>NC_072853.1:119992313-122392313 GCF_028858705.1 Grus americana | reverse complement strand
CATATTTTTACTTCAGATGGGCAGCATGCTGAGGTATGTAGTGAGACTGTTAGACCTTAACTTTCCTTTTTATTTTGTTGTGTGTATCAGCTGAAACATGCTGAAGTATACTGCAGGTAAAGCATCAGTTAAGAAAGCGTAAATTTGTTCCACCAAACTCCTGTTCCTCAACTTCCAGCTGATTCTGTTCTTCAGTTCATTTAGTATCACAGCCTTTGAGCTGTGTTATCTGAGTCTTCTCTGGTTACAGAAGACTTTTTTTTTTTTTTGCATGATATGTTAAATTCTTAAATCTCTTGATGGCTGTAGGTCACAATAAAAGACACATGCTGAGGTGCAGTACAAAGACAAATTGAGAGATTGTGGTTTTCTTCAGTACAGAAAGTTAAGGCTATTTTGCTGTTGCAGGTGGACAAAAATAAAATTTGCATGTTACGAACATTTAAAATAGGGATATCTGGCTTTTGGCTAAAAGTTTATTATGTGAGCCCTTCATACTGAGCATGTACTGTCATTCTTGGTTTTTTGTAATGGATGGAGTTGGAAGTAGGAGCAGGATGTGAAACAGTGGTTGTGTAGGTTGGGGAGCTGCTGCAAAGACTGAAGTAAATGCACAAAAGGAAAAGCAGCAAGGTGTGGAACTAGCTGTGGTTTCATGGGAGTGTTTTAAACAAGTTCTTAAATTCTCAAACTCTTCTTGATCAGGGTTTTTTTCCCACATTACAGTTAACAGAGGGTCTTGTCATTGGCTTTTGTAGGCATAAATATTGGCATTTTGTGTTTGCTTTTATATATCCTGGTATTTATTTTTCTATTCTTAGAATTCTGTAGGAAAACTGTAATTGCTTTTTATTTTTACTACTAGCACAATTTGTTTACATCTGGGTCAAATCAGCTCCTTTTTCCTTTTCAAGAGAACTTGAAAAGGCTGTAAAATATATTAGCTGTTAATGCTGTAGACATGAAGACTTTTTTAGGATCCTAGTGGGATGCCTGGTTTTTATTCACTAAAAACCACAATTTTACTGTTTCTAACACCTCTCTGAGGTCTCAGCTGAGAGGCTGTTCAACTATGATTTTTTTTTTTTTTCTTACTGGATGAAAACAGGACTCTGCTCTGTACTTCCATTCCCCTGCAGGGGGTATGCATTTTTAACCGGGATAAAGACGAATAGGAGGAAAAAATTAGAAAGGAAAAGAAAGAAGAAAAAAATGAAAGCATGCCTAATACTGTAAGGAAATAACATACACTGCTTTTATTTATGCAAAGGAATAAAACGCTACTATAAAAAAAAAATTAGTCTCTTAATATATTTCATTGAACTCCCTTGCCCTCAGAGTTTTTATTCCTTAATCTAGTATCTGCTACATAGAAGCTGAGTAGGAGAATCCATTCACACTGAGTAAAATCGGTCATTATGAATAGCCTTTTTAAAATTTTCTGTAGTTGATAGTAAAAAGCTGAGATTAAAGCAGTTTATGAACCTGGTGAACATTACATTGCATACTGCCTTTGGCTGTTTGTCTTGCAGGTTACTGGAGTAGGTTATAACAGGTTTGGAGAGGTGATGCTCGATGGTGAAGTTATTCATGGTTATAACAATCCATCCATTAGTAAAATTGTTGAGGTAAGATCTTGGCACAGAGAGGTGGGTTTTTAATTGATGACATAGCACAAGAGCTTTGTATGGCATTTACTTCATGTTCTGTTTTCTCCCCTTTCCTTCCTCATCTTTTTAGGCTGGTTGTGTATGCAACGATGCTTTGATTAGAAACAACACATTAATGGGGAAGCCAACAGAAGGGGCTTTAATCGCGCTTGCTATGAAGGTGTGTACTTGATAGTTCTTTTTGTATTCATGGCAGGTGGGAAGTGTGTAGAAATAAGTTGTGGTTTTGGGGTTTTTCCTCATTTTCTTCTCTGGATCTCCTAGATTCGTATTGCAGCTGCTCATCTCCTGTGTTTCTTATCTTTTGGAAATTTTGGGCATTCTGAAAGATGAAAGAAAATAATTTAGAACTGAAGTAAAATCTTTATTTTCATGTTTTTGCATCTAGTACTGTCTTTTTACCTGCCACGAGCTAATTTACCTTTTGAATATTGATTGTGCTGTCTCTTTCCCGCTCTTTCCCATGAGAAGCAGTAAATAGATGATAACTGATGTATTGGTGACTGCAGCGTTTATAGTGCCCTTTAAGTGCAGGCCATGGGCAGTTTGAATTGTGGACACTGATTAAATGTTTTGGGTTTTTATACAGTGCTGTGTGACACACCCATTACAGCTACTGAGGAATGTGGCAAGGCATCTTAGCACTTGATTATTTTCTGTGATGGTGAATAAACTCAAAAACATTGAAAGGTGAATGTGTTACAGTCTTTTTCTCCCTGTGTCACTGAGGCCCGAGAGGTATCTATCATCTTGCTGAGACTCATTCCAAGTCCCCAGTCTTTGACTGGAAAGGACCAGAGTGATGTTACTTTGGCAAGAGCCAAAGTATGTAACCCATAGAAACTGAGAACAACAGGAGTCTTTCACATCTGTTGCTGGAAAGGGAGGTAGTGAAGGAGTTGCGAAGCTTTGTAAGTAGTAAGAATGGCTTACAGCAGGCTGGGACTTCTGCATCTTCTTTAATCGGCAGTTTCTCTTGGACTTGGTTATGGGTAGAGCATGGAATGCCGTGAGCCCCATCAGGGTGGGGAGAGAACAGCATTTGAAATGAAATGCATTTTGTCTGGAGTTTTCTTGGTTAGTTTCAAGTTAAATATTTGGGTGATTCTGATCACTAAAAAAAAAAAGTCATTTCAGGTTGGATCATTCAAACTTAAAATCAGTGACTTGCCTTCTCCAGACTTTGCCACAGTCTTGTGTTACAATTTATAGGCCTTCCTAGCAGAGCAATTACATAGAAGATATGTATTAAAAAAAAAAGCACTAGGGTGATAAACCAAGAGCTACATCGCTAGTCATTGTTGATGGTCATAATCTACAAAGTATTTCAAGATCCTTGGATCAAAGATAGTATATAGTGTTAAATGATCTGACTTGTGCTGGAGCTGAAAGAAGCTTCTAGGTTCTTTCAGTGCTAGTTTGTCAGAAGTTTGTCTAAACTCGAACAGAGTGCTCAAAAACAACTTTGGAGATGAAGCTGGTTTTTATCTATGTAATGATTGTTAATGAAGATACCTCCACAAGTCAACAAATTGCACAGCTGTTTAAAAAGAAAAGGTCCTGACATTGTGGTGGTACTTCTGTTTTATATAGATGGGTTTAGACGGACTCCAGGAAGACTACATAAGGAAGGCTGAATATCCCTTCAGTTCTGAACAAAAATGGATGGCTGTTAAATGTGTTCACAGAACGCAGCAGGTAAACTTCAGTCACTGTTTCCTTATGCACTGGCTCCATAGAAGTTATTTACCTTAATATCCTCATTTTTCACTTCAGAAGTTATGGCAGGCTGGCTGTAGTGCACCGTCCTGGAAATATGGTTTTATAATAGACACAGTTTTAGCTCTGAAGTGGAGATTAGGAATCACAAGGAATTCTTCCTATAAAAGGCATAGTGGGAAATTATACTAAGTATTTTGATATCTGAGACTTTGAATGTATACCTGACTCTTCTTTCTCCCTCCTCAAACATCTAAAATAATTCTGCCAATCTTCTGCTGTTTCAGTGCTACATAGATGCATAATGAATTAAGAGTAAGAAGATGCATTGATCTTCAATAGTAAAATTTCTTTTGTTGAAAACATAGGTGTTTTGTGGTTTTCATGCAGGCAGTGTGTTCCCCAGTGATAACAGATTTTATTGATGTCAACAGTGTCCTGGATTATCAATACAAACCATTCTTTAACCTCTTTCTGTCTTCCAGTGCTTTCACATACATACTTGCATTCATATTTCATTTAGACCAATCTGAATGTTTTTGTTACAAATATTGACATAGTCACTGCCATTCTGATAACAGGAGCCTTCTAGATAGTACGTGCAACAACAGACCTGATTTTGGATTTATGGAAAATTCCCTAGTACTTCTGACCAAAACCAGGCTTGCTGACAGTGTTCAAGTATCACAGTAAAATCTTTGCTTTGGAAACAAAGCATTCAACTCTTTTTATCTATAACGGATAATATGGTTGTATTATCCTTGTCTGTATAAAGAGTGGAGAGCAGGAATTGCTATATGATTTTCATCCATGTAAGGATTTACCGCATCTGTATTTTGGTATCAGCATTTTTAAGATTGTTGAAAAAGTGGTAACAATTTTAAAGGGAGCATAAATTATTTGAAGGCTAAGAAAATGCAGTGAGTTTAGAAACTTAGAGCTCTATCAGTTAAGCCTATGAAGGACTGAGGTAACTTGACTACTGTGCATAAAGACCTTCACAGGTAGAAAATAGAGATATTAAAAAGAGCTTTTTAGCTCAACAGGAGAGATGATGAGAATCAGTGGTTGGAAATTGAGCTGAGACAGCAATTCTTAATGGGAAAGAAAGGAAGGGATGAGTTGATTTAGCATTGGAGTTAAGTGTTCGAGGTAGGTGGGGGATTCTCAGTCCCTTGATACCATCAAGGCTAGACGGCTATCTAGAAAATATTAGAGTTGTTAGGCATGGTACAAGGATGCAGGTGATGTTTAATGACCTGTGCAGCTAGTCAGATGAGGAGCTAAGGTTCTTTCAGGTCTAATGTTCTGTGTAGGTTTAATTTCTGTCCTTTGCATGGCCTCTTTAGTCTATAAACTGTGAACCGCAGTGGCTAGTGGGTATGGTGTCAACTGAAATGAGATATTGATTATTAGCTTGGCTCTTTTGATGTTACCACTCTCGACTGTATACTGTATAAAGATACTCAAAATACAGATTTTTAGGTTTAGAAGTGTAACTTTGATTTGCATTATGTTCTGAAGACTTTTAAGAAAAGTACAGATTTGCAATTCTTATGTGTGCATGTGTATGTACTTGTGTGTGTATATTTACATATACATACACACGTGCACACAACAATTCTTTCTCCTTTTAGGATAAACCTGAAGTTTGCTTTATGAAAGGTGCTTATGAGCAAGTCATTAGGTACTGTACATCATATAACTGTAAGGGGCAGACCCTACCTCTTGTTCAGCAACAGAGAGAGCAATACCAGCAAGAGAAGACATCTATGGGCTCTGCAGGACTTAGGGGTAAGGCTGTTTCAGTGTATCAAAATATCCATTTTTTAAAAATGGCACTGCTTATTGTTTAAAAAAAAACAAGAACAAGAAGAATACTAGGAATTTTTTTTTGTTCAGTAAGTGCTACTGGGTTGTTTAGTTTTTCTTTAAAATGAGAGAGTCGAAAACCAGGTGCTGTTGCCTAAGGCCTGTAGAATAACATGATTAAATTGCAAAAGGTGATAAAAGGCACTGCTGTTTCCTGTCATCTCTTGCATGTGACCATAACTGAACAGTACATTGCTACCTAATAGCTTCTATATCTCATTATAGATGTCTGTATTTTTTTTAAATGTGAATGTGTTTATTTTTCTGTTACTTTGGCTGCTAGCACCTTTGTGAGTTAGGCTGTCATAAATGATTGCAGGTCAGAAGATGCCATTAGAATTACCTTTTATGTTAACAAAATGTTTAGATTTTCAAATATAACTGGAAGTATTTTTCCCAAGATGATTGATAGGAGGTGATTGTGGGCAAGCATATACATGGCTGGCTTTCTTTGGCCTCTTTTCAGAGACCTCTAGGCTGTTAAGTCCATCCGCAGCTTTTTAAGGTTTTGGTTGTTTTTTTGGCTTTTGGTGGTTTTCTTTTGAAGGTAGGGGTACAGTGTGGCTCAGGAAATTCCTAGGATGCAAATTATTAGAAACTGCGAGGATATGCTACAAGTGGTATCTCTTTGTGCTGTTTTGTTCAGACAGTCATTCTGTGTGTCTGCTTCACACCACTGTCAAACAAGAAAATCTAGGGTGATGTTTTGGAAAAAAAGTGAATTTGCTTTTCCCTTACAACTCTAATGTAATTTAAATATATTTGAATTCAGTTTCCTACTGTAAAAGACGTTCCAGAAAATATTCAGCATGTACTCAATGAAATCTGCCTCTCCAAAAGAAAAAAAAAAACCAAACAGAAAATAAAAACATGTTAACTGATCCTCCCTTTCATCCTTTTGCCTGTGCAGAGAAACCACAAAGCTAGATGCCATTATCGTTCCACACAGTGAAAGTATAAACACCTTCATCTGAGAACAAATGGGAAGGTTATCTTTAAAACCTGGAACATGTATGTTTGGTAAAAAGACTACTCTTTAGAAGAAAGGAATATGCATAAGTAGGCTATTCTGAATATTCAAGATAACAGACATTGCTACCAAGGTTTAAAAAAAGAAAATTGCAATTTTCGCCCTTTGCTTTATGCTGGCACACTAGTTTAAAACAGTTGTTTTAAATGCTGAGGTGAATGTTAATTTCAAATCTTAACTTACCTTTTTTCTTTGTCTCCTAAAAGTTCTGGCCTTAGCTTCTGGTCCTGAGTTAGGACAACTGACTTTTTTGGGGCTTGTGGGAATAATTGATCCCCCACGGACTGGTTTAAAAGAAGCTGTTACTACACTTATCACATCAGGAGTTGCAATAAAGATGATTACTGGAGATTCACAGGAGACTGCAGTTGCCATTGGTATGAATAGTCTACTTCCTTTCATTTTTCCCATGTTTTCTGTTTTGGCAGTGCCTAGCTAATTGTTGTGAAGCGTGGGTATTAAGTCTTTAACACTCGTGAGTTCTGGGTTAACATATGACATAGTGCAATTGGGAGGAAAAAACGCCTAAAAACCAACACCCTAGCCTGAAGTGATACTTTGGTTTCAGCTTAAACTAGTTTTTCTAATTTGGTTAATGTATGACTCTTGCTGTCATGTTTTTTCTTACTGTATTTTGTTATAACATATGTTTGCTTTCTGATTCTTTTTCTTACAACCCCAACACGACCCTCCCTACCCTCAGCTCTGTATGCCTGTCTTACGGCAACAGGGAGAAACTAAAATAGCCCGTGACAATGAGTATTTGGGATGGGTATGGCACTTGAATACTGTCCAATACGGTTTTGACCATATAACTGTTTGCAGTTTAAATATTTATTAATAGTACTTAAATCACTTTTTTTTTTTACAATATAATATGTTAAAGTACAAGTACTTCAGCCAGAACATGAATACAGGATGATGAACAAAAATTTGAATGTGCACATAAAAAGTACACCTCCAAGCTAGCAGTACTTTCTCAGAGGGGTTTTTTCCCTTATGTCCCCCATGTTATTGTTCATTTTCTGTCTTGTTATTTTTGAACTGTGAATTCTTTAGAGAGGACTGAGCTCTTGTGTTTATATGGCACCTGACACAATGAAGTACAGACCTTTAGACCTAAAAAGTCGTAAGGAAATAAATATCTGATTAGAATAGACTTTGTGGCATGTGTTTGTTACTTGAGTTCAGATAATTTACTCCACTGTACTGAATCAATAAGGTGTTAAGATGTTCTGCTCTAGGCATTTCAAATCTGAACTGCTGCAGAAAATAGTAGATTAAAAAAAATGGATATTTAATGTTTTTAAAAGGGTAAATTATTATAATACCTTTTTCATTATTTATTTCCAGCTAGTCGGCTAGGATTGTATTCCAAAAATTCACAGGCAATCTCTGGAGAAGAAATAGATGATTTGGATATTCAGCAACTTTCTCAAATAACACCAAAGGTTTGTTTTGATACACTACTTACTGAAATACAGTAAGGGATATATTTTATATTGAGAAATGCTTTTTTCTGTGAAAAGCTAAAATGTAACTTCTGAGACACAAATAATGTTCTAATAGAAGTGATACGATAAATTACCAGAGGCTTTTAGTACAGAAACATGGAAGCTGTCTCAGATCAAACAAGTATCTTTCGGTTTGACATTTATTTCTTTCAACTCACACGGTTATCTTTTTAGTGAGTTTATTACTTTTTGTCTCTTCTAATGATTCAATTTGGTTTTTACTTTTCAATGCCTGTACTGGAACTTTCATTTTGCCACCTCTCACTATCAGTGAGCATCACCACCTTTTTGTATTGCTAGACCATTTTATTTCTTTGAGTAGCTCAGCTCATATATATAACCTTACAGTTTGCATGTTCAGACAGTCCATCCTTTTGTAATTTGTAAGAGGAGCTGTCTGTATCTTTAATAATTTTTAATCTGAGGTCACTGGTTGAGAATTTTGAAAGGGTCTGTTTATTAAGTTACTGCTTAATACTTTTTAGTTATTAAATAACTAAATGTATTAGCCAATGTCAAAGTTGTAAATGTGAAGTCATAATCAAATGCAATTGAGGTTCAGGCTTGGCTATGTTGCAAAATTTATGCATCAAAATGCTGCTCTGTTTGCAAAAGACTGCAAAATGAGACTGCAGTGTGCTTGAGTCTGATGTAAGCAAGCCAAAAGCCAATATTTACAATCAAGAAATGTGCATGTCAGCTTTGTGTCTTTCCTTGGTGACTCACACAAGCAAACTTAGAAAAAAAGAATTGTATGGTAAATAGTAATTTTTGGTTTATTTGGTAATGCCTGTTCTTAAGGGCTGTCCACCTTAAATAACTGAAATAGCTACAAATTTTCTTTGTGCATGTTTGACCTGTGAGTTAATTTGTTTTCTAGGCATTTATTTAAAATCTTATTAGGAATTAATTAAAATCAAGCAATAAGATTGTGTACAGTTTAAAGTGGCTGTTGAGAAGTCTTAACTTCTTACCATTTCTTGAAAAGGAAAAATAGGTGTGAATGCTAACAATATGGAGTTTATGGGAAACTAAATTCCATGTGCTCAAATTTCAATTTACAGAGAAGACCAGAGACAAAAAAATTCTGAAAATTAATAATTCTTTCTAAGATGAGATCTTTATTAATTAGCTTTAAAACTTCAATCTATTAATAATATGCTAGATAAACTAGTAAAATTGAAATGTCCTGAGTAGCTTGCCCTAGTGCTGACAGGGGAAAAGGACATTAATTGTAGAGTCAGCATGGCAATTGCCTGCGTGAATTTAGTCAGGGAAGGCCAGCAGTGAGCCATTATAACTCAGTTGTTTCATAATTTCAGAATGTTTTTAAATTGTATATTCTATCTTGAAATAATTAGCACCAACTTTGTTTACCGGAACACATTTCGAATCTTCTCTGGAATGAATGATTTCACTCAATTAAAAACACAGCTCACTGGTGCTTCAACTTCAGAGCTAACAAGAGTAGAGTTGGCCTTTGATAGTATTTTTTATCGTCTAACTTTATAGTGCAATTCTTTAAATTTCTCAAATTTTCACTACTTCTTCATTGTGCTTTTAACAGGTTGCAGTATTTTACAGAGCCAGTCCCCGACATAAATTGAAAATCATAAAGGTATGTCTTACTAGAGACTCAAATGCCAGACTGTTGCTATGGGTACTGTTTGTGGTACCTTTACTTAAATTATAAGTATTTCAAGATGAAATCAGAAATGAAGTTGGTTTGAAAGTGAAGTGTATTTGAAAATATTACCTAGAAAAATGTGTAGTGCCCACAAGGGATAGGCAGCTGCTGGTAGGCAACATCATGCTTGCTTCTATGTAGGGAACTGGGGGTTGATTGAGATTTTGTGTCACGTTGCAGTTGAATTGACTAGGAACTTGAAAGAACCATATTTTGGATACTTCTCAGAACAAAATAAAAGGGCATGAATTTCAAACCATGTCTGAGGTAACACTTCTGTTCAGAAGTTAACAAAAGAAGGTAGCAAAGAGGGACATATTCCATGTAACAATTGGAACAATCTGAAAAGCAACAGTAAGGAGAAGGAAGTCAAACATTGAGACAGTTGGAATATATTGAGAATTATAAGAGAGTGATAATGTTAAAATGTAAATACAGTATTTTCTTTCTCTAGGGCTTTTTACTTTCTCTTAAGGGCAGATTTTATCTACCCAGCTTTAAAATTCAGGCTGTCTGGATATATGAACTGAAGCTTAACCCAAAAGCTTGTATAAAAATTCATTAGAATACAAACAGCTGCATTTTTTTAAAGGATTTTATGGTGGAATTATAAGAAATTGGGGGGGAAGTAGGGGTGATGACACTAACCTTGTATCTAGAATAATTTTGTAGGATGGATTATTTCAATCCCTGATTTAAGCTCTTCCTTTTTTTTAGTCCCTGCAAAATAATGGTGCAGTAGTAGCTATGACAGGGGATGGAGTGAATGATGCTGTTGCTCTGAAGGCTGCAGATATTGGCGTAGCAATGGGACAAACCGGAACAGATGTTTGTAAAGAGGCAGCAGATATGATCCTTGTGGATGATGATTTTCAGACAATAATGTAGGTGGCATTTACGTACATACCTTTTGCATCTTTTATTGAAATGTTGCCTGAGTTAAAAACAAAAGAAATTCCCTGAACTTGTAAGTGTAGCAGTTGTTAGACTTCTCCACTAAGACAGGAGAATTATCTTTATGGTAATTACCTGTATTATCCTCTTAAAAAAAAGAGTTGGGAACATAATAGTACAAGGGGCAACTAAGCATTTCTGTCTTTTTATGTATGTTAATAATAATAATAAAAGAATGTATTTACATATTTAGACCTTTGTTACTTTGGTCTTGTAGATAGATCAGATTAAGTAACAAAGGAGGTCGTGCATGTATGTGCTATAAAAGCTAACCAGTATTTCTGCTTCTCCAAATAGAATTATAGTAGTAGTATATTTGGAAACATAACCGATGTGAAATTGTGAGTCTGTTAGCTGTCAATAGGATTCATCTTCATTTAATTTCTTACTTCAGAAGCATAAATCTTATGTAAAAGTGAGACCATTCCTCAAGATTTAAAAATTTTACAGTGCTGTGTTTGTTTCCAACTCTTTAAATGTGGTGTTTCAGAAAAGGAAAGGAATATAAGCTATTCAAATGTCACAGGTGAAAATAAGTTACCAACTTCTAGTAACCAGCTGTTTGTTACTTGTTCATTTTCTTTTGTTTGGGGTACTTCAAAGAGAGCATAGCTAAACTTACCTTGTTTTGAATTTCATCCGACTTTTGAAGGTAGTGGTTGATGGCAGAGCTGGACCGCTGTCTAGCGAGATAGCCTTCATTCTGAAATTATGCATCAATCTCAGAATGCTTCAGTTTGTCTGAAGGTATGATGCTTAACCCTTGGGAAGAAATGAAATGTAGGAGTACTATATAAGAAAATCTACCTTGGTAGCAGTATGTCAGAGGATGATCTGAGAGTTAAAAGATCTCCATACTAATTCAGCCAACAGCAATGTGCTGTTCTGTAAAAACAAAAGGGAGAAGGGGATCATTTTGAGATATTTGGAAGAGTATGTAGGAAGGATATCTCTGGTAAGTACTTTACTTGGGCTTGATGAAGCTTTTGCTGGAATGCTTTACCCAGTTTTGCTCACTTCATCAGGAAAGCTCTCAATAGGAGAGTGGAGAAAGTGGTGAACACTGGTGGTGGTGGTGGGAAGTATGAGCTTCCATAGTTTTACATCCTTCCCACTAAACCCTTTAATAATTTGTCTGAAAAGTTACAAAAGGAATGCTGATTTAAATGTTGGTCTTGGCTGTTGGGGGAATGGAAGAAAGAAATCAGTTTTATTTGCAGCGGAGTAGACTTGATTTAGGTATTCGAAAACACTTTCTCACCACTATAATTGCGATAACATGATAGGCCAGTTGCGATATGTGCTAGAGGTTGAGAAGATGCTCTATACGTATTTCATTCTGGTGCAGTAAGAATACATGGTCTTCTAAAGTCATGCTATATTTCGATGGTTTTGTAGAAGTGTGTGTGTTTTGGTTTTTTTGGGGGTGTGTATGTGGGTTTTTTAAATTATCTAAGTTGAATGGGAAGGTCGTATCAAGGATGATGGTGAATCTTGAACCAGGAGGAGATTTTACCGTTGACATTTCATTTTGAAAGTTAAGCAGCTGGAAAAATAACTATTGTGATTAATCTCATAGTCAAATTGAAAAACAATGATTGTCAAAGTTATGAGAACCTCAACTCATTTGTTTCTTGACATTTGTATTGCTGCTTAAAGTAATAGCTTTTTTTGGTTTGTTTTAAGCTTTTTTGGCAGTAGTGTCATTTGTCTAGTGATGTAATCTTTGTTTTTAATTGCAGGTCTGCAATTGAAGAGGGTAAAGGAATTTATAATAACATAAAAAATTTTGTTAGATTTCAACTGAGCACGTAAGTTTGAAAAGTTGACAATATTAGAAGGTTCTAACTACATTGTGAATAAATCAAAGCGTCATGAAGCAGATGCTGCATAAATTCATGTGAACATTGTAAATTTCACGTAGAATGCTGATATGTTCTGCTTTTGAATTTTCAGTATTTTGTATCTAGTGGCTTGTTTCATTTTTAAAGAACCAGAAAATAGTGCAATAAACATACATCTAACTTTGTCACAGTTCTTCCTGTTAAGATGTGAAACATCAGTAACTGAGAAGTTGGAGAGAAACAGCATAGCTACCTACGGGCCCTTGTTTAAAGGAGTAGTTAGTAGTCGTTCCCTCCGTAACCCAAACGTGTATCAAAAGGAGGAAACCAGGGAAACGGGAGGCTAATTTCTCTGTAATCCATATACTGGTTTGTGGAATGAGTTAGCTCTGTGAAGCTGATTTCTTTTTGTTGCATATAAGGATCCCTGTGCTAACTATATCATGTGTATGTAAGACAAGAAGACAAGTTCATTATGCCTTAGCTGAAAAAATTTTGCGAGTTTATCTTATTGAATCTGGATTCAGGAACATGGTTTTCCTCTTCGCCACGTTGTTCGTGTACTTTTTTGAAGCCTTCATGGCATTTCAGAGTGGTTGAATGAAGTTGCAGAAGTTAAAATAAAATGAAAAACCAAACACAAACACCCCCCCCCAAACCCCACAAATGCCAAATACCCCCCAAAGGCAAAAAAAAAAAATAATCCCCACCAAACCCCCCCCAACACAACAAAACCCAGAAAACATCAACCTCTTAAAATTTGCATAAAAATTGTTAGAAGAGTCATATACTTTCAATCTTGACTAGTGTCTTGCATTGGTAGAAGACTAGAAATCTGCTTCTGAACTAAGCATTGATATTTTAGGAAAGTGTGCTTACCTGTTAGCCTGGGAAATGGTAGCCTCAGATTTTTGATGAATGAGTTACCCTTTTTTTTTCTGTCCTTCTTTGCAGGGAGAGCATAATAGGATTCAGTAGAGCGCTAAATTTGCAATTATTATAAGTCTTGCTCTCTTCTTGTTCGTTATGAAACCACTTAATCTTGCACTCAAAGCAATTAGTGCATACTTGTTTAGAGATGTTTCTAATACCAACCTTGCAAACAGCTAATCTATTTTCAGTCTTTTGCCTAGCCTTCTCCTCTTGCTAAGAATGAGGAGTGGTGTAGGTATTTTTAGGGAACTTGGGTAGTACCTTGCCTTGACTGATTAGTCAGACTATTGACAGGTGCACAGAGCCGTTGCCATGTTAACATCAAAAGTGTAAAAGCAGTTTGTTTTTTCAAATCCAAGTTTAGAAGTTCTGCTTCTGGCACAATAAAAGTAGAGGACCCAGTTCCCCAGGAAAAAATTGATTAGGTGAAGGTGAGTGATAACTCTGGAATGTTATCTTAAAGTTTGGGAGGTTTTTCAGATGCAAATTTGCTGTCTTTTAATTGCCAAACCAACGCTGTTTTAAATATGGACTGTGTCAAGAGCATTCTAAATGAATTCATGCTCTACCTTTAAAGTTAGGCTTATGTCAGTCATCATTCACACTGTCAAAATCTGTATCTACTCTTAAATAGTTGAAGCGTTGATTGCAAAGCAGTTATCAGTGGGTCTTCAGAAATGTTCCATGCTGACAGTTATAAAAATGGATTCTTTCAACAGGAGTATAGCAGCACTGACTTTAATCTCACTGGCTACATTAATGAACTTTCCTAATCCTCTCAATGCCATGCAGATCTTATGGATCAATATTATTATGGATGGACCTCCAGCTCAAAGGTAAGTAATTACTTTAAATTCCATTAGAGATCTGAAGTCCTTTTATTTCAGCAAGGAAAATGATTGCTCATAAAGAAAACTCAGAAGTGTTAAACTTCAGTGAAATATTTCTGAAACAGTGTTGTGGTTTAACCAGGACAAACAGCAAACTTCTTTGAATTACAACGTTTGCAGTATAGTTCTGTGTTCATTCCTTTTGATTTGCTTTAGTATCTAATGATAATTATGGGGGCAGCATGGCTACCTAAAGATCCACGTATATGCCCATGAAAATTGCATGCAGGATTCTGGTTTCCCTCAGGGTTCTTCCTCTGCCCCTCTTCACTGCAGATAGATGGTGGAGGGAGAGGTGGAAAGGAACAAGCGGTAAATTCCTTGGCTAGGCCGATCACGGTAACAGAAATGGGAAACATAACTAATATTGCAGCTTCCTTTAACATCTGCTAATTTTAATACTGTCTGATACCATGTATTTATGGACTCTCAAACTGCAGTGTTAGAATATTGCCTGTTACTAATACATATACATACATAACTCAGTTTTCTGAAAGTGAAAATACCATGTGCTGATGTGAATGAGATGATTCTTAGGCTGTAGAGAGAAGACTAAAATCTTTCTTTCAACTCAGAAAATCTAGTCCTTAAGTTAGAAGCAGTAAATTATTTTTATGATGATAAAAATCTAAGATGTTCTTTTAATTGTAAGTCTTGGGGTGGAGCCTGTGGATAAAGATATTATTCGGAAGCCTCCAAGAAATTTGAAGGACAGCATTCTGACCAAAAACCTGATTGTTAAAATACTGGTTTCATCAATAATTATCGTGTGTGGAACACTGTTTGTCTTCTGGAGAGAGGTATGACAAAAGTACAAAACTTAAAGTGGTAACAAACTAATTTAAAATAAATCCTTTTTATACCAGCAGTTGGAATTCAGAGTTTATATGAGCTTAGTTGCAAGTTTTGTCCATGTTTAATGATCTATTCAACTAGGAGATTAGAGAGGAAGATTTTCGAAGTAGTTGTTGAAATGAGGAATACAGTTTTATTCCCCAGTCTCTCTTTTAACACAGACTTTTCCAGGTCCCAAATCTACTTGGGAAACCTTGGCCCATAGAAAGTCATTGTACAAATCTAGCCATGAAACGGCCATTTTACTTTCTTTTCACAATAGACAAAACTGTTGTTTGAACTTTTGGTAGTGCATCACAGAATTCTTGGTATTCTCCGTGCTTGCATAAATGTTCGTCAAGAGGCTTTATTTAATCACAGCTTGGAATTACAAATTGTTATAATTTACAGGTGCATAATTTTTGCTATATGATTTATTAAATCAGCTTGGGGCAAACAAGTTCCTTTGATTTATGAGCTAGTAGAACTTGAATTATTGTAATAACTTTGTTTAGTTGTGGAAGGTTTAAAGCATGCTAAAGCCATTTCATTTTCTTTTGTTGGCAGTTAAGAGACAATGTAATAACGCCTCGAGATACAACCATGACTTTCACCTGTTTTGTGTTTTTTGATATGTTCAATGCTTTGAGTTCTAGATCTCAGGTAAGTGATTCGTACTGTCTATTTACACAGTATTTACACGATAAGAAGAATTTTCTTTGAGGGAGGTTCTTGCTGTGTTTGTTTCAAGTGCATTCCTGCAGATTTACTTCACATCTGCTATTAAGCTTCAGAGTTTCACATATTTACTAGGTAGGATTTCTTAAATTATAGATAAGCATTGGTTTCCTTTAATTTTTTTTTATGTGATGCGGAGCTGGTAGTAATGCTTCTGTCCTGACAGGAGCGAGGAGATTTTTATTAAAAGCTGAAGTGTGATGGTCCTTTGTATTGCTGTGTACACTTGGTTGGTTTTGGTTGGTTTTTTTCCTTCTGAAAATTCTGTCAGTTTAGCATCCTTTCCAGAATCTGAAACTTCTTGAAGGCCTTCACTTTTTTGTTTTGTAACCCTAAACCCATAATCCAAGGAAAATTTCTTAAACTGTTCTTTCTGTCTATAAGTTTGCTTTAAGGAAACAAGTCTGAAATTTTGTGCTAGCTGGAGAAAAGTACATTGCTAGTATATGTAATCACATTTACTCTAATTTGTGGTCTATTTTCTGATATGAATTGTCAGAGTCAACAAAAAACATTTCCTTCTAGTGTAGAGGGCACCTTCTAATGCACTGTACTTGCAGAAAAGTATACAAGTCGTTGACTATGAAGACAGGATTTGTACTCTGTTTACCAGAGAGAAAATGCAATTAGCCTGTTCAAGATCTTGTTCTGGATTATCTAAAAGGTCAACAATAATTTTTTACACTTTTCTAAAATGTAATGGATGAAAAGAAATTGTAGTTACGAAATATTTTCTTGTTTAGATTTTCTTGTTTAGTGTAACGTTGTTTATTTTACAGGCAAAATCTGTGTTTGAGATTGGACTTTGCAGTAACAAAATGTTCTGCTATGCTGTCCTTGGATCTATAATGGGGCAATTATTGGTCATTTACTTTCCTCCACTTCAGAAGGTTTTCCAAACAGAGAGCTTGAGTTTGTTGGGTAAGAACAATTCCCTTTTCAAAATTGTACATTAAGGATTAATTTGTAAATGCGTTATCTGAAGGTTCTATAAGAGCGCTTTCTGGCTGTTGGCATACAATTGGAATACAAAGGGGAAAAAAAAAATAATTCATTTTATATGGGTTTTTTTGGGAACCAGGATTTAAATGCATATGATACACAACTGATCAGTGTGTTCTTAAATTTCTTAGGTGCTTATGTATATTAAGTTTTCTAATATAAATTTTGATGCAGGCAAAACTGAAGCATAGAGTTTATTGAAGGTTTTTAAGCACTATTAATCTTACTATTTAGCAAGTTTTTTCTCTAAATAAAAACACCTTATTTAGAAATCTTGATCCTTTATTAAATGATCAACTGCATTGTCATAGGATAGACAGACAGGGATTTTAAGAAGCAATAGACATGTAATGCTGTTAGCCTCATTAAGACTGCATTACTTCTATGGTTTTCTGGAGTTAAAGGATTGTCATGAAATACATGTTTTTACACAATTATTTTTATTGTAGTGTCGTTTCTGATGATACTAATATTTTTTCATTATGAAGTTAATTATGTTGCTTAGTGTTGTTTTCATAGGTGTTGATAAAAATAGGATTATGAAATACTTTAAAAGTTTGAAATGTCATGCCTGTGCTTAAGATTTGTGCGTAAACTATGCATGTTAATTTTCTGGACCTGCAAAAATTGATTCTTTCTTCATTTCTCCTGAACTTACCCAATGATTGGGAGACAGTTTGAAAGTCTTGTAAGTCTGCCCTTAGCCTTAAGTAGCAAATTTTTAAAAAGCTAATTATCTTTTTCCAGATTTACTGTTTCTTCTGGGGCTCACTTCCTCTGTGTGCATAGTGACTGAGATCATAAAGAAGTTTGAAAGAAGCAAGGAAAAGATCCAGAAACGTGGAAGTTCTTCTTCGTCAACTTCGTCTTTTCTTGATGTATGATGCATATTGCATTCTTTTGTTTGCAAACTTAGGGATTGCTGTGTAACGATGCAGGAGAAAGCAAAACAATATTTGGAGGATAAAGAAATCCTGAGGGCTTTTGACAAGTCCTTTGTTTCACTGGCTAATGATGAACGTTTATGTTTCAAGACTGTTTAGAATTTAACTTCCAGCTGTGGGAGTAACAAATGAAATTATGCAACTTTGGTAACATTTTTCCTCAAACATAAATTTACTTTTGAGATTGAACGGGATTTTGTGTGTGTGGGGGTTAATTTAAAGAAAGATCTAAGCCCAAGTCCCATTTTCTGCACTTAAAATATATAACTGTAAAATCCTTCTCTTAGATATAAATATTTTAGTTTGTTTTTATTTAAAACATTGTACTATTTTACTTTTATGGTGGTGGGACTTTGCTACTAATACAAGAATAAAAAATATTTCAGAGGCATTCCACTGGGTTTAGAGTCTGTCACAAGAGTGCCATATTCTAGCTACTATATTTATTTACTTTATCCTGCAATGTGTAAGCGGCTCAAGTACCTTGTGCTACAGTTTTTTTGTATCCCAAGTTGTTTTGGTTTTTGGTTTTTTTTTTTGCACAGGATGTGACCGCTGTCGGATCACTGTTTTTCTTTTCTTTTTCTGTGATTGAAAAGCCTATACTGCAATTTGAAGTAAATGTTTGCTTTTCTTAAAAGTGTGTTGTCTCTTTGTTTTAAAAGAAACTGGCATTTACACCAGATTAGCATGCTTGTTTTGATATAATTTTAGATACAAACTTTGTTTCATGTCTTGTTCCATATTTACTTTAGTTTATGACTCTTAGATCACTCGAGTGATTATAGGACAGTACTGTTACTGAAATGATTTGTAATGTATTGCATTAGAAAATGAATGCACTAATCCTCACTCTAATGGCAAAACCCCCCCACCCCTCTTTCAAAAAGGCTTGGTTTTTCCTTCCTCTTCCTTCTACCCTGATCATAAAAATAAACTTTTTACTGGTAGCATAACTTAAAATGTTAACCTACAGAATGACTTTTTGTGGCTAGAAAAGCATTATAATAGATTCAGTCTTGATATGTTGTAAGTATTTTTAATAGATGATAATGTCTAAATAATATTCACTAATTGGAAATAGTGTTCTTCCTCAAAATAGACTTGCAGCTGTTGTCATCAGTGTCGTCTTTCTTCCTTGAGGAAGGCAATGCAAGGAACAATCACCCTGGGAATCTTGAAAAGAGGATGCATAAGATCTCTACGTGGAGTTGGGTTGGAGACCTAATGATATCTCTCTTGCTTGAAAGCACGTGGATACACATCTTTTCACACCGTAGCCTGAAAGCGTAGCGTTGGTATTGGCTCTGGGCCATGCTGTCACGGTGGTCATCCTGTTAGTTCACGAGGAATTGTTGTAAACAGGTACTGGGATATTTCTGCACTTACCTTTGTGCCTTGCCCCGCGTGCCATGCTCAAAATGTGGGGATTTCATGGAAAACAAGGCAGTTCAGAAAGTGCTGTATGAATCTCTCTGCTAAGAGGTTATTTTAATTGTTCTCTTCTTTTTACCTCTGGAGATTCCCAGACTTGGTCAGGAAGAAGGGCTGCAGACAGGACATGAGCGCACCATTGAGTCCACTTTACACATAGGATTCATCCATCGCTCTGTCTGACCCTGGGCCTGCTCAATATGCCCATATTGCCCGGACTGCCAGTGGGCTGGAAATCTGATTGTGTAAAGGCAAAGACTGCAGCATGTGGCCCTCATCTCTTCCTGCAGGATGTTGTTAGGTGAACCGCTGAGCTGGTAGAGCCTGAACAAGATAACCTGACCGAAATGCTCTCATGTCTTCAAGCAAAAGTTTCTTATTTCCAGCAGTTCTGAAGCCTTTCAGAAATTGAACAGCTTTGTCAGTGTTCCTCCTGTTGAACTATTACCACCTTTGGCAAGCGAGGCTGTAGTTGTTCAGTATTGTTGTAGTGTGTTCAGTATTTCAATACAGTCTCAGAACACTTATTAATAAAATCCTTAGTATTGTTCAGTAAAGACAGATAGTAAAAACTGACAATGCATGCTGATAAATCTCTTGAGCGAACTTAGGTTTTGAGAAAGTACAGCAACGCATAGTAAGTTACATAGTAAGTCCTTACACGTTGATATTTCATGGGATTTGACTGCTCTGTGCTCTGCACTTTGGTCTTGGAGTCCCAGAAATCCAGAAGTGCAGATGAATGCCAATTTGTCTTAGCTTGGAAGTGTCACTGCCTAGTCTTTAAACAAATTTAATGAAGTACTCCTTTCCCAGCACAAGTCTCACCTGCTGAATAAGGTATGTCAGTTTAGACAAGAAATAAAATTTCAGTCTCTTAAGAACAATGTTTGCCTTCTTACAGGGTGAACTTAATTGAATGCAATTCACTTTAAATATGTCAAACTAAGTTGTGCTGTGTTCTCGAATGGAAGATGAAACAATAACAAGTAATTCAACTAGCTCAATCTCATTATTTATAAAAAATGCTTGGGCTGAATTCCATTGCCCTTTTTTTTTTGGCTCCACTCTTGATCATTACCACCTAACAGGAAGTTGGAGAGGTTTCTTTCCAGGACAGTTGAATGAATAGTGGGATCTTTCCACAAAAATTGAGGCATGGGGTGGTGAAAATAGCAACTGAGGAATTAAGTTGCTCTTACTAAAGCATGGAATAAAGAACTTCTCAGTTTTTTATAAGTAAAGGCCCTTTATTTTTCCTACAAAGAAGATTGAAAACCTATAATGACTCAGAAAGGGAAACTGGATCACTTGATTTAAATTCTGCATTGTAACCCCTAGAATCAGTATTTTCTTTGGCATACAGGATTGGTGTTTGCAATGAGGTGTATTTCATTTTATCAGCAACAAAGAACAGCTGAATTCTGCATTGAGAACACATTTCCAGTAGAATAATTCTTAATCATTGAGTTGGCACTCCCAAAGGTATTCTCAAAATGCCATATGATCATAGCAGTGTTTTTATCCCAAAATGGAGTATTTGAATTTATCCTAGTCTTCCAAACTATCTAATTGAAGATACTGCTTTTCACAAGTCTCAAGAATTTATGTTTGCCATCATTTTTCCAATATGGGATTCAGAGTAAATAAAGATCTGTCTTCTCACAGCACTAAAAGTGGAATCAAACATGCCTGCATTTTTATATTGAAGACTTATTTTAAATGTGATTATTTCCAATGATTAAAAACTAAGCAACTACAAGCTTGGTAAAATGAAACGTGGGATCATAGCGGATCAGAGGAGGATTTGGATGATTAAGGATGTAAGTTTTAGTTACTAAAATCAAGAACTTTAACCCTTTCAAGTCATTTGATCAAAATGCGACTTTGTAGACTGCTGCAAATAGACGTCTATTTAGAAATGGGTTGTGAAATTCTAGTAACTCGCTGTATGGTTGAATGTAAGTGCCATCTGCTGGTAGTTAAGTAGCAGGTTTCGTACGGGAAAAAATCTTAAATACTACTACCACAGACTATCAAAAATTGTTTTCTCCTGAATGGAATAGATGATACAAATCTTTTCTCATTGAATGTATTATGGCAGTATCAAGACTCAGCTGTATGATTGATCAGAGATCCTTCCGGTAAGTCACAAGAT
Organism: Grus americana; assembly: GCF_028858705.1. Classification (NCBI taxonomy): domain Eukaryota; kingdom Metazoa; phylum Chordata; class Aves; order Gruiformes; family Gruidae; genus Grus; species Grus americana. The sequence goes on along the minus strand of NC_072853.1, from coordinate 122,371,090 downwards.
CTAGTGAGTTACTTCCATGTGGATAGCTGTCAGATAGGGGACGTAATCAGGACTGAAAACTCAGCACACAATGATGCAGGAATCAAGCTTGAATTCTGGTAAGTAATGAGCAAAACTAATGATTAGAGGTGGAAATCATTATTTTCCTGAATGTAAGAAAAGGTATATGGATTCTTGAGGAAAAAAGTAATACAAAACAAATGTAGTAATCAGATTTCATGTGACACTGGAAAACCAATGGTTTTATAACAAAAGCACTTAGCTAAATAGCTAACTTTCCAGCAAAATTAGTCAATTACAAGGCACTGAAATACTGATGATGTAGGATTTTTTTAAATATAAATTGTTTTTCAGTATTACCATATTGATAGTAAGGGTTTGTCAAGTAACTTTGTGTACATCGGGGCAAGTTAAACAGGTCTGTAATTTTAGTATAGCTGTTTGTTAGAGAAAGGTTAAATCAAATGACAACAGTTTGTTAACGGCAGAGGATTGTACACAGTTACTCTGAATTAGTAAGCCTGCAGAAACTTACTACCCTGTGATATCTGTGTGTGCATGTAAGCATTTCACTCTTAAACGTACCAAAGAGGGGGGGAATAGAAGCTGAAGTTTCTCCCAGAGTATAGCTCAGTACCTGTAATACTGCAAGCACAACTTAGTTGTCTGAGTAAAGCTGGCTTCCCCCAAAAGGACAAATACTCTACCTCTAAAGACTGATTCCATAGTATTTTTAAACTCACCAGTTTTCATTTTAATCTGATCTGTAAGACTAATCACTGTGTTTCTCAAACACAAAAACAGGATTTTTTTTTGGAAATTAAAAGTGTTCAGGGAGATGGAGGGATAGTAACTATAAATGTTCAGGAAAAAAATTCCTCTAAAATAGTCCAGCTCTGAAATGCTGAACAACTTTGCTCTCATTTCCAATTAGACTGACATTTAAAGAAAAACAGAACACCACAACTTTTATACAGCACCGCTTTTATAAGAGTGTTAGTTACAAAAAAAAGTAAATAAAAAAATTCCCCTGAGCAAATTCCAATAGTCACACATTTTAATATAATTTCTTCCATCTGCATGGCATTAAAAGTTAATCCAGGAATAATGCTTTCAGTCATCCACTCCAAGTGATGCAAACCTATTAACATTGCACAAATGCTGCGTTTCTGACATAGCACACCTGATAACCTTTTTTTTCTTATTAGATGGTTTCTTCTTCTTGCAGGACTCGGACTTGGCCTTGGTCATCTGAAAGAAGTCTGGAGATACAGTTGACTCCACTGTATTTAACAAAACCTGATAAAGCTGAGTCATTTTTGGAGATAAACTGAACAGATTTTCCACTGAAGGGTTTGATTTAAGCTCCTGATACAGTCTGTGCACAAGGGTCCCAGTATAAATCCTGCTCAAAGGAAGGAGAGAATCCTCATTTAGAGTTGCACCTCAGCAGGCCAGGTACAGAAACATGCTGCTTAGTGAAAAAACAGATCTTAATTACATACAGTATCCAACAGGGGACTTCTAAGGGATACCTGTTTTATTCCATATTTTTCTCCGTATTAATATCCTTAAAGAAGGGAGTTCAAATGTAGTAAAATTGGCCAAAGGAGTTTGGTGCAGAAAATAAAACATGCGAATGCATTCCATCAGGGGCTTGTGTGGAAAACAGATTCCTGAAACATCCTTACCTGCTTAGGTCTGGCTCAGAGAGAGGAGTGCAAAGTAGCTGGTTGAGATACAATCCCATCTGAAGACAGCACTGCCACTGGCAAAAACTGTGCGCAGCATCTAAATCAAAGTCTTTATTTTGCAATTTCTTTTCCTTCCATTTTAGAAATTCTTTATATGCAATACTGTCATCTTCAGCACATAAAACTGTGGTATCTAGGTTATAAATAAAAAAAATGACATGCAAATAAATGCTCTGCTGTGAACAGTACAAAAGTTATTTGCAATGTATAGGGTCTTCAAACCTCCAGTTCTATTTCACAGGAAGCATCAGTAATGTTTTCAGATGTCTCAAACAGAACTTTAGAACATAAAATTGAGTAAAAATTCAAGTATGAATATCCATGAGAATATGAAATTGTAAATTCGGTAATTCTATTTGTTAGGTCATTTGCTACACTGTTCTGTGAGTGGATCAGTTCCAAACATGATTGCCATCTCGCTCCCACCCACTTGGGGAAGCAGGTGGCAACCACATTAACCCAGTTCCTATAAACTAGAATCTAAAGAAACTGTCTAACCCTGGCATGTGTAATCTTTGCCATCAAATGAAGGACTCCTAGAGGAAATGCCACCGTAACTCTAATAGGTGTAAATATTGCTGAAACAATTTCTGTGGTAATGTAGTAAATTCAAATTCTCGCAATGCACAGGCAGAAAAAGGGTGCCTGTGCAGCTCAGCATTTTTAAGTACATATGATTTTAGAAAAACTTGTGAGAAAAAAAAATCAGAATGCATCAATAGTAGTTGTTCTCTTTTGATGCCTAAGTATGTTAAGCTTATTTTTTTGTAACTTTTATACCAAAATTAATCTTTTAGTCCTACAGAAAGCATTTATAAATGCAAGTTAATGTTTTACAAGATGGCAAAGTAATGTTTTACCTATATAAAATGTTAAATTGATAGCTAGCACTGTTTCTCTGCTCTGTATCAATGCAAAAAATATGACACCTCAAGATATAGTGTAAATCAATGTTAATTCATCGGAATTTGGACAACTCACCATAAATGAGGAAAAATGAATTATGGTATAGATTTTCATAGTAGCTGAACACCTAAAATTGTATTTTTTTTTTTTGGAGACGTACCTGGATCATTTGTTATCCTTTGCAGTTCTCCAGATACTATCATTAGAAGTAAAGCCTTTAAGTGATGCAACTTAACTTTTGGCTCTGAACAATGTATCCAGTAACATGTTACAGCAACAGGGAGTTGTAAGTGACTGGGGATAGACTCTAGGAAACTCATTTTCACTCCTAGAGTCTCCAGCAAAAACATCTGACGGCATGACATGGGCATCTGAAAATAAATTAAGAAATCAGAGTGGAAAAATAAAGGTAAGAGATAAGGTGTGAGCAATTTCCAAAAGGCAAATAAGCTTGTGCTTAAACTAGCTAGTACTTCATGTTTACAATAAAAATTTAAATTAATTATAAAATATTTCCTGTTCAGAATATCTATGAAACTTAAATACTACTTGAGCTTTAAAAACTACACAGTTAAGTGTAAAATAATTTTTTTACAATTGCCTGAGGTTAGATTTCAAGAGGTGTCAGTTGTCTTCAAATCAGGTGACTAAATTTAAACCCCTATGTAAAAGCTGACTTGCTTGGAAAAATCTTGTAACCATAATGCATTAAAATTACTTTGGTATGGCATATATATACATAAATATATATAAAAACCTTCATTTTGTGCCTCTTATAAGTTACCCTTGTTTTGTGAGATGTAATGGTGATGTCTGGTCTTGGTATGTTGAAATTACGTTTACCTGTAATCACAATGAAATCTTAAGTGTGAAGCTTGCATTTTTCACCTGCAATGTATTCATTCCTAGCACGTGTTCCCTCTTTGTTGTGCTATTTAACTTCTAAAAAACGGTGTTATAAACTTTGTCCATAACTTCATGCATGCAGTAGAATCGCAGCAGGCTGTTCAATTGTAATTTGAGTGCTTTGTGAACCTTGATTAGGATGGTTTTGCCTATTCTTAGGCAGACACCCTCACCGTGTAAGACAAACTGAAATCAGTTTTGCCTCGAGCACTTTAAATGCAGAATAACCTTTCTTCTGACCTTCTGTTGAATTGAAATTCCCCCAGATTTAGTAAGGAGAGTTGTTATAATAGTGGAAGCTCAAATTCATTAAACAGCATACATACCAAGACCAAATTAAGGAGTCATTAATGTTTCTTAAAATCCCAAATCATGATTTTTCAAACTCCTAAGTGTTTGCATATTGCTCATTTATAAGGCCTGTAACAATAACCTGTGTAAAACAACCTGTATGTAGGCTTTTGGATCCATAGCAAGCTGTAGCATTTAATGGTCATAGTAGTGATAGACTTGGTTCTCACATGAAATAGCCACCAGCAAGTGATAAAAACACAGCAGGGCCCACACAGAGAGATGTGTTAACAGTTGAACTGAATGCCAGACTGGATAGAGCATGTGGCTTAAATATGCAGTATTAGAAGACACAGCTGGTATTTCCAGATATTTCAGAAATTACTGCAAACAAAACCTCAGTTATGCAACTTTGTGAATGGGAGATTACCTTTCATTCACAGCAAGAGTTACCATCTTAATCATTAGAATGTAAATATACAGAATTGCTAATGGTGACTGCAACTAACCTAGTACAACTTTCCTTTGATTACAAGCGGTTTTTCAGCTGCTCTTCTGTCTGGCAAGCAGCAGGGGTCCACATTAGCAGGACACAAACTTGCAGCAGGTGAAATTACTTGGCAGCTACAAGATTCATACATGAAATAATGATGATTTTTAGTAAAAAAAAAAAGCATGGGTCAGGGGTCAGATTTTGTTTCAGAACATTGCTCTGAAACATCCATAGCTTGACGAAACGTAAATTAAGTTTTGTAGTGTTAAATTGTGCTCTTCTAAATTTCATGAAACTCAGCTTCTTCCTACAATTATAAAAGCAAGTATTAGTGTAACAGAATCATAGGATGAAAGAAGGGCTTAGAATGGAAAATTTAGGCAATATTACATACGCATACAACCAACTTTTCATATAATTTGTCTTGGTACACTTGGGGGGGGTGTGGAAAGGAAGGAAGATGAAGGCAACCTACATAGCTTCTCAAGTATCACAGGCCAAGCTCAGAGCCCTGCGGGTACGTCTGTATTAAGTAGTTAGTTACTGAGGTGGCTTAGGTCAGGCATCACATTTAGCAACCAGCTGGCAAATATGAGTCCCAACTACTTTTTGTCACTCACGAAACACTGTTAACTGTGATCTGTTGTGACAACCATTTACCTCCATTAACTTGTCCAAAGGAAAATGATCATCACAAAAATCTGTGGGTATGCTTGCTGCTTGAACAAATGTTTTTTTAAGTGTCTTTTGGAGTCTGTCAAATTCACATACAACTGGCAGCTCGCTGGTCTGCTTACTTGGAGAAGCAGCTTCAGTGTTTTGAGATACTTTCAGCAGCAGTCCATAGATAACTTGTCGAATGGGCAAAGCTGTGCTATGCGCGCTAGGTCTCTGCATGTTCTCCACCTGAACGTGGAGGAAGGTACTTCTTAGTATCAGGGCATCGCTGATGAAGGGGGCCAGCTTACCTTTTGCCAAAGCATCAAGTACCCACTGCGGTAAGTCTGAGCTCCTGGCTGCCTCACAGTCGTACTTGCCGTTCTGAAAAAAGGCCTCAAGATTCACGTCGGACGGAGTATAATCCTCCATTGAAGTGCACAGAAGTTCCCTTATTTCCTCCCTCTGGTGCTTCTTAAGGTATTTCAGCACGTTGTCGACAGCCTCGGTGGGCTCAGCAAATTGCGACAGCCAGTTCAGAAGCCCCTGAAGGCGGACGTGCTTCCCCCCCTTCCCCGCCGCCCACCCCCTCGGCGAGCGCACCTTGCTGAAGAACACCTGGAGAGCTGCCAGGTCGATGTAATCGTTCCCGTTCATGGCGGCAAAGAGAGGGAGCAGGCTTCTGTTCAGCTGACTGAAGTGCCCGCAGAACTTCTCCACGGAAAAGCAGCGAGCGGGAACGTAGCAGCCCTGCGCCCCCTCTCCCGCGCACACGCTCCGCCACTGGAAGTGGGTCAGGGGGCAGTAGCCGGCCGCCAGGTCGAAGACGCAGAAGTCGCTATCGAGGGAGAGGACGGGGCAGCCCCAGCGGTTGGCCAGGCCGGCGATCTCCCGGTCGGCCTCGGCGAAGCACTGCACGAAGGGCACGCCGAGCCGGCCCAGCGCCTGCACGAAGGCCTCGCGGGTCAGCAGCGGCACCAGGCAGCCGCCGTCGCCGCGGGAGAGGCCGTGGGCCGCCCGCAGCCGATCGGCGGCGCGGCTCCGCAGCGTGGGCAGCTTCCTGTCGTCGGCGCCGCGCCCGCCGTCCAGCACCACGAAGGGGGCGACGCGGCAGGTCCGCAGGCTGCCGAAAAAGTCGCGCACGGCCGCCGCGAAGGGGCCGTAATCGCCGCCGCGGCGGAAATCGACGGCGGAGGCGAAGCACAGCTGGTGGTAGAGGCTGCTCCCGTCGATGACTAGCTTGGTGTCCCTCACCCGCAGCTCGGTGAAGAACGCCCCGCGCTCCTCCACGAAGCCCGTCAGCCCCTGGACGCCCATGGCGGCGGCGGCGGCAGCCACCCTCCTCCGCGCCCAGGAACGGCGCCACGCCGCCGGAAGTACTGCTAGGAGCGACAGGCAGAGTCCTCTAATCAGAACTCCTTTTCCATTTCCCGCCTACTGCCTCTCAGTACGCGTGCGCGGCGTCTCCTAGCGACGGAGCCGCAAACAGGGGCCCGCCGGAGCGGCCGGGCGAGGTAGGAGCCTGTGGTCGTTTCCTCTTTTGTCCTGGCTGGCAGCGCCCTGCCTCAGGCCATCCCGAGGGGAGCCGGAGGACCCTAAGGAACGGTAGTTCCCGCCGTCAGGCGGCCCTTAGTGGCCGAACGCTGGAGGGGCAGAAACCGGTGGGGAGTTCGCGTACCTGCCGGCGAGTCCGGACGGGTCCCAGGGAGCACCTCCTTCCCCGGAGGGGCGAGGAAGGGGGGCCGGATGGAGGCGTGCCGCCCTCATCTCTCTGTGAGGGCAGTTGGGCGGGGAAGCGGGGACGCTTCGTACCTGCGTGTGTGCCCCCAGGCCCTCGGAGCGTGAGTTTTGAGTGTTACACGGTCTGTTAACGAGGTAATAACATCTCAGGTTATCCTGGGGGATCTCGGCTTCCTGAATGTGCGTCAGGGAGACGTTAATTAGCCTCTTTGATAGTCGAATACATTTGACCTTGTTTTACCATCACCTGCAAGCTCCTTTGCTGCTGACACTACTAATAAAATCTTTCGTAGTTATCCTTTCTCTGGGAGCAGTAAAAAACTGGGCCAACTGAGGTGATGTTACTTTGGAGCTGGCTAGGTTTATAAAGATGTTGCAGAAAAAAACAGTGGAGCCAGTGTTCAGGAGTCTTTTGGTTTGGATTTTTTCTTTTAAATGAAGGGGAAAAACCCCCAGGAATACCTTTTTTTTTTTTTTTTTTTAAATTATTATTTTCAAAACTTTAGAGGAGCAGGCCGGTGAAGTCATTGGCAGGAAAAAAAAAATCAAGGTTGTAAATACTGCGGATATTTGGAGTTTAAATATAAAAATTCTGGAATTCATACTGCGTGGTGGGGGGGGGGGCAAATGTAACACAGGGGTTCTTAAGGAATAAAAAGAAAACCTGATAGAATTGGAAAATGGCCTTGATTGACAAAGAAAGGTTCATTTTGGAGGTAGAAAGTGTCAGAGTATGTTAGCCGTTGCTAAAGAAACCTGAAGATTATGTAAAGGATATTAAAAACAGTGTCTTACATAAGCAAAGGAAGGTCAGGAGAAGAAGTGGAGGTGCTGTGCACTTAGTGTGTGTAGGTGGAACTGTGAAACCCTAAACAACTTTGCTTTAGCTTTACAACAAAAAAGAGGAAGGAGATTTAACTCTAGCCAAGGAAGAAGGAAAATTAAAAAAGTGTTCCAGACAATGTAATTGCATTCGTTTGGCATCAGCAGTCTGCCAGGATGGGGGGGAGAAAATTAAGAACATGAACTGTCTACCAGAGTGTTACCGGATAGGGTATACTGGGATTTTTGAAGAAAAGGGGGCTGGAGAGTTGATTTCTTTGAGTTATCTCTAGTTGTTCTGAACTTTAAGGAAGCAATTGATGTACTGCTGCTTGGGAAATACCTGATCAGTGAGAGAAGATGGACACTGGTAAAAAATACAAGGAAGGTTGGGTTAAAGGTATGAGTCAGGTGGCAGAGGCTGCCAGTTCATATACTTCTTGAAGAATCAGTCAGTCTTATGGTTGAGTCAGGCTCTAGAGTCTATTGACTCTTGCAGGGTATTTCTTTCAAATGCAGTGGCTCAGCAATCCATCTCTTCTGTGCCATTAAAATGCACCTGTGACACCACGATGGCAATCACTGGCCTCTGCCTTATAACACTATTCAGCAGTACATATTAGAGCATTTCACAAAGTCACGTGATAGTTATTACTGTTATTATATACAGAGGGAAATTGAAGCATAGAGAGTAGCAGGTGAGAGGCAGGGTTGGAAAGAAAGCGCAACAATTAGACTCAATGGGCTACTTGATCTCAAGTGTGATATTGTGGTGTAAAGCATTGTGATATATTCCTAGGGCCCAAGTAAGTATGAAAATTTGAAGGTGAGCAGCGTTAAGTGACTCTTCTCCAGGAAAAAGGAATAGGTAGCTCAGCAGTTTTTGTAAGTGTAGTTATTTCTATAGGTTATGTATTTCAAAGCTATTCTATTTGGAGGGACTTTTTACAAGGGCATGTAGTGACAGGACAAAGAGTAACAGTTTTAAACTGAAAGAGGGTAGATTTAGATTAGATGTTAGGAAGAAATCCTTTACTGTGAGGGTGGTGAGACACTGGAACAGGTTGCCCAGAGAAGTTGTGGATGCCCCATCCCTAGAAGTGTCCAAGGCCAGGTTGGATGGGGCTTTGGGCAACCTGGTCTAGTGGAGGGTGTCCATGGCAGGGGGGTTGGAGCCAGTTGATCTTTGAGGTTCCTTCCAACCCAAACCATTCTGTGATTCTATGAATGTATGAAGGCATCCATAGACCAGTAACTTCCTAGGAAAATAGAATAATAAATGAAAAATACATAAACTTTCCAGAACTGACAATGTAATATTTTCTGGAGTTCATCTTCCTGCCCTCCCCGCACCTCAACATGATCCATTTACACTTCTTCAGACAGATTTGGAGTTACAGAAGAGGTAATTTTCTAGCTGACATTCTTTGCTTAGCATTTGCATTTCAAAATTTTTGTCACATTTGCTATTTGAAAGAGAATACAGAAACAGAATCTCAGGAGCGCTTTTGTTTAAAAAACATACAGGATTTGTATCATTGTTAAGATGGTTTGTATTAATTAAAATTTGGCTGTGTTTCATAATATAGTGACACTGCAATGTCAGGCTCTTTGGTACAGTGTGATAGCAGCTCAGCAGATGGGTATTAAAATAGGTTCTTGTGCACTCACCCACCCTGCTGTTGTAAGATACAAATTTGTGATCTTCATTTAGGCTCTGCATTTGTTAGGAAGTGAAGATAGCGACTTGGAACCAGCAGTTATACATTTTTGTCTTTTCTCTTCCAAAACAACAACAAAAAAGCGCATTTTGATGTGCTTGCATTGATGTTAAAATGCTATGGTGAATAAATCCAGTGTGGGCGCGCTGCACTGCAGCAGGCAGCGTTGATAGATAGTAGTATCAGTTGCACCGATTGCAGGATCTTGCAACATCTTTATTTGTTCCAAAGGTTCCTCAAGCACAAATGATGCAGGTAGCATTATATAAAGGCAAGGTAACAAAAGCAATATTGTTTTATTATGTGCAGTGAAACACCTGCCCTTTATCATTTGGAATGAGGAAGGTCGAGTAAAGAAAGTTATTCTAAACTCATGTTCAGTTATTGAAAACCATAGAAATACTAGAGGTTTGCCTTCGCAGTCCCTATGTTTGTAGAATTAGGACCTCAGTTAGACAAGAATTCCAAATCAAAGCTAAGTTGTTAGAAAGATGGATCAAGAAAGAATTATTACAGTGAAGGAGAAATGAAGAACTTTTGGAAGAATTGGGTTTTATTGAAAATCTTGTAGACTTGTGGGTAGCCATGAAGCTCTAATTTGCAGAAGATAATAGTTGTGAATCATGCAGAAGCTGTGAGGTCAGCACTTAAACAGATGGTGAAATCTGAGGGTTAATTGAAAGAGCAGAGAAAACAATTTTGTCGTTATTGATGGGAGTGAACTCAAATTACGGGTGGAGATTATGCTTCAGTATATATATATAAAAAAAAAAAGAAATTTGTATCCTAAAATGCAGATATTTTTGGTGTCAGGTACTGACAGGTATAAAGACAGGTGGTGAGGAAGAGTGCTGTATCTAGGGGAACTGTCAGGTGAAATACAGGTGTAGTTGTCTTTGCAAAAAGCACTTGAACTTTTAAATAAACTAACATTCAAGCACCTGCATTTCATTTCCCCTGTGTTATCAGTTCAGTGAATTCATTTAAGGTTGGTTTAGAGGAAGGTTGACTATGTAACATCTACATTATCTGGAGTTTATCAAGTCTGCTGCCTGCATCTTAGCAACTAATGATTCCACTTAATTTGTGTTTTGCTGCAAGCTGAGTGCTATAAGCACTGCCATAGAATTAAATGAAGATTTTTAATAAGAATAATACATTGACAAATCTTTTTTTTTCTGTTTCAAGTGCTTTCTGTGAACATCCATGGAAGAGTAAAAGAATTTGAAAGCCATATTCTAGAGAAATTTGTGTAGTTTCTATTACACAGAAATGCTGAAATTTCAAGAAACTGCTAAGCATGTCGCTGGTGCCAGATTTAATTCTGCTTGCTCAGACGCTATGATTGCAAGAAGATACACTATTGAGAGGAAACTCGGCAATGGAAGCTTTGGAAGTGTGTATCTGGTTTCTGACAGAAAAGCAAAACAAGGAGAAGAATTGTAAGTAAGCCCTTCACATATTTTAAATAAAAATGTTTGGAACATATTTCTTGCATTGTAGATGGTTTCTTTGTGTTTGTGTCTCACCTCTCAGTTTGGTGTTATGTTGCAGCCTTAACTGTTTAACTTTAGTGAGGACATAACATAGAAGCAGAATTTATGCTGACGCAGCATTCTAACTGAATCTGGTTTTGTCTGAAATAGTTTATCAGCTATCTCTAAGTCCTTTTTAATTTACTCGTGCAAGACAGAGTGGAGGTAGACAGAACATCTCAGACCCTCATCTCCATAGTGATGTACACCCCTGAAGCTTTGTAAGAAATAATAAAATCAGTAGAAATATATTAATTTACCCATTCCCTGGTGTCATGCCTTGGACAAGTTGCTAACGTAAGATATACTCTGTGGAAGTGACCCTTGTATTCACTCAGAACCGAGGTAAATTTTATCATTGTCCTGACAAGAAGCAGGGCAAAGGTATATGCCAAGTCTCACAAATTTGCTCCTCTTCTTTGTAGCAAAATTGTTTTTAAGGCTTAAAGCTTTATCATTTATAAGCTATCATTCCATAATTATGTCAATATATAATATATGTGTGTATAATATAATTTTATAGTTTATTTTTGAGGTCTTTATATTTTAAAAACTTGGTTCTTGACATTCTTTCATCAGAAAATTTACTAAAATGCTGGGCATTTGCCTTCCATTCCATGCTTATCCATCTTCATGAACATGATGGTTTTGTTTTAAAAATGTGGAAAAAGGGAATCCTTGGTCTAATCAGGTCTGGCTACAGCAATATCTAGCTCTACAATGCTTCGTTCAGTTACACAGGCCAATTAAGGCATGGAACCTTTAAAGGGAGCATGAAAATGTCTGAATTTCTGACTATATTTTAATGGACTTGCCTCTTAATTTCTGATGATTTCTCACTTATTTACTGTAGGTAAGTGTTTTGATAACACTTAATTGGATGCTTTCAGGAATTGATTCTGTGGCATTGTAAGGACTCAGATTGTTGGATGAAGTCTCAAAAGAAAGTGTACTGTATTGATGTCCTGTTTTTTTATCATCGAGTTGTGTAAATGAGACCTGAGGAAGAATAGTTATAGAAATTCCAATAAACACATCTTTGTTTGCTGTATACCTAACTTTTTTTTTTTTAAATTGCCAGCAAATCTTGATTATTTTATTTTATTTTTACCTGCCTGAATTTGGACGGGTCTCTTCAGTCTGGTTGATAAACCCTTTAGGATTCTGAAGCCATAGAGACAAAAGAACATTTTCAGACTGTTGACACTTCAGTACATGAATTTGAAGTCGGGTACGTGGGTAATGCATTACTGGGTGGCCTTCCTGAACTATGGTCAGAATTTGTATCATCTTAGACCCTAAAGTCAGTTAAACACAGTAGTTGCGTACTACTGTGTTTGTCTAGTGGTTTGATACTTACACCAAGTGAGATTTAAATGTGAATATTTTTGGATTTATCCAATAGAATTTGTGAGGCTTTTTGTTTCAAGTCTGAAACATATAATCAATGTGCTTTTCAGCCAAAAATACATTCCTCCTTTAAATATGGGTGTCTATTGGTTCTTATTGATGGACACATTAATGAGCAATTATATGATAAAAGAGCTTTTTCTGATTAATTTGTGCCTCACTTTTGCTATTTATGACAATGCATTCTTGGCAATATTGCTTTAATAGATGTGCAGCCAAGACATAATTCTTTCACTTGTTTTCCTTCAACATCAATTTACAGCTTCTCAGCTCCTTGGATTGCGGTTAGAGGCCACCATGCTCTTACCTTCTTCCAGCTGGCTTATAAGACTTTTGGATCTCTCTTAACCTTAACTAGAGTTTGCTACAAAAATGTGCTTTAATGAAAACTTTCATTAAAACCAATAGATAATATTGTTCATTTTCTGTTAAAATAATTTATCGTGCAAATAGGGTGACAGGAACTACCTGAGCTTGTAAGACCCTTCAGAATTCAGCTATTACTGAACTCATTCTTAGAATATTAACAGTATAGTGAAAAGTGCTGCTATAGCACAAGCTGCCAATCCTAAAAAAAAAAGGGGGGGGGAATATGTGCTTTACCATTAAGTAGTTATTATCTCCTTTCTTTAGGATTTTTCTTTGAGAACTTTAATTCTGAGTGACTGTGTTTTGAACAAACGTTCACTGCCTGCAGCATATCATGCCTGTCTTTTGTTAGGGATGGGGCTGAGCATGTCCTCTGCCATCCTCAGGACAGAGGCTGAGTATCAAATGGCATATTCTTTTTGTTTTGTTGTTGTTTTATCAGTCTCTTTGTGACTACAACGATATTTAATAAGCCAGTGCTAATGTAACACTGTAGTTCGTCCTTTCATCACTAGGGGGTACTTGCGTATCACAGTTATTCTTTATTCCTTCTGAGCCTCAAATGTTGATTGAAGCGCAGATTCCCCCAACTTTCTATCACTTATATGCTAATAGATGACAAAAATAGTGGCCCAGGTGAACATGAAAGCTCAGGTAGCATAATGAGATAGAGTCTAGACACTTTCTTCTATTTAAAAGTATTGGAGTTCTAAGGTGGAAACATACTAGAAGTCACATTCTCAACACTACTTTCAAATAAAAAAATAATCTCTTATGGAACTGTACTGATTACTGCTTCTGTTATATTTTTCATTGGGAAGTATATATACTTTTAATGAAAAAATAGGTGATTATGTTTCTTACTTAAAAATAAATAAATCTTAATACAGCTCTGAAAGCACTTTGGCAGAAAAAAGGAATTGAGCTATTTACATCCCAAATGACCTCAGCAGAATTAGAAGCCTATTTTTATTGTTTCAGGGGTGATCTAGAACATGCTGAGACAAATGTTATATAGAGTGAACTCAGCCACAGGTAGTTTCCTGAATATTGCTATAGTCTAAAGCACTGTGAAAGAGCATAGGAATAAATCATAAGAATACAAATTCCCAAGAATGACATTTTGGATATTGGTACAGATGCTGTTCAAGGATATCTTTTTCAATTTTCCATTAGTGCGATGTCTACAGAATGAGTTAATGCAGAAACTAACAATGGTTATCATGTAATTTCGTGTGTGCTCAGCAAAGCTTTTGCATGATTTTAGAAATTTTTTGGGCATGCATTGTACTTTGTTACCCCTAAAGGATCTTAACTGTGGTGAATGAAGTATTATGCACACAGTTGCTTCAGTTGGGAGGGAGAGAGGGTTGATTAGTTGGGGCATGCCTCAAGTTAACAGACTTACTTCGCATAAAACTATCCACATAGCTCAGGCCAGCAACGCCTGCCTCTCTTAGAAGTACGCACCAGCTTCATGCTGATCTCCAGTTCTGTGTACAGATGGGATAAGTATTACTGACTTTCTGAGATCGTACTAGATCAGAGACATCCAGTGTGATATAGTTGAGTTGCATACTCCATAAATAATAAGGTTATGAAGTACTACTAGTAGCATACGTAGGTCTTTTACTGAAGGTCTCTCTTAAGTGCTGCATTGTACGTGTTCCTTGCCTGTTGCTTTAACTTCCTTATTTGTATTTTTTTGTTAATTGTATTTTCTGGTAACTTTTTATGTTTGTAGTCCTGTGTGATTTCTGTAGTTTTGCCTTCTTTATTTTTAGGTGACTGTGAAAACCCTTTTTGTTCTAATTTGGCCTTCTACCCTATCTCAACTAGAAAATTATATCCTGGTGTAACCAGCTGTCAGTTACAGTGGTAGCTAAACACCTGAATGCCTAAGCCAGGAAGATCCCTGGTCACACAATACATCTTCTTGTGTCAATGAACTCCATTTTCCTTTAGAAAATAATAGTTGCAAGTCATCATATATTCTTAAATACGCTCTCGTAGATTCTGCTCACATTTAAGTTTACTGACCAATAGCTTCTCTGCTGGTATTGTTTGTTTTATGTTTTTCCAAGGTATGTTATCCACAATAGAGAGGGAGAAAACCAAACCCGTGAGTAGTATTCTGGAGTGGCATGGTGCCACCATGGGGTTATTTCAGACTGGCTGTTAGATGTAAGAATCACACTTTCCTCATTCTGAGATATCTGCTTTGTGTAGACATGTGATTAGTAACTTTTTCTGAATTTCATAATAATGTTCTAAAAAGAAGAATGCAAGTTCTTGTTTTCAGATTTATGGCTAGGGAAGGTGACTTTTGTCTTCCATGTTTGTGTAGAAAGTTACGCCATCTGCTGTACATCTTCTGCAGAGCTTTTGATCCTGTTGGATGATGCTCATCAAGTATGGCAGAGGGTTAAACATCTCAAAGATAGAAGTTCCTGCAACTTATGTGAAAACAGTGGAGTAGAGAACAAAATGAATGCCCTCATAAAGAGAAAGGCCAGAACGTGGGAGATTCTTCACTATGAAAGAAATTTCTCATGTACTAGACAATCCATACAGGAGAGAGAGATCATCAATTTCCCCCACTTTTGGAAGGAACTATGGTCAGAATTTATATCATCTTAGACCCTAAAGTCAGTTAAACACAAAGGACATGTTTGTACAAAACCAAGCTTCTTAATTCCAATTTACACAGAATGGCTTGGTTTGTGTATTATTTGACATTTTCCCTGTTAGATATTTGCAAATCTACTGGTTTTGAGCCAGGTACTGTACATTCATTAAAATTGAGATTGATTTGCTTAATGTTGACACTGCTTTTCCATTCTAGTAGGCTCTAAAATGAGCTTTGGCAAATCTTTATTTCAAATTGCAAACTGATTTAGCTAATAGAGTCCAAATAAGGATTGGATGCTCCTGCAAATATTTGCTGTGGTTTTTAATCTTTTCCAGGGTTTGAGCTGAATTTAGGCATGTTAGATGGGGATGCACGTCACTAGTTACCCATTAGTTTCACAAATTTTTAGAGGCTCTGGGTTTGACTCTTTTAAGAAGAAAAAACTGGTAAATTAAATAAATAAATTA
The DNA here is from genome assembly GCF_028858705.1 of Grus americana. Classification (NCBI taxonomy): domain Eukaryota; kingdom Metazoa; phylum Chordata; class Aves; order Gruiformes; family Gruidae; genus Grus; species Grus americana. Next base: position 122,355,387 of record NC_072853.1, on the reverse strand, counting down.
ATTTGGGTAAAAACTACTTCTTATGTATTTTTGTTCATTTTCCTCTTTTGTTAAGTTGCTCCAGTAATGAATTTGTACCTAAGTATCATTTTTTTCTTTACATTAATTTAATGTCACTAGCAAAGGACAAAGAGTGTTACTGAGTCACTTTTCTAGACCCATGTATGCCCACTGTGGAATACTGTCTGTTTAGAAGGACTCTTTGCATGTGTTTAGCACCTTTTCCATTCCAGGATGTGGAAGTACTTTTTAGAGCTGTGAAATATTTTTATCAAGTTTGCAAATGGACAATAAACAGGCAGGTTAAACAGTTTGCCTGTGTTCATGCAGCGAGGCTGTAGTATGCCAGGAAAATAACTGGGCCACTACTTGAGAAATCACTCCTTGATGTCTTGATCTTGCTAAATACTAGCAAAACCTTTAGTTATACTGTAGATGCTCGATCCTCATCTAGAGCCTAATGTCATGGGGGTAAGTTCTGTAGTTTGGAAACAAGCTGTTCTGTGCCTGGCAGGAAGGAAGCCTAGTTTCCTGGAGGCTTGCATCGTCTGTCCCTTTATCCTACCACAAGAAGCCCTACTTTTTCACCACACATGTTATGACAACATTCCTTTTTCTGGAATGTCCCCTGTTTACTTCCTGTAATCTTAGCTCCAGCTTCTCCCTTCCCTCTCGTATCCCTCCAATATATGTGTTTTCCTTCTGTATTCTCTAATTAGTGGTTGGAAAAGAGACAGATCAAGCTATGGTAGTCCCATAGCACATGCACAGATGAAATGATTGTTATATGTAATATTGGCCATTTGGCAGCTCAAACAATGTATAACTTTTGAGATCCAGGGGTTACTAAGGCTCTTGCACCTCCTACTTAGATCATTAAAAAAAGTCACCTTAAGATCTTGAAATTGCTACCCTTCTGACAGATTTGGTTGAATATGGATGGTAACTCCCTAGGTTGAGTAGTGATTGCTAGATAGGCAGTTTTTTCCTTGGTAGACAAGGCTGCTAAACTTAGGACAATTGGAAAAATTTGGAAACACTGGTGGGACAATTAAACTATGAATTCTTCTGCAACTTTCCAGTGTACTTGATCTTTAATATCTACCATCAGTTCTTTGCTAAGATATAATATATAAATCCTTTGAAGCTTATTAGATCTTATTTGATAGGAAATTCAAGTCACACCTATGTGTGGATACAATGCCAATTTCATTGGAAAAATTACAAGTGAAACTTATTTAGCAGCTCACTAGTTATCAAGCCAGTACTGTCTTATAAAACTATCTCAATGATCTGCTCAAATGCAATCTCTAATGATGAAGCGAAGGAAGGCATTTCAATATTGTGTCTAGGAAACAGTTTATATGAATTTTTGTAAATGAATTGTCACCTTTTTTTATTGGTACATTCAGAGAAAATTTACTTCAATTTACAAATCACCTTGAAAATGCAGGACATCTGCAGGTGTTTGAGTGTTTTGGGATTTTGGTTTTTTTGGTTTTGCTCTTTTTTTTTTCCAGATTCTTCACTCACTCGTGATTTTGTAAAAGTCTGTCTCAATTTTTGAGGAGTTTGCTTTTGTTTCTGGACATCATGGACCTAGACCTACCCAAAATAATTAGGTAACTTGGTTTGTATAAAGAATGTAGCAGGATTGTACCAGCATTTTTACAACTAATAGTAATATCCCTGTAGTCACTTCTATCCCAGTCCCCGTGAGTAGTTTATCAGCTAATCATAACAGTTAAAGTCTTTTAGAGATTTACGTTCAGCAGTAGTCTTGAAGAACAGTGCTATCACTTACAGATAATAAATCTCCTAATCAATCGTGCCAAGTGAAGCTCTGGGTTAAGTTTCACTGATTCCTAACCATGCACGGGCAAGCAGCTGAAGTACACAGTAGGCAATAGGGACTTCTAGTTCGTAAATATTCACAAGGTACTTATACATCCCCGTGGTGGAAAGCACACGCTGAGAAGCGCCAAACTCCCTGGTCTGCTCCTATATGTGGTAATTGTGGGGTGTCAGCTCAGCTTCTGTGTCTGACTTGCATTATACCATTAATCCAGAGTCATGCTATGATTCCTTGGAAACTGTGCGCTTAGCTGAATAATTTATCACATGACTTTCAATTATTTATGACTTCTTATAGCAAATGAAATAAAAATCTAAAGGTGGAAGAGTTTTGTAACTTATGAACATCCGAGTGACAGTCAGCAGATCCCTGTGTTTGCTGTCTGCTTCTCTGAAGGTATTCCAATTCATTTGACACTGGAATGATTAAAACAGTAACAAATGACTCCTTGCCAGTTGTGTGCATGTTTGTCTAATTGTGCTGATTTTCTTTTTTCTTCTCCTTCATTTAATAATAAAAACTAGAAATTAAACCTAGACTCCATCAGGTCATTTTAGATTTGTGAGCAGATATTCATGATCTCCTTGGAAACTGAACAAAGCTGCATTTCCTGTAGGACCTTCCTGATTACTGCTTATTTTTAAATGAGCTTTTCTTAGCGAACCATCTTTCGCTTAGTTCAGTCAAGTGTGCCTTTGCTTCTTCATGTAAGGCCTAGGCTACCTACCATGTATCAGCTGAGCTGCCATCGCTGCTAAGGTGTACAGTCATTCTCAGCCCCAAATAAGAGATAATAAGAGCATTGACAGAGAAGTTTTGCTGATTTAGCTAGAGCAGTTTAAGAAGTTAGCCTTCATGAGCTTCCCACTTGAGTGACTGAGCATGACACTCACGTTCTGTGAACGATGCTACGGGAGCCAAGACCTAGCCAAGCCAGTCCTTGCTGAAACCTCTGCCACAGTGGCTGATGCTCTTGTGCCTTAGTTTAAGAGTACACCTGCAAATGGACGTTGCCGGAGAGCAAAACTGTAAATGTTTAGCTTTGACTTTAGTAGGCAGTTGCAGCTATGGCCACAGTTGTTTCAGATTATTTCTAGTGTAGGCCAGTACTGGTTCAGAGACCAGTTTGATAGCACCAGGCTCAGTCAAAGCAGTTCTCACTGGAGACTCTGTGAGAGGATGCTTCAGTCCCCACCACCTGCATCCCTGTCTGTGCCTAGCTTTTTCCTGCAGCCCAGCGTGGCACTGTAGGGTTCCTCACCGACCTTTGGCACATGGAGTTAAGGAGCTGCAGACCTACCTTGCAGTTAGAATGTGGTAGTACCGAAGTACAACACAGGTACAGAAGATGGGCGCTACCATTAGAGCCTACTACAGCTCTGCGTTCCTCTCTCGAGTAAAGCTACGCTTACGCGCAGCTACCACAAAGCTATGGAAACAGACGCGCACATGCATCTTTGCAGAGCGATGCTCTGCTAAAATTGGTAGAATAACCAAATTGATGGTTATAACACAGCCGAACCCAAGAAATGGACCATCTCGCACTGAAACAATTTATTCAGAGCTCAGTGTAAGAAAGTTTGGAAAGTGCCTGTGCTGGATAAGTCTCTAGTGCGGACTGCAGGGTAGCTTGGTATTGGGGCACAGGTGTGAGATTTTATACTGCCCATGCTGGTGATGGATTTGGCAATTAAAAGCTACAGCCATGCTGCAGGCCTTTGCACAAGCAATTCCTTTGTTAAAATTTTTAGTTCCCTCACTTTCAAAAAATGTAAAACCTGATATTCTGTGCATTCTTTGAAATCAAAGGGTGAGTACTCAGAACATCTCAGGACCTTTCGTTCAGCTGGTGTAACGTAGGTGCCTGTGAAAATCCTTTGCAGCCATGTCTGATACAACCTTTAACTCTGCTCATCTTTTTGAGCTTTGGTGGTATTATTGTGGTTTTTTGGGGTGTTTTTTGGTTTGTGTTTTTTTGGTTTTTTTTTTACCCCTCTCCTTTTAGTATACCTTTCTTTGGCCAAATAGCCTAGTTTTTCATTTCCAGTGAGATTTGTCGATTTGACTGGAGTGTATTCTAACTAGGTCTTTAATTTACGTGAGTGGGAGGCAAAATTCCTTAAAGAAAATATTTCTTGGGTTTACTCTAAATCTCATCCCCCCACAGAGCTGAGCTCCTGGGAACTTGGTGCTGCAGCACCTGCCACGTTGTGATCTTGTGTGCAGGCGGTGAGTGGTGCTGATGGTTAAGTTCATCGTTTTTCAAAGTATTTGCAAGCATTATTTTCAACATTGAGCAGAGAATTGTGCTTAAGGCATTGTTGGTAAATTACTGGCTCTTTGAGGTGCACGGCAGAGACAGAATTTAATGATTTTGTAATTAAGCAAATGCCTTGAGCTCGCTTCTGTCTCATTCATTTTGTTAAAACTGCTGTTTAGTTTTTATGCATTTGTAAGCTAGCTTTATTAAGAAAATGGAGAGGTACAGCATTATTACTTTAGGTCAAAGTGTGACCACCCGCCTCAAAGATACAGTATGTGTTTGCAATATTTGAATATGCCTATCTATTGTATCTTGTGGCAGTTTACCCTTGTTGGCAAGGTGTTTTAAGTCTGCATCAAGGATATCGTAGTTTTTTCCATGCAGAATGAGCCTGCTGGCTCTTTGTTGCATTCAGTACATTGTAATGAGAAAACTGCTGCAGTGAGTGGAATAAATTCTGGATTTGCTGGACAGTCAGTGTATTTTTCCTTCTTTTTTTTCTGTTTGGTTTTGTTTGGTTGGTTGGTTTGTTTTTGTTGTGCTTATGTGACACATTAGTAAATGTAGTTCCTAGTTCATTGTTTCTCTTACATGCATGGTGTGCCCTTCCTCTGTTCTAAAGTAACTTTTCAATGTTGCTGGGTAGTTGCTTCATTTTTGAATTGCCCATGTTTCACTGATTTCTAAGACCACAATATCATACTCAGGAGGGCTAGAAAGTATTAAAAGATTTTTATCTAACAGTAGATGTTATACACAATTAATTTCCTCAGCATTGCTTCATTTCCTTTGCCTTTGATTGTAGACTATGTAGTAATATGCTTTTGTAAAGCTATAAACTATCCTTTTATCTTTATCTCCCCCTGTCCCCCCCCTTTTTGCATCATAGATAATTCAACGCATATCAGAAATAAACATTGAAGGAGATGCCTGCTGGAAAGAGACATGTAGGAAGAGTGAGTTTTCTCATTAAAGTTGCAGCAATTAGTATTTAAATTAGTTGTGGGAATTAGTTCCACTGAAGGGACAATACTGTTGATATAAATATCCTTGCAACATTGAAAGGAACATAATTCTGATTACAAATATATTTACATGCAGCAAAGAACCAATTAAACTTTACATGCCGAAATGTTGTAGTTGCATTTCTATGGAATGCATTCTTATAGCAATTATTAGTGTGCCTGGTTTCCCTTTGTTGCAACTTCGTGTTCTTCAAAATTGTCTGTTTTCTGTAAAGAAACTAGATCAGGTGATATGAGGGTCTCTTCAAAATTTCTAATTGAAACTAATTTCAAAACTTAAACTAATTCCTATATAAGCACAATTCTTTTTGGCAGATTCTGTAGCCCAAGGCTGCAAGGTGAAGAAACATAACAAGACAATTGTGAGATGTTTAATCATATTATAATGCTCAAAAACAAAATGCTCCATCCAAGCTTTAGTTCTCTAAAGGTATGTTCTTTTTCTGAAGGGGAATGTTAATTAGCAGAGCAGGTAATAGTGAAATGTATCCAGTATGTGTAATGAAATGGCAATGGAGAAATGCCTGGTTTAGTTTAGATTATTTGATGTTTGATGGAATTAAGTCTTCAAAGATACAGAGAATAAACAAATTATTTAGTCCTTGTCACGTTTCTCTTTCAAATTCCATTTAGGTTAGTAGCAGCGTGACATTTAATTACATTCTTAAACAAGACTAGGCTGCAGAAAAAAGGATGAATGAACAGTAGATGGTGATAATGCAACATGAAGAGATGAAAGTATTGCTAAAAAAAAAAGTACATTCACAGGCATTTAGTCTGTACCCCATAATAATTATTAATAATTTTCCCGAGTAGACACAAATTTCTTCAGTTCAATCACAGTCTGTTAGTATTTGATTTAGAGCTGAAACATACGAATAGACTATAAGTGTAATTACATTTTATTTTTTCATTTCTGTAGAGGAAAAAAAAATTCTAGGTTTCAAAAACATGGCTTTAGAGGAAAATTCTTCCTTTTTCATCAATATCCACTTCTATTTTGTAATTTTAATCAGTGTAGATGACAACCCAAGGTGTCCCAAAGAATTATTCAAAATAAATACCTTTGAATATCTAAATAAATAATGTTAATGGTGCTTTCGTGCAGTAGTAATATGGCTTGTTCAGTTCTGTGGAAGATAACACAAGTACTCTGCTTTGCTTTAAAATTATTGATTTTTTTTTCCTGACATTGGCACATATGGCTGACCAAAAATAATTTGAAGTATGCCCCTTTGTATATGTGAGATTTTGCTCAGTGCAGAAGAAAATTATATAAGCTGTATATTCCTTGAAGGTAATTTATTTCAACAGTGTTCTCTTTCATGATCTTGTCCTAGAAAATATATTCTCATTTCTTTGGGATACTAATTAGGAACTGTTAATTTTCAAATAACCATAAACTGTTTACATCATGAGCTGAACTGTTCAGAGTTAGTGCATATGTTAGAGCATTTGGAAATTAGGCAGCTCAAAAAATGTTTGTAGGTGCTATAATTGTGACTTGCTGATGGAAATGAAAAGTGAATCATCCATTTCACTTGTAAATTTATGAAATCTCATCACCATTCAAAGATATTTAAGCACTGGTAAATTCTTTAAAGTGCTTATTTGGAAAAGAAATTATATTTAATCCATCTACGGATATTACAGTGCTCATATAGTGACTGAATTCTTAGCGGTTAACTCAGGGATTAGTTCTCGATGTTTATGAACATTCATGAACAGCACAAATAGGCTATTTTGGAGGATAGGAAAAAACAGTCATTGACAATTGTTATGGCTTTCTAATAAATCAGTAGTGTCCATGGTGATGACAAAAGAAGCCCAGCATTTGATTTAAGGAGTTATGCAGCGATACTTAGGATTGAAATGGGTTTATGGCTTCACTAATAAATCAGTAATGGCCATGGGAATGATAAAAGGAACCCAAGATTTGATTTAAGAAGCTGTGTAGTAATACTTAGGTTTGAAATGTTTTGGCTAATGAGTGAACATATATGTAACTAGGAATAGCAAACAGCACTCATTGTTTTTCATCGGAAGTGTGCTAATCTTTTTGATTTTTCCCACAGAAATCAAGTGCTCTTAATTTACTGTGAGTGTTTCTTTCCTTAACTAAAACCAAGTATTTGTTCTAGGTAGGACTGATTTGTGTATACTGACTTTTTGCATCTTATGGTTTCACCGGCTCCTTCTTTCCCTCACAGGTGAATGAATGTCTTTAAATTATCTAAGTATGCAGATACTGGTGCTCAAAATATAATTGATAAAATACAATGGAAAGAATGATTATTTGAATTTTTTATACTAAGCTGTAAACTGCAGGAAAGCCAGTCACTGACACTAGGCAGAGAAATCTGGTAAGATTATTAATAAAAGGATAGCTGTATGTATGATGGGTATGGATAAGATGAAAATTACAGTGGAACTAGAAGACCAGCCTAAGTGAGGGGAAGTAGATTCCAGGCAACAGGGTGCCATATAAAATCAGTAAAGTATCTTAATTGCAATTAAAAGCTGGATGTGCAAAAGTGCAAACGTGAGAGCTCTGAAAGGAAACGTGAGGAAACTGTAATGCCTGACAGCGGGCAAGTAACTTTACATGAGGAGTACCTCATGTGCACAGTGGAATGTCAAATCAAGGGGAATCTGTAATATCCAGATGTAAACTGTACAAAAAGGGCAGTTAAGTTGGGGACAGGCAGGACTATATATCAAAAATTAGATTCAAATAATACAATATTTTCAGTGTGGAAGTTATCAACAGAAATCTAAAATTATGATTTTAGAACTACACTGTTGGCTGTTGTGTGCAAATCTCATCAACTGTGCAATACTCTAGAAAGTTACTGACTGTGAGAAGTAGTAATAATGGGTGACTTCATTTTGTCTGTATGCAGATGGTGTCCTTGTGACTGAATTTCCCAAACAGTTTTAATACGGTGGAAGCTGTTGTGCGGGCAGGACTTGTATGTGAGGGAGGGTTGTTGCCTGTTCTTCGTTTTGGTCCCCATTTGTAGTACCATACTTTATCTGTTTGCCATTTGATAAATAGAATTTAAGACATCATTTATTAGACAGGCAATCCTTTAATTTTATTGTTTATGACCAATTTTAGATCCAATTACAGAGCCAGTACGAGGTGATACATTTTTACGGAGTTGCAGGTGGTACTTGTACTGAGGAGTTACCAAGGTGAACAGGTAGCCCTAAAAGGTCAGAGTGAGTAGAAATACAATACACAGTTACGGGTTACACCACAACTCTCTATATTGAAGTCAGGGTGACTTGGAAATATAAACTATATGGAATGATAAATTCCCAGCTTTGCACACTGATTACCTGCCAGCAGGTCTTGCTAATGTCAGGCCACAATTAACTGAACAACTGCCTGTGTAAAATTAAGTTTCTATTTAATTAAAACCTTCAAATTTTGGTCATATATTCCTAGAGCACACCTTCTCTGTGGTATTTTATTAGACGTATTTATTCTTGACATTAAAACAGTTGTATTTCTTTTACTTCATTATCAGCAAGCAAATGTACCTAGTTGTGCTGGCAAAACCATGACACTAGTCAATAATTCATGTTGCAGTTTACTCAATAAACGGAGTGCATTTTGAGAAAGGCTGTTGTCTTTTAAGAATTGCATCTGATCCAATAAACCAAATTATAGAATAATAAAGTATGTCATCAATGTAAACAAATACCAGATGGGTTGTAAAACATTTAATTTTAGATCAGTGCAAATAGACTGAGATAAACACTGCTGTGGCATATTGTCAGTCCCTAGTAAAGCTCAAAAAAGGATTCCCACTTCGTGTCTCCATCCTGGAGGATTCTACCTTCGTGCTTCTTTTTCTCTTAAGTCTTGGTCTATTTATCCCCATTTGCTCCACGTTATTGCGCTTTCAGACACGGTCTGGCTGGGTTTCAAAGCGTGACGATGCAAGCCAGGAAGGTTGCTGGAAGCCAGAAGGTATTCCCGGGGAAGGTCTGTGATTGTGCCCAGGCACCGGCACTGGGGAGGCAACGGAGCTGCTTTCTGTACTGTGGGGAGTGGGCTTATCTCTCGTGTTATTTTCCCACGCCGGAGGGGACGGCTGCTGTTATCGGTACCAGCCCCAGCTTCTCCAGGCTGGATGTAAATAGTGACAGCTTGCGCTTTTTACTCTTAAGATGTGAATGCATTCACTACAAGGCTTTCTGTTGTGGTCAGTTCAAGATAAAGTCTGAATTGTCTTTACACTATTAAATTGCAAGGCTAAGGGTTTTTTTTCCACACAGTTAAAATCCAGAGGCTATTGTTTTAAATTTACATTCAGGATATCTGCTACCCCTTCCTTGTATAACAAAGTTATCTCCTTATGTGTCTATATTCCAAATTAAGTGCAATTTATAATAAATAAATTTAAATTAGAACATCCATTTGAGCATTATATCAAAAGGGGTAGTTTCTACATTTAGAGGGTATCAACATTTTACTGTTTTACCTGTTTTTCTGTATGTGTCAGCTAAGTCTATGATTTCTTAGTTCATGCAAATAGTTTTGGACCCCTTAAGTCCTATTTAATATTTGGGCTGAAGTGGCAGAAAATATAGGGGCAGAATTTATGAAAAACTTCCTCTGTACTGTAGATGGAGCTTTGACAAAATCTTAACAGGAGAGTCTATTATTCCCAATATCCATCATATACATGCCTCACAAGTTTTGTTTATAATACTTTGTGTAACCTAACTACATGTTTCTAAACTGTTCAATGCATGCAGATTTTCAGCAGATGATACACAAGTACTATAGCTGAATTACGAGCAGTGATAACTTACTCTTTATTGTAAGCCAACCTTAAAATTCAGATTGGATCATATGAAATGAAATGTTTTGTCTCTTTTGAAGTGTAGAGCCGGGCTCTCTTGGTAGAGGGGAAATGCAGTCAGGATTGTTTAGCTAAGAAAAAATTTTTCTTTTCTTATGATTGCTAACCTTTTTTTTTATAGACAGAAAGTCTATCAGCTTATGGATTTATCAGCCTATTTGACATCACTAGGGATGCCAAATTTGAATTATCTTAGGAGTCCTGTAAATCACAGAAAGTGCCCATTTTAGCTGCCTGTGAAGGTAGAAAATACTTGTGTAAAAACTGAAATTAGGTAGAGTGAATTTAAGCACTACTTAAGTGCTTTATATAGTGAAAAGTATAGTTAACTTACATATATGAAATTCTGACTGAAGACTTTTAGCTTCATTGTTTTTCTTCTAAAGTTAGCAGAACAGAGCCACTTTAATCTGGAGACTTGTCCATTTTCTCTGTGAGACTTCTGAGACTGACATAACTTCTTCGTCAATACTTAATCATAATAGAGTTTAAGTGTGTATTTTGATTTAAGTGTATTTACTAAAGTAGATATCAAAATCATTGCAGAAAGTATGAAGTCTAGTTATATTCTTCATATTAAATGCTGTAAAATAAAACCTTATCTACATACAGAAACAGTTCACACATATACTGGTGGCATGCAGATATGCTTAATCTCAATTGCATGATGAAAGTTTTCTTTCTAGATGCAAATGACTTCCAACTCTAGATATGAATTAGTATTGTGTGGCAGAAAACCAATATCTTATTTACAAAAAGTACATTTTCTTGATTTCTTCTTCTGGGAATTAATTTAAATAAGAAAAACACCTGTCGTCTTGTCTGATAGCTGATGACAGCATCAAAATCACTGAGTGACTAAGATGACAAGCTATCCCTCCACATCAACACGTCAGGTTTTTATTGCTGTCTTGGGTATACAAGAAACTTGTATTAAGTGATGTTTAACAAGGACTCACTCTGTTTGTCAGTTTTTTGACACGATCTATAAGAAGGAAGGAGTAATGTCCCCATGTCAGCTGAAGATGAGAAGATTGCAGTAGGTATTACCTGTCTGTGTACTGTGAAGCTTGTCTGTAGAGATGCAGACAAATCAAATGGCATGTTTTTTTCATCACACTGCCAGATGGGGATTAGGCAGGTTTATGTAAAAATTCATGCATGGTTAGTCAGAAACTGATGGTTGAGATTTGGGAAGAAATTTTCTTATGAAGAAATACAGCTTTTTTTCCTTAGATCAAGTGAATTACTGTAGTTTTATTGCTGTCATGTTTAACTACTGTGACTTTACAACCATACAGTATTGAATGGGGAAATTACTAAAAGCACAGTGAAGACATCCCTTCAGTGTGGAACTTACCTTCCGTGTATTCAAAAGTTATTGGAAATTCATCACTTAGTTTCAGTAAAATACCATGATATTCTCTAATAGTCTCAAACGGCTCCTTTAGACATAGACCAGCGATCCATTCTTCAGTGGCTGGTCAAGTAGATGGAAATGGCATGCCCTTGTGTGATGTATGCCTTCTTTAAACATTTCATTGGGAAGATCTCAGTAAAATATGCTTCCTCGTAGTGCCCTGTTCAGCTAAGTCTGAACTAAGTCTGAACTATAAATTCTCATATGGCACGTTCACATGTTGAAGTTGAAGAATATGAAAAATCCCTTTATATTTTCAGCCTTTTTCAGGGGATTTAGGGTGTCCCAAAACAAACGTTAAACACTGAAAATTTAAAATTCATTGAAAGAGTCGAATTAGGTTTCAGCCACAAATCCAGATTTGCACTTTTCTCTTAGGTGTTCAGGTGAAGGGCAGGCCAATCTTTAGGAAAAAAAATCTGCATCTTGAGTTCATCACCAGAAAAAGTAACAAAAATACTACCCTCTGTGTGGTTTTTTGCATGCCCCCATGGAGAGACTTTGGCAGAAGGAGCAAAACCAGACTTGCTACTCCTTATTTCATGTATGAATCTTGAGCATATGCTCTGAGTGGGTTTGAAATCACTTAGATTTGATTTTTTAATTTATGTTTATTATTATGTACTAGTCCACAGCACTGAAAAGATGTCATAAAGAAAACAGTGCTGTAGGGAATTAGTGGGAAAAATACTTCAAAATAGTATTTTTTAAATGTTGTTTAATTGCTACAGTGACTGGCATATTTCTTTGCATTTTAATGCATTCTCTTTGTTTACCCATATTTGCGTCATCATTTCATGTTTCCAAATACTTGGTTAATGTTGTTATTTTGCATTTTAAGAAATTATGATGGGCTTTTGAGCATTCCATGATTTTACATTTTATATGTTTCTGGTTTTATTAATATAAAGATTTCTTTTTTTTCCTCTAGAAAGGTTCTAAAGGAAATCTCTGTTGGAGACCTAAAGCCTAATGAAACAGTTGAAGCAAATCTGGAAGCACAACTACTCTCCAAATTAGACCATCCAGCCATTGTTAAATTTTATGCAAGCTTTGTGGAGCGAGATAGTTTCTGCATTATCACTGAATACTGTGAGGTGAGACTTTGAAGAAATTTGACAGAATGTGTGCATTAAAATAGGGTCTAAAAAGAAGCCTAGCGCAGGTTTTTTTAATGTTTTAGCTTGGATTTTGCTCTATTACTTTTGGTATCACCTGCTACTTGTTCAAATATGCAATGTTACCTGCTCACTGAGACTCGTAGTTCATAGACAAAGAAACCAGGGAAGAGGAAATAGGTAGTTAGAAACACAAGTTCATTTCGTTCACTATCATCAGTATTACAAGACTTAAACACAGACACATGACCAGATCTATGGGTGAACTCTGAAAGGTTGTACCACATTTGTACTACTGATAGGTAAGAGATTGGGAGTATGGCGGCATGGTATGAAATCTGATATAAATGAGTGTCCTGGTTTTGGCCGAGTTAATTTACTTTCTAGTAGCTGGTATAGTGCTGTTTTTTGGATTTAGTATGAGAATAATACTGATAACACACTGATGTTTTCAGTTCTTGGGAGGTAGTTTTTGTGCTTATACTGAGTCAAGGACCTTTCAGCTTTCCACGCCCTGCCAGGTGCACAAGAAGCTGGGAGAGCACAGCCAGGACAGCTGACCCAGGCTGGCCAAAGGGATATTCCATACTATATATATAATGTTACAATGAGTTTGGTAGCAGAATTAGCTTTATGAAGAACAGTGTGAGTCAAAGACCAGAGGGTAGCAGATACAATAAATATTAAAGCATGATATACTACAGTATAGTTACCAGTTTTTTTGACTCCAGCATTTGGTTTAAAAACATATTGCTGAAATCTGTCTTAAGCCTTTAAAATAAGAATTTAAACATATTTAACCAGCTTTTTAGGAGTTTATATAAAACAAGTGCCTACTTTGTATTAAATATAGATGTGCTCTGTTAAAAAAACAATCTCATACATACAGTGATCTTTTTATGAAACTGTGAAGCAGTCTCTTCGGTTGTGCTCTGCTAGACATTTAAAATGCTTTGAAAGCTAATAACCTTGGACTACTGGGTTACCTGTCCACAAATCAGACTTGTATTAACTAATCCCATTTCTTCAAGCATTTGAGTTTGGTGTAAACAATTAAAGAAGTACTATTCCTGCCAGCCATTGCTTCCTTAGAAGCTTTCTTTGATGACAGTTAAATGCCTATTTATTTCTGGGATTTTTTTTTTTAAATTAAATCTGAAATGTTCAGTTCTGTTATGCAGAAGCTCTTTGCGTCATTCCCTGAACATCTGACAGCTGGGGCTTGATGGAAATTTGGTATTGCCAAGTCTCTGTGGAAATCCAGAGCTCAGAACTGAAGGATTATTCTAACTGCCCAGATATTCCCATACACTAAGATTCATTTTCTCTCTACCAGTGGAAGAAAGTGGCCCAACACCAGATCAGTTAAACCTATAGGAGTAAAGGAGCCTCCTTCAGCAGCATGATAGAGCTGGACTAGTGGCTTTGGTCCACTGCTTTTTTCTCTCTTTTTTTTTTTTTAATCTGGAATAAAGTTATAGGTGAATAAAAAAGAGCATGACAGCAATTACCAGAGTAATCACAAGCTGCAGCAGCACCCCTTGGAATTTTTTTTATTCAGGCAATGTAAACTACCCTGCATGAAAATGTTTCAGTGCGGAGTTACCCTAGGATCTGGGAGTCATATACTTAAACACGAGAACGTATCAGAGCAAGGCAAATGAAGGAGGAGGAAATGGATTCATTGGCTAGGCAGCTGAATCTTTTCAGTTTTGACTCTGCTAGGTCAGGCAAGAATGACGGCTGGTCCACTAGGATGTGCCTCTTTTTCCAGAAGGACACACTATGTAGTATCATTGCATTTAAGCAATTACAATGTATTTAATAAGTGTTCAGACAAGGAAAGTACAAATTAAGGTTTCACACAGTGCTATAAAGTTTCTTTTTTATTTTAGTGGGAGTATTTGCAGAAGGTACACTTTCATATTCACCTCTATGACCTGCCTTTGTACGTGGTGGGATTTGGATCTTTTTACCTAAAAGATGCCTGTTTAAATCGCGCATAAATTGAGAATGAGAAAAAGGTATTGCTACCTGATCCTTGTTTGGAAGTCTAGTGTATTCAGTTTCTCATGCATAGAATAATTACCATATTGGCAGTAATTGGTACTCCTGGGCAGACTCAAAACAAAGAATAAACATTAAGTTGGCATGGAAACAGAACTACCCTCTGAGCCTTATTCTGTTTTCTCCAAAGTACTGTGACTTATTCATTAGCCACACTACTTTGTTCATTCTTACATGAGTAGCACAGAGTGAGCCTGCAATGCAGCTGCCCTGTGCTATACCTGTCCTGTGAACAAAAGAGAACATTGGTCTCCATTGCTCAGCTCGATGTCTTTTATTATAACTGAATTAACTCAAAATTGTAAAAAAGAAGTATATGCATTCTGTTTTGATCTTGTTGAGCTGCTTTGGCAGTTTTCTTGAATCAAAGTCTTACAGGCAATATAAACATTGTCAAATAAGTCAGATTTCAAACAAAAATGCCCTCATGAACCTTGGATTTCATTTTGTAACATAAATTGGACCTCAATAAAATACAGTTTTTACAAAGTAGTTACTTTAAAAGTTGCATCATTTTAATACATCATAAACTAGAAGTAGTCGTACTTTCCCCCGAACAATTATTTCTGTTTCTTCACTGTGATCTCAGCTGTGATGTGAGTATACATACGCTAAGGAAATCTGAGCAAAAGAAATAATAACTAAAGTTATCGGTGCCTGTTCACATTATTAGCTCTAGACGCTAAGCTATTTTAAAAAAGTTACTGATGTATTTGATACTCTTGACATATAAATAAAAAACGCAGCTCGAAAACTCCCTATGTACTTAATTTGTTAAATTCCTTATGAACTTAATTATACTGACCTTCCAAAATGCAAAATTGGGCTAACAAACTTCTTCAGAGTTTCATGGCAGCAGTATTTCAGGAAATCTTTTAGGATGTGTTTTTGTTTTCCTTTTTTAGGCACAAAATCAAAGTTAAATTAATTGTAGGACATTGAGATCAGTCTACTCTGCTTCAAGGTAAAAAAGCCATAGTTACTTGAGGGCACATGTAGCACTTTATCCAGCTGCTTTTGTTCTCCTTAAACCTTTTGAAGGAAATGCCTGCCAACTTAAGAGAGTGTTTACTAGCCTAACTTTGTAGGTCTTACACTTCCTTTCTTTGCATTTTTCATGTCAAGGTGTGATTGTGAGAGGGGGCGCATTGGCACAGGGAGAAACGGTGATTGGAGCCTCCTGCACTTCATCTATCCTCACCTGGATAGCACACAGTCCCTTGTGGCCAGTAGCCAGCTGACACATTTGAGCAGCCCCTGGGTCTTGGGCTATGGCTACAGTTGGCTCTGGGTGGTCTGGGGCAGCTGTCTGGAATAGGTGAGTCATTATTTTCGAGGTGGGTGAGTAGGCTCAGACACAGCCCATCTGGTTGCCATGCAGCAGGGTACCCAGCAACACTTTTTCTTTCCTTCCTCTGCTCTGCTGCAAGCAACCAGGGGGAAGCTGTTGAACATTTGGAGTTGCAAAGGGGAAGCAGCTGCTGAGAGCTCCAAGTTCCCAGAAGAGCTTCTCTCTGGGCTGCAGCAGGGAGGCAGATGGAGAGCTGAAGCCATATTCCTTTCCCTAGTGAATGAGATGACTCAGACATTTCAATTAAAAAATTGCAGGACATTGTCAGGGAACACACTTTTGATATATGACAAAACATATTTTCTTTTTTTTTCAACACACTCTTGAATATTATAACTTAGAACCTCAGGGACTACAGAAATTACTGTAAATTCATGTCGAAGTACAGGACAGGAATGTATGGATCTGCAAGGACAGAACCTGCTTATTTTGTAGCAGCAGTATGAAGCACTGTGGTGTTGGGAACAGAAAACCAAGAAATGCTGAAGAGATAAAATGTTGAGAGTCAACAGTGCAGAGGAGGGAAGGGTTGATGATGGGTAATGGTGGTACAGGTACAATTGTACAGGTTAAACTATTTTCTTGTATATGACACACAAAATCTCTGATTTTATGCAGAATGTATAATGTAAAAGTAATGATGTAGGGAGACTAAGCTGTCCTGATGTAAGGTAATTAGGCACTAGAGTACAAGGAGACATGAGACATAGTACCTTTGCTCTGGGATTAGTTACCTCAACACAGCGCTTGCCACTGATGTGCATTCTTGTAAACAAAATCCATTTATTTTATAAACTGGATAAACAACCAGCTGACAACTGTCTGTCTATTTTTTAGCAAAATGAACAGTTTTCATATAAGTCTCCTCCAAAACCTCTTTCATCATGCTGTTCAACTGACTTTTCCAAATGTCTGACTTACAGTTTTCAAGTAGTCTTTTTCTGTATATATTTTCTGGTTTATTTTCACTGCGTGCTGTGTGTCATATTGCTCCCTCTCTAGTGTTAGTTCAAGATCAGTTGTAGTGTGTCCTGGTTCGGGCAAGGACAGAGTTAATTTCACAAAGAGCCAGGACAGGTGACCCAAGCTGGCCGGGGGCTATTCCATACCATGTGACGTCATGCTCACCATAAAAGGGCGCCAGTCGGGCAGGGGTGGGTTCCGCGTGGCTCTGGAACGGGCTGAGTGTCCGGTCGGTCGTGGGATCGGTAAACTGTTCTCTGTTATCACCCATTGTGAATATCTGTTATCAGTGCTGTTGTTGATTGTTCCCCTCTCCCTTGCCGTCCCAGTAACCTGCCCTTACCCCAACCCTCGGCTTTGCCATTGTTTTTTTCCGTTCTCCTCCCCAGCCCGCCAGGGGAGGGGGGAGTGAGCGGCGCGTGGTGCTCAGCTGCCGGCTGGGGCTCAACCACGTCGTAGTTTTAATGAAGTATTTACAATAACACATGCTACAGATTCTCAAAGCTTTAATTCTGCTTTGTTTCTGACAAAAGTGAGTTTGGAAGAGGGACAAGGTGTCATAATTAAAGAGACTGTATCTTAATTCTTAAGAGAGACCAGCATGGTTTCTTTGATGCTGACATGGTTATTTCAGCATAATAAATAAGAGTGTTTCTGGACTGTGCAATGTTTAACTTAAGTAGAAATGCTTTTCCCAAATTTATAAACTTCTCTGGACTGAGCTGGGCTGATTTATTTTAATTGATTTAGGTGTCTGCATATTAGCCAGTCAGTGTAGACCCTCATCATAAACCTTTGCAGAGGAACAGCATTTCTGCAACATGATCCATCCATTCCTAAGGTAGACAGCTAGATGGCAGAGACAATTGCACTATACAGATGCCTGTTCCTTTGTATTAACTATAAAGGGATTTTGAGGTGACCAGCTCAAATGCACATGTCTAAAGTTGGGTGACATGAAGTGAGAAAAATTGAAAACTTTGATGATTTTGTGTAACACTAAGAGAAAACTGACCTACTTTCCCTCTGCAGCCATACTGCTTGATCTCATTTTGATCCTCAGTTGTGTATGCTTTTTGGTGCTGGGAGAGTTCAGAATTCACATGCAAGCCTTTGCAGACTACGTGAAGACAGTCTGAAGGTCTAAGAAAGTGGAGTCCTGTACTTTGATGAAGGAGAAGATATTTTAAAAGCTTACTTTAAATGTACAAATATGTTGTGATATTTTTCAGGGTGGAGATCTAGACTTAAAAATTCAAGAGTACAAAGAATCTGGGAAGATATTCACTCAAAGACAAATAATAGACTGGTTTATACAGTTGTTACTTGGAGTCAACTATATGCATGAAAGGTACAGTCATTTAATATGAGAGCGTTTAGCTTGGGATGGGAGTGAGTAGACTTACTGACTAGTTGCAGATACTCAAACAGAAACGAAACCATATGGATTGTCTTGCATTGGTAGAAAGTCCTGTTCATCAAACTGCTGTAGTATATGTTGTCTACCTAAGGTGTAATTAATTGTCTATCCTTCAAGAACATTGTGTATTATATCTTTTAGCAGTGCAGTGGTAGATGTCTTTCAGCATTAGGCACACTTTTTCTAAAAGCCAAGTGAAAAATTTAGCACAACAGAAATAGTTCAATATTATTAGAAGAAAATGGATTAAAAGGTTGAAACAAAATCAGCTTTTTCAAGAGGACTCAACAAGGATCTCCTGCAGATATTTAATGTGAAGAATCCAATACATATGCTTGATGTACTCCCACTAAAATCAGTGAAGCTACATACATACATTCTTAGAAAACAGACATCACTTGTAACAGCACATCAAAAAATAACCTAAAAAAGCTACCGCAGGTCATCCAGACAGTAGTTTGTGGAGATGACACTTGGTTTGAGCAGGGATAGATACAGATGAATACCTACCTGGTCATCTCCATGGGTATAGTTCTTGCCTGCAATGTGATTTAGGCAAGCTAACTTCAGTGATTTAAACAATCCCCTCATTGTCAGTGTACTGGACACATGCATGAGCCCTGTCTGGTCCCCTTCTCACATCATCCAGTGCTGTCGCCTTTGAGGTAGGTGGGACTATTTTGCATGCTATGAAGGAGACCAAGTGCTGTGCTAAGCCAGGAGCAGAAGGCTCCCAGCATGCTGCCACCTGGATTGAGAGCTGGAGGAAGGACCGAACAAATGGGAATACCAGGCTCCTTTCCTAGCAGCTTTTCAGAAACAGTGAGCCAGTCAAAGTTAATCCGGCTTTCAGGATCTTCTCCTTTCTTTGCTGTCTCCTCCCTGTTGCTTTTGCCTGTTGGCAGCTCTGAAATGTCACGTTAATGAACAAGACAGAGAATCCTTTCTAAAGAACATTGTAGCCCGAAGTCCCAAGATTTTTCATCCTGCCAAGCTGAACTCTTTGGACTATTACTCCTATTGAACTTTTAGAAATAAGAATATCACTGCTGCAAGGACAGTCTTAGCAGAGGCTAAGGATGTTTGTCTGTAATCACCTGCATGTTTTGGGGAGATGAGCTAATCTACTTAAAATAATGGCCTAAATTATTAATACATCTGGGGGGGAGAAGATATTTATGTTTGAAGAGCAGGTTACACCCAGAATCTGGAGATGAGAATTCAGTTTTTTTCAAGCTGAATGTAGGTTAGAATCCATAGTCTTCTTTCTGCGTGAGTACTCGGAAAACAAGATTTTGGTGAAAACACCAAATTGATGTAGCTGTTTCAAATATCTTTCACAGCAGGGCTTGGGCCAAGTTTGTTTGCCTGAACTTGAGTTGTAACAGAACAGTAGGTAGAGATAAGTCACCTGTCACCAAGAACAACCATTTCTGAGTTGAGCTGAAGATAAGTACGTGGGATACGTTTGATCTAAACTGATAGTTGCCTGATGAGATTTTGCACCTACAGTGTCAGACTGTAGAGGGAAAAGGGCAGAGTGAATTGTTGTCCAAGGATGCAAGAGCATTTTGGTTCCTGAATGCCAATTTATCTGGGGCTTGTACGTGAAGTGCGGCCCCCACAGCCTGCAGTGACGGGATCACAGTGGAGAGAGCTCTCTGGGATGCTGTGCTCTTCAGCATTCACCTCAGGCTGAAAGGACAGGGGGAAATGGAAATAAAAATCCTGTCCATTAAACTAAACTAGCAGCTTTTTTTTTCCTTCTCAAACTCCAACTTAACAATGTATCATTAAAGGTTTGGTAATCTGGAAAGTCCACTTTTGGTGAAATCCTTTCTTTAATGTATGTATTTAGAGGATGCACTGCGCAGACTAATGTAGAATAATGACAACATTGCAGTTGGACTAGATGATCATTGTAGGTCCTTTCCAACTGAACTATTCTATTCAATTGTATAAGTTACTCTTTTTGTCTTCCATTTTCTGTATTTCCTCGTGCCTCTCTTATCTCTTGTTTTCCCATACATCCCTTTTGTCTACTCTTCTATGTTTCTCATCTTCTACTTTTTCTTAAATTTTTTTTTTAAAAAATCTTACAAATAAACTTTCTTTGGTAAATGCATATATTACATTACTGGGTTTCCTGAAATGTTGTTTAATTCTCCAGTGAAAGCAGCGATTTGATTTTCCAATCAGCATTTCGTTTTCTCTCATAGCTATTTAATAGCACCTCTCCAGACACAAACAAATGACTTGACAGTTTTTATTTGCATTTCCTGTATTGTAATATGTGCTATTTGACTGTATGCACATTAGAAAATTTTATCTTTATCTTATTTGTTTAGAGCCAAACAATAGCTTAAATGGAAAAGGTTAGGCTTAAAAGAATTTAAAACTACTTACAGAAATTAATTTGAATCACTAAAACGTAATAACAGCCCTCTGGTTTTGTATAAAGGAGTTATACATGATTTCTTCTCTACCGATACAGAAAAAAACTGTAATACATGTTTGAACTATGTTCTAAGGCAAAGAAAACTTTTCCCTAGAATTAAAAGCTTGAAGTGTTCATTACCTGTGGGCTGGACTTCCTCGTGCCATTCCTTAGAAAATTCAGCTGCTGTGGATGGGAGTTTTTATTCCAGAGCAGCCAAAATTATTATTTCTGGTTTTGGACATAGACTATTCACTTGGTTGTCCTTCTTGCACAGCTTTTGTTGAACTTCTGCACTTTTTGAAAACTTCTATGCTGGGCACTTATTTTAAAACAGGACTTTTTCACTGCCTCAGATTGTGATTTTTTTTTTTCCTGTGATAATAAAGATTATACAGATTACCCATTCCTGACTTTTACTTATGCTTCAATAATCCCAAAGGGGCCTGAATATCTTGTGGTCATTATGCTATCTACTGGCTATTTTGCATAACTGGAAAGATTTTTTTAATTTTAAACTTCAAAACAAAGTTCTCTAGAATTAAATAGATTCAGTCCTCATCTGTCATTGATATAACCAGAGGGAGAAGTAAAGGAGCGGGCACATAGTTGAGTGCTTTTATCTAGTTGGGGAGACAGTTAGCATGAAACCATCATCTAGTCTCTCTGGCATACTTGTAGCCCATTGCACGTCAGTGCACAAAATTGATCCCACAGCAACTGGGCAATGAGGCCATTGATTCATTTAACCTCAATTTGAATAAACCTGACCATTATGTTATCCATCACTTTGCTAATCTTTATGAACAATATGCCAGCACAGAGATTTTTATAAGGTTACAGCTTATGCAAACAAATCTGTTACTTTCAATCTACAGAATAGCAGGCTTTGCCCAAGTACTTTATCTGGATTTCACGTTTTCTTCCAAAGTACAGGACTCAGACTTACCCAGAACCTCTTACTTCTTGAAATAGTTCTTCAGATAGAGGAAAGAGAAATTAATAGCTGAATATTTCACAGCAGCAAACTACTTGAGCTTCAATCAGCTTCACTTGCAGGTATGTTGCAGAGGAAGCTTTATTCAAGGAGGCTGCCCAGTGCTCAGTGCTTCGTGCTGCTTTTTTATGACAGTGAGGCAGCAAGCAGGTACTCTATAGAACATAGGTATGGGTATATTTATAGCTCAAATTTGAAACTATCCTTAAGTGTTCATTTCTACCTAAAATATCAATAACCACTTCACTGACTGTCAAGTTAGGTTAAGTTTTGCTGGAGCCCAGTTAATTCATGTTACCTCTATAGGTTTGTCTCTTGCTACAGCAAAAAAGTCGCGCTTTTTCTTAAACTGGATTCACAGTGCAGGCTCAATATTTATTTCTTACTAGAATTGAAATAGTTGTTTCAGTTAAGGTTTCAGCTTTTAACTTGTTTATCTTCTGACATATCCCAGCAGAATAAGGTGTCTTGCATTGAGAGACTTCATCATGGGAAGTTCCAAAGAATCACCCCAAGTGTTTCTTAGTCATTAATATATAAAAGCATCTTATAATTATTGGTAATAAAAATAATGTGCATAACTTTTTCAACAATATGTGGCAAGCTTATATTAGCATTACATTTTAATTCAAACTAATGTGACCCAAAAATCTTATCTCCATCTCTTTTTCAAATAATATGCTACTGAAAGCTTTCTGAATACTTTTTATACTTCAAGATACCTGTTATTCAAATCACAGATATCCAGGAAACATTTAGGTTCAGAGTCCGTGGTTGTATTTCTACAAAGTAATAATAACCCCAAAAAAGGTTAAAACCCACCAATGCTCTACAACAACATGCAAGAAAGATCTAACTTAGTGAAGGCAAGTTCTTTCAAAGGCTCCATGTGATGAATGGTAAGGGAAGACTTTATGAATCTAAATTAAGAGAGCAAGATTTATATAAAACTATGTGTATATATAGGCTTATGAAATAATACTGAATATCATCTTAGCTTAATTTCCTTACTGATGTAATGTATGATGAGTGTACATGGATTGCTCAAGAAAGTTGCCAAATAGAGAACAAATTATTTATAAACATCAGCAGAGGCAAGCTGAATAAAACTTTCATTTTTCCCAATGTGCAAACCTTTTTCTACAAGCATTACTTTCAGGACAAAAACTGGAAAGATTGCCTTAAGAAGCATAAAGAACTCTTTATGTCCCATAAAAATAGAAATGTTTCCTTTTCATGCTCAGTCTATGTGCTTACTACAATGTCTTCCAATAGTTATTTTTCACATTTTTTCCCCACTTGTGAACTGAGTATACTGAATTTAATAATTTTTTTCTCTTCTTGCAAAAATTATTTTCAAATGAGTTGTGGACTAAATTGCTTATTTAAATTGTGCTGTAGAATATGTATTTTCTGGTCTTAATATGGTAACTATTTCAGAAATGATTTCAGTATCTCAATGCATAAGACTTTAATAATTCAATAAAATTTTAGATAATACTTGAGGATTGTTCAAGAACAGTTAAAATCTATTACTATATTTGTTTTTCCTGCCTGCATCTCCAGAATCTTAGAGCATTATTTGCTTGCTTTACCTGGTCTAAATGGCTGAGCGACTGCTGCATTTGTTATTAGCAAATGCAGTTTCTGCAGCCAGTATGTACCAAATGCTATTCTAACCTCCTCCTGAGCAGAGCTGATAATTAATACTATGTGTTATCATGCTATTTAAAAGTGAGTGAGTTCTAGTTTAGCTGAGGTTGTAGGGAACCCTTTTGGAAGCGTTATTAACAAGAATTAATTGAGAACATGTTTTACATACTGTAGAGATATTTTATTTTCCTAAGGGGATGGAGAATTACCGTCACACATTAAGATTTCAAGAAATTGAGATGATGTTTGCCCCCACGTAGTGTGTAGTTTATGATGTTATTTCAATCTTTGATGGAAAAATAAATTTGTAAAAGCTAGTTGTTGTTTTTCTTTTCCTTTTGATCTCTGTCTTTGTAAACTTCTTTTATCTTCCACACCATTACTGTAAAAATTTGAACTACTAGCCTAGTCTATATACATATTTGTCTTTCAAGTAATGCATTTTCTCTGAAGGAGAGTTCCCTGAGTTTTGAGAGTCTTATTGCTCTTTTTCTCATCCCTTATTTTATTGTGAAACGTCTCATTCTGCTGGTAGGAAATAAGATGTAATGTTTTTAAGAAGAGTCAGAAAAGATGACTTGCCTTTCTCCCTTCCTCTGCAGCTCATGTTAAGCCTGTATCTGTATTCTCAAGCTGGGATCCCTGGGTTCCTTTTTTATTATCCTGACTGCTTTGGCTCTCATCCTGCACGTGGGTGTCTGTGAATGCACCTCTGTGTTTATATGAAGGTCCTTAATGCCATTGAATATTTGAGATACTTGATATGTGACTGTGAATGCTTCAAGTTGGATGAGGTTGAATTTCCTTTTATATTCCAGGCGGATACTTCACAGAGATTTGAAAGCCAAGAATATATTTTTGAAAAATAATCTTCTTAAAATTGGTGAGATTTCTGTACTTTTTAAAGATATATTTTAGTATGATAGAACAGACTAGCAGACATTTTGTCAATAAGGAGATTTATATAAAGTCATGCCTGATATAGCCTTTTTGTGGTCAAACATTTATTTTGACAGTCAGACACAGGAACAGGGGCCCAGAGAGGTAGTGAAATCTCCAGCCTTGAAGGTGCTCCAAGCTTGGCTGGACCTGGGCCTGAGCAGCCTCATGTAGCTTTGAAGTTGGCCTTACTTTGAGCCGGGAGTTTGAATCAGATGACTTTGTGAGGCCTCTTCAAACTTACATCATTCCATAGTTCTATGATTTTGTGGTGGTTTTATTTTGAAGAATTACAGAAAATTGTTTTTTCCATATTTTAAAATACTGGCAGGTTTGGGGTTTTTTGATGTACAGTCATTGTATTGTGTCTAACAATAAACACAAACAGTTTATATGAATAGATTATTGTTTCTGCTCTTACTTTTAGGGGACTTTGGAGTTTCTTGTCTTTTGATGGGTTCATGTGATCTGGCCACTACATTTACGGGGACACCATACTACATGAGTCCGGAAGCACTGAAGCACCAGGGATATAACACAAAATCTGACATTTGGTGAGTAGTCAGCATGCTATTTTGCATTTATTTTCTAGGTCATTGATGTTATTTAGGATTTTTTTTTTTTTAAATGGCTTTCAGTAGGGTGCTCACACTACTCCACTAAAACAATTCCAGGACATTTGTATCATGTATTGCATTTTGAAGGTGTGCTCTTTGTGTTAAGAAGCATGTAGTTTGCTATTATTCTAGGTTATCTTGGACTTCAAAGGAGAGTAAGCATCAGGTCCAGTCTCTGCCATGACACAGGATGATTGCAGACCAAGCTCAGTTTTTTCTAGGAAGGGGGAAATCTTTTTCTTTCTCATATTGAGACAGAAGAATGGAAAAAAGCAACTTTCTGTGAAACTTCCAAGTGGACAAGGAAAGAGAGATTCTTGGCTGAGAGGGAAGCAGAAAGACCTTCTTAGGAACTGAACTGAAAAACATTGGCAAATGCAAAAAGGAAGAAGGTACTTGGAAGGGCAGCTGAAAATGTGAATAACTGGAGTGTTAGGACAGAAGCAAAAAGGCATTCTTTTTTAGAAAAGGCTCAAAGGTAGAAAGAAAAGTGTCAGTTCTGCACTTAGATGTCACAAATTCTTGAGATCAAGACTTCAGAGGTGATGATTAGAGAATCAAGTTGAGAAGCTCAGATCTGTTGAAAGACTTTAGGAAACCTTTAGGTGTGCAGCTACTCCTGCAAGCTAAGATGAAGAATGATTTTTTGAATGGGGAAAGTATCTGGCTTTTTTTATATGTATGTCCTAAAACATCTTGTTTTGTTTTAAGATGATAGTTAAAACTATTGTTTTTTTTAATTCTGTCATAGTACTTTTATATAAAATGAGCTTTGCTGCTTCTCTTAAGAGGTGTTTTTTTCTGTAGGTGTGCATATCTAAAGGTTTCTTTTTTTTTTAATATTTCAAATCAGGAAATTTCCTTTGTAAAACATTTGCTGGAATGTAGTTTGTTTACTTGATAATTTACTCTAGCTTCTGCTCGGTTCTGCCTTTTCAAAATATATTTGTGACTGCAAGATATAATTCTAACAGTTGAGAAGAGTCATCTGTACTTTCAACTGGTAGCAACCATTTTTCACAGTTAGCACGTTCAATCCAGTCAGTGGATGTGTCAGGAATCTCATCACATGGTCTGTGTAGCTGAACTGAGATGGATTTGATGTCAGATTCTGTCTTGTTCATCTGTATCAAAACAAATATCAGTTAATACACGTAGTCAGTAAAAATATATTGAGAGAAGATTTCAAAAGATGTCAAAACAAGTGAATAGACAGGGAAACTTGCCTTTTGTGCTCTTTCACTGTAAAGAATAATTTCTTTTATTGCAGTTGAAATGGAATGAAAAATACATGCTTAAGTTCTATTCATGGTTACAAGTGTCACTCCGTGTAAGTCACTGAAATTGTACAGAATAAACGAAAGCAGAGTTTGGTCCAATATTTTTGTAGACAATGTGTTTACCCCTTTAAAATTTACAAAACAGCAGAAAAAAGAGCCCCACCACCATCTCCTTGCAAGAAGTCACTAGCTGTTACCTTTCTGCTATACTTTGTGCATTTTGTAATCTTTCCAAAGCAGTACCCAGACACTCATCCTGGGGTGGAACCGCCTTCAGCAGGAGCTTCTTGGCCCTCACTGCAGGGGCACTAAGGAGGAGGTGTGCTCTGACTCACTAGACCCCCAGCCCACAAAACCCTTCTCTTTCTGAGCCAAGAAACATTTTTGATCAGGACTTGTCAACTACCATGACTCATATGTTTGATTGATACTTTGGTCATTTCATCTCTTCATTTAATCTTTTAATAATGATTCTGTTTGATTTTTTTTGCGTTTGCCCCATTTAACAGGGGCCAAAAGACGAGAGGTCCCCGAGCACGCAGGGGAGCCCACCTTGGAGGCTCCAGGTTAGATGAAATCCTTGTGCTGCTTTACAGGAAATTCACTTGCTCATGAAGAATTTTCCCAAGTCTTTTGTATGTACTTGAAGTGGCATTCTCTTTTCAGACTTGTCCTTCTGATCTCTAGCAGGACTCAAAATATTACACACAAAAATTCAGAATTATAAGTGTTAACTGTAAGAAAATGTAAAATATCTTCCAGAAAAGGTAGTTATTGCTATCTTGCTAAGTTATCATGGTCCTCTCAGTGTTCAGTCCACTTAATCATTGTTCATTGGAAAGACCTTAATTTATGCTGCGTTAATGATGTGCTCTAAAGAGACATTGTGCTTTTCAGGTTCACTGAAATGTTCTGCAGCTGGCTTTTCAAACTGGCTTGAATATTCACAGCGCAGCAGCTGGTACAAGAAGTATTGTCTTTTATAACCCAAGGTCAATAGATATAAAAAGCGTCATGTTTTACAGTTTTTACGTACAGAAGTTCTGCAACAAGGCTCAGGGAAGCTGCAACATTCACCTTTGTCCTCAGTTAAAATTTCAGGGCTGGACTTCTTTGCTATTCCATGCTTTATGCCAAATCTTAATTCACAGGAGGCAAATTAAAATTGGCACATGTTTTCCTTACCATCCCTGAGCCTGGACTGGCCAGGCGGTAAGTGAAAGCTTTTGCAGATGACACAGTCTGGGGTTTCCTCCTTTCCAGGAGAGGAGCTCCCTCAGGGAGCTGGTCTCAGTTCAGCAGTTCATCAACCCCTCTGCCCGTTGGTGCTTCCCCCTAATGAGCCGCAGACGGACAAGAGTCGGTGCAGTGCCAGCAGCTGAGTTGAGACAGTGACTAGTTCAAGAGGCCAGAACGGGTGGAAGATTAGCAAGTGATGTGTGTGCATGCATTTGGCAGTTGGGACTTGCTTTTCCATGAGCACAGTGTGACCCAGAGGCACTGCGGTGCCGGGGTCCTGGTGACCCCTCCTGGCCTTACGCACCACGTGGTGGGATAAGCGCTGATGTTGGGGGTTGGCCAACCTTTCAGTGCCACCAGTGCTATGGCACAGCATTCGCATGTCAAGCAAACTGAAGACTGTATGTGTCATTTCTTAGGGTCAGGAAAGGTGAAGTCGTGGTGGAACATGGTTCCAGTCTGCTTCTCTGGGACAGTGAGTTTTTATAATTGACAGAAAACACAACACAGAGGGAGCCATGAGAAATAGTCAGTAGCCTGGTGGCCAAGATGGTCCCCTGTGGTGTGCGGGACCAAAGTGAGTGTTTCTGGTCTGAATCAGACAGAGCTGAGACCTTGGTCTGAACCTCTGATGTCCAGGAGGAGCAACCGGGTTGTTTTCAAACCCTTCCAGGCAAAAGTTTCATCAAACCTCCGTGGCTAACAAAGCCGCCAGACTTCTTATTTAACCTAAGCTCATGTTTCAGTGAAACACTGTCACTGGAAAATGCCTGACCATCTCTGCGCTTATAGGGACACAACAGGTACGATTCATCCCCTGTGATACAACCACATGTGCTGGGTGTATATATTAGATCCTTTGGCCTTCAGGCTGATTTAGCTTATTAGCTCTTTTGTTTTACAAAGCATGTGCAGTTTTTATTTTGTTATTTGAGAGGGGTTTTTTTTTTAATATTATTGGTAGGAAAGAGTGGGTCAGAATCTACCCAGGTTACATCAATGTCATCCGACTAAGACTGTTGAAGGATCATGGCAGAACAGGTCTCCCAGCACCAACAAATGCAGATAGAGACACATCAGCAACATTATTAAGAAAGCAATCGGAGATCCAGGGGGATTACATGAAAGTCTACCAACAAAGTAAGAATTTTAATCAGCTTTTATTTCAGTCCGTGCAGTGACTAAAAATCATCACTCCAGCCCAACAGACTTGGGCTTTGTGACATTAGCCTGAGAAGACTTGGCATCCTCTAACTCCCAGAACAAAATGGAAACATTTCTTTCCAGGCGAGAGTAAACTAAAAGCAGGTACTCAGTGCATTCAGGGCAGGTGTGACTACTCACTAATGCATTAGGTGAGTGCTAACTTTTTATCTGAGGTTTTCTGAACAAAAGGGATACCCTTTTTCTTTTCCATTACCTTCATGCAACCTAGAAGGCCCAGACTTACCAAATAGGTCAATGCTAACTCCTGCAAATGGTCCTAAAGCTAAAGGGTGCGGGTGCATCTTCCCCAGAGATGTCTTCTGTTCCAGAAAACTAGGATTCCCTTGGCACAAGGGCTCCCAATGAGTTTAGGTCCTTCTTTTTTCATACTGGGAGCTGAGCATTATTCTTGCCCATCCCAGCTGAAAAAATCTCCTTGTTCAGCTCCTGAATAACACTACCAGGATTTGCCTGCTACTAGTAGTTAGTCTATATTGCACCTGCAGTTTTTTGCAGGTTTTCAAACTGTGAGAACTTGAGGTTTCTCAGATGAGACTCTGAAATCTGTACTGGCTGGGAGTCTGCCAAGGATCAGTATAGGTCCTTGAGTGCAAATACTGAGTGCCTGTCCATGCAGTGGCTATTGTAACTGTATCATATTTTGTTTCTGAGTGGATGAGATGAAGTGTATGCAAACAGTTATCAGCAATAACATTTCTCTCTTCTTTTTAAAGCATATAAGGCAAATTCCATCCAGGAACTTATCAAAGGATTTGTGCATAGTATATGTTATAAATTATCTCAGAGGCAGAAATGATAACAGAAATAATTTAGTTTAAAAAAAATGTTCTTTTTTCACTTAGAGATTTAGCAAATTCTTTACAAGAGAGGTATAAATAACTTCCTTTTTGTCTTCCTGAGACAAAGCAATGTTACAGTCACATTTAAATCCACTGTATTATATGTCTTCTGTCAAGTACTGTCAGATTTTGACAGAGGGTTTGTCTGTATGGTTTGGGTGAATTGGGCTTCCTACCATACAGGTCTTGGGACTTTCATTTTAATTGTGCTTGCTTGCCTGTGCTTTTCCCCCACTTTGTCTTTTTACTTAATATTAACAATCCAAAAATGGATTATTTTTTTTTACTGCCACATTTTATGTAGAATAGTTACCAAAAATAGCAGTAAAAGCACTGAAGACCTGAAAAGCAGTGGCTGAGAGCACCGTGATAGTATGTGTGTACACGTACATATTCCTCAGTAGACTCTGGAGTCAGCAGATTCTTAAGACCTTCTGGTACAATCAGACTGAGAGATACAAGCCACAAAGGTGCATTTAGATTATCTTTAATTTAAAAGCTAACTTGGGTCTTACAGCCTTTGAAGAACTATAATATAGTTTGGAAAGATCTACTAAAGATCAGAAGATGTTAAAAGGACAACAGTGCTTATGCAAACAAGTAGCACCAAAACCACAGGGTGGTTTCTCCTCAGAAGGAGGAGTTAGTGGTTTGTCAGTTGATATCATAGAGAACACACTGAAGCCTGTCCAGACACTCTGTTTTATGATGTAATTGAGCATAAGTGGCTTTCGTGTGAAATGGTCATACATCAATTTTGCTGAAATGAAGTGCTGTTTAGGTCCTTTGTCAAACCTATTTGTGAACGTAGGGAGCTGTCAAACCACATGCTCTGGCTGGATAGTTTAATGACCATTATAGAATTTCATAACAGTGGCAGTTATACAAGCTAAGATTTTAAAAGTAATTAAATTATATGGCTGAGTCGTGCAGATTGCTTATGGGAATCAGGAAGCAATTTTCTCTTGCTGAATATGCTCCTTTTACACGATGCTTAGACCAGGACTGTAGAAACACAACTGAGAAATGCAGTCTTGAGGCAAAAGCTTGGTGCTAACTCCCTCGGGCAATCACAGATTAGCATCAGTCCTGGGAAGAAATAGCATTGCTCTGGGACCCAGGACAGCATTTTTCAGCGTAAGAAGTATTTATTTCATTTCAAATTGTATCCTGCAGTAAAAACGTTCTTCTTTTCCTCTCCTTTTTTTTTTCTTCTTCCTTTTTTTCTTTCGTGGGACAGATGGGGTTTTCCCTGGTAGCCTGTTCACGGGCAGCTGTAGCAGAATGCCCTAGGTGTTCTTTTCATCTTCCTCCAAAGCCTCAGGTGTAGTCAGAGTACTAAACTAGATAAAAAAATGGGCTTCCCTGATGCGGCAAATCCTGTGCTTCTAATGGCTCATTAAGCAATTTCTAGCTGCCAGAATCAAGCAGCCTCCAAAACAGATTGATTCTGAAAAAAGCAGTATTCGTACAGTCTGTCAGGTTGGGATTTTCCTTCCTTTTTTCTTCCCTCTGGCTGGTTTCCATTTTTGTTTGACACTTTCAGATGCCGTGTGTACAGGGGGTTTTTGTTGTTCTTTTTAAGTATTTTCTCACGTAGTAATTATGTTGTTTCGGAGTCTGAACATCATAAATATAGATCATCATCTATGTGTTACTGTTTACTGATTTTGGAAGTTCGAAAGCTGGTTCTTTTATTGCCAGACAGACTGAACCAATTTGTCATCTTTAACCAAAATGAGCAACTGAAACTTTATTCATTATTTGCTTTCAAAGACAATGTTTATACCCTTTTCATCAAAGCCATTTATCTACATGGAAAATAAGGAAGTGACTGGTGACAGCCAACACGGCGTCACTAAGGGCAAATCGTGCCTGACAAACTTGGTGGCCTTCTATGATGCGGTTACAGCGTCGGTGGATAAGGGAAGGGCAACTGACATCATCTACCTGGACTTGTGCAAAGCATTTGACACCCTCCCACATGACATTCTTGTCTCTAAATTGGAGAGACATGGATTCGATGGACTGACCACACAGTGGATAAGGAATTGGCTGGATGGTCACACTGAAAGAGTTGTGGTCAACAGCTCAATGTCCAAGTGGGGAATGGTGACGAGTGGCGTTCCTCAGGGGTCAGTCCTGGGACCGGCACTGTTCAACATCTTTGTCGGTGACATGGACAATGGGATCGAGTGCACCCTCAGCAAGTTTGCCAATGACACCAAGCAGTGTGGTGTGGTCAACACGCTGGAGGGAAGGGATGCCATCCAGAGGGACCTTGACAGGCTTGAGAGGTGGGCCTGTGTGAACAGCATGAGGTTCAACAAGGCCAAGTGCAAGGTCCTGCACGTGGGTCAGCGCAATCCTAAGCACGACTATAGGCTGGGTGAGGAATGGATTGAAAGCAGCCCCGAGGAGAAGGACTTGGGGGTACTGATTGATGAGAAGTTCAACATGAGCCGGCAGTGTGCGCTTGCAGCCCAGAAAGACAACCATGTCCTGGGCTGCATCAAAAGAGGTGTGACCAGCAGGTCAAGGGAGGTGATCCTGCCCCTCTACTCCGCTCTTGTGAGACCCCACCTGGAGTACTGCGTCCAGCTCTGGGGGCCCCAGTACAGGAGAGACATGGAGCTGTTGGAGCGAGTCCAGAGGAGGGCCACGAAGCTGATCAGAGGGCTGGAGCACCTCTCCTATGAGGACAGGCTGAGAGAGTTGGGATTGTTCAGCCTGGAGAAAAGAAGGCTCTGAGGAGATCTAATTGCGGCTTTCCAGTACCTGAAGGGGCCTACAGGAAAGATGGTGAGGGACTGTTTATCAGGGAGTGTAGTGACAGGACAAGGGGTAATGGGTTCAAGCTGAAGGAGGGTCGATTTAGATTGGATGTTAGAAAGAAATTCTTTCCTGTTAGGGTGGTGAGGCACTGGAACAGATTGCCCAGAGAGGTTGTGGATGCCCCATCCCTGGAAGTGTTTAAGGCCAGGTTGGATGAGGCTTTGGGCAACGTGGTCTAGTGGAGGGTGTCCCTGCCCATGGCAGGGGGGTTGGAACTAGGTGATCTTTCAGGTCCCTTCCAACCCAAACCATTCTATGATTCTATGTACTTCTACTTACTATCACTATGCTTTATTTTCATACTACTTCTGAAAATTATGAATACCACAGTCAAATAGTACATTAAGGGTAAAGTTGCTCTGATATTTAATTTTGGTTACTTAGATGAGTCTGGACCTGTAGCTGGCTCTCATCTGGAATTTTCTATGACCTTGATCTAGTCACTCATGAGTGCCTCAGTTCTCCTGACTGCAAAGTAGAGGTAACGCTGAGCATCCTTCAAAGCCTGGAAAGCTCAACTCCTCTATTTTTTAAAAAAACATTTGTCAGACAGAACTCAGATGAAGTGCAAATTATTACGAATAGTCATTATAGACACTATTATTAGAGTGTTTAGGTTAAAATGTTCAACTTGGTGATCTTTTATGATCTTCATTAGGACTGGTGAGTAAGAGCCTGGTAAATAAGGTGATGGTAAACCAGAGGCTCATTTAAAATTGTTTGTAATCATTCCTCCTGGTTTTTAATGAGGTTTTTAATGATTTAAAACTAACGCTGGTTCTTAGCTAGGTCTCCAGACCTACATGTTCAGATTTCTTCTTTTCTTCTCCAAATAAAATTTTGAGGAAATTTGTTTTAGAAGTTGCAATATGATGCTCTCATCTAAAATTTGATATTTCTTTGAGGACAAGCTGGTTTCATAATCTATTTTGAGTATGAGGCCAAATGAGTGAAATCACACCAGAAGACACTTCTGTTATTTGAAACTGGCATTATTTAATTTGAACTGGAGTTGTAGCCTCGGTTTGTTTTAATTTAAACAAACCTATGACCAAACACTACTAAACTATTTTCTCAGTCAATCACTAATTAAAAAACTTCATTCTTAATTTAATGAGTAATCACTTAAGGTGTTTCATATAATAGGATTTTACTTTATTTTTACATATATATATATATATGAATATGTGTATTGATATACAGAATTGAAGTTTGTGCCTGTACTTATGGAAATAGAATGATGATTTCTCCTGTTTATAAAGTTACTAACTTGTGATCTGACCAAAAATATTTCAGATGAAAAGGACAGCATGATAATGAAATATCCTACTCCCAGGAGAAAAGGGCATCCAGTTGTGATTTTACTTACTGCAATGTCACTGTGCATGCTACTTTCAGAAATATTATTTATACTATTCCTATTACTTTATTCTTCAAGGTCTCTGGGATGCATTTTATATGAGATGTGCTGTATGAACCATGCATTTACTGGACACAATTTTTTGTCTGTTGTGTTAAAAATTGTAGAAGGTGATACACCTTCTCTTCCTGATAGATATCCAAGCAAACTGAATGCTGTGCTGTGCAGGTATGTTATTTTCTTGTTTAACAGGTTTTTAAGTTAATTTGGAAAAATCACTTAATTATGACTTTTGGTTTTTAATGTTTCAGCATGTTAAATAAGAATCCTTCATCGAGACCAGCAGCATCAGAGATCCTAAAAATCCCTTATATCGATGAACAACTAAAGGTATATAAGAAAAAGCAATAGGTGTACTTTTACCGTTTGAGCATGTAGTTTGCAAAAGCAGAACGGAGGCAGAAAAACTGTGTTGAGAAAAAATAATTAGATAGCAGTTCATGAGAACATTAATCCAGGGAACTTTCAGAGCTAAATTACAAATATGACTGAGGTAGCCAGGCAGTGAGAAATAAAGCCCTTGTCACTTTACATGCTGAATGTATCCCCTTTTAAATGTTACGAGCAATTAGGAGAAGGGGCATTTATGTGTAACAAGTACAGATCATTCAGGCCTGGGTGCATACAATGTCTAAACTGTTCTGGTTAGTCATAGTTTTAATGAAAAATAGTGCGTCTTGCTCTTTTGGTCCCTGCTTCAGTGTATATATTATTTGGTTTTCTAAGAAGGTGGGGAAGGAAACTCGTCAGTCGGTTTTTACATTAGGACTGTATTGGTTCATAGCTGAAGCGTCTGGATCACTTTAGCCTCAAGCGTTGATGCCACTTCTGTTTTATTTCCTTGCAGAATATACAGTACAAGTTCACAAGCATGACTGTGGAAGACAAGGCACTTAACTGGCAGAAAGAAGCTGCTCCCATTTTTGATGCTGTGTACGTATTTTAAAGTGGTTTCTGGGCAGCAGTATATGAAATTACAGTGTTGCCAAATAATACCATGTTGTAAACACTTGCATTAATCTCACAGTGCTTTACATTTAGAGGGACTCATTCCCCAGAAATACAGAAGAGCAACCACATTAGTGAGATGCATAATTAAGATTTAGGGGAAAAAAGGATTTGCAGATCAAATATTTTTATTATATAACTGCGTAAATTGCGCATACATGCGTAGTATAGGCATATGCTAATTTAGTACCAGTTGGTGTGTAAATTACAACCTTTGTCTTTATATTTCAAAGGTTTAGATCATCATTTTAATTATGTTATAATCATTTATAGTACTGCTGTTAGTGTACCTACTAATTATTGAATGTAGAAGCTGTGTTTCCTAAATGACACCAAACTTAAAGTGTATACACGTAAACTAATATTCAGCTAATATGTCTGTAGGATACTATTATATTTGTCTTGTAACTATAGTAAGAAATTAAGGCTAGTGATGTTTCTTGGCTCTTACATCAGTAGTGTCTTCGCACATGATCTCTCTTTTAGGCACTGAACATAAATTAATTAATTGCATTAAATTACAATGCTGCAATGATTAAAGCAAATGTCAGCATGGGCGATTTGATTTTTCCTTTGTAAATTAGCTCTGCAGTTTTGATGGCAGCTGGCCCTACCTTTTGCTTCCTGTCCCTGAATTTTCTGTACGTGGTTTTGCTGCGAGGAGCTAGCCCGCTCAAAATCAGGAGTTTGTGATCCTGTGTGAACACAGTGGACATCCCTGTTTCTTGTTTCCTCTAAAGAACTGTCAAGACTTTAACAGCTATCTGAAATTTCTTTTGAATTATTAGGTAACAGCAATAAAGAAGCCCATGCTCCTATCCAGAGTTAGCAATGCCTTTGAGGCAGGAGGCTCTTCCCCTTTGTTTTTTGTGACCCCTGCTCTTGGAGAGGACCCACAGTTTTGCAGCTGTGGTCACTTTGCAGGTGCTGCCAATTCTGCTGCTTCCAAGCATACCTTCAGGAGAGGTGATCAACTTCAGCTTTTCCAAAGAAAGTCTAATTTAGTATCAGTGGTAGGAAGAAAGTGGAGCAAAGACAGTGGAATTCAACATGGCAAAATCTTTTTTTGCCCAGTTTAACTACTGGGAGTGTATCTGTAAAGCTCTCATCTCTAGAAACTGTGGTTTGGGTTTCCACCCTGTCGCTTCTGTTCTTGCTCGCTCTCTCGTTGACAGATGTGTCTCAGTCTTTTTATGAGATCAAAATTCTCTGTTTTGGTATACCTTTAATATAAATCGGCTGTTGAACTTTGCAAGCATAGATGTAAAATGAAACAATAAATGATACCTGTATTGGCTCGTAACAACTCTCTAATACATAACAGCAAATGGAGCCAGCTGAGACTGCTGTCAAGTTTTTGGCCTTACGATTCTGCATGATTGCTGCTGCTAGAAATAACCCTTTGCTAGTATACTGGAAATACAGGAGTCAGACAGGTAGATGGGCAATAGCTGGGAAATATTAGACATATCTTTTGTCTATGGCTGCTTTATTCAAGTTGATTCAATTAACTCTGAGTGAATTTCAACCTCTTCAAATTAAATATAGTTAACTGCAGAGATGTTCCTTGGACATATACCTGAAACAGTTTTGGGGCACTGAAATCTTGCCCAAATATTATGCCAACTCTATCTGAATTATATTGAGTATTTAATGCTTACTGAAACATGAAGTATGAGAATCTTCAAGAAACTTTTAATCCATGCCTTTATTTTGTGAGTACAAGATTTCAAATTATCTGTGTGCACCAAAAGATTGTAGATGCTTTGAGGAAGCAGTAGTTTTACCTGCAAAATATATACCCAGACTTCAATCATTCTTCTAGACTGATAAAACCACTTTCTATTATTTGTAACATATACTATATTCCATACCTGATCCATTGTCATTAGTTGGAATATATTGAGTCTCATCACCTTCCAAATGGACATCGTTTACTGACGGAGCTAGCATATGGGGAGGACATGAATGAATATCCCAAAGTCTATAACTATTCTTGTTCAAAAGCAAGTCTGAGGTCTCTAAGAGAAAGAGCAAGTTCTAACTACAAACATAGTGTTCCTATACTTTTGTAAAAAGAAAATAAAGTCAGCTGCTTCCATGCAGAGTTTTAGAGCTCCTAAAAATTGTGGAGGAATGGATAGCAACTGTTTTTGATTGTGCATGGAAATTTACCTTGAGGTTTTCACATTCAAGGCATCAATTTGAGGAAAAAAAAATCTTAGAGGAAACTTCATTATAAATTATCTTCACATATACTGCAGTCTGATTCTTTTTGGCTAGATGTTTGGAATATGCATAAAGTCATAATCATATGATGATTTTCATTGTATTTATGAGAATGTGAGCTGTTTGTATTGCTACTAGTAAGCAAAATGCCAAATAATTTCTGCAATCCCAGATCTAAAGAGGTAGATAAAATGAATTAAAAATACCTGAAAATGGCAGACAGCAGAAAAGTGAAGGAGAAATAATTTAAACATAGTGAATTTCCCACATCTGCTGTACTGTAGCAATACTCTAGTCTGAGTCAGCATACAAGGAGCTGCTTGTTATGGTGTCCTCCCCAATCATTGCTACTTTATATTTATCTTTTTTTTTCCCCTTACCAGGAATTACTTTTGCCATGTATAGTTGAGTCTAGTTTCTTCTAGTAAAGGCCTCCAATGGCTTACTTTTTCCAGTCCTGTGCAAGTCATAAATTTTAAATATTTAAGTAAGCATAAAGCTGTACAAGTTCAGTTTCGACTTGGATGAAAAATCGCTTTTTTCCCCAAGAGGTTCTTATAATTTAAATTAGAGTTTTTTTATAGAGGACAAGAAATATGTCTACATTATTCATACTTGAAGAGTTAGTTCCATTCTTATGAATAATTGAACTCCTTGTCTTTGTCCTTAGTCTTTCATATTTCACACTAATATTGATATCTTTACACCATTTCCCTCTATAGTCAACATTTGAAAAGAATAATGAAAACTTCTCTTCTTATTTATTCAAATCCTGATTTCAAAATGATAGTCCAGAAGGAGTGTTGCAGTTTGTATGGTTACAAAACTGGGCTTTTAAATGATCAGAAGCTAATTTATCTCATAAGGGCAAAAATAGTAATTTGAAATGAATACTCGATGTCATAAATATAAACAATGGAAAAATTTAATGTAAGTGAAATATGACTGCCAAGGCATTGCAAACTATGGTTTAATTTTTGTAATTAGTGTAGGATGTGAGATAAAAATCTGCAATAAATATCCTTTTTCTAATGTAGGACTAATATTGCTCTCCTGTGTTGATAAATACAGTTGAGATACATATGTCAATAATTCATGCTCACCTTTCAGAGATGGTCTATGGAGACCGTTTTACCAGTGAATTGTTGTTATTGATCAGGACCAGAAATTCAAGAGGACAACTTGATAATTATATCTGTCATTAAAGACACATTAATATTCTCTTTCATTCTAGACAGGTTGTAACAATCAATGTAAACTGTATGGGTGATACAGCTTTTTTCTGTGGTTCTCATTTAAAGACTGCCTTTGTACTTGGAATATGCTCAATAATGAAGCCTGACAGGGTAAATATTTCACTGTGCTCCAACATTTATTCTTTTACAGAGCTGAGTTTACCTTTTTCCATTCTCACCTGAAATGCCTGAAATGATTCACGTTCTTCATGAATCTAAGTCTAAGTTTAAATATTTCAATTTAAAGGAGGCATTTGCTTTCTAAACTAAAGTCTATTTAGTCTGTTATAGCACCTGTGACTTTCTAATTATTCCATTTGAAATGTCACTATGTTTCAATATCAAATCAAAATACTGATATTTACATTTTTATATGATGATGGGCTTGCATGCCTTCAATTTCAGGCAGAGGAAAGTTCATTTACAAACTCTGCAGGAACTGTCTGAAGTACAGAAAATGACGCCGCGGGAACGAATGAGGCTGAGGAAGTTAAATGCCGCAGATGAGAAAGC
The DNA here is from genome assembly GCF_028858705.1 of Grus americana. Lineage (NCBI taxonomy): Eukaryota > Metazoa > Chordata > Aves > Gruiformes > Gruidae > Grus > Grus americana. Next base: position 122,316,557 of record NC_072853.1, on the reverse strand, counting down.
AAAGAAGTTGAAGTAAGTTGAGCATAACATTAGCATCGTGCCCTAACCATGCAGTTTTCCCCATCCAGTGGTCTAACGAGAGAGTTAGAACTGTCAAGGTAAAAATTAAAATAGAAAAGGTCTTCAGCTACTCAAAGTGAGTGGGGATTTTGGATGAGTTAAATCACAGTAATTATTTACGTAGGGAAAAAAAAAGTCAGAACATTAGGCCAAAACTAGTACTTTGAGCATTGTGTTTCTGGTTAAATAAGTGTATGAGAGATTTTCACATGTGTTACAATAGGGGATTTTTTTTTTTAATGAGTTGTCATTTTAAGGATTGCACAGTTTGAGGAGTTGGACATTCAGTTACAATCCAGCTTTTGTCAATTGTTTTGGCCTAAGAGATTTGCCAACAGAAGTTAATAGCTCTGAGAACAGTTGTATCAAATGGGGGAAATGGACATGTTATAAAGGTTTTATGATTTATGGGGGTTTTTTAATTGAGTGAGACATAATAAAAGGAGGAACTTGAAGGAGAATAAGTGCTGTTTCTGAGTGAAATATGAGAAACAGCTGGAAAGCTATGTGTGTATGCATGGATTCCTTTTTTAAATAAAAAGAAGAATATACTGTTTCGATGATGCACTTGTGTTTTTCCCAGTTTAAAATATTCAATGGTTTTTTTGCTATGAATGAAAATTGGAAAAGCACCACATTAATTTTTAAAGAATTTTTAATGTTTTCTTCACAACCATTTTGCAAAGTGTGATGTAAATTAACAAATGTTTACTCATTTATAGGGAATAATAGAAGGAATAATTATTTTTAATCATGAGAATCAGCGTCTTAACCCTGTCATGCCAAAGCGAGTTAGCAATTCAGTAGGGCAATGACATCCTAGTACAGAAAAATATTGTAAGGTGACATGAAGTCTGAATTTATGGCCTCAGAAACTCTGCAGCTACGTATACCTGCAAATTGATAGCAATTGCACTTGAGTGAAAATGCTCAGTAAAATTACGTCCTAGCATTACTTGTGCCAACTTGTGATGCCCATATCCAAAGTCTACAAACAAAAAACTAAAGGCCTTCATCTCCTTTTGGAAAATATGTCTTATCAGCATGCATGTCTGTCTGACACTTACCATTGCATTTGATGCTGGAGATGGTATGTAAATTTATTCTCATTTTAAAAAATCTTGAATTGAAACTACTGTATAAATTTAACACCTCTTCTGCATGGTGTTTTCAATAATATGGCAAGCCAATTTTTGTACTTACATGAAATTTATAAATAGAAAGTCTGTCCCTTTCACTTTTTTAAAATAGATGAAGATAAGGAAATAATACTAATTGCAGGATAGTTCTAGTTTGCTTTTCATTTTCTTTATTTTCTTACACTTTAGTGTCTTTTATTTAGAACTTCATGTTTTTTCCCCAGCAACAAAATTAAATAGATTTCTTTTGTAATATAAAGACATATTAATCTTCAAATCTTCTTCTCAGTCATGAATCCTTAAAATGCATCTATATTCAGTTCTGGGTTATTGCCAGCTCACTCTGGCTGAAAGTATTTAAAGTAGTGCAAAACCCGTATCTTCTCAGACTGGAGATCTGCTTCCAGCAGTGCAAATCTAGTGATGGATGGGAAGTGAATATAGTAATGGAAACTGGAAGAGCTGCCTAATGTGGCACCTGATTTAAGTAGTTCCGTACAGAAAAACGCAGTTACCAACCCTCCCCCAGGTGAAATGTTTATAGCACACAAGTGTTGGCGTGCCTGTCTTCAGCTGAAAGGTCCCTGGGCTGCATGGTGGAAAAAAGTCCAAAGTATTTAAGATCTTTGGAAGAAACAAAAAAGACCGGGACTAATAATTTACTATTCCTCAATTATATTATACAAGCTGTGAAAGAAAAATATAATAGTGTTTGGAAATAAGGCCTGAAATCTATTTGTGAGTTCACTAAAACTAACGTCACCTTCAGTAGATGCCATGAACATTTGGCATCATGGGACTCTAGTTATGGAATTTGTTTTTCCACATCTACTTTTAGAAGAATCCTTTCTTCAGTCCCTGATATCACATCCTAAACACAAGTATTGTGTATTTACAGACAGCTGGCAGAAGAAAAATATCAAGAAAATATCAAAAGAATGCAAGAACTCAGATCCCGTAATTTTCAGCAGCTGAATGTCAATGTTCTACATGTAAGTATGGGCTGTTGTTTCGGAGGCCTCATTTATGCACATTCAGTGTATACCACTTCTCTGTTTTCCACGTGCTTTGTTTAGCACTAGTGGCACCGTCCTGTTCTAAGACTAATAAATTGGAAGTGCATCAAAGTCTGGACCACTTAGCTGAACCTGTGGAACTGTGATGAGTGAAAGTGCATTCAGTTTTTCGGATATTCTTCAACAAATTCTCTATTCATTGCACAATTATCTTTTATTAAGTCACACTTAAATCTAAATCTGCTCTCTGAAATGTACTTACTGACAATCTGCATGACATCAGAGTTCAAAATACATTTCTTTTCAAGATAAGTTTAGAATTGTAATCCTTTAAACACTCTAATTTGGCATGGCTGTGGGTTCTTTTCATTTGATTAGTTAAGAATATTAACATTTCAACTGGTTTTTTAGTAAGAATGAAGTCTTGGAATGACTCCCAGTGTAAGCTGTCCTTTGGTTTTAAGCTAGCTGCAACAGAAGATAGGCCTGTTCAATTCTAGCACTATGTCTTATCATAGAGAGAACAGTGTCAGTTTGGAAAAAGTCAGTGAAAGCATCTCAGAAATAATGAGGTTTCGGTTAATACTTTGTCTTCTACTTTTTCTTTCATATGCTGTCTAGTTTCTACTTCCCATTGTGTCTGGAGAAAAAAAATACGTTAAATCTGTCTCTACTTATGGCTGAGTCACTTCTGATCATTTACAAGAATGTTAGGGTTGGTTTTTTTTAGTGTTTGTCTAATACAAGTCCCAGCAGTTGTGTAGATCAGGGCAACCATTGTATTGGGATCCAGCTGAAAGCTCTAACTGTACCTCTTTCTCCATGCTGCTTCGTTTGACTAAGGAATCTGATGAGCAGACTTCACAAGCCCTATTTCATTCTGAGCCAGTCATTACATGCGACTATGTGTCCGTAGGACATGATGAACCAATTGGAAATGAGACGTCAAGTCAACTCTGCATGTCAGAACTTACAGACCATGGTAAGAATTCAAAATTAGATGTTGAAATGAAACTTCCTATAAAGAAAGCAAGATTTGACTTTGTCTCTTGTAGTTAATTTATGGTGGGGAAACTACAGAACAAAAAGTGGGCAGATTTGTAAAGTTGTCAAAAACATTACAAAGAGAGAAGGAAAATAATCTAGTTGGATATATGTACAGCAGATGTACAGCAAAGTTACGTGGCAGGAGGTCTGTGTTGCCAGAGATTGAGTGACCTGAGAGCGGTGACGGAGGTGAATGTACCTTCTCCAAATGACATGCTGAGTTAGAAGGAAATAGCTTTAATTTTACACATACGAAATGGCTGGTGTTAGAAAAGTATTTCCTAAATTATGTCTCCAGTGCAAAAATGAGTACAAGAATTCAGAGCATTTGCACCTTTGGTACACTTCGATACCATTTTCTTTATAAGAATGAGAGAAGCAGATGGAAACTCTTTAAACTGTGCTTGTCTATACTGCTCTCAAATACTTAGCTACTGTCTAGAGGATGTGAAGTACTATATAACATGTACTTTTGTGTAGGTAGAGGAACAAATAGTCAAGCTTTTCAAGAAAAGTCAGACTGTGGAAATGTGCTTAATAAGGAAAATACTTTTAAGAGCACATTTATATGTTTTGTTTTTACAATGTTGTGGAATAACATCACACTCTTAAGTATTTAAGAATCATTGTGTAAGCACTATTATGGTGAAAGATTTTGAATCAGATTAGGATCTGGCAAGTATGCATTAATATACTTTTAAGTATGAAAACTACTTTTTCTCTAATAGCTCTGCCTATTAGTGTTGGTTTATGTAGGTCTGTGAAAGTATATGCCATTAAATTAAAGCCATCAAAATCAGTTTGTTTGTGGTAGAGGAGGGTTTTTTTCAATAGCAAATGGCTTTTTTCTTTCAGTGTAGCCTCATTTATGTCTACGTGGTTGGCTTGCTATGTGACAGTATAAGGAGGGATGACCTGTGTAGGAGAGAACCCAGCTGCTAGAAATACATCCTGGGGGTAGGGTGGGGAAGCTTGGAAACAGAGGACCAAGAGAAAGCAGTAAATGTGGGTGGGAGATGTACTGGAGGAAGCACACAAAGATACCTAAATAGAAGCAGAACAACATGCATAAAAGGAAAGAAACTGATGTTTCTGTCTTTAGAGCTCATTAAGTTGTTAAACTATAATGACAGAAATTACATGCATTTATATCCGTGATGCAAAAGTTGGGTCAATCCATTGCATAAAACTGAACGCATGTTTAATTACTTTTGCCAGAGTCTCTGACATTGAAGTGGTGGGTCATGAGAGAAAGGAATTATAGATAAGCAAGAAAAATCACATGGTTTCTCTTCTTCGCTTTGTGAATACCTTGTTATTCCCGAAGCTGATGTTAAAGCTGTTGCTCTATTCAGTATTCATACTCTTCTTTAAACATTTCAGTGCAACCATGCATGTCCTACATGTCTAATTATTATGTTATTAATGGCACCTTTGTATTTGAAAATGTAGAAACAGTTCTAGCTATTGATTTTTCAATACAATTTGGTTCTTGATCAATGGGCTGGCTATACAACAGAAAAAACCAAGAAAACTAGAAGCAAGGCTATAAAATAGTTTTGTAAAGTTGTCTTACATGTTAATAAATCTTGCTAACCCATACTAGGTTAGCAGAAGTTAGACGACAAATACCAGACTAACAAGCTCCCTAACTAAAAACAGTTGAGGAAGGGGAGAAAGGCAGGAGATAGAGTCTGTTCATGAATGCCAATGAGGCTCAGCAGCAGAGTTACTTCAGGGCAGACCTAAAAAATCCTCTCAGGAATGGGAAAAGCTGGTGCGGATCAGCTAGGGATAGTACCCCAGTCCTAACAGGTAGGGAGGAAAGTTCAAGCTATCTTTAACTTATGTCTTGCAGTCCTTAAAAAATTTGCAACATGAACAGAAGAGTAGGGCTTGAAGGACTGAAATACTGGGCTTTTAAAGGGTTAGAGTGAGGCACATTATAATCTGCTTTCACTGAAAATTATCTGAAGCATAGTTGTATCTCATTGGGGAAGGCATCAAATACAAAGCTCAAGGTTGAGCTGTAGTTAGTAGATTTAAAATCCATGGCATCTTGATTCAATTTTAGCAGTGGTAGTTACATTTACTGAAAGTTGGGAAAAACAAGGCAGTGTAGTTAGATAAATGAAAATTATTACGACAGTTTGGGGTTTTGGACTTCATGGTGGACGAGTTTCAGCAATGTCAAAAACATTTAAATGCTGTAGACTTCCCTGAGAAGTTTAAGCTTCTCTACATATTTGTTTTATGTAATCTTCAATGATCTTCTTAACACTTTTCAGTCTAATTAGCACCCCTGTGCACTGAAGAAACATTTAAAAGACTTGTCTGAAATCAAAAATTGCTGACCAATTTGTTAGTCTTCAAGCAGGTTTTATTTTTTGGAGTATGAAAGAGATCTGTGCGGACCCTGTGCTTTTGATGTTGAGATGAACTCAGTCTATTACACAAAAGGTTCATCCAGATTGTTGATAGTTGGTACAAGTTCTTCAGAAACTTGAAGGAATAATCTGATTCTTACTCTTACAGAGAAACTCTGCAGGCAATGTAAATACTATTTTCTAACAATAAAATTCAGTTAGTTATTCAACATCATGTTCCTTACTGTGCCATCCAGCTATACTATGCAGATTTATTCTTTTCTCGTAGAAACTGGGAACACTGCTGAGTTCTGTGGGACTGCCTGAGAGCGTGGTTTTTAAATCTGACTGTTCAGATGTCACTTGCTAAGCCAGACCAGCTTGCAGTAGCTGGTACACCTTAGCATGCCATTGCCTTTCTCCCTGTTCACTTCTGGGATTCTGGGCACATGTTCTGCAGCATCCTCCATGTCTCAGCAGAAAATGAGGAACTTGGGGAGGGGGAGAGAGCAAATAAACATAAGCTTTTGCAGACAGAAATTGCTTTGAAAATCATCTGTGCTTGCGTTATGCTCAAGAAGAAAGGGATCCAGTTTTAACCTGGGAGTGGGCAGCAATGGAAAATTATGTGACTAGCAAGTGATGCTATTTTTGTTTTAATGAGCCAAGAGAGGAAGCTGTGCAGTAAGCACACGTATTCCGGAGCCATTATCTTGCCTCCTGTTGGTGCTCTGCTAGAGAGAAGGTGCTGTCCCCCAATCCCACCACTTTCTCACTGTTTGCTTCTGTTACATGGAAAGAGTACAAGCTTCAATTTAACCACCAAGTCCAGGCTGTGGCTGCCATAGGCATCTTCTTGCACTGCCCTTTTCCTAAAGACTTTGACCTGTTTTATACACCCTGGAAAGTTCCCCCTGCTTCTCTGCATAGAAACCTGTTCCTGGGCCAAAACATTACAGTGCCTGTGCACTTTTTTAGTTCTAGCTGTTTCATGCCAACACTTTTAAGATTAATTGCCTGGCAGCTTAAGTAGTTGTCTTCCTTCCTTTGCTTATTCTCCTCATGTTTTTATAGGCAGCAATAATATCCTTCTGTGTAATACCTCTATATAATACTTCTGTATTATTCATATGTTTTAACACTGGTCACTTTCAGCATACCCGAACCTTCCTTCCTTAAGATGCTTCCAAACTGTTATCTCCCATTTTACAATAGATTATTTTGGTGTTAATGCTTAAACTCATGACTCTCTTCTTTGAATTTTCTCCTTTTCCATTACTCCAGTTCTGAGGGTCACTCAGTGTATGCTCTTATACTATCCTCATCCTGCTTTGTACTGGTGATGCATTCCAGCTTAGCTTCTGGAAAAGCCCTTCCTACCCTCCTCACGGTCAGCACGCTTGCTGCAGTGGGAAGTGTTTGAAGCGCTGCTCTGCAGTGCTGGCCAAGCTTGCAGGGAAATCAAGTGTCCTCTCCTAAAACATCAGCCTATATGGTTAGTGTGGCAGTGTGCTCCCCCACTCCGCCTAAGCAAGAGCTACCAGTGGCAGATGCCGGCTGCATCCAGTTTAAGTTGGACTTTGGGGGAGATGGATGGCAACACAGTAGCCAAGGGCTGTCTGGCTGGTACATAAATATGACTATGAGTCCATCATCTTACTCCATAAATAGCAGACAGCCCAGGCACCGTTGAGCTCTCCTGCACAGCAGCAGTCTGCATGCCAGGATCTCCCCTTAAGTAGGGACACCTCTCGAGGTTACTCCTCAAGGTTGAGAGAGTCCTTGCTGTAACAGATGCTTGGTAAGTGACTAATAGCATGCTAAACTTTGACATTTTAGCTAAGTGATACAAACGATTGATTGCACATATATAAAATCCTTTAGACATAAACTGTTGATCAAGTCTGGGACTAGGATTGGATCCAGCTGCACCTAGACTCCTCTCTGAGAAGGAGTTTAGAAAGCAAGGGGGTCCTTTCTGGGCCTCATGACTCAACGGGAGGATCTCCCTGACAGTTTTGTCTGACCCTGTCCTCTATGCAGTAAATAATCAAGTGTACCTTGCCAGCGAATATTGTTAAACCACTGTCGCATTTACCATTGAACTTTGTTAACTCTCTGTATTATATCAATAAAGTATATTATTGCTTCTCTCTTACGAGCGAAGTGCATCACTCCATCTGTGACGGTTAGAAGAACTCGTAACCACACAAGCATGGGACATCATCTTAGCATGCAGTGCCAGCAGGATAAGTAGGCAGCCACTGCTTACCCTGGGTTATTAAGGAATATCTCTGTAAATCTTCAGGTTCTGGGGCTTTGTCTCTCCAGTTCCTTGATTTAGCTGCATTTTGCATGCATGCTAAAGCAAAGGATTCTTCTGGTTTAGCCTCTCTCCACACTGCAGACCTTCAAAGAGTGATGGCAGGTAGGTAGGTAACATTTCTTGCAGTAGCAAAGGTTTAAAAATGTGCTTTAAATTTCTGTTTCTCTTAAGTTGCTATAAGTTTCTAACAGTTTTACATCTTTAATCATACAATCTGGAGTAAAAATGTTCCCTTTACTTGTAAAAAGACAAGCAACAGAGTTGCTAAGAAAGAGTGAGCTAGAAAAATTACTTTTAGAATTATTATTAACCATATTAAGTAAATGGCTGAAACGGTATGTCGAGTGTATCATTAGAATGGTATATACTTTTACTGTATTGTTTCAGCTAATTAGACCACTAACACATTCCTTGGAAACGTAAAACTTTGTAAATATAAACCAATGAAAAATGGCTTTACTCATTCGCAAATACTTTATGTAATAGTATTAAACTGCATTATTTTTTTTTATTTGTTAATTGGAAACAAAACCTAAAAGAAATTATATTTTGATAATGAAATATTTATGGCTTTATATTTTATAGTTGTGTTTAATATTCATTGAAAAATGTTGATGTCTCCATCTTATGTGTCCAGGAATTTATGGAACTGTCATCAAACAAATAATTTAAAACTAGGGTGGACAGAGCAGTTAAGAATATATGGTACTACTGGGAAGAGTTTTGCTTTACTATAGATATCTTCATGTCTTTTCCATCTCCAGTTTCTCCAAGTACAAGCAAGAGATGAAAGAGCTGAAGTAAGTTTTGTGCTGAGATTATACTGAGATTCAGCCGCTCTCAGTGTAAAATACAAATATTTGCATGTCAAAAATATATAAGTGTATCTGTACAATTCATTTATTTTTAAGGAATAGCGTAAAATTGCTGATTATTAATGACTAAATTCCCTTTGTATTTTGATTTGGATTGTTTCTTTTCTGCTACATTTCTCTGGCTCATTTTATTGACTAATTATGTCTGAGTATTTTGCAAATCATGGCAACGAAGCAGGAATGGACAATGCAAAACATGTCAGGATAAACCTGTATCTGTATTTCCTATTTTTGCTGATACTTATCTAGGAAATAAATCATTCATCCTCTCTGATTATCATCTAAAAGAAAAACCCCCTTGCAATGAATTGGTTAAGATGAACTTCCCTTTCCCCTGTCTCTTCAACCATTTCTTTATAGAAATTATCTCCATTTGGACTAGGATAGATACACCAATGTACATTTTTCTGGAGATAGCAGTGCATGTACTTAGCTTTCAGTAGTGCTTTTTTGTGAAAATAATGGTGAAGCAAATATTGTAGGACTGGCAACTAGAGGTCAGTTTATCTATAAGAAGAAAAAAAAAGGCGTAAAAAAGAATTGTCTATATTTAACTGCTTATTTCCATGAATGATATTGACTGCAGCTGGAATAAAATTATTTATTTTCTAAAACATGAGCAAAAATTATTTTCTAAAAAATAAAAGTATCCATGAGCTACAGGCAGCCTTTGGATGAATATGGTCAGCGCCTTCCTATGCCAGCTAGGGCAAGGCTGTTGCAGCTTGGCAGGTTCATGAGATGTTTAGTGTTCCTTCTGATGGGGCCTCCTGCTAAAGAGCTACTGGAACCATCATGTGAGTAATGCATTACTTTCTAGTATGGCAATATAGTTCATCTTCATCTACTAATTAACTTTATTGAGCTCGTGGTCTACTTTTTTTCCAGAGAACTGGATATTGAGAGAAGTTTCAGATGCTGAGGGTCATCTTTTCTGTGGATTTTGTAGTATGGCTAGACCACTGTGGCTTTTCTGTCAGGGCTACCACACGCTGGGCTGGGTAGGATGGAAAATTGCGGCTCTGTCACTGCATCACATTAATTATTTGAGCGCAGGTCTTTTTGCTTTGGTTACAGTGTCTTCTAAGGAAGCCAGATTTTACAGCGTAATTCCTCTTTACTCTGCATACAACTTGATTCCTATTGACTGGCTTAAGGTTTGCAGAGGTATTTAATAAACAGGAAGTACTAGTTATGAGGACTTACTTGTAATGAATCGAGAGAAATCATTATCAGAGCATGCATTGTACTTATCCGTGTGGGAAATTAGAGTGGGATATCTTAAGGTTCTTAGTTTACTACATAGAAAGTTCTCTAGGTAGAGAAGTTCAGACTTTGCAGTTGAAAACAACATGAAGAGTAAGGCATAATCCCGTTATACAACTGTAATAGCTACATGTTCAAGGTTTCTGATTCAATTTTTGCAGTAGAACTTGCCTTGAAATTGGCTACGAAATCAAACTGTATTTAAAAGTGCTTCCAGATAGCTCAGTGCAATTACAGATGCAACAAAACCTACCATCTCCTTACCATCATCTTTGATCCTTCTGATTTGGATCAGTTTTTACAGTTGAAAGATACTGAGTTGAAAGTTAGCTCCATTACCAAAACCCCATACTTTTTAGAGGAGCCATAAGGAGCATTAAATTCAACAAGCTGCAGTCTAACAGGCATGAAAACTAAAAGCCACGCACTGGCATTTGTGGCTAAAAGTGCCACTTTATATTCCTATCAGTTTTACAGCTGATGAGACATGGTAAACAAGAGTGGAGAAGATTATTTTTTAAAGTATTCAAGAAATAACATCTGCAAACGCATCCTTATTTCTAAGGGCTTGTGCTCATTGCAGCACTTAGGTGCGTGGAATGAAAAAGACAATGCAGCAAAACAACGCTAGACTTAAGGACCGGCAATAAAATATTGTATCTTGCATTTTTGGATTGCCAGTACGTTACTAGTTGGGGCTTCGCCTGTGTTCATGGCCATTTCTGTGAGAGCCCCAAGTCTGCATAAACTACTACTCTGCTCTTTATAGTCATATTTGCATGTGGGAAGGGGTCAAGTTAAATGATAGCTTAAGCTATTTTTGTGTTATTTAAATTCTTTGTACAGAAAAAAGATGTAAAAAATTAAAGGCTTATAAATTAAAGGGACATATTATATGATCTCTCTGATCTGTATTACATTCCTTTTTATTTCTGTCTACTGCAAAGATTATAACATGTTAAATTCCTTAGCTTAATATGTTGCGATACATTACATCTGGCAAATCCCTTATCTCATTACAATTCCAAAATAGCTAAGTACATTACAGTAATTGCATACATTATTTCTATATTTCCATTGCTAATTGTAAGTTACAGGTATATTGCTTTGAATTTCAAGTGGGCAAAGTTCAGTTGACTCTCAAATAGGAAATGTTCACTCATTATAAAATATTGGGATTTTTTTCTACTGTGTTTTATATGAGCTTTGTTGAAGGATTTTCAAGGTATTTTTTAAAATCTTGCAAGGTTAAAAGCCTGTAATATTTCTGAGCACATCTTTAAGCATCTCTGCACATGCACATTTTGTGTAGTGCCTGTAAAATGGTACTTATGCATACTGATTGTGTAACTGAGTAACACTTCAAAGTATGAACAGGCAAGCAATCACACTGCTCGAAGGCTTTTAGGAAAATCATGTCTTGTTTTGTTTTTCAGTCTGGCAAGTCAAAATAGAACAGAATTAATATTCATTATAGGTGGCATTAAGCACCTTTCAGCATTATTATTGTTATAGTATCCTTTGTGACCAGGAAGACTTGTCTGAATTAAGAAGATAGCGTAGCAGTGACTTCTTCTGTGGGTTACCCAGTAATCTCCTCTTTCATATGGTTATCCTACTTCCAGGATCATAAGGCATATTCCCTGACTTGCCACTTGCTGAAATGATACCATGGGATGCTTGCTGAGAGAAACTTGCCTGATTAGTTCTGGCATTTGCAGTTACCAGTCCTTGCCTTGTCCTTGGCACATGGGGTGATAAAACTCCCGAGAGTCTCACAGGGTTTGAGGGCATAGGCACGCTGGGAGCTTGCCCCTCTGACCTGCTCATCTGTCTCTTCTTTTCATTGCTTAGTTTCACACTGATATCCCTCCTTATCCCAGATTCAATTAAAGGAATAGTAAATCTGATCTATTCTAGCAAAAGCAAGGTTTAACAAAGTTTGCAAGTTTTAGCCACAAAGAGGAAAATGAATCCATGTGGGGGTTTTTGTTTGTTTGTTTTGGGTTTTATATTGCCCAAAGTGTTATTCTTCTCATTTAAGGAATTCTTCCCTAGAAATATTGGCTTTGGATACCTGATTTCTTGCTTTGATTATAGCTTCCCATTTAAACCCTTCTTCCATAAGGGCAACCATAGAATTAAAGAGATATTCTTGGGAATTTTATGACATGTCAGTGTCTAGTGTTTACAGTAATTTAGAAACCTCTATATAGAGGTTTCTATGCATTGTCCATTATCTCCAAGTTTTTACTCAAATGCTTTAGCTTAGTTGAGGGCCATCAGGAGTTGAAGTCTACTCATAACATCTCCAGGAAACCTTTTCCAAAGCTATGTGCTGTTCGGTATGCCTAGCTACTTAAATCTTTTCATAGCTTTACAAAAACTGACAGCTTACTTCTTACAAGAAGTCTTGCTCTTACAGCTTCCTGGAAGGAAGCTTGCGGAATGAAGTCTTTAAACAGTAGTTACGTAAAAAAACCCCCAAAAAATAACACTTTGAAAGTATGGAGAGAGAGCAAATTATGTAACTCTATAGCTCCTACTTTTGTCTGATTTATTTTTCATACTGATATAGTTTGACATTGATAAATAGAGCCTACCTCAAAATTCACCTTGGTCCATGACTATAGTTAAAATTATTCTGGCCAAGTCATTTTAAAACCTACATGTGAAGTCCCTTCACTCCTTCCAAAGCATTATGTTAAAAAACATTTACTGTGTGAATTCACTGTGTGAATTTAGGAAGCAGTTAGAAGCAAACGCACCAAGATTGTATATGTACAAAAAATACTATATACTATAGCAGATACTTTCAGATAATTTCAGTGTTTTAAATCTTCCTTAGAAAGATGCTAGGTTTTATTCCAAGTTGTCCTGCTTACTGGGCAATGTAACTTTACACGGCACTTTAGACTCAAGGTTAAACCGATGTAAATAAAGACGTACCAGACATTTACTTGCAAACAAAGTATCTGTGAACAGAATAGTGTTGAAAAACATTCAATAAGGAATCCCAGTCCACCTCTCACTTGCAGTTTTCTAGCTCGCTTATCAAACTAAAGAGCATTTCTGGGGAGATGGACTAAATAATATGGTGACGTAAGAAACTGGCGCCAATTCCAAGTGAGGGAGAATTTGCTCAGAAAGTAGCTGTAAGTACTGAATTAGTTTGCAGTTGTCACCAGTTTAGCTCTCAGTGCACGTAACTGTCAGACAACTAGCTGGAGGCAATGAGAAGGTGACAGCAGTGAAAGAGCTTGGTTTACATTCTCCTTCTGTTTTATCTGCTCCGTGGAGCAAAGTGTGCCCCTGCAATCTAGCAAATACATTGACTTTCACCAGTTAATTTCCTCTGGGTGTTTAAGGTCTCAATCCTTTTTTCCTAGATTTGCTTGGTTGAAATAATTTACTTGGTTTTGTACTTGTCCAACATATAACTTTACTGCTTATATGCAAATTAAATGTATTTTACATCTTTGCTACATCCAGACTGTGATGCGCACACTGCTTACACCAAGTTTGGATCTGAACCATTTCCATTTGGTTTTTACTCTTTCAGTAAGTTCTGGTTGTGAAAATATCCAAATTTATGTCTTGAAAATGTCATTCTTGAACTGAATCAGGGTGAGAAAGAAGTAACTGTCTTAAGGGGCAGCTTTTTGTATTAACACGTGGAGTCTTTCCTTCCCAACACTGTCATCAGACTGAAAGGGAAAGCTATCAGGCCATCTCTGCCAGATTCAGCAGGATAACTGAGTTTTTATTTAAGAATATATTTTGGCTGATCAAAAAAGTTTAAAATAACTCAAGGACTAAGGTAGTTTTAAATTGATGTCATAAGGTAGCTTCGTGGTCATTTTTCCTTTAATTTACATCTCTTGCTGTCTTCCTGCTGGAAACTCTGCAAATACTAGGGCAACCTTCACAATAATAGGGCCTCTTTGTGCATAACGGAAATGGCTTCCAAGAGTCACTAAGTGCTCCCTGTTACTGACTACATGGCTATATTGTTCTTTCTCTTCATTCACCCATTGGTACTAAAAGGATTTCTGAATATTTGGAAAATGTTTAGATTTGCTGAATTTTAAAGTGTGCTTGAAAGGCGGCATGGCTTCATCTTCATTGTCACTGCCTACCAGAACTCCCATTTCAGTATACATGACAATTAGAAAATCAGAAGTAAAAAAACCAAACAACAAACCACTCAGCAAATTAGGGAGAAATGTGATGAAAGTGTTCCTTCTTCCTGATCATTTTTGTTAACATCTCCTTTTAGCAACTCCTTTCTTTCTGTCATGTTTTGCCTCTGTACAAACTGATAAAATACCAGGAGGTGGAAGGTGTGACGAAAAGAATTGTGTCCTTCATATAAAACTTTTTTTTAGACAATTCATTTTGTTTTGGTTAAAAAAAGTAATTTTTCCTTGGAAAAACATTTTGAAACTAGCTGCTTCCTTTCTAACATTAAGTACTAGGAGATCCCTATAAGGCTACTCTGATTTACGTCCTCTGTATCTCTATTTTTCCTAGACATTTCACAATAGGTAAATTGTCACTCAGTGAAGCCCACAAGTGAATTGAAGCTTTTTTCCTTTTAAAAATGCTAATAGGACAATTATAAAATATTAATGTTTAACTTTGGTTACATTTCTGGTTCTCATTTAGAACAAACCATTTTACTTTATGACTGTGCTGTACACGGCTGTGTCAGAAGGTAATTATTTTAATGACTTCATAGTCCTTTTATGCTTAGCCAAAAGGATTGTACAAGACTTTCATGGGCACAAAAATCCTGTTACATCCCTTAGTTCATTTATTAAACAAGGCATTTACCAAGAGTCTTTTTCAGCCTAGTTTAGAAGAGCTGGACAAAAGCTTCCACTGACTTTCTGAACAATGAAGCTTCAGAGCCTAATAATGCAAATCTCGTCTATAGCTGACCAAAGGATGGCAATTGTCTTTGATGGAAACTTCTAAAGTTGAAGTTTTTGTCTTGCACTGGGAAAAAAAATCCCAAACCAATCTGAGTGAGCTTAAATTATAATAATGGCATTATCTTTTATTTCCTGATCATATGAGTATTGACCTGAACTGCAGAGGGGCGCAGAGACCTTGCTCACTTTTGCGGTAGAATTTCTCATTCAGGATTCTGTAGGTCAGGGAAACATACCTCTGTGTTTCAAACTCTCTCCTAGTGACAATGCTTCAGCTCTTTCTGTTTTCTCCCTTGAAGGGAGAAATCCCTTTTTGTTTCCTCCTTCTGTGATAACTGATGCACAGTTCTGAAAAGTGCCGGCCAGCCCTGGCCACCATCTCTTTTTGCTGGTGATTTGTGAGAATGTGTACACATTGCAGGGGCATACAGAAATGGGCGAGTTGCTGCTTAGCTAGTGAGCATGTGTGTTAAATATCTGCAGTAATTCTAAGCAGTTTGTTTGTGGAGTATCATATAAGCACAGAATCATAAAATAATTTGGGTTGGAAGGGACATCTGGCAGTCTAGTTCAATCCCCTGCTCAGAGCAGGTCTGATCAGATCAGGTTGCTCAGGGCTGTATCTGGTCAAGTCTTGAACACGTCCAAGGATTGAGATCCTACAGCTTCTTTGAGCCCTGTTCCAGTATTTGATCACTCTCATTGTAAAAATTTTTTCCCTAATGTCAAACTGGAATTTATGATGTTCCAGCTGATGTTCATTGCCTCTTGTCCTATCACCATGCACCTCTGAAAAGAGTCTGGTTTAGCCTTCCTTTTATCCTCTGAGCAGATAGTCATGGACAGGAATAAGGTTTCCCCTTTACCTTCCCTCCTTAGGGCTGAATGGACCTCGCTCTCCCAGCCCCTCCTTGCACACCAGACGCTCCAGCCCCCTGCCCAGCTTGGGAGCTGCTGCGGCATTTGCTCTGGTAGGTAACTCCTGCTCAGATGGGCTCAAACTAGAATTTGTTGATGAGTTTCCATAGAAAGGAAAGGACCAGGGGCACCTTTGTGTTATTGGTGAGGTCCTGCTGGTGGGCTGGCTTGCAGCCCAGTGCAAAGCAGAAAGAGAAAGCAGAGGAATGCTTGTCTCTGCTCTTGCCTCGGTCCCCAGCATGGCTCTTGTACAAAGGGGGGGCAGTGAAAATGTCTGTGTCCTGGCTCCCCCTCTTAATTTTTCGAGCTCTCTGGCAGCATGCATTAGCAGAGATGTGGTAGCCTGCAACAGCCGCTATACAGCACCGCTTTTCAGTGTTTTGGGTCATGTCACCGTAACATTAAGAGCACGTTATATCTCATGAGAGTGCATGTTTGTAAGAGCAGTTGAGTGCTTTGTTCCCCACTTTGCTGTCTGTAGGACAGCACGGACCGAGGAATGTAGCTAGCTGGAACTATAACAACTCTTTTCCTTAAGATGGAAAAGTGACAGCTGAGAAAATCTGCCTTTTTCCAGAGATGCAATGAAGCCTTGGGAATAAAAACCGGTACAATAGTCCTTAAGAGTTAAGTGTGACTTTGTTGCTGTGAATACAAGTGGTGAAAATGAACATATGGTATACTGTTCTGTTTTCCTCTTTCTTCTCCCTTTTTTAAATAAAAGGGGCTTTACTGTCTTCTGGAATATAAGCATGCTGCATCATTGCACCAATTATAAGTATGACTTCAAGGCAAAAGAAAATTAAAGATATTTATCAAAGCATTTTCATCTCTTTGGAGAAAACTGTTGTTGCCAAGTTACCATGCTACCTGAAACAAGCTCTTCGTGGGTTTAAGCAAAATATTGCAAGTATCGCATTCCTTTCTTTTCTGCATAGCTTGTCTTCTTGGGAAATAACCCTGCTTCTATGATTTTTTTTTTTTTTTTTTTTTAGATAATGGGTTTTTACCCTTCCTTCCGCTGTTAGTGTCATGGTAATATATAGAAAGAAACCTAAAGAGGAATGTTATTATTCAGACCTTGTTTTCTTTTCAATATCTAATAGCAAATATCAAGTGTCTCAATGCTATACCTAAGCCACCAAGCAATATGTAAGCAACAGCTTGAGTTTGTTCTGAATGAAGTGTTTTGCAAGCAAATAACAGGTACCGTGACTGGCCTTAGTGCAATATGCACAGCTAGATAAAATGTAATGTATTTTCAGAGTTCCACTGACAGATTGGGGGGCGTGAGGGGGCAGAAGCAGCGGTAGAGACCTTCCTTTCTGCTCCATAAGGAGTGTATAAGTACGCTGTATCAGAGGGAGAACAGGCATCTGAGGGACAACTGTATTACAGTGGCATTGCAGCCGTCAGGCTGAGTGTTCTACCAGCTGGCGCAGTATTAGAAACCTTGATGTTGGATGTTACCTTCACTTTTCTTTTCCAAAGGTCTGCAAGGAAAGCAGAGTCCCTGCCTACCACATACCCTGCACAGGGTGACTTTGTCACATGCACGGAACGGAGTGATTTGGACCCACTGTGCCTGGGCAGGTCAGGAGTGCTGTGTGAGCAAGGGGGTCCGATGGGCTGCAGACGGTGTCAGGACCTTCTTAAATGTCACACTGTTCCTCTCCCAGCTCACTCCAGTTATCTGCACTTAGACTTTACTAGGCCAGCACGGGTACAGCTCGTCATGCTAAAGCCAGCTTATGTGTTCTTGAAATTAGCCTGATCCTGGGTCTCAACTAAATAAGCTGCTCTGTACTCAGATTAATTCTGCATCTGTAGCACGTGGATGATTGGGAGTTGGCTCTACTTGGTAGGGCTCAAGGAACTGTGATAAGGAACTAGATAGTCTAAATGAATATGTTGATCTTTTGAAGGTGACTTCTTTAAAGATGCTTGTCATAAACCCAAGAAGTTTTAAAGACTTGTAGTAGCTAAATCCCAAGTTCCCATCCACTGGACATGCTGTCTTCTTTCAGAAATGTCACTTGAAATAGTTTCTGAATCAGGGCCAGTAAATGTCTGTATCCTGGCACATCTCTAGTGTCTGAACTAGCATTTAAAATTGTATTACTGAGCTGAGATTAACTGCCCATCTACGAACAGCTGTCAAAACAATTTCACAAATGGTAAAGCGGGCAATTCTGACAAGGATTGTAAAAGCTAGCGTGGTTGTGGGATACGGCCAGTGCCAGTCCCTCCACATAGTTCAGGGGCATCAGCAGTTCTGGCTGGTCACGGGCTACTTGCAAGGTATAGAGCTTTACTGTAGCCAGAGCAGGCATTTTGAAGTTAGTTTATGAGTAAAAAGACTGATTTTGATACCTTGTTTGATTGGGAAGGAGGGGATTGCATTTTTTAGTACATCAGTAAACAAATAAAGAATGTGGGAGGAGAAAACAACTCAGAAAGCACTAGCCTAGTCCAATGTTTGCATCATAACATAATAAATAGGCTGATTCATATGTATTTGAATGCATATATGGACATAGATAGAATGCAGATGAACCTAATAAAATTATACTGATCACAGGAATGACAGCCTCTCTCTGCAGGAAAGAAAAAATAATGTTCACTCCATCTGGAAAAGGAGATGCAATCTTCATTTGGTAGTGTTCTTCTCATGCTAAAAAAAGAATGATATTTAAGATTTTTTTTTTTTAAGATGAAGTGTTAGGCTTTTCTGAAAAATGGTGCTTTGTAGAACTCAAACAGTTAAACACAATAATAAATACTTTCTTTGTCAGAAAAAGTTTTTGGGTTGTGGGATTCTTCTCCCCAAACTAAGAAAGGTGAAAAACAGAAACAGGAAGGGTTTGAAATTGTGTCAGTGGAGCATGGTGCTGTTACGCAGCTTCCATAAACATCTTAAAACAGAGAAACCTGAGTGAAAATGTGTCAGCATTTTGGAGGTAAATCAAGTTTATAGAAAGCGGAAATATTTTTAAAATACTTTGGAGATAGTAGATAGTAGAGAACATATCTCAAGAGGAAAGCTTCAACCACCTATTGCTGCAGTTAAATAAATTTTCACATTTTTCCTGAGCTCTCTTTTTACACCTTAAAGATTAGAATTATTCCTCCTGCCCAAACTCCAATGTCTTTTAATGGATTTTAATTGTATTCCCTTCTTTAAATCCTTTTGATTTTTTTATCCACATGAAACAAGTAAAAAAAAATATATTAAGCATTTTTAATGTCATATTGGTTTAATTTATTTCAATGCAGTAATATTTGAGATAAGTTGGTTTACTTTCTTTGAAGTGGTAGACTTAGTTGGGGAGAATGGCGGAAATCAGCATTAGCTAAAGTTAGGACTATGGTGACTTTTGACAGCTGAATAGTAAGCATTTTTTATGTTCAACTAACATGTCTTGTAATAATATCGGGCAAAGATGGAAACCAATGTTTTAGTTTTGAAAACCGTTAGCATAAAAATATTGTTCCTGGGCTTGGATGTAACTTATCTTGATAAGTCAGTAAGGGACTGCCTAAAAGCAAAACATGGGGGTTAGCTCTCCTGGAGTATGTCAGTGGTTAGGGCTGCTGATGGGATGGCTGGCCAGCTGGGCTACCTTGTCTTCTGGTCCTGTCTCTTGCCGCTGAGCCGCATTTCCTGTGGGCAACTGTTTGCCTTGCAGCTTTCTGTCTAGAAAAGTGGGGATTCTGCTTTTTATTCAAATAGTCACTACAGTCCAGCCTCTGCTTAAAATTCAACATATGCTCAGGTGCCTCTGCTGAGAAAGGACAGCTTGCTGAAGCAGGTGCAATCAGGCCTCGAGCCATTTGAGTAACTCCTTGCTTATGGGAGCCTGGGATGCGAAAGGATTTCACCTGGAGCAGAGTGGTTGGGGTGTCTTTCACACTGTGATGAATATGTTGAGTTTTAATAACAATTATTGTACTTCATAGGCTCATTGACTATATTAATATTGCACGCACTGCTATTACTACAGCTTGTGATAGTAATGAATTGAGAGAGCATGACACCCAAGTATTCATAGCTTGACTTTACACCAGTTTCGTTATGCTTTTACTTCAGGAAAGTTTGGAGAAAGATGCAGATTTTATTTCTTCTATCTTTTAAACATGTGCCTGGTATATATTATTTTCCATTTTAGCTTAGCAGTTGTATTCACCACAGGTTATGTGTGTTAGAGAAAACTGGGGCGTAATTTCAGCTCATAAAAGCTGGATTCAATTCAATGCTGACCCTGCTTTGACTAGATGATCCCATGAGGTCCCTTCCAGCCTGAACTATTCTGTGGTTCAGTGATTTCAGCCCAAAATCAATACAGGTCCTTCAAGGTCATTAATTTACATATGCTGAGGATCTGACCTTTTGCTAGAGATAGCTTTAACACTGCTTATCGTGTCATCAAAGATGAACATTTTAATCTGAGAACCTCTCGATTTCAATTACAGAATGCATTGCTAGTGACATAACATGGGTGCTATAAAATCCAATTTATCTTTTTAAGATGACACTTTTTTTCTGTCTGTATGCTATAAACTCATAATTGCCTTTAGAGATCCCCGAAGACCCAGAAATTGCAGAAGAATATTACAATGATGAGTTTGAATCCTGTTCAGAAGGCAGCGAAGAGGAGGAGGATGCCGAAGCGTCGCAGACTGTTTCTAAGACAAATCACCAGGTATATGTGACCTTTGGGAAAAGAGTATATACTTGATGCTCATTTTCCATGGGAAAATTAAGCTTCTTCCAAGATTTTGTCCTACTGACATTACTGAAATTTGTTTTTGTTAGGTATGTGTATGTATATCAATACCATGAATTAGTTACGTGTGTATGCATATGTAATTCTTCTGAGACATTGATGAGAAAGATGCTTGCATTCCTTCAAGATTAAGGGTAGCACTCCCATGAGTGCCCTAAGGTGGATCGTTGTCAGTGAACTTCCTTGTGACACTAACTCAGAGTGGAGTTCTCTCACATGTTAGCTATGGGTAAATTAAGTTAAAGCTGAAAGTATATTTCAAGCATAAGATCTACGTTCCAGCTCTAATTCCTGGGCAAAGATAGGCACCTCTAGTTGCCACTTTTTCCTGCCTATCTTAGACGTATTTTCTAGGACAGTGTGCTGAACTATGAACCTAAATAACTGCAAGACTTGACCAGCAAATCTGCAGACTTTCCTAAGAATCTCAGAAAGTGAGAGTATTGAAAAGTGAGTATTGAAAGTCTTAAAGTAGCTTTATCAGGTGAGGCTGCCACAAGAAAGTCTTAGGGATTGCAGTGTGAAGAGGGTTGAAGATTATTGGAAAAGGCACCTAATTTAGATCTGATCAGAACAAGCTGAGATGAATCTTGTCTCCAGTGATCAAGTCTCAGTGAAATCGATGAACTTAAATGCCCGAGTCAGTTCTGAAAATGGATCTTCCTAAGGTATTCAGGAACAATTAATTTCTCCCCTGGGCCACCAGCTTAAAACATTGTGTATAGTGCCTCTAAACGGTGTGTCTGGTTCTGCTTAGAATCATGTATATTATTGCATGTTCATATGGAAATTTTGCAGAACAGAGTGTGATGTCTGCTGCATTTCAGGGAACCAACCAAGTATACTAATAGACTTCACTAAATTAAAAATAACTTGTACTGATTTTTGAAAATTTTGAACTAAGAGCTTCTTTAAGATGTAGTTTTTAAGGCAAAAATAAAATGTTTCTGTGAGAAAACAGAACTTTACTTCTACCGTGGTAGCAGGGAGTCCTGAAATCCTCTCACCAGTTGAAGTTTACTCAGAAAAGCTTCGTTCAATGTAGAAATGTCCTCCTACCTTTCACACTGAACACTGAGGATGCTTTAAAATTCAGGATCAGTTTATACAGTAGTGATCTAAAGAAATTATTAGTCAATTGTAAATCAGTGAAATACCTAA
Organism: Grus americana; assembly: GCF_028858705.1. Lineage (NCBI taxonomy): Eukaryota > Metazoa > Chordata > Aves > Gruiformes > Gruidae > Grus > Grus americana. The sequence goes on along the minus strand of NC_072853.1, from coordinate 122,294,659 downwards.
GACAATGCTTTTTTTTTTTTCAGTTTGCTGGGTCTGTGCTTACCCACAGCTCATACACATGCAAACACTCTGTTGCCCAGAAAGTCTGCCACAAGATAATCTTGAAAATAAATTGTTGCTCACTTTCATTAGACTCTGAGATGTTTTTTTCTTTTTAGAATGCCTTTTAAAAATTTCATTCAACTTTCATTGACGGTATCATTAAGTGTCAATCAGTAATGTTTTTGAACAGGCAGACTGCTGCTTAGAATTAATGAAGGGTAGAAGATAAAAATAGATTTCTCAATAATGCAGAATAAATTTGGTGTTGGCAGTCAGATCCGAGCAGCAACATTCCCTCATTTTGCAGTGACTCAGATAACGATGACAAGAATGGGCACTGTGGGCTGGAAGAGCTGTCCCACTGGCACCTCTTTTCTCTATCCAGCCCCCATGGCCGTGTGGCTTCGCTTTACCATCAGTCTCTGCACACAGAGCATGAACCTTCTGAGAACTGGCCTGCATAAACTGCCTGGGACGTACCCACTGTGAGCGTTTGCCTTTTGGAATTTCCACTATCAGAGAAACTAATTGTCTGTCTGTGGTTTTTCTCATGTTGACCCCAGCACCTTAGATAAAGCAGAAGTGTGTTTCTGGGTATTGACACGATCACCTTTTCTTTTTCTTGGGAAGTGAGCATAATTTTCAGTTTTTTCCTTTCTCAAGTGAAAAATTCTGCAGTAAGTCCGATGTCAAAGCAGTCTGAACTTCACTGTGCAAATCTGGGCACCTACATCTGAACTAACTGAAAGGAAAGTCTGTACAGTAAGGGGAAGTAAACAAACATTTCTAGGGAATAATATTATCTTGGCGTAAACATCTAACGTAGGTTAGATGGAATATGCTGAGAAGTCTTTCCTTCTCTCTGCTGATTATAAGGGGATCTACAGTTGTTAGCATGCATGGGACATCATTCTGGATGTCAACAGTTATGTGAGATGAATCCCACTCAAAGGTAGGTGGGATCATGCTCAGTATTAATAATAAGCCTCAAATCCTACCAGAATAGATTTGATCTTGCTAGTATATAGCAGGGGTTTGCTTCTGCAGTCATTTACTTAATACCAAAACTCCTACTCCTATTTCTATGATGAGATTCATAATCTTACACCCTTTCTTCAAAAATACCTTCATAAATTAAGCTTTTGGACATGTGTGCTAATAAAGAAGTCGTTCTGTTGCAACACAGGATAAAGACTTATAAGATATTTGCCTTCCTAATCTGTGCAAATCTCTCAATTTTCCAATGCCAAGATTGCTTTACTAGTTATTTCTGTGCAGAGAGTGCAGAAATGCTGCATCTGGCAGTGCTCCCTGGTGACCCCATTACTTCAAAGAATGATTAAAAAAAGTTCTGATGTTCGTGCAGTAGCATGGGATCAGAAGAGTCATCTAATTGAACAACACATTGGAGCGCATGATGTAGAAAGAGATCTGAGCTATTTATTCAAGCTATATTAGGCTCCCACAGATGTCAAGACAGACTGAGAAGTAGTGGCCTTACGTGGGATGCAACACCTCTTCAGTTAAGAAGGTAGAGTTAGGCACTGGAATGGTATAATTTTAAAAGTTTAGGATGGGAGCCGAGACAGCTATTTTCCCACATCTTCAATACCTTTCAATACAGTCTTTCCCATTTCTTGATTATCTTTCAATACAGCCTGTGTGTTTTCAGCTGCATTGTCCAGTTGCAGATGTGGAATTACCACCAATTTTAGACCCTAAGCACATCTGGACCTCTCATCTTGGTTGTAGCATTGGAATTTAGTGTCCTTTGTCCCTCTCTTTTCGAGCAGAAATGCAGATTGCCAGATTTCAAGCAGCAATTTGTCAATTACTTTTCCTGACCTCTACCTCATTAAGCCAATGGCTCTTCTCCACATCTTTTTTTTTTCCTAGGAACACTGGTTTCTAATTAGAGGGAAAACATGAAAGAGAAAGAGAAACTGTTTCTAAAAAAAATTTAAAATAAGCTTAGGAGAGGCTTCATCTTTAAAAGTTAGGCAGAGTGAAGCTTTCATTGGCTTTGATTTAACGGAGATGCTAATGGTTGCTTTTTACTGCAGTTTATCACCTTCTTCTTCGTGTTTTCTTTTAGTGACTACAATAACAAATTCACTCCCTTTGTTATGACAAAATCTACTAATGTGGTACATTAGCTTCCTATTTTCAATTTCCAGGCTTCTGAGATTGTCAAACTAGATAATCAGCTGGCATAAATTATTATCGCTCCAGCAGCTGTGGGTGGTCTGTGTGCTGTCACCCAAAAAACGCTCCACTGGATTCCTGACACGCACCTTGGCATGGCCTGTTGCTGTGAGAAAGGGGTTTGTTCGTTCTGATTTTGAAACGCGCAAGCATTCATCCACGCCAGCTCTTACGTGTCAGAGTCCCTTGCCTGTAGCTTTGCTTTCAAAAAAGAGACACATTAAAGAAATATATTAAATAGATAAGCGTATTAAATAAAACAGCTAAAATCCTCTTGGATTGCTAAACCCAAATGGAGAAAAGGCATAGGTAGTTTCTACCTCAGTGTAAGTTGATTAACCATTTATTCAACTATTTACCACTGTGTGAAAACCACATTGTCTTCCTAGTTGAAATTTTATTTCAAGATAGCTAGGTTAAGCCAGCTAGTTTCCTTGAAAACCAGTGGTGATGAAAGTAGTGAAAGTGTATTTTTTTGCCTTACAGCATAATGAGAAAAATTCAGCTCCCTTGTGATATTTGGAGTAAAAATTGTGAGTCTGGGTTGTGAGAAGTCAAAGATTTGGGAATTACAGTCTTCATCCCATTAAAAAAGAAAAAAAGGTTTTATTAAAGCAATTTTATTGGTATTATATAGGCCATTTATCATGTTTTTGTCTGTCTGTCTATAGATTTGCAGTTAACTCTTAGTGATAGTGAAAATAAAAATAATTTTAAAATTATATTAGCAGAAAATTAATACCAAATTTTAGTTCTGAATGAAAAATATTTAATAACTTTTTAATGAAGTCCTAAAGTTTCATTTAATCCTTTTTTACAAACACAGAGCAATTTTATCTGTGATATTGTCTGTCTTAATTCAATATTCAATATTTTTTTTTTGTGGAACTGTAATGCATTCTGTAGCATTTCCGGGGCACTTCACTGCTAACTGGCAAAAGCCCCAGTTAAGCAGGTTCAGATTAACTTGATCATCTGAGGTAACTCAGGCACTTTGGATGGACTGCAGAACTGGAAACCCTGGTGCTGACTTTATCCAGCCAGGACCCCACAGGCTGCTCCAAAAGGGCAGAGAGGCTCCTTCAGACCTACGAGCCTTTGCGTTATCTTTTGAAATGTCCAACCAAAAAGTTTATTCCCATCTTGCAAAGCTCAGCTATAATAGCAGAGCCTGTTTCAAATATAAGCCCGTGAAACAACTTATCCATACCAGCTCCCACTTGCACCGAAAGGTCACTAACCACCCAACAGTCATTGCCAACAATTATTGTTATCTTCTTAGAGTATACTGGCAGTTTCTCAGTTTGAGAAACTTAGAATGAGCATTTTGAGTAAGTTCACAGAGAAATATAAAGCAGATTGTCCATTGTAGAAGCTGAGGTCAGTATTGTTTCTTTTTATTCCAGTGTTTTAAATTTTAAAACCACAGGCTTCTCAATATTTTTTAAAATACAGATTTTTGGCAGATTTTTCAGCAAGGTCAAAATTTTGACTTTCAGTTTTAAATAATCAAGAAATGCCATGTTGTCAAATGTGACATGGCAGCAGCTTCTAGAAACTCAGAGTCCAAGTTTCTCTTGGACTTCAATAAAATTGTGTTCTACTTCCTGGAGCACAATCATCGCTTAATGGCCAGATCTTTAAATTTCATCTGTGTACACAAACAGCATTTCACATGAACGATATCATGGCAGAACTCTTAATCATTTGTCTGGCAATAGAATACTTGAAATAGAAAAGTGCTAAAATCTCTTCTTAATGTTTTTGTCAATTAGTCATTATTACTAGATATGTAAGTAGATGCAATTACATGAAACATAAGTGTTAATTTGCAGTGGGCACCTATCATAAGCGTAAGAGATTTTGGCATAGTTAAGAAGTACAAACTTGCCTCTTTCGATGTAATATTAGTTTAGATATTCCAGGACTAACCAATGATAAAATGCTGGTGTATTTTGAGAGATTGTACACCACTCTCCACAGTAAACGTATCTTCTTTAAGCTCCATACACGCTTGTTCTACACACTTGTGCTCTGCAAAGAATCTGATGTAAATAATTGTTTGTATATAACATCATTCCCAAGCCTGGTGTTTTAGGAGAAGAAAACATAGAAAAAGTCCTGAGTAATGTAGACTCTTTGTAGTCAAGTGTTGACACTCATTGGTGTAAGTGATATCCTTTATGTTTGTGGGATGTACCTCTGGTAGATAGTGTCTATGTTTGTGCTCACACTAATGCTGTTCCTTATTTCATTTATTCACAGGACAGTGATATCGAGGCAATGGTGAAGTATTTGGAGAGCGTCCTGAATAATAGCTCATTGGGTAATATGGTATCTTTTCTTTAAATGTAATAGAAGCACTTATTAGCAGTCTGTATTCATCACAGTCCAATTATTTCCATTTTGCAACAAAATAACTCAAAAAACATGATCTTCTTGAAAATGTCTTCCTTAATCTACTGCAGAGAAGTATAAATACGCCAAAAGAAAAGGCATACACAGCTAAGTGCTTTAGTTGAAAATAATAGAGCCATAAAGCATGATGGTCAGAAGTATGGAATGATATAACAAAAGCTTTTAAAAACTTGGCTTCTGCCATCTTTTCTCCAGAGGAAAATATTTAAGGATATGTAGGATGTTTTATAGTTTCTAGTACTGGTAACAATAAGAGAAAATTAATTAAAACATTTTTAAATTTTTTTTTAAAAGATGATCCAGGTTTCGATAAGATTTATTTTAATTTACAATGTCTCATTACAGGTGCAGAAAAATCACTGAGAATTTAAGTTTGCAATTTAATCCTAAAATCTCCTGCAAGTTGTCTCTATAAATTTAGAGTTTGAAAGCCTAGTTTCTCATGTTCTACTTAAAAGATAAGATGAAAACTTAAATGAAAGCAGGCTATTTACTGAGGCTGGCATAGTCATTGTCCTTGAAGACCACAGGGTTAAACTGTGCCAGCAGCAGCGTGTGTATGGGTTGCATGAAAGCCCAGCTGAGTCCCCAAAGGCTCCATGGGAACCTCAGTCTTGTGTAGCTGCCTCATTTACACTCACTCATTCGGGATGAACCTGACTCCGTATTATCTTGTGGCTCTGACACGAGAATGTAGGGGAAGCCTGGGAAATCCTCCTTGTAGAGGTTCCTCCAGTGCTGAGCTCTGTTTCACCTCTGCTCGTGAGCATGGACTGATGGGAAGAGAAAACCAAAGAAAAAAAAGGATGAAAGGGAGTAATCAAAGCTCTGGCCATCATAGTCTTGTAACCACTGAATCATGTCTGGTCACCTTCCGGGTCCCACGTCAGGGACTTCCTTAGAACTGAAGGAAGGAACATTCACATCTAGTTTGTCTTCACACTAACAGAGATCCCAGAGTTTTCAATTTCTGCACTCATTTGTGCATTTGCAGCATCGTTGTCTGAAGTGGGTTTGCAGAACTGGAAATAGGGACAAAATTTAGCTCTGTGCTTCAATATTTTGTTGTTTTAATGAAAGAGAGGAATTGCTTTGAGGGCTTCTGGGAATAACCCAGAGTATTAGACAAACAGTGGTATTTTTAAAAAATCTTAGTATTAGAGAGACTCTTGCATTCCTCTTTTTCTTTCAGTATTAACAAGAAAATGCCTTTTCAAACTATAATACTGAAGAATTAAATTGTGCTTTCATCATTAAAAAATCTCTGACCAGTCTGTGCTGAAACTTAACGCCTTTCTCCAAGCTGAATTAGTGATTAGGTTTGTATGATCTGTTCCAAACAAATACATGTGATGATAATAAGAGAGAAATCTGCTAGGGTCCTTTTGTCTTTGTATGATCAATGTCAATGAGGAAGTTTAAAATTTACTATTGTAAGTTCTTCCAATGTCAAGCTACAAAGCTGCAGTTGGGACAATTTTTATCTGTTTGTTAACATTCATTTATACCTTACTTTTTCTTCACTGGGCTGCAAATTTATGTTACATCAACATTTTCTGTATATGGTGCATTTTACGTAGGTTAGATACTTGTTCTCTTTGTTTACCCTGAAGCTAATTATGTCCACTTCCAGGTTTTCATTTCTGTAACTGATCATTCACACATTAGTCACAGCCATGGGATTGCCAGTACCAGCCTGTGCCCAACCTCTTGTCATCCCATGCCCATAGTCTTTTACACCTCATCCTTTGTCCCCACTTTTCAAGGCATCTGCTGTTGTACCAGGCCTGTATTTCTCTACATTAATTGGAATTTAGTTATAAATATGTCATTCTACACAGAATACTACTATCAATGTAAAAATGCAGGTTGTATGTTACAAAAATAAGTGGAAATAAAATAGCCACAGCTACCTGGTCATTAGAAGGTTACAGCTTAAGCAATTAAATCAAAGTTTCTGGCAGGTTGAGACAAGTTCAGATGAAGCCTGAAGCCTTGCAAACTCAGGTCCAGGCACATAACCTGGTACTAGCAGTGGCATCACCATATTACTGGGTTAGGGAGCTACAACATCATTATAATGGCTATTCCTGAAAACAGTATGGATTTCATGGCCATAATAGGGCAGATGCAGAAATCTGGCCTGGCCAGAATTTCTTGTAGTGTCTTTCATTGTTAAAGGTATTGTGAAAAAATTATGTGCCATTTCAAGCAGATGTTAGGGAACATCAGCGTAGAATAAAACCAGAACGTTTTTTATGTCAACAAGGGCTATGATAAAGAGGATGCAATAAATATGCATTGTTTTTTTCCAGAGGTGGAATTTCTTTACTATAAACCTCAGTGTTGAAGGGTAAAAGGGCTTTTGAAGTAACTGAGTTTTCTCCTCAAGAGTTCCCACTGAGTCATTGTGAATACCAGAGCTTTAGTGTGGTACGAGGTTCATTTTGGGTTGGCTATACAGCTCCATGTGGAGTGTATTTGAAATAAGACAGTCCACGCTGATAAAGTGTGAAAAATTGGGAAGATCCCAGAAAAGAACTGCAAAATTAAAGGAAGTTTGAAAAACTGGTTTTACAATTTACTAAATCTGCTTAGCTTAGAGGAGGCGAAGGTTAGAGGCAGTTGGGTTACTTGTATTGTTTATAAACTCAGGAAAATACATCTGATTCTAAGAAGCTTTTTAATCTTGTAGAAAATGACATTGTAGGATCTCATAAGTAGCAGTCAAAGCTGAAGAAAGAAATCCAAAATCCAAACCAATGTCTATGATTCAGTGGAGATAATAACTTCCCAACATATAATGGCTTGCCAAGAGATGCAGTAGATGTCTATCACCAATTATTCAGTTGTTAGCAGAAATGTTGGTAGGAATGCCTTTGGGCCATAATGTATGAAAAGTCTCACCAGATAATCATAATCACTGGTTATAAATGTAAGTAGCTGTGAATGAATGTCAGCCAGAGGATTTGTTTCCCTACAGATCCCTTCATCTTCCCTTCGACAGAATAGGAAGGATGCATTGAGAACCTCAAACTGGTGCTCCGTGACCTGAGAGGACAACGACCTTTTGCCCTATGTTGTTCTCTGCAGTACTGTGCTAGATGGTGGGAGAGTATTTGTCTTTGAAATACATACAGAAAACCACAGTACTTGGTGTTGAAAAGTCAGTGCTCTTGTTGTCTCATTTGGTTTTGTTTAATGAATCAGGAATGATATATTGCATAAAAATGCAAATAGTTATCTGGCCACTTTTTGAAGAAGCATAGTTCCTTGTTCTGTGTTGATATATGGGTAGTCAAACTGATCGAAGCTGGGTGCAAAATATTATTATTAATCAGGTAACTGCCTCTAAGAAAATACCTCTGATATAGAAGTTGGTGTGGGTTATGAATCACCCCAGGAAAAAATTTTGAGACTTGTAGCAACAACGTGAAAAGCTCTTAACAGTTTTCACTGAGAACTCATTTTTTTTATGACTAACCACACCTTTGCAGCATACTACAATCTGTAGTCCTTGCAGCTGTCTCATAGTACCCAGAAAATCATATTAAATGGAGAGGAAGATAGATACTAGTTTGCATGTAGAGAGTAAGTTTTGCTTGGCCAACTGCCAACGTGGAGAATAGACAAAGTACGAACTATTTAGCCTAGAATCCCAGAAAAAACAAGAAGGATGTCTTTAATAATGAAATGGTGGAGGAGAAGGAGATACTGTAGCAATAAATAGATTAAACCCACTAAGCAGAAAGAGTATGCTGAGCTCTTACTACAGTGATATATCCTGTAATAATAGTAATACCAGAATTTAGCTGGGGCCTGTGGTTAAACATACTCTTTCTTAGGAGAATGCAAATATTTTATTCTCCATAGATCATTGGTGCTTGGGGTGTCAATTTTTTATTGCTTTCAAAGCCCCAAAGCCCCACATCTGGACCTTAACTCTATGCCAACTCAAAGAGGAGCATGCCATCAAATAAGTCATGAGCATTGCTTTGCACAGCGTGTGGGGTTTCCTCAGGGCTACCCTGAGGACAGCTGAGTTATCCCATGCTGCTAAAGTAATTGAATGCTCACCGACTCCTTGTAAAAGTGTTTGGCTATGCATGTGTAGTGTTACAGTAAATGATCAGGAAATGTTTTTTGCATCAGTGGGTGAAGTTATTGGTTGCTAGTGAGAACTGAGCTTGTCATTTTTTTATCTTTTAAACTATGTTAGCTATACCTCAGTTGTAATACTTAGGCACCAGTCAACTGTTAGCCATTAAGTGTAAAGAGAAATTAGGAAAATGTTTTAAAAAGTCAAATAATTTGTCCAGAGCCAGATAACAGAGTCAGGAATCCATTTCTTCTGTGGTCTCTCTCCATGCCTACTTCCTATCTTCTGGGTCCAGCAAAGCTCTGAATCCAGCAGGTACTTACTGCGAGCGATTCAGTAGGATCCGTCACACAGAAAGTTTTTATCTCAATATTCAACCTTACGTGATCAGGATCTAGATTCATGTAAGATATAGGAGCTTAACTCTTGGGAAAGCCATCATTACGCACTCCGGGGAAGCATTCAGTGCTGTCTGGGGGTGTCTGTACTGCTCATAGCAGGAAAGTAGCTGCAGGCTCCCTCAGGCTGTATGTGATCAATGTTAACACAATCCAAACTAAACCTCAGCTGATTCCAAGCTAAACACCCCTGCTAGGAGGGAAGCATGTGTTCAATTAGACAAGGCATTGTGTTAACGTGTTTGTGTGACTTTTGGCTCGTTTGTATCCTATGCAGAGCCCTCCTGTGTCTGTTCAGAACTTGGGTCCTCTGTGCCATGGCCCACACATTTACGCAGGATGTAGTTCCACCATGATACCTATTCTTCTCTTTTGGGAAGTGAAATCCTAATGCCAAATATTTTGCAAGAAGAAACTAAAATAGCTGCTTTGTTTGGCTTAGCAAATTGAAAGCTGAAGTAGGATCTCTCTTTCCAATTAGTAAGAAATGAAAGGAGTATGCAAAAGGGAAGGTAAGAACTGAGTAAACCAAAGAAAAGGACTGGCACAGGAGAAAAATGAGCATCAACTGGCCAATAAAGAAGTTTCGTCGGGAAATTAGAGGAGAGATTTTAGCCACCAGCTCACAGCGACGCTCTGGAATTGTCTTCCAATGGGAGCAGTTGGGTCAATAAATAAATAAATTCCTTAGGTTAAGCAGGGACTTGTGTGATGGAATGGCAACATGAAATTGCAGGATACCGGAGCTGACAACCCCGACAGTCCTCTGTGATTCAGCACTTCTGTGTTCCTGTGGATTCACACCAGCGGTCCGTGAGCGTTAGGGCCTCAAATATTGTAACAGCCCACGAGACCTGTAAACAGAAAGAGTGTGCATGTGTGTATATGCATATGTATATTTCTCACAAATATATATGTATTTACATATACGGGTATGTTTTTATATGTATATGCATACATAAAAAGAGTACCTTCGTCTGAAGGGAAAGTGATGTCATACGTTAAATACTTTCAGTTTACAGTAATGATCAAGCTAAAGGAGAGACTTGCCTGTTAGGAAGAAGGTTCTTGCTGTTATAAATAGGTGCAAGAACAATGGAGGAAAATACATATTGTCTACGCAAATTTCATTTTGTTGAATATTTATCTGTCCCAGCACTTCCTCAAGTGACTGTCCTTTCTGTTGTAATGTAATTCTCCGTACACTACACAGAAGGGAAATTGTTCTTACAATTCTGGTACCTTTAAACTATAAATCTACTTGTCCCTTAGAAAGGAGTTGCCCTTAATGTGCATTTAATAATCTAATTCATCTTTAATTAATGTGGCACTACCTTGTGAGAAACAGAAATAGTCTTCTTCCTTCTGACTGCCTTTGACTCTGCAGTAGAGCTGAGGGGATGAAGGTGAATAAGGTTATGTGTCTCTGCATTGATTTGTAGGCTCGGGGACTGTCACCGGAGTGTCTCCAGGGGTGCCCCAGGGATTCAGAGCTCTCAACAGCACTATGGCTGAGACCAAACTGAAACGCATGAGGGAGTAAGTAGCATATTTACGTGTTACCACTATTCAGACAAAGAGGAAGGATTTGAAAAACTGCAGAACACAGCAAAGAAAACTGTGTGTTGTTTCCCCACCCCAAAAAATCCCTTCAGCAAAAAGAAGTGGATGGTAAGGTATTCTTTACAGACTGGATGCCTACTTGCCTCCACAGAGGATGAAGGTTGACTGTCACTTCTGATTGTTTTCTCATAATCTGCACAATCATTGTCATCCTTCCAGGATCTAGTTTGCCTTCACTGCTGTCGGTGTCATTCTGAACTCCGCTTTCTTTATTAGCTCAGCACATGCCCATAAATCACCTGCAGATATCTGTGTTCCCACCATGTTTGCTCCCTCACCCACACTTCATTCTTGCCTGGAACGAAAGACTAATGGATTTGTTTCCCATGATGATATGATGATTTAAACCAAACATGATTCCTGCTGTTGGCTGGGATTTTCAAATGAGATAGAGGAATTTACATGTGCAGCTCCCTTTGAAACTCACTGTCTTAATTGTTTTCAGCATCTCTGAAACCCCATCTTTATTAATAAAGATTTCAGTGTCTTAATAAAACAAAGACCAATGCTTCCTTTCTAGAATGTAATGCTTAATGTATCTTGAGCTTTTATGTTGAATCAGTAATTTCTGGCCTTCCAAGATTTATTGCACCCTAATTTAGGTACTGATTTGATAATCATAATGCTATGTATTATTTCTGAACTCAAATTTTCTTTGCAGTGTTGCAGCATTCAACTGTTCTCAGATTGTAAACTCTTTAAAAAAGGGCAGTTTTCTCTTGTGTGGGTGGATAGTGCCAACAATATGGTGGATGTTATCAGAATACAAATAAGTTCAGTTAATACTAGCAGTTATTTAAGTGAATCTCCTAAAGAAAATAAATGCAACGTTGATGCCAATCACTGTTTAAAACAAATTACAGTGCCAAATGCACCGTGTGTTCAAGGGAAATACCAATCAGATTTATTCCAGCTAGAAGTTGTTCAGTTTTATGATATTTAAAGATGCAGCAGCTCCTAGGGTTTCACTTCATGGCCTAGCCTTTATTGTGCAACCAGTCAGCAGGTCTCACAGCCTGCTGCTCTGATTGCTTTCCATTCCTTTCTCATGGAAAGTACTTATAAAAATAAAAAAAATGTGTCATGTTGTGCCAACTAGTTGCAAGGTGAGGTTGTTTAGTCAAAATGCCTACTAATCTTACTGCCTTCACCTTGTGTTCTCATGGTTACAGGATAAGCCTTAACTATTTGAACTTCACGGTCATTGCTTTTAGGGCTGAGGTACGATTAAATGGCTTCTTTCAGATTCTGTTTTTCCAGTGCTGTTTCATGGTTTTCACAGTTTGTTGGTTCTGATAGGATAAGCCACGTAGTGGTGGTTAAAGGCTGAAGAATTTGGAAGTGCTGTTATATGGTCCTTTGGAAATGTCAAATTTCAGAATATTTCATAAACTAGCCATATGCTAATTAAAAGCCTGATTAACTGCAGTAATTCACATTTAATGCACTAGACTTCCTGGTTTTAGAACACTTTCCTAGTCATTTAATTCCTGAATGAGAACAGTCAGCTGGGTTTATAGGCCAAAAGACCCGCCCAGCCAGCATCTTGAGAACTTCCCACAGACCATACCCATGAATAATTTTCAAGTTACATTCATTAAGAGAACAAATTAAGGGGGAGCGGTGTGGTTTGGGTTTATTTGGGGTTTTTTGGTAAATAAAGGTACAGATCTCCTCTTGTGCGCTATAATAGCTACTTTAAAGAAGTCTATCAAAACACTTAGTCAGGTTATTGCCCTTTCTTCTAAACATACTATGACCTTGCCATTTTCTGAATATGTAAAGGTGAGTGAGTATGTTAATTGCTTGGCAACTAGGGCGTTAAGAGACAAGTGAGTGAGCACACTACCCAGCACACACATACACAGAGATCCCTGCAAAGTCTTGCACGTGGCCAATACACAGAGCACAGCGGGGGAGTTTTCAGTGGCAAGAAGGAAGTACATCTGGCTGCAGAATGATGCATAAAGCCTCGACTGCTCTGCTTATCCCTCAGCAAACTTCATGTGATGTGTTGTACTTCATCCACACAGCAGTGCTGCTTAGGCAAGGCTAATATAATTTAAACTTGGGTTATTCAGTTTTACTCAGGAAGCCACAGACTTATGGCGGGGTCTTCCAGTTGACAGCTTCTAATGAAAGAGAGAATGTGGGGGTTTTTTGTCTTAAAGAAAATGAGTAGCTGGAATTCTTATGATGAAACAGAAAAGAAGAGCAGTGGAGACAAAGTGGAAGTGCAGCGAAATCTGTCTAGGTGGCAAGTCACTATAGAAACAGAAGTATGAAGGTTTGGGATCAGTGCCATTTTCAAATGCTAATGGTGGATTCATGTAAAATCACATGGAGTATAACAGCAAAAAGATCTTTTAGCCATTTTTAATTGACACGTGAATGATACGGGCTTGCAAACAAGTGCAGCAGGACAGTCACTTGACAAGTTGTGATGTGCTCATTGCTTGAGTCATCATATTGTGCTGCACTGAATGTGTTCTTTGACAAAGAGACTCGCTGCTTATCAGAGTGCCAGTTTAGGTAGATTCTACTGTGTTTTTGTGCAGGTCTTTATACCTATATTCATGTGTGAGCGAAGTTGTAATAAAAGTCCTTACAGGAATGTAGAAGGAAGCCACAGATGTTCTTGAATATGGTAGGTAGGAGTCTTTTGTCTTCTATTTTAAGTTAAAAAAAAAAAAAAAAAAAAAAGACTCAGTGCTTAACCTACAGACAACCTGATAGTGTTTATGATTCAGTCACCTGCTTCCTTCACTACATCCCTGAATATTTTCCCTGACATCTTCTTTCTAATTCCCGTTGCACTCTGTTCCAGCATTTTGAATTGCTGTCCTCTCAGTAAAAGTCATGATAAAATCACCTACTCCAGTGACAATAATTTCTAGTTTGTATACTTGGTATCAATATTCATTATAAAGTTTATAGCAGCAGAGATTTAACTTTACCTTTCAAGTTGAGTTCATTCTCTCCACAAAAACTTCTACTTCAGTGCTAAGCATTTTGATATTGGGATCTTCTGCAGTGTTGATACGAAATCTCTATTTCTTCAACAAGCTCCCTCAAAGATAATCTGAGCTTTTTCTCATTATGCTCCTTCCCAGCCTTGCTTGTTAACAGTGAGAAGTCAAACAAATATATAAATCAGAGTTGTGTGACTCATATTCCTCATATTGGGATTTTAGGTTGAGGAATCATGTTAGATGCAGGAAACAGGAGGAGCTGTTTCTTGGTATTTTCTGTCATGGCCACCAACTATCTCATTCTCATGGTGATGGTTCCCATCCATGGGACTGGGTAATCTACATTGGAAGAGACACCCCCAACTTGTTTAGAGCTCTAGCTGAAAACATTTTTCTGCTTCTTTCAGCTTACTCTATCTTGTTCCGAGGCCCTTCTTTCCAAGTTTTTGACCACCTCAGCCACAATTTGACCATAGTGAAGGGTCTGGCAGGACAGAAGCTTGTGGAAAGTCTTATGATGCATGCTTGACATCTCAAGTCTGTGCAGGGTTTCATGATCTAAAATGGAAAAGTGAAGGTGAGAAATAAGACAAGTGTGTGCAGAAATTTGTGGAAAAGAACAAGCCTTATCAAGGGGGGTTGGTACAATTGGCTGTATTCACAATTGCATCTCCCTGTGTTGTGTAGTATTTGTATTCCAGGTGTCCAGTGAGTGGAGGCTTTCCCTTGAAGCCTCTTCAGCACTGTACTCAAAATTCATTTCTTGGCTTTGTAAAATCAGGATTTGTTTTTTACAGAGTAAGGCTAGTTTTTGAATAATGGAATAGCTATGGAATAGAATGTATATCTTGTTCTCTCTTTCCTGAAAATATAAAGAGAAATAAAAACGTAGGAAATGAAGAAAAAAAAAAAACTTGGTACAGAGTGTTTTGTGCTGCTTTGTGGAGGTATCCATGAATATATACAATGAGTCATTTTAATAGCCATGAACTTTAATATGCAGTTCAGAATTCAATAAAGTGTATGTCAGTAAAAGGAAAAGGCTTTTATGCCCCAAATTTTAAGTAAATTAAAATCCTTTAGCACAGCAGTAAGCACCTCTTAGTCAGTCCCTGAAGTCTTACACACAGCAGCATGCCATGATCGGGCAAAAGACTTCATCATCACCTGCTGAGTGTAAGTAAAGCCGTCTTTCAGAAGTCATGGAGAAAAGGCATTTGGTGACATTTTTATTCTGTTCCTGTGAATGCTTGTAACACTATTGGTTTAGACTCATGAGCAGTATGCATATATGCTTGTGCTTGTGACATTGGCATCAAATGTATCATTTACCTTAAAAATCCAGAAAGAAAGGTCATATTGAAGTCATTGAATAGGCACTGGATATTCTTTAAGTAGTCCTAAAAATGCCTAAACTATAGAAGACTTTTTGTACATTTATTTCTGCACATTTTTGAACTACTGCAGTAAAGAAACTAATTATTCGATTTAGTGTTTCATTATATGCTGGATGGACCTTCCTAAGGGCCAGCTCTGAGCCTTCTGAAACTGATTTTGTTGTTGACATCACCAAGGGCAGCTTTAGGTGAAGACAAAAGCAACAAATATAGAAAAGCTAATTGGGTTTTTAGACTTCCATAAAAAAATTTCTCATTGACCTTCTACTTGTCATTGACTGTCATGTTGAAGGTGTCATTATGTAAACATGCACAAGAAATAAGATGTCTTCTCACAGACAAAAGACATGTTTGGTAAGGAAGTTTATTGACACTGTCTGAGCTATGACTGTTTTTTGTAGACAAATAGAGGACATTATTCTTGAGAATGGTGATCCTGGAATGTTTTTGGCATGGAATTTCATCTTACCCATGACATAGTTGTTTTGTTCAACATTCCCTTTTTCTGGTAATAGTTTCTGTCTGGTGATCCCAAGACACCTTACAGCATAACTGTGGCTTTTTACTTGTCATGTGCTAAGCTAAAATATTACTTAAATATCCATGTTCCTTGTCACGGTCTTTTTCACACCTCATTTTTAAAGGCCAGACTCTATCTCTGAGTTGTTCAAGGCCAAATGAGCTCACTATGGAAACACATTAAACAGCCCATGAGTTTCTCTTTCTTTTACTGTTAATCTATTTCAAGATAATTGCATACTTACCTTCCAGATTCAGATTTGAAGGTCTGAAGTATTTTGGTTTTGCTGTTTGCTTTACAAGCAAGTGAAGTGAGAATACAGTGAAACTCACCAGGAACACTAGGAGAGTTGAACCTGCCTTTAACATGACCAAGCTGAGAACTTGGTTCTTTGCTCCTGTAAGGGAGAAGTGAATGAACACTTCTGTTTTGTGAGCTGTTGGTGTCCCAAGGAAGCAACTGAGAGAGAAAGTGGAAATGAGTGAATCCTGGGCTCTTCCTTCCTCAGAAGAAATGAAGGTGAGTGAGGCAGTGGCTACTGCCCAGGAATGAGGAATCCTCGGCAGGAGATGTGGTAGTCTCCCCTCAAGGCTAAAGCTGGAGCTGATGGTCTAATTCCCCAGGCATTTTCTGTGAGTCTTCATTCACCTTCTTCCCATTGTCCATGCTGTTCTCCTTTCCACAGCAAGAGTTGGCTGCCTCTCTTTTTGTCTCGACCCTCTGTCTCTGCCTTCCTCAGCTATGTGGTTTGGACTGTTACCATCCAGGAAGGGAAAACTAGGCATAATCTCAGAGCACCCAAAGAGGCAAAGTTCCACTCACTTCCAAAAGGACTGAGGCATCCTGGAGATAGTTATCCTGTGAATATCTTCCTGATGATAGTTTGACAGCTACTGCTCAATTCCTGGTGGGATCCTAATCTTCAGGACTCCTCTAGGGTACTATCCTGGTTCTCGTTCAGATTGCATACACATAGCATTTCGTCCTTACATCAGGAACAGTGTGATCCCTGGTATCCAGATGCATCAAATTGCATCTTCAAGATCAGATTGATAGGCGGGGAGAGGTGTGAAAATGTGTGAATCTTGGAAAATCCATTGTGTTAATTCAGACCTTGCCTATCTTCCATACAAGAAATATGCCAAAATACTTGGTAAGATCCAATTTTCTCCAGAAATGGTTCATTACTAGTGGCTTCTCCTTTTCTGCCCAGTACATGCAGAGTCACACAGAAAGCAACAGCAACCCAATTAACAAAGCTCAGGTTTCACACTTGCAGGTTGAATTTGTTTTCTTGCTGTAACGGGACAGAAGTTCTGTACATTTGAGTTGGAAATGAAGACATCTTTAAAATGGCCAAGAGCATTCGTTCCATGTGCCCAGAATATTATAGCTGTTGACTTTCAATTTTAGTGGTTGTTCAGCTTTAGGGCCTCTATTAGTCTTCACAACAAACTCCAATACACCTGAGCTCAGCAAAAGTTGCGAGTGATCCATAATTTAATTGTTAGATGGGGGTGTA
This sequence comes from Grus americana, assembly GCF_028858705.1. Taxonomy (NCBI): domain Eukaryota; kingdom Metazoa; phylum Chordata; class Aves; order Gruiformes; family Gruidae; genus Grus; species Grus americana. Next base: position 122,277,463 of record NC_072853.1, on the reverse strand, counting down.
CTGATTATATAGATCTTAACGTGCTGCCCTGCCGGCTACAAGCAGTATAGGAATTGAATAGCTGCTACTGAAAGGTATTTGGCAATAACAGTTTGTTTTACTAATTTTTTTCCTGTTTGCTTTTGAAGGTAGTATCTATGTATTGCTCCAGCCCGATGATTATGGAAAATAGAATTACATATTAAAATCCCAGGTCACTAATCCAAATGTTCTTGGGTTTTCAACTAGTCTGTAGTATAGAACATGTGTTGGCTTCTCTGAAGTAGTCTCCAGTATGAAGCCCTCGCTATGTAACCTAAATTGAATCAGTACTAGGTTATTTGCTGTATCTGCTGTAAAACTGGCCACAGATATTTATGTGTAGTTGCTTCATTTGTTGTCCCAGTAAAGGTGCCAAAGATTAAGGCCCCAGTTCAGGAAAGTGCTTCAGCATGTACATAATGTTAAACACAAGTAGTCCGTTGTCTTCAGAAAGGCAACAGATGCATAATGTTATGCAAATACTCAACTGCCTGGCTTAATCAGGCATTGAATGGAGTAGTTGTACAGGAGGACAGTCACGCAGCCCAATTCCAGCAACCTTTCCTAGGTGCCTGTGAACTTCTCTGGGCCCTCTTTATGGAAAAACACAGGAGAGTTCAGAGCATATGTTTTAGACTCCTATTCTGAATTTACCTGTAAGAGTTCTGTTTCTCTCGTGCTGGTGCCAAAGGTGGTAGCCAACTAAGGTAAGTGTATAAAATTGGGCTGGGTGACCATTGCCTTTGCTTTTTTCCTGTACTTGTATTTCTTGCAAATCGTAGATTGTTCTTTGAGAAGCTTGTACCTCTCCATCCTGCCTCTGAGGATGGGAAGAGCATGTCACCTGCCAGTGCCATAATTTCAGCAGTTCTTAGCAGAGTTACTTAGCACTTTGGAATGAATAAATGATCAAACTTGGTAGCTAGAGTGAGTGTATCTATTAGCTAACATACAAAAGGGCACAATTAAACTTTGATGTATTTTCTTGGGATGCTCATCCTGGTGCTCATTTTGCACTTTACTTAAACCTCAGGTCCAACCCTTAAAGTGTAAGATTTTGTGAATTTACTTAGATATGTAAAGAAAGCTCAAGACTTTTTCAGCTTCTGGACTGAGCTGCATGTCATAGATCCATGAGCCATTCTGCAATCCTGAATTTGTGAGAATTGTTTTTAGAGTGGACAGTAATGTCATAATTGCTTTAGTGCTAGAGAGAGAGTTTTTATCCAGTAACAAAACATGTAAAATTATAAGTACAGACTCACTCATCTTAAAACATCAAGTAGCCCCAAACACTCAACACATTAGGAGAATTAGGCTAATATATGTTTTCGTTTTGCACAAAAAGCATGATTCCCCTAGTTTCTCGTGCTGTGCATACATAATACATAGATTGAGCTGTTCAGTTTTCTAACGCCTTGATTTTGTCAATAGTTTGCAAATGTGAGAATGCTTTCATGCAGCATTAATTATATAGTCTATTTTCAATACAGAACCACTTGAAGAATCTTGACTAGATGTGTTTACTAGATGCAGCATTGCAACCTTGGGAGGTTTACAGAGGCACTTGGGAGAACTATAGGTAGGGAGTATGCAAAAAGCATTGACCAAACCCTTGCCAGGGCTACCAGCGTTTACTGTTTCCCTCGTTGCTTCTGTCTTGCTACTTTTAATACTGTACTTGTCTGCAAGAAAAATCTGTCCTTTTCCTTCTTCACCATGTTTTTTCTCAATCATCACATAGTGATTTCTTTCTTTTGTATATGTAAGTCATTAAGGATACATCTCATGTTCCCCATGTGGAAGGAGGTGAGCAATGCAGAGTTGGTATCATAAAAAATAGCCCGTGGGTTAAAACACCAGAGACTGGGCAACATGAAAACTATCTTGCATGAAGGGGAAGTTAGCAGACCCAAAACACCGCGTTTGGCACTGCTCCAGAGGGTGCAACAGCATCAGGGATGGCTCTGCCACAGGTCTGTCTCCTTCTGCAGTGAACCTCCTTGCTGAGCAGCATGTTTTCATGAGATGTTGGTCTTCAGAGTTTGGAGATACCAATCCAACTGTACTATGTTTACAGTAGTATATGTACTATGTTTACATTAGCCAGACATGGCCAAGGATTGTGACAAAACCAGAGGATACTAGTACTTGTAAGGCCTAACCTTGCTCTTAGTTTTAAAGTAACTCATTAGACATGTATCGCCATTAACATTTTTGTGCAGGAAATTAAAAGGAGCTGAGTATTGGAAAAATGCACTTTAGCTTAATGGCAATTTTTCTGGTTCAGTCATGTTTCGGAGTGAGCTTCGGTTCTATCTTTGTGAATCTACTACCTGACACATTATTGAGATAGTATATTATAGAATCATAAAATGGTTTGGGTTGGAAGGGACCTGAAAGATCATCTAGTTCCAACCCCCCTGCCATGGGCAGGGACACCCTCCACTAGACCAGGTTGCCCAAAGCCTCATCCAACCTGGTCTTACACACTTCCACGGATGGGGCATCCACAGCCTCTCTGGGCAACCTGTGCCGGTACCTCACCACTCTAACAGTCAAGAATTTCTTTCTAACATCTAATCTAAATCGACCCTCCTTCAGCTTAAACCCATTACCCCTCGTCCTGTCACTACACTCCCTGATAAACAGTCCCTCACCATCTTTCCTGTAGGCCCCTTCAGGTACTGGTAAGCCGCAATTAGATCTCCCCGGAGCCGCCTTTTCTCCAGGCTGAACAACCGCAACTCTCTCAGCCTGTCCTCATAGGAGAGGTGCTCCAGCCCTCCATGATTGTTATGATTGTTATGTTTCTGTAAATTTTAATAGGAATCTTCATTAGTCTTTTATATGCCATATTTCCAGGCATCTAGATGTACAATTACTTGATTTTCCAAGAGATTTGAGATAGGAATGACCAGGGTCCTATTTTGAAAAGTGTTCAGGTATTAAATGTTTACTTTTGGGGAAAAAAATAAAAGGCCTAGATCTCTATCTGCAGTATATTGTGCTGCTCTTCAGACACATCTGTCTACAACAAATGCATTGATAAACAAAGTAGATGGCATCAGGTATGTGTTAAATGTGCCTCGAATTTTTACTTGATCAGTGATGCTGAATGAGTTAAACAGATGACTTTTCAAAGACTCTTTATATGCCATGACACTGTTAAAAACCGGGATCTTGTTTAAAATAATTTTACCAAGGCTAGGAAATTGCAGAATGTGTATAAAGAGACTGCAGCCCAGGGAAGTGTTTCAGGTAATTCTTCATGGGCACTAAACGGTGTCATTTTCACTTGTCTTACCTCCTGAATAGCTGTATATAAACAAACTTGTTTCCTTTCTCATTTTTAGTATCGACAGTAAATTTGTTAATATAGGAAGACTTTAAAATTCAGCTTTGATTTAAATGACCAGGTTTTGTTGTGACTTGGTTTTTTTTCTTCCCGTGGGAAAAACTGAAAAAAAATCTCCTCTTATGACAAACTATATTCTAAATTAGTAGTAGCTAGAATTCAACTAGCAGCTCTAAATTCTAATTCACACTTCTTCCGAGAGCAGATGTCAGCTTCAATTACTATTTTACAAATTTATTTATCTCGGAAAATGAGATATATGTAGAATATTATTGTTGATATTTTTTCAGCTGTGTGTCTACAGCTTTTAATAATAAGATCCTGCTTAGCTCATGGGAAAACACGTCCTAAATATGCTTTAGATTTAGCCAGTCTTTGAAGTAGGACATCAGAGAGTTTTGTTTGCAATCAAATTAAGGTGCTTTAATTCAGAAATTATGAAGTAATTAAGGATGAATTATGAAAATTATCATTGTGTCTTCAAGCGAAGAAATTTTCATTCAGCAATAATAAGGTGAAAGTCAAAGTCCACTGAGGCTTGAAGGTGAAGGTAGGGGCTAATATTAACAATGCAGATTTTCTTTTACTAGTTTTTATATAATAATTCTGTCCATTTCCTTTTTTTTTTTTTTTTATAAGCCCTTTTCTTAGACTGCCATACTTTTCACATTCCCAAGACTGAACAGCTGTCAGAACTAGAAAAGTATTGCCCTTCCTTTAGAATTAAGTTCCTAAAAAATAAATCACGGAACTTACAATGCACTTCTCCTAGCAGATCTGAAAGGGTCTTTATAGAGCAACAGACAAGCTTTGCTGCAAATGGATTTTTGAACCCAGAGCGGTTTCTTTCAAGTTTCAGAGAAGTTTTAATCATTCATAGTCAGTAATGCCAACATACTGAATGACAGGAAGATAACTTGAGAGGAAAGGGACCTTTTGTGTTGTAACTGAGATAAACCTGTTTGTTTACTGAACCGTGAGATGCTGTAGCAGATATTCCAAGATTTTCTGGTACAGTTAGAAAACAATATTTTGTATGAGATCAAAGATATGTAATTTCCTGATTCTTTTGCAGAGTCATTTCAGGAGATAAACGTAACAATCACCAAGATCCATGTTACTACTGGGTAGCTGCAAAGTGGCACAATTGTACTGTGTTTTAAAGAGAAATATAAGGTTAATAAATAAATGCTTAGAAATAGCATGGTCAGGGACAAATCAAAGTTGGATGTATTGATGGGAATCCTAAGTAATACTGCTGGACTCCATAGGGGCTAATCTTGTTTTGTGGTTTTTTGTCAGGGCTGCATAAAGGTAGGTGTATTGTAATTGATCTCCAGAGCAGAAGAGAAATGTTAATATGTAGCTAGTAACAGAATAGTCAAAATAAAGACCCACTGGATAACAGAAATTTTTTTGGTTCACCCAGGGAAAGATTTACAACTTCCTCAGCCTGTTGAGAACACAACATTATTATATTGTCAAATTTTAGTAATTTTGCACTGATGCATAGGAAATCAGCTGCAAATCACCAGATAGCCTGATAAATTCATTTGGGCCCAGATCCACTAAATGACTTGGAACATTTTTAGACACCCTGAGTATAAAATTGCAGTTCTCCAGGCTCCTATTTAGCTCCCCTCTAACACTGGCAGTGAGTAAAAGCAGTAAATGCCTATGATTTTGCTGATATTCATACTGCTTCTCACATGCTCTGAAGTGCCTTAGCCTTGATAGAACCAAGTCCCTATCTCATGCCCAAACCCCATCTTTATCCACAAATCAGATCTCTGTATCTATGGCCTTTGGGGCTTGTTCCAGCTATTTTTCTCTAGGCACGGATTGTGTGTTGCACAAAAGCTAGCAGCAAGAGGCATTTTATTTCAAGCCACAGCTTCCATGGATGACACTGTGGGGACTGGCAATATCTGCTGTCCAGCCAGTAGGTTGGTGGTCACCGCGTGCCTCAGGCTGTGGAAGTCCCCAGCCCTGTGCCTCCTCTGCCTGGAGCACTGGGACTGCTCTCCACAACCAGAAGGAGCGAGGGAGGTTGCACTCACTGTTGAATCTCTTACAGTTTGCAGTGCGAAAGCACACTCTTTGGGTAGTCACTTACACGTGACAACCTGGATTTCAGTCCCAAGGACTGAAGAATTCCAAGAACTGCTCATACTATTTTATCCAGGGACTCTCTCATGCAAATAACATTTGCACATAACTCCAATGTTGTCCTTAGTCCTCAATCTATCCAGAGTTATCCTCCATCACTGCTCATTCTCTCCTGGCCCACTACATCTGCTTTCATACAAATCAGAATGAAGGTGAAGGAGAGTCCTTCGTCCCCCAATCTGACTGGTGATGATGGTACTGCTGTGGGACACGTGGGTTTGAATTTCCTTCTACCCCCAGGTTTCCAGCTCTCTGGGTGAATGCTCTAACCACGGACTCTAGGGCAAAAGGGGACAGCTGGGTACCTACGTGGTGGTGTTGAATTGCTGCGAGTCCTAGGTGGACAGAGGTGATTCCCAAATTCACTAAAGCCAGTCAGATTTTAGGATATGCCTGTCTTCAGTTGTCGTGGGCTGTTGTGTTGGGTGGATGCCTCTTTTGGGTGATTCCATTGTACAGGAATTCAACCACAGAGCTGTAAATTTCCTTGCATGAACAAGACGCTTAAAAGTTAGGAAACACAGTGCTCAAATGCCAGCAATGAATTCCTCAGTACATCTAAGCCTTTGTAACACAGTGAAATGAAAGAACAATCTGCGATACCACATTTAAGCAAGTTAGTGTGTATCATCCTGCGTCAGACCCTTGGTTGGTAGGGACTGATGTAACTCCTTTGATACCAGCGTAGTGAAAAACAATTTAGGGCAGTGTGGGATGGGGTTCTGTCCCACAAAGCTTGTCAGAGTAATGAAAGCCCAGATGTCAGGTATCCCCTTTGCTTGTGTAGTCTTGACCGAGAAAGGGATGGATGGCTCATTTCTGGGGGGGCAATAGTTATTTTGTAGGTGATTGAGCCTTAAGATAGCACAAAAAGAGTAGGTGCCAGTAAATCAGAAAACCTGGCCAAATGGAAGCTCACACAGCACATTTGGTGCTAAGGCTGTGCAGGTGTCCCAGGTTTCAGGTGAAACAGAAGTAACTGTAAACAGAAGGGCAGTACAAAATCTGTAATTGTGCCTCTGTCAGACTTCACAGGGATGGAAAAATATTCCCTAGCACAGGATCAGGGCCATAATTGGCAAACCTCGTTTTCCAGGAAGCCACTTCCCCCCTCCCTCCGTCAGGATGATAGATTCACTCAGTAATGTCTGTTCGACATTTACTGCCTTATGTCCCACATTTCTGCCTCTGTGACAGAAAAATGTGTGATGTGGTAGGAGACTCGCATTAATGCAGCTCTCAAGTCCAAACAGAGCCTGATGTCTTCTTTTGTAAAAGCAGGTTATAATTTTTGTTACCTACCCTTTAATTTTCAACCTAGGAACATTTTCCTCCTAATTCTATTGTATCAGCTATTACACAGATGAGCTGATTTCCATGCTCTGCCAAGCTTAGCTGAAAAGATTCAAGTCTGCAGGTCACATTTATTAGCAGAAGCAATACTCCCAAGGTATGTGTTTGCTTAATTTTTCATCTTTAAATAGACAGAACTGCCAAAAAATTAAGCATACTTGTCTAAGAGGGAGAGAAGAGTCAGTAAAGGTGTTGATGAAGTAGCAGTGATTTCAAAATAGCTTCTCAGATATTGATTTTTAAGTGTTGGAGCAAAATACTGTGATATTTCTTAGGAAGTTTTGTGAAGAAATGTACATTATTTGCCAAACAAATCTCTATCTATTCTACCCTATTTAGCTTTCTGTGCTAATCTAATCCCTAGGTTTCCAGTGTCTGAGAATTAATCACTTCCAACAGTTTACGGTTTTCCCTGAACAGCACCGCTGGTACAAAAAGAGGGCAGTTTCTAGTTATGGGAAACAGAACTGAGTCAGGTCTGGACCTGCAGAGATTCCAGCTTGGCCCTCTGGCTTCTGATCCTGGGTCTGGGCTTTCTCTGCCCCAAGTTCCGGATCTACCCCTGTGTCAGGAGCCAGCGGGAAGGGCAATGTGTAGCCAAAGGGGGGGATCACAGCTGGGCATGACCAAGCTGCAGAAAAGCAGAGAGCAGACGGGATGTGAGGAGAAGTGTTTCCTCCTTGTGAGGTCAGAGCAGTCACCTAGGATATTCTTCAGGCAAAAATACCATAGTAGATGTATTGTCCATTTTTACCGGTAGTAGGTCCTACTATATATAGCAACAGCATTTTTCAGAAGTCTCTTACGTGCTAATAAAGTACAGCTGGAGTATGTGATGTTGTTGGGGGACGGTGTGCAGGTTTGACCATTTAAACTGCTTTTGGGAAGTCTTGCGCACACTCCCTCTGAACCCACGTGCAGAGTAGTAGTAGAGTGCTGAGCCTTAACGCTGGCACCAGGAGACAACTCTCAATCTCTTTCTCTACACCTGTACAGCTCGGAAAGGGCGATCCTTGGCGTGGCCACCAGCCGAGCGTGTCCCAGCTCCCTGGGCGCTGGCTGTGGAGCCTGCTGCAGGCAGCATGAGCCCAGGGCCGCGGGCAGCTCCCCACAGGCAGCGGGCACTGCCCTGCAGACAGGAACACGTGCTCTGCTCATGCCTGCGGCTGTGCCGCCAAGCACGCTGCGTGGAGAAGTGGGGAGCAGCTCAGAGCCCCCATCAGAGACAGTAGAGACAGTAAATACTGTAAAGGCATGCTAATCCTTTATAAATAGTAGGCAGCTCACTGCTGGGGTGATAAATGAGGCAGTTCCCATCTTGGGATGACTCTGGGATCCATCCTCTCAGTTTACCGTAGTCTAAATTTGTAGAAAGCAGTTTGTGATGGAGACTCAGTGGAAAGGGAACATCAGTGCAGATACTCAGACTGAAATTTAGGATACTGTACAGTTCACTTCCTAGTAGCTCCTTTTTGTCTGAAACAATTACCGCCAAGCAAAGTGTTAAGGCATCAAATGTTTTAACATGCTAGAGACACAGTATGTGTAATGCTTGAGAAATATGTGTGAGCATTAGAATCTCAGATACCATTAGTTCATTTTAGTATGTAAGAATAATTTGTCAGAGAAACCTTGTTCAGATATGCTGAGGGGGGTTATTGAAGAGATCTTCATGCCACAATGGATATTCTGGAACCCACTCCACCCCCACCCCCCCCAAAGCAACCAAAACCCCAAATACTCTTAAAATCCTAGCAAAATGCTAGTGGGAGGAAAGGCTGCTTACCACAACTTTACCTAAACAAAATAAGACATTTTTAAACACAAATTGCAGATGTTTCCACAAGGTGATCCCAATTAGTCCAGCTCAATTTCTGCATAAGTGCATCATTACTCCTGAAATGTGCAAATCTGAAGTTAAGGACAATCAAATCTCAACTGCTCTAACATATAAAAAAAAGAAAACGGTTCCTGAGGCAGACGTGTGCAGAGCAGGCAGATAGTTGCTGATATGCTGAAGGAAGATTACTCCAATATTTTCATCAAAATATTATGAACCCATCACTGAGTGCAAAATCTTGTGTTATGTTACCTGTGGCTAGTGACACATGAATTTAAAGATGTTTGCCTGTAAAAAAAGAAGTTCTGTTAATTGTCTTGCAGTATGCAAACAGATCTTCTTTATAAATCAACATTAAGATCCTGTGAGTGTATTCTTTGTCACTAAATTACAAATCTGTCTTATGAAAGGACCGTGCTGTAGGAAAAGAAAAAAGTCAGTTAGCTCACGCTGATCTTGTACAATGGTTTCCTTGTTATTTGATAGAAGCTAAAATAAAGCAATGACTCCTGCAATGTGTTTGTGCGCATAAAATGCCACCGGTGTATGGGTGACTGGGGATGCTCCTTTTGGTTTTGATGAAATCCAGAGGCAATAATAGATGTGTGTATACTGGGCTTGCTGTAGATAAAACGGTATGTCAGATTCGGCATGAAAAGGGATCTTGGTTTGTAACAACGACGATGGCCATGCTTCCCATGACTTTACTATATGGCCACATTTTTACTCCTGGGCTCTTTGTATAACAAACAATCATAGAGAAATTCCCCAGGAATTTTTAGTTCCTTGTACTGTCAGACAAATAAAGTGCATCATTATATCATTTCAATCAAAGGTAGCTACAAAATTTTAAAATATCAGTACTTGCTATTGCTTGTATTAATATAGGATGTGAATTAACTTTTACTTGACCTTTGTGTAATATTTATCCGCAGATCTGCCATTGGGAAGCTGGGAACAGAGGTATTTGAGGCTGTATACAGCTATCTGAAGCAAGCCAGACAGCAGAATGCCAGTGAGGAGGAGATCAGGAGACGCCTGGAGAAACTGGTTTCTAGAGCAAGCGATTGCTTTGAAGTGGATCAGCTTCTCTACTTCGAGGACCAGCTACAGGCTTCAGAAGCACATCTTCAGCTGTAAAATGTGTGTCAGTAACAAGACTGGAAATGGCAAGGAGGAGTGAAAGTGCTGAGCTACCTTCTTCAGGCCAGCGAGCAAGTACGGGAGGTATTCGAGGAAAGTAACCGTAGTACATAAGCATGTGGGTAAAGTCCATTTGAGATTCCAGACCGCAGTGAGAAGTGGGTAAATATGGTACAGATTACAGGGGCAGGAAGAACAACAAATGTTTGTGACAGTGAAGGGGAGGATTCACCGTTACCAGCGTCCCTTTTTCCCCAGTTAGGGCATGAAGAAAGGTCTTCTCCTGGGCCTTGGCCAGGCACCAGCCCTGCACTCAGAGCATCGCCGGCAAAGCTGCCTCTGATGGAAATGGTGCAGGATTAGGCTCCAGCTGCCTTTGATTCTGGCGCTAACTGGTCCTCATGACATTTAAGCCTGTATTTTTTGTCCTTTGGCAGATTTACCCTTTAACATATATGTATATGTACGGCTTCTCAGCCACTAATTGCCGCCTTATTATCCATTGTTCAAAAGGCCTGCATTTAATCTGCGTGACTTTCAAAGGAGCTGTGAAAATACATGCCTATGTGTATATTTATATACATATATGCATGCTCACATACACAGAGATAGGTATGTAAATCCATAGAGGCAGAAAGATGTCTGGCCATACACCATACATATATAGAGACATGCATGTATACATGCATGTATAGAGACAGAGATGTGAGGCCTGAGCTATAGCTGATTATGTTAGCTAAGAATCTTTACTGTGACTTCTGAGAGGTTTGGATCAAATTCATTGTACGTGGATGGAACAATAAACTGGGTTTTTTTGGTTTGCATATGGTTACTGTTAATGTTTTTTCTTAGTGTTTATGCATCACACTTTTGCTGATTTCAACTATATATCATGCTCTGATTAAATACCTGATGTTTTCCTTCTACCTCTTCCTTTATTCTGCATTCTGAGCTCCTTCACCCATCTAAAATGCTAAAGGATAACAAAGTGGTACAATGTATAGAGGAATCTCAAATGAATTGTGGACGAAATTAATTTTAGGCATCCAGCCATTATAGTCCTTATGTTTCCTGTTTTTGTGCCACAAGTCTTAAAGGACTCAGGGACTGACTTAAATAAATTAAAAGAAATTCATAATCTGAATATCAAAAAACATTGCTATTTGATGTGAGTTGAATTATTTACAGCTAAGGATACTTGGTATTGATAGTAAATTAAGCAGTGCCACTGATCCATCTTTGTGCTTTTAGAAACTCAAATGGAAAGGTAAGTAGAGTCATCTTAATCTATCTCAGCAGCAGGATAAACTGAGGAAGCAAAGGACATGCCCAGCTACAGAAGATGTGGCATTATACTTCCAACTCAAAGTAACAGGAGATTCTGTCATGTCTGATTTCGGCTTTTATTCGGAATACATGGTGTTGCAAACCAGAGGCTAAAATCCATACTGATGGTCATGGAGGTAGGGAAACATTTTTTTTTTTCCTTCTGTGTGGTGGTTCATATCCCATAGGTGGAGAGACAGTTTGAAGCACAGATTCTCAGTCAGGTTTCAGTCTCTCCTGTTATTTCTTCTTGTACTTACACTGCCTATCTTTCTCAATGTTGTTTTCTGTACTTGCTCCCACATTTTTTGTACATGATTTCATTTAAGACTATTTAAAAACAGTACTGCCAAAGTCCAAGATATAGGATGAGTGCTTGGATGTTGCAGGGACTAAAAAGTTGACAAAGCAAAGTAACTAACACGTGGTGAGAATAATGTCAGAGGGAGATAGTCTTGACTACTGCACTTACCTCTGGCTGTGATTCAGAGTGATTTATCACAAAAACTTCAAAAACAGCCTGTGTAAGCAATCAATTCCTTTTTATTAATGAGGAACACCTTATCAGACTTTTCCTGCAGCATGCAAGAAAAAAGAGCTGCATAGGAATGGGTCAGGCTTTCTAAGGCATTCAAGCACCAGCAAGATCATTAAAGGGCAACCCGTAAAGCCTGGAAAACATAGTTTAGCCATGCAGATTACCCTCAGGGAAATGGTTGCTCTCTGATGAGCAGTACTTTTGCTTGTTGCACGCAAAAAAGAAATCACAGTGCCTTTTACAGTTACTTCAGTTGCTTTCTTCTCTGCAGGACATGACCTTCAAGTCATATGAGGATCTGGAGGTTATTGCTTTACTGGTTATATGCTTTAAACTACACTGTGGTTTTGTTTTTTCCATCAATCATACCACAATTAGGCAATGTGGTATACATACTAAACTCAGCAGGAAACTTTTTGTCTTTGAACTGTAGTAAAAACACAGAGACAAATCCCATGGATCTGACAGAAATATTTACATCACTGTTTCTCTTGAGGGTCACTTCAGAAAAGCTTTGGATTGCATTATATGCATTGCATGCCTTTTTCTCTACTCTCATTTCCCAATAAAACTCTACCTTTTTCAGATCTCATCCCTTCCAAAATTCTCAGCAAATTGTTGAGTTTGAAATTGTATCATCCAGATCAGGACCAGCTCTTATTGTGGAGACAGTGAGGTATGTCCCCACCAGAACTTGGATTGGGTTGATAAATTGGATTGATAAAACCCAGTGAATGACCCAAAGTCATTCTGCCTTCTATACCCTGGGGGAGGGTTTGCATCAGGAGTTCAACTCAATTCTGCAGCTCACCAGAACTTTTTTCATAGCTGGCTTTTGCATTGTTTTTACAGATGCTTAAAGGCCTCCAAGTATCCTTGTGCACTTCCGCAGCCGCACAGTAAGTAGCCTTCAGTGGAGATTTTGTGTGCTACCCCCAGGTTTGCGGAGACGGGCATGTGGGTCTATAGAAAACAAAGTTACAAGGTCTTTTTGTCAGACAATTGCCATATTTTTCTGTTTTCCAATATAGTACAACTAAATATTCTCATCGTGTTAGTATTATCTTGATAATGTGTAATACACTGTTCTTTATTTTTGTGTGATATTGCTATCATAAACCTTTGTTGCATTATGCATGTGTGCACAAACACGCTTCCTGTCAAATCTTCTCTTGAGGTTGCTGCTGGCTAAAAATGATTAGAGCCTCCACTGATCCTAACTATTTCAGACTAAGCAGATCAATGAAGATTTTATAAAAAAGTATATAGACACATGAATCAAAAATTGTGACGGAGAACAGCTTACACGCCATGGGGTAGAAAGGCTGGTGCTGTAGTGCCAGGTAGACTGTCTCTGCTGAGGTTAGGGAAGCTGCATTTGGTACAGTGGTACGAGTATTAAAGGTAACAGCATTTATTGAGATGCCATGCTGATAATCTCTATATATGGTTATCAGATCAATTATTTTTCTGTAATCAAGTTTAGTACAAAAAGAGAGTAGTAAATTTTGAATTGACAAAAAAAGCATGGTACTGAATCCTTAGAGATCAGTAGGTCCTTAGAAATGCAAAAAGTCTCAATAAAGCAGGAGTGGTCACTAATCATGAAGCCCATTAAGCAATGGTCGAGCCCAGTCAGGCTTTTAACAGGTCTTACTCTTCCATGAACAGGTCAATCTACAAAGAGAGAAGTGCAGAGTCCTTTTCTAACCTAATAAAGCCTTGATGGAAGGAGAGAAACACATCAAATTCATTACATTACCTATTAGACAAATGCAATGACTTGCATAAAAGAAGAAAAAATCTCTTCTTAAAAGATCAGATCTTGTATAAGATATACATTTTAGTTTTCAGTTTTATTCTGCTTGCTGGGTGAAAAGGACTTAAGATGAAGGAAAGACTAAGTCCCTGTCTTTTTCATCTATGAAATGCATATGTGAGCACATAAATGAAATACAAGCAAGTTCATTTCCAGCAAAATCCCATTGCTGGTGGTTATTAGTAGAAATCTAAAAGGAAGGAGGAGGATTGTTAGTATCATGGATCTTCAGTAATAAAAAAAGCAATAGAACTGCTGGAAGTAAATGTGAGGAAATAAATGTAAAGACATTAGATTGCTGTGGATAGGGCTTCATAAAAGGTCCCATTTGACCTACATATTTGTGCCAAAAGCTTCACAAGCATGAGGCAACCTTGCTGCTTTTTTATTGACTCTCCTAAAAATGCTACACGCTGTAGGGCTTGATGCAGAGATATTGCAAACAAAGGAAGTGAGGTGAGTAATTATGTAATGCTATGGGGCCTCGAACCTGGTAAAAAGGTGCTTGAACTGTAATGGGAAAAAAGAATGTGAGTTTTTTAATAAGAAGTATAACTGTCAGCATCTTGTCTGCAGCTGGATTAGGAGGCAGACCAATTATATTTGTCATAGCAAACAAAAAGTGAGTCCTTTCTTAGAGGACCTGCCAGATAATCCCTAGAAGGCATCAGAGTCCCCTGTCTTTAAGATGAATTAGATGTTTCCAGTGTCTGAAAATCCTGCCTGCAGGAAAGGACCATCCTTCCTACAGGACCTGGCTCTGTGGGTGCTGCCTTGTGCTGACGAGCTCTGAGATGCCCTCAGGGCCAAACCACAAACCTGCAGCTGGCACGGCCAGAGCTCACCCCCAACCACTGCTGTCTCTCCAAGTGCACATGTAACTGGGGTGATGGAGCATTGAGCAGATACACAGGTGAAAAAATGGTAGGAGGCAGCGAAGTAGGCTTACAGATAACTCTAAGACTGACCTTTCAGTGTGCTATAGTTGCAACCAGTGTTATCTGAAGGAACTTACTGGGCAAGAGAAAAAAAGGCTCAACAGGAGATTCATTTGGAGGCAGGAACAATAGGCATATAGGCATACCTGATTTCATATTTTGTTTGTAATATCTGTTCACAACACATCATAACCTGAAAAACCTTTAGTCTGTCTCCTCTGAAAACTGTTTTTCAGGAGAGAGAGATCCAGCAGAAAGTTTTCTGTATAGGATTATTGGTAGTAAGTAGAAGTCTCATGAAAATACAGTCCCCAATTGCTGATTTGGCTGATGACCATTACTGCTCAGGAATATGACTGCCTTGATGATAATTCTACTCAGATGTGCTGGGTATATTAATATAAGAACAGCTGGGAACAGCAAAGGCAAATCTGGGTCGGCGCAATCCCAAGCACAGCTATAGGCTCGGCGAGGAATGGATTGAAAGCAGCCCCGAGGAGAAGGACTTGGGGGTATTGCTTGATGAGAAGCTCAACATGAGCCGGCAGTGTGCGCTTGCAGCCCAGAAAGCCAACCATGTCCTGGGCTGCGTCAAAAGAGGTGTGACCAGCAGGTCGAGGGAGGTGATCCTGCCCCTCTACTCCACTCTTGTGAGACCCCACCTGGAGTACTGCGTCCAGCTCTGGGGGACCCAGTACAGGAGAGACATGGAGCGAGTCCAGAGGAGGGCCACGAAGCTGATCAGAGGGCTGGAGCACCTCTCCTATGAGGACAGGCTGAGAGAGTTGGGATTGTTCAGCCTGGAGAAAAGAAGGCTCTGAGGAGATCTAATTGCGGCTTTCCAGTACCTGAAGGGGCCTACAGGAAAGATGGTGAGGGACTGTTTATCAGGGAGTGTAGTGACAGGACAAGGGGTAATGGGTTTAAGCTGAAGGAGGGTCGATTTAGATTAGATGTTAGAAAGAAATTCTTTACTGTGAGGGTGCTGAGACACTGGAACAGGTTGCCCAGAGAGGCTGTGGATGCCCCATCCCTGGAAGTGTTTAAGGCCAGGCTGGATGGGGCTTTGGGCAACGTGGTCTAGTGGAGGGTGTCCCTGCCCGCGGCAGGGGGGTTGGAACTAGATGATCTTTCAGGTCCCTTCCAACCCAAACCATTCTATGATTCTATGATTCTATGATTTATGTACAGACTTGCCAGGGACAGGAGGTAGGGAAGGGATGGAATAGGAAGGAAAGGGTTGTAGATTCCTCCTTCTTACACCTTCTCCTCATATACATAATTTCCACACCCAGTCTTAGATATTTTTGTCACTTTTTTATGGTTGGGGAATAAAGGAAGAGTGAAGGGTTTTCTGAAGGCCACTCAAGTATCTGGAATGAGACTAGGAGTGAAATCCTAGAAGGAAACTTTGACCTCAAGTCCAGTGGTCTGCGCAAGAGAAGACATGCAAACACTTCTGGTTTCATACCACTACGGATCCAGTTTTCTTTTATCTGGATTATATGTCCATCATGGCTGGAAAGATAATTAGTATTTACAGATAATTTGCCATGTTAACTCTGCAGACAGGTTTCAGTCTTGAGTTGTTCACAAATGGTTAGCTACAGCCACCTGATTTTCAGTATTCCCACACTGTGTAGTCAGTCATGGCTCCATCAGGTCAGGAAGCAGAAACCATGAGAATAAATTTCCCAGCAGAAAAATCAGTTGAGGAAAACAGACCTTTATCAGTCGGCTGGTTTAAAAGTACTCCTCTTGGGTGAATATTTACCCACTCCACTTGATAACACCTGGCCACGGATTCCCAATGTTTTGCAATGTGCCAGAAATGCACACACTGCGACTATCATCCCACAGATAAAATAAGCTCGTTTTTGTTGTCATCTTCATTAATACATGGCTAACTGTTATCAAAGTACAGAGGCTGTGGTGTGCAAACAACAAGAAATAATGCTTCCAAAGAAAAATGGGAAATGGAAGGAGAGAAGGTTACTCCTTTCTACTAATTAACTGTCCTGTGTATCAATGGATCTTCACATTTAAACTCTGCAATCTGTCTTAGGGAGCCTGAGAATGTTATACCTTTGTATATGTATCTATATAGAGAAATGAATTGTGAATCTATCACGAATTGCCTATTTATCATCTGTCTATCTATCTCTACATCTACACATGCACACACACACATATACACATACAGGTATGTCTATATCCTTAGGCACAGCATGTCACCAAAACTTCAAGAATACTTTTTCTTTCTGGATAAACAAAATGTCTGCCAACTGCTCAGAAAAATTCTTACAAGGAGGGAAATGCACAGCTGAATGCACCTTGAGGGGAAAAAACCCAAAAGTCATGATCAGCTGCTGCACCAGGCGCTGTACAAAACAGCCCCAAGGCAATCCTGTCCTCAGAGACCTCACAACTGAAGTACCAAGCGGGAAGATGAGTGGAAGATGGTTCAGAGAAGCAGCCTGAGCATATATAGCAACAAAGTGGAGCGCTCCTCTTGCTTCTCGCCTGACACCATGCCAGGCGGTCAGCAGCGGCTTGGAGGTACTGGGGGAAGGCAAGGCATAAAGCATGATGCAATGTTTAGTGAGAGGTGAAATGAGTTTTAATATAGAAACCCATTATTTCATGAAATATGACTCTGTGGCTGTGCAAGCAAGTGTGCAGGTGATAGACTATCAATGAGGTGATTCTGTGCCAGAGCTTTACATGCCAGAGGTAACGGAGTGCTACAAACAAGCTGGGAATCTGTGAATTGCTCTGCTCCCTCCATTGGTATCTGCTGAGCCCTTATTGTACAGATATTCCCTCGGGCTGTATTATTTCCCCTCAGCATCTCTAATATGAATTCTATTTATTTATTTATTTATTCATATTGAAGCCTCCTTTTTCTAGCAGAGGCCACTATGTTGATCTGCATCTATAAAGGATCAGCAATGTGAGAGTAGTCTTAAATAATGCATTGGGGTTTGCTCCCTCTGCTCTCAGTGAGCTCCAGTGAACTGCTCCTTAAAGCTGCTCTGGAGCCTTCCTAGCTTGAGCTGTCTCAGTTGTCTTGTCTTGTCCTCTCTCTTTCCCACCTTCTCAAGGACAGAAAGCAAAGCAAACTCAAGATGCTCAGACTTTGGAGAACAGATGCTGTTTAGTGTCCAGAGGCAATCCTTATAATCAAGAGAGGCTGCTTCTCCTGTAAGACCATTTTTGAATGTGAACATTATTTTATTGATGCCTTTATGCATCTGACAATCAGTGGCATACTCTTGCCATGCTGTCTCTGCCAATGAGATTTTTTTTTCCCACCTCAAAATGAAGCTTGCTTGTCTTGCTCTTTTGGCAGGAGCTCAGCTCCTGATGCTGACAGCGAATGCTCCTGACTCCCTCGAGGCCTGATTTTGCCAATTACTCATGCTGAGAAGCGTGTTCTTCTACAAGCTGTCTTGGCAACTGGGGGCTGTGTTTCTGGGAGGGGGGTGTTAGTCAAGGTGGCATAAGCCAAGGTGTTGAAGTGGTCCCTATATCACCTGAAGAATCACTGCCAGGGTGCATCGGTCCCAGCCAGGGAGCAGGACAGGACCGGGGACAGCCAGGGCATCCCCATCCCCAGACCCAGGCATCTCCCTGGTGCTGCTGGAAGAGCCCCAGGAGTTTGCTGCATCCAAGACGGTGGGTGTCCAGGAGGCAGCGGAGCACTTGTGCCTGGGCCAGCAAACTCATCAACGCTTCTGGATTCACATTCACATCGCGCTTGCTGATCCAAGCCAATGCTGCCGTGAGGAGATTCAGGGAGAACGAGGAAACAAACCCTCATGAAGACAATGAATCTCCAGACTACCTAATGACTACTTAATGAGTGTCTAAGCACTGCACCATTATTGAATTTTAATTGCCTTCTTTCTGGCTTTGTGCTATAAAATGAAAAAGGAGCAAACACTACACGTAATGAAGGTGGGTGATTAAAAAGTAATACCTAAGAGACACCCAGGCATTTGTGGAAAAGACCACAAGAATAATGTAAGGAGAGAAAGCGAAGCCGCTGTGTGCCTGCCACCTCTTTGGATAAAAAGTACATTTTCACAATTGTTAAAAATTGAAATTGTTTTCAGCATAATCTGGCAGAAAAATAGATTGTGTATCAATGAGGTAATTAGAGTTATATTGAATGAAATACTGGTTAATTACCAATGTATGGAAAATCCAATCCACCTCACCGGGTCAGTGCAGATGGGCTTTTCAGAGGCTGCTCTTCAGCATTGTGCCCTTGCTGATGTCTGCTTAGATTATTTTTCACCGTATTGAATGAACATGCTTTACTTGGAGCAGTGCACAGCAGGACGGCCCAAATGAAAGGAGACAAAATGAGCCCTAAATCCATCACACATTTAAACGTGTGCTTAGCTTTGAGTGCCAGGCCTACTGCTGCACAATTGCCAGGGGAGCGGGGGACACTGGTCTGTAGTACCAAGTGAAATGCAGCACAGGGATTTTTGCTCATAAAAGAGGCAAGTCTTCAGAGCTCGAAGCCCCAGCTTTGAAGCAACAGGCATTCAGAGGTCTGAGAAGACCTCCGACCACTGGAAATCTTGACAGTGTTGCAGCCTGGTGGTCCAATCAGTTGAACTAAATTAATATAGATTTATATAGTCAAAACATAAATTAAACTTAATTAAAATTTACATACATTAAATGGAGTTCTATAAACAGAGATTGACCTTGCCTTTTTCATTTGTTTTTTGTGTTCGTAATCTGACTAAATGTAAAATGCAGCCAAGTCCTGGAGAGCAGGCCAGCCTTCTCAGCTGGGTTAGCTCCCTGTGGCCATCTCACCCAGCTGGGCTGCGGGGCTGTGCGTCGCAGGCTGATTTTTTTTTTCCCCTCTATCAAGCTGTAGTGTTTGATGTTGTGGCACTGGGGACTCCTCAGCAAGCAGTGTTGGTAGGAGCAGGAGCATCTGTAATTAGTTCCTTCTTAATGCCAGAAAATGACCTAAAGCAGCATCTGCCCATAAATCAAAAGATGTTCCCATAAAGACAGGCAAAAGAAAATGTGTTTTTGGGGGACATGCAGCCTACAGGGAATCCCTTAATTTCACTCTTTTCAGCCCTGAAGGGTGAGCATTTGTGGGGTATTTTAACCTGAACCAGAAGAAAACTCTGGCGTTAATGTCTATGACTCCATTTGTTTTGATCATCTCTTTCCACATCACACATTTTGCCAGCAGGCACTAATCTGAGAAGTCTCTCTGGTACAGCTTCTCCTCTGCCTGAGTTTCTGGTAATTCTTAATGAAGTATTTTGGGCTCCAATGTTTTCATAAAGAACATGAACTCTTCTTTTTTTCTTCCTCTCCTCCTTTCTGTCTGTATTTCTTTAAGAAGCTTCCTCATGAGCTAGTTTGGTGTACTGGGTGTCCAAGTCCCTGCAATATTTCATAAAATTCTCCCTCCACATTCCTGATGGGTGTGAAGTTTATAGGTACAATTTTTCAGAAACTTTGGCTCAATCATTATGCTTTCCATCTTTTTATTAATGGCTACCTTTTAAATGACAGCAGAACTATATTTCTGTCACATCCCCTCCTCTTCCTTTCCTTTCCTTTTTTAAGAGCTGAACTTTTCCTTTACACTTTCCAAGTGTTCCCTACATTTCAAATTAGTTTTGAACTTTTGAAATAATTACAAACAAGAATTCTTCCTAGGGATGAAAGGCAAGCATCAGGCAATACTTCACAGCAAGACAAAAATACCGTTCCGGCTAAAGAGACTGCAAAGCAAAATATCAGAGAAAAAAAGTCAGAAAAAGGATCAGGTTTTCAGTTACCAAAAGAAAGAACAGGTTTTTGGAATTCTCGCCATGTACTGAAATATCTGGGAGGTTATAAGAAAAATGGGAAACATGATTTAGACATTATTCTTACAAAATAAATCCACAGTATTTTAGTATTATCAGCACCTGAATCTAATTCTTTGCCATCAAAACACTTTTTTTATTGCTGCATTTATAGTCAGAAGAGACAGGAGAAAGGTCATACAGTTATTGTCATCTAAGAAAATACACAATTTTTCATCTTATTAATCAAAAGTTTGGCAGCAAAAAATGTAAAAGACTAAACGCCTGGACAGATGACTTTGGAGAAAGGCACTTTTCTTCAGGATTTATGTCTTTTTTTCTGGAAAAGTAAAAAGAATTTGAAAATGTCTAAAGTGTGAGCTACATCAGCTGATTGTGTGAAAATGAGCTTCAATCAAACAGGCTTTGATTTCTCAAGGAGAACGAGACAGACTTTCAATATATTCATTTGCAATCAAAAAGACTAGGCAGATTTGGCTTTTTTTTCAGCAACAGATCCAGGGATATGCAGAACCTGAGGATATGTTGATTTACTGACAATTCCCATGAATTATAAAGAGTGGCATTCTCACACCTATGAAAATTTCCATTTCTCCACAGTAGAGCACCAACTCATTTAAAGCTGCCCAAGAGCAGGGAGAAATTATTCCCCATGTAGTCAGTAACAAGAAGAGCCACAAATGTCCTTGTGTGGATGGACCATGCCTGAGGTCCATGGTGGCGGGTCCTGGTAGGGATGAGTAACAACAGGATCTTAGGCCAAAACAAGAGTCTCAGTCCCATCTGTGCCTATGAGAACTACAGGTGCTATGGTGATATGAATGCGGGACCTTGCATGAGTGATGCTACTACTGGTGGCACCCCTAAGGCAGAACATGATCCTGTCTTTGCCAGGAGGCCTGATTGCAGACTCAGTGAAAGGAGATGATTAAGGGAAATGCGGTCCCAAGGGCGCAGGTGGTGTGATTTTGTTGGCTCGCAGAGCAAGGAGACTTGAGTGCCCGGTTCAGATGGTGAGGATGGGGTGAACCACTGCCTGTGGTGTCTGTGCAGCCCAGTACCCCTGGTCCAGGGCCAGCCCAGCAGTTTCCAGGCTTGTGTCTGAGGAGCCAGAGAGTAAAACCTCAACGCTGGTGCTACTTGTATGAAAGGCATCTGCTTGACTGCTGTGTGGTGCCTGCCTTTCCCAGCAACTAACATCTGTCCGTAACTCCAAGAGGGCAATGGAGACTCATACAATGAAGGCAGAGCTAGTACTGAGATGCAAAGGGTTATCGTTGCTGTTTAGTGCTAAAGGCTTTCTGCATTATTGTAGCCATTTATCCCTATTCCTTGTATTTTTGTCAGGTACAAGTTACTGTCACCGAAGACTAGAAGCAATTTACTGGTGCTGCTACCTACGCACAAGTTGCTAATTATAGACTAGGAGCAGGTGGAAGGAGCCAGGTACATTATGAATCTTTATTAATGAGCAAGCAGCTAGGCTGAGGGTTTCCAATTATGCTCTGTATGTCAGCAGCAGATTTGCTTGTATCCTGGCTTCCGTTTTGGGAACCAGTACAGGAGTCCTGCGGGGTAGATGTGTGCTCCCGGTAGGAACTGGACTAGGATTGATTAGCCTGCGGGTAAGGAGCCCTGAAAGCAAGTACACTGCGTGCTCAAATGCCGCGTGCAGTTGCCACCTGATTTGGCCTTTAAAGGCCCGTTAAAATCCAGTAGCCATTGTGGAAGCAAGACAAAAACTCTCTTGGTGGTGAGGTGAGCTTTAGGCTTTTATTTTCTAAAAGAGCTCTCACTCTTGGATTTGTGACTTTTCACTTTCCTTTCCTCCTCTTCTTTCCCTGCATAAGCGCTGCAGAAGTTGCTGCCTGCCCAGACAGAGCAGTGACTCCTTGGTTACTGCTGCTGGTCATGCCACGACTCTGTCTGCTGTGGGTGGGTGGGAAAGAATATTTCACTCCACTTGGGCCATGCAGCCCCCTCTGGACTCAGTAGATGGCTATGTTTCCAAGAACAATGTGAATGAAGACCAATGAGGAAACTGTTTCTGGGAATGGGATGCATGAAGGACGATGAAGAGACTCCAAATGAGTAAAGGCTAAAGAAGGGAAGAAGCAGAATGCCTTGAAGAGAGTTGTAGACCTCAGACTCAGCCTAGTAAATAAGGACGAATACGTGCCCTCATCAGGTAGGAAGCTCTGGAAAAGAGTCACATTTCTGAAGAGAGAAGAAGAGAGTCCTACTGTTCCTGCGGGTATTGGTCAACATTGTAAGTTCTCTTTCAAACAGAACAGCAATTAAGTCTTTTGACTACCATAACATAATGAACATGCCAGCCTTCGCAAATTCACATAGGCCTGACACAGCTGACCTTGTGTTTCTGATAGCCATCATGGTTAGGGCCCATCCCTTAAGTCACCTGATTTCAGCCAGAGCAGTCCTGGCTAACCGAGGAGGTCCCGGTTGACTGGAGGTTAGCAAACGTGACGCCTGTCTACAAAAGGGCCAGAAGGAGGATTCAGGGAACTACAGGCCTGTCAGTCTCACCTTGGTGCCAAGGAAGGTTATGGAGCAGATCAGCTTCAGTGTCATGACACAGCACATACAGGTGATCAGGCCCAGTCGGCATGGGTTTATGAAAGGCAGGTGCTGCTTGACTAACCAGATCTCCTTCTATGACAAGATGACTCACTTGGTGGATGAGGGAAAGGCTGTGGATGTTGTCTACCTGGAATTTAGCAAAGCCTTTGACACTGTTTCCCACAGCATGTTCCTGGAGAAACTGACTGCTTATGGCTTGGATGGGTGTACTCTTTGCTGGGTAGAAAACTGGCTGGATCGCCAGGCCCAAAGAATTGTGGTGAATGGAGTTAAGTCCATTTGGCATCTGGTCACTAGTGGTATTCCCCAGGGCTTAGTACTGGAGCCAGCTCTGTTTAATATCTTTATCAATGATCTGGATGAGGGCATCGAGTGCACTCTCAGTAAATTTGCAGACCACACCAACTTGGGCAGGACTGTTGATCTGCTTGAGGGCAGAAAGGCTCTACAGGTGGAGCTGGACAGCTGGGATCGATGGGCCGAGGCCAACTGTGTGAGGTTCACGTGGAACACTACAGGCTTCGGGAAGAGTGCCTGGAAAGCTGCCCATTGGAAAAGGACCTAGGGGTGTTGGCTAACAGGGCTGAATATGAGCCAGCAGTGTGCCCAGGTGGCCAAGAAGGCCAGCAGCATCCTGGCTTGTATCAGGAATGATGTGGCCAGCAGGACTAGGGAAGTCATTGTCCCTTTGTACTCAGCGTTGGTGAAGCCGCACCTTAAGTACTGTGTTCAGTTTTGGGCCCCTCAGTACAAGAAGGACATTGAGGTGCTGGAGCGTGTTCAAAGAAGGTCAACAAAGCTGGTGAAGGGTCTGGAGCACAAGTCCTATGAGGAGCAGCTGAGGCTCAGAACTGGGGTTGTTTAGCCTGGAGAAAAGGAGGCTGAGGGGAGACCTTCTCACTCTCTACAACTACCTGAAAGGAGGTTGTCACCAGGTGAGTGTTGGTCTCTTCTCCCAAGTAACAAGCAATAGGACAAGAGGAAATGGCCTCCCGTTGCACCAGGGGAGGCTTAGATTGGATATTAGGAAAACCTTCTTCACCGAAAGGGTTGTCAAGCCTTGGAAGAGGCTGCCCAGGGAAGTGGACAGCATCTCTGGAGATATTCAGAAGACATGTAGATGTGGTGCTTTGGGACATGGTTTAGTGGTGGACTTCGCAGTGTTGGGCTTATGGTTCGACTTCATGACCTTAAGGGTTTTTCCCAACCTAAATGATTCTATGATTCCTCATCCTACCCAGCAAATCAAATGTGAATAAGAGATTTCACAATGTGAGGCCTTCTTTAATATCTGAGTATTGCTAAAGGTGTCTGAGTTTACAGCTGGGTCTGACAAGTTTAATATCAACCATCAAACGTAATAGAGCAGACTGCCTGAATTCCCTTCCCAGGATAATAATGTATACTGAAGTAGGAAGGATTCTTTTCATGTTAATAAACTGACTGAGTGCCTTTCATTGCATTGGCACCAGGAGGAATTTGAACTCAATTCAGAATAAAGCCCTTGATCTGGCAGCAGGCTGACTGCAGGCTGTCGAATTACTCCTTTGTTTTAAGATTTACCAGTGTAACGGTGAAGCTTGTGTTCTTCAGCAAATGGTCGTTAATGAAATATCAGGACCTTCATTAAGGGAAATTAGGGAAAAGGCACCACGGATAAACAGTGTGCTCTGAGATGTTATTCTCATTAAATAAGCTTTGTGTTGTGGTTTTACCCCCAGGTTGGATCGCCAACAGTGTACCTGTTTGGCAGCAGAGCCATCTCCAAAGTGTGCAGAGGTGAAAAAACAAGCTATGACTGTTGGCTGGGAGAAATGAATGAGAAGTGAGGTGGCAAGAGAGCAAACCATCAGGATACATCAGCACAGGCAAGCCCACTTACACCACTCATCCCCCAGAGAAGCACCGACTTATTATCACATGAAAGCATTAGTGCGCAAGGATGAAGCTGGAGGCAGTCACAAAATAGATGTTGGCAATACAGAAAGTCACAGGTGCTGGCTGGAGAATCAGACAAATGTGACTGCTCTCCATCAATAGAGAAGGCAAGAAAATGAGGTGGTAATGAAGGAATTGCGCTAAAACTCAGGAGCTCAGGAAGATGAGGTTGGAGTCTGAAGTGCTTTATGGGTTTAATAGGCAAAGACATGTAGAGACTAAGTTCTTCAATCTCTTTGTGTAGATATACATCATAGCTAATTGCAAGCATGGTTTGACTCAGAAAGACTCACACCGAGCATGTCTTTGCCTACTGACCTGTGTTTAACTCTGCAGTATCCAGTCAGCTCATCTCCTCAGTGACAGATTTTGTCCACCATTTGAAATTACATGTCAAGACCCTGTACACTGGTTGTATCAGGCTACTGGGAGTTAACCACTGCCACCTGACCACCAACACGGCAAGGCTCAGTGGTGACTGATCTGGCAGAGCACTCAATGCCATTTTGCAGTCTGTGGGCTTAGCACGGTGACCACCCAGTGCAACAGCTCTCAAAATGTGGAGCAAAGGGAGGGGTTTTTTTTAAGTCTGATCTAGGGAGGATGCTGCAAGCTGCCAGGCCATTGGGGAAATGGGGTTTTGAGGTGGTCAGAGAAGATGGCAGGGCAGAGATGGGACTGGCAAAGGAAGCCCCACATGAGGGTAGGGTGAGCAGGGTCTGGGGACATGCAGATATTTCCATGCTGAACCAGAAATTAGTTTGTAATCCTCCCCCTGCTCCCACCACCACCTGTCTCAAAACCTCAAGTCTAATTTCTATTCCCACTGAGATGACCCCACATTATTGATTTTCTGAGATCCTACAGAAACCACAGGGGATGGTACTGAGCAACACAAAGAAACGAACAGTTTGCAGCATCACTAAAGCACCTGTTAAGTGGCTCACAGACTGCCTGACGGCTCAAAAACTACCTGTCAGTGGGGAATTGTCGTCCAACTGTTTTGTTTTTTTTTCTAGTGGGATTTGCAAGTGTTGATAGGAGGCCAACACAACTCTGCGTTTCCATCAGCGGTCTGAAATTGAATATAATTGCTCTGCTGACAAAACATGATGGCACAACTATTTGTAATGGGTCATGATGGGAAGCAAAACACGCCTGACGGAGGCCAGCTCCTGGGCTACAGTTGGCACATGCAGAATCATGTCACCCCTGGAAAGGTTCTTGGGCCTCTATTGAGCCAGCAACCAAACAAGCATTTTTAATGTGGTGATGTGATAAAACCTTTGCTAGCAGAGTTTTTTAGGGCATAAGCGGAGGATTGGAGCATATAAATAGGAAGGTGGGAGATACTAACTGACTGTCGTCTGTATATCGCATACCATTTTGTTGGTCTTATTTTGAAAATGTCTTTGAAGAAAATGGAGAGGGGCACAAAAGATCCACGAAGGTGTTCAAGCACACATATTGAGACACATAGCTCAGAGAGGTTATTTTAACAAAGATGGAAGGTTACAAGATGACTTGTTGATTCCTCATGTTGGGGAAAATACCAAGTACCAAAAGCTCTCTTGTATCTTGAGACAAAACATGTACCAAAACCTACAGCTGGCAAGAACTCCAGCTGTGTCCAGGTTGGCACATTTAACCATGAGGACCAGGGACGAGGTTGATTGTCAGCCTCCGGTGGTCTGAAAATCAAAAACTGGAAGACAGGCTCTAGCCCTGTGCTGGTATGGATATGAATAGTGGCAACTAGAAGGTTCAAGTCACTTGGCTCAGTGCAGAGTTCAGCAGGTGAAATAAAAGGACCTATACAGGGTAGCCTGTGGTAGCCTTTCTGGCTTCCTGGGCAGCTCTGCAGGTATTTTTTTTATGCAGCAATACAAGCAAGAAGCAGCAGGGTCTCTTCTGTGTTTGAAAGTGCTTGGGTGAACATTAGCTGATTGGAGAGGTGTACTCTTAAGGAACATCACACTGGGAGTGTCAACCATGTCTGTTTTTCTTTTCCAAGCAAAAAGATGTAGACTAACTGCATCTTTCTCAATTCTGCTACAGTGTCTTTTAAGCAATCAGGGAAAAAATGGTTCAGAGGTGTTGTCACATCTGATTGCAAAAGTAGAAATCAGAGTATTCTCTAGTTTCAGTGTGTTTGCTGCTGAAAAAATGATCGCCTCTCATTGACAATGCACCACCAGAATACGAAACGCTGCAGTTATTCAGTTAGAAACAACTTGCTGCTGCTCCTGTCTGTTTAGTCTTCCCCCACTCAGCTCATGTCACTCAGAAAAGGACTTTCATTGAAAGGAGGGGACGCTTCATATGCTTGACAGATTGCAGTTTAATTGGCTTCATTCCCCAGAGACTTAAGACTCAGAAGAAGTTTTCAAAGTTGAAATGACAGTGGCGCAAGAAATGGTTTCCTCCTTCTCCTTCACTTTAGCATCCCTGCATGCATGTCCCCTCCCTACAGAGCTCACCAGGGGATTTGCTTGAGAAGACCACACGCTGAGGAGCATTCAAGCCTTAACTCCAGTGGCACGTTGGGAAGGGAAGGCATGCAGAGGTGATGGCACGTGACAATGTGCTTCCACAGATCTGCAGAGGAGCAGTTCCCAGCTGGGGCAGGAAGATGTGTCTGAGATTGCCCAGAACTGAGGACAGAGGCAGGTGGGTCTCAGCAGGGTGCATATAGAAAGACCTCTGAGTAGGTGTCTACTGACAAGCTGTCAGAGACAGCGTCCCCTTGCTAACTACAATATCTCTAGTATGTGCATGCTGTGCATGACCCAGACTTTGAAAGCATTTCAAAGCCACTAACTGGACTTAGATATGCAGTTCCTATTACTTTCTCATTACCTGTTTTAATTATCTGCTTAAATTAATTTATATTAATGATTAGATTGAGCCTGTTCAGATTAAGACAGTGTTTCTTCTGATGTCTTAGTTTCAGTGATTCAGACCAGCTACTATCTACAACTGTCCCTGGCTCTGTACTGAAACAATGCAGGAAGGATGGAGCATCCACTGTGGAGGTCAAAATGGTTATTTATAATATCTTGCCAGAATAGGCCCACTGCTTATGGGCAGGCTGAGAAACTCCGACTAAATCCACAATGCATAGCTGTTGCTTAAGACAAGGTCTTGACCAGATTCTGGGAGCTGAAGTTTTTGCTAATCCCCAGCACAGGTCGCGCATCTCCTGCAGCCAGGAATAAAGATTGCCAGATCAGAAGGGTAGCACACAGGGATGTGTGGGAAGTGGGCAGTGCCTGGAAATTATACCTTAAGCATTGAAAATGTTTGCTGTCTGTGCTCTACACATGCATCAGGCTACTGGAGGCAGCCCAGAGCAGGCTATTTATCTGCTGCCTGTCCTTTCTTGAACCATGGGCATTTCAGTCCCTGCTCAGTCCCATGGTGCTACTCCAGGGAAAGGCAATGGGCATCCTTTCCTGACTGCCCAAGCAAGGAGGCTCTTTGTGGTGCAAAACACACACGCACTCCTCCCTACTCTGGGCTTCAGGCAGCACGTTCAAAACTTCCTCTGAGAGAAGCATAACGGCTCAAGAAAGCAAGTGCCTGACCCTCCAGATTATCTGCTGTTTCAGACCCCAGAGTTGTGAAGTACTAATTATTGTTACTTGGCCTTTTGCTTCATTTTCATGGAAAGTATAAGCCACTGTTGGAAAGAAATGTAGTTTCAGCCTCAGCTGGGTGACACTACAGACTAGATAGGAAGGGAAAGCTGAGAGCACTGCGGCCCTGGCACTGCTCGAGTGCTGCACTGCTCGAGTGCCACACTGCTCATAGACCCTTGGAAGGATTTGTGGAGGTTTTGACATGAATATGCTGTACATGCAGCAGTTTTTTGCCACAGGTATATTGGAACAACTCTATGAATTGCTACACTTCACTGCTGATATATTCAATTGTCCACAGAGGTCTAGTACTCATGGCACAGTGTCTTCCAAAATCTGTCTAGACTACCCAGAATTAGCAAAATTATATCTATTGTAGGATACTCGGAGCTTTCCAAATAGCCTGTCTCGGGATGACAGTGCACACCCTGGTTCTCATGGTCTTATTACAGTATATAGACTAAGGCATTGCTGTGCACACCCAGAAAACAAGAGATCTGCTTTTGACAGCTGTGCTGCTGGGCTCTGTGCAACTCCTTCTTCTAGCTGAATAATGGGCAACTGGAAAGGGGAGTTGATAAGCAGCTACGCAAGAGACTGGTAAGTCATCTAACTGAACTTTAACAAGCCTATAGGACCTTCTGCTTGGATTGGCTGGTCAGGCAGGGGACTTGCTGTGTGTCTAGTCTCCAGGAAGCAGCATCAGGCTTGCAGCCTCTCACATTGCTCCAGTAAAGACCAAGGCAATCTTTAAGGGCCACGTTATCTAAAAAATTTAATGCATGCTTCCAAATTGCAGTATTCACACTCCCTCCTCAGCTGCTGCTTAGTCCTGGAAACCTCAGTTTCCAAGTGTAACCCATCTGCCAGAACTCAACTGGCAACAACAACTCAAGCTTCATGGTGTGAGCCAGAAACAAGGAAAAGTTCCACTAAATTTTATTGTCCTTGGTTATTTTATTTTCCCCACTTGCAAAGAGAAATCAGATGGCTTAATGAACATTATTTTTGTTAAAGAGGACAATGAAGTTCTAGCAAGATAGGTAAGCAGTAACCATTGCAACTATTTTCTAAAGTAGAGCTAGAACTTAAACAATTTTTACTGCATTTTCTTCTGGTGAGGCAGCTGTTAGGCCAAACGATTGCTTCCCCTTGCTTTCTTGCACTAACCTAAATGAAGAAATTAAGATTCACTCTCTTGAGTTACAAGATGTGCAGTGATCTGTGCAACTTGACTCTGTTAGCTGCTCCTTGCTCTGCCAGCATCCCTCTGGCCAGTCCACCCTGATACCTGTCCAAAACAAGTATGTCCCAAGGCTGTTCGCTGATTCTTCTCACCTATCACTCTGCTCGAGCAGATGGCAACAGACACCTTCTCCATGTTTCTTCCCCAGGGAGTCTTGGGAAAGGGTGGCTTCGGAAGCGCTGGTGATGCCAGGCTGGAGATGGTGTGGAAAGCTGAAGGGATCTCACAGAGCTGTGCTGGTGTGAAGTGTATGACCTGTGCGTCGCAGTCGTGTGAGGTGATTGGTATGTGGTCAGCACAAACCTCCCTCCTTAATCCAGAGGGAGAGATAAGCACTGGGTTCCCATCTGAAAATAAAACCAGTTATATAATTAAGGATGAAGTGCTTGGGCAGGACCGCATGTGCAGTTGGGTGGATGTACTAGCTCTATTGGATTTATTGGAGCTATTTGCCACTTTCCGAGGAACTGTTTGGCAAATTCCCTGTATCCTTCAACCCCTTTCCCACCCACCATCTATTTCCTATAGCAGCAGTCAGACGTATGAACTGTTACTAGCATTGCTGCACTCCATCTGTTCCTGAAAATACAGAAAAAATTGTGAGGCTACAAAAAGAAGCAGAAGCCTAAAGCACTTTGTTTGATTTCAGGGGAGAAATGGCTTGTCGCTTTAGCTGTGTCACGGTAATATCAGCGTCAGCCTTTGCTGGTCTTTGCTGTTCAGTTTGCCTAGGTGAAATGATGCAATTCCTGCTCACATCAGTCTTATTCACTGTAATCCTTGTAGCGCTTTAGCCAAACTCCTTAGCTGGATTCCTCCTTGCAGTAGTGAGACTATAACCCGTGTTGCCCAGCTCCGCATCTGTCTTTCTTGGGCTGCTTCCCCAAGATGGTCCCAGAGATTAAGGGTGCCTCTTCCAAGGATTTGGAGAGACCTTCACAAGAGCATCATTTGGTCTGTCTGATCAGCCAGGAACTCTCTCATGGATAGTACAAAAATGGAGTACCAGCCTTTTCCAGTAGCACTGCTGGTTCAATAATGACTGCTAGAGAAAAGAAAAAAAGGGGGGAAATAAGATAACTAAAACAATTAATAGGTGCCATTCTGAACCACTGAATGTTTACTGTTACACCAGTAAAGGAGGATGGATGACTGAAGGACTGTGGTGATAAGGACATCCTAGTTAATAACCAGTAGCTTTTGTATCTGCATTCCAGAGAATATATCTTTCACTCTCAGGAATCTAATAAACTGGGTTCTTCTGGTGGACCGTAAGCTATGCTAATGTAAATCAGTGCAAATCCACTGCCTTCCCTGAAGTTTTAGTGCTTTATGGCAGCTGAAGGTCTGGCTCCACCACTTACCGACTCCACAGACAAATCCAAGAACTTGGAAGTTCTTGGAAGTTCCATCCAAGAAGGTTGGATGAGGCTTTGGGCAACGTGGTCTAGTGGAGGGTGTCCCTGCCCACAGCAGGGGGGTTGGAACTAGATGATCTTTAAGGTCCCTTCCAACCCAAACCATTCTATGATTCTATGACTCTATGAACTTGCTTGACAAGGTTTGTGAGTCTGCAGCTGCCTACAAATGAGCCTCAAAACAAAACCAGAGATCCACACCAGAACAAATGATCTTTTCCCAAATTTCAGGGCTAAGCCTGGAGCTACTGCACAGGTCAGGGTATCATAAGCCACCTTTTGTTTCTCCAAGGCTTCATGTCTCCCCATGTAATTTGAGCTGGGAAAATTCAATCTCGCGATTGCCTTAGCAAAAATATTTCCCTGCATCTCACAGACTCCTTGGGGGTCTGAAGCGTGCGCAGCATTGCGAGCCCTGGGACACAAAAACGTGGAGGTGTGTGAAGCTGAAGGGACACTGATCTGGGCTACAGGTGCACACAGCTTTAGATCTCACAGCTGGGTTTAGCCTGAGGCCAAAACAACAGTGCTAGCAATGCGGCAGTTGTAAGCTTTGTCTTTCTCTTGATATACCATCTCTGCATGAGGCCAGCTGCATGTATATCTCAGCAACACGGGAATAGCTGAGCTCTCCAAAGTTTCACAAGCAAAACTTCCTTGCATGCGCTGAGCCTCACTTGTAGCTGACCTTAATTTCCCTGTACGCAGTACCCAG
This sequence comes from Grus americana, assembly GCF_028858705.1. Classification (NCBI taxonomy): domain Eukaryota; kingdom Metazoa; phylum Chordata; class Aves; order Gruiformes; family Gruidae; genus Grus; species Grus americana. The sequence continues at coordinate 122,245,538 of NC_072853.1, read as the reverse complement.
AAGCATTACAGCCTGCAACGATGCTTGTGGCAGGGAGCTCTGAGGTCAGAAAGCGATGTCTGAAAGGGCCACTGGGTCATTGCTACAGCCAGGGATCTATATAGGAGAGCATAAAAGAGCGAAGAAGAAAATAATAATAAAAATAGAGCTGGAAAAATGAAGCCAAAATTGCACAGCAGATAGCAGCAAAGAAGAAAAAGTGTTTGAAATAGAGTTGGTGCAAAAGGTCATTACAAAGGCCAGGGCAGTCTCAGGGACACAGCGATGACAGGAATACTAAGCATGTCAGGAAATGTAAATACATTCTTTTCCCAGCGTTCACAGAGGGCTAATGAGAGCAATGCCGAGGACAGCCATACGCTTTCAGGGGGAGTAAAAGAAATAATGAAGCCACTCCAGGTAATGCTGGAGCGAGTGATAAAGGACTTGCTCTTGTTGCAGGCTGTTAAAGTTTCAGGGCAGGATTCAGCTCCTGAGGATCTCAGCAGTGAGCTGGGAGAAGCCGGGGCTGTGCTAGATGGGATGGACTTCCCTCGTTATGCTGCCACTGCAGTCTCATGGCAAGGTCAGGCAAATGACGCAGGTAGTAATGAATCAGGCGCCTTGAATTCAGCAACTAGAGGGTCCAGCCTGACGGAAAACACCTGGAGAAGTGTAATTTGATTAAAAATAATCTGTAAGGACTAACAAAAGAAAATCATGCTTAACAAATTATATGGAAACTTATTGTTCCTGAAGTGGGTGACATTAAGAGCTGACAGGCAGATGCCGTGGGTGTAATTTACCTGGCCTTCAGTACAACCTTCAGTATAGAATAAATGAATACATTAAATTTGCATTTATATAGCTCCTTTTCATCCACACACCACAGCAAAGCACTTTGCAAACATCACATGGGCCATACAAAAGATGTGTCCGTGACAAGTCAGTACAAAGACATTATTGGGAAAATGGGTCCTGAAGAGGCTGTCGGTTGGAAACATGGCCATCTCTTGTTGGAAGTGCATGGTCCACACCTGGGTGCCCATAGTCTGTCCATAGAGAGCCACTTAATGATGGGGATATAAGCTTGCAAATCACCTGGAAAACTATAGAAGCGAACTCCTGCTGGCCAACTCACACAAACTCTCCTTCTCTCCAAGGGGAATCCCCAACCAAGGGATGTCTGGGCTGCCCCATACCCTTTTTTGGCTTTTAGGGTGTCCGTTAGGCTGAAGCAGCCTTGTGCCTCCCAGGTCCTGCAGGAGCAGGTGGAGCTGCATTACTCAGTACATCCTGCTCATGCTGAAGGTGGCCCCAAATGAACAAGTCCCTTAGCAAAATGCATATAAACGCTTTTTACTTTAAAGTGGCCTCTGCTATAGCAATAAGGTAATATACTGTGCTTTATAAAAGCACCTAAAAGCCTCATTTAGAATTGGTTATAATATTTTAATAGGTTATGAGAGGGGTTTTTTTCAGTGAAAACCAGCAGAATTGTTTCCAGGTAGCTGAGACATGGCTTATATGACCCTTATCAACAAGTTAATATTTCTTTTTATTTTTATGAAAGATGGTTGTTGCACAATTCTGTGGTTGCAAATATTCCTGCAGCTGAGTCCTGCTGGCAATCACCTCAAAGCTATGCAATGCAGGACGAAGGGGTTTTTTTCCCACTAAAAGTTTCAAATTCATGACTAATGTGGAAGAGTTAAAGATGACTTTCATGGCTCGCTAGTGAAACCAGCTTGGCATTTCAAGTTGTCATCTCAGAAAAATCACTATTAACTGCTCCCCCAGGCCTGGCTGCACCGGGGAAGCTGGGGGCTTGTCCTGGCACTGCATCGCCACTAATGAAGAGACAGACTCTGCCGTCCATTTCTCAAACTTAACGGTCAAATAATGAATAGAAGTTTATGGCACAGAAAAGAAATGGACACTGTGGATTTGTGAAGATTGTGAAGTTTGGCGCCACTTTGAAAACCAAATGTCAGTACACTCTTGTTTTACTGAGGAAGGATGGTGAAAAAAATGGGGGGAGAGGATGAAATGGGAGAGGAGGGGGTCTGGTCTTTCCTCTCCAAGCAGTTTCCTGAATCCTGGGAAACTAAAGAGAGGTGGCAGGAGAGCCGTGGGTTCAGGATACAGTCCAAGGACTGCAGCTCCATGACCCCAATTCCAGCAGAGAGGGACCGTAACCTCGTCTCCCTGCGCTCAAACCCAGGACACGGTCATGTCTACGGTCAGCCCCAGCCAGGCTGCTCACGGTCTCTGCTCTCTTCTGTGCGACGTAGCCTTTGCTGCCTTAGGTAACTGACTTCGCAGCAATTGTGTCAGCAAGGATTTTAGCAGCGTGTCAGCATGAGGTCTGCACAGTACGTTGCAGTTCCTAGTTACCCATTTATCCTGTGGGCTTACAAGCATTTCATTATCTCTAGTACTTCCATAGTCCCACACCAGCACAAGGCTATGTGTCTCCACAGCTGTATGATGCTGCAAACTTGTATGTGGAAGGGATATCCATCACCATGTAAGTGGCTCTAACTAGGTATTTGCAATTTTTTAAAATAAAAAGACTTTCCCCTGTTCCTTCATAACCATTTTTTTTCTGTTTTAAAGCTGTATAAAGTGCTTTGCCAGTATGAATAATAACTACTTAAAAATCCATCTCAAAGTTGTCTCTTCTTCAAACAATCCCTGACCTATTCCAAAAGCATTTACTACATGAAACAATGATGAGAAATTGCACTGGCAGCCAAAGACAAGCTGTCTCCAGAGTCTGATTTTAACAGATTATTTTTATTAGAAAACACCAGGGAGTGTTAGTGAATGACAACTTGGAGAACTGGTTTATGGCAGTCTTTTCAACAGCTATCTCTCCGCACTTAATCCACATCAATCTTAAATGAGTATCATCTCCTTCAAGGCTTATCTCATCTGCTCCAATTTTAGAAACAACTTAATAAAGTGCATTTATCACCTCTTCTCCACATGGAAGCTTGGCTAGTTCTGCCTTTACATGGCTCTTACGCACATCTCAACCTTGATCTCCTTTTCCAAAAAAATATGCTCATCAGCCTTTTGATGAAGGGCGTTTCCTCCTCCTTTTTCACTCCTTGAGGCTAACATGTCTGGGTCGTACTCATGTTGTTTTGTAGTTCAGCCTTTAATGAAGGTCAGTAATGGTTGTAGAAGGTGGTGATCCCACTGCCTTCGTGCTTCAGCACTGTAAGGCATGAGGCATGGCCAACAGTGATGATTTTGCAGTAGGGCAATGTGCTTTTCTCCCAGACTTCCAGTCCCAGTCGATACGTGTGGCTTCAGGACGAGCTCCTGAGAAGGACTCTGCCTAAAATCCCAGGTGCCACATACATATTTGTTAACATCAATGTTGTTTAACGGTACCCAGTGTGCATTTTAATGAGATTTGACTCTTAACACGTGTCAGGGCTAGGCCTGGCTCTGCTCCTATCTGAAACTCCACAGGAAAGGAAAGCATACCCTTATGATGGAAGAAAAATACGTTTTGGCACAATGCAAAGACCCACCGGTGTCTTCCTTCTGCTTTTCATTCTTTTCAGCTGAAATATTGATATTCTTGGTTATAATGTGGAGCAAAGGGGTGTAATTCAGACTGACTCAGCTTCCAGGAGCTTTTTATACAGCCTATGGGTATTTCTCAGTAATTCTGTATTATGGGCTGCCCTTGGGGGCTCTTCTCTCCAGCCCTGCTCTCAGGAGGGCCAGACACAATTTTGACTTCTCTGCTCAGTCCCTGTCTTTCACTTTGTCTCTTGGGGAGGGGATGGGGAGAGGGGACACCCATCTTCATGGAGGGAAGAAAAAAAAAAGACAAACCCACCACAATCTGCCATTCCTATGGGGAGCTGAGCTCCCCCCGTGACTGCCTTGCAGTGAGGACAGCACAATTCCCAAGCCCTCAAGGTGACTCTCACCAGCCCTTCTCTCCCCTGGGATCCCAGGCGCCTTCCCAATGATGTGCACATTTTCACATGATTGTTGCTCTCCTCCGTTGTTTTTTTCTGATGTCAACAACTGTCACAGATGCTGCAGATGTGTATTGAGGCGCCCATTCAAGTCTATGGTGGTTAAATGGTTTCGGGAATAAGCCATGATTGAGACTCCAGCGGTCAAAAATGGAGGCATTTCTCTTGTAAGCCTTGCTCGGTGTGTGTTCAGTTCACTGTCCAAAGCCACCACTGCACACCGGGTTTGTGTGGACTTGATGATATCACTAGCATTCATGTTTATATGCATTGGAATAATTTCTGGAATAACCTTCTATTAGCCCACATATTGACCACTTCCTTTAAAAGAGTAATGAATTCCTTTTGACCCACCAGAGCAGAGTGTGGGCTGCCTGGTGACGTTAGCAAGATGATTGAACAACCAGCAGTCCTCTTGTCACAGTGACAGGAAGGAGGAATGAGCAGGAGGAAAGAGGTAAATTAGCTCTTTTCATGTTGGAATAGGGAGCACATAATAAAGAAAGAAGTCATTCAGAAATAAATGACTGCGATGGCATTTAAAACAAATCAAAGATATACACACACTCCTATTCTCACACAAAACCCAATAAGAATTATTTGGCAGAGAGGGGACTGATATTGTCCCCTGCCCACCACTGGGAACCATCATTTGTCTTTTAGCTTTGTTCTCACCACATAGATGCAAATGGGGGTGAGAAATGGCTCGGCAGGAATCTAATCTCATGACAAACACGAGAGTAATATTGGGCTGCATTATAAATGTAGTTCAGCTTTATCACTGGTCCTGCATGACAATGCTCAGTGCTATACTCTCAGGCTCTCCCTCGCAGGCTGCCTTTCCGGGAAGGCGCATCGGCCAGGAAAGTGCTTTCAGAGACTATCCATAGTGATTTCCTGACTTCTGAAGAAAGCGTTTTAAACCCTTACCTAGGCAAGTCAAGGCTGCTGGGAACATTAAAGTATGTCTTTGGTCTTTCCAGGGAGTCAGTAGTATGTGTCCGCAGAGATTCCCTCACACATGGAAGAGCAGAAACATGCTTCTTTTCACGGATTAATTAGCAAAGGTTACTGAGGTGTTGGCTGGATTGGGCAGCTGGCTGGTTAACCTCTGCAACAGCAAAGCCTGGAGGAAATGCACTGCAGCACTCGCAGGCCCATGGGGCACTGTCGTTCATGGGGACCGTCGCTCTCCAGTGCACACATCTGCTGGACACCAGCACCAGGCTGAACCTCGTCACAGTGGGGCCACACTGAGTGATGCTGATGGACCCACCCTGTCATCCCTGCTCAAGGATAACTCGGCATATTTGGGGTTTTCAGTGGCAATACACATCCCTTTCTCTAGACTCTACTTCCCCTGGTCACCACTGCTTTGAAATGTGAGTTTATGGAGAAAAAAAAAAAAAAAACAAACAAAAAACAAACCACGACATCATGTATCATACGTCCCTACAGAGAAACGGAAATAAGTGTTTGGAGAATCCTTCAATTTCTACTAGTGAAATAGCTTCTTAAACCAGATAAGCCAAGCAGCGTGTTTTTACAAGTAAATCCATGAAAATTACACTACTGAAACAGTGATGTGGGTGTCCAAGGCTTAGGAAGAAAGCGTCCCTCTTTCCACCTTCCTTTGCCTTTCTCAGAGCTCAGTCCCTGCCCTCACATGCGTTATTCTGTTTTGATGCACTGCACACAGTGACCAAGGGAATATTACTAAGGGTGTGCTAACCGATGTTTTCCCTTTTCAAAGTCTAAAGCGAGAGACCAAAGCCCAAAGCCCACAGCCAGGTGTTTGGGACAAAATTATCTATTTTTCAAATTGCTGAGCATTAAAAATTCGGCAGATGTCAATGGTACTGCAGGTCCTCAGAAAGCACATTGTAAGTCCTCAGAGTCAATGGTACTGTATGTGCCTCAGTCCTTGCGGGGGGGGGAAATCAAGTCAATTTTATTAGCTGTCTCAGTCAGCACAAGAAGAGCCTAAACTTATGTCTAAAAATACCCTGGTCTCATCATTGACAAGTCCTGACTTTTAATTTTTCAAAAGTGCAGGACCTGAATATCTTCAATCCATTTCTAAGCCTGCTGGTCTATCAATATATGTGTATCCTGAGAGTAGAGAGGTAAAAGATTATACAAAAATCTTTCACCTTTACTCTTTGAGTAGGAGAGCTGTTACCCAGCTTGTCATGAAGTCTCTGCTGTACACAAGGAGCCAAAGGCAGAAAATCAGTGGAGAAAAGGCTGTGTCTACATTAACGAGTAATGTTGTGCAATAGGAGGAGGTCTGTGGAGTGATGAAACTGGTACCAAGGACCAAAGTTGGCACTAACCGTAAGGATACTTTACATTGGAAGGGCTCCAGTCTGGTCCTGCCAATGGCCGTTAGAGGTTGGAACTCATTAGGGATGTCCCACATCTTCCAGTTTAGTTTCATCTGAAAAAAACTCCAGTTTCTGCACTCTGTGATCATGGCGTGATGCAAACCAATGCGTGGGAAGTGAAGACGATCAGGAGATTTGCTTTAAAAGTTCTCCCCTGATTTGGACTAGAATTTGAACCAAAGCAGGAAAAACCCCACACTGATTAAAGAAGCACATCACATATTTCCAGTCTGTACCCAGTTCTTACATCCAGCAAAAAAAGTGAAGAGAAAATTCGCAAGTTTGTTCAGCACCTGTTGCAGAATCTTCTGTGTTTTCTGATGCATAAATGAAGCAGGAAGCCTTCACTTAGAGAGGTCTTAGGAAGTTGTGCACATGTAAATCTGTGCGTCGAAGTCCAGGAGCTTGTTCTGACATTACAGAAGCAGGGATAATCTGTGACAGTGGCTTTTTAGCTTAAAAGTATGACTAATTAGTAAACACTCAGGAGACCTTACTCTATGATATGGAAAGTGCAATTTAGGTTCAGGTTCAGCATTTCTATTACAGTTTTCTCCTAGCTTTATGTTCCCATTCCTATTACCATCCATCTGATCTCCAAACTGAACAGGCAAAGTTGCATTCTTACTTCACGAGACTAAAACAACACATATTGCACCGGTGAGCATTAAACAGCAATCTTTATATGTCCTTGAAGAAATCCAGAAAACCTCTGCCTGTAAGGACATGAAAAACTTAAAACAGAGAAGATAAATTGTGGCTGACAAGGGGCTGTAGGACGAGGCCTCTCTTTGAGGAAAGACCTAATAAATTAAAGGTGACTTACAAAAGCTTTCCTTTTGAAAGGAGATACATTCAGAGATCGGTCTCACCACAAGTGTGCCTACCAGGGAACTCAAAGAACCTGCCTGCTTATGAGGGCAGAGGTGACCTGTCTCCACCTTCTTGCACTGCAACTTCTTAAAAAAACCCCTAGGCACTTGCCTTTGTGAATTTGCCTTGAGTGCTCACATTTCCTGTGACAGGAGGGAAGTCAAGAGCAAGGTTGAGCTTGGCTGTGGGCTGGCTGGGTGTCGGGGTCTGCACCAGTGCATGCAAGCAGTTTCAAAGCTCTCCTGCAGCAGACAATGGACAAATTCAAACCCTGCAAGCGTTTTATGGATCGTAGAATAACAGAGGTCAGAAATAAGCTTGGGATCATCTGGTCTGACCTCAGCTGACAGCAGGGATAATCCCCAAGTCAGGGCCTCGTCCAGCTGAGAATTGAAAATCTGAAAGGATGGAGGCTCCAGCACTTGATGTCTCCTATTGTGATTTTGGTTTTCTTCCTCTGTCTTGCTGAAATTCTCCTTGCTGCAGCCTATGCCCATTGATCTTAAATATTGCAAGGATGCAATATTGCAGCACATTCAGCTGCTACTCTACTGCAGAGCTGCTCCTTACAGTTGGCCCCAGCCCCATGGCTTTCCCAAGTACAGGATTTTGTACTTGTTTTTGCTGAACTTCAGGATGTTACAGCCAGGATGTGGTCCCACGGGTCCCGAGCCAGCCTTTTTTAGAGCAGACCTCAGCTAGTATAGCTAATGAAGGCTACCACAATCAGCAACAAAACCATTAGGATCTGTCTCTGAATTTAGAGAAAAGTACTAATGGCAAGGCAGTCCTCTAGAGGATGACAAGAAAAAGGACGTGAAAAAAATTATAGACGGTCTCAGTCCCTTCACTCTTTTTTTGGATGATGAGACCTCAGAACTATATGGAGCTTATTCACCAGTTACCAATTCCTAGCAAACCACGGCTGCACACAAATGCAAGCTATACCTTAGCAAGGTCTGAAGCTGTGATCCCTGAAACAGAGCCCTCTCACCCTTGTGCTAAGAGAAAAACCACTTGTGCTTTGAAACACGAGGAAAGCTGTCCACTCGCTGGGACCAGCCGCTTGAGGGAGCCAAGATGACATGCACTAAGAGCCAGCAGATTATATAAGCATTTTTGGAGTGTTTTAGCTGGAACCGCGCTCTTTTTCTGTAATGCTAAATCTGTTGGGGCAGAAAGCTCTGAGAGCTTCTATCTCAGATTTAAATGCTTTTTAATTTGGCTTCCAAAGAAAGTTGTGCTGTGTTTGTGTTTAGTCTGTCCCCCTTGATAACTTTCGGTGGTGTGCATCTCTGTTTCCAACAGATTTGATAGCTGTTCAGAAGTCTTAATGTTAACTTTCTACAAGTTGCATGAAAAAAAAGATAGAAAATGGTCATGGAAATAGGTAAAGTGGGCTCCTTTTATGAAATCAGCTGATATAGCTGGAAAAAATGCACAACTTCTTGGTCTGCAAAATTTCCTTCAGGTCCAAGCCTTGTGTCTCTGTTTTAAACATCGGAGACTCCATGAAGGAGAAGGTTGTAGGACAGTTATAGGAAATCAGTTATAAGATGTAGGAAATCAGGATCCAGTGGTCAAGGAGATACTAATTTAGATATCACCCAGTGACATTTTCCCCCCACTCCCTCCTCAGAACTTCTCCCCAAGACCCAGGTACTATTTTCTCCCATCTCATGAAATCCAACTGCTACCTTAATGTTAAGCCAGCATTTTCATGAATATGTTGGCTCCAGGGAGAAAGCTCAGAGACTTAACTTGTCCTAGTTGTTTAGCCCATGGGATTTACCATATAGTGAAGATTTCTCCATGGATCCAAAAGACTTCTCCAGCTCTCTTGGATCCGACAAGAACTCTTGCTTCTCCTAATAGGACTTTGTGCTAGCCAATTCAACAGTTTTAGTCTGAGGGTATCTGCATGCCAACCACCTCAGTGAGACAAGGTAAGAGACAAGGGGAGGCAGAGAAACCTAAAAGAGAGGGTTACATGCAATGCTTACCTAGCACTTACAAGGACCACCATGCACCTTCCTCTTCAGTTTTACTAAGTTGTGGTCTTCTGTGGGCATGTTACAAAGACAGGTTTTTGTAAAAGTTCTTAAGGGAAAATCGTAGAACATTGGTCAAGTTTTGTAAACCATTGTTCAAGTTTCCTTTAAAATGCTGTTCAAGTTTCAAAAATGATTGCTACAAGCCTATGGAAAGTGACAACATAATGCTTTGATTTTACTTGTAATTCATCTCCATGCATAGTGAGGAATGGTGTTAGCATTTTGGCAGCAGTGTTACATTATGAGTTCTCATTTGTGTTTCTTTTTTCCCCCAGGTGGATTTATTTCTTGTCCACATCAAAATGCAGAGACTGCTCCATCCATCAGGTCCATGGCGTGCAAAGGAGATGTTATCAAAATGCGTCTTACATCCTGGCAAGGAAAACTCAGCATCAGCAGAGGCATTCAGCAAGCAGACAGAAACAGATACAAAGTTTTCATATTAGCAGATATTGCATTAAATAAATCAATAAATCAAAAAATAATAACAAATGACAGCAATGACATCATTGCTATACGTTGAAATACAACAGCAGCAAGTCCAGCCTATAATGCCACTTGACTGTAAGGATAACTGTAGAAAGACTCCACCTGGGGCTAGCGATAGGATTAGCACATGACAGAAGGATAATAAACATCATGCCTCTTGCCCAGAACAAACCTTTCTTCTGAATAGGCAGGTGTCAATTCAAGTGCATTAAATCCATGTGCTTTTAAAGAAGACCTCATTTTGTAGTACATGTATCTCTCTCTCTCTCTCTCCATATTCCTATATATGTACACACACAAACATGTATATATCTTTCCTCAGCATCATGAAAGATGGAATGGCTTTTAGGTAAAATGCCTATACATGAAGCTTCACGGTATAAAAAAACTGTCTACTCCCAGCAGTCCCAAGTATATATTGCAGAAGCTGTTGTGAAGGAGTAAAAGTAAGCATCAGTACCACTCACCTTCTGCTGTCTTGTCCTTGTATTCAGGAAAAAAAATGTGCCTATATTTAGAAAGAAGAATTAGCACTGAAGCAATTTTCACATCACTGGTCCTTCAGCCTCCTCAAATATTGTTTGTGGTATCTGCTTTCATGCAAGAGAATGGGGCCACATAAAAGCAATCACAAGGATTGAAATGTTCTCAGCAGGAGGAAAAGGGATTATCAAAAAGCAGAGGAATAAGACTTCCGAATGTTTTGTAGTCTTGGACAGCCATATGCCATTTGAGCTATGTAGACTGTTAACAGATAGATCTAAAAAAAAAAAAGAATGCATTATTTATTAACTTATCAAGCTTTCAAAAAATGAGTTTAATATGTTTGGCTAATAAGATACATCACATCCTTTGGAAGACACATGGATACAAATTGGCTGGAGCGGACATTTACAGGTCTTTGTGAGGCCATTCAGGAACTTAGAGCTCCTATTCTAATAAGGAAAATACATGGAACAGTGCCATTTTTAGTAAGTTTGATGGCATCTATATGCCATCCTATACCTGCCCATGCCCACCTTTCCCTAAGTAAATATGCGTAATTCCAGATGTATTCCAGAACAAGATTTCTCCAAAGAAGAATATAATCCAAAGGAACTGCAATACCAGAAAGCACATTAAATGGAGAAAACAAGGTACTGATAACACCGCATGAAGGCTGTTTGTTGGGATCTCATGACCTTTGGGATGAGCAAAACAAACTGCTGAATGCACCAGGATGTAAAGAGTTAATTTATAAGCAGGACAGCCTGGATCTGCTTTCTCAGGCCACCTTCCCTCAAAGTCTGCATCTACAGTCGCATTCTTGCTTGGCTATGCTGAATGGAAAGAGATTAGCAGGAGAGGCTGGTGTGCTGTAATGGTGACTTGTTCTGCAGCCTGATGTATTTTTGTGGTCCAAGGAAAGAGGTGCACAGGTGCCTGGAGCGGTCCAGTCTGTCTCCACATTGCTCTGAATGGCATAGACCAAGTTCAGGGGCAAGGCATGGGTCTTGAACATTGTAATGATTGTTGTGGGAATTAGATTTAAATGATAACTGCTCACTGTTATCATTTAATCACTTAAATGATAACTGCTCATTGCAGCCATACGTGCAGGTTATATAAAAAGCACCAAGAGTTGAGCACTTCAGATCCTGTGGTGCTCTTCCTGGGCTGTTGGGCTGGAAAGGCATGGAAATGGCTTTCCTTTGGTTCAGTTCAAAGTCAGAGCAGTCAGAGTAGTGTTATGGTCTTTTGTGGGTATAAAGTAAAGCTCCATTCTCACTCTTCTCCCATCCTCCAGGCAGGCATCTCCCTGTCCCCATGTTAACCATCCCTTCCCCACCTGATGAGACCAGCCCAGGACAACCTGGTAGTACACCAGCCCTCTCAGACCTCAAGGGAATGAAGGCCAGAGAGAGAGCACAAACGAATATATCAGAATCATGGATAAATCTTTTGCAAAGGGAAAAGCCCTAACGGAGAAAGAAACCTCCAGACCATACAAAAGTTTGTTTGGTGATGAAGTAGGAAAGGAAAAAAATTTTCTTCTTCTCAGCCTTTGATTTCAAGACATGCATTATATATTGTTTATTTACATATTTATCCACTGCCTTTTGCCACAGCCTTTCTTACAACCTCCCCTTGAAAACTATGCTGCATGTTAGCCTAAGGAAGTAATCTGAATGTCATAGTGCTGTCCAGGTGCCTATCAATAACTTCTGAAGCCACTGGTCAATGTTAATTGCACTTGGCAGGCTGTGGTTTCAGAGAGGAAGTTTCCACTAGTTATATTAGAAAAAAAAGAGGGGGAAAATGTGACAAAGAATTCCAATGGATGTTCCAGGCTGCAGGGTAAACTCAGCTCATCCTAGAGAAAAGAGGGCTTTACCTCAAGACACAAGGTCATAGTACAGGCTTCATACTTTTGTTCATAGGAGTACTTACTTGTTTTATGACTTACTTTTATTCTATTGTCTCCAGATGGCTAGAAACTAGTGTGACATGTAATCAAAAGAACAACCATTACCTGTGTTTTAAAAGAAAATCTTACAAAAACAAAGAATGGATTTTGGTTTGAACTCAGAGGTTTTATTTTTTATATTCAAAGAGAAAAAGCAAAACTTTTTTTTCTGTTCTACCTGTAAAATTATATTACTTCTCGGTTTTGAAAAGGTCACATCACCTGATGTAGTAATTGCATGCAGCTGTTATGTAATTGTTCCTCATATTTCTATAAAAAGGCAGTAATCGGAAGAGTTTCTTGGATGTTATTATGTGGCAGGTACCTCCTGGGTTCAACAACAATAGCTATTCATCTGGAGGCAACAGCCCCCCATAGGGAGCTCAGAGCTGCCCGCAGGAGCTGGCGTGGACCTGGGGAAGTTATGTGCTCTGGTTCTTCCCCATGGAAGATAACGATGGAGAGTGGGCAGGTGAACTTTGTGGGCTCCATCTGTCTCATCAGCTCAGTGGGTCAGCTCGGAAAGCAGCACACGTGTGCACACGCTGTTCCCCCCGCCCCGCCTCCCCAGGACCATAAGCAAAACTCCTCCATCTGCCAGGGCCAAACACTGCCCACAGCCGAGCAACCTGGACCTCGGTGGCTCAGCTCACCACTTCGTGATGGAGGGGAGCAGGGCAGGCAGGGAGGGCTCCTCCACCATGCAAGGACACAGGTTTTGGGTATGAGCCTTCACGCTCCCTACAACCTGCCTTCTTCTGCCTTGGGCATCCACAGAAATGCCCCAAATTTGACAAGCAGAGGGGGATTCAGGGCATTTCTCCATGGTCGCAGAAGCAGCAAGGCACTGGCCAGTGCCCTGCAAGAGACACTGTGGCCGGACTGAGGGCTCTGTTTGCAGCAGTGTGAACCAGGACCCGCTGGCTCCTGGCTCCCTCCCCTTTTCTGCCAGACACCCCGGAAGGGCCCACGGGGGACATTTGTCTTGGCAGGATGTAGCGGGAAAGGTTCAGGGCTCCCTGTTTCCTGAAATGCCCACATTGGTGGTAAATGTCAATATATTAGAAGGAAAGAAGGGCCCCTCTTCTGTCCCCCCCCGTCACTGGCTGCAAAGGCCTGCTTTGGCTAACGGTATTGCCCAGCCTTCCCAAGCCCACAAAGCTGTTCTTAAGTCTTCTCTCTCCAGCTTTACCTGAAAGGAATGATGAAGGCCACACAGTAATACACAGTATTTACATATTACATTACTTTAGAAAACTGACTTTAAATAGAGCCTCATACTTTATAACTCAGTGTTTACGAGTTTCTGTTCAGAGGGGTTGCAGAGAAGGAATGCATTTTTTTCAACCAGTGGCCTGAATTGAGTGTCACTAATTTCCATCTCCTGAAGGCTGGCAAGAACAGAGTGACGGCTATATATAGAGGACAGCCCACCCCCCCCACCCCCCCCCAAGGGAGTAAGTGCCAAAATAACTCATCTGAGGAGCTCCCACACTCTGGAGTGCCACCTAATGCTAACTACAACGGCACAGTTAATTGCAGCAGTCAGCTGTTGCATTTCATCTACGAGTCCTGCTCAGTTTAATTAACCTTTTGGGAATTAGCATTTTGTTGACTTACAGTACCTGCTTTGAATTTCTGGCAGTGTTATAGAAACACTGTCTTGATTGCAAGTGACTTGTTTCACTCAGAGGGGGGTGATGCCCAAAGGCAATGCCTTGAAAGAATGGTCCCCTGGGCAGCAGCAGTTTGATCCTGGGTCAGGAGAACCTGGACGAAAACAGTCCATATCTCCACTGGTGCCATGGCTCCACCATGCTGGAATTGCTCATTTGCCCTCTCCGCAGGGTCAGGTGCAAGTTTCTTGCTCCTCCCAAAGTCTCCTGAGCACTCTTCATACTTGTTCATCACCTTGTATTGACGGTCATTTCCACACATCTTCTTCCAATTGGCAGCTGCCCTGCCTGCATTTACCAAATAACATTTGAGTTCTGCCTCTGAAAAATCCCCAGGCGACAACCTGCTGGTTGCAAGAAACAACACCCATCACCAGCAAGTGCAACTCACCGCCGTACCTGGGACAGACCTCTCCCACTCATATGTTCTGTCTCCTAGTGCAGTGAGGTGCTGATAAGTCCAAGGAAGTGTCTGGCCGGGAATGAGATGAAAGTTTGGCTAAGCAATGTGTGTCTTGGGGCTCGTGGCTATCCAAGAGCCAGCTTGGCCTTGGAATTCAGCTTTGTTCAGGTTTCTTAAGTCACACTGGCAGGAATACCTCCACTGAAGAAGGTGTTTCCAGTCTCTGACGAGGGCTGTATTGCCACCTTCTCCCATGCCTCACCTTTATGACCTACATCTAGACTGTGGCTTTTCCCTGCTTTTGCTTATCTCTGGATGACATCTGAGGAACCTCTGAGAGGGGTACGAGATGAGGTTATTGCAGAGGGCCAAAGGGAACAACAGTCACTGGGGTTGTCAGACTGGTGCTTGGGCAGCAAGGGTTTGCTGCAACACCGGCGTGCAGGAAAGGAAGGTGATGGCATTGTGGCACTGGCTGGTGGCAGGCTGGGGATACTGGAGACGAGAGGGCAGCAAAGGCTGCAAAGCAGGGGGGCATGCTAGCCACTGCTGGGTGGTGTCTGTGATAGCATGAGTGACTGCTCCCAATTCTTGCTGCCACTCCCTACTTGTCCTGGTTTTTTTTTCCTGATTCAGCCACCACAACCATGTCTGAGAGGAGAGAACAGTTGGCCAAGGTGTTTGTCCCAGAAGCCAGGGAAGTCCAGCCCAGCCCTGCTGGCTGCCACACAACTCCAGCAAGGGTAGTTGGCTTGGCCTCACCAGGAGAGGACTGCTTCTCCCAGGGCTGACAACCAACCCAATACCATGAACTGACCCTCTACCATTCTCCACGCCAAATGAATCCCAAGCTGCTCACCTGGGGATTAAACACCACCTGCCTGGACCTCTCCTTCTTCCAACAAGGCAGCTGGGAGGGCGTCTTTAGCGTGACAGCACCCAGTGCACTCTCAGCAGCTCCCTCTGCAGCAGGTTGACCCTGGCTTCCTACCATCTGCTCTGTGGTTGTCTTTTTCCCTCGTCTTTAGACAGTGCTGAGAACAGAGAAAAATCAATGTGGCTTTGTCAAATAATTGTGGATTGAGTTCTGGGCAGAGAACTGAAAAAGCACATTAAAGATGTCCTGGATCGATAGGATTCATGCAACATTTGAGCTTCTCCTGTTAGCTCTTGTACTAATGCACTTTCATCTTTACCTCTGGTTTGGGGGACTTTAATGGGATCTACTGTAAAAACAGTTTTCTGTGGAAATGGTAAGAAGGGTATCGTCTGTGAAAAACAACGGGAAATGCTGGTTTTCCCATAATCATACATAATTACAAAAAAAAAAAAAATACCACTTTCCCTTCCCCACCAGCGATCTATAAACTTCTTACTCAGAAACGTGACTGTATTTTCAGAATATAAATAAGAAACACAAAAGACAAAATATAAAAAAGATGGATCTAGGTCATTTAGAAAACTAATGCACAGACATTCAGCCATTTTTCTGGTAATTTAGCAGTCACTTCAGAAAACAACATAACATTTACACCCTTTGTGCAGAAAAAAGCCAAGTAGCCTGCTATCAAAGGAGTCGTCTTCAGCACATTTTCTGATTGAGGTTTGGTGGAGGTTTTTTATCTCCTTTCCAGGTGTATCAGTCTTGGCGTGAAACAGAATAATTACTGCTGGTTTGTAAAGAAAGGTGATAATTTGAACCACATTCTGGGCTCTTTTTCTTGAGGGACTTTAGTTGAAAACCTGTTGTTTTCAACTGCAGTTTTCAATGTTGCTGAACTACTCTACCATTCAATGTAGGAGTGACTGATTTGCTGCCATGTTGTTTGAGACTACACTTACTTGATGGCTTGTGTATTTCCACTTCTTGGAAAATTCTTTGGCAGAGAAAGATATCAGTAATTTCATACCAATTTGTTATTTTATGAAAAACTGAATAAGGCTCAGTTTGACTGTTTTTATTCTGCATTTACAGGGGATGAGGGTTCAAAAGGGGCCCTTGCTTCATCTAGCTGATATGTTTCCTATAAACAGAGCTACTCACAATTTCAGAGACTGAATTTGCAGTAGTTACTTTGCCAGGGAAAACGTTTTATCCTTCAGCTGGTTTTATAAATAAATACAAGGTTTGATTCACCAGTCCACCTACACTCTGTTTTGTCAATGGAGTTACAACGGAACAGCACTGGTTTTATAAAGGGAGAATCATGCTTCTTATAGTCAATCACTAAGTAACACATTGTTTTCCAATCCTTCTACCTAATAAAATACTTTATTTTAGGGTATTATTCATTCCTCCCTGCCCTCCTCCAGTCCGGGACATTCCCCATATTAGCCTGGGTAAGAGTAGGGTTTGCATCGTAACAAAAGCAATGGGTCACATCTCTTCCAAAATCTGGATGAACTGAGACATCCCACCCCACCCCGTGTTTCTTAGTAAGAAGCATTTGGCTGGGCTGTTCGGGCTTTAGCTTTTCACCTAAAGATGCAAGGAAATTCCCAGCTGAGATTATAGTGCCGTCTACATTAATTATGGACCCAGTTCTCATCGCTCTGGAAGGAGAGACAAACCCCTGAGCTCCCTGGAGTTCAGTCCTACTTGATGCTCATATACTGGCTCCTTCTGCTCGGCTCGCCGTGACTCCCACCCTGCCAAAGCTCTCCAGCCCCATGGCAGGGACCAGGCTTTCAGGCAATCCTCTCAACATCAGACGTAATAAAAAAACCCCCAACCACTAGCATCACCCTTGGTTGTGCCTGCTTGGGTTAAACCTTCACCATCCTGAAACATTTTATTTATGACCTTTTGCATTTTATTTCACATCATCCCTCAGTTAAATGACAGCAGAGAGCGTATGAAAGTGAAGGCTGCTCTGGAGATGATGGATGACGCTCCTCACGCTCCCCACCGCTTGCAGCCCATGAGTCATTTGCTAATTTCCTCAGCTAAAACTGACAGACAATTACCAGGCATTTCATCACAGCCAACCAGATTTTTTTTTTTCCCCCAGAGCTTACTGTCTATCTTTTGATAGCAATGTCTACAAAAAACTACTGCCTACAAC
Organism: Grus americana; assembly: GCF_028858705.1. Taxonomy (NCBI): domain Eukaryota; kingdom Metazoa; phylum Chordata; class Aves; order Gruiformes; family Gruidae; genus Grus; species Grus americana. The sequence continues at coordinate 122,228,159 of NC_072853.1, read as the reverse complement.
ATTGTCTCTCAATGCTTTAATATTTTATAACCGTTGCTTTGAGTTCCTACTCTCTTTCCTCTCCTAGGGTTAAGATCATTTAAATATAATAATTGTACAATACAGTGCATCTTGCATCTTTGCTGCTCCAAATATTTCTTCTGTATCTGCTTCTTTACAGCACATTACCCAAGAAGTATTCTGTTAAGTGCTTTATGGAAATATTGAAATAAATTGTGTTATTGGTGGGTATTTTTAAAGGGTTTTTGTAAAAGGAACTCGGTGGATCTCCCAATTGATTCTTTATTGCAGGTTATGATGTTTAATGTATATTTAGTACTTATTGTTTAGCGCAATATCTAACAAAAATCCCAAAGATTCACACACACACAGCCCCCCCAAGCCCTTGGGCTGGACTCTCTGCTTCACCAGAGTCTTACACTGCTTGGCACACAACCCAAATGCAGGATGGTCTTTTTACCCCTCGGTAGGAAGGTCCTGGGATGGTTCAGACGTGCAGTATAGCCCTTCTCGGTGTGTCTTCTGCTAAGGGCAGCCCAGTGCTCCGTAGCCTCTGGCTGTGACAACACCCCCAGCAGATCCTGCCCGCCGGTCACCGACACCTCCTGCTCCTCACGGCTCGGGGACTGGGGCTGTTCTGCGCTGGCTGCAAGGTGACCAAGTGCATGGCTGGGACCAGCTTCAGGGACTGAGCAGCCTGTGTGAGCAGAGCCCCAGCTGCAGGGAAAGGACCCTGTGTTCTCCCTGTAGCTGACATAGGAGAAGATTTTAGGGCCACTCTAGTTCAAACTAACAGCAGAGGATTGCCAGCCCATGATCTACTGTAACGAAGGCTGTGGGATGTTTCGTGCTCATTCAGAAAGTCCTCAATCACCCAGTTCTTCTAAGAGCTTTTAAGAGATTTTATAATGTTCCTAAAACTGGGACATCAAAGCCAAGAGGCCCCGTTTGATGTGCAGTTTTGATTCTTTGCAAACTGATCAAATGCCCCATTTTAAAACACATGATCTTCCCTTGCAGAGGATGCTCCAGCTTTGGAGAAATGATGTACCACACAGTTTTAAAAGACAGCATCTTCTTTGGTAGGGTAAACAATGCATATCTGTGCAGTCAAAGCTAAAATTATCTCAGGAGCTGGTGATACTTTCTGATCCCACGAGAGCCCAGAGGACCAAGTTCTGCAGTTTGATTTCACCATGTTCTCTGCTGTCGTCTCCCTCTCGGCTTTTTAGCTGTTTTGAGATGCTAAATCCCCATTATTTATACAGCAGAAGTACTGGCAGTCAGCTGTGAACACAGTTTGGAAAGAGACCACGTGGGCCTGGTAGCCATCGCACATGGCCAGGTGGGCTTCCTAAGCTGACAAAGCTGCGTGTTAAAGCTGACAAGTGCTTTAGGCCCTACTGCGCAAGCCAGTTTCAGGCTAAACTTTGTCCCTGGCCATCTTAAAACCAATTTTCTGTCCTGGTGTTTATTTCACCACCTTCTGGCATAATTGCTAGAGAACAAGCATACCTTCTTGGTAAAAGGGCCCTTCTCCTCGGTGGCAATGTCCCCATCCCTCTGCCTGTCCTTGCGGCCCCGTCTGCACTTGCATCCACTGAATTGCACCTTCAACGCCGGCAATCAGAGCTGCACAAAATACTCCAGGCTTCGCTCTCCCTATTGAAAACACCTGGAAGCTAAATCTTACTGTAGGCATAAAATGTAGAGGAGTGCAAAAATTAACTAAAATCAGGCATAATTTGAGAGCAAAAATATGACGTTAATTAATCTAGTTTCAAAACCTACACACATACGCACACCCCTCTCGCTCTTGGCTAGATCTTAACAGCTGGCAAGAACTCAGACGCTAGAAATGCTTCCTGTTCTTATTTACTTAACTAAAAATAGCTGTCAGTGTTAAAGCATCCTAGCACTTCAGCCTGTCACTTTTGCATTCTGTATGTGTGCATATATATATATAATGTGTGTATATTTTTATATATATATATACACAGATATATGTAAAATGCATACAAAATATGTACATGGACATATAAATGTGTGTGTATACATAGGCATATATACACACACATATAAATATATAAACAAACACACATAAGTGCTTCACAGGGCTATTTTACATGAAGTAGAACATGCAACCAGGATCAGCCATGTAACAAATTCATATATAATGCATCTTATCTTGGGAAACTACCTTGTAGAAGTACTCTTACTTATCTGTATGGTGGTCACTCACTCCAACTTCTGTAACTATAAGACTTGAGCTGTCACTTAAACTATCCTAAACTAAGGTGATTAAATCCTCTCTCTCCACCTGCAATTCCAAAGCAGCACTTGGTAATCGTGCATGGTTCGTTCTCATAAAGTATTGATGTCACAAGCATTTATTGCTAGGGTAATCAGAGGAGGAAAGGTTACTGTCTATGTATGTGCACATTCATATGTATGACTTCTGCCTATTCTTTGTGTCTCCCCGTTTGATTCCCCAACACATCAAAAGGCTTGCAGAGGACCCAGCTGAGCAGCCACCTGCGGCGAGGAGGCGCTCTGAGATAGTTTGCCATCTTATCACAATGGCCCAGAGAAGGCAGGTGGTCTTCCTGGCTGGGCTTTCTGAAAAGGACTGCCTGAAAATGATTGTTTAAATTTCAGTGCTCCCCAGGAAAATGTTGAGCCCTTCCTTTAATGTGCCTGGTTTTGTTAAGGCGCTGTCCCAGGCTGGCGAGCGATGCCAATCCTCTGTTATTCTGTACAGGCTCAGTGCTCTTGTACGCCTGCCAAGCACAAGGGGTGGCCAAGGGTGGTGGAGAGGGAGCTGGATGTGTCCCCCTGGTCCTGTGTGAGCCAAGCCTGGCTATGGCTTAGAGCTGCCAAAGCTGCTGCTCTCGCTTACAGCCCTGGCAGAACATCTCGGTGGGTTTCTGCCCCATTTTGCCTTCCTTCGTCCATACATTTCTGGCCTTTGAGACACATGCTGCTGAGAATATCCTTGCCCCTTCTGACCAGAATTGGGCCTCTTTATCAAGCCAGAGCATGACAGATCCTCGAACATGATGGCTTCACCCAGATTCATCTCATTTTGCTGTTATCCTAGACCAAATACAGGCACAAAGATATTGGGAGCATGAGGGTGACAGGGAGAACAAAGGAAATAGGAGTGCCTTGCTTCTCCATGGTTAATATCAACCAGTGCAAATCACCCTTTCACATGATGTGGTCCAATGCAAACAGCTGGCCACCCCAGGCAGGTGGGGACCACATCCTTTTCTTACTCTTTTTTATTCCTGAAGCCTCTTTTCATCTACGTGGGGCTGTCTACGCAGTTGGGTCACTTCCATAAGGATTCCTGCTGATCCTGGCAGACTTGAAGTGGGAATATGACTGCACTCCAGAGGTAAAATAAACCTTGCCTTGATAAATACAGCATAATGAAATTAAAAAAAAAAAAAAAAAAAAGCCAACACAATCCTGTGAATTTGGGAACTGGCTTTTATTTGAAACTGATCTTGGAATCAGCTTCAAAACCACCAGTGATCGAATCCAGCAAGTTTGTGACTGTAAGTTATGAAAACAAGAACAAGCTATCAAGAACTCCCATGCTCTATAATGGCCTAATTCAAAGGCCCCAGGAATCAGAGGGAAGTTTTTGTTGACTCTAATGAGAGGAAGGCAGAAGAACTGATGGCTGTAAGATTTTTTTTTTTTTTAATTTGCCCCAATGAAGTTAGACAAACAATTTTTCTCTGCAGGAGGAAAGCGTATCCATTGGCTGACGTGGCTGACTCTGAACACCGAGTCACTGTGATCAGAACCGGTGCCATTATTAGCGACATGAATAAAAACCAAGAGCATGAAGCAGAGACATAGTGCTCAGCACTTTTTAAAGGCAGCTGTAACAACAAATGTATGGATAAAAACTAACCAGATGGGAGTTCAGCAGTACCAGGAACAAACAATTATTTTAAGTCCCGTGGAAAAAATGTTATCATAGAGTCATTCTTATATTTAATGAAAAATAGTAACTTTTCAGTTTTGGGGGGAAACAAGCAATAGCCTCCAAAAGTACACCTTCACTATAAAAAAAAAAAATCTATGAAATAGTTAAGAAACACTAATACTACTATCTTCAAAGATGTTGTATGGATTAATATGGCCTTTGAATCACAGCCCTGTACAGCAGAACTCTCATAAAGACAGCCCTTCAGACCAGTGGGCATTGGCCTGGCTTCATCCTCATTCGGGTGACCCTCTTCGGCAAAGAGAGCTGCTCTCAACTTCTGGCCTGAGTGGGTGGGTTCCTAAAACAGGGCTGTTGGAAAGAAATCTTTACAGCTCTCCTTCATTTCTGCTTTCCCAGCTGGTTCCACAACAGTGGGGCCAAATGCCTTTTGTAAAAAGGGAAAAAACAGGGAAGAAGCCTATTTAGAAACACCCAAGCTCCTTAAGTGCTGCATCTGTGCCAACACCAACTTTCTCAGTGACCCAATAACATTTAAAGAGTTTTCACTGTCCTTTCCAAATGTCACAGCATGGATCTAATTTTGGCTTTGATCACAAGCTAGCCTGAGTTGCCATTGAAGGATGCAGTAAAATCAGCCCCTACACACTGAAGAGACCCAGTTCAGCACAGCTAAAACACCAGAAGGGAACATCACCCATCACAGCAGACACACCCCCACCCGACTTCCCCAGATACATCTGCGCATGGAGTCCTCCATTGATGATAGGTATAGTTTTTAGGCATTTTTCAGTACATGGAGGTGACAGCTGCTCATTTTGGGATGGGTGGGTGCAACCCTACTCTCACCTAAAGGATCCCTGGCAACAACCTTGCAAAGATCCTACAGAGCATTTCTTCCCTTAAGGCCTTGTCTTGAGGCACTTCCCCACAGAAGGTGGCTCATGATGGGAGGAGAGGAAAGGATGAAATCCTTGGGAGCACACAGAGCAATGATAATTAAGTAGGGCACTTACTAGTAATGACAAAAGTAACAGAGAAAATTAAAGACATCTCTTCAGAAAGTTCTCTGCAGTGCAATCTCCTACTAGTCAATGCAGCAAAAATGTTTTCAACATCAAGCTTTGAACACAGCCATAGTTTACCAACCTGTTGTTGTGTGTAAGATTGCACAGTATGTAGAGAAGTCACTGTTGCACCACCTCAGGGCAGTGAAGAAGCACAAGTCATCTGGTTTTTGCTTATGTGTTGATGAGCCTCTTGCTCATTCTTCTTACAAGGGTAGAAGGAACATTTCTGCGCAATGTAAAATTAGACCATTTACTCAAATGTCCACCTCTCATCTAGTGCTAATAAAAGGCCTGGCAGTGGTACAGCGACAGCAAATCAAGAGTATGTATGTGGGGGCAGAGGAGGAGCAGGGACCAGTCAGCTCCATGACCTCACCTACGCAACATCTGCAGTAAAACGGCACCCATGGCCTTGATGCATGGCCATACCCTGGTTTCACAAGGAGCCAGGACAGGTGAGTCAAGCTGGCCAAGGGGCTATTCCATACCATGTGACGCCATGCTCACCATAAAAGGGGGCCAGTCGGGGAGGGGCAGGATGGTGTGAGTGTGGGCTGAGCATCCAGTTAATCATCAGGTCGGTAAATTGCCTTTTTATCACCCATTGTGTATATTCTAAGTACTGTTGTTATTTCCCTCTCCCTTTGCTGTCCCAGTAAACTGTCCTTATCCCAACCCACAGGGTTTGCCTTTGTCTTCCCATTCTCCTCCCCGTCCCACTGGGGAGGGGTGAGCCAGCAGCCACGTGGTGCTCAGCTGCCCGCTGGGGCTGAATCGTGACAGGCCAGATCATGGTACAGGTCTGGGTGGCCTCACAGGGTTGTCTCCTTAGGCACTACCACACTTTCCTCTCTGCTCTGCCTTGGCCCCACCTGATGCTTTTGCTTGGCTGAGTGTCGCTAGGTTGTATTGTGTGCTTGAGGTTCAGGTGCAAGTCTACATCTTACAAGACTCTGAAATCCCCCAGGCTTTGGCCACTTTTCCTTGGTGCAAACACAGAGGGACCGACTCATCCCTCAGGTGGCTAGAAATCTTTCCCCAAACATCAGGGAGAGCTGATGGAGGCAGCTGCCCCCAGTGACTGAGCACATCTCCCAGCTCAATCAGGCTGCTGGGGCACAGCAATGGGTGAAGGTCAGCAGTGCAGAGCTGAGGAGCGGCTTCCTTCCCCAGAGCTGCACCAGGTCTTCGCCCAACACCCTCATCTCAGGCGTCCATCGCACTGGGCACAAGCGCTTTGCATTCCCTTGGAGCTTCGCTTGGGCCCCACGTAACACGCAGAGAGTTGCAACCACCTTCAAAATCCTCCATCTGAACTCAGCAGTAAGTACATTTTTCCTGCAGGACTTTGTACCAAGCACATTTCTCAGCAGTACCTAAATGTTATTGCTATTTACAGAGCAACCAAACTGCAGAGGGCTTTTACAAGCAACCGAGGACATAAATACACCTACCCGAAAGTGTTTATGGCTTCAGTAGGAAGAGATGAGCTGTGTGCAGATGTCAGCTGAGATTTTCCAGAGGGAACCAGTGCCTCTCCACTGGGACACGACATTTTGGTGTGCTTCAGGGAGACAGGTGGACCACAACACTTAACCTATGAGATGTTTCATACAGCATCCTCCTGGGCTGCCTGGGTCCGCTCTGCTGGCCCAAAAACTGGCCTCACACACAGGCTGTTCCTTTGCAGACGAGTTGTGGGGACCAGGGTCTCAGCACCCCCAGGGCTACCTCCACCGCCCCACCTGGCAGCATAGGCTTTTACCAAGACGTTGAAAGCATTTTTGGTACTAGCAGGCACAGCAATGATTCGGACTTCTCTTTCTGCACCTCCAGACTGTAAAGCCTAAATTGTATCTTGTTCCCCCTCTTCCGCTCCTCTGAAAAGAAACCCAGCAATCATCGGCACAATGGCACTTTCTATTTCTGATGAGCCTGTGGAGAAAGCTAAACTGCAGAATGAATGGAAACCCAGCACCCAGGCAGAAGAGTTTCTCTGCTTTTTTTAATATTAACTGTATTCTGATTAATGCCAGTTGATCCGTCCCCCAATCAACAGGGGGTTGCTGAGCCGCACTGATGGAGCCAACGTGCAGCAGCTGTCTTCCTGTTATTTTCACCTCTTTAAAGCCTCCCACCACCTCTCTCGCAGACACTCATTTGAACTCCGCTTAATTCACGCATATAAAAGGGGAAAAAAAATAGACTTAGATTGATGCTATAAATAATTCACAGACGGTTTTATCCAACATGGGTGAAAATCCAAATCTCCAGCCTCTCTATGTTAAACTGAAGTTGTCTATCAGGAGAGGGAGAAATAAATTATTTTTTGGGGGAGGAGGGAGAGCAGAGGAAGATGGACCAGCATGATAAAACCTGTTCACCCTTCACTAAAGAGGCAGAGACAAACATCTGGGGCTAGAAGCTTTATCAAGGGACATTCTCACTTGGAGGCATTACTGGAGCGAGGACAATATCTATCAGGCTTTGCCATCCAGCCCCACGCTCTGCAGTGCAATAGGACTGGTTGTGAGGGGTGTCAGGCTTTGCTCTCATGGGGAAAAAACAGCTGCTCTCCAGTGGGGAAGAAGCTGGTGCAGTTTCTCGGAACAAAAAAGTTGGGAGGCTGAACACAACTCGGGGCTCGGCAGCTCAGAGGTGACAGCTTAACTAGGGACTGTCATAGGATATGGTAAGTTGTCAGTAATGTTTCTAGGGCCATATCTCCTGGTATCTAGAAAGAATCACATGGTTTGTGACTTCTACAAGTGTAAAATCCCTACGAGCTGCCTCAGCCTGCGCACATGTCCCCCCTGCCCAGAGCGGGAAGTCACACCAGCACCACTGCTCATCTTCATTCACGCACCCAGCAAGAGCCTGGCTGAGGATGGACTAGCGAATACATGACGATAGAGCCCACTGAAGTAGGCAGATCCATCAAGTCTTGCTAAAGATTATTTGCAAAAATAAAGCTAACTTTAAGATTGAGTTTATGTTTGAATACATGATTATAGCCACGTGGTTTGCTCCAGTATGAAACGCAGCTAGTGGTTAACCCTCAGCCGTAGTCAGGAACTGTGAGGACGTCCCCAGCTTGCTGGGGACAGGAAATGGACTGCAAGGATTTTGATAGCGCATTTCATTAAAAAAAAAAAAACCCAACCAAAAAACGCCACCAAACAAAAAAACCCCAACCCTGTCCTTTCTGAATACACAGTAGAACAAAAATCTGTGTTGTATTTCTAACATTTTCTTTTTGGCTATTTCATAGTCACGAAGATCAACTTGCTGGCCTATACTTGAAATATAGACAGCCTACGGCTGTTTTCACAGAGTCCCAGAAATGTTGGCTGACTACTGCTGGTGCCAATGTGCAGCAGTTGCCTTCTTGTCATCTGCACATCTCTGACTCTCCCTCACACACTAGTTTGAGCTTTGCCTAATCTACAGCTTCTCAGTAACCTCTTCCAGTGTGGAGAAATGTCTTCCTAGTGTCCATCCTGAACCTCCCAAGTCACAATTTGTGGACATTATCCCAGCTCACATATGAATATGAGGAGCAGAATGCAAAGATCTAATTCCAACAGAGCAGGTCAGAGCTTTTTTCAAGACTACCTTAAATTTCTTACATCTAAATTTTAGGTACCTAAATAAAAAGTCAAATAATTTGAAATATCCAGCTAATGAGCTCTCCATACTAGGGAAATAAGCAAAACTGAATTTAGGAGGCTAAACTTAGGCACTTATTTTTAAAATATCAGTCACTACAGAACATGAAGTGCAGTCAGGCTCTTCATTTTTATTTAAGTTTTCTGTTTCACATTGTTCAGTCTTTTCATTCTGTTGGTTTGCTTCATTGATCCCAAAACTAATATGGGTTTAACTACTTGGGACATGAAGAACGCAGCTTTTCCGTAGGGGCCACCAGCCTTTGGGATCCTCCTTCACTGACCAGGGGTTCAGCTCAGTTAGCTCCACAGAGAGGGGCTGACCCAGCAGAGAGACGCAGCTCCTCTGGCTCCTCTCTTGCAGGCTTTAGTAGCTCTTCCAGGTAAAGACTGCCCAGAGGTACAGCAGTGGAAACAAAGGAGAACTGGACTCCCTAAAGCATAGAATCATAGAATGGTTTGGGTTGGAAGGGACCTGAAAGATCATCTAGTTCCAACTCCCCTACTGCAGGCAGGGACACCCTCCACTAGACCACATTGCCCAAAGCCCCATCCAACCTGGTCTTGAACACTTCCAGGGATGGGGCATCCACAACCTCTCTGGGCAACCTGTTCCAGTGCCTCACCACCCTCACAGTAAAGAATTTCTTTCTAACATCTAATCTAAATCGACCCTCCTTCAGCTTAAACCCATTACCCCTTGTCCTGTCACTACACTCCCTGATAAACAGTCCCTCACCATCTTTCCTGTAGGCCCCTTCAGGTACTGGAAAGCCGCAATTAGATCTCCCCGGAGCCTTCTCTTCTCCAGGCTGAACAACCCCAACTTTCTCAGCCTGTCCTCATAGGAGAGGTGCTCCAGCCCTCTGATCAGCTTCACGGCCCTCCTCTGGACTCGCTCCATGTCTCTCCTGTACCGGGGCCCCCAGAGCTGGATGCAGTACTCCAGGTGGGGTCTCACAAGAGCGGAGTAGAGGGGCAGGATCACCTCCCTCGACCTGCTGGTCACACCTCTTTTGATGCAGCCCAGGACACGGTTGGCTTTCTGGGCTGCAAGCGCACACTGCCGGCTCACGTTGAGCTTCTCATCAATCAATACCCCCAAGTCCTTCTCCTCGGGGCTGCTTTCAGTCCATTCCTCACCCAGCCTATAGTCGTGCTTGGGATTGCGCCGACCCACATGCAGGACCTTGCACTTGGCCTTGTTGAACTTCATGTGGTTCGCACGGACCCACCTCTCCAGCCTGTCAAGGTCCCTCTGGATGGCATCCCTTCCCTCCAGCGTGTCGACCGCACCACACAGCTTGGCGTCGTCGGCAAACTTGCTGAGGGCGCACTCAATCCCACTGTCCATGTTGCCGACAAAGATGTTGAACAGTGCTGGTCCCAGTACCGACCCCTGAGGAACGCCTAAGGAAAGCCTTAGGTAACATAAGCAGCACTTGTTATTGTTGCTGCAGCTGCTATTATTAATGATAGTACGTAGTAATATTAGACTCTGAATAAGAATTTCCAGAGATGACCCTCAACAAACAGTGAGCAGATCATAGCTTAAAAGGCAGAGGTATCATCTTTTCAGTAAGGGAAGCCCACTCAACCTAAGCAACAAAAGCCATATGAAAAGTGAGTATTTGGAAGTACCAGGCCACCTTCTCCACCTTGTTTTGCACCTTCATTAGATAGTGCCTGACATGGTTCAGCCCCAGCCGGCAGCTGAGCACCACGTGCCGCTCACTCACCCCTCCCCCGGCGGGCTGGGGAGGAGAACGAGAAAACAACGGCAAAGCCTCGAGGGTTGGGGTAAGGGCAGGTTACTGGGACGGCAAGGGAGAGGGGAACAATCAACAACAGTACTGATAACAGATATTCACAACGGGTGATAACAGAGAACAATTTACCGATCCAATTTACCAATGGAGGAGGCTCAGCCAGGAACCGGGAACCGCGCCACCCCCTCCCCTGCCCGACTGGCGCCCTTTTATGGTGAGCATGACGTCACATGGTATGGAATAGCCCCCGGCCAGCTTGGGTCACCTGTCCTGGCTCCGTGTGAAATTAACTCTGTCCTTGCCAGAACCAGGACACTGACATACAGGATGGTAAAGAAAGAAAAGTGTGGTCAACCTGCAATGAAAAGGAATGGATTATTAAGATTTGTTGTGATAATGGAACTTGCAAACAGAGCTTGTCTCCTTCTCTCTCTCATTTTCTTGGCTTGGACACTTGTGGGACTAGGACTGGATACAAGTTGCATTTAACAAGATACTTCATATGCTGTTTGGATTTCACAATGTTTGTGCAAACATGAGACTAATTCAAGTGAAAGACAGCGAGAAGCTGCTAACAGTTTCCTTCTTTTAAAAGAAAATAATTATTAACTTATTTTTGCTTTCTGATTTTTTTTTTTTCAAAGACTCAAATAAATCTCCTCATATAAGTCTATAGTAGCTCCAGTGATGTGGTTTTGCTGAGGCATCAGCAAAAATCTATTAGCTTTTCCTCATGCCTAAGAGGCTGCATCACGCCCCGCTCTGCTGGAGGAATTCGGGGTGCAGGGCACGAGTACAGACAGCAGCACGCAGGTAGTGCAGGCTGAGCTGTTCTGCCCAGCCCACGGGGAGCTCCAGCCTCCAGCCTGGCCTGGAGCTGCTGCACAGAAACCTCCTGGAACAGCCGAGATGGTTTGGTTGCCTCTTATCTGTTTGTTCAATGGACCAGGTCAATAAGATGGTGTTTAGCTGCTGTAATTTGCCAGCGAACCTTGAGACAACCTCCAGGGCTGTGGGAACCATTTGTGGGCTGTGAGCAAGGGAAACAGCTCTGAGCTCAGGGCAGAGTTGCCAGCGCTCCCCATAAAGTCAATAACTGGCAGCAGCTTCGCTGCAGGGGCAGCGCGGCCAGTACCCGTGCCTGCGCGTCCCGCCTGAACCCGCACACGCTGAAACACCGGGCAAGATACAGCTCATCTTGAAGGGTAAAATGGAGGTGAGGAAAATTTTCCAGCAAGCACTCGGGTTCCAACTGTCGCCGCCAGTGGTGCACACCCCATAATTAGATGACCTGAAATTTTTCCACACTGAAGAATAGCTTGCTCTGACTTTCCGAATAGCAATTATAAGTCCCTTAGGACTCGCTTGGCTTTGTTGCTTTGCAGCCTGTGCCGCTGCAACTCATTTGGAAACTATGCTACATCACCTCAGAACACAAAGGAGAGCTGAACCGCATCTGTCCATGCACAGTACGTGCATAAGGTCTCCTGCTTTCCTTAGGAATATATTATCAGCAAGAGAAGTTCATTCTTTCTTTCTCATAAAGGTCTGGCTAGTTTATAGATGGATGAACTTATTGAAAACCCAAGAACCTGAGCCCTTGGTTCAAATTAATATTGTAGCCTACAGCATTCTGCAGTTACCGCATGAAGCGTAATGACAGAAACTACCGGAGGTAGGTAGAAGAGTACTGAGTTTTTTAACATTAGCATGAAGTAATTTTCCTGGATACAAACAAAACTTTTCCAGGCTTGATTTTTTTTCTAGCCTGGATTTTTTTTCCAGCCTGAATTTAACTCAAATTCTCTATTGTCCATGCACTTTTGGGGGCATAATTAATGTCATTTAGGGCATAGACTTCTCCAAGGCACTCAGCATCAGCTTACCTCGGTTCCCATGGGAACCAATGACCAGGTACTGAGCAAATGGAAAGAAAACGATGCTGCAAACTTTCCTAAGATGCAGCACGCAGATGTCCATGCCTCTTATTGTGTCTCTAAAATGAGTCCTACAAGTAAACCTGCAAAATAGCAAACAAAAGGGGCTGACAGTCTTCTGCTGTACGCTGGGAGCAAGACCAAGCAGACGCTGTTATATACGTCAACCTTAGCAATCTGAGGATGGGGAGCTGTTGGGGAACAAAATGCAGATTTCTGTAACTTGAAATCTGTTCACCACAGATGTTCACCACATCTGCAGAGCCCTCAGACCAGAGTTATACTTAGGTCCAAAGGCTTCTCTGTGCTAGAGCAGGGAGGGACTCCCAGGATGTGACAAAGAGTTGGGACACGATATTTGGCTCTGTAGGGCTCCCCAGAGGCTGCAGCACTGGGATAAGTTTTGAGGTTGGAGGAACAACCCTGCTGTCACCTCCCAGTGACAGGAAAGCATTTGGCTGGAGAGGAGCACACGTTCTCCAGAGCTGGAAGCACATGTGGTCCTCCAGTCCTCCAGTACAAACCATGTCTTACAGTCACTGCTTTCCCAGTCACCCCCACTTATCCCAGTCCTTCAGGTGAAGCGCTGCTTTGGCAAAGCCTGCCCTCCGCTTCCTTTTGAGTTATTGTCACTGTGGGGACGGTACAACCACATTCACTGCTTTCATGCAGGTTCCCTTGGGTCAGGCTTTGCATGAAATGTATATTTCTATATTCAGGGATTTAAAAAAAAAAAGTGTGGCTTTGCACTGAAATGGTATGAAATTAGGAATTATAGCTAGAAATGGTATGAAATTAGGAATCTGTATCTATACAAGGTAAATTTTAGTTAACTGACTATTAATCTGTGAAGCTATAAAATCTGGAGCTGGATTTTATGGGATCCCATTTCTAGTCTGTAAACTAATCAACCTTGGAGAATTTTAAGTTTTGCTTTTGAATACTTGAACCCACAAAGTGCAAAAACGGTCAGATCCTGCCTTGCTGTTCCCTATTTTAAATGCAAAGGCAAACTGAACAAAGCAGAGAGGGAAAGAGACAGCTAAGGAGAAGCAGGTTAAATTAATGTGAAATAAAATCTATCCTCCAGCTCGCTCTGACGAAGGAGCCAAGCATCCTCCGTTTCTCATGGGAGAAACTCAAACCTGTGGACTTCCACGTGCAGAACCCAAGCACCGCTGCTGTCACATCAAACCTGCAGTGCCTGATAACAGACGATCAGGGTTTACAGACCTGGCTGGCAAGTTACAGTGAGGTACTGAGGAAAAAAGAAAAAAAAGAAAGAAAAAGAGAGAGACAAAGAACACTTAGCTGTTATTAAGATATTATCACCTCTTAGGATTTTGTCTGTCAACAGCTTTCTGGAGATGTTAACATAATCTGTGCTGTGTAAGAGCCGCCAGGAAGGCACAGATGTGATCAGTCACAGAGCCCATCACACACACGTTAAATTCCAAGTGAACCTGAAGAAGTATCAGGAATGGGACTGTGATACCTGACATCTCACAGACCTCAAGCACCAGAGGTATAGTTACATCTAGCCCTGATCCTACGTTCCTCCTCTACTCAAAATTTTCTCTGTACCCAATTTTGGGTATGTACGAGATATAGAACAAAGTCTTTTCTCTATTCAACTCCTTCCACAAAACTTTCTCTTCCTCCACCCATCTAATGTATTGCGTCTTCTCTATTTCTTGTTGGCTGTTGGAATAAGTTTACTGGCCATAACACACCCAACAAATCACAGGCAGTAATTAAGTTTGTTATTAAATGACTGACAGCCACTGCCACAGGGAGGCAAACAGAGACAAATGAGAGGAGGACAGAGGGGCAGGGGCTGATGGACACCTCAGCACAGATCGTCCTTGCGTTGTGCTCAGCTTTCAAAATGCGAGGTCTGTAGGTCCTGCTGGCCCCGTACCAAAATACTCTCAGTACCAAGAGTGCACAGCAGCCGGCACAGCAAGCGGGGAACTACTTAAGACAGCTAATAGGAATCACCAAGGATGGGGCTTAAATTTAAATCCTGCCCTTAATCAGGGAATGAAAGCCTCACTGCGGGTGACCGGCAGGCACTCTCCTCAGAAAATAATTCAGTGCCTGGATTCCTCTTCTGAAGATTATGTGCCCGAATTTCTCCTTTCAAGAGGGTTGCTTAACTTTTCAGCTGGGTTAAAGCAGGCTCACCGAGGGTATGGGGCATCTTTATCCCCCATCTTCCTCCAGCCTTGCCCTCCTGAGAGTTTATCAATCTCATTCCATCGAGTCATTCTCTCAGATGATGCCCGGCCAGATCCCTTCCATGCAGTCTTTAGCTACAAACACTTCTGCAATTTACTACCCACATCCATCCTGGCTTTACAGTCTCTTCCCTTGCTCCCACCAGCCTGCAGCATGAAGCCACATTTCTCTCCTGTCAGCTGAACTGCTCCTCTCTACAAATTCCTCTGCTGAGCCTGTGTTTCCTTCCTCAGTTGCTCATCACCACACCGCTTCCCCAGTGCCTGCAATGCTGGTGTCCTCGTGCTCCTTACGCACCTTTCTCCTCACCCTCCATCACTTCTCTCTCTGCCCCCATCAGCCTTCAGGTGCGCCCTTGGTGCAGCACAGCTGTAACAGCACGCCCAGTCCTCAGCTGCCAGACCTTTACTCTCTTCTCCTTCAAACCCCTCTTCTGAGCAGCCTCTGCTTCCCCAGGACCTCACGAAACACTTGTCCTGTTTCATTTAAATTCCACGGGCTGTGGGCTGTGCGATAAATCTTGCCGTTTACTGACATCTCACAGACTTGTGCCCTCTTGAAGCCACTGCTTACTAGCATAAATTTAAATACACACAATAGCATTTGGAAAGAATCTGTGGTTGTAAAAATACTTTATAAATAAAGAACTGGGCGCTAATAATTCATTAGGTTTCCTAAATGTGAATTAACAGATGAGCTACTTATATGTTTATAAAACAGCAATTACTTTAACTTGACGTTCAATAACTATGAAATTGTTTTGTCAAAAATCTCTCTGTGCTTGCAAATAAGCAATTACTTTTAATCATCCACAATAAAGCTCATTAACTGATTAAGAGATGATGACCAGTTAAAACACTGGCTTCGATGAGAACAGATGACACCACCTGATGATATTTCTGATACAGGCTGCATTTCAGACAAGAGCCAAGTTTTGTGTTCACATCAAAGCACACATTTTGGACATCAGTAAACATGATGGATCTGTCTGCGGGGGATGCACAATAGGGGAGAAGGCCAACGCTTACATGTCTACATGGAAGTTTCAGGACTTCATTTCTTTATTTTTTTTTTTCTTCCCTCAAAGAGCGCAGAGAACAGACTGCTTTGCCAACTGGAGCAGTTTCACTGAACTGTAAACAGGCGATGCTTGAAAGCCTGTCACCGAGTCTCCCGATCAGAAAAGAACAAACAGCAGGCGCCGGTGGACAGGCACATACACACACGCACACATACAGCGTATACGTTGTGATGTTTGGATTATTCAGCTACTAACTCAGAGCTGCAGAAGTTCACAGCTGTAAGAGGAGCCACTGTGCAGGGTACTTAGCAAACAGTGCTTCCAAAAGCACTTCTTGGCTTTCCAACAGCGTGAAAAGACAAAGCCTCCCTGCAACTCCTTCCGCGCCTCACGTGTGTGACGGGGTGGGCGAGCCTCCGTGGTGCACCCCGTAACAGGTCAGCTTCAGGGGCTGCACCATTAATTTGTCAAATAGGGTCGTGTAACAAAGCTCGAAACATTCTGCCTCTGGTGCTTGCTGCTCCTGCAGGTTGGTAGCCTTTGGGCTCAGAGCTGTGGCCTTACGGATTCAAGATGGGGTGACAAAGAGCCGAAGGACATTTCACAGCATCTTCTCTGCAGGGGTGAAATAGCAGTTTAGAAAGCAACTGGCAATTTCACAGAAAACAATTGATTTTCTCTTTAAGTGGCATACAGGGAAAGCCGTTCTCCATTGACCTGTGATCAAGGGAAATGGAAGATGAGGGAAGAGAAATCAAGTCTGTTTCTTCTCTATCAGGGTACTTCTCCATATGCAGCTCTAAAATTTCAGGCCAAACAAAGGAAAATTTCAGGCTACCCTAAGGAAGTACATGGATGCTCCTGAGGAAAATCTCCCTTTGGAAACAGGTGGTGCAATGTGAGAACAAACTAGCAGACAAAAATGCCTTTCTTGGTAACTGCAGAGAAAGGTACCATGATTTTGAACTACCTGCACCATGTGGTAAGTCTCTCATCACCCACAGCCAAATTCTCTCACGTATATTTTGTGTGATGCTGGGCAGATGCATTTTAAACAAGACTGAGGCACCAAAACTGTAATTTGCGTGGCAAGGTCATTGCTGCATGGAGCAACAACGCATTTCTGGCAGGATTTGGCGTCAATCTGTGGAACATTGATTTCAGAGAGGCCATGTGCAGAAAAGCCTCTGCTTCAGCAATGTTAATCTTTCTTCTTGATCTTCTAGGAATAAAAAAAGAAAGTTTTATAAAATGTCTGTCTTGCCTACAAAAGATGAATCATACTGCTTTTCAATAGAGCAGCAGGTTGCCAAGGGACTCTCTTCAAGGTTATTGTTTTGAATACCTGCAAAAAACCCCACATTTTTTAAGGTTTTCTACTGTGTTTCTAAGGAAATGAGGAAGGAGATGAAAATGGACAGATGAAAACTTGACCCAGGGAAATGTGAAGCAAATTATATAGCACAATTTGAATGACATGAAATTGGTTTAAGTCATTTTTTTGTTAACAGCCTCCCCTTGCAATCCCGCCTCTCCCAAATCCCCAAAAGCTGGATTTGTCCATAGTTTGACTTCAACATGTACAGCTTATGCCAGAAGATTTTACACACCGGAATTAGAGACACAGGAGCAAAGACCAGAGTGCAGAAGGTTCCATCTCCAGCATCTACTCATCAGATTACAGCAAATAATTCAAGCCATTGTCTGCATTCGCACTGGAAACTGCACTTGCTTTCTCAGCTGATTGCTTCTATCGGGTTCTGTTCTACTGCTCAAAGTTACTGCCATGAAAATGAACATTAACCCAAAAATCAAATTATTCACAAGCAGTGATTTTCAATTCATCATGGGCAGTAACTAGGTAGGAGCTCTAATTCCACAAATTACCGGTTGCCCACTTAGATCAGAAAGCAAGAACGTATCTCAGGTCTTCGGTATTCAAACAGAAATGAGGCAATGGCATATTAACCATCCATATAGGTGGGGACTCACATGTGATATCCTGCTGGAATGAGGAAAGCAGGACAAAGATATAGAGAACTAGGACATTATTAATCCTCACGTTATCCTGGACACTGATGCTGCTGGAAATCTTTCTTGTGAATCCCACGCCAGTGACACGTTCACACTTACCGCGCACGCGGTTCTGTAAAACGAAGGGAGGTGCAAGGAAGAGTGCACTGACAGAACAAGCGGGCATAGAACCGGTGTGACAGTCCTCCCCAGTTCACATCACACATCTTTCTGGGTACTTCACGAGGCAGGTCAGCAGACTGCACTAATTTGGAGACCATCAGTCCTAAGGTACCCCTTTACTACCCGACACACCTTGCTGCAATACACACTATGACATAGCCCCCAGAAACGACCGCCAGCTTTCTAGCTGTTTTGCTGCCACACTTCAAATGCAGCAGAGCTGCACCAATTGAAATTAATTCTCTTTCTGGTGTGGTAACATTAAGGCTACATGTTATCAACTTAAATTCCTCCACCAGAAACCCCACTCTTTCTCCAAAACCAATACCCAAGACCAGTGCCAGTGGTTTTGCATGTTTTTACAGCTGTTAAGTGCCATCAAGTGTGTTATATGAATAAATTATACAATGCTATGTTACACACTAAGGCGTGTAATAGCGCAGGGCAATTTGCTGCAGGTGAGAGATGCTCATTAAATGCAATTAATAAGCACTATCTGTGCACTGAAGGGCATAGGAGCTAATTATTAGAAGACATGGTGTACAAGTAATGCTTACAATTATGAAACTGAGGCACTCCCACATGAAATTTCAAGATGTGGGAATGACATAAATCAGGAGAACGATCCAGGCCAACCAACAGAGATACAGACACAGCGCTCATAAAATAAATGAACCCCACCGCTCCCCTCTGTGGTTATTAGGTCAAGGAACACCCCTCTATTATCCAGGCTTTATAAAGCACTCTAGGACTGGGCCAGCAATTTCTTCTTTTATAGAGCAATTACCTTGGCATCACACGGGAGCTCACAGGTACGAGGCTCGCGCCGGCGCACCCACGCACTGGGCTGCCAGTGCAAAGCCGCTGGTTGGGGATGTCGGGCTCGCTGCTGCTGACACAGGTCAGCCTCCCTCACGGTTTAGGCTGTAATCAGTTTTCTTTCAGTCCTCCAGAATTTTTGCATTTTTGCATTCAGTAAGGAAACAGAAATTTCAGGAAAAGTTCGGGCCATACCTGGCTCCAAAATCTACGTAGAGGGAGGAGGAAGGTGGAAATCTACATATAAATCCCTGTCATCCCTTCTGCTTATTAGAGTATTTGTTAAGTGCTAACAGAACAAACTACATTTCTCCACATCAAGTGAAAATAGCAAAGGAAAATGTTTATTGGTCTCACATAATGACAGAGCAATGGTATTTAAAAGTATGGATTCAAGGGAAATAAACTCTCCTTGTTTATCATCAATGACTGCAATTATGTTGTCAAGTGACAGACGAGTGTTTTGATTTCCTCTTCCTGCAGTCTTTTTACCTTCAACTTACATTGTAAGCTTGCCACTGTTTATTCATGTACTATTACAGAACCACTGAGAGTGGTTACTAATCAAGTGTATTTATTTTTCAAAGCAGTCACACCATGAAGCCATGGATACAGCTAAAGCTTAACCCTACAGCCTCCTCCAAAGCAGCGTGTTACTGATGTTAAAACCACCCCACTATACCCAAACAAACAGCAGAGCCAAAGGAGGGGGTAACGTGCTCCTGGACATGCAAGACTCGGTGCCTCGCCTACGACGCCTATATTCACAAATGCCTGCAGAAAATGGACTAAATATGAAGGAACTGCTCAGTATCTGCATTTTGCCTCATCGTTAGTTACGGGCAGCTCCAGACATAGTCAAATTTCCCAGGGTGTATGGGCACCCGTGTACGCTAGTGTTTTGCCAGAAAACACAGGAAACGAAGATCTGCACAATAGGTTTCCTGCCAAGATGGTAATAAAGTAGAGGACACAATAAACCTGCTCGCACTCATGGTTTTAAAAGCGCTCATGCTTTTTGCTGGATTCCCTTACGGTTTTTAAGCATCATAAAGCAAAGCCGTACATGCTGGGGAAAGCGCAGGCCCTTTACCAGCCCAAGCACACAGAAGGGGCTGAGGAGAGAGCGCACGACTTCCAAACTTTATACTCCCAGAGCAGATCAAGACTTTGTTTTCTCTCTGTGCGCAATTCATGGCAGATCTCAGCTGCTTCACAAGTTACATTGGTGGTAGCAGAGCTTGCCAACAATTACTTCCTCAGCAAAACAGACTGCAACATCGGGTAGGATGTTGTCCTACGGGACTCAGACTCCGGGTAACACGCCTGGCTCCTTCTTCTTTAATAATCTACAGGTAATACGGAATAAGAGCTGCTTTTTGTTTCTGTTTTTGCTGTCCAGGCATATGCTCCCTGATGGCTCTAAACTTTCAGTACTCAGGAACAGCAACAAAATGCACAGATATCTACTTGCAACAGAGCCCTTGGTTTGCCTTTTCAGAAAAATGAACACATCCCTTAGCACAAGAAACTGTTGGCTCATCTGAGACACAAGTATTTGGTATTTGCCTAATTTTGCCTGCTTTTATTTAAAAAATGACTTAAAAGCACATCTGCTTGATAAGCCACAACAACCGCCAGCCATGTTGAAAGAGAACAGAATACTCAGCTCCAGCGCCTTCAATAAAATCTAAAAATACTTCAGTAAGCACCCTTAACCTCTTCTAAGAACAAACTTGTAGGTGGGCTTAAAGCATTTGGTGTCATTACACTTCTGAACAATTTTGCTCCTTGAAATAAATTCAGTCCTGTCTTCAGGACATCAGTCTTTACTTGAGCTATGAAAGATCTTTAGTGTCCAAGCACACTTGATAAACAAAGATAGAAAAGGTTTCACCTGTACATCTCGAGAAAAATGAGACCAACACCTACCTGAAAAAGCAGCATCTGGAAAAAAAATCACATGGCTCACACCCAGCATGCATTTCAAAAGCACATAGGCTTCAACAGAAATTTTAAAGCTAAATGAATGGAAGGCAACATTAACTACAGAATTCCCTGAATGACTGCAGTCATTCCCTGGACAACGGACCTAAAAAGTAAAATGATCAGATCATTGGAGTTTCACCACCTATGCCAAAAAGGGAGGTCTCTTACCAAAGAAAGAGGAATTGAAGTAGGTCATTGATTTTCCCCTCAAGCTGAAATCTCATTTGACACAGAGTTAATTTTAATTTAGTTTTTTAAACCTGTGGGTCCCTATGAGCTCACATTTGATTCTTGGTGCTTTCCAAGGCATATACTGAAAGCAAACCCAAAATACAACAACTCATAGGAGAGGATCCAACAGTCCTGGAACTTCTGGTTGAGAAACCAAGTAGGAGAAAGCATCTCCCTGTGTGGTCACCTCAGTGATAGTCCAGGATCATTACCAATAAAGTAAAAAACCAAAACCAAAACAAAGCTCCTCAAGGAAAACATACGTGTGCCAGAATTATCCCATAAACTAGATCAGAACAGCAGGCTACGCACGCTGGACACACCCTGACTTACATGTGTTCAACAGCACGGAAACTTGTAATGCTGTAACTTGTAAAATCTCTTTTGTAATCAGGAGATTGAACACCAACACCAGGAGAAAATACCTCTTCAGGAAACGACAGCTACCTGGAACAGGTGACAGGTTGCAATCATTATTAGTATCACAGCCAAAACATGACACCCCACTGCGCATTTGCTGCTTGTACGGGCTTTTTGCATCACATCTGCTGTGTGTGTGATGTCTGCACCTGCAGAGCCCCTGTTACCAAAGAGAAGGGGAAGCACCAAAGTGGTGCTGTTATTCAGCATTTTGATGCGCTCATTTGAATCACATTTTTAATTTGACTGAATCCAGCTAAGAGGATACCTCACAATGTAGATATTTACCAGTTCACATTTCCATACCACAGTCTCTAATGATCTCTGCCGGTCTACTACAAGCCGCTAGGTATATACAGCCTCTTTATAATGGCATGTGTTTTCTTCAAGCTATTACAAAAAAATTCAAAACATCTTCAGTGACTGAGAGACACCGTAATGACATCACCTTTTAAACTGGATAGTATTAGTAAAGTCTTTAGAAACCTCGTATGTTAGATATTTGATTTCTTGTGATGAAGCTGCAAAGATGAGTAGACAGCACTGCCACAGTATTAACGGTAGCTTAGTATGTGCAAGTTCTTGAACTACTGAAGGGCTTGTAAGCAAGCACTCAGATGGCACCGACAGTTATGCAGGTACTTACTTCTGTATGCGAAAGGACTTACAGTGTTCAAAAGACCACTTACAAACAGTAAATCACGTAAGATGAAAAACAGGAGTGTATTGATTCCAGCTATTATTGAAAGGTGGGATAGAAGAAAAATAACCATTATCATAAAGACAAATCCTTCACATTTGGCCTGTTTTCTTTGTAATAGCTCTCCTGTAACAGCATAAGAATCCAGAGACAACTGTAGATGCGGAGATATTTCTCCAGAGAGCATGCAAGGGATTCTCTGTGAAGTTCAGAACAAGCTGTCAGCAAAGGCGACAAACAGGTGGCCGCTGCAGTCTTAGTGCTGCTTTGTTACTGAACATTTCCCATCCGAACACCCCCTCACTGTACACACTGCCAGAACTCTTTCTGAAGAGACAGACAGTGGTTGGTATCATCTTTCCTCTAGAAAATTTGTTGGGTATCCGCTACATTAAACTCAACACAACATTAAAGCAAAAAGTAGAGAAAGAGCTCTAGTGAAAAGAAGGAAAGAAAACAAGCTCATGCTGCTACAGAGCAATGCATTTTCTTGTTTTATTTTGAATTATTCTTCACAGATCCCCCCAGACGCCAAGGCAGATTTGGAAGGTTTTTTTTGATTGATCAGAGTTGGCCAGAATACTTTCAACAAAAGAGAAACAGAATTTGGTAGCATTCAGAAAATTAAATGGAACCCTCTTCAAAACAACAGTTTTTCAGAAATGTGTAAGTTTTCACAGCCTGAGACAGATGACAAAAGATCACTGGAGACAAAATGTTTGGTGTGCTTTACAACCTGCCCCTCAGACTCACCTGCTGTTTTAAATACAGGTTTGAACTTGACAGTGGTAAAACTTATTACCTGACCAAAATGGCAATATCTGAAGCATTCAAGTTAGTTGGCCAGACTGCAATTCATAGGTTTACTTTTATAAAGCACTGCAAAGTTTTTGAAAATAACAAAACTGTGTTTTCAAAGATATGAAGCATATTATGCATATGTGACAGATGGATCCGTGAACTGGAAAATCTCCTCATCATACAGGTCTTCTGGTAGTTTTTCATCTCCATCAGCAAAAAACGTAGGGAACGGAGGGTTTTTATTGCAGTCCTTGTAAGTAGACAATTTGCTATCTTTGACCTAAAATGCAGGAGGGGGAAGGGTGCAATTAATAAATCTTACAGAAGACTTTCAGACAGTGATACAGTGGAAATTAAAGAAATCACCTTGCATGCATAAGAGAAAAACCCCAACAGCATTTACATTACACTTGTTTATCTGAAGAATTCCAGGTATAATCATCAGTTATTTTAACATCAACCCCAGCTATTGAATTTAACATTTTGTACCTGTCATTAAGGAGTTTTTAAAAAAAAACAGCAAAACAAAACAAAAAACCCAAAGAGAATTTATCATTTGTGTGATATATCTCTCACTGCTGTGAGAGAATCAACACATACTCTCATGAATTCATTGCTCAATATTTTAAAATGTGAATAAAATAAATGTGTGTAAGTATGGCTTGTTTAAACTGTGTTTATATCCCACAGTACTTTCCTACACGACACAGCAAGCTATATTATGCAGTGTAATCACCTCTTCAACAACCAAGATATGCTTTTGTATTTATGACACAAACTAATTATGGCAACTAATTTTGCAAAGATATGTGCATGTGCTGTATTTAGTCCCTCTGCCTACTGCACAGCTATTCAGTGACCACGGAGTTAAGCATCTAAAATTCTTCACCCAGGAATCAGTACCCAAGTTTTAAGAAAGTTCCAAGAACTGTAGTGCCACAGAGAAATTACTTTCCTTCATAACCTCTCTACATGTGGAAAGATTTAAAATCTAGCCCCTGAAAATCCAATCTCTGAAGAAAATTAGTAGCTGGAATTATCAGCAAGAAGCAGTTTGTCTGCGGTAGAACACAGAAAGCTGGTATCTCTGAAGAAAAAAAGAGCTACAAATTCTCAAGAGATGAAATTTTATTTAAAATTAAATTCTTCATTTCTATATTGTTACATATGATCTTCCTCCTGAGCTGTAATAATCCCTTTCAGCCACTTTACTCAACTGGATTTTAAAAAAAAAAAAAAGAAAGTGCTAATAGATTAGAGAAAGTTTTAGTATACTAGACAAAGTTTTAGTATAGAGAAGATAAGCTCTTCCTCTTACTTTTTTTTTTGGTGGACTTTTAAAGAACTGGAAGCTTGTTCTTACTTGGTTGGAGAAAAACTTCACATAGGCCAACTGTGATTTATACCAGAAATTAAATAAAACAATTCTATGCCCACTGACAGTTCTGTTCTGACAGCACTGTATTTATCAGATTCATATCTGCTATTACTTGAGCCTTTCCCAAAGTCCATGAGGATTCCTGCAAAAGAAGCGCACAATAAATTTGACTTACATGTCAGCATCTGAAAAACTGTGGGAGGTTTTTTTGTTGGGTTTTTTGTTTGGTTGGTTTTTTCCCCCTGAGGAAGTTCCAACAGTTTTCTAAGTGTAGGCTTGACAAAAGAAAACCTTTTGCTAAGAATGAGGGGGCGAAGGGCTCAATGTTAGGATGGCTACTTAGCTTATCAAGTATATCATTCCTCTTCTACCAGCCACTGCCCTATGAAAAGTGTTCTCTATTCACTTGTAAACTGCCATGCATAACTACTGACGTATCTGTAGTCCACGCAGACAGCAATTTACTTTAGGTATCTGCATGGAATAAACCAGGCTGAGGTCCAAGTCCAAAGACCTTTGCTGCAACAGTTCCAGCAGCAGTGAGTTCAGAGGAAACACAATCAGGTTGCTTCAACAGTGGATCTGAACTCCTGAGGCTGAGGAGGCATCCAGGCATCCTTCCCTTTCAATACATTGCTGCTGTTTCTTTTGCTATGTGAAAATATGTTGTTATAACTTCATCAGTTACCTATTATTTCCCTTGCCCCTTTCTCTCTTACTCCCTAATCCTATTACACATCATAAGCCGCCTTTGTCAACAGCAAAACCTCCCATGGTGTCTACACAAGTTACAATAATATTAGGAAGATTAGAATAAATTATTTCTGATAACTTATTCATTTCATATATTCATATGTTTTTCATATCAACTTTTTTGTTATTTTTGATTATTTCTCGTCGTGAAACAATATGTGCTGTTACATACAGGCTGTGTCATTACAGGCTGTTTTGGACACGTGGAAAATGAAAGGAATTTAAATGTTTGTTTTTCCTCTCCCCCCCATCTTTCTTAAAAAAACCTTCTTATCACAGGATTTGGGAGTAAGACATCTGCTCTTAACTCACAGCAAACCCAACAGTCTAATCTTAGTCCTGCATTAGTTTATCTAAATAAATGTAAGATTTCTGTTCAGCCTTAACATTGTATTTTACATATTAATGTCAAGTGGCATTTTGCAGATAGTGCCTCTTATGCGATAAGGAGAATTCCTAAAGTAGTTTTAAGATTCTTATGAAACATTTTCAACAGACCATTGTTGCTTTCAGAGGAACACAATACTGTTTCATTTTGCCCCTTCCAAACTGCTCAGAAGCTTGACAGATCCCAGAAGCACAAGCCACATCTGATGTTAAAATTATTTTCTTCTGACATACTCTTTCTTTTGATTGGTACAATTGACAGAGTATTCCTTTTGACTGGTGAAAACTACTGCTCTTTTTCCATCTTCTTCTACATTCATTGCTTTCAAATGCAATTTAAATTCTGCTCCTGAAGCACCACCACCAAACTGAATGAACATGCCTCTCTCTCCCTTCCAAGTTGCAAAAGTTGTTAGATGGATATTATTATTATTCCTATCAAAAGGAAGAACTCAATTTTATTTTACATCTGAAAGTACCGATTAGCAACTTAAAACATGGCATGATTTATCTCTCTTCAAGAGACTTACTGAATGAATCCCTTTATATTTATTAAGGACGCAGCATATTAAAGGTTTCCTGTATGTATTACCTCAGATTCCTGCACAATATTTTCACAATATTGTAAAGGGGTTAAATAGTATGCAGCAGCAGTTACACTTGTCTGTACAGGCTTACACAGACAAGAAGTATGTGTGACCCAGCACAGCTCTTCCTGTTCTCCCAGCAACCTTCTGAGAGCATCCCTAATAAAGGAATAAGTTTTAATGCTCTCTGTTACTAAAATCCAGTGAATTTAGCTCTCACCCACAGAAGGAATCAGGCCGAGTGCCCAACTGGTTATTAAAATCCATAAAAGCATTCACTGTATAACTCAATATAACAATCACTTAGCTTGCTCAACTTCTGTATTAATACTACTATATATTATAGTATACTTTACTACTGATAGATGGTATATATAGTAGTGTACATACACTACAGTATATTCTCTGTGAAGGTTTTTTATTAAGAAGAATACTAGAGAAAGCTGAAATTGGAGCTGGTTGGGATTTTGTCACTAAATCTTTAAAACAGTCATAAAGGGTTTTGCAGACAATTAATAAATTGCACATATACGTGTCCCATATATTGACAGCATAACAGGTAGTATAAACAAATACAAATTCAGAAATCTATCACCACAAAATACTTAACATGGTCTTAAACAGGCATTAAAACGTGATGCTTAAGTCACAACTCACATTTGTAGTTTAACAGGGCTTCAGGCTGTGTTAGCAACCACAGCAAAGAATGCAAGTTGGTTGCTAAACAGGAAAATGTGTTTAAATACACAGAATGTAAGAAATAGTCTCCTCAGGTGTCAAACATTACCTAGCTCTGCTTCTCTGCTATTTTTGAAGCTAGACAGCAAACTGAATTCAAGAAGTATATCCATTCCTGACCAGCCTTCTTTTGTCTTAAAAAACCCAACCAACCAACCAAAAGAACCCAACAACTCCACACAACTCTATCATGGGGCCCAAGGTACAGGACAGGGAACATGAAAGAAGTGAAGGCATCACACTGTTCCTGCATGTCCTCAATTTGAGCACAGCACACCCAACTCAGGCATCAGCAGCTAGAAATACAGACAGTAATATTGGCAAGTGTGGTACAAAATAAGGAGAATGCAAACAACTACAGACTTCTCTAAAGGAAAAGAAAATATAAAAAAAAAGGAAAGAAGCATCAGGGGAAGACTGAGAAGTTAAGTTTATTAGCTCAAGCAGAATACTATACCAAAGCAACTGTATACTTCAAGTTTAACTCAACTCTAGCATGCAAGAAGGCCAGTTCAGTATCCAACTTGCTAAGGAACTCCTATGGGTTGCAGATTTGCCAGAATTTCTGCTTTCACTGCAAGTGATATATTCAAAGATATCAACATTGAATGTGCTAAGAAAATCAGGTGCCTTAAAATTAGGACAGGTATAAAACATTATCAAAGATAAACTATAACACCCTGAATTATGATATACCATATTAGAGTATCCCCTCCATTATAAAGCATCTACTTAAAAAGGGAGTTAGTCTTGTGCTTCTCTCTTGAATGACAGAAGAGATAACTTTTTGGTAATATACTTGGGAGAGAAATCGAGAGCCATAAGCTTCCAAAAGAAAAAACTATTAGCTTTTTTTCTACAGGATCAGCTCCACAGATGGTAACTATAGGCCCTGTGATCTAAGAAGATACAGCAAACAGAAACAGGTATTACCTGAGGTAGGCTATCTCGATAGGCACAACACACTAATTTACAAGTGCTTACTCTGCGACATTTGTCACAGAAAAATTCCATACATTCTAGCACACTGCTAAAGTTTCTTAATTTTATTAGACTTTGTCATTGAGAAAGAAATCCATGCTAAAGCAAGCTTTTTTTGATTAGTTTTCCAGTTGGCTAGAAACATTACTTATGTCAGTTATTTACCTGCATGCTTCAGTGTGCAATATCAAATGAAATTTAATTTCTAATTAAACCAAGAGTCCATCAATCCTAGTATTCTGCAGTTTTATTCTGCTGAAAATGAAACCTGAAAAATTTAAGTGCTTCATCTCCGTCTGGATACAGTGCTGATGCACTAAGTTTCCAAAAATATATAACATACAAAATAAATATATGCTTTAAGGTGCACTGTGGTTTTAATGGTTACCAAGCAACACAGAGTGGGTACTGAACACAAATGCCTTCCTCTTAGAGACACACAAAGAGAAAAGTATTATGCGATATTCCTCTTTTTGAGCTCAGAGACAGACTGATCCAAATTCCCTCGTCATTAGTTCCACTTAATTATAGGCAGGTATTTAGTGGAATGAATAATAATTATGAATGCTAATATCCCATAATCTCTCTCCCCAACTACAGATCCAAACAAATATACAAGAATATATAGAAAGTCAAAGTCTACATGCAAACAAGAAAACACCCTGGAAGAAAGGCATAACACACAAGCTAAAACCACCACAGATGAGTGCAGCAAGATTAAATGGAGAAAGAAAAAACAGAAATTAGAGAACACATGCCAAATAGTATTGCTTTGCATGCTTTTTTAATTAAAGCTTTCTCCACTCTTCAGAGATGTATTCGAAAATATAAGGGGAAAAATTAATTAATACATGTAATTCCTATGGCTTATGGAAAAAAAAAAAGCCAGAATGTATTCACCAGCTCGAGGAACGGGAATGGACTCTTGCTGACTACACACTCCCTTCAATCACCAAATATTTGAGCGGAGGCAATTTTAAAAAATCTGTTTCTTACCTACTGCTGTGTGTTCCTCTCAAACAGTGTTATTTATTACTCAAAAGTCATGAAATGTTGAGTCTGAAGCACTTTGGTCAAGATCTTTCAAATGTTATATTGTGTTAATCATAGAGCTCTAAGGGACGAAATCCCTCATTTTGCTCAGGGATCCTCAACCCTCATTAACGGAATTAGCTGTAACTCTGAAATGCGTATGCCAAAATGCATACTTGAAGATACTTGGACTTCTAAATTGTAGATAACTATGACTTGAAACATCTTCAAGTATAGGTAACTTAGAAATACAATTAATACAGATTCCGTATCTTGTAGACATCATGTACGAGGATTAGTAAAGCAGTTAGAAAAGTGCCTTGTGCCACTTATTTAATACTGACAGATTAAGTTTACTTGAAAAAAAACCCCAATGGAGCCATTTTAACTTTTGGTCTTAAGATAAAGTTCCAATCATCATCTATGGTGAGCGAACTGAACAGAAATCACTGCGGGACATGGCAAGCACTTAAATGGTATGCAGAAGACTGCTGTGGCAATCAAAGTCCATTATCCTCTTCACAACACGCAGATGCCAACACGGCTGTTTCACTGCATATGCTCAGATGGCTTGGCCCAGCAGTCTCCTGTTAACAAGGCTGTTGACTATGGCAGTGCTGTTGCCTCAAGGACTTTTTTAAGCTAATAGCTGGACTGCTTTCAGAACAAAATTGGTAAATCCAAGGTGCTAAGGGGGATGCTTTCCAGCCTAGGCAAGAGTAATGTTTGAGTAAAGAAAAAGAGAAGGTGGAAGAAAAAGGTGGAAGTGACCCAATCATGACAGAAAGCACATAACGCTTCCAGTAGGTTCTTCTCCAAGCGCAAATGTGCAGTGCCTGATTAGCAAGGGGACATTGATATGAGATCTTCACGGTGTACATAAGAATGTGTGGTATTAACACACACAGCTTTGCTTTTAAAACCAGTTTATATTACAGGTGTTCATGTTTTCTTAACTCACTTAAACAGAAATAAAAAAATTAATTTACTCAGTCTAGTTAGAATAAAAGTTAGGAGCTGGTAGAAATAAGTACTATATTCAGAGTCTCACTGGCTTCATAAAATGTTGTATCCTTGCAGATAAGACACCTGAGATGTGTACATGCAGTTGCCACTGAACCATGTAAGTATGGATTTTAACAGCATGACTAGGAGAACAAGATGCACAACCTTTTGCTCTTGCTTAAAGCTCTTGCTTAAGACCACTACTAAGATCAAAGAATAAAGTCTGGGCATCAAACATTACTAATTGTTTCAGCTGCATTATGGTGCTTGTATACATACTTTATAATTTAAAATAACATCCTACAACAAATTCACACTTAATTAAGCCTCAGACTAACATATAGCAACCAGGTTCATGGCTCAGGATTAGAAAAAATACTTAAAACACAGTTGAAGACAAGGTCATTCTGTCCAATATACGGCTGAAAAGCCAAACTACAGTCTTAATTCTATGTCATTGATGTCATGCCCAGTAATTTTGCAGAAGTTATCCTGAAAACTACTTCTCCTGGACATCTGATCTGTTAACCAATTTCCACTGTATTGGGAGAGAAATGTGTAATGTATTCTCCAGGTTTGGGCTGGACATTACAATCAAAGCAGTTTAGAGATACCTCACTCAGAAAAAAAGGCCTTATTTCCAGCAAGAGAAATACAACAATAAACTTAATTTTTCTGTGTGCAAAACACCTATTTGAAAGCAAGGGTTGCTTTACTTAATGCCTAGTAACCATGGAGTTTGGCTCCACAACTAGAAAATACAACAGAAATTGGATGCCCATAGTAAAATATGACAAGAACATAATAAACTAGTTGAAAACATCTGAACTTGATCAACTCTAACTTTTCAAGAACTTGATAATTTAAATCCCTACAATACTTCTGAGGATTTTAAACTATATATCAGATATATAGGTATGTCTGCAACAAAATCTTCATAATCATTCATAATAAAGATGTTTGATACCCTGCACTCTATTAAGTCAGAAAGGAAACAACTTCCTCCAAGTAATTTGTGCTTGCAGATGTGCAGAATGTACCTAATTAGAAAGAAAAGCCTATTTTGAAAATAATCCTTAAAAGTACTCTTCTTGCTTTGATGTGGATTATTTACATTGTAAGAACAAATACTGGACTCTTCATTGTTTCAGTTTTTCATAGACAATCCTGAAACAATCTCCATAAAACCTGAAATTAATTCTGTAGAATGCCACAGAAAATAACGCTGACGCAATTATACCGATTGCACAGGGGACTCATCGTTGTTGTGAACTCCAGCTGTCTTCTCCTGTACCTCAACTGCTCCTTGGAAAGGTAACTGCTACTGCATACAGGAATGCTCTGAATAACCTTGAAAGCAGCACTTGCTGTGTATTTCTGTTTGTGAATACAGGCCTTACATAATACTCTGGAAATCTCACCACCGTGCTATTGACTCAGGTTAGTGTTAAAATGGGATGGACCTGGCCCTGAGACACTTACCACATGGTTACAGCGACTGTTGGTTTGTCATATGCTACATGGGTGCACAACCCCAGTGCAAAGCTAAGAATAAGCTGTTTAGAGTAAATGGTGACCCACTGCCTCTATTAATCACTCTCTTTACAGAACTGACCCTACTGCCCTTGAATTCAATACTACAAGACGGGACTCTGAAGAAATGAAGATTGCATTCAACCAATATTTTTCCTTTTGTACGAGATTTGTGGAGAGATTAGAAGTCACCAATACCAGTAAGTTGAAACTAGCAAACATACCTTCACCAGACAATTTGTATGACCTGGAACAGACCCATTTACATAAATAATGTCATGTTTTGTGTTGATCCTCCACACCTAGGAGACAGAAAAAAAACCAGACATTGAGCTTGTTTCAGAGACTATTCCCAGTTTTACCAGCAGTAGTCCAGCAAAGCACAAACTGATTAATTGGAGGTGGTACTCTGGGGCAGAAGAATGTTCTGCACAGGTCTAAACTTGCCACAGAAATCAGTCACATGCTACTGTGAATGCACAGCTTTCTAATGCAGGACTCTATTAAATAGTTCTAAAGGGCTTGTGATCAGGCTATACTTGGTAAGGCAGCTCTTTGTCCAGCATAGCGCCAACCAAAGTTCCCAAGTCTCTTTTCCCTCTAGCAGCAACAGCAGTTGAAAAACATCACATCTGACAAATTAAACCAAATATGCCCATGAAAACCTTACTGCGATCATAATTTCTTAATTCTATGAGGTGCTCAACCAAACACGCATGTTTTCTGTTACAAAATATTAGTTTTAGTTAGCAGAGAGCAGCAGCAGCACACTTTTTTTGCAAACTCAAGGCTAATATGCTTTTTGTGCAAACTGCAGGGGTTGCCTTCAGAGAGAGAAAATAGCAGCTGCAATAGCCCAGGAACTGCTGCAGCTATATACACATCAGAATCGAGACAGAAACTATAATTGCCCCCTTTGCACATGAAAGTGAAGGACCACAATAAAGTTAGGACTTCAGACAAGTCAGACTTGGGTTGCGTTTGAACAAGTGGAACAAGAATGAAAACATTAACTGAAGGCCACTGAAAGTCTGATTGTTTTCCCACTTCAAAGGCAGAAGTCAAGGGACACAGGGAAAAACACATCAGATGTGGAAGTTATCGCCTGAAATGATAAAGGACTGCACAAATGCAGAAGGAATTCAGAGAACCCACAAGAAGACACGAGCAGGGATTTGTTGCTCTTGTCTTTCCAGCTTGCTTACTTCAAGATGTAAGCTGTCTGGATTCTGACAGAAATGACAGACAGTTCACCACCACAAGGCTACATGGCTAAGTCCACTGCTTGGCAACGCAACCACCGTAGACACGTTCCAGTACACTCGGAACTCACCTTTAATCCAAAGGATGTCCTATAGATGTTACCCATTCTACCAGGCATTTTCTTTCCGCGATAAACTTTGGCAGCTTTCTAGATAAAAACAGGGCCAAAAAAAAATCACATAACTGCAAGAGGTACACTTACAAACTCAAGAGGAGCACCAAAGAAAATATGCTAGTATCTCCAATGTTGAAAATATCTAATATTGAAAATATCTAATACTGATTAGCATTTAAAATATCTCCTGCTACATGTTAGGTATTATGCTACATGTTATCCTAAATACTTGACCTCAATGATAAAATTGCTATAAATACTGTTATATCAACAAAAGGATTCTAGCTTTGCTTAATACTTAATGTGTACAGATTCACAGCAAAATCTGCACTCATCACATACTTTGACTTTGTGAAATCAAATCAAGAAAAGTTTGGGTTTTTTTCCCCTAAAATCCCTGTCAACACAAAACTCTCCCCTACATCACAGACCGTAGCAACTGGAAACTTGCCTAAACTACATGTGGATGCTACCACAGAGCTCCAGAGCAGTTCTGCCTTGGAAGGCTCCCAAAATGAAAATATGCTGTAGCTTCTCCCCTCTCGCTAATCCATGAGTTTTATACTGATGTAAACCAGAATTTTTAAAGCATGTCTTTTTGAGAACAGAGGTTTTAACTACATTCCCTGCTATGCCTTCGTTTCTGTAGCCCATTTTTGTTTGGCTGGGTATAACCTAGAGAACAAAGGTAGAAAACAAAAGGCAGGAATAGATGCAATAATTTCCAGTTCCACACTATTATCAAATGATTTGTCTTAGTTTCCTGTACCACTCTGTTATGCATTAATAATGCTTTTTGTTTTTTTTTTTTAACTCATGTGAAAATCATGATTTCATGAAATCAGCTGCAATGAAGTTCTAGGTACAGGATTCTGTACTGAACAATGCAGGATTACAATATATATCTGAGGTGGTCAACAACAGACTGGAAAATAAAAATCAAGGCATTGTTTTTCCCCTATTGCATCCTTTCACCTTATTTCCTTTTCATCACACTTATTTCCAATACTATTTCCCATTCTATATACTTTGTGAAATTACATTGAGCATTACTGCTTAGGAAATTCTAATTTAAAGAAAAGTAAAGAGGGGTTATTTTGTAATGATGAATACCATCTGCTAAAACAAAGTGTTGTACATTCAAATATTTATGTTCCTCAGTCTTCAGAGAAAACAGTGCCAGGTGTAGAATTAATTTTCCAGCTGAAATGAAGGACTATAAATCAGTACTGTATGCTTTTACAGTCTCAATTACTCCAACTTCATTGCCTGGTGCCTTTTTGCTTTTATTATTCTCTTGAGCATTATTAAATAAAAATTAAAAAAGGATTAATTTCTGTAAGAAAATTACAAACAATTCAGGTTCAGTACTCAATTGGTCTTAATTCTGTATAACAAAGCTAGTGTGCAAAACTCTCTCTTAGTTCAGCCTAAATATTGTGCAACCTTTATAGGGACAAAGTTTTAAATGAATCTGTTCCAAAGAGCTCTTAAACTAATATTATTTATAGATTGAAACTTAAAAATATTACTCTGTACTCTGCTTAAAAATGCTTAGAAGCCAACAATTTTGGGAATCAAAGAGTTCATTAAGCAGCTACGTAAGCCAGGCAAGGTGATAAAAGCAATTAAGGTTCCAAAGAATAGTACAATATGTGCAGTATAAAATAATGGGTAAATCCTTTCCAACCTATAAATGCTGTGATAAGATCCTTAGAACTGTCTCTGAAGCATTGAGACTTCTCTCAGCTATACTACAAAATACCACAATTTGCTCAGTTACAATATGTTTGCTCACATACCAGCAATACAGAATATTCATAAATTGAAGCATAAGGGAACAGCTACCTGCATTGCTCATTACACAGGTTTCTGAACTTCCTTTGAAACAGCTGGGATTCTCTGCTGCCACAGAGTAGATGGTAACAGTTAGCTATTGTGAATTGTTCATTTTTAGTAAGCAGTTCTAAAAATACTGAAGAATGTTTAAACAGGAAATAAGAATCCTCACATTGGTAGATATTGCTCCAGGACGTCTGTGAGTTTTTGTCTGGCCGTGGCTCGCAGGCTGACCTTTAAATCCCCATCTTTTCATGACACCTTGAAATCCTTTACCAATTCTGAAAAGAAAAATAATTAGAAACAAACCTAGGTTAGCCAGACTTCAGGTTTCTAGCGGTAACCAGTAATTTCAGTCAGGCTCATGATCTTTTCACCTTTAGCAAAACTCAGCAGAGAGAAGAATGTATTTTTTAAAAAAATAATCTATTTTATACCATAAACATATTCCAGTGCAATAGTCAAAGGTTGCTTTACAGAATAAGAAGCAGTAGAATAGAGTCAAATAGGCCAAAAGACTACCATAAAAAGCTCCCTGCTGTGATGGACCTCAATACATGGTACCGTAATGAAGCTTTCAGCAACTGGGCACTAGAACAAACAAAAACCCAACCAAAAAAAACCTGAATAAAAAGCAACTGCATAACAAGTACTAAAACTTAATGACAGGCCCTAAGAATCAAGAGAGGAAAGAGATGGCTGCTTAGACTAGCATAAAAGTAAACCAAGGAACATTTCTTTTCCAAACTACAATAGAGTCATCTCTTGAAAACAGTTTTATGTGTAGTGAAAATACTTAACTCTCTTGATCTGTACTCATCTGACAAACAAGGTCTACCACACAATAACAAATAAAACATATTTTCAGAGTCCATGCCTTAATCTTTGAGGCATATGATAGTATTACTGGCTTTGGAGTTCTCCGTCTGCAGGGACAGACTCAATAGGAAAAATTGCCTCACCACTGCACAAAAGAAAAGCTGATTAAAGTGTGTTTGAACCAGCACTGTCTGTTTCCAAAAGGAAAAGTCTGACCACAGGGTTTATGGCTGCACTGATTATTTAATTAATTTAACAAGATGATCTTTTTCCTCCAATTTACAGAAATCCTTTCTCTGTAATGCACTTTGTAATGTCATGGTCGTATCCATTCAAGCATTTGAACCTTATGGCCAAACACAGGAAAATAAACTCAGGTCTGAGCATGCATACAGCACGCTGTATATAGGAACTACATTTTGCTGACTCCTCTATCAGAAAAGCACTACCATTAAAAACTAGAGAATATATACAAATGTGGAAAACACCAACATTCACAAAAAATGGATTCTTTCCTCTTCCACTTGAACAATTCTCCTCTGATTGCTGGCCTAGTTGCCTAGAGCAAGTCCAATTTCAGTCAAAACAGCCACAAATGGAAAGACTCTCTAAAGCCACATAACCAAAAGGAAACAAGACTTGTGCAACCACAGTGTCCATCTCTTGTTTTTCCTTCCCTGCTCAGAACCTAGTGGGCAATTCCAGTTAAACTTGGCACAGAAGAAAGATACATAATTGTTTGAAATCAAAATTATTGGTTAGAAAGTCTTGAATTTTTTTTGCTCCTTTCCTACAACTAACTAAGGAAATGCTAGACCATGATTAGCGTAGTGATCCGTTCCTTTGGCTTGCGAGCTGGCCGGTTGTGCAAGTGCTTGCCACCAGCAAGAGAGTCTTTCCAGGCCAGCAGACAGTGGTGGAACGTGGGGATATGGAGAGCGTCGGGGCACTGAGAGGGAGCTGAAGGCACATGTAGGAGGGAGGACCAGGGTTAGCTGGGATCAAGAACACAGGACAGAAATCTAAAGGATGCAAGGCTTTGTTACACCAGTTTCTCCTGAATCAGCTTATTTGAAAAGCTTGCAGTAATGAACAGCTATAGTTGTAAAAAAAACAGTTTGAAAAATACTCACGCTTTAAGGAAGCTAAAATCTGTCTTCTATGTCTGCAGATTGCTACGGGATTAGCAACTTTGAAATACATAACAGAAACTAAGCTATAGGAAAACTTGTATCTATTCTGCCAAAATGCTATTTTTTTTTTCTTTGAAACTATCCAGTATTGGCCATGTTTTCCAAGTAGACGACTACTGGCATCTCTAGCTGGAAGACGGAATTAGCAAACTCCAAAACCAACTGCAAGTGGGTCGCATAACAACAGCTGTGCAGTTACTAGAGCGAGCAGATTGGGGGCATGATTAATTCTTTAGCTGCAGAAATGTACTTGCAATTCAGAGAAAACCATACAACCATTGAAAGCTACCATTTCAAATGAAAACAGTACTGTCAACTTTAATCAAGAAGCATAAATCCCTGATGTCATGAAACCACTTCAATATTTCATTCAGATTGTTCATTTTTAGACAGGAACAATTTAGAATACTGTAAATTGTACTTTTCAATAAAATATAAAAATATAAGAAATAGTTAAAACTTGCAAGAGATGCATTTTGAAAAAAAATGTTTACTTCACCAAATGCTATAAGATATCTTCAAAAAGAAGCAATTATATCACAAGATAGAGTTGCTAGTATTTAATTATTTATGCAATAGACTACGCTCATCTACTTTTTGGTATTTCCAATTACACACATATTTTTGGTGAACAAAGACTCAGACTTTACAATACCGAAGCCTTAGGAAATTTATAGAAAGCGTGGCCAGACTCAAAAAGAGCACTCTGGTAAACCTGAAAATTGTCATGCATCTGTTGATCTGGAATATGAAAACAAATATCCAACATCTGAAATATTCTGGCTAAAGTCAAAGACAGA
This sequence comes from Grus americana, assembly GCF_028858705.1. Taxonomy (NCBI): domain Eukaryota; kingdom Metazoa; phylum Chordata; class Aves; order Gruiformes; family Gruidae; genus Grus; species Grus americana. The sequence goes on along the minus strand of NC_072853.1, from coordinate 122,190,910 downwards.
TATCTCAATGTTGAAATCAGAGTACTTCATAGTGTATAATGCTTTACTATCTACCAAGGTTCTTTCATCATATTAGTTCAATAATGTTTTATAATAGTTTCATTTTTTTATTTGTGAAAAACTGACTGAAGGTTTCTGAATTACCTACAAACACACTTTATGTTACGACTTTTTGAACATTAATTTTCTATTCAACATGATGCAGTCACCATCATGATTGAAAACAAAAACAAGTTTTTATTAAGTAAATAAGCAGCAGCTATAGTTTTATTCATTTTGGAGTTTCTCATTATTAAAAAAGAATAAACAATGTATAATGTTCTTTAAACACGTATCAAGATGAAAAACAATTACACAGACAGTATATATTTCTTCCTAGACTCATGCCCAATCTGAAATAAAGGTGGAACCAGAATAAAAACTACAGGATTACATAAATCAAATGTAAAGTTTAAAATCAAGGAACTACTAACATCTGTTTAAATCAAATTTGAAAGGAAGATTGTTCAACTAGGCACTCAGTAGCTTAGCCAATGTACCTCAATCATTCTAGAAGAATAGTGTTTTTCCAACCTAAGTCCACCTTGATGTGACTGTATCTGTTCTCAGACAAGTGGTGGATTTCTCTACTGTATGCAAAAAAATAAATATTACAAATAAATTTTCCATGACTCAAAATTTATCTATATTTCTAATGCTAAGATTTTACATTCTTCCAATTGTATGAAATGCAAAGTGCTTTTGAAACTGAATATTCATCTTATATAAACAAGGAAGAGAACTTAGGATGCATGCTGTTCAAGAAATACTATGGACAATCAGAGAAGGATTTATCCAGTTTACAGTTTTCCTAAACTTTTTTAAATTCTGCCAAAAAATGAACAAATATATGTAAGAATATATTCTTGTTGAGTTCTGAACAGATGTCAGGTGTCAGCTATTAGTATCACTTATTAATTTCAAATTGTTTAATTGCCCTCTTTGTCCTTCTTAAAAATTACTAGGTGTGAATGCATTCAGCAAGTATCACCAATAAAATACAAGAAAAAAATCATTATTGAAACTAAACCTAAAACAGTATTTTGCAAAAGTGAATGAAACAGAAAAATCTCCCAAAAGAATACTGGACACTTCATTACTTAAAAAGTCTTGTGAGTTCATTTCCAACAAATATTTTGTAACATTAAATTAGCGTGAATTAGCCAAATTGAAAGATTAAAACTATAGTTATCACATATGCAATACATACTATTTCATGCATACTATATATTTATATACTATTCTTATATACTATATACACTATTCTATATAATTTCATATTAGCCAACATATATAAAAGATACCAACCAAACAGGTACCTCTTCCTCGAGTTACTTTTCTTACGATGATCACAATTTCATTTAAGAATGCATCAAAAGAATCCCTGATTTCCCCCCCAAAAAGTCCTAACTACTGACATCCCACTACATCATCTTCATTAAAATCTGTGAAATCTTTAAAAAGAAACACAATACAGTTTTAATTTAGAACAAACTCAAACACGCATATGAAGAGGTATAACTCCAAAACCTCTAATAGGCATAGTACTGACAACTTCAGATATTTTCAAAAACCGTTAAAGTTAGTCAAAGTGAGATCTTATTCCAGAACTATATATTAAACATAATTAATACCTAGATTCCACTCTGAAAGAATCAAGTTGTGTGCAGTATCCGAGATATGATAATCAAGAACCTACACTGAAGCAGAACGTTTGTCATTCTACTTATACCGTTGCAACTTCTTGCTAAGACATCTTCTACCAGTTGTCTTGGCTTAAATCAACGACTATATTTTTTGTGTTCTGACAACAGTAACATTAAACACCATATCTGAACAAAAAAACATGCACGAGACCTATCTTTATTAGACTTGATATGTTTAATGACACTGTTCTTCAATACCTGAAATTTAGTTGCTTGCTTTACTTAGCTTCACTGAAGCATGATTACCTGAGTCCCACAAAGGAATCACAGGCAGCAATGATGATATGCAAAACTAAGACACACAAATGTTAGATGAAAGGAAAATAATTTTTCTGTAGAATTAAAAATAGAGTTTAATTACACACAGTTGTTCTAGTCTCACCTGCAGGAAAGCAGCTGTTCAGGTCAACCACCTAATTTCGTACAAAACCTCATTTTCCATTTTGATACAAATAAAATGCCAGTACCTAATGAGCCAACTTTCATTTAGAAAGCTATTGGAATAAAGCACTCCAATTAAGCAACAATTTAGTTTGCCGCTAACTCTTCAAACTTAGCTAATGTAAAAGCCAATTATTTAGATGCCATAGAGGAAAAGCATTCCAACTACTCAGTCAAAATTTCAGACAATTGTGAGCGTACTTTCAGGCTCAGATTACACTGCTAACCTAGCAAAGCTTAACTAAGCCATAAACACACCGGAATCACCACTTAATTCTGCCACATTTCAAACAAAACTACTGTTGGCTGTTTCTTTGGAGTGACAAGATTTGTGGTGTTCCAAAGGTTTCCTGAAACACGACATGAGGCAGCAGAAAAAGGAGGTATATGATAGAACTCCATCTCCATGGAGCATTGGGCTACCATTGGAAGAGTCACGGTCCCACCTCTCCCCATCCCCATGTTTTGGTCATCTTTGTACTAGTACAGAAGATCACTCAGCTCATCAGCAAGCTGGGGCACGCAACTGATCCAGCTGAAAACTAACCCAATGACGAACACATATCTCACACTGATCTTTTCCTTCAGGATGCCAGTACCATGGTAGAGTGTTGATGGGAACTCTATGGGAGTGAGCACCACCCCCCCTTTGGGCAGTAGCCTCTACTACGCTGGCTTAAAGAGCTCACAAAAAAGCAGCCTGTTGAGTGAAGCATTTCTGGATGGTGCTATGTATTTTAGCCCAAAGCATATCAGGGCTAAACCAGACCATCGGGCCACAGGAATTCTGAAGTTTACTGCTGTCCCAAAATGGGCACCAAGCCTTGACACATTTTTGAGACATACTTCTGAAGCACCAAGGAAAAGTCTTGTCATTAAAGACTGCTATAAAACTTAAAGACTGAGCTTTTAAATTGCTGAAAATAAGTACTAAGGAAAAAATTCAGCACTAAAGAAGATTGACAGCATGCAGATGCATTGCCTGCTGTCAGTGCTCTAAAAGCTACTCATACTGTGCTCAATAAATTACGAGACTTCAGATAAAAACAAACTGCACATATCTTTAACTGAACCTTCTCGTTTCTGTGAAAGTGTTTCTCTTCAGAGGTATAAATGAATCAAAACATTTCAAAATACTTAAAAAAAAAAATTCGCAAGGAAAGTTTAAAAGCAGTCAGTCATAAAAAACCACCCTACACATTGGTAATCAAATCGAGGTACTAACCAAGACTTCTGAAAAGTAGTGCAAGTACTTTGTTCAAGCTACAATAACTAAGAAAAGCTTGCTCATTTTTAAGGAACGTATTTTTGATTTACATCTTGGCAGAAGGAAGCATACAAAGGACATCCTGCTCATTTGAATCATTAAGAGTTGGTAAAAAATTAAAATATCCTTTATATTCCACTATATTATCTCCTCACTGAGGTGACATTAGTTTTCTTTCTTTCTTTCCTTTTGAAAGGAATAATCAGAATTAATCATGCTATTAACAACAGCACTGCTATTTTCATCTATATGATTTCAAACGTTACACACTTCAGTGTTTCCTCCAGTAAAACAAAATTACTGATAATCTTACAAATGTAAAGTACATATTAATGTAAAATTATTTCTAAAAATGTTACTAGCAGTGATAGCAAGCTTAATAATTACTGCCTTTTAAGTCCAGAATGGTTTGAATCAGGTAGACGGAAGTTGCGGGAGGAAGGAGAGAAAGTCAAACTGTGCTCCCTACTGTAATCCAGCATTATATCCTTAGGTACCTTTTCAAAATGCCCCGTAGCTTAGGATCTTTCAAGTGCCTACATCACTTCTGAAAATGGGACTTCAGAGAATAATGTACAAAGGCTCATTTCAGCCTCTGTGGACCAAACCTCCCCAGGCTCCCTCTTTGTTCAGTAGGGAGAGGCTGGCTCCTCTGGAGGGGGGTATAACGTGAAGCACGTTCTCATTTTTCCCTCACAGCGCAGCCCAAATGCTATAGCTCAGTGCTGTCATCGTTCCCAAGATAACTTTTTTTTGCCCTTCATTGAAGCATTTCTTGGTATTTAGTGACATTGTGAAATCTGTACTTGCAGATACAGTAACTAAGAGCGTTGTACACAGTATTCTGAAAAATGATAAAACCCAAACCCCACCCAAGTATGAGACTAAGGATGAAATTGCATGGAATGAAGTAAAAGACCCAAAGAAAAACTGAAATGTAGTAAAACAATATAATTCTTGCCCAAGAACTAAGGGAATATGATAAATGCAGCATCCCAGAAAAGTGGAAATTCAGATGAAAGAAACATTAAAAGTAGAAATCAGAATGCAAGTCACAGAAAAAGGTTAAATGCCCTCGGGTATAGAAAGACAGGAACGATTAGAGAATTGTATTGACAGAAAACCCATGATAAAAAAATAATCTGAATTTTCTCTTCAGCTGAAGAATTTTTTCTTCATCTGTATAGTAGGATTACATATAATACGCTACCAAAATCACCAGTACAAACAAAAAGCTAATTTCTGAAATGTTATCATACAAATATCTGGAGAAAAGAGATTAGAAATACTGAATTCAAAGATAGGATGGATTCACTGAACACGACCACGAACCCAGTCTATTTTTAGCTTGCTAGTATTTTCAAATACATATAGCGAGACACAAATCAATACCCTGTGGCTGCTTATCAGTGTCTTTTACATTGCCAAAAAAACCTTTTCCTAGCTCTTGAAATAATTCTAGAAAAACAAAGGTTTTCTTCATTAACAAAGTGTTAACGATTGTATTCCTAATGACATTGTGCTATGCTTTGCAAACAAGCTATTGTCTCTTACAGGCTGTTCATGGAATGCAGTTTAGAAGCAGAATGAATAATATACCAAATCTAAGTATTACATAAGGAAGTTTGACATAGAAAAATACTAATTCCAGCCAACTCCTTGACCTCCTTTTCTCAATAAGGTGCCCTCAGAGGTGTAGTCAGGTGTAGTTATATTAGAACTGACTACTCGGCTGTGCTGATATGGTCGGTTTCTCCATGTATACAAAGCCCTGTGAATAGTATTAGACATTTGTAAGTACTACACACATGTAAGACAATTACAACAGATGGTATTTCAACAAGGCCAGTTGGGTATTATCTCCATTACACAAAAAACATCAAATGGAAAACATTATCTTTGTATCACAACACAACAAAAATACACTTCACTGAAACAGGCAGACAGAAGTCCTCAGTTTTCTTGGGCACTGGAAACCATAGATGTAATAGAAGAGGCATGACTAGTGTTTGTCACAAGATGCCAGTTTTTCCTCTGACACCCTCTACCACTTGAGCTCTAATTTGGCATTTGCAGTGGCCTGAGAGGAAATCATTCCTCCTACGTTAAAGTAAAAGATCATTAGCCATTGCTGGCAAGCAGATGAGCTGGAATATGAGGGGAAAAAAAAAAAAAAGAAAAGGAATTTGACAGCTCTGTTGTCCTGCTAAATGTATTCACTATCTTTTTGCTTTTCTTTTGGGCCACGTGACACATCTCTCTTCGCATCCCCCCACCACATCAAAATTAAGCAGTCTTTCTGGGAATTGATGCCTTTCAGCATTTATTTCCCACTTCTACATACCACAGATGCTACATCATAGACCTCTTCACCCAAGCTAAGCTTGAGCACCTCTTTCTCAAACTGTTTGTCAAGCCCTTCCACAATAATCATGTATGTGTGACAGACGACAACACGCAGAACCACAGCCCTAACAGTATTATTTGTTTATCTATCATGTTCAAAATCAAAAGTAAGCCTCAGCAAAGAAAGATAATTTGATATTTTTGACCCAATGGCTAAATAGACTTCTATTTCCTGCCACTACCCTTGCAATTGTATTTCAGCCTTTGTGTGCCATGAGTTCTAGCCAAATAGAGGGGGGGAGAAAAATTCAACCACTCTATCTGAAAGATGAACCGTACATGTTAAATCATTAGGAACCTACGTTTTTGCAGTAACATCCACGAACTGCCCTGGGCGGAAGTGAGCAGCATACAAAGGAGTACCTTCAAAAGAAGAGGAGAGATCATGTTCAACTAAGTGCTGAAATTCTGAAACCACCATCCAGTCATTCCCACCCAGGGTAGATTACAGTCACGGGAAAAGAACAAAACTTTGTTTTTAGTCACATATTATTTGTTGATCTTCATAAAGCTCACTGACTAAAATAGATGCTTTGTAGTTACTACTTAAGGACATTTCTCAGTTCCTAGCCCAATTTCAGATGAGTAGGAAGCAAGGGTCAAGACTTTACTCAGATACATTGCACTTCAGACATCGAAAGTGATGAAGCCCAAAATGCTTAATTAGTTAGGACTCACAATAAACAAACTTGGCAAGAAAACAGAACATGCTCCACTTATAACTACTAGTACTTCATAAGGTGGAGGTTTAAAAAAAACCAAAATGACCATACAATAAAAAACAATCAAAACCCCAAACACTTCCTATAAAAAATGGGGTTAAGAATAATAATAAAAAAAAAGTTCTGCAATGCTTCCTCTTTGTTAAGACACAGTGTTTCCAAACTAAAGACTGGCAGAAGTACAGCTTCATCCAATGGAGAATTACCTGTACACTAGCCTTTAGTAGAAGTAGTGCTACTGTTGGTCAGTGACATCACTCACCTGACCGCAATTACACTCATTCCTCTAAGTGCTTGCAGTATCAAAGTTTTTATTAAAGATTTATTGTGTCTTCAGCAATTTTTTTTATCCAAGTACAATATTCTTTTATTAACAGCTTTTAAAAAAAACCAACCCAATTCTGATAACTTAGTTCATTATAAATGAACTTTAAACTGAAGATCCATGCAGCTGCATCTTCAGCAGTTTCCAGCTTGTTTTAAGTCAATTAAAGAAATAAAATTTTAATTGCTTCGTCTCCACATCCATTTTTATGCTGTTTTCAAATCTGTATGAATGCAAACTGACATGATGTAAACCTCTCCTAAGTCTCAAGCATTAAAATTCTCATATTATTTAATGTTATATTTATATGATCCATACACACCTGGGATAAGATGCCTGTCAACTGACAGAAAATCATGTACGTGAAGGATGTTATGTACAAAATACACACACTGCAAAATCAGTTTATTGAAAACTTGCAATTTTGCTTTATCTCAAGCTTTTGCTTCCAGTTATCAGTCCAGACTTCCTCTTCATGTCAGATTTGATTATCAGTTACCACACTGTCTTAAAAAGGTCTTGCAAAAACCTTCTCTAATAGTAAATAAAGATGTAATACATTAGAATTTCCTACTCTACATAGTCCTTGGGAAAATACCTATAACTATCAAAAAGCACAATATGAAAGCAACCTAAATACACCAGCTAATAAAACCTTAAAAAACATGACACTTTTCGTTCAATTTCCAAACTTCTAATACTGATCTTTAGCAAGAATGTTTGTTATAACCTGCTTTAGTGTGTTTTACTTTGCAAGCTGCCAGAAAAAATGCCATCTATGCCAGCCATGAGTCCTACTTCTGAATGCAACAAGAAGAAACAAACCTCAAACTGCTATTTTAGGCTCCTGAGAAACAGTACCACAAAATTCTTGGTGCCACTCTCATAAGGATAATCAGAGAACTTCTTGTAAATGAGTTCATATTTATTCCCAACAAGTGAGTCAAGGTTACAGACATTTATTTCTTAACTCGATGTTCATATTAACTAGTTCACATCACACTTATTTTCTAATTAATGGAAACATAATATCCAGGAAAAGGGAAAAATCCTACTTCTCATCACCTAGAACGTAAAGTCCGTTTTCTAGTTTTCCCTAAGAAAAGTTTGTTTGGACTTAATGACAAAGAAATACAAATTCAGCAATTTCCATACAAAACAAAAATGAAATACACATCATAACTTGTTTTAGGTCTACAAGCAGCAGACATTAAATGATTATGCATATAATATTCAGTAACTCAAAAAGAATACCTGGTTTAATTATGGCATCATCTGTCACATTAAATGTTGTAACTTTCTGCTTCCGTGGTACTCCAGCTTCTTTAAAAATTTCCATTGCAGACTCTGATTTCTGTAACAAAGAGCAGCCATAAAAACGAAGTGATCTTAAAATACCCAAGGATCAACCTAGCACAGAAAGTGATTACAGACTGTCAACACCACTCAGAGAAACAGATATATCATACTACACTTTTATCTTGACTAGCGTTTTAACTCTATATAGAATTAATTTAAAACTCCTGTGTCTGCATTTTATTTTCTGTCAACTAGTTGTCCTACAGCTACACCTTATAAACAAGAGATATATGAAGATTTCTAAGATCAGAAAAGGGAAACCAATCATTTAGAATATACACAAAATCTATTACTGCTTTTTCATTACTTTCAAAGACTTTTATAATAATGTAAAAGCATTTTCTCTTTTTCAAAGCTTTAATGACTCAGTTCTACACCACCATAAATGTAATTTATTTAACTAACAAAACCATAGAAATAAAGCCTGGTCTTGCAGAAACTTCTAGAAATGCTTAAGTTCCTACCGAAGAGAATCTGGAGTCTCTGGACAAAAAAGAAAAATGAAGAACAACAAGTTTATGATTCATGTATTTTTAAGATACATCAAGTACGCTCAGTGTCAAACCACTGCTACCTTACTAAAGAAGGGCTGCTCTTTTTAGCAGAGTCTGACACAGTTAAAATGACTTAAAACTGTTCTTGGCTGTTTTAAAGAAGGCAACTCACAGAACAGCTTATCACTGAGATGATACCAAGCAATGGAAACAGTGATGCAGGAAAACTGGCCATAGGAAAAAAAGCAACACAGCTTATTTTTCTTCAAATGAATTCTCCTAGAAAGCAATTTAAGCATCTGACAATACCGTCACACTTGGATAGTCACATCTCTGAGGTTCACTTCTCAAAAGTTCTGCACAGTTCTTTCTCCCTCAAAAATAATCTTGTGTATTTTAAGACAAAATAATGTGAATAACTTTAAAATCATTACTTAGTTTATTTTGAAAATCTGCATGTTACCCTTCCTTTTGTTTTTAAAAATCTGTTAAAGTGTTAGAACAGACGAAGTTTTGTGAAGAATGAGGGAGCAAGATGATGAGGATCTCTGACTTAGATGCAAACCAGAAATTTTAACTTTATGAATCTGTCCTTATTTGAGGAGAAAGTGTGGATACAAAGTCTTTGAAAGTTAAAAGGGTTTTTTTGAGTGATTTGTTAACTTGAGTTCATAGTAAAGAATGCTTCAAATACTTTGTTTTTTCTTCTTCGAAAAAAAGCCATCATCTAAATACAAAATCTTCCCTAAGACCACAGAAATTTGAGGCATCAATGGGGGACAACTGCATTGAACTGTAGTACCATATGTAAAAATTAAAAATAAAGAAATCCCTTTCCTACTAAATACCTGCGTATCGATCCTTTCTTTCCACCGTTACGTAAAACTGCTGCCTTAGATGACAGCAAGGGGAGCTCTGTGCTCAGCATTGGTGCCTGGAAAGAGCCACCACAGCTGAAGAAAAGCGTAGTGAAGTTAAAGTGTAAAAATTGCTTACATCTCAAGAGTCCTACTATAGCCTTGCACTTTTCTACTTCAACAAGTTTTCCTCAAGCAGTCATTTGTATTTCTACAAACAAAACACTGCAGTCTTTACAAAGCCTTCCTAAAAAGCAATACTGAAGAGAATATTGAGTGAATTCTCAGATGTTCTTAGTTTTCAAAAGACCAGCAATATCTTCCAGTATTACAGGAAAATGATCGATAAGCCCTTGCTTAAGGGAAGCATATAAATATATATTTTGACCAAAAATTTGTTAGAACACTGACAGAATTGTACTTTTGAAAATAATTTTGCATTAAAAAAATCATGAAAAATCTGTTCACTTGTAATAGGCTGACATACATCAAGCTAAAAAGGAAGAAAAAAAAATCTTGCTAAGAATGCAATACCCCTTATCATTTTTAAGCAATTTGACACTCAAAAGAAATAGATGAAACTTTGTTAGTAAAATTATTGAGGGAATCATTAGACTGAATTTATTAAAAATCAGTAGCTGTGAGGAATCTGAGGAAGACAGAGGTTCCTATGAAGAATTAACAGAAGATAAACTGCTTATGCTAATACAATACAGTATTATTCAGCTTTCTTTTAATTCTCACATTCAGACACTTCAGAGAGAAAAGAAGCACATAAAAAGACTGATAAAGATAGGAGAGCAATGATTCAAACCTGCAGCTAAACCACAGAAAGATACCATTTGTTAGTACCTTAACAAGTAAAATTGTTCAGAATCTGTGTGCCAAATTCTTAGAAATTATATAGTTCATACAATGATGATGATGGTAACAATGACAATGACAACAACAGTACAGAGCTCAGTCTCAGGCCAGGTCCTCACCACAGATTTGTCTAAGGACATTTAATCAATTTCTTTAGTAAAATGAGTCTAGGCTCAACCAAATTAAATAGGAGTTAACCTGGAAAAAGTTATATCCAGAAGAATCACTAACATAAAATCAAACTACTAAAAAAATCCTTGAGTCGACTTTTTAGGTAGTTCTACTTTGAAGAAATTTTCTCAGTTCACAAGAGCTGTTTAAATAGAAATTTTCTGTATTCCTCCTCGCTTCCTGCACATCTTTACTCTGACGACATACTGAATTACTGATAACATCATCTTTATGAAACGATCAACTGTAAGGAGTCTAATGTGCATAACACAACTTGAAAATTATTACACACATGATTCTTGCATGTCTTAAACCAAGGTTACAGGAAAGAAAAAACACAGTTGTAATTTCTCCAGGAAAGTGTCACACCTGGAAAGTGGAAATGGACTAAAGTGACAAGATAGACACCTGAAGAGTAAAAGCAATGATGGCAAAACATGGCATAAACCCTCTCAGTAGAAGATACCTTAAAATATAAGACTGTTCAAAATCAGTAGAATATAACATAAAAAGCAACAGATTTATCAAATGAAAAAAGTTCCTTCTTCCCTCACCTCCACTAACGCAAAAACAAGTACACAGATTAATTTTGAGGCTCTGGGACAACTGTCTATTTGAAAAAGGTAAATATATGTCCTTGAAAAGCCACAATCACCAACTGAGATAATCTGCTTTGTAATCACGAGTCCTTCCTTTTTTTTTTTTTTTTGCCTGCCTAAATCAAACAAAAGAGTGTCAGGATACTGCAAGAAGTGAAAAGTGATATTTTATAGAAATAATGGATCACAGTAACTGGAACCCTTTGAGGGAAAGTTTTGTTCCTGCCTTGATCTATAATTTAATTTTCCTCCTCAGGAATGACAGCTCTGCTAGACAACCTTAGCCATTGAAGGTGTCTGGGAATTCCACATCACGCATTTGGGGTGTCTAACCAAGTGAGTGGTTTTGATATCGCTTTTGATGAGCTGTAATCACAAAGCTGTCTTCCTGAAAATTTAAGTCCTTAACTTATTTATCAGTAAAACTACATGCAAATTAAACAATCTCAACAGACCTGTGGAAAAATTACAATTAAAGCTAATAAAACAGTATGGAAGAGTAAGCTAGATAACAAAGTTTTCTAAACAACCAATGAAGCTGGATAAGTTTACCACAGGCCATGAAAACATGTATTTTGCAGTCTGCGCCTCGTATTGCACCTCCACAGACATGGCGAAGGCACATCTTTCTACCCTGCTAATGGCCCTTCAGACCCTTCCATCAGCATGGGACACTGCACACCAAAGCAACTTCCTAAACCCACAGCTCTCCTAGAGCATCAAGAGGAAAAACTTTCAAAAAGTTCTTGCTGTTCTCTTATCCAAGAATTGACGCTAGCATTATGGAAATAAGCAAGGGTGAATGTGACAAAAGATCAGTTCCAAAGTGTGCATGTCTGCCAACTAATCTTTTAGAGAAGTCTACGTATGCTACTTTTGTACTGTAATCACAACAGAAACAGCTGTTTCTAACAAAAACACCCAAAGGGGTTCACTTACATAAAAAGGAGATGCGTTTTTGCCTCCAACAAGTAGCTGAGATGTTTTTCCACCCGACTCTTCCTTTGAAATGTATCTTAAAACATGACAATCTTGCACCTTACGAAAAGAAAAAATAGTGTTTATTTGAGTATAAGCAGATGTGTCCGCTTGGAGACCATAGTAAGACACTATCAAAACAAGTGAAACAAAGTCACTCTGTTTTCATCTGTATCTATGTAACAGGAGAAACAGTCTACAAGTAGGGAAGTGTGTTACCTTTTTACCATAGACATTCTTTTTGCAATCAATTAAAGGCTTATCTTAGAAAAAATATTAGTAGAATGCAAACTATATTTTAATAAATGATCTAGAAATCAAATAAACTTTGACAGTCATCTTTTGCCTGCAAGACCTGCAAAATCCCTACTGTATGCAGCAGCAAAGCATACAATAAGCAAACATACAATAGACTCCTGCTCCTTTGCACTGTAAAGCTGATGTCCTTCACAGCAGTGGTTCATCATATGAAAGCAACAGGTCAGCAAACAGCTTCATCACAGTAGTTGCTGCCAGAGAACATGAGGAAGCAGCTTCAGGGCTACAAAGGCCCAGACACCACAGTGAAACTAATCCCAAAGCGCCTGCAGTGGCAAAATAAAAAAAGTAAAGTGGGGTAGTTAACCCCAGCTTTACATTGCTTCCCATCTTCCCTCACCTAGGTACTACTACGCACAGTTCTGCAGCATTTGAATAGCTGAGGCAGAAGGCAGACCGCTCCTAGAAAGTATGGGATGTACTATGCAGGGTTGACAGAAATCTTTCCTTTCTTTATTTCCTACTCTGTACAAGTGGTAAGTTTCTTTTTTGCCTCAAACTTCTGGTTAATGATCTGAATACAGCATAGGAGATAAAATTCATTACGATTTATTTCACCTTAAGCAGTGTGACAGCATGTTTTTTTCCTGACTTGGTCCATATTGGCATCATTCCCAGTTTTACTGCAACAACACCAACTCTGATGGAATCTGTAGGTCAAAACAGAACATAGATGTAACTGCACACTTCATATTTGAAACAGCCCATCTCCTAACCTGCAAAGTCCCATTAACTCTGATCTGTCCTAAGGAGTTGGAGGAGGAGAGAAAACATCTCAGCCTACCCACCAGGGAGTCAGTGAATAACCTGTTCATTGTTTTTAATCCCACTAGTAGTAAAGTTCTATCTGTTCTAGGTGGGGTTGACAGAACATGCAAACTAGGTCCCCATTAAGACTAGAACAACCAATGCTTCAGATTCTTTTTTTTTTTTAAGAAAATACAACACTCATGTAGAATATTAGAGTCAAACTGATTATTGAAAAGTTTATTGTAGGAGGTTCCTCCCACCCCAACCTTTGCATATTTTTGTCACTGTAACTGTCCAGCAAAGGCAACCTGTCAAGTCCGGCTTCTGACTGGCCGTGGCGTGAAAAACAGAACTCTGAAGATGAAGCATAAATGCTTGAGAAGTTTGAAAGATGTTTTTTGTTCCAGTTTCCACTGTCATACTTGAGGATCTTCTTATGGATTTGCAGACTGCCAGGTTGTTGTTTGCTGTCAAATGATGTGACCCTTTTGAAGGTTCAAAAATTTTACATTGTGTTCTAGTCCATAAGACTTTGGAATCACTGAAGTGGGATGTATTATATACTACACTTTTCCTTTAGAGTCCAGCAATATATACAAGAACATTATATTCCAGTGAGTCTGTTCTGATGAATTCTTAGTTTATTATCCTGACATTGTGCAGCAGTGGGACTGGCCAAGTGCTGATTTGGACTAAACCCAAAGTTCTTACAAGGTCCTTAACACCCTGTAATATTTTAAATGCTTTTTAGAGAACTGATGTATTACATTTGCTTACTTACTAGGAGATGTATTGGATGATTGAGGTAAAAGCAAAAAGGAGAATACTTTACAAGACGCAATCCTGATGTTACTGAATGCAACAACACAACAACAATAATTTCAGCATGAGTTTGGTATTTCAGAAGAGATACTTTCTCACCTGGTTTCCACTCATTCAGTGGCCACGGCTCATCTTTCAGAGGGCACAGCTTGCTGTCTGTCTGAGCTTTGTATTCCTCTGCAGTTACCTTCTTGAGGAACTGGACATTCTCTTCAGAAAGATGCTCATGCCACCACGTTGCACTGTTAATGTGCCTGACTACGAAGCCCAGTTGCCCCCTTTCCAGTGGTGGGAAAAAGTTTTAAGTGTCTTACCAGTTCAAATAATGTCTCATAACATAGATATGTTCATAATGTAATACATACTACATATCACTACATAACACAGTATACAGTCATAAAGACCGAAATTACACTAGCAAGCTATTCAAACGTCATCACTCAAACTGACCACCCTTGACCAACACCTAATTATTTGTCATGCTCTAATCTAACTTTTAAAGTATTCTAAAACACACCAAAAGGGAGCAACAACAAATCAAACAACCACTCTTTCCATGATAAAAAAAAGCGCTAGATTCGTAAATGAAGGGATAGCAGTGAGTGTTGTTTAGTTTAACTTTAGCAAGGCTTTCAAGAGTCTCCTGTGGCACCCTTCTATCCAAGCTGGGATGCTGTGGCATAAACAGCAGGGCTATCAGATGGTCAAAAACCTGGCTGGATCATCAGGCTGAAAGAGTCGCGATTAATGGTTTGCGCTCTACCAGAAGACCAGTTACAAGCAGAGTTCCTCAAGAGTCCATTCAGGGACTTGTCCTGTTTAATATCTTTATCAGTGACCTGTAAGAGGGGATGAGTGCGCCCTTCTTAAGTTTGTGAATAAAATTGAAGACAGCAGTTGATAATGCTCAAGGGTGTTCCTCTACCATTCAGAGGGACAAACCAACAAGGAACCTGATGAAATTCGTAAAGGAGAAATGCAAAGCCCCACACCTAGGACAGAATAACCTCTTGCAAGGGTACAGGCCATGACTTCAGCAGAGCTGCTCCCCAGTCAGTCCTGTGGTGTCCTGGGGGGGGGTGGTGCAAAAAGGTACAAAAGGAGCCAGAAGGCTCCTCGCAGCAATGAAGACTAACAGCAGCCTAGGCTGTATCAACAGAAGCATGGAGATCAAGGGAAACAGTTATCATCCTTTCTTCAGCACTCCAGGTAGACCACATCTGCAATACTAAATCCAGTTTTGGGTCCCCAGTGCAACAAGGATGTTTATAAACGAGCAAATCCAGCAGTGGTATGCAATAATACAGGGGCTGGAGCACTTGCCCTGTGAGAAGGATTGAAATAACTAGGCTTGTTTCATCTGGAGAAGAGGAAGCTTAGGGGGAACCTGACAGCAGCTTTCCAGTACCTATGAGAAGGTTACTGACAAGACAGAGCCAGGCCATGTTTACCGAGGTGCACGCCAGGAGAATGACAGAATTGGTATAAACTGAAAAAGGGGGGGGTTCTGAGCTGACATAAGGAAAAAACGTTCAGCCTGAGGACAGTCAAACACTGGAAGAGGGGCCCAGAGAGACTGTGCAGCTTCTGTCCTTGGAGGCTCTCAAGGCCCAAACAGACAAGCCCTGAACAACCTGGTCTGACCTCAGAGCTGGCCATGCTGTGAACAAGAGGTTAGCCTAGAAAGCTCCTCAGCTCCCTTCCAGCCCCAACAACTCTCTGTTCACTGCTAAACAGCTCACCATACTGCCATAATTTTTGTGAGGGCTGAGAAAAGCTTGAACGCTCCTCAATGCTCTGCAAGTACAACGAAACTGAATATTTGACAATACAGTTAGGGAATGCACGTGGCTAATTGTAACAGCAGGCCAAGGTGACTCAGAACACAGTAGGTCAAGTCGCTTACTATGACGCGAAGGTGCTTTGGTTGCAAAGATGCACGTCCCGCCATAACTCCCGCGCCGCTGGGGCTATTACTAAGGCTCGAGTGCCCCAGCAATACACCGGGGCCCTACCACCCTTGCACGTGCCACCAGGCGGCACCCAGAGGCCTCTCCAAACGGTGGAGACCAGAGACGCTGCCGAAGGGAGGGGGCCGCCGAGGCGTCCCTCATCTCGGGGCTGCGACAGCAGCCGAGCCCCCCTCTAGCCCCCGCTCTTCCCGGCCCTTCCCGCCCACCGCGCACCCTTCCCGCAGCAGAACCTTCCCCTCCTGGCCCTTCCGCTACCTGTCGCCGGAAGCCCCCGCCGCTGCCCAGAGCGGCCTCCCCGGCGCTGCCGCCCACAGCCGGCCCCCCAGCCGGCCCAGTAGCCCCCAGCCCGCCATGCCGCGACCGTTGGCGGAGCCGCTGCCGGCTTCCGGCGTCGCCTGGTCCGACACCGAAAACCTTCCGTGCTGCCTCAGAAAGAAGGTTCCGACCCGCACCCCCGGCGGCGGAAGACCGCTTACTCAAAAGTTAACACAAAAACTCCCGAACCAACCCAAAGACGTGGTCGTGCGTCAGCCTCCCCGCACACCGCTGCCTCAGTGCCTTCCCAAACCGGCCCAAGGGGACAGGTTACTTCCCCGCCCAAGCGAAGGCACCTGCCCTGCGGCACTGCGTCGCGTTTAACCTGGGACCCGGCTGGTGGCAGGTTGGGCTTCTCCGTACTGCCCGAAGGCCCCGTGGGTCGGGGCTGCGGCACGCGTGGCCGATGGGGCTTCTCTGACACGGCGGTGGGAGACCGCACCCAAGGGGTGATGGGGGAGGATGTGCAGAATAGCCACGGGCACCCATTCCCTGCGACCCCGCCAGCACTGCCGTTGCTCCCGTGCCTCCATTCTGGCCACGAGCCGGCAAAGTCCAACCGATGGATTCAAAACCTTCCCCCATCGTGCAGGCCTCAGGCGGGTGCCTGGGGGGTCTGGGCAGAAGCATCTCTGCTTTATCAAAACAGTGCGGGGCTGAACTGCTTCAGGCACTCCTTGCAGTGGGTAGGCCACGGAAGGGTGGGAGGGCAACGTTTGTGGCAAGTAGTACATTTAATGTAGTCGGTGATGTTACAGCTGATGCTGCACTAGGTAGGATAGTGAATGGGTATGAACCCAAGATTCCCTTTTGGTTTTGACAGAAGTATCTTTTTTAATATGTGACTGTTCGGTGTGGCCAGCCGAAGCCCATCATTGCTTCTCCTCTTTACCCTGCCTCTCCATTGTTTTCCCCACCGTGGTTTCTGTGTGCGTGTGTTGCACTCGAGGCTTGTGGCCGGCTAGCCAGATCCAAGAGAGGCTGTAGGCACCTCGGAGTGGGTAAGACTTAGTAGAATTTTGGCATTCATACCCAAAATTGTGATCCAGAAAACTACCAACAGCTTACACATGCGCACGCACACATGTGCGCACACACGCTCTCTCTCTCCCCTGTATTTTCTCTGTGGCAAATGGCACTTCCTGTAAATAAAGGGGTAAAACCAACCTGAGAAATGTAACCTTATCCTAGGAGTCCTCTAGCTCATCCTTCCCATTCAAAAAAATGTGATTGTAAATGTACTGATGCTTTGCACCTGAAATGTCCATGCCACTTAGGAGTAAAGGTAGTTTGTCTGGTACCTCTTTCACTCTGGAGAGGTTGGAGATAAGTTTAGATTAACATAGCAGGTGTGACTGCAAGACCCGTAATCCCACATGAGAAAAGTCAATCTGAATAACCAGCTGCGTTCTTCCTGGGAGTAAGATGTGTCCTGCTGGTGCAGCCAGAGAGCTGAGCTGAAGGAGGCAGCTCTGTTTGACTCGTCAGCAAAGATCTTACTGCAATACAATAATGAGGCTCACTACGCCACACGCCCTTCCATCACAGTATTTGTTGTGTGAGAAAACCCAAGGGATGTAGTAGAGTGTTGCAGACCTGCAGGGCTCTGCCATGCAAATCTGCTTAGAGCCAGGGCCTTCTGCCTCTGCATTTTGGAATATCACCTCTGCAACCTGCTGCAAGCTTTGGCTTGGACCACTGTTCTCCATTGCACTCCGCAGGTTCTCTAACAGATCAAACTGTAAACCTTTTTTTTTTTTTAATTACTGTACACTTAGTTTCCCCCACACAACTGAAAATACAACTCAGCTCAGTATCTGGCTCAAGAATTATGGATGTTAATGTATTTTGGGCTAATAGGGATCATGAATATCTTTGAGTATTCGTGGACTTTTGGGTTTTGAATAGGATTTGAGAAACAGTAAAAAGGAATGCAGGACTGCAGTATGCAGAGAAGATATTTTAGCTCATCAATTACCTCAAAAGGACAAAATATAATTTATTTTAAAGGGATTTTCAGAATTTAAAATGATCCATCAAAAGGCAGTAGAAGTTTAAATTTGCATAAAAAAATCTATGAGAGAAATTGATGGCGGTTCAGCCTAAAGGCAAAATGGCCTCGCTAAAACCCTAAGTAGATAAAAGAGGAGAAAAAAATGCCATTTCAGAGATATATTCATATACTTAATGATGTTATCCTGCACAAAGCCCCTACTATCTTATTGCACTGAGTAACTTGGAGCAATGAAACTAACATTCAAAGCCTCATTGGAAAGCCTTTACCCTATGGCTAGTTTTGTCTTCTGTGCACTCTCCTACACCAGCTCACCATGCTATTATGTGTTTGTTTTACATGCTGGAATCTGGACAGATTGAAGGAGATTTCCAATTGATTTTTCAGTATCATGGAGGTGTCTTTTCAAATATCTTGAGGGCTGCTACAGAATTGCTGATCTATATTACCACTGATAATGATTTGTTTTTAAGTAGACAATATTTGTAATCTGGATTGTGTGAAGTAAACAGAAAGATCTGCAGCAACTGTGATTCTCTTGAGACACGTCAACCACCTACATACATGAAAATGATGGATGATTTATGTAGCTCAGCGTACAATAACCATTGAACAACCAGGTGTTCATCTCTGCATTTTATGTGATGCTACATTATAGAAGCACCTTGTAACACCTTTGCTAATGAAGAACTGTAACTGTCCAATTCCATGTACCCATAAATGCTTCAAAAATCAGTTTAGCCAAAGATTGTATGTACCAGAAGAACAATTTATCTGATTCCCAATTTTTCTTGCTGAAAGCTTTCTTTTACTTTCCTTCAGTCTGGCAAATAATAAAGAAAAGGCTCAACTGCTCCTCAGCTGTACGTTACATCCCTAAATCCATCCCCAGGGTAAAGTAATACTGTTTACATGGCGAGAGCACCATCATGCCTCTGAGCATCTCCAATCACTTTTCAAATATTAAAGTCCCCCAGTACCACTGTGAGGTATTTGTGAATACATGGCAGTGACCTTCATTTTACAGAGGAGGAATTTGAGGTGCAGAAAAGTTAAACAACTTGGTCAAGATTACAAAATAAAATACTGGAGGGGCAAAGAACATGGAGTCATTGATTCTTCAGTCATGTACTTTAACAGATACAAAATGCTCTTTCTGAGAATAGAGAAGGAAAGAAAAAAGGGGGGAAATGGGAATAAGAAACTAGAGATGTTGTAGATAAGAAGATACATTGGCAGAGTGGTGTATGAGATATAAGGGAAAATCACAGTAGCTTCCAGCTGAAATACATCCACAGAGGGTGAGATGTGCAGCCTGCTGGGGTAAGCTTTCCAATGAACAGTCAACCATTAAATGGAAATGTGGATTTGAGATCTATCAGTTGGGACATCTTCAGACAGTTTATACCTATGACCAAGTAATACTGGCTGCTGTCCAATACCCGATCAGCTGAAGGAATCTTTACTAGCAAGCATGAATGATTGCGCTGCAAGATGTAGATGGAGCAGAACTGAATGTACTGGGAAGACAGCCCCATGCATCTTGGCTCTCCCACTGCCTTCATTTTATGGTACAAGGTCATCAATCAAAGCTGATCCCGTGGAAGTTACTTCTAAAGGAGAATCAGGGAGCTAGAGTTCTGCATTACCTGCAAACTAATTTGAAAATACACATTTTTAAAACCAAAAACCCTTGCTCACAGGTGAGAGTTTCCAAAATATTTAGCACTGGCCAAAACCAGCTTCTTCTGGAACTAGCAACAAGAATCTTTTCAATTCAGTGGGAACACAACTTGTCCAAAGCTGTGCCCTTCGGACAATGCCACACAAACTATTTTGGTCAAATTTTGTCCTTAACTTCTAACAAGTCACCTCTTCCACTATTGTCTTTCAGGAAATGAAGAAGCCAAAATTCAAACACTAAGAATAAGAATGATCTAATTTCTTCATCTAAATACATAAATATTTCAATGGGAAGATGAATCCACTGCCAATCTATTCTTGTATGTCCTCTTTTTTTAAAAAAAAAAAAAAAAGCTGGCTTGAATATTCTTTTGGTACAAAACCAGTTTTTCTATCACACACAAGTGATCTGTGTGTGCATGAAGTTAGAAGTCACTGGTGGTCACAAAATCAGGCTGTGCAAAATTTCTTTGGGAAAACATGTCACGCAAAGGTGAATACTGGGTGTGAGATTAAAAAATACAAATGAAACAAAATAAGAATTCCCAAACATAACAGATTCTAAATTTAGGTAGCCGAAATACAACCTGTTTGAAAGCCAGCCAGATGGTTTGGATTAGGTAGGCATATTTTAAGACACGCAATCCTGATGGATCATGCCCTACGAGCCAGATCTGTTTCTGAACCCTTCGTAACAGCTGGATGTATCAGGCTTTTGAAAAATTGCAACTCAGGCCACAGACCAAGCGGGCACGTTCGGGTGCCCATGTTAGAAGCTGCTAGCATTAGAAATGTTCGTGCTTTGGGCCAGGTATTTCTTGAAAGACTTTATTACCCTTTTCTTGGAATGTGGAAGTTGAAAGCAGGCAGCCTTGTGGCAGGGAGAGAAATGAAGACGACGACTGCAAAACTGTGTTGGTTTTATTTTAAACATGCAAAATACAGTTCATGCATCTGCCATTTTGAAAAATCTCTCAATTCATAGCAGATTAAACCAAAGACATTTTGGCTATAGACTCTCAATAAATATTTCAAAATGCTTTACAGTGTAAAGATAAGAAATTTAGCAAAATTTCAACAAACCTGTATAAAAAACAGATACAGATAACTTTTTATTTCAAGGCGACATGCTGTAATGTAAAGAGTTCACTTTTTTTTTTGATGTTTTTTTTCTCATAAAAAGTTTTCAACGATACAACCGCTTAACTGATTTAAGCCTTTAGGCTACACATGCAAAAAAAATGGTTATTTTAGTTAAAAATCACCAAAACGTGCTATTTTTTTGTTTCATTTTTAAGTACAGTAGTTGTAGACAGTAGCATTTTTCTTTTTTAATTTTGTAAAAGAGTGCAGGCAGGTTCATGGAGCTAGTGTCCTGGAAGACTCATACTCTGACATACATTTTGGTTTTATCCCTTTGCCATTGTAATAGTCCACGACTTGGTTTGGAACTTCAGCCAAAACGCTTTTTGCTAGAGCAGCTGGGGATGCCTGTAGGAAATGGTAGAAAACACAAGTGTTAACCTCTCTCCGTGCTAGAAGTGCCATGGTTTTTAGAGGCATTGGTGCCATGAGATCAAGGTGGGAAGCATGGTACAGAAATGGAAGGCAAAACAGACTCAAAGTGGGTGACATTATTGCTGGAAGCTCATTTTGTGAGTCAGTCTGGGCTTGTAGCTATACCTGCCTGAAAGTACGCTAAAGCCGAAAGTGCTCTGCATGTTTTTCAGGTCCATTTGGCCTATTTTAAGTTCAGGGTAACTGAACTTCCCCGCACTCTGGGAGAGCACCACATCATGATTGAAAAGGGCCGCAAAGACTTCATTCATTGTACTCAGTGAGGAACCCTGCAGAGCTTCAAGTTGAACATGAATGGACAGCACTGTAACAGGGAGGCCTTCATCACCATTTGGCTCTTCAGTATGTGGCATGGGGTTTGAATGCCTGGGGAAGTTTTTAATCAATAAAAATATTTTTGTTTATTGGAATTTAACCATGGCCATGAGAGAGCTTCAGTCCTAGGCTTTGTGGAGGATTTAAAGCTCTTCCTGCAACGTTTAAATGGTGGATGTCAACCAGACTTAAGAACTGATGACCCTGAAATGTAGAGATGGATATAGAGATGGCCACTGGCTTTTGCCACAGGCAGGGAGGTGGGCTGCCCCTCAGTGCAATGAGAAACCATGCCCTCCACTGACATCACACAGTTGCTGCCTCACATCCTGACAATGTTTCATTTTAAACAGCAGGGCCTGTGGGCATTTTGTGGGCAGCCATTACCTGTCTGTGGTGCAGGGATTTTCCTCTGCCCCTGCGTTCAGCAGTGACAGAACTGGGATCCTGCTCTCCCATGCAGCTCAATAGCACCCTCCTGCCCCGTGTTTTGGATTTGCTTGTTTCTAAGTAGTTGGGTAAAGCTGATTCCACCCTCCCGGGAGCCAGCCTGCCTGACCATGTTCCCTCTGAACCCACCACCAAAATGCAGCAAAAATGCAGAGTAAACATCAGTTTGAGAAGTTTAAACTAATGTGTTTATCTCCAGATACAGCACACATGGATCACACGTTGCAGCTCAGATGATGCACGGGAACTCCTCAACCAGTGGCTGGGTCACACTGCTTTTGCACACCAAGTACTTTTTCCCACACTAAAGAACAGTTCCCTCCTCACTGTCTGTAATATTGACAGCCAGCTTCAAAACTATGTCACAAAGTGGTTGTATTGACCGTTTATCACCCTACTCTATTTAATGAGGTGGGATCCTTATCCTTCCAGAGTCTTAAAATTAGCCTTACAAGGATGTAAATGGTAAACTGTCCATAGGCAAGCTAATCCAGGGGTGCAGAAAGCCCCTGGGCTATTATTAATTCCGGTATTAAATGCTGCAATACTACAAATACAGACATAATGCTAGCAAAACTGGAAACAAAACTATTTTTTGTATGTTGAGTCACATATGTGATCAGTAACAAATAAAATGAACCGCTATTTCCCTACCCTGATGTTGATACCAAAATATTTGTGCAGACAAAAAAGCCTGGAGCATTTCTGCATGAACTGGCAAAGCAGAGCCCATACTTTGCGTGACAGCGCAGTAACTGTTCTCAGGTGTTACACAGTAACAGAACCCATTTATTTTAATCCTTCAAAGTGAAATGCATGGTTTTCCACAGTTGCCCCGTTATTGCCTAATCCTGTTTTCTCTGAAATCAGCACAAAATACCCCTTGGAGTCAGGCAGATGGCTGATTTCTATGTTGCTACTGAGAATTACCGTTTTTTAAATCTCCTTCCCAGTGTGCCAAAGCTGTATATACCTTAGCCTGCCTCTGTGCCATCTTACCAAAAATACAACCCTACATAAAGGGTTAAAACTTAAACATAAAGTGGGAAGACTCCTGGGCCATCACTGCACACACAAGCCCTAGCAATCAGGAAATTTCACTCTGCTCTATCTTAGTGCTGGGCAGGAGCACTTGCCACCAGCTTCTCTGGATCACGTGTAGTCCACGTGTCTGAAAATCGGGCCAATACTCATCTCTCTGCATCGTCCTCTCATTGCCGCTTCTCTTCTGACGCCACATCCATTCTTCCCAAATGAAGGGTCAGCCCTTCAGAAGGGGCTCCGTCAGGGCTCAGATGCACGGCTGAATCGCCACCACTTGAGGAGTCAACTGAGCTATGCGCTCCTCGCCCAGTGTGCATGTGAAGCCCTTCACCGAGGTTTGAGCAAACCCTTTTACTGTACCCACAGGCTCACAGGCCACGTGTGGCCCCACGCAGTGTTGCCCTGGGCTAGCTGGCTTGACTCCGCGCTTCAGTCTGAACATGGACAACTCTTGCGTAACAGAGTTTCATCATGGTGGTGATGTCTGTTGGTCCTGGGGCTCCTTCTAGCAGGGAGCATCCCAAAACCAGGGTTAGGGGTGATTTCCTGTCTGACGATTTGGGCCGCCTCTACCTTACATACTTTTGTGGTGGCAAAGCACTCTCACTTCGAGACCAGCTGGTGCAAAGCAGTGTTTGTACAAGTAAGAATCAGACTCAGTAACTTCTGAGCTAAAAACCACCCCCAGTTCAGCAGTGCTGTGTAAGGGTTACCTTCGCTGGGTTTTTAACACTGATGGTAGGTACATTAATGTTGTACTGTAATGTTTTCTCCACTGTTTAGCTGCTATGCTTGAAGAGCATCCTAGCAATAAACACCTCGAGATTAATAGTTCTCAACTGATGGCTAATACACAACAATCAGGTTAGCCAGCAGCAGGAAAATAATCCCTTATGATGATAATTGGTGTATATTACAAATGACTGTTGATTCAGTTCTATAGCTTCACCATGCTTAATCTTTAATTACAATGCATAGTGCAAAACATTGCTCCTTGCAGTGGTTAAGAGCTGTGCTTGCCACACTTATTTGTGATACACGTGTTATTAAGTCACAGTTGTTAGCCTTTATGATTAAATACAATGCAGAGCGGAATACAATCTACCTGTGCACAGTAAATATGTCATGAATCCTAAAGGCAGAGAATTTCAGCTCTTAAAATATGACTGTGAATCGACTGAGACAGGTGATTTTCTTCAACTACATTTCAGTGATTGTGAACATCGCTGTTCTACAGTTTCAGGTGAAGGACACTCACATCGTTGGGGTGGTGATAATTATAGAGAGAAGAAATTCACTTGGGCTCAGGGAAAATATTTTCCCTTTGTTTGTTATGTTCCCCTGTAGTGAATTGCACATGTCACCCACTATACAATGGGACATTTTTTAAACAGTAATGGTTACCTTGATTTTATCAAGTCTCTGCAACTACAGGATTTGCCAAGAATCACTACAATTATTATTATTATTATTTCGATAGATTCAAAGATAGGGCTTAAAGAGAGAGTAAAAAAGGTAAGGCGCTTTACTGAAGCACCCCTGATACACTATATCATGTAGGAGATTAAACCCCTATAATAAAGATGTCTGTCTACGTTGGGTCTTCAGTCAGTAAAACATTGAAGTGCATATGAGGTTTTAGGTATGTGAATAATTGTAACAAATTGAAATGTATTAAATGCCTGTATGAGTGCCGTGCAGGATCAGAACCTTCTCTGAAGTCAAACTTATAAAATAAAAGGGGTTCACTCGGTAGGTTATTTTTACAACTTCCTTCTTCCTCCTTTCAATTTTCTCACAGGGACAGCTTTTGGCTATATTATTTTTGATCTCCTTGGATAGATATGAGATTTTGAGTTCCACACGGACCTGAGAATTGAAGTAATAAAAAAAAAAATAATGTTTGGATTGACTCCAAATGAGTTTTAGTTTACTGTTCCAGCAAAACAAAAAATAATTGCTCACAAATAACATTTTATTACCTTCTTCTGTCAGTAGTCGAGGTAATATGGATTTAGGCATAAATAAATACTTGATTTATCAGAGAAACCTTTAAACCTTATATAACTTGATTTGTAGTCTTTCTATAAAGATCCTTCAACTTTTTTTTTTTTACTTAATAATTGAACATCCTAAATACCAAAACTAAGCAGAAGGTACATTGACAAAAGGGATGGGATTTTTAAGTAAATACATCTTTTACTTAAAGCTGCTAAATGTAATATGCTGATTTATGGTAATTATTGTGTGTCATCAGAACTGATCTGACAAAAATCTCCCAAATGGGTTAAATCCACATTTTTCTGTGGGGAAAAAAAAAGTTTGAATCAAAACATCACATTCATTTCTACCATGAACCATTATTTCACTAGTTGATGCAAAATAAATGGTCTTTTGTTTGTGATGAGGATAAGTAAGCAAGATAGCTGTGAAAGTCACTTTGTTCAGAGAAAGAGATTATTTGGGATATGACAATAAAGAAATTCAACCAAAAGTGGCTATTGTTATGGGCACTCATCCATTACACTGACATTTGTTGAAAGGCTGAAAGATCACAATAAACAGACTAAATATCAAGTTGCATAAGATATATTGACTTTTCTGATATAGCAAGTACGTGATCTATCTCTATATATTATCTGTGCTACTGAGAGAAAAGGGGAGAAAAATATCACTATTTAACAAGAGCAATAAATTCTTTAAGATTGCTATCCTCTCCAAGTACTGGGGAAGTTAATCTAAACCAGCTAAAAATAATACATGCTTGTCATTTGACCAATGCTAGCAATTAAAATCACACACAGAATCACTCACAAGTCAACACCAGAGGCACAATATATTCAGTGCCCAGAACTGCAACTGTCAGCATTAATCTATTCAATCAAGGATGATTTCAACTTTGTTATAAAATCACAAAATGAAACTGAAAATAACAAATGCAGCTGGCTTTGCCAGTTCCTTGAGGAAACATGTTTTCAACTAATTGAAAGTAGGTCTAGCACTAGCCCATAAATAACTTGCCTCTTGACACTTTTACAACAGACTACAGTGCAGCACTATGTGCCTGTGATAATCTGACGAAGGAGAATCACAGCCTACGAGCACGTCATGCTCATACTTTGTTCCAGCAGACAGGTGACTGAGTGGGACTGTCAACATAGAAATGTATGTATCTACAATTCAGTGGCAAATCTGCAGCCATTTGGCACGGCATCACCAAACTAATAGCACAAGGTGAGTTGTACCTCCTATGAGGATCCATTTACATAAAGGTAGAGTGAAAAGAGGAACAAGTCTGTTTCTCTTACTTCTTAGGAAGGTTTGTGAAAGTAAGAAGTGTGTTTAGACAAATATGGCAGAATTATATTTTGAAGAGAGAAAAAAAGAACAACAATTGAGAAGAGGAAAATAAAATGAAGGTATTTTGGAAGTAGCAAAAAGGCTCCTGTGGTAACAAGAAGCCTAGAAAAACTGAAGAAATGTAAGTACTGCAGACCCATATGCAGACCAAAATCAACCCAGAATTGAAAACTATTGTGTGACAAATCCAGCTCTGGCGTATGAGAGCAATTGGAAAGGGCAATCTCATGCGGGGAATGAATCAGCTACACTGTGCAGTAAAGAAATTTTCAAATCAAATATTGAAGATATCCTTCCTAGACACTGTGGTGAGCAAAAGAAAAAGTCTACTTAAATATCACAGAAAGGAAGGGAGAGAAGGATGGAAAAACAGAGGGATGCGATCAGTATCACAGAGGAACACAGCGGCCATTTTACACCTCCATATGGAGGAAAACATACAGCATACAATAGAGCATACAGTACAGCAGAGAGGAAACAGTCTAGAAGGTTCCTGGACTGTGTGGAAGATAACTTCCTGATACAGCTGGTGAGTGAGGGAAGGCATCCTGCTGGACCAGTTGTTCATGAACAGAGAAGGACTTGGGGGTGATGTGGTGGTTGGAGGCTGTCTTGGGCACGGCAATCATGAAAAGATAAGAGTTTCTCATTCTTGGGAAAGTAAGGAGAGGAGCCAGCAGAACTGCTACCTTGGACTTCCAGAGGGCAGACTTTGGCCTGTTTAGGAGCCCAGCTGACAGACTCCCTTGGGAGGCAGTCCTGAAGGGAAAGGAGTCCAGTCAACATTCTTCATGAAGGAAATCTTAGAGGTGCAGGAGCAGGCCATCTCCATGTGCCGAAAGACGAGTCGGCGGGGAAGAAGATTGGCCTGGTTGAACAAAGAGCTTTGGCTGGAACTCAGCAAAAAAAAGGAGAATTTATGACCTTTGGAAGAAGGGGCAGGCAACTCAGGGATACTATAAAGATGTCATTGGGCTATGCAGGGAGAACATTAGAAGGACCACAGCCCAACTAGAACTTAACCTGGCTACTGCTGTAAAAGACAAGAATTGTCGTGAATGGAGTTAACTCCAATTGGTGGCCGGTCACAAGTGGTGTTCCCCAGGGCTCAATACTGGGGACAGTTCTGTTTAATATCTTTATCAATGATGTGGATGAGGGCATCGAGTGCACCCTCAGTAAGTTTGCAGATAACACCAAGTTGGGCAGGACTGTTGATCTCCTTGAGGGTAGGAAGGCTCTAGAGAGAGATTTTGACAGCTGGATTGATGGGCTGAGGCCAACTATATGAGGTTCAACAAGGCTCAGTGCTGGGTCCTGCACTTGGGTCACAACAACTCTGTGGAATGCTACAGGCTTCTGGAAGGCTGCCCAGCAGAAAAGGACCTGGAGGTGTTGGCTGACAGGGCTGAATATGAGCCGGCAGTGTGCCCAGGTGGCCAAGAAGGCCAACAGCATCCTGGCTTGTATCAGGAATGATGTGGCCAGCAGGAGTAGATAAGTGATTGTCCCCCTGTACTCAGCGCTGGTGAGACTGCATCTTGAGTACTGTGTTCAGTTTTGGGCCCCTCGCTACGAGAAAGACATTGAGGTGCTGTAGTGTGTCCAAAGAAGGGCAACGAAGCTGGTGAAGGGTCTGGAGCACAAGTCGTATGAGGAGCGGCTGAGGCTCAGAACTGGGGTTGTTTAGCCTGGAGAAAAGGAGGCTGAGGGGAGACCTTCTCACTCTCTGCAACTACCTGAAAGGAGGTTGTAGGCAGGGGGGTGTCAGTCTCTTCTCCCAAGTAACAAGCAACAGGACAAAAGGAAATGGCCTCCAGTTGTGCCAAGGGAGGTTCAGATTGGATGTTAGGAAAAAATTTCTCCACCGAAAGGGTTGTCAAGCCTTGGAAGAGGCTGCCCAGGGGAGTGGTTGAGTCACCATCCCTGGAGGGATTGAAAATGTAGATGTGCTGCTTAGGGACATGGTTTAGTAGTGGACTTGGCAGTGTTAGGTGAACGGTTGGACTCGATGGTCTTTTCCATCCTAAATGATTATATGATTCTGCTCTATTAAAAGGGCCCTGAAAAACCTGGCTGTGCGTGGCAAAGCTCCTTCTGTGGGTTAACAGTGTCTCTACCCAGCTGGTGAAAAAGTCCCCGGGACAGATGCTGCAATGTAGGGCAGGTGACTGAGGAGAAAAGTACATGGCCAAGGGATTATTTCAAATTTGGCAATTTAATGCTGGGTGTCTCCCTTCCTCTCCTGCAGAGTGTCTCCTACACCAGACAGGAACAGCTCGCTGAGGGTACAGCGAAGTTCTTAGCAACGGCACTTCCTTGGATTTGTTCTTGTACAGAATTTGGCTAAAGGGTTTGGAGGCAACCAGGATGCTGTGGGTGGATAGTCCTGCCTTTGAGAACTTAGGCACCTAAAATTCAATAAGGAAACAGCCTCCTGGGGAATACTGTGAGCACAAATCCACAGTTATTTCAGCTGCCTGTGAAAATGAAGGGAATGAAAAGCAGAATACAGACACACCAGGAAAAATAAGTCAGGGAGGAAATGGAAGTAAGGACTGGCACCACAAGAAGCACATGGATTCTGCCTCATCTCTTCTTTCCCCACCCATACCATCTCACTAATGGAGCACATTTCATTCTGTATTCATTTTTTCTCCATTTCTGACACAACAATGCCATAGGTTTACTAAACACTTCATGCTCATCCAAAGTCAGGCCCAGCCCAGGGACCATTCACTATACGTTATATATACATTCACCCTTCTGCGGAATGGATGGAAAAGTCGGCTTACATGTTTGAAGTTCCTAAATGGCACAAACTGGACAATGTCTCGAAGCACAGGTTCACCCTTGGGAGACCTCAGGATCCCATCATCGCCATCCAGCATCTGCATGTCACTAAAATCGGCGTTCCCCACCCCGACGATGATGACTGACATGGGAAGGTGAGAGGCATGGACAATGGCCTCTCTGGTGTCAGCCATGTCTGTGATGACGCCATCCGTCAGAATCAGCAAGATGAAATATTGCTGAAGTTGTTGGACGAGAAGTGAAAAATTGTATCATTAGTTAATCTTCCAAAGCTGCTTGCCCTTTTCCAGTATAAAAGTGTTTCTAGTAACTCACACATGGATTTTTAAATAGAAAAGAGCCTTTCTAGTCACTCAAAGGTTAAGTGTGTTTCCCATCCAAATCTCCTCAACTACCAATTTCTCCTCTTCTGGACTTTAGCTGTAGTGGAGTTCATTTCCAGGAGCTGGAGGGAGCCAAGGGATGCACAGTGTAGAAAAGGGGGTTTCCAGCTGCTAGGGCTGGGAAAGTCATGACTTTGGCTGGGAAGTCTGGAGTAGTCCTGAGATCCTCACTAGCACTATTTTCCATCTGCTGCACAATCGCTTCTGCTGACAGTTTCCGATCACATTTTTTTCCTCCTTTGGGAACCAGCGGGAGGCAGGGAGGAATGGGGTATTGAAGCGTTACAAGCTTGTAGCAGAGCTGTCAGGGAGGTTATGACAGCACTTTGCAGAGGAGCTTTGCTAACAGGCAAGCAGGATGGGTGCAGCTGTCTGCAAACTGGAGGGTGACCCACTGCTGCCTGTGGGAGAAGCACCACACCATAGCAGGTCTACTGCATTCTGCAGAGTAATGGGGTCCCTGAGGAGAGCAAGGGCATATGCAGGGAGGAATATATCCAACTTCAAACACTTCAGATGGAGCCCTGAAGACAGGTTTTCTCATTCTCTAAAGGACAGCAAGCCATTTTGTGCGCTTGTCATTTCTTTCCCAAAACTCTAAAGCCCACTGAACTGGGATCGTGGGCTATGACATATCTTCACTTGGTAATGGCAAGAGTGACTCTCACTTGGATCCTTTATGAATTGTTAGGCAGCAGGAGTCGTTTAACAAACGTGCATTAACAGGAAAAATGAACAGGTCATAGAATTTGGTCACTCTGCACGAGCAATACCAACACACTAAACATCATTAAAGTTTATGTATATGCAGTTATATAAACTCCAAGTGTTCTGTTCATAATCTCCTGCCATAAATAAAACAAAACATACAAGGAGAAAACTTCATCTTGAAGACTCATGCTACAAATTAATTTGTTTTTCAAACAGAAAGAGGGGAAGTTTAGATTCAGAAGAATGAAGCAACTTATTCAATATTCAGAGGCAGCACTGGGAACAGAGTGAGCCACCTCAGGATTAGGTGGGTATGGAAATTCAAACATAGCAATTCCCCATTTTAGGACTGGGACCCTAAATACTATCAAAACCCTGGAAACAGCAGTGGAGTGACAATCACAAGCCCAGACTCATAAACAGAAATCTTTGGAAACTGCTGCATTAATAGGACTTTAGAAAAGGCTCAGCACATGAAGAAAGCTCAGAGAAAGCTCTAGGCCTAGGGATGAGATGCATGCCAATGTACAGCTCTATTCTGTTCCTATACATAGGCATTTTTCTTGCAGCACTATACAAGTTCTCTCTGACATCCTTTACTCCCACAGCACTGGTCTTGTGAGGGTTTCAGATCTCACATATTCTCTCCAGTTCCTTCATTCTCCCTTTCTCCCATTCTGTCTGGAAGGCAGGAGAAAAATAAACCTAATGCATTTCAAAGACGTACATTTAAAACATGAGCTATGCTTAAGTCTTTTAGCCCAAGAAATCTGTCATGGGTTTTGTATCAGATGCAGGCTAACAGACTTGTCTCCTGATTTCTAAAAGGCACATGATACTCCATGTCAGTAAGAGCAAATTGAAAACTGTATCACTATAGTTTTCAAAGGAATGATTGGAAAAATCCCCTAGTTGGAAAAAAAAAAGTTTTAGTACAGCCTCTGACAGAGATTTGAAATTGGGTGTAGAGAAACATTTGAACTCATCTTCTTGTACGATCAACACTTTAGGGCTTGGCCCCTAAATTTTTGTAACTTTAGTGGTGCCATTTGTGTTTCCACAGTGAAGAACTGGGTGTGTTACAGTAAAACAGCTCTAAAAGCAGGAAACGGAACAGTGGGGGAAGAGTTTAAAGTTGTGACTATCGAAGCTATGAAGGTCAGATACACTGCTCCAGCTGGCACAGACTCAAGCTGCCTTCTGTGAAGGCAGTTACTGAAAACTGAAGGTATGATTCACATACATGAAAAGGCCTTGTTTTGATGGCCTGTGAGAGACCCATCATAAGACAAGAAAAAAGCCAAACACAGCATTATGCCCTTACCGAGGCCTCCTTGGTATTGGTTTCCTCTGATGCTGATTTTGCCACCTTCTGGATGATGGGAGCAATGTTTGTCGGCCCATACAGCTGCAGCTTGGGAAGGCAGCTCTGATAAGCCTCCACAACACCTTGTATTCCTGGCATGAAAAGCCACACAAAATGCAAATAAATGTGGAGCACATCACCAATATCACGCTTGCTTAAAATGTAAATAAAAGGTAGGTTCTCAATGAATAAATTCAAAATATCCCACAATTAACAAGGACTAACAACTTCAGATAATTTCCGAGAAGCTGTCTCTAGTCGCCTTGAATCTAGTTTGTAATATACATATATATATATGCTTCTCCTTCCCAGCAGTTTTTAATGCCTATTTTCCAGGAATCATCTTGCAATGCAATAGCTTCCATCCTTCTCAGTTCAAGGTGTAAGTGATCACCAGCTAAGATTCATGCTAAAAGGGTAGACACAAATTAAAAACACTTCAACACTTCTCTCCCTTCCTGTTCAGATAAATATTTATTTCTGTTTATCATGGTAGTTACCAACAAATTTGCCCTTTGTACTTACAACCTAGAGCTGTCAAGGAATTCAAACGTCTTTTCAAATACCTGACTGCCCTGTGCTAAGAGAATAATTTTTCAGGGTGAATTTGCATAATTGCTCACAGGTTGAATTCGACTATGCCCAAAAGCTGTGAAATCTTGGAAGAAACAGCAGGATGCTTTGCAGTCTACAGAAAAATGAGCTTTAGTCAAGAAGTTTTGATGGAGAACTAGCTATTTTTGGCTTTTTCATTTCAGGATATATAGCCAGAGCAGGGAGAGCAGACTTCTGCTGACACACTTGACAGATCACAGAATGGAAATTGGTGTTTTCAATCATTGAGAAGAAGGATTTCTTGAAGTGATGCACATTAGCCTCTGCATTCAGAACTCCCAGCTTACCAGACCTAAAGGATTAGAGGTCTAAAGTTGGAAAGAAAGTGATAGACTGAAGAGCTTTGTAAAGGATGCTGAAGAATGAAACGACTTCAATAACATCCTAAGCCAGTTTCAGTTTGCACTGAGACTACCTCACTCATGAGGTTTTACTCAACCATGTTTATAGGATATATGGCTGCAGACCCGTTACTAACAAATTGCAGGGAGTTGTAATTGCTTTACAACAGTACACCTGAACCTCCTATGAAAAAATGGTGGAGAACGCAATCTTCTCTCTTCGTAGATAGTTACAAACGTATTTTTCCATTGCAGTACTCACAGACAAAAGAACACGCTCCAATTATAGCTATGATTGGCTAAAATGTTAGAGTAATGTTACAAAATTTCCCTTGGTAATTCAAGTGACTAAATTACATATTGCAAAACTAACCTTTTGTTAACTCCCAGTTTAAAACCTGCTAAAGATTTCATTACATATACTTACTGATCTTGCATGAAGGCCTCATAAATCTTCCCTAAGACGATGACAAGATACACTGTAGTTTTTTTCTTGTGCATTAAAATAGTATGAGATAAACCTTACTCCCTGCATTCCACACAGATTTAGCGTGGTTCGTGTCAGAAAGTTGCTTTCATCTTCGAAAGAAACATGTTCTAGAAACATAATTTCTTGTTTGCTATCTCAGATTAATCTCTCTCAGAAATATCTACTGTTCTTATATATTCAAATCCAACAGGATATGTGAGCGGCTCTTGGACTCCTTTACTTTAGGGAGCGCCAATGTGCATTTTTCTTCACAATTCAACTCTTTACATTTTTAATTGGAATCCACTTTCAATAACTCTGATGAAATACAGTGTATGCATATAAATATGGGCTTAAGATGCAGGTAAAATGCATGCATGTGTAGAAGCATTCATTCAGGTTAGAGGTTGTCACTTACTTTCCTCCTCAGACAATAAAGGCTAAATACTGAGTGTAAGACTATAAATATAATATACTAATAATAAATATACTAATTATAAGGCTATAAATACTAACATTTTCAAGAATGGAAATGATAATAGAGGAGGAAAGGTGAGGATATCCATATTCTATGAATTCCAGGGATCTTCATGTCAATACACTGCCCTTATTCAATGTAGCACGATGCTTCACACTACCTTGCGCCAGCAAAAGCTCACTAGTTCCACACAGAAAGGGATTTCATTCTTTAAAAGCAAATTAGACATATACTTTTTATATTGGATCCAACCTCTGTTTCTTGGTTTAAAGCAAGATACTCTTCAGCAATTTTCCTTTGTTTTTTGGCAAGTATGCTAAATATTCCAAGGAAAAACAGTGTGGTCACTAAGCACTTTATCTCCCTCTCACTCTTGCATCCTCTCTCCACATGATATGCTGGTGTTACTGCTCTTTGTGTCACCTAATACAGTGAGAGGATCTAGAAAACATCATAGAACAATTGGCAGTAGGAACTAATCAAGCATCCATCACAGGCAGGTGATGAGCAAGCTGCAGCAGATGATTAAACAACACATTTTCTGATCTGTCTCCTTTTTCTGCTTTCATCTAGATGGATATTATTTTAAATGGTACCATTTAGGACAAAGAAGTGCTTTTTATATCTCATAGATGCATGTGTGAGCACTGCAAATTTCTTCCCTGGCTACCTTTTGTGCTGCAACCACCTTTTTATGCCTTCTTTATGTTAACTTATCAGATAACTGAGTCTTATGCAAAGAACCAAATAAAGTTTAAATACATAACAAATATTAAGTGACATAAGCCAATGCAAAGCTTATAGAGCAGCTCCTTTTTTTTTTAACCTCCTCTCATTTCCATTGCTACATTTTGTTTTGCATACATAGTATGGTATGGATAGTAATTTCTTTACTTGCAGAGGGTTTGTCTGTCCAACCTCTGACCTGCTGCTGGCACTATATAGATGAGACAGCCTTTTCAAGTACCAGTCAATCAACACAAATCATTATGTAACAATGTCAGTGTGATAAAAGAATTAGCCTTGGACTCAAAAGAGGCAGCAAAGGGGGAATAAACAACGTGTTCTTCACATAGACTGCTAGGGCTTGTTTTTTTCTGAGGTACACAGAAGGTCAGAAATGTCCTGCATTTAGACTGGAAAACAAAGCTATATTCAACCTCTACATGCATAATATGTTATCACCTAATACTGGCCATTGTTAACTGAGATGTTTTAGACAGATCAAACGCCAACGTGTCTGTGCTCGGAAGCCAGCAGCTAACTACATTTTAAAATACGATGGCCTAAGCAAAATTCGGACGTCTGTTTTGCTTCCTCACCTCAACCCCACACTCTCAGTGTGACTAAAATCTCAACTTCAAGCTGGCTTACAAGCTTACAGGCACATCTAGATGCATACATGTAACTTCAGCTTCTTTTAGCTCCATAAAAGCAATGCAAAAAGCTGTGTGAACACATCAAGGAGGTGTAGGACTTACGCGCAATTACATTTCAAGCATATGACCTGCAGAGGCTGGGGCAGTCCAACAATCCAAGTGCAACAACAAAGCAGGAATGACCACTGAACTGAAAACAGAGGTCTTGCATTTAAGACGCATGAACTCTAAATTCTTTTAATGTCTCTTTCCCTTGAATGGCTTGTCCTCTCTTCTTTTCTGCACTTCATTTCTTGGCATCTTAATTCTGATCCTGAACATATTCTGCTGACCATGCCTGAACTAATAATCCTGAGAAGGACTGAAAGAAGCAGCTAGAAAATTTGAACAGGCAGAATATTTTGAAACACCCATTTCAGTGTTTGGAAGGTAGCAGAAAGTTAAGGAAGAATAACAACCTGTGGATTTTAGACAGCAATGATCATCTGACCCAGACTCTCAAATAAAGTGTTAGTCTGGGATTACTTGTTAGACTGTTTAGAGATTATCGTCCTGTTATTCTCATCTTTTACAAAATGTGTGAATTGTGGCAGGAGATTCTCCAGAAAGACAGCATCAGTCACTGCAGACCTCGCTTACAAATACAAGACATACAGCAAAATCTGCTACATGAATCTGGCCTCTGACTACTGAGAATTAGTGATTGTAGCTAGAACACACCAATACCTTACGCTGTGTTAAAACAGCTTCTTGCTGCATTTGCTGTCATGAAAGTATGCTTCCTTCTATTACAGCAGTCCTCAGCTGCTGCCCTGACCCTCAGGTGGTGGCCATCGCTGGGCTGACTTGCAGCAGGTTGCTGTTGCTATAGGTCTGGCCAAAGAACTGGCTCTACACAGAGGGAGTCTTTGAACGCAGCCTGCTTTGGCATGCCCTGCCCTTTGCTGCACAACCTACGATGTTGCTGTAGCTGGAGATCTGGAATGCATCTAGAAAACACGGCTTTAATTTTCAGAAATGGTAGTGATTTGGAGAAGTTCAAGTGCTGAATGTCCAACATGGTGTACTTTCAAAGGGACCTATTTTTCAGGAAATTAATGTGTGGCACTTTGTAAAGCTGAGCCTGATGGCTGGAGTCTGTGAGGTTTTGAAACTCCTGGCTGCTTTCTTTAAAAAACACTTTAAACAATACTCAGGGGATAAAATAAAAAATAAAGCATATTTGTCACACAGCAGAAGTAAAGGCAGTCTGTCCTAATGTGAGTGTTACCTGCACATTCTGGGTTGTCTTCATTGAAATTGATTGCAAAATCATGAGAGACCTACAGATAAAAGGAAAGAAGAGAAGACGACTGTAGTCAGAAAAATTATTCCAAAAGGATTTGCAGTTAAACACCCCTTACATTCTTTCTGTGTTAACCAGAGATCTTTCAAGCTTTCAGCCATTAAGTGTACTATATGGTCCCAGCTGGAACTCCCTGCAGAAACAAAGTAACAAAACTGGAATCAAACTTGTCAATAACAACCATAAAACCAAGAAAAAAAAAAAAAAGCACAAAGAAAAAACACCGAACTACCTGAGAAATCACATAAATATGGTGTCAGGATTGGGCTATCAATGCCAGCCGCAGAAGAGGGGTCTATTGCTGAGGAGATTTAAATGCCAGCTCTCCCTAGCTCAGCATCTCAGCTGGCAGGAGAGAGAAAGCAGGTTGTGATAGAGCTCTGACAGCACGAGCTCAGCCCCCTGCTGAATCCTGCGTTCCCATGGGTGGGCAGTTCCTCACTTGAAGGCCGTAGGATTACTGGGAGAATAATTTATTCTCCAAAGAGATCAAGGAAGTCACTCAAACCCACTGTGAAATAATGTAAGAAACGTAAGGAGTCTAAGTTGGTTAAGAAATTAGATTAGGCTGGGGGGAAATTAATAAGAAAAACATGAAGACTCTTGTTTTTCCTCAAATTTAGTGAATATCCCGTTCTCTCTCAATCTGTAAGAAAATTTTCTAAGAGCTATTTTCTAAGGGGAATTACTGTGAATATAAAAAAGTTGCTGATTTTCTAGTAAAACAATGCATTGTATCTCTAGTGGCTTGGGAAAGTCATACAAGACTTCTGTATGTGCAAATAACGTGAGGCAATGTAAGTCTCGAGTTCCAAGCTTCCTCTATCTGTCTGTCACTTAGAGATCTGCATCCACAGTACAAATCTGTTGGGACTAAAACCTTCTTCAGATGGTCTTTTCTGGTTTTAAGGTTTGTTCTCGCCTGCATTTTTTCCAGATTCCTTTTTGCTCCTATCTTTGATCACTGAGAAGGCTCGATTCCTTTTAATCTCTTCAGCTCTGAAGCTCAGTCTCTTAATTCTCCTGTTTGTCTTCAGTTGTCCTGAATGAAGCCCAACTTTTGTCTTGCAATGCACAACATATATATATATAGATGCATATATATATATATTTTGGTTTGCAAAAAGTGGATATGGCTGAGAGTTAAGCAGGTGATTTGCATTATTTAAAGTTGAATTCAGGTATATCATCCCAGATGCATGAAGGCATTTATATAGTTAACTCCAGTTACACACCTTTGAGACTTTATAGATCTCTGGAGGACCTTTGGAAGTGCCAGCAGTCCTAGTCATATGGAAAGCAACCTGTTTACTCCCAGTACAATGGAATCTAGATTATTTGCAGAAAGAGATTTGCTTGTTGGATGTCGCTGTTTATTTGCTAGTTTAGATGACTTCACAGCACACCAATTGGTCTATGACTAACAGACCCATAGATCAAATATGTGATTACAGAGAAGCTTCTGTAAAAGCGAAGTGGTGTAAGTTGGCTAATTACTGCCAAAGAGAGCTTCTCATAGAGAAATCTAATTTCCCCATCATATGCTGGCCTTGCTCACCACAGTGACGCCTAGCATTACTTATTAAGAGGTTAAATAAAGCAGGACTTCTACCATGATGGGAAAGGACTGAAGCAAAAACTCACTGAAGAGCCTGCAGCCAGCTCAGCCCAGCCAGGAGTTTGCTGTCTACACCAAGTATCAACCGTCTCTTACAAAGGGTTTTACGCAGGCCATTCAGACTGCCCTACTCGGCTATGGAAGATAATGCTGAAAGTCATGACGTATGTTCCTTGCTGAGCTTAGAAGAGCAGGGCTGTCAGATCCGCTTCAGAGGTGCTCCAGAGCTCTTCTGTCTGGCTGCTCCGTACGTCTCTTGGCACTCTTTGCCCAGCTGGTATCTGCCAGTCTCATGACCAGCTGCAGGCCAAAGGTAATTGCAGCTGTCAGGAACGGTTATGTGAGTTTTCACTCACTGATGATTTTTTTGTTGTTCAATAGCCTTTCTTCTTCCTTTAGGCTTTCTGTATTTTGTAGTAACTGCATCTCAAAAGCAAGAAGGATGGCGATGCATGTTTATGTATTGCAGGCTGATTCTTTCAACACTGTGCCTCTTCAGTGATTTTATTTCTTTATTCCAAATGCATTTGAAATCATAGCAAAAGGAGTGTCACAATTCTTTCCCAGAGCTATGAAAACAGTATTTTAATCTCATATGCAAGCATGGGCTGGATGCTTTTGTTGCTATACCTCTTTCAGGATGATGCTATACACACAATTTATCTGGTTCAGAGCTATGGCACCAAGGCTATTATTAAAGACAAATGTTGACAACTGTTCAGGCCAATAAGGAAATCCCAAGTCTAGTAAGTGTGCACAATGATCCAAAAAATCCTACTGTCTGAGCAATGGCAAAGCAAGTGGCCCTCATACACTGTCATCCTGATTCACCAAGAACAGTGTTAAAATTTATCCTGAAGGCAAGACAGGAAACACAATGAATGCAGATGTATCTGGTTGTTTCCTGTGATCTCTGAACAATATATCACAATTTAAACAAGAATAAAGTACAATGTAAAGGAGAGAAGTTCTTTGAGCAGCTCAGCGATGGTTCACAAACAGGAAATCATCACCTGAGGCAAGCCAACAGCGGATATTTTTAAAGCAGAGTTTCTCCAAATGCTCAGAACTCATTCCTCACTCGGGTGAGTAAAACCAACTGGGATTCAAACTGTCCCTGTCCTGTCTCCCCTGTGGTGGTCAGACTTCAATAGGGTCCAAACCAGCAGAGACTTCAGGCACATGACATGTACTGAACGCCTTACTGAACTTGGGCTCCTACCTGACAGGACTCTATGTAAAGCCCACCCATGTCAGAAGGTGGTTCGGATCAATATTCAATGCTTTTGTTTTCAAAACAGTGCAAGGTAATGACCCTCCCTCCTTTTTTTTTTTTTCTTTTCTTTTCCTTTTTTTAAATTAAACATGCAAGGGCTTTTGTGACTGAAAGGCAAACCATGTGGATGACAGAGGACCAAAAGCTGGCATCGTTTTGATATTGAATGTCACAGCCCTCATGCACTCCCAGAACTGATAAGATAATGGGGAGAAGGAGGCAAAAGTGTGAACATCTAAGATGCTGAAGACTGGGAATCCTCAGGGGAAACATAACAAGACACTTGGCTGTTCAGAAGCAAGCCTGTTTATACAATATACTAGGGTCATTTGTATGATGGATCAATCTAACAGCCAGGAAATCCTGGAATCTGTCACACCATGCAAACACAGAATGACTGCTATATGTTGGTAGCTGGCACAGAGAACTTTGCACAGAACTGCAGACCATGGTCCGTGGTGGAAGCTGGCCTCATGATAAGGAATGTCCTTGCAGAACCGTGATTGTGCCACAGACCCTGCATTAAGTTTCAAATATGGAGCTGACCCTCTGCTCAGCTCTCCTCCTCTCTCTTAACATCAATCCATAAAACCAATCCATAAAGAGAAAGGAGAGAGCAGAGGTGATTACATATGATCAGTGTGGCATTACTGGGGCTGCTGCACAAAACACCAAGTCTCCAGCTAAGGACATTTACTTGCACTTGGCTATGTATTCATCTTTTCTCTCTGCCGGACTCCACATAAATTATTTAGCAGATGCCACCATGGATGTGGGATTATTAAAACACAGCTGTCCAAGAACTTCCTGCACCCGGAACATATTATTTTTCAGGTAATTTCTTCAACGTTTTTAACAAGCAAAAGAAGTAACTCTACCATACATTGTGATGTAGCTTACACCACCAGCATTTCTGAGGATACATCAACTAAATAAATGGTCTAAAATATTTTTGCTGGGGCAAATTACAGCAAATTTTTTTTACCACTGTACAATGCCTCCATTGCCTGTACATACACAGTGACAAGCACCTGCATACAGAAGGCAGTTGTCCATAAATGTGATGGTGCCCATGAGATTCTTGCAGGAATCATAACCATACTTCCATGGGCTTATGATCAGTTTAATAGAAAAGTCACATTGACAGCAGGTAACTTATTTCCTTCATGATGGGATGTAATGAAATTCATCCTCATAGCATGGCCCTGGCTAAAAAGGTTTTTAATTAAGGCTGAAAGGTAAGGATGATTTCCTAATTCATGAGAATTTTTGAGATTTCTTTTAAAAAAAAAAGTCTTCTGGACTCAGATAGAGACTTTAAAACATAAACAAAAACCCTACCTTGGAATCTGACAAATAATAAAACTCCACAAAATCATAACGCAAATTGCTAGAAAACTTTTGGACTATGCAAAGGCATTTTATTTAAGTTCATAGAATCATAGAATCATAGAATCATAGAATGGTTTGGGTTGGAAGGGACCTCAAAGATCATCTAGTTCCAACCCCCCTGCTACAGGCAAGGACACCCTCCACTAGACCACGTTGCCCAAAGCCCCATCCAACCTAGCCTTGAACACTTCCAGGGAGGGGGCATCCACAACCTCTCTGGGCAACCTGTTCCAGTGCCTCACCACCCTCACAGTGAAGAATTTCTTTCTAACATCTAATCTAAATCGACCCTCCTTCAGCTTAAACCCATTACCCCTTGTCCTGTCACTACACTCCCTGATAAACAGTCCCTCACCATCTTTCCTGCAGGCCCCTTCAGGTACTGGAAAGCCGCCATTAGATCTCCCCGGAGCCTTCTTTTCTCCAGGCTGAACAACCCCAACTCTCTCGGCCTGTCGTCATAGGAGAGGTGCTCCAGCCCTCTGATCAGCTTCGTGGCCTCCTCTGGACTCGCTCCAGCAGCTCAATGTCTCTGCTGTACTGGGGCCCCCAGAGCTGGACGCAGTACTCCAGGTGGGGTCTCACAAGAGCGGAGTAGAGGGGCAGGATCACCTCCCTCGACCTGCTGGTCACGCCTCTTTTGACGCAGCCCAGGACATGGTTGGCTTTAAGTTGCATCGAAACATGTTATTCTATTTTGGCCTCCACATTTTTTTAAACCCCTTTTACTCTAACTGAACTTCCATTTTTTAAAATAAAAAGCTGCTTTGACTCAAATACCATGTTTCTCATTCATTTTGCAAATGCTGAATATGGATGCCTCAATTCTGAAAATTGGTAATCTTTTTTTCCCTCTCCAGATTGTTGAACTCATTTAAATTAACCTTCCTGTCCCAAATAGCTCCAGCTTTCCAGAAACCTCTATGGCGATGGTACTAGAACTACTTGACAAACAATCTGACAAATTCAGCCACGTTTAGGAACGCTTTCTTACTAATTTAAATAGAGATTGTAAAAAATCCATGAACAATAGATGCATACAAACATAAATGCTGAGATGCACAATGTTGAGCACTTATCTGTGAATAAATTGAATGCTATTAAGCCACTGCCAGTCTGAAAATTAAATATGGAATGCCTGCATATTTTGCAAAAGCTTGAGACACTAACAGATTTAAAGAACCATTGCTCGAAAGCTATTATTTTCAGAATGCTCATTAATCAAATAGTTTGGGAGCTGGACAGCTTGTGTCTCTGGCTAAGACCACATTGTAGACATTTCTGCTTGGCAAAGCTTGGCCATTTATTTTCCTTTGTACTTGATTTTTGAGCAGGCTGCCCAGTTTCCCTGTCTAAATCCAGGTTGTTTGGATAAGGTAACAAATTCTGTTTTTTCCCTTGGCCTGTTACACATCCTTGTGTTGGGTCTTTTTTGTCGAGTTTGCATATATTTTTGCCCTCAAGCTCCTGCAAAGTGTGGGAATCACAAAGACCGCAGCACTTTTCAAGTGTTTTACCCATCCAGCAAAGCAGACAGTGCAGGTTAGGGTCGTAAAGATGCTATACTGTTTCTGTAACCGCAGTGAGGTTCTCTCCAGCAGCTCTTCCCAGCATAAGCAGTGAATAAAGCTTTCATTTAAAAATGCAGAAATAACCAGGAGTGTCTTAAAACAAACTGCAAGTTGTTTTGTACCTATTCTGGTGTCAGCCTGCAATTCTTCTTTAGGAAAGAACACTTCATTTGTGACAATACACCTGTGATGGGGCTGACAGAATTCTAACTTCCTTTTCATTTTAACATTAAGTTTTGTGCTGCTGTGTGGTTTTTCAGCTCCTTTGAGTTCTGACTGCTAAGAAATTAGTGTATGTGGTTCAGCTTTCTTTCCTCCTCTTCACTGTGACCTTTTGAAGCAGTGTCTGAGTCCATATTATCTGCCACCTCTTCACTTTACATCAGACTTTTCAGATACTTCTTCTTGTTGCAAAAAAAAGTGATGGGTTGGTGACTGCTGTGGAATAACTGGCATGTTCTGCAAGTTTCATGCGTTAGAATATTGCTCTCAGAGGTTTACTTAGATCAAGGAGCAGGGTGATGTATTTGTCAGGCCATGGGGAAAAAAGATCATATTGCTGAATATT
Source organism: Grus americana (assembly GCF_028858705.1). NCBI lineage: Eukaryota > Metazoa > Chordata > Aves > Gruiformes > Gruidae > Grus > Grus americana. Next base: position 122,147,734 of record NC_072853.1, on the reverse strand, counting down.
GGATGAAAGATCTCTAGACTGATGAGGAATGTTGTATACGGCATGTCTGGCTTCCTTCACTCCCACAGATTCCTTATGCCACTAAGAAACTGCTGGTTTTCTGCTAACAGCTGAAGTGTTTAATTTGGAGCTGAAATGAGGGAAAATAAAGTCAGCGTAACATAGTGGTGTCCTCTTGAAATGGAAATCCTGTAGAAAGCATATACAAAAACATGTTTTTAAAGGGGTTCACCCTCAAGAGATTAATGAAGAGCCTGCAGAGGTGGACACTGATGTTGTTCTGAAGTTCTAATATACAATGGGGGGTGTATTTTCCCATGGGGAATAACGGTTGGCACAGCAAACATTGCTTTTCTCATAGAATGTAGAAGGATGTGAGGATGCTGGAATCTCACTAAACGGACAGGTGGATACTGTCCTCCAGGCTACTGGCAGGAGCTCCAGTCAGTATGAAACCAAGGCTCTGGTTTGACGTAACACCACAAATGGACACCTTTCTCCCATGTGGTCTAGTGCACCAAGGAAACCTTGGCGAAAACATTTAAAGCTTACGGCCAGCCTGAAAACAGCAACCTGCAGCTGGTCCTGAACAGCAATTGTCATTGCTTGTTACCACTGATTCATGCTGAATTCTGAGTTACAGGCCTCACTTTTCTACAGCTTGTGACCGAGCATAACATGAGTTAGACCTGAATCCACTGGATCCACTTACTTTGCCTACTGTTTTTATCAGGCTGCTTACCTATGGCCTTCCCTCACTGTGCTATTGCCATGCATACGTTGGTCAGCTTTCATTTAGACTTTTAAGGAAGCTATGTTTTTTTAATTTGTGTGGAGGATCTCACTTAGAAACCCTTGGCAGTGGGAGTAATTTCTTCCACAGCCCTAGCAATTTGTTGTCTACTGAAAGAAACGAAAGAGCAGCTGCCGGTGTGCAGAGACCAATGTGCTATAAGCAGGTTAGATCATCTCATTAGGACTGAAGACTCGAAAGCAGGCACTCTAAATTAAAATGAAAAGCTGATTTATCTATGTGATGGGGTCAGAAATGACGTTTTCATAATGATTCAACCTAAATTTGAAGATGTGAATTCTTACAGTTATGACACTGCTATCTTTTAATAAAACAAAATATATGTATGACTTGTAATACCTTTGACAGAAAGCATCAAAAAAACATTTGAATAGCACAAGATCTGCAGTGTTGGTGTAGTGTCTATATTGTTACCATATTTTTGCAGCAGAAGTTAAGAAGTTAGGGGAGACAAGTTGGGAGTTCTTTTTTCTACAGTCTTTGTTACTTTTAATTATACCAGTTTCTTCACTGTTTCCTGTGCATCTTGGCCATGCTCCACGTCAAACACTACTCATTGCTGGCTTTAAATTAACTTTATGATACCAGTATAGACTAAATTACTGAAGGATTTTCAGGTCTGTTGGTCTTGACTCATTAATGCATCGTGATGAGGCTGACTCTTCACTCTCTTAGAGGGTGTATCTTTCAATTTAGAAGGGTAGACAAAGTCAAGTAGGTTCTTGAAAGTGTTGATACAGTTTATTTTATGAAGACAGATACCTGTATGGACTGTGTAGAGTATCATAGTGAGGGACAGATGACTGTTAATTCCTAATCCAGTTCCAGTTGGATGTGCCCATGGTAGACACTAAGCTAATTATTTGTCCCCATCTGTTGCACGAAGGGCTAGTCCCCCTGCCATGTGGTTCTTCTCTTCTTCAAAGTTTTATTACATTGGTAAGCTGATGCCACGTCATTTTGTCTTTGTCATTTTTCTGTCACAATTTTCCATAGTGGTGATTGTTCTGGCCCTCACTTGTGTCTCTATTTACTTTGGGATTTGTTTTCTTTACTCACACATATGTAAACCACAAGGAAGTAGCCCCATCTTCTTATATTTACCCTTATTTTTCCTGAACTCCTTAAAATCTGAAGGTCTTGATTCATCCATTTTCTTGCTTTGAGAGGTTAGTAACTTACAGACTCTCCAGGGCAGCTCATGCTATTGGGCAAGACCCTTCATCCATGGACGGGCTACTAAGTTCAATGCAAGTCTCTGACTTTCTTAAGAGTACTTGTCAGGAAATTATCCAAACACCAGTTCTGCCAAAGCAGAAAAACAATTGGTGTTGGTGAATGTAGGAATATTTGGTTACAAAGTCCCCCTGAATTCACTTTCTGGCAAGGCATGTGTTTTTCAGCTGACACCTGAGATATGCTCTCACTGTCAGGTGAAGAGGCTGTTGCTTGGGACTAACAAAATTGGTATGTTGGGAGGCATTTGGACATTTGAGAAGTAGCTACTGTGGTTCACTAATGTGTCTGGTGGCAGAGGCTGCTCAGCATGTTTATTCTGCAAAACACTCCCCCTTATGTAGCAGAGATGGTTGTCAGCTGCTGCAGTTGGAACAGATATACAACAGACACAGATGTTCTGTGTGTGTTTACCAAATTAAAATCTGTATCAAAGTTCTGGAAGCCGTCTCTGATTTTGGAAAGCATTAACACCGGTGTTACTTTTCAGGAACAAAGCACTGCAAAACACCTTGTCAGGCACAGTGCATTTTTTTATCACGTTCCTTTTTAGCTTAGAAGCCAATGTTGTTAAGACATATGTTGACTTACCTTAGAGACCCGTTTGCAAGACACTTATTAAATTTGCTGTACATCGCTATTGTTATTCTTATGTAGGTATCAAACCTGCAAGCCATGAGGAACACACTGGTACATTTTTTTCACATGCTGATCCATGCTTTATAATGCTGAGTGACACATCACATGATCCTCCTCTGCACAGAACTATTCTCAACTGGCCAGTGTTCGCCCCCATACCGCAGCCACAGCTGAGAGACACAACCCAGAGCAGGGCATGTGGGGATAGTGGATGAAGTCTGCATGATCAGAAGTGCAGTGCTGCTCTTTCCCAGACAGCATCTGAGTTACAGAATCTCCAGCTAGTTTTTGGTTACCTATTTGTGCAGAACCACTCTTCTGCCCACACTACCTCTGCATATGCAACACAGGATTTGAAGTTTTGCCTATTTTTTCTTAGGCCTTTCTCTGTTGGATGCTCCTTCTGTGTTCACTCCAGCCCTACCAGACTGTATATTTACACTCACAATTGCACCGTCACCCTGGATCACTCTCATTTTGTTTTGTTTATAAATACCACTTCTCTCTAGCGTGGATACATGCTCTTATATTTCTCTTCCTCGTATTGAAGATGTCCACTGTGACACAGAAATTTGCCACAGAGCAAAACTCTTCTAAGGTCTTTATTTTCAGGAAGATGTTCAATCTCTTCACCATAAAGCATAGACACTAGGCTGCTTGCTGAACCGTATCTTCCAAAAATGGTTTGTCTCAAACCGGAGCTCACAAAGCTTCAAAGTTCCTTTCTCCTCCTACTAGACAGTTCTCCTTTTACTGGACTAACATCCATTAACAATGCTTTGCCAATACCATGAAATATTTTGGGTGCAACACAACCATTTTAAGTCTAACCTTGAGTTCTGGTTTCAGTGAGCTATTGCTGGATGAGAAAGCCAGATGAAAGAAAACAAGCAGTAGGAACTGCTCCCCACAACCCTTACCCTTCACCGAACTGTTTCTCCCTTACTTTGTGCCTTATAAACCAAGGAAACTAAAAATTGTCATTTATGCACGTACTTTGTATTCTGGGGGTATCCTTGCTCCAAATCCAAAGGCTGGGAACATTTTATCACTGCAAAAGAAAAAAAAAAAAAAAGGAAGAGTTCCCAAAGAGAAATGCATTTTGTTACAATAAACATTTATTCTGCAAGCATTCATCAAAAATGTAAAGCAGTGCAACAGTACAGAAAAGGCTTTTAGGTCAAGAGTGTTACATGGCAGACTGGAAGGATATCAGATTAGAGAAGGAAGGGTGTGTGCTGACCAGATGGAGAACGATATGGGAGATTTTTCAGATGAATTCCTAGTATTTTTGGGAAGTTAAAATCATTTGGAGAACACTGAGAGATCAAGGTATCTTGCACTTGTACGAATGCAATAACGGGTCTGTATTACCCACGCTTTTGCACTATCTGGCTGCAGCATGAGGATGAGTTGTCTTAACGGCCTGTAACAACATTTATTTCATATAAATATGGATGTGCTCCCTCAGCTCAGAAAATGGGTGTAGTGAAGAAATGACTCTGTAATTAAAAGTGTTTGCAAATTTGGATCCTTACAGTTGTCCAGGTGTTAAAGAGACTTCCTAAAATATCCCAAAAGGGGCAGTTTCATGCCCCCAAACCCGCAAGTTCTGTAAAGCTTTCCACCTGCATCATCAGTAGTTCCGCTAAAACATAAGATTATTTTCATTAGTCATAGGTTGACTGATAACCTAGCAAATGCTGTGGCATGGCCAATTTGCTTTCAAACACTACAGTGAGGTTGTTCCACCCCAGTTAGATCTTTAGAGACAAAAATTCCTGATTCAGAGGACCTGGAAACTTCAAGGCTGTTAATACCCTTTCAGAAACGCAATAATGTCTCACACAGCCCACGTGCTGTCAAGCTGCCTCTTTCCAGATGGCAAAGTGGAAAACAACAAGCTGTAAGGAGTGTCTCGTCCCTGAGTCAGCAAAGCATTTGATCACACACTTGAGGTTAACAATTCACCCAAAACATATGCTTAACTCTAAACACATCCTGAAGCCCTGCTAAAGTCACTGAACTGTACTCCAGTGCTCTGATGAATCAAACCCTTTATAGGTTTATCCGATTCTGCTTACAAGGTTTCAAGGCCCTTGGAAAAGTTGAGTTCCTACTACCATTATTGGCACTTTCAAAAATTCCCAGGAGAGGCCAGCAGCTTCAATTTTCTTTGTGTAGTTCGAGACATTGCCACTCCAAGTATCAAGTGAATAAATCGCTTCCCAGACACTCTCAAGGCAATAGCACCCATTAAAGTTGCTGGGCTATTCTGTCTGGCATAGGCTGTGAACGGCACCATGATATTTCTGATACAAGCTAAAGAAAAATGTAAGAGTTTAAAAGAGAGCAGAAATAAGCCCCTCCTCCCCCTAAGTTAGATTTGCCCCCATGGGATACAGAAATAATCACCAGGTCATTGGGAAGCAGTGATGGCTGTCATCTGATGGCTTAGCTCTCACAACTGTTGTTCTGCCATGGAATTTAGTGGCTGCATAAATCTCGGGAACACAATTCGGTGTACCGTATGTTACACCGTGTGACAATGGATCTTGGAAAGGAAGACTAACATCGTTTGCATGGTAATGAAACATTTTTTCCAAGAGATGTCAGAAACAAAGTAGCAACTGATATTTGATGCTAACCACCTGCTGATAGCCTTATCTTTGATTAAACACTCCTGGAAGCGGGAAAGCCCTTATAAACAGATGCAGAGAATTCAGGCGCACACTTAGAAGGCAAGAAATAAGAAGCCATTAGAAAAGAATCTGAAGGGAGAAAAAAATCTTGGTTTACATCGATGATTAAGCATGGTTGGATTAGAAAATCAAGCCCTGTGGAGCTGCAAGTTAATTGATTTTGGGCAAGAGCAAATGAAGACTAAAAAAGAATTTTTCTTAGGTAGAACATAATTGTCTAAGCTCAATAAAACAATCCAAAAAGCTGATGGTGACAGCAATTACTCAACCAGGGAGATGCCTAAATCCATACAGTGCCTGCATTTGTACTGCAGTGTTTCTGGAGTGTAAACAAGTGTAGGCACTCTCATATCTGCAGCTCCATGTTCTGCTCTGCAGCAGTTGAGAGACAAGCACTAAGCGATACCTCCAGCAGCCTGGATTCTCCTCATGGTGGTGAGACTCCCACATTCCCAGTCACACAGTGGCACAGCCCCCACTCTTATTCTGCACTCGGAATACCTTACCGCCACAGCCAGGATGAATCTCCCGTATCTCCTTTTTCAGCAAGTGCTAGTTACTGCTGCCATTGCCTTGTGAAAGAGTAAAGCTTGATCACGTACACCCTCAGATGTGAAGCCACGTGGGTGCTTTTTAGAGGGAAGTGCATGATTTCTAGAGAGGATGGGTACTCTGGAGTCTAGTCCTGTGCGTAATACTTTCTCTTGCCTCACTCAGAATAGCTCCGCACTCTCCTTAAGCAGCTCCTCATTTTCCAGAATTTAGGTACTTACCTTTGGTATTCTGATTCAAGCTGCTGGGACCAAGGAATTAACTTTCGTGTGCTCCCAGAGCTTGAGCTTTAAGGTAAGAAGGGAACCTTTTGATTATCACTCATGACATCCCTTGTGCAAAAAAGATGATCATGTTATTCCCTGACCACACCTCAAAATTTGTGGCCGATAGCTTTCAGAATAAAATAAAATTTTAATGTAAGCAATACTTTTCCTCCTATCACACAAAACACAGTGTTTAGCTAATATAAAGGTCTCACTCTTCAGTAAGTATGCAGTTTAATGGCTTAGTGATATTTTACAAAGTAACCTTGTCTAGTCTTCCCATCCAGCCCTTGCTTTGTCATACGAGAAAAAAACCCAGCAGCTGAGCCTGCTGCCCCCATCCTGCTTATACTGCACTACTGAGCCGCAGCAGGGAAAAAGTGACCCAGAAGGGCAGCCAAGGATCCTCTCGCTTCCAGGACAATTCCTTATGGTACAGAGGCATGACAGAGCTGCTCTACCAGACCCTGGGCTATCGTGGCAGCTTGCAGCAGAAAGCAGAGCAGCTTCCCAGCTTCTGTAAGCTATGTCAAGGGTTATGCCGTCCAGGGACTGAAACTACAGTCAGAAAATGAAAAGAAGTTTTTCTCCTGCCTCAAGGGTGAACTGCATGCATCAGAGACTCCAGCCCTGTTTCCTAACCTGGCATTTCAGAAGGAAAGGGATCTGCTCTAATGACTTTTCTTTTCTTTTCTTCCTTTGTAATTTAAGCTCACCCAAACGACGAAAAGTGAGAACCAGTTTTCTTTTCCTTTGTGTTGCTTGCTCAGGCATTTGAGCTTCATTTATATAAGGAAATAGGCCTTGGGACCTCTGGCTGAAGCACTGGGATGTGACTATAGACATGGTCTTTTGGCACCCTCCCTGGCCCCTGCCAACCAGAGACACCCAGGGTCTCCCAACTCAAGACAGAAGTCTCCCCAGAGACTTCCCAGGGACAGTGCTGGGGACAGCTGTGCTTGAACCTGCTCCCAAATGGCAGCTTGGGTATCACCAGTTTGTGCTGGGAGGAAGAAAGCTGAGATACAAGGACATGGGCAGTGTCATTTCCTTGGCCTCAGGCCACATCAGGATCTTTGACTTGGTTTGTTTAAACCTAGCCAGAGAGACCTTGGCACGTGCAAGGAAACTGCCTGTGCTGTCCTGCTGGAGACAGCATTGCTAAAGGGACAGGAGAGAAACACGGAAGTGGAAAAAGAAGCTGGTTCGATAAAACATGAATTTTACAAAATCAAGCAAGAAAAAGAGGATCGTGGCTCGGCAGAATCTTTACAAAATTACTCTGTCATGTCTACTTCACATTTTATATTGTTCTTTGTTTTTCATAGGTTCCCTTGAAAATTAAAATATGGCATAATTTTCAAAAAGCTGAATTACTTGACAAAAAGATCAAAAAAGCCAAAGCATTGGACTTTGACTTTTAGACCTGGTTATATAAGGGCCATGAGTAGTCATACAAGCATAGATGTGTATGGCTTCTGGTACTTTTTCCAGTCAAACAGGCATATACTACTGAAAGATACCAAAGACTGAGCAGATCTAGGTTATACCCTAAAGGTAAAATCAGGGAGAGGGTTCAGGTTCAGCGTTCATATTGGTAAATGTAAATTAATGCACACAGAAAGGAATTGTCAGGACGCTAAGACTGCAGTCTTCTGAACAGAAATACAGCCAGCTAGAGAAAAGTCCCTCAGTAACCTCAACTTTAACGTAATGCATAGGAGAAAATAAATCCTGAAAATATCCCATACTACCCTTTTGGAACAACACTCAGTTTTAGTCACTTATCCTTCAAGCTATCTAGTGGAAAGAAAGGAAGCGCAATGACAAATCAATACATTAACGGGCACAGAGGAGAGAGATTTCAGTGAGGTGTACTGCACAGACAGGAAAAGAGATGGATAGAGGAAATAGTAAGGTTTAGTAAAGCAGTAAGTGATACAGATAATGACACCTTTTTCTGTTTCATTAGAAAGCCTAGTGTTACTGGAAGGTAAGAAATATGTTTAAAATAAAGATAAGGAGACAAAATAAAGAACATGACAAAATCTTGTCTCATTAACCACTGGTGCCTTCTGACATGTAGTATCATTGAAACCTGGAGTTCAGCTTTATTCTGAGAAGGATTTGCTATTCCTAGGAGGAGAATTCAGACAAAACTCTTCCAGTTGGTGAAATTAATTACTCAGACATTAGAGAGTCTTTTGCAACTTCCTCTGAAGCTGCTGGCATAGACAATGCTGGAGATAGAGCTAGATACTCACCACTGTGGCAGTATCTGTATTCGGAAAGGAAAACAAGAACTGCTGGGACTATGTTCTCTGAAAACTAGTTCCTTTTTAAAATGTAAATTGGAATCTAAGTTCTTAGTTGTATGGAATAAATGTAGGGGGGGAAATAGGCCTAAGTCATTCTATATGCCATTTATTCATTCTGGAAGATGACCTTACAGCTAGCCACACAGGTTGTTTGGGACTCATTTTACTAGTGCTCAGGAAAGCCCTTTGGTATGAAGCTATAGATGTGCACACCTTTAAGCTCCTGAAGTCAATGCAGCAGTTTGTATGGGTGCTACTGAACTGACCTGGGAGGGCCTCAGCATGAAAGCCAGCTCACTTTATGCTGGAGCAACACGCTAGCAATAGTGGTACTAATGAAGCAGTGAATGGGGGGAAAGAAAGAAACATGGGGGGGTGGCAAGAAACACTAAGAACCCATTTTTGGTTTTAAATGACCAAAAATCTTAAATTTACAGCTCCCTGAAATGCTTGCAAGGAATATACCTGCCTAGAATCCCTGGATATTAAGCTGTCACTTGTAATTTTGGTTTTGGGTCAGATCAGAATTACCAGGGAGTTATTTTTAAAGTACTATGCTGGATGCAGCAAAATCAATTACTGTGCCTTTCATTTTCAATTCCAATCTTAAACGAATAAACTGTGCATCTGCTCTGCTCTACATACTTTTCCCATGATAAAATCAGGTGTTTTTCCTCTATAAGAAACAAATTTCAAATTGTAAAACTAAAAGGGCAGTGTCTGTTACACATGTAATTGAAAAAAGTGTGAATGTGAGGGGAGGAGAAGGAAGGGGATGGGACAAGGGGAGAGGAAGAGGGAAAGGAGAGAGGTGAAAGGGGAAAGGAAAAGGAGAAAAAAACCAGCAAATGCCACAAACAAAATAGAGAGATCTCTAAATTCAATTAAAATTGTAATCTTTCATGTTCAGGGAGTGAACTGGAAGAATAGGAGCTGAATTAAGTGTTTCTTTCCTAAAGCATATGAATGAATCATGTTCCTGAGTGTATTATTTAGTACTTATCTGAGAAGGGCTTGATGCCAGTAAATTCTGAATCATAACAGCTTACAGGGATTAGCAGCAGTTTCAAAGAAAATACAGAAATCATTTGAAATATTTAAACATTTTCAGTTCCTGCTTTGCAAGCAGAGCTAGGCGAATAAAGGACATGATCTGTATGATTGAATAGGGCTAAATAAAACCGTTTAAATGGAAGGGACCAGAGCCCATCCGCTTCACCTCCTGGAGTCTTGCACAGCCACCTGTGCCCCTCCAGGACGGGCCGGGGGTCAAGCCAGGCTGTGGTCCAGCTCTCAGCCTGCCCCAGTCAGAGTCAGAAAGATGGCAAGAGTACAGCGGCAGCAGTGTTTTCTCCCCCTAATCTGCATTCTTCTCTGGGGGATCGCTACGCTGTCACCACTTATTCACCGTGCGGTTGTGCCCGGTTCGATACAACCACATCTCTGGTTTTGGCCAAGTTATTGTGTGTTTAATCAAACCTGCACTGTACCTAACAAGGTTTGGCATCCAGTCCATAATGCACAGTGATTTTTAACGGAGCAGCAGGAATGAACTGATTATCATACAACTTGGTTACAAAAGAGAGCTGGGAGCATGCAAATCAATGGTAAATCACTGCAACAGCTACATTGTTTGGTCTGTCTCCGACAGAGATGCTACACAATCATGTGCAAAATCCTGACGTTAAAATTAATTCACCATCTTTAATTACAGCTCTTAGTCACCTTAGGGGAGCTCGAATCTGCTGAATACTGAGAAATAGATACTGTCATGTAATTGGGTTTCAAGAATATGAGGGAATGCCTGCCTCACCTGCAAGGGAAATAATTAATGAAGCAGGGGAATACAAATTCCCAGAAGCTAACCACCAAAAGGCATCAACTCATGAAATAATTAACAAACCCGAATCCAGGTACAATGGATTTAAACTTCCCCTTGTTAACATTAAAAGAATTGCAAAAGAAGCTCCGCAGGATAAAAATATCAAGTGAACTCAGAAATTCCTAGACTGAGGAAAGGTAAATGCCCACCGAAAAAAAAAAGTCATCGGAGCTTGGGGGAGGAGTAGGTTAAGCAAAATGAAATGGCAGTGAGATATATCACTTGCTAGAAGGATAGCCTAATAAAATGGCATACTCAGGAAGGTGAGACAAAATGTCAGGCTTCCCTGCAAGATGACAAATAAATTGCAATGACCTGATTTATACCTACATGAATGACCCAATTCAGTAAAATGTATCTTGAAAAAGAAATGGGACTATGTAACTGGGAATAAACTAGGGAAGGGAATGCTGCAAGAGGCTACAGCGAATTATTTTAACTTCTCAAATCCAGGCAGTTTCCGGACAGTCTTATGTATTTTGAGGGGTTGCACATATGTCCCCACACCTTCTAAAACCATACCCCTGTGCTACATATGCACATCATTTTGTCCTTTTTTACAAATTACAGTGGAAAGGGTTGGTCAGAGACCTTCCTCTGCAACAATTTTCTACCAGAAAATCTCTATCTATAAGGGGTGTGCTGGGAAGAGGGGAATATGTTCGCATATGTATGCAGGGAGGTGCTGGGAGAGGAATTTCTCATCAAATGCTCTCAAGATACAAATGAGTTTTCTAGGATGAGCAGAATAAAACCGTTGAAGAGATTATATTGTGATTTAATGTGACCAAATGAGCTGTTGATGTGATTTTAGCAAAATCAAAATGACATTAAGTCAAAATGAAGAACACTATCAAAACAAGGGAGAACAAAATTGTAAGTGAAAGATACTGATGACTAAACATTCAGCTAGGCATCACTGAATATGCAGGAAGAAACGGGCTACTACCCTCTGGTTCATCTGCTGATTTGGAATCTCTGATCAAGGTTAATTTCACAATAATTTGGAGGGGATAGTAAGATAGTAAGCAGAACCTAATTCACAAGAATTGCCTAGTTTTAACTGAGAGCAATTTAACCCACAAACATCCTATTAAGGTCGACTCAGGCAAAGGGTGTCCACTTGCTGTAAAGGAGGAGACTTGCATGAGAAGATTTAGAATGTGGTGTTCACTTATGGGCGGATAGGTTTCCAAATGGGAATAATTTGCTTCTCAGCTATATGCTAATATAATTCAGGGGATGACTAGAATAGTTATATCCTTAACAATGCAAGGAGGAAATTCACACTTCTGAAATTGTGGAAGTGGTTGCAGTGACTAAAGATGTACCAGATCAGTATCAGATGGCATCAGTGATAAATTGCTCTCTCCTTTATTTATGCTTATTTACTTATTAATATTTATTTACAGAGATGTCTAGTCTCTACAGCAGTAGGTGGCATGCAATTTCAAATAAAGTTTGTAGGGTTTTACACTTCAAGTCATTCTCTTCAGAAGGGAATGCTGACAGAGAAATCCCAACGGTACCAGTCTGCACAGTCCCGAAGTGTCAACTACTGCACAGAACAAAGCTCTTCCGCAAAGGAGATTTCAAGCTGAATTGAAAAATAGAAAAGGCTGCATACACAAGCCCTGCAGAAGGTTCAGATTTTGATGTATCTACCAGCTGACAGAATGCAGCAGAGGTCTCTGAAAAGCACGTGGAGGAAGCAGTTGTTTTGCTAAGAAACTTGGAAGGGACTGCTCGTGACTGATACACTGACATAGGAACTGAGTTCCTGGAAGAAGGTGAAGCGCAAAGAGGACACAAAGAGGAAACCTTGGCAAGGGAAAAGGCAGAGCTGTAAGAATCGACAGTATCTGCCCAGATAAAGGGCCTGCAGATATATACATATAGACATGTACTCACACACACATATACACGTATGTATGTATGTACACATGCAAAAGAAACTGTTATGAAGTCACTTTCCCAACACAGTTGTTGCACTAGACTAATTCTCCTGTACTGATTCTTGGGATAAAAAGTGGTGCTTGTAGAAACCCCTGTGTGGCAGCAGTCTACAAACACAGGTTCTGCAAAGGCAAATACTAAATATATGTATGTATATATTATGTAATTGTGCCAGCCTGGGTCCTCAAAAGTTAAATCCAAGGATTTTCAATCCAGTTGGGTGATTAAAAGTATTAGCAATTCCTTTTTCCCAGGGCAGTTATAGTCCTGGGTTATCCAAACACTACAGAATATGTTTACCCACACCCGAGCTTATCGATAAACATAAGCTACAAGTTTTTCTGTATAGGTTACTGTCTTTCTATTTTTTCTTCTGTTGTATGTCTATGCAAATTTGGTCCTATTAAAACACTAAATAAAAAAATTCATGTCTTCTCCCCCATGGTTTTTAAACTTGTTTGGATATGCTAATCAGCTTTTTTGCTTAACAACCTCCAGAAAGGTTGTTTCTGTAATTAAAGTGATAAAGAGAGATGCTTAATAATTAAGCATATTTTTATTTATTGATCTTTATAGGTAGATTAAATTTTAACACCTATAGCTCTACATAGGGATTTAATGAAATATTTAATGTCACATATAGTGCCAGCTAATTCTAGGCATCATTCTTTTGCCAAAGTTTTAATGAACTACTGTTATACTACTATCTCAACCAAAGCAAGTTTCTGCTTTTTTCCTCGTGTCTGGCAAAATTACTTCAAGGTATTTAACTTGGATCCCTCCAGCCAAGGTAACTCTCTGAGTCTTCATCCACAAGCGCAGACATAGCTTCAGGATAAATGATCTGTTAAGTAATTCTTGGGGATGAGGCTCTGATTAATAAAGCAGATTGCAAGGTGTAAACTCCGGAATTTCTTTTCCACTTAAAGCCTTAATCCAAAACACAGCATTTAATTAAGTACTGAACTTTGTTATCTGGGACCAATCGCACTGATTTATATAGGACTTCCATAACATGTACTGCATTATACATACATTGTCCTCTTTCTCCTCCCTAACTGCTCTCTGCTGGGTACCTCAGGAAATGTGTTTCTGGGACAGATGGACCTTTCATCTGACTTTGTTTGACTGTTCTTAAGTTTTTCCCCTTCTTAGATTTACACTGAAAGGGATGTGCTGGACCGGGAACCCTGGTCTTTTTATTTTCTCCTTTAATTTTTTCCCCTCTTAATTTTCCAGTGCATTTTATTGCATGAGGAAAGGAATATGCTTTTCAATCAGAGTGAATGCGCTCACTTGGGCCTAAAATACTGAAGAAGAAATCACAATAAGTAATTTTTGCATCTGATTCACTGATTGCAGAACCTAATGTTGAAACTCAGACTGACTTCAGGACTTTCATATCTTTTGTAGAATGTGGCCCAGTTTTAAAATTTTCACTCTTAAGTATTTTACAGAGCTCTCCACATAAATAATTTCTGCTCTTTGCAGGAATAATGTACTCTTTGCTCATTAGTGGCCTTTGGGGAGGTTGCTAGATTTTTTTTTTTACACAAGCAGTTTATTTGTTAACACACGATCTCAGTGTGAATGTCAGTTTTAAGGAGCTACTTGAGTATTTAGAGTTAAGGAGGCTATTTGCCTAAATAAAAAAGGACATTAGAGTCAGGAAACAAACAGAATTGATCTTCCGTGTGTTTCAAGGGCTCTTGGAAATAAATAAAAAAAAACCCCTTGCAGTATTTTAAGAGTGAATAAACAGACATAGAGATTAAAATAATTAAGAACTAATTTTTGAAATAGATTTTGAATACAAATAAAATTAAGACCAATTTTATGGCATCATTTTACAAAACTATGTAATCAAACACATGGAATCATGAGTTGAGTGTGTAGATCAGAATGGGGATGGCCCATCAAGAATGGGAAGTTCCACAAATATCCAGTGCAACAAATGCTTGAAAGTATTTGATAAAATAAATCTAACCTTTGCCTGTTTCAAGGTATGAGTATTGATTTGACCACACAAAAGCTGATTCTCACACGTTTGTGAGTCCCTTCTATTAATTCAGTGAAGAGCTCTGAATGTATGCACAAATATAAAACTATGTGTAAAAATTAATCATAAAGATCATCCAGGTGTTTGGGAGGCACTGAACATTTGGGTGTGGGGCGAAGAATTAACAATAAAGTTCAAATTCAGTAAAACTCTTAACTCCATCCTAGTGCCATCTATATTTTGCATAATACTTCGGTGTTTGCCTGAGTCAGACTGAATTCAATGGGATCAGATAATAAGTTCCAGTGTCTTGCTGAATCAGAATAGAGGTTTTAATGCAAAGATAAATATTTAATGTAATCTAATTAGATTCTTAATAACCAGAAGAGAAAGGAAAGCTACTAAGTGCAGAAATCAGATTTCAAGCTGAGGAGCAGATCTGCAAGTCCTGCCATGGGCTTCACTCACAAAATCATTATTAAAACCTGTAATAATGTAAGATCATTTAGGAAGTATTTCAGCCTTTAGCATTGTGTGCATGTAACAGCATTTACCCTTACAAAAAAAGCTATTTACAGCCCCATTCCAGCCCTTTTTCCTTTGCCAGAGACAGCTATCACAGTGGAATGAAAGATGAACTACACTCATGGCTAGTTGGTTGTATTCCAGCGCTGGTAAAACAAATCATTAAGGTCCAAGGACCAGCTATTTTAATAAACTGTGTGCACTACTGTTATTGTGACTTATGGCTTTGCTTTGCAGAGAGGGAAGCTATAAAACAGCATAAAAAAGAAACCAATGTTTTACTGCATGGTTAAGAGTTAACTATATACATTACAGAAACATATTTATATAAAATACACATATATTATATGCATACCTATATATTTATACAACATGAATAAAACTCTAGTTGTATATACATATATATATGTGTGTGTGTCTAGGTATCTAGCTCTAGGTGCTTATGTAAGAAGTTCTCAGTTGTGCCAGCGACAGGACAAGGGGCAACGGGCACAAACTGGAACACAGGAAGTTCCATCTCAATATGAGAAAAAACTTCTTTACTTGAAGGTGACCGAGCACTGGAACAGGCTGCCCAGAGAGGTGGTGGAGTGTCTTTCTCTGGAGATATTCAAAGCCCTCCTGGACACAGTCCTGTGCAACCTGCTGTAGGTGATCCTGCTTTAGCAGGGGGGTTGGACTGGATGATTTCCCTTCCAACCCCTACCGTTCTGTGAATCTGTGAATGTGCATGTATATGTGCCGAGGGCACATCTCAGTACTATTTGGGTGCTGGTTCTTGCCTATCCAAGACAGCTCACAGGCGCGGACTCCCTGCAGTGATTCAGATGGCAAATCCCCCTGCAGAGCACGGGAGGTCCTCCCTGTCCACATGCTTCACTTTCCTTTCAGCGGAAGCCAGGATGTGTGGAGGGGAAGGGAGAAGAGGTAGGTCAGGTCCTGACTTGGCAGCCAGGACGTGGCCAGACCTTACATTGGGATACAGGGGAAAGGAAACGTTTCCTGATTCCCCAGTTTAGCCATAGGCTTCTCTGGCTTACAAAGCAGTGTTGTTCCATGCTGAGCAGGGGGCAGTTTTGTGATACAAATGAAAAGTATTTGGGGAACAGTTGCCACGGAGAACAGGACACATTCAAAATTATTACTATATAACTTACAGAGTTTCATGGCTTTTATGACATAAGATTCTGGTTCACAGGTCTGATATTTCATATGTCTTTCCTCATAGCTGGGTATTCAACCAGCAAAGACACCTGCCACCTATCCTTTGAAAACAGCATTCTCTTGAAGGGATCTCCACCAGGCTCCAAAACAAAAGGCTGGCCAAAACCATTGTTCAGAGTTGGTTAAGGTTAGAAGTCCTAAGCCAGCCATAGTGCGCAGAGAGCTAGATATAAGCTCATCTGCCTTAAGTACACTTGCCAACTCATTGTTCAAAATGCGTGGAGGGAATATACGCACATTTGGTAGTGGTCAACTGATTTTTTCAGGATCCTAGCTAGGCTGATATTGCTGGTCATCAGAAAACACTTGATTTGACTTCTGATCCAGGGAACTCAACATTGAAATTGTTAAGGTAAAGAATAAATATGGAATGATACAGAAGCAGGTCCTTTTAATATTAAACACTTCAGTGCCCAATGATTTTTCATCATCTTCACCTGTTTCTCTATGCTACAAAAAGGTATAGTGGACTTTCTCAACCTCAAGGTAAAATTATACCAGTGACAGAATTCTTTATATAAAAGAAAGCTTGGGAAAATGTTTAAATGGAAATATATCTATCTCACTTATTGCTTCATGAGGTCATCTTTAAACATTCATAAGTCATTTATCTTAAAATAAATTCTTCTCCATGGAGCTGTCTGCTTATTTTACCAAATATTTTCAATAGTAAGTTTTTAATGTGTTTTCCCCTTTCTAGTATTTCAGACTACATTTTAGAGCCTAATTCCTTAAAACTAATGAATGTTTCTCCTTCCTTTATGATCCATTGCTGCTGTTGCTTAGCCACTGATTATATCACATACAAACTTTATCTTCTCTCTTATGACAAATGTTGTTATAGCCTGAAACAATTCCACCATAAAGTATTAAGTCTTTTGTGCAGGTGAACAGCTCTTCCATTTCCCATACTATTATCAGATTGGCCTATTCCTACAGGACTGCAGCATTTCTACAATCAGGATTATAATCAAAGTCTATTTCTCATTCTCTGAATATTGCTGATGAAAGAATGAATCTTATTCTTTCACGCTTAACTACGCAGAACAGCATTATTCATTTAACTGTTTCAGGAATCTCTGAACCATACAGATAAATGGGCTTTTGGATGAACCAGGATTATTCCACTGTATCAAGGGATGTGAGACGGCACTTAATTTGGAGCATTAATTACTTAGGGATACATTATGTTAGGCTGATATGTACAGAAATCTAGATTATGAGAAGATTTGGCTTGATCGACAATTCTGTAATGTTCCCCATAACAGAATTATTTTAAGTCATACCCATAGGCTTTTTTTTTTTTTAAAAAACCCAAATATAAAAAGCAATCTTTTGGTGTATAAGTGTAGCAAAAGTACTTAGCATTCAACAGCTGTGATACTGGAATGCAAAAGGCATTGCAAACAACAGATTTTACTTTATTCCAACCATACTTTCATTTGATGTAAATACATTAATCCTGAGACCCAAGGAAAACCACTCCATTTCCCTTGCTTTGGATTGGCTTGTTTGAGATAATTGATGGGTACAAACTATTAAACTTCAGGTAAGAGCACTGCCATCTTTATGAGCTCCTATTTTAATCTTACTAGAGACATGCCCCTATACAAGTGATGACACTCTGGCTCTTAACAGCCCTTAGGTTCAGCAGGTCCTTCTCTTTTCACTTCTGCCTGATCTTAACCTGGAAACAGAAATCCTGCTCCAGTATTTGAAGCACAACTGGGCCCACTGGAGCAGTTATGGATCTGTGCCACATTTTGAATTTTTAACTGAATTTGAAATTCTTTTTTTTAAAGTGTATATACAGAAGATTTGCTTTATAGGTTGTATATGCTCATATGTCTCAAGGCTGCAGTTAAGCACAAGAAGAACTCCTATACAGACCCTGTAGATTATTTTGTGTGAAGGTTTGCTCCTCATAATTTCTTTTCTTCTTTAGAGAAATTATAAGTTTTCATTTCCAGTTTGCTGGATTCAAAACATGCAAGTATAAAGAAAAGGTCCTCGCTTGACATTTTGATCGGAAAGCATTGACCATGTTGAATCAACTTGCCCATGGGAATGTATTTATAGTGTCACAACTTGAGAGCATGTATAGGTCAAACACATGCCAGAAAGGTGACATTTCCCTGGGAAAAGAAATTCTGGCTTTTGTTCAGCCCTAGACAATAGCTCATACAACTTTAGTTATGCTGATTAGCATCAATAGGCATTTTCTGAAGCACAATAGAACTGAATGATGCTGATGGTTTCATTTAAAAAATGACTAGCCATTATTTTTTGTACTGATTGGAATATGCTATATTGAGAGGAGTATCCTGATTTGGGATTAATATCTTCATACAGGAGGGCCTGTGCCACTTTATTTAATTTTCTTAAAAATTACACCTTAAGTGATAAAATCAAAAAATCTGTGTGCATAAACCAGCCCTTTTTGTTCCTTTCCCTTTTTTGAAGTATATTAATCCATTGATCTATTGCTGGTAATTATTAAATTATGTGATAATCACTGAGGAATTATCAGCTCACAATAAAATATTAAATTTTCTCAGACTTATTGACTAAGTTTGACCATCAAATTCTTACAGAAATTGTATCAGGGCAGTATTTTGCTCATTCTTCTTTGAGAAGACATTTCATTACCATGCAAATGGAAGTGCCTCTGAGCAGGCTAATTGGTATATGCGACATGTAACATGCAAACCACAGTATTAAGTCACTCCACAATTTATACCGAAAGTATAATTCAAATCTGACTGGAAATACCATTGTTTTTTCAGATCTGGTATTTACATATGGCAAAGTGGTGGGTGGATGTCTATTACATGTGCAAAGATTAGAAAGAATAATTGTGTAAAATACTATGCCTCACCAACAAAGAAAGAACATTTAAAAGAAATGCACTTGGTAATTAGATTAATAATGGGCAATTAATTTGATAGAAGCAGGCAGCCTATTTGAAAGCAACAGAAGTACATAATGTAATCAAAGCATATTTGGCCCATTTACTTGCATTTGTTTATTTATTTAAAGGCATGTTGTGTGCACACATGATCACTATCTTTTGATATTTATTTTAGAAGAGACTGTAACATTCAAAAGACCAGAAGAAGACTGAAAAAGACCACACATTTACTTCTAAGAAGAGACATGGCCACTAAGCAGTTTACACAACTGCAAATCAAGCTTCAAACACAAAATTTCAGGGACACTTTTCTGTAGGATAGGACAGAACCAGAATCCCAGACTCTCAAGCATATCAGAAAGGATGCTATCAGCATCTGCAAAACAGGCTTCAAGGTTAACACACATGAAAAATCCACTCAAACACGCAATTTTGGCATGTGAATACAAACCTGAAACTCAACACACATATCAGCCAAACAGCCAAGAAGCAGGTCTTTCATTACAATGAAGCTAATTTAAACCCACTGTCACTCTCAAAAGCATGTTAAGGTAGGCTAATCTTTCTGACGTGCAGTCATTTCTCTTAAGTGGCTAAACATGGAGCTACTGCAGCTGGCAGCAGGCAGTCATTGATTTCCCACCGTGAAAACACTTTCTAAAGACAACTCTGTTATCAAACGTGGTTATTTACCTGTCATAGTCTTGGCAAATCTCCCCAACAGCTACCAATGCTTTCAAGTACTCATTGGGTTGATAGGGGTGGATGTAGTGCAGTGAGCAGCTGTTCCTAGGATCACCATTTGATGCAGTGAAATCTATAGCTACCTGGAAAAAAAGAAAAGTCAATGTGTTGTGGAGCTCTTCTGGGCGTAAGTATACCCGCACTGACCATAAATCTTTACCAGAAACAGTTTTCTATAAAGACTCCAGCCTTAAAGCAAAGGTTATTTTACAGTGCACTTCATCAAATTTGAATCAGGATAGTATTGATAACTATCTCTAAAAGTAAATGACAGCTTATAAAATAAGAGATAATAAAACTAAAATGGCATAATTAGGAAAAAAATTAAATGCATTACTATTCTGTGTGGAAAATGATGTTCTAATATAAATGAATCAAATTAACTGTCTAGGTTCTAGTACATAATTAAATTATTCCAGCTCAGATGATGTTCAGGACATAAAAGCTGTGCAGCAAAAACGTCCTGAGAGAGTTAAAAGTCCTACTAAAACTATAAATTAAAACTCCAGTTAGGGATATTTCTTAGTTATTTTAAACCTTACTGTGGCTGTAGTAATAGTAGTAGATACTGCCTGTCTGGTATTTTTTATCTTCAAAACATCTAAGCATTAAATAATTAACCCTCCCAATTTCATAGATGATAGCAAGCTTAAAGGTGAGCTGCAGGGTAAAAATAAAGCTTGAATCCTGCACAGATTTTTGTGTTGAAAAGGCTTAGAGAAGATTGTGGGAAGCATTCAATGCAAAATCCTCTAAAAATTCATTTATCCCTTTTACAATGCTCTTTATACTTCTCACTGTATACCCCGGCATGCATTTTCCTGTGATATCACTGTCATGGACAAGAAAGTCCTCTTTTTAATTTGTGATGCTGCTTTCTAGGAATTCCTAGAAGGGGCAACAAGAAACCCAAAGGGTCTCATAGAGGGAACAAAACCATTTACAAACTTCCTCATGATTTTGTCCAATGACCTGTTCCTCCAAAAAACCCATTATACCTGGATGTTCAATAGACAAATGCACAATTTCAGTTTTCAGTTTTACAGGGCAGTTGACAGGTAAGGGCCTTGCTGAAGGCTGTAAAAAGAACTTTGAAGTCCCAGCTTGCCTCTGCAAATATGCAGCTTCCTCAGCTGGAGCCTCTGCTTGGCACAGGGAAGACTATTTTACACAGCTATAAAATAAAAATGAAACATGACATTTTCATTCTCCCTTAAAAAAACAACACAGTCCTCTTGAAACTTATTTTTTGTTGCTAAAAACTAAAAGGGAAAAATCATACTGGGTCAGTGCAACGTGGCTTTTCCCCACCGTTTCTGATATTCCACCTCTAACTCTTCGCTGAAGAAAAATATTTTTCACTGGCCTCTGGTTAGCTTGGAAATCCCTTTGTCGCCTTGGTCAGCTATGAACCCCCCACACCTCACCACATGTCAGTCAGGAGATACAAGCTTGATTTGCCTTGCAAATAAAGTAATCTTTCACCTCCGCTTCTCTACTCAGCATTCATGCACTGAAACAGTGAGTCTGTTTTCCACATTGATCTTTTTCTGAAAATGATAGCTTGATTTAACTTCAATAAATTGATGGGAAACCTCTCATGTTCTGAATTGCATGTATGTATGTAACTGAGGAAGAAAGAAACACTAGTGCTTTGTGAAACCTCAGGTAAATCTGTAGATACTTGTATGGATTAGCTTTGTTTTGGGATACTTATTTTTAAAAAATCTTAGCCTAGGTGTGCGTATTTTCTTAAAAAGATGTATATTTTCTCTGACATTAATTTAACCTTCAATTTTGTTCTGATTACAGAAAGTGCAAAAATTTCACTGTATGACAGAGAAACAGAGGGCATTCCTGTAAAATTGTGAAAAGTAGGTGTTTTCAATGATAACCTCAAAACAGACATTATTGAGGCTGGAGTGACACACCAGACGGAACTGGCAAAGTCTGCCTTTGTGGCTGCTAGCCATGCCTAAATGCTTTTTAATGGAAAACAAGACTACAGTGGGTTTCAGGAGCTTGGAAAAAAGTCTGTGGCTAGTGTTTGGGAAAGGAAAAAAACCCTCCCCAAAACAAGCTTCCTTTTTGGAAATGGTCCTTGTGGTAGAGACCTGCTGATAAACAAAAAATACTCTAATTTCCTATGATGAAGCCTTTATGAAAATTTGTACTCAGATGCACTGTGCTTGACTTTGATCCAAATCTCCGTTTGATTCCCCAGGGGAGGACTTTTAAGAAAGATGATTGCTTTTACTTTCCACAATTCCAAAATAACGATGCAGAGCTCTGCTCTTTTAGTATTACCCGGCAGTACCAAGGTCTTGTGCAAATAAGCAGGATAAAGACTGTAAAACTAACATACCACAGAAGCTAGGTTAATACCACAACTGAGCTATCTTGTGGGCAGCAAGTAGGAATCTAATTTTCTACAGGGCGTACATTTGATTTTTATCAGTGTATCTTTAAAAGTATCAGTTTAAATGGCCCAGTCATCTTCCCACAGCTAAATAAGAACATAACGTAGCAATAACTACACTCTTAGTACTGTTTTTCCTCAGCCTTGTAAAAGGGTGATTTTCATTGCACTGAACACATCCTGCGCAGCCTGGACCTCCTGCTAGATCCGTCAGCAATGAATCAGCCTGCCCAATACCGTGACCTGCCTAAGACAGAATCTGTCCAATATATCTTTCTATTACAGTTCCTTTTATGCATGTTACACATCCTTTCTGCTGTATTTCCTAAAGTGATGAAAATGTCTTCTGACTACAGACCCATTTGCACTGCCAACTTCTGAACATTTCTTCTGCAGCAGGGAACACTGTCTGATAAGAGATACAGCGTTTTGCAATAAGCAGTGCATAAAAGTAGCGGACTGGAATCAGCACTATTGATCTCTATAGATGAAAGCTTCTTAATAAATGGTTTTAAAGTGAAGGAAAAGTTTACTTTCGTTCTTCAGAGACGTTCTTTCTAACTACAAACTCTGTTCCTACAATAGATGTACAAAGTATCCCAAGAACACACAGCATGACATTACCAAAGCCTTCATTAGTGCTTTAAATTAGCAGGTACATCATACTACAGCTTTTTGTTATCAAATGTATGCTTAGCATCCCAGTTTCCCTCCCTCAGCAAGTGCCCCTTCAAACCACAGTTGTATTGTACAGCCTGTACACAGCACGAACTCAATAGAAATGTCATTAAGACAACAACAACAACAATGGTACATGTACCAGGAGAGTTTCAAACAATTCCACATCCATTCCAGTTAAAAGAAATGGAAATCTGGGAAGGTGGAAGGAATAGGCTTCCTCTGTTTCAGTGGTCTGAATTAACCAGATGAGGACTATGAGAAAAGGAGATTATATGGTGCGTGCAGAAAGCAAGGGAGCATTGGATATCTCCCCATAGGCTGCACCCTTTTGCTTCAGGGCCCACTGGAGAATCTCTAATACATTTCTGGAAACAGCAACACATCTCACAACCAGTCTGTGCCATCAGCATCAGGGAGCAGTGCAACTGAGGCAGGAGCAGTAAAATATGCAGGCAGTCAGCTCGTGACGATCTTTAAGTAGAACCACTAGGTTATGCGTGAACAGAGCTGCAGGCACAGAGACACCCACAACAGCTTCCCCCGAGTCCACGTAGGTTGGAAACCGATAATGATGAGTTTACACAATTCCTTAGCTAGTGGATTTACCATGGAGGTCAGCAGCAATTCAGGGTTCTCTGCAGTTCACAGTAAAATGGATCTTTAATTTCCTTTATGTCCTCACTGCCTGTTCTTGCAGGTGAGTTTACCTGAGTTTCCTACTAACAATGGGTTTGTTTCATTTCAGCGAAATGAAACATTAGAATAGTAAAATATAGTAGAAGCAATACTATCAGTCAGATATAGCAAGAAATCCATTTTAACACAGCAGTTTTCAACTTGTTCACAGCCTACTAAATAGGAAATCTGTGAGAAATAAATAAAAGGGAAGGAAACTGCCACGACCCTTCAGCGCGCTGTGTAAGGACTTGCTCTTCCATTGGAAAACATTAAGGAGGAATCAAAAAGAGTTTGAAAAGCACAGCTGTAATGTAATAATATGTATATCCCTAGACACTTTCTAATGATTACAATGCTCCTGTGCTTGTGCTAGACTTGTAGGAAATGCGTATGAACCAGTCTCTGCATGTGCTTAAGCGCCTGCCCTGGTTAAAAAAGGCTTATAAATATTACTGAAAGACATTACTGTCTTTCTGCTAATGACCTTGAACACATTTGAAAATTGAGTTCTTCCAGCCGTATTTTTAGGGAGGAAATGTCAGGAAAGAAAAATGAAAGGGGTTTCCAGGAATTGGAGAGTTTCAGATTTGGAGGAGCAATGGGCATTGCAGGCATGTGGGGATAACAGAAGAAGATGACAGGTAAAGTAGAGAGGTAATTACAGAGGATGCTTTTCTTGAGAGAAGACAACTTTAAAGATCTTTGTCCGCTGCTGTAGGTATTTCCTTTAAAACTAGAAACAGGGTTTCAGTTCTGGGTTCAGTTCCGGGTGTTATCCAATGAGCTTGTGAGGTGTACTGGCAAAGGGCATGTTTTACACCTCAAAAAGCTGATTCATACATAAGAAGACAACCACAACTGTCTAGAGCTGCTGCTGTTGCCAGAACTTTCTGTTGGGACAGAAGAAATCTTCTTGTTAAATCTTTTTGGAAAATGAAGGCTTGTCTGGAAAAAGTGAAATGGAACATTTCAGCAGCATCTGATGTCTGATACTTGATACTTGGGAGCAGAAACAGGGCAAGGTGCTACAGGAAAAGAAAAGATCTCCAGAAGAAGAATATTACCCTGGAGCATTAGATTTTATCCTTGTAACTGGCATGAAATTAGAAGTTACATAAGCCAGACTGGAACTGAACCACAATCTGTATTCCTATGCTGTGGGAAATGCTGATATATTATTTTATTTCACTTTTTTTCTCAGATTGATAATACCAAAACAAAAAGAAAGAAAAGATCAAAACCACACAGCATTAAATGTTTCTAAAAATGATTATATGGAAGTGCAAAATATTTGACTTCTGTTTATGGAAAGCTCTGCAAATAATTTTATCCCCTTGTTCCTTGAACTGAATAGCTTCCGAATTTGCTCTAAGTTACGACCTTGTCCCCCTGTAGTGCCATCTTACCGCTGGTAGTTACGGCTGAGGTACAATACGTCAGCGATGGAGAGAGGTCTCTGGCTGGACTATCTCTTTGCCTGTGACTTTCTGTGTGGCACCATTAGAGGGGAAACAACTTGCTTTAATGGAGGACTCATTCTGGAAAGGAAGACTGGTCCATAGGACTGATGAACAGGACATCTAACATTTAAGTAGCTAAAAGCAGGTGAGATTAAATCCTCCCCTGTGACACAGTCCGAGCAAGGGAATTTATTTGAACTCCTTGTGTACAAATAGGCTCAAAAGTCAAAGGCCAGTCAGCACTGTCACAGGGACTAATTATTTTGTCCAGCTTTTGGGACTGGCGTAGCTCAGATGGAACTGGTGGACCACATCAGCTTAGCTTCTCATCCCTGTATGAAGTTGTCTTTACTTTTTGCAACGTGATTGTTATTGCTGCAAAGTATAAAAGTAAATCAGCATGTGCAAGAAAAATCTTACTGCATTAATGACCATCATAGTTTTATTTTCTGGGCTTAATACATTTTGCAAGAAGACCTAAATAATTTGCTAAGGAATAGCATATCAGAATCATTTCTCGGTGAAAGTAATGAATCAGTATCTAAAGGGATTCCCTTTCTTTAAAACAAGTTTGAGAAGTAAGACACTTACTGTAAACTGTATTTGGCAGCCTCCCATGATATAATCTAAGAAAGAATGCATCTTGTGGATCTGCAGGCAAGAAAGCAAGACATTCAAATTAGCTGTGTACTGCTAAAACATCAGAGAACTGCCTGGAAAAAGTAAATTGGAAGGAGGGAAGGGGCCAAGTAAAATAAAGGGAGAAAGCGTTGAATATAGTTTGAGACAGAAACAAAAATGTAAACAGAGAAAATATCAAAATTCTAAAACTACAGAAAGGAAAATTCACAGCAAAAGTAAAACCAAGCTCTGCTCCTTCTCAGTGAGAAGTCAGTGGAAATTTTGCTATTGGCTTAGGAGGAAAAAGAGCAATTTTGTAGAAATGATGGAAGGATTAGAAGGGAAAGACACAAAAGGCCAACTGGCAGGCTTGTAGGTGTAAGAGTTTAGTACTGCCTACTCCACTGCACAACAGCAGAGGTAGGGCAAGAGAAATGAAAGAGGAGAGTTGGGGACAGTCAGCTTACTTTGGGATTCAAGTCCTTGTCTTTACTTTTTGTAGTGGATCAGCTTCCATTCTACAGGTAGCTCCACTTTGTTGCCTACATTTCCAAACACGATTAAAATATATCGCTGAGAGCTTAGTAAAGAAACAGCCAAAAAGCAAAACACATCTTTACCTTGCACTGGTTAAGGATGACAATGCCTGAGTTCTTGTAATTCTTCTTCTTTGCTTTGTACTTGGGGTTAATGCATTCCCATTGTACCTATGAAAAATAGCAGTCACTGCTTGAAGGAAAATATATGTACAAATTGAATAATTAACAAAAATATCACTGTCTGATTTCCACAGTTGACTAAATCCTATCAAATAATGGTGCACATAGAAGAAAAAATGAAAACCATTAACTATGCAGAGAATGATCTTAACAGGAAACGCCCCAGGGCAAACATCTGTCTTCAAACATGTATGTGTGGACACAGCACTGAGAGGTATCCAGATTCATGTGTTGTCATCTTCCAGTCTTGCAGGTTCAGATGTTACATCAGCAAGGTTGAGAATCTTTTGAGATCATTTAAGAGGAGAAAAAAAAAGAGGGAACTTAATTCAAATGAAAATACTTGAGGGAGTAACCCAATGCATTGTATTAACTACAAAACTGCCTATGCAGTAACACTGGTGTTTTGTATTAAACTCATGATTAGAGAAATTCTGAGCAGAGATCCTCTCATTCTCTCTTGAAAGAGAGCAATAGTTTCTCCTTTAAGTCTGATAGTAAAAGAAAAAGTTAAGAAAATCATTAAAAAGTACACAAGATGCAGTTAACTAATTACTGATATATTTGAAAATTATCCCTAAGAAGATATTAAAACCCTTTTTTTAAAATGTTCTGATTAGTTTTATTTACAAATAGTCAATTTTACAGCAAAGTAGTCCTGCCTTGTTACTGAAATATGTTGTCTTGTTCCCATCATAACATCTCCCAGTCTTACCGATTTCCACTTCAAATGTTCTGCTCTCCTCTACAATCCTCCTTCAGGCAGATTGATAGGGCCAAGCTTTCAGACCCTGACCTCTAATGACTACGTATTATTCATGCCTCTTACCGAAGGACTGAAAGATATGTTTGTACATGCAAGTATCTATTGGCATTTGTAATTCTAGATTTGTATAGGTAATGTGTTATTAAATATGGTTAAGAACATTACTATTTTCTTTCAGGGCATTGTTTCAAGTGCTGGGAGAAAACACGTGAGCTGCTAACGTTACGTTGGGTTACATAAAGAATATACCTCCAAAGAGAACCAGGATGGTCTATTATCTAAAAATCCCTATTATGACATTTTGAAATGAAACCTATCTGTCTTAAGTGTTACTATACTCTGTCTATAATGAAGACCTTCATATAGCATCTGTCTGAGCAAAGTGTTTGAGCACATAAAATAATGTTTACCTTATGAACAGCCCCAGTGTTCGAGATTCAAACCATTGCCTAATTATTTGAATGCCTCTGAGGTATCTCAAACTTAGAGCTTTTGTCAAATGTCAAAAAAGGGAAGGCAAAACATATGGTTTTGGAGCAATCTGAGACCTTTTCTGCACAGGAGAGGAATATTTTCATCACTGTGTCACTGGAGACAGGTGACAGAGTGAAGAATGGGAAAAGACAAAAAAATGTTCCAACTGCAGGAAGCACATCTGCTTGCTCTCCCAGTTAGCCTACAGCTCAATTATTTGTCTTGTGAAATGAATTTTCCAACTGAGAAGACAGGCAGACACAGGCCCACATGTTCAGGGGAAATCCTCCATAAACATTTTTTTCTCTACTCGAGAGATGCAGTCAGGCTTAAGAAATAAAAGCCCTTCTCTCCAAGTAAAGAGAGTGCTCTGTGACACAACATCAGAGTGCAATAAGCTCATATTTGGGAAAGCAATCTGACAGTGAGGCAAAAGCACTGCCCACTCCCATCTTGATACGTTGCTGTCTGGCAAAATGGTATAGCATACAGTTGTCTCCAAACTCACTGGAAGCATTCCTACCTAGCAATTGTGCTGTCTGTATATTATAAAGAAACTGTAATATATCGAATAGAGAGAAAAAATAGGTGTGAGGATTTGTGTTCCTCCTTCTGACACTGAACTACATTGCTTTCCCCGGAACGTCCAGGGTGCACTTTCTTAATTTTATCATCCTCCAACATGAACACTTTTCAACGTGTATGTTTAAACAAGGCCTGACCTATATGAACGCTTACACGATGCACATAATTCCTCTCCTCGGGAAAAGGACTATCTAAGCCTGATAAACGTTATGTTCATGTAATTGGTTTCTGGAAGAAGTTTACACTATATAAGGACCAAAGCAGCATAAACCATTACTTCAGTAGACAAACATCTGTGCTTGTGACTAGCCTCTCAGCTTCTCTGTGCTAACTGTAAAATGCAACTAGGAATGTTCACCTGCCTTTGCAATGCATTTTGAGATATATGGATGACAATTCTCTGCAACTATCTAAAGCTCATTAAAATATTCCACATGCAAGTCACTAACATGTCATTGGCTGTTCTGGATAATAAAGCAAAGGAAACAACAGACTAACAAATTCCTAGAAAGAAGGAAAACAGAAAGAAGAACAATTTTGCACCTATTAAATATGTAGATATGATAGTATGGAGAGGAGAGGAGAGGAGAGGAGAGGAGAGGAGAGGAGAGGAGAGGAGAGGAGAGGAGAGGAGAGGAGAGGAGAGGAGAGGAGAGGAGAGGAGAGGAGAGGAGAGGAGAGGAGAGGAGCAATTCCCACAGTTCGAGCTGAAGATATGACAAGCATCATCTGCCGGAAATTCCCTATACTGGCCTTGTCATATCTCCAGCTCTTCTAAAGGGAACAGAGTTCAGAATACAGCTCTAAGCAGGTAAGTAATAACGAGAAACAATTTACAAATATTTTGCTTGCACTGCAAGGCCAAGCTCAATTTTCAGTCTATTCCTACATTCCCAGTATTGATTTGGTATCTGACATTGTTTTTTATTGATTCATTTTTGTGTCAAATTAACTTTTCAGTTGAGAGGAAACTAATGCAAGAGTCTGCAATCTGACACTGACAGTAAACATTATGAAGTTTGGATTCATCATTCTGAAAGTCACTTAGCGTTTCCAGACTACACTGCTTTGGTGTTTCTTTCATACTCTGAAATTTAAACCAGTGTGTGGAGAATTTCTGAATGTAAAACAAACTCCATCCAGTTATTCTTCAATGGACGTCAGCAAACTAATGCTGACACTTGTAAGGCCCTAATCCTCTTGTTGCTGTAATGAGGAGACACAGATTCCTCAATGGGAGATGTTACTCTCTGCAGTGAAGGATGCTGCCTTCCCAACCATCCTTACCCCTTCTCTTACCAAACCTGCGGAAGAGAAGAGCAAACGGTGCAAACACCCATGCCACACACCAGCAAAGGGAAGTGGAGGTGACTAAGTGTAGGCAACCATTGTAGAACAGAAATTTGAACAGTATGTGGCTACCAATAGTGCAAGCTATTCAGAGAAAGAAATGAAGATGTCAGGAGGGCTTCATGTACATTAAGGCAAGAGAAATCATGACACAGAGCAGCTGCTTTCTCTGGGACGCTGTGCTTGCACAACCAGGACATCGAGTAGTCCTGGGAGGAAAGGGCTAGAGCTATGGCAAAGCTTGGGTTATCATTAGCGTGTTCTCTTGCCTCCCCTGCAATTCTTTTGTTTCTCTCTTGTTCCTTCATGTACAGCTGCTGCAACAAATTGCATACTTTGTAAATGACAAAGGAAGCATCACGGTCTAATGGACAGGGCAAAAAAACCCAATCGATAGCAGGCAGCATTATATCCTGCATTATACCTTTCTGGTGCCTCAAGAAAAGCAAGTAGTTTTTAAGTGAACTGCATCTCCTCCTGTGCGAAAGGCTAGTTTATTCCTGCCGTCCCCTCAGGCAAGAGGATAGAATGTTGGGTTTTTTCTCCTGTCCCACAAAGACACCCACCATGGGAGAAGAGCTGCTCTTAATCACTATCAGAGGTCTCCTCTGGAAACTTCCACCTGGGAAATGAAGTGAAAATCAAAGCATTTCTTGTTTCCCCAGCCAAGGCCCCCAGCCTCATCCGTGCTCCTGAGGTTGCACCACTGGTTGCCTAATCACATGGATGTGGCACGTGCCTGACATGGCTGCACCCTCCTCTGAGGCCTCTGTTGCCCTCTCTGGGGCCAGCAGCAGCTGCTGATGTTGTAGGCAGTCCTGGATGAACCTGCCTGTCTCCTGATAAAACTAGACATGGAATTGTCCACTGGTGTCAATAAACTCCTTGGCCTGTTACCAAAGGCTTCAAGGTCTCATCCATGCTCAGTTATCTGAAGAGCTACCTGATGCAAACGCCCTGAGTTAGGATCATAGTCAGCTATCTGGACAAATGGGGGAACCCAGCTCAGATCCCCTCAGGACCCCATCCAATCTTGTGCACCTCAGCAGCCCTCCTTGCCCCCCCGACAATACCCCAAACTTGTGGGAATGTCAGTGGAGGCGGTAAGTACGGTTCCTCCCCTTTCCCTCTTGTGTGTGTATACACACGTGTACATTTTTACGTAATACAGGAACAGATTTTTTCCTTACATAACTCCCATGCTGCATGGGGATCCAGGTGGTTTATGTTTCTATGATTTTTTTTCCCCAAAATCCCTCTGGTTTTATTGCCTTCAGTTTAAAAAAAAAAAAAAAGTGACTTTTTTCTAATTAGTGGAGGATTTCTCCTTTCAACTATGAAAAGCTTTAACAGTCCTTAAATTTTTATCACGCTTTTCTAATCTTGCTTTCAAATGTTTGATAGGTTAATATTAGAACACCTTATAAAACTGCCACTGTACACATATTGAAAATATATATTATACATATATTTGGAACAAATCCTAAGCATACAATAAACTCAAAGTATTTACTAGTATTTCACTAAAAAAAATAACTGTTCCAAATAGGGATGGACTTGTTCTTACTGCGTTTTCTTGTGTCAAGATTACGGTAAAGGAGTAAATGATGAATTTTGGAATGGTGGAAAATGTTAAATAGAAGGTTTAGAAATGGCTGCTTCAGATGTGCATTTGAACAATAGGATGTCTTTGTGCCATTTTTTATTGCTGGTCAGTATGAAAACAGGCTAGGTGTCAGAATATAACAGTCTGTGACAACAAAGTAGTTATTATGGAACAGAAGTATACACCAAGCTATTATCCTGAGGTTGTTCATGATCACAGAAATCTTCTTAAGCAGCATGAATTAATTTCACCTGTACCACCAGCCAAAGACCAACAAACTTTCCCAGAATTCAATCCTTTCAGTCAGAAAGTTGCAGAGAAGCAACTGTCACTCTGAAGGAGTCATAATTCAAAATTTGTGAATCCCACCCAGGACCTGCCACATTCAGGAAATAAATTAATAAACTACTCATGCCGTTACTGATCAAAACAGGTGATCAATCTGTTTTCCTTCCTTCACACACTACTGGTTCAACCACTAACAAGCTGCCAGTGCTGGATTCGCAACATTTATCTAAATGATACCTGGTCTCAAACACAGATTCCCAAGAAATCTCACAGTGGAGGCAAGCCAGCAAACCAAATATAAGCTCATCTGATCAGAGGCTGACACTCAAACTTGGGATAATCAGTACCCAGCCCAGGGATGGAACTGAAACAGCCTTAGAAGAACCATCACCTGCTTTAATTAAGTAGGTGGCACATACCCATTCTGACCATCTTAAATGGTTCTGTAGCAGTTGATAGATTGGCTACAAGATACTTTTATCTTGCAGCCAAGAGGGGGAGGTTGAAGAATCGGTTAGAATACTCTGTGCTTTCTGGAGGACGACCAAATGGATGTACAATTAAAAGGCAACCTCAAGATCCTTGTCAACTCCTCCAGAGATGAGGTGAGCTGATGAAATCGTGGGAAGTACTAGCAGTTCACGGATGACACACGGCTCTTCCTGCTCACCAGCACAAACTACCATGTTACTCCCACCCTTACTGCTTAATGCTTTTATGAAAACTTGTGGAGCTGATACCAACTAATGCAGACGTTGCTGATGGGCAGAGAGGGAGAGCTCGCACCATTGGTGTAGCCTCCTTTAACACTGCACAGATTTGCAGCTGGTACTTAGGAAGAGTTCCTGGATCCCCCATCAATGATAAATGTTCCCTCCTATTCTCTCCAGTTGCCTGAGAGAGTGAAAAACCCTGTTTGACAATCACTAGGGCGTTTTGATTATCTTTTAATTATCTTTTGACAAAACTATAGCAATGTACTGTAGCTGGCCATAAAGTCTACTGCACAAAAGAAAATATAACCAGAATAAAAAGTTTCACTGTGTCTCCTTAGCAACACAAACAGGGATGTCAGACCTGAGTTCTGCTCTTCACACTGGCTTCCACAGCATCTGAGATGACATTCCAGGTTTTGGTCTCATCTTTGACACTCGCTGTTATGAAGCTATGTGAAAGAATGCTTAACGCCATGGGCTGAAGGTTGTAGCTGGCAATTTTGTTCCCCTGGCTGAAAGGAGTACTACATGGAAAACAGAATATTTTCTGGCCTGAGGCTATGAAAAACTCTCTTCTAGAAAGAAGGACTATGTCTAACCTACTCACCTCCTCACCCATGTATAATTACATTTCTCTGATGTGGCCTTCCTCATTAGAAGTATCTAGCAACACATCCACTTGAAGGTAAAACATCTTCCTCCTCCTCTGCCATTCCCTCAAGGTTTACTAAACCCCCTTTATTCTAAGTAAACACTCCATTGCACACGCTTTTTCTTTGGGGAGAATAAAACTAAATAAAAAACCAACAAATGCTAATCACATTGCTTAATGTTGCACAAAGGATGTTGAGATAAACTATGCACTAAGATGTATTTATGGGGTCCACAGATAATGGCATATGTTGCTTTTAGCAGCAATAGTTATTTCTGAAGACTAGAGAAAAAGGAGATAGGATGAGGGAGGGAGGAACAGAGAGAGAAAGAGAAAAAATAGAGAAAAAGGAGAGAGGACAAGGGAGGGAGGGAGGAACAGAGGGAGAGAGAAAGGGAAAGGGAAATGGAAAGGGAAATTGCTCTTTGGCTCCAGCCCAGTGACAAGTGACATGGTCTTCCACACAAGGGACCTCTCCTGTACAACAGTGATCACAATACTTTTTCCATAATAACTATATGGTTTTCAACAGGATCTGCTCAAAGTCCCTACTGCTTGTTCTTGCCTATCATGCTAACAGCGCTCACTGAAGCCTGCTTTCATCAGGTGCAAGAGCCGGCCAGCATGTGCATGTCTATTTTTTGGGCAATATTTATTAGCCACTTAATTGACTATTACCTACTATCTTATCCACTAAATCTTGTTTTCCTCTAGAATACACTAGAAAATAGACTTAGAAAAGCAGAGGGGGTAGAAGGACTGATTCTCACATTGGTGACAATCATGTCCCGTAAGAACTGGCTCTAACAGCAGCATTGGATTTTGCAGGTGTAAGCCCACAGAGTAACTGCACAGTAAAAACAGAATGAGGGCAACAAGGAAGAAATAACGCGACAAAGCCTTAGGCGTGTGGAGGGGAAAAGCTGTAATTTTGCAGTGAAAAGCAGATTGCAATGTTATACAGGAGAAAGGCAGTGTAGCGAATGGCAAATGGCAGGACAAGACAAAGGTTCAGGCACTTAAAGCATTGTGCAACATTAAAACATTCCTGTGCAACATTAAAACATTCCTGGACGGAATTCTTCCTCTGAAACTGCAGTGTCAACCTAGAACAAGAATTGGCAAACGGCTGTACTAACTTCTTGTGGCTCTGAAAGAGTAACCATCCTTTTCGCAAGCTGAGGATGAAAAGAGCACACTGTTTCATCATCATAATAAAGAACATATAGTTTATCCTTCATAGCCATTCCTGGCACTCTGGACTGCACGTCTCTTGTCTTGGCCAACAAGCTGTCTGTTTGGGAAAGACTGTAATGCTCTTTTGAAGACCTTTACATTGGAAATACACACCCTTTACCTCTCTCACACAGTCCCTTTCCCAGCCACAGGCACTTGTATACAAAATTGGAGTGTTGTCACATCACTGGCCTTGTTAGTATTATTCACTCTGGAATCTGTTTACTTCTTTAGGTAGGTTTTATTTCCACTCAAATTCAGTCTGGTTTAAGTTTTGATCCTCTGACTTAATTTAAAAGAACAAAACAGGGTTTCATTTACATTCGGGTTCTGTTCAGAAGTTATTTATAATTGGTTAACATATGACTGATACATATGAAGAGTATTTTACACACATGAGCAACATTTGCTAAACTCTAGGTTGTTCTAAGACCATCAACAGAAAATGTCTAGAAGAATCATAAAAATTTCTTGACCTATGGAGTAGCCTGACTGCTTCCCATTTATTAACCACCTTTTGACTCTTTCTTAGCTTTCCGTTAACACATTATAAACAGAACCTTAATAGAAAGCCCAAATAAAGCTTATTAGGCATTTGTATTTGGTGTTGAGACCACCATGAAGCAGTGAATACAAATTATCAGCAGATAAGAAAGTCAACATTTTTAACTCCCCCTCAGAGAATTTATCAGAACTAACACCTTCAGGAGTACGTAATAATAGGAAATGGCAATTTCTGGAATTAGATATGCCAAATCATTTATCATATTCAATAATTACCATCAACTTCAATTTGAAAAGATCAGGCTGACATAAAGAAGTTAAATTATTAATAAGCTAACAATTTCATTTTCCCTTAGGACTGTAATTCATGAGATTTTTAGGAAACTGATTAATTTCATCATGATGGGTTGGTTCAAGTTAGAGCTGGCAGCAATGACCGCAGCACATGAGAAACGGAGAAAGACGTAGAATGACCCTCACCCAATAAAGGCCTTTAGGCCAGCAGGGAAATGCTTTGAGTACACAGACTGTGCATCTGCTTTGCCATGACAGCACCTCATAGAAACCATGTGCTTGGGCTCAAAGGAAATAAACCTCAGCAGAAAGAAATGTGAACTAGAAAAAGATCCTAAGTATTTCAGGCACGGAAGTACAGGAAAGGCTCCTTTTTGCATTTTCAGATTATCATGTCCAGATAACAGTAAAACTTATGGGCGAGAGCAACACAGCAACTAACTTCTGAGAGACAATGAGGCAATGTCACTCGCTTTATTACAGGGTTGTCTGAGGAACACTGCTCTACAAAGCTTAAAGACTGAGATTCTGGGGTGGTTTCCACTTACCTGTCTTCCTTCCATAGCTCCTCGCATTTCCTTGAAAGTCGAGCTAAATTCTCCAATGAAGTCATGCTTTCCATTGGAATCCCAGTCCCAAACTATGCACTGGGGAGGCAAAGGGGAAAAGAACAAGAGAGCATGTTTTTCTTCAGACAGAAAACAGGTTTTATTGAAAAATACTACAGGAGAAATTATGATATGCATTGGGTGGAAAGTTTTATCTAGAAGGAAATCACAAGACATATTAAAAACATATTCTTATCCAGATCAGAATGAAATGACAAGTGGAATCTCAACACAGCTTGCTACTGGCAGTTGTGTGTTATGGAGTTGGCTGACGAAAGCATGTTCATCTACTCTAGAAAGAAGGGATTCCTTTACTCCATCTTTTTGCTAGGTGTAAAAATACAGGATTATGTGTATTGGCATGTTCATGGTCAAATGGTGTCCTGACTTAAGAGTAACTTACCTCATTGAAGTGCTTTACAAATAGAAATTAATATTCAAAACACTAGTTGCAGTGGACAAATGTTACCATTGTCATTTTTACAGTCGGTGAAGGTCAGATAATAGTTACAGAGATCATTTTCTGAAATGCCTTTGAATTTATACACGTCAGTGGTTGGTGCCCATATCTTGGCTATTTTCCAGTGTTGTTCAACAGTGACTATTCAAACCAAACCTCGCTCGTAGTCATTCCTAAATTCATGCATAAACCTGAATATCTCAATGAGTTGGAGCTGTGATAATTTTATTTTACGTACATTGCTAAATAAAATTCAGCTAGCCAAGCCTGAAGCACATAGCAATAACTACATGCTTTGCTAATTATTAATTTTAAAACTGGCCCAAAGACAACACAGCGGCTCACAACTTTTAAAGAACAAAATCCCAAACTCACCCTCATGGTCTCCCTAGCTAAAGCTCGCATACATTGACAGAATCAGAAGGCCTTCACTGAAAATGTCCTGGTATCAAACATCTCTTTTTCTTTTTTTTTTTTTAAAGTAGAAATGTCTCAAAGCCATCTGCACTGTCACATGAGGAGTGCGCTAACATTTGGCCATCAGATGGCTTTGAGGGTAACTTTGACTCCCTCCTGAGGGTCAGAGTCTTCTCGGTCTGTGCATGGGTGTGGGGTGAAGGACTGGGTCAGTGGCAGTAGTGGAGGAGGCCCCTGCTGAGAAAGGCAGGAATGACACAGAACTGGGGGTGGTAGGGCAGCAATAGTGGGGTACCAGACTTAACAACAGTGGGTTTTATCAGGCCAGTTCATCTAAACTAGGTTCAGTGCTTTTAACCCAGCACTAGCGGTTAGACAACACATGACGAAGAGCAAGGTTTGCTCCTCAGAGAGTCCTTAAACCATTTGAAGTTTGCTTGGTCCAAAGGGGCACTTTGAGTTCACCCAGAAGGGAACTGAAATCACTGGATCTCAACTGGATCTCGAGTGTTAAATATTTCCAGAAAAAGCATTTTATTGAAACAGGCTTACATGTCCACCAGCTACACTTTCTAACCAGCCCAAATAATTCAAAGTTGGTATGTGTACACTATGGCCAATCCCTTTTCATTGGACCACCAAACCAGTGGTTTGTAAATTCACTTTGAGGGTAGGGGGAAAAACTCTACAGAAAGCTTGAGATATGGGCAAAATGATTCAATTCTTTGAGTGAGAGCAAAAGGACAAAAAAATCTTTCAGGAGAAAGACTATTTAACAACAACTTAACTCCCTACATGTGGATTGTCGCACAAAGTCTGCCATGACAGATGTTCACCATCTAACATCCTCCCACTACAGCCCTAAGTTAATAAATGGCCTTTTTCACACAAATATTTGTCCGTGTGAGGTGCATTGATTTGAAGCATGGGAAGGAAGGTATTTGATCTGTACATCTAAGCCAGTTACCTGAATTTATTATGCTAGTAAGTGCCCAGGCACCTTATTTCCCTTTGTAAAAGCAACACAGATGGTGATTTCACTAAATTCATACCCAGGACTCCTCCAGGCAGTAAACCACCACCCACATTATCATTTAAGTTCCTTTTTTTAAAATAATGATTCTAGCTTTCTTTTGAACTTTCCACACTGCTCCACTTAGCCCCAGGAACAGATTTGGTTTGATGCAAGGGGAATGTCTCTGATCCATGTAGAAGATGTGCAGTAGAGCTACAAAGGACTGCCCATTGGGAAAGAGTTCAAGCATACCTCTCATTGCTACAGACGTTAATCAGTTGAAACAGTTCACTGGTCAGGCAAAGACTTGGTTCTTGAGCCTTCTGTTACTTTTCTATCCTATCACCTGCAATTTTGCTTACTTTTTTTATGCAAGGATCCCAGACAAAAGGAAGATCTCCAGATCAAAAAGTAAAAACACTTTGCTCTAAGACTTGGAGATCCTTTTTAACAGCGTTGACATTGGGGAGTGGGTGGAAAGTAGAGTGAAGGGGGGGATTGGCAGTTCCCATGCATGTTTGTTTATAGGCTAAATTTTATACAACAGTAATCAAATGAGAGTGGGCTTCTGGTTCTGATAGCGGTAATGTTGCCTGGAACAAAACTAGACACAGTATTTTCATCACTAACAGCCCTGGTGCATTCTTTATGATGAAATCTTCACTGATAATCACTCTATGCTTATTATCAACTGCAATTTTTAGATGAGCTGGTAACAAAAAAAAATCCAAGAAAAAATAATTTAATTTGCAAAAAACTCCTGAAATCATTTCTGTTTCATAAAGCTTGAAAGAGTTTCATTTTCTTTTTCTGTGAAATTTCTTAATACAATTAGTTAGTTTTTATTGAAATTACTTTCTAAATGTTTCATGAAAAAATGGATTTCACAGATGAAGCATGACTTAAAATTATTTTTTTCTGTAAAGATTGTGAAAATGATTTAAGATCCTAAAAGTAACACTAAATAAAAAGATTTGTCAAAATGTCATAGCAAAATTTATGTGAATGTGCAAAAAGTATAATTTTAGTAATGCTGGCAAATTTTCAAAAATGTTTTTGAAAAAATGGCTATTTCACAAAGAAAAAACCCAACCCTTATTGTGAAATTTTCCAGCCAGGTTTACTTTTCAGGTTCTGTCTTTAAACTCTATTGGAGCATAAATGCAAGAACAGACCCAAAGTTATCAGACTCCTCCAGGAAAAGGTACTTAGAAAATTTTCTGTTAGGATGCCTGCTCTTATGAAGAGGGAGAAGCTCTGAGTGCTGATTTGTGGTTAGAATTTTAAATGGACATGAGCAAAGTTAAATTACATTTAAAATGTCCACCCAACAGGGATCCAGCTGCTTGTTTCTTTCAAGCTAGAGGTTTTCTAACTTTAGCTTTCAGAAAGCCAGATGGTACTTTAATCTTCATATTGGCTTCACGGGAAAGACAAACAATTACAGTATTATCTCAGTGCCATTTGCACAATTAGAGCTAAGGGAGAAAGGGGGTTCCTGCAAGTACAGCCATTATGACTTCTTTTTTTTTTTTTTTCAAAGTTTCACATCTGGCCACAGACATTAATTATTACTCTCTGAAAAACACATTGTACACAGTAATGACTCTGCATTTCAGCTGTATGTGAAAAGTATTTCTGAAACATCTAAATACTGGGGTCCAGAAATTTTTATCAAAACCCTCTCAGACAGATAAAATAAGCAGAGAAGGACCTTTGCAAATAATCCAGAATCAGGTAAAGCCCAGAGGTGATAATCAAAGGATTATTTCCCAAGTAAATACTTTAAAGTTGTTTGGGTTTTTTGGTTTTGTTTTGCTTTGGGTTTTTTTTTTTTTAATAAGGTCCTATGTGCTTTTCAAATCAAATCGTCTATAAATCATCCTTTATCCTTAGGCAAACCTTAATGTGTTCTTTGGGTCTGTGCTCTTACAGGTTGCTTAAGTAGATGATTAATAGTATACCTACACTCTATTAAAAGACTCATTAATTTAAGGAGGCTTTCCATATGCTTAATTTTAAACACTGGTAAATCAGTGTTGAGGTAACTGGTGAAATAATTCAGTCTCCTACCTATTGGTTACAAGCTCAAATGCAGGGAATAAAACCTGTCTAATGCTGCATGGGGATGGAATAGCGCTGACTGCAACGATGGAGAACAACTTCCACCCCTGCATGGCCCTTCCTCCCTCCCCAAAATACCAGCTGACTGCAGAGAGAGGGAACATTGCTTCAGGCCCTCTCAAGGGAAGGCACTATGCCTGGTAGAGCTAACCAGTAGACTTAGTTAAGACGACATTAGAGGATCACTTCTGGGTATCCACATCTTCATTCCTTCAGCTTTTCTTGTAAATGCCACAAAATGAAAGATTTCCTTTCAGGCTGAAATTGAACTTTTCCCTGGAGAAAGGAGGGAGAAAAGTATTTTTTAAAAATAAAAAGATATCTCAGGTGGATGCACATGGAAATATTCCCTGGGTTTATTTCTGTTCAGCTTTTTCACCAAGTGTAGATTTTGACAATACTCTCACTACAAAGGGAACTTCTGAGCAGCATGCAAGAAAAATTGCATTGGCACTGGAGCTACAACAGCACAGGCTTCTCTGGCTGAATTTCCTAATGCTTCCCAGAAGCTGACAGCTAGATTCATCTTGCTACCTATGCGTGAGCAAAAAACTCACTTGCACAATTTCTGATTTTAATTATATTTCAGAAAAATATAATCTGGACCATCCTCCAGCTCCAGCCAATACTGATGTTCTGTGATGTGATGATGCCTAGATAAGAAATAAACTAATTTCTCTATCCAGTGTCTTCCACGGAGTGAGGCAGTTTTCCTGTTTGATAATTCAACAGCAAAAAAATAATTCCTACCTCAGATCCAGACCATATGATCCAAACTCAAACATTATTTTTTTAAAGTTTAACTTCCATGATCTGACTTGAGACAAGAAAGTGGTGTTCCAAGTCTCAATATGAGAGTCAGACTATGTTTTCACTGAGCAAAATTCCTATATAATTGTCATAAAACAATTCTTCTCATGCTCACCATCCTATCTAGCTTTAACCACATGGAGAACTAAGTAAGAGAAAAGACTGACTATTGCAAGTATGCATTTGTGTGTGTGTAGGTACTGAGATAATTTTCCCTATCTACCTTCAGTGAAATGCTTCAAGTGATTTGTTCCCATTAGACTGTCACGATAAGAGAACTATTACATATAGCACCTTTGGGCAGGGGTAATGGAGAGACTTGTAACTTAACCTTGCAATTTATGAACCAGCCCAAAACATGCTCCAAAGGTTAGTTTTTAAAAGACTTGGCAGTGAGTCTCATGACTAAATCCTATCTGGAGGCAGCTGACAGCCAGACCATGGAAATGTACTTCTTGAAAATAATCCATTTAAGTTTCCCTTTGGCTGGCCAGACACTGCAGATTATAGCATCACAAAGCCAGCAAAAACTAGAAAATTCCCAGTCTTTCCAGCCTGAGTTTTTCCAGCTCTGCTTATGCTCAAAGTCCAGTTATGAAATGTTAGTATGGCTTGTGCTGGTACCACCTTGCCACCTAGCTGGAGAGGTACAGTGTTGGACAGCCCTCCTGACAACTTAAGAGCTTGCTTAACTTAAAACACTTAATTAACTTGTGACCAAAAAACACTGGCTTGGGTGGGAGAGAAGACCAAATAATCCTTGGTCCACTGTTCAGCTGCTCTATGGTAGCAGAAGAGCAAAACAGCCAAAAAGGCAGCAGCCTTGAGCAGCCAAAGTAGTCCTCTGAATAGGAGGCTCCCTCATCTGACCTGGGTCTGATGCAGGTGAGATCCAAGTTCATATCTTGCATTAAAAAGGAGATTTCTCTGTGTGTTGTTACTTCAGTATGTATCCCCT
Organism: Grus americana; assembly: GCF_028858705.1. NCBI lineage: Eukaryota > Metazoa > Chordata > Aves > Gruiformes > Gruidae > Grus > Grus americana. Next base: position 122,106,525 of record NC_072853.1, on the reverse strand, counting down.
AAGACTCAACAAGGAGTGGAAGGGATACCTTTCAAGGAAGAGAATTATTTTTGTCCATTAAATGTCTGCAGTCCCTAGCTAGGTTTTAGGGCAACAGTGCTGAACAAGAGTGGTTTAAATTCTGAATAGAAACTGTCTTAGGTGGCTTTTCCTTGCATTTCTGTGAAACAAGGCATCTTGTGGCTAGGCAACAAGGACAATGCCCATTTTTGGACTTGAGTGTAATAAATTACAGCCCAGTCACTTTTAAAGTTCTTACCATTCAACTCTAAACTAAAATAACACCACAATAATTTTTAGGTAAGACTTTATATGACATTTACCATCTCTCAAAGAAACAAATTCTTGAGGCAAATGTCAGTGACCTGCTCTACTTCTAGAATCACTCTGAGCTACAGAAGGAATGAGGTGACAAAAGACTACAAACAGAAACTCTTCTTTGGTTCATTCTCTAGGATCAGTGACAACACTAAAAAAAAAAAAACCAAAACAAAAAAAAAACCCCCGACTACTTGGAAAAGCCAAACAGAAGGTGAAAAAAAATCTCACGAAAAAAATGTAGTTGATCATCAAAGTGATTTTTCTGGAACAGTCTGTCCCTCATCAGGGTTATTATTACCTGATAATGAAGTAAATCTCCTACTGTACCACCCTGAAGTATATGTACCCCACGTGGAATACTTCAAAGAAGTTCTTTTTATAGAAAGACCTTTGTACACTACCTACTCATTCTCCTCACTTGCGTATGAGAAAAGCTATGCAAAACCTCCAGTACAAAAGCTAAAACACTTCAAGTTTTCCCGTTTCTGTAGCCATGATGTTCCAAGGCCAAATTCTACATTATACACATCGCAACCTGGGTTACATGCTGGAAAACAACTGTACAGGAATTTGGTCTTTCCTGCTGTATTCCTGAAATTCTTCATTCTGGGTTTTTTTTTCCATCCAAGCTGGTCATCACAGTTTTCTCTTTTCAGTAAGTCTGCTTCTCCAAGAATTTAAAATAAACGTTTTATGGGTCATTTCAGATTTCCTCTGAAGTTGGGCTCCAGTAAGAATAGTGAACCAGCTGAAATGAACTAATGCTTCTCACGAGCCTCTCACTGGCTGAAGTAAAGCCTTCTTCAGAGCATATAGATAAAATATTTGAACTTTTTCCTCTCAGAAAGATTACCTCAATTCTTTAAACTACTCAAAAAACCCTGGACTAATGGGGGAAAAAGAGCTCAACCCTACACTATTAGCCTATGCGCAGCCTCTGTGAAGCCAACCTAGAAACAACTTTCAAAGTTTTCTTATTGACTACAGAGCCTCATTCTTTTTGCAAACTACATCTTCTGTTCTGCCAAATTTGAAGGGGCTGATGCTCATCAGTACACCACCACAGCTGCATCCCGCAGGGGATGAAATCCTGGCTCCATTGCAAGCAATGAGACTTTTCCTATTAACTTCAACTGCCAGGATGGCATCAATACCTTTATGCCTTCTGTATGTAGATGGTGGCAACTGATACGTTAAAAGTTGACAGGGTTGTATTGGATTCAGATCCTTTGCCTATAGAAGGAAACTTGAGACAGACACTCATTGATGGCTTCCTCTTGGTTAATGGCAAGTGATTCAGCATTCCTGTTGACATGCTGCAGTTAACTATAGCACCCAAGACAAAACAGAAAGAAAAATAACCTTCCTGTGGATCTAAACACATGGGAAGTTTGGTTTTAAAATTATCTGCCTGGGAGAGAAGAGTGAAGGGAAGGAGAATTCTTATTTTTCTACAAAAAGTGACTGGTCCTTTGATTCAAGATCAGAGTGAGTCGTATTTTCTTGATAACTGTGATATGACACCAGCCTGAGCCTATTCCACTTCTTGTCATATGAAAAAAGGGATCGTTTACAGAACCATCATCACCAAGCCAGTCTCTCTATACCACCACTGGAGATTTGAGCACATCAGCAGTGGCTCAGCAATGACGGGAAGCCTCACAGTTGGATGTTGCCTCTTCTTGACAGCTCACAGCACGTAAGAACCATCAGGGTCATTTCAAACCCAATTACTTAAAACTGTAGCTTGTTGATTAGTCTTATTTGTATTACAAGGGTGCCTAGGAGCCTCAGACATAGATGTTTCACCCTTTTCAGTGCTGACAAATGAACCCCAGAGATATTCCTCTGAAACAGAGAAATATGCTGTAATAAGTTACATCATTTGAGGGACAACTTATAATGGGATTTTCAATGATGCTGCAGGTTTTGACAGTGACAACATAAACAAGTCTAGTTTGCAGTCACAGGTTTATGCAAAAAAATCCTCAGTATATATACAAGAAACTGTGCAGTTACTAATCAGGTTCAGCATGAATGTGAATGCATGCTTGCCTTTGTGCACTGGCCTAAAGTAGACGTCTGTGCAGTTGCAATGCATGCCTATAAACTTATTAGAAACTATGCTTTATTTATGTTGCAGGCAAATAACTCCATGTTAATGACAGTGTTTCTTTTTTTCTATTTCCTCATCAAAACCACCCCTAGCAGCTTAATATGCAACACAGAAATGGGACAATTTTTCAGTATCCTGCTTGTGTTCATGAAGACTCTGTTGTCAACAAATGAGAGAGCAGGCTGGAACATTTTTAAAACAAATATAAAATGGTGACTTTCCATCCCCATCAGAGAGATTCCAGTTTTTGAGCCTATGTCTTTAGCCTAGTAATCCATAATATATTGTGCAACTTTTTTCACATACGATATGATAAACGCAAAACCAATAGCAAAAGATAACAACAGCAAAAACTTCTGCAAACACTACCCTAAACTCCTTTTGTGAAATTATCAATACATCTCAGGAAGTTTTCTCCATGAGTATCCCTCCTTTTAGTTCACAGTCTGTTCTGTCCCTGAGCAAAAGAACCTGTCTTCCAAAACTTTTGTGAGAGGTGGTAAACTAGCGTACTGACCCCGTAGTGCCTCCTCTCGTTACTAACACGTATCTGAGATTTCTGCTCATGTAACTAACAATTCCCTGCGTACCAAAAGAAGGCATTGCTCTCCGGCAGGCCTCTCTGCTGTACCTACTGGAGACGCTACAGGCACAGCAGGGAAATTTATCATAATTCATAGATGCGTATCAAAAAGCTCTCAGACAGAACAAGACTCTAGACAGTTCCCACTGTCTACTGTCAGTTCCTAAAAAAAGCTCAAGTTAGGTTTATCTTGCACTGTGAAAGTCAGCAGATAAAAATCAACCATTGCTTTATATCTCGAGCAGGAAAGGAAGATGATAATACTTGGCAGAAAGAGTACAAAATGCTCTTCCCCACCAGAGCAGCATGAATCTGTCCCCAAACACCACTTGTAATAATGATGAGTGTTTATACAAAGTGACTGATTACGCTGTTCTTTCTGTTGTCAATCAGTGGGGGAGTTAATTACACGTCTCTTGGATATCATTCCAAAAGAATGACCTGGCAAACAGCGTTGGGTTTAATGGCCCTGAACTGGTCACTCTCTTCAGTGGATGATACCACAGCAGAAACATCAGTGGAGGTGGATCTTCCCAATTATGGGTAATTTATAAAACTAAGACTAGCAGAGGTTTCAAACATGGAAAGTTTTTATTATAAAGTAGACAAGAAATCAATTAAGAAATGTGAAGCAATTCTAATGTTTATTAAAACAATATTCTAAACCATGTTTCCTATGGAAAATGAAGAGATGAAATAGTTAGATTTCTAGATTAAGTAGAGACACAGTGCATAGACCGCTGTATCTGAAATGGCTAAAGTAACGTAAGAGGACAAGGTTAAAGGTTAAACCTAAGATTATTTTAAGGGTAAAGGTCTGAGAATAAAGGTCACAATTCCTTATCTATATTCACATATTGGATTTTTTAAATCCATACTTGTGAAACTTCTACTGAACATTTTGCACTTGTTATAGCAGCCATCAGCGGCTGTAAATGGTCTTATTTCTGTGGGATTTTTTGGTTTAGTTTTTTTTATTTTCTTCTGAGCTTCAGTTAGTGCCTTCACACAGGCGCACTGTTGCTTCAAGGTGAACCCTCCACAGAGCTCCTCTTGATTATTGCACGGATTACGTATTTAAAAACAAAACCTCCAGCCTCTTTTGGCACTGCTTTTAAGTTAGTTTTCTGGCCAGAGTCTTATTTTGTCTCCTATATTGTATTTAGTGTTGAATTCATCTCCTGCATGGATGCAGACAGTATCTCCAAGAAAAATCTAAAACCTTGCTCTGCCACAAGCTCCTGCGGCAATATATCATCTAAGATTTCCAGTAAGAGTTAAATTAAGATCATGACATGGTGTCTGGATCTTTCAAAAAAGATTACCTATCAGCTAAATAGCAGATATTTTCCTGTTTCTTGGAAGCTTACAAACAAGCTAAACCTGTGAAACAGTAAGACTGTTTACATATACCATATTTTTAATGTAACTGCTCAGATCTCTGCTTTTTTGGTACATGTACAGTAACCTAGTTTCTGTTCTTTGTTCTTGTACTGGGTAGAAAATAAGACTAACAGATTACATTAACTGCCTGTCTAAATCTATACAGACTTCCTATCCTGTTTGTATTCCCTTTGTATCCATTCAAGTGTGTAATAAATGTTCTCCTTAATGATGAGTTCTCCGTAACTGCTCTGTGTTTATGAGGTTTATCTCTTTCCGTAACAACGGATGTGACACTTTGTATAAGCAAACATGCTGTATGGTGGGGTGGAAACTTGAGGGTGAGCTCACTGGGAAAACTGGCGCATGAACAGGGAGCTCCTGCGTGCGCCCATCGGGCCTGTTTTCAACATCTCTTGAAGTTCAGGAAGGAACAGACTGGAAACCCAAGGTGCCGACAGTTACCCTAGATGACTGGCAAACCTGAAAGTATGGGCATATCTGGATGGGTTGAACACAGCAGCCTCTTCTGAAAGAACATTTTGTAAAGACAGGGGCATGGAAGGAAGGGAGAAAAACTGTGGCAGAAAATATGCTGAGGAAAATAGAACCACTGAGGTTTCCAAATGGGTGAAATGATTTAGAAACCAGATGAAAGCCTAAGCCTAATGAGGTAATTGAGTGCTTTGCTATAGCATCTAGTGAGGCCAGATTCTTCCCATATGGAGAAGATGAGATACTGTGGAATATACATCTATATGATAATGTAGCATCATTCTATATTAATGTAAAGAATATAGAGTAAATTTATAAAATAGAGTATGTATAGTATCATATATAGTATCACATATATAAGATATATACAGTCCAAATCAACAATTAAAATAATACATTAATCTTGCTTTATACGAATCCTGCCCTGCTTCTTGAGCAAGGAAACACAACGTGTAAACACTGACTCATAAGGAAACTCAGCTATATATACTGGAACTAAAAGAAGGAATCTGACAGCTTTCTGTGAGTGTAACAATATTTCTAAGAGACAAATAGTCTGCTGCACACAGAATGCTCTAGAAAGCAGTTGCCATAAATCACTACTGTGACATTTTTTTTGCCAAATATGCAAAGCAAAGCACATGCAAACAGTAATTTATTTGATTAATTTTGTCTCCCTCCCTCTTCTGAGATGTCTACAAACAGATGATGATTTTTGTGAAATGATATATTTATTTTGAAGAGTTTCTGTGCTTATCCTGTTTCTCACTTGTGAGCAATTCTTTGTGGCTAAGTGAAGGTTCGAAGTTAGGTACTAAACAACCTCAACAAAATTCTGACATATTCACAACGCAGCAAAATAAGAGTCCAAACTGCCCAGAGTCAGTGGTCAGAAGCCCAACATTAAGATTTCCAGGAAGAAAATACCCACTCCAATTCTGATTCTTGGCATGTTTTCCAGTGGCAATAAAAGGTAATGTTTAGCATCAAGTTTATCTTTAGGACTTCTCTGTTTCCATCAAACTATCACATTTCTAACAGATACTTTGCAGTTTTGAAAATATTACAGTATCCAACCACCTTTCCTCCTTCAAAATAAGCAAATAAAGATTAATGCCAAATGAAGAAACAGATGCATGGCCATCATCAGTGGCATATGAATGATGTGGGAGAGATACACCTTCACCCTACCCCAAAAAGGCAAGATTTTGGTAAAAGATACCAGTGAAGACAGATACTCTGAGCTGGACTGTGGCTGGCACCGACGTTATTTGAGTGAACCCTCAGGTCATAGGGTTACAGGGTAGAATTTTCAGTACAGGAACCACCCTCCAGATTCAGGATGGGATCGAAGCTTGCTGCAAAAAATTTCTGCTGCAACTCTAAGTGCTGCTGCTGCATCTGAGATGTGCCAAAATACTTCTTCAAAGGACAAGAGCTGACCCTGTTTACTGGCCTGATTCCAGCACAAGCAATTAAATTTCTACCATCTCAAGAACCCCTGCAGTTCAGACTGGAACAGTGTCATGTGCTGCTTCCTGCCCTGAACTGTCGCAGAGCATTTCTGTGAGCTCTTGAGGAGTTGCTGCAGTTCACCCCCAGAGATGACTGCCTAACAGCAGCAGATGAAGCCTTGCTTACGTGCGAGACTTTGCAACGACTGTGTTGAAAGCAACTAAGAGCGAAGTCCGTCACTGCTTATTGCTCCACCATCATCTCTCATCACCTGAAGAAAATCTAGGTCTAGCCCCTTTCTGTTATTGAAGATGACTAAGTTGTGAAGAGCAACTTAAAATACTTACACTTCCATGGCAATGCAGCATAGAAGAATAAAATTAAAACATTTGTACATTTCTGCCCATATTGTTTCCTTCTCTGCACTTCAAATCAGTTCCCAGGGTGTACAGGAGCGATGAGATTAAACGAAAGGAAATGGCTGATTGCCTGTGAACTTTCTGTAAAAATAAACCCCATACATTTCAGTATGCCTGCTCTCAAGTTAAAACTACCAACACACCCCAAGTAGAGTGGGAGAAAAATAGCATGAGAAAAATAGCTGCAGTATTTTATAGCATATAAAAGTGGCAAACAGATTTGGAAAAAAGCAGCAATGCCTGTTACCTCTGGGTTTAGCAGAGGGCTCGGGTGTTTTGAGAATACAGAGAAATGCAGTGTTCTGGAAAAACGAGAACTTCAGTAAAGAGTGTAGCCAGTACTCTAAACGCAGATTTTCAATAGCTGAGCTCTATGTTTGTACTCCAAATAAATGGTAGGAAGCAACAGTGCTCAGATATCTAAGTACCTTCTCTGAATATGCAATTAGGTACTTTGATTGCATAAATGCCCAAAATTATGCCACAAATAACTGGAGGTGAATAAAAAGAGGCCTGGTTAAAACTGAGCTGATAACTCATTCCCTAATGTCAACATTTTGTCAGATTAATGTGCAATTTCCTTTGCGTTCAGGAAAATGATGTAGGTGTGGACATTCTTTCATTACGCTGCCAGGTGAATTATGAAACTATCATTAAAATAATTACCAATGGAAGAAGGAGGAGAATCAAACATTTAATTCAATGTAATTATAACTCCTATTTCCTCCTAACGTGGGTGATTTATCTCACTATGATTAAAGGAAGTAAGGACACTTAAGTAAAACATATGCCTGTATCAATAGGTTAGCTATTAAGCAATGATCACATTTTGGTGACGAGAGACCCTACTCAGAGAAGAATATTCAGGCAGAAAAAAGTGATTATTCTAAGTGGTCAGTAGATATTCTCTGAAGACTACCCCATAAAGAAAAGTAATTGAAAAAAAAAATCCAAGTCATAAATTCCAAGTTCATCCTATTAAACAACTGCAAGTGGAACTAACAGGATTTTTGAATATCTTCTCTATTTCATCATGTTCCTTCTCCCAGTTTCCCAAACCACGTGGTATGTTTGCACATTGGCTCTGTACAGGTCGGCACTTTTTAGAGATATATTTTCATACATTTATGAAAAGCACAAATGTACTGTATCTTTAACAACTGTGAAAAGGAGATGGAAGAAGAAGCACTGAAAACATGTCAAAATCCACATATTAAAAGTAATAATAATAAAGAATTCATAGTAGAATACTTGGTTGGGCATCCTTTGGCACTAGGCGACAGGTTTCCCTATAAAAAAAATAGCAGAGAAAATCCCACTGGACAGATGAGAAAGACACAAAAGAAAAACATTAATCAGTTAGTCATTCTGATTTTACCCTGCTAATAAAAAGAAAATTATCTCTCAGGTTCAAACACAGTTTACAGGGTACAAGCTTTCCTTATTTGTGATGTGTGCGCAGGGACTGACATTTGCAACAAAGTGTTTTAGCAGGTTTCAGCACACTTGATATCATAAAGAGCTACAGAGAATAATGTTGCTGAGCTTTATCGGATGCCCCTGACAAGTCACCAGTGCAAAGATTTGGTTTCACTGACTTCATTTTCAAGGGAAACAGTGAGAAATTTCAGCTCTTCTTACAATAACAGAAATAAAACAGCTCTTCTTAAAATGCAGTGACTTCTACAAATGACTGATTATTGTTACCCTTCCGGTTACTGTGTTCAATGCTTTTATTATTGTGAACCACATTATCTGAAACCACTTGTATAAGGCTCTGGACTGCAGGTGGCACCATTATGTCATTATGAAATGAAACAACATTATTTCTGAGACAAGTAGGCAGCACAGAGGAGTCTAACCTACTTAGTGAAGTACTCTATGAATATAAAGTATGCAATCTAATACTAGTCATATATAGGAAAAACAATTCTCTCTGAGGCAAAGATTAGGAGGTATCATCTGATGTGAACTGTCAATATTAGCTGAAGAAAATGGAGCTGTATCATTTACATCAGCTGAGAATGTCCCATTGATCTTCAATGGCCTTTGGATGGGGCCCTCAGAAGGAATACCTGAGAAAAAAAAGTCTGCAAGCATAACAGTGTGAGATCTGTATCTTTAAAACAGCTGGTCAGGAGTAAAGCAGATGCCATGGTGCAGTTAATTCTGCTATGGATTTTGATGAAATCGAGAGCAGATATAATGATGAAAAAATCAAGCTGTGATGTTTTCAGCAATGTTACTAAGTGATAACAATGCTTACAAACTACTGATGAAATTGTAGAAATACTATATTCATGTTTTACAAAACGAGCAAGCAGTGTACCAGGAACCCATCTCGTGCATAACTACCATCCTCCCAAAATCTGACCCCATCCTAGTACATACAGATAATGAAACCTTTGTGACAGGGCTGGCAGGAATGGGATGCTGGCTTTGCAGAGCTGCTTTGAACCACATACCTGATTTTGTGCAATGATGTATATGAAGCATACATTAGACCTGTATCTAAATCTAAATCACTCAACGTAGCACACTAACCATAGAAGTTCTGCAGTCAGCGCAGACTTTTTTTCCGCCTTTCCCTTGCATACACAGAAATAGTTCCAATTTGCGATGACTCTGCTGCGTACAGAAACACTGATTCCCGGGAGACTGCTGCGGAGCGCTCCACAGAGTTACCTCTTGCTAGCAAGGAGACCAGCACGCAGGGTGTACAGCACACCAAAGCATTCCCTTCCACTAGGTGTGCACCAGCACGTCAGCAATGAGCTTCCCTGTCTTTCAGGTTTCTGCAGTTATCATCGGGAGGAGTTTTGTAAGTCAATAATAGCTGTCGATCTCCCTGTCAGCTAGCCCTCACCTACCAGTTTGATCAATTATTCCAGAGCTATATAAAGTGTCCCAGGGAGATCTCCTTTGGATGTAGGAAAAATATTGTTGCTTTGCAGTCAGGCAGTTAACAGTCAAGATATTAAGGTGAAGCTGAGTAGTCAGTGGGGATTCAAAAGTGGAAAGATGAAATCCAGGGTAGAATCTCTCAGGAAATATAAAGAGAAATAGGTAAATAACCTTTTATATGAATGGGCCTGAGAGTACTCAAGGCTCAGAGAAAACTGTATTACAGACAAGCTAACATCATATAGGATAGAAATTTCTTCAATATTTGTCATATACTTTGCTTCCTGACTGCCCACAGAGCAGTGCTAGGCTTAATTCCAGTAGTGTATAAAGAGCTGGCATGGTCCTTAAGGGAGGTTCAAATAACTGAACGCGGATCTCGGACTGGAAGTGGATTGCTCATTTTGAAGTCATAATTCCATTTCAGTATTACACTATGCAAGCATGAGCTGAAATAAACTATGAAATTCGCAGCAAGATGTCAACTTGTTACACACAATTAAATTCTCACCATCTCACTGCTGCATTCAGTTGGAAAATGCAGGTACAAAATGCTTCATATACTGAAATGACCTGTAGGTACGTGAACCCAGGATGTAGTGTCTGGAACTCCTAAAATAATGTGGGACCAGGAGTTAGAGTTAATTTCTGTCTATTAAATTACTTTTCTATTAAAAGGAGGTAACAGTAATCAAGCTGGCTAAGTACTTTTTTCAGATATACTAATGAAGAGGTCTCCAAGAAGGAGCTGTCGCTCCTTTAAAGGGAATAGCTTTTATTAAGCACTGTTGGCTCCTCATACTATATTCTAATTCCCTTCCTTACTCAACAGCCTGGCTATCCCGTTTATCTCTAAGATCCTGCCTGATACGCCTGTCCTTGATAGCGTTTGTAAATAAAAACCCTTCTTCTAATGACAGCGTAGTGGGAAAGGTTTTCCTCTCCCTGGAGGACTCTGAGGATTTCAGAAGCCTCCCTCCTTCTGTATCAGGACAAACCTGAGACTGTTCACATTGCTCCTAGGGATGGAGGGAGGGAACAGAAATCAGTGTTTCCGCCCTGTGGGTAGGACACTTGTGCTTTGACTTCCTGCTCCACCATTTCCCCTGCTTTTCAGTCACGGGCATTATCCACCGAGATAGGAGCTATTCTAGGTTTCTGCTCGGTGCCCCTCTCTTATTCTTTTCTGTTGGAGCTGCTTTGCATACATCTTTAAATATTTATTAAGGCAAGGTTTTGAACCTGAGTTTCCCACATCAAAGGCGAATGTTTAAATATCAGATGATAGCATCAGCCTTATTGCTTGTTCACTCCCCCCAGTCCAATTATACAATGTGGATCTGCTGCAATAGAAAAGGCTGGTGAAATCAGCTTGCAATTAGCCAATATGCGAGTGACTTGTATTCAAATGAGTTTTCCACATCTCAGCCAGCTGTTCTGGGCAATGGGCTCTTGTTGTGCTAATTGCTCTCCCTCTTTCTTTCTCTCTGTCATTCTAACCAGAATTTCTAATCCTGCTTAAAATATTTCTCAAGGAAAATTTTTGTCAGAATAAGTGCATTTCCATGAATTTTCAGATGCAGTTAAATCAACCTCTTCTGGAGAATAATCATCTATAGAAAACATCTATTGATGTTTAACAGCCACCATACAGCACTGCTGCTGAGTGTCAAGAAGTGGCAGTGCTCCATGGTTCTAGCACAGATGAACTATGCGATCTCACTCAAATTGTTTACATACGTGTTACCACTCTTCCCATCCAATGGCACTAGGAAAAGATGGACGTAAGGTGGAGAATTTCTTGCCTATGCTGCTGCATGATGATGTTCCTGCATTAAACCAGAAGTGAGCTGTGACTTGTCCCAGGTATCATAATATTTTTAAGCTTGACCTCCTGGAGTCCCATGACTATATCTCAACTCACATGTAAAAAAAAAGTGTGTCTTTGTACATACGAAAAAAGTTGAAAACCTGAACAGAAGGTAAGCAATAGTATTTAAGAATGTTATGCTTTTATTTCAGTTGCGTGACTTGCTGAGATCTGATTCATTATTTTGAACAATGGTGCTTGGCAGTATTATCTGAGGTAATGGCAGGGTTGAAGCTTTACTTTCCGTAGTTCTCTCCAGGGTGGTTGTATTGTTATTAGCCAGCTTCACATCACAAGTATATAAAGTAATTCACTGTAAAGTATTTGAAAATCCCTGAAGGAAATGCTCTGAATAAATACAGCATATTAAATCTATTAAGTAAATGTGTTAAGGAAAGATACATTAGTTCCACACATTGAAATTGTGAAATAAAGGTATTTAATGAATGCTCAAGAAAACAGGAAAGAAAAGAAATAGCTCCTTTCAGTGGTTATGACTCTAATCTTTCATTCACTTACATGAAAATGGCTATTTATTACCACAGCATACTAGCTGAAGTTACAAAATCAATGCAGTTTGCAGAAGTGTCTTTAAGTGGTGTGCTCTCACTGTGTTAGAAGATCCTGTCTTTCAGAAGTACTGAAAAATACTACAGGAATTCATCAAACATGACAATTAACTGGCCCCTACAAGGAACAACGATCCCTGCCTCTGTTTTTTAAAATTTAACAAGTCAGTCAATTTAAGACAGTTTAGTACAGAGGGGGCCTAGATGTATATCTAGACAAAATAATAAAGACGAGATACGGAAATAACTTCACAAACCAAAATTTTTCATCGGACACTTGTGATTTTGATTCCTCGAGCTTAAGTCTCTCCATGAGATTTTTCAGAAAGTGCTGAGAACGTACACCTTTGAAAATTCAAATCTTCCTAGACTGCCTCAGGTTAGGTGCACAAAAATAATCGGTGCTTTTTTTAAATCCTAGCCAAAAATCTCCAGTGTATTTCAGTTAAAAGTACCTGAATCAGAATTAGGTCACATGGTTTCAGTTTACTTCCAGTTTAGGGACAGGACTTGGAAATAAAAACATCTTTCATATTTATTCTCTAGTTCTACATATTCATCTAAGAGAAATACTGGTAACGAGGTCATTTGAATTCAAAATGTTAAGGTCCCTTCCAGGCTAAATTAGTCTATGATTCTGTAATCATCTATGGGTATCTAGATCTAAAATATTAGCAGAAAGCTGTGTAATTAGTCTGATTTTTTCCAAGGGATGACTCCTGAAACTTAGGAAGGTCTGTCATCCAGTGACTCAGTACAGACTCAGCCCTGAAGAACACCTGCAATCTCATCCCTGCTCAGAAAGCCTTCTTATGGTTTAAGTCACTTCACTGATATGCTTTATTTATGCTATTAATATAGTGGATATAATAAAATATTTAAGCACTTCTGAGGGGAGGTTGGAAGTAAATGTAACACTAATAAAACTGTAGAAAAAAATATGCTTTAGAAGGGCTGATATTATGTTGGCTAATCATGATGTCAGAAATGAAACTGAAACAGCTAGAAAAAAATTAAGGTACCATTCCTGAACATTACTGTGATTGCCCTCCTTCAGTTATCAGTGGAGAGGGAAAAAAAACATCAAAGAAGTGATGCTCAGATCTGTATTTGCTTTAAAGCAGGTTTGATACAAAATTCGAGGTAATATAGGAACAAGGTCAGATAAGGATATTAAAATCAAATATTTCTTGACAGATTGGGATCCACCTGTCTCTCATTATCTGACATGAAATAGCCATTCTCAACCACTGGAAATGGATGAAACAATTTAGCCCCTTTTTGGAAATCACTAAGAAGCAATGGGAGACTCCAAATGAAAAGGAGATTCACGTCACCTGTCTAAAAACAAACCCTTAAAAAAAAAGTCTCACTGAAATGTCTCTGGTAGACATTTCTGTCTCTCCATGAGATAAGTAGGGACAGCAGAGGAGAAGCTGGGATGAAGAGCACTGGAAAGCCAAAAACAAAGCAGGAAAATAATTTTGGCTCAGCAGAAAAGAACTTGAAAGTATGAGCAAAGAAACTGCCTGCTGCTTGACTGCTGTGTTCAGGGTAACAGGACTTTGCACATTTTGTTAAAAAAAAAAAAAAAAAAAAAAAGACTTCATCAGAAACCCTCCTGAGTTCTGAAACAAATACCCCTCTCTAAGATGCTTAAGTGTAGCGTGGGTCAATGAGAACAACTTTTCATTAATTGCAATGCACTGGAGATGGGTCATAAGCTAGAAAGAAAGTAGAAAGCAAGCTAGTCACCATTTTATTTCAGGCCAATTTTTTTAATTGGGGCAGAGAAGATGGGGAGGAAAATAAGCTGATAGGCTTCTTTTCCAGCTACTACTACCTCTTTTTTAATAGATAAAATCACTGAGGCCTAGAACAGGAAAAGGCACTACGGAATTATTACTACCATGGCAATGCCACATGAAAAATTGATTCTCAAGGAGGAGAAGCTTTAGGCAGCTTGTTCAGCCTTTAAGAAAACAAAGTGGAGTATAAAAGAACTCATGTATTAAGCTGCTTTTATAAATTCCAAGCGCAAGTAATTTCAAAATAACAATCTGTTCATATTAATTGAAGTATTCATACTCAAATATAGTTATGTTTCTCTCTAGTAAGAAATGACAGTAAATGGAACATGCAGTTGCTCCTTGCAGTGCTGTAACATTCATTTTAATAACACTGTCTCCTGTAGGTGAAAACAATATTTGATCACAAAGCCAATGGCAGTGTAACTTCTCAAGTACTATTCCAAATTTATAAGCTATTTTAAGATTCCCAGGATACACTCGAGATACTTAATTTACAAAATATACCAGGTAGAAAATTAAAATGACTAATCAGAGGTCCCTTTTCATACATGACAGCTGGGAAGTGCAGATCTTGTCTATATGAAATGTATTCTTCCAAAATACACTTTTCTACAAACCCTGAGGGGGCTTGAATCAGCACCTGAACAGCAAAGGTGCTGACTACGCACAGCCTGTCCCCCAGGAACGTCACCCTGAGCTCACCGCTATCCAGTCTCCTTGCACAGGAACAGGACTTTTTTGGATGAAATAGTCTGGCAAAACTGTCAGAGATTCAAATTGCTTCAGCTGAACGAAGCAGAAAGTTTTGGTGAAAAAAGCTGGGAGGAAAACCATGACAAACTTTGTTTGGCCCTTTGTATTTATGCTGGTTTTGGGAGATGTATGTTAAGCATAAAGATGGTACGAGCAGAGGGATAGGTGAAAAAGGGAGCGAACACAGTGCTATCCTGAGGCCCTCCTTCAGCACAGCATTGTGTTGGCATAAATAGGCTGTTCACCAAGTGCTCTTGTGGGATTGCTATTGTAGGACTCTCTTGCAGACTTGCACAGATATTTCTCTCTCTCTAGAACGTCAAGTGGAAGCACACATCTACAAGTCACAAAAGGATCCTGCATCACTGCATTTTGTGCAAGCTTTCCTAAAAGAAACAGGACAGTGTTTTTGTAAAATGATCAATAATTCTGCATGTTTTTGACAAGTAAAACTTGCACAACGCTGAGATATTGTTAGCAATGGATATCCTGTAAGTAGCATAAATTGATGGACAGATAAAATATGGAAGGTGAAGGAAGGAGGTCTTTCTTGGCAACTGTTAACAGAATAGTGTTATCAAATGTGCATCTTTTCATTTCTCTCTCTTCTGGCAAATAAGGGAAGCTTTCAGTACTAAAAATATGCCTATGTTTTGCAGAATTCACCGGAATCTCTAGCGTTCAGGGTTGTGAGGGATCACTGCATCTGCAGCTGCATATCCTACGTTCAAAATATCATAAGCAGAACTGATTCCAGTACCAGACTCTGCTACTGCGGTACTCCCCGAAACACAAATATTAAAAAACCCCAAATTAACCACAGACAAACCTATGCATGCCTTTTAAGATGAAAGAGTGCTTAAAAGTAATATCCTGTAGAGAAAACACTCGGCTTTACAGAAAACCTCAGCTATTTGCCTATAAAGGCATGCTCACCTATACAAGATTAACAAAGGAGTATCTTCCTTTGGCTTATTCCTCTTCCCCAAACTTCATGTTTACTTCCTAAGCTCCTCTGAATATCTGTCCTATAACTGATCTTGATCTTAAACTCGGTGGCAAGTCTGTCCCTGTGCACACAGCAATTGCAGTTACATAGCAGTGCTCAGAATGATGTGCTGCTTTCTGTAGGAAGGCAGAAAATTAACAGCCACAGAAATCAGCACAAGAAGTTGTATATTGGCTCAAAGACAGATCAGGCCCTTATTCCTGTATCATTAAAGAACTCAAATGTCAACAACTTTACAAGTACATGCTTAATGCTCTGAACAGCCAGGAAAATGGGAGCAAGTCAGCCTAGGAAAGCATTCAATGAACATTACGTTACCAGGATCCTGTATTTTACTATTGCAGGTCACCTTAAAGCTATGTAGTGTTGAGGATTTAAAGCTCTTAAGGAGATTAAGGGTTCAAGTGCTGTGAACAAACAAATTTAGGCTACTAAAATCACAATTCTAAATTTTAAAATGTGTATGAGATGATTAAAAGTATGAGTTAGTGATTTTTAATTATTTTGTGCAAGTTTTACATATTCATAAGTCTGCTTAGAGAAGCACATACTGCATTCTGATGAGGAATGCCATTATCTCACGCTCTTAACACAGCTTCAGTATAGCATAAGACCAGGTTTCAGGGACAGGATATAAAATAGCATTGCAGCAGACTCACAGTTTCAAATGTCCGTAGTATCACTGGGGGCTGATACTATCACAACCTCAATT
This sequence comes from Grus americana, assembly GCF_028858705.1. Taxonomy (NCBI): domain Eukaryota; kingdom Metazoa; phylum Chordata; class Aves; order Gruiformes; family Gruidae; genus Grus; species Grus americana. Next base: position 122,090,125 of record NC_072853.1, on the reverse strand, counting down.
CTAACCACACATGGCACCTGCTGCTGCTCAGCTCTGGCCCATCCACTCTGCTTCACCTCTGCCCTCCTCAGGGCTGGTAGGGTTTAATCTGCATGAACTCCCTGTACCCCGACTGGCACAGGGACTGGTCAGAGCCAGGCCATGCTTCTGCTTCCCCTACCTGAGCCAACCTCTTCCAAGCGTCAGAGCTAGGGTCATAGAATCACAGAATGGTTTGGGTTGGAAGGGACCTTAAAGATCATCTAGTTCCAACCCCCCTGCCATAGGCAGGGACACCTTCCACTAGACCAGGTTGCCCAAAGCCTCACCCAACCTGGCCTTGAACACTTCCAGGGAGGGGGCATCCACAACCTCTCTGGGCAACCTGTTCCAGTGCCTCACCACCCTCACAGTAAAGAATTTCTTCCTAATATCTAATCTAAATCTACTGTCCTTCAGTTTAAAGCCATTACGCCTCGTCCTATCACTACATGCCCTTGTAAAAAGTCCTTCTCCAGCTTTTTTGTAGGCCCCCTTCAGATACTGGAAGTCCTCAAAGGGTCATCCAGGACTCCCAGGAGTGGGACGAGGGATGGAGAAAGGACTAAACTATGGCAGAGGGATCCTGTACTCAAAAGAAAGTGGGAAGATGTTTAGGTTTTCTCACTATGCCCAGGACAACTACAAGGTGACAACAGGCAAGTTTTTTACTCCCACATTTTAGCCTAGTCATGAGTTGAAGACTCATTTTTGGCACAACTCTAACAAAGTACTTTCAATGTTTTGAAGAGCAGGAGTCTGAAACACTGTTGTCTGTCTAAGAGGAATCATGACTGCCTAATGTGAGTAGCCTACTTTTTAATTAGCCTGTAAAAATAAGCCTGCCTTTCCAGACATCTAGTCATCAGATTTTCAGATGTTTTGCTTGTAACTAGAAATGGATTCATTAAAAAACAGAAATAGCTAATATCGAACAGGGATTCTGTTGAAGGGTAATATTTTTCTGAAAAATGTATAAGCTAAGGTATACAAAAAAGAAATGCAGCAGAGGGATGTGCATGTGTAACCAGGGTCAGGGTGAATATGTGAAGGCATCCAGCAGAATGCCCTATGCTCTTCTACAGCTGCCACAGAAAAGCAAAGAACTAGCCAGGCTTACCTACGTGTTTATACACAGCAAACTGAACACATTTCAACTCTAAATAATCCATTTACCTTTCACCTTTTCATGACGTTGTACTGGAGGAGAAGAAACCTTGCACCATGACCCACTAGCAGTACGTGCATAGCCTTGCTGTGAATATGCACAATGTCTCGAATAATTAAGACCTAACCATTTAGATCTTTTTCAGATGAAAATTAACACTTAAGTTTCACCTTGAAAGCTACAAGCCCAGTGATGCAACAGCATTCACCATAAGAAAATTAAGTACATGATATCCATATTGTCTTTCTGTCAGGTGTTACGGAATACTTAGAGAAAGACTATATAAGGCAAGGAAAGGTACATTCATCTTTATTTCACCATATTCTCCCAGTTACTGGCAGTCAACAACTTGACACTCTCCTAAAGCTGGAGAGAACATCTGATATATCTTGTCAATAGCCAGCCACGGCAATAATCATTCATTAATTTCTCTAGTCCCATTTTTAGCATATTTACAGTTTTTGGCTGCCCAACATCCTTTGACAACATGTCCCGCAATTTAACTGTGTTGTATGGAAATAGAACTTCCTTTGTTTTAAGCATTGAGCCTGGCCATGGTGCCTATAAAGTTCATGTACCCTGAGGACAAATAATCAAACCATTCTCTCATCACTTCCCCCATGTCATTCATGACTTCAGAGACACCTCTATAAGATTATCTTTCTTTCCAGTCTGAATTCAGTCTCTTTGCAGAAGGAAGTCTTCCCATGCTTCTGGTCGTTTTTTGTTGACTTGCTTTGTATCTTAGTGCTAATCATTAGCAGTAAGATCCTTTTGTAACATTTTGACGTCAAAACATTTCCAGATGATTCTGTCACCTAAAAATGTTGTCACCCTATTTTTCTGTTTCTCCAGGCCACTTATGACTATCTTAAACAATATCTGGTCCCAGCAGAGATAATCAGAAACCTTTCTAATAACTTTCTCCATTTCTTTCCATCTTTTGTTTCTTTTCTTTTCTTCCAGGAAAAGCTGTCAAGAGAAACTATGTCACTTAATACACATGTAACTGCATTCTACACAAATGTATGAATGGACTCAGCATTTACTTTCTTTAGGGACCCAATACAATGTCCTAGTCTCTTGGCTCCTGCAGTTACTTAATTTCCATTAAGACTGATACTCACTCTTCAGATCTCTGAGATGCTGTTCTGCAAAATCCTGTGTTATTAGTTTAAGAGATGGGTATGAATGACAGAACTTGTCCTACTGTTGTTGTCATTGTTTAAGAGCTATCACAAAGTCTCTGTCTGTCCAGTACTCCCCCTCTACTGCTGAAACACTTGTTAAGTATTGGCAAGAGTGTGGAAAAGTGTGTGAGGTTAAACAGATCTTTCTGGCATTCCATAAGGAGATTTTCTAGTATATAAAAGAAACTGGGATCAGTAAATCTTAGAATTTCTCAGAAATAAAATAAATGAGGAGACTCAATAGGAACTCTGAGCTAACAACACGATGGTCAACAACATAATAGGTGATTAGTAGATCTGAACAAACCTTAGGCAACTGATATCTAAAGAGTTGTCTAAGAGATCAAGCGCTGATGCTGTTCCTGTTCCTACGTTGTAATTTCAGACCAAGACAATTCAGAGTGTAGAGGGCAGGCCAGCCATAGCATTTTTATGATCTCTTCTGCAAGCAGACTAGAAGACTCAACAGTCTGTAATACTTGTAATATGGAGAAATCATTTCTAACGTTCCTTGCCTTCTCTTTCACTTAAGGATTTACAGATGATCCATGCGCTTTTCAGAACGGGAAATATTAGTATGTTTGTGATAGGAAAACATACCTTTGTTAATCTCAGGCAAAGCAGACACAATGGCTGTCATGCTCAGGACATGAATCTGCTCTACGGGCACAGAGAAGTCGTACCTCCAAAACACCTTGCACATCTTTCAAGGTGTTCAGCAGCAGCAACGAACTGGCTCCGTTAAGTTAGCAGCCGCTTTGAACAATGCTGTTGAGCCAGACTTCTATGAATACTGCGGTGGCAATACCCACACAAAAGGGGGAAAGGATTGCTGCACTGCAGCTCGCCGGAGTCAGTGAGGAGCCCTGAGGAGCGTAACAGCTGGGGGTGCTCTACTTGCAGCTCAGAGCAGAGGAGGACAAAAGGACACCTTCCTCCTGGGCTTCCTGAAAATACACTGGTGGCATTGCTCTTGGTGAGCAGACCATTAAAATAACTCCAGTGTCCCTAGTGAATGAGCAAGTCTTGATTTCTTATTGACTGATGGGGACAAGTTTTATCCCAACACCGAATCCTGCCCAAAGCTTAGAGCTAGTGGTGGCCAACCCTATGTCAAAACTTCCCTGGCATGTTTTAGCAGCTCTAACACACAAACAGAACAACAACTATCCACAAACATACAGAAGTCTCTGATCCCAAGAGCCTTGGTTTCTTCTAGTATTACCACGAGGCAGGCTGTCATCAGCTAAATGCTTTTTCTGGTGAGTACTGTAGAGCATAGCTTTTGAGCATTTTCAAAATCATTTGGACATCCAACACACATGATAAACATGCTTAATTTAGATTTGGTAAGGCAGATAAAACATTTTTATTATAAAACACAGCTCCATTACGTAAAGTGCATATACATACTATGTATGTACATGTATGTACACATTACAAAACGTGTACGCCATCTAGCTGGGAGGAAACATGTTTTTGGCAAAGAAAAAATGCAGATCTAAATAATTTTAGCAGAACATCTGGTAGGTGACATCACTGTGTATGGAAGGACTAAATACATATCTCCAGAGTGAGATAAAGTTCACACTTTTCAAGTGACCCCTATGTACTGAGACATCTTCTAAAATATTAAAGTTTAGACACACTTAATAGCTATTTCTATCCTAATGCTGCCTAGAGTATCACAAACATTAATTTATAATTAGGTCCCTGAAGATACTTACTGTAATTTTTTAATGCAAATATATTATTTTGCCTTAAATTTGACTCGCCTAAGTTCCCTGAGAATACTACAATTTAAAATACACATATTTTATTATCTGCAATGTGTTACCATTTTTGTGTGGCAGTATGTTAGCGTATAAACTATAAAGATATGATTTAGGAGTTGAATTTTAAGGTAAGCTTTCTATTTAAGTAGTAAAAATATATCGTTCATAGCAAAGAATACATATATTACAAGATTTAACAACAAGACAAGAATTTCCATGAGTGTGTAATTTTCAATTTACACAGTAAAAAAGATCTCTGAAAAGAAACCAAGGGCCTTTATAAGTTGGTTATATGTCAGCCAATGTGAGGCTTTGCTACTTTATGAGAATCTGAAATGAGATTGTCTGGAAATTGCCTTCACTATTCTTTCCAGTCTCAACTGAAAGAAATGAAAAAAGAATATGAAAAACTGGCTACACTTTCATTTTCTCTCATTTTTAATATCATGAGGTACTGTAAGTCACGGTGCAAAATGTCCTGTAGACACAAAGGTATGAGACTGAAGGATTTTCTTGAAGATATGTGACACTTTAAAACTCTCTCGCTACAGCATTCAGCTGCTTTACAGGGTTACAGCTAAGCCTTAATCCTGATCTGTTCTAGTGAAAGTAGAGCTTCATTTTATTCTTTTAATTCAAAACGGTAGCACTGGTTTCTAAACTTCTACAGTAAGCAGCTCTGCAGCTAATACTGGGGTCTGTAGGGTGTTCAGTGCATTATCAACACAGTGATCTGAAAATTGGGAAGACTGTAGTGGTCATTTAATTCATCGGCGTCTTCTGTGCCCCTCCCTCCAGTGTGGAACTGATCCGCATTACCAGGTCTTTACTTTGTCTCATTTTAAATGGTCCCAGGGCTGGGATTTAGTACTTTATCAGTTATTGCCCCGTGAAGGAACCAGGCACCTCTGATTTGGATTATACTCAGCAACACTTATAGGAGCCTCTGTTTCATTTCAGGGGATTAAAACTCACTTCCAAAGACGGGTCAAGAGAGGTGAGAGAGAGCCCTTCAAAACATTTCTCATATCGGAGACTTGCATAGCAAAGCTGAGGAAGACTGTATTTATTTGTCTTGGGATGGAACCATGGAGGCAGTAAGCAATTCGAAAAAAGCTCACAATAAATGCAATGTACAAATTATTTGGAAGCAATCCTCTCTTATTTGCCAATGAGAAAGAGAGAAAACACTCCTCAGATCCCCTAATCCAGACAAACAAATTCATATTCAACATTTTTGTTTGTATGTTGTCCTCTCTTTGCCTTTGTTTCACACAATGAATGTTCCTTGCAATGTCAGGGGGAAGTTTCTTCATTTCTGCCCCAGGGCTCAAGAAACTGGGGGTTCTGGCAAGGAATGGGAAGTAAAAATCTCCTTTTACAGGGTGAACTCTGAAATTATGGAGGGGAGGAAGACTCCTGTCTCTTGCTGCCCTGCCCATTTTCATATGTAACAGCTTTTCAGCCTTCTACCACCACTTTTATCAGCAGCCCAAACCCTTAGAGATCTGACTATCAGTTCTTTTCTTTTTAACCACTGTATATCAGATGATCTCTCCCTTATGCAACCCACTTGCACCCCTAATTGTTATGACAACACTTGTCATTTAGATAGCTCTTTCATCTTCAAAGCACTTCACAAACATCAATTAACCCAAATCTAGATTAATTAATCTGACAATTAATTTGCTATATATCTAGCAGTTGCAATAATGGAGAACAAACTAGTGCCTGTTAAAGTCATCAGAATGAGTTCTCTCGACTCTAACAAAAATGGGATCAAGCTCATTTCTTGAGTCTATTTCTCTCTTAAACCCTCACTGCAATCTGGTATTTTCTTCCCCGGCATCTTTAACTGCTTTATCATGAATACAGCCAAGGAAAGGGGAGAGAGAAAAGGGAATCTGTGAGCTGAGATCACACACAGCAGGACTTAATCAGTTTTGTTTTAAGGATGATCTTAAATCTTGCACCCCACCTGCACAGAGTTTATGAAGATTGATCAGATCAGTCCTTGACATGCTCAGATAAATCAGGGTTCCAAACACACTGCTGCGATTAATGAATTCAGGAGGCACTCATATTATAAACTGATTGCTAAATTATAGATTAACCCAGACTGACAAAACAGGGTGAGTAGTTGCAGCAACTTCCCCACAATCACTGTAGACCTTGTGAAGTAGGCCACTTGAGTTTTTAATAATCAGCGTAGTGCCTGCAACCACAGGCACGTAGAGAGAATAAGGGAAATATGAGAGAGAAAGCAGGAGAAACATTTAAGAATTGTAGTATTCTAATGAATCATTTACTGGAAAAGTAGGTCCAATGCCATTTACGCAAGGAGGTCTCAGAAATTGGCTTTTACAGTGTGCCATTTACTTTAATTTTATAATAATCCTCAAAATAATGTATTATCCTCTCAGAAGACTGTTTTAAAACTCCTCCTCTGGTTAAGCAGTACACACTTATACAAATCTTTCTATTAACTTATTAAATATACACCATATATGAATATTTAAGCCTAATTTTTTTGTGTTTCTTTAGGCCACCAAGAAGGAGCTTTTTATTATCTAAAATTATCAGCTGCACAGTCAATTTTACAAGAACTTATCTGGAAATTCACAACATGATAACATCTTTGAAATGATTAATAAATAAATACTATTCAGATTATAAAGAAAGATCTGCACCCCCCAAGAGTGAAGCAATTATTCTGAAGATCCCGGGAAAATGCCCTGACCTAATGAAAAAGAAATGACACTGAAAAAGTCATTTGAAGGCATCTTTTGATTCATATTAAAGACATGTAAAGGTTGAGTCCCCCTTTCTTGTTGTTGAAGACTTTCCACAAGAAGGACTCCATATGCAAATACCTCTTCAGCAACATCAGGGTAAGCAAGGAGGGAATGATTGGCTCCACTGGCATTAATTTTGTGAGTAAATTGAAAGGGAAAGTGTAGAACTGCGTAGTTAATCAGGTCTGACTGAAATCACCCAATCAAGTAAATAAACAGCAAGTCTAGCCTATGTTGTAATTGGTTCTTGGTGCCAGTCTCTTTCTACGTGGAATTAACAGCCCAAATAAAACTGCAACAACAAATGAGTCCTCCCTTATGGAACAGTGTGAAATCCTTCAGTTCATGCTTTTCTAATCATCATTTGACACTGCTTAAATTGCCCTGTGTGCTACATGCTTTTTTAAATCCTGCACAAATTATTGCTGTTGACCATAAACCAAATCTTTCCGCATTAGTGCTTCAAACACCTAAGACAGCTAAACTGTGAAAGAATAAAAGCACTAATGGATTTGTCTGAATGTATTACTGCTTGTCTCGTAAGCTTTACTTGGCCTTCTTCACAGGTTCTGCTCAGTTACTTTCATCACTGGCTTTCAGAGATACTGAGGGCTTATTGAAGGATTACAGTTTATAATATACCTGTACAAGCAGAGCTGTAGTCAAGTATTAAAGGTCACTGAAAGCTTATTGATTTAGAGAACATTGCAGTACTAACTCAGGGAATATCAAAATAACCACTGCTATTTGCTTTTCCTTAACTCAGAATGGAGCAGCCAATACACTTACAGACCTCTAAGAAGCTTTTTTCCCTAATGATCCATCATTTTGCATGAAAAATTCAACACTTGGAAGAAATCAGAAGGAAACATGGTTACAACTATTTGAGGAAGACCCAACCTTCTACCCCTCAAAATGCCATAACAGACCCTGGGGAAGTGATTAAGCTTTAAATAAAGTGATTGCCTGTTTCCATCCAGCATAACATCAAAATCTTTCTTGTAGGCTGAGGAGCTTCTTCTATTAATATTGTAAGCAAGGATCACATTATATAACAGTATCAACAAGGCAGAAGAGGCACTGCTTAGATTATTAATTTAAGCAAAGTGTAGACTTCTCAAGATCTTGCTAACAACGATCTACCAAAATTTAGAATATTCCTGGCCTATGAAAATTCGCATGGGAAAGGCCAATGTATTGCTATTTATAAAGGTTTTAGTACTGAAATGAATTGAAAAATCACATAACATTTAAACTCCTGGATGCATCTTGCTAGCACTAGAGCATCATAGATATACAGGGGGCCTACAAGCATATACAGATAGAGCCCTCAGCAGAAAACCAAACATGTAATCCTGTGCTAAGACAGAGCTACTCCAAAAGATCAGATGGACAGAGCCAAGGAAGTCAACTGGACAGAAGAGAGAATGGGAAAGAATGGCAGAACCAGATTTTGACCTCATTAGAGGTGTACAATAAGAGGCAACCTTCTCACGGTTACCCAAAGGTAAGCAATCCTTTCTCTACAGTAAATTCTCAGGGTTTCACGCTGCAGAGACATTCATACACACAGAGGCCTTATGACCTGATGTATGTAATAGCCCTGGTAACCAGAGCTGTGGGTCCCACTCATCACTAACTGTACATGCATAAATGTCATCAGGATCATCATCTGTAATCTGGGCTAGGCAGGGATGAAACAATAAGCAAACTGACAACAATGATACAGTTGCAACATACAGATTTTTGAAAGGGAGAAAAATGTCTAATGGACATTATTTTTTTGAAAATTTCCCCTATGTGGGTGGAAGATGGAAAGGACTTTCTATATAGATATGACAGATGCTTCCCCCTCTCCTCGCAGCTTCTTTTATTACTTCATCTGCAGCAATGCTTTTCTTCCAGGTCTTTTTGCCTCTTTTCCTACTTTTTCCTTATGAACAGAATTTCTTTCAGTGAGGCTCTCTGTATAAACCTCAGCAGAAGATATTCTTACTCTATGCCATGTGCACTGTTTGGTCTGTGCCTCTACAGCACCTTTTTAGGTGTTTATTTCCCAAGTATTACAATATCTAATACCTAAACAAAAAAATATTTTTCAGTCTACATTACGAGGACTCCTCTAGAAAAAGGGGAACCCTACAACTGTTAGAATCAATGGACAGTAGGTGATCCCTACCAGAAGATATTCACAATGCAAGCCTGTATTTCAGATAAACCTTGGATGAAGGCAACATACCTCACATGCTGAACCCAAACCTGAATGTCAAAGTTCCACAATTTACAGGACCTTCAGTGTAGCAGACTAGGATAAAAACTGCTCTCAGAAGGATTATATCCCTCAGATTTGTCCGTAATGACTGTTGTGAACTGAATCTCTTTACGCATTAGAAAAGCAATGCACTACTTTTGGATCAAAGAGGTGTTTTGTTCACTTCAACACATACACAAATTGTCTGTACTGTTAGCATTAAAAGAAGTTATGACCGGCACTGAAGTGTGACCAGACTTCTCAGAGTGTTTCAATGTCTGGGAAGAAAAGCTCAGTAGGTTCATAAATCTAATATATCTCTTTCATAATAAAACCTAGAGCAGCAATAATTGCAATAAAGTTTTACAAGGCATCCTGAGAGGAATAAAAAAATAACTGCTCTCTGCACCACAGCTAAATAAAGCAAAATTAGATTTTTTTTTAAAAGCCCATAAGGAATTCAAATTAACAGACTTTGTAAAGGATGCTAGCAAAAGACTTTTGAGGGAGACCCTAATTATTGGTTGCTTTGATTTTAGTGACCTTGCTTATCTTATCTTTCTAAACAGACATTTTAAACAATAAAGTTTCAAACACCCGGACAGTGTAAAGGCTGCTTTGGGTGCAAGACTTTACAAAGAACAAACTTCTGTAAGTTAAACCGAGTTGTTTTAGTGTATTTTTGCCATATTAATCCCCATTCCTCATAACACAAATCAGATCACTACGCTCAGGACCCATGCGATCTCAGTGGCAGAGATGAAAGACCAAGACTTCGGACCTCCAAACAGCCTATGGAGGCAAGCCAAGCGTAGCGACGGCTGCAATGTGTCTGCTGCTGTTAAGAAGCCTCCCTCTATTTGCAGAATTTCCAAAAGCTGACATTTCCCTCCAAGCATTTCTGGTGCCTCCTAATGCCTTAACTTTGATTATGCCTCCCAGAGTATGTAAAAAAGAAACAGCAGGTACGGGTACAAAACTACGCAGCCTTATGCAATTACTGTTCACAGTGATCAGGCAATCCTGGCGAGAAGCTGATGCTCAGTGAGGCAGCTGGAATACACTAAATCGCCCCACATTAAATACGGCACAGGGAATTCTTCCAACACTTAGCAGTAACATATTGCTACGTACTTTATGAAGTGAAACAAAGCATCTAAAGTCAAATGTTCCAAAATATGGTAGAGTGAAGACTGGAATGCTTAGTCAATGTAAATCAAAGTATAAACATTCATACAGTGCTAAACCCATCGCAGACACTTCACCTCTCTAATTCTTATAATTTCCACTCTTCTGTCCTTGCTGCCATCAAATTCCTAATTTATAGTCCTCATAGAAAGCAAACAACAGTCATCTGACAAGTACTATATGCTTTCTGTCAAACACAAGTGATTTCGGGGGCTGCTCTACCACAGAAGCCTTATCTTACATCCTCCAAAAGGTATAAAGGGCCTGAATTTTAAAGAAGCTTCAAGCTTTTTTCTTATTTTACAGCCATAATTAATTTTAAAATATTTCTGCACACATGAGCGATCTGGTGCAAATCTTACTACTTTTAGCTTTTCTGCAAATGTCTGAACTGAAGCCTCAGGCAAATACTGAGATATCTAAATCAGGGCCTGCAAACGCTTGCATACACAGATAAAGACATGTATTCTCAAAAAAAACCCAAACCAAAAAACCCCAAAAGAACAAAAATATCCTGCAGAATCAAGACTATTTTGAAAATTGTCAATAGGTTCATAAGATCCATCTTGCCTTGGTTCTTTTCTTCACCCATTCCTTCACTGACTTTCCCCTCATCTTCTCTACAGGCATTCCTAAAGGATTGTTCTTGTTCCTCTTTACTTCTCCTTCTTCACCCTATCTTTTGGCAGCAAAGTCAACTACTGTCTCTCTGCTCATAGCTCAAAGACCCCCCTTTATTCCCAGACCCATTCTCTTCTGCCCAAGCCGAAATCTCAGCCTTTGTCAGCCTATGGGATGATAACCATTTCAATTTGAGCTACCTCAAGAAGGTAGGCTGAGGGGACAGGGCAGGCACAATTGCTCTGACTGTGAGATACAAGCTGGACTAGATGATCTGGGACCCTGTGCCCAGGAAGAGGCAGGGTGCAACCTTCTGTATCTGCTTGTGTCAGGTGCACCCTCAGAGAGGCTGCATAATGCAGATAATCTGTCACAGTACATCTATTCTTCAGCCTCTCAGCATCTCACATTTTCAGTATACCATGTTCTCTGGCATTGCCTCCTTCAGTTCTGCCCCCTTTCACCTTCGCAGAATGCTATAGCAGCTACAGTACTCCCACCTGCTTTAACCAAGTCACCTCTGCATATATGTCCCACCAGTGGCTCACCCTTCTCTAGTACCTCAAAGAACTGCTCACCCTCCCTCTCCAAGCCTTTCATAACTCACTCCATTCAAAAGCAAAAGCTCAGCTCCCAGCTCTGCCTGAGCTGTGATGTGAGCTCATTGTCCAAACAAGCACCTTCTGTGCTTTTTCCAGCGCTTCCCTTTCATCATGAAGTAGCAGCCCAGGCGTCAGAGGTGCCAATGGAGGCCCCAGCCATGGCAGTGCTCCTTGTCCTTGACTGTCCTTTGAGTCAGTCGTGTTACTACCTCTGGAGGGTAGCTGCTCTTTTTTTTTTTTTTTTTTTTTTGTTTTCCTCTCCTGGAGATCTATATTGCTTACACAACACAGAGTAATTTGTTTGTCTTCTGTGTTTCAGGCAACTAACTTATAGATATTTAATCTACCCAGGAATTTTATAAAATTGCAGCCTCCCAAGATAACAAAGTCATTATCCTGACACTTCACATTACTGTCATGCTGCACATGCTACAATAAATAACTCCTCTAGATTTCTTCATTTGCATTAGAGATCCTCTTTAGCCAATAATGTTAGTTTTTCTTGCAGTTTAAAATGGAGGCTGTTCTTTCCCTACACTTCATTCTCTATTTCATCTACTACTGCTCTGTTTCAATCCCACTGGACATGCCAGACACAACTGGTTTAACCATTTACCAACTAAGGGGTAAATGGAAAGATCTTTCACAACTGCTTCCCTGTACCACCTGAAGTGCTGAGCTTCCTTCCAACATCTCGGATGCACCTGTCATAAACACATTGGTCTGGCCTCCTAAGTATCCTGTGCTCCATCTACTTCATCCTTTACTTTCCTTGTGACATCTCATTGTTTTCTCAAACTTCCTCAATCTTTTGGTACTTCTTTTGCCCTTCGACTCATCTTGTTTGCCCAACAGTGCCACAAGGGATACAAACAATATATAAAGATAACCATTCATACCTGTGTCTTCCTCATGCATCCCCAATACCATACAAATGTATACATACAAACGCTGTGTCGGTACCACTGTTGTTCTGTAACAACAGTGCTGATTTTGTGAAGTTCTAAATCACAGCATGACCAGTATGAATCCAAGCATTCATAAGACTCCTTTTTACCTTTTCCACCCATTTTTGGCACGCATTATAACATGTAGACACCAGGCATTTTATTTTTTCTACCTGCACAGCACATCCTGCAGTATGTAATGAGTGAAAAATGACAATACCGCTTCTGCAGGGTTGTGCAGTTATAATGATGAGAGAAGAAAAGTTTGCAGGGACAAGGAAAAATTTTTAGAAGACAATTTGGTATGGTAAGAAGATAAAAAAAGACAGACATACTTTTGGGTCCAATGTCTTTTCATCAGGTCCAAGAGGCTGAATAGACACTGGGGACAGTGCTCTTCATTTAACATTTTTTAATTTAGTATTAACCTTAAACCTGATTAGAAGATATGAACAATTGGATTCAGCCTTGATTTAACCCAAAGTAGCCACAAGAAGATGACTTTTTCTACACAAAACTCCAAGTTCCCAACCATCAGTCCTTCTGCTGACTACTAACACTGTCATTACTATGGCACATGTCTTTTTGTGGCCACCCCATTCTTCATCTATAATATCAGATCTCATAATTCAGTGTTTCTTTTACAGAGGGTCTCCAGACATAAAAGTGAGGAAATAGTAGTTCAAATGGTGACAGGGCTGCCACTTCCCTTGAGTAGACTTCCACCAGTTAAATAATGCTGGGTTCAAATTATCCAACTGATTGGCAAAAACAGCCCCATCATTTTTTGAGGTTACTGTAAGAAGTATAGAGCATAATCTACTGATTACAGTGGTCTACCACTTCTCTGCATCCTTAATTTGATTGTGGTAATCATAAAGCAGCTGTGTGATCATCTTTTCCATCAAAGAAGAGGGCACTGCAGAGTAGCAATCTTGAATTGAAAAAGGGAGACAAAGTTTTTTTTTTCTATGAGTAAAACTATTCAAAAAATAAGAATGACTTCTGACCTTTAGCCTGCGGTCCTGGTCTCCACTGCAGAGAGAATTTACAGACACTTTAAAGGTCTTCCAGGCTGGATTTAAGTTATTCATCACAACCTATGAGTGAAAAGAAAGGAAGGGAAGCCTTAACATTTGCACATCTCCAAACAGAATGCTAACAAGAGCCACAATTTTCCATACAGTACGTTCACCAGAAAGAGAAGAAAGCAGAGCTCAGCTGGAGGTTTGCAGAACAACATGCATGGGATATGTGCCCTTGAGCAACCTGCAGTTTGCAACACTCCTCCTCTGGAAAGCCCCAGAAAGAAGCACAGGTGGGAAATGGACCCATACACCCATATGCTACAGAGATTGCCCCAGCACTGCCATGCCTCAGCGGGGGCGTAACTCACAAGGGAAAAGTTGTGGAATACATCCCTGAACTGGAAGCCATGGAAGAGATACAGAACTGGGCAATGGGGATGGGCAGCATCAGTTTACAGACATACGGTCTGCTTTGCAAGGAGGACTTTATGGGATCCATAACAGACAGGCTCATAACCCTGAATACCTGCCACAACTCCGCCCTGTACAGCTAAATGCTGCTTTTTAAGACAGTGCCAGTCATTACCATGGAAGCAGAAATGACACCGAGACATAGGAAACAAATGTAAAGCACCCAGGCTACAAATCTCTCTAGTACCAGCAACCTGGGAGGAGGTGGAGAAGATGCAACATAGTATTAATGGAAAAATATGATACTGTCTGTAGCATGGTCTGGGCTAAACATAATATGCGGAACTCCTGACCTTCAAACAGAATATCTGCCAGTTCAATTAAACTCGGATCTTTGGCTTCAGTACTATCTTCCCTTACTCTCCTGTGCATAAGTCAAGACCTGATACCCATTAGTCAATAATTACACAAGAGATAGAAGTGTTTTTAAATGTGGGTGCTTGTGATACCCTTTGTGACATGGGAAGCATAAACTATTCCTCCTGACAGCCCACCTGTGTCCTTGGAAAATAAATCCAACCCTATTCCTTACCTCAGTCCTGTGAACAAGTTGTTGGGTTGCATCATCATTCATCCGGAAAATCTCCAGAAAAGGATCAGATTTGCTGAAAAAATCCTAAAATAAAATATAGGACAAGTTACTCTTGAGACTTCTTTTTCTTTGAGCTTTTCAGGCACTGGTTCTTCCCTGACTGCTAATGAAAAAGGAGGGCCAGTGTAGTTTTAGTGAGACCTCTTGATGTCTGTCAGGAATATTTCATTCTTGTCCTTGTTCCACAAGGATTTCCATGGCACTGCCGCTGTTCTCAGTTTAACTACTCGGTCATGGCAGGCAGAACTGTAAAATGTTGTTTTACAGCCTTTTCCCTTCTTACACCCAGTCCAGATTCCTGAGCTTTAGCTCCTTCACTCACCTAGCTTGTTTCTTTCTTTCTCCATACTTGTTTGGTCTTTCGACATCAGTTTTATCACACAAGGACCTTTGAAGCATATTCTACAGTGGGGTTGAATTTCACACTATTCACCCACCATCACAAAACAGAAGGTAATTGGCCAAGACATTGTGTTGCTACCAACTAACACAAGTACTGGCAAGATGGATCACAGAAGGTTAGAGAAGCAAGTTGTCTTTAGGATGTGATAACATGGCCCACGTTAAGATGGCAAACAGAGCAGAGGCATGCAGAAAATTACTTGATATCTCTAAGTACAGCAAGTCTGTGACAGACATCGAGGTTCAAATACTCACTGCACCACAGAACACCTTCCCCTCATCTTGCATCCAGCTAACAACCGAGTGCTCTTACACAAACCTAAATTAAGTTGCTTTCTGTTGCGTTGCTGCAGTCTGGCCACAGCCTCTTTTGTTTCAACAACATCTCATTTCTTCTGCACGTGCTGGGGGGCAGAAGAGTAGCTGGGTGTTAGCCCTCCACTGCTGGAGGGGGAAAGCTGGCTAATTCAAATTTCTACCTGTGCAATGCTGCAAGAGCAAGATTAAAATGGACTCAGCCCATCTGCTGTAGTTTCAACTCCCTTCTTCATTTTCTTCGTCAAAAGAGCCACATGATTAACTTTATGTATATGAATATTATTATTTTCTATAGACCATATCCAAAACCACAGTCCTCCACATCAATTTGGGGAGGTGACGAATTCTGTTTGCTCTCCCGGTGTTTCTATAAAAGCATAAGTGTAAAAATGACTGTAATACACATAGTTCTACAATTTTCTCCTCACCAAATGCCCACCATACTTTTTTTACTGGATGCACAGCTGTTGGGATGGGAACAGCTTTGGATAAGATGCTAGCCAAAGTCTGGGCACATCATTTTGGTCACATTTGTCTTTAGGGCATTTTTACAATTCCACAACTGCAAAACAAGCAAAGAAATCAGGGCTTTGAAAAGGGACACCAGAATTTGAATGTCTGGAGAAAGAAGTGAATCCCTAAGGACCACAAAGCCTTGGGCAAGGCTCAAGCAGCTTAAAGTCTTTTCTCTGCCCTACAGATGACACCTATCAATGTTGTGTTCAGAGTGCTGTTCTGTGACTCATCTGTGTCTTTTCCTACTAAAGACAACGGTATGTTTAGAAAGTGATGCAAAAGAGGTGCACGTGTATTTGTTAAATCTTATCACTTGGAGCTCTAAACAGCAAAATCCTATGTTTGCCCAGTTGTTACAATTACAGGGTTACAGGACATTTAATGTAAGAGGGTGTAGAACCAGCACAAAACCCAACAAAGTCTGTAACTCCAGAGTTACTCCTCAAGGCCCTGATGTAGATTTCCTATCTGGACTCCATTCAGCACTTGAAACTGCTAGTAAATAGGGGGGCTTTGATGATCAAATTCTGCCAGATCACTACTGCATAGTAAAGAGAACAAGCAGAGAGTGAGGGTACGGGTTTAATCATAGTGACACCAACATCCAGAGTGCATAGGGTTAAAAAAGATTGAGCTGCCTCTTCTCACACATAAGTATATTGCTTGAAGCCGAGTAAAAGCTTAATGTTAACAGATTCTTCATCAAACATAAGTTTGATAAGAAAAGTTATCTGGAAGAAAGCATGTCAAAATGATACACCCAAAGAATGCACCCTGAAGTGCAGAAAAATTCAGAAAGTAAACTAGGATTTTGTGTAAGACTCACAATACAGTGTCATTCCCAGCTGAGTATCTTGAAAGATGAAACAGCAAATCAGCACAAGGGAGGTAATTTTTAACATCTGTTTTTAACTACCAAGGCAATACCACCTAAAGGGAAAGATTTTGATGCCGGATGATAGCTTATATCACCCTTCCTTCAAGGCAAAACCAAAACCTAATTCCTTTCAGAATGAAGGTACAAACAAAAAATCCTTCAATATTGATGATACTTCATAATAACTCGAAACTGATATGCTGAAGAAACATTTTATTTCATAGCTATTAACATTTTCAAAGCTGTCTGGTTGTTATGCTGAATCTAACAGCTTTGCATTATCTCACAAGAGCATCCTATGAAAGAAGAATAGCAGCAATAAAGGTTTAATATTTTGATATTTTACTAATGTTTAAATGATTAATGTAATGCATTTGCTAGTGATGTAATGCACATTGTTCTTTCAGTATGTGCAGCAGTTACACAGTAATAACACAAGTACATGGCTTAAACTTTAAAAATTTAACTACCTCCGTTTCTGAGCATCTAGTTTGACATGTCTTTTAATACATTAATTTTCTGAGCATGACACTTTAAAATTCAGGTTTGGGGGTCAAGTCAAAGGTCCCTCAGAAAAGGGCTGAAGTAGCCAAAAGACACTAATAATTTTGAAAATTCTTCATCAGCAAGACAGGGCATTTAAGGATTTTTTTTTTGTAGTAGTAGTAGTTTATTATCAGGTAAATATATAAAAAAGCAATATTAGCTTGTATTTTGCAGACATTTTCTGGAGAATCTTTCCCAAGCAATGATAACTGCCTCCCTCAGAACAGGAAAAGCAGTTTGCCTGCCTCAGTGCTCATAATTTATTATAGCTATCATAAAAACGTAGCTGCTTGTTATGGTAATTGTGACACAGCTATTAATGCAATAGAACCTTTCCAAAAGTTATTGTTCCACTGTGAAGTGTTCTCAGTGGATCTCTTGAAACAAAGATGTGCCATCTGAGCTGACTGGGCTTCAATAAAACATGAAAATGCAGTTATACCTTCCAAACAAGCACTGCAATAAAAAAAAATATACCCTGTATCTCTGCAAAGTCAGTTAACTAAAGGAAACTTTCATACCTGTGACTTTCCTACAATTTTTTACTGAATGTTTCAGCTACCCCTCCAGGAAAAATCGAGTCAGCTTTACTTGTTTTATGGCCTAAAACTCTTGCAGTTTTATGTGGGGAGAGTAAAAAAAAAAAACAACAAACATATACTGCCTGTTAAATTATACCAACAAATTTTGTTTAATTTGCCAAAAATGAGTTGTTCACACTTTTTTCCTTAGTGGAGGAAACTCATACGGTTAAGGACCACAATCTGGACCGTCTTTCAAGGGGTTTTCCTTTAAAGGGTGGAGGAAGAAAATTCTTGTCCATTTAAGATGGTTACTGATGGTAACAGATGGAAAGAATTTTATTTTTTTTTAATCCTTAAAGCACATCCAGAACCATCCCCCAGCCTTCCTTTATCACCAAGTTGTGAGACATTAGGATTCAACTTGTCTTCTGCCACCCTACAGCTGCCACTGCAGGAACCCCTGGGGTTACAAAGGTGATTCTGCGTAGCAGAACATGAACGATTGCTCCCACAGGCTTCCTCTGTCTTTCAGGAGACTCCAAGGCCAGTTCCAGCCCTCAGCTGCTTCTCTGACATTACATCTCTACTCAGGTCTTCACTCCTCTGAGTAGGGAGAGGCATGCAAAATCATGCTTAAAGATTTTACAAGACAGGCTCTTCTCAATTCTCTGATTTTTTTTGGACCTTTATGTGACACTGGAGCACTTGTGCTTTTTCACCAATGGCTAAACTATGCAATTTAAGTAATTTCAAACCTTAACAGCAATAATTACTTATAGTACCTTGCATCTACTGACGTCAAAGTTCATTATAAGCCATACCAAAAGCCATAACCTTTTCTTAAAAACAATGTAAGCCAAGGTTCAGCCAGGTTTAGAGCTATGGCTCTAGCTGGAGGAAATTGAAAGACTTCTTTCAACTGTAATAGGCTTTCGGTGATTGTCATCAGCTGAAGATAGGAGCTTTGATTCAGATAGCACATGATGAGTCATTGCCTGAACTGCACACTGCATCATCCAGGAATTTTTTAATAGATGAAGCCCACCTTGACTGGACACGTTAAAATGGCAAGAATGATGATGTTCTTGCAATATTTCAGAATGATTCTCCTTAATTTATCTTTAATTAGACAACATTGACCTGGCTCAGAAGCACACTGGGGCAGTATCCTTTTAATTTATACCAACAAGAGCCATAAGCAATCATAACATCTATACCAGATTACATTTTACATTTGTGGAAAAGGAATGACCAAGTGAAATCTTATTATGTTGTTGTACATGTTTTTTCCTTTTTCTAGATGTGACAGCATGTGGAACAGGAAGAAACTTGTATACAACTTTGAAAATTAGGCCTAACGATGGCTGTCTAAAGAGAGAGAGGTTGTTAAAGCTACATTTTGACACCTAAATAAATTACGTGATTCAGAAACTCTAATACTCCAGCAACTCTGAAGGAAGAGGTAATTCATCTTTCAGATGAGAAGCAAATTAAGGTCCTGATCATTTATGATTGTTAATGATCCTGAGCACAGTAATGTTATTTACCTGTATGTTCTAAATAAATTCCAGTACCATTAATCTTTCTGGGTACTTTTTTGCTTGTCTGAGTTTTCCTGACAGTTTAAACTGAAAATATTATTCATCATTTATGGCCTGATTTTGAAAATCTGATGTATGCATCCAAAAGTACTCTCACGGATTTGATTTTAAACAACTCACATGCCAAATGTTTACAAGCACGTGCTTGGAGCATCAGAATCACAAACTTTTGTACAGTGTTACCATGTGGTTCTAAATAGAAGCATCTTTATACATAGGAAGAGACTACATAGTAATGGTAGATATTGTGATTGAGTACAATTGTAATCATCTGATTTTCAATTATATGCAAAGCCTTATTATCTAAAGAGGATCATAGTCTTATGACATCTATTAATTACAAAGATATCGCCTAGATTACTTCAAATAATTGCGTGCCTTCTATACCACTGAAATAACAGAAAGAGAGCTTTGCAAACAGTCATCTGGATTTCTTGGGCTGTGTGTTGCTTGAGGTGCTTATTACATGTGTATTGCTAAACAACAACTGATATTTTCAGAAAGAGAGTCCCTATAATGAAAAGCAGTGTTTGAATCGGTGGAGAGTTTTCTTATTAAAGAGGGAAAAGGTTTTAACAAATATGCAATAGTCTTTTTCTCACATTCGAGCTACGTTTTGTTGAACAAAAAGTGTATCATGACTGAGCTGTTATGAAGTTTTCCAGCCTTATTTTAAGACACCTACTTCTACTATAACATCTTCGACTACTTATAGAAAGCTCACTCCTCTTAGCACTTCTGATCTGTGGCATTTTAAATAATTAAATTGTCTTGGTTGTAGCGTAATTAAATTGTCTTGGTATTAATTAGATTCCCTTGAGGTTTTTTTTTTTAATTACTTCGCAACTTGAGGAAAGCCTCATTGTGAACATTCATCTGAAATCTCTGATGTGTTTAATAATATAAGGCAAAAAATATCTGTCCGGGAAAATCTCATCAAATTATATTTGCAGGCATTCTTATATCTTTCAGTAAGGTTAATATCAAGCAGCTTACCTTGTCATCCAATTTCCGTGCACTGAATGAAAGTTCAACGTAGTCGTCATTGCCAGACAATTCCTCAGCAATCACCTAAACGGAGAGCTACATTTCAGTTCTGCATGGGGTAATGACAGGGGAGAAAGATGCAATTTTGCAGTGTGAAGACTGTAGACTCCATTAGGGAACTGAACGGTGGTACAAGTTAATGTGTTTCTCTTTACAATCAGGAAGGACTAAGAGCACTCAGGGAATCCCTTGCTCAGCTGATGGGTGGCACCTTGTTAAGCCTACAAACCTGAATCACCTTGTGTCATGCAACTATGCCTTGTCAATCACCTGCCAATGGACAGACATCAACATCCATCAGGGATCCCTTTCCTCTGACAAAGTACTTTTCCTCAGACAGGACAATGCAGAATTCCACAGTCTCACAGTGTCTCAGGGGACAAAAAACGCTATACAAGAGTTATATTATTTGGGTCTAAAGCTGAATTATATTTATGCTGCTTCAGCATCATTTGGCAAGCTAAATGGAAAAAGGAGTGAAGTCACCTGTCAATAGTTGCCATGAAAGGCACATTTTACAGTAGGAGCATTGTCCTGGTATAGTTTTTCTGCAATAGCTATGTCGGCAAAACCGTTTACTGAGTCAGAAGAAAGTAACACTAAAATAAATGTAGTGCGATTCTTTCAGATGGTCTGAGCTATGCTGATAATGATGGCAATCACTGTACTGTGCAATGTTGTTAAAAAAAAACAAACAAAACCAACCAAAAGAGCTTTCCTGACTAAGCCATTAAAATGCTTCAGTGGAGAGAAGGTCTTAACCAAACTTGGGATATTTCACTTAAAATGTTCTTTGAACAAACCACATTATATTCTATTTGACAGTTATAAAATCTTTCCCTATTGTAAATATTCTCCCCAGAGATTAAATTGCCCAGAAGAACCTATTTCCTGGATGTTTCATGCCCACAGACACACATCAGCCATGTCAGCTCCCCGGCCAGGCTCAGTCTGTCTCCACTACAGGGACTCCAGGTCCTTTGGGAGCCGCTGGGACGTCCCAACTATTCTTCAAACCGGCTGAAGGCTGCTGAGGTTAGAGCTGCAGTCAGAGCACTGCGGTGTGGGATGCTTTTACTGACCACATACGCAGCTCCCAGTAATTACCCGGGCTGCCTACAGCCTCAGTAAACTTCAGTATCACTGGGATTTTTTTAAGACCTTTTTTCTTTCTTTGACAGAAACTACCTTAGACTCTGCATTGGGCATAACTGGCAGGGTTTTGGTAGCAGGGGCTGCAGGGGTGACCTGTGTGGGGAGGCCGTGAACTGCCCCATGCTGGTCACAGCTGGCTTGGCAGTGGGCAACACCCACCAACTGCACCCCAAGACATCAACCCATCAGAGATGCATATGGCGCCTCTGTATGAACATATTTAAGAAAGGGTGGCAGCTGCTCAAGGCAGGAGGCACAAAGGGAGGAGCTGTAGGAGGCCTGTGAGGCCACCCGAAAGAAGATCCAGGAAGAGGCATGGAGGAGATGTTGCTGGGGACACAGCTGAGATGTACTCTCGGAAGGAGGTGCTCCATGCCAGAGGAGGTGCCTCTGAGGGCCTGCACCCACAGGTAAGCCTATGCTGGAGCAGGGATGCCCCCAAAGGGACTGTGGCCTGCGTGTAAGCTCATAGCAGAGCTGAGAAAACGAGTAAGAAACAAAAAGCAGCAAAAAAGAAGTCACTGTGCTCTGATCCTGCCCTCCTGTGCCACCCATCACCTCACCACAGGGACTGAGCATAACGTGTAGTGAAGGCAAAGGGAGTGGGGACTATAAAGAGGGCAGGAGAGGTGTCTGAACTGAAGGTGAGCCCAGGGAAGGGGGAAGAAAGGTGTTTTCCTTAAGAGTTTATCATATTTGTTTCCCAATACCCGAATCAGTAATTAAAAGTTTACGTTAATTGGCAATGAATTAAATTAAGTAACATTCCCTGAGTTGAGACTATTCTGGCTGTGACATCTCACAGCAGTGAACTGCGGTATTTCCTCATGCAAAACATTCCAGCAAAACATGCCAAGACAGGAACTTTCCAAATCTCATGAAAAACTCCTAATTCAGTACACTGAACAAGTTAGTATTTGTAACTTCCATACCTGACAGACACTGGTATATCTCCAGGTCCAGAAATAATGATAAATAATCTATAGTGACTCACTCTGTTGAGAAAGCAAACTTTTCACACAATAATTTTTGTCTCAGTTCAGTTTTCTCCCATTCAAGTAAAGTCAGCTTTCTTTGGCCGGAAGCCAAAGCAAGTAACTAATGTCCATATTTCATGGTTATCGTCCAGCGTTAGGCCAGCAGGGATTATTAACTCATTTTCTCTCATCTTCTGTATATCACAGAGAATTAATTTTTGCCAGAACACTCTACTAACAAGCCTAACGATTTTAGTTGAATTAGAGCATTTGTGTTTTCACAAGACTAAATTCCTTTGTGTCCCTCATAGACTAGGAGGGTGGTTCAGAACCCCACAAGGATGGATGAGATGAAGTATACCCAGATAATCCCAGCGGGCAAACCAAGTTATGTAGGGAGCAAAACTCACTCCTGGTTCTATTCAGCCAGGTGAGCAGGGAATTCCTTTCCAACCTCAGACCAAATGCATACCTTATGCATTTAAGCAAATCCCTTCCCAGCCAAGCACCAAGGAAGACGTCTAAGAAAGGAAATTCCCTGGGCTCTCAGAAAGCATTATTTCTCACAGTCTGCTGTCTCTTCTGTAGAAGAAGGTAGAAAAAAAATCCGAACAACCAAGCCAAAAGTAACCCATCTGGCTAATTGCACATCAAGGAAAAAAATCCTTCTCAACCCCACAAGGCAACAGAGCAGAGATCCCCAAAGCAGAATGTTTTATTATAGTCTTTGTCTTAATGCAGAGCTGCAAATGTCATAAGCACGGTGCAGGTTCAGTGCAGACAAGGTTGATCTCCCAAACAAGCCAGCAAAGAGAAAGATGAAGAGAGGTAATACATTGATTTGCAGATTTCAAGATACACACGGGGCTATAACTATTCAGTCCATAATTGCATTACAACACAGCTAAAATACCTAATCTCATCAAACTTCTGCATTTGGTGTTGCTGGGTGAGTGCATGTGTGGTTTTTTTTTTTTTTTAGAAACTGGAAAAAGCCCAAGGGCCAAGAAATATGAGACTCCTTTGTGTGCCAAAGCGGGGCAAAATGAATTTCTGAAGGTTCTAGACCTTCAACTAAAAGTAATCAAGGAGCACAACTTTCTTGCTGTCATCAAAGTACCTTAAAAGTAGTAGCAGTAAATATTGTGGCTTTTGTACAAATCATACACTATTTGTTGCCATTTCCCTACAAGAAACATTTGTCAGAAACAGTAATCTGTTAAATAAACAATTTAAATACATTTCACAATCAAATTCTGGTGACTTAGCAGGATGCTTTTAGGGAGAATTAGTCACATAAGATGCTTCTAAATAACAGGAAAATAAGAGTGTATTTAAGACTGGCTTACTGTTATAGATGACTTCCCTGCTGTGTTCCCATGTTTGAGTAAGGACTTGGAGAGTTTCCTCTGAGAAACAATCTGCACAAAAATAAAAACAAAGAGAAAAAATTAGAATCTGTAGTAAATACATGGCTTGTTGTAATTTCATTCTTATGTTGCTGCTTTTTTTTTTTTTTTTAATCAAGATAGTGTCTTAATCCACAATCAGAGTTAGCACAGTGAGACCATGACTGAGAAGGAAGGTTCCCCAGGAAGCCTGCAGACAGGATGCTGTGGAAGGACGAAGCAAGCAGATGGGATCAAGCAGAATGGGAAGAACACGATTCACTGAATTGAACAGAATAGGGGAAACCACATCTCACATTTTTCTCAACTATTGCCATAATTGCAACAGTGAGACAGAAGTAAGCTTTAAATGAACTTAAACAACAGCAAAATCTATCAGAGATGCCTCCAAACCACATTTATTTTTTATAGGAAATTGAACTCTGTTTCAAAGAGAAGGCATTTATTTTATTTCAAAATATCAGCAACTCTAAACTCAGGACAAAAGCAAGCAATCTGCCCCACAGTTTTAATTCCAAAATTGTCTCCTTTGCTTACCATGTACCAGACCTCCCACAGAAGTCAGCATCGCAAATGAACTTGTCCATTGACCAATTTATAAATGCACTTCAAATAAATGTTATCAGAGTGACACTGACAAAAGATGTTATTTCCTATATCAATAATAATTGAATTTCCCTAAACAGTCTTGAAATATTTAAAACTAGACCAGTAAAAATATTAGAAAAGGAAAAAAACGTTACAATAGTGCATAATCAGTAAGCTAGAGTGATGTCCCAGTATATAAGGTCCCTCCTCTCTGTAAAGTAAATGCTGTATTAATTTATTTATTTTTTAATTGAAGACTTCAAAATGTAGACAGACGTAGAAGTAACTCCAAACACAGCTTAGGAATCACAATTAATGTTATTTTTAATGTGACAATACTGCAGCACGATCATGCTGTGCAGATACTGAGCAAAAGATTCCTTCTGCACTAGAAAAAACTCTTAACCTCTGGATTTTGGATCTTACACTAGACACAGTCCTTTCCCACATCCAACATTATTTGGACAACTTCATCCGGATGGCTAATCTATAACACTTCAAATAAAATGATCCATAAATAGACAGACATATTTGGCAAAATATACAGAAGTATTAGTTGTAAAAGAGAGGCAATTATCAAGGGAAAAGAATGGCTCCAGGCCCTTCATTAGAGTCCTGGGCATCGTACACATTTTGGCAATAAACCACATCAGTAGCTAATGGCCAGAGCCAGAGGAGTGTGAGTAATGCGAAGTCACGGCCAGGCAAAAAAGTTGCTGTGAGAGAGGAGTGAATAGGATGTAAATTTTAGCCTCACATCACCATGGGGAAACATGTTTGTCTTGCCCATCAATTTGCTGAATTGAACAGAGGAGAAAAAGCGGCACCTCAGATTATCCCCAGCTACTGTCATGACGGAGGCAGCAGGACAGAAGCAAGTTTTAAATGGGCTTTAAATGTGAGACAGGAGAGCCATCACGGGCCTGGATCACAGGCTTGTCACAGGGCTGGAAAGGACATCTAGAATCACTTTCTCCAGTTTCTCAGTCCTAACGCAGGACCAGTTACACCTGGGTCAGCTACAGCTGACAGACGTGTGTCTAACCAATTCTTAAAGATATCCAGAGGTAATATTATGGTACTCATTATCCTTACTGTGAATATATTTTCCTAACAGCTAACCCAATTCTCTGCAGTTTAAGCCCATTATTTCTGTCTAATGGACTGTGAATAAATAAGACAATATTTTTCCCTTCCTCTTTCAGCAATCTTTGTATCTAAAGACTAGTACAAACTCTCCACAATCTTCTTTAGACTACAGAATCCAAGTTTGTCCTATCTTTCCTTTTTGACCAAGTTTTCTAGCACTCAAACCATTCTCACTGCTCTCTGCTGAGCCCTCACAGACCGGCCCATATCCTGCTCTTAGAATAGTGGTCAAAATTGGACATAATACTCCAGATCCTTCCTGCGCAAGAAGAGCTTCTCATGTCTTGCAAGCGGTGCTGCTGATACACTCCAGAACTGCATTTGATTTAAGAACACTTTGATACTGTTAATTAATGTTCATTTTACGACCATTTCAGATTGTCAGCTGTTTCTTACCCTGTATTTTTGCAGCTGGCTATTACTTCAGTGAATAATTTAACACTCATTCTTTTTGACTGCCTTCCACAAACCAGCCTTTCATCATCTCACTTTTCCAAATTAATTTTTGGATTTCACCACTAGTATTGATCAGTGGCAACAACAGACAGGAGTACAGGTAAGATGATAAGTACTGCCAGGATTTAGATGTCCTTTTTCTTTCCTAGGATCTTGGGAAGATTGTTTGCTGTGATCCTTGAAGTTACTGACATGGCTGACCCCAGCCCCAGCTGAGCACCACGCACCGCTCGCTCCCCGCTCCCCCCTCCCCCGGCGGGCTGGGGAGGAGAACGGGAAAACAACGGCAAAGCCTCGAGGGTTGGGGTAAGGGCAGGTTACTGGGACGGCAAGGGAGAGGGGAACAATCAACAACAGCACTGATAACAGATATTCACAATGGGTGATAACAGAGAACAGTTTACCGATCCCACGACCCACCGGACACTCAGCCCGTTCCGGAGCCACGCAGAACCCTCCCCTGCCCGACTGGCGCCCTTTTATGGTGAGCATGACGTCACATGGTACGGAATAGCCCCCAGCCAGCTTGGGTCACCTGTCCTGGCTCCGTGTGAAATTAACTCTGTCCTCGCCAGAACCAGGACAGTTACCCATACCTCTTGTTTTCTTGCCAGCTAAACAGGTTCAAGTAAAAATCGTTACGCTCCTGCGAACTATGAGGTGCAATTTAAAAAACTTTGTTTGAGATTCTCAGATGAGAGCTAATGCAGAAATACAACAAATTATTCTTAATATATCATTAAACTATAGGCTCTGTACCAACCAGTCAATGAATTATGGCAGCTGAGGAGCAGGGCCCATTTATCTCTACGACCTCTCCTCCTTCCCTGAGATGCGCAGACAGGTTTATAAAACAGATTAAGCTCCTCCAATGAAAGCTGTGGGTATTGTGTACCAGAAACCTTTTCTGATATGTTACACATATATACCCCTAGTATGAGACAGAACTTGGATGGGGACCTGTCCTTCAGCTAGCCTTCTTTAGAAACAGCAGGACTTCTCCCCCTGAAATAGTCAAATTCCTACAGCTCTCTTTGGAGCTTTGGAAAGTGTCCCAGCTTTCAAGAGGCATCACGCAGACAGAAACCTGAAGCTTGGGAGCTCCCATGCAGGTGGCAGATAGATGGCTTGCAGTTGCTGAGAAGATAATTTATTCTGACGTTCCCGTTAGTAGATCGCATTAATAATACTTGGTCACTACGCCATTGGCATCGTTGTGACACAGTAAGCGCTATGCATATGTAAATATGTGTATTTGGGTGCAACTGTTTACCAGTTGTTAATTAAGTGGCCAGTAAAATGAATCTGCCATCTGGCAACAATGTGCCAACATCATTGCCTCAAATTGTAATTAGTGACTTAGGATCAGCAGGCTATTATTGCAAAAACTGTCAAGGAATCTATTTTCCTTAGCAGTAAATTGTCCTTTTTGTTCACACACTGTACAAAAAGCAGATCTCATTGGTTAAAAGAACCACTTCTAAAGAAGCTGCCATCAATTATGTACTGTATTTATTGTTTATGTATCAGTGTAAATCATCTTCTGAACATCATCATAAAAAGCGTTTGCTGACCTCACTGCCAGACAGAAAGTCCTAAACAACGATAACTCGAGGGCCTAGAAAGCATTTGTCTAAGTTCAGAGTCACAGACATGGCTGAACTTGCAAAATGGCTTACAAGAAGGTAATTAACTACAAGTCTTCCATTTGTCAGGAGTCTTTGGTGTGACTCCTACTTCAAAAACTTACAATTTAAAACTTCAACAGCAGAGAAAAAGGTGTTTTGTCCAAAACGGATGTGAAGAAGTGCAGAAAGTAAATGTCTCTCTTCCTTCTAAAACACAGATGACAGAATGCGGTTTAGCCCTAGTAAACCTCATTACATTTACAGAACATGTTTTTCCATGAATTTTTTATTAGAAGTATGACCTGCGAGTGAGCAAATGGATGTAGAAACCTCAGAGATTTAAGAGATGAGCCTAAGAGAGACTTAGGAAGTGAAGTGAAGTTTATTTGCAGCTACAGCCGGTACTGCTCAGTTCTGGTCTGAGACAGCCACATGTCCAGCAATACGCATCATACTGAATACATTTGCAAGAGGTGGGAATAGGAACACAAGGTAAAAGCGCTGCTCTGTTTCAGAGAGGGAGGCTATGCACATGAAGTGATTCCTATTTCTTAAATATGCAATCATCTCAACAGAACATCATCTCGACTAGATTTTTGGTTTGTGGTGCTAAGGGATATCAGCTCCATGATAAGATAGGGGTGGGAAATTCCCTTGAAGATGATCTTAATTTGCCTTATTATATACAAGCCCAAATAGGCTAAGGACAGATCTGAACAGATGCTCTATATTGCTGTAATTAAATCTGGAGTCACATGTTGCCATTTGATCTTATTTCCAATTCAAAATATATAAAAGGTGCTTTGTGGGGTTTTTTTTGTTTGTTTTAAAAGTATGAATAGATGCAACACTTTGGATAAAAGCACTGAAGCACTGACACCAGCTGTGTACAGTGCATTGCTCAGCAGTCACTCAGACAGAAGGACTCTGATGAAGGTTCGCTCTCTCCTATGTCTGAGTCGTGACTAATCAGCACTGCGTAAGATGAGCTGTGAAATATAATGACCCATTTTACCTGTCTTGTGTAAGAACCTTTTAAAATATATTTCTCTATGTGGTTCTTCCTTAACTAAATATAGAGATAACTTTCAATAATATCATATGGAATTCCCAAGACTTACAAATCAAACTAATGAGAAAAATTCAATATGGCTTTTTAACCTAGTGATTTAGCATTGGCAGGAGCAGATATATGCCATATATCACACTAAGAAGTCCTGTTTACATTGACAGCTGGGGCTGATCCAAGTTGAAAGAACTTTCAGCATTGACTCAGTTTTGCAAGGTGCCACCCTGAGCCAGGGGCCTGATGGTTACACTCCACATTTCCTTTGGGATCAGAAAGCTGTGTGAGTTTTGTTTATTTACTAGTTTCAATGAAATTGACTTGTATAATATCTAAGTCTGGACATAACGACATCAATATTCTTTTGTTAAAGGCTTCTAAAAATGTCCATGGATAATGGCCATAGCTCCTTTTCTTTTTATGTGCTATGACACTTGGCTCTTGTTAACTTTTGTGACACGTGGAACCACGGTTCTCTGATTTTGACAGGACCAAGGATGGGGCAAACACTCTGCTTAGTGACATGGAAGAGTGTACGCAACTTAGCTTTGTGGTTACAAAACTAGAAGATTAGGATCATTTTAAATAACTCCTTCAATGTCTCAAATTGTTTATTCGGACTGGCCTCTTCTGCCCATTGGACTTTCTTACAGGAACTCCAAATGGAGTTATTTAGACAGCCAGGTTAGGCACAAATTTCCCTCCACAGTACACAACTTGAAGAAGTCTTTGTATCTTTTCCTTGCCAGCTCGGAGAGTCAGACAAATAGCTTTAGCTGAACAAACATTTCCCAGCACCTCTGTGTTAATTCTTCTCCCAGATGTGTTATTCCTATTATATGGACTTGCACGTTGCTTAACTTTCTTCTAGCAGACCCAACTCTTTTCAGGACTGCAAAAAGCACTGAGCCACATTTTACTAGCATTTTTCCCTTGATCCAAATGCCTTTTACACAGACTGAGTCTTCACCATCAAATGCATTCACTTGCCCAGTGCAGAGCCCTTGGTGCCACGCACAACTCAACCACAAGTCTGGAGAAGCAATCTCCCACCAAACAGCAGAGGTACATGTAGAAACAGAGTGTTTCTCTAACAGCATCCCCTAGAACTGTGTTGATATATCAAGGAAAGAAAAGAAGCTATCATACTTTTTCCAAAAAGGTCTCTCTCGAATCTTTCACACAAACCCTTGCAAAAATCTGCAAATTCTTCTCTAGACATCTAACTGCCCTCCGGTAGATGTTCATCCGTGATCAGCTCTGTGGCTTGATAGGGCTTCTAACTCAACAAGCATTACTTTCCTCTCCTCCCCTGGTCCCTTAGGCACTACTTAAATTTGTATCTTTCCAAATTGCAGTTGAACTACCTCTCTAGCTGCAGAATGACCACTGTAAGCTCTCAGGCTTGTCCATGCTTTTGGCATCACGTTAGCTCATGCACCAATTTCCAGCTTAAACCCCATGAACATTCCAGTTAGTTTTGGACTGTTAACCCATGCACCTTTAGCTGTGATACTACCTACTGAACCTCTACTGAACCTCTCTGAGCTAATCTTCTCATCTCTGCGCTCACACTATGCACGCACTTCCCAAGTGGCATATTTCCCTCAGCTAAATGCATCTGTTTTTTTAAACATACCACTACTTTGTTTACAACAGCGTGTACACCTCCCTGTGGTGGTCTTTGTGAGGCCAGCAAGGAAGCACATTCTGCCCAAACTGCATTTCTCTGTGATATAATGATTTACATTTCACAATACCACAGCTCTGCTTCCTGCTGCCTCCTTAAACTTCAGCCAGGGCTAATTCTGTGCCCTGCAGTTGTCTTTTCCAAGCATTTTGTCTCAGTTATTATGATTTAGTGTCTTAAGATGGGCTTGGTTAATACTGCAAACTGACAAGGCTGAGTCTGCAACTTTCTATCAGCCTTCCATATTTTCATTTTGTTTTTCTCAATTTAGAAAAGTGAACAAACGTGTTGCTTTTCAAAGGGAATTCTTCAAATTTCTCTAATACAGTTGTCAGTTGTCCTTCTCCAGTTAAATTTACTAATAGCTACTGAAACATTAAATGCTTTAAACCCACTTTATAAGAGGTCTGTCTCTACCTTACTGTCATCCTCTTTGCTTAAACACCAGTGCTTGAAGAGAGATGATGAATGCTATTTAAGCCTTCTTGGGCTGTCCTCCACATTTTTGGGGAGGAACTACTGTGTTGGGTCTTTCTGTCACTAGTTCGGGGTTTTGGGGTTTTTTTTTTGCTTGTACCATGTTGTGCTCAGCATTGCTTGCATTCAAAAAGGGAGACAGGTACTTGTGAAATTTCAGCTTCCAAGTTCAGACTGCTCAGCACTGTACAGCAACCTGCCTTTCTAAAACAACAGTTGATCTGAATGAGTTTTTCAGAGCCTCCTGAAGCTATAGCTTTTTTAATTGTTTGCTACAAAAGGTGCTAAAATGCACAGCTGGCCTAACCTAAAGCATCTTTTATTTCTGTTCCTTTCTTGACAAGCAATTGCTATCTTGCCAAGTTGGTGCAGAGATTTTAACACATACAATTAAAATGACTTGGCTGTGTTTCCAAAATAATTTTCATACTTGGTGTATAGCAAGAGAAGGATTCTGTGATATGTAAAACTCAGGATATAACCATATCAAAAGTATCTACTAGTTATGGTACTTTTAAGTCCTCCCCTTCTTGCATAAAAATAAATAAAACCATTAAAGCATCTTTTTCACAGCTACAAAGTCTCCCAAATGAAGGACTGTAAAACTTTCATGTAAGTAGAATGACACAACCAGAGT
The DNA here is from genome assembly GCF_028858705.1 of Grus americana. NCBI lineage: Eukaryota > Metazoa > Chordata > Aves > Gruiformes > Gruidae > Grus > Grus americana. The sequence goes on along the minus strand of NC_072853.1, from coordinate 122,058,416 downwards.
GGCTAGACAAATGATTCGAGATTTAACATTTGTAATATGTATCTTGAAGCTTGTCAATTGAAACATTAGTGTGCTCTTCCTCTAATCCATTTAAGTCAAATACTGTAAGCTTCTAAACACTCACACATAAAATGACAGACTTTACTAACATTTCACCTGTGTGGGCAAACAACCGATTGAAGCAAGGGCAGAACAACTAAGGTAGCTCTGGCTCACAGTGTAAAGACTGTCTCTCCTTCACGCATTCACCTTTAGCCTGTTTTTTGACAAAGCCAGATTTATACAACTCTGATGTGCTTGTGCCTGTCTGGCCATCTATCCCCCATCTGCTTCTGAATCCAGCAAATAATTTCCATGAATGGTGGCAGATAGTCAAAAATGCATCAAGCATGCTACATTTCAACATGAAAAAGACCAGACGGCAGGTAGATGCCAATGACATTACCCCACTCTCATGAAAAAAAGGTTTTGGGGATGAGTTCACCCCTTCACAGATACCGAGAAATCCCTGCAAGAGAACAAGTTCAGATGTATATGTCCATAATGAAGGACATTTCATTCTAACTGCTCACAGAATTCTTGTTTCTTGGTAGAGCAAGTTCTATTGCTATAGTCATCCTCCCGGTACATATGATACTTTCTGTACCATACTCACCACTCTTCAAGATTTCTTTTGTTCCCTATAGCATTGATCAGGTCACAGTCTATTTAAAGCTGAATTACACCTCTCTCTGTTAAAGATCTGTACCTGAAAATAGTCAATCAAAACAGAACACCGAAAAAAAGAGATATCCCTATCGCAAGAGGCAATAACATTATTACAGGAAATAGCTTATCAACAGCATAAAAGGTCTTTGAATTTAATTAGTATGTAGTGTAGCAGCCCTTTTATAATTAGTCATAATAATAACTCATAATAGCAAACTAAATTTTAAATTACTTTTCTAAAGACTGCTACAGTAATTCATACAAAAAGATAAAGTATGTAAAAACAAAGCAGTACAAACTGTACAAGTAATTCCATTAACTTTGGCTGGCAAGATGCATCTAGAACTGAAAATCTTATGGCTTCAGAGATCATGCTGCAGTGGCAAACCAAGAGCTTCCTGGGGATAAGTGAGGTGTTTAAATGGTTAGCTAAAGTTAGGGAAGAGTGCTGTGTTGATGATTTGCTTGTGCTCTGAGTCAGCCCTGGTAGAAAATGACATTCCTATCTAATAAAGTACATTATTCATCCCACTAATGAATTGAGCAACTTCATTTGGAGGAGATCAAAGGCCAAGTATTTAAAGGTATTTAGATACCTAAGGAGGCATACAGACATCTAATGAGATTTAAGAATTCAAATACCTTGGAAAAAATGGTTCCTATGCCTCTTGCACCACAGAAGTAGTCAACAGTCTATTAAACAAATATTCTAATACGGACTATTTTAATTTAATTAACGCAGGTGAAATCGGCTCTTTTAGCCTTTCTCCAATTTAAGAGCAAGGGGATTTGCAATTGCTGAAACTGAACTAATAATCAGTCAGCATTTTCAAGTGCATAATCTGCTAATAGCGTATATTATTAAAAGCACACAAGAAACAATAATAGAAAAAGATTTTTCAATATAATTTGTACACAAATGCATGTATGGGAAATATTAAATCTCTAAATAATACTTGAAAAGGTCCTTGGCAGGAAAAGATGTACAACTCTGCAGTTTTCTTCACTTGTGCTACTAGTTGAGCAAGTAAGGGTGTTGTGAATTGTAACAATATTTTAACACTTCTGTAAATTAAAAGAAACCAAACAAGGAATGGAATCACAAATTTGAAAATGGCAAAGACCAGCCATGGTAAGTAATGAAAGAAAAGCCACAGAGGCTATTCCCACACTGCAGAGCTGGGATGGTTCACAGCATTTAAGAAATAACAGCTTTACCGGTTCCTATAATTTAATGATGTTGCAGGCACAGCTGAGCAGTAATCAAGAATATCTTGGCAATGTAAGTTTGTTTAGTTCTTGTAAGAAAATCATTATTCATTGAAATAATTTTTGTGAGTTCTTAAAGATCAGGCTGAGACTTCTGGGTGAAACTCAGAGGAAAAAAGCGTTCCTAAGCCACCCTCCTGATACTTAATTCCTGTGTGGTTAAGAAGTTAACTTTGGCTATTAGAAAGTTTGAGCCCTTACTGTACTAAATGATGCAATTTCAATGTTTTTTAAAGTTTATGGAATATAAAACAGAACAATTCCAATAAGAGAGCTTTAGAGAGGATCAGAACATATGAAGGCACTAACACATAAACAGAAAAGGACTTGGGTTTGGGGGTTTGCCATCCTAGCTGAATATCATTACAATTAGGCTATCAAATTTCTGACAGTATTTGTCCATCTAAGGTTTTTTTTTGCCATTGTTTTTGATGTACATCAAACCCCCAAACTGCTAAAGAAAATTAAATGAAATAAATAAATAAATCTATCTCCTGCCCCTCAAAACCAACAATCGCAGATTTTGTGAGCAACCAAAAAGTAACAGAAATACAAAACCTTCAGTGATTAGATGGGGATTCAGTTGGAATTAATTAGTCTGGGTAAATGCCTGAACACTTTTCCTAGGGATGGGGAAGGGGAAAGGGAAAAACAAAGGGGAGAGAGAAGGGGAAGAATTTCCTCTCCTTAGTTACAGACAACATCTGTAAAACTACAACCAAGGGTGAACTGATTCACAGCACCTAAAGCACCTGTATGAAAGCAAGAGGCCACCTTTATACAGTGGTGCCCCAAAATGGCAGTTAAAATATTACTGCTTCTGATTTCACTGCTTGTGATTTCACTGCTTATCACTCCAAAGATACATGGGTGCCTCTGCTTGCCAGTGCCTCTGCAAAGAACAGCAACTACTTAAAGTGAATCAAAGAGCTAGAAGACTAGTGGGCAGATGCAGAGCATCTGACAGAGCATCCTGAACCATTTCTGTTGTAGGGGAAAGCACAGTACCAAACCACGGCTCTACCCCAACGCTCCCACTCCAAAGGAGGAGAGCTGTCATCTACATCAGCAGCTCGAGAAGGCTACTTACTCCCTCCAAAGGAAGACCATCTATGGCTAAGTCATACCTGCTCTGTTTACTTTTGATTTGCCAATTCAGACTTTCTTTTGCCACTTGAAGGCTACTACAAGTATTTGTAAATGTTTCCACGTGACATAGGAGTGAGGGTTCATTCTAGCTGTGCTCTTCTCATGATCTGCCAGAGGCAGGCAAACCCTAGGGTTGGGAAGCCATTGCTATTGTGAGGGTGACAAAGCTCTAGGACAAAGCCCAGAGAGACTGTGAGATTCCTGTCCTTGGAGACATTCAAAACAAGACTGGAGAAGCCCCTGAGCAACCTTCTCTAATCTGTTTTGAGCAGCAGATTGAAATAGAGACTCCAGAGGTCCTTTCTGACCTAAATTACTCTATGATTTGAACAGGATGAGCACACATTCTCAAATGTCTATGCTACCTCCTTGCATGGCACTCCAAGTAAATTGCACTAAACTTTCCCTCCAATTTCAGCTTTTCATTAAGCTCATTTGAAACACACCCACTATTAGTGGGTCACCATTTAGTCTCCACTTCCGGCCTCACACAGCTTTCTCAATCATATCTTCCTCAAAGTTATTTCATGTGGGATGAAATTATCCAGGCTCAGCCTTGATCTCGAGAATTAACAGATTTTGTCAGAACTAGCTGGTTGTGTGCTCAAATTCAGATAAGATATGTCTTTCAGGTAGGAATTCTGTGCACAGATACCTAAAATCAGAGTAAAAACTAGAAATGTTAACTTAGAGAGAATTCATCTGCTCTCGCTATAGATATATTCCTAAGCCAAGCCAAAGCCAAAGATAAAACCCAAACAACTTCTTTCGCAAACGCGTCTGGATAAAGGATTTTTCATGCTCTGTTGCATTTTAGAGGAGAACACTGTTCAAAAAAAAAAAAAGTGTCCCATAATTTCCCAAAAATGCTTCAGATTCAAAATAATCTTTGAGAGGTTACAAGCACTACACAGTATAGTATCTTTGCTTAAGTAGATACTGTATGACTGTCCTACTTAACTGTTAAAAAATAGTATTATTAGACATTACTTTTATGCAGTTACTTAGAAATGAACCGTAAAATGAAGAAAACAACATCTTTTAAAAATGCATAGGTTTTAATTATGCACCTCAACCTACCATTTAACAATGCCACTTCATTTAAGTAATACAGCATGGACAGCTTAATTGGTTGGAATACGGTACATTCTCTTGATGTAAAGTTCCTTAAGAAACTATTGTATAAACAAACATAATTTCAGACCATATTTTAAGATTACGCTACTAATTGAGGAAAATTTGTTTAAACTTTCAACTTTAGTACCTTCTCTAATATTTTAGGGCTTTCTTGATCTGACTAGCATTCCAATCACATAGAACAGATTTGTTAACATTCTGCAATTCAGCATGTTACTAGTACACTGAAGAAGCTGGGGAAATTGGAATGTAAAAAGAGCCTTTCTGAGTGGAAGGAACAAATTTTAGTACTTAAAAACATAGCTAAAAAATTCCCCCCCCTCCCAAACCCTGCACTAAACCTCCTCCCCTCAAATACTTCAAAAGATAATCTGCTGTCATTTTATTTGAAAGGGCAACTCTTGAGGACGATGGGCAAAACAAACCACTTTAAGGAAACATCTCTCTCTCTAGCACATTGACTTTTTCTTAATTACACTCGGCAGGTATCTATCTACAAACATATGTTCTGCTGTGTTTAAATACTGTGGCATATTAAATGCCTGTTGATGCATCTACTCTTGGCATCCAGGTATAACTAACTGCATGCCAGCATGCTGCTAGCCACAGTATTTACCAGTAGGGGCACAGAACTGGCTTGTCCTGGCAAAAGCAGTAGAAATAAATCTTGCTGAAAATCCCATGGGATGTCACTAGACCATGTATGTTCAGGATCTAACAACCTACAAGTCACTGCCCTTATCACTCACTTGGGACACAGATTTATTACAGCATTTGAGAGGAGACAATTAATAATGACACCTTCCGAAGGAATGCATTTCTCCATCATTCACGTCCAAGACCCCAGATTTCAATAAGCTTGCATCTATTGGGTAGGCTGCATGTTAAGATTTAGATAGATCAGAAGAAAGAGAAACTCATTTCTCTCTGTCAGCTTACTGCATAACCATGCTATTGCCTTTCCCAGTATTTATTATTGCTACTAATTTTGTTTAAGTTAGGAGTATTACATGATTCGGGCAAACATGCAGGTTTACTACACATCTAAATGATGATCTACAAACAGGTACAAGTAGCAGTGAATCTCTTCTAGATCAACCTAGAAGACAGCAATAGAAGTTGGCACATTTATGGGGGGCAGAGAGGGAATCAGTCTTTCAGACTATGCCTAAGAATCTGGAGCTTGCCTGGATGTCTCAGATAAAACCTACTTGCAATGGGAAAGTGAATTGATAGGCAGGCACACACTCTAACACAAAATCATGTTTTATTCGGGCATTAAAATTATGTCGAGCAACAAATTCATGTTAAAATTATCTCAAGAAAAGCCACAGCTCTATATAATCATTGAAAAAATGCAGTAATTACACTAAACAGCTAAGCATGAGTGTAAGCTCCATACGTACAGCCTATGCTGCACAATTTTCAGCACTGGACTCCACATAATGGCTTTGCTTGGATGACATTTTAGGGTAATTCAGCTGAGGAATTACGTAAAGTTAAAAAACTAGAAAAAGTCTCAAAGTCTACATTACTGTGAACAGATTTCACACTGTTATTACTTTTTCTTGGTTACCATTAAAATTAGACTGCAACCAGCCCAGCTGTGTGCTATTTATAGAGATCAAATCATTATAAAGACATTTATGCTACAGGCAACAGCAATGACATTTTTCCCCCCTTCATTTTCAAGCCAATTAAGCGAGAAGAACATTGTAATAACTTCTTTCTTTGTTTCTCACTCTCTGTGGTGTTATAGGATAGCTTATTTTCATTGATGAAGGCTGCAAAAAGGCTGTCGGAAAGAACAGACTTTATTGTGCACTGTAAATAACCTAAATACTAATACCTTCACGTTGAGTTTTCAAGTTAGTAAATACATATATTTCATATTAATTCTCTCACACAGAGGACTTTTCCTCCTTCAGCATGTTTAGCCCAATGGCTTTGGGAAGAAAAACAAGGATTTATGTGCAGTGGGGCTGAGGGAGCAAAAACAACAGGTGAGAAAATAGGAAACAAAAGTTTTGCAGCATCTTCCATGCCAAGCTACCATGTTCAGGCTACAAACTTACGTGGAAGCACTGCAATGGATAATCTAAACAAAAGCACTGCTTGCTCTGGTCACACGAGCTACCCCAGAGCACAGAGTAGAGAACAGATTTACACTCAGCTCAGTGAAACCGAGACCATCCTTGGCATTGCCACTATGGATGGAGCCAAGACCTGTGTTACGAGACTCTCTATAACAAAAAGTCTGCCAGTTAGAAATAAACCGTGACACCTGGGACACTGTAGTGTGCAACCAGTCAGCAGTATAGGAATTTGCTGCAGACCTGGCTGTGATGACCTCTAGATATTGATCCTGTGGGTGAGACTCATCACCCTGAAATTTAGTCATCTGAAAAGTTAGGTATCTACTCTACACCTGCTGTCTAGACTCTCCTGATAACTGATGGGGAAAGACAGGTATCTCCTGAAGGCAATTTATCCTAATCTATGATGGGTGTCTCAGGTGGAATCAGTCAACTGCTGGAACTGTCTGTTTCTCTCCACTGAACTAAAGAAGGAAATCAGAAGAGTAACTTAGTCTAGACAACTAACTTTTGGATGACTGAGAGTCAGGGAAACGAATCCAACCCTATCTCTCTCTTTGTCACATCACCAGGCACTACCCTATGTGAATAAAGTATATTTGTCAGCATTCCTCGGACTTGGAACTTGCTTTAAATCTCATATAACATTAGGAACAGTAATTTTCCAAAATTCCCAAATCAGTCTATTTCTCAACACTGGTGTAATGAACCTGGGCCCCTACTGCACAGGGCCAGTCACTGGTGCACACTTTCCTATAGCACTGGCAGACTCGAAGCTATACGACAGCAGTAAGTCAAACCAGCAGAAGTTTTCAATTATCCTGTTCAAAGCACCAATTAAGAATTTTGTCATGAATGACAAATCTGACCCATCAGTCATTTAATAAAGTGATATATTTCATATACATACAAACGATGAGCGACAAGGGGGAAAAATGGTAGCGATACATACTTGTCCAAGAGTGCACTCCATGCCACCGAGAAAATCTGCTTCCTTCAGCCCATTGTGATTGCTGCTAATGTCATGGACTTCAAACCGCAACCGCTGCACCTCTTCAAAATAGAAGTCCACCGTGAACAGCTTGGAGAAGACAGGATTTATACAGGTTCGAATCACTTCTGTCCTGTCAACCTGCCAAAGAGAAAAGAGGTCATATGAGTGGTTTCTCTTTCTACTGGTGACAGACTACAATGAGCTCCTCAAATACAGGTTGCTCATTTATCAGAACTGACAGCTGTGACTGTGGCCACAGAAACTACCATTTGTATGGGCAGCAGCTGCCGTTTCTGTGCAGGGCTGGCCACATGCACAAGATAAGGCCAACTTCCCTTGCCTCTCCCTTCTACCAAGTCTTGGGCAGATATCGGTAAGAACGCGGGGCAGATATCGGTAAGAATGCCTCCTCTGCAGAGTGAGCGATGACTGCCCCCCGTGGGTGTACTAGATCAGTCGGGTGGCAGAGTCAGGAGCTCTGCATGGGCAAAACAACTGTCTTCTGTGCTGGACTAATAACTGGGAAATTAACTATAGAATAGCTACAGAATTTACATCTCCAGCAGTACCCATCCATCACTACGAAACAGCAGCAGAGCGATACAGTTTTATTGAACTAAATGGAAAAGCAAGCAAAAACCCCAGTAATTACTCATTTTGGACAACTTGCATGATTAAGGAGTGGAGAACTGGATCCACAGGAAACAACTTTTCTTAAAAATATATCAATTTTTCCACCTCGCTAAGTTGCATTACAAGAATCTGATGGATTATACACTGCTTATCCCTACCTCTGAGCCTTACAACTGCTAAAGAAACACCATCAAATCTAAATTGCTATTTCTTCAAAAAAGTGCTCCTAGAGTACTTTCTAGATCTCTTAAAATGTAGTACTTGGGTTTCCTATTTTTGAAGTAGGCCTTTGCTACTTTTCATTATGATGCATTATTGGTGACACCATAAGCTATGAAGCAATTTCCTTTTTTCCACTCTCTTTGCTCTGGTACAGAAAAAAACCTAATAATTCTGTAAGATTAAAGGAACTGATCATAAAATGAAGTAGGACTTGGGCACGTCAGTCACTAGACAGGAGGTGGCTAGTGTGCCATGGAACAGACAAATTAAATTGCTCAGAGGAAGAGCAATGAGATCCTTTGTCTGATTCCAGATCAGGAACATCTGTTGTGCAAAAAATGACAGCCGCTTGCTTCACTTTTCAGAGTTTATAACGCATTAGCCTTGCTAGTAGTTATCGGCAAGGACACAAAGAGTCGAGTAAATCAAAAGCAGGGGGGGAAAAATGAGCAGTTCCTGGTAGCACAGATTTATTTTAGTGCTCATCAAAGGTGTCAGATTGACAGCTCTAACAGCTGAAATCCTTTAGTTAATCATCAAACAGATGCTACCAGTCATCAAACAGATGCAAACCAGTGCTACCATTGCTGTCTCTGAACACAGCTGTGTCAACGTGCTCTGACTATGCCAAGACTAGACCATCACAAAAAGGAAAGCAGCCTTACTTATAAATTCAATCCTTAATCTCTTAGCTTAGACTAGCTAAAAATGATGGTTCTGATAACAATGATGCACAGCATAATAAGAATAACATAAGTGAGAAAGGATACCAGCTACCTTCACTCAGCTGCTTAGCCTATCCCAAAAATTTTTTGAACTTGACTTGAAATCACCATTATTGCTACAAAAATGAAATATTCCCTATGTCAGATGACCAGTCAGTTCAATGGGATGCCCCTGTGATCTAAGTGGAAACTGATTCAATCCACTTGCAGAAGAGTGGTCATCTCATGAAATAGTGCATCAGCAGATCAAATAATCAAAACATTTAAATGATCAGTTTTAAATCTTTCTTCATAGCCACAGCAATCTCCTAAATTCATTCCCTGTAAGTGTATAAACTTTTAATTTAATGGTATCATTTTAATATCTTCATTGGTACAGCAGATCTCCTCAGGCAGTAACTGAAGTTTCTCTGTTATTTTTTCTCCTCATCTCTACTTTGCTGCTGGAACATGGGGAAACTGTTCTCCACTGTGAAATGCAGCAAGATTTACACCTGTGCTCAACACAGATTAAATATGTGACTGTTCAATGCAGTGAAGTGCCTGAAAATAGAGGCACAGGTCTGCACACAGGGACATTAGTGGTGGACTTAGCAGTGTTGGGTTTATGGTTGGACTCGATGATCTTAAAGGTCTTTTCCAACCTAAATGATTCTATGATTAAGAATTTCAGTCTCACATAGTGATAAGACACTGTTTGCTTTTTTTCCAGCCTGTGATTGACTGACATCCTTCCCTTGACAGAGACAGTACTAAAATATAGCCATTTCACTGAATTTCCCCAGTCTTCCCACATTATTGAGATGATACATCAAGCCAGCATGTCAGAGCATGGGATTATGTGAGGAAAAAATCTATATTGAAAGAAGCAATGCCAACAGCTCCACAAGCTATATAAAATTCTTCATGCCTCTCTCAGCAGTCAGCGGCATGCAATAGCATTAGCCCTATTAGTCCACCTTGTTTCCAGTCTGCTTTGTCAGCCTATTTCACAGTTACCCTACTCTTTGGCTAGAAAGTCTGGCAGGGTCCTCAGCACAGGAAGCCCAGCTCCATTCCCTCGCTTTGATTGCTGTGCAGCAGGGCTAAGCACTGATAACCAGCAGGTGTGACTCATGACGAAGAAGCAGCGGTGAACAGAGCAGTCCATAAATTCACTAACTCTCACAGAACGCTCTGGGTTAAAAGGTGCTATATAAACAGAAGGTATAATCTCCATTTGACTTCTGCCATTTATTAGAGGCTGTTCTTTCTTGAGTATTCCTGCTCTCATATTCAATTGTAAAGCCTTAACGCTCTCTTTAGAAATGCTGGATGAGCGTGAAAGCTTAATGAAAACTGATGAGAATACTATTGCTAGGTGCAGTTTCATGCTGATAATTGTCAAGGAGGTCATGATCTATAGTGCTGCAGACACTTTAAAAAAAAAAAAAAAAAAAAGCTGACCACAACAACTCATCCCAATACCTTCAGGACCTGTTTAATTTCAAGCAAAATCTGGTGACATGTTCCATGCTAACCCAAAACAGAGGTCCATAGCAGTCTGACAAGATGTCGACCTCATGCCATATATGTCCTTAATCCTGTTGTCACTCAAAATCAGTAACAGCACTTCCACTTGGATGGGTGATAAAAGCTCAAATTCTTAAAGAAAACACGTTTGGCTTTGCTAAGCCTCATCAACTGAACATTCAGAAGGTTAGAACTTCTCAGCTTGAGTGCTCTCCAAAATACAACTAAGAACACCAGCAACCACATTAAATCTCCATTACTTTTGGGGAAGAGAGGTTTCAAGTCCGAGAATAACATGCTATAATCAAGTGGAACTTACACTTTTGGTACTGTTACAGAAAACACCGAACTCTTGGGCAACCTAACCCTGAAGGCAGGTAGATTTCTCAACAGGACATGGACAGAGGTCATGCCCACAGCTTTAGGATTTGCTGATGCCTGATATTTGAGCCATCTGATACTCCTGGACTTTGCTAGAACAAGGAATTTCTCCAATTTATTAAAGCAGAATGAATTTTCAAAAGAAACAATTGACAGCTACATGCACCTTTGGGCTGTGTCAACAGTTAAAACTGACCTTAAAAAGAGCAGTGCTTCAGCTGACACCACGATCCGAACATCTGCTTTGTGGTACAGCTTTACCTGCATTTTCCCTTCAAGGACAATTTATACAGAGAAAAGGACTTGCATCTTCACCTCCTGGGATGGACTCACGCTGCTTTCCCTCTTCATCTCTTTAGGCCCTTGTCAGTCCACAGAAGGTGGCACCCTGCTGAGCAGCCAGGATTACTTGGCAGGCCCATCTGGATGCAGCCACCCTGTGAGCTTCCCCTTGGGGAACTATGAATGACATACAAACACCAAAGTAGGCCTCCACAGCATAAAGAGCCATCTCAACAGCAGGAATTAAAATATAGAAAAGAAAAGGACTTCTTGCTTTGGGCCTTCTGAATCCTCTTGTCAAACTCAGAGGAAGCTGGAAGCTGGGTTTGAAAATTGTTTTCTCTTTGTACCGCTCACCGTGGATGGACAGCAGAAGTGTTTGCCTGCTTTCCTGTTGACCCACCATCACTACTGAAGAACTGCAAAACTGTCTTTGCAGTCAGCATCAAATTAAAGGAAGCTCAAAAGACAGATGAACAAATACTAAAATTCAGGGTTCTTATACTGTTTGCATCTTTTGTCTGTGAGCTACTGAAAAGCAGTGAGCTTTGCAGAACTGTGATAACCACAGTAATTTCAGTGAGGAAACAATTCTTCATCCTAGCTAAAATTTCCCTGACAAAGAAGTAATTCAATGGTTAAAGTGTGGATTGAGGATCTCTTCTCCATCTTCCACCATTAGTTGAAAAGTGAAATTGAGGAAGAAAAGCCAGCCTGAGGGGGATTTTTTTTCTTCTATCAAAATTAGATGAAGTATAGACTATTGTATATACAAGGATCAATGTGGATTAGGTAGAAGCTCACTGTCACTTGGTATCTAAGGCTTTCAAGTGATCATAAACACAGCTTTCTCAGCATGCCCTTGGAAACCAGGGAAATGGAGAATTATCTACAGAACCTGAAGCTCTGCACCTCAAGGCCACGCTTTAGTGTTTAGCACAGATCAGCTCTGTGGAGAACTCAGTGTCCCACACAGATAACTGGTACCTATCTGCTCTCCAGTCTATTTCTAGCGAATATGTAACTAGCACAAAAGCAACACATTTTCAGTGGTTGTTACTGGACATCTTTGAAGTGAAAAAGCAGCCAAGAGTCAAAGGGCCATGGAGAATTCACTATCTTCTCACCAAAAGGACAATTATATGGGGGAAATTTTAAACAGGCTCATGAAATAGCATGACAATGCTTTAGTCAATAAAGATACAGCTGTCTCATGAACTAAGGGAAAGCTTTGGTCTACAGAACTATGGTCTGAAAATTTATACTGGTGCTGCATTTCCTTAAGTGTTTTTAAAAAACTAGTTTAAAAACTATTTGCGTAAACATCCCTGTACATTTTACAGGCCAACAAGGGAAAACCAACAGGCTGCATTTTCAGTAGAAGTCATTATAAAATGCTGATTAAATCTAGAAAAATCACATTTGTCAGCTGAGATGACAAAATGTACAGAGGTAAAGGGGTAGCATTATTTTTAGGTCATCTGAATTTTAACAAGACTGAAAATTTCCATGATACAGTACCTTACATGAAAATTTGATACCAAGCAGAAAGCAATTTACACTTTGCTTGGTGGCTCTTGAGGAAGTTATTAATAATTTTTTTTTTATTATTAAAAGTGCTTTCACACCATCACATCTCTATCCCACAAATGAAAAGTCATTGCAAAGGTCACCATAATTTATAGCCTTGTTTTCAGTTTAATTGATGTTTGAAAACAGTGGAAAGAAACCAATGGGTCTTTAACTCTTTTTGGGCTGTAGAGCTCAAAGCTAAGCACAATCTTTTCAATGTCAGCAAAAACCTTGTGGCCACAGGTTTGCTGGAAGAGAAGCATTTAACATGAATGGTCTGGAAATTACCTGCAAGTAGTTTCTTTTATTTGATATAAATATTAGATAGTTTGTAAACCTCCAAGTCACAACCATGAAGACCCACTTCCACGCACTGCAAAAACTAATACATAGAAACATCCCAGACCTCAAGGCATTCCAGTCTAAACAATTGGAATTACAGTAAAAGAAGCATTATTATTTCTTAGTTGAAAAGTTTTTCATTAAGAAAGCCCACTTCTCTGTTCAGGGCCACTGACTGTCCTCTGCTTAATTACCTTCACTTTCTCCATAAGTTTTCAATACTCTAAAGCAGGAAGCAGATAATTTATAATATATACTATCTATAAATTATTCGAGAAGTTCCTGGAAGAAGTTTGCCTTATACACTCATAGCTTTTAAAAGAAGAAGCAAGCATGATTGTCGATAGCTATTTGCACATAGTTTATCTCATCCACTCAGAAACAAAATATGATACAGTTACAATAGCCACTGCATGGACAGGCACTCAATATTTGCACTCAAGGACCTATACTGATCCTTGGCAGACTCCCAGCCAGTACAGATTTCAGAGTCTCATCTGAGAAACCTCAAGTTCTCACAGTTTGAAAACCTGCAAAAAACTGCAGGTGCAATATAGGCTAACTACTAGTGGCAGGCAAATTGTGGTAACATTATTCAGAAGCTCAACAGGGAGATCCTTTCAGCTGGGATGGGAAAGAGTGGTGCTCAATCCCCAGTATGAAGAAAGCAGAACCTGAACTGGTTGGGAACCCTTGTGTCAAGGGAATCACAGTTTTCTGGAACAAAAGACATCTCTGGGGAAGCTACAACACTCCCCTTTAGCACCAGATGCAGTTGTCGTCATTGACCTCCTTGCTAAGCCTAGGCCTTCTAGATTGCACAAAGATACTGGAAAGTGCAAAGGTATCCCTCCCACTCACTGTCATTTAGGAAAGCTCAGATATGAAAGAAAAAAAGCAAGTCCCCAACCAATGCATTAATGTGTAGTCACACCATCCCTGAATGCAATAGATACCTGCTTTTAGTTTACTCTCCTCTGGAAAGAAAAAGTTTCATTTCATTCAAATAGTTCTAGGAGTTAGAGGACAGCAAGTCTTCTCAGCCTGATGTCACAAAACCCTAATCTTTTGGGCTGGAGTGATAATTTTTAGTCACTGTATGGACTGCAATGAAAGCAAAGAGATTAAAATTGTTACTTTGTTGGGAGACTTTCATGTAAACCCCTTGGATCTCTATTTCCTTTGCTGATAACACTGCTGATGGGACTCCACCTGTATTTGCCAGTGCTGGAAGACCTGTTCTGCCATGATTCTGTGGCAGTTTTAGTTGGATGACATTGATGCAATCTGAGTAGATTCTGACCCACTATTTCCTACCAACAATATTTTAAAAACCCCTCCCAAATAACAAAATAAAAAGCATGTAAAATATTAAAAGCACCATATACAAAATATTAAATACCAACTCGTTAGCATTAATTTTAAATAATATATTAATATATTAATGTATAATAATAAAATATTTGAATACCTAAAACATTAAATCATTTTTTGCATTTTTTTTACAAAGGACTAAAAGGCTAATTTGGCCTCACAGTAAATTGCAAAGCATCTAATATATACACACCCAGTAAAAACTACATAAAGCACATATGGTTGTATCACAGGGGATGAATCATACCTGTTGTGTCCCTATAAGCGCAGAGATGGTCAGACATTTTCCAGTGACAGTGTTTCACTGAAACATGAGCTTAGGTTAAATAAGAAGTCTGGTGACTTTGTTAGCCACGGAGGTTTGATGAAACTTTTGCCTGGAAGGGTTTGAAAACAACCCGGTTGCTCCTCCTGGACATCAGAGGTTCAGACCAAGGTCTCTGCTCTGTCTGATTCAGACCAGAAACACTCACTTTGGTCCCGCACACCACAGGGGACCATCTTGGCCACCAGGCTACTGACTATTTCTCACGGCTCCCTCTGTGTTGTGTTTTCTGTCAATTATAAAATACTCGCTGTCCCAGAGAAGCAGACTGGAGCCATGTTCCAAGCTCCTCTCCTGGAAAGGAGGAAACCCCAGACCGTGTCATCTGCAAAAGCTTTCACTTACCACCTGGCCAGCCCAGGCTCAGGGATGGTAAGGAAAACATGTGCCAATTTTAATTTGCCTCCTGTGAATTAAGATTTGGCATAAAGCATGGAATAGCAAAGAAGTCCAGCCCTGAAATTTTAACTGAGGACAAAGGTGAATGCTGCAGCTTCCCTGAGCCTTGTTGCAGAACTTCTGTACGTAAAAACTGTAAAACATGAAGCTTCTTATATCTATTGACCTTGGGTTATAAAAGACAATACTTCTCGTACCAGCTGCTGCGCTGTGAATATTCAAGCCAGTTTGAAAAGCCAGTTGCAGAACATTTCAGTGAACCTGAAAAGCACAATGTCTCTTTAGAGCACATCATTAACGCAGCATAAATTAAGGTCTTTCCAATGAACAATGATTAAGTGGACTGAACACTGAGAGGACCATGATAACATAGTGAGACAGCAATAACTACCTTTCCTGGAAGATATTTTACATTTTCTTACATTTAATATGGGAACACTTATAATTCTGAATTTTTGTGTGTAATATTTTGAGTCCTGCTAGAGATCAGAAGGACAAGTCTGAAGAGAGAATGCCACTTCAGGTATGCATAAAAGACTTGGGAAAATTCTTCATTAGCAAGTGAACTTCCTGCAAAGCAGCACAAGGATTTAATCTCACCTAGAGCCTCCAGGGTGGGTTCTCCCAGGTTCTCAGGGATCTCTCATCTTTTGGCCTCCACTATCACTGCCCTGGGTAGTGCTCACGCCTCAGCAGAGAGGATTGTGCAATCCCTTTCATCTGTATTCCTGTTTAAGCCATGAAGTTGTTTGTCCTCATACCTAAGTATGAGCTATCACTCAATACTCTCTTGGGCATCCAAACATTCAGGCTTACATTTCCAAATAACTAGTTGTTTAAGCCTTAATTTTTATAACAATGTTTTTATTTTACCGAACTTGAGGTACGCACAGTACTTTGGAGTGTAATAGCACTCTGTGAGACAGAGACAGCACTCCCCAACAGGAGCTACCACTTAGTGTGAATGCTATGCCAGACCTTTGATGGTCTTCATCAACTGACGGGAGCCTCTGGCATCTTCATACAGGAGCCTCTGTGCTGATGACATGCTATGATCATAGCGTCATTGACAGGAGAGTTTCCAAAGGTGCCTGAGGATCCCTTCCTTTTTAAATCCAAAATCTGTTTGCTTCCTGTAAGGCCCTGATAACAAGGGAATGTCGCAAACACCCATCTTGACATGGGCAGGGATGGGTTGATGACGAGGGAGCGTTGACCGAGAACAAAACCTGCAGAGGCAGGATAACGTCTTGTGAGCCCACTCCTCGATTCCTGAAACATGCAGGTAAAGACCCTCTGTGTCCTGTGCGCCATGTGCCTATGACAGATCACCACTCACTTGGTCAGCCCCGAAGCGGGGGGGACAGTGAGACCCCCAGGACCCCCACAACCCACCGACTCATTTCTAGAACATTTCTGAACGTTCCTGAGCACATACTGCGCCTGCTCAGTGATGACAGACCCCCGCCTATGGGGCGGGCACATCGGGTTATAAAAAGGGAAAACATAAGTTTTCAGCGCGTGCCCACCACCTGAAGACTACAACTACGAGCAGAGAACATCGCTGGATCCGAGGGTGGTGATAACTTTTCTCTTTTCTCTCTCTCCTTCTTTTCCTCTCTCTGTTTCTAACTTCATTTTTGGCACAATAGGGTATTATCTTCACAAGTTTTGCTAAACCATCACCTTTTGTAGTTCTGCTAAGTTTTAAGTATTGTTATGACTTTTGCCAAGCCTCTATCTTTTGTAGTTCCACTGAGTTTTAAGTAAATTTATGATTTGTTTGAACCTCTAGAGTAATTGTCGTTACTCCTGATTACCACGCAGAGAATTAAAAAGTTAACCTCACCCTAACCCACCGAGTGGGATGGGACATTTTCCTTCCAGAAGTGTTTTGAGCAGATTTCTGTTCAATGTGAATCGCCACTGTCCCTTTGATTTTACTGCTGGTTGCCATATACAGCAAATTAAAACAGCTCAAGAGCTACCTTTCTGTATTAACACCTGGCTGAAATGGATGAGCATAAAAAAGATTGAGCAGCCCCACACACACTCTCCTAGTGAGGAAGCCCAGCAAACTCCCCAAGGCTCCCTTTGCACAAGGCCAGCAGCTGCAGGAGATGATACTCTGGAGGCCACCTATTCCAGGTGTAACTGTGGCCATGGACTGAGTGGTGTTTTGGAGCAGGCAGCAATAAGAGCACTGCACTCTCGTCTGCACCAGCTTACCTCCTGCAGAGTCATTAAATAGACACAAGCAATGATCATGCTACTCCTGCTGGAGGATTCAGACAGTAAATGGAATTACTCACGTCAAAACCCTTTATCTTATTCTGGTAAGACCTTCAGAGCCTTAACAATCATATAAAACGGGCAGCTATAGAAACTTTGGTATTAAAGAGGGCTGCTTCTAAGGTAGCCAACACATCCTGACCCAGCCATAAGTACTGCAGAAGGAACTCACAGAAATCGCTCAGTGGCAGGAGATATCCATGTGCTGTGCTCCCTGCATATTTAACAAGTGCTCAGCAAACATCAACGCAAGTGGATAATGACCTGCATCTATTCACGGGATAAGGTGCTGTAACCCACTCAGATGTGATTATACTGGCATAAGAAAAGAGAGAATTAATTTTTCCACTGAAAACTCTTGAATGCTACCTCAAAGCTGAGCCCTGAAGCCTGGATGCTAAATATTCCTTTACTTTATATCCCCAATACAGCCCAGGCGTTCAAAGACTATGATGACTGCCGTTTGTTATTCCCCAACCTTCATTTGATGTTGGGAGCTTCAATGCAATCTTCTTAATTTACATGCCCCTGAGGACACAGGCTTTTTGTAGGGGACAATACTCTTCCTTCGAAGTGGCAACAAAAATATTCACGTTATACCATTTAGCTCCACTCTTGACTAGCTGCAAGATGCTAGTAAGCAGGGCGGTGCCTGGCAGCAGTCTGAAAGTCAGAGCACTATGCAGCCATTTGAAAGCTCTTCAGCCATATATTCTCCACACAGTTCCCCCCTCCCCCCCCCCGAGATTAGAAAGTGAGTCTTTGGAATACAGGTCTTCACTGAGGGAGTTCCAGTTTCATCGTTATTTGGTTGTTCATTTTTAGTCTGTTTGTAGGGAGAAACACAGTTTCATTGGTCATTTTTGTGCAAGAAGGGACAGGTTTTTGTCAAGGAATGTATCAATTCTTTGACTGCTTTTCCTCATACAGATGATACTTTAATGTCTCCTGATCAGCTAAATTTTAAGTTCTTTACTTTCAAAGGAAATTCTGTTTTGAATATTCTTTTGACTCACAATACAATGCATGACCTTGCCTGCATGACAGCAACAAAAAATGCTACAACATGACTGGGTTTTGGAACATGATTTGAAATGTGCCAGGTACCTGAAGGTCTCTTTTTTCAAATGCCATTGCTAGGGAATCCTTAGTTCATTGCCAGAATACTGTACTCACACAATTAGATTCTGCTGCAGCATTGGGCTACAAAGAAATTAATTCAAATTTACTGTAATCTAGATTCAAAGTACTTATTTGCCAATTCCACCTTTCATTACTCCAAACTGACTTCCAGAATTAATTTTTAGTATTGCCACCTTTAAGTATTCTCACATCCTGGGCAACAGGCTTCCACAGCAATTACAGACAAGTTTCTTCTTTGCCTGCTGTCCTGGAGGGCAAGAGATTTAGAAGTTGGACAAATGTATTGTAGTGCCAGCCCATTGGAAAAAAAAAAAAGTGCAGATGTTTGCTGCTGTTGAGCAGCAATTCAGCCTGCAAAGAGGCCTTTAGAAGAGCGCTTGGTGGACGAGGATTGATTAGAAGGGGAGAAATCTGGCCTCATACCATTTCTGAGGAACTCACAGGTCATTGAGAACAGGGAAAAAATGAAGTGATGGGGTGATCCTTTGCTCACTGAATATTAGTGGGACTACATTATACTAAGTAGGAAATCTACACTGTTTCAGTAATTTGCTCTTTAATTAACTGACTATAAATAGTGATTTGATAATTTATTTATACTGAGAAAGATCTCCTGCCTCATACACTCAGGTAAGTTAAGCATAACTAATATGGATTCTCATATGGGTTAATGAATTATGTCAATTGATACAGGCCTGGTCAAGTTGTTAGTTTAAGAAATTCATTTGCTAACGAAGTGCTCATAATTAAAGATTTATTAATTTACTTTTAATGTTGTAATTCAACTGCTAAATCAATTATATCATCAAGGCATTATCAGCAGGGAGACAATGCACTATTACGCAAGATACACACTGCTTTGTCAGCCTTTCCTGAATTCCTATACTAGAAATAAAAATTTACAAGGCCCATTTAAACCAACTCCAGTCTTCCCACACAACTGGGGAATTTGGACCATGTGTTGAAATGACCGTCTAGAAAAATAACAGATTTCTTGTGACTCATGTCCACTATAAGCAACTCACATTCTGTCTTTTCTTTTACACATGCATCTTATTAAGCATGTCAATGGGGTTGCCATTTGCTGAAACAACAGCAGCCCAACAGCTTGATCCACTACCCAGGAACAGCAGTGGAAGCCTTTCTGTGAACTACCACAAAACCCGGGATAATAGAATATTTTTTTTATATATATATATATATATATATAAAAATATGACGTGATTTGGTTTTCAGCCTAATTACACCCACAAGCACACATTCTGGCACTGAGTAGTATACAACTGATTGGAAACGGAGAACAAGTTCAGCTGAGATGTACTACAGTTTTGCAGCCAGCATCCTATCAGACTCTGGACTCGAGGGCTGTTCGGTTTGTACTACTCTTGAAGGATCTCAGTGAATTATAGTTCCTCTATGTATTTGGGATACCTATTCCAAAATGATTTCTGCAAAAACAAAAGCCTTGTAATCTAGCCTGCTATACATGCACGCTACCTGAAGATATACAAACTTAATCTGAGATGATGACAAATTTCCCTTCCCTGAGAATGACTGCAGCCAGAGATATGCTACATACAGGGACCATTTGTTACTAAATCTGACTTGCTCACACAACCACTTTGGGCAGTAAGCGGCTCCCTGTACCAGCAGCAGGCACTCCTGGAAAGTGTTACGCCTTTCAGTTGCTCACAAACAATATACCTGACACATCCACATACATCAGCTATATACAGCACACATACACATCATTGCCTCTTACATTCACAGGGATTTATAGAATTGGTTGGTGTACGCATAGCTGTGAAACAGCTTCATATGACACCAAATCCGCCTCTCGTATGCCTGTTGGCAACAGCAGGGATGCTAAGTGTTGACTAGTGAGCTCAAGATTTGATATGAAAGACAAGTGTTAGTCTTGCGGGTCCTTCCATTAAGTAAAAGTAGTCCACGTACCTTCTCCTATTTCCTGCATGTTCTACATATTGTAAATACAGGCTTACTGGTGTAAGTTATACCTGCTTCATCATGATTCAATATTATACTGCTGATTGTATGACTTTAGAGCTGGATTTTTCAAGGGAGCTGGGTGCCTAAATCCTGTAAGTTTCTCAAAAGTTTTAGCACCTTGCTATTTGAGCCATAGGGACAGAATAATTAGGAAGTTCCCTTGTGCACAGGAGAGCTCTGAGCTCAGAAAGGAGGTTTTCCTCATCTGTGATATACACTCTTCAGCAGCTGATTTGCTACTTTGTCAGGTGCCTTAGCAGATGCAAGACAGTACACAAAGTTATGTCATGTCTTAACAAAATAACTTTGAATTCCTTCAAAAATTCATTTCCTGTAAAGAAAAAAAATCCAGCACTTACACCTGCATTTGCAATAGCACCCTAATTACATCAATTAATTAAATACATCATTCCATTTCAGAGGGAGTTTTCATTATCCTTGGTTCAAGAGAGACGATTCTAACATTATTCAGCGATGTTTTTACAGAGGTCCCTCAATTTTTATTTTTTTTCCAAACTTCATTTTACTTCTATGTCATTATAATTAACCAATTTCCCATCTCTGCATGCTCTCTCTTTATTTTCCAACTAATCTCATTGTCCTTCAGATCCTGTCCGTCAGAGCTATTATTACTTCCCACTTTATAGCACAGACTTCAGATTTGCAATACAGAGGTAAATCAGGCCCCAGACCAACAACAAGCTAATTAAACTTTTACTTTCTAACTCAATCTGAAAAGGTGGTAATAATTTCATCACTCGAACAGAATTCACTTCAAGGCTTTCCTGTCTTATTTAAGCTTAAGAAAACACAAGTCTAATAGCACGAAGAGAAGAGCCTAAGACAAAATACATTCAATCACAGGGAAATTATATCTGCCAGTTTCTTCATCTTTTTACAGCATACCATAAAGGGAAGGGAGTTTGGGATTTTTACACCAGAGTACGAAGGGTATGTAAGAGGTTGCTGACTACTTTAAAGAAGAACCATTTCATGATGCAGAAGCTGTATATTCCACCATGAGATATCTCAGCCCTGGCAGTTGGGGAGTTTAACTTACAACCAACCAGCCAACAATCAGAGCACAATGTCCTGTGGAAGGTACTGCCTATTAGGAGAGCGGTCAATACTACTATACAAGAAACCTAGGCCAAAAATACCACAGAACAGCTAAATCTGAGCAACCTTCAGGTAAACCCCATGGAACTCATGGTAAATCCCATGAAACTGTAAGCACTAATGGCCATAATATAAGCAGTGTCAACAGGATTTGGTTTTGGTAAACTTTAAAATTGAGCTACAACTGAAGCTGTGAAGAAGCAGCTTAAAGCAATGCAGGTTTTGATGGAGATTTGCCCAGGCTTAGTTCAGGGCTGCTCTTCTGAGGCTCGTATTAAGGCTGGCAATAGGCACAGGCAGACATGTAGGCATGAGAAAACACAGCTTCAAAATAAAAACAATGCCCAGGTTGCTCTAGCTTAGAGAATAGAAGCAAAATGTTCAGCATATCCAAGCAGTTCAGCATGCTGAGACCACGTAGCAAGATCCCAGTTCTCACCCAGTTTGCATGCACAGCCCAGCTGGGGTTACAACCTGATCACTCAGAAGGAGAACAGTCATGCCCAAGGCTGTTCACAACCGTCACACTTCTCCGCCCCTGGCTCCTATACCTCCTGCCCTGGGGGACCACTGCAATGGAACTTGCTTAATTAGTTACTAAGTAATTCATAAACCACTTTGTCTTTACGTATGGGGTCCAAAAAGTTAATTTTGCTGATACTGCTGAAAAGCTATGAGCTGCCTCTGGGATGAAACACATCACTGAGAGACATTTTGGCTAAAATGTCCTGCATTTTATACACTTTAAAAAAAAAGAGAAGAAAAATGAATGCAACTAAATATGATCAAATATTTTCTTGTCCCAAGAGGCTGCCATGCTGCACTCACACAGAAGTACCACATTTGGCAGTAAGGCTCTCCTGTCTTCACCTTTCAGTGACTATAAACCTGTCATAAACCAAAGAAAGCTTTGAGTGGATTTCAGTTCTCTCTGTGTGTATCTAAGGTCTTTGCCTGATACCAGTTATTTTGAAGTCAACAAAACTCAAATCCTCAGTTTCATGTCTTGCTAAACAATGGAAATGGAAAACAATGGAAATGAGTAGCACTGTTATTACGTATGTGCAATGTGAAATGTGTTCAAGTTTTGGGTTTTTTTTTTTTCATAAAATAGAAGACGTGTTCTAAACTGGCCTTTCAGCATATTAATATGCTAATATATTTCAGGCATGCTGTTTTTCAGTTGATATATTCAGAAAGTTTATCCAATGCTTGCATCCAAAAAAATTAATTTTAATACCCTGCTTTGCACATATCTCCTCTAAAACTCCATTTGACAAAACTTCTTTTCAATACTTTCTCTGTGCATCATGGCATTTTCTATTAACTGATGCAAAAATGAGAAATGTAAATAATGCTTGATGGAAGTTTATCTTGAGACCTGGAATACTCTAGAAAATTGTTCCTGTTGTGCAGGTTTGGGCACAAGAGAAAACACATTTTTGCATTCTGTTCCAATTTAAGAGACTTACAGCAATGCACTTATTATTCTTTTCCTGTACGAACAGTCCAAGCCCAAAACGTGTGAAGATTGAGAGAGGACGCTCTCAGTAGTAGGTTCAGCTCAGAGCCTTGTACTGACCACACGCTGGGATCATTAGGGCTGAATTTAAACAAGGTAGAGATGGGTTCAGGCACACTTGCACATATCTTCATTGAGCTGCACTTTTGTGAAAACCTCCATCGGGCTGCCACCTACCCAACTGACCCTGGTGTTAGGTACTCTCAGGAATGGTGGCACCTTCCAATGACTGACAAAGTCAAAAGAAAACTCTCCCTGTAGCAACTGAGTACAAGAGGGATCTTGGCTGAACCACACAGTGGAAACCACAGACTGCATGTCAGGGCACAACTTGCACTGATCCAATTACTGTAAGAGTACTGCCTGTGTTTAATTATCCCTTAGACCATCTGATTGCTGATTCTGTCACTGACAAGGCACTGGTAGGTTGCTCTACATGTGTGTGAAGTTCTGTAATTCATTCCCTATCAGTCTGTTGTGTGCTTGGAACTCCAGTTGTCAGCCCTGAAACACACTTAAGCATACTGCACTAAATGACTCATCCTACTGTGTGACTTCCGCCCAGGACAATGAGCCAACTCTCCTTGCATGAGACACAAAAAGACGACCTGCTTGCTGCCAGGCTGCTAGACCACTAATGCCACTGCTTCAGAGTGACATACCATGAAGCGGGGAGAAGACAGGTGAATTGCTAGCGTGGCTAGAGGGAAATAAAGGCTAGGGAAAAGCAACAGCAGTAGGAAGAAGCTCCCACAATACAATCCGTAGTGGAACATTGTTCATCCTCCTATCTTATTGCCATTCCTGCAGTATAAAAAGACAGTGGTATGAAAAAATAATTACCACAGACACACTGCTCTCTTCTGTTTCAAATGGACAGAACCAGGTGAAGTAGATACCAACCATGAGAAACACGTCAATATTGAGATACAATAGAGACATAACTGGTCTTCAAATAATCTACATCTCCAGAAGGCCAATTTGTTTTAAATTAAGAGCTACCCCTTCTAATAAATTCCTGCTGTTCTTTTTTGATAGGACAACCCTTCTATTTAATCAGAAGAAAGCAGCTCAAGGAGAATGCTTTTCTTTATCTAGACATGTTGAAAAACAGGAAGAAAACAGTACAATCAATTAATTATTCATTGAGGTTGAGTCTTACGGTCTTTACCCGCCTTTTCTTTGTCTACTTCAATTTTCTACCTTTGCTTTTATTTTATCGATAGTACAGGACAGCTTCATATTTCTACCAGTTAGCAGATTTTATTTTGTCTCTAACATCACTTGCTGCATTTGTACAAAGCAAATCCCTCAGGACTAAATGTATTCAACAGTGGCCTTTCATTTCAGGCATCTTTCTTTCAGGGTCTATCCATCGAGATAAGTGCAGTCTGATTTTTAAGGCTGCTGTGCTCCCAGTGCTCCAATTCCAGTGAGGACTGTAAGCTCTATGTGCTTTTGTAGGTCACATCTAAACCACTGAGTAGCAGGACAGTCACAACCCAGATTTGTGGTTTCCCGCAAGGGAATTCAGCTGCTCCCGAGGTGGAGGGGGGAGCACAGAGGAAAGAAAAGCAAAGAAGATTCTATTAAATTTATCTTGGGAGTTATGCAAAGTTGTGCTTGGATGCTGCTGAGAGCGATAGGAGGAAGGCAGGCCAGGGAACTGGTAAATGCATTGAAAACTTAGTTGCAATAACCTTTTCCATCATTTCCAGTGTTGCCAATTGTCTTGATTTTGTTGCGAGTATCATGAGTTTTGCCACCTCTTGTAAAGATCCCAAATGACAAAATACCAGTTTTTCTAAGTTCTTTTCTTCCTGTTTTTGGGAAAAGTTCGGAAATATAAGGAGAATTACCTAGTAATCTGAAAACTGGATAACAGAAAACAACTAAAATGGAGATAACATTCATTTTTTCTTAATCTTTTTCTTTTTTAATGATCTCACAAGCTGGGAGAATTGATGCCATGCTCTGAAATGTGTGAAGTTGGCCTTGTCAACCTTTGTAATCCCTGTTGTAATGACATGATTGGTTGGGTCACATGTAGGGCATGAGTCCAGGATTTCATGCTTTTAAGATTTTGGTATCCTGGGTTTGAATCTCTGGCATAAACTGCCAAAGTATAGCATCCCACTTAGTCCTGTGAGCAACAATAGTTAGGACAAGCATGAAACCATTAGTGAAAATTAAAATGCAGAGCTGGCAATCATTATAGCTACAAAATCCTACTAATAAATGTTTATGTATTAGAGCCTCCTCATTATAATTCAAATGCATTTAATGCTAGGTACCAACAAATCTGCTGGAAGTTGCATGCAACCATCAGGATGCCATTAGTGATCTAATCCATAGCAGTTTGATGGTTAATGAGCCTTTTGGAATGTAAATCACTTATCTCAATTTCAGAATCCGTTTTTGTGCAGGGAGGGGCAATCTTCTGCTAATCCAGTTCAGCATTAGAAAAAGTTGGGTTTTTTCCATTAACTATGTAAAGATATTGCAGAGAAACCTAAGTATTCATCTAATATGTGAAAATATGGCTGTACAGGCTGCTGCCACAAAATTTTTAAGGGACAGGTGTACCAAAACACAGAGGACAGCTCAGAAGAGAAGATTTCAACCATGATCCCATTAGGGATACTGAGTTGTGATCCTCATAAAGCAAACTGATTCGATGATTCAGATACAGAAGACGCACAACTTTGCAGAATAAATATAGGTATACGTACTGTTTATGGGAAAACGAACACCAAAAACCCAAATCACCAAAACCAGCCCACTTTGAACCAAAAACCATAAACCAAGACACATGAATCATAAACCCAAGCAATCTGCTGCTTCTTTTCTCCCCATCATCCCAATTTAGCCTGTATTTTGTCTTCCTAATCCCAGACTCTTCAAGGCAAGATTTAGCTCTTCTAAGATATGGTGGGGATGTTCCTATAATCTAATTTAGCAGCAGACTATTTCACCACAGGCATGGATATAACAGGGGTGGGAAGATTTAAGATGCACATCTGTGCAGCTGCACCCATGTCAGCTGACGTGGAAGTGCAGATCACACACACCAGTGATAATGTGGCCTAAAGCTGTTTCCCTGCCAGTAAATCCATGCTTGATATATCAATATTCAGAACTCATGTAAATCCACAATGCAGAAAGATGGTTTTCAATCACTGCTAAACTTCTGAGTGTTTCTACAAATACTACAAGAACAGATTTGCTGTCGTATCTTTTTTTTCCCCCCAAAAAATGTCCTTTTTTATTCATGCACTGCTCTACTTATTCTAGGAAAATTGTTTATCAGTGTATATATAAAATCTTCCAGACTTTGCAAGGCTCATCAGAAACTAAGTTTTTAAGGAATAGTAGGTAGTGCTGCTAGTTTAACCCCGATTCAATAAAGCATTTACGTGTCTCCTTTCATGTAGGCACAGAAGTCTCCCCAGTTTTAACGGATGACCAGACTGCAAAAAGGTAATGAAGCACCTAAGTGTTTTGTGAATTGGAGCACTTCGTAATACTTTAATTACGTAGCAACATAACTCTTAAAAGTCATCTCTGCTAACAGTTACAATATTGCTGTTTAAATTGCACACGGGTCCTGTTTTAATTAGTCATTGCTAGGTGGAATTTTAAAAACCTCTCTGAAATGACAAAGATCTAACAATTATCTCAATAGTTCAAATCAAGCTTATTTTTGCTTCTACAGTTATAACTGGGCCTTCAGTTATTAATACTACATACAACAGCGTAAATATTTTCCTAAATGTTCAAGCATTATTCAGTCTAACAGGAAAGCTTTGCTATTGCTTATATTTTATACATGATCTGGGGCAAAAACTGCTGCAGAGAGGCAGGGTGCGTGAACCCTGGCTTCAGCACGCCAACCAGTGTGGTCTATGAGGCAGAGAAACTCAAGAAGACCTGGACATCCCTGAGAGATAGCAAGCCTGCTTTTTGTGGCTTTTCTTTGAAGGACTGCCATAAACACACTCAGTTATACAAGAGAAAAAAACAAACCAAAACAACAGATAAACCACCACAGATTTCCTCAGCAACAGAAAGTTATGGTTCTTCACATCTGCTCCTACTCCATACGAAGGCAACAGGATTTTTAATCTTAGTCTTTAAAAAAATTTTTTAAATCTCTCACCTGTATTCTAGAAATACTGTAACACCCTACACGGAATTGGCATCAAGCAGAGTATCTTTCAGCATCTGTCTGAATCATGACACCCACCTTAATGAAAAGGGGCAGTGATCTAATTCTTTTATCTTCTGCAGGGAACACTTGTATTTTTAAATGCAATTTCTTAATTTTAATGCAGCATGGAATTACTGTAAGGCAAAGGCAAAAAACCCCCTCCTAATTACAAATTCCTCTTGGATTTTTTCCCCCCTGCAATACAAACCCACCGCACTGTACACCCAAACTCTTAATATATCACTGATCTTTTCACAATGTGACATAGCTATGTAAACAGCTAGTCTCAGAAAAAGAATTTGGAAGGCTGAGGTCAAGTTATTTTTTAGAAGGTAACTTATATAAAAAGCTCCAAATGAAAGTATACTTTGCACAGTTTTCCTCAGCTATAAAACCAATCAGAATGAAAAAGAAAAGAAAAAAAGCCAACGTCTCTAGAAATAATCAGCAAGTTTCTGGAGTGGGTGTTTTTCTCATGCTACTCAATTGCTGAGATGTTCCTGGGTTAAAAACTGAAATCCAAACTTGTGCTGGTGATGCTTGGACAAAGCCCTGGATGCATTAGGGAAAATTGTACAGGGTTTGTCCACTCGAGATTTCAAAATTTAAGTTGAAACTGTGCTTACATTCCAGTTTCTATGGATAAAATGTTACATAGGTGATTGCTATAGGGAATCATCCAGAGGCTTGAGATTCAGAGGGAAGGGACCACTTTGATATTACATGCAGAGATGTACTTCCTAGAGTCACAACAACAAAAATGAGAAACTAATACAGTCCCCATGTTAGATACCATGTAGTCTCTTCTGAGAGACTTTTTTGCTTCTGTAGTTACCTATGGAGACAGCAATACCAAAAATATAGCATGGAAAAAGCTGACAGAAGATCTAAGAGGGCAGAAAGACTAGAATGTATTGTTGGCTCGTGACGGTGGCAGACTATTTACTGTCTAACATAGTAATCTGAAAATCTAAATCTTTCTGGAAAGGCACTGCTCATCTGATGAGAAGGTCTGAAGTCTTTGTGAAATATTCTGAAGGGCAAAATATTCCCACATGTCACATTTCGTTACAAGAAGTGGGAGTTATTTCAAGGTGGTATAAAGTGCCATGGAAGCTTGTCAGGTGGCATATGGAAAATTTAAGCAGTGTGTGCAGGAGTGCACATATGGTTGGGAGGCTCTCAGCAGCACTAGGAGAAGTGGCCAACAAGCAGCAAGATGATATCTCTGACACTGCACCAATCAGTTACAAGAGAAGACTTGTTGAACCTGGCTTTAGGTGCAGCCTGTGACAAACAGCAAAACAAACCATCAGGACTGTACAGCATTCTCTTGTTCACAGCAGATGTACATTACGACAGAGGTAGCTCAGCGAACACCTATCCTATCCGGCATACGCTCTCCCGCACGTACAGTCCTGCTGGCTGAAAGGATGAAGGTGCTTTTCAAACACACACCGGGTTTGACAGTGTTTCATAAAACTCCTAAAGAGCAGGGGGGCTGAACGCTCTCCTCCTGAGCACTAAACAGCTACCCACACCTTCTGTCAAGTACATCTGTTATTGCCAACCATATCATCAACACCTCTATTTACAACTTAACACATTTTTAATTCATATCACTTCCAAACTGTGTGCGCACACTACTATCCCCACCTGCTTCCCAAAAACTCAACCACACGCAACTCATGGAAGAGTTTCATTGTGAAACAGAGAACCAGATTCTTGGAGAGGCTGTGATGGAGGCCACATAGGGCTCCTTTACCTGTGCTCCAAGCTGGGTAGCTGTAAGCCAGTTCTTATCAAGAAATCCAGCCTGTACCTTAAGGGGCCTGTGAGTCTCTGACTGACAAATGCTGAGAAGATATACAAAAGAAAGCATTAGCCAATATTCACCTTGTTTCCAGTACCCTTCTCCATGCAACCCATCAATGGCCACTGTAGGAGACAAGCAGCTGAACTAGGTAGACCTTTGGTCAGATACTACTAATTTTTTGTAGGATCTCCCAGTGGCCTAAGGCTGTGGTAGCCAACTGTAGCTAACTCTCTCTGGAAAAAGGAAAGCAGCATCCAAGCATGTCCCATCAAATCCTGACTGCTCAATAGGGCTCCAGGTAGCCCAGAGACGAAAGGATGTGCACTGACACTAGGGAGGAAGACTGTCCGCCCCATCCTTCTAAGCTGCAGGCCTATGCTGAACACACTTACACCATGGGCTTTACTTCTCACAAAGAAGTAACAGCAGAGAGAAGTCAAGAGAGGCAGAAGAGCTGTCGTAAATCCATATGCACATGGAAGCATATTTAGATGTGTCTCTAGATTTTCACATATGTAGAATCTGCTCTGAAATCTGTTTTACTGAACAACTGCTAACAGAAGTGATATTAGCCATCCAATAAAACACTTGCTAATTATACACACTGTTTACCAACATTGCATCTAAACACTGAAATTTTCTTCCCATTTTTTCTTTATGGTTGGAGCATCCTATTGCCTGGATATACATGTACTTCAGTAGGTGTCCACATCATATGAAGGAAATACATATGGGAGAAGGGTGGCATTGTAAGATACCAAAACAAAGCCACATCACTACTCAGTAACATGCTCAAGACAGATGATTATCCTAAAGAAGTGGCAGTAAACCATAAGCCTCCTTAGTGTTCAGTGGATGTGTAGCCCACTTCCACTAAACCCAAGACCATTTGGTTTGTTTTATGTTTTAAATGGCTGTCTCTGTGTTGACTTTGGAAACACAAGGACCTTGCTATTCAGTCTTGTGTTAAGATTCCCTTTTCTGCTTTAAGAGCAATGTCTTGTCTCACAGTGGTAAGGGGAAAATAAGTCCATCATGCATATATTAAACATACAATCATAAAGTTCTTGTCAACAAATTATAAAATATTGCTTGTTGCCCTCATTAATCTTCAAGGACGATGATAAAAAAATATCTGCAGAAATCATTTAGCCACAATGATTTACTCTGATGCATATCACCAGTTAGGGAAAGAAATAGACCTGAATCTAGATGTGAACACTATGAGCATCATGGACATAGAGAGACAACACCAGATTTAAATGGGATGTTTAGCTTAAGATGAAGTAATTCAAACAAAAGCCAGAATCGCTCTAGGGTTATAAAACACTCCTGGAAAAGCTACACCTCAGGAAATGTGTGGTGTAGCTACTACAAACTTCTGAGTCCTCTGCAATAAAGCCATCCCATTCAGCATGGAGGATTTTGCCTCCAGTAACCTAAGACATATGCAAATACATTGTGAAATAGTAAGAAAGAGTCGTTAGAACTAAAGAGCAACTCTAAGGGAATCTGTCCTTACTTTACCTTCCTCCTGACTCCAAATACTATTCCCATAAGAATTTCTTCCATTGGACTGTTCCTGGTAAATGAAGAGGAAATCCTGTGTAATGCAATACTACATGGACAACAAAATGCTCATCATTGTAGGGGAAAAAAATCCTCCACCACTTAGCCTGAGAGAAATAAAAAAAAAAAAACAAACCCAAACAGTCTCTCAGGAAACTTTAGGAAAATGTAATATGGAATACAAGGCTGTTTTAAGAAAAACGAGGACAGCCTCAGTATAATTCAGCTTTACATGGTTATTGGGCTAGGGAGCTACTGAAAGTGACTGCTATTTTCCGGTATCTATTTATCAAATGACAACTGAAAGTTTTTTTCTACACGACTTCTTAAAAAATATGCGTACATATATTTTATATATATATGCTATCAGAAATAGGTACTTTAGTCACATTTGCAAAGGACTTGAGCACTTCAATCAGAGGAAGAAGTTTTCAGTACCTCTGAACCAAATCATGCTCAAAGAGTTTTTACCTTCTTTAATGTTTCTCTCTGAATCAACATTCCTTCTTACAGGGATAAACCTCACTGCAGTGCCCTTACACAGTGCAGGTTATCAGCCCTTCCCAGGCTCAATTTACCCAAAGCATTTACATTTTAATCAGAAATGTATTTGAGATCCAACAGAGCTCCAGATACTGGTCTTTATCGTTCGAGTGTGCTACCATCCCACCTTGAAAGAATTCCAGGAATATTCAAAAGTGTTCAGAGAAACATACATCAGCTTAGACAATAATTAAGAAGTAATCAAAACACAGAGGGGGGCAAAGCCAAGCTTTCTCATGGGCTCAAAATCTTTCCCCTATTGTTTTCCATGTAATTATTCATCTCTCAGTGCTATTCACATCTTACTTATCCCACGCCGAGGGAGGAGAAATACACAGAAATAGCAATCACCATCACCACCCATGTGTGCACCCCCATGTCTGAAGTGAGATTATGGCTCCCCAGGATTCTCCTCTCCTCCCACCCCGTCACATGAAAATGGCAAGGGACAGCAAGGTAACAAAATACATATAAACCTCTTTAGCTTCAAGGAATCAAAGGCAGGGTGACAGGGAGAGGAGGAGAGAGGCATTTTTCCTCACTCTTCCAATCCAGCAAAGGTACTACCTGACTCCCACAGTGTTTCCATCAGCTGTCAGAAATATCTCACATATCTGACAGTTATAAGAGATATTAAATATCAGTGTGTTACCAAACTTCTAAGTACTGATTACTGATTTTCCCATAACAGTAACAGGAGTTTAATGCGAAAGAAAAATTCTTGGTGTTTAGGTTCTTGATAGGACAGTGTTATATTCGTTACTACAGATTTCAAGAGGATTTTGTGCCCAAGACAAAAGATTTCCCAGTTTTGGAAATGTGAATGACCGAGAGAAACTAAAATGGGAAATATAATTAAAAGCTTTGTAAATAAAACTACTTTTCTCTGAGAGCTAAAGGCAGAAATGTTATTCCCTCTCCTTCTGTCCCCCACCTGTTGCAGAAGGAAATTGATTTAACCTCATTTACTGCTCTCTAGGAAGAAATCATTCAGCCATGAGCCTCCCAGGGAGCTTCCGTTTGCTGTACAAAAGCTCAAAATGTCACCGCATTTACAAATGAACAGAGCCTCTTACTCAAAAGGCTTCAGCGGAGTCACCAGGAAGAGCAGTGGCCCGCAGGTTTCTTCCTCTCAGGGTGAATACTTTATTGGCAGGATAATACGCACGTTTCCATCAGCAAGAAGAGGTGCCAGACACTTGGCAGATAAAGCAGTTCCTGGCCTGGGTTCAAACACATTTATAGCAAGGTGTGGCCTTTCATTTTTACCTCTGTGAGCTGGTGCAAGGAGCACTCTTAATACACATCACATGTATGATGTGTCCAAGAGGTTACACAAGATCAAGTGTACTTGGGTCTCAGTTTTGCTGGAGGTATTTCCAACAGCCTGAGCCTTTTCCTAAAGCTGCACAACAGTTTATTCTCAGTCCTCAGAAGTAGTAGTGTGGTGGGACAAAGCCACTCAAGAAATCAGGACACCAAGTGATGCTGAGCATCCAAATCTTCTCCTGGCTTTGAAAATCTGTTCCAGTGTCTATATTACGGTGTTATCCACCTACAGAGCTGACAAGCATGGGTGAGCTATAGCAGCGTCACAGACCCCCCGCCCATGCACACGCCTGACTCTTGCACCCGCACCGCTTCCAGATGCATTTGGAGCTTATTATCTCTAGTCCCATATAAACGCATGATTGCAAGCAACAGGCAAGCTCAGCTACTGTTAGCCATCCTTCTCACCCCTCAGCAGCTCTGCCCTTGTTATCACTGCCTTCCCCATGCACACAGTTTTTTCTTGCCACCGGAGGAACATGTACAATGGTGTCACAAAGTGCAATCACTGGATGCTGCTGTTGGCTGTTTCCAGCTTAGTCTAGATTCCTATATGGCAGTTTATTTTGTTAGGGGGACCGCAATGTTGGTGTCCCTAGCTTGAGAGACATACTTAAAGAGCTACTCAAACCTTTCTGGAGAAATAAAAATCTGCCTTTCTGGAAATTTTGGTTCTTGTCTCAGAGTTTCCTCCCTTGACCCCTTGGTGACGACTCTCTGCCCTAAGCTTGTGCTGACTTAGCCATATCAGGTATCACTCCTGAGTAACACAGACGGATCACCAAGTCCCACCAAATAAAGTTCTACCAATAAAACTGTTCTTTGCCAGTAAGTTATTTCACTTTGGACGTTGGCTGGGTTTGCACAGGCTTTGTCAGCCACGGAGCAATGTTAGCTGTACCCCCTAGGAGCTGTTTGGTGGTAGAGCTGCTCAGGTAAAACACCGATTACATGAATCTGGCCTGTGTTCATTCCCTACTGACATTGCTTTGCCTTGAAATGGTTTCGCTGGGGGTGAAGAGCAAACATATGTTATAGCAATATCACTTGCAGTGCTACACAGGTGGCTAAATCCATCATCATATGCCATCCACTGCAGGCAAACTAGCTGTGAAAAGGCACAATGCCAGCCAAATACAGACATGAATAGACAGAATGAAAAAAAAAAAACCCCAAACCCACACAACAACCCTCTATATAATCCAAGGCAAGGAAATATACAATTAATGAATGGTATATTTATAGTATAGTAAATATATATAGTAAATTATATATATATAGTAATTTCAGAAGGTGCTTTTTGCCACTCCCTGTTGCAAACTCCCAGTACACAAAAATAAATGACCTACCTTAGTTGTGTGGTTTGTTTTGGTTTTTTTTTTTTACTGTGTGTACATATGCATTGTATGTATGCATGCATGGGTATAAAGGGCACGTACACGTGGCCATTTAGCATTGAAACACTTGGTAATCTAGCTGTGACTTCTCCACCAACTTGTGCGTGTGTGTACACACATTAACAGTGTGTGCATACTTATGGAGACGTAAACAGTCAGACAAAAGACAACGCAAAAGGTAAGACAAAATTCTTACCACCGTCTAACAAAGTCTCACATGACAGGACTTCTTAGTTCTCTTTCAGGAGAATAATCATTATATTAAAAATTCAATAGAAATGTAACAGAAAACAAAATGAGGCTTTGTAGTGTCTTCTATTCAAGTGATTTCTCAGTTGGCTGATACATACATAAACACAGTCCTCTCTTTACACATCCTTCTCCACGAAGTTCCTCTATACCTGCACAATGCCATTTTTAAAAGGAAGAGTCTCACTTCTTACCAAAAAAAGATTGCTACAGCAGAAACACACACCTAAGAGACTTCGCACTGAACTGAGAGACTTGCTGAAAGCTTGCAGAATAGTGAGTGTCAGCCAGGAAGAGAAATGCAAACGGTTACACTTTCTTTTGTATGATCTGGTTTAGCAACAAGAGAACATTTCTAAATTGCCTGCTTTCTTACTTTTAACATGGAGAGTAATTCTGTGTACATTTTAAGCATGCTCACTGATATTTTTCAACTGACAGACAAGAAGATACTGCACCACAGGTGTTTGCAAACAGCTTTGGTTTTCTGACATAAAAAATACCTCCTGACAACACTCTTGACCAATAGGAAGATTGTCAGAAAAGTAGCAGAAAGTCCTTCTGACAGGTCTTCTGAGCCAAGTCCTTAACAAATAATACAACAAGGAGAAAAATTCATTGAAATTGTATTTTTTCTAATCTACTTTTATGTCCTTTCTTTAAAACGTGAGAACCATTTTTCTCCTTACCTCTCTCCCAACTAGAAAAAAGGACAAAACATCACCCAATTCCAGGAGGACCATTTCCTTCCATTATTTACACTTAGTGGAGTATTTGCTGCACGTAGTTAAGAACTGAAGGTGTAATTCACATGAGTACTTGCCCTATTTGTACTTTAGTGTAATGACAGGAATACTCTGAACACCTAAATTAGCTGATCTTATATTTGAATTCTTCAATTTCTGTGAGTTGGTCCTCAGTGTTTCTGTATGAGCAAAGTCTATTAGGCTTATCATATCATCTTCTTTCAACAAAAATTAAACTGCAGTTTAATTTACTGCAATAGACCCCAAATCCACTAGAAAACTTGCGCCCATACCACACTATATAATTTGATTAATAAAATGGTATAGGACTGCAGCATGCATGGACTTTATTCAAGCAAGTTCAATCTCAAGCACACCCTTACGTCTGTCCTGATTCTGCACAGCATATACTCAAGCCCAACTGATACCCAGGAGATTTAAATACATACTTAAATTCTTTATGAAAAGAAGTTGAGGGAAAAAGCACTATTTAAATCTAAGATGAATTATTCTTCAGTTCAATCTGTGTTCCCAGGGGTTTGGTTGGGAT
Organism: Grus americana; assembly: GCF_028858705.1. Classification (NCBI taxonomy): domain Eukaryota; kingdom Metazoa; phylum Chordata; class Aves; order Gruiformes; family Gruidae; genus Grus; species Grus americana. The sequence goes on along the minus strand of NC_072853.1, from coordinate 122,022,801 downwards.
AGTTGCCAGATAGTGTGAAAAAATCACATTACTTTTAAAGCTAAAAAGCCCCTTCTAGGTATATCCAGGAAAGAGCTGTGGTCATCTTAGTTCATATCTTAGGAAGAGGAAGCGTACATACACCAGCAAACCTTTGGTAGGTCTGCTTTCTATCTCTGCTACGGGGCTGTGCTCTCAGAACTCTGCTGCCCTAGTTGTAGAGCACGGGCTGCATAGGAGTAGACAAAGCACAACATTTCACTTTGATTCAGCAAAAAGAAGGCGACAGATGCATCTGCTAAGTCCTGAAGAAATTATGGTCAATGCTGGAAAAGAGAAATCCACAAGGATAAAGAGATAAAATCAGCCCCATTCAAACTGCGTAATGAAAATCTGGATTAGTGCTTTATACAGAAAGACAGAATTTAGTGTCTTCTCTCTCAAAGCGCTGAGTACAAATGAGATCAAACTATAAAAGGTTCAGCCAGGTCACATTCTGAATTTAAATTGATCTTGTTTGGTTGGCTTTAATAATAATCATCTCTGAGGTATCCTGGAAAGATATTACCTCAAAGATTTCATATGCATTCATTCTCTTATCATTTTGCTTTTGCAGTTTTCTTAAAGGAAACTCACTTGCAAAATTTATGCTGTGTAACCTACCTGCTAGGCTTTCACAGCATGTGCTTCCCAACAGCCTTCAAGACTTCAATCAAAGATTATGCAAAAATGAGCAAATAACTGTAGTTTTCAGTTCCTTAGATTGTTAAGGCTGTAGCGTGAAATCAAGAAACCACTCCAAAACCCCGTATAAATATAAATCAGCCTCTGCTTAAGCCCCAGTTAAACCAGGCTTCTAAGTTGCAGTTTAGTGACTCTTTCCTCAGCAGTGAGTCACATGCTCAATAATATAGGTAAGTCCCAGTAATAATATACTTAAGTCCAAATTAAATCAGTGTGGTTTTAAAACCAGCATTTAAAACTTAGAGCATATTATAGAATTTTACTAAATATAGCTGATTAGCTGAAACAGATTTCTCTTCTAAATGAATACAATTTAGCTTATGTTATTTACATAACATAAGCAGTACCTACGAAAACCCCTATTTCTATTAATATCACTAGCAATGAGTTAGTTAAAAACCCACATTATAAAACATGAGGTATTGTCATTCAGATTTCAATGAAATCAGTGTCATAATTTTATAGTTCTTTACAAGCTTTTTTCCTTCAAATAACCTCCACCCTAAGAACCTGCTAAAACTGTCCTTGCAGAGGTGCCATACATCAAACATTGCACAAAGCTAGAGCAGGGATGTATCAAAAAATGCATACCCTGAAAAAGATCTCAGATCCCAAACAAAACCCTCTGAAATATTTCCAGAGTGTGAGTTTTGGCCAGATGTGCAGAACAGATGCTCCTGGTTTTCTCTGAGCTCCTCTCCTCTCAAAAGCCAAATCAAACCAATCAAAAAAGTCTTATTTGAAATCACAGATTTGATTCAGGCATGGCTGAGCACCTGCCAGAACCCTGTTACAAGCTACATTATTTTTTAATAAATGGAAGATTAAATATTTATTCCATCTTTTCCTAGAGCTGTCAGTTGCACTGAATACCTGCTGGATGACCCGAGACTCAAAGAGATGGTGATATCATGTTCTCAGACCTGAAGGGAAAACAAAACAGGGAGGTGGAGCTGTGGAAATTGTAGTCTTGCCACAGAAATAAAACACAGAAAAGCCTGGACAACATTTCCAAGCAAATGGAACATACGCATTATTCTGTGTGGCACCTGCTGTTCCATTAAAGTCTAATAAAGCGACTTCAGAGAAGCTTCTGTCTCATGTCACAGAGGCTCTCGGAGGTGGTACTTTTCAGTACTCAATAATTTAAATACTGTATTAGCACATTTAGTACATGTTCCCTGATTGGTAGCAAGCCGTAGATCGCTGGTGATTTCAAGAACAGGCAAGCTTAAACAGTTGCGACTTTATTTTAGGACAACATATCCAGAGGACGGGGAAGGATTCACAGCCCCTGCATGAGCAAATACAGCATACCTCAAGACCCAAACATCTTATCTAAATCAAAGTAATCTTTGAGAGCCTAAAAGGACTCACTGCCAGGCCCTGGTCAGGAGACCTTCCCTAACCCATTCACTGCAGCACCAAGTGTTCAAACAAAGCCTGCAATGGTCACCTAAGGTTCAATACCATTAAAGAGCTTCCAAGTGCCCAAAGGGTCAGAGAAGCTATGGAGAAGAGTAGCCTGTGCAGGGGACTGATTTCCACAAACTTTCACAGCATGGGATCCTACCAGTTTCTCCTCCCCTCCTCTTCAGGTCACAGAGCTTGGCAAGACCGGGCAGGTGGGCGAGGGCCAGTTATCTGTCCGAGCGGAAGAGAGCGCAGATCTGACCACAATGGAGTGAGCTGTACCTGCAGCCACAACCGCCATAAGGGAGAAGAGATTCAAGGACAGGTCTGAGTTGCTAGAGCATGCTGAAGTGCCTGTCATCCCTTGCAGAGTAGAACTATTGCTGCTAAGCCAGAAGAGCTGTCAGAGAGAGTAGGACTGAAAAATGGGTCTCATTTACACTGGAAAATGAGTGCAGTACAGAGACCCGACTCCCCCCAGTCTAAGGGATACGGAGCCTGAGACGTGTATGGATACACCAGCTCAGATCTGAAATGTAGTGTGTCACGCTGATGCAGTGGGGCTTATTGCCTTGGGTGGCTACATTGCTTTCTGATCCAATCTGTCTTAAACCTGGATGTCTCCGCATTATGGATGAATTGGACAGAACTGGCAGCTGCTGCTATGTACCAGAAAACAGGGACAAGGAGTAAATAATCCCAGTTCTTAGAGTTAGCTAGCAGCAAAATGAGAGAAGACAAACCCCACTGGAGGGCCAGTCCCTGAACTGTACTTCCTCTAAGATACCATTTAAGCCAATCTGGCACAACTCTTACAAAAAGAAATGTTTTTTCTGCAACTGCTCCTACAAATGCAAGAGTTAATAAACAAACTGGTGGGTAATGAACTGTCACACTTGTGGTAAGTGGAGCTAAAGAGCATCAGGAGACATTTGGAGAGTTCACAAACAACAAAAAAGTTTCTCTTAAAGTATGTCTGATTACAGCAATATTTGGGAAAGTAAAAATAGTAAGAAAGCCATCCAGAAAAGGCTGGAAGGTCCTGTGGACGGATCAAGTGGGGATGCCTCTGAATTTCACAGTACAATCCAAGGACAATGAGGAAAGGTCCAGCATGGTGTTTTGGCATTGGAAATTGCAATATTCATTTCACTCTGAATATCATTACAATACAAATCAAAACAAAAAAAGTTATATCCTGAAATTACCTTAAAAACTATCTGTACTGCCAGCCACAGCACTTTGGAGCCAAATACCTCCAAGTGGGGACCTACCACCCAAGCTCAGAGCTCCAAAGAAGCCTGGGATTTCCAGGGTCCAAGGCTCACGACAAATCCCATCTGAGGAAAATGTCAATCTAAATCATAACTCTTTAATGTGAATCATAACTCATTCACTTTGAGAGAAGCAAAAGCTTCTCTGAAACAAGACTGCCATTCCGAGCCCCACCAGCCTAATTCTGGGCAGTTCCAAAGGCTGCATTATTCCAAATACTGCGCTCTTGTGCCACAATTTATATGATGCCTGGAGCATTGCACTGCACAAAAAAACCCATACAAAGCTATGTGATCCCTTTAAGAAAGAGACTGTTTTATCTGCAGTGTCTTTTTTAATCAGTAGCAAGGCTTCCAGTTGACTAACACTAGTATACAGAAAAGTGGGAAAAAAAATTGCATAGGGTAGCACAACCCATCGTTGCTGTGTAACTTTGCTCTTCTGCAATACTTTTCACACAAAGATTTCCCTTTACAAATGTTAATCAGCAGGATTTACTCTTGCTTTTAAGTGTACAGAACTGGAAGGAAATTAGCAGACTGTGATGTAATTTTAATTGCATTAAAATGCAATAAAAGTGTGTTCTTGGCAGAAAATGCTATTACTATACTACTTATGGGTTTAAATATTAAATACAACTCTCCTCTCCAGTGCTCCTCTTCTAATTACACATTTTATTTTCTACCATATATTTGGCTTCCTAAAAGCATTTTGGAAACTAAGGAAAACTTTCAGGTTGGCTGGATTCCATTCTTTTTAATACAGCCAAGTGAGATTTAATTTGACATCTGACATCACCTTAAAATATTAATAAGATCAGGGTAGTTTTATAGTATATATTCATCTCAGTGATCAAAAGGAGCTTGATAAAGTTGGTGCAGGCTTTAGGTATCTTAAAGTGTAAAAAAATTATGTGCAAGAATCAGATCAATATGCAGATGTGTCTAAATTCCCTGTTAGCTAAGAAACAAGAGTAACACAGATCAAACTGAGGAGCTAAAGTGCAGATTTTGTTGCCAATTATCATCAAAGCCAGCAACTCCTTGCAATCTACCCAAAGGGAGATGGTTCCTGGAACTCCCTTTGAGAGAGAATAGATGTGATGTCCTCCCATAGGGATGTCATGTCCTACCACCCAACTCCTGCAGCAGCTCCGCGCGCACAGCCACTGCCATGTCACGCCTTCAACATCAGCTCCCTCACTGACAAAAATCAGAGCTGGCCAAAGCCTGCCTTGTTAGGTACGCATCTGTAATCAATTGAACAGTTGGCAACTCTCTTCCCGGGGAAACAGTGACATTTCCAAATTGCTTTCCTATTTGAACCATTCCATTTTCATTAAACTTCATTTCAGTTGCTTGTACTGTAGTGGACCGGGAGTTGAGAAGAACATTGTTAAAGTTGTGACACAATAGCTGTTAACTCTGAGGAGACGTTAAGCTCCTTTTTTAGAGCTGTACAAGTTTGAACAATAGGAGCCACCACACAAAAGCAGAGCCTGCATGCCCAAGCAGCAACGTGAGGGTGGATGGAGCTTCTCTGAATGGCTGAAAGAAAAGGCAAAAAATGGGTTCTGCTTTGGTGGAATTGTGTATGTGAACATTTACTGCCAGGAAAAAAAAGAAAGAAACCCAGAAAGGGCAGAAAGCCTGGGACATCCATGGAAGCACTTACATATCATGACCCCAAGAGGGAAGAGGAGCTGAAAACAGCCTTTTTCCTATAGTGCTGGTAGAGAGCAAGCAGAGTTTTGGAATCTGGAAGAAGGAAAATGCCTGCTATTATGTGATTCCTGTGAGTCACATGAAAACAAACTTGGCATACGTTTTTTCAAAGAAACAAGACCAGATCAAAAATGTACAACACTCACATACATTATTTTTTTTTTTTTCAGAACAACAGATACCAACAATGCATGACCTTAGAACTGCAATAGCAACAGACAGTGCAATGCACTCAGTGCAAGACAAGAGGGATGGCAATGCCACGCAATGAGAAATCCTGAGACCAGCAGGGTCGTAACCCAATTCTATATTAATTATTTTAACTATGTACTGCACCGATCCAAACCATCTTTGGAGATGATGGTGCTGCTTAGTGGTTACAGAGCAGTATAAAAGTTGTGATTTGAACAGGGTAACCAGATTAGTAGGAGCTTGTAGGGTCTTCCCTCAATTTCTGGAGGGTGGATATGACTTTGCCTGCGCAAAACAGAACATTGTATTTCTCAGAAGCTCATGAGTTATCAGTAAAACTGTAACAGTGTCCCTCATCATGCTTGATTTCAGTATCATACACAGCAGTACTGGTTTTATCTCCCCAGTCCTACAGTCCTTGCAACAAGATGATGAAACATACTCCAAACTAACCCACAAAAGGAAAACCATAATGCTTCCCATGTTACACGTCCTACTCCTACAAGAACCTTCAATAATGAAGTGCTCCATTGTAACCATCTTTATTATTTCTTGTTATTATTCCTACTTCTGATTCTGCCTCATCTTTCTCACTCAGAAAACAGACACAAGTTAGTCTGTGTGAAAAAAAAAATAGAGAAAGTATAGTATGGTGCCACTGAAATCTGCTAATGGTGCAACAGTTCTGAAGGGGAATTATTTTAAATACCAGATTTACAAAAAAAGTAACCAAATCCAGACTCTGGGCTAGCTCAAATTCCAAGTACCATCACATGCAGGGATGACACCAAGGATCAGAAATTCCACTAGAAAAGCAGAGAGTGGATTAGGCACAACCAACAGAAGACGATTAGCAAACCTCATTTGTTCTTGAATCTCATTTTTTCTTTTTTTTTTCTTTTGATGGGAAGTCATGGGAGAAAAAAACCAGCTGGTTGCCCACTGTTGACAATTGCTGGTTCAAACACCTGAATTATTGTAGTTACTTTAAAGGTACTAATTGCCTAATTTATTACACATGTATTCACTTTTTTCCTCTTGAAAATTCTTACAGACATTTTCATGCAAACTTGTAAGCATCCTTCAAAATTTTTCATGTATCACTACTTCATTTTGATATTTTTACCCACATTATTGTCAACAGGTTTTGCCTGCCAGAATAAGGGAAAAGAAACAGTTCTTGATATATTAAAAATGCTTCAGTGGCACCCAATCCTTCTTTGCAAGAGTAAAATCAACTCAGAATTACCCTAACTGCCCGAACAAAGTAAACCCACTAATACCACATTTACTTCTTCCTTACACCTATTGCACATAAGCGAGAGATCTGAATTTAGAAATCTTGCTGGCAACCTTTTTCCAATATTTTCTGTTACCTGCTTAGATGAAGTTCATATATAGTCTATTACCTTAACATTTGATAACGTAGCTATCTGATGCACTGTTTGAAAAGAGAAAAAGTAAAGGCATTTGGTCTTAAGAAAAATCATTGCAATAAGCATGCAGTTGCCACTGGATGTGTAAAGACAAGATCTCCTTAATTTCAACTACATATACACCAATGGACAGAATGTGAAAGAGTGAGGCGGTACAGAAAGAAAAATACAGTTACTCATGCAACCTCCACTTTATGAGGTTTTGTATTAAAGAAAGCACAGCTCAGCTGATCACTCTTAGAAATCAGAATATACCGGGGACGGATGAGAGAACACCATTGATTTAACACCTCAGCTTTTCTAGTTAACAACAATGATAACTGCTGCTAGCTATTCAGTTTTCACAAAAGCTTTCTACAGTTGTTTATCAGACAGAAGCAGGTAATTCTTTTGTTTTATCTAGGATGATTGTCAGTTTAGCTCACCAAAGCTAAAGATACCAGTATGCATCCTGGAATGTGATTTACTATCTAAAAGCAACAAATCTATCTCTAAGCATCAGATTCTTTTGTATGGAGAACTTGAAAAGGCTAAATCAGCTGAAACAAAGCCAGCAAGGATTCTCATCCCTCCCTCCACCTGCGTTTGTCATTTACATGATTTTTCATTGAAGATAAATGCAACTATATATGCTAAGGGGAAAACAGGTTTAGCATTGAATGCCTCCTTTGAAATATGCAATTTGGCATCAAGTACATAAGATCAGTTTCTAGAAATACAAGACAGTTACCTGCAAAAGTGGATGATCCTCAGAAATTGTAGTGCAAGCATTACTTAACCCTAGGGTGTGCGTTTTATAATAAAAACTGTCTGTAGTCAGAAATAACTATTTTAACTGCATCATAAAAGAGGTTTTTATGGGGCCCTGTCAAGAGTGTCTACACAGAGGTGCTCAGGAAAGTAATGGTGACTCTCAAAGAGCCAGGAAACTGTATGTGTAAGCCAAGCATCTCTAATAACTTGTCTGCAGGAACCATTTTTTGTTCCCATCAGTGGACTGTCACTCAGGACAGCACTGAAGAATGTGCTCAGCAGAAACAGATCTTTTTGAGCAGAGATGCCTTCCTGAACAGAGACCCAAAGCCACATGACAGTTAGGAGCCGAAGTCCCACTGAAATTAAGATCTAGGTTTGTGAGTCTTTATGCCAAGGGCTGTACTGGTTTGTGAAGCTACCGTGAAGCTAGAGAGTGCCAAGCGCAAGAGCTCTGCAAGGCTAGAAGTGCACGACACCCTCGTTGCAGACATTCCAGGCCCATATCTATAATCAGTATCCATTAATTTAGCTGCTCTGACCACAACAGAGCAAGGACTGCTGAACACTGGGGCCAAAGAGCTGTCTAAGTAATCACTGTAGTCCTGTTTTGCTGGAGGAGGAAAAAAAAAAGTGTATGCTGTCCTATGTATTCATCTATCTATATGTCAATTTAAACTTTTAATACTTTAAAAGTAAATGCCTGTACTCATTGAATGTAAATATCCATAATACACGAAGTTTATTTTAAGACAATATTTAAAACTACAAATTTTGTTAAATTAGGAAACAATTAAAAACTCTGGGAGAAAGTGCTATAAGATTATGCATTTAACAGACCCCCATCTGGTTCCAAAGGTATGTATATACAGTATTATAAAAGATATTTTCTCCCTCAGGAATGCCAAACACTGTTCTTCATGAATATGTATAATTAGATGTTCTCTGTGAGTGAGAAGAAGTAATTAATTCAGTGTTAAACATCACAACCTATTACTTGAACTCCATGGCAACCAACATTGCCAAAAAAGAAAATGAAATTTCAAAGCCTATTTTTAAATTATTACAGTTACACATTTCCCAAAATTTCAAAGCAAGCTTGTACTATATGTGGATACAGACAATTTAAGTTAACTTCTCTAATTGGTAAAAGACCGAAGAGACAACTACTGATTTTTGCTTTTATTTTAAAAAAGGCTTGATAGCAGCAAATTACTCAGGGGTCTGAAGGCAGAGAAGAGGAAAGGTAGCTGACATTCACAGTAGTCACTCTGTGGTATGCACAGCATTCCTAGGGATGCCATCCCAGAGGTTTTCACAGTTTCAGACACATTGCTCTGACTGCTCTGACCAACTGGGCCACCCAGACAGGGTTTTAGGTTCTGACCTTAATGCTTGAACCCGTGACTTTTACCCTTGAACTCACTAAGGATGAAGGTAGGCTGAGGAAAGCCACTGTGAATCAGCATGTCTCCAAAATCTGAATAGCCTGGCTTAAATGTGGATGTTTGTACCTTTGCATTTTCTTCCTACCTAAACAAAGCCAACTGGGACTACAACAGAGTTCACAATCTTTGGCTTAGGAAAGCAGGATCAGCAAAATAAAAATCAATGGCATTCAGGAAGGCAAATTCCAGTACACAGAGAGATGTGCCTACAGATCGTTTGGTCTGGCTTTTCTTGAAGGACTCCTGGACGAGCTGTTGGCATTTATCTTGGAGGTCCCCTGGGATACAGTGAGGTACCAGAAGACTGCAAAATGGCAAACAATAAAAAGGAGCCACAGACCTATAAACCCAACAGCTTAGCTTCTATTCCCAGAACTGTAACAGAATAATCGGACTAGTTGTAAATACCTAGAAAAAACAAGAAGATGAATAATAGACAGCATGGATTTGTCAGGAAGGAGCCCCATCAAACCAATGTAATTTCCTTCTATGACAAGATAATGTCCTTTGAGGATAAAGAAAAAACAGTAGCTGTCATATTGCTTTACTTAAGTAAGTCTGACTTTTATTTCATGTGAAATTCTCTTAAACAAGGCGGAAATATTAGGATGTTCCAGAAATGGTTGGAAAAGACTACTCGGAAAGAAAACATACATGGCTTATCATAATTAGAGAGGGATGCATGCATTCACTGATATTGCACAGGGAAGTGACCTAGGTGTGGCATTACTGAATATTTTTCTTGATGAACTGAAGGATGAGAAAAAAAAGTTTCCAGCATTTAGCTGGGAGGGACTTCAAGTATATTGGAAAGCAGGACTTCAAACCATCTTGGCAAACCAGAGAATAGGCTGAAAATAGTCAGTATGTGTGCTACTTGTGAGCAGTATAATGTTCTATACCTATGCAGGAATACTTAGGTATATCACTTCAAGTCAGGGAATAACCTGGCTACAGGGAAAGCAATCTGTATATCAAGCGACAAGTGACAATTGTTCTATCATGCTGTTGGGAAGACGATAACCATTTTACAGCAATGTACAAGGAGATACAGCTTGTGAGATGCACAAAGTAAATCTTTCCACTCAACTTTACCCAGGTGGAGTACCTGCTCAGTTTTGTGCATTGCATTTCAAAACAGAAATGACCACCTGAAGCATGCCCACAGGCAGAATAGTGATCATAGGTTTGGAAAACATGACTTATGAGGAAAGAGTGAAAAAACCGGGCTTGCTGTCCTGAAAAGTCTGACAAAAATTTACAAACAGGTGCTTCAAAAGAGGAGGAAAAAGTCTGTTCTTCATGCTCAGAGGATTTAGGTGCTGACACTGCAAAAAAGGTTAGATGCAATGGAAAGTATAATGAAACAAGCTTAAAGATTAACAGTGCTAGAATAGGATGCCTGGGGAAGTCTCCATCACTGGAGGTCTTAAGGAAGAGGTGAGACATTTTTAGAGCACAGAAAATGGACAAGGTGCTAGCCCTTTTGAGTTCTGTGAAGGACAGAGAAAGGATCCTTTACAAGGGGGAATAATGGGAAGAGGTATCCAGAAAAGAACCAAATCTGGATGACTTTTTGAAACTACTCAGTATCAGACATGCCTCCATCCTTACCAGAAGGTGGAAGGAACAGGCACAATGGTACTGCAAAGAGAAGTGCTTTCTTTAACACACAACTAAGGCTAAACCAGGCAGTGCCAGTTGTAGCAATGCCTACTGCTATAGTCAAAACACGTTTTGTGTGTCAGAGATTGCCAGATTAGGTTTCATTTAAGAATCAGACACATTTAGAGAGAGGAATTTCATTAGACACAGGCAACAGGTGAGTATCTGAATGAATAAAATGCTCACTTACCAGGGAGCTCACACCATCTGCTGGATTGCTGATTCTGCTTCCTGAGCAAGCACTGCCTAACAGAGGCAGAAGTTTCTGCCTGCAGTAATCTGAAGGGATTAGTGTCTACTCCTGGCCCAAAAAGGCAGCTCTTCGGTCAAGTTTTCATTGCACGTTTGTTCTTTTCATAATATTTCTCAATAAAGTTTAAAAGTTTTAAAGTTTAAAAGACAATTTTCCCTTTCATGTCACAACACTCATTTTCTCAAAGTAAAAAAAAAAAAAAAAAGACATCTGACATTAATTGGAGAAGAGTCCGAGTTGCCCCAGCAGGCTACTGGATAGGATGACAAGTCATGGAGCTAGGCGATACTTCTGCTGATTTCCCTCTCAAGCAGACCTAAGAATACCAAGTTGCAGTAATTAGTCACGTATTTGCATTCTGCTCAAAAGTGAGACTTAACAAATAAATCCTATCAGCAGAGGTTTAAACGAGTGATCAGCATTTTCTCCTTTTTCTGAGATGAAGCCATTTGGGGAACCTAGGGTTGAAAGTAATTACGTTATGGATGCGCTTCATATACTAGTGAAACACCAAAGCATACTGATCTGCAACTTACTGATGCTCCAAGACTGCTCCTCAGCTGATAGAAAATGGCCTGGCTCTGCTCCCCACAGGGGAGCTATGCAAGTTTACATCGCTGATGATTTGAATTTACATTTTCATTAGACTACTGAGGAAAGGAATCTCCAAAGTCTTTATGGGAGTAATCAATCAAAGAGCACACCTGCTGAAAATGCTAAGACACTGCAGTGGTTGATCCTGTACTGTAAAGGAGTGAACGAAACATCCATTCACGTATCTCATTTGTGCAGTGATCAGCATTTTGTGTGCTTTTGTATCTAATCTTTTCTCAGAGTTTATAGAGTAGGCAACACTTCCAAAGTGGCTAATCTCTTGATGGTTAATTCTATTGAAAATATTTTCACATAAACAAAATGCATTGCGTCCACTGGGAGATATCATTAAAATTTACCACCCAAAATTACAGTTATTGTTACTCATTGAGGTATCTTGGGGAAAGATAAATAACACCACTGTCCTCAAAGTGCTTAAAAACCCCACCAAAACCCCAGGAGAAGCAAATGGAAAATGCTGCAGTGCAGAGGCTAGCACTCTGCTGGCAGTGCTGACAAGAGACAAGTACGGCAGTATGAGACCACCACCAGGTGAAGTGAGATGAAACCAGTAGGATATGTCATGAAGATTTTAACACCACTGCTTCTGATGGTTATTCTTCCATACCTGTGACTGGCTAAATAACAGTGACCGTACTTCTTTCCCAAAGCATGAAAAAGAAAGTTTTAAGTACATAACTGGAGAATAAGTGCTGCATGCAATAAACACGCCAATTTGAAGGTGATGCTCAAAGCTAACAACTTTTTTGTGCTCCCTGAGCTCAAATATTTCTGACCGAAGAGCAGTGCACTCTCTATGAGAGGCTGCCACTTCTATGACACAAACCATCACTTTCATAAGTAGATCCTAGCTTCCAGTTACCTACTGCTACATAAGCATTTAATTGGTATGACTCAAGCTAATTTTAAGAAAAGATCTTACAACATTAATAACATGTCCTGTGATAAAATGCCATGAATTCAAAAATATAATCAAAACCACACGGGATGTTTTGCAGTCACATCCCTGGCCCTCAAGAATTCTTTCCCTAAATGCTACTACAAGTCTTACTGTTTGATTTTTCACTCACCTGGACAGTTCGGATACTACACTGTCTGAGCAGCTGAGCCTTTAAATCAAGAAGAGGCCATTGCATGTACCACAAAGGCAGTCAGATCACACAGCTGAAAGGGTAAGCTCCTACTCTTTCTAGTCACAAGATTTATTCTGTTTATACCATTCTTTCTCTTACCATGATGAAGAAATAACTCCAAATAAGTAAAACAAAAAGAGCTTGTAAAAATTGTACACATGAAAGATACAGATAAAAAACTCAGAAAAGTTAGGGCAGGTTTAAAAATTTTACTAAAAATCTCACCAAGAACATATTTTCTTGAAATATTATTTCTCTCCAAAAATTACAAGGGCCCTGCAGTTTAATGTATATCTGTCAAACACTTCCTGATTCCCTAAATCAGTTTGAGGGCTATTTTAAGGTTAATTTGATATTTTACTGCTACTTAATACCACATGGCAATTTGGCAGAGGTGCCTAAAGCAGTAAAACAATTTCTGAAGTCAGGAAAATAAAAATTTAACATATTCCTCAGAAGAAATATAAAAATTAGATTAAGTTTCTGTTTTCCCCCTGAATGGGAGATGTGTTTGCTGATAATAAAAAGCTATCCATTATCATATCACACATTCTTCAGATTGTTTTTTTGTTCTGAAATACCATGCTATGAGGTATAGAAATAAGTGACATTTGCTTAAAAGAAAATACCTCTTGCTGAAAAAAATACTGAGAATATCATAGATGGGGGGGAAAAAAATACACCAATTTAAACCTGTTTGGAAAGTAATCTTTCAGTTCGTAGTTCCAAAGACGATGCCTCCAGCCACAGAAGGCAGGAACCCTGTGTCTGCAGGGGTGGGATTTATCCCGAGGTTGAAAATAGCTCAATTTAATGTCTACATGTGAGCTAGATGTCTAACCCTCCCATTATGGCCAATGGAGACTAGCAAAGCCGGAAAGGCCAGAAAGCCATCACTTCAGCTGAGCAGCTATTGGGCATCTCTCCTTTCAGATGAGCTGGATCTGCATCTCCTTGCTTGCAGGTCCAGAGAAGGCAGGGGAGGAACACAGTTAATTACAATCAGAAAAAAACAAACCAAGTCAGCCAGAAGCTACACAGGAACCCCACGGCCGTTCAAAACCACTTGCAGTCACGGCCTTGTCCCTTCCTGCAATTGCCTCTTGATCAACTTTGGAGGAGTTTGGTCAGTTTTAACCAAAGAGAAGTGACTTCCTACAAGTTTAATGAAAATTAGAGATTTGAATTAGCACTCTGAGGGTCCAGAGTAGCAGGCATATAAGTATTCAGTTTTCTTTTTGTTAGTATTTCCATTTGATGTGATGCAGAATTTTATCTCCCCTCACATAGCAGGAAAAAAATTAAATGGCAGAACACCATATAAAACGCTCCGCATTTTCTGATGTGCAACAGTGTTACTGCATATTAACTATGTTTATGTAACACTGTCACACAGCTTAAATATACACACATATCGCTTGCATTAGAAAAGCACTATTAAAGTTACTACACAAAACACACTGCTGCTCAAGGTTGCCTGTCAAAACCCTAATTTTGGCCCTTTTGTCCATATGCATTATGATCCAGTTATTAACTAGATGTTCACATCCCCTATTTTTCCTACTTAACCTTTGTCTCATTCAACACATAGAACAGATGATGCTCATTTAATGAGCAGCTCTTCCTCTTCTTCCTTTCTTCTCATTGTTCAATGTGTGACCCCTTACCTTATCTCATCCCATCCACTGTATAAGATAAAACTGGACTCTTAAAGCAGCATTAACAATTTCACAGGATTTTCTGAGCTGTGTATCAGAGTGGTATCTAAGTTGTCTACAATCAGTGACAAGTTTATCCACTAAAATCTAAAAAATCTTGATGAAACATAAGCTTATGGTTTAAAACATGCTTATTAGTTTGCTAAATTTGTGCAGATTTTCCTGGAGACAGCAATAGGCATCCCCCTTCACCAAACTGCATGTGGGAGGCACTGCCTTTACCCAAAGAAGTGAATAATTGTTTGAATACAGACAGTACAACATATTGCATCATTAATTCCCCCTGATGGAAGGCTTGATGAGAACAGAGATGCAGGCAAAGTCACTATGGTTAGTCTGGTGCAGGTTACATCATGGGTATGCGGCTGAATGCTGGTTTCCTAACAACACAGTTTTGCTCTAGTCTAGTTATTAGATGGCTGAGCTTTTTCGGCCCAAATTTTCGGAAGGAATAATTCACCAGGAGGCTTGTACCTGTCTTGCAATATGTCAACCCAAACAGAAGCAGTTTGGCAAAATCATAAGCAACTGAAAACAAGTTTTTAGCACAGAAGCATCAAAAAGTGTTTATAGTCCTAGCGGTGCTTTCATTAATATAGGAGTGTGCTGTTAGCGGTTCTTGGTAAGCTGATTACAGTACAGTATCACACCAAAGCACTGTGGCGGACTGAACTGTGAAGCCTTCTTGGCACAGAAGCACCAATAACTAATCCAAGCAATGTTCATCTTGTCAAATTAGAAACTGAACAGCTGCCACTAAGGACAGCAAAGGGAAGAGCAGGCCACAGGAAAGCGTGACATTCAGAAAGCTGAGAACCAAAAGGCAAAGCAAAAATAATTTCTGGGTAAAGAAGCCAGCTATTACCAAATCTTACTTGACCGAAACACCAGACAAGTGAGGAGCTGAAATTTCCTCATCCTTTGCCACACTAAGATGAAGTCTGTAAAAAATTGCAAGTCAGTCCTCAGCATCTTAAATAGTAATGCTGGCTTCAAAAATCATGAGTTGTTGATTTTGTCATTGTTTTAAAATAGTTACATATTCAACAGTTCTAAATTTACACTCTTTTTTTGTGACCTTACAGATATACTCTTTCCTGTTTTCTCCACACAAAGTGACTTACTCATTTTTTCTGGAAAAAACCAAATCAAACCAAAAAACCCACCCACACCACCCCCCCCCCCCAATAAACAAATAAAAAAAACCACAAAAAAACCCCCAAACCAAACACATGAAGAGTCATTATGCCAGGAGGTCTGGCATTAAAAAAGCAATATATTTTATGACATCTTTTCCTGTGGGGCACAACACATCATTTTTCCTAATTAGCTGCCCCTTGCTTTTGCCTTTCCATACTGTTAGATATGACAGCGATGAGGGTGAAGAAATCTGTTGAAAAAAGACTTTGTAGTCAATTTCTTTTGGCCTCTGGCCTGTATTTAAGATGCTGGGGGCTGACTTGCAATTTTTTACAGACTTCATCTTAGTGTGGCAAGGGATGAAGAAATTCAGCTCCTCGCTTGTCTGGTGTTGCGATCAAGCAAGATTTAGTAATAGCTGGCCTGGAAGAGAAGCATGGGCACTGAGATTCAGCCATTGCACTTCTGAGACTGAAGTGGATGCATTAATCTAGAAACACAGATGAATTTGAACCTGGACCATTAAAACTCAGCCCACAGCAGGAATCTCCTGTAGCAGGAAGCATAATCTAGGAGAATTTTATTTCATATTCATTTAGATTTCAGCAGTTATAGCATTGTACAATGAACTGGCTGTTTTCCAGCGAATACATCCTGGGAGATTATTCAAGAAGGAATGATAAATAGATCAGTGAACTGGTATTTCCATATCAGTAGGAGGAAGACAAGCGAGACATCAGGCTGACAGTGTTGCTGGGGTGATAAAAGGGTATTTAATAGTAACCAAGTATAAAACCAAATTAAGGATTTGGAAGCCAAAAGGAGTCAGTTTGATAAAACCAAGATAGCAATGTAAATCATCTGTTACTCTCATTTGCTAGGGGAGTGAGAGCTTATCAGATGTATGCATCCTCTTGGTAAGACACCGTGCCAAACAGCAGAGTTAGGATTTCTAAACAGCTGGAGCTGCACACTGCGTGAGTAATGGCACCAAGGCACTGGACCAGCAGCCTAAAAGTTTGCCACCCACATGGCTGCAATCCGCTTGGTTAAATCAAGTCTCAGGCTGGAAGGCCAGAGAAGCACTCCCCCCTTGTAAAGCACGAGCAGCTGACTTTACACTGCACAGCTTATAGATCTTTAACAACCTGTGATTTCTCAAGCTCTTTCAGCACAAAAAATGCAGCTGTAAGACACTGGATTTGCACTGAAGTTGGCAACTGCACGGTGCTGTGCTGAGGCGAGCATGGGCAGCTCAGTGCAGCTCTGCTGCCTCCAGTCCCAGAGGCAGCTGAAGGCATGGCCAGGCCAGGAGCCCCTTTACACAAGAAGAAATACACAGTAAAATCAGTTCACTTAGTAAGGGATGACGATGAACCAGGACCATCATGAGAACAGGAAGAAGAGCCAGAACCAGAGGTAATCCCTGTCCCGGAGTGAGCTGCGACATATGCGGAAAGGTTTCAGCCGCCATCCAGGTAAGCACATTGTTACCTGGCTGCTCCAATGCTGGGATAACAGGGCCAGCAGCCTGGAATTAGAGGGTAGGGAGGCCAAGCAGCTGGGATCCCTGTCTAGGGAAGGGGGCATTGACAAAATGATTGGGAAAAAGACACAAGCCCTCAGCCTCTGCATGCGACTTCTGTCAGGCGGGTGGGAAAGGTATCCCTTCAGCGAAGGTGGTGTATGTCACCCAGGCCAGTGGACCACCATGGAGAGAGGTATCCAGTACTGAGGGAATTGGTTGTGTGGGACATGGTTTATTATGACCCAGATAATGCACAGTTACCCACAGATTCAGATGAAGTCCAGTGCACACGACCCATGTGGTGGAAGTTGTACAGAGTGCACCGCTGTCATACGCCAGTACGATTGGCAGTAATGGATTGGAAGGGCAAAGAGGCACCAGCGGAGGATCCCAACAGCTAATTGTACTGGCGGTTGAAGTGAGTCTAACTGGGAATGACTGGGAAAAGCATCCCATTGCGACTGGCCCAGAGGCTCTGTGCATCCTTGGCATAGATTAACTTAAGAGAGGGTATTTCAAGGACCCAAAAGGGTACCGGTGGGCTTTTGGCATAGCTACTTTGGAGTCAGAGGAAACTGAATAGCTGTCTACTTTGCCTGGTCTCTTGGAGGACCCTTCAGCTGTGGGGTTGCTCAGGGTTGAAGAACAACAGGTGCCAATCACTACCACAACAGTGCACTGGTGGCAATACTGCACCAACCAAGATTCCCTGATTCCCATCCATAAGCTGATTTGTCAACTGGAGAGCCAGGGAGCGATCAGCAGAACTCGATATGAACTGCAGTTAAAGGCAGCCAAGTGGTACGCCACTATTGATATCATGAATGCGTTTTTCTCAATTCCTTTGGTGGCAGAGTGCAGGCCATAGTTTGTTTTCACTTGGAGGGGTGTTCAGTACACCTGGAACCAACTGCCCCAAGGGTGG
This sequence comes from Grus americana, assembly GCF_028858705.1. Classification (NCBI taxonomy): domain Eukaryota; kingdom Metazoa; phylum Chordata; class Aves; order Gruiformes; family Gruidae; genus Grus; species Grus americana. Next base: position 122,004,860 of record NC_072853.1, on the reverse strand, counting down.
ACACACAGCCCCACCATTTGCCATGGACTGATCCAGAGTGCATTGGAACAGGGTGAAGGTCCAGAGCACCTGCGATATATTGACGACATCATCGTACGGGACAACACAGCAGAAGACACTTCCAAGAAAGAGAAGAAAATAGTTCAAATCCTTCTGAAAACCGGTTTTGCCATAAAACGAAGTAAGGTGAAGGGACCTGCACAGGAGATTCAGTTTTTAGGAATCAAATGGCAAGATGGATGCTGCCAGATCTCAATGGATGTGATTGACAAAATAACAGCTATGTGTCCACCAACTAACAAAAAGGAAACACAAGCTTTCTTAGACTTTGTGGGTTTCTGGCAAATGCGTATCCCAAATTACAGCCTGATTGTAAGCCTTCTCTATCAGGCAATATAGAAGAATGATTTCAAATGGGACCAAGCAATGGCAAGCCTTTGAACAAATTAAACAAGAAATAATGCCCTTGGGTGAGCCTGGGCAGCACCATATGTTAAAAATATGCTCTACACCACAGCCAGGGAAAGCGGCCCTACCTGAAGTCTCGGGCAGAAAGCACCACGGGACACTTGAGGTCAACCCCTGGGGCTTTGGAGTCAGGGATAAGAGGACCCGAGGCCTGCTACACTCCAAGTGAAAAAGAGATATTGGCAGCGTATGAAGAGGTTCGATCTGCTTCAGAAGTGATTGGTACTGAAGCACAGCTCCTCCTGGCACCCCCACTGCTGGTGCTGGGCTGGATGTTCAAAGGGAGGGTCCCCTCTACACACCATGCAACTGATGCTACATGGAGTAAGTGGGTTGCACTGATCACACAGTGGGCTCAAACCGGAAACCCCAGTCACTCAGGAATCTCGGAATTGATCATGGACTGGCCAGAAGGCAAAGATTTTGGAATGTTGCCAGAGGAGGAGGAGACACCTGCTGAAGAGGCCCCATAGTATAATTAACTGCCAGAAAATGAGAATCCATATGCCCTGTTCACTGATGGGTCCTGTTGCACTGTGGGAAAGCATCGGAGGTAGCAGAGTGCTGTATGGAGTCCTATACGAGTTGCAGAAATTGCTGAAGGTGAATTGAGCCAGTGTGCAGAAGTGAAAGCCATCCAGCTGGCTTGAATGTTTCCAGGGATGGGGCATCTACCACCTCTCTGGGCAGCCTGTTCCAGTGTTTCACCACCCTCATCATAAAAAATTTCTTCCTTATATCTAGTCTGAAACTACCTTCTTTCAGTTTAAAACCATTACCCCTTGTGCTACTGCAACAGGGCGTACTAAAAAGTCTGTCCCCATCTTTCTTACAAGCCCCCTTTAAGTACTGAAAGGCTGCAGTTAGATGTCCCCAGAACCTTCTCTTCTCCAGGCTGAACAACCACAACTCACTCAGCCTGTCCTCATAGGAGAGGTGCTCCAGCCCTCTGATCATGTTTGTGGCCCTGCTCTGGATTTGCTCCAACAGGCCCATGTCTTTCTCGTCCTGAGGACTCCAGATCTAGACATAGTACTCCAGGTAAGGTCTCACCAGAGCAGAACAGAGGGAGAGAATCACCTCCCTTGACCTGCTGGTCACACTTCTTTTTATGTAGCCCAGGATAAGGTTGGCTTTCAGGGCTGCAAGCACATGTAGCCAGGTCATGTCCAGCTTTTCATTCACTAATACGGCCAAGTCCTTGGCAGGGCTGTTCTCAATCCCTTCATCTTCCAGCCTGTATCGATACCAGGTGTTGCCCTGACCCAGGTGCAGGACCTTGCACTTGGCCTTGTTGAACCTCATGCAGTTCACATGGGTCCACTTCTCAAGCTTGTGTACCTTCCTTCACATTAGTTTAAATGGGTATTTATTTGCAAAAAAAACCCCAACCTTGACCTTGTATCAGGCTACAGAATCATCTTAATTCTAATTGATAGATATGAAACCATGGCAGCATACATACAATATAATAAAAGGGTGGGAAGAACAAGCTTTCTACAATCAGCTTGTCCAGTCAACTGCTTCACTGACCATAGCCCTTAATTTGCTTTTCTTTTCCATTCCAATCACCAGGCTACTTTAACCCTTCTTTATATTGTCTGTATGCTAACTAGCTCCCAGCTGTACAGAGCCTTCAGTAGAGTAGAAGCCACTAGGTTACCACTACAGTATTGTTACCTGCTGACCAGCTTATCTCCATACAGTGCTAGTATGCCAAAACCTACACTCTTGATAGTGCTTGACAGTTATCTTTCTAAAGGGAATGCCACTGCAGCAGGAAGAGAGGTTATTACCTCACACAGATGGCATTTCATAGCCTCCATTCCCCAGCTAGCTGCCCTTAAAGATAGATCCTCCCTGGCCCAAGGACCTACAACCATCCTGCACTGCTGGATGTCAGAGTCACAAAACTCCTCCAGCAACAGTGGAGCTTGGCCACCACTGCATGCCCACCTGTCCTGCAAGGGGCAAGCTAGCTGGTGCTTCAGCAACTCCCAAATCTCCCACACTGACAGGCAAGTGTAAAGCTTTCCAAAATGACAACAGCGGAGCAGCAGGAGACCACCCTCCTCCTAAGCTAAACACCATCCTGCGTTGCAAGTTTTTTCCAGAACAAATCCTACCAAATTCAGATCCTGCCCTTTAACTGGCCTTCTTGCAAAACATCCAATCCCTCTCTGCTCAGTAGGCACCAGGAATCAGAACTTAATGTTTGATTACTTTACTGCCAAGGGAAGGCAGTAGCCAAAGAACTAGCGCTTTTGTATCTATCCAGAATACATTTTTATCTATTCAAATGGATGATTAGGAGACTTGAATAGTACAAAGCCTTAAAATGGAGAAAACACAGAAAGTCAGCAAACTTGATAAAGACACAATTACCTTGCATTTGTAACCCCCCACATACACACCAATTTTAATTCTGCTTTTTTTGAAGATAAAATTCCAATAACTATTCACGTATGCTGAATTTTTGCAGAAAAACTGATGAAAGGTAGTTGAGAGACAAGTGGTAGTTCATTGCTCAGAAACCCATTCCATAATTCAGAGCAGTAAATTTTACTCTTTCCCATATTTAACAGCCTTCAAGAGACAAGTTCCTAGTTACGTATTTGGAGAGCAGCATTTCCTTGCTGCTTTTTTTGCTCAGTCTCTTTTGAGAACATAATATGGAGGGGAAAGAAAAAAAAAAATCACTATTTCCATTTCAGTGTGTTTAATGATTCCAAACCTAAGATTAGATCTACAACCACTACTTTAAAGACCGCGTGCCTTTACATAAGCAGCATGGAAATGAAAATGTGTGAAGCAATGGGCATTAGGGTTCCCCAATAAGTTAAATCATGAAACTGCTCATGCCATTGCAGAGAGCTTTATAGGCATCATAAGGGACTGTTATTTTTGATAAGTGTCCTTCTTCATCATTAAGGTGTATGCACGAAGAGGCGACAAATCTTACTTGTTGCTTATGCCTGGTGCTCCTTCTGCTTGTGAGTCTCTTTAGTATGGGAAAGGAGAAACAACACTACCTCCAAAGATTTCCCACACCTGTGAGACAGGATCTTAACATTTTTTATGACCTTCCTACAAGAAAACTGGTGTCGTGGTTTAGCCCCAGCCAGCAGCTAAGCACAACACAGCCACTTGTTCGCTCCTCCCTCCCCCAGTGTGATGGGGAGGAGAATCAGAAGAAAAAGGTAAAGCTCATGAGTTGGGATAAGGACAGTTTACTGGGACAGCAAAGGAAGAGGTAGTGTTGCTACAGTACTTAGAATATACCAAGCAGGTGATACACAACACAATTTGCATACTGTCTGGAACCCAATGTCCAGCCCATCCCTGAGCAGTGACGATTCCTCCCCAGTCAGCTCCCCCTTTAAATACTGAGCATGACTTCATGGTCTGGAATATCCCTTTGGCAAGTTTGGGTCAGCTGTCCCGCTTCTTGTGAAAACTCTATCCTAGCTGAAAACCAGGACAGCTAGATTTTGAAAAACTTTACTTATACCAGAAGAAAACCCCAACAAAATATATCTCCCTCTCTAATATTCACTCAGATTAAACCTGACTGAACTGCCTCTAAAAACCAACAGGATTCAGCCTAGGACCTAGGGACAGCACGCATGGGTCAAGGACCCATAAAAGTAGCTATTCAGGAAGACACATTGAAGTCTCTTTCTCCCTCCTCTTCATGCTGTATAAAGAAGGGACATGACTACAGGGAACATGCCTTATGATACTGCGGCAGACACCTGACATACATCTGAGGTAAAATGAAGGCCCACACCGGACAGGGCTGCAATGTCGCAGTAACTCCTCCATCAAGGCTTTACTTTGTGTCAGAAGAACAGTCCACTGAAGCACGTTCCTTGAACTGCTACCTTTGAGTAAAAAACTCTTTAATTCAGCTATACCTCTACCCATATCACAACAAACTTCAGGCACTGCTATTAATTTCAGTGACCCGATGGCATTTTTTGATTTAGCACTTGCCTGAAATATTCATGTCTAAGATAGGGTTTAAGGAAAAAAAAAAAAAAACAAAAAACAAACCCAACCAGGGAAACAGGGAAGAGATGGCAGTTTTACAGTAATTATAGATAAGTCCACGTTTAGAAAGAAACAAAAAGATCATGGATCCACAAACTCTAGTAGAATTCTCTTTTCTCTGTGCCACCCCTTGCAATCTCTCTTCCATTTTTGTCTCCCCCCTGCTTATAAGAGGTAAGTCCCTGTGGCAGTTTGGGACTGGATTTGATACCCCATGAGGTCTCTGACTGTGAAGCTGGGTGCCTACAAGATCCCTGAATGACATCCCACAGTACCTTTTCCACTTTCTGTCTATTTAGAGTCATTTTGGTTCTTGTACACAGAAGGATATGTACATGTATGGAATCCATACCTAAACTCCTGGAATCAACTCAACATTTGGCCTTCTCACAATATATATGCTTTCTTTGCAGCCATGTGTTTATTTAGGTCTAACTTTTCAGGGTGAGGGTCATCTGTTCCTTCGGGCCTAAGCAGGTTACACTTAGCTGACTATCTCCATGCATGACTCCAACTACAGTATTAAAATTTCACATGGTCAGTTCCTGGAATGATTAGAACAAATACAAGTGATTATATAAAAAATATTCTTAAACTACCTTCTGATTTTATGCTGCCACCACCACATTGCAAAGGCAAACAACTATGGATATTTGGGTACCTCAGCATCTTAATATTAATGTGTCCTCAGCTTAGATCATTTACAGTTCAGAGACACATAAATCCATCCTAAAATAATTTGCATTTCCAACTTGTGGGTGTGATAAAAACATCATCTAAAAGACATCTTCTTGCTCATACTTCGTATTTGATTTATGTAGCTATGTAGCCAGACTGACATACCTTCCTTCACCTTGCAAAGAAACAAGGACATTTACAAACTTCAGTGTAAAGCTAAACCACCCCAGGATGCCAATTCTAGCAAGTGAACTTCATCTGAGAAATCTTATCTTTCAGGCTAGTAAAAGACTATTATTTGTAAGATATTGGTTGGTACGAAGCCACAGGAATTGCAATTAAAGTATGCAAAATCAGAGTGGAATAGTGCTGTGTAAATTATGCATGTTTCTTATTAAATCAAATCCCTTTAACTCCTCTTCTCTTCCCCCCCTCCACTTATTACACAACTTGTCATCTCTTATTTACATGCCATATGATACACAACCCAAATAGAGAGGGCAAACATCCACAATATGTGCAGGAAAGGGAGATATTTGCATTTAAGACATGAATATGCATTAGTGGGCAACACATTCCAGATACATATTTTAAAAGTGAGACTGTTTATTTTGACAAGCTTACTGCTAGAAACGCCACTATGTGCTCCCTCATGCCTCACCGCACAGAGTTGGTGCTCTGACTGAATACACAACACCCATCCTAGAAAGAGCCGAGATCCTGCTAAGCCAATTTCAAAGGCATGGACTGAAAAGGAAGCCACAACACTGGCAGGTGGAAGCAGGGAAGTCTTGGGATAGAGGAAGAATACATTCGGAGCATTCTTTCTTTCCTCCTCCTTTATTTTCTTCCTGTTCTCTTTGCTCACTGTAACCTCTCCATGAAATTTGAGAATTCCTCTGAAAAACTGGCATCTGCTGGAAAAAAGTACCACTTCTGAAACTAAAATTGAAAACGACTGGTTTTGTTTCTGAAATCAAAATGGGAAACCAGTCTTCAAGGGAAAGAAGATAACTCCTTTCTGCATTGTTTTTTTTTTTTTTCCTCCTCCTTTGCCTCTGCTTTTCTCTCAAGCAAATGAGTAAGGCCCAAAAAGATATGGTTATTGCTTGGGATTTAAGTAAGCTTCATTCAGTCCCTTCTATTCCATATATTTCTTGTGTAACCTCAGGCCCTCACTTAAATCACCTGTTCTTGGATTCTACATCTATACAAAGAGCACAACAGTACTTGTCAGCCTCGCAGAGGTGTTACAAGCATAAATGAACTGGTAAACAAATGCTTTGTGAGCAAGGTAGATAAGCTAGACAGAAACAGAAAGACCAGCCTTCTAGTCAAGGCACTGAACTTGAGAATCCAGGCTCTGCCACAATTCTCAATTCTGTTTAATTCTTAATTCCTCATCCACTGGTGCAAAGGAACAATGCTTACCTTCCTCTCTAAAACACCTGAAGGCATTAGAGTTTGGGACATAGTTGGCCAAAGCTTAAGATGGCTTGCTTTATTGTTGTAAAAAGGAAACATCAATTTTCCCATTACATTTTTCAAGCTTTTATATAAAATATATATAAAAAAACCCCAAACACTTCTCTTTCAGCCAAAATGTTGCAACACATGGCTGCATGAAAGGCACTCAGTAGTTTTCAACTTAAATGTATGAATAGAAGTGTTTCCTCCTCACAAGTCCCCAGCTCCCTCTGTGCACTCTAACACCGTGAAATGCACAAACCCACAAATATTCTGTTTTCCACTCCTCTGTTTTCTTTTTCTTCTACTGTGAATTGATATACACTTAGAGCTCCCTCTCCTCTTTCTTCTTCCCCTCTCCTTTCTACACATCTACATGCTTCTTGCAGCTTTGTCCTGAGTTTCTGAGCAGCTGTCCAGAAATGAAGTTAGTTAACAACAGTTATCACAGTCAAATATGCTAGGCCTTGAGCAATGGGACTTGTAACAATCACCAGAATGAAGGACCCAAAGAGGTTATCATGGACTACTGCACAATTTGGGCTGTGCAATGTGCAGTAATTTTTTCTTGCGACAACCCTAGAGAACTTGTCAGATGTACTAGAATAAGTGTTTTTGTTGTTGTTTTTAACCACATAAAACATCACAGACATCCATGGTGTTTTATGGAAACAAACTCTCAACTGCATCACATTCACAATATGAGTTTCTTGGTTGGTTGGGTGTCGTGGTTTAGGCCCAGCCGGTAGCTGGGTGCCACGCGGCCGCTCACTCACCCCTCCCCCAGAGGGACGGGGAAAACGGGAAAACAACGGCAAAGCCTCGAGGGTTGGGGTAAGGGCAGTTTACTGGAACAGCGAGGGAGAGGGAAACAATCAACAACAGTACTGATAACAGATTTACCGAGCCAACGAACGACCGACCGCACACTCAGCCCGTCCCGGAACCGCGCCGAAAAGAAAGAAGGGAAAAAAAAACCGTGCCGCCCCCTTTTATGGTAAGCATGATGTCACATGGTATGGAATAGCCCCCCGGCCAGCCTGGGTCACCTGCCCTGGCTCCTTGTGAAATTAACTCTGTCCTTGCCAGAACCAGGACATTATCCACCCCTTATTCCATACCATTTACGTCATGCCCAGATTATTTCACAGACACTATTCTCTTATTCCATGGGCCATCGCTCTAAAGTGTCCATCGAGTTCATTTAGTCCATGGCTTTGGGTTCCATCTGCCATTACAGTCTCTCAGAGCAGGAACAATGGTGCGTGCTGCTGGATTGTTGCACGCTCCATCCACAGTTTTTTCACGGCTGGTGTATCTGGCGTGGTCCAGGCTCGCAGTCTGGACATCAAAGATGTGATTTTTTCGATGAAGTTCCTGGGCACCAGTTGAAGTCAGTTCTAGTTCCAAAGTCCATCCTTCATCAGTTTTGGGTGATTCTTATAGTCATACCATTGATACAGTATATAGTTATTAACATCATGCAATTTAATTTTATTGGCTATTTTCACCCAAAATCAAATCCCCTTGGGGTACACACCGGATTTCCCCATCCTTTCTCATCACCCACCAAGTGCACCCTGGTCCCTGAGCAAAAGCAATCCCGGAGATGGGCTTGCCTTTGTCTGAAGCAGGGATAACCCAAACTGTTTTACCCAACATATTTTTCATGCGCACTACAGGAACTTTATCTCCTTCTACTGGGCGTGGTAATTTTGATTGGGCAGGGCCAGCTCGATTGGCAGATCCCCTAGTGTTAACTAACCAGGTGGCCTTTGCTAAATGTGTGTCCCAGTGTTTGAGGGTCCCACCACCCATTGCTCTCAGGGTAGTTTTTAGCAGTCCATTGTACCTTTCAATTTTCCCAGAGGCTGGTGCATGATAGGGGATGTGATACACCCACTCAATGCCATGCTCTTTGGCCCAGGTGTCTATGAGGTTATTCCGGAAATGAGTCCCGTTGTCTGACTCAATTCTCTCTGGGGTGCCATGTCGCCACAGGACTTGCTTTTCAAGACCCAGGATGGTGTTCCGGGCAGTGGCATGGGGCACAGGATAGGTTTCCAGCCATCCAGTGGTTACTTCCACCATTGTAAAAACATAGCGCTTGCCTTGGCGGCTTTGTGGGAGCGTGATGTAGTCGATTTGCCATGCTTCCCCATATTTATATTTCAACCATCGTCCTCCATACCACAGAGGTTTTACCCGCTTGGCTTGCTTGATTACAGCGCATGTTTCACATTGATGGATGACCTGTGAGATGGCGTCCATGCTCAAGTCCACCCCTCGATCACGGGCCCATCTATATGTCGCATCTCTTCCTTGATGGCCCGATGTGTCATGGGCCCATCGAGCTATAAATAATTCACCCTTACGCTGCCAGTCCAAATCCACCTGAGCCACTTCGATCTTGGCAGCCTGATCCACCTGCTGGTTGTTCCGATGTTCCTCAGTGGCCCGACTCTTGGGTACGTGGGCATCTACATGACGTACCTTTACAACTAGCTTCTCTAGCCGGGCAGCAATATCTTGCCACAATGGGGCAGCCCAGATGGGTTTGCCTCTGCGTTGCCAGTTGCTCCGCTTCCACTGCTGTAACCACCCCCACAGGGCATTGGCCACCATCCATGAGTCGGTATAGAGGTACAGTGTTGGCCACTTTTCTCTTTCAGCAATATCTAAAGCCAGCTGGATGGCTTTCACCTCTGCAAACTGGCTCGATTCACCTTGTCCTTCAGCAGCTTCTGCAACTTGCCGTGTAGGACTCCATACAGCGGCCTTCCACTTTCGATGCTTTCCCACTATGCGACAGGACCCATCAGTGAAGAGAGCATATGGTTTCTCATCTTCTGTTAGTTTATTATACGGTGGGGCTTCTTCAGCACGTGTCACCTCCTCCTCTGGCGACATTCCGAAATCTTTCCCTTCTGGCCAGTCTGTGATCACTTCCAGAATTCCTGGACGACTGGGGCTTCCTATTCGAGCCCGCTGTGTAATCAGTGCAACCCACTTGCTCCACGTAGCATCGGTTGCATGATGTGTAGAAGGAGCCCTCTCTTTGAACATCCAGCCCAGCACTGGCAGTCGGGGTGCCAAGAGGAGCTGTGCTTCAGTGCCAATCACCTCTGAAGCAGCTCGAACCCCTTCATAGGCTGCCAATATCTCCTTTTCCGTTGGAGTGTAGCGGGCCTCGGATCCTCTATATCCCCGACTCCAAAACCCCAGGGGTCGACCTCGAGTCTCCCCTGGTGTTTTCTGCCAGAGACTCCAGGTAGGGCCATTCTCCCCGGCTGCAGTGTACAACACATTTTTTACATCTGGTCCTGCCCGGACTGGCCCAAGAGCTACAGCATGAACTATTTCTTGTTTAATTTGTTCAAAAGCTTGTCGTTGCTCAGGGCCCCATTTGAAATCATTCTTCTTCCGGGTTACGTGGTAGAGAGGGCTTACTATCAGACTGTAATTCGGAATGTGCATTCTCCAGAAACCCACAACGCCTAAGAAGGCCTGTGTTTCCTTTTTGTTGGTTGGTGGAGACATGGCTGCTATTTTGTTGATAATATCCACTGGGATCTGACGCCGCCCATCATGCCAACTTATTCCTAAAAACTGGATTTCCTGCGCAGGCCCCTTCACCTTACTTCGTTTTATGGCAAAGCCAGCCTGCAGCAGGATTTGGATTATTTTCTTCCCCTTCTCAGAAACTTCCTCTGCTGAGTTGCCCCATACAATGATGTCATCAATGTACTGCAGGTGCTCTGGGGCTTCGCCCTTTTCCAGTGCAGTCTGGATCAGTCCATGGCAAATGGTGGGGCTGTGTTTCCACCCCTGGGGCAGTCGGTTCCAGGTATACTGGACGCCCCTCCAAGTGAAGGCAAACTGTGGCCTACACTCTGCTGCCAAAGGGATTGAGAAAAATGCATTAGCTATATCAATTGTGGCATACCATTTGGCTGCCTTCGACTCCAGTTCATATTGAAGTTCCAGCATGTCTGGCACAGCAGCACTCATCGGCGGTGTGACTTCATTCAGGCCACGATAGTCTACCGTCAGCCTCCACTCTCCATTGGACTTCCGCACTGGCCATATGGGACTGTTAAAGGGTGAGCGGGTTCTGCTGATCACTCCCTGACCCTCCAGTTGACGAATTAGCTTGTGGATGGGAACCAGGGAGTCTCTGTTGGTGCTGTATTGCCGCCGGTGCACAGTTGTGGTAGCAATCGGCACCTGTTGCTCTTCAACCCTCAGCAACCCTACAACAGAAGGGTCCTCCGAGAGACCGGGCAAACTAGACAACGTTTCAATTTCCTCCGCTTCCAAGGCGGCTATTCCAAAAGCCCACCGGTAGCCTTTTGGGTCTTTGAAATATCCTTTCCGGAGGTAGTCTATGCCCAGGATGCACGGAGCCTCTGGCCCAGTCACAATGGGGTGCTTTTGCCACTCATTCCCAGTTAGACTTACTTCAGCCTCCAACAGAGTCAACTGTTGGGATCCCCCTGTCACACCAGAAATAGATATCGGTTCCACCCCTTCATAACTCGATGGCATTAGGGTACACTGTGCACCGGTGTCCACTAGGGCTTTGTACTCCTGTGGGTCCGATGTGCCAGGCCATCGGATCCACACAGTCCAATACACTCTATTGTCCCTTTCCTCCACCTGGCTGGAGGCAGGGCCCCTCTAATCCTGCTCATCATATTCACTACTCATCTCTTGCAGAAAGGACTTAGAAGTCCCTTCAAGAGAATCATAAGTGCAACCAGGCCTTCCACTTGATCTGGGGGGCTGCCCGGTGGAAACTGGAGCAGCATTCTTTCTGGAAGAGTCCCTTTGTACAGCTGTCTTGCCTTGTAGCTCACGTACGCGTGCCCGCAAGATTGAGGTAGGCTTCCCATCCCATTTCCTCATGTCTTCTCCGTGGTCACGCAGGTAAAACCACAGGGTACCTCGTGGTGTGTATGCTCCATATCCCCTCTCTGGAGCAGAAAAACGCTTACTTCTAACAGCTGAAATACGGGTTTGTGTAGGTGGGGAGTACGATATATCCTCTTTGAGTTGCCAGACATCCTGGGACAGTTTCTCCACAGCTGAGACGAGGGAGGAAGAAAGGCTCTCTTCATATTGCCGGAGTCGGCCAGCCACTTCGTCCACTGTGGGTGCCTCTTCACTTTTCCAGTCGATTACTGCCAGTGAGTTGGCGTACGATGATGGTGCACTGCGTACAAATTTTCGCCACATGGGTCGGGTACACTGGACTTCATCGGGGTCTGTGGGCAACTGTGCGTTGTCCGGATCATAATAAACCATTTCCCGCACAGCTAATTCCCTCAGATATTGGATACCTCTCTCCATAGTGGTCCACTTGCCTGGCCGACATACAACATCTTCGCTGAAAGGATACCTTTCCCTCACACTTGACAGGAGTCGCCTCCAGAGGCTGAGGGCCTGCGCCTTCTTCCCAATTGCCTTGTCAATGCCCCCTTCCCTAGACAAGGATCCCAGCTGCTTGGCCTCCCTGCCCTCCAGTTCCAGACTACTGGCCCCGTTATCCCAGCAGCGGAGCAGCCAGGTAATTATGTGCTCCCCTGGAAGGCGGCTGAAATCTTTCCGCATATCTCGCAGCTCACTCAGGGACAGAGATCGGGTGATCACTTCTGGTTCTGGCTCTTCTTCTTGTTCTCGTGATGGTCCCGGTTCGTCATCATCTCTCACTAAGCGAACCGATTTCCTTGTGTATTTCTTTTTGTGTATAGGGGCGACCGATACTGGTATGGGTTGATCTTTTGGCTCGGCTATAGTGCCTGTTGTGGGGGTCTGGGCAGCTGCAGTGCCTGTTGTGGGGGTCTGGGCAGCTGCAGTGCCTGTTGCGGGGCCTGTTGCAGGGGCTGTTGCAGGGGCTTGGGCAGCTGCAGGGCCTGAAGATCCGCTCTCCCCCTCTGGATGGTGCTGTCTACTATCAAGCAGTGTTTGATAGATTGTGGCCAGGGCCCAGCACAGCGCGGTAAGTTGTGTCTCCTTAGAATCCCCACAGCATTTTCCTTTCAAATATTCTACCATTTTATGAGGGTCTTGCAGCTGTTCGGGGGTGAAGCTCCAAACCATTGGGGGTGAGAAGGTCTCTAGATACCCACCCATACTCTCCCACATGCCGTGCCAGCCCTGACCATTCAGCATTGGGGAAAATCCCTGGGTGGTATTCTTGAAACAATTTTTGCTAACCCTGAACAGGAGTTGGAAAACATTCAGGAGACCTAGCAATAGCAATATACTGGCCTGAACATTCCAAGGGTATTCAAAATTCTCAAAAATGGTCATGACCAACCAAAAGGGAAAAGGGGAGGTGAGAGAGTGGGAGAAGGTATCCCCCCCTGTCTTCCCCATAGATTGGGTGCGATTATTAATCAATTCTGAAAGATACTGACCAAGGTACGGGCCTGACTGAAATGCTACATACAAGTACCAGCTCAGACTCATGACCGTCGATGATATCTTATCATAAGCCATTATCACACAGTACAACAATAAGAGAACAGGAACCCCTTTTCCAGAGGTGATAAACAGCACAGCAGGGATTACATAGAGTAAACTTGGGTTTACAAACCAGAGCCATGTGACCAAACAGAACAGCATTATGACCAGCAACTGTTTCAAGAACATTATAAATTCTTATAACAATTTTGTTTTAACACACTTGGGTCAGACTTGTCCTTATCACAACCCCTCGAGCCCCACGTTGGGCGCCAAAAAAGGACTGTCGTGGTTTAGGCCCAGCCGGTAGCTGGGTGCCACGCAGCCGCTCACTCACCCCTCCCCCAGAGGGACGGGGAAAACGGGAAAACAACGGCAAAGCCTCGAGGGTTGGGATAAGGGCAGTTTACTGGAACAGCGAGGGAGAGGGAAACAATCAACAACAGTACTGATAACAGATTTACCGAGCCAACGAACGACCGACCGCACACTCAGCCCGTCCCGGAACCGCGCCGAAAAGAAAGAAGGGAAAAAAAACCGTGCCGCCCCCTTTTATGGTAAGCATGATGTCACATGGTATGGAATAGCCCCCCGGCCAGCCTGGGTCACCTGCCCTGGCTCCTTGTGAAATTAACTCTGTCCTTGCCAGAACCAGGACATTGGGTTTGTTTATTTCATGGAATGACATCAAAGATGATATTTAGAGAAGGGGCTGGAACAGGAAAGACATGGTTTGCATAGGAATGCAACCCAATGGTTATTTGAAACATAAGCAACATTGTATTCATACTCTTTTAAAAATGTAAATTCTGCTAGGCTTATTTCCTGATCAGAATCCAAAAGACTACACAGAAGTTCAGATAAATTCAAGGCCACTCATCAAAATAAGTAGCTGAAACTAATGAGATCTTATAGTCTTTCCAGTTTCTAGCATCCCAAATCAATTCTCACTCTTTAGATGTGGCTTTTCAGAGCTTTTCTCAGTTGAGGCTGCAGCCTCTTACCCTGAACTCCAACTGACCTCAGTGGAAGACATGTGGTTATTCAAGAAGAGTGAGAGGAAGATCCTCCACATCTGTGAGCTTCAGTGTTAAAAAGGACTGCTATGTCATCTTCATCTGGCTCACCCCCAGATATACTGTGCTAAGAGGGGAAGCTACATTGACAAGGCACTAAACCCCAAATAAAGTCTTCCATTTTAGCCATAACTTCAGCGTGCAGAAAACCACCATCTTTTTGGGAGAGCATGGCATGGTACTTACATAGACATGCTTGTGGTACTCTGCTCCCCACAAGAGGCAAAAAAGCACTAATCTGAATTATTTAAACTTTCTGGCCACCAAGAGAGAAATGTTGTGCTATCAAGTGTTGAGTATCTTTAAGAGAATAGCTGGGCTTCAGAAAATTTGGGTCATGCCATTGATTTCACATACAACTTATTGTGTCTTTTGTCATTCCACTTAAGGACTTTCAAACTGTGTCTGACATTAGTTGTAATTCATCTTAGATTCACTGATATTTGCTTGTTAAATTCATGATCCAGAATGAAAAGTACGCAAATCAGTCAATACCATGGGACTTTCAAATATGTCAAGACACAAAAGTCAATATTACCTATCAGAAGATAACACAACGATTCAGTAACATTTTCTCTCTATAAGTTATGACAAGAGATACCAAATACCGAATGGGCAAGAGCAACCCTTGGGAAATAACAGGTCCTGAGTTAACTACTGAGGTTACTTGGGGCTGGGTTCCCAATCCTGGTGAAGGAGAGATGCAACTTTACTAAACATTGGGGGATTTCTGCTTTTCTGGATAGGAAAGGGTATCTGATGTGGCTTCACCAGGGTTTCGGGTGCATATAGAACACTCAAGGGAATACCACAATTAGTTTTGTGAACTGATAAGTAAGGCCACAGGGTGACACAGTCCTACCCTGCGGATACACCATATCCCCTTCTTTTTCAGTCTGTTTCGCAGTGCCTGCAATACTGCACACCACACTAACAGAAATGCTTCCACAGCTTTTGCTGAATCACGATTTTTATATTAAACACTGTACAGCATGCCAAAAAAGAGAAATTGAATTAACTGAAGTACCATAAAAATAGTAAGAAACTCCATAAGCTTTCAGCTGTTCTTTGTGGCCAAAGACAATGAAAACTCTAAGTTTTCTTACACAGTTGATGTACAGAATCTACTGCTGTAGTCAATTAAACTATCAAACTAGACCAGAGCACATAAGCATATGCTACAAGCAGAAAATCCTATGCATATAGGAGGACTGCCTAAATACCTTTACAGGACTACTTTGGCACTAAATTTACTACCTGTAATGAAACTGTTACATAATCTCAGGGTGAGAAATAATTTTCACGTAAGAAACAAATAAGGAGAACAAGCCTCTTAATGTTACTTTCTCAGAAAACTGGGAGAATTTAAAACCGGTACCATCAGAGAATATGCAATTGAGACAAGATAAATTGATATTTCACGTGTTTCTAGACGAAAATATCTCCTGTTCACCTAAGCATTCTGTTATCACACTGAATGGGATGCCAAAAGGGATACACTTTCAGACTCTTGTCAGCAGAAATTCAAAATTGAGGTAAACAGTAGCTAGGAAATATAGTAGCAGTAGCACTTCTTATATAGTCCCTTTCCTTCAGCTTACAATAACCTCATATCAGTCTAAAACTTGCAAACACAAGTTAAAATACTTCACTGTCCTATGAAGAGCAAGCCTACTGACTTGGATGGGACTATCCACAGTAACAGCATGGACGTAAGTGCTCCTGACTTGCAAATATCAAGGACGGATCATTCATTTAAACTACTTATAATGAACTTAGACACTTAAATGATATAACACAACAGAAGAACCAACAGCAAAACTCATGATAAAAAAAAATCATCTCTTCTGAGGAGGGAAAAAGAATCAAATGGTAGCACTTGTCAATATCTACAATAATTGCTCTATTTTTTCAAGTTTTTCCCCAGGAAAAAAGCAAAACAACCTAAATCCAGATAAGCCTAACCCACCCCAGGCCCGTTCTCCCACACAGCACCAGCAACTTCCCATCCTCACTTCACTTCTCTCGAACTTAGAATCACTTGTGTGCACAGCCACAAGCTGAACCAGATCCAGGAAATGATCCGGCATAGTCCACAAGAAAGCGAGAGCACGCTCTTCCCCACAGTTACTGCTCCACTGGGTCATTTCCCCAGAGCAGGACCCATGACAGTGGTGCCAAAATAACCTCACAGAGAAGGTACGGAGAAGTGCCCCTTTAGAGACCACATTACCAACCGAGACACCAAGGACTGTTCTGCAAACACCAGTAATTGTTTAAGGGTGAAAGCTGTTCCTTACTGAAGGCATTCCTAAAACAGCGGACTTGCCACAAATCGCACGGTCACAGAAAATGCAGCCCACTGATGAAGCTCAATTTGAGAAAGCCCCATAGCTAAAGGGAAGCTTCCTTTCTGCAGTCAATGGGGTTGTCACTGCATACACACTGATTCATGCACAATGAGCTAAGAGTGTGCATAAATGTTTGCACGATCAGTATCAAATAACCACATTCCTCTTCAAAAGCTCTCTATATAATCTGCAGGAAGATTCAGACCAATTATATATTTTGTGACTAATTATTCTAATTAAACTGACTGGTAGCACATTAGTGATTCAGACAGAAAACAAAATATTCAGACTTTACATTCTCCTCCTCCACACTCCAGTGAAATCTCTAATGTATCGTATGATGTTTTATTTATCTCAACCCAAAGGCAAAAATACACCGAGCTTTCCCCCAAATAAAGTATATCAGCTTCCTCTAGTATGGGGAGATGCTGATGCTGTTTACTGTCATCCTGTTTCACAGCTCCAGTTTATAAAACATTTCTATCTTGGCATACACTTCCCCACACCATCTCTGAGTACCACTGCAAGTAGTTGCAAACTGTTACCATGAGCTGCCTGTTGGCAGCTTCTTGGTGTACTGCAGCTATTGTATTAGACAGGTCCTTGCTGGTGGTTCACACCCCAGCAAGTCTCCAGTGACTTACTGACTCACCGCTATAGCCCCAGCTGCTCGCAATCCCTTCCGTGTATGTCTGCAAGGGGCTGACCGCTCTGTGAAGAGCGGGAACAAAAATCCCTGTATTTAGGACAGCTACTATCTCTTGCTGAGAATGGATGTCCCCAGGCTTTTGTACTTTTGAAAATAAAGCTGAGAAAGGAAATGACTGTCTTGTGTCACTTTATACAAGTAAAGCATCATTATATCCCTGTATTTGCATAGGGCATTCCAAAAACATCCAGAAAGTCTTCATTAAAGTGAAGACTTATGGCTCAAAGCCAAGTGCTCAGGGTAGTAATTTCCAGAATGGAGACTACCTGTGCAGCCACAGTTTCTCTTTTTGCCTGTGAATAATGATAAGCCTTAGTTACATGATGATTCCCTCCTTCCCTGCACTTCATCCCCACAGGTCTGCTGTCTCACATGGGGCACAGGACAGACCTTACTCCCAAATAGAGTACTGAATATAACTACAGGATTGTTTCTTCCTCCCGCTCCCTTTTACCCTGGACAAATCAATACACATCGTTTACTGCAGTGCTTACGAACATTTTACTCATGAAAATACTTTCTTGAAATACTGAACTGATATGGTACAATTGGCTACTTTCATATGCCTGTATTTTCTTTTGAAACTTTTAAAAGTCTTCCTGTTGACCTAAGGAACTTCTTCTATGCATAAGCAAAAAAGAAGAAATCCACAAAATAAAATGTCTGATAAATCAAAAGAACCCAGATTAATTTCTTTCTCTGGGTAATATTCTTAAGATGGCTGGCCTTGTAAGACCAAGAGCAGAAGATCATGATCTGCAGCTAAATGTGATTGGGAATTGGAAGTACTTCACAATCTGAAGAGCTCAGCACCGTGTTGTTTAAATCAATTCCTCACCAAGTACTCACATTAAAAAAAAAAAAAAAAAGAAGACTTTAAATTACCTTACAAGGTGCTGGTCCAGAGTTCCAATTGCTTCTAAAATAAGATCCAGGTGCTCTTAGAAGTCTAAAGCAACCTTTTAATTTTAAATTGCTCTTCACTGCATGTGCCATGAATGCTGATCTTTAACAAGCGTGTCTAAATCAAAACACTCCATACTGCAGAATAATTGGGTTTAAAAAAAAAAAAGAAAAAGCTGTAACAAGATAGCCCTAACTTAAGTGACAAGCCATGTTTAATATTTTCTCTAAGCAAAAGATAACAACAACAAAAAAAGAATTCATGTATGTTTTGCTCTCTTCATACTCCATGCTCCATGGTAAGCTACTTCTTTATCTCGGCTATATCAGACTTACTACTACTCAGAGACCTACTATTATGATTATTTATATTGTGATAACACCTAGAGACCTAGATGAGGATCTTACTATCCTTTGCAAATAAAGCAGAAGAGGTATTTCCTACCTCTAAGAACTTACATCTAAGAAGTTTATAAACACAGACAACAGCATGGCAAGCAATTGGGGAAAAAAGTCACCAGAGCAAAAGGAATACTTTAAGTCTGAGTTTGCATACATATATTTTTAGAACAAAACTGCAATTTGTGCGATCGGATAAGGTCCCTGCCCTGTAGGGGTTTAAAAGATCACCTTAACAGTGATGGTGAAGAATACATCCATCACACCTATACCTACTGGAATCTGCCACATGAAACGTCACCCTGCGGACATATCACGACCAATCACTTTCATACAGAGATATTGCAACTGCCGCAAAAAGGCATGAGTTTCCAACACAAAGAGTATCCACCCTCGTATAAACCTCAGTGAGTATGATCCCACCTGAACTATGTGCCAAGATTTGGGTCCTGTAAGGTTATTCCACTGAGAAGGAAAACGGGTTAGCAGTCAGGTAGCTTGGATGCAACTATTTTAAAATATTCATAAAAAAGTCAAATCACCAAAGTTTTTCCCTCCTTGCAGCCATAGATGTCCTTTAGACAAATCTCAGATTCAAAAGCCTATTCTCTAGACTTCTCTTGGGACCACTCACCACTGGTCTCAAGGCTGTGTTAAAGTTTCCATGCTTATTGCTTGGAATACAAATGAGATACAATCTCATTTTGATTCTACATTAGCGTCTCTTCCATCTTACCTTGCCTTCCTCTTACTCCCATTCACATGTACACGCAATCCCCAGATATGACTAGCTTGAGCCCTTCCAACCAGATCATTCAGGACTTTCAGGAGCTCTCTGTTTGGGCAGAACCACGTTTCTCAGAGCTGCCATAAAGGTGTAGCCTGGGATTATGAACATGGGCTGAAGGCAATATAGAACTGTAAGGAAATCAACAATCGTGTTATGAAAAAGCTCAAACGACACTTTTGGAACAAACTAATCAATCATAAACATTTCTCTTCAGTGCTGTGTGAGACACACCAGCCTTCCTTTGTGTTTCATGTAGTAACAGCAACCACCAGCACAAAGCTGACTTCTGAATGACAAACAGCGTGTAACTTGGTCAGCAGTTTATCAAACGGTTCTGCATGCATGTTATACGACTGCCTCCTTTTTAGCTTTTCCTCCCCACATCTATAATGAAAGGAAAAGGAAAAGGCAGGCAGATGGTCAGTAAATTATGTATTCTCACTGCAAAGATCCCCAGGAGTAGCCAAATTATACAACAGTTCACAAGAGACATCGAGATAAAAGTGTGTGCTCTTTAAATAGACTGACCTCCAACTCCAGCTGAAATCAGCAGAAAAAGCTGAGTGATACAATGAAGAGGAGGAAAAAAATAATTAGCCCACATCAGCTGTGCTCCAGTTAAATGGATAAGAGCACATAGCTGCTTTGAAAGAGGATATACAGATGGAAAAAGGCATACTATGACGATGTAAACTCTGTGAACTCTATCATTTTGCAAGAATCTTATTTAAAAATATTCCCAACTGATACAATTAAAGTGTATTCAAAAATATGGACTTTAGGGGTTTTTAGTATTACCGTTCCAAAAATAACACAAACAAACTGCTGATGACCAGCTTAGCAGAGAATATGTACAGCTCTTCTACATTATAAAGAAAAACTTCAGGCTTTTGAATGATTCCTTTAAGTGCGATAATGATTCCTTTCATTTTTTAGCTCCAAACTACATGAATTGGAAAGGTTTCCATCATAAAAGAAAAGCTCTGAGACAAAAATATTATGCAGTTGAAAAAGCTACACTAAATGTGTTATTTTCCATTACAACTGCAACTTGCAACCACCTTCTTTCCCACAGAAAGCAGGGACACCTGAAGGTTAGGACATGGCCACTTTAAATTGTGACAACATTAGATCAATCCTGAAAAGCAAACTATAAAATAAGTTTTAAAAACAAGCATGCAAGCCCTTCAAGCACTTTATTTTTTGTGCCAGTACTGCAATTTGATATTGAGCAGCAAATCCACAACTAACCAAAATCTGGGCAAAAATCTCTACAAGTTAAAAACCAGCATCACGCATAAGTTATATTAAAAAAAAAATAACACTTTTGTGAGGAATCAGAGTTGCATGTAGAATTTTAACTGTTGTTAAGTATAATTCTCACTCTCTACCACAGGACTAGTTATGATCACCAGTTTCCAATATTATTAGAGGATGTCAATACATTCCCAGTGAATAAGTTATATATACAAAAATGGGAAAATTTGGCTGTAATGTTTTGGACATGACTTCATCACAGAGCTGTTAAGTTGAACATGGGAGAACATTAAGTCCTACCATCCTAAGGAAGGAAGAAGGGACACTCCTTACAAAATACATTAATAGCTTCTTTATTAAGAGAAGGAATAAGATTAATGCAAAGATGGTCAAGGAACTGCTTTGAGATTTATATTAAAGAACCAAGGAAGCAAGCAGGCAAGCACAAGGCCTTGAACAAAATTAAGCACACACTGGGCTGTAAACAGACTACTGAAACATCAGATGATAACTGACAACAAAAAGGCAGTAACTTCGAACACAGAAACAAAGGCATAGGAATTTATATTATATATTCCTGTGCAGAACAGGAAAGACACACGCATGGCAGCTGGCATGCCCAATAGAAGCTGGAGAAGTGCAAGTACAGTTTTAAAACAGCAAATGTCACTGTCAGTAAAAAGCTCCTGCAGCCATGTGGAATCCGAAAGGACAGCCAGGGGAGTAAGGCTATTGAAACTAGTCCAGTTCACACGGCAGTGACACAGCACAAGCTTTTAAGTTTACACAAGTAACAAGGCTACAGTAGACTAATCAGCCTTCAAACAGCATTTAAAGTTAAATACAACAAGGTACAGTGATCATCATAATGCTTCCCTGAAGAACCATATAGAAGTGATGTAGTGCACTTGGTTCTATACCAGCAGGCAGTTCTATACCAATGGCACGCAGGAGCTGGCTGATGAAATAGTAAGGCTATCAATTTTTCCAAACATTTGAAAAATAAACCCCTCAAACTTCTTATTTTTC
Organism: Grus americana; assembly: GCF_028858705.1. Taxonomy (NCBI): domain Eukaryota; kingdom Metazoa; phylum Chordata; class Aves; order Gruiformes; family Gruidae; genus Grus; species Grus americana. The sequence continues at coordinate 121,983,212 of NC_072853.1, read as the reverse complement.
CCTTTGATCAAGTATATCATGGCCAATTCAGATTACCACAGTGGACAGTTTTCTACTTCAAAAACACCACGTCCTGGGTTGGTGGTGTGGAACAAAAACTGAGCATCTCACAAAACAATGAGATTTACCTTAGATAGTTGCAGTCAATATTTTATTTCAACCTAAATTATAAAGAAACTGACTGAACAATATACTGTATGCCTTTGGAATTGGAATCACTGCTGTAGCTCCCTATCAATAATTTCTAAGTTCAATGACTTACATGCTTTTCCAGGAGAGACTTTAAACCAAGAATTGGCTAATCACATATTTTTATTTTGCCATCTTTAAGTGTGACATTTTGAACAAAAGGCAGGTAAATTTGTCAAGCCAGATCACTAAAGTAACCTACATCCAAATAGTACAAACTTTGTGTAGTCTGTCCATAGTGCCCTGAAATTTTCTTAGCAAGTAAGCACCTTTGTAGAGCCAGGATTGGTAAAAGCTGTTTGCTTTGCTGTCAGTAGCTGTGGTGTGATGATGGTTGCAGCCACTCCAAGCCCTCTGCCAGAAATAGGGGATTTGTAGTAAAATAAAAAAACAAAAGTAGAAATCATAATTGTGATGTTTTACTTAGACACTGTCTTAGCTTCTGAAGAGAAAATGCGAGACACCTAAAGCAAAGCTGCAACAGAAGCGCAAGAACACCATTTCAGTCAGTGAGGTGGTCTGCAAGCTGTAACCTGCTAGGCAAAAAGCCCCTTTCTTGACACCTAAGATTCAAAACAGAAATCAGGATGGGAGGGTGTAATTTATCTAGAAATATGCTCTGGCATTATATTCTGCTTTGTGTATGCTCTGAGCACCCTCCATAGAAGATGAATACCACAAACTTTATAAGAAATCTCAATGCAGAGCTATGCAGATAATCGATATAACGTGGCTCTGCTTGGATTTCATGGGGTTTATATACAAAATTGTAAAGTTTTCAAAGGAAGAAAGAAAAAAAGTCAGTCCATTCAATTTTTTAAAAATTAAAAAAATTCAGACAAAGACTGAAAATATCTAGATAAGGTCAGCACATCCATATGGAAATGTAGCTTAGACACTTCAATTCTCAGTTTGATTTCATGGAGTCTGTATTCTGGGCTGATTACAACATAATTTATGTAATATATTTTTAAGCTACTAACAAACATGAGGGAAGATGAAAAACAACAGCTCCAGTGATACTGCTTTTACTTTCCTTTGCATAAATTTAAACTCCATCAATTCATATCAACAGCATGTTATCTTGTTATGCACTGATTTAAAACCAAACCAGCTTAATGAATCTGATATCCCCAGTCAATCAATATTTGAATAGAAGTCTTTTCAAAGAACATTCACATTAATTCAGACTGTTTTTCTAAATCAGTTATTCTCAGAGTTTCATAACTGCTTTTTCCCTACAGGAAACAATCCATATTAGGCTCTAAACCCCCTCCCAGTAAAAGCGGAAGAGGTTCAACTTGTTAACAATCTCTCAGTTCCATTCTGATGCTATAAGTTAAGAATTAGCATACTGAATCAAGTGAATTATCTACTTACAAACCAGCTCCAAAGATTCCTGTTTACTGTGGGTTTATCACAAACTGTCAGACTACTAAAGTCAAGTCAGGCTTAAAATCTGTCCTGGAGATGTGTGAAGTTTGTGTATCTGTAAGAAATAGCTCATGAGAGGCAGGCATATCACTGAGCTAATCTGAAATGTGCATCTGCCTGTCCACGATAAAAGCAGCCTTAGACTTTTCATCTAAGTTTAAAATATTACATATCTGATTGATAGATAAATTAAACTGCAGAAAAAGAGGGCAAAAGAATCAAAAATATATGTTTTTGGAATATTGGGCTGCTGGTGGCTGTATGGCAACTCCTCCAATGCAGAACTATAGTGTTTTTCCTTCTGGTTGATGCCAAAGAATACTCAATGCAGTCAAGACATGCTTAATGCTAAATGTAGCGATAATGCATCTTCCCGCTTCACAGACTGGGACTGGATTTCTGCAAAGTTCTCCCTAAGCCACATGAGCTACTGGTATTCTGTGCTACCTCTTCATCAGGAATCAAAACTTTCCTTTTTTTTTTTAAAGTAGCAGTAGCATTTTTCTAATTATTTCTTGTATTTTTATTATCAGCTCTTTGGTTTCCTTTACTTGCTGAATGCCTCTGAAAAAGCTCTTCTCAGGATCTAGATGTGCAAAAGTTTAGTTACAGTATTGCATGAGAAAACACATCCCAGCTTTTATTGTACAATCTCTGTTTTAATTTCTGAGCAAAAGGGAGAGATGGAGAGAAAAAACAGGCTCTTTCTTAAGTTCATCCTTCATGGTTGTTAATTCTTTTATCCTGACCTGCAAAAGAGCCACAACTGAAGGTTTCCTACCACCTGTACATTCCATGTTACCTTGTCTCTACCCAGAGGGACACATGTAAACAAAGATAACTCTCCCTTTAAGCACGTCTACCTGATGAGGCCATCATTCTGCTTAAAGGTTGTCCTTACAAGCTTGTGTACAGAAAGCCCAAGTGTCCTTTTTTGCGCAGTCAGGGATTACTGCTACAGATTTTAGAGAAAGGCTGATTTCTTTCTACAGTAGAAGAAAATAATCACTCTCAGCTAGCCAATAGAAAGGAGGGTATTTGCAAGCCCTCAGATCTATTCCTGACCATCTGGATAATATAAAGAGTACTACAATAAATACCATACATCAGTATTCAATCTTACAGGTGTGACAGACAACTTCATATCTATTCTATAAACGCATAAATTGTGGCAGATTACCAAGGCAGTTATCCAGTGTTAACAAAGAAGTGGGAGCACTGTAAAACATTCCTATTCCTGATATCTTCCTTAAATAATTTTGAATACATTTTGAATGGTCTCTTTTTTTTTTCCCCTCCATCCTACTCATATAACAAAACTACAAGGCTTGACCTTGTTTAAACAAGTAAATATTAGAAAACTCTTGTTCTATTAACATCACTGAGAACACTGCTTAAGAGTCACAGCTTTCATAGAAAGTTATCCTGAGAAAAAGTTGTGAAAAGTTAGTGAAGCATGAATTGAGAACCATCAAATAGACAGCATGGCTAAAGGCAGTATTTGCAAGCATGTCTTCAGATCATTAGCAACACTGATGAAAGTACAATAATAACAAAGAAATATTCAGAAATTGGGGGGGGAAGTAATTCAAGTGCCCTGTTTCTGAGGCAAAAAAAGCTTTTTTTTTTTATTAATAAAAAGTCATCTATTTTGTCAGGCATAGTATTTTGACCAAATGTGATAAATACAAGAATAAATGAGAACTCCCAGTTGTTTCTTGGTATTTCATGTCTGCAATCAAATTACTCAACAGTTAAAATAAAGGCAAAATTTTCAGGCAGCTTAAAACCATTCAAGACATTTCTACCAGCAACAAGACACAAATGTTTGCAAAGGCATAGAGATATCTGACAACTAAGCACCCAGCCTGGTTCCCTCCTTCACGGGTACAAATGGGAAGATATGTGCATAGTGCTGCTTGCAAAAATACTGATGCGCACTAATTGAAGATGGTGACTGGAGTATGGTTATACTGGAATTGTTCACAAGAAATGAACCAAGTTCTTCAATCATTTCTACAATCCCTGATCCACTCGACACTGAAACAGGATGTAAACAAGTACAGGTAGTTCAGATTTTCATCTAAGCTAGTCCAGTATTAAACTGATTTTTAAGCAGGTAACTATTTCCTAACATGCAAAAATGACTATGCAATGCCACACATCTTGTGATTCTTTCACTTTCATGGCCCTCCCAAAGGCAGATTTACCAGGCAGAAGGCTCCTGGAAACTGGTCCTAACAGCAAATCTTCCCAGTAGAGGATGCTCCAGGCCACAGGATCAGGGAGACACTATGTAGCTTTTACCACCTCTCTGTGTAAGTGCTCCTTCCTGACATCTCAGGAGTACACTTTTTTGTGTACAGTTTTTGTTCGTTTATGTAAATGATGAGAAAAAACTCTTCATTCTGCCATGACATGAAGACAGGGGACTGGAAGAGATTTAGCTGGACAGATACAGCCAGAAGGCAGCCTCCTGCTGCTGCTGCGGCAGGGGATCCCACAGCTCTGGTAGAGAGGAACCAGCCAGCCCAAACACAACCATTCTCAGTAAGAAAACAGGCTTCTACAACACAAGTTTTCTCTTTCTCTCCTTAGCGCATGCATTACGTTTCACAAACTGTGCTAGAGAGGCAGAAATTGCTGTTTGAGCTAGTGGAACATTATGATAGTTCATACATATTGACTCAATGTGACAGTATTTGACTTCAGTTGAGACAATCTGATTCAAATGAATTCCAGTTTAAAGACTAGTTGATTTAAAAAGACAGGAAAAAAAGCACTGTGGCTATGTTTAAATGGTGAGACGAGGAGGAGGCTCAAGAGAAAGCAGCAGTGATGGATAAGATAAAAGCAAAAAAGAGTTATTATAAACTGGATTTAAAATAAATAGTCACTTATTACTACCTGGGGTGTAAAAAGAAGAATATCTCATCAAAACCTAATGATGTTCATGTTTCTGAACTAGGCACACGAGGAAAGAATTCCCAGTACCAGCTTCTAATCAAATATTTGCCAACACGAAAGATTCACAGCCTTTAGTTTTCAGACTTCTGACTTTGCATAAGTAGTTGGAAGAGACCTCAGAGAGGAAGAGAGCTGTCTTTCTTTTTTTAAAAAGAATGGTAATCTAAAATGCAATTCCAGGTTTTGAGTTTATGCATATATGTTTGTAAAAATGTAATCAGTGCATTAGAAGTTGAATAGAATGTTATGAAAGACGTTCTGTAGGATATGGAGGAAAACTTCACAGTAGATTCCCTCCATGTGGAGACCTTTTATTTTTCCTGGAAGAGCTAATGCCAGGAGCTCTTCAACAGGCAAACCCTTAGAACAGAGGATGCCTCCAAAATATTAAGGCTTGGAAAGTAAAATATCCAATTAGATGAATTCAGGCCGACAACAGACCAAGATAAAATATTCAATTAGCCTACAGCCTGACCCCACAGATTTCCAGTGGTGCTTGAAAAAGATGAGCTGTCTTTGTCATTTGCACCATACAGAAAGACTTCAGGGAAATTTACCAGCAGCAGAAAGCAGAAGCTAAAAGCAAATCTTGGCAGGAACAGAGGTTACCAAGCAGTCTTGAGCAAAGAAGCATTCATTAGCATCAACATACACTTAACGAAAAAGGAGAAAGAAGAGTACAGTATTGAATTATAAGGATACAGTAGGCTATAAAGGCATATACCCAGGCACATTGCTGGAGTGTAAATAAAATCACAGCTTTCTGTTTGACAAGTTAGAACAAGAGTGGTCTAATGGCACCTGAAAAAACTCTTAAGCATTATCTTCTAGGAATATTATTCTGCCTGGTCTAGTGGAGGGTGTCCCTGCCCATGACAGGGGTGTGTGGACTAGATGATGTTTAAGGTCCCTTCCAACCCAAACCATTCTGTGATTCTAGGAATACTCCTTGGGAAATGAATGTAGCAGGATTGCTCCCATTTCTTCTTAGGTCCAAAGGTCAGTAATCAACACTTGCACTGCAAGATGTGCAGGGCACAGATCTGTGCACAAGACTAAGTGCTCTAAAGACCTGAGAGATCTGGGCAGTAGGGGCCAATCAACTAGATTGCCAGCTCCAAGTCAGGAATGGTAAGACTTGGGCCACATGGTGCCTTATTTAAAAAGAATCTCATTGCCTTTCTTTTCTGATAAAGGTCAATTCTTCCCCGTTGGCTTTCATTAACCAACATTTGCCCGAATCCAAAAGGTATTTACAATAAACCTAGTATTTCATTAAAGTCTTTGTCCTAAGCTTTGGCCAGAGAAAATGCAGGTAGCATTTCCAATTATCAGCCCCATTCTACATCCAGAAGAGGAGCTCCCCCAAATCTGCAAACAAATCAGAAGTTTCTTCACAATGAGAAGAGCTAATTTGATAATAGGTATTCAGAGAAAGCCCCTCCCTGCCACCAACTTGTGCATAATCTGATACAAAACATCTCGTCAGAATTTTGTAAATCCCTTTCTTTGTCAGTGAAAAATCTTCATAAGATGGTATGTTCATCTTACTGTTACCTTATTACTTACAACTAATTTTATACTGGATGTTTGTTCACCAAGTTGAAATCTTAGAGTGAAATCAGAAAAAGAATATCTAGAATCTGCTCTGGCATTAACTATTATTGAAAAAAAAAATCCAAACAGCCACCAAACATCAAATAAACCAGCCCACAGTGAAGTCTTGCAGCTCTTTAAAGCAGAGAATAAATCCCAAATCACTGCCTGAAAATCTCTATGGGAATATAGCAATAGTTTCTGGCACTGCATCTCTAAAATGTTCCGGAATAAACATGGTTCAAATAACCATCCAAACTATTCCATGTTCCATGATGGGCTAGATATGTGTAATTTTCAAAATACAGGACATAATGGTTGCCTTCTTATACAGTCACAGATGAACCAGAAGACTAAGATCCCAAATGGCATGGAGAAAATGTACAGGGATTTTCACTGTGTCTCCTCCAATACAGGAATAAGGGACCTAAAATAAATCAGCAAGTGGCAAGTTCAAAAAACAAAAGTAATATTACTTTATTCAACCACCACTTAAGCTGCAGAACTCTTATGTCCCAGGATATCAAAGGTTATTTTTTAAATACAAAACCTTTTAAAATTATTTTAACAAAGTTATGAAGTTATTCTACCAATATTTTTTAATTACAAAGACACAAACTCTTGTGTAAGAACTCCCTGAGCTGCAGATCATGGAGGTCTGGCATAGCAAGCTGGAAAGACACTTTTATATTTCCCTGATCTCACATTTCTTCACTGTCACCAATTAGCAGATGCAAGATGGGGTAAGACAGGCTTTGAGTCTGATTCTGTACAGCTGGTGGTAGTGGTAGCTCTTGTTTCTGATCATTAAACTTTCAGTTCCATCCAAATGCTTCATCTATTACTCTGTTTATTTACATGAACTGAAAAAGATTTATTTATTTGGCTTTATTTCTGTATGGGGGGTGTCTCTCTTCACAGTGCTTTTGTAGTTATTTTGGAACAGTTTGGTAGAGTCATGGAACATGTCAACACACAGACTCTCCTATTTCATGGCTTGTTGGCTTCTGTGGTGGGCTGTAACAGCCACAGATGGATAACATGAGAGACTTTTGGGTATCTATGGAAACAAGAAGCTGAAGTCTGCCTCGAGGTCTTCTCTTCAGATCCTTCCCCCATGCTAGGAAGGGGCAGGGAATCTCCCCCACACTCCAATATGTGGAGAGGCAAAACCAGGCAGCAGGTGCTGGGAATGGAAATGGGGAGCTGAGGCAGGTGAGGAGGTAAAGAGAAGGATGCTGGAATTAATTCAGAAATGAAACAAAAGAGAGAGCAGGACTAAGAGGAAATAGAAACAAAAGCAAATACAGATGAAGAGTAAGACTGTGTCCTTCTTATAGCTTGATTCCTAGGTAGCCTGTTCAGTAGGCTCCTCTGGTATTCTACACATTAATTAGTTCTATGCATTTCCAAGCTAACTGGTCTCTACTGTCTGTTTGCATGAGGGTCTCTGTGGATGTGTGGGGTTAGTGCTCAAAGCAAAAGAAAAAAGAAGACTCAGTTTTGTTTTTTAATCATGCCAAGCTAATCCTTGAAATCAAATGTCTTGCTAAATGACAAGTGAATGCCTTTTATTTCAATAATACCTAAATGAAAAGTTGCAGTTATGCCCTACACATTTTTATTAAAGCTCACTGAGTTTCACCAACTTTGTGACTTCAGATAACATTTTAATGAAAAAACCCCCAAAAAACCCCTATTTCAGTAAACAAACCTATCCATCCAAAAAAATTTCACCCAATTCCATCAACATGAATTTTAGCAACTGCATGTTGTCTTTGGGTGCTGCTTTATTTGCTCTGCAGTTACTTCAAGTTTAATAAAAACTTAGGGGAAAAAGCAAAAACTCCAGCTGGCTGTTCAACTCCACAAGCTAGCAGATACTCTATGTTCTGCTGCAGAAAGCTGTAAGAGTACAGCTACAGGAAGCGTCCTTGATTTCCAAACACGGCTACTGTCTTCCTACGCTCCTCTTCTCTTTTCATAGTTACAGACATCACGTTCCATCTGGCTACATCAGGCTATATTACACCTCCTGATCTCATGTAAATCTTGTATGACCAGACACAGCTCAGCCACTTACTCGACTTTCAAAATAACATGTGTACTTGCCATATGCAGATAACAACCTGTGAACAGGCCCAAGCTACTTTCTTATTCCTAAGAAGTTAATGAGAATTTCAGTGCTAGCACATCTCGGCTGAAGACTGCAGTGTGATATGCAATCAACATTTACTACACAAGGACACTAACACTGCAGGTGGGTAAAATAATCATTGGAGCAGAGGAATTTATTATCATGTACCTTTGCCTGATTCCACTACCCCATTCAGCCATTCAGCATCTGAAGCTTAGTCCAGCAATTAAACTCCTTGAACACATTCAAATCAATACAGAAAAACAGCCATCAAATTATTATCTTAAACAGTTTAAGTAGTACATTCCCCCCCCCCCCCGCCCCCCGCAAGTGTACCTGCCTAAAACTAAGGCCAGATGAGCTAAAATTCAGCCCCAGATCATCAAATTGTCTTTTTGTACATATGGCTAGCATAATCTTAAATTCTGCTATATGACACACCCTGTCATCTCAGGCTAAAAATACAAACTTCATGTGAGAGGGAGTAAACTGCTGATTTTCCTAGGAGACACAATATATCTTTTTAATTCTGGATTGGTGGAGATAGTGCTTTTTTTGGAGGGGGGAGTTGTTTACAGGGAAACATCTACTCAGACAGGAAGAGAAAAACAGCAAGCATATCAGGGCCAGAACTGAGGACAACACTGAGATTTCTTTGAGTACTTGTCCATGTCCTGCCTGTGTTCCTAATACTTTCACATCTGAGGAGTAATATGGCCACTCTCAGATGACCTACGGAACTACAGGCCAGTCAGCCTCACTTCAGTTCCTGGGAAAGTGATGGAGCAGTTAATCCTGGAAACCATTTTCATGGATGAGAAAATCAGGAGTAATCAACACTGCTTCACTAAGGGGAAGTCACGCTTGACCACCTTGACAAATTTGTATGAAGAAATGACTGGCCTGGTAAATGAGGGGAGAGCAGTGGATATAGTCCGGACTTCAGTAAGGCCTTTGACACTATCTCCCATAAGATCCTTGTAGAAGAGCTGTTGATGTAGTGGATAGATGAGAGTGAGGTGGACTGAAAACCAGATGAATATCCAGGCCCAGAGGCTGGGCATCAGCAATGCAATGTCTAGTTGGAGGCCAGTAACTAGTGGTGTACCACAGGGGTCAATACTGAGTCCAGTCCTGTTTAGCATCTTCACTAATGATCTGGATGATGGGGCAGTGTGTACCCTCAGCAAGTCTGAAGATGACACCAGACTGGGAAGAGCAGCTGATACACCAGAGGGTCATGATGCCATCCAGAGGGACCTTGACAGGCTGGAGGAATGAGCCAACAGGAACCTCATGAAGTTCAGAGGGGAGTGCAGAGCCCTATCCTTGCAGAGGAATAACCCTATGCACCAGTACGTGCTGAGGGTCACGACCAGCTGGAAAAAAGCTTTGCGGAAAACAACCTGGGAGTCCCAGTGGACACTGAGTGGAACATGAACCAGCAACATGCCCCTGTGGCAAAGGCACATGGTATCCTTGGCTGCATTAGACAAAGCATTGCCAAAAGATCAAGGGAGGTGATCCTTCCTCTCTACTCAGGATGCATGAGGCCACACCTGGAGCACTCGGGGAGGATCTTATCAATGTATATAAATACCTGAAGGGAGGTTGCAAGAAGACAGAGCCAGGCTTCTTTTCAGTGGTGGCCAGGACCAGAGGCAATGGGCACCAGCTGAAACATCGGAGGTCCCCTCTGAACATCAGGAAATACTTTTTTTACTGTAAGGGTGACCAAGCACTGGCACAGGTTGCCCAAGGAGGTCGTGGAGAAGTCCTCCTTAGATATATTTAAAAAATATCTCACACAGTCCTGGGCAACTGGTTCTAGATGTCCCTGCTTGAGCAGTGGCATTGGACCAGATGACCTCTAGATGTCCCTTCCAACCTCAGCCATTCTGTGACTGAAAAACCACCACACCAAAAAACCACCAAAAAAACCCAAACCAGAAAAACAAGCACATTTAAAAAAAAAAACCAGCACACATATGCCATTTCCAATCTCTGGAAAGAGCACCTACCCACTCTACAGCAGCATTGGTATTTTCATTTCATTTTTATATGTGCGGGTGGCATAATTTACACAAACATACACATATGCACACACAGTACTGCAGAACTGAAAAAAAACAATTCTCAGTGACAGGCTGGCATGCTTTATCAAAATTTTCCCAGAGACAAATATGCACAGATTTCTCACTTTCAGGGATTGTCTGCATCTGTAGAGATAATCCATCACATCCTAGTGTCTCTGATAGCATACACAATGCAATCCCATCAACTCAAGCCCACCAGCTTCAGCTGCATCTGGCCCAGTAGGGGCTGTGTAGTCAGCCCTCTGTACCTTCCATACTTTTTAATAGCACAGCTGCATACAAACCACATCCTGTATTTCAGGCACCTTCAACCCAACTGCTCCTTGTTCATAAATCCTCCACACAACCAGAATATGTGATCAGTATGCATGTTTCAGTACTACTGGATTTTGCTACAGTCTATTTAGTGACATCCAACCTACAAGGGGTTTAAGGTATCCGGAAATTCAAAACAAATTTGTGAAGTCACTAAAATCCATAGATGCAAAACTTTTAAGTTCCACTTTGGGTTATCATTAGTGATTTCTATGTTGAATATACTCACTTCACTGGTAACTACATATTTCTTTAAATTTTTAGTCTGTCTGCTGTCTCAGGTCTTGCTGGATCATTGATTGTCATCAGCAGAAGATTCTCCCAGCCAAATTATGTCTTCAGCTATACCTGAGTGACTTTGCTCAATTTAACTCAGCTATTGGAACTTAATTAAAAATTCCGTTGAGAATGTGTGGGCCAGAATAGGAAAAGGCTCATCATGTCAGAGCTGCATTAGCTTTGCAGTACTGATAGGAACATGAACTAATAAAAACTTTTTGTTCATACTAAAATGAATACCCTGGACTTTCATTAGACCATAGGAGCAACTGACATAAGATGAGAATTGTATCAGTGAGCAGATCTGTTCCGCAAGAATTACTCTATTCAGACAATCACTTTCCAAATTAAAAACCACATCAAATAAAGGGAATCTCCATTACAACATAAGAATATATAATTTAAAGCTATTTACTCTGTTCATACCTGGCCACTGACAAATGGTGTGAAATGCATTCAGAGTTATACAGAGAACTGAAATGACCCAAAAGATTTCAGTCTGTCCTGTTAGGCATTTCTTTTATTCTGACCTTTAGTCCATTGCTTGGTTAATTTCTACTATTTGAGTGATTACATACAGTGCAACTAAATGTTCCTTTCTACATTGCTAGCTAGAATTATCTTTTTGGGGGACTATTATATCACCTTAGATTTCATTTACATGAAGATACCGATTTTGTAGCACTAGGACAATCAAGGGAATTTTGCTATGCGGGTGCTGACCCTGCACTGGAAAAAATTCAGAGGTCCATAGGTCAAACCCACACAATTGGAATTACTCGAACAAAACCCCCAAAGTCTGACAGACTTGGCTGAAAATCATAAATTAAAAGCCTCATCAATTTAGGCTTTTGTTTTCTGCATACGCTCACAGCTATTATTTTTTTATCTTTTGATAGATAACACAATCTTATTCTGAATGCTGAAACTGTTGAATAGAGAAAGATGAATGCTCATTCAAAATAAGAACTGGGTTTAATACATTCCTAATTTTTCCCTTTAGCTTGATTAACAACAAACACTCAAGTATAACTTAAGTAAAACAACTACCAAGATTTCATTTAAAATATTACATTCCATTCTAATTTTCTTTATGTACAATTTACATGTCTGTAAGAAACTTGTTTCCATTTATGAATCAAATGGTTTCCAAGAGTAGGTAAAATAACATGAAGTAGGATTTTCATCAAATATGCAATCTGTACTATAAGGCAAATTGATAAGGCAAACACATTAGTTTAAGTTACTAACTTCAACTGTGATTCCAACTGTAATGCTCAAAATTGCAAATCAAACTACTCTGCCACCAGATTTCTTGCCAACTAGTAATAAATACTACTCTCTTCCACAGCATTTTTCTTCTTTAGATTGGGAAATATCATGGTCACTATCATTATCTCTGCTATTATATAGCTTTCATGAAACAAGAGGGACTAAAGGGAAAAGTTTTATGACGCTTCATTCTTTAATCATCTTAATTTTTAATCTAGACTCCAAAGAGAAGTTCAAAGTATCATTAAGAGTCTGATTCAAAGTGTGTTAGAGTTAATGGAGAATCTCTCTTCACTCTACAAGATTATGCCACAAGCTTCAAATTGCTTCTTCTCTTTATTGTTCTTGTTATTTGAATCTTGCCTCAGTTTCTCTGTGCCATTCTAAAGCATCAGAAGAATAATTTTTACCCTATTAAACACTCACCTCAAACCACTGGCCGTGCGACTGCATTTTAAGGATGACACAAGGATCTGGTTTTGAAAGGGCATCCCTGTCCGATATGCCTTTGCATGCAACTCGCAGCTCCACTTTAGTCAGGCATGGGCTGTTAAAAATTCCCAGGGTATTGGCTGCTGATTCATAGATGTTGCTCATTTTCTTCATTCCTTTTTCTGAAAGAGAAAAAAGGTCCATTAAGAGCAGTGCACTCACAGTACAGTCCTTCCTTCCATGTAGAAGCCAATGCGATGTTCTGCTAGGCAATGGGGCCTCATAATTGTGAAAGAGATCCAGAGCAAGAGGGGAAAAAATAAAATCAGAGGAATACCTATGAAAGAAAAAAATACATCATCTTCTATGTTTAGAAATGTCAACTTCAGAATGAAACTTTCCACCATGCCCCTGATCTCTAGGGGTGAACTGTGACCTAGACTTCCAGCTCTGTTCCTGTTTGTAGAGCTGAGTTTCCCCAAGCCAAAGGACAGACAGGATGGTAATTCTGAATTTCTTCTGATAACACCTTATTCCAGTAACAAGGCTAAATTAAATTTGTTCAGCACTCCTTCAGTCTGCTTTTATTTCTACATACTCCCTCTGAAAAGCCTGTGCTTCATCTTACACAAACTTTTTGTGTAAATGCTGTAGAAGGCCCCTTTCATATCAACCTTAAATTCCAGAATACATTTCATTCGATTTCCATGTTCACTGCAGAAGATTACCTCCCCCTATTCTGAAGCAAGTAGTCAAGATTGATGTTTTAAGTAGAAGGGCAGGATATTTATGCTGGCAAATCTTGCGGTTTTAAAGTGTCTGTGCTCTTTTGGGTCAGGAATCACAGTTACATGAACACAGATGGCTGGAATAGTGGGAACCTCTGGCCCTTACTTCATTATAAACACTACCACCAATCTTGTAGCTCAAGCCTTTGCTCTCAAGAGAAGAAAAAAAAAACCACAACATTTTTAAACACAGAGCTTAGAAAAAATCACTATATGATCATTTTTACATCAATAAAGAATACAGGAAAACTTTAATTTGCTCACTTGCTCTGAGGTTCACAGCCTGACCCTAAAAATCTGTCTACTAATACAAGAATTAGTGCCTTCACCCTCCCTTACCCCATACATAAGAGCTGCAAAGAAATTAAATTCACACTTCTAGAGGGCAGATTTAGTTTACCAGATTATCAACAGATTTTTTTGTGGTCTGTTTCAAACCTCTTCACTATCTTCCACAACACACTATTCTCAGAGGTTAATGATTTTTGAGAACAGTTTTGATAAAAGTTAAATTTTGGTGATATGGAAATGAAAGTGAAGTTTTCTTTCCCCAACTCTGCGAAGTTAAAAATAAAAACAAAAACCACAAAGCAACACCTTCAGAATATCCATTTTTCCTATGAATTAAGGCAAAATTAGAAAGGTATTTCTAAATTCAGGGTAAGAAGAGCTGGCAATACAGTGTGGACCTCTAATACATACAGATAAGCTTCAGGAATGTAAGTCTGAATGATGAGGCAGATGATCTGCTCTCCTTGCAGATGGGAGAAAAGCTTGTTAACAATTTACAATTCTCCAAATCTACACAACAGCTTACTGTACTACCACTGATCTGCTATGAAAACCTCAGCCTGCTGGGTTCTGTATCTTTGGAAGTGAAGTGGGGGTGGATGGAGTCTACCCACCCTCTCTAGCTCAGGCTCTGCAGTGGTAAATCAGGCTTCTTGAAACGTATGCCATGCCACAACGACAGTGCCTGACATCCTAAGATCAAAACAGGCTCCTTCAGCCCTTCCCAATTATCTGTAAATGCTGTCACCTAAACTATGTTCCCTTGGATTTACCACTAAGAAAGAAACATGACCAGGAAAAAAGCAAAACTGAATAAAATATAACATAGCCTAACATCATTACCTATTCCATAAAGCCCAAAGAGCACACTCAATTTCTACACAGTGTATTCCTATACACTAGTTTATCTTCTCATACATTTATAGCTAAGACTCTTGACACTGCCAATAGACCAGCATCTCTCAAATCTCAAAATCTTTTACAGGGTGGAGAACAACATTTTGTGCTGGGTCAATTCACATCAGTGATGGCAAGATCATAGTCCTAGCCTGAAAGCAACAGCAAGCAGAGGGAACCGGGCTCCAGCCTAATCAGAACTACTGTGGTAAAAATCATAATTTGAGAAGCGATGATCCACACGCAAGAGGGATCTGACACCTCAACTAAGCACAACAATAAGTGTCTGGAAAAAGTGCTACCAAAAGCAATGATTCAAAACGATGTTTGGGAGACTGAGTTTCTTCTTTTTGTTGTTTTTTTTCCTAAAAAGAGAACAGATTAGGGTGGTGGTGATAATTTTGACAAAGCCACTGAAGGCTGCTATTTAGCTAAAAATTACAGAGAAAATTATATGTATTTATATGTATTTTGCTAGCAATCATCACAAGTCTGTTTTTTTCATTCTATTTATAATATAGCCATCATATATGATGCCAGGTACCTACATTTCCATCAACTGGGATTACAAAAAGACTGTTAGAAACTGAGGTGGAGGCAGGGACTCTTGTCTAATTATTTGTCATTTTATAATTCCATCTCCTTCTGAAAGCTGCTCAACAAGCTCATCCTACACATTTACAAGACATTTTTACATGTTGCCCTTTCCAAATTGAAATCCATTTGAAAATTGGGTTAATTCTGTCTCATGCACATCTTATATCATTAATGAAATGTCATCCTTTGTGCAGAAATAGGTCGGTGATTTAATTAAACCAGATGATTTCAACACTAAAGAGAAGAGGAAAAAGTAGCAGAGTGAGGGGGAGAGATGTATTTTTCTTCCTCCCACAATAATTATACATTGATTTTTTAGAACAGCGGGTAAGTATAAAATTATATTTCTTTTTATCTCTACAACTATTACTTCAGCTTTTACAAGTTCTAAATTTATCAATGGAAAAGATCAAGCCACAGTCTTATTCTTTTGTCCCATTATATTCTTCTTTTAATATAATCACCAGCTTGGGCTGTTGTACTGATGTCATGTTACCAGGAAGCTGGGGGCCTGGAAAATAGATTTTGAGCCTACTGGAGATGGCTAAAAAAAGTATTATTTTACGTAAACATAGACACATTAGACTGCGTAAGAAGTTTTTTGTCAATTAACTACGTACATTACTGATGGAGGAATAAATTGCTCATTTTTTCTTTGCTACAAACTCTTTCACTTCATTAGAACCTCGTTATTTTTTCAATGTCCATGTGGCTTTTATATTCACTGATTAAGAGCTGTATCTGTGAAAGGAAAATGACAGTGTAGATATGAAAGTGAACTAAGTGACAAGTCACATACTACTGAAGTTTCCAGTTCATTGCTGCATACATTCTCTTTCATTTCCTCTGGAAAAAAGGAAAAGTGTGTATCATTATATGCTTCCCACACAAACTCATTAGCCAGTGCTAGACTGCACAAAATGAGGGGGCAAGACCAGGCCGTATGGTTTCACCTCTCCATGGTGAAACAGCAAGGAAAAAGCAATACCAACTGCAAAAAAATGGTTTGCCATCTTAAAGTACACTGTGAAATCGAAACACGTACTATGTTAACGGGGGTGGGGGGTGGAAGGATGGGAGACCTTGATAGCACCATGTACCCTATGGAATATAAAGAAAATGTGAGGACAGTTTCAATCTCCCAAAAATATTCTACATCTCACATACTTAGAGCTTATTTAGTAGAAATTAATGATTAATGTGCTCTTTCGACAATTTTAAAGAGATTCATGGTTCAGAGGGATCTTACTGATGTATATAAATTCCAGGAGTGAGGGGGAGGATATAAAAAAAACATGAAGCCAAATTATTCTCAGCAATGCCCAGTGACAAGATAAGAGGTAATTGGCACAAACCGAAATACAGGAAATTCTGATTAAAGGAAACTTTTTGTACTGTAAGGTTGGTTGAACACTGGAACGAGCTGCTCAGCAAACTTGTGGAGTCTCCATCCTTGGAGATACCCAAAAACTCATCTGGACATGGCCCTGAGCAACCTGCTTTGAGCAGGGGTTTAGAATAGATGATCTGAAGAGGTCCCTTCCAACCTCTACCACCCTGTGAGGAGGAGATAATCAAATTGTAAACTTTTTAGGATACAGATTGCCTTTGTGATGTGTTGTTTTTCCTGTGCTTAGCACAGGTGGGTACTAATCTATGATTTGGGCTCCTTGGCTCCAAAACCATTCAGAAAAACAAAAACCAGACATGAGCCCAGCACTTCTGGTAACTAGTGCTACATAGGGTCCTATGCATAGATATTTCATTAAAAGCACACAAGTCAGAGGTTTGTGCCTGGCTAGATAACTGGATTACACTGAAAACCAGTATTACATGTTTGCCAGCAATGTCGTTCTCCTCTCAGAGAAACTGAATGGCTTAATGTTTAGTCATCTAGTACCTACAAAAGTAAGGATCTCTGATGTGAAATACAAACCAGTACATGCCTCTCTCCAAGACAAAAAGCCTTGAATTCAGCTCACACAATCAATCAGATCCACCTTGTTACAAAATGGTGATCCACACAGGGCTTTAGAGAACATCACCACAAAACGTAACCAGGCTCCTTAGATTAAATAAATCTAAAATGTTATCTGAATTCAGATTTCAAGTCTTCTCCTCTGCCCACTCTGTCATTTTACTCTCCTACACACACACAATCTCCAAAAGCTTTTCTGCAAGTTGTCTGGGTGAAGTATGGAGAGATTGCTTCTCTATAACACCTTGCAAAGAATCAGGGAAACATGTACACTCAGCCTCACCTTCAGGTAGTAAATGAGTAAGGAATGAGAAAGACACTGAGATTAAAAGCAGTAACCTGTGTGCTCTGCATTTGGAAACAGGGTTTGTTATTTAGAAGCCTGTACTCCAGACCAAAGTACATGCAAACGGATTGTTGGGGGTTGCAGGTTTCTCATCACAATATGTTGAGGGCTGTGTCCGAATCATTTGTTTTACTGGCACCCTGGGGGTGAAATGAAAACAAGCCAATAGCATTTGTCTGCTTCTGCAAAAGTAAACAGAAAGACTCTGCTCCTGGAAAGGTAAATGATGTTTACGGTATGTCCATGCAGTGGGAAATACTCGAGTTATATGAAATAAGAGCTGTGAATAAGTGCCTCCAAGAGACGGCAAGACCTAAAAGCACTGGATGTTGCAGCACTAGCTGCTCCTTACTTACTTATACTTACAAATTATGTATAGGAGAGACATTTACCATTCAGGAGCAGCTGAACTCTCTAGACATAAAGCTTTGAACCTACAGTTTCTTCCAGGGTTTACAATTTAATAAAAGTAAATATGAAAACCAAGCCTACAATTAGCAGCTTAAAATTCATAAAACTCAGACTACCAGGTTCTGCTGGAAAACAGTGCTCCACAGTTTGGAAGAGATGGAAAATCAGTTTTCTACATTATTAAGAAATGCGATCCTTGTAGCTCTAGGAAAGTTGTTTCCTCTAGTTCTGTTCTGGATTCTCAGTTTATGTTACAACTCTGGCAAAATCAAAATTTAAGTAGCCATGTTCAATTTTAGGTGAAATCACCAACTTTAAGTGACAAGGAGAATCTAATTAAATAAAATGCCATTTTGAAAGTATACTAAACTTTCTATAGGGTCTCATCTGAGATCCAGAAAAGTTAATGAGAAAATAACCCATTGATTTCAATGAAATGGGCAGCTGAGTAATATAATGCCTTAAGCTATCGTGTCTTCTCTCAGTGTATTTTATCATTTGGCAAGACAGCAACGAAAAATGATCACCAGGCACAGAGGGTTCAAGTGCTTCAAAACCACCTCTTGGGGCCTGAATCAAACACCACTAAACTTATTCATTGGCTTCAAATGTGTATTTCTCAGGCCTTGAAAATTTTATGTGCTTCTATTCTGTCTTCCATTATGACGTGAGGCCAAGTTACACAAAATACACTAAGAGCAAGATTTATAGAAAAGGGTGAAGTTACGTTGGGTCTTCAGGTAGAAGAGTTTTAAAAGGTTGCTCTGTTTAGTTACCTGTTCAACTCTAGCAGAATGTAGTCCATGGACCCCTTCAGGGAATGATACTAATTGAGATGAGTGATCATTTTTCTTTAAGAAACTTTATGTGATTGGGAATTCCCAGACTTAATGAATTACTCCATCAGTTGTTGGCATCAAGGCTTCCTTGGTTGTGAAAAGCAAACCCATTCCTTCTCATTCAGCTGTGTGGGTGGCAAATCAGCAAATGAGGAAAGATAGGAATTCATCAGGAGGTCCTCATTCAGCAAGTTGATTAAATTAATATTCCATGTGCTTAATCAGGAACTTGTTAAGACACCTGGCTGGCCCAGGACTGAAGACAGGCAAGCAAGAGCCCAGAGTGATAGTAGAGAAAGCAGACCCATCTTTATTGCAAATGTATAGCAATGATTGAGAACCAGTGATCAGCCACTGAAACTGATTCATTCATTGCCCTCCATTTCCTCTGTAAAGCAACATTTTTTTTCCCCATAGCATTTTCATAGCATAGGATTTTCTGTAACTCCTGTTATACTGTTTGACCAACCTCATTATGAACTATTTTTTTTCCTTATGTCTAATCAAAATTCCCTTGTTGCAGCTGTGACCATTCCTTTTGGCCTTTCTCTGTGCACCTCTGGAAACTTACTTCACATGAACAACCAGTACTATCTTAAAACATGGTCATTTAACTACTTATCTTTGACCATGCTCATAGACTCCTGATTATCAGCCATATATCTAATCACTGCACAAGACTCTCCGCCTATCAGTAAAAAAAATTATTCTAGTCAACATCAACTACATTATAAATTGGTACAGAAGCTTAAATGATCACGGCTAATACAGACAAAATGCTAGCTGTCAAAATTGATTTGAATATAAATTACTGTATAACAAGAAGTCAATAGGTTAGCCAGACCCCTCCACAGGACAGTTTGTGCAATTAAAAATATGATTTTTCCTCCTTCCTTTTGATTCTCTGACTCATACAACAATTAACAAGGATTAAAGTTACACCTACCAAAGTTTGAAAAAGCCTTGTGCAAAATGAGCAATAAACCCAGTAAGCAAGGAGGATCTGGAGAACCCACAGCAGTGCTATTGTGAACAATGAGACAGATCTGATAGTCTAAGTAATTTATTTGGACAGAAGGGGAGAAGGTTCAGAACAAAGTGCCAGCAGTGTAAATGGAAATATACACACACTGACAGTTCAAAAGGACTCATTACCATAGAACCAGCTGGTTCAATTATAAGGGGAGAAGGGAAAGTCACTGGAAACACATTGAGATATCTAATGTATGACAGAACACTGTACAAAAGTGTGCTGCACCTAAACAAATAACCCCATTTCCATTAAAGGAAGGGGAATACCCCACAATAACTGGAGCACTGGGAGATGCTCGAATATGCCCAATTCTGGATGCTCTGAACAGTCCCCACTGAAGTCAGACTGACTTGATGGAATGCAAAGTACCTGTAAGAGTCAACAGCTAAAATACATATATTCTGTTACCCTCTATTAGAAGTCCAAATCTAAGATTCTCCATTGTTCCTTCAGAATGCAGCTAATGCCATCAGTCATCTCTTACTTTGCGAAGTTCCCACTGTCTTCCTGCTTACGACGCTATAATATGCGGAAAACAAAACTAAAAATCATTAATACAGAAGACAGGAGACTGAACAGGTAAAAGATCAAAATAACTTCCCTAGGGATAAATGCAGACAAAAGGGTCCTCCACTATTGATGCTTTTCAGTGGACAAACAGCAGATACTTTTTCACAGAATTAACCAAAGTCTGCTTTATTTATGCTCACTGGATTTGTATCAGTCATAAGGAGTCTGCCTCTCCCACAGCAAGGCGAGCTTACAGGCTTTTGTACAGAGGGTGCAGATTTTGTACTGTTTATAAAACAACACCTTCTAAGACAGTGTGGTGTCTTAATAGGATAACAGAGTATATTTTATTGGGAACAGTGTAGAAGCCAGAGAGAAAACAGACTGACTCATCTATATATTGACACACCATAACAGCTAGCCCCACAAGTTTTCCTCTTATCCACAATCTTGTTTCCTTAAATATGTCTGTCCAAATCCTTCACTTACAACTCAATACTGCCAAGAAAAAAAAACATTAAACAGTCTCAGTGTTCCTTTTCCAAATCATGAAAAAAGCATTTTATTTTTTTTTTAAATTTTTTTTTAATGCTCTACAGCCCTTTCTCACAACTATAAAAGTTAAAAATGTCTTTATAAACAGCAAAGGAAAGAAAGGCCAGCAAAGTTCAGACTGTCCTATAACATGACTCCATGAGCTGAGGATTTATAAGCGGGACTGAACAACATGAAGCCCCAGTAAAATTCAGGCTGCCAGATAAGTAAATGATTTGCCTGCTGGTTTGGCTATCAGGTCTCAGGACTCTGCCGTACTCCTGTTGAGATGATACCTGAAGCACAGGTAGCTGTAAGCACATAGACTAGGCACTGATACATGGAAAACTCAGGACCATTGAATCCACTTCAAACACCATACTGAGAAGTTTCACCAAAAAAATAACCTATTATATGCAAACCGTGTGTGGTTTGTGAATATAAGTGACATGTAAGCATAGTAAATCACAAAAATATAATTGAATCTTTCTCTATAATCAACGACTTCAAAGCTACTAGTATGTGATACATATTTGACTGTTTATCACTAAAAGCCATTACAATTTTCTTAACTTAGTAGAAGCAGCAAACTAAAACAGCAAAGTGATATATCAAATGAAACATGGCAAAATAGTTTATTCACTCTGAGGATATGAGTTTGCTGCTTTTTTACAATCAGTTCTCCCAATTAGGTATTAGAAGGAAAATAAAACAGTGTTTGTATTAACAAGAACTCTGAAGCCTTGCAATATAGTTACTTATCCAAGAATCTTAAATAATTGAAGTTGAATTGATATTCCACTATACTTCAGAGAAAGATAAGCCTGGAACAAAATCAAATAATCCCAGCACTCCAAGGTGTAGCAGTTACAATTCTGCTATCGAATAAACCCAGCTGAAAGCCTTCAGAACACAGCTGAGCCAAAATAATTGTTTAAATAATTAGCTAATTCTGAACAAGACAGATTAAGAGACTACTATGTTAATCCTTGCATTATCACCTACACAAAACATTTGAAATTACAGTTACCCACTATCCACCTTGCAAAAGCACGCTGGTTACCAACTACAGGGAAATGAAGCAGCAAGTTGTGTTCCTCAGTTATACTCAATTACACCAAAGTATGTATATAAACACACGTAATGCTTGGAAGAGTTTATCCATTTACAGATGTAACATATTGCAAACTGCTCATTTTCAACAGATGGCCATAACGGCTTTTCCTGCAGCATGAAACTGATCCTACATGAGAAGCTGCTTTCTGCTGCTAATCCAAAGATAGGCACTTCAAGAACAACAGTGAGGAAGAACTTCCCATTCACCATTCAGTTCCTGCATTTGCAATGCAACCAGAAGGTATACTTACTACAAGTTGGCTCAGGGCTTCTTAGCAGTGTGAGGAAAAACTGAATTTATCTACTAGAGACAGTTATTGGGGCCACATGGAGCCCAAAACTGGGACAGCTCTAATGTCAAGTTGCTGTCAGGTAGGACAGGAGCAGAAGAAAGCGAGCAACTGATACTGCTGCAAGCAGTTGCTCTCTCACTTCATAGTTGCTCCCCGAACATGCTTGATCCCTTTCTCGCAACAATCAGAAGTCCTATGGCCTCCCAGGACTCCGAGATACAAGGAGTAGTCTGACCGCCCTCAGGAGGCTGCTGGGCAATGACCAGCTTTGCCTGCTGGCTAGAGCCAGTCCCAAGTTCACTTCCTTTGCAATGGAGGTTCAATAACAGGTCGGGCTTGTACCACTATTTTAAGTTAGATATGAGCCTTTCTTGCCTTCTTGTCATTTACTCACTTTCTATTTTCTTTTAAAGATCCTTGATCAAATGTTTGAAGAGTAACCCACGTGACTTTGGCCAAGCACACATTGCCACTGTCTCAGCTAAATCAGCAAGGTATATGATCACATTGCAGCTCCAACTGCAGGCACCAGAAAATCCTAAAAGAGAAGCAGCGTTGCCAGCCAAACTATATTTATATTGGAAGTGTTCATTTCTTTCCTAATTTCATTTCTACTCTCCTAGATTCATTCTGACTTTCCTCTCTGGAGCTATATCCTACTCCCTCTTGGGAGTGCTTTGCAATCACAGTACCCCCCCACACCACCATAGAATCAGTCTCTGAAGAAGCCAGTAGCTATTTTTGGTATCAAATTGATTCATAAAAGAATTGCAGCATGCTGTCAGCAAAAGGTCCTATCAGTGCCAAATGCACCACTGGTGCCAGTGCCTTGCCATTCCTCTGCTGGCATGTCCATGCTCCACAGAATAGTGCTCTACTGAGCTACCAAAGCTGCGTCCTAATGTGTCAAGACACAGTGCAGCCTCACACAGATCCTAACCTGGGCCCTGGAAGCAACACAACTTTGTCAGCAACGTTACAGTGGAGCTACTTCCTCCTGACACAGGGCCAAGGCTTGGGCTTAACACCAGTTTTGAAAACAAACTCTAGGAATCCAAGCCACTGAGAGTTTTTAAATGTTTCTCTCCCTCTGGAATTCTTGGAACATGAGAAATATTTTTGTTGTCAACTATTAGTATCGATGAGAAGCAAGATACTTGGAACGTCTTTTATAAAACTTTCTCTGACACAAGATTGTCTGGCAAGCTCTTCTAAAAGGAAGCTATGAGCACACACACGAGTTATGTCTTCCTTGTGAAATCTGCAAGTCACCATCAGTCTTTGTTAGCACATACTGACAACAAAAGGGTAAAACAATTCAGCTCTGCTAGTTTCGAGGTGGAGGAAAGGGGTTCTCAGTTCCTAAATAACACACACCAAAAGAAGGACTCGTATCACCAATAATGATGGAAGACCTACTGCCAACCGCCACACACAAAGAACAGCATAACTGCTGATCTTGACATCACTGCCTGGTAGGAGAGCATTTCATGAAGTTCACATTAGGCAAGAAATACTGCTAAGATTTGGGCACAGAGCTTCACCTACATTCATCTGTCTTTAAAGCAAAAATATAGACAAAGTGCAATAAAGTAAATGAACCACCTACTGCAGTTGCTAGTTAAAATGACAGAGAGAAAACAATGCCAAAAAGGCAGCAGTGATGGCACTCAACGGAGAAGAGACACAGGAGGCTGGTATCAAGTCCCAGCCAGCTGTTTCTATTTTGCAACTGCAACAGCTCTGGTCAGATTATCTAAGGTATAGTGCCGTATGAATGGAAACTTTAAAGGCATTCCTGGGCTTTCTCTCCAAATCTGTAAAACTGGTAATTCCCTTCCCTGCTTGCCCTTTCCAGAACATAATTGCTCTCCAAATAGAAATTTATGAACTCTCTTACACTGTTTATTAAAAGACAGCTGCAAAGCATCAGGAAGATTACATAGATAAGGAATAGCAAAGGAGGGGCACCGTGTAATAGTCCACTTTACATGGTGGTGGAAGACCTCAGATGATGACAAACTTCACCTTAAGGATAAATTACAGTAGCACAAGTGAAGCATAGAGGAAAGTAAACGAGCATTTCACTTGACCATAGCTTAGGTAGATGTCCAAGTTGCTGGTTTGTTTGAAACACCAATAGTTGCAAGCTTTATAAGCCTAAATAAAAGAGCTGTCAGCACTTTGTTCAAAAGTGATGCTTAAGCATTTTGGTAAAAATAAAGGTGTGAAGCCAAACTGCAACATCTGGTTGTACCTGTCGTTCCCTCCACACTAGCTGCACGCCTTGCACTTGACTTGATGAGGCTTTGGGCAACGTGGTCTAGTGGAGGATGTCCCAGCCCGCAGCAGGGGGGTTGGAACTAGATGATCTTTAAGGTCCCTTCCAACCCAAACCATTCTATGATTCTATGACTGACAAGAACTTGTACTGTCATCTTCTTGGCCACCCTACCAAGAGACAGAAACATCAAAACAAGGCTCCTCAAACTCCTTATGCTCATGGAGAGATCGACATTTCCTAAGAACATAGAGGAGTAGAAGCCCACAGATACCCCATGATGCCAAAAAGGAGTGGTGATAACTAAACCGGGTTCCAAGTATCCACAAGAGCTGCCAAGAACTAAAGAAAACACAAAATTGAGAACACCCTACAATCTGATCATTGCTCAGAGCACAAAGCAATGTTTTCCTTGTTCAAGTATTTATATCTGAATTCTAACTTTAAAAGGATAGTCATCAGGCTGTATACCTACATATTTTTAGAATTAAGAATATGCATGTTAACAGTAACCACAATGTGACTATACCAACAGAGGATACTCAAACTGGTCTTTGAATACTCCAACTATACAAGGCACTTAATATGTACTGTGTTTATCCGTGTCTTATCCCTGATCTGCATTGATCCAGTGCAAATAGGTCCAATAGAGATATTTTTAACAACTTTTCAAAAATGATGTCATCATAATTTCATATAACTACTTGTCTAATTTATGAACATGTCTCAGTCTACGTAAGTGTAAGGGGACTCCAGACAGAAGAAATTTGAAAAACTTATGAGTATGGAACCCAAGATCTTAATTTTTGTTTCTCTTGACTAGCAGAAGACTTGTATTTTCTTCTCTAGTGCCAGCAGTCACCATAGGTAAAAGGTGCTTGGAGAGGAAAAGAACAAAACAACCCACACAAATGAACATTAGAGAACATGGCTTATAGTAAATGCATGTCCTAGGAATATCAAAGTCTCAGTGATAGATCTTTAAATGCTTCTTCATATAGATCTGTGGTATCAAATCCAGCCTTGGATACCTATGGAAAAGATGCACTAAAAAATTCTAAAGCATTCTGAAAATATATACCCTTTTAAAAAAACCCTTGCTGATTCAGTCATAAGCACTGTCGGCAAATTACAAACATTATAGCAATTCAGATCTGACCCAGTGAACAATGTATGACATTCTTTATGCTCTAGAGTCAAAACGCAAATTTTACCTCTAATTTCTGCCCTTTACAAAAATTGGGTTACACAATTACCAGGTGCTTGACTGCTGTTGCAGTAAGTCTGCAATAAGATGGAATACACAGTTACACCATTTAGTGTTCTAAATTGCTTCAACTTTGAAGTAAATAAATCAACAAAGACTGAGCTGGGATATTAAGTTTGAGTAATATATCAAAGAAAGATGTTAATTTGCTGATGTTACATGAAAATTATTTCTATATATCACTGAAGAATTCTTTAAATGATTCACTAGTGTAATATGTTATTAAATGAAGCGCATAAAGAGACACATCTTAAACATTAACTTAATTGAAGGTAGAAATAGCATGGACAAAGATTTAATACTTATTGGAGGGAAACTCCAATTCTTCTCATGAGATTTTCACCGTGAGTTAGAAAGACTGGCATGAAAGTACATTTCCTACCTGAATTACCCTTTGTGCTGGCTCTTAATTTGCCCCTTTTCAGGAACATGGGCATTTTGCAACATGTTAAGAAAACTGTTTCAGTCAAGTGATTACTACATCATTTCTTATTTAGCTGCTACTTCAGATATGAAGTTTCAGCTTGCTTTTTGCATTCCTCCTCTTTTTCAGCCTCTGAGCAGCTATGTTCTTTCCATGTATGGTAAGACCTATCTACAACCATCTTTTCCAACTTAGGCTTCTGCCAAGATTATGCTTCCAAGTGAGATAGGTTGCCTAAGAAAAACGTCAGAGCCGTCTGAATATACTTACATCATGTTAGACAATGATATCGCAAAGGAGTTCTTTAATTCTGAGTCACTGACACCTTGACATTTGTCAAGATATTGTACTGCTGAAGTCAAATTGCACCAGGTCTTCAATACAGTTAACGCAGGCAAATTGTCTGATGGGAATAATTTAGGCTGAAAGGGACCTCGGGGTGGGGGGGGGTCTCTATTCCAACTCCTAGCTCAAAGCAGGTCCAGTCCAGGTGAGTTCTGAGTATCTCCAAGGCCAGAGATCCCACGGCCTCTCTGGACCTCTACTCCAGTGTTTGACCACCGTCTCTGTAAACAATTTATTGTAATTTTCCTTGCTGCAACTTGTGCCTGTTGCCATTCGTCTTAACACTGTCCCTCCAAGAAGAACCTGGCTCCATCTTCTCTATACTATCGTATAAGATGACTGATTAATGCTGAACAAAGCTTGTTCTCCAATCCTTCCAGGACTCCCTATGACTTCACTGACTGACTTAGTCGATGTGTATCAGAAGGAGGTCTGATTAACTCAGTTAAAGCAATTTAGGACAAAGAAGGAACAAGATCACTGCCGTTTCCTGCATGTCATGGGTAGAAGGCAGGTTTTAGAAGACTGTAGTTACATTAAACCAACAGCATATAGAAATTGATGTCAACTACCTGGACTTGTGCAAAGCATTTGACGCTGTCCTCCACATTGGAGGCTCTAAATTGGAGAGACATGGATTTGATAGATGGACCACTGAGTGGATACGGTAATGAATTGGCTGGATGGTTGCATTCAAAGAGTTGTGATCAACAGCTCAATGTCCAAATGGAGATCAGTGACAAGTGGCATTCCTCAGGGGTCACTCTTGAGACCAGCACTATTTAACATCTTTGTGGCAACATGGACAGTGGGATTGAGTCTAGCCTCAGTAAGTTTGCCATCAACACAAAGCTGTGTGGTGCATTCAGCATGCTGGAGGGAAGGGATGCCATCCAGAGAGACCTTGACAGGCTGGAGAGGTGGGCCTGTGCAAACTGCATGAAGTTCAACAAGGCCATGTGCAAAGTCCTGCTCACGGGTCGAGGCAATCCCAAACACGTATACAGGCTGGGTGGAGAATGGATTGAGAGCAGCCCTGAGGAGAAGGACTTGGGGGTCTTGGTTGATGAGAAGCTCAAAATGAGCCAGCAATGTGTGCTTGCAGCCCAGAAAGCCAACCGTGTCCTGGGCTGCATCAAAAGAAGTGTGACCAGCAGGTCGAGGGAGGTGATCCTGCCCCTCTACTCTGGTGAGACCCCACCTGGAGTACTGCATCCAGCCCTGGGGTCCCCAGTACAAGAGAGACATGGACCTGTTGGAGCCAGTCCAGAGGAGGGCAACCAAGATGATGAGAGGGCTGGAGCATCTCTCCTATGAAGGCAGGCTGAGAGAGTTTGGGTTGTTCAGCCTGGAGAACAGAAGGCTCTGGGGAGACCTTATAGCAGCCTTCCAGTACCTGAAGGGGGCCTACAGGAAAGATGGTGAGGGACTGTTTACAAGGGCATGTAGTGACAGGACAAGGGTAATGGCTTTAAACTGAAAGACGGTAGATTTAGATTAGATATTAGGAGGAAATTCTTCACTGTGAAGTTGATGAGGCACTAGAACAGGTTGCCCAGAGAGGTTGTGGATGCCCCATCCCTGGAAGCGTTCAAGTTCAGGTTGGATGGGGCTTTGGGCAACCTGGTCTAGTGGAGAGTGTCTCTGCCCATGGCAGAGGGGTAGGAACTAGAAGATCTTTAAGGTCCCTTCCAACTCGAACCTTTCTATGATTCCATGATATATACCAACTGGGAGCTGCATCCATAAATGACTTTACAGGAAGCCATTTGCAGTACATGACAACTTTGGCTGGTCAAACCCTACAAACAAAACTGCAAGCTCTTGAACATTTCATTAACACATTGCCCACGGAGCAAGTATTAATACAGAGATAAACATCTTTTGTTGAGGTGTAGTACTTCCCAGGCATTCCTTTAAGGGACACTCAAGAAAGGTAAAACAAATTAATGCAAGTTTAGTCTGGGTTGTAATAATGATGTTTTTGAGGAGAAAGGTGGCTTAGTAGGATCCAGTGCTAAACAGGGAAGACTGTTTAAAACCTTATCTTTCACTCTTTGGTACTTTTGAATTCCTGAGTAACTCCTTTCAGTCAATGAACACTTTTGAACTCAGACATATGGTATCTGGAGATTCCCCCCCCCCAAATTTTCTTCAAAGATTGCACTGAAAAAATTAAATATTTAACATTGCTTTTACCTTCTCATTGTTAAAAATGGGTTGTAATTTCTCTCTGCTGTATTGTAAAATTAAAACTTTAATTAAAATTGCTGTGCAATTTTAAGGGTATTAATCTTTTGTGTTTCTTCAGCTTATCTATCTGCTGCCCTTCACAAATAGTATTTCTTATTGCAAGAAACTTAGAAGTTTGCTAGAAAAATTACTGTCTTAGCTTCAACCTGATGTCCAAAATGAAAACACTTCAAATCTGCCCATTATATAAAATTGTTCAGGAAAGCCAAAAGAGGTTTGGAAACAAACTTATTCATACAGACTCT
This sequence comes from Grus americana, assembly GCF_028858705.1. Taxonomy (NCBI): domain Eukaryota; kingdom Metazoa; phylum Chordata; class Aves; order Gruiformes; family Gruidae; genus Grus; species Grus americana. The sequence continues at coordinate 121,954,047 of NC_072853.1, read as the reverse complement.
AACAAAGGCCCTTAGTTTTGTGTACAATATCATGGTTTTCTTATTTGCCACGTAGGTTATAATTTTTAACTTTGCTGGAACCTGCATGTCTGATACATGCTGGCCTTGCCTTTCTTTAGTAGTTAAAACAATAACCAAAAAGTCGTCACAGAGCAAAGTTGTATTTTCTATAGTCTTATCTCCATTAATCTCATCTTCGATTTCTTATCTTTGAAATTTCTTCTGTTTTGTATTCTTTTCAAAACAATAGCCTCAAAGTCCCCTAACAGCAAGATGAAAGCTCAGAGACATCAAAATTTAATTTTGTTCTCCCCATCTACAAAGAGAGGAGTAACACTATCCTTAGAACTAGATAGGTCACAAAAGTTTCCTGCCAAAAAAATAAAAAGTAGAAAAATGCTTCCTCAAAAATGCCTTTAAGTTAAAAAAAATTTTAAAAATCATATTTCTGATTACACTAAGTTTAGCCTAACAAAGGTTAAAAGTCCACAAAGTCATCTTTGTAATCTGACTGCATGAAAACTCAAAATATTTTGCCCAAATATCACTCCATTTCTCACCCAGTACACGGGCATTTAAATTTTTGCCATGAAAAAAATATTTTATTTAAACCATGCCATTTGCAGTAGTATATTTCAGGAAATGCTAATCCTTTTTTTATAATTACCTAAGAGCATGGAACCTTGATATTGCCCCTCAAGCACGCACAGGCTGAAAACTCCTAACCTCACACACCAGAGACCCCAAGAAGGAGGAACTCAGACCTGTTCTGTCATTCCAATGTCTTTTTCATTTTCAATACAAAAAAGACAATAGTGCATACAAACAACGTGTAAAACTGCATTACTTAACTGACAACCAGCAGTCAGCTTACATGAGAAAAAAACCAAGTGTTTACAGGAAAGGAGAAACCATTTCAATCTAAGCCTTGGCTTGGTTGTCTAACCTTACCTTATCTAGGACTAAACTGGTAAGTACTTACCACTGCACCAGCAAAATTGGGACCTGCCATCAAGAGAAACTGAGCACTTCTTTGTATTTCAATAGTACAATACATTTTGTTCCAAGAGGCTGGAAGGGGCTACCCAAAAAGTGTAAGATGATTTAAACTACCCCAATGCAGAAAGCCAAACTGCACCTCAGCTTCTCAACTGTACTTCTCTGCACGTGCAAGAACCTGACATCCCCAAACAGCAAATAACTCAAAGACCACACTGCTCCTCACCTTCCCCACTTGTTAACAAGGATGGAATGGGTCCTGCTTCTGTCCTCATCTGGTGCTGTTGGAGGACTAGGCTGGGGAAACCATTGGTGTATTCTTCACTGTTACACCTTTTTTATGTCATTCTAGTCTCTGCCCACAACACACTTTCTAGTTGTGAGCTTTCTGCTTTATTTTCCTTTACCACTTGCCTCTGTAAGAATGTCCCATCATACACAGCTGTCATTCAAGGTCAAACCACATAGAGACAGGAGAATCCCTTAGATAATTAAGTTTGGCTTGATATAGCACTATAACTATCAGAACTCAAACATTTAGGTAATGTAATTCATGGTGGAAAGGGTGTGGAAAATAGGAGCTACATATTAGTTGGTAGCTTGTTGCACTTTAAACCTATTAGCACTTACTTGTGCCCGTCCAGTTCCTTCCTACTAGCACTTAAATAAGCAAGACCACAAATGCTTATACACCCCTGTCTACTTATAAGCAGACCACAAATACACCTGTGAGTATGGGGTTTACTGGTGACCCAGAGGGAGAAAGCAGCATCTCTGGCTAGCTGTCTCCATACTGATCATGGGGAGTCAAGACAGACATCTGTTCTACAGCCTACCTTTTAAAATAAGGGAAAATATCTTCAATTGGAAGGCAAATTCCACAGGGCACTTCCTTCTGCCATAGCACATCGCCCTTCGCACAGTTTGTGCTTACCCAAACAACCATCTTTAAGATTTCTGATACTCCTCCACCTTAGATGAATAGATTCTTAGGTACAAATTACTGCACTGGCTCCTACTTCACTAATTCTAAGTCAAAACACAGTCCCCACACCGAGCAATGAAGCTCATTTACCAACCCGTTGCCTCTAGGACTCAAAGATGACCTCCAGGTAATCACCAAGATAGTCAATGACCCTGCTTATTCAAAAGAGAATGACAGTCTTTCCAAGCCACAGAAGGTATGACGCCAGCCCTTCTCCCCTTTTTGCCTCAAAAAAAAGCCCAAACCAAAACCGCACACATCTTATCTTCAGAGCAGATAATGTTGGGCCTAAATGTACAGTTGCTGTGACTGAACAAAGTTCCTGTGAAACTGGGGAGCGGCTACTCTTTTGGAGTAGCCAATGTTCTAGCCCAAGGGAAAGATTTGAGATACTCATTTTGTCCTCTACTGCCAGCACAGTAGCTGTACCCACATGCTCTGTGGTTAGAAAAGAAGTACATGGTACAACCTATACCTCATGTTACCAATAATCAAAACCGACCAGCTGCTTCCCTTTTGGGGTGACAGTGAGGTTTGAGTGGTTGGGAGTTCTACACTCAACCCACAGCCAGACTGACCACAATCAAAATCCTGTTACCTCCAGAGCCAGAAGCTTAAATCTGATATAGGCAGTATTTTGTCAAAGGTATGCACCTTTTAACGCCCTTATCTCAATTATTCTATGGTGTTTAGTGGGACAACTATTGTCATTGTGGCAATAGCATGGTCAAGGACCACCACAAAAGCCATAAGAAAGGAAAGAAAAGGACATAGATCATTAGAAATTGTTTATGAGCAAGGTGTTCCTGCCCTAAACATCCCTTTAGTGGGACTTCAGACACTTAATATGCTGCAGGATTGAGATTCTTGAGAAGACAGAAGCCAGTAAAGCAGCAGTTCTCATGAAATTCTTTTCAAAACTGTCTACCTCTGACTTTCCCCTTGTATCTATTTTTCTGTCAAACTTACCACGGCCCTTCTGTCCCATCTCCACCTTGACCAGCTTCCCAACTGTTTTTGGCAACACCGCAACGTCACTCACATTGCCAACTACGGGCAGCTGAGTCTGCTGCTCTAGAGTGAGATTTAGTGGATGAGAGGTGGAACGCAGAGGGCACACACAGTGTGGCACTAACATTCTCCATCTCCAACACGAACAAGATGCTTTTTGAGTTGGGATAGGATTCATTCAGCTGGCAAGAGAAAGAAGAAAGGAGATCTGGACTGCTGAGTCAAATGTATCCAAGTAAACTTCCCTGCACAATGTCTGCAGCTGCTCCAAAAAGGGTGATGATTAATACAGATGATCATAATTATACCAGGCACACCTATCTTCACTCTGAAAAGGGAAGAAATCTCTCTGCACTTTCCCTTCAGAGCAACAAGGGACAAAAATTAATTAAAAGAGGCATTTTCTATGCCACTGAGAGAAAATCCTCTTTCCATGAGATTTTGGTCATAGAAGATCAAATGAGAAAGAAGAAATATCTCACTCTGGCCAGTTGCAACTATGTAATAAAAATGGAAATCAATGTATTTACTGAAGAATGTTGTTTGCTACTTAAATTTTATTGAAGAGCAAATACATCGAGCACATTATCACCTTCTTCATGGACATTCTGCAAACACAGGGAGAGAGGCAAATATCCATTACATAAAGTATCCATTCAAAACTATTTACTCAGTTAAAATCATTTTATGGTCACAGAGTGGCATTTCCCCAGTATTTCTGCAGGATTCCAGTGGCTCTCCAAACCAGAGCCTTCTCTCATTCACCAAGGTGTTCCAGTGACTTACAGGAGTATTACCACTAGCAGAGCTGCTGCATGCTGAGAAAGCAGATCAGACCCTTACAGTGAAATTGCAACATACATCTGAAAGTGGTAACTATGTGTCAGAGGAAAGACTTGCTTTCAGTAACTGTTTTTCAACCAGATTAAAATAACTTTATGCTTTTTTTTTTAATATTAACATTCTTTGATTAAAAGATAAGCAGTACAGGTATGCAGATTTCCAAGACTCTTAAAATGCTCTCAAGTGATATCCTAAGGCTGAAGTGTTGTGAATCTTCTATCACAATTACACACAGCTTGCGCTACCAAATGCTTTGTTCTTTGCAATTCCCTTGATTATAAAAGGAATTGATTTTTCACCTAATTTTAGATCCTTTACAACACCGTAAATTGCATTACTAGATTGGAACATAAATCTTTACTGTTTAGGATGCTTTTCCACCTAAGGAGAAGTCTAATGAATTGCATCAAGGATCATAATTGAACAGTGATGCATTCAGACAAATATTTAAAAAACAGAAAACACAACTTTGCTCTGTATTATTTAGTGTCTGAAAAAAACCCAAACATGCTTCCAAAACTAACAGAGCTGCACTGAAGCAGTTCTTCTACATGTCTTGCCATCAATTAAGTCATTGGAGACGGAAGAAATTCCAGTCCAAATTTTGTCTCAATTTGAAATCTACTCTATAAAGCCTACTGAAGTCGATGTAAAGATGCCACTAGAAGCCCTGTAGCCACTTGCTTTTGCAGCATTTGATCTTTGGTGCAGGAAAGCTATGGAGTGAGTCATCTACAAACCCAAATGCTCTTAAAAAGAGTGGTAAAACTGCCACCTAAGATGCCAAAGGCCATCCTGTTGCAGGATTGTCACAGGAGAAGAGACATATGATCACAGTGTCATAACACACACAAACTAGAAGGCTCAATTAAGCCCACGTGGCAAACTTTGTTCTGGCATTTCCTCTAGTGTCTGGCTTTGCTTTTCAAAGGGGAGAGCTACGTGAAATATGCCAGTTATTTAGAAAGCAAACCATAAGCTGACAATCCATTCCAACAAACACTTGGGTGGTACCAAACACTTATGGACACCAACAAGATGCTGAAGTGGAACACTGCAGCAGCAGTAGACTTTCCTCTCTACTGTAGGCCACAGCAAAGTAAAGACTCTGACAAAACACAGCCTGTGACAGTGGGCTCTGTCTGTACAAAGGAGCTTTGCTCATCCACTTTCAGTTCATGTCACACAAGGAAGCAAGTACTCCCTAACGATGGTTGCCGGCATAGGCATACAACACTCACATCTTTGTAGTGAGTACGCTAAATGCAAAAGTTCTTTTGCCAGAAAGCACAGCAAGAGCAGAAGTGATAGGAGGCAAGCACTTGATTAATGAAGGGGTATTTTTCATTGGGAGATGTAGAACAATTAAAAAAACCCTTCAGGTTCCATTCTAGACTGTAGCACAGCTATACACTGCTCACTTTTTCATCCTTCCCATTTTCTGCCACCTCTGCCTACCCTGTCTTTTTTCTACCCTTAGCTCAGTCTCAATTTCTGCTCTTCATTTGGGCTAACATCACCGATCTTCTACCAGATTTCCTTGTTCAAGTAGCTACAAGGCCTTGAGTGCTTCTCAACCCACTCTGCTCTCCCTACCATAACAGTTCTTTTGTTTTGGTTTTGTTGGGGTTTTTGTTTCTGTTTTGGGGTTGGGTTTGGGAGAAAGGGCAAGGAGGGATGGTTGGTTTGTTTTAAAAAGAAAACTTTCCTTGCCTTTTGCTCCCCCCCCATACAAGTCTTCTTGCTCAGGAGGCTCCCTATCATCTTCCTACCCGATCCCTTAAGCCTGGATGTCATGTATCTCAGCTCAATCCTCCTCCCTACCACTGTTTCACAGCACCAGTTTCTCCCCTATTCTGACCTCCTCATCCAAGCTCCTTCCAAATCCAACCAAATTGTTGCCTAGCCTATCCAATTTCCTTGCCTGGTCTATAGCTCTCCTTCCCTTCCACTAGAGTCTAAACTGTTTGTTTCTCTTCTCAAACACAGCTCTTGCTCCCTTTTGCCAAGACAGGAAAGACCAACTAGAAGTAACTGGTAACAATGGATGAGGAGAAGGCTGAGGTACTCAACTTTGTCTCAATCTTCACTGGCAACTTCTCTTCCCACACTTCTCAAGTGGATGGACCACAAGACAGGGACTGGGGGAGCAAAGTTCCTCCCACTGTAAGAGAAGATCAGCTTCGTGACCACCTGAGGAACCTGAACATACATAAGTCTATGGGACCTGCAAGATGCATCCCAGAGTCCTGAGGGAATTGGCTGATGTAGTTGCCAAGTCACTCTCCATGATATTTGAAAAGTCATAGCAGTCAGGTGAAGTCCCTGGTGACTGGAAAAAGGGAAACATTGCACCCATTTTTAAAAAGGGTAGAAAGGAGGACTCTGGGAACTACCAACCTGTCAACCTCACCTCTGTGCCTGGGAAGATCATGGAACAGATCCTCCTAGAAGCTATGCTAAGGCACATGGAGGACAGGGATGTGATTCAAGACAGCCAGCACAGCTTCACCAAGGGCAAGTCTTGCCTGACCAAGCTAATGACCTTCTATGATGGAGTGACTACATCAGTGGACCAGGGAAGAGCTATGGCTGTTGTCTATCTGGACTTCTGTAAGGCCTTTGACACAGTCCCCCCCCAACATCCTTCTCTCTAAATTGGAGAGATATGGATTTGATGGATAGTTGGTGGATGAAGAATTTGATGGATGATCACATCCATAGGGTAGCTCAATGTCTAGATGGAGATCAGTGACAAGTGGTGTCCCTCAGGGGTCTGTATTGGGACTGGCACTTTTTAACAACTTCATCAATGACATCGACAGTGGGATCAAGTGCACCCTCAGCAAGTTTGTACACAACACCAACTGAGTGGTACAGTTCACACACCTGAGAGATGGGATGCCATTCAGAGGGACCTGGACAAGCTCAAGAAGCAGGCCCATGTGAACTGCATGAGGTTCAACAAGGCCAAGTACAAGGTCCTGTACCTGGGTCGGGGGAACACCTGGTATCGATACAGGCTGCGGGGTGAAGGGATTGAGAGCAGCCCTGCCAAGGACTTGGGGGTACTGGTAGATGAAAAGCTGGACATGACCTGGCTACATGTGCTTGCAGCCCTGAAAGCCAACCTTATCCTGGGCTACATAAAAAGAAGCATGGTCAGCAGGTTGAGGAAGGTGATTCTCCCCCTCTGTTCTACTCAGATGGGGTCTCACCAAGACTACTGCATCCAGCTCTGGAGTCCTCAGGACGAGAAAGACATGGACCTGTTGGAGCAAATCCAGAGCAGGGCCACAAACATGATCAGAGGGCTGGAGCACCTCTCCTATGAGGACAGGCTGAGTGAGTTATGGTTGTTCAGCCTGGAGAAGAGAAGGCTCTGGGGACATCTAACTGCAGCCTTTCAGTACTTAAAGGGGGCTTGTAAGAAAGATGAGGACAGGCTTTTTAGTAGGGCCTGTTGTGATAGAACAAGGGGTAATGGTTTTAAACTGAAAGAAGGTAGTTTCAGACTAGATACAAGGAAGAAATTTTTTATGATGAGGGTGGTTAAACACTGGAACAGGTTGCCCAGAGGTGGTAGATGCCCCATCCCTGGAAACATTCAAGATCAGGTTGTATGGGACTCTGAGCAATCTGATCTAGTTGAAGATGTCCCTGCTCATTGCAGGGGGGTTGGACTAGATTACCTTTAAAGGTAATTACCTTTACCTTCCAACCCAAACCATTCTGCAATTCTATAAAGTAGACAGGCTTGATGCTAGGAAAGCAGCCATTGTACACCAAAGCTAACATGACTCTAACTCTCTGCCGAAGCATGTTGAGTGGCTCTGAAGCAAAGACACATATGCAGCCTGGTGAGCAGTCAGAGCTATGAGATACTCTGGCAGACTTGACAAAGGTTCAGATTTGATGGGTTTCAGTCTAGTACACAGCAGTTCTTATATACACATATGTTTAGCTGATATTTTTGGAACAGAAGATTGAAAGTCTGCCAAATTTCACTTCCCTCATCTACAACACAGAAAACCTAGTCTTGTTCAAAGAAAAGACCACTGTACTTTATTATTTTAAAATAAGTATTAAAATGTCACTTTCTTTAAACCTTACTTGAGGGATGTTTTTGCTTTCCTTTTCAGTTAGGAGGTTGCACATGGTACGGAACACAAATTCCAGCATAAAAGTTTATCAAAGTCAGCAAGCAATTCAGAATGGAGTAGTGTGAACTGTCAGATGACCTTACTAACAACTGATCTTCCCTTTAGTGTAAAGGGATGCAAAAGAGTGTTTCAGCTTCTTTGGGATCATAGGTACTGAAAACAAAATGTTGTGAAATCTGCAGCAAGAAAAGTATACATTCTGAAGAAAGCAAATAAAGTTTTAGCTTAACATCAGATTATGCCTACACTGAGAGGCATATGTCTCCCCCACCCAACATATCAGAAGATAACCAACCCCTTGGAGCTTATCACTACTGTCATTCTTAAAGATAATATTTAAACTCACTCTCAGCATCCACCAAGATGAACTTCTGCTGGCATTACTGCCTGAAATAGTTTTATATGACTCATCAATTTGCACAGGACACTGTGAAAGGGTCTCCACATTCTGAAGAAATTAAGCACTTAATTTAATCCATGTGTCTTTTAGTTTTCTTAATTATTCATTTATCCATAAGAACAGAAGGTTACAGGTCTGGACTTTATATATAGACATAGAAGTGGAGAACAGGACAGAAGTCACCTGCCATGGTTGTTTATTTTGCTGGGCAAACTCAACACCTGCATGAAGTGAGGATGCTGTTAAGATATTAACTCTTTTTCCCTTCCCCTAACTCAAAAAAAAAAAAACAACCCACAAAAAAATAACCAAAGTCAAGCAATCGCATTATATAAGAGCACAAGATCACCTAATGCTGGAATTGTCACCAGTTTCTGTAGTGGCACCTGGCAGCTCAATCAGTACCTCTCTGTCCAGTTCACACACTTACCTTCCGAGAAGCACTGAGTGATCAATCAGTCCCGATGGGGCACATATCAGATCAAAGGATGGTGATAGAAGCTATCTAAACACTTCACAACCACAGCATAACTCAATAAATCCTTTTAGCATTAAGGTATTTCACAGTTTGGCTTCTTTACAAAAGTAAAAAAAGAGCTGCTCATTCAAATAGTTTCATCATGGAGATTTTGCCCTGGCAACATCCTCCCTGTTAAAGAGTTGGCCAAGAGGACAGACATCTTACTCATTCACAAATACTCAGTGAGCTGTAATATTAGTTCTCAGAGATATGTTGCAGCATCCTTCAAAGAGACCAGGACAAGAGGAGATTTAAGAGAAAACCGTGATTTGTTTGTTAGATGCTGTGTTATTTTTTTCCCCTTAATACTACATTTCACCCATTGCATTCATCAATAAACTTAGCAGGACACTGCCTGACATTTTAAAAAATGCAATCAATTATGAAAAGTCATGCTGTTTGAGAAAAAATATCCCATGCTGAAAATATGAATTTAGTGACTCTCTCCAAGCTTTTAAGGTAATCTTATTATCCACATAATAATGTCCCGGGGCATAACAGTCTCCAGAGGCACTCAGACCATTGTGTTAGCCACAGTGGAGTAAGTCTGTAGGAAAAAAAAAAAATAATTGCCTTGACCTTGTCTAAAGTTTTCTGATGGAAACATCTGAAATCGTTTTTCAACCACGGGTGTTCGTTCAGTACGCTCCTTTTACAGTGACAAGCAGAATTCTGGCCTCTGATCTCAAGTCCATTCCCACTAAAACTGTAACCCACAGAGCTTACTTAGACTACCACAGGTCAGTCTTCTCACATACAAATCAAAGCAAGCATATTCTTGGATGATCTGCATCCCCCTTCCTGACATCTGGGAGGGACTCTCCAGTTCTAGCTCTCCCAGGGGTTGTGTTGACTGAAACGAAGAGCAAATTCCAAGCAAAGATGTGGAGAGAGAAGTGGAAAGGAGAGACACCATTCTCAGGAATGGAATATTCATTCCTGGAAATAGAAATACCCTTTTCCTTTTGAAATCTTGAAGTTATCTATTCATGCTTACACTAGGAGAAGATTATTTCTTTTTTAATTGGGTACAAGAGCTGATTGTAAAGTGAAATAAGTTATGGTTAAAAGGGTACCCTGCATTCATATGCACCCATACTTACTGTATCTTATTTCATAAGATCTGCCAGTTTATATGTGAAAGTGTTAGCGGCTCCTTTCACCTGAAGTGAAAAGAGTCTTATCAGCACAACTGTGGCCAGGTATAAACCTTTATGCAAATAAGTCTTGCTTACAAAAATCTAATTCCAATCTCTTTATTGCTCACCTAAGGCATCTACTGCACTTGATAGGCTGTGAAGAAGGGCAGTCAGATTGATCCCAAGATTATAGGATTGGAATTAATGGGAACTGTTATAAAACTTTAATATATGCCATCTTCCAGATGAAAGGAGACTCCAGGGGGAACTGACCTTTGAGTGCAGAAACCTTAATAACATGTCAACAGTGGGGTTACATTTCCAATACAAAAAATGAATAACGAAGTTAGGGAAATTGCACTACAGTTGTACTGTATAGAAATAACTCTCCAAGGAGAGGTTTCTGCTAGACTTCAGTGAATTTATGGGTTATATAAAGGACTGAAAAAACATAGGGCTAAGAAAAATGCTGATATAGTTACCATTGATTTCAAGCAAATCTGTGCCAAACAACAGAACTCTTTTCATAGCTGATGCAAGCGTCATCTCATCTTAACTTCTGATTATACACCCACAGTGTATTGACGCTCTTTTTAGCAGCACAGTCCTCCTTCAATTTGTACCTTTCCCTTTACAATCACTATTAAAGGGAGGGAAAATGCAACCACCTGCTCTAAATAAGCAGTATATTCTTCACAAAATAGAATTTAACAGAAAAACATAATTATTTTAAATTAATTTTACCGAATAGTTTTGGCCAGAGAAAAAAAAAGGTGGAGAGTCAGAGTAACTTAAAATTGCAAGGGACCTCTGGAGGTCATCTGGTCAAACCCAAAGTAAGGAATATTTTAAAAGTCTAAAGGCCTAATTTTAAAAAATTTCAGAACCATTTTTCAGGTTGAGCAGTCAGCGATTGATAAAATGTTTGGTTCCCAAATTTGCCTTTAAAAACATGCATAGAAAGTTGGTACTTTCAAACTGATCCTGCCCTATTTTATCCCAATTGCTCTGTTCAGGAAACGTTCCGCAGCGTTGTTGATCATTTCCCAAAATCTCTTGATTATGTTGCTCTACCCAGACTTACATCCCCAATGGCTTTCATTCTTTCCACAACAAGTTTAAATCCTCTTATGCATCTGACAATAGGAACGGTATTTAAAAAAAAAACAAAACCAATCAAACAAACACCATGATCCTCAAAAGTGTCCTTCGAAAAGTAATTCAGTGTCTTCAGAGGAAGAGCATTCAGGAAATGGATGAGCTTCAGAAAGATCAATAGTTCCTTTCACATAAAGAATATTTTTTATCTACCTGCTACACAGAATATGCTCCATAGCATTGTGCAGTACTCCCAATGGCTTTTATTAAAAATTCAGAATATGATATGGAAAGTTTATTGATTCTATTTCTGGTGTTTGAATTTGCTATGACTAAGTGTGTGGCACCGATCGAGGAGGAGCCAGGAACTGACCTGTGGTAATAAGGGAATTACACAAGCCCATATAAAGCGTAGGCTGTCACCCATAGCCACCATACATTTAAATTAATACTGACTTAGAAAATACTTAACATATCAGACATATTAATAACAATAACTGGAATACTCACCCCTTTACTACAAAGTCACATCAAGACAACAGTACTGAAAAAAGTGCTCTCACCTTACAGTTATGCTTAAAAACATTCCTTAAGAAGTACCGGAAAGAAAAGATATATGCTTATACATACCTTTGGGGTAAAGCCATGTGCTTCCCTGTTCTTACCAGCTTTGCACTGATGGTCACATACAAAATGACAACGATCCTACGCTAAGTCTGTATAGCAGATATACTTCTGTCTTTGCAGTATGTGATACCATTTGCTGAGGTTTCCCCGTTTACTTTCCGGATCAATTATTCAGCCACATGTGCCTGTGCAATATGAGAGCTTTTAAAGCACACAAGCCCTAATTATTGTCCTAGGTTAAATAACTAAACTAGGATTACCAGCATGTTTATCCAGGCATTTGCATTCAAGAAAGGCTGCTGGAAAACAAGCAAACCCCAAATATTCTCCAAATAAAAGCATCTTCAGGAAATGAGGATGGAATTAACTTTGAGAAGCCTCCATCCTTTCTATTTTGCCAGCTCTATCCTGCCAGACCTCAGAGTCACAGTGAAAATTGAGAAAACCATGAAAAAGCCTTTGTCACACAATGGGCAGCCCAAAGATCAGTTCTGCATCAGTTCTATTTGAGGCACGCTAGAGAGTGATGCCATATGCGCTGCATAAATATGGGGGAACAGCAAGAACGAGGGGCTAGGCAGGCATAGATAGAAATATTAATATAGATGCTTTTATTCATTAAATACTTCTAAAAAGTTACTTTAACAGTTACTCAAGATCCCAGAGCTAAGACTGAAGTCTCCGTAGCAGGTTAAAGCAGAGCTTCTCCATGTTTTATGCATTGTTCAATGACAGGTTGCTAAATGGGTTTTTGTATTCAGCAACTCAGCATAATCTCCTGGCATAATTCATTTCATTTACCCACTCTGATCTGGGACTTCTAAACTACTTTAAACCTTCCAGCATGATAGCACAAGTACAGTCCCCAAAAAGGATGGTAGTCTTCAAGATGGCTAAACAGCTGAAGCAATTCTAAGAAGTCCATAGAATCAAGCTGCATGTTGCTTGCAGTTATTCGTATTCTTCCTCCAAGTTAAACAAGAAATATCTTCTATAACAGGATATCTCAATTACAGTTAAGCTACTTTGCTCCTGTACATAGCACTTACCTCCTTTTATGGTCACAGCATGAGATGCAATGATGCATACCTCAGTATTGGCCTAGATAGAACTTTGATGCAATTAATTTCAGGTGACTTAAAAAAAGACAACACTAAGTGTAGAGTTAGGGACAGCTTCACACCATTTTGGTGCCTAGCTTCCCACTGATTTCCACCAATGCAGATACAGGAATCAGGCAAGCATCTAATGCCATAGATGCTTGCTGTCAGCTTTTCTCTTAGCATTACCTTAGGTCAGGGAAGGTTGTTCTGAATGATAAGTCAGTGAAACAGGATTTCAGAAAGTCAAATTTAAAATCCCAGTGCAACTTCCCCACAGAGCTTCAGCAATTCACCTGATCTTATTTGTGGGGGGGTTTTGCTGTTTTGGGTTTTTTTTAATCACCCTGATGATGAAAACTGGTGGTGAGCAATAAGACATATCCTCCAAATGACATGCTGAGAAGATGGTTCTTGATTTTAGACCTTCAATTTTGGAGGCCGCATATGAATTTACCACTTGAGCTGTCAGTAATATAGTATTTCCAACCCAATATTGTAACACAGCAATAACTTTAGCCACAGCAAGCAATTCTCCAGTTGGTTTTCAGGATGTATCTATGAAAGGGTGTTAACACAAGCAGTGACTCAGAGACCTTATATACTGTTTTGCAGTATCTTTTTATTATGTGGTTTATGTTCATTGCTATCTTTAAATCCTAGATATCCATTCTATATCTCATCTAGGAGTTTCAGAAAGATTTTTTCCATTCTTTACAGCACCAGGCAGACAACACGATCCCCTTCACCCCCAAAGGGTGCACAGCCTCTGTATTGCAGAGTCTATTGGGCTAAGAGTGCAGTCTCAAATAACCACAACAAATAAACTTCCCAGGATGACTGTTGCACAGCACTTTACCCTATTCTACAGAGTAAAGCAGAACTGTAAAATCCACCAAATAAATCAAAACCTCAAAAAACTGTATTACCTTAATGCTTGAATTTGCCATGAAAAATTGCCAAAGCACATTTGCAGACTTAGTAATTCCTTTTAGAATTGGTTTATCATTATCTACTTACCTAAATAGCAATTTTACCCTTTTCTGAACATAGATTATTAAATTAGAATAGGTTTAACATTTTCCTCTTGCTGCAACCAAGTTCCTTGAGACTCAGGAGACCAGACCATGCCTGATAGAACAGAGCAAATCAGTAACTCCGTTAAAAGGACTGGGCTGCTCAACAAATAGGCCCAGCAAAGGTCCTGTGTTGAGGCTTTCATGTGCCAGCCTTTTAATTTCAGAATGACATTCAATAAAGGCAATAAATTAACTAATCAAAAGGACTTGCATGAGTGAGTTAGAGGTGGCTGAACTTGAAGTGAAAAAGCATGCACATGGATTGAATAAAAAGAATGATAACCATATACTCACTCTCCTTTAAAAGGACAGTACCTGCTGGGGTGGATACCTACCATACCAGCACTTCAGAGGTATACTGGCACCTCTTGGGGAGGGAAATAGAGTAAAAAAGACTTTCTAGGAATTTCCCTCCACTCTATCCATTTTTAAGTATTCACACCAGTATTTCCAGATCCCCATTTTCAAATCCCCCACATATATTCAAGATGCTCTGATAATAGGGCTGCAAAGCAAGCAATGCACTGCTAGTATCAAGAAAAGGTCAATTCAGGCATGACCACATTGAGAATCCTATTACTGTGTGAATTGGAAGCAATTCTCCCCACTGTTAAATCTAAAGGCAATGCAATTCAATAGTATTGGAAGCAGTGCATTAGTAACAACAGCTACTGTACTAGTCATATAATATTCTATGACCGTTATCTAGATGTGCTTTAAACAGGATGCGATACCAGCACTAGAGGCATTCAGAGCATGCCATTCAAATACTGCACAGAGCTGAGAAGGTGGCGTTTGACATATAACAGGCATTTGTGTGCCCATCTGACAGGGTCATCAAGGGCAACCACTAGTCTTTTGCAACCTTCTCTTCTGCCTGAGCAAGGGGAGTTGCAGACTTTCTGGAGCACAGGCCAAAGCAAGAACCAGGGAGGAAGGGAGATAGAAGCAATTCAGAGGAAACATAGACATTTTTCAGATTTTGGGGAGGTTTTTTTTAAAATTTGGTTGGTTTGGGTTTTTTAAATAGTAAATCGCTACACTTTCATGCCATCACAGGGTGAGTTACTTTGTTTCATTCAAGGATTACTGAATCACAGCTTCTTTGCATGCCACACCTATCAGCAGCCACCTCACTGTATGCCCCCAGCCACAGCACACGCATCCCTCACTGCAAAGCCCCGGGGGGCAGCAAGTATGCCCTGCACTGCCTGCTGACAGCTAACCTACAAGCTCTCTTCTGCAGCCTGTTACACAAATGCACAAGGAGCTCCTGGCACCAGCAAATTCACTTCAGTGCACAACACTGATGAGCCTTCATACGAGCACCAGTGACCTGAAGCAGAGCTCTACCTCATCATTCAAAATTCATCTTGCACGTATTCTGTCTTTTAGAATTAGCCTTTTTAACAGCTTTCCCGTCTCATTTTTTGATTCATGAGCAGCATCTGACAGGGCTACGATACTCACAGAGACTGGCAAATTATAATCTCGCAAAGAAAAAACAGCCCTTCCTAAAACTGCTTTTTCTTTTAAAAACACCCACGAGTCATAACATTTCTTCAGCTACTACAGTCTGCATACTGTTTGTATTTTACTTACATCCATTAACATAGGGAGAATTAAACGATGTACAGGAGAGGCTGGGAAAAACATTCTTTGGACTCCGTGCACTTTAAAACGGCCTTTTCTCAAAGATGACAGATTCAGGTCAGGGAAAATCTAAAATGGGACGCTATTGCCATGTATAACACAGTGAACAAGTAGTTAGTGCCCTTCCCCCCCACCCCAAGACACCCTGAAAGAGACCTGACAAACACATTTGGTTTTGTAATGCTTTGGAAGCCTTTGATGGCAACATATATAGATATTCCTTTGGCACTTTTATCTTCCCTGTAGCCCTGTGTGGTACAGTCCCATAAACAAAATGCTGACTCTGAGGTAGGCTCGCTTGACTGTACTGTGATCAGCAAAGCACAAAGAGTGGAGAACAGAGTTGCAGAAACACTTATGGAATAATGTGTCAAGACAATAGGGAGGAAATATACATAGATATATGTATATCCACAAATGTCTTGTCACTTTACAAACTAGCAGACTTTAGGGGGCACTTGTTTTCACATTTTATTAACCAATTTACTGTAGACACAGTAAGAGTAGAAACTAGAAATACAGGCGCTCTCATCTGTTTCTATTGCTGCCAGAGATAAGAAAATGAATCATTGTAGAAGTTGTTTTCTGGTTTCTTATATCATCATTGCTAAATCATCAGATCTCCCCTAGTCCAACACTTAAGCAGTGCAATTTGCTGAGCTTCTCCTCAATTTCATTTCCCCCCCCCAAGAGCTGCAAGAGTTTGTTTTTACTGTGGAAAATCAGTAGACATATTAATTATACTGAAACCCAGATATGATTCAACTCAGTGCGTGCATTATAATGAACGTAGAATACAACGTAGACTACCCAACCCCTGACAAAGACAGCAACTTTAAATCCTGATTCTGCAACTGGATTCTTAAGGGCAGAAAGGATCACTGTGAACAAGTTGTTTCATATTCTACATCAGAAAGTGAAAAATGCTTCATTTAAGTTTTAAAGCAAGCCTATGATTTATCATTGGGTTACCGTGTAGCCAAAAAGATAGGCCCATAACAAAGGCCTACTTGTACTGTATGTGATAAGAAACTATTCATTGCTATTTTAGGTGGAAAGCTAAAGATTCTTAGAATGAGCACCTGTTACACATCATGATTAAAAGGAGGAGCTACAAGACACCTCAAGGTCCTTATGTACATACTTTTCAGAAAGGGAGGACACTAATTGCCTCCAGGAGCATCCTTACCTTCCTGAGGCATATAGCGAACAATTACCAGGACCAAAGTATTGAGAAACTAGAGGAGAGGTAACTTGGGCCAGGGTCCCCTCGACCACTGACCCATAAGGCCCCTACCCAAATTATACCACCTACTCAAAAGTCAGAGGCAGAGAAAGGAACTGAGCATGCGTTCTAGTTTGCATACTAGGCGAAGAAATATGAACCAATTATTGTAATGGAGAGTGCACCACTTTGTAATCTTTGTAAGATTTGTGTATAAATATGACAAGAGAACCAGCATTAGGTGTGCCTGATTAGAGGAACTATCCTCCTGACACCCACCACTGCAATAAAAGGAAATTCCTGCTTCTTAACGCTAAATTAGTATTAAGGAGTTTTCTTTTATTCCCAAATTTCGGTGACAACAGGACAAACTTTTAAAGAGACAGAAGTTATGAATAAGACTTACAATAACAATTACATCACTACATCCATAGTAAGTGCTTTCAAAGATTAAATACTCCCACTATTAAAACAGATACCTTACTGCAAGGCTCTGGCTTATTGCATATGCTCAGCTGTTCATAATTGGTTTACACCATTAGTTCAGTATTTTCCTTTTTTTGATATATTGAGCTTGAAATTGTTCTGCCAAGAGATCTGCTGCTACTTTGTGCAAATCAGCTTTTTAATAACATATTTCATATATAGAAATATGAAAATATGAAAGAATTAGGAATTTTAAGCAATTATTTGAAAAAACCTTCCAGATTGCTGCTACTTAAAGTACTGCAAGCACGCTTTAAAGGGGGAAGAAAAAGAAAAACCTTTTACAGCTACATTCCTATGTGGCATTAAATACTGTGCTACCAAGTCCTGTTGAGAAAAATATTTGACTTTTAGCTGGGAAAATATGGCTCCTAGGGTTCAGTTTGAGTATTTTATAGAGAAAGATAGATGGCAAAATTGTGATGTGAGAAAACAACAAGTAGAAAATAAAATAAAATCTGCATTTTGAACTGTGAACTGCAGTTTGACTGCCAGAATACTACCAGTACAGTATAGTAGACAAGAGTGGAGAAAAATAAAACACCAGTTAGCCATTTTGGGACCCTGCCTTGGGAAGATGCTTGGCTGGGCTTGTTGGATGGATACAGAGATGAATCTTTCCTGCATAGATCTGCCTGCTTGCAAATAGCTTAAAACTTTCAGCTGCACTCAGAATTATAGCAAGTTAATGGTGCATTACCTGATCAGGTTGGATTCTTATTAAGCAAAGATTTTAAAAATAATCAAAGCTAGCTGAGGTGGAGGAATCAACACTGTGCCTTTGTCTACACTCAAAAGACATTGCTGGGACATGAACACGTGAGAACTCTTCTACCATGGTCATAACAGGTATAAACCAGACCTGCTAATGTAGTTTGGAACCTCCTCGAGCACTTTTACACACTTAAACCTCTTTAACCTGTATTGATGTAAGATATGAACTGGGAACAAATCACAGGCTCTACAAAGATGTCTTCTGTAGGTAGCTGTGCCATCTGTCATTATCCCTTCCCTATGGCTCTGATAGTACAAAGTACTCTGTAATATCCTTTCAGTGAAGTCAGTGGGCTAACTCAAACCCAGCCTCACATGCAAAGCACATTAAACTAGTCTCACAGATTTAGAATGAAGCAGAATATTCTTATTCTAGAACATTCTTATTCTGCTTGCAGGGCTGTAGAGGAATAATCTCTGGCAACACGGCACTGGCAAGTACCAGCAGGCAACATCAACTTCAAATAGCATAGCAAAATAAATAACTGTTTGCATCCAAAGATTTGTATTGTATTTGTAGACTATTTACAGTAGTCTAAAGGAGATGCACAGTACTTAAAGAGTTCAGAGCATAAACATGAAGAGTTAGCATTGCTCACCTAACTTGTAAGCCCTCCTTCACTAAGAGTTCAGAGCCTGGCATTGGTAACCTGAATCCATTTCCTAAGCTTGGAAATAGTTGACAGTATTTGGAGGAGCATGGGGAGGGGATTCACTGAAGTACAGGTAAATATTAGCTTTGCTGGAAAACTGTTGCAACAAAAGCAATGTTACCGCCTATTCATGGGCTACTGGTGTTCCCCTACCCTCTTGCAATGCTGAATAATTTAAAGTTGGATTAACACATTTAAATGAACAAAAAATCCTTGCACAACATCTCAACATAGTATTTTTGGTTTTGTCTCTTTAAAACATCCTGGGGAAAAAAACCCCAAACATTAGGACATTGCACAGGAATACCCAACCTGTTAAAACCTTTGTATAATCTCACCAAAAATACACTAGAAACTAAGGAAAAAATGTTCCCTGGCTTCAGTGGGCTGTGGTCCCATCGCTTAATGATACCTCCCCAAGTTTGATGTGCACCAATTTTGTACCACTTATGACCTACCCCTGAACAGCTACGTCTATAAACACCTGGTAACATTCAAACGTAGCATAAAACTGAACATCTAAGAGGGTGACCATGGTATCAGGATAAGGCTAGGAGACAGCAGACCCTCTCCAACCACCACCCAACCCAAAACAGGAGCCATTTCCCATCAGGGCCCACACCTCTAAGCAAGTTTCACCTGGATCCATCCTCCCTAGTAGCCCCTCATGCTCTCAGCTCAGGAAGCTGCACAGTTCAGCAACATCTTGTTTCTTACCTGCAGCACAATGCAGCTACCTGTCTTCTCAAACAATAATCTAAGGTGATGCTAATTCTCAAACATCATCCACTGCTGCATGCATGTGGTTTTAAAAATGCCATACAGTATTTGCAATAAAGGACAGGCTAACTATGTATTGCAACATGATTTAAGTCACTGTCTTCGACACTCTTCACACATTCATTTGGCTGCCAGGCTGGAAAATGCCAAAGCTCTAAAGGTTATTAGACTATTGTTTATGACAATGGGAGTGTGAAAGTTTGCAGTCATGATAACATATTCGACTTAAAAAAGAAGAAAATTGAAGACTTGATTAAAAAAAAAAAACCCTTACACACAAAAGCTCTGACTGTCCCTTTATGCAGCTGACAAAGGAGCTTTCTTCCCTCCTTCCCTACTCCCTCATCAAAAAAAAATTTTTTAATCTCAATATATAATAAAGACTAAGAGGAACAGAAAAATTAATTTAATGGATTTTTCTATGTGCATTATGCAAAGCAATTTTTGGTCTAGAAAGAGGTACTGCAGTTTACCTAAATTGACTCTTGAGGGTATTTTACTTAGAATGAACGTTTAATAGATGTTAGCTCAATTGAAGAGGTAAATAGCTCATGAAAGAGAAATAGCTCTAAATTTCTTCATAAACAGTAATTTTTTCACAAGTGCTTCTACATGGGCCAAAAGCACTACTGAAATATCACAAGCAACTATTTCTGCCTGTCACTGAACTTGTTCAACTAGAAATTAGAGCTTTGGGATCAAGCTTCTGCTCATTTTCCTCCAATATACACAAACTGTTACACAAATGCTTTTTAGGGAAAATGTATGTAATTGCGTACTGGCCTGGAAGTCCAAACATCCCTCTTCTGCTGCCTCACTGCCATAGATCCCTAGTATGATTGCAGACAAATCACATAACCCTGCTGTCCCTCAGTTCCCGGTCAGTAGAGCTGGAGTAGCATTACTTCCCCTCTTTACACAGGATATGAAAAAGCAGAGCAGCTATGTTTGTGACTCATTCATCAAGGCACAGATAAGCAACACTATTCAACGTTTGTAAGAATGTATAGGCTGGTTAGACTGTGACTTCAAAGGCAGTTTTTAATCTTCCCTCCTTTTCTTCCAGCTTCAACCTTTCATATTGCCTCTTCCTTCCCAGGGGGTTAAAACCTGTTCCCAAATACACACCTCATATAAGGGAGACCGTGACAGAGGGCAAAGGTAGATCTGTCAGCCTGCATTGCTACCCAGCCATTCCTCAACACCTGAACCCTGCTTTCCCCAGAATACCTCAGTCAGTCCCTACAGGAACAAGAGCAGAAAAAGCTGAGAGTCACCACTTTCCCTGACAGCTAGTGATACCCTGTGCAATAGCAATACTGTTTGGAGTTTCCAATCAAGTTGAATTGGATGGGGACAGAGCTATTGAAAATGTTTACTAGGAAAAACAATCCCAAAACCCTAGAGTTTCAATCTCTGCCACACCAAGTTATTTGCAATTTCCACTCACTTTGCTAAGTGCTTTCAACTAAAAATTGAATGACCATAGACAGCGAAGAGTTGTTACCAGCCCCTTCTTTTGTCCAAAGGATATTGGCCCTGGATGAGAAAGAGATTCTAGTCCTGCATCTAACCAAGAGCATTCAAAGGCTTTCTTCTGTCCTTCCAAACATTAGTGCTATTAATCCAGTTTAATGATGCTGCCTTGGTCTCTCCCACATACAGCGTGCCCTGCAAGTGATGTACACCAATATGACATGAAACCAGGCTGAATGAAGCCAGAGGCACTACAGCTCCTCTGCCTACCGCAGCTGGCTGAGCGGGGAAGCCAAACAGTTCTCTTATCCTCTGGCCCAGCTTCAGTACAAACAATTTACAGAAAATCTACCCACCGAAAGTGCTCTAACCACTGGCCTGTGCACCAAAGGACCAGCAATTCTTACTGTTGATTTTTTCAAAGACACCTATGTGTTCTGCTGCCATCAGAACTACTTCAGATGACACAATTTTTTTTCAGGGGAGGAATATTTCATTTGACCCTCCTAAATCTATAAGAAAAGATTGTCTTTAAAAATGAAAACCAAGTTAGATGAATATTGGTATCAGAACAAAGCAAACAAGCATTTGTAGTTACTTGGTTCAGTGGCCAAACAAAATACTTTATTCATCCAAGCCTGAAAGCAAAGACAAATGTTTCCTGGCACATGAAAGCCAGAAAGCAAACCTACTTCAATCCAGGTCAATGGATTAGAAGTATAATTGTAGAATTATATACTTCTATACTAGAAAAAATAAGAGTTATTATACAAATCAGAAATAATTAGAATTAATTGTTTCAATCTTAATATGATTAAAGAGAACCATAAATCCCTTAAATTCTACTTTAAAATACACTAGCAATAAGAGTTGAGTAGAACCAAGAGCTAGACATTGAGTGCTAAAAAACAATCCTTTTTATCTCTGAATAAAACACCCAAAACTACTTGGTTGAAAATCTGTATAAATCATTTGTTTAAATAGAACAAAAAAAAAATCCTCATCTTTTCAGATGTTTACACTTAATTTTAAGACACTGCTCATAACTTTCATTTTTATTTCCACTTCTAACAAGAAATCAAGATGACAGTACAATGTATAACATTAAACTATGTCACAATGTAGTCTGGTTTCTTTATTAATTTTCTACCCAGCTCAGTGTTGTTTGATGCTTTGTGAGCATTTTTATGAAGGGAAAAAAATTAATTAAATCCCCAAATCAGGCCCTGTATATGCTGTAATTCTGCACTGAGTTGGGTACCTGATCTTCAAAGAAATAACTAGAAGTCAATAGAGCTTATGGCTCACAAATTATACCAACAGACATTTTATCCTAGAATAGTTAGGAAAAGCAGCTGAGTCACAAACCAACTGTGCTTTCGGCATCAAATCCTCAAACTAGGCATTACATAATAAACTCCCAGAGAAAAAAACATACCAGAAAATACTGTTTCCTGTCTCACTTTCCATTTTCAAAGCATTCCACATGCATGAAATACTTAAACCTACAAGTAAGAATTACTGAATAAAACCCTCTTAGCATCTTTGCCTCACATTTCTTGTTCATGAGATGTCACGATAACATGGAGTGGGGCTAATGCTGAAAATGAAAGGACTCCTGGGTACAGACTAAGTCAACAAAAATGCTGTCAGCAGTGGAACAAGAACTGTGCCTTAGTCTCTTGTTTCCTTGAGATCATTGGGTTTGATTTTTAAGCATCCTTGCTTTTTTGTTGCAACAGAGAAGTGTTCTGATCATTTCCTTTCTACCAATTAGACAAGGAAAAGTCACCATATCAGTGCCCTTAGACCCCACAGCCTTTCTCTGTGTACACTTAATACCTGGGTGATGACTAGTGCAGCACAGAGACAGGGCCAAGTAACAGCTGAAGAAACCTATGTTGCTAAATCATACTCATGCTCAAAGTTTATTTAATCTTTTCTGTTTAAGGTTTAAATGCATCTTTGGAAACATATCTGGATGCTTGCAAGCATCAAATATGATCTCACAAACTATTTAAAACAGGTATGGCCAGCCTTCCTAGCCCTACGAGCCTCACACCAGCATCCTCATATAGCTTCAAGACATTTACCCAAGACACTTAAAGAGAAATCCCAGAGATCATTCAACAGGAAAGGGATGACAAGAGCTCTCATGGATCACACCTTAGTAAGGCAAGGGATTTCACTGTGGGAGCTGCCACAAGGGGCCCTTTCAGACACTCACCATCTATGTGAGTCCAAATGTACAGGCAAGTAGGTATTAACAGGCAATTCAGACTTCCTGCAAGGAGCTCAGCAGCTCCATCCATCTCTTCCCCTACCCACACCTTTCAGCCCTTCTGCTCCAAAGCCTCTGTTGCTCACAGGTCGCTCTGCAGCAGGCATCCTGACAACCCACTCTCCATGGCAGATTAGGAACCAAACAGATTGTAACTACCTTGCTCTTTACAAGGCTCACAAGACATTTTATATTGACAGCTATTGCATTACCTTTTCCTCCCAACACATGGCTATTAAGAACATTTAACACCAATCCTTCACTTATGAGTAAGCTTTTAGCTGCATACTAGTTTTTCCTCCACTGCAACAAATGAGTGACTTGAACTTCTGCCTTGTTTTCCAGCTGCAATTCCACTGGGTAGTTTCCATCTGCTTCCAGTACCCATACTCAGTTTAAAAAAAATAAATAAAATATAATTTTAAAAAGTCACAAAATCCACACTACAAAAAGCTCTTTACTATCAGAGCCAGGGATAGGTCACACCAGAATCAGTTTAGAGAAACTAAATTTGTGGTCTAACATATCATCACTAAACCAAGGAAACCACAATCAATAAGAGATTATGTTCAACTAAAGTTTCTTGGCAACGGCTGCATGAAAAATGTTAGGGCTACTCTCTCTGTTTTCTCATATCTTTCAGAACCACTGGGCACTGCCACTTTTGCAGATCTCACACATTCTGCTGGCAACCTACACAGCGGTAATTTGTGAACATTGCTTGAGTGCAGCTCGTGTTTTGTCAGTGAAATTAAGGAGATCAGCCACATCGCAAGCCACTTGCTGCATTCATCTTCCCTGATTCTCTTGAACCACAGGAGAAACGGACCATTTCAAATTGATCAAAACCTCAACATTCTCTCTTCACTATTTCATTCAACTCCAATTTAGCCTCTGGTCACAGATATAGAACTGCACCCTTTGAAAAAAATTAGCATCTGACAAGCCATAGATGGCCACTGGGAAATGGATACAACAGCATGAAAGAATTATTCACCTACTAAATGGGTTCTTAAACATAACTACTTTCACAATAAAATGCCACCAAGATGTAAGTGCAAATAAGTAAATTAACTCTGGGTACTCATTAAAGACAGTCATTATACAGTAACTATTTGCCCACAGTGAAATGCATTATATCTAAGACAGTAATAAAATTCAAGTAATGTAAAAATCAGCTTTTTGCCAATTATGATCCCAAATGCCTACAGAACACTTTTGGCTTCATCATGATCACTTGTAAAATTCATGCTTCATCTTATACTTACTCAGTACAGACCAGGTTTTAGACTTTCTTAAGACTATGTAGGTAGTATTTATGTAAGAAAACTGTCAGGACCAGATGTATTTCAGTAAAAGAATGCCAAGTTTTACTTAATAGCACAGGAAAGGAAACCAATAACATTACCAGAAGCAAGGTGTAGAAATTAAAGATTCATTTAGCATCTTCACTGCAAAGCTACTTTCTGTGAATACTAGTTAAGGTTTGGTTAAACTGATTAAACTTTGGTTCAAACCAAAGCCATTTCCAATGCAAACTAGTATAGCTAATTTTACAAACCGCCTCCAGTCAACCCTCCTGAGACTCACTGCTAACCTTCAAATACACCTCTTTGAGCAGTTAACTCCAAAAGGTTTCAAGGACGCTTCCTCCAAAAAAGGTATTACTGAACTTCAAAACAACTGGTCTCTGATATTCTTTTTTTTTTTTTTTTTTAAAACAAACAAGGCCATCTACTTAGGCAGCAAATTCAACCCAGAATTATGTGAACAGCTGGCAAGCAAACTTGTAAGAAACTTCAACTGAACACAAGAAGCATTGCAAGTTGTTGTTTTGCTACAGCAGGAAGTAAAGATCAGGAATGGAAGAAAGGCCTTCCCCTCTGCATCACATTCTGATAAAAAAAAAATGAGGATTTCAGAAAGTATACAGTCTTGTCATCCATTCAGTTGATTGTTTCCAAAACCAAAACTATCAGAAATTGTCCTGGAAAGACTGCTGCAATTTAATTGCTCTCAAACTGAATACTTCACAAAAAACAACCCAAAAACCAACCCACAACCAAAATATATCAACAAACTACACAACAGACCACACCACACAATACACCACACAACAAGAGCCCACACACAAACACTACTGCTCTGGTGCATAAAATAATCCTTAACAATCCAATTACTTGAATTTTAGTGCAGAAATAGTTAGAAGATGACAGATGTGCCAGCCACTTTGATAACACCTGATGAATGCTTACACTGCTATAAGCTGAAGCTTTAAGTGGCATCTCTTAGATGAAGATACCACAGCCTCTGTCCCTATTCATAAGCAGCAGCAGGGAGTCACACCACCATTACATATCTCTAGCAGCACAAGAGCGGTGGCACTTTTCAAAGATGTTAAATCAATACTTGCACATAATAGCAAGTCATAGGGGCACTTATGGTTTTCAAAGTAAATATCTAAACTGCAACAGCAAAAAGATTCAAGAGCATTAATAAATAGACAGTTTACAAATCCATACCATTACCTGCTGCACACTATCAGAAATCTTAGTTCAAGGAAAAAGAAACACAAAAAAGCCCACACTATTTGCACAATTTAACTCTTGTTTCTGATGTAAAAATCACATTGGCTTCCTTGATGTGCTACACAGAGATCAACAATTTAAGAAAGCTTTGCCTCCTGTGTAGAAAGGATCAAACCGGAAAATTTTACAAAAATCACAAGGGGTGGGGCTGAAATATCAATTGCCCACAAAACTGAATTAACTGTACCTCAAAAACTCAGGGTAGACACTCTTTGTTCTTAAAGCTTCCAGATGATTGAAATTTCACTTCCTTCAGAAATTTTTTCCAGTTACACTACTGTTCCAGCAAGAAAGTTTTTCCCAGTGTTTGACTTTATTTTCCATTGCAGATAACAAATGTTCCAAGTCTGTAGACTTACAAATACAAAAAAAAAATTAACACTTCTTTCCTGATGGGAATAATTCTAGCATCAGTGAAGGCAACGTAAGCTTTGCTTTGCATTTCACAAGAGTCAGAATTTTACTGACTGTTTTTTCATTAAAACACACTTGTAATTTCTGATCCTTCTACCCCTGAGAAAATACCAAAAGTATCTTCTCCTCTCCTCATAAAACCTGTTCTTATTTTTCCTTCTCTCCAATCTTACCTACTGTACCACCTTTTCCTCACTATCAAATTGCATATAAGCAGGCCAGTGTACTGGTTCTCACCATCAGTCACTTGCTCCTTTACAACTCTTGTCAACATTTTGAGCTTCAAGTGCCTCTATTTCTTTCAATGGCTTTTGTGCTATTTAAAAAAAAAGAAAAACAACAACAAAGTTTTCCTTACCATAGGCAATCCATATCAGCACCAATTGTCACTATCTAAGACCAGGCAGAGAGCCAATTTAAGCCATATTAGTGTCAGAAATATAAAAAGACACTGACAGGTAGAAGTCCAGCAAAGAGAAGGTTTAAGTTACAAGGCTTCTCCTGCAGGCATCCAGTTATTTTGAAAGTAGTTCAAATAACCTTGCAGCTACTATTCACTGGGTGTCCTCCTAAGGGAATCAGCACAGCATAGCTCATACTGATTTCACACCTCAGCTTTGTGTGAATCCTCCTAGGGGTTCAGCTGTCTGCAATCCAAGGCCTAGTTTTGACACAGCAGAACTGCATAACCTTGGATGAAACTTCTCAAGAAACTGCCAGCTTGCAAAAGCTGTGTGACAATACTTAGACTAGAACCATGATAGATAAGAAGAGTAAATTTGCAGTTAGATATAAGACCCTTGAAACATAGGTTGTTAACAGTTCAAGGACTCAAGAAAAAACAAAACCCCAAGAAAAGTTATGAAAACCCACCGCAGAACAAAAAAAACAGGGACTCAGAATATAGCAACTCAACAACACTGAGATTCAGTTCATCCAAGAAATAATACAAGTCATCCTTCCCCAATACTGATGGCTGCCAGGCCAGCAACAGTGCCAGGATGGGTGAGGCCACACCTGGAGTACTGTGCCCAGTTCTGGACTCCTCTGTAAGAAAGCAACATGGACATACTGGAGAGAATCCAATAAAGGGCCGCAAGTATGAAGGGACTGGAGCACCTCACACAAGAAGAAAGGCTGAGAGAGAGCTGGGACTGTTCAGCCTGGAGAAGAAAAGGCTCCTGAGAGATCTTATCAATGCATATAAAAACTTGAAGGGAGGGTGCAAAGAGGATGGGGTCAGGCTCTTTGCAGTGGGGCCCAGTGACAGGACCAGAGGCTATGGCCACCAACTGAAACACAGGAGGTTCACCCTGAACATCAGGAAACACTTTTTCACTGTGAAGGTGACCAAGCACTGGCACAGATTGCCCAAGGAAGTTGCACAGTCTCCCTCTTTGGAGATATTCAGAAACTGTCTAGAGACAGTCCTGGGCAATTGGCTCTAGGTGGCCCTGCTTGAGCAGAGGCGTTGGACCAAAAGACTTCTAGAGGTCCTTGCCACCCTCAACCATGCTGTGATTCTGTGAACCAGGTGTCTTACGTGCTGGTGGTATGTCAATGCTTTGCCTGGTTGCTCACTAATCCTAGTTATCTAGCCCACATCTTGGTCAATAAAGAATTAAAGTTATGTATATCTTGCTTTCATTGTCTATTCACGCACAGTAAAGGGTGAACAAAGTGACCAAGAAAGAGCATTCCAGCTAACTGCATTACTTTTCACCAGGGGGGCAGTTAACAGGATCTGGATCTATCTAATAGGATCTATGCTGCTGACCAAGTACACTGAATATTTCTTAAAATTCTACTGTTACGAATGCATTGATGAAATAATAAAGTCTTTGTTCATAAGTCCCTACGAACTAGACATTTTATCCTTGTGTGCAAAATCTGGAACATCATCTCCCTTTACCAGTCCATGGAAGGCATTTAAGAATGATCAACTAAAAATTACTTCTTGAACAAAATTCTCCTTGCAATCAATTTTATTCAATAGCGCAGTTATACTTATTTTTCAAAGTGTTTTGAGTTGATGAGGAAGCATTACATCAGCTTATTCAGGTCTGTCTTGTGGTATCTCTTCCTTAGGTCCATAGTTGTACATAATCCACCTATAAACAAGGCTAATAAAACTCCACCCAAAAAAAGATTTTCTTGTATAATCACTTTCATATCATTCTTGGCACTTATAACAATTACAGAAGTGAGACAATATTTAATTCAATACTATGGGATAATCTCAAAAACATTTGTTCAAACATTTTTCTATGCCTTTTTTGTGTGTATACTTTGTTCTCAATCAGCCACTCATTACAAATCCATGTTCAGAGAGATGAGGTTTTAGTCTCTTGTTTCTAATTATAAGCTACATCTGACATTTTAAACTGCAGTTACAAATGCATATGACAAACATTTATTTTGAAGCTTCATCTCCTAGCCCTTCAACAGACACACACACAAGGTACCCGAGCTTGTGAAGAGAAAGTGACTTTCAAACATAGTTCACCAGTTTCCCCAGTTCTGACCACTCTATAGTCCTATAGCAAATTCTTTCTTCTGGAAGATAAGATTGTGATGGATATGAGGAAGAAAGACATGTAAGCTTTCATGATATCAAATCAAAGCTGACAAATATTTATTGGAATCTCTATCAAAGTTTTCATGGCTAACAATGAGAATCAACATTAAAATTAAAGTTACTCAAGCAGCATTTAATCTAGATGAAAAGACAAAATGTTTTTTTCCCAAATTTAGAGAAAAAAATACATTTGCCTTAAAAATTTTTGCTTGCTTTTCTGTGCTTGTCTATGGCTAGCTCACACTTGTACTGTCAACCCCAACATTTGGGAGCTGATATTGTATTTTATACATCTACAAAATAAACAAAGATATAGCATACCTTCTTCTGTTTCTTCCACACAAGTCAAGCTGAGCCTCAGCCCAGATCATTAACACAACCTTAAGACTGAAAGCCTTTCTGCAAGTTCAAGAGCAACATATCCAGGCAGCATACAAGCTGCCTACAGTCCCTCACAGGGAACTGGACTCTACTGAAACCACTGACAGATAGGCTAGTCCAATTTTCTATTTCTCCTTCCCTTATTCTTCTCCTCTCCTTCAACTGTACACAAATACCATACAAATTATTACATAGCTTCCCCACACCACCCCTCCACCCCCGATTTCTTTGATCACTATGCAAAGCAGAGCCTATCTGGCCAAATGTCTGGCAAGATCTCCAAGTCATTTTCAATCTTTCTCAGTGAACCTTAATGATCCCATAAAACTTTCACTGTAAATTAACAGTCAAGTAAAAGCATCTGCTTATATCTGTTTCCAACACATGATGTACAAAGGCAACATTTGCACAAGAAGTATACAAAAGATGTGCAACTCCATCAACTCACAAATGCAATGGTAACAGCAGCAATTAACAAAACCAAATAAGAAACAGCTGTCAACATTACTTAGCACACTGTTAGCAGTTATTCATTTGTCCACATTTCCAAGGATTTTACTGGCATTGATAAAGTGCCAGTCACACCCCTCACATAAATGTACAGATATTTTCTTACTGCAGATATTTTACAAGATGTTTTTTAATTCAACAAGCCAATTCTGCATGTATCAAAATATCCAGTTGCTTTTTGACAGAATCCTTCTAGGTAGCAACTAACATATTAACAATCCTAGTCCTTCACGTTATGTTGAACCACAGTGACAAGCATCACTAAAGACAACAATCTGGGCAATATAATGCAAGAGGAGAAACTTCCTTACGTGAACAGACAATCAAGAAAAGAGTTAGAAATTAATTCCAAATACCACCCATGTCCAAGCTGTGCCCCATAGCAAAATGATTGGCTTTTGCCACCTGTGAGAAGGGTATCTTGCCCTCTCCACATGTACAGTAAATGTCCGTCCTGCTGGCTGACTACTGACAATCCATGTAACATTTAGCGATCAACCCACAGTAAATAATTCATTGGAGTAAATTACAGCAGGCAGTAGATTAGGAAAGCATGGATTAATTGCACAGGTATCATGCCAGAGCAGTTCCACAGCTCACAATCCTTTCCACTAAAAAATCTTTTCTTGCCTTGGGCATATCTGCTTTCCATTTGACCGCTGTTCAACTAAAGGGAGTCTTATTCTGTACTATGCCAACTCTCCATAACAGCCGCTTACAGGCCTTGCTGATCCATGAATGACACTCATCAACAAATTAAACACTGTAGATACTCCCCCTGTATCAATCATGCATCTATTGAACATAAATGAGGAATCAAAGTCACATGGGTAGCTACAGCCAGGAATCACCATTCTAGCCATAAAAGGTTGCTCTGGCTAAGGATCCTCTTAGCACCCCATCCTGAGGTGCTTCGTGCACTGCCTTCAGTCAGGCTATCAAAGAAGCTGGCAGACATTTCATTTGCAGCTTTGGAGGGCCTGGGCTGGGAAAGTAGGAAAGGTTAGCAGTAAGAAGATGTCGGGGGTGAGCAACAAGCTAAGTTCGGAGAGTAAACTCCTCCCGGTCAGACAAGCTCCTATAACAGAACCTTTCATAACAATGAAAGGACTTTGCTTTAAAAGGACTTCTGTCAAAGCAGCATATTCCTTGTCCCATGCCCCCTTTCCAGCAGCTCACCCACCAACGCAGAGGGCCTGCTCCCAATGGGAGCCAGCCAGGGCGCTCAGCCACCCTCCTCCCAGGGCCCTGTGACACCAGGCTGCTTTGCACTGGGATGCGCAGCAAAATTCACCTGAACGCAACTTCGAAGTGGATCGCTTTGATTGCATTACACCCCTGTGCGGGCCACCTACACTGCCCTTTGAGCAGCTTTATTTCTCTCGCTATTGCCAGTGAGCTAGACCAACGTAACGCAGCTCGTCAGTGTGAACAGGAGAGCGCCCAGGCAGGTGATGTAGTTTACCCGAAGAATGAATCGGGTAAATGGGGACTCGTTTCCCGGCTCCGCAAACCCGCCGGGATCCCCAGGGGGAGAAGGGGGGCACGGGGTGCGCCCTCGCCCGGCATCCCCGCTGCCGCGCTCCGCTGGTCCTCGGGCGCCCCCTGGCGGCTCCGCCCGGCTCCCGGTGGGGAAGGGGGACACTCCGGCCGCCCCCTCACCCCCAGCCCCGCCGATGCCCCACAGCTCCCCTCCCGCGGCCCGCAGCGTCTCCGCTGCCCTCGGAGGTCTCGGGTACGTTAATGACATGAAGAGGCTGGCAGGCGGGGGGGGGGGGCGGTACCGGGTCTGTGCGTCCCCGCAGGCTGCCTTATTTAGCGCTAGTCCCATTTAGCAAATCAGTATCACAGGTTGCCACAAAAAATGTCAATAGCAGGCAAATCCCACAGTTTCTGCAGGGCACTGGTGGAACTCCCAAGGCAGTTTACTTGGACCCATCCTTTGTGTAGTAATTTTCTTAAGGAAATCAATGGGAATTGGGCCATTTACTGCATCAGTTTTCACCCCATATTTGAGTATGAGAGAGAAAGGGAGAAGTCCTGGTAAAATTTCCCAGCAAAGCTCAAATTAAGCCACTTGCAATGTTATGTTTCCATTCTTGTCTGATAGCATGCACAAGCCGACTCCTAATTAATTTTTGGAGTTCGGATGGTCTCCGAACACCTGCACTGAAATACAGTACAAGTACCATACTCAGCTGTAGCAGATTTTGTAGGTATAGTATTTCTGCACGCTCACAGCTGTGATTCAGCAAAGCACTCAAGCTTATTCTCCAAAACACTTGGGCATGCATTCGTTTTTAAGCATGCACATAGCTCCCCTTATCTGTGTTGCTTTTTCTAGGGCACAAATGCCACTTTCAAACTTACCTTTCTTCGGAATCAGAACTCTAAGGACATGTCCACCACCTTGAAAAAGAATACGCTCCTAAACCACAGCGAGACAGCAGTTTCACAGCTGTGTAGCATTTGCAGCATAAAAGGGCAAGCAGAAACAAATTAACACAACTTTTCTGTTAATTTGCAGTAAACAAACTACAATTGGCTGATTAGTGGGAGACAACATGAAGGTCTTCAGCTACACAAATCTGAGTTTACACAGAATAAATGCCTCTCACTGCCAACAGCTAGCATCAGTGATGCACGCGACTGAACCAGGAAAGGACACTTCAGTTCCAAAAGCGGAGCTACTCAAACAGCACGCCTTGCTACGCAGAGGCTTTGCTGTCAAGCACCTTGTAAAAAACCTAAAACTATTTAGCCACTCTTTAAAATTGCATGTTGTAGCTTTTAAGAGCAAAAATGGACTTAAACTTTGAGTCACAAATGCTTAACCCCCAAAGTTACCATTTTCACAGCAACCTCAGCACAGTTCTTTGTAGGCATGTATTCTTTGTCCTCAAGTTAGAGCTTCCTGCTTGCTTAAAGTCACCTTTCTGATGAAGTACAGCGGATGATATTAAATTTTAGTTTGGATATTTATGTGAAGTGTTGCTGACTAATGGTTGCACAGGAACCATAATGCTGACCGCTGGATATCTCACATTCAAATTCCCCACTAACAATCCATTAACAGAGTGTTGGTTTTGCATGGAGTCTACTAGATGATTTTAAAACATTAAAATAACAACCCTAGGAAAAGGGAAGCTATGATAGCATAATAAAATACCAATGCCTACCAAATACCACGTGCATGAAAAGATATAGAAAGCCAAATAATAGAAAACACTTTTTAAACTTTGAACATTGTCAGCTAATCATTAGATGCAATAACTAGAAATATATTTTATAGCATTAGGAAAACAAGGCAGACAGTCCAGGTAGGATTGTCAGTCTGGACCTTTTTCCATCTGACTTCAACTTCTTGCTCTTTCAGACTTTCCAAGTGACTCAGCAAGGCACTTAGTCTCTCCGCATCCATGATACTTTCCTATCCCACCTCTATGAAGACAAATTAGCAATTGTGATGTATCAGTGATGGCTGCCATATAAATGTCTCC
Source organism: Grus americana (assembly GCF_028858705.1). Taxonomy (NCBI): domain Eukaryota; kingdom Metazoa; phylum Chordata; class Aves; order Gruiformes; family Gruidae; genus Grus; species Grus americana. The sequence continues at coordinate 121,920,784 of NC_072853.1, read as the reverse complement.
TGCACTGAACACACAACACCACAATGCCTACTCCATTAGCTTTTCTGCATATGGAGAGCTCCAAGCTTTGGCATGCTGCTAAGAAGATAGTTTTTCTGTCCAAGGTACAAACATCCAATCTTATGAGTAGAATTGGTTCACCATAATTCACCTCACTTCAGCATTTTATACTGGGGTACATTTAAGCACTCTGTTTTAGAAAAATCTCTCCTCAAAGATTAGAAGATAGACAGTTAGGCACAATAGCCCAACTACACAAACTGATAACGCTCTTCACAAGTGTATTGAGAATCTCTTTTTGAATTTTATTGACAGCTTTTCTGAAATCTTTTAGGGATACACAATTCCATATAGCATACATTTACATGAATTTTCGAGAAAATTGTGCAAAATCTCTTATTTGAGTCAGTTGGTATTGAGATGTTCTGATGCCCAGTTTTCATGGTTGCTTAGAATCCTCTGTGATAGAGAGTTTTAATATATTTTTTCTCTCTTTTCTCATTGCAAACCCATCCTGATGGATTTTGCAATGTACACTACCTAGCATTCTTCTGCCGATTTAACATTCTGTTAAAACATTTTCTTTTCTATCATTCTAGCTCAGGAAAGCTCTTAAGCACATACCTAAGGTTTTCTACAGACTTATCCTTAAGAATATTAGGTATCCAAGCCTCCAATGTGGCCATGAGGTTAGCAATACCAACACATCTACCTACAGACACTGAATTTTACATGCATGCATTCGTACTAAATCACAGTTTGTTTGGGAACACCAATACTGAAGACCCAAAGCCAACAGAGCTACACCGGTATCCCCTATTTCAGAAACACTTCCTGTTCTTTTGTAGCCAAATCCAATTGCCCCAAACATAGCAAATACACCTGCCCCACTATGAATTATTTTAAGGCTATTTGAAGCTTTCCAGTAATGTGCATTTGAACTCCACAGACCACAATACCTTTTTCTCACTCGAAGGGCTAGACCAATTAGACTTTTGCCACCTGAAATTCCCAAAGACTCAAGAACATACTTGAGAAATACCATTCCAAAGTTTTCTGATCTGAAAGTAGTTACAGCACAAAGAAAAAGTGTTGGGGTTGGTTTGTTCTGCCCCTCCCCCCACCCCAAGTCTTGTCCTATATTGCTACTATTGGAAGCACAAGAAACCTTCAGTTTTATCTTACTTAACTTTCACACCTCGAACCCAGCATTTTTACAGCAACATTCGTAGTTGCAGCAGCAAGAAAAGAGTTCCACAGACAACTAACTTAGAATCCATAATCTGCTTACTATCAGTTATTTCAGGAACACAGAAAAAAAATGGAACAGCAATAGCTGAACAGCCAGCTCACGTGTGGAAATTGTAACCTGCAAGCTTTTCTGGGAGCAACACTCTCTTCTCTGTTACATTTTTGCATAATCACACAAAAAAGCATGCTCTTTAGTAAGGATACTATGATTACATGCAGGCTTGTACATCTTTTATTACAGGTGGGTCCCCAGTTCTTAACAAGGGCTTCTGAGGCTCAACTGCAACACACACAATAAGGAATAAAACACATTCAGGATGAAAACAGTTGACTTTACCTGGCATTGCCTTCAAAACACATGGAGCATTTCTAAATTTCAGTCACCATCTCCAATGGGTGTCACCCATTTCTCTGTTTAATCAACAAGTTTACTCTTCCTTCAGGCAGGTAAAACAGTCCTCCTGCTCCCTTGGATATGTCTGACTCCTTAAAGCAGAGCACTGAAACTAATTTGACTTTAAAGTACTTCAGCTGGACCAGTGAAAACAAGACCCAGATGCAAAGTTATCTAACTGAGCCCATACTGCACATCTACAGCTAGTTGTGTAACAAACCTCAGGACAATTTTACAGGTCTTAATCAGGCAAAACTCCCTGCTGATTTCCACGAGGGAGCTCTAATCGATCAAAAGCTGCAATAACTGGATCCAGTTTTCTCCCTTTTAATGAAAAGGTTGATTTTGAGCTAGAAGAACATCAGATTATGTGAAGTCGGCAAGCCCCTAACTCTTGCTTTAAGGAATTTGTCCTGTGTTTAATCTACCGACCATACTGTCTTTGCTAGCGTACAAACAAAAAGACAAAAAACCAACAAAATAACAAACCCAAACTGACATAAAACAGTTTCACAAATAACGGACCTGTTCTCCGGCTGCGACCTTTGTACGGCAGCTAAAAGAAAAGATGATACGGGCGGTAGGAGATTCACGACTTTTTAAGTAAACTACATCACCCGGAGGTAATCGGGGAAGACCAGCGTCCCCTCTCGGGTTCCTCCCTGAAGTTGCGCCGCTACCCGCGGCAGCCGAGGAGCTGCGACCCCGGGCGCTGGCGGGAAGAGAAGCCACCCGCGATGCGTCCACACGCGAGCGGCGGTGCCCGCGACCACGCCGAAACCGCGGCGGGAAGACCCGGGCGGAGCGGCGGCGCCGAGGGAGGGAGGGAGGGAGGAAGGCGAGCTGCGAGGTGTCCGCTCCACGTGCGCCCCGTTCCACGCCCGTCACCAACAGCCGCAGCGCCCGGGTGAAGCCTCGCGCCGTAACCGACACCAACGGCCGGGGCGGCAAAGCCCCACGCGCCTGTCCCACCGCCGCCCGCTCCCCAACTTCCCCTCAGGGGCGCCACCCGCCCCTACCTGCCTACCGGCGGCAGGGAGCCCCTTCGCCCGCACCGGGTCCCTCTCAGCGGCTAGCGGGAGGGCAGGAGCGCTGTCCCTCCGGTAGGACGAGCCCCATGTGAAGAGGAGCGAGGGAGCCCAGCGGCTCCACCGCCGCCGCTGAGGGGAGGGGACGAGGGGAGGGGGCGGGCGGGCCAGCGCGCCTTGACGCGCCGGGCGCTCCCCCCACTCGGAACCGCCCCGGCGGTACCGGAGCTGCCGAGCCCGCGGCAGCGCCCCCTGGGGGCTGCGGCGGGGATGGAGCCTCCCTCGCCCGGCGGGAGCGGTGGTACGGGCGTCCCCGTTGGCTGTGTCCGCCCACCTCCCGTGGCCGCAGCCCTGCTAGAGCAGGGGTGATGCTGGAGGTGCTCCGGGTCTCTCTTGTGCACACCTCTGCCCTCCCAGGCGGGAGCACCGAATTCTTCTCTGGGGCTGTTTCAGCTAACCCGATTAGCAGGGGAGGAATTCCGGTTTGCTTGTACTGCTAAGAAGCCGCGAGCACGGGGTTAACTAAGTCCAACCAGTATTTCCAGCGAGCCTGCTGGTTCAAGTTAAGCATTTGGTTAAATTCGGGCTGTAACATCCGCTTGCCAGCAAGCAGTGCAAACGCATCAGGGCCCACAGGCCGGGGCAGCAGCAGTGCCGACCTGCAGGAGATCAGGCTCGGATGGTTGCTGAGGGGCCACTGCTCCTCCCGGCATCAGGGCTCTCGCTGATTCTGCAATGCCCCTCTAGACGTCCTATCAGGGAGAAGGGATAGGATGGCCCCAACTAAGCAGAAAAGAGTTCTTACAGTTAAAACACAGCACGAGGACTTGGGATATCAGGATTCACCATTTGACTTTGCCCACCCATGGCAACCACTCAGTTCTTGATCAGCTGTGACGACGCTGAAGTGTGTTCTTGTGCAAAGCCTGGCTGGCTTCCCAGCAATCCTCAGATTACGCAGAGAATTGGATTTGCACTTGTCAGTTAAACACGTGCCTAAATGTTTGTGGGACACAGCATCTTTGTGCCATAGCTGCCCATCTGTATAATCTAATTTCCCCTCCCTACCTCACAAGAATCTGATGAAGATAAATTCATAAACCTCTCTGAAGCACACCAATTTGACAATGATAGAGCTCCCAGAGCATATCTACTGAGAGAGAGATGCTGCGGTTGCATCCCATCCTCACCCAAACAGGCATAAAATGTACACACAAAACATTTTGAAAGGAAGATTTCTCCAGTGATGCAAATTTTCAAGGAAAGGAAAGGAGTGCAAACCAGAAACAAATCAATCTTATGCTGTGAACTTGATGTCAGGTGTTTGCTGAGCTAGCATATCCTGGACTCTTGCTCCTGAGCACTCTGAGGTGTGAAACAGAGAGCAGGCAATCAAACACAGTTACTAACCCAAACCAGGAACACTCATCACAAGGCTTCCAAATTAAAAATAACAATCACTGCTACTTGGGGTGTAGCTGAAATCTTCTGCCAGAAAGCCCCGACTCTCTAATCAGAGACTTTAACATCATACAGCCTCACGTGTTAGAAATATACACTGTAAACCTGTTTTTTTTTCCCACAGTGCAGATAAAGAACAAATAAAAAGCAGAATTTTACTGAGCATATTATGCAAAAATATTGCTGATCAGTAATTTGTTCACAGCATTAAAATCAAAGATAGTAATTCTATTTATGCATCCACAGAAATAAACTCAATTTACTTTTATAGCACAGTGAGATTTACACAAAACATCTAAATATAATTTACTATCATAAACAGCATGATTTGTCTTCGTCTTTTCCATGTACCTCTTCTCTGTTTATATTTTTGTAGAAGTAAAGCTGGCTGGTTTTTTTTTTCCTTATGCACCTAGTGCATAATAGCCTAACCACAGAACTAACCAAGTTCTCCAGAAAGCCAAGGTTTCCCTTAGTTTTACTTGCATCTCACAAATCTTTCAGGTTAATTAACAGCAGAACCATACTGCACTGAAATATATTGGTGAAGCCTCCAGGGGAAATCCATGTATCAGTACAAGGCAGGTTTGTGCCATCTCAGAATAACTCTCGAGCAAGGCTGCTTGGTTCCCAGACTCTGCATGCTGTGTCATGGCTGGGAGCTGTGACAGCACTCTGGAGCTGCTTCCTGCTACCAGGACACAGCCTCTCTGCACACCGGGATGTCGGATATTCAGCTCGGCTCTCTAGAAAACAGCAAGAAACCCAGGATGCCCTGCAGGAACACGGGAGACCTCACACGTCTGTGGCTTTGGCAAGATTTTCACGAAGTGTGTTTGTGGTCTAGCTGTAGACTGGAGCCTACCACTTGGGTAACCTACGGTAGGAGACCATGAGAGGAAGGAGCAGGAGTCACCCTCCATCTGTGCTTAGCTAAGTCCAGATGAACGCTAAGTGTGAGATTTCTGTTCTCTATCTCACACTCCAGCACTCAAATCATACTTCCCATTCTGAGGCATGGATACAATAAGGGCCTTGAATGTCACCCTGTAGTTATGTGCCCAGCTACATGCCCTGACGTTTCCTCTGCTGCTATTACCTGCTAGTGTCCTGCTAGTATTGCTAAAGCACCCTTAACAGAACAGACAGCTGCGGTAAATTAGGACAGAACTGCTGAAAGTACCCGCGTCCTCCTGTGGGTGGCACCAGAATATCTTCAGTGGACCAAGACTTGCTTAGGAAAGAGAGAGGAGAGGGGTAATACTCCTGCTTGCCAACAGCCAGTATCATTACAGCGCAAGTCCTGCTTTTGCAAAGAAGCTCACATAAACCAGTAGATCTTTAAATTAAATGAATTATTTAAAGTAGTAAGAGTTAGCATCACTCCATCAGCCCTTTTAATTCTGACAAAACAAGCTCTGTCACCTTGTGCTTGTGCCCTGTACAGGTTGCAGTTATCACAAGAGGATGCAAATGCATGATTAAACCTCTCAGCTTCTACAACTTCAGAAAAATCAGAACTTTATCACCACCAGGAGGAGTTTCATATTTTTCCATGTAGGCATCAATGAGAAGCTTACAATTGGGTGAACATGAGTGAATTACCACAGTCGTCCAAGAGGACACAGAAGTGTAAGTGCAAGCCAGGATATCAGAGGCTACAGATTTAATGTCTCCACTTGGGTTGTTCTGTGGTTTTAAATTGTTGTGTTACGACTTTCATGCTTGTTTCTGGTAGCTGTATAGATCAGCAAAGATATTATTACACTGAGACAAGTCAGTGCACACCCCCAAGCCAAAATGCACTCTCAAACACTCAAGTGCTAATGTCCAAAGCTGTATGGGCGTAACTGCTGACCAAATGACTGCCTTACCTGCAGAGTATTACACAACCAATATTTCTTAAGGCTTTGAAAGATAAGAATACAAAGCTCATTCTTGTACTAATTTTGGAATACTTTCTTCAGAATTTGAAAGTGCCTTGTATTGTTCAGTTGCCCATATGACTAAATTACACAGCCTGAGACCACAACCACAATAAAGCTTAATCGACTTAGGCCCAGCGACCACCACCGGTTGTACATGGGAGAAAACAGGAACTTTAAAAACACAGCAGAAAAAGTGATTTTTTTTCTTCCCCTCCTTTAAAATCATTTTAACTGATATAAGGTGGTGTTTGTTGGCTTTGCAAGCATTGGTCTACTCACCTAACGTTTACACCTGACTTTTCTACCAGACTTGTACCAGATTTTGCTTAGCAACTTCATTGACACTGTTGCTTGCAAAAGGCCTGAATTAATTGTATTAGAGACCAAATATTTCATCTCCACAGTGACTAGTGGGGTGGGACCCCTTTGTTTTAAAGCTTAAGTATGTGAAAGAAGGCTGAGGTTCAAAACATCTGCCTTCTGAAAACTGGGTTCTTTCAGGGTGTTCCCAGGATCAGAAGTCTGCCCTAAAACTCATCTCTGATCTATACTGATATAGGATCAACTCCAGTTTTCCACTACCTGCCATGAATTTATTTTTAATTAAGTTATTACACCAAAAAAGCAAGATTTGTTCTCCTGAGATTTAGAGTTATGAATCTGTGTGTACAATAGTCATCATGAGTAGGTGGCAGAGACTGGGTGTTTTTTTCTTGTCAGCAGTGATGCTATTCTTAGTTTTGTATGCAGTCCTTATGTGTGTCATAGATAGGCACAATAGATACACATTGGCAGCTTTGATAGTATTCAGAGAGGAGCTGATCTCCCGGTCCAGGAAATTATCTTAAAATTCTCATTTTGTTGGCAGCAGAATTTTAACCAGCAGTTCCCAAGAGCCTCTGCCAGCACATCATTGCCTTTAGAGGACTTGGAGCTACTAGACATATTAGAGAAAATTAAAATGACATGGGAATTATAAAAAAGAAAAAAGCCCACCACAAAACGACGACTGGGGCTACAGCTATAGTTCTGGATCCCAACGGTTATACAAATCAACTAGGTGATCTTGTGATGTGTGGCAGTATCTGAACCCTTACACTGGATTCTCTTGGCTTCAATCCTTAATCACTCTGGGGTCCCTTAGCACAGCTTTGTGGCACAAAATAGCCATAAAGCTGACACCATTGCTGTCAGTAGGATGAGGTAATGAGTAACGTGACAGAGAAGATATACACATTAGCCTGAAGGCAAGCACCATGCGTCTAGCAAAGCTCCTTTGGCCCTGCTAAGCAATATCACCTCTTGCTGCCTGCCACCACTGCATCACAGTCACTTATGCCTTGGTGGGACTGTAAGGAGCTGAGTAGTGCCCAGCAGCTCCTGGGAGACAAGAGTTATCCCAAGGAAGATGATTACAAGCAATAACGGACACAGAAATTGATGCCAATGACTTGGCAAGATTGCGTTATCTTCAGTGCCACCTGCTGAGCTATCTGGCATCTCTGGGAAGTGACACCAAGTGAAAGAATAGGAAAAAGACAAAGATATCCTTGTTTCTAAGAAAGATTCCTGTCTTGGAGAAAATTATTGAAAAGGGAAGGTAATCAAAGAAAGTTATAAGGGTTAAAGATTCTGAGATACAAAAAATAGCTTCAGCTTTGCCTGCCCAGCTTGCTAAGGCGTCACCAAGCTATTTTGCCATGGGTGGTAGTTACCCTTCTCCAGCGTATGCATCCCTATTGTGCAATTTCACAAAACCAGTACTGCTTAGTGACATCAAGTCAATCAACAGAGAATACAACACAAATAATCCTACCTCTGAATAAAAACATTTGTCACTGCCCAAAACTTAATGAAGGAAAATCGAATCCTCCCTCGTCCTCCCCAGAAAGTCACAGGGGATTTTTTGTGGCTACAGTGACAGAGGCCACCTGTGATGCCAGGGAACATCTCCAGTTTTGTAGCAATACAATTCAGCTGCAACTGTAAGTGGACTGAAATGTGGAGCCTATGGCAACTGTCCTTCCACCTGTGGAGTTTAGGTCTTTAGTTCTACCGATTTCAGTACCTGTCTGTGTGGTTCCAGCCTGAAGGCTTTACTTGCTGATTTATTTATGAAGAACCATACAGGTCAGCAGAGATCAGAGTAAACAGGCAACCAAGCACTTCACACAACTTGCAGAAGTTGTGGCCATGGCCCATGCTTAAAACAAGGGTGTTCGTTACAGAAGAGAGTCTGTAGCTCCTCTGTAGGCTCTGTAACCATATTCAAAACACATTCAGCTGCAGCTACTTTCATTTCATTCTAATTAGATATCACAGAGACGCATTTCACAATGAGGCAATGTTAAGCACCCTACTGCAAGTCCCACTCGTACCATAGTCCACACATTGCATGAATCTTCACATTACCAGATAAGCAGTCAGGAGAGACTGCATCTCTGTGTCACTACAGTACAACTATTTCGGCTCCTTTTGACCCTATATGGATTTTCAAGCCCAGTACAAGTAACCAATGTGGCCTTTCACTGACCAATGATCTGGTGATGTAAGACCTACCCAACACATAGGATGCTGTCATGGCATCTGGCAGCACTGCAAATAAGCATTGGTCAGAGTGTCATGACTATACTGCCTTCCATGCGGTGACAAGGAATGGAGTATGCAAGGTCACAGTGCATGGAAGGATGCTGTTTGCAACCTTTTTTGTTATACCTGAATTTAATGTGGGTGAATTTAAAAGACAGTTAAAATGTAAACTAGCTATGCGAAGATCACGAAAAAGTGAAAACTGAAGAACAGATCACAGGGTTAGACAGAGAGATACTGTTTTAAAGTGGCATTGTGTTACTGAAGAAAGGTTTCCTTGTAGTAATAGTGGAACTGGGAGGAATTACAGTAGGCCTCCCTCATCTAATATACTTTGGTGTTAATTTGGCAAGGATATGCTAATTTAACAACATTTTGCATCAAGAGTCTTACAGTCAAATCTCATGTATTTCTTACCAGCCTCTTCTGTGTGTTGGCAGCCCATAATATTTCTTCTGTGCCCCCTCAACCCCCAACAGGGCAAGGCAGAGAATGAGGAAAGGTCACAGCCTAAAACAAGGTGAGAATACTTGGTCCATCGTAGCCTTTTTTCTGAACAAAACATGACATTTCACCTAGAAATAAAGATTTGGTTTAACTGCGTTTTGTTCAGCCATGAGTTAAGGAAGGTTAAAGGTTATGCTCCGTGCAACGCTTTAGCTACGCTGTCGCCAACATGTGCTCAGTCATTCGCCAATCTGGCTGCTTCCTGACTTTTAGCTACCATGTAGCATGTGCATTTCTACCACTCTGTCAAATAGGAATTGATTATGCCAGCCTCATGCTATTTTCCTGCGAACAGAAAACTCTAAAGCTTGTTTAACAGTAAAGCGTCTGTCGCTTTCTCTCAACAACTGGCTGAGAGAGAAAAAGCATCTTTTGTTAGAAATAATGGTTTGCTTAAAAACACCCAGCTCCTTTTGTCCTGAAGTTTCACACACAAGAGGAGACTATCTCAGTGTTTCAGTAATAAAAAGTCTCTACCATCAGGGTCAGAGGTGTTTCTTTACATGGTACCATGGTTCCTGGCAACACTTACAGCCCTGATATCATACAAGCTATTATTTGATATCCCATACTCCCTGTATACTACAGATGATGATTTTTATTGTTTTTATGAAAATATGAATAAGGAGATACTGTACCAAATGGGGGTTTATCAATACAAGTACATTCAGAACTCTTCAATATCTTGTTAACTTCACCACTTCAAGACAAAATTAAGCCTGTTCTCTATGAGGTAGTACTTTATGAAGGTAAAATCAGGTTTTCACTGTCACAACAGAAAACTCCTCTTACATGTATCCTCCAAGCATGAAACAGGAAAAGCATAAGTTTAGTGTCTTCTGATGCAAAGCTAAGACTCCTAATGTTCTGCATACTGTTTAATAGAGAAAGAAGGCATCTTAATGCAATTGATGAATTCCAGTTTTATTGCTAAGAATCTTTAGTATTTCACTGCAGAAAAATGTTAACTTGTCTGACGTGTTCCTACATTCTTTTGTTATTCTTTATTTTAAACCTCAGCAGGAGCTCTCCTAAGCCAAAATTACCTCTAGTGCAACTCTCTTGCAGTCATGCTATTAAATAATGCCTTCTTTTTAGTAATAATGATTACGGAAACTGTTGCTTCCACCTTCATACCCTTTGCTGTGGAAAGCCAGTTGTGATGTCCAAGCTGAGCAAAGAGAGGCCATGAAGGTGGCACTCCAAACAGAAGAAGGGTTGGCTTCACTCCTGGAGGAGAAGGAAGAACACCCTGGCCTATTTTCTCTCTTTCATGGGTAAAGCTAGACAGCCTTTGAGATTCCCAACAAAGCAGCTGGGGATAACCATGGAGAAGAACATAATTTTATTAATGACCCTTGCAAAGCCATTAAAGAATCAGAACTAAATCCACTAATGTCTGGCTGCGAGCATTCACAGACCAGTCACAATGACATCTGTTTTACCACTTCTTTCAATAGTTGACCCAGAAGCAGCCACAGCCTGGTTTTCATTTCTGTATTGTGCAACGGTATCAGTATGTTCACCTGCAATGTTATTATTACAAACGGCTGCTTCTGCTCTTCACCCCTCACTCTTTAAAGAGACTACTAGTGACCTCGAGCAGGTACAGGAACGCAGATTTCCAATGAATGAGTAGCCAAATGGACAGCTTCAGGAGCTCATAAATAAATGCATTAACAGGAATTATAAGAGAAATTCAAGACTGCTGAAAAATGGATTCTCTTTCTTCTCTTAAAACATCTGATTTATTTCTGCTAAACTTTAAGTTCAATTTTTATTGTTGCAGAAGCTGGCCTGGACACCAGCTCCACTTGTGCAAAGCATAAATTGGTGAGCTGAACTGCTGAATACTAGTATTACAAGTAGCAGCCAGGAAGCCCACCTGAAACTCAAGTGTCCTGTGTTGGGGCTTTACAGAAATAAGTTAAGTAGCCAGTCCCTGTTCTAAAGCAGATGAAGAGATGGACATGAGAGCGCAAACAGTGGCACAGACGAAATCAGTGATTTATTGAAAGAATCTGTTAACAAACCAGTGTCAGAGCCAACAGAAGATCCATAGCTTCCAATCACCCCTTCCCAGTTCATGACCTGGTGTGCTAAACTCCTGTGAACAACCAAATGGTGCCAACTCACCTACAGTTTTTGAGCATAGGGAAATACTTATTATTAAGCAGCTGCTCCTTATTCAAGTAAAGGATAAGATTTACAGTTGGAAGTGTATAGCTATTCCAGTGAACATTTCAGACAATGTGACCAATCTAGATTGGGATGAGCCCTGGATTTTCAGAAGAGAGGCACAATGATTGTGTACACAACATTTTTGACATTTGGGTAGGGAGAGCTATAGCAAGGACAGGGTGAGGAGGATGTCAGATGTAAACAGAGATGCCTGAGCCACTCTACCAGCTGTTGTGGCTAGTGCTAAGAGAAAGACTTGCAGATCTACCACAGCGGCAAGGGTGAAAGAGACCTTCAGGGGTGATGAGAATATACACTAAAAGCATTTTACCCAAAAGGATGCATGAAATGTGTTCTTTGCAATGATTTTAACTAGTAACACGTGAAGCAGGATGCTGACCATTTCCTCTCCTAATGTTTCTGCTCTCCTAGCAACAGAAGTGTTTTAAACAGGTATGAATGATGGAAATTCAAGCAGAAAATAAAAATATGACAAGGGAGGCCATACTAAGGTGACCGTTACAGGGGGATTCTTGCCCTGTCAGATTACAACAGTGTTCTGCAGAATTTGATGGAGATCAGTCACAACAAATCCCATGACAAGACAAAGGCTTGGAAAAAAACCCATTCGCTATATTTGTAACCTCACTTTTCAGAATCTATGACTATTAAAAAATTTTGTTGTTTAGAAGGGGTGCAGCCTTTCATGAGCACAGCAAATCCCAACACCTATCTGACAAGATTAGGAAGAAATTTTGCATATGCACAGGTTATTCTACATTAATTACCTGCCCACTGAGGCAATGTTGCCATTTGTGAAGATAAGATGCTAGAACAAGATGAAGCATTGGTCTGATTCAGCATGAAAGTTCTTACATGCTGCTGCTTAAGGTTTTCCCCAAAGTGCTGACTTTTATCCTACCTGACTTTAGTATTAAAAAAAAAAAAAGGAAAGAAAGATTGTCATCTTGTCATCCTCCTTTCTTTAGAATGGTGTGTGTGCATGTGTTTTTTCAGTCTGTAACAGGGGTTCCAAAAATGGGGTCTGTGATGTTTCAATGTTTCAGTCGTTTTGCGTTGTAAATAAAAGGACTGAGGAATCCTCAGATTTCCTACAGGAAGGCTTTCCTTTGTACTGTGGCTAACACTGCTGAGCTGATATTTTTCTGCATAGTTGCTGAAGATGGAGGCTGAAGGTAATGAGAAGAACTTCAAGGGCACCGTGATTTATACCTAAATTTTAATGAGAAAGGGTCATCTCCTGGTGTGCCCCTTTTCAATAACTTTTTTCTTTTTTTTTTTTTTTTTGCAAGTTAACAAAATATTTCTAAGAGTCTACCCTGATGCACCTGAACTGTTACCTGTGAAGATGACATTCAACCATCTGCTCAAAGCATTTTTATATAGCACTTTGCTTAAAGCAAAAATGTTAGTTGAGGTTCTAATTCATGACCAAAGCGAAAGGGTGCATGTGCTCATCCATGCCTCAGAGCAGTTCTGATGCTCCATGCAGGAAACCTGTGGAAAAATCAGAAACTCACTGGTTTATCCTTTGTAGGCTCCTTTTTTATATTCTCTGTATGCGTCCTGCCTCTTTTCACAAATCTTATCTCTAGCACTTCATCTGGCCTTCCATTTTTTTCTCTTCTCTTTTTTCTCACCTCCCATCTACTGACTTTTGTTTTCCAGCTCTATCTCGCTAACCTTAAGTTTGGGTTTATTTTCCTTTCCAAATAATATTCAGGACAATCGACATTATTGTTAATGACGTATTTTATCATTTTATTAACTATCTTTCATTATGCATCTGCTGTACTGCTGAAGTCGATTAGGAAAATAATTACCTTCCTGCGCCTGAGCAGCAAATTGGCTTAACTCCAGAAAAAGGTGTTCCCCAGGAAGGCTTCCCACTAAAACACAGCTTACGGCATACAGTAGTCTGGATGCTATTGATCCTATTTACTGAGTCCTACCTAGCCACAGTGTTTATTTCCCATAGTAAATTCATCGGCAATGAATCAGTGGGTTCAGCAGCTCCTGTCAAAAGATTTGCACTTGATTACCGGAGGGAAGACTGCATCATCTGTTACCCACAGACTCCCCTCAAGGGTGATAAGTAGCTAAGAAAGAGCCTGTTATTTCTTAAATGCCTACTCTAGCCACATGCAAATCAGCTGCTGAAGTCTTTCCAGCTCCTTGGAGGCCATCCGCAGTAACAGCCAGGCCCTGAGGGCACCACCCTGGGCATCCCCTCACCCTGCTCACTGCCCAGCACCCCTGGGACCATCAGACCTTGCCCCAGCAATGGTGCAGCAGGGCCAGTCTCCAGCCTCCCACAGCCCTGTCCTGGGCCCCACTGAGTTGGAGATGTCCAGGGTTGGGGCTGCCCCGTTTTTCAGTGGGACGGGCCCTGGCTGGTGAGGTCCTGCCCTGGGAAGTCCCCTTGGGTCCTTGTCCCTTCAGGAGCAGCTGGCCCTTTCAGCACCCTGACAGTAACCACTATAAAATCTGTACACACCAGATTCATTGGAAGAGTTGGTAACACTCACTGATACTGACGGACTAAATGAAAAATCCCATTTCTGAGTGTGGAGAACAAGAGATTCTCCTCCCAGAGAAAAGCTAGTAAGTGAAGTATTTGCCCCAGCTATGGACAGAAACAAATACGGATCACCAGGAAGAAATAAAAGGGACCAGCTGGATAGGATAACAGCAGCATGAAGGTATTGCAGCCATCATCTCTTCTCCTGCTCCCATTTGGTCCAGTTTTTATTCTTGACTGCATCTGGTGGGCCCCCCTCCCAGCCCTGTAAAGTCCACACTTCCTAGCTGCAAGGGCAGCAGGACCTGCCAGATGGAGGTCTCTGTAAGAGCCCTGTCAAGTCGCACAGAATCAGATGAGCCACAATTCAAGTGTTTGTACAATTGCAAATATTCAATCATTGTTTGCTACATCTGTTCCACAGCCCAGATCACTGTCTTGATTCATCCACAGATTTGCCCATCAGCTGGAACATGCCCTCTGTCCATGAGAGTGGAAGAGCTCATCCACCACACCAGCCACCTCTCTGATATAGTCCCCACCTTGGCTGACCATCTCCAGCCCTGGTGCCAAGGACTCTCAGGACTCCAGTGTTTGACCAACAACCAACACAAGCGTTTACACGGGAGATCCTAGGCTCTGCTCACAACTGCGTGAAATCAGAGGGCAGCATGTTCCTACCTTGGCTGCAGCTCTCCTCCCCAGGCCATCCTCCTTTCTTTTCTGTGACTCTTCCCAAGAGAGTAGAGTTGCAGGGTCTTTCGTCTCCACTGCGCCACCCATCAGTCATTCCGAGACATGCTTTCTGAGCTTTTTTCCAGCCCCACGCCTGCTGCTCTGCTAACAGAAGTCATTTTCTGTCAGCATTACACAGCACATTGAAAGGTGAGTCTTTCATCTCCCTGTTGGGGCCACCCCCCACAGCTTTCCATCGAAGTGGGCTCTCCTTTCTGTACAGCCCCCTCGGTGCTTGGAGAGCACACACCAATTAGGATGGCATCAGGTAAGTACTTACCACCTCTGAATCAAACACTTTTCGCTGTTGCTTTCAAGTTTTATTAATGTTTATTAATTCCTGTTGATATCTTGCCAAAAGCATTTTTTGGAGAATGGCAAAATAATTAGAAGGTATCCACACTCTTTTCTTTTTTTTCCCCTCCTGGATGCTGCACAAATTGATTATTGAGAGAAAGACTAATTCATTATCCACAAACAGTTCATAACCCAAATACACTGCCACCTGCACACATCTATTTTTGGTAGCCTATTAAGTATTCTGCCTCGTAAAGTCCTTCATTTCTGAAGCATGACAGCAAAAAATTGCTGTGGAAACCTGAGGGAAGAGCCCCTAACTCCAGCTCTCAGGAAGGTGACAAGTCTGCATTTTATTTTATTTACCAGCTACAGCATAGCAAGAGAAGACTTTACTCCCTTCAGTCTGGAGTTGCCACTATGACAATAACAGCAGCAGCACTTAGACGACTCTTTCAATTTCTAAAGCACTTTACATCCATTAACACTTTGAGCCCCACAACTCCTTGAACTAAGATAACAAAAGGAAGAAAACTGAAGCAACCTGCCATTGAGAAATCACCCAAGCCACAATTAGTTTTCAGGAGCTCAAAATGTGTCCACACTTGTCTCCACAGTTGGCCAGTTCCTCAGATAATACTGCATTTATTGTCTTTCTCCGCTCCCATGTAGATGGCCACCTCATCTCCAAGTGAAAAAGGTAATTAGGTTCTAATAAGGAATCTGGAAAAAAACTCCTCACGAAACAAAACCACAGCCAAGTACTAATGTAAGAAAAACCACAGCTGAGTATAAAGAACAAAGCCAAGACACTGCCCTATGGTCTGTAGTTAGTTGTCAAAATGGACAGGTGTCTACCACTCCATCACGCAGACATTTTAAACATGCACTTTGCAGATGGGGGCTGGAATATAGATCCCAAGGAGACTGAAATACCCTTACTTTTACATTTCGTTTGACTGCTAATGAAAGATTTACCTATTTGTAAAACACAGACTTGAGTGTAGAAAACATTTCCCATTCTCAGTGCTACAGAAATCTAAATAGGAAACCCTCGTGACTATTTTAACCGTAAAGATGCTATAAGAGGACTCATAGACAAATTTTTGGTGAAGAAGACAACATGCCTCCCATCTCATCACATGACATCAGAGAATGATCCACTAGTTCTTCCTGGCTGAACTTACACACTGATAGCATCATTCCCATAGATCTGTCCTGGTTAAAGTGGATTCCATCTTATTGCACATTATCATTCTACCAGGGCATACCTAACTGGCGAAACTGAGTGGCAGAGGGATCGCTTCCTCAGGATAATTACCTCTGTGTCCAGTATACTCCAGAGTAAACATAACATTTTTCCAAACCATTATGTCACTCCTTCTAAATAGAAATTGGTATTCTGAAATACTGTAACCTTTATTCTGTAGTGGAGGGTTCCCATAGAGAAGTATTCCAGTACAACTATAAAAGAATAGTTTATGACAGTTCTGCTGAGTAAGTCTTAAGCCTCCTTTAAATTCATTACACAGTCCTGTAAACAGAAAGTAAACTTAGGATACCATCAGTGAGTGGAACACCTTCCACATCACCTCTTCAGCACAAAAGCAGCACTTTTTGAGGCCATCCAGAGAACACATCTAGAGACATGAAACAGTAACAGAGCGCGACCAGGTTATGCTGTTTTGCGGTTCACTATTAAATCTTTACGTACAGACAGTAAAACTGCATGTTCTCTGAACAGGACGCAAGAGCAGATTCTGAGGCTCCCAGGGAAAGCTGCTCTTTCAAGAGAACGGACACGCATACACACAAAGAAGCACAAAGAAAATGTTTTCTCTCAAACAGACAATGTTTTCCTTAACACTACAACAATGCAAAGTTTCAGTTACTCTATAACATTTTTTTGAAACAGTGAGTTCCTTTTCTTAGCCTTTCTCTAAGAAAAATGGATTACTTGCTTCATTGTTAAAGCAAAGCAATGAGATTTAGTCAAGTTCTGTAGTACATTAGTTCTAATTCATCTAACATCAGCCAGACCAGGAAACTCCGGCAATAATCACTGGCATGACAACAATGCAGGTGCATCCTGTGTGCTTAGTGCCATTCCAAAATGGAGCTATGTAACTTGTATGGCTTTCCTATACTTTGTAATGTATACAGAGTAAATTCTATTTATTTCGGTTCCATAGACTTAGCAATTCCAGAAGTGAGAAAACAAGCAACAACCTCTTGTCATTACTTGCAACCACAAAGCTGTTGTGTACGAAGATTTGCTTATTTATTTTTACTTTGAGGGTCGATCTGTGTTCCAAAGGTTTCAGAAGTACACAGAGAAGAAGTGGCTGAGAAGGTAAATTGAGGCAATGTAGAGGAACTGTCTTTTATTCACAGTTTCACAGCAAGTCAAAAGCATCACCAATAATATAAGACTTTCCCAATCCACAACCCAGGACCTACCTGGGTTTTGCAGACTACAGTGTCTACAAAAGAGATGCTTATTGTTATGATTCCTGGAAAAAAAAAAAAAAAACCCCTTACCATTGCATACTATGCAATTATAAGATGACCAGTGATCACTCTGCATAAGTTATCTGTCTGCTGGTAAACATGGTGCCAGCAAGAGATTTTTTTTAACAGAAGAAAACTAGGGAATATCCAGACAAAATGCTAATCTCAAATTAAGTTTTATTTTAGGATTGCATTAAGAGAGATTAAAGCTCAAAAGAATGAAAGCTCTGAATTTTTCGCTCCATGACACATTCTAATAATGTGTTTCAGTCTTCTGAGCAATGAAGATCAGATGGACACCCTCAGAAGACCCCCCCTGATGTCAGATCCTTACTGAGGGATATTCTAAGCATCCCTGGAACTGATGGTTGAACTGCATTCAGAGCCCACAGGGATGTGCCCTTGCCCTGTAAGGTACATCAGACTGCAGGTCTGATATCTTGTCACCAGCCTTGCAGAGCAAAAATTAAAGTGCCCACTTGCAAAGTAAGGATCTGCAGAAAATGAATGCAGTAAATTTAAGAGGAAGAGTTTTCAAAAGGAAGCATTTTGACTTGCACAAAAATGCTTAAATTGATCCCATTCAAGGGACAAAGTGCACTTTGGGTCTTCTTGAGTGAAAGGTAATAATTGAGGTGTTACTCCCCATAACAGTACAGTGAACTGCAGACATTCCTATACTGTCAGATAGTAGTTGAGATAGAAAGAGTATTAGTGTGGTTGATGGGAAGGTGCAGCACATTTCATACTTCACAGCTTGGTCAGCTACTATGAAGAGTGAATAGAGTAAGGAACACCAACACTCAGTTCCCTACCCCCATCCTGCCAGCTGGAATATCTATGGATGCTGCACTTCCTACTAGCACCAGAATCCAGGCAAGTTTGAGGAGAGCAAAATCTACCCTCAAAAACTGCCACACTTCTCACAATTTATTTCGGTACAAATGTTAAATAACTCCCCTGGAGTAGGAGAGAGCACTTCAGGATGATGCTGGGCTACTGTGTTGGGTTTGCGTGGCAAGGTTTTGGTGGCGGGGGGGCTACAGGGGTGGCTTCTGTGAGAAGCTGCTAGAAGCTCCCCCTGTGTCTGACAGAGCCAATGCCAGCCGGCTCTAAGACGGGCCCGCCGCTGGCCAAGGCCAAGCCAATCAGTGCCTCTGTGATAACATATTTAAGAAGAAGAAAAACACTTAGAGAGAGAGAGCTTTTGCAGCCGGAGAGAGGAGTGAGAAGGTGTAAGAAACTCTGCAGACACCAAGGTCAGTGCAGAAGGAGGGGCAGGAGGAGCTCCAGACACCGGAGCAGAGATCCCCCTGCAGCCCGTGGTGAAGGCCATGGTGAAGCAGGCTGTGCCCCTGCAGCCCATGGAGGAAGGATGAGGGGGTGTAGAGATTCCACCTGCAGCCCATGGAGGACCCCACGCCGGAGCAGGTGGAGGCACCAGGGTCAACCCACCACAGCTACAGAATTGTATCCCATGATTTGTATGTTTTTCCTTTCCCTTCTGCACTGATTTTTGCTCAGTGTTACAGTCTGATTGTTGGGTAATTAATGGAAGTTTTGCGTTTATGTAATAACTGAGCAATATTCTCTAGATGGAGTAAGTACCTAGTGTATTGATTCACTTAATTTCTCTGTGGGCATTTCCGAAACCTGTATCCTCAGAGGATCTAAGCAATCTAATGTATCTGTCTCTTCTGTTCTTCAAAATGGCTAAAAAATGCTTAGCAACTTCATTATAAATTTCTGCTAATGAGGAGCTATTTCTTTTATGTAAAATGTTAATGTGTCAATACTTTATAATTGAGATATGTTGAAGAGGTTTTCTTCCTTTAGCCAGCTATTTAAAATAGTTAGCGGTGTGTGATGTGTATTTTCAGAGGCTGTCAGGCAAAGCTATTTTTAATGATACAATATGTCTGTTTTCCCTTACCACAGAGGAAGACAGGGATGCTGGACTGAACACATTTTCCCCCTGAATGGGATGTCTTTGGGGAAACATCAAGAGAAGTGACAAATACATACACAAGAAAATAGCATAATTTAACAGTCTCTATCATAAGCCCCATTTTTTAATTGAAAGAAAATCTTTCATGGTTGATTTTTATCAAGGAGATTAATGCCTTATCAACCTTAATTCTGTTCCTGCCCTCCCTGAAATTAGAGGCAGGTTTGACTGCTTTCAATCAGACCCCATGCTCTTCACTTAGTGTTTTCGCTGTTATTGGATTAGGAAGAACAATCTGCTAATAAGTTACTATTCTAATACCAGTATCAGTGTCACAAAGTAGCAGGGAGAAGCTGTAATTTGTGAGCTGGTTTGTTGTGAGATAGCTGTAGGTGTATGGAGTAGGAGTATAACACAAGCACCAGGACTGTGTTGTGATTCATGTTATAGATCTTAATATAAACTAAGAAGGAAAAACACATTTATTAAGAACGAGAGTGTGCCCATCCCTTGCAGGGACATACAGAAATAGAAGAGGAGTGTGCTCTCTTTACCCAGTGGTCTTGGTATTAGCAACTAATATTATGCCAAATGTGTTTGCAGCTGCCCTGTCTTTGCTGTTTAAGATCAGATGCATTAGCCAGCTAAGCTCAGCTTTGCCCTTTGCACACACATGTTTAATTGTTCTGCAATTAAAAAAGACACATACAATTGGAAAGACTTCTAGTAAAATCAAGCAAAATCCCAGAAGGGCATCGCTACAAGATGGATGCTAATGTCTGTGAGAACAATAGCTGGCACAAGCTAAGGATCTCTCAGTTCCTTGAGCAGAATCTGGTCATGACTTAAAGGCCCTTGAATGTAATAGTGTTGGTTCAAATTCAGCACAGACTGTGATAATGACAACGTATAAGATGACCTGCAGAAAACAAGTACTGTTTGTGACCTGATCAGCTCCTACAGGACCAAGCATTTGCACACCCCAAACCAGCCTGTTTGCCTTCAATCCCATCGTTAAGGATCGGGCAAAAACTAGCTAAAAGGCTGTTCTGGCAGATAAAGAATGAGCCTCAGGAGCAACGTGACCTGTAGCAAAGTACCCTGATTCTGACTGCTGAAGTTTAAATACTGCTCTTAATTAATCCCAACTGAACCTCCACTGATTCCCTGGAGCTAGAGTACAAATGAGTTTAGCCCATTGTATCCAAAAACAATAGCGAAACCAGAAGCCAGATGAGAAATTGCTCCATGTTGGTGGCAAGTAAAAAAGTCAGGGCTCAGAAGAAACCTCCCATAAGAAGCATCTGTAGTTACATACCTCCAGAAACACCAATGTTGCTGTTTCCTGGCATGGTGATCTGCTTTTGAACAGTGCATTTTCAGGCCATAAACAGCAAAATAAGTCATCAGGATATTCAAGAATCTGAATATGCATAATATCAGGAGTCAAAACACTATAAACTTATTCCTGATCCAAGATATGACTCCAGCTATGAAAACATAAGATACTGGAGTCCTGTAACAGACTCTCATCCCACAGAATATGCTCATGCTGAACTGTACCACATCTGAAGCCATTTTACATAAGAGTATGTCCTACAGATAACAAGGCAACTAAGTGTGGCCACAGCCACATGCAACTCCTCTCTTTCCTCTCAATGTCTTGGTGTTCAGAGTTACAGGTTTTCATCCAGCTGGTGGGAGAACAGAGCCCTAGGGCAGAGGCCTTGCCTTAAAAGCAGTGTCACCGAAATCTGGGAATAAACCTCGTAACACCAATGTAGTGTTAAAAGGCAGGCATTCTTTATTGCAGCGCTGGATGCACGGGGGATAGCTCCACCCAACGTGCATGCCAGGTAATCACCAATACACAGGTTATATAGAATCAAAACATACATATTCATCATATTTCCAAGAAAAGGCAGTCCTATGATAATAATTTCTGGGAAATCATTTCCATATTCTCCTCCCTGTTACGCATGCTCAGTGATTTGAGTCGGTGGTCCTCAAGGGTCTTTGGTGGTCGTCAGTGGTCTCACACCCATGTCTGCTGCGTGACCCTCTTCATGCAGGCATGCGCAGTATCCTTGCTGTGGATGCACCTGTCCATAATGACTTACTTCATAAGATTAATATTCCCAGGCCTATTGTCCGGTTGGGTAGGGACTGTACATGGAACATAGCAGCACTGTACCTTGCCATGGTCAGTTAGCTTCATTACTTATTACCTTGGTTACAAACTAATTATCTCAACCTGATTCTATAGTTTCTGTTTCACGGCCCCTATCCCACGGTTACAGCAGGACCTGTAGGACTGTCTTCTGGTTCAGTGCATAAACCATCGCATGCCTGTCATGTGTCATTAGTCTACCTATGTACCCACGTACAGTCAGGGACCTTATTGTTATATTCAAATCAAAGTTCCTGTGTGCTGGATACTGTTCAAGAACAGTGCGACACCTTGCTCAAAAGGCCTTGAAGCCTAAAATAAGAAGTCAGCAATATTTCAGTGGTGTCTCTGCACTCACTGGAGTCTGTTTCTCTGGTACAGATGACAGAGAGGCTTGTCAGATTGCTCTTAAGTGAGAGTTAGGCGAGATGTTTTCATCCTGTCACTGTCCCTCACTCAAGACGTATCCTAAACTGAGTTTTATATAAAAGAAGGCTTCACTATTTGCTCAGGTCTCCTCACAACTCAGAAAAAGTAAGCTACTTAACTGCTTGATTTTGCCTTGGGAAGAGCAAGAGCACTTGGTCCAGATGCACAGAGGACACACGAGAGACAACTGCAGGTTTATGGAAGGGACATACAAGTTGCAATGCACAACAGAAATGTGTTGCTGCAGATGCAAACTTCCCTGAAAAATTTCCAGTCTCCTCCACCAACAGAAGATTTCACAAGTTAAATTTGCTACTAGGAAGTTGCCAAGTTCACGATGCCTTAGGGCGGTCTGGTACAGACAGTCCCACTACACTAGCTGAACTTCCTTCCGGGGAAATTAATCCCTAACTTTTTAAAAACAGCTGATAAGACCTGGCCCGATTTATCTTGCAGAGCTGCAGTATGGTAAACTGCCAGCTGCTAGGGAGCACCATCATGCTGCTGCCAAAGCAGAAGGTGAAGAAGCTGCAGTGAAGAATGACTCGCAGTGTGTATTCAATTTCCCTTTTTGGTTTCTGGGCCAGCTCAGAACAGCCATAGGGGTTCAGAAGGGCTGAGAGGAGTATGAGAGAAGATGAGCTGGAGAAGGCATGGAGAATTGTAAGTCCTGGAGCAAGGAGAAAGTGCTGGGGTGGAAGAGGATGGATGTTTTCACTGCAGAGAAAGGGGAAGGGTTGTTGAAAGTTTTACAAAAAAGCAAGATTTTTTTGGCTGCAATTTTTTCCAGGGTGGCATAGATATTGTATTTGGTCAGTTCCACAGCTTGCAAAAGTAGCTTCCGTGTGTGGCTTTTCTCCACAGAAGGGTGAAAACACTTCACTGTAATAGAACTACAGAGAAACTGACTCGATAAACAGCTTCTGCAATTCTATGTCTACCTTTTCTTTCCTTCTATAAACGTGGAGTTTTCACTTGTGT
Source organism: Grus americana (assembly GCF_028858705.1). Taxonomy (NCBI): domain Eukaryota; kingdom Metazoa; phylum Chordata; class Aves; order Gruiformes; family Gruidae; genus Grus; species Grus americana. Next base: position 121,897,832 of record NC_072853.1, on the reverse strand, counting down.
GTATATAGTAGTGACTTGGTTTACAAACTTCCTTGGCCAGTGAAGAAACCTCAGATGTATTTCTACTTCTAAATGGTTATGAATTCAAAATTTCTGAATGATGAGCTGCACGAAACTACCTTCCCGGGCCACTTTCTGTCAATCTGTTTACTGGAGGAAGCAGACATGAGAAACTCAGTCAGATGCACACAGCACAGTGGATATACTTTATACTGAACACCATAGCTTACCAGATCTGATTCTCCAACAGGCAACTTTCCACTGTAGCTATTTTTTTATTATTATTCTTTCATAAATGAGTTTCTTCCAGTGGGCTTTCATTATTAATTTCTGTAGAAGAGTGAGCCGACTGCAGTTATGTTCTCTTATTAGATCATCCATTCAACCCACTGCATCTTATAGGATTAGCCAGGAAACAGGAGAGCATACACAACTGGATTTCAGGCTTTGAATCTCTTGGTGCATAGCTCAGATCACTAAAAGGGCCACTGCAACTTAATTACTCACTAAAGTTAAGAAGGTAAGTGCTGAGTAGTGATGAACTGCATTCTTCCCCAAAGTCCTCAGCAGCAGTCAGCATCTACTGCTTTACTGGTTCTTTTTCTGGCAGGGGATAAGCTGCATCACATCATTTTAAGGGCCAAAGTACTTTTGCTTGACATTCCCAAATCCCTTAGCATTTTAAAGTGAGTGAAAACTTGATTTCTCTCAGTAATCTAGCATCAAATTCCCATGGCCACCTGTAACTTTCTTTTTATATTCCTCCATAAGTACCTATACACACATAAAATATTTCTTTTTAGTTGTACTAAAGTAAAATTTCTTTGACAGAAGCATTTGTTTTATGCAATATATCCGATGGAGTTGCAGCTCTAGAAATACATTTCTAGTAGACATTCTTAGACATTTGGACAGCTGTGTAATAAAATAATTATCAAATTCAATCTGGAATCATTTCTGCATATATCAAACATTTCCTGTGCAAGATGACTAGATCCAAACATATAACTCAGTATTAGTAAATCATAAAGAGAACAAGTGAAGTTACCATCTCTGTATGCTGAAAGCATATTGTTTCCAGGACACTGAAACAGCTAAACTTATAACCAATATGCACAGTTACTTCACTGGAATTGTATCAAAGTTGAGGCTCCCTTTTTCCCCATGCACATGGTATTATCAGTCCCATAGAAAAGATTGGGCTTAAGCTTAGAGGAAGAAGGAGCCTACAAGATCATTGCTGCATCCTTGAGCGTTGCACAAAGTTAGGATGAGAAGTGGCATTTCCACTCATACCACTCACACAAGGTGCTGGCAAAGCAATCAGCTTACAGGGACCCTCCTTCTAACCCAAATTCTTTCTGTGACAAAATTAATTTGAGCAGCGACCACCATAATGGAGATACAACACTGTCCCCTGGAAATACTAGTCCAGTCTTAACTTTGCTGGATCCCATAGTCCAACAGTAAGCAACAGTCTTCACCCCTGTCTAGTGCCTGACCATCAGCAAATTAAACATTTAACACAATCCCACGCAAATACTAAACCTCATCCTCTCTTCGTAGGCTTTGAGGATTTACAAACAAGTCACATCCTTTACTCTTATTTTCAATAACTACCACCTACCTGCAACTCTACTTTGCTCTGGCAGAGGAACTGTGATGCTACTCAAACTCTGTATGTAGCACGACTCATGGGAATCACAGCTTTACTTCTAGGCATTTACCAGATTTGGGAAGGTATTATTTTATTTAGCCTTCCAACACTGATCTTAACCCTTACCCTTTCCCTGGCAGTCATCTTACAAACCACATATTCCACACTTTGCTGCAGAAGCATGAACTTTCATCCTAAGTTTGTGGGCCATTCTGGATGGATCTATGCATCACTTTAGTGTGGTCTCTACCTCCTACAACCTTATCAGAAAACTAATCTGAAGCTTTCCTTGTCAGAGTGAACTAAATATTATAAAAATGTTGAGTTTTCAGGATAGACTGCTGGGGAAAGGCTATCGCCTCTGACCTCATATTTCTACTTCTAACATACATTTCTATTTCCAGATGTTTGTTTTAAAAATTAACTTACTGCTCTTCAAAATGTGACAGACTGACTGTACAGAAGTGAAATCCTTCTGTGCAGAGAAGGCTCACCTGTCGAAGTTCATCATCACAAAAGCAGAGAAGATATATCCATGCTGTTGATTAATTGTAGTGCAAAATCTCAAGGGTAAAGTATTTCAGATCCCACAATCCCTTTAGACATTAAGGTTTGTTTTTCAGGAAATCGTTAAAATGTTTAGGTTGGTATTTTCATTTAGACTTGCACTCCTACCTTAGAGCTGCTCAAATAGTTCAGCCACAGCTGTCTGAGAGCTTGTGCAGGGGGTTTATCACCACCCGAATGTCATACAAGCCTCTTGTTAGAAATTAACTATTGGATTGTTAGAAATTAACTACTGGAACCACCCTTCTGTTGCTTTGAATCAAGAGGATCAATTTGAACTACGTGATCACATTCCAAGCTTTGGAGGAACATCTTTCAGGATGTTGTTAATCAGCAGAATACTTGCATAAAAGTCATTATCATATAAATCAAATTTTGAATAGTATTTTTCCCCTTATAGAATCACGGCAGACAAACCCCTTCTCTTTTTTTAATTATTCACCAGTCAGTCAAGTCCAGACACAGAGTAATTTCAGCAAGAAGAACTTGTTTTGTGGGCACAAAAACCTTTCATGACCTTTACAAACCCTTGCATGGAATGTCTTGTGGACATAGATGATGTTGCCAGAGTCCATCCACCTTTGTTCACATAAGACTGGGACAGAATTTTTACAAAATCAAAACCCAGTAATTATGCAAATACATTTATTTGTGCTTCTTTCCCTAAGGACACAGTATTCCAGTGAACAATCTCAAACTTTTAAAGAAAGCTCCCTGTGGATGGAGAACCCACTGCATCACTGTGTGTCATACTGCAGGTTCTTAGATGAAAAGTAACATTTACTGCTCTGAGGCTATAAGCAGAGTTCTCTGGTCCTCATTATTTCAAACTCAGTCATGTGCCGGAAACGTACAGCTTTCCCCAAAATAATAACAACTTTTAAAATATCTCTAAATCCTCAGGTGCCCAAACAAGGGTCCTCAGCATTTATTAAATTAAAAATATATCTTATACCACCTCTTACCTACCTATGGGATTTTAAATAAGTACACAGTGCAGCTCAGTACCAATCTAACACAAAGTCTTAATGTCAGAAGAAGATTTGCAGCCTGTAAGAATGTCTGTTTCCAATTTACCTTGATGAAGTTTGTGCCCATATTTCCAGTTCCCTATGTTGGAGCAAGTATCTGCAAACCTCCCTTAATTTATTAGTAAAAGGAGAAGCAGGATCAATTGATCTGTATAGTAGCCACATGCAATATTAAGGTACATCTTTTATGTTTCATACAAGTGCCAAAGGAAATTAAGATTTCAGTAAAAAGAATTGATTTTCTTAAAGAAAAGAACAAATCAACGAAGATGTCGGTGCAAAACATGGGAAGGTGGAACATGGTTCATTTTAATAAACATAGTCAGCTAATTGGTTTAAACAAAAGCTATGTATTAGTTTCAGCAGTATCCCATAGGAACAAGCTTGAACATGTTAAGATGTAAATAACAGGTACTTTTTGTTTGTGCTTACCATAGGGAGTATGGCAATCGTTCACTGACTTTGATTTCCGATTATTTGCTCCTGTTGCACACCAAAGGAACACATTCTATCAAATAGGTTAGATACAAAGCAGTCAAGAAAATCAAAACCACTGACAGTCCATACAGACAGGAAACAACCTAGCCCCTGCAACAAGGGCTAAATAGTGTATATCCCTAAAACTGAAAGAAAAGAGAGTTTCTCTGTGAGGGCCTTGCAAGAAGAGGTGGAAGAAAACATCTAAGAAGCTGGCCTTGCAGAACTTCACCATGTTGGACTGAAGATACATAGAAAGCTGAGAAGATTGTGGCCTCAGTCATACTCTCTGGACTTTGAGCCCAAATTTAACTTAAACATTCAGTTCAGAGATCATCTTGGTATATCTTTCAGAAGTACTTCCATCTACTCTACAGTTGGACATTAGCATTAGTTTCTTATGTAAGTATGATCACACTAAGGTTAAGCAGGTGATTTTTTTTTTTTTTTTTTGCAGTGTTACACATGGAACCTAGAATGTAGACATTTCAACAGAAAACAGAATATGATTATAGATATGTCTATGGGTAGTGGTGAGAAACAGCTGTTCTGTACTGCTAAGTACCTTCATTAGGAGAGTGGATCTCATCTTCAAAGCTCATTTGGGAAGGAACTCAAGAGTGATTTGAGGAGCTAGCACAGATGTCAACATCCAGGCCCCTTTCTAATTCTTACAGAGAGTCACTCAGTGATGCTGAGAAGTCATTTTTGCTCTGAAGGTTGGGGAGAGATAGATTTGTGCAGGGTGCCTGAGGAACTGCACTGAAGTCAGAAGACCTGCAACAGTTAATAGCAATTAAGATACTGTTTGTTCCTTCCTCCACCCCCACTGAGATTTCTTCCCAGTTTTCGGAGTGTACCTTTTTTCTAAAGCATGGATTTTCTGGCAGGAAAGATAGAAAGAATGAACATATCAGCTAAAGGCAAATGAAAGACCTGACTAAATAGTCGGTGGAAGCAGAGGAAGAAGCTATTCACAAGAAAAAAAGGAGAGAACAGTTCCCCTCCTTGTCACATTGCCCATACCAGGTTTCCTTTTAATTGAGGTGAGAGGCCAGTTCTATAACTCTAATTGTGCTGTAATTGTCTGCTGTGTATGTTTAACATCTGCCTGTGCCATAACGATCAATACCAGTTTAGAACTTTTTTTGCCTTTCCCCCCTTTATGTGGCAAGTACTGTTTCTTTTCAGCTTGTGTCACAGTTCATATTACCTTTGCTGACATCTCAGTTCACAAGGGAGTCTCTACTTAGTATTATGTTAATCATTTTAGAAAGTAAATACATAGTGCTAATCCCTAAAAGACAGGCAAATGAAACACCACTGTGTAGCTGGCTGTAACCCTGAACCTGAAATGACAGAGCTATTTTGTCTGAGTGCAATGGCACTTATCTCTCACTTTCCATAAAATTATGCAACCATAAATCAAACCAGTGGTTCCATTATTTGAGTGTCCAGCAAACAAAACTGAACATTATATCCTGGAACTTGAATGCCTGATATATGGACAGCTGCACTAAGTGTTTGGTTGCTGGTAGACCATCTGCAAGATGTGTCACTATAAATTGATTTATGGGGAACGGAAGGTAAAATTCTCTAGAGATACAGAGTAAGTTAGACTCACAATTTGAGAGCATTTTCCTCCTTAACTACTGCAGTCCTACTGAAGATTGGCAAGAAAAAACAAAAAACACAGATGTTCCCCAATTTTGGTTAATGCTTGGTGATGGGCAGAATATAAAAGTCCCAAATCTGCCTTTGGTAAAAGGCCATGAGAACTCTGGGTCCTTGTCCAAGTGTTTGCATGTGATCCCAATAGACCTTCCGCTCTAACCAAGTCTTCTCCCAGCTGGTTCTCACCTGGAGAAATAAAATGAAACACTGAAAGAATAAATACAATGTAATCTGTAAACTTATTATTAGTTTTTATGTTTGGAATTTGCAGTTATGCTGTTAACTATGTATGTTATCAGTATTTTTTCATGTTCTGGAGAGGATAAATAAATTGTATTGCATATTTCACATCCTCAAAGCTTTTTTTAAAAAAACAAGTTTGAGAGCATTTTATTTTCACTGAAATAAACAATATCAGAATTAAACTAACCTTCCTGTTGAGGAAAGATACTGGTCTAAACTCTGCCATCTTGTAATCAGTATAGTTCTATTGAAGTCAGTCATATTTTTTTTTTATACCAGAAATAAAATTGGCTTCAGAATTTTTCTTCCCTTTTGGCTTCAAAGTAAGCTAGAAGACAAATTTAAGCTACATAACAGTGGTCAACTGTAAAACACATATCATTCAAAGATGGCTCAGTGCAGTGTCCTTCATCATTTTGGGTTGGTTATTCTATACGCAAAGTCAAGTTGGTCCCCTGGCCGGAAGAAATTCTTTGTGTCTGTTGCCAGGGAGGCACGGGAGAGAGCTGCTCCCCAAGCAAAGCAGAGTCGGGAACCCAAGTGAGACCAAAGCAGACATGGGGCAGGGGGCTCACCGAACAGAGGCGTGCAGTCTCACAGCACCTGAACAAGAGCAGGAGCTCAAGGCTGGTGATGCTAACCTGGTTAAGCTGCCGAGCCAGTGATCATCAGACAAATCCATAGCAATAAGGCATGTTGAGATCAAGCTGGAATGTAAAGTCACAGGTCAGGGCTCACCAGTAAGGTACATGGCAAGGCACAGGCTTGACTGGGATGTAGCTGAAACCTTCCCCTTAACCTCTACCTGATTTATTTTGCAACTCCAGAGCCAATGAGGTAGCCCCTGACCAGTTCTTACACTCCTTTTCACTGGAGTGTGGTTCAAGGTGACACAGCCATGTACCGAGCCCCTGCAGCCAGACCCCAGGGTGGGATGCAAGAGGTCATACCTGAGGCCTTTGCAGCTAAATAGCTTCTCCCTGACAATTTAGCAAGGGACAGGTATGAACTCCATAGATGTTAAGGTAGAGATCTTAGATTGAGATAAAAAGCCAGCCTCTTGGGAAAAAACCCAAACCCCACAACTTTTCACATCTGAAGCAGTGAAATGAAGGAGTGACAATCTCCAACATTTTTATCTAGAAAACATAACATTTATAATGCCTTTAAAGGTTCCCCATTAAAAATACAGATTGCATAAATCAGTATTTACCTATGAAACAAAATGTTTTGCTCCAAACATAACACTGAGTAATATTATATCGCATACTTAGGTATGCCTGATTTCACAGGATGAAAGTATTGAAATATTAAAAGGCTCTCCTCAAGATAGTCCTTGCTGAACAAAACCACGAGGAGTTGATCAAGATATATTTCCAGTCAATGGAGTTTGAAGAAGTTTAAGACAAAGCATCTAGGTTCCTAAATGTTTATTTCGATCAAAGCTCTGAACCATGACAGGTAAAAGCATTCAAGAATGTGAAAGATATTTAAAAACCCTAAACAACAAAGCCAGTGGGTAAAATATAAAGGCTATGTGACATCCTGTAGTTGTCTATGACAGCTTAATAACATTCCAGGGATATAACTCATACAGCAGAGATTTCTCCAGAACATTAATTCTTGGCCATACTAACTCAAAAATAACATGAATTATTTGATATTGATACTTATAGAAAAACTTACAGACTTTTCCTCCCCCATCATAAACTTCACATACCTTTCCTACAGGAATATCCTTAACAGCCTCAACCTCTCAAGTACCACTTTTGAAAAGAGATTGCCGTAAGGCTGGAACATAGCCCGTGTTATCCATCCATACCACAACTCCTGCTTCTGACGTTAACATTCATGGGAACTACCCAAAGAGCACAGCAATAGAAGCCCATGAATATAGAATAGATTTTTTTCCTATTCTGGCTGTCTTTTTGGACCCTTCATTGTTTGATTTTTTGTGGTTATATATTGTTTTCTTATGTTAGGAGAATGAGATGACAATTCCTTTAACGTCTTTCTCCATCCGCACACAAAACTAGCTTGATAGGTTAGCTAACTTAACAGAAGCTAACTTGAAGGTAACAATGGAAATCATGGCATTCTTAAAAGAAGTGTGCGTGAGGAGGAAAGTTTTTCCCTAAACAGTTGCATTCAAAATAAGTCTTCGATAGCTCTTCTCTACAGCAAAATATGCACCTTTGTAACTTTGTGTACCTCCGTGTTAAATGCTAAGCTAGAAACATGTACCAAGAAAACCGCAGTGGTTCTCCCACATTAGTATGTTAATATCTATATGCTCCAACTAAAATATGAAAAATCCTGAAGGGAAAGTATCAAAGTATTTACACTCATTACATTCACCACTGCCAGAAACTGCAATTTCAAAATTGCTAAATAGAATTTAGTAAAAGAAACAAAACCAGGTACAGCCAATTCAGAAATGAGCAACTTCCTTTTTTAAGTACTATGTCATAAACCCTCAGAAATAAAATATAATTGCACAGATCATATAATTTTGGAAAGCTAGTTTTGAGAGGTTGCAGAAAGCAAAAAATCATTGTGGAAAAACTGCACAGGTAAATGCAGTACTGCGTATACAGTGAGACTTAATTAAACACACCAAGGGATAAAACATTCTGAGGACAAGCTTATTGTTAAATGCATGATTCTTGTGAGAAGCTGTGGGTGACAAAATACAGCATGGCAGCAGATGGTGACTCTAAGAGGAAAGGGACTTTACTCAGTCATTTTGATCATTACCATCGTTCATTTGTTTGTTTAATGATAAGCAGCATCTATAGAAGTGAGCAACATTAGGCTAGGTGAGATAATGTGCACAGTAGACTATAGCCCCTGCACCTCTAGGAGTACATCGCTGCCCAGGCTCCAAGACAGAAATGGTTCAAAACAGCTGTCTTGTGCAGTATGCCAACAGCAGTGTTGGTTTACACTTAGATCAGACTTTTAGAGGCAAGAGAAACTCCTGTGAAGGATAAAGATTTATTTCAGGCTGCTTAAATCAATTGGCTTCCTGAGGAAGAAACCTGCTGGAGGGTTTCTCCTGAGGTGCTTCCTTCAGAAGCAACCTCTCTGAAGGCTGCTGCCTAATTTTAGGATTCATGCAAAAAAAATGTCCCAGGGATGATTGCTGAGGAGCTATTTAGCTTCAGTCTGGTGCCAGGCCTCCTGCTGCAGCCACCAATTCTCACTGCCTACTTCTGGCCATCCAAATTTGATGATTTCAAGTATTAAACCTAAAATCTTAGTGTTACAAAAATGCCTCCGAGAGAATTGTCATCAACTCAATGGGAGCTAGTGAGGGCAGCGAGTCATTCTAGTCACTGCACAGACTTCTCCAGGAGACCGTGGTCTGTATAGTTAATTCATCTCACAGAAAGCAAGGGGGTAATTAAGATGTCTCAAATAAAGAGCAGTTGAGAACGGGAAGATTTGGTCCTGGCTACAATTCCCTATTTGTGTCCTGACACACCAATGCTATTATCTGTCCTCTCATTACTTACTCTTATCAAATGCTAAAATCTCCCAGCCTTCTCTTTGCTGATAACTTATCATTACTGGCAACTGGCCACAAGGTTAAAAATATGCAGCGGCAGTACCCCATGCTGCTCTCAGAAAAAAATTCCTTAAAAAAAACCAACATAATGAAACACTAAAATTCCTTCCTTTGTGTATTTGACATGAAGCCCAGTGACACTTCAGGGTCAGAGGCATAGTTAGATGGCACAGGAATTATTACAGACATCCATAGAAATACCACACTAAAACATCAATTATTACATCATTTAAAATAAGTTATTTTTACTAAAAAGACATTAGGAGTTCATTGATCTCTCCCATTCCTGTCTGTTTCCCAATAATGCTGTTATCCCTGATTTTTTTTAAAGGAATTAACGGTTCATCTAAATCACTGCAAATCTCTGTAGTTCACCTCTTAGATATTTGGGAATTTTGATTTGTAGGTGGAGATTTCATTTGTCCACTGAAAAAGCCTCTTCTATATCCACTCTTTAATGCTGGGCAGTTAAGTACTGTATGCAGAGCCTACCTGACAGCAGCATAATTCCTAAGAATGAATGATTGGAAATCCATTCATTAACTTATTTACAGAATTAAATGAAGAGGCTGCTGGTGTGATATCACTAAGATATCCCAAAAGATATTTTAGTCAGGTACTTCACACATCCTTCTTGGAAAAGCATAGATCTTATCAGGAAAATACCACATGACCTCATATGCTTCTCCCACAAGTGTGAAGTTCACTTTTCTAAGGAGACCATGATTGAAATAGCGAAGAAAGACTCTAAAAATCTCCATTCCCTGGCCAATACAGTGGACATCCATAGATGGATGGAGAATATAAGAAGGAACTTATTTTCTGCTAGGGAGGAAATTACTAAAAAAAGCACTACAGTCCAAATATTCAGCACTAAATAACCTTCACTGGAAAAAGAATGAAGAAACCAACCTCACAGAGTGAGCAGCAGAATATTAACAGAGCTGAAACTAGTTTGTGAGCAGGATTGTATAGAACTACTAACTTGTTTAAAGTGCAGTTGTAATCAGGGCTGCTCACCTCCACAATGGGCACAAGTATTATTGTATATACATGCACATATATTTACAATTTACAGGTCCAGAAGTGGACACGGAAATGGCAACCCTTCAAAGAGCAACAAGAGGAAGAAAAACTTTCTTCCAAATACTCAAAGTCATTTACTTGAACCTTTAATTTATTTTTTATAAGTTAGCATTCTAAGAATAAGGCACAAAATATGTCCTGATTTTGAAGGACTTACTTATCTCTGATGTGGTCTTTCATATGGAAGTCAGAAAGTATTTCTTCCCTTGAAAAAACCCCGTGTTCAATGTATACAAAAAACTAGATTTACACCTCTAAGAAATGTACACACCCCACACCCCTCCCCATTCATTTCCAGACTCATTTTGAGTACAATCCAAACTCTGGTGATTAAGCCACTATCACCTATGATCCATGCAAATACACCCAGCTTTGGCAAACCTTCATCACCTGCTCTTCCAGGACTTCTACATGTTGTTTAGACAGAATTCACTCCAAACGGTTGCTATAGATCAGCAGTGCACAGCTGGTGTGTTTTGTGGTTTTGCTAAACAAATTCTGGAATTACTAAAGTTTTTGGCTTTCCACATATTGATTTAACAGCCCAGCTAACTGCGCACAGCCCATAATTGCCCAAATCATTCACTTTTGTGAGAAGAATGAGTAATCAGCAACACATCAGAACAAATGAGCATCACCCATGCCAAACTTCAGAGAATTTACATGTGCTCAGCACCTAAAATTTGATGAATACCTACCCTAACATCCTGATCTAGATTAGCATTAAACAATAGCGAGCTGAGGATGTTGCTTCTAAAAATTCACGTTAATGTTTCAGTTGAGTAATACAACCCACATTTCAAAATAATCCTTTTGTCTTGTTGTTACAGTGCTCATAAACAACAATGTAAGTTTCACTCCAAGTATTTCCCCCCACCCCACCCTTTTCCTGTGAACATTCATACCAGAGATTTTTCTGGCATTTGATTATTTGCAAAAATTTAGAGTCCAGAACTGACATATGAACACATTTGGGAGAAGAACCAGTACAGGGATATTCACATGGGAACAACTATGGATGCACTTCTGCTGATGAATGTCCTCTCCAAACAGGACAGTAATAAGTGACCCGGGGAAGCAGGTCCATGGCACTAAAAGCAAGGCATAGGAAACGATTTAAGTAGTCAGCCTAATTTTAATTAAGATAGTGACTTATAGTTTCCTCAGTAGCATCAGGGAGCAGTGAGCAGCAAAGGCCAGGGAAAGTGAGCCGGGAGTTGATGGTGACTGCAGCACAGGATGCGCCCTCACCATCTAGGCCCAGTCCCACAGGATATTAACACAGCACATAGACCTGAGGACTGGTAAAAGGGTCCTTCGATAGCCCCAGACACAGAAAGTGGTGAATGAGATCCAGGGTCCAACCAGAGGCTCTTGTCAGGAACAATTAGAAAACAGGGACAAAGACAAGGCTATAACATACAACCAAGGAGTTCATCCAAGAGATGAGTTACTCACAGCACAGGGCAAAGGTCCAGCCAGGAGGCAGAGCAAGAGTCAAGCAAGCCTACAACAAATCTCCGGAAAAGACCAAAGGCTTCAGGTCAAGCTTAAATGTGGCATTAGTGCCTATAGGCAGAGGATGTGGGTGGAAGCCCCAGGTGAGGCTGCTCAGAGCCAATAGAGCCTGTTAGTGCCCTCAGGGCCCTGACAAGAACTGGACAATGTCTCTTTGTATAAGGACCTTCCCCTGTACCAATTATCCACATGGAAGCAGATAAGCTTCATCTTATTTTAGGCATACCTTTATAGATGATCTGGCTGCTTACATGTTACACACAGATGATAGCATTAAGAGCCTATTGTGATCAATAGAAGCGTCTGCTATTTGTTTCAGTGAAGTCAGGATTTCACTTAATATGTAGTCAGTGCATGGCTTGGAGACATGAGCCAGAGCACAGCTTCAAAAATGAGGACCTGCAACAAGCCTTTGATTTTGCAGAGCTGTGTGAGTTAAAACCATCAGCTCAACCGATATGAAGCTTATGATTAAAAGCAGCGTTTGTGTGCTGTCATCAAAACCTACATGTTAGGGGCTACATAGATTCATTTTCTATGACGGTAGAGATCTCAGAGTACCAAATACATATAATTTCTTTAGCTTAAAGCATTAATGTTAGATGCCTTTGTTTCCAGGTGGACACATGCCATTTCCATTTTCACAGGACACACTGGATGTTGGTAGGACTGTCGCTCACCATGCATTGCAAACATCCCCAGACTTCATCCAGGGTAACACAAAGGCAGGTAAAACAACAGTGTAGCTCTGTGAGGCTTTTTTTCTGAGGGTTTTAATTTTTTAAGAGCATTAGCGACAAGTGAGCTAACACAGATCAGCAATCTAGTAGCTGCCGGCAGGCGATCAAGAAAGCCAGTCATAAGTACAGGTAATGATCCGTCCCTGGTGGAGAATGCTTTCTTGTATTTGTACACATCAGCAGCGTTACACTGACTAAATGCAGACAGACATCTAAAGACTCAGTGTAAACTGCACTTGGTCATGTATTGTACGATAAAAATAAAAGGCATCCTTTTGCCTGTTCTTCATTTGCATCTAACAATTGCAGAGCTGAAGGATGATAAATGTGTTGCAGAGTTAAATTGTTGTCACTGAATTTGAAATGTTGATGTTTGACCCTGTGGAACATAAATTAATTCTAAAGCACTGGTATGAAGGACATATTAAATAAAAAAGCTCTAGTAGGAAAAGCCAGGCACAGTGCATTGCTCACGTACGTTTGAGGTGCCTGGAATTATTCCATGATTCTTCTTTAGTTATCTGGTGAATTTCTGAGAATCAGTACATTTTCCCTCTTTTTCTCCTCCCCACTACCATCATGACTTCATTTGTTGTTGTTAAATATTACTCAATTTTCTGTACAGCCCCATAGCAGCTCAAGCCGCCCTTTGGTAGCCCTTCAGAAATCTCAGAAATGAAAACATTCAGATCAGCTTTCTGCAGTATGAATGTTTAATCCTAGACCCATCAAATTCAGCAGCAAAATTCTAGCTGTTTTCTATAGTATTGAATGGAAATAGTCTGAAGTCAATGAAAAATTTCTATTTACTCCAACAAGGTAGGATTCTAATACAGTAGTCAGCAGAGATTATTAATACAATATGAAATTTCTCACTTTTAGGCTCCCTCTTTGAAACAAACAAAGACTGCTAGTGTTCACACAGCATTTTTAGCATCAGTTAAGTATTATCTATAACAGGGGGCAGTCCTGGGCAGGACTGGGGTAGGTGGGATGGACATCTGACATTTGACAGGAGCCTCATATGTCCAGCCTTAAGAAGAGAAGGCTCGGGGAGACCTTGTTGCTGTCTACAACTGCCTCATGGGAGGGTGTAGAGAAGACAGTCAGACTCTTCAGTTACACAGTGGGAGGAGGAGAGGCAATAACCACAAGCTGGAACTTAGGAAACTTCCATTAGAAAAAAAATTTGCTGTCAGAGTGGTCAAACACTGGCCCAGAGAGGTTGTGGGATTGAACCTGTTTTGAGCAGGGATTTGGACTAGAAAACTCCAGAATCACCAGTCCTGGTGATTCTCTGTAGCTTCACCAACATGAGCCCCCCACTACAGATCTAGAAACACTTTCAGATTTGTCAAACTGGGGTCTGTGACAGTGCGCTTCCCCGCCCCCCCCCCCCCCCCCCCACTACACCTGACGTTTATTTCCTGCAACCCTGCTCAAATGATAACCACCAGTGGCGGTCGTAATGGCTGCATCTGGTCATGATGGCTGCATCCGTCTCAAAGTGAATTTGGAGACAGATAACAACACAATAGCCAAGGGCTAATTGGAGCAATGAGCTCACCTAACCACAGTGCTGGTCAATGTACAACTCAAGCCAAATTTGGAAGAAACTAACATCTGTGGTCAGTATGCAAATATGAGTCCATTATCTTCCTCCATAAATAGTGAGCAGCCCAGGCACCGTTGAGCTCTCCTGCACAGCAGTGGGCTGCATGCCAGGATCTCCCCTTAAGTAGGGACACCTCTCGAAGTTACTCCTCAAGGTTGAGAGAGTCCTTGCTGTAACAGATGCTTGGTAAGTGACTAATAGCATGCTAAACTTTGGCATTTTAGCTAAGCGATACAAATGATTGATTGCACATATATAAAATCCTTTAGACATAAACTGTTGATCAAGTCTGGGACTAGGATTGGATCCAGCTGCACCTAGACTCCTCTCTGAGAAGGAGTTTGGAAAGCAAGGGGGTCTTTTCTGAACCTCATGACTCAATGGGAGGGTCTCCCTGATAGTTTTGTCTGACCCTGTCCTCTATGCAGTAAATAATCAAGAGTACCTCGCCAGCGAATATTGTTAAACCACTGTCGCATTTACCATTGAACTTTGTTAACTCTCTGTCTTACATCAATAAAATATATTGTTGCTTCTCTCTCACACGTGAAGTGCATCACTCCATCATGCAGAGTCATGCTCATTTCACCAGAAAAAGAAGGCAAGAAAGAAGATGTAGAGAGAAGAAAATACCTGAAGTGAGAAGAGAATTTCGTCAGACCAAGAAGGAAGAATAAGAAAAACTGTGTAGAGTTCTTTATACATGAAAGATGAGCTTCTCACTTCACATCTCACCACCAATGAACTACCCTTGCCACTGTCACCAGGAAACTTACTCCTATTTATGCTGATGTAGCTAGAAATCGCATCCAGTCTAGAGAATTTTCCAAACTTTTCCATAAAGCATCAGCCCCGCAGCATGCCACTGGCATTTTGCCTCAGCAGTGTTCAGCACTTCAGGCCTCATTGTAAAAGTTTATGCATGCTATAATTTTGATGTCTGTATTTGTAATTCTGCCCCAGGTAACACTTAGAAGGCACCGCTACCCTCAGAAAATGTTTTTTTTTTTTAAGGCATTACATATGTATTTTTGCCAAGGAATCTGAAATTTTACGAGCCACTTATTCTTCCAGAAGTGCCTGATCTTTTCATTTATTCCCTACCTGAAATCATAATCATCCCAAGGTGCATAATCATTCCTGCAGTAAGCAATTGATTTCATAGATTATTCTTTCAGTTGAGCAATAAGCAGATGATTAAACCTGCGGGGGGGGGGGGGGGGAAGCATCCTTGAAAAATTTTCCCCCATCTTTAGCTTTTTTCCCCCAAGCTAAAAAAAAACCCAAACAAACAAAACAGAACAGCAGGCAAACTATATATGTAACAATTCCCAAAGTTTTTTTGAGAAACAAGTAGACAAATGATAGTCCTAATTCAGCAAAGTAATAAAGTGTCTGGACAATCTGAGGATTGTGAGTGTTGCTATGCAGACGTTCCTCTGAACTGAGGCCAATGTTGAGTTACATGGTGTTCTCTCCTTGCCTGATTTTCATTGACCAAAAGACTCCTTCCTCCTATGTGGCAGAAATATCAGGAGAGCTAAGTAAGCTTCATGGGTACCACCAGCTGGTGCACGTCACCCACAAGTGGAAAGTTAGTGTAACTCCATGTAGCACTGCCACCCCCCACAGCAGCTGAGTTAGACCAGTCCTAACATCTCCAGAATGCTGTTTACCCCACGCCCTGTGGGAATAAAGTTGGATCATAGCCCTCTCTACACATCTGCATCACGTAACGGAGGCACCTGAGGTACAGTCTGTTCCCATGTTACCTCCCTTCTCTTGCGCTCCTTCTTCCCAGAGTAAGATATCACACTCTCTTATTTAGATACAATGCTGTTCATTACACTGACTGAATCAGAAATACAAAGAGCAGGTGCTTCATAGTGACAGCCTAACACAATGGCTTTTAATCTTATATGTGCCACAGCCACTTTCACACGAGGTCAATTGCACCTATAATTAATTTACACAAGCTGAACCCTCAGCTGCCACCTTACACAGCCTTGCAAATGCTCAGGCTGCACAAAACTGTATTGGTAATTAATTTGTCAAGCAAATGCTAGGGAAGAACAACACTGGTAATTTATACCATAGATATTCAAATGCAACATCTTGCCTGAGTAATTTAATGTCAGAAAGTAGAACAGTGGCAAAGCAGAACAAAGAACTGGAGTCTTCCACCAGCTATTTCTTGAAGGGACATTACGGTAATGTGTTATGAGCCAAATTCAGACACAGTAAAAACACACGTTCCTTCACTGAACTCATCTGGCCAGATTTTGGCATTAAAAATGGTTGTGAAACTATACATGCACATCTTATGTACAGAGACTCTGGGATGACAGAAGATGCTAGAATTCAACCAGAAAAGATCTGTATAGAAAACACTGTATTTTATCCCAAAAGGGAAGATATAGTCAACTATTGGAAACATATGTTGCATTCTAGTTTGAAGGAAAAAAAAAAAAAAAAAAGAAGCAGGGCTGGTCACCCTACATCCTCCTTATCTTTCTCCTCACTCTACCACCCTTAGTACTGTCAGAGGTATTGGGACACTCATCATTTGTTATCAGCAGCACTCTCCACAATAGAACTAGTTGGATGCAGTTGTTGTTGCTATTATTGTTACTTTTTTGTGTGTGAAATAGAATTTCACTTTTAAAAGATGCCACTTGGGTGATACTGCAGTGTTTTGCCAGAGTATCTTGCATTCAGTGGACTTTAAGCAAATCACAAGTGGGATTCCCTGGCTTCATGACTATGCAATGGGCTTCACAGTCACTGGCCTGGGACACACCATAAGATAGAATGACCTAGCCTTGGAAATGGCTGTGGTACTGCCAGAGTACTGTGTCTGAAAGCCCTAGAAGCTTCCATTTCAACTGAGGCAGCACCTCATCTCTGCTGTAGCAAGTTTGGGAACCTTTGTGGAAATTGCAGCATTTCTGATCGTGGATAAAAATCTATCATCTCAAAACCTGGTGTTCCAGAGTCTAGTCCTACAAAAGGACTTCCTTAAGACCTTCACCAGTACCTCTCAGAGGTGTGGGGCAGCTGACTTAAAGAAACTAAAATTTCTCATTCCAGAATCCCACACGATGTTTCTTCATTTCCATTGCCTGGAAAGCTCTCACCTTAGCAGTCAAGCAGGAGGGGAGAAGGAGGAGTTCTTCCTCATGGCGGAAGTTAGGGAAAGCGTTTCAAACCTCGCTGACAATAGGAAAGCCTTTTCTAACATAAACTGTGAGATATATATCCTTAGATGTATTCATAATAGATGAAGAATCTATGTAAAAAAGAGGGAGGGTTAATCGATGGTACAAAATTGCTTCATTTTCTGAGTGTCGCCAGTTAGGATACGATAGCCATGTGAAATAGGCCTTCTCAGCATCAAGATGATCCATTTTCCTGGCTTGTGTGTCTTAGGAGGATTCAGTGTGGTAAACCAGTGTATTTCTGAACTGTTGGTCAGATCAGAGTTTTTAGTAAGACAGTGGTGAAAATCAGATCTCTGAGAGGCTTGTTAAATTTGGAACTGTTCTCCATGATGTGAAAGAATGAATTGTGGCTATGATGATAGACACATTTGTTTACCTGACCCAGGCATGACCAGGGTTGGTTTCTGTTAAGATCTCATTTTGAAATAAATGTAAATGAGAGACTCAGAAAGCTTAATACAAACTAGATATCTCATTGTTTATCCAATTATGAATAAGGCATGCTTGGTAAGACTTACATGTAAAGTAGGCAATATGAGATATAAAAGCCAGTTTTTCAGACTTTTTCCATAGAACATTTATTGACAGTAGGTCACCTTGTTCTGCCAAAGCACAAGTAAACTGTAAATATGGACCCAGAAAGAAAGGCAAGGCCAGCTCCAGGCTGCTGTTCTGCATTTCTGCAGATTTATAATAAATGCATGCGAATTCCTGACTCAGTTTCCACTTTACTAATTTAGCAGTAGCTTCTAACAATTTCAGAGGAAATGCTCAGTGGGATGAAACTAACACTGTAACAGTGTTTAATTGGTACAAACTAATCCAATCACCTAGTGTGACAGTCAAGTAACCAATCTAAAAAATATAGGATGAGTGTCCTGTTTTCAGCTTCTTATACTGGCCTGCCAATGAGAAGATGGGGGGGGGGGTGCATAAGAAGCTGGGAGGGGACACAGGACAGCTGATCCAAACTGGCCAAAGGGATATTCCATAACATATGATGTAATGCTCAGCATATAAACTTGGGGGAAGCTGGCTGGGGGGGCCACCACTGCTTGGGGCAGTCTGGGCATCAGTCGGTTGGTGGTGAGCAATTGTTTTTCATTTGCATCACTTGTTTTTCTTGGGGTTTATATATTTTTTTTTTTAATTCCCCTTTTCATTACTTTTTTTTTTGTTGTTGTTATTTCAATTATTAAACTGTCTTTATCTCAACCCATGACTTTTCTCACTTTTACCCTTCCAATTCTCTCCCCCATCCCACCAGGGAGGGGGTGAAGTGAGCAAGTGGCTGTGTGGTGCTTATTTGCTGGCTGGGGTTAAACCATGACAATGGGTAAGAAGTAATCATGACTAACCCATCCAGAGTATTATACTATAACCATAAAACAGTAGACAGATCTCATTACTGAAATATCATTAAACTTTTTGGTCTCTGTTTGGTGCAGGATCAGTCATCAAAGGACTGAACAGAAGTCATATTCCCAGTAAGTGGAAGTATGGGTAGCTTTAAAAGGGAAAAAAGTAGTAGAAAAAGTAGACTAGCTTCCACAACAGAGGTTTGTGATTGGAGAGCACTGAGCACCAACATATCCAGCTTTGAAATCCCACATTTTTCATTCATCTCCTGGGAATCCATGAAAAGTCACCTCTTCCCTTGCCTTGATTTCCTTGTGAGTAAACTGGAACCGATGCACGTGTGATGGGAATGTTACAATCCTGATGTGATTACCAGTTGATAAGCGTTTCAAAATCTCACATGAGAATGTTATAGAAGTATTGCAGTTAAAGCCCTTCCTAGGTTTCTGTTCACAGGTGTATGAGTGGGAGACCAATCTGTTATTTGTTCAATGAAAATTGTATTTACTCACAGTTTGGATTAATTCTTTCCCCTCTCAAGACGAAGTTTGAGTCAGTAGCTGTTGGGAAGCTTGAAAATCATATCAGTGGCCATACAAACCAGCTATGTGTCCATTACACTATCACCCAATTAGAAATGCAGTACAGGCACTGCCAAATTACCAGTTGGCTAACGCTTCGAAACCAAGGACAAATAGCGTGTTACAATTCAGTAAGGAAAGAGACCATTTCTAAAGCATAGTAATCATACCCTGAACTCCACACAATAATTGTTTGATGGTTTTCAGCTGTAAAAATATGCTAATAAGATCAATAAACGAAGAGAAAAAAGACTTTGAAACAATGATGAATACAGATACAATAGCTCAGTGAAGCAGAAACATTTCCGGACGGCAGCCAAACATGAGCTAGGAAGCATTGTGGTATCTCTTCTGAACACAAGGAAACAAGCAAGCACCCAGCAAGAGACCTTAAAGCTGTACTGACGCAGGGAGAGAAACCCAACATTAGTTAGGGGTAAGGATTGTGAGGTTGAAGCAGACAAATCTATACCATCTCATCTCTTTTACAGTCACTGAATACTTTGGGGTTTTTTTTTGACACTTCAGCCAAAAGTGTTGACTCTCCTGCTATATTTTTTAAAAAATACTGTGGTCTATGAGGGAGGCCTATCTTTTCTGGCTGTTGTACTTCGTTATTTTTCTGGATAACTTAATTTCATACCTTTTTCTAAGATCTGCAAAAACCAGGATCCATCATTATTTTGTCTGAGTTTTCCTGAGTAATTCTGTCCCAACTTGGAGATTAACAATAAAAACTCCCTCAGCTTTCCTGGGTTCTTCTCAAACATTGCCTGAAAATACCAAAACGCTATGCATCCATTCTCTCTGCCCTCAAGTTATCAACCAATACTGCTGACCAGACATATCCACACAGATGACATGATATGAGAGCTTATATTCCAAGGCTGAGAAAGAATGAAGGCACAATGCCCATTGTGGTTCAGTGCAGCGGTTGCAAATTGGTCAGCTTCATCTCCTGTGAAAACCCGGTCTGTTGGGTCCACCAGCTGTGAAACTGATGGCAAGAACCAGAAATGTCATTGCAGTAGATTGCAAAACACAGAGCATGCTGAGAGGAGGATGGAAGAAGAAAGGACCTGCCCTTAATTTTTTTACTTTTTCACCAGAAAGTCAGAGACTGGCCAGGCAATGCCATTGAGTTGTACTAAAGTAATCTCCTGATCCTCACTTTCTCCTCAGACCACACTGACTTGCAGCAGAGTTACTGTACAGGCAGCTGCATCTTTCCCGGTGTGTAATGGAAAGTTAGCAACGCAATAGCTGCAGAACCGGCTCATTTTGTATGTGCATTTCAAAAGAGGGATGGTTCAAGGAACAATGGCTTGGATGCTTTACCTAGTGTTGTGTTAGTTTAGCTACACAAACATAGTTTTGTTACTTCAAGTCACAAATCAGACCCGATGTGAAAAGTGCATAGGTCTTAGTGTGGATAAAAGGCCTCTGTAAGTGTCTAGCAGACAACCACTGATGTTATTTTGTTTACCTGCTGGAAATGGCACCTTTCTTTTTGATAGAAAATAAGTCTTGTCTGAAAAGCAATCACAGGTAGAGCTACTGCTTTGAGAGGTGCATTGTACTAACACAAAATCGGCTACAAGAAGCTGAAAATTACTACAGAGCTGCTGTGAACAAGATCAGATTGTTGGATGGGTCCCATTCGACACGGGGAAACGGGGTCACATACTGTGTAGAATCACAAAGGTTTCAATTGTGAGGACTTCAGAAAGGGGCAGCACTTCAGAGATATTTGTTCCTTCTCATTCTTGCATTTGGTTAGGTTTTTTTTAAAGAAGGAGGGTTGAGCAGCTGGCTGTGCGAAAGACTGCTCTTATTCCAGAACAGACTACAACAGCAACTTCTACGGTGCTAGGACCTGTCACAGATATTCTGCAATGGTCGGGAAGGACGCTATCCTTGAAAAGAAAAAAGTTAGTGAAGAAACACTTGTTCAATTACAGGACCAACATAAAGCAGTTTTAAAAATATTGACACATGAACTTTTCAATCTGGCATGCAGTAGCAGATCAAAATAGGTCATCCTAGTAATTGTCTTCCATCCAACTACTGCACTTAGCTCCTAGAAAATGTGCTTCTTCACTGTCTCCTCCCTTGTTATTTGTCTGACACCAGTCATTTCCGTTTCCTTCACTGTAACACAATCGATATGCTGCAGCTCCATGTAAGAATGAAACAAATCAAATCATGTCTCTTATGTATAAGTATGCACTTCTGCTGTCCTTTTCAAGTTTAAGCTAGACATACTTCCTTTTTATGCCGGCAAGCTCAAAGGAAAAATGCCTCTTAGGGTAACCTGCATAATTTATATGCAGCACAAATTATGGACAAAACTGAAACCTCAATGTATGCCTCTCTAAAAATGATGAAAAGAAGACTGCTTGGATCCAGTATTAGCACACTATTTAATTTAGCCAAACTACTTAAATCATGGAGGTTCATATGTAATCTTTTATAATCTAGTACAGAATATTTCATATAATTGAAACACTGACAGGAAATCTATGCTTGCTTGCTTTTCTTCTCATTATTTAAATGTTCACCCTGAGAAATAATTCTAAAAACATTCATAGTTTGTCAACTGTACCATATTCTTCTTGTAATATTGCAAAGAGGTGACAACTGCATGTAGTTCAATGCTGTAGAGAATAAAAGACTGAAAGGGGAAATCCAGATGAACCAGACTAGATCTTTTGTTAACAGGTCGCTTTTGCTTGCTCTGTAGGGCAGGAAATACACCTGCTTTCATATTTGTATCTGCCCAGCAAAGATATTCTAGGCCTAAACGTACCTCTAAGGCACTACAGCAGAAAACACATGTTTTTCAGAACATTAACTCGCTGAATTATGCATTGGCTGATTAACTTGTGATTCTTACAAAAGACATAAGGTGAATATTAATTTTTGTATTGCATAAGGTAATCATCAGAAAGAGAGAAGATTCATGTTTGATATTCCACAGCCTCACTTTCACTGGGGTTCAAGAACAGCACAGATCTGAGCTGGCTCTGTTTACCCAGCAAAAGAACGTGAAAGGCAGTCTCGTGTTCCCTGAGTGGCAAACCCAGCAGAAAGAAACATCTTTTACAGATCAGAGATGTCAGAGTCTGAAGCAAGCATCAGATGTTTCTATACATCACAGCAAAACAATTTATCATTTCTTGCAAGGCAGGTCACTGAGACTTTTGGAGTTTTCAGTAGTTTGAATGCATGTGTGTATGTGGGCATGCACGAGCGTGTGTATATAGACATTACAGCTGAGTCACAGGTGTGATTAGAAACAAACACTAAGACAGAGGCACAGTACAACAAATGCACCATTTGCACCAAATGCAAATATTTTTCTTCCTCCATTCCATCCTGTATTAGTTTTCCAAAAAAAGTCCTGAGTTTTTCCAGGCAGGATTGCTGCCATAGGCAACATACCAGCCAAAAAACCAGTACAGATATGTCTCAGAAAAGAAACAACTTTACTACCAACTGTAAATAGAAAACACTGTCAGATTAGTTTTGCCAGATGCATCTAACATTAATTTAAAAATTGAGAAAAAATTAGTAGTAGAGGTCAGCCAAACTGTAAGAGGGAACAGTTGATTTATGAGTTTCACTCTCATCTGGTTTTTGTTAGTGATTCCTTGACTAATATAAAGAGGAACATCTCAAGCACTGCACGAACTACCTCTATGAAGCAATTTTATAGCATACAAATCTCACATGTTCAATTTGGCCCTCCAACCCTACTTTATAGCTGTTTGCACAGATAAATGGATAGTTTATAGATATCCATACTTCAAAAGCTCTGATTTTTTTTACCATTTAACTGGAGTTCTTCCTATGAAAATGGAGTTACATGAACCCAATACTTTGTTGAACAGCTGTTATGATTTCCATTTTATCGAGCCAGTCTATCGAATATGCACTCTCAGCCATTCATCTGGCCGGAGTGTTATGAAGACCAAGTGTTTGAAAGGACCTTTCCTTTGCTTAAATTGTTGGCTATTATAATAGCCATTTCTTTAACTGCCTTTTTCCCTTGAGCAGGAGATGTTACAGTTTCCCCCACAGCTTTCACAGCTGGATATGTCACAGTTTCCAAGGTACTTTCACACTATTGATGTGACTGACATTTCTTCATGCAGCAGGGCTGTGTTCACATGAAGGAAATTTTTTTAGTCCTCAGGATCAACGAACTTCCTTTTTCTTTTCAGGAATCAATATATTTATTAGCAAAAAGGGTCTCAGGCCAGAACTTCATTCTTTAATCAGCAGCAATGAACACAAAGGGTCAAAGTTTATCCAAACCCCTGACTATGTGAAGAAACAAATCAGCACGAGCTTCTGGCACAAAGAGTGCTGAGAAAGCGTGCCTTCCAGCTGCACGTTCGGTCTACTTCTTCCCACAGCAAAGTGTGCCATCCTAAGTGGGGAGCCGTTGTCCCTTCCCTCTGAAACACCCCCAGAGCTCTCCAGTCTCTGCAGCTCTTTGCCACAGGAAAATCTGTCTGTGGCTCACAGGGACTGAAAGTTTGGCCGTCTCCACTCTTAGGGAACACAAGCCTCTCAGTGCTGCTTTCCAGGCAGCGCTACTGGGAAGAAGCCAAAGGCTGAACCGCTTCTCAGCCTGAAGTCTCTGCACTTGAAATCCAAAGGGTTTTCCCTGTCTCTGAGAATGCAAGGATAAGGATGGATAGGCGGCAGATTTTGATTATCTGTGTGTAAGTGGTAAAAGGCATTGCACGTATGAACTCCACTACCTACACAATAGCGTCTGTCCTTGAAATATGTGTCACTAGGGGAGATGGAGAAATGTTTAGCATAAAGGTAGTAGAGACAAAGCACACTTTCATGGTGATGTATCTACACATCTGTGGATTCACACATGATTCCTGAACTGGGAAGAAAGTTAGGTCAGCATTTATTGAGATGGGGGTTGTTTCATGTTTTGGTTTTTTTTTTTTTTTTAACACAGTTGAAGCATCCTACCCTTCTTAATAAGGTTGGGTTTATACTTAAGATCTTTATACTAACTCAGGTTTTAATTTGCAGAAGTATGGTAGGGACTTTAAAGATGACATTTCATTCAAACCAATTCAATGGCTGTTGTAACAGTGCCATCTTACGTGAAGTGCTAATACAAGTACTACCCATATGAGCAGAAGCAGAAATCATTCTCCCAGTAGAAAGATATTGGCAGTGAAGAGCATCATCAGACAACTTAAAATTCAGCATTCCCTGGTAATAGTCAGTCACGACAACTAAAATGGTCTAAAATGAAAAAAAAAAAAAAGATATAAAATTCAAGTAACAGTCTCTAATCATACAATAGTATACCATGGAGGCACATTTCTTTATGATCTGAACTGGTGATCGCCTTATGCTCCAGATATCTAAAGGAGCAAATGCTTCCTGAAGAGTACTGTATAAATCCTATCCAGAAAAGTGTCCATTTTGGGCTTTAAAAAAGAAGTTATATTTCTAGAAAAGTTTAATATTGAGTTAAAATGCAAAGAACAATGATCAGGGCAAAGAACTAGAAAATGGAGGCAGTGTGTTTCCTACTGCCCTTCTTCTAAATTAATTATCTCACCAGTAGTAACAGACCTGCATGGACAGAAAAAAGTATACACATGCTGAAACTTTAGCAGTAACAAGGCAGCAAGGCTGGGTCCTGGAGGGATTTCAGTCACAGTATCACAGAACCCCAACGCGGCTCATTCATTCGCCTTCTCAGGCAGCTATACTTAACTCCATGTAACCAGAGCAGGCTCTGCACTGACATCACAGGGTGCTACAACTGACACTGCTGGGGACAGATTATAACATCACAGTGGTCATATAGCTGTACTGTTTCTGGTATATGGAATAGCTAGATCAGTGTTAATTCATTATCTCTGCATCGTGCTGCAATTTTTCGATACACCCTAATGTTCATGTAGGAAGACATACAGGAAATCAAGCGTGGTCTTAAACGGAAGCCAGGTGTCTTGCAACTCAGTTCAGGGCTTCACCCACAAAAATAATTTCTCCAGAATACTACAGATCACTCTACAGACAGTTCATTCAGTCTCCTGCCATCTTCTGACTGAGGAGGCTAAGTATCTGTTCTACTACAAGCCTGACAGTACCAAAAGCAGCAGCTAGTAGGCAACAGAAATAGTCATGTTTTTGTGCATAGTGTGAAGTTAATGCCCATCAATTCCATGTGACAGCCGTTCTTCAACTAGCTAGATGTTTTCCTGCCACGCTGCCGTCTTTTACACTTTGACTGCAGAAGCCTTGGTTATGGAAAGGATTTGGAGTGTTTGGCAAAATCCCAGTGATGGCAAATTGGCAAGGGGTTTGAAGACAGTTAACTTTTACAGAACCATCCAGGTTGTGCTTCATTAATATAACTCAAAAGAAAAAAAAAAAAGGCAGGTAATGTAATCCTATATCTGTGTGCATCGGGGAGAGGGGCTAGTAAGTGGTCTTGATACTTTGAATTTGGTCTCACTGCCTTTGACCAACTCATTAGCTTCAATTATTCAACAGTACATGGCAGAATGGAGTTAAATATCAGGTGATAAATAACAGGTGAAAATGAACTCGATTTTTTAAACTGAACTTCATTAATTACTGTGCAATGCATAGAAATTAAAAGCACCCAGGAGATGGTGCTTTAAAGTTGTCTCTAAGGACAGGAGGATATAACTATTTTCTGCTATCCAGACCCAATACCAAGTTTTTAATTGCCAGAAATCTCAGTCCCGAAAGAATATCTGGTCCTTCAAAGTAATTATTAGTAAATGGTACATCCCAAGACATTCATGTTCTGGAATCATAAAATTGGTGAAAAATGGGCATGAAAGGGACACCAAGAGGTCATCTAGTCTATTCCCAATTCCACACAGCAGGTATATAACTATATTCCTATAGTGGAGATTCATGTAACTCACTTCTAAATATCTTCAGTGATGGAAATTTCACAGTCTCCATAGGCAGTGCTTCAATCTCCTTATTTTTAGTTTGTGCTAATGTCTAAGCTCAGCCTGCACCATCTCTACAATTCCAGCCTGTTTCTTTTCTTTCCCAGCATGGGGACAATTATTACTTTCCTCTTAGCAGCAGCCTTTAAATTTGTGAAGACTATTGTAATGTCTTCTTTAGTCTAAACAGCCCCGCATCTTTCAGCCCTTAAATGGCAGTGAACGTGAACATTCAAATTTCAAGAGCTCTGTAAAAGTTAGAATGGCCTTTTCACTGTATCTCATATATAAAATTTCATTTTGGTTTTCACTTTTTTTTTTTAATTATTCAATACAATAGAATATTGTGAAGAGGATTACACTTTCTTGAAAAACAGGTGGAAAACGTATATGCATGAAGAGTTTATAATGCTGCCCTTGATTTTTGAGAGGAAGTTGATAACAGTAAAATAAACCGTTGCCTAGTCAGAGCTGCAAGCCAGACTTTACATTCCTCCAAGAGATTGCCATTGTACAGTCTTTTTGTTTCAAGGAGTACAAATTCAGTAAAATTTTCTTGTTCTGATCAGAGCCATGGGAAGCCACGGGTCTCCCACATTCTTTTGTACATCAAGACATAATGTTTGAGTCTCATTAGAGCTGACTGGTTAGGAATTACAGTCTTATAAACAGGCAGAAGTACCAGTATATTTTGTACCAGGAATATGCTTTTTGTTTTGCTTATTCAAAGGTAAGAGATTTCAATATTCATAAGCAGTGCCTGATACATCTTGTGTTTTCTTCGCTTCTCTTGCTTTTCCCTTTCCTGTTAGGTATTTAAGCAAGGGAAACATACACATTCTTAGTGATACACTTACAAATCCCTTCTGGTAGGTGATTTTTATCCTTCTGTGCATAAACAAAGAGGTTTCACATTAGGGGTGATGTTAACCTTGTTTAAGACGTCATAAGAGGCCACAGGCTCTGAGGTCACCAGTTCATGGTGGTTTTGTTTTAATGCATATTCAGTACGTGTAACCAGACTATATGAACAGGCTTGCATTGTATACACAACACATAAACCAGGAGAGTTTACGTAACATTTTGGGGAATCACACTTAAAACTTCTGAGTGAATGGGGACCACCATAAAATAAGCGTTACACAGTTCCTTCTATTGTATGTCTCCAGGAAATTAACTGATACCAGAAAAGGCATGCTCAGTGTAAATGTATGTAATATAGATGGACTAACATCTTAGTTTCTTTTCAAGTCACCCCTGGGGAGAATTTTGATTTACTATTCCAAGAGAATATTGTGCTCTGTAACTATTCGGTGAGTAACACCTCATGGTAACACAATGCTCCAGATACTACTCCATAGTAGTGTCACTTACAAAATAAATCTGGAGCCATTATAAAACATAGGTCAGTCCCAGAACACTGTGTCTGTCTCATGGATTCAGAGATGGATGGAAACTCAATTATAAAAGCAGAAGGATATCTACCAATGGGATCTCTTCCTTTCCTTTTTACTTAAAGGGAAATCATTCATATCATTCCAAAAACTGCATTTACTTGCAATTTTCCCCAAATCTTCAAGACTGCCTATGTCATTATCAAAACTTGGTGTCTGTGATACGGTGACTTCAGTAAAATATAGATTTCCAATAGAATATTAGTAATAGTTTAGAGACAGATTAAGCCATACTAAGCCTTCCACTAGGTCACAAAATGTTGTTTCCAGGAAACGAAAATTTAAACAGCAGGATGTAGATTTAGATACTCTTTGCTTCACAAGGCGATGATGAAGGGGGAAAAAAATAAAGTCTTGAAAGTAATTATGTTAGGCCATTACTGACAGGACGTGAAGAAAGCGCTATGAAATCTGCCAGAAATGACCAACCTAGCAATCAACAAATGTTATTTCTAAGTAAGTGAGGAATGGAGCTATGTATCAAAAGATAATGACAAGCAAACAGAATATGGCAGTGTATGAGAAAAAAATAGTATTGCAGCCATGATTTTTGAAGAACAAAGTTTTATCTGAAACCAAACCAGCTCCTTAAACTGGTTTCGTAACAGATAGCAAGCACAAGAGATGCTGCTAACTCAACTAGGACAATTCTGTCTGGGTGCAAGAACAGAAGCTATACTTGCTATTCTTAAATGTGTTCACAGAGTTGAAAGAAAGCTTCTTACGCTTCTTCAATTGCTCATCCTTAATATGCAAAGAAACAAGTTGTATTAGCAGTGCAATAGTTAAGTTATACATACGTAGTTAGGAAATAGATAAAACTCCATATTTACTTTTACCTTTCCAAGGTTAACAGATGATGAAATACACAATAAACTTCTCCCTTTTCCTTCCCCCACCCAACAGCTTTGAACAAATGTTCCCTGCAAACATGTTGGTCTGAATGGTTGAAAACTGTTGCCTCCCATCATTTGAAAAAAATGTCTTAACAGAGAAGGTAACATTGCTGGATCTATCAGAGCTTTTGTTATACTGTTTCTAGGTAAACTTAGGTCATACAGATAGGAAATTACAGCTTCAATCTCTGAAGCACAGCAAACTTTTATACAGCTATAAAGCAGGATGTCATAGAGGCAAAAGTCCTTTCTAAGAGGAGGCGTTGAGAGCCAGCTGATAAAATTCTAATCTCCAGTTCATTATCTGGAAGTAATGGCTATGAATCAGGTGAGTCCAAAGTTAACAGAAAACATGGAAAGAGAGATGTGAAAGCTATGTCTTCTACGAATACCATAAAAAATAAACTATACAGAATTTCTCTGTTTCACATCACAAGTAAATCTCAGAACTGAGGTGCACAGAAAAGGAGAAATAAACCCCACAAACTATGTGAAAAGAGGAAGAGAAGAAGCTACATTACCCCAGCTTGACCTGTGTGGCCACTCAAATTCTCTCATTTTGTAAGATTAATCCAGACACTTCTTTCTCTAAAAAGATGCTGAATTCTTGTCAAAGGTACTGAATTCCTGTGACGACACAAATGAAAACAGACAAAAAGAAAATTATTTAAGAGTTAATACTATAAGTATATAAAAACCATTACATTGCTTTTTCACCGCTTCTCACTGAAAGAGAACTGGACACCGATTTTAACAAAATCTTTCCTTCTGGAGACTAAATTTATATTGCCAGCAACCCTGAATATAGGAGTGAAAATCACTGAACTTTATTTAAATGTGGAAATGTCGTCATGTGTTCTTGCCGTCTGGCTGCAGTGATGCTGTTCTGCATTTCTCAATATATTACTGGATTTCCAATGATTCTTACAAAAGTGTCTGTCAGGAATCTACTGCAACAGTAGCCCAAAGTACAATGAATAGTAGAGAGTTTAACACTAGATGGCAATATGCCTTTGCAAAATATTTCTCTGAGGTGCCTGTAGATATAGGCAAATATTTTCCCAACTATTATACTATTTCTTAGTTCTTGTATAGGTTTAGGCATACAGTTTTTATTTGGTTTGCGCTAAACTAAACTTTCCTTTCATGCTAATGCATTATTCTCATTGTTCACTTTAAATTAAGTTTAGACAATTCTCTGATCTAGACCTGACCAAAAAGAAGAAATTCACAGTTTAATTGAAAGTACGTTATAAATTATTCACTATTCAGTGTGTGTGGAAAACATGAAGAATCACGTGATGAACACTGACCAATTCCACTATGCGTGGTGAAATGTAAATCAAAAGAAAGCTTATTTTGTGGGCTACCACCTTGCACCTACTGATGTCAATCAGAACACGAACCTAATCGTGTACCTATTAAACTCAGGATTCCTTTGGGTAGCATTTTTCTCCATCACCTGAAGCATTAATCTTGGTTATCCATCTTGTGCTCATGCCTAAGCATGTAGCCTCTACTGAAGTGCAAGTCAGCTATGCAGGTAGAATAGCCTGGATTATACTACAGTTATCCAAGGTACTTTGTCTGGCTTACCGTATTTAGTGTGGCACTTTCCCAAGTTCCTTGGAAAGCCCAACATGTTGTAAATGAAACCTATAAACCCACACTTTGTAAAACTAAACCCACATTATAATTATCAACTAAGCTGCTAATTAATGGGTTGCTTGGTTATTTCCAAGAATGATCAGTATTTGAAGGTAGCATTAATCTGTCTCAGCAGCAGCTCAGAAAGGCCTTGGCCAATTCCCTGCATGACTTTAAGCATATCTGCCTTCTACTGGCACTTCTTTTTCTATGAAAATGGGACTTTGAAGCTGTTACCACTCCCCCACACAACTTATTCTCCCTCCCACCAACTCCGTAAGTAACAGATCCCAAAAGAAAACAACAGGCTAATTGCCAATACCGTTCTGTCTGTTCATCCTTTTAGTTATTGTCCTTTGGATAGTTTGTCCCATATTTCTGCAAAAAGCACTTTTACACCTTTTGTGCTTTATATGGATGTGTCTGTGAAGACAAACACGGACAACACAGGATTATAGTAGGTAAGAAAATGGGACATCTTTTTGGGATATTTTGTAGAGGCAGATCGAAATACCTGACAGAACAAGCCCAATGTCACTTCTAAAATTAGTGGAAGTCTCCAAAACATCTCAATTTCTATCACCCTGATATGCTATATTTATTTTAGTTTGATTTAATGTGAGAGAAACTGGATATATGACCTCAAGCAAAAACATACAGTTTGCTTCGAACAACCATATTGACAGTCAATGAATCGCACCAAATGCCAAGAGGAGCTTTGAAGTGATACCACCACGCAGCTTAGTTAGTACGAATACACACAGTGCAGTGACATAAAAACAGAGTCTTCCATTGTAACAGTTCTGACAGCTTTGTTTAGAAAATGTTTGTGGCAATATTTAAATCAATCACCAGCCTCTCAAGAAAACACTTGATCAAAAAAAGATTTGAAATGTGCCATGAAAGTATGCCTATGTCCTAGCATAATATGCTTCACTGATTAAAATGAACAAGAGCAAAAATAACCAAAAAATCCAAGAATCCAAAGAGACTGAAGAATGATAACAGGACAGGAACAGAACAGAAAGGGGAAAGGGAAGATAATAGTTCTGATGCAAATAGCTAATTTACTAATTCTTCACTCCTAATTCAGGATTTAAGTACCAAACCCTAAACTATCCACACAGGTAGGTGATGCTCATTACCAGCAAGATCCAATATTTATGAGAAATTGCTGGCTTATATTTGACCTCAGCTTGGATTTTTATAAAGAACTTTTTGTTTTCTTCCAATAGAAATAAAAAAGTTATTGAAAGAACATTTCTTCCCTCCCACATATTTGCATTTCAAATCTTGCAGCATTGTGCTAGGGCATGATCAGAAATCATTCCAGCTGAGCAGAACAATTGCTTTAATCATGGTTATTGTAGCCTACCTCAAAGTTAAATATAATTATTAAAATTTAAAGAAAGCAGCAACCCAAACCCCTCAAGTATTCTAAGGTGCACAAGGACAATAGCTTGATGCTTGATTGCACACAGGGAGGTTGGTGTTTGGACTTATGTCAGCACCTGGATGAAACACTTCTGGTTTATGCCCAAGCTAGACAGCTGTGATGATGACTGCCTGGAAGAAAATGTTCTTTTCCTCCAGTACAAGAAATATCTCACCTCCCACTGTCACAGCAACATGATCCTGTCAGTCCCATACAACTCATTAGTAAGTCTAAATGACTAGATAGTGCTAGTGGTTTAAAGATCTTTGTTTCCTAGCAATTTGCTACAAACCTTACCAAGCAAGGTTACTTGAATTCATTCACAGAGTTTGGGAAAAAAGAATAATGGGCTTTTATGCTGCACAAAATTCATGTTTGTGACTCATCGATGGCCTAAGACCAAAATAAGCACCACTACTCTGTGGAATAAAGCCAGCTAAATCCCTTTGTTCTGATATTACAGTAATCTGTTAAAACACAACTACCAAGCTGCATCTTAATCTGCAACTCCTCCATGTCAGTCTTGCTTCTCTTGAGTTGTGTATTTTATGATCACAAAGGTGAATCACATGGAACTGGAGAGAAAGTGCTCACATCTGAGAGGAGGGAGATTTACAGTCCAGCAAAACTCCAGATGAAGGTTGGATCTGGAATTTGATCTCTTTTTACATTAACACTGGGATCCAGTTTTTTAATAATGCTTTTTCATCAGAACCGGTTGAGGAAATGGGTTTTAACATCCTCCTCTTCCTGTATTTTGAAGACTCTGTAAGTCAGTGCAACTCTACAAAAGATAAAGAGCTAATCCAACTTATACTAATGAGGATCTGGAGCACTAGATGGACATATCCCAAACACAGCCACAAAATGCAGGAGATCAGAAGGTGCTGAGAAGAACATCAGTAGAAGAACAGCTGTGCAAACCTTAAGGGAAATATATTTAGAGTAAGTTCATCAGCTTCTGTGCAGTTACTCTATATTTGCATCAGTGTAATGGAGAAGAAGCTGATGACTGTGCAAAAAAGTAATTTATTTCAGATCAGCATCAAGAGTGCAGCTTTGGACCCAAACAGAAGGCAATTGCCTAGAACGCTGAATGGCCTAAGAATGACCACAGTCCCACTGCTTACAAGTCCGAACACCAATTGCTGTCTCCTGCTTTCTGCTGCCGTTTAAGGAAGGATCAGAGAATATGGGGCAAAAGGTGATGTCTCCTACCAGCCATAGCAAGAACATCACACATAGCTCTTTAGTGCCCCTGTTACCAATGCAGATTTCTCTATTTGCAGAGCACAGTTGCAGTCCCAACAAGTCTTGACCCAGCTCCTCAAGACAGGTGAACATGCCTCTAACTCAGTCTTAAAATGGGCTGAAAGAATATTGCATGCCAGCTCTGAAATTATTAACAGAAAGTATCTGATTAGGGCAGAATTCTTCCTGAGGTGGGAGTAATGTGTCCCTGTGACAAAAGCGTGGTGACATGACATGCCTTTGTTTTCCTACCATAAAAGTCCGAAGAAGTCTGTTAAGCATTAGCCAAACAGAGGCAGCTGATACCTATCTATTTAGATACTAAACAAATGACTTGGAGTTGGAATTCTTTTGTTCTGGCTGTTAGTTTATTGCAGCTGAGTGAATGATATCCTCACTTTATCAGTTAATCACAGCGTGCAAGCAAGAGACAAACAGGTACCATGTAAACCAGAGGAAACATTGAACTCTATTTAGGGATAGATACAGCTCTGATCTGACTGGGGATGAGGAAAGAAGACATTGAAAAGGCATGGAAGTGGACATGGACATCAAAACTGTAAAACTGCAAAAGCCACAGAGTCATGACTTCAACACCAGAGGCTGGAGCAAGTATCCTACTAGGGGACTTTTCAGGGAAGGGGAAGGAGGGGAGGTAGGGTGGGAAGGTTGAAGTCCTCCTACACCTGCCTCCTCCCCTCACTAATTCTACACTGCAGTCTTCTCCTAACATACTTATCAGCGTATCTTCAGCTGATTCTGATCCTCCTCCACTGTCAAGTTGCACCTCAAGCTGCAAATCCAGTCCTACACTGTGTTTAAATACCAAGCAGATTTAGCACTACATTTAACAAAAGCTAGGGGAGAGGATAAGCACCACAGCTTGGAGAAGATTCTTCATATTGCAGTTTGGGCGTAGAGAACCAAATTTTTGTCCTTTGGACTAATAAGCTTTTAAATCCAATAACAACACTTAAACCATGAACCTACTTGAAAGTATTGAAGGACTGTTAACGAAAACTTACATTCCCTAACCAATGTAGATCCAGCAGCATTTCTTAACACACTGACTTTTCAGATATCACAATACAGGACACAACACAAATCTGTACTTTTACTTGCTTAATAGTGTTTATAATGATCCCATAAACATTTCTTCAAGTTTATTGGTAAGATAAAGGCATATGATGTACACCTCATGTATTTTCCTTTGTACTTCCAAGACAGTGAGGGAGGTTCATTTATTGCCTCTATCATTACCTCCTCCTCTCCCCCCTTCAACTGTTGTTTTAACACAGGCTCCGGGCATATTAAAGAATCAGCTACCTTGACTTTGAAAGCTCTGTAGTTTTCACACCTCTCACCACCCACAACAAGGGATTTCTGCAAGTATGAGTTAGCTGCCAAGAAAGCTCCATCTCCTGCTCTCCAGAGTTTCACTCTCAGGAATGACAATAACATGGCACAGCACACTGTTTCATTCTCCCTCTATGACCTTTAGCAGGAACAGAGTTAACCAATGTGGTGCACTTTAAAATAATTCCAGTCCTTTATGTGTCTCTTCCCACAGAATTAGTACCACCAAGATCAGATCAGAGGAAGCAAGTATCAGTTTTTACGCTAACATTTTGTCATGTGCAAACTAAGAGTAATCTCACCCTCCTTGTTAAAGAAATCTCACATAAAGTGTGAGGCAATGGGTGCTTGAAAAGAATAAGGTTAAACATTTCTGCTCCTGTTGTACATCTGCTGTCCCTGCTAGACATATCTACAGTATCTGAAGAACCTGAATGGAGCCTTGCGATTCTGAGAACTTGCCTATTTTAAATCAGCGATATCAGTTCGTCTAATTAAAAACCTTCCCTTGCAGAGCAGTGTATTTTAGGAGTGGCACCTGATGTCATGTCCTCTAGAAACGGCAAAACACATAGTCTCTTCAAAGAGATTTTTGAAATAAGACAGCCAGTGGAGGCAGGAAAATGTATGGGGTGTGAATAGCTTTGACCAGTTGACCCACATCTCCCCCAGGTCCTTCATTAAAAAAAATAAAATTCTTTCTCAATAAATGTGGGCAGCTTCCTATACTTTTCTATTTCTGCATGAGTGTGTTAGACTTGCCAGGCATAAAAGCAGAAATGACAGACGAACCATCTTGCACCAAGAAAGTCTGAAAGTCCTCTGAACGTTTCAGAGAAGAATCTCTTTAGCTCCGACAGATGTGAAAGATACAGCATTGTTACTTCAGGACAGAGAACTGATCCCTCTAGACCAGCCTATATCTAATAATTACAAAGGAAAGCTTTGTTATTTGTGCCTTAAATTAGCTTGAGATTATATAACCTTTCTGGGTAGAAACATGATTACTTTTTCAGTAATTTCTTTTAAATTCTTACATACAGAGAGCTTTTGATCACTAAGAAGTCACCCTCAATTTTCACACATTAACAAAGCTTTCATTAACACATGAATGTGACTGAGCATAGACCGATAAGCTTGTAAAATAATCCTATCTCTTGCAACATTGTCTCTGAGCTAGATTTTTTTTTCTTTATTTAAAATATACTGGGGAAATGACAGAAACAACTCTTGATTTATGCATGCTGTAACAATGAGAGTGTTTGCGGCAAGAGAAATTTGAAAATAAAAAGTTTACCTAACTGTATGAAATTCTGGGGGATAGTTCTAGAAAACAGTGCCACAGACTTTGCCACTAGAAACGTAGTCAATCTACTGTAGAGATGAAAGTTCATCCATCTATCTTTTTTTTTTTTTCACCAGGGAATTTTGCTTAACAAAACCTTCTGCTGTTTATTCCTCTTAAAGACCACAGCCAAATCCAAGGACAAATCCAGAGATCCTTTATAAAAGAACAATTGTCAGCACTGCTCCTTCTAGTTTTCTAGTACAAAGTGTTCAGAGAAGACATGAGCACTAGGAATGAGGTTGGTTTCCCAGCTCTTTTGCATACAGCAAGAGACAGCATATCCGCAGCATTTTCACTTTGGAGCAGGCTGACTGACCCATACTAAATTCTAGCTTAAATAATAGAAGGCAACTTCTAGTTCTTTACGTTCACCTGCCTTGTAGGTGCCAGAGGCAGGAATTAGAGGGCTCAAGGATTCCATTTCATGTTATACATGGGACACAGAAATTGAGTACAAGTGCAAAATACACTTTTCATTTCACAAATCCCCTGAAAAGCACTAACCCAAGAAGGGAAAAAAGGGAGGAGGAGGCAAGACCACAGCCCACTTTTGGACTTCACTGAGCACAACCAACTCCTCCCCTCTTAGCCACATATCTGTCACCACATCCAGCCAGGGACCTTGGTGTGCAAAATACCTGAAATAGCTGAAAGTTACCCTCAGGATGAGAGCAAGGCAGCTGGCATGTGGAATTTGGAGTCTTTGTTTCATGTTCTGCCTTTTCTGTATCTTTCTTCACCAAACCACAGCAAAAAGAAAACTGAAGTTTGTGTCCATAGTAAGTATATGGTTCATGGGCAAATGGAATTTCTTCCAAACCTGTCACTTACTGCTCTTCTTGTACTCTAGGGTCGGAGGGAGGAGGCACTTTGTGACTATTTGTTTCCTGCACATTCAAAATTCACTATTGCATTGTACAAAAAAAAAATCCGCAATTTTAAATAAGATTTTATAATTTTGTCTCCTTTGTGCAGTCCTACATGAGCTTAACTTTCTGGATTGACAAAGAAGGCTTCTTTCATAGCACTAAGAGAGGAATCACATAGGATTCTTTTTTAAACTGTAAAAGAGGATTTCATAACTAAATATCAGCTGTGCAAAAGCCCTCTTTACCATAGAAAAGTTTCCACTCTTCCAATGGTTTCAGTGGATTAAAAAGCAAATGAAATTTCATTATGTTAAATCCAAACAAGTGTACAATGGCATTGAATAAGAAACATAGAACCAGTGCTGTGAAACTAATGCTATTTGCAATGATTACGATGTACTGTTTGTTTGCAGGAAGCCTGAATTTTGTTCTGAACATCGAACATGCTTGTAAATCACTTTGCTGCAGTTTTCAATTTTATTTCTCCCTGCTTGGATTAAGAAATAAAAAAAAATAGTTGTAAAATTTCAAAATTATATGACATATATCTACAGGAATTATGCTGGACAAGGAAAAAATTCATTGCAAGAATGAAAAATCTTTATGTATCTTTATAGATGTATCTTTTATCTGAAGTGAAATTCCAGAACAGATTCAATGTTTTCAGAGTAACAGTTTAGTCTGTGTTCAGGTATTAGATGACACTTTCATCACCTCTTGTGATGAAAAAATCAACATGTGGCTTTTTAAGGCTAATTTCTTCCAAGAAAGAGCGCTTCACAGCAGTCAGCCACAGAAACTGTATCTAGAACAGTAGTCTGGGTTTTTTTTCCTTCTGAATTCCCAGTTAGTCCTGCCAAAATATTAATGTTCTAATATTTCTGGAAAATTACTTAATGCTTCTGTTTGTTTTCTGTTCATTTAAGGTTTTGGTCTATACTCCCTAAAATATATAAAACCTCTTTAAACTATATTAAGATATTTTATCGCTTTTATAACTTGCAAAAATTTATTTAAGCTAATTACTTTTCAAATGCCAGGAAAAAAAAGAAGAGTTACATTTGTCTAAATAAATCAAACCGGTATTGTAGCTATCTAGACCCAAGAAAAGCACCATGAATATATTTAGCATCTGTCAGATACAGTACTCACTGTCACTACATATTCCTTGTGATTGCATTAATTATGTCCATCACAAAAATGCCAATAACATGAAGGGAATTCCATCTATTTTATCAGGTATTTCGCCATGGTGATCATACCCCACAGGAATTTTTTCCAACTGACAAGCACAAAGAAATTGCAAAGCAGCAGGGATATGGACAGCTTACCAAGGTGCGTTTGCTTACCTGGGCCAATATACTGAAATATTGGAATGTGGCATGTTGATATTTGTTTTTTGGAACTTTGTTTTCACTTGGAGAAAGTCTATATTAGGTTGCCATACACAGATCTCCAAAAGGACAGCCAAAAAACTTACCAGGAAGCTACAACTAAGCAGTCACTGATTTTAAATGACACTGAGTCAGCCTGTTCTGGTCCTATAGCAGCCTATGTTGAGCTGTTTGATTGCAGACTAGGGTCGGCTGGGAGGAGCCAGGCGCTGGTGACCACTTCAGTTCCCCTGAGACCAAAGATGAAGCTTTAACCATCAGTAGCATAACGTAGCAGATCACCCTTAATCTCTGCTGAGTAGGAGTGCTTCCTAGCCCACGAACTACGAACAATGAGCTCATGAAGTACTAGCAGAAACTTCTCTCATGCTATGCCAGGGAAAGCTGATGTAAAGCTCAGCTATTTTAGTGCAGGTATTGGCGGAATACAGCAGAGCTGAGCTGGCACACAGGTATCAGCTGATGGCAGTAACTAGCAGCAGCTAAGGCAACTGCAGAGTCCAATTGCAGAAACCGTGTCTCTGCATTAACTGTATTAGCTGCCTCCTCTTGTGAATGGAGCCAAGAGCAAACTCCCGTACTATCGGGCTGTAAGGGAATACATGAGTACTAGGTAGCTTTAACGCTACTTCTGCTCTGCTCCCACCAGCATGACCCACTGTGTCTGTACTTCACTCCTTTTTCTCCAAGATATGTTGTTTGGATGGAAAAATCTACTTGTTATTTGCCCAGGATTCAGGGAATCAGGCAGCCTCACTGAAGTAGTTCAGATGTGCCAAAATTCTGGATGTCCCAGATAAAAGGCTATTGTGCGTGTGTAGGCAGACTGTGAGGTGTGTGTCTCTATTAGGCTGCTGTAGAATAAGTTCGCCCCAAACCCTTATATCCAGTGGGTCCAGCATAAAGCACATGTTTGTCTCTCCTAGTCATTTGCCAGGTCTCCACCAAAATCAGAATAGAACAAACTGCCTGAGGGGTTCCTCCTCTTCCTTGCCATTCTTAGGAGGCCATACCAATCTCCAGTGCAAGGTCAGTCCTCTTTCCTCTCACATTACCTCCCTTGAAGAAACAGGAGTAATAGACCAGCTTCCTATGCCTTAACTCAGCTATGACTCAATCATTCCACATACACACTGTGCAAGCGCAGCAATACATGCCAGCTTGCTCCAGGGCGCAGAAGGCTTCAAAACCCTGGTGTCAGGATTTAACAACATGCATGTTAGGCAGGTTCAGGCAGAAGCCTAGGCCAAGCACATACCCTAGGAAACTCTGGATGCATAATTCCAGCAACAGAAAGAGCTGATCACATGCACACACTGTGGGCCATGTCTGGCACTCTGGATAAAGCCCTGAGTAACTTGGTCTGACCTCATAGCTGACTCTACTTTGAACAGGAGGTTGGACTAAAGACATCCTGAGGTCCCTTTCAAACTGAATTATCCTATGATCCTATGACTTACAAAAGGACTTTAGGAAGCAATGAGTAATCACTGTACTTGGGATCCCAGTGCAGAGTAATGATTATATGAGCCAAGTTGAATACATTTCAATTTAGGCCAGGAAACACCAGGTACAGGTAAAAAGATGACAATATTGAGTCC
Source organism: Grus americana (assembly GCF_028858705.1). Lineage (NCBI taxonomy): Eukaryota > Metazoa > Chordata > Aves > Gruiformes > Gruidae > Grus > Grus americana. The sequence goes on along the minus strand of NC_072853.1, from coordinate 121,858,258 downwards.
ATTACAGGGACATTGCATGTGATTCTCGTGTCACGTATTTACAAAATTGTGTTGGTAAGTTCAGCAAAGAGCTACTAAAATGCTGAGGCTGGAAAACCCATTTTGCTGTGAGAGTAGAGAATTGTCATCTATTTAGTTTAACACAGAGATTAAGTAACTTGATTTCATCTTATTGATTATTATCTTACTGGGAATAAGATCTGTGATGGTAAAGAATGTGTCATTCAAAAGCATAACAAGATCCAGTGGCTGAAAGCTGGGGACGCAAGCAAGAACCAAGAATCAAATGTTTCAGACTACCAATAATAATTAGCCGTTGCAGCAAAATACCTGAAGGCTTGGAATACTTTTACTTGAAATCTTCTAGTCAAGATTTTCTGTCTTCCTGAAAAATAAGATCTTGCTCAAGCTAAAACTGTAGCCTCTATACGGAATCACTGGTGATATTCTATGGGATTTATATCCTGTATGTGTCTTCACAGACGGGTAGTTGCTCTGCCTGCACTCCCCATTAATCAGCTGTGAGCCAGCAATAGAATAGAAATTAGACAGATGGTGTTGGGACATCTCTATGCCTGCTTTAAGTCACCCTGCCCCTCAGCCAGACTTACTAGCTTGGATAAACTTTCCATAGAGCAAAATGCAAAATTGTATCCGTTAGGAAGACATATCTAATATTATCCAATACTGTAAATGCAGTAACTTTACTGCATTTTTCTCCTGTCTTCTTTCCTCCTTCACTTTAGAAAGGAAAAAGGTCTTTATCAAAATAATATGAAATATTATCTCATTTTTTGGTTGTAGGAATGGATGCATAGCACACTTCTTGAGCCTTTGACACTATTCTGTTACTTCTACAGCTTGGCATACAGCAACAGTACGAGCTTGGCCAGTACATGCGGAGGAGATACTCTTATTTCCTGAATGTTGCATACAAGCAGTGTGAGGCAAGTACTGGATCTGGGAGGGAAGATGTTTTTCATGGATGCTAATGGGACTTCCTGAATGCATGAGAGTCTGAACCTGGTATGGCTGGAGGTAACTTAATACCCATTGAATTCAATGTCATTTCAAAGTATCCCTGAAACTGTGGCTCAACTTTTATTCAGGCTAATGGTTAACTGAAAACCATGTGAAAGGTTTTTTAGGCTGTATATCAGGTTCAGATGCCTCACTGTTGTATGGCAGAGTACCTATGTCAGAAATCTCCAATTCTACACTTCCGTATGGGGTGCAGATACAGCTTAGTTTTCATTTAGGGTCCAGCTGTTCAGTGTATACATAATGTCCCAAAGCCTCGATGGTCAAATGGAGTCGATCTTACACTTTTCACCAGGACTCCTAAGGGAACTGCTACTATATTGCAGCTCCCCTGTCTACCAAAATTTTATTCCAAGGCCCTATTTCAGCTTCACTATTTCTCCCTCTCCCTTCTTCCTCATGGTCCTTCTTCATCACACTCTAAGGCCATCTTCCCTAGCACAGTAACAGTCCCCTTCTTTTGTACCAAGAGGAAAAAAAACCCCAAACCTAAGAGGAGAAATAACCTCCCAAAACATTTTCCTCTTTTGTTTCTTGCTTCAGATTTATGTTCAAAGCACTGACTGTGATCACACGCTTATGAGTGCTCAGGCCAGTCTTGCTGGGCTGTACCCACCGACACAGGGCCAGATTTGGAACCCCAAAATCCTTTGGCAGCCAATTCCAGTTCACACTGTACCACTGTCACACGATAATGTGAGTATAAAATAGGGGCATTTGCTTTCCCTTGAACATTAGTAAAATACCTAGGATATGAGATGAAGGGACAGGATAAAGGGCATGGTAAAGGCAATGAAAAATAGATTATGTTACAAGCTTGTGCAGAAAGACCTAATAAGCTGAGTAGAAATATTGTCAAGAGTTTCCACAGGAATGGACTTACACATCAGAGACCTTGAGTTAACAAAAAAGGAAGAAAACCAGAAGTCCTAGGTACAGAAAAAAAGAATTCACCTATAATGTGAGTAAACCACTACAGAAGTAGATTAATCCTAAACTTATCACAAACATGACTTTCTTTGTGTGAGAAGAGGAAGCATACCTATCTCACTAGTGCTACAACGTTTCTTAGTCCACAGGCAATTGAAAAGACAAAAGAATTATTCTGAGATTTTCATTACAGTGAGAATTGAGCCACAGGATTGTTTTTCATGCTCTTTGAAGGTCAGTGCATGCACTTTGAGAGTTGGTGGAAAAAGTAAAAGGGAAAAGGAAGGAGGACTTGGAGCTTTAAGACTATGAGTTCATAGGGCAATGTATTAATTCATCTCCCTTCCTCAACTCCTCACCTTGGAGCTGTAAGGAATTGTGTGGATAGCAGCTCTATAGTCTGCATATACTTGTATCAGAGGGGGAAGCTGGGTGGCTGAGTGGAGCTGGAGTTTCCCATTTGTGGAAAACCTATGGTAAAAAGCTAGGATACATCAGGAGTGTACAGCATGAGTTCCAGTTTGGGAGAGGAGGTTTGCACATGTGATGCAAGATAAATTGTGTGGGCTTACAAGTCTAGTTAACGCAGTCTGTGATGATAGGGGAATCAGGTTAAATGGGGAAATTGAGCAATGGTTCTCACCTTGGGGTGATGAGAGCATGAAGACAGAGGATGTGGAGACACATGTCTTCCTGTTCATGCACACAGCCTGGCATAGAGTCAGGGGTTGCTTCTGCCACTGTCACAGATGGTGGTACCCCAGCAAACAGGCAAGAATACCTGGCCAGTGTCAACACCACTAGCAAACTCAGCAAGCAGGTGCTGCACCTCATTCACGTCTAGGGGAGCAAGTAAGTTTATTCAAACAAATCATAAAGTCATGAACACGTACACATTTTTCGTACTTCTTTCATCTATTTGTGTTTTAACTCTATTAATCTTTACTACATATACAGGCTAAGCTTGAGACCATATATATCCTGCTACCCCAAACAAGTGTCCATCATTTACTGGTAAAGTCATGCCTGTTCATGAACCTATGGTTATGATTCAGAAATACTTTCCTATCTTCTGGAATAGACATATTGTATTTCTAAAAAGATCGAGGAACTGCTGTGAAGCTTTCCAAGTTAATTATCCCTGCAGGACTCTCAAGTCCTTTTACAAGTTCTTTTAACTGTGGGACTATATAGATAGAGCTTTATTACTGGAAAAAGGACAAAAAGGGCATTAGAGAAAAACACTAAGAATATCTCAGTGTCAAATTTTGTTTTAACTTTTGCTTAAAATTTAACACAAAAAACTTCAAACAAGAATAAACTCAGTTTAGCTTAGATAAATGGATTAACAAACTCTTCAGTTATCCCAGTCACATGTAACCTTTCACCTTCATATGTCTTGAATTACTGAAAGAAAAATCTGAGTTATAGAAACCTCACAGGTTTCTACAATTAAGCCGAACTAAATGAAGCTGTGGTAAGTCCACTCAATACAGCTGAGTGTGTACAAAGACTCCTATTGCAGTCCAGCTGCTGCTTGGTAATTTGTTGCAAAAAGGTGACTGTGTGTTTAAAGAAAGACTGAACACAATGAGTGAAATCATCCCTGGGGAAGCCAAGCACAAAACAGTTTGTGAGGGCTTGTGTTAGTCTTCTGTCAAGGGACAAATTTCATCTTGTGTAAATGAATCCTTTAACTTTGAACTACTGCAGCTATTACTCTTCTGAACATTGACAGATTATTTTGTAAGTAGTCATCAGTATGACTCTTACAGTCCTGAAGATGAATATCTTTGAAAACTACATACCCAAATTATTTTTCAGCTTGTCCTAACTAGTGCAGCCAATCAGAACAACAATCCTGAAAGGATATATTGAATTGCAGAACAAGCAGCACCTTGCCTAACTAATGATTTGCAATTTTCTTTTCAGTTGCTATACTTACCTTTCTCACGCTGCCCAAAATACAATGAGCTTCTGAGAGAAACCTTTGCGACAAGGGATTTCCAAAGGCAGCTCAAGCAGTACAGGGTAAAGTATTTTCAGGTCTGGAATTCTACCTAAAATGTACCACTTCTCTCAGCATTATCTAATGGTTAGGTTTAAAAAATGGCAGTCGATATGCTCCTTCCACATCTCTAATTTTCACAGCAGATGTAGACAACATACCCAAAAAGCAATTACATTATAGAGCCAGCTGGACTGGGCTATTCCCATCAACTGAAAATTGCAAGTCATAGAAAAGATAAATTATTGACTACCTTGCAAAAAACCACTCCACCTACCTTCTAGGAGAGCAGACAAAACAAAAACTCAGATCAAATCAGTGCCAACACCCCTCAGATCACTCCAGTACCTCTGTTTACTCCCATGTAAAGCAACTCCTCTGATGTCTCTGTCTATATAACTCTCTGCTAGTTCATATTCCTCTTACACCACAAATTGCTCACAGCTCAATTCTCCAGATTTTCTACAATAGTCTCAGTGCTTTCCCTAAGTACCTGTTTGTGTCTCACACTCAAAGTCTTCATTCAAGTGCTCACTTATGTTTCGTTCTTGCCTCTGTAAAGTATCCTTTCCTTTCTTTCTCCACCATCAAAATCTTTGCTATGAGTATGTAATCACTTGTCTATTCTGCTGTAACCATCTTCTTCACAGGTTTATTCAAAATGACATGATCGAACTCACCTGTTTTTCTATCATCTTTAGCCACTGATGTCAGCCACCCATCCCTGGCTCTGCCTCTGGGTATTACATATAAGTGAATCATAATTCCCAGTTTTACCAAATTTACATCATATCTTCTTTCTGCTCAGTACCAACATCAGAATAACTCTATTTATCAAACTTCCTTTAACCACTTTTTGGATTTCTGCCAGACTTCCTCATATATATGTTGTCTCTACTATCCTCTTTTGAACATTCCCACCAAGCATAAACCACCACCATATTCCAAATCTGAACTCGGATCAGCAACCTTGTCTAGATGAATAGGCCAAATTCTCTTACCACTAGGCAATGGTTTGGTGTGCAAAGACTATCTTGCTTCTAAAAATCACTATGTACTAGTATGACAGTGTGTAGGAATGATGTAAAAAGGCACTGTGGACAACATACAAGCTTTCTTTTTTGTATTCCAGCCATTTCTGAAGTTTTTAGCCACTCATACAGGATACCCATTGAAGAAGTTGAATACCGAAAGAATTTGGAAACTCTCTGACACTTTGCAATATGAGGCAAGTAATATAAAGAAAATTCCCATAGTCCAATAGAAATACTTACACTTCCTCAAAACTGGTTTTATATCTTATTTCTATTGTTTGCCAGACATCAACAGAGCATAGTAGGTCTATGCTTCCAAACTTTTTTGAACTACAGACAATTTTCAGCTTCTTCCCCAGAAATTATCACCTAACATCAGACTTGCACCTGAAAATCTTTTAAAGACACGACGACTGTGTGAGGCTGCTGTGGTTGTCCACGACTATAAGGAACACAAACCAATGGCCTATCAAATCCAAGATCCTGTCAGCGACTGCACATGGAGAATTAGGCAAAAGCATACCTTTGGATAAAATTGCCTTGTTACTCCTCCAAACCCCATCACAGAGATAGACAGGAGTAAAATATGTTGGTGGCAAAGAAACAGAAGCATCTTTCCACAAAGATTTTATGCAAATAGTATAAGCATGAGAAGTCATTATTTGCATATGGACAGTAGTGGCCAGAGTATTTTCAGGAATTGAGCAGCCATTGGAATGAGACAAAGGCTATTTGTGCAAGTCTGGGAGCCTGTTCTAAGAAAATGAACCAGGCACACGACAAAGAAGCATGGATTTCATAACAAAAGCGGTACTGTGGTGCCCAACTGTCATGGGTATCTGGGTCTCACAGTCTGGTTGGTACCTCTGACTGGGATTTGAAAAAATCGTGAGTGCCCTTAATTTAGCAGCAAGCTCTACTTCATGTTACTTCAAAGTCTAGACTTATCTCACCTGAAGCAAGTGAAAATTGCCGAGTCTTGTGTTAAAACTTTATTGTTGTAGGCAGCATTCACTATAAATGCTTTCATGTAGAATTATTTTTAAACTAAAATATTAATGATAAGTTAGTCATATATCTCCTGGGATATCTCCTAGAAAATTGAGCCTGTTTTAAGGTGGATTTCACAAGCAACATGTAATAGTTGGGTGTGATGCTACTGAGTTTACCTTCTGTCCTGCAGTTTCTGCAATGGTCCAGCTTTGGTCAAAGCAGCCTTGAATGAAATGTTAGCCAGGGTCTTAAGTTAAATGACATGTTACATGTTGGGACACCTCACTGTAATTTCAGTGAAGTTACCCTTCCATAGTTTCCAAACGCAAGACAGCTCGGGACCGCAACTTTTTATTTTAATTGTTATATCATACTGAGAAACCTATGTCACCAAAGAAATGTGCAAAATTGAAAGGTTCCGTCAGGGATCTAGCTAAGTGCCGAAAGACAAAACCAGTTAGTTGTTTTTTCCTTCTGTTGTTAGATTTGATGAGCTTTGGTCTTTCATACTACTCAGTGAAGACTCTGAGGGTATGAATTAAGACATCTGCCACAAAAGCCACTGTCACTCTTTCAAGCATACAAACACAGCTTTCTTACATAGTTTTTAAAATACAATTCATGAAACTACAGTAGCATGCATCTCTGTTATTATTGGTTAAATGTCATCTGACTCTCAGGTAACTTGGAGACTGAGGTGCTTGCTTGCTTACAGCACTTGTCTTAAATAACATACAACTAGCCAATTCTTTCCTCAAGACACAAATCACATTTGTTAAAAGAGAAAGTGATACATTGTGACCTGAGCTGGTTTAACCTAACAGGTTCTATTGTTTCACTTGTTTAAACAAATCCTGTAAGTAGGTGGCATTTTCCTTAGAACTCGTTGTTACAACAACGCTCCCTCTGGTGAGCGCAGTCCAATGGCTCACATTCACAGAGTTTATGCTGAACTAAAGGAAAGATACCAACCTTGTTTAAACAGGAAAGCAGGGAGTGTTGGGCATGTCTTCCCTTCTTGCAGTTGTGACCATTAATATATCTTGGGCTGTGTCCTTAAGGAAAGACTAATCTGTTCCACGTTAACTTCAGGACTGCGTCAGTATCCAATAGACCTGGTATACATAGGTATGAATTCCATCTATATGTCTAATCCCTATACATATACTTCATACTCTGGTACCTCTGAATTACAGCTATATATATTCCTGCTTGATCTCTGAATCTCCCTTACAACTCAGAGCTGCCAGCCCTTAAAATCCTGACATCTATGTATGATTTGTTTCAGTAAAGATCTCAGATATATCTCAGTAGATGGCTGAAAGAGTCATAAACTGAATGTTTTCACTTGACAAGTGTATTAGCAATTGGCATAAATAATGCATTTCTTTTTGCATAATGATTTTTAGTATTATATTTCCTCTTCTTGTTGAAGACTGCCCTTCAAATTTTTTTAAACAGTGTGATACTATAAATAAGAATTCTACAGCTGTCTAAATGCAAAATACAGTCATTATTTTATTACAAAGAGAAAATGTTACTTGAGTGAAACATTCAGAATTTGTTCTGACAAGCATTTTGTGTCAGAACAACATTTAGCAGTAGAAATCAGTAAAAAAAATCACTATGTTTTCTTTCTTCACTGTAGGATATTAACAATTACACTTTACCTGTTTGGGCTACTCATGGTGTCAGGACCAAGCTGATAAAGCTCTCAGAATTGTTAATACAGGCGGAATTCGGGTTCCACAAACAAACACAAAAATCACGTTTGCAGGGAGGTAAGCCAAATTCTTACCCCATTTAAAATCAAGAGTAGAATGGGAAAGAAGAAAGGGTATATAGTAAACATTGCTACTGACTGCATTGTAGAACTATGAAAGACGCCATGATGTGGATATTGGTAATCAACACTGAAAGATTTTGATTAATGGGAGGAGAGATGGTGAGGATATGAATCACGAATATCCTAATCCAATATTAGAAAGCTGGTACCGTTTTGGTTACACTGTATAAGAAATCCAAAGTAATATATAGATACTTGCTGAACTAAATCAAGTCTGAATTTAATGTAAGCCACCATGCTTAACTTACTTAAAAAATATTATTTTTAATAATCTTTAGGATGGTAACTTTGATGCCTAACGGTCTTCATATTCCATTACTGAGAGTACTAAAATGAGATTATTAAACTGCTTCTAAACTCATCAAATAGTAGCTGAAATTTAAAAATAGTTTATACTTTTTTAATCACTCATTCTCCTCCATTCATCCACTGTCACCCTTTGGGCTACGTTTTTGTTTTATATGGACACTGTGCAGCCAGGGTCTGTGAGCTACAAGGACAATCACATATAAGCACGGATTAAATTGTTTGCCTTTTTGGAGATAACATACAAAACAAAGCAAGTTGTATACTAAGAGGTTCAAGCCTCTGCTCTTGCTTTGCCAACAATTGCTATTAAAAAACATGCCAGTGGCTGAAGACAATACATGTGCCTAATTCTGCCAGTGTGTACAGTTCTCATTTTAGGATTTTACTTTGTCGAGATTCCAACCTTACGCTAACATACTAGCACAGCCATTGATTTAATTCATTTAGTTCGTCTTACAGCTTTTCAGCAGTTAACATTAACAAAATACAGACAAGCACATAATTTAGGAAGGCCCAGAGTCTAAAGTATGTGCTCTTTCTTTTTCTCTGGAAATTAGGAAGTCAATGGAGTTACAGACAAAAGAGGGTACTATTAGTTACTGTGCTGTTCTTGCACTGTTCTGCTGACACAAAGCAGCTGTGAATACACTGTGAATTCACTGTGTGAATATGTGTTCACAGCTGTTGAGGCTTTTAGGGATCCCCAAAACATTTTACACAGAAGTAAAACAGGCCCACTGTTCATATAAAAGATAGTATCAGAATTAACCAGGGCACTCCACACAAATTATCTATAAAGTTACAATGGAGTAAATCTGGTATGTTTAAAGACAGATTGTGTTAAAACATTAACAACTGATACCGATGTTAACACAAGCATCCCTTTCATTATCATTGCTTTCCCATTTTCTTTCAGGTATTCTTTTAAAAAATATTCTAAAGCATATCTCAGATGCTAGAAAGCCTTCACACCAGCAAAAAATGGTTATGTATTCTGCGGTGAGTCCTTTCTGGTTTTTTTATGCTCCCTTTCTGCAGTTATTAAATGCAGTGAAAGCCATGAAACCTTATTTCATTCATGAAATATAGCTACAAGCATTTTTTATTTGGTTAACCTGAAATATCAATGGATTATTTTCATTCTTTAATGAACAGATACTACTCACTCTGAAATCTACAGCATTCAATTTTCCACCTGATGTCATGGCTTGTTTCATTGCTTTGATTGAGCAGAGAATTGGAAAAAAAACGTGCTTCATGTTTTATTGAACCTCTATCACAAAGATAATTTAGAAACAAACCTCTTGATTCCTGCATCTTTTCCAGATGCAAAAGGAAAAAAAAAAAAAAAGAAAGAAAGAAAAATTAAGTTAGTTATTTTAGAAGGTCTTATGAAGGCAGTTACTCAATTGTGACTTTATCTTTTTCTTTAGAATGTGCAAAAACTGTCACTGGAGAAGGAAATTTTTGGATTGCTCTCAGTAAAAAGCTTATATTTCTAAACTGCAGTTAGATTACAACCTATCAGGTATATATCAGCGAAAGAGCTTACTGATCTGATTTCGAATACTGCTTACTTAACGTGCAAAACCACTAGTTTTTTTAACAGAAGTTTTAAGAGCTCCTACTAACCTTGATAAGAACTGCAAGTGACTAAGACTTCTTAAATATTTACATATATGTATACTTTATACATGCGGCATTTCAGTTGGTACAGTAAAAAGGCAGTATTTGCTCAATGTTGCAGGGGGCAGAGGGCAAGTATTAATGGGGCCACACAAGTAATGCTAAGTGGACAGATAATGTGCTGGATACACTGTTAAATAATAGGTACATGCAATCATTTTCAATAGGCCTTTAATTAAAGGTTTCTTCTATTTACAGCATGCAGCCACCATTGTTGCCTTACAGATGGCACTCAATGTCTTCAGTGGGAAATTGCCTCCTTACAGTGCCTGTCATTTTTTTGAACTTTACCAGGAAAAAAATGGGCAAGTAACTGCAAGCTGTACTGCTAACATACACTTTTCCTAAACAGCAATTTGCTGATACCCCAGACTAATTAAACTGGATACACAAGGCTCACTACACAGGAAAAAATTATAGATTGATTTTAATTATTATAATTGGACTCTATAGCAGTTATTGACAGTAGGAGAATCACAGCACTGCAGCCTGAACACACTCTCTATATTGCTTCATTACCATTATGAGAGGTTTTATCCTACCCTTTTGATCTATTTAACTCCTTGATTCTCTACCAAGAACACAAACTACATGCAAATTAGTGTTGACTATCTATTGTTTTAAAAGATCTCTTCGGAGTACTAATGACACATATTAATAGCCAGACAAATAAGCTGGCTAAAAGTTTGTTCCAAAGTACAACCACTACAATATGGAAAGGCTGTGGTGATTCTGCATACCTAACTTTATTCTGACCCATCTGTATTTTGAAACAGGCAATACACCATAGAGATGTACTATCGGAATAATTCTTTGAGAGATCCTCACCCCCTCACTCTCCCTGGCTGCAAATTTCGCTGTCCACTGGAGAGGTTTACTCAGTTGGTCTCCCCAGTCCTAGTACACTATTGGACAAGAGAATGTAGGATGTAGGACATAAGAAGAGGTAAGTTAAGTGCTTTGGGCACATGTACCCAAAGGTAAAATCAAGATTATATCTTCTGCCAAGAGCTCATTTGAAGTAACACTCATTTTCATAAGGGTCTGGTCCGAAATGCAAAAAACTCAGATCCAGTAAGATAGATTGTACCCATGGCCATAATTTCTACTCCATTGATATATTTATCTATTCCAGCCCAACTTTCTGGTGAAAAGGAATCAAGGTTGATTAGATTTTAGGGCACTATTTTTCATGGGTGTTTTTTTTTGTTTTGTTTTAGTAAAGTCAAAAAGACCTTCAGTTACCAAGGAAGCAGATACAAATGCACTGAATTATAACAATTCACCTCTAACTGTAGAGTATTTGTCCAAGCTGTTAAAAACATTATGCATTCCCTTGATTTTAGGAGATATTCAGGGATCAAAATGGATGAATATTGAATAGTGTACCAGACTGGTATTTACCAGAATGTCAAACATACAGACACACATTGGCATACTAACACATTCTCTAGTAGGTTGTCTGTATCTCCACATATAGGATGTCTAACTTCCTATTTTGACCACTGATGATATTTACGTTTGCAGAAAGAGGGAACAGGAAAGCAGAGAATTACACTGTCTCGCTTGTATCTAGATCTATAATCTTTAAGGGAGATGAAAAGCAAACAGGCCCCAGGATTCAAGTGTCCCCACTTTTTTGATGATCAAATGTACCTAACATTAAAAAATCCCATATGGCTTTCTGAATCACTGATCTCAAGAAAAATTTGAAATGTCAGAGATTAGAAGAATGCAGGCAAGCCAACTCACCTGGTTGCAAAAAATCTGAACAGACTGGAGATAATTTAGTCAGAATGAACGAAAAATTAGCAACTAATGATTCACCAGATGATACATTTCTTTACTACAGTCATTGCTCACAAATTGTCAGGAAACATATCAGGAAATTACCACATTTAATTGCAAAAGGTATTTCGTCAGGGAGAGGGGGAGGTTGGTTCTGACGATTTTTTTGGCCAAGCAACTAATACAGTCATGGATGATACTTTAGATATAAAGTGATACTTTATACCATGGTGCTTAGTAATCTAAGTTTGGTGGAAATTAGTTCCCCTCCTTCACAACACAATCTGTGTAACTGACCAAGTAAATAAACAAACAAACAAACAAATCTATAATACAATCAAAATTTGGCATTAATAAAGACACAAATATTTGGCCTTTAAGTTCAACATAAAGGCAACACATTGTTTCAATCCTCAAATTTTGCTTAAGTAGAAGTTAGATGGTGTTCAGGCATTTTACACCAACTCCAGCATCACTGCTTGTGACTGCCTTCATTAGTAATCCTGAGTGCTGATAACACACGTGGACCACAAAAAAGGTTACAACTAAAACTGACACTCCGATCAAAATATTTGCCATATTGTCATATCAAAAATTGACACTTTCCCCCATTTTATCCTGGTTCAAAATAGTTTCATCTCAGTAACTGTTGGGGCCAGATCCTAATTTTGGGGCTCATAACATTTTTCCTGCAGGCAGAAGTTTTAAACTCTCTGCTGTGCATGAGTGGCACTTGGGAAAATGCCGAGGCACCCTGCCCCACAGCCTGCATGGTGCAGCACACTGACAGAGGGACTGGGCTGTGCTAAACCACTGTGCATTACCAATTCTCAGTGAATGCAGATAGGCTGGAACAGCTGATCTTTAACACCAGGAAGCTAAAGCAAGCTGAAGAGTGATGCAAAGAGTTTACAGGTCATATTTATGCCTAACATACAGAATTGCAACATCACTAATTTCAGCTGTTTTCAGCTTTGTCAAAAATAATCTCAAATATTGTCTTTTGCTGATGCATATGTTAATACTTCGATTATACATGTGTCAGACCATTTGATGAATAGAAGCCCATAAGCATGATTTTTTTGGAATGAAATCCAGGAGTGCGACTGAGCTCAGAAATTTACGTTACATACCTACATGGAGACACCGTTTCCAAAACGTAGAGCTGTTTCCAGAAAATGCTTAATTGAAGTTTCATGGAGATGACTTATGTCCCCAGTACATGGAAATACAGGAGTTAGGTAAGTATTGCTATTACAGGTGACACAAGAGAGTAGCAGTATTTGTGGGTGGTATAAATCAGAACCAAGTTCCTCCACGTGACGATGACCACAGTGTGGAACATAGGAAGTGAAGACAGCTCAGCATATTTGGAAAGGAGTTAAAACATTTCTCTGTGCTTTTTTGGCTGCTCAAGAAGTATTCAGTGTGGATTGGCTCACCATTTCAACAGAATTTTCCTAATTTCATCAAAATGGGAGCAAATTTGTAACTCTTCTGCACTCAGTCTGAGCTACCCACTTGTTGAGGTAGTAGTAACAGATTTCCCATGTCTTTGGAGAATGTTAGAACATATTAGTTCATATGTTAAGAACAATTCTCTCTTTTTGTCTTACCTTTAGGTGTTCCCTCCATGATCTTCAGTGTGATTAGCTTTATGAAACAACTCCTCCCACACTGTGATGTGACTACAGTCTAACATTTCCCATTAACTTCCATCAGCATGACCAACAGTCTCCTGATCTCTATCAAAAGAAAATATTCCTCAGCACAACAAACGAAAACTATAGAAAGCAGTGACTTATCCTTCATGAACATTCACTCTATTTTATCAAGTGGTAAAACCCAAGCACAATATGAAACCAGAGTAATTTTTCAAGATCTATTCATTCCAAAGGGACTTTGGCAGAACTAACTCAAGAATGTAATTGTACTTACAGTGTTTTGAAGGGCTATAGCCTTAATTTACAGCAAAATTGGAAAATACCTCTGAAGGAGTGTTGCCCTCTTTTGAAGAATGAGACTAGAACTTCCCAAATTGGTTAGGGAAGCAGTGCTTCAGAAGGAGCCCCCAAAAGGAGGAGTCACTCCAATGTCCTTATACTTTATTTTATTCAAGAAGTAATGAAGCATTTTAAACAAACAGATCCAGAAGCAACAAAAATGAGGATAATGGCTGTTTACTTACCTAAGACATGTCTGTCTTTTTCTTTTCTCCATCTTACATATGCTCAAATATCCCACCTCTACAAAGAAGGAAGGTGAAACTTATGGAAAGAATGGACCATGGATCTAGACCTAAGAGAAGCCTACAAACAGCCAGGCTGGCTACCACGAATATCTGGCAAGCAATTGGCTTACCTAACAAGGCTTTCAGATATTGAGCCATTCTACCTTTTTCCAAAAAGACAGCAAGGCCAAGTGTCAATTTTGAAGGAAAAATCATTTGTGGTTTCAAATAGTTTTTCAAACATCTTCCTTTTGTTATGTTACCTTGATTGTATACTCTGATCTGATCATATAAAGTCTGTGTTTCAAGAAAGTCTGTAAGTCCATGCTGTTCTTGACATTAACAACAAACAGATCCTACTGGCAACACAAAATAAAAAAATCCAGAGCTACATGCTTGTTAAAACATGCAGAATGTGCTGGGCAATTCTTCCCTAGTTATATTTTCTAATATTGCTATTGCAAAAAACAGTTCATGTTCTTACTACGAAAGTTGTATCAGAATAATCAGATACAACTAACTTCTGAAACTAGTGGACACTTCTTTGCTTGAAGAACTAGGCTTTTTTATTTTTTATTTCTCACAGTGGATAGGACATCTGTCAACAACCTTGCTGCCTGCAAGTCATTTCAAGGAGAATCAGGGTAATAGATGAGATGTAGAATTTTTTTACATTCTATCTTCCTTTCCTTAGATCAGCTTTTTAAAATGGATGCTAAGCACATTCCAGTCAAAGCTGGTTGTTATCTTGAACCCTTCAAGCCCCATGTCAAGTGCCAAAGAGGACTGTCCCGGTTTTGCCCCAACCGGCAGCTAAGCACCACGCAGCTGCTCGTTCACTCCTCCCTGGCAGGATGGGGGAGAGAATCAGAAGAGTAGAAATCAGAAAACTGGTGGGTTGAGGTAAAGACAGTTTAACAAGTAAAGCAAAAGCTGTGCACGCAAGGAAGTCAAACCAAGGAATTCATTCACCACTTCCCATCAACAGGCAGGTATTCAGCCATGTCCAGGAAAGCACGACTCCATCACGCATAACGGTGACTTGGGAAGACAAACGCCATCACTACCAACATCCCTCCCCTCCTTCATCTTCTCCCAGCTTTATACACTGAGCATGACATCATATGGTATGGAATATCCCTTTGGTCAGTTGGGGTCAGCTGTCCCGGCTGCATCACTTCCCAACTTCTTGTGCACCCCCGGCCTCCTCCCTTGTGGGGTGGTGTGAGAAGCAGAAAAGGCCTTAGCTCTGTGTAAACACTGCTCAGCAGTAACTAAACCATCCCAGAATTATCAACACAATTTTCAGCACAAATCCAAAACACGGCCTCATACTGGCTACTATGAAGAAAATTACCTTTACCCCAGCCAAAACCAGCACACTATGAAATGTATATTCCTTGTTAGAACTATAGCATAAGCAGATAACTGCTACTCCATAAGCTACAAAAGAATCAAAAGAATAAAAAGATCCTTTTCCCCTCTAGCGAGAATCTAAGTTTCAGAATTCTCACTGTAAAAGCCCTTTCTCTTCTCAGCAGGGCCCAACAATTCCTGTGCTTCCTAAGACAGCACAGGAAACACAGTTCAGCAAGAAGAGTTGCAGTTAGATTTCAGAGGAAAGAAGTTCAAACACATAGATAAAAATAATTATTCCCTCTACTGAAAAAATGCAACCCTTTTTACCATAGCATCCAAACAAGGGTAAAAATGTTTTCCAACAGCATGAAACAACCAGTTCTAGCTGCTTTTTAATGCAAATAAGAACAAGCTTGTTTTTTCCATATATTACCTTAACGTCCATAATGGACACCAGCAGAAAGCCTTCCTAGGTCTGGCAGCCCTCACAGGAGAGTTAGTGCAAGCTGTTTAAATGATTCATCTCAAAACCACGCAGCAGATCATTACAACTCCCTTAACAAGAAGTAATTAAAAAATAAATTGCTAAAAGAAAGCAAATAGAAAGGAAAATCTAGGACTCCATCTTTATCGGCATTAGACCACTAACAAGATTGTAGCCTTGGCTGCCAAAAACAAATTTCTAGGCATCCTCTCTTCTATTCTGAACCTGTTTCTATTTCTCCTTTTTCTGAACTTGTGCAAGCTTGAGTTGCTTTTAACATTTTGTTTGCCAGATATTTAGAAGTGGAAGTTCAAGAGCTATAAAGGTGGTCTCATTCTTCTCCTATCAAAGGCAGGGGTAACTTTTCTGCTGGTTTCCTAGATCGGACAAGGCTCACATAGAAAATGCAATACAGAGCTGAGACATTCTTCATTATTCTCTTTAGTCTCCAGTTCCTAGTTTCTCCCCTCCTTCCTCACCCAAATCCATCTCTCAAAAATTTTCAGAACTGCATGAAGACCCACAGATTTCTCTGGTATGGGGGATCATGGACCTGAACCCTGGCCTCAGCACTCCAGTTCAGCTATGGAAGTGCATCCTAGCTGAGACCAGTGCTCACAGAACACCAACAGAAGGTTCCACTTTTCCATCACATCATCAGACCGTGTTTTCTTCCCTGCTACATGTCCCAGTGAATGTACCTTGAACATTCTGATTTCTGCTGAGCAAAATTAAACTTCAAATTTAATTTCCGAATTAAGATATTTCTAAGTTATTTTATTCTCTTCATCCCTATTCAACAGAAACCCCATCACACATTCTTTACAATGCTTTTTGTTCTTAGGACTATCGCTGTAGAAACACAGAAAGGAAGATTTTCTTTATACCTTGCTTACTCCAAGGAAAAATAAACATTGGTGTGCATTAAGGCTGAAACATCAAGCCCAGATCTTGTTGTATGAATATAAATTGGGGATGTCAGTGAATTAATAACAAAACACTCTAAATAATGTTTTTCTACAACTGCATCAGCCGACTCCATTTGAAAAATCTGTCCCATAGTCTTTTGCAGGTATGAAATCATGAACAGTTTCACTTCAGTTTCTCTTAAAGAAGAAATGAGCAAAAAATTACAGTTCATCTTTGGAATTATTTAGAATGTAAAGGAAAATTTATTTTTTTTATTATCATGTTGCAAAAGCAGGATCACATGATAATGCAACTCCCTTCCTCCTTTCTCAAACAATGCATAGACAGTCCATTCCTATTTTAAAGAAGACTTGCTATAATACAATAACCTGAATAGTCATAGGTGCTGTGATATAGGTGAGATGTAGCTCGTCATGTTCGCTATTTTTCCTATCATACACTGGAACAGTGTCAGCAAGATGGGGAATGAACAACAACAGAAAAGCAACTGTTATTTGTGCTGTCTGGGAAATGTGGCACTGGACTGCCCGGACTATAATTTTTGTTCTTTTCATAACCTCCTTTTCTCTTTGGGTTATTTACTGAGCTGAGTGACTACCAAAAATAGAAAGGAAAAAACCCCACCAAACTCTGCATAATTCACAAATATGGATCAAATTCATTGACTAATTTTTATTTCTTTCACAGGAGCGTTACAAGTAGGTGTTCCTTCTTTTTACTTAGCGCTTAGGCTACTCATCTGAGATGTGTCAGACAAGTTCAAATCCCTCCTTTACAAAAAGGATCTGGCTCTACATCTTCCAGAAAATAAAATCACCACCAGGCTGCAGTCTTGCAGAGGGGAAAGTGAAGATGAATAGTGCTTTCTGCCTCTTTCACATTGCTCTTCACTTTGTTTACATATTTCCTGGTGTGTAAATTAGGCTTCCTACATCTCAGGCAAACATCTCAATCATAAGATCAGGAAGAAATTGCCCTGTAGCCAGGTGAATATTACAAATCTGGGACAAACTAAGAACTTATTAGAAGACACTGACTGGACACTTTCTCTTCCTCCCCCCCCCCCCCTCCGCCTTAGAATAGTAACTTTGTGCTCAGGGTATTTTCGCCTGCAGTGCAATATATAGGTTCATGTCCTGTCACCAGACTAAGTAAGTTAATTTTTCCTGTGTCACAAATTAACTCTTTTGTCCCACTTATGCTTTTGTCATAAGTGCTTCGAAATTGTGCTTGCAAAATGTGTCACTTTGTTTACTGAAACCAAATTTTTTCTTTTCTTTCCCTTTTTCAGCTCAAAAACCCCCTTGAAATAAATGACTGCAGATAAATCCAAACTAGCTGATCTTCAAATTTGGTCAGTGACAGAACCTGAGCTGTTTCCCCATGTGAGCAGTATGGTCTGTGAGTGCAGGCAGCAGTTTCATATCTGGCTGCCTTGACTGCAATGACTTCCACCCTTTCAGTGTGTAGGTTGTGTTTCACTAGCAGCAGTTACCTAAGGTAACCCTTGCATACATTAAAGTGTAGGCTCTTTTGCAACCAGTCTGCTTCAAAGGCAATCTAGCTATGCTTCAGCAAGCCTTCAAGATAGATACATGCACTTAAAATGGACAATTGTGTTTAAGCTAATTCTACTTAATGTCCTAATTTCATAATTAAAATATATGCCAATGAGCCAAATTAACATAAAGATGATTAAAATTCTTTAGGTCCAGTTGCATTATGATGATTGGACAACTGTAACTAGACTGACTTAGGAATGATATTTTTTATTTTGAAGCAACTTTTCTCAGAAAGGGAAAGGAGTTAATTGCTGCAGAATACGACAAGTTTATAGCTGCCAAATGCACAGTAGAAATGGAGACAAGACAAGACAAGCAAAGAAATTTTCAAATGAAATACATGCTACCAACATACTTACAGATTACCTGCAGGATTCCTACAGTACTCTATCTTAACCACTGTGGCATGTGAATGAGGGTGTAGAGGTTTATTTAAGATGTTGTGGTGCCCATTCTTTTGTGCATAACAAAATCCCACTAGTCAAGTAAACATGCCAAAGGGAAGAGTGAAGCCACAGAAAGCAGAGCTCTTTATCATATGCTTGGTCTTGGGTTGAAATTTCATTTTTAAAGAGATGCTAGCAAAGATTTTCTGTAAAATGCAGTTGTTATATATTTTCAAACATTCCTGAATCATGCGATCCAGCATCACAAAAAAAAGTGAGTTCATATCTAAAGTGAAGTTACTATAAGGGTTCCATAAAAATGAAACTTGCATTAGTCATAGTCACTCATCAAAGAAATACAAACCAGCCAATCTTATAAAAACTAATCAGTTATGAATTTCATGGTAAGAGCTTAGGAAGGACAAGAAAAAATTCTGACAGCCAACAAGGATTCCTGGATCCTAAAAGCTTAGGAACCACCGATTTAAAAAGCTATATAGATTTACAAAGTAGGACATCCTTTCTTGATTTTTGAGGCATATTAAAATATTCTAAAGAAAGTATATTTTATGACCGGAACTCTTAAGTAATAGAGGAAGATGATCAGCTTACATTTGTTTTCAGAAAGACAAAGTATTATATATTTATGAAGTATGAATTACTCTCTTACACCTTCTGCATAGGCCACAATCACACCAGAAGAGACTAAAACAGAGGGTGGGGACATAACAATGGAGGAAGAAAGAAGTTCAAGAAAGTGCTGAAAACTGGGTGTGGATTGACAAGAGAGATGGGGAAGCCTGGCAGCTGTGGTCCTCCTCCCTTCCACTCCCATCTATCAGAGGAAATGGATACACAATGGTGAGTCACATAACTCAGAGAAGAGAGCTCTTGTGGCTTAGTGGGATTTAGGGCCCTAGAGACAGAATTTCTGGTAAATGGTAAGATACTAGATGTAGAGAATACTGTTGCAGAGAGCTCAACAAAAGACCCTCAGACAGCGTTGGGTATGACAGGAATGGGATGACTCAGACAATACAGAGAGGATCTTAAGTTTAGAGAACTCTACAGGTCTCTGCAAATTGTAATCAATTACTCAGAAAATCATTATGAAATCAAGTCTAGAAGTGTTGTTATTCTTATTTCATAGAGAGGAAGTCAGCAGAGCCAAGCTGGGTAATCTTCTCAAAGCCGGTGAGCTACTGTCAGAAACAGAGTTCTTAATCAGTAACAATAAAAATGTGAGCTCCGGGGCTTGTTCACAAGACACTTCTGAGAGAACTGAGGCCAAAAAATAACTTGACATAAGCAGTTACAAAAGGAGAAGTATAGATATGCTCCAAGAGAAAACAAAAGCAACACACACAAACTGAAGAGCAAATAATTGCCCAGCAAAGAGCTTGAAGAACATACTTGTTGCAACATTTATTTAATTATTTTATTTGAGGGACTGGTAATTTTAACCTACGTGAAGTGTTGTTTGAAATAATTATTCTGATTTCACAGTGACAATGTAGAAGAGGAAAGAAAAAAAGGAGGGGAGGGAAGCTGAAAAGAGAAAAGAGAAATAGTGTTGCCTGGCTCTTGGTTCCGAGTTCATCCTCTTGGCCGTGCTATAGTTTGGAAAAATTCCAAGCCCTGAGAACTGGAAACAGAACAGGTAGGTTGAAACATTAGGAATGCCTAGCAACTCCTTCGTCTTTTAACCTCATCCTTACACTCCAAAAGAGAAAAATATCACAGAGAAAAAGGAACTGAATTATGATTTGATTAAATAGAATGTAAACAGTAATTTGAAAACAAAGGGCAATGCAATTTGTTGCATAGTCACACAACATTCTTCTTGGATTTGAAATTCACCGGCAGCAGTTCCACCCCTTTTGAAAGTACAGCCCGACGTCAGGGCTGTTCAGCCTGAACAGCTACTGGAGCTCCGAAGCCTTTTTTCATCCTCTGCCAGGATGGAAGTGATATGGCTTCCCAACCCGTCTAGGATCCTGTGTTTTTCTATTCATATTATCCTCATTCTGCTTCAGCAGACTACTGCAGAAAGAGAACTGAAGTTTGTGGTTGTAGTAAGTAGATTTGTTTTCTGTTTTGTTGCGGGGAATACAGGGAATTTGATATGGCTGTCGAATCAAACAATGTGTGCAGTTGCTTTTTCTTTTTTTAGACTTAGAAATAATTACTGCTGCCCTTTTGGTTACTGAGTTTAAAGACTTTACTTCAAGAAGATAAAAAGGAATTTTCATCTCCTAACCCCCAGTTATTATTGCAAGATAACTGAACAACTTAGCTTTATGGTAGACGCATAGTGCACAAGAGTTAAGAGATCTGAGGTCTAGTTTACCCGTGCTTGCTTAATTTAGCTGACACTGTTGCATAGTCTGAGAGCTGGTGATTATGGCCTACCTTCTCTGCGCTTGAAAGCTGAAACTTATGATGTTACAGAAGTTACCACATAAACAAAAGTATTTTCCATTTCAGAATAACTGAATTGGCACAGCAGCATACTGAGAAACAGAAATGGGCATTTTTAGAGATTTGAGATAAATGTTGCATTAACTACAGTTGGGTTGAAAATAGACTGTAATTGGGTTTTGGCTGGGCCATTTCTTATTGTAAAGTAACTAGACACTATTTCAATGTCACTTTCCCCAGTAGCTCAGGTAAAAGAGAAATTAATTCGATGAAATAATTTGGCTCATGAAGGTTGCATCATAGTCCTTTTCATTCTAATTTCTTTGTTTAATAAGAGGTATACTGAGAAAGAAGAGTTAGTCTAAAGGGATCTTTTCAATATAAAGTTGCGGGGCTCGGAATTCACATTTAAAAATAGGAATTTCAAGATCTTGTTCCACCTTTCTTTATTTGAGACGTTATGTGCACATACAGATAAGAAACAGAAGTACTGTGTCCAAAACATATCATCTAGCTCTAGATAAAGCATTTCATATGTAGCGCTCTGTTGGCTGCAGTAGAGATGTGCCACTTGGAGAGAGGGCAGAGTGCACAGGAAAAACCAGTTCCTATTCCTGCCGAGGCTTATTGCTCTACCAGACACTACACACGGCAAGGATTCAACACTAATTCCAATAGCGTTCTGTGTATAGCAATATACTTAGACGTTGTTTCAATGATAAGAGGGAGAACTGGACACACAGATGAAATCAGGCAGTCAGAAAGCCTTGGAGAATTAACTCTTTGAAGGGAAGGAGACTTTTATTGAATTGCAGTTGTTATTGTCTTCTAACAAGCAATGGTTTTGCAGAAAGAGTTACAGGAAATGCTCACCATTATGGAGACAGAGGCTTCCTATCCAAAATCAACTGCTTAGCACAGCTATGCAGCCACCTTCCCCACCTACAAAAAAAAATTTATAGGGTAGCTTATCACAATTCTTATTAAAATAATAAGTAAATTTCATTTAAACTTTCTTTTATCCCTGATACTTTTCCTCAGACTGACCAATCTGCCTAAAAAGTTACAATAGGTTTAATCTTATCATCAACATACATCGCTTTTCTCAAGGCATGGTTTCTGTGTGTTCGATTGAATTTTTCCTTCTGAACTCACTGATTAACTTTTCATGGGAATAGAATTGCTAGCATAAATATATAGGATAGGAATTGGCCCCAAAACATTTCACTGATATAATGAGACATAATGAGGGTATGGCTACAGTCAAGGTAAGTCTAAAAGGCATCTTTCTGAGAGAATTCAACAGCCATTTTCCAGCTGTACTCTGTAAGTTGCTATGTTTTCACCTGAGAGTATTACTGCATTGTGAAAAAGTGTCATAATGACTTTTTTAAAGTTTCTTAGCAGAATTGCACAATATAAAATACATCTGCAGGGAAGAAAAAACAGACGAATGTTCCCTTTGGCTCACTTCTAGAATTGTGCTATGTTCTGGGAAGACGTCTTGCTCTCTCCTCACAATTTCCATCTTTGTGCTGATTCGGTGCATTTTGATTATTGGTCACAAGTCCTTTGGGCTGAAAAGCTCTAATTCAAGCCAATTTGTCAAAATGCTATTTTAATTTTCTTTCTCACATGTAAACATTAGCCTTCAACATAGTTCTTGTGCACTGAATTTAAACTAGACATAAGAAAAGAAAATAGGAAATAGGCAGGACCATTGGGTACCCAAGCTAGAAACAAAATACTGATTTATTGCCTCTGTATATAAAGAAGTTCTACCTGTAACTTCTGCCTCCACACAGGCACTCATTTCACCTGTCATACATACAAAGAGGTGTGGTTTCTGAGGTACTGTGATTTCATCACTGCTTTCTTCTTGTAACTCAGGATAGGAAGTGTTGACTGAGCATGTTATCTATTTGTCTAATCAACCCAAGCCATTTGAAACCTTGACTAAACATGCTCAGTATTTCTGCAGCTATGGTTTCCCTGAACTGGCAGCATGACTGGTTCCATTTCTCTCTTGTTTCTTCATTCCTATTGCTGGCTTCAGAATAAGAAATCTTTTTGTTTGAAGTTAGGTCTGTCAATAAAAATGTCTGTAAGAGGCTCACTATGACTCAGAGACAGATAATTCTCTGTAATTCATGGCATTTCTGAATGAAGGTGTTATATACACTACACATGCCATATTATCAGTTCATCCTCTCTTCCGCACCAGTTTTTCTCCAATATGATTTTTCACGTGACAACAATGGAAGCAAATGTTGGCCGAAGTCTGAGTCCTGTGGCCATTTTGATCTGAAGTGGTCATCTTCACAAAGTTCCAAAGGGTGAATGGGAGAACTCAGACACCAAATCAGGTTCAAGCTGTATTAGAGTTGCAGGAGAGGGTATCCTATCCCTCTATTGCTTTTGAGAACTGACTGAGGTGAAGCACTTTGGATAGAAGTGTTGAAATGAATATATCAAACAGGTGTGCTTTGCTCTTTTTGTGTGCATCCTTCTTGCCCTCTCTGCCTTCTTCATTTCTAGAGTCTTTTCACCTTTTACAATGTGTCCTTGCTCCTTTTCACTCATCCTGCCATGTTCTATGTCTTCTGAAAGGTCAGGAAGCCAATCTGTAGGCCAGGAGTAATAAATGCTGCAGCACACATATTTTTAAATTAATTTGAAGGATCAAGTCCTTTTTAACAAAATCCAGATGATGAGTGTTGAGAAATACATGTTGATGAGCAAGGAAAGCTTTGTAGGAATACATTTTCTTTCCCTGACAGTATCAGGTCTTCTAATGAAAAAGACAAATTTTCAAATAGACAAGCTCTTCTTAGAGTTTTAAATCTAAAAAAACCCCAAAACCACCCCCTTAAAATGTAGTTGACTATGACTGAACATTTAGGTTAAGTGGTTGTTTATAAGGTCATTGTTTCATTTCCAACTGCAAATGAAGCAAGGTCATTTTCAGAAGTAGCAAGCAAGGAGGTTTGAGAACAAACAAAAATCAATTGGCTGAGAAGCTTAGTCCTTCAATTCCTAAAACCAGGATTCTGCTCTTAAAAGTATTGGTTTCTTCCTTGCTACTTCCAACTTAGGGTTAATATCGTATTTATATGTCACTGTGCAATGAAGATGCAGAAATACAAACATGGAACTGAACTTTTTTCTATTTTCTGTGGACTTAAAGAAGCTGTGCTGCTTTTTAGAAGAGAACACCTTCCATTGCTTCCATTTCTTAAGGTTACAAAGAGAGAAAATGTTTTTCTTTACATCTCCTGCTCCCATATATATTTTAATATCCTTTGATCTTGATCTCTTTGCCCTCTCATCTTTGTTCAGGTAAAATGCTACTCTATTCTGGCTTATTGAAAGTTTTTAGGGGTTGACTGTTGTGACAGTGAAATACACACTGAGGGTTATGTTGCACATTAATGATAAAGCATCATAAACCAGTATTTAAAATCTAACATATTTTCAGTAATTTTTCACTAATAAAAAGGACATATTTATTGGCCAAGTGTTGATCCATTGCTACATATTGCCTAAAAAATAGTCATTTAATCATGTAGTCAGTTTGAGCAACCGTCAGTTACTCATAAAAAAGCTTTGTTGTGATGCTGGATAATTTAACAAGAAAGTATGCAGCTACATTGTAATTGGGAATTTAACCTTCATTCTTTACAGAAGCATCAGCTTGTCCAGAAAAGCTAATGAATCCCACCTGACACCTGTGTATGTCAGCATGTCAAAACACCAAGGAAATAAGCAGTGACACAAAAGTCCTCCTCACTCATTTTTCTTGCATGCAACTGAATCAATCATCAGACAATGTAGCTCTTTTCTTATTCTCCTGTTCACTAGAGGTGCACTGAGAAATTATTATACAGAGCCAACTGAGATTCCAGATTATTCAAAAAGACATGTACAAAATTAAAAATTGCACAGAGAAGAAAAAAATTAAAATATTTAAGAAAGATTTTATGAACTGTTTTGCTGTATTTGAACTAAAAAATCAAAGGTGGGTTTTTTCCTTGAAACTGTGCAATTTCATGTTGATCAACGTGCTGATGATGATGGTGAAAAAACCTCCTTGATTTGCTGAAAAATATTCATTTGAGATTGGCCACATCTTCAGTGACATTCAACTAACAAAGCAAAAAAAAAAAAAAAAAGCAGTTTTCTACATGGTTCTAATGGTAACATCTACTCTAGCAAACCTTGCTGTCTATTGTAGAAAATGAACAGAGGGAGAAATCCAATTATAGTTGCCTTTAAAGGACCGTATTTTCTGTCTCTGAAGTAACCTGCTCTAGGCCAGCTTTGTGCACATTAGTACAGAAGGCTGATGAAAAGGGTGTGTGTTGTAATTAAAACATTAAGCCACACTGCTTGTGTTTACTTTGAAAAATACAAACATAACACACCTCCCAGTGGGAGTGGCAAACTAACTAGCGTGCACAAACCTCTCTGATGTTTGGGCAAGAATGATGTGGCTTAATGAGGCAATGGAGAGTATTAATTACAATCAAGCTATATACCAGTGAGGTATTATGGAATAAATATCATTTTATGAACAAATACACCATGCTTCCACATTGTCATTTCATTCTGCAAAGTCAGGAATGAGGTTGGTTACATGAACATTGATACAAGATTGTCTGGAGCCCTGTGAATTTGTATTCCAGCATTTCCTTTCATGTGAAACTTCTGTGGACTTCATTTTTCTAAGCCCACACATGACATACTTAGGGAGGGTAAATCAGAGTTTCTCAGAACTATTTAACCTAGGGTTGGCACTTTCTTTGTATGCTGGAATAAAAATACAAAAAGGCTTATTTAAGGTTCCTGATGTAAAGATTATATGATTGAACATATCACACTAATATCAACCATGCTGGAGTGTCCAGATAGGAAAGCAACCAAAGTCTTTGCTCTCACTGAATTTATCAGAAAAAAAATCCTACAGGCTTTCAAAAATATTTTCATACATGTATGTAAAAGTATTAATAAATATTAAGTAAGCTAACAATGTAAATGTTTATACTTTTTCATCTTTATATTTTAGGATGACTGAGAAATCAAACATAAGATCCATGTGTACATGGACTTACTTTGAAAGATACTCCTATGAAAAAAGCAGTTACCAAAAGTTTCAAGTGTCTATGCTAAAGTAATTAAATACTCATATAAGCACATCAGTAACTGCTTTAATATTCAGAGGTGCTGAGCATCCAAAATTCAGTCAAATTTCTTGTCTAGGTGCCTAGCTATGGATGTAACCTCAGCATTACCATCTTGGCTGATTAATTTTATGTTCTAGGAGGAAGAATCATCGGGATCATGCCCACTAAATTCCTATATAATTATACCTATTTTTGTCTGTAAAGAATGTATTACAATCCTACCTGACTAGGTTTCTGCAGACTCTCCAATATTTCCATTTGAAAAATGGCACTGGAAGTATAATGTATGCTTGAGTTCTAGCAAGGTAAGAAAGGAATGTTAACAGTAACTAACTTGATTTTTTTTATTGGTAATATTGTTAGGTTTTCCGACATGGTGACCGAACACCAATTGTAAACTTTCCAACTGATCTACACAAAGAAAGTGAGTGGCCCCAAGGATTTGGACAACTTACCAAGGTATGTTGACCTTCTTAGAAGCACTTATATAGGCTACTAAAATAGGAAGTGGGCAGATTTTTTTACGTGTGTCTCGGAAACGTTAGCAAATCCCAAGTACTGGCAGTTGGTATTAGCAATACTCCGTAATTCATAAACATTTTTGCAACATTATTCATCTAACTACTGTTAAATTGAAATCATGTTCATCATAGGTTTATAACTACCTTCCTAAAAGCAACAACTTCCTGATAGTGTGTCTGCATACAAATAAATGGCAAGTTTAAACATCAGCTATACTCTTAACACTGATGAAGTTCTAATGACCACTAGCACTCAGCCTTGTGACAGGGTAAAAGAATGACACCTGCCTGCCAGGTCAAGTGGTGAGTCCACATCTTATCATTTGACTGGCAACCACCTACTCAGAAAACAAGAGAAGTCTTGCAGGAGAAGGTTTTCTCTGGGGACAATGTGTCTTCTAATAAGGCTGCTTTTAGCCCAGAGTTTCACTAGGACGTACTGAACCAACTTCTTGCTCTGGTATTTCAACATCAAGCATTAGCTCTTTATCTGTATTTGACATTTGAAATTCTGGAGCAAAGAGAGGCCAATGCATTCCCTAATAATACTTCACCATGATGCAGAAGCATGGATCAGAGACAAATCAGCATTTAGTGTTTGAAGTAAGGATTGAAAGATCTGTAAAATTGAGACACACAGGCAACTCATTACTATCCTTGGATACATAGCTTATGTTCTAGGAAGAAAAAAATTTCTGCTTTGGCACAGATTTTTTTGGAGAGCTTTTTGCTATTTTATAATCTTTTTAGCCACAGTAGTAAGAATGTACTTCTCTGACAGCTAAAAGTTAAAAAAGTTCAGCTCACAGCTTTGGAAATGAATAACAGAAAAGACAGGGTTCAGTCTAAGGCAACTGCAGGTGCACCAAAGCAAAGATGGAAGAATGTTACTTAAGACGTGAAATGCAAGCCACGAATTTATCAGGTTGATCAAATAGCAAAGCAATTACAATAATAAATACTGGGTTATCAATCATCCTTTCTCAGCTGTCACTTTATGACATACGCTTTACAATGGTGATCATTAATAACTCCAGGACCATCTAAAGAGCTACAGCACTGTGGAAACAGTATTTGTATAGAACCAGGTGCATTGTCTTTCCTGTAGCAGATGTTGGAGTCCTAGCATTTCAGAATGTATCATTTTTTCATGGATATAAACGAGTATTTCTATTAAAAATTCTAGATCACCTACAACACATACAATACATTATAGAAACGGTTAATGACCACTTCAAAACTGATTGCTGAAGACAAACAAGATAATAGAAAAGAAACTTCTACATTAAGATTCTCCAATCACCTTAATCTAATGGTCATCTGTATGCTTGCCTCACAGACTGGAATGCAGCAGCTATTCGAACTCGGACAGTACACCAGGAAAAGATATTCCAACTTTTTGAACAGCACATACAACAGGCAAGAGGTATGTAGCAGAACTGTCTGGAGGACATTTGTCTGGCGTAGCAGAACTATGGACTTGTACTAGATAAAAGCACATCATCATATTAATCTCATTAATGGAAAAATTAAGGTAATAGAAGAACATTTTTGAAAGTCAGGCTTTTATGTCGAGGTAAAAACATAGACTGAAGTCTAACTTTCAGCTCCTACATTCACTTTGAGTCTTCCATTGCCCAGGTTTCCAGGACTGACCAGCTCCACACCACTGAATGAACTGGGAATTTATACATTGTGAGCTAATGTTGTTCTACCCTGCTGAAAGGTGAATGCATATCCAGCCATGTGATGTGCCATGCTCACATACTCCATCTTGTAAAAGAGAGGTCTAACAGTTGTTTGGATGTCCTTGTCATATGGTAGAGATCTATTGCGGTGAAGATACCACTACCATTTTGGTCAATACGTGAGGGATGCATTGATGGGAAGGCTTGAAAGACTATAGCTTTGCCATGCTTCCAAGAGAGGTTTACAGTTTTAAGTGCCTTCATTCCTGAGGTATAGCAGATGGATCATATCCACGTTCCTCTGAATCTCAGAAGATGGAGAGTTTCCTTCTTTTAAATCATGCTTTCTTATTCTTCTTAGTTCAGCCTGAAGGTTAGATTCCAAATTGAAAGATGCTTTGGCAATTCCATTTATGCAAATGAAGTAGGGCCCTAGAAAGCTGAGTTATGGTTTCACTGTTTTGACTTTATGCAAAAACATAAAACTGAAAACAAGAAGTCAGGAATGATGAGTTGGATAAAATTTATTATTTTTATTGTTTCCATTTTCTTTTTAACTCTTTGCCATTTTATCTTCAGTTTTATATCCAAAGTACAGATTATGATCGCACCATTATGAGTGCCCAGTCATACCTTTCTGGCCTCTTTCCACCAACTAGCAGCCAAATTTGGAACCCAGAGATTCTCTGGCAACCCATCCCAGTTCATGTTTTTCAAAAATCAACAGATCGGGTGAGTACTGGCTGGACACTTCCTATAATGCCTTAAACTTTCCCAGAGGGAAACAAGAGAAAAAAGGCGGGGGGAGGGGGGAAGCTAAAAAATATTTTCTATTCTCTTTGAGTTCAATCTAATAGAAAACATCAACTGCAGCTACTGGCTGACAAGCATGTCATAGGTCAACTGTAATAGCTGCATGAAAATCCTCCTTCTATAGTTACAGAATACCTGAATTATCATCCACACTACCATTTTCTTCAAGGTACAGCTCTAACATTTCTCCTGGCAAGGACACTTTTGCGTATTGTAGGGAAGTTGCCCTAAACCTTTAGAGAGAACAAGTACTTTTCCAAGCACCCATCACTTAGACTTCCCCTCCTTGGCAAGTTTGTTCCATAGTTTATTCAAGGAATGGAATTTTCACCAGTCACTGTAATGACCTCTCAATTATTACTTTCCTATTCTTGTAGCACTTAGGTACCCTAATTACAGACAAGGGCCCTTTCATGCTCAGTGCTATACAAACGTTTAATGAAACCCTAGCACTTGCCTTGCAGTTTGTAATAAGAGCAGACCTACCTGAATGCTAGGTCTTGTAGAAGTTTTGCTATATGCAGCTCTCCCTGACTGACTCAGGTTTAGATCTTAATTTCACTGGTTCCTGTGACAAGGACTGTGTAAGGAGCAGTGTGTTGAATAAGAACAAAAAGTTATAGAGTCCAATGACAGAAAGGCTAATTTTCTTCTGCCTTTGAGAACAGAAGTTGACTTTAAAGGAAATGTGTGCAAAAACTCTATTAAATAACTGCCTGTCCAATCACCAACATCAGAGGATGGACCCTGTCATTAGGGGGTGGCCACACCTGCCTCCCACGGGCATTCCTCCATTCTTGGAGGCCATGCTTGAAAGCATGTACAGAGAGAAAGGGTTTCCACAAACTGGATTACACACTATGTGATTCAGCTTAAAGCTTGACTATGTCCCTAAACAAAAAAGAATGTCACTGTTACTTAAACGTGGAACACTAAGGGAAGTTCTTTCACCAGAAGACATGAAAAAGCATCAAAGGGGTCAGAGCTTTGGCCAAATAAAAGCTCAAAGCCCTTAGGGGAATCACAGTGCAGTGCAATGGCCTATTTGGAGAAGGCAAGCTCATTTGTAGGAATCTCTAGTACCTCATCACTTCTGCATCTGCTTCAGGAGCGGGTATTGATGTTTCACTGAAACACATCTCTGCGGCAACTCAAAATTCCTGTTAAATATGCAAACCATCTGGAAAAAACATTGTTCCCTTGTTAAACCAAGCAGATGTTTGAGCCCTAAACAACACAAAGTGGGAAATTGAGGCCAAGTACAATCCTGTATAAAAAACCTAATCACGGTTTACTTTTCAGCCACTGAGATCTATCAAGACCTGACAGGCAACAGTACTGAGTACTGCTTAATGAGGCCAAAGGGAGTGGCTTAATTAATAACACCTAGAGGGGGATAATTAAGTCATACAGCAAGAGAAACATTTGTTAATGTGTAATTAAACAACATTCCCCAGCTTCATATTGCAGTTTTGAGCCTTCATCCTTCAGTGTGCTGCTGTTACAGAAAAAAAAATGCACCCTTGGAAATCTGTCCAAGTGAAAGTGTGCTAGTGTCAGTTGGTGGCTGCTGCAAGCTTCATCTTGATAAATCAAAGAGAAAAGAGAAGCAATGGAAGTGCAGTCTGCTAATGTTCAGCCCAAGACAGAGTAGACCTCCTTACACATACATAGTCCACAGATACTGAATGGAGTCTTCCTAGGAGCATCTACACAGAGGTTTCTCCACTGTATATTAAATCAGTTCCTTGACACGATTTGTATGGTTACAGGATAATACTAGTGCTGGGTCAAAAATACCCTAGTGATGTGACATAAAGTGCTGAATGAGCTCAAGCTTATTTTGCTCATCATACCTTTTTACTGACACTTTATGCTGGATCAGGTATCATCTGTCCTTCTGCCATTGGCATAAAGCGTATTTGCCAGAGCACAGAGTTTGATGGACTCATATATTACACATGGTTCAGCTCAAATATGTGCTATCAGATGACCTCATTATGCATACACTTGGAGTTATTAAAAGAACCATATCCCTAAACAAGAACAGAGCCATTAGGGTCATAGCTGTTTGATATTTCAGGAGCACAATTTATTTGTCACACTTGTTTTGAGTTCTGTCCATTAAGTGGTACTTAAAATGTTTACCATAATATGCTGCTTACCTCCAAAGAGATGAGAGCAGGATGTGTAGATGGAGAAGCAATTCAGATTCCAGTACCAGGTGGACTGAAGTTGCATCTGGAGGGATTCAGAAATTAAGAGGGAAATGGTAGCTTTTTAAAATTCCTGATCATGGATCCTGATCCGTTTCCCAAAGAAATGTCCCTGAATCAGTTAAACTTAGGGAAATCAAGCTTTCATAGCCAAAGTAGCCACTGAAAAAATCAATTTACCACAGTCCATTTCTTATGTTAACTGAATTAATGAACAAGATATCCAAACAAACCATTATGGAGTAGCTGTAGTACGGCCATGAATCTGTCTACCAAATATTAAATCAGCAATTGCAGCAACAGAAAAACTAGAGGTGTGTTGATTAATTCTAGAACTATTCTAAGTTTTACTTCTCTTGTTTCAGAGGCTGCATTTCCCTCTGCCTGACTGTCCCCGTTTTGATGAACTTCAGAATGAAACACAAACATCTAATGAATTTCAAAACAGAATACAACCATACATGGTAAGATAAAATAAAAAGAAAACGAATTCTAGGAAGGAAAGTAATTAAGATGTAGGAGATATGGAACTGCATTGTTTCGTTTTGCTAAAATGCAAAAATAAATAAATGCAAAAAAGAATAAACCCTGAGGATGCTCTTAAAATCAGAAATTCAGGCCAATACAGTCAAAAAGTATGTTTGATATGCTTATGCATTCCTCATACTTTTCTATACTAATCTTTTAAAATGTGGATTTAACATTAATTTTCTGAGACTATTTAGAGCTGCATATAATTAAAGTTCAATGATCCGAGGGGAGAAGAAATTTCTGGATGCAGCAATTTCCAGTTTTACAGAATAGCATAAAACCGATTCTAAAAGATCTGGTAAATCTGAAACTTGGGAAGGTTTATCCCTTCCCACTGTGACTTTCTAAAGTTGACACTGCAAGAGAGAACTAAAGCAAGCCCAACCAGGCAACCGCTCTGCCTTATGTAAATTTCTCTGAGATGCATTTTGGATCCATCAGAAGAAATGCTTCCATTTTGCCCCTGACACAAGTCTTCACAATCAGGGATTCAAATTTCCCATTCCAGTGCTGCAGTAGGATGTTGGTACATTGATCGTATACCTGCCTCAAGCAACCATGTTCTTCTGGATAATAATTCCTCTAGTTAGTCAATATTGCTGCTCTGCTGTTTGCCTACCATGCAGTTTGTAATAGCACTGCTGCACAAATAAAGCAGGGGTCTTGTGTTCCTCATACCCTGACTGCACCTGCGCACATGCTCTCAAAGTCACTTCAGGCTTAGTGCTTGTGCTAAACCCAATATTATCCTTTTTTGGTTTATTTCTAACTTTCTGCTAGCTCAGCTACTCTGGGCAGCCTCACTCACCTGCCAGGGAAGTGAATTATGACTTCATAGATATACTCTCAGCTACTAGTATGAAATAGCTAAGATGGGAATAAGGGATATTAAGGAGTCCATTTATTCTCCTGCGGTAGCACATAGCAAGAATCCCTATGAGAATTGTTGTAGAACTATTACTTAGATATTCAGCTCCCCTTCACTTGCAGAAGGAAAACATAGCTTGCTTTGCAATTTCTTTTTGCCTCATCCTGAATATTTGCCTCAGCTCTCTTTAATTTTCTATTTTCTCCTCACCTTTTTTCTCATGTTCCTTTTCCCTTAGTGCCTTCCTCTCCCTTATACCTGAAGGCTCGAGATGACCGAGGTAGCTTCCTGGAGCAGTCAGAAGAGGGAGAGGAGAGTGTAGCAGACACAGCGCCAGACTTATCCATAGCAGGACTGAGAAAAAGCAGTGTCTGAAATAGGGATCAATATCTTGAAATGGTTACAAAATGAAATCTGCAACCAAAATCTTACACTACAAGGGTTTCATCTGTGTAAAATTAAAGACTACTATGTTGCCAGGTTGGGTGCTAATGAATCTGTATGCACATACGTTCCACATGTATTGAGTATTTGTGCTCTATTCTTCACTTTTTTTCCACCAGGATTTTTTACAAACAATGGCAGTTAACACAGGACTTGAACTAAATCATCTTAAAATACTGGACAACTTCCAGCTCTGGAATACATATGATACTCTACACTGTGAGGTAATAATAAGACAATAGGGGTCGGGGAAGAAAATAACTCCGAAGTTGGGTTTCAATTAAACAATGACAATGTGGTTTCACAGGAATGAGTTGCCTTTTCTCCTGAATTTTTGTTTTTAAATATTTTTTTGTTTTAATCTAAGTTCTAATTTTGTGCATTGGTTAAAGATAACCCAAAAACATGATTTACAGCTTGGGAAACTCTTATTTCCCTTTGATGTTTTATCCTAAAGCACTGGTACCGAAATCCATTCCTTTTATTCTCTCATTTTCCTTCCCAATATGCTGATACAGAATTATTTGAATATGCTGCCTAGGATATATTTATGATTTTTAACAGGAAAATGAAATTAGTTGCTTTAACCTATCAACAGGTAAACATCAAAATACTTAGATGTTGAAAATGAGAGATAAAATTACGATCTATCAGTTAGAAAATTAGGAGATGATGATTGCTCCCAGTGAATAAAATCAGACTGGCCTCAAGCATGGGATGATTCCATTTGGCCCTATTCATTATCAGCAGCACATGAAGGCTGTTGAACATATCCTCCACACACGGAGGCACTTAGACACTGTAAGACACTGTCACTCTTACATGACCAGAGAGTGACACTTGTCTGGACATGGCCAGTGATGGAACTGGTATCTGGGCAACTCTATGGAAAAGACAGGAAAAGTTGGAGCTAGGTTATACCCTGAAGACCCTAAAGGGAAGAGGATAAGACAGATGTCTCCAATCTTTCACACTAGCAAAACCAAAACCATATATCACTATAGCAAGAACACATTATACCTACAAGGGATCCCCTTAACACAGGTGTTTTCCCTCTTTCCATTCATCCTCTTAAGGTTGATCCCCATTCCCACAGAGGGTATTTCAAGGGCACGCTGATGAGTTAAACCACACTGAGCAAAGAATTGCAGTACAGCCTGAGAGAGTCCAAATGTAGTAGTGTGAGGCTGGGCAACAGGATGATGGAAACCAGTAGAAGAAAAAAGTATTATTTTGTTTTCCTTTATCACTAGGATATACACAATTATACTCTTCCTGTATGGGCCACCAAAGATGTAATCAACAAGATGGAAAAACTGGCAGAATTGTCCTTATTATCGCTATTTGGGCTTTATAAAACAGAAGAGAAATCACGACTACAAGGAGGTAAATCAAAATGCATAGCTCTCAGAAAGGAGGACACAATGCTTACAATACTATGCAACATCCTGTCACCTTACTCATGCAAAATTATTGATACTGAACGTTGATTTCTAACTATAGATATGGGATGCCATAGTAAGCATGAAAATATGTGCTGAACACCTGCATTTGCATGGATGAGATATTGAAACAAGGTGTAAACATGAATATTTTTAGTTATCCCATAGTTTTTAAGAGATCAGGATTTTAAGAAAGATTATAGAAATCCAAGGGAAAAAAAATCAAGTCTTCATGAGCATGATCATTACTTGTCTGACATTAGGTTACATTAAGTTTAATTTCTGTTTCTCTGACATTTATTCTAATTGTTTCCTGATCTTTGTTTTTCCCTTCGATATACCGGTTATATATTGTGCCAAAACCTTGGCAACACATTGGTAGATCTCTGAAAGACTGATATAAAGCTGCTCCAAAACAGTCTGATCAGAAGATGAGAGATCCAAGTTATGCCTATACTGCAAGAACTGCGACTACTGCTTAGCTCCAAAATTGAGATGCACAGGCTATGCACATATGACACTACTTCAGGACACAACCCAGGCATTTATCATGTGGTCCCCAGGTGTCCATGAGCAGGAAACACAAACAAGTAAGCATGAATGTCTGCAGACTGGACCGTTTGGGGACAGGCTTTGTAATGCATCTACCCTAGTCTAAACCTAGGTAAAGAATTATTAGCAGCCTCCTCATCTATGCATACATATCACTGGATCAAGCCATAGAGTAATTACAGGCTCAAATCTGCACTAAAGCCCACTAGATGGTAGCTGGCCGTATCATCTGGTCAGGATTTTTTTATAGCGTTCAGGGGCATACCAGCTATGCCCTCTTTCCCTAAAATGACACAAATTGTGCTACAGAGAATTTCTGCTGCCCTTATCCCATTGGCTTTAGAATATCTCTGGACTGGAGAAGGAGTACAAAACAGCTTTGGAAAAAAATGAAGAAAAAATGAAGAATGTGACTTGTTGGAAGTAAACAGTTAAAAATAGTTCTAGAGAGGAAGAGGCTGTCATTATTGCAACACTCCAAACGGACAAAAAAATGGAGAGGAGGTCTCAGCATAACAAAACTGGAAGTGTCATTAGCCCAAATTATCAGGATAGCTCCAGATAATGTCTGTAAATCTTGCCACTTCACTTGACCTGGATGATGAATGATATATTTCACCTCCGTAGTACCTTCTCTCTGGTTATGAAATTGTAGTAAGCTAAAAAATGAGTATGAGGCCTGAGTAGATGTCATCTGTTTGATACTCAAAATCTTTTGCCTTTTTGGTTTCTGTGAAAAGGTTACATCTTCATTTTCATCTTCCTTGTTCCCATATTTTTAAGGTGTCCTTGTGAATATTATTTTAAATAGTATTAAACAAGCTGCCAATTCTTCAAAACAAAGAAAAATGGAGGTCTACTCTGCAGTGAGTATTTTCATCTTTTATAAATCTTGCTATAATTTTAATAATAAAAGACCCTTAAAGGAATAACGAGTATCCCTGTAAGTTAAATGAAAGAATATAATACAGTTCAATTCAGCTAACAAGGGGAACACCAGTCAGTACAAGAACACAGCAGGAGCATGGATCACACCTCAGTTTCAGTCAAACTGTACTCGTAAAGAGATCTATGTATTTTATCACCCGTTTTTTCTGCAACTTTAATGGTGCAGTTTTTATAAATTGCATCTTTCCTTAAGTGCTCCTAACCCAGAGGTGCTGGCCCATAGCAGAACTTAAGCTGCACCTCCAAACCCTTCCTCTGCTTAGAAAGGGATGATACAGCTGTGGATTTTTTTTTTTTTTTTTTTTTTTTAGAGGATGAAGAGGGCCATTTGGGTCAGACCAAGATCCACTTAGCTCATTCATTATCCTGTCTGTAACAATGGCCAACGGCAGGGAAGAATGTAAGAATAATGCCAGCACAGAGCAATGCTTTCCCTGATACAACCTTCCAGCAATCTGTGGCTTAGGGACTTCCTGAGATAGAATCTGTGTCTGTGTGTTTAATAGTACTTGACAGACTTTCTTCCATCCATTTATCCAATCACTTTTTAAATGCATTTATACTTTTGGCATCTGCAACATCCTGTGGCAATGATTTGTGTGTTAAAAGAAAAAAAAAGTACTTCCTTATTTTTTTTGAAACTTAATACTGATTTAGCTTGTTCCTAACATTTCTATTATGAGAAGCAGGGAATAGTCATTCTTTATTCACTTTTCATGGTCACTTATGAATTTACTATTTTCTGTCACACCTCTTCCATCTTTCTAAGAGAGCGTCCTACCCTATTTAATCTTTCCTTGTATAGAAACTGCTCAATACCTTAAATCTTTCTTGCTGCCTTTTCAATGTGTTTTCTAGCCCTACTCTGTTCCTTTTGAAAAGGAAGAAGTGCATCCAGAATTTTCACTATTGCTTTAATGCCTTGGTGCCAAGTATACTCTTATATTTGAAACTGATCAGTCTAAAAAGTTCCAGATGCTGAATTATAATTAAAACGTAGCTGTTGACTATAATATAAATAAGCCTAGCAAATATGTATATAAAGATGGTTGCAAAATTTAGGCATCAAGGTGTTTGGACTTGTTCCTTCAGCTCCTCCTCCTCGGATAGCCCGCAAGAGGAGGGATGATGGGGAGAGGAAGAGACCGCAGGTGGGTGGGTAACTGATTCCATAAAAATAGAAGCCAAACTGAGATTTTATTGTATAAGTCCAAACAGAAGGAACCACAATTTAAGAAGTTCTGGAGTGTGTGTGGAGGTGAGGAGAATAGTCTTTGTACGCAAGTATTTGTCTGGTATACTATCTAAAAAAAAGTATTTGTATCTTTACTTGAAATGTCATAGTACTATCTTATTCTGCCTTAATCTGACCTTGGAACCAAAAACATTCCTGAAGGAAGGAGTAGCAAAATGCACTGAAAAACTAGATTTATTTCTCAGATCACATCTTGCTTTCCCCCAGTGTCTCTGACTCCAAAATATTGCCAGATGATGTAAGACACATACTGCAGTAACTCTTTGGAAATGCCCCCTGCTGTCTGTGGTAATTCGTTAACACGTTTTTCCCAATGGTGAATATACTGAAAGTATTTTTATGGTCAAATTTACACAGGTTTTGTTTTATCTTGATTTCCACTCCCTCTCTACTCTTGTCTCATTACTCTGGATAAATGGTAGTTGACTTAACTGACTTTCAAGGATGGATTTTTCTTTTTTTCCCAATAGCATGACACCACAGTTGGGGCCCTCCAGATTGCCCTCAATATTTTCAATGGAAAACTGCCACCATATGCTGCTTGCCAGTTCTTTGAACTCTATGAAGAAAGCAGTGGGCAAGTATCTTCTTATCTATGCAAGAACAAGGAGTGTTTGGAATTTGGTTCCCCCTTGCCCCAAATAATTTTCCCCTCAAATACTGTGAGGAGATACAAACTTCTTTTAAACTGATACTTCACTGAGCAGTCCACAGGCAAAAGTTAAAATCAGGAAAAATTATGTTTGCTGGATGTTCATGTATCTGTGTGCTTTGAAAGCTGGGAAGAAGATGAAAACAGGCCTTACCAGCAGAAAGTAAACAGTAAAATAAATTTTCCTGCTTCTCCAAATGATAGCAACAGCATTTCCAAGACATCTCAGGTAAACCAGTTGGCTTAGAATAGCCTGGTGCTGTTGCCATTCAAGGAGCCTTCAGAAGGCCCTTTTGAGCTGACTGATGATCTGTGCAGTAATGTAACCAGCTTTGGTAAATTGGGCTTTGCAGATGTCTTTCACAAAGCCTCCATTCTTGAAGAATAGGTTCTAAAGTAGGATGTTAGAGCCTAGTTCCAACATTCTGTCTCTAAACAGGAAACTTGAAATTTAAGAACCTTTTTTAAAAAATCTTTTCAATGTTGTTAATCAGGCGATATAGCATTGAAATGCATTATCGTAATGACTCTTCAAAGGATCCTTACCTACTCACTCTGCCAGGATGCACCTCTTCTTGTCCACTTGAGAAGTTTGCTGAACTAGTTTCTCCTGTGATTACAGAAAATTGGGCAAAAGAATGTGGGAAGAAAGACAAAACAAAAGGTAGTGTAACAGTTCTGTATTTTCCACATAAGACATGGGAGGCAGAAATTGTATCAATGGCTCCAAACTTTGTACCTTTCACCCAACAGAAACATTGTGTGGACCAGCTTTACTATGGACAGGGAAAGCTGACAGAAATTAAATTTCTCTGAAAATGTTAAGAGTAGACTTGCCCACCAGTGTGAAGGCTATTATTAGCATATTCACATATGGAGCTATCTACAGGCCATGGCCAAAACTAGAGCTCTGCTTGTTGGAAATGTCGGACAGAAATATGGGCGTGGGTGCTATGCAAGGAGTCCTGTGTACGTTGGGTGATCAGACCTTCTGTGGATGCAAAGCAAAAATGGCTTGCACATGCACAGTGAGATTGATGCATCTGTGTTTCTGGCACATGTACTATGTATCAAGGATATTTTAACCTCCACTGTACCCACAGAGTGCAGCTGATCCATGCAGATAGAGCAGCTATTTGCCTCGGACTACCAGTAGCTGACAGCTGATAACCTCTTCCTGCCCAAATATTACTTCCAGGAGGGAAGTGAAGGGCAAGGCAACACATGCTACTTTCCAATAGTATTTCCCTCTTTCTGCATATATTCAGTATTTTGCTGATCCCTGATGAAACTCCTAGTTTGTATTAACTACACATGGGTCTCTTGCCCTGTGAAAACCTAGGAGTAAGATTTACCCATGCACAGGAAACTATCTATGCATTTCCAGGATTGAAGTATACATTTTCATACTTATGTTGCATCCAGTAAATGCAGGCCATGTGATCTTGCCAGCAATATGAACAAAATGTAACTATACTGCCATTGTACATTTCTAATTAGACTGTTATTTTTGTATCCAAAGTTACATACATTTATGTCTTTCATTAACACCATTTTCCTTTATTGTTTGTCCTTCACAGATATTTTTATTGGATTTGATGTTGCTGTTGGCATTTTGTTCATTTTCGACCTTGTACTGCTCTACCTCCTTTATCATTATGGACGCTGTAGGCGCAGAAACAATTACCAAGACATTTAAAGGGGAGGTAAAGAAACGAAAGAGCAGCAAGCAATCCTTTAAGTTGCTTATATCCATCAGTCTGCTCTGGCCAAATTAATCTCCAAAGCATATTCAGACTTGAAGAGCTGAGGTATCTGCAGCCTAGCTCCTAAAAGACTAAACATCTGCAGTGAGAAATACTGTAGAAATGTTATTGTTAAGAATTCACTTTTGTAAGAAGATGGAATTACCCCATTTTCTATCTTTAGGTTTTCCACAACTATTAATCACTCTTAAGTCAACCAGCGGGGTGAAGGGATGCTATTGCCTACGCTTTTTTTAATATATATATATATATTTCCTATTACCATTTAGACCTCTGCTTCTCTCGTACCCTGTTCAATGAGTCTTTCTTGAAAATCACAGTCTGTAATATTTTCCTTACTTCTTATAAATGACTATTTTGCTGATGCACAGGCAAATGTTTTCTGTGCGCAGAAGCTGCAATTACTGTGTGAAAAAGATTCATACCAGCACTTGGGCATACTGTTTCTGCATTTATTCATGCAAAGTTTTGACCTTTGCCTGCAGCCTGCTTTTCGAAGGAGTTATGCTACTATAGCTCTCACTGAAAGAGTAGAAACTAGGGGGAACTCTGTTGCATATCCAGGCATCAAGCAAGAAGCTTAGTGTGACAGGATCTTGGTCAGTGTCTGCAACTTCAGTAATATGGATAAGTAAATACATTAAAATCTACTTTCTGTTGCTATATGCTTTCCTATTTTTCCAAGCTCCCAGTTATGAACGATCCTTTGCCCTGCATCTTTTTTACAATGCATTTGTTCTATGTCCTGCTCCAGGTCCCTTCTATAACCTTTTTTTTTTTGAGCTACTCTTAAAATAATTCCTCAAGCTATCACTCTATTCATCACCTTTCACTTTCATTTACAATAACTCCTTTAGCTCCTTTCTCTGTTCAAAATCCCTTATGTTAGCAAGACTTGCACTGAAATTAAGAAAACAATGATTCTGCTTTTTGTATGTTGACCTCTTCTGTGCAGTATGTTTTGTTTAGATTGTAAGCTCCTAAGGGCAGGGAATATGTTTCCATAATTGCTCTCTAGTATCATAAACTAGCATCATAAGCACTAATATTGCTGTGTAAAATACTGCTTATCATCATAGGTTTCAAGGGCTGAATCAAAATTTTTTTATCCTGTAGTCCTGCAGAGGATACTGTGAATTACATTACCATGGAGAAGCCTTTTTAAAAATCAAGACAACTATACAGACAGGTGTCAACAGCAGGTTCAGCCCAACAGATATAATAAGCAATCATATGCTCAAGCTATTGAGTCCTGTAGAGGTGCAGAAGCCCAAAGAAAGCTGAGAGATGGAGTTACTTAGATCACGCGTAGGTAGCATCACATCAATGTGAATACGCTGCTTCTGGACTGACTTTGACTCACATCTGTGCGTTGCAACTTGGACCCCAGGAGCTTGGGTGATCTACCACTGATCAGGAGATCAGCCATCAATATTACAGCTATTATACATTTAAAATGTGATGTAGTTAGATGGATTGATACTAAATAGCATAAATCAAACAGACTAGCAAAGGCTTGTGGGCATATAGCACTTTCCAAACTTCAGCTACTGAGGTGTCCACCTTCTGAAGCAGTATTTCCCCCTCAGGAAAAAGCTTTTACTAGTATCCCTGACATTTCCATTTTATCTATTTTAGGAAATATCATAATCAAGTGATAGATTTGATTCTTACAGGGTAAGGATGTTTTATCGTATAACAATTTGGGGCAAAGCTGTCAAAAAGATGAAAGTCTATCCTTAAATCAGATGTTTTGGATGTACAAGCTTCACATTGTAGCTAATAGTTCCGATCCTTGGTGCAAAAACTTAAAGGAATGTCTATATCGCAGTCAAAAGTGTTACAGCATGTTACAGCAGCTCTTGGAAACAAGCCTGAGCTGGTTACTATTAGTGTACTGACAGTGGAGAAAAGCTCAGGACAAAACTGCAAAACTGATCCTGGCTCCTGAATACATATATATACACACACACACACACACTCAGTGATTACCTGACGCTGAGCTCTGTATTACCATGACCACAGTGCTGCTGGTACTCACTTAAGGATAGATTGAGTATGTCTTTTATTAGAGGCAGTCAGATGCTTGACAAGTGAAGATGTATCACTGACTGATAATGTGCAGTAAGAACTGTTTTTGAGATATTAGAAAGTCAGTCGGTTGCACTCCACAAGAAGTAGAACGGGGCATGTTTTTTCCAAGATTGCTTCTTACAAAAAAAAGTACATCCAGACAGAAAGTAAAATGTGAAGTGTCTGAGACATCTTTTGTGGTTTATGTTACTCAAGTCTAAGCTATTACAGAGAATTTCAGGAAATGAGGCAATTCTAGCTGTGGCAGGAGCTGTCACGAAGTAATTTTATTGTAGGGACACCTTTTTTTAACAGATAGTGATACTTGAAAATGTCTGTGCACTTTTAGAAAGGATCCAGTGAACACAAGTTGCACAGAATGTAATAGATAGGTTCAGATGATGTAACTGCAGAATTAATGATGGTACAATAAAGATGTAATACGTTAGTAATGTAGGCCCTGAATCTCATAGTAAAGACACTTTGTCTTGCTGTGATTAAATTAAGTATAATTTCTCCAGTGGAGTAAAAGGTTGTAAATGTCAGATAAACTTGTGGCTTTTTTAATTTTTCAACCGTATTTACAATTTGCTTAGTATAATCTGCAGACTGATTTTGGCTAGAAAATGTCTTGTCTCCAAGCAACTTGTAGCACTGCAATAAAGTACATTAAAGAAACAATTCACATTTGCAATTGTATTTGAGTGAAAAATAATGGAGCTTTCAGTATGCCTAGTTTCCAAACAAAAGTGAATCTTCAGGTTTGCTCCTTCTGTAAGAACAGATTTTTAAAGCACTGATGCTTTGACATGAACAACACTGACATCAAGCTCTTCCATTTGCCCTCTAGCAGTGACATCATCTGCCTCGACAATAATTACAGTTGCAACTAGCAGCTCTGCAGCAGGGTTTTCTGGTGTATATGGTAGGCAGCAGTGCATACACAGCACTTCTCAGCTCAGTTTGCAACAACCTCTTCTTACTGAATTTATTTCATTCTGGAACTTGTTTATTCACAGTCCTGAATATTGCACACACTGGGTCAGCACAGCATAGCTATCTGACTTTGAGAGTAACACAGGCTCAATCTGAAGCACTCATTTGTACCTGTAATATAGGGACATTTGATCCAAATTATATTATTCCTTCTCACTTAAATACTTTCTCTTAGGTGTGCTAAGATACAGAAAACAAAATAAAAAATACACTGTACTAAAAAAAAAATAAATTTGTTCAGTCCAAAAAATCTTCAGTTTGGATTAGACCCCAAAAGACAAAGGCTACGTTTCTAAATTTTTCTCCACAAACAAAAAATTCTAAAAATTCTACTGTAAAAAAGAATAAAGATTTACAGTGACAGAATTTGAGAGTGATAATGAGGGTAGAGGCTGGCTTATTCTTAGGCATA
This sequence comes from Grus americana, assembly GCF_028858705.1. NCBI lineage: Eukaryota > Metazoa > Chordata > Aves > Gruiformes > Gruidae > Grus > Grus americana. Next base: position 121,814,891 of record NC_072853.1, on the reverse strand, counting down.
TAACCTTGGCCCTTACAAATCCATGTTGAGGTGATGTCAGCAATATTGCATAGGATTGTATTCTTGGCATGAAATAGCTGAAATTATTGTACTCCTTAAAGCATTTCTTATCAAGAAGGATGGAGATGAAAGGTGGACATTTACCTATGAAGGGCTAGCTTTATTGATTTAGACCATAATGCTTCTTCATCAGAAGTTGCTAAGTATCAACACTCAAATAAATAAACATGAGTTGCTACTGAAATAATAGCAAATCATTTGAACTATTGTGTTACGTGGTCTCTTCTATGACTAGGCAACTTCACTTCCAAAGGGATTTTAGCACTGGCAAGGCCTGCAAGACCACATCTAGGAGATCAGGTACAGTTGGAAAGACAGTTAAAAAGACATGTCCAAAGTCCAGTTGTGCTAATTTCTGTAATTCCTCTTAAAGTAGAATAATGACAGCACTTCCTCTCCTGAGACTGATAGTACATTGTCAGATTAACCCATCCTACAGACTGAGGTTCCTGTGACCTTTTGAAAAAATCATAGAGAGAAGAAAGATACCATTTATCAATTCAAAATAGATAGTGGCAAAAGCAAATGGTCCTGGCTCCATCTCTCTTTCTCTATATTTAGCTGAAGTCATGTCCATGTCAAAACCAGGTAATTTCTCTGTGCTCTGGTTATGGCAGCTAGAGCTCTTGCCCTCATCCTATAGGGAGCCCTTGACTTCAAAGGACATAGCAATTCTGCTAGCTCATATGGAAATAAAGGTTGTAAGATGTAGGATGATCATAAAGCCTTTTCTTTAGGAAGATGAGAATTAAAAGGATATATGGATTCAAAAACCTATAAATTAAGGCCCAAATAGGTAAGAACATGTCCTCCATTCTCTAAACTACTAGTCTTGATAGCATTTGAATCAAGAATTACAGGAAGACTAGCAAAATTCTGTAATACCCAGAACTATTGAGCTGACCGAGGACATTTCCAGTACTTCTTGGAAATGGAGCTCCCCTATTCTTTCCACTCTAAGGCATTCTCAGAGCTTCTCCTGGCTGCTTTTCAGGAAGCAGCAAAAGCTGAAGCAGATATGAAACCTACTTCTTGTTCAGAAGTTTTGAGCCATATGCACTTAAGATTAAAATGGATGCGATTAGTAAATTACTGTTTGCTGTATGACAGCTTCTTCACTTGTGAAATTAATACAGAAGTACTTCTACAGTACAGACCACCTCCTCCAGGGCAGAAGAGGTAAATGAACAATACAAACACACGTGTTATACTTGTAAAAAGACAAGAACATTTGCTACTGATATAAGCAGCCCTTCATGAGAATCTTATATTATACTCTCTAATATCCTGGTGGAAGGATTATTGTGCATAATATCCATTTATGCACCAAAAAAATGATAACTCCTCTTTTCTTGGTAAAGGAAGATGTGGATCAAAACCACCTTAGTCTGTAAGTTAAGACCCTTCAAATAAGTACATGAAAATCTCCTTATGACAAATGAAAGCCTAATTTTCACTTCACTTTTCACACTTCACTGTTTGGAAAGATGCAAAGACAGGATATATTAAGCTGCACTATGTGGTGGGTAGCCTATCTCCAGAGCAATTACTGAGTTGTCTTCTCTTGTATGGCTATTTGCCCTCATCTCTGAACTACTGGTAGGATGGAGGTGAAGGACAACAAATATATTAAACTGTAGTGAGAAATACAAGCTGCTGTTGCTTACTCTTACATGTTTTAGTCACCAAAACTATTTGGTCACAGATGTGAACCAAATGGGTTTTGAGTCCTCTCAACTCTTCATTCTAACTACCACACTCAACCTTACTGTATGTACTAAAGTATAGTCTCTATTGATTTATATTGTTCCCTTTCTGACCACACATTCAGTAATATGAATATTGTAAAAAAGCCATTAGCTGAATTGCAGCTGTCTTTGTTGGTCTGGCTGTCTGGTTGATGTTTCACTATGATTTGAATACCAAATCTCTGTAAAGATGACCATTCTCCACCATGAGGTGCTGTAGTCATTAATGACTGTCTCAAGCCTTAAGAAGAATCCTATTTTCTGCAGAATTGCAGGCAAGAGTACAATTACTTAATAATTATTTACCTGATGCTTTAGACAAGTATCTCTGAACAAAATGCTAGGAGATTTTCATAACCATAGCTTGCATTATCAAAAGCAGACTAAGCACTCTAAACAAACTTTCTTCTTTATTTCAATGAAGTAACTGCCACTTTGGAGAGTACAAACACACTCCTACTCTTCTTGAGCATGTCATTTTATAATGAAGTATCTTTCTGGAATGTAGTCCTAAGTATTTTTGTTATCAGAGAAAACACAGAGGTTCTTGATGATGATAGGACTTGACTGCTCAAGAAAGATACCAAATATCCTGAAATAACCATGATAAATTTTAAAAGAACTGCATTGCTGAGATAGAAGGATGCTACAGACTCTTATCCGTTCAAAACAAATCCTAAGACAACTGGAAATACTATAGGAATGGTCATAGAACAGTATGATTTTGAGAGGTTTCTAATAATAAAATCTAACACTTTTGAAAATGAGCTCTTCTGTCAGGAAATGATTGGGATGGTCCTGAAACTACTCTTTCTGTTCTTCTCAGAGATGTTTTTGTTTTCCGCCATGTGCTTACATGTGTGTTGAGCCCTAGTAAATTTTGCTGTGACAGGATCACTCAAGAATTCCCTAAGTCTGAGTAAGTGTGTATGAGGGAGGAAGGAGGGGGAACACAGCTGGACCCCCCATTCTCAAACCAATCTTTCATCTATATGCTAAGCAACTGATGCAGAACTGATAGCAAGCTAACACTGCAAATGGAAAGGAACTCAAGACATCCATATGTTTCATGATGTATAATTTGTAAAGTTATTCCATCATGTTTTAAGGAAGATACAAGCGTGAGAAATTATCTTGAAGACTAATGGCATAATCTTAGCCTAACAAAAGCATGCAGTAGAAATGGTAAACAGCCTGAGAAGGAAAGCAGAAAGAAAAGAACTAAGCTTCTGCATACCCATGTGATGTCCCAGTAACCATTAGCAGAGCCTGAAGGATCAGTCTCAGAAGCCATCTTAAATATAGAAGCAGCTGAGGAAGTATAATTTTAAAAATAGCATAATCTTAATAAAAATACAATTTCCATAATGTTTGGTTATTTTGTAGTTTCATAATGATTTTTCCATTATGAAAATCTATGCTTATAGATTCTATTGCTTTTAAATCTTGTCCGATGACAAAAGTAGTTCTAGATAATCTGGTGAATGTTAACCATATCATTCCATAAATCAGATCCAATCTTTTTGCATAGTGGATGGGCAGCTCCCCCAAGTGTTTACCAACCATTGGGTTGCGTGGTTTTCAACAATCTTTGGCAGTCCTCTACTTTGATACAACAGCCTAGTCCTAGATGGGTAATGAAATGTCTCAGTATATACTAGATAGAGCCTTTGACAGTCAGCAAAATAAAGGCATGAAAAACAAATGTGATGGGAGAGACAGTTTGTGGAAGCACCACAATCTTCCCTTGCAATGAAACATATGAGACAAAAGGGACCAGGTGTTTCCCTAAGTGCATTAATTATTAGCAGCAGGGCATTGTGGAAACACCTCAAGGTGAATTTAAGTGTGAAAAAAATCTGCTAAACAGAGAAAAGTAGATTTGTTCCAGGTTAGCAGCATTTATGGAAGAGCAAGCATGAAAAAAACTTTGTAAAAAGACTGGATCCCAGATTTTTTGGTACTGTACAGAAGCTATTTTCATGGGATGATCTGCTGTTTGGAGAATACTTTAGACATATTTATGTCACATGTATGCAGAGAGCAGTGGAGGTCTTGGTTTATCTGCAGACATCTTCAGACATAATTATTCACATGTTAAACTCTGTTTTGGTTAAAAAACTCCTTGAGGTATCTGGAGTTAAGAGGGATTTCCAAGTAGCGAGTAAACTACAGGCAAATTGTTCTGTAGCGGTGGCAAACCCATGAGAGCACTAGCTTACCGCCAACAGTGGCAAACCCTCCAAAGCCAGATCCAGGTGACCCAACTGCTGCAAGGCAGGGTAAGCTGCCAGTTGTCTTAGGAACTGATAACGCAGGGTGCGGAGAAGCAACATCCCCTCTCCTGGCAAGTGCTGACTGGAGTATCCCTGGCATGCTTTATAAAAAGTAGGCAGTCTGTCTGAATCTTAGGAGTCTCTCCACATTTACTTCTCTCTCTATATCACCTTTAACTACAGCCCTGTGGACATTAAAGGCTTGAGTCACAACTTCCTACTGATTGCTGGGAGCAGTCTGCCACCTACTGCCTATACAAGCTCTCTGTGTTTGCAGCTTTCCACCTAAACCGTAAGAAAGGTTGTTTTAAACGGGATTTAGCCCTCTTCCATGCTTCAGAATCTGGGGCCAAATTCATCTCGGATGTTAAAAGGCCAGTTCTGCCCCTCCAGATCTAACCTCTTTTTTTAAGGAGTAGAAAAGAGATTATTAACAATTTTCTTCTAGATAACACAGGCAGGAAGATGATAGGTAGGTTAGTGTCAAATGAACATATCTTGCTGCCTCGGAAAATATAAGACTTTACTACAGTCTTGACTCAGGGATTAATCAGCAATTTTTTTTCACAGACAAAAACTACTATTTGGCCATATTCAATGTCTAAACTTCAGAGGATGATTACATTTTTCTGATCTTCTGTTAGTCTGTGTTCATCTTAACCTGTGCTAAGTTCCTGTAGTCAGCTAATGCAACAGAACCCATAAATGGAAGAACATGAGGAGAAATATCTTTGGTCAGTCTAGCTGTTGATTACAGGCTTAGCTTTGCTATACTCAATTTCCATGCTGACCACAGACTTTCCACCAGCATTTTCTCACTTTTTGTTGATTACAGTGATGAATCCATCCCATCATATCTGGCCACTCAGTCTGACAATGGGAATTTCAGCTGAGAATTTTTCAGCATTTTGTCATCTGAAGTCAAATTCTGTTGTCACACACAGATGCAAGCTTTCAGTCAGAAATCAATGAGATATACTTGTTCTAGAAGCAGATTTCTCTGGCCTAGCAAGCTTGAAACTTTGGAGTTTTCTAATTTAGGGAAAATCTAGAACATAAAAATTCTAAAATACCCCAAACTATTACTAGAGAAGATTGCAGTAATTTGAGAAATGTCTCATGGCAAGGAAATTCCTACCTCCAAGTTTTCCTTCAAGATCTTGTACTAGTTTAACTACTGAAAATCATGTTATACTGAAAGCAAGTTAACTGTTGCAACAAATTTATACTGCTTTTAAGTAGTAAAGCACATTTAAAAACACATTTCTTGAGGAGCTGAAGTTAATGATCAGAAACTGATTACTAACTTTGTGTTGCCTTTTGTAATACAGAGCAATGCTGCCTGAAGTACATTCAGACAACGCATGATGAAAGGACACACAAGAGTATATATGATGCAAAAATAGCCAAGGGAATGTGAAGATACACAATATACCTGTAGCCACCTCCTGGAAATCCTCACCTGTGTCATTACTCATCACACATCCATAGTTCCAGTGACTCTGATTGCTCACACTGAGAGTACTTGTATAAGCAAAGGCTTGCAGAGGTAGGTTCTCCTAGCTGATAAAGGCATGAGCAGTGAAGCAAAGAACTGGTAAGATACAAACATCTTAAATTTTGTGCAGGGGTATTAAGTCTGTCTAGGAACTTGAGAGGAGGAAATAAACCCCTCCAAGGGAAAAAAAATACCCCACAATGAAACAGTACTATTCTGTATTGGGATGCCTGAAGCCAATAGCTATCAGGAGCTGAAAGTAAAAGGAAACAGAATCCCATGTGATGAGCTTGTTACAAGTTGGAACATTGTCAAATCTAGCTTCAGGTTTTTTAGTTTTGCTTTTAATCAGCAAAGTCCATGCTGTGCCCCTGTTTACTGGTTGAACTAAAATTTAGGGCCACGACTGAACAGTTTGTCTCTTATCTGCCAAGTGCTGAGTCATCAGTCTGTGCTTCTGTCAAAAGCTGTGTAAGTGTTCCTAAAAAACTGAATGCACCAGGTCTCTAAACACTGGTCAGAGAGAAAAACAAGTTATATTCAAAGACATAATTGCTAGTCACTTTTACAGAAGAAAAGAACAGAAAATAAATAAATAAATACTTCAATTTATTTTCATGACTACGAAAATGCTTAATTTCAAACGCAAGAAACTAACAATTCAGTTTTAGGCTATTTCTGTATAGAGTATGTCCTACACCTTTCTTGACTTCAATCTTACTTGTGCCTAGAAAAGTTTTCTTGTAAGGGCCAGGTCACTGCAGGTCATAAGATTCACAGTGGAAGTAATTAAATCAGTATATCTGGTGTTACGCAAATAATTACTGCTTCCTAAAAGATACAGTTTGAACATGCTCAGTACTTTTTTTGGTAACAAATCACTTATTTTGCAGATTGTGTGGATCAGTATCAGTAAAAGCTTGAGCAATTATGACATTGGTTTATACACTCATGAATTTTATTCTTGACACTCCAGTAGTGGAAGAGAAATAATGAACAATGAATTGTCAAAACGGAATTTGGACCAAGAGCAGAAACAAAAGAATTCTGCACTTGTACGACAGAGAACATGTTCCTTTTCATGGCTGCTATAACATCACCTCAATTGGGGGACAGTTCAAGCATTTTTAAACTTCTTAGTCTACCCTCCTCTGAAGTGGATAGCATTTACTTGCTGGCCAACTAATTAAACGAGCATACTAGCTAATTTCAGTTCACTGTTAAGTAATTTAGCAAATAACTAATTAATGAATATAATCCAACCCTGTTTTATTAGTCTAATACAATAATAATTCAATATTTTCCAGAAATAGGGAGGTGTAAATAGGGATATACTCAAGTTTCTTTTCTTGCATATCTCTCTGCTCTACACTAAAAACAGGACAGCAGAAGTTCAGGGAAATTTGGCCAAAACCCCAAGCATTAATAGTATCATTACAAACTAGCACCAATTAAGATTACATACGTGTCCATATGCTTATGCTTAAAAACAACACCATATGCCTTATATACCATTTGATGGTCACAATCTGTATCAAAGCAAACCAAAAAGAGTAGGAATATGGATAATATACTGCCTGAAATGGATGCTAGAAGTGGTGTTAACTTACTGTGTGCATTTCTGCCTTGCTTGTTGTGCTTTCTCTGATTCATATACTTCTGTTTCCATTAATTCAGCCAAATGACCCAGTGATCTGATTACAGATGATCTTAAGCATATTAAAGGCAAAATACTTTTTCGTCATCAGAAGCAAGACTTCTGAAAGCTGAAATGCTGGTATCTCTGCAATACCGAGAAATTGGTAAGAGACTCAATGACACAGTCATAATGAGAAAACTGAAACCAGCATCAGCATGAGGGAAATGAAGGTGAAACTGTAAAGACCTAGGAAAAAAAAAAATCTACCAACCCAAAAGAAAAGAGAAATTTCCAAAGTACTGCTTCTGCTTATTACAGAAAAAGGGATAGAGCCTGAAAATTATGCTGACTGATGCTCTTTTTATGACTCACTGTCTGGCATTCTTACAGTGTAGATGTCATTCAATAACAGGGAAAAGGCAAACTATTAGCTTCTCTATGTCCGTAGTTTGCAATGCAGGAGTTTAGCATTATTGCAGTATAATGCTGCACTCTCCTGTTGTTAACATGGATGTAATCTGATTATCACTGTAAATAGCTCATAACATGAGCTTCATAAGCACCTGTGCCCATCTCCTCTGAGCCTTCTTCCAAGGAGAGGGTGTGTTGCCTGGTGATATTGCCCACCCTCTTTCAGACCAGCCCTCGTGACCACTGGTATTGCACAGTGAGCTTCATACATTCATTGTACGAATGACCAGACCTCTTGGCTGTGCACAAGGAGGGTGAGAATGGGAATGCCAGTGAGCCTACCTCTGTGGGTTAACAACTCCATCATTTTGCTCCACAGGCTCCACCATGTCATCATTTGCATGAGCACCAGCAATGATTCACGTGCCAAAGACAATGTCCTAGATGTCCCATTTCTTAATCTGCTGCCTTTTCCTGCCAAGCTGAATGATCTGGTCCATGGTTCAGCAAAGATCCTCCTCAGTTTGCTACCCAGAGGACAGCAGCCACTCACCTCTGTCTGTCTGGATCCTGCTTGCTCCAGGTCTCCTTGGTGCTACAGGAACAAGGAGGTCAGTGACTTGTGGGCCAGTTGGAGCTTGTGGGCCCTGTAGTACCAAGGACATTTGGTGGCTGCCTCTCCTAACCTACAGGCTCTGGTCTATCCAACAGGTCTGAGATGGCAGGAAGGTTTAATGGTTTAATATGAGATTTACTTACTTGTAGATATTTGACATTACACTGGATTTTTTTTTTAGAAGAGTGATATAGCTCTATGCCGAAATCACAACACAAGCATGATATAACAATTGTAATATTCAGCGGAATCACAATACAAACTGATTCCCCGTGCCAGTCTCTACATGCTCCACTGTCACAAAACGGGAGGTTCTGTCCTAATTAGAGTTCCCAAACAATGGATTGAATAAAAATATAGTCTGGAAATGGTTAGATGGCCTGCAGAGTGAGGCATTCTTAGTATTTTTTTTTCCTCCTAGCAGTTTGCATTCTGCTACTTAATTTCTAAGAATGAATGTTGTATTTTTTTCCATGTTAAGTCCCAGCTCTCATTTTAGCCAGTACTTCTGAAGGACAAATCTTGTACTTCACTAAAATCAAGTCCTGAAACTTGTCAGAGGGAAGAGGAGAGCCTACCTGATGTCGGTCGTTATTTGGAGATTCAGAGTCAAGGACTCTAGGGTAATTGTGCATGACCTTTCAGATCTGAGACCTGTCTGCATCAAGGAGGAGGCACAGCCCGCTTGAAACATCTCCAGGATCACGGCCTTTTCTGGCTCCATCAGGAGTTTCAGGTTTAAATGACAATTGAATCGGATGTACCTTGTGCCATCAGTGTGTGCCATGCCAGCTCTGCTGTGCAGGGACAGGGTGGCCTCGTGTGCCATCCTTCATGGTGGGAAGTTACACCAGGATGTAAAGACTATATTACCACGTGTAATATAGTCTAAAATAGCATTGCTGATGATTTTTAGGCATTCTGACTGAAGTGAGGTGAAAGCAAAACCACTGCAGTTAATTTTCAATTTTCCATGGTAAAAAAGGGATGGAGGGAGACAGCAGCCTAGATAAGAAGTATATACTACAAACCATATATACATGAAGCTATACGAACCTTTGAAATACTTGTAAACAGCTTCCGTGGAGAGCAGGGGTAGATTTTGAGCAGCAGCATCCAAAATGTGGAGAGCAGCAGGTGGCGTGCATCCCGTTTTCTGTGCCATGGTGCTGGAGCCAGGGGTCTCTGGTGAAATCTCATGATGAAACAGTCAAATGCTTTGAGAAATTGAACACAGCTCAGCAAAGCAGATCTGAACTAACGTGGAATGCCTGTCTGCCAGTAAACAGATAATGGCACTCTGTTGTTTAATTGAATTTTCATGAAACTGAAATATGTTTTTGTAAAATCCACCATGAAAATGTGTTCTGCTTGTAGAGCCTGCATATAGGGGATTAAGCTATTGTCAGGGGTGGGAGTGTCTATCAGGTACATAGATAATGCTTGAGATTAAATTGTTATAAAAACAATATAACTTCCACATATTATGCAACTTAGATTTTGTAGCCAGAAGTCTTTTCATTGCTACTGCTGTTATTGGTAGTGATCTTGTTCTTAGACGGATTAGAGTTGGGGAACACTAACAGGCCACGAAATGTTCTCGTTTTTGCAAAACCACCTTACTGCTGTATCATGCATGCAGGGTTAGTCTGCATTTCTCAGCTACCAGTCATTCTAAATGGTAAAGAGCATACTACTGGACTATGGGAGGGATTTTTTTAAAAAAAAGGAAAAACGAAAGAATCCTTCTGATTCACATTCTTTCTCACAAGGGTATAATTTCAATGGCTTGGCCTGCAAGTTATCTCATTATAATCTCCTCTGCTCTTCTCTGTGCTTCATGAACAATTTTTCATGGAGGAAAGGCTGGATATTCTCAAGAACATTCTTACTCTTTGAAAATAGGAAGAATTTTCTGATTCTCTGAGGTACTGTGGGCAAGGTTGATAATTCCTGTTTGTTGCTTTGTTCACAATTATTTCCACTAGGCATTACAATCTCACTCTTATTTCTAATTCTGAGATTTGACCCCTGGCTAGGGAATCAGAGGATTAGTACTTACTTTTCCTCTCTATGCTGTACAGGTTGCAGTGGGAAATCAAGCACATATGTAACTCTCACTGATGAAAACTGCAGTGCCTAAGCAGAGAACCTGTTGCTTGGTTTTCAGAGGTCCTTTTGGTTTGGATGATGAAATTCAAATACCTGGAAGACACTGCAGCTATAGATATGTTCCAGGAATCTCCTTGTGATTCCCTGAGTAGTTCTACCAAAAAATCCTTCTGACTGAATTTTCCTACTGTCCCACTAATTCACTCTGCTTCTGAAAAACTTTGAACAGTGTTCAAAATCACTTGTCTGGAAGGCATTTCTTCTTTTTTGTTACCTTAATTGCTGAACATAAATCTTGGCCACTCTGTCAACCTCCAGTTTCTCAAATTAGTAGCACTCCTATTCCTGAGCTGCTATTTAAATGTAACTTAGCCCTTTCCACAAGAATCAACCTTTAAGAAATAAATTGACAAAGAAATTGATGATAGCCTTAAATGTTTCAATTTCATAAGGTAGGAGCACGTTCTCAAGTATGTAAGGCATATAAAACATGACATGACATGGTGTCACATAGATCAATACATTGAATAAGCCTGCAATGTACACTATGATCTGTTTTGGTTCTACTGTCCATAAAAAGAGACAGGGAGAGAACCAAATAGGAATTTTGCTTTTTTTACAGGAGGAGTGTGTTTTTGCTAAGAGATACATGATTTTTAAAGCTTGTTCTAGGATACTTGGAAATTATACACAAGAATATACAGAAAAAGAAACATTAATGTACTTTCAACCAGTCAAATACTAGAAGCAGAAGGATGTTGTGAAAAGAAATTAATTCATGTTCCTGGAACACTCAGTGTACTGAAGAGTGTCACAGAAATGTCAATATGGAAATTAATAAATCTGGAGCTTGAATAATATGTTGATTCAATGAGTCCTTTCATCTTGTGGAGCAAATAAGGCAAAGTTCCCATGGAAAAAAATGGTACATAAGCATGCAACTATTTGCAAAGACAATCCCAATCTTCTGGAATTTTCTAACTCCTAAAGTCTTTTGGTTTTACAGTGTCAATATTGCATAGCTGTTTATGTATGTAGATGTATAATTCTCTAGCTTTATTAAAAAATCCACATAATTATGATGTGGGATTATATCATATACCATATCCAGATCTGCAACACAGATTTCTGACAAAAGAACTAACAGTAACTAGCAACAGAATTAAATTGACTAATCTCCACTAGAGAGAACGTTAAATACATTTGGGCATTAGATTTCTCAGCTGGAGTCATCCTGGAGAAACCGTGGGTTTCTGCATTTTAGCAGACTATTGTGGACATTGCTTCATTTGCCCTGTCTTTTTCAGCCTGTTGCTCTGCTAAGCCCTTTCTCTCCCTCCTTGAGATTCTACATTTGAATCTTCCTAGCATCCTATGTCAACTCAGCTCCTATTCCTCATGGTATTTCTCAGCTCAGTCCCTGTCGCCTTCCCTAGCCATTCCCGGTCTTGCCTCTCAGCTACTCATATCGTTAACAGTGTTTTCCTATGCCAGATTTATGTGTTCCTCTCCTTAGTCTTCTCCTTTTACCTTCCTCCTTCTGTGGGTTGTCTGTACCAGTCGTCTTGAGGAAAAGTCCTCTTCTCCCTACACAAGTGCTTCTTACATTCATAGCATTTTTTTTTTTTTTCAAATTTTCCAAAATCATAGCCTCACAACTCTTCCTATCTTCCCACTTCTCAGGCATAGCTTCTTGAAGCTAACTGGTCACTCCTCCCCTCTCAGCTGTTCTAAGATCTTTATCCAACCTATGATTCCCATATGCAAAACCCACTCCTATGACATTGGCCTCAACTAGCACCTGCTCTCCAGTTCCGGTCTTCCTTTCTTATGCTCCAATTTCTTCTTCCCCTAGGCCCCTTGCCTTTCCCACAGTCTACTTCTTCTTCAATGCCTCTCTGTGTTTTAGGCCATTCCACTGCATGGGCTGTGTGTCAACAGTGGGAAGACAAAAAGACTGGGACACATTCAGTACCTTCTATCACAGAAAAGCCAGATACTTCAAAGAGCACTTTACCTTAAGCAGGCTTGCAATACTAAGATGAAGCATCCTCAGGATGAACTAAGTATTTGGAAATATTCATTGTCATATTTTATCAAGGTTTCCACTGAACATGTGTGAACGTAGTTTTTTCAGATGTACGCAATCTGGCTAAATGCAGTCAAAAGAGAAGGCAGTTAGGGACTTTCTCTATGAAATGGTTGCTATTTTCTTTTACATGCAATAAACAATGTATTACTCCTTTACTTCTTCCTTTGAAAAAATATAACCACGCATTTTTAAACAATGTAATTCTGTTAATAATTATTATGCCATTGTCCATTGCTATTAAGGTCCATGAAAAGACTCATTGTACTATGAATGACATGTGAGTTATTAAGTAAATCTATTACATTCACTGTACTTACACTAGATATACCCATATAAACTACTAAGGCTGGATTGCAACTAATATTGAAACCTATCCATTGGAAGGTAAAACAGTTAAAAGATAATCTGTAGATTATCTTCAAAAGACACACCAAAAAGACTGAATTATACAGGGCTATAGGTAGATGAAGTGATCAAAAGTTAATACATGTATGTCGAAGTCAAAATGAAAGGATTATCCAAACAGAAGAGCTTATTGTAGCCAAAAGGAATGGTATGAATATGAATACATTTTAGCATGAATCACTGTATTGGAGATGCTTCTTATTAATAATTCAACAAAATTCAGTAACAGTATCATGAAGCTCATTAGCTTAGGCTGCAATTATTATCAAGCTATTAGCTGAGATAACAAACACGTTATCATTTAATGAGTCTATCAGGAAATAAAGAATTATTAATAGGTAGCATCCAGAAGTTAACCTTTTAATTAATCTCATAAAGAAGATAAATTATCAATATTATCTGTATTTATTTTTAGACAAAATATGTCAAGATACATAAAAAATTGATGTGAGCTTTGAACTGCTGGCAAATTGTCAGCATAGTCTTAATGCACCTTTGGGATAACAAAGAGTAGAACAAAGACTAATGCAGTAATGTGGGTCTGATTCCCAGAAGGCCTTCCATGTAACCTGTATTTTGGCATCTGCAACAAATTAGGAGTAAAAGTGACAAGATACACACGAGAGTTTTTCAAAAGCATTTCACTTTATTGGTTTCAGATGGGTCTTGTACACTTACCTCCCCCTTGTCCCTTTGAAGACTTTTCTGTTATCCTCTATCAGTCAAATCCTATAATAAGGCATCAAAACGTTATTGTTATTGTTATCTGGTGACCTATAAAATAAAATTACTAAGCATATATTCCCTCTTAATTATCCTAAATTTATACTAAGCTGTGGTGTACCACTTAGATACAATCTTTAAGAAGACTGGATAGATCCCTATCACTTTATGGCAAAAAAACAGTAGTCCATCTCAGAGTGGATGGTCCTGCACCCTCCTACACTATAAATGTTATGAGTAAGAAGGTGAAGTAACTACTCCCAATTCTACCAGGGACTTATTTTCTTGTAAAACAAGGAAGGGTGGAGGAATCTCTCCTTTCTCCAGAAAGTTGACACAAAATTCTGTCCCATCATTAGAGATAGTACTGGGAAAGGGAGTTAATTTGTCCTTTGCTCGCTGCATGCAGGCTGAATAAAAACTTGTTCTTTGTATTGCTATAAACCTGATTTAAAAATAACAGGAGCTCTGCTATTATAGGTTGTATTTACAATCATTGTATTTACTGTTGCTGTACAGAATCCTAGCATTGGCTCTCCACTGTATCAAGGTACCATAGTGTGCTTGAAAAATTCAGTCATCCTAAACCACAATCTTTCAGATTAGGTGCTGATCACAGAAATAGTCCAGTGGAATGTTAATTATTTAGTAGTGGACTGGAACTCTTCATTCCTTCCGGATTTCAGTAATTGGATGGTAAGGAGAGACCTTGTCTCTAGACTGGAGGTGTCCTGAACTCTTCTGCAAATGACAGTATTTAAACTGACAAGGTCAGATTGACATTTGCAGTACTTCTTCAGATGAAAGATCTAGAAGTAATGAAGATGGGTTCACTTCTCCAAAGTGGATTGAAGCAACTTAACATTTTATCTTTCAGGAAGGCATCAAAACTGTGCTTTGTTGTTATTATTTTAATAAGAATGGCTCTAATATGGCTCCTGACTCTGTAAGTGATTGGGAAAACTAAGGGTGAAACCCTACCCACATGAGAGCCAATAATAATACTGCCATCGACGTTTATTGAGTGAGGATTTTGTTCACCTTTTTAATAGGTTTTGAAAATAAAATTGTAAACTTTAAAAGTGTAAGATAGTGTTTAAAATACAATTTTTGTATTCCAGGCTTTCCACAAACCTTTAGGTAAACAGAAAAGGCTCTATCTCTAAAAATGCCCAGTAGTATCATCTCACAAGAAAAAATTACCAACAAAACTAGAATGCTGTTATCTGCACAGAACTATAATTTCACACATGCTTTACAATTAAACAGTTATGAAATCCTGATCTACTTTAATTTCTGAAAGATATTTTACCATGTTGCACAACATAATTTCCATAACTTCCTGTCTGAACTGTTAAACACACCTTTCTTGTTTTCTTTTTCTCTGAATAATAATTTCAAAACGATTATTCCACTTCCTCTCATATTTTCTCATTTTTAATCTGCATCCTCCTTTCATCATTCTTCTGCATCGTAACCAAAGTTAACATGACTGCTTACACAAAAGCATGTCCAAAACCAGAGATAGTTTATAAAGGAAAATAGACAGGTAAACACATAGCTTATTATTGAAATACTAGCTTGAGCTGAATAAATATGCTGAAATATAATCTATGTTGTCTGATTAAAATCTGGCTATGAAAATATTGATTCATAGTTTGTTACACCAATTTCATTATGCAAATGTCATTCCTTGGTCTCAAGTAATAAACATCTAACAAGCTGTCCCTTTACTTGCTGTGTTTTACCTATCTATATTAACAACACAGAAAAAGTACTAAGACAAAATATAAACCCCCTGAACAAAAAAATCCTCCAAGCGAACTAATCAACAAGAACAGAAAAAAAATCTCTCCAAGCCCCTCCAATACCTCTTCTATGCACTCAGCCAAAGAAACTCTTCCGAATCATATCACCTCCCTCTGAAATTAGATTTCTACAATTCCTAGTATGTTAATAAAACATTAAATCTTTTTCCCCCCTCAAAGTTCTGTGACCAAAAGTAATTTATCAGCTTCCCCAAAGTAATTATTTTCCCATTAGTGCTATTTTACCATGGTGCCCTAGATTCAGAGAACTAGAGCTATCAAAAAAATGACTTATTAGTATTTAAATATCTTATGTAAAATATAAGACATGAAGGATAGTTTATGTGACAATGAAAAGGATATTAAAAAATAGCAATATACCGCCTGTGATTTTAATCTTATTTTTTTTCCAGGATAATTAGTTCCAGTTATAATTTGTTCCTCAATTCCCTCTTCATTTGCAGACTTTAAGAACATTATTTTAAAGGAAAGGCATGGTAAGCTCATGTGTTCTAATGTGAGTCATATTTCAAAATATTTACATCAATCTTTAGGCATTTGAAGGAGATCATGGCAAGCTGTTACAATGCTGCCGTAGTGTACAACATCTTAGGCAAATCTTATGTCTGGTACAGAATATGGGAAGTTGACGGAGAGCGTAAGAGTCCTGTAACGACTCTTGAGGGTGGTTAGCCAACCGCATAAATCAGTGGTTCAGCAACATTAATATGGGAATTAGCATTGTTTGTACGATCACACAAATAATATGCATAATTTAAAAGTGTACTTTGTTTCTTGATTGTTCAATGTGCCTTTCATGGCTTGATGACGTATGCTCTCAAAAGGGAGAGTAGAAGTCAGTGACATTTTGTTTGTAATTAAAGCACCTCTCTCATTTGCTACATACTTCTGTGATGAGCATGAAACCAGTACCGGACCTCAAAACTGCAGTACTGGGATGCCAAAGGCACGGAAAACTGGCAGCGCTGCGGCTGGCCGTACCCCCAAAGCTCCACAATCACAAGACTCCAGGAGCTGGGCACTTGGGAAACTACCAACTAGCCCCAAATTAGTTGAGCTAGTCTAGACCAACCGACTAAACTGTTAAAACACATCAGGGAGCAAAAAGACGAGCAGAGCGATTCACGGCCCTCAGCAACTCCCCCCTAAAACCACCTCACCACACCCCACCGCCGCCACAGCCCCAACCTCTCCCCTCATCGCCTCCTCCCGCCGCGCTCGAGTCCACCCCGTGCCAGCCCCGCCCACCCGTCCTCCTCTCCCCGAGGCCTGAGGTGACGGGAAAACGAGGGTGGACGTTGCCCTCCACGGCTTGCGCATGCGGACGGACCCACCCTTACCCCCTCCGCACCCGCCTCCCTCCGGTTCCCGGCAGGGCAGGGGACGGGGCAAGGGGCGGGAGGAGGGAGGGTGAGGCAGCTCCGCGGGCAGAGCCAGTGCGGCCGCAGGAGGTGGGGGGAGGGAGGGAGTATATCAGCTGACCGCGTCCCGTGACGGCCTCCGGCTTGACGGCGACTGCGTCGAGAGGGCGGTCTCGGTGCTGGAGCTAAGATGGCGGCCTCCAGCGCCAGACTCTGAGGGAGTTGGAGAGGTGTAGCGGCTGCTGCCTGGCCAGGTGGAGGGTGAGGGGCGAGAGCTTCGCTCAGTGGCCCTTCACCCTTATTGCCGGCAGCGGCGGGAAGCGCAGTGCTGGTGGGGGCAGGTCCGGGCAGCTCAGGCTCCCCGGCCAGGTAAATCCCAGCGGCGGGAGAGGTGAGGAGGCGGCGGCCCCCGCCTCCTTCCACAGCCCCGGGCGGGGCCGTTAGGCACCGAGGTGCTGCTCGAAGTCGGCTGGGTGGGTGGCGGGGGGGAGTGGTGCGCCCGGCCTTTGGGGTTGTGAGGGAGCGGGGGCAGGGCTGGGGGCAGCGCTCTCTGCCGCCTGGGGGCAGATGCTTCCGCCGGCAAAGCCTCCAGCGGTGGAGGGGTGAGAGGCGAGCGTCGGGGGGGCGCCCGTGGCCTGGGGCGGTGAGCAGCCGGCCCGTGCGGGCCTGATCCCCAGGTGTGGTACCTGTGTTATTAAAAGCAGCTCTCAAGCCCGTCTCTTCCTGTATCTCCGAGCACAGGAGAGGGTGGGTTTTTCTCTAGCCTCGGTCCCTGCCTGGTGCTTCATTGAACGTGCACTGCACCTGATGTAGCTTTTGTAGCTGCAGGGTAGAATTTGTCCTCTTTCCTAGATCAGTACTGGCATGTCCATTAAGAGAAGATACATTATTTTTCTCCTCCTGGCTTCAGATCAAAATATGCCCATCATAAGATGCTTTGGGAAATAATTTATGAAGAGTGAGAGAGATGAGGAAGAGACTTGTTCTCACAGAGATGACTTTTTTTTTTGAGTGGTAATGGTATGGCTGAGGAGCATAGGCAGAACTAAATGTATCTTTCAGAAAATCTACCCTTAATGTGCTTATTTTTCCAAGAGTTTTTTTAATTTCTCACATGGATGCTTTTTACTTGTATTTTGTTTTCTGAAAGTCAAAACAAGTAAGGCATACTAAATGGCTTTCTGTCTGTAGTGAGCTGCCAACAGTCTTTGGGATAGATTTTCCTGTCAAGTGGTGTGGAGCTTGCACCTTGTAGTTGTGTCTCTACTGAGGGCCAAACTCTGGACTGTAAAAATATTGTCTTGGTGCTTCAGTTGGGGGGGAGGAGGGTTTCTTTCTGTTTTCAGCTTAGTGCTCTCAAGCTGAGGGAACATTTGACCATGTTGCTTGGGGGGGGGGGCGGTGAAATAGGCATATAAGTTTATTTGGAATCTTCCTATTAATGCACTTATTCTCTGCTGTGTGGCTGCTTTTGAAGTTAGTGTAATCTGAAATGTATTTTCCCTTTTTCTCTCATGTTCTTTCACAAATAAGATCTATGGCAGTGAGACAGAGAAGATGAAGTTGAGTAGATAGCTGCTTTGTTTCCTATTACTTAGCACTGACTAAATAATACTGTATTCAGAAAATATTCCTTATTTTAGAACTTAAGTTTTTTGATGTCAAAGCCTTTTCTTCTTGATAAGAGAAAATTGTCTACATAGGCCACTTGCATGTAGTGAGATACGTAGGAAGGGAGAAAGGCTGTTGAAGCGACTGCTAGTGACTCAAGCTTCATTTTTGAATTGAGTTGGGAAGATGCTGTTCAGTTTGCCATGGCTCAGTTCAAAATAACAGGACCAATATTATAGGTGTAAAAACTAAGCTTGGCTCTAGCCTGCTGCAGTTGATAGATATGCATCTTGGTCTAATTCCTGCCTGCTATAGGCAGCCATGTGCCAGAACACTTAAGCAGAAATTACTGACTCCTTTCCATTGTTACTGATGGTTTTTTCCACTTACACCAAATTTCTCAGTGTCTGGAGACTCAGAGCTGAGTATCTGTCTCTGTGTAACATAGACTTTCCAGGAACTTTACCTTGTATTTTAGCCTTGCTGGAATTATTTTCTAAAAAGATTTATTTCATATGTATTGCTCACCCCTCTGGGCGTCGTGGTATTTTTTCATAGTTTCCAAATATGTATTTGTCCTGAGGGACTGAATCACTATGTATTTCCAGATTTTAAGTGGTATGCTAGGCATTGGTTTTAAGGGCCAGATCTGTGTTTCAGTCTGAGCAAGTGACTTTTCTTTTAACTTGTGTTTGAAGCTCAGTAAGTGAAGTTTACTAACTTAAAATAATTCTTCATCTGGCATTCAACTGTATCTTGAAATATTAACCTTCAATGTTTAACCTCTCAATTTTCTTCCAAAAAAACTATTCTTATGCAAAACCCACTAACTTAACAATTGTCCTGCCTCACTAATAAAACTTAAAATAGAACAATATTTTGAAGAAATATGACAATATGGCTAAACTTGACTGAAAGGAGCACTTTTTTGTTTTGCCCTCCCTGTTAATGAGTAAACCCTTTTGTTCTGATACTCACCTGTCTAGCTAGTGAATCAGATTATCATCTGCATTGGTTCATTGATACAACAGAATAGTAAAGGAAAACAAACGTGGAAGATTCTGGTTATTCTCAGCACTAGCCCTCAGCGAGGGAATGGGAACAGTCAGCTGGAGGATGGACATTAATGTTGTCACCATCATTTCGGGTAGTAGTAAGGTTGAAATTCTCAGCCTGTTTGCATCCTGGACCACTGAAGGTGGTGATGCTGCTATCACTGAGGGAGGCTGCTCTAATCCTGTTTTAAGGATCTGGTGGGTCTCATCTTTCTCCTCTTACAAAAAGGACTATGAGTTCCTGCACAACAGATTAGAAATCCCAAGTTTTCGCAGCTAATTAGGCTGTAGTACTTAAGAGCAGAGCACTGTTTAGGGACACTAAACTGCCGTTTTCACACAGCAGTGAAAAGAGGTAGATGAAACCTAGACAGCTAAAACATGTCAGTGCAGCAAAACTAATTTATTCAAATAATGCCATTAAAGCTGTAGATGACTGACTCCAGACCTGTAAGTGGAAAGGTAGATGTGTAGAACCACAGATTAACAGAACCTTGTTTTTTTTAATGATTTGCTCTCATTTCTTTCCAGTTGGTCCCTGTTTTTATCCTCTTGGTATGTCTTCTCTCTCTAAGAAAAATCACACTTGAGCTTGATGTGTAGTAGTATGGACTTTCCAGGAACTTTACATTGTATTTTAGCCTTGCTGGAATAAACTTTTAAAAATAAATCTTGGTTTATCAGCATTTCTCTTCCTCTCCCTCCCCCCGCAAAGAAGTCTCAGTTTCTTACCAGCATTTCTCTTCCTCTTCCCTGCAGTGTAATAGAATAATAATCCTCGGGAGGGGGTGGTGGGGTGGTGGTGGGGTGGCTTGGCTCTAATGTGCTACCTTAGCATAGGTTAAACCTTCACTTAAGAAATATATGGAAACTTTGTAGTAGCAGAGGAATAATATGATCAGGAAAAAAGTTAATCTGAGCTAATTCTGCACTAAACTTTGAACCCATGTCCAAACTCCTGACTTTATTTAAACGGAGGGATGCTTATGTATAATTACAGCTATGCTTATTGCTTCGATGCCTGCAAGGTCACAGCTTTGTTTCTAACTCTACGGGTGTTAGCTTGAGACTGACTTGTCTCTGTTTCCTGAAATAGCTTCTGTTTTCCCAGATGGTAATTTTGTCTAAAGAATATGAAATCCCAGAAAAGTGGAAAGTGTATGCGAGTTGAGCACAGCTTGTGTAATATACCTATTCATGTAGCTTAAACTCTGAGGCAGGGGGAGTCCTGGCAGCAGTTCAGCCCCTCCTTTCATTTTAGGGGTTGCTATTTATGGTACATGCAGCACACAAAAATGTGGTTTCAGCTCTTTGCCCCAAAAGCTGTTTCACTGCTATTTACAGTACTACAAGAACCAAATAGGAAAGTATTGCTGAACTTCTGTCTTGTGAAAAAGCTAATTAAAATATCCAGGCATTGGAGGAGTGCTTTAGTTAGGCTCCCAAAAGAAGTTGCAAGTCATAGATGATATTTTGCCTGCAGGAACCTCAGATTATTTGAGTATACTTTACATTCAGCATGCTTTCTCTCTCAACTAGATGAAACAAAACCTGCTATTTCCAAAGTACTTGTTGCCTCTGCTCCAGTTGAAATAGAACAACTGAACTAGGTATTTCTCTGGTATTAAACCTTTGAGAATCGTGAGTATGGGATACCCAATGGCTCTGCTGAAAAATGTTTGAAAACCTTTGAAGTTGTGATTTTCTGTTTTAAGGTACCCCAGGACACTAACATGATCATTGAAATTGGGGCCTTATTGTCCTGGACATGCCTTTATGAGTGGAATAATTTAACTCAATTTTTGTGTC
Organism: Grus americana; assembly: GCF_028858705.1. Lineage (NCBI taxonomy): Eukaryota > Metazoa > Chordata > Aves > Gruiformes > Gruidae > Grus > Grus americana. Next base: position 121,793,646 of record NC_072853.1, on the reverse strand, counting down.
AAGTCAGTCAACTTTTTAAAGGTCTCTTGAATACCGAAAGAGGTAAAGGTGACAAGAATGTTCTCTTATTTTGGGAAATTAATATGATATGACTAAGCAGGCCACTACAGCTTACACTGGCAATATGGCTAAACTTGATTAATAATAAAACCTGATGTGCTCTGCAAAGTCAGTTGTTGTACTATTTCAGGTACTAAAATTACAATGTATCACATTGTAGATAGTATAGTAAGAGTGATGCTGCACTGGTTGTGCCGGAAGGAGTGAAGGAAGATAACTTCTTGGTTTCTTCTAAAATGTCTTTGGCATGAACTGTTTTTTTTACATCTTGCTCTTACTGTGGAACCAAAGACAACTGAAAAATGATTGCTGGACTTCAACATAGCAGCTCAGAACACCTGGCTATTGTTAGCCTTGTTCTCTGCAGGAAAACGTGTGCAAGAATTATTTGTTACTAGATTTTGGCATATATTGCCTCTGTGCTGGTCTCCTCAGTGGGGGAGATAGTTACACTGTCCAGAAGCACAGTGAATAAAGTGTCAAAGCTTAATGATTTTAAAAGTTTTAATCTAACCAAAAAAGCAGTCTAGTGAATTTGTCACTTATATTGTATGTATAATATTTCATGTATCAGTATCCTGAATCTAGTTAGATGCTGGTATTAAAATTAATGGAAGCTGCTGGTAGCTCATAAATGAGTGTTCCTTGGTTCAGTATTAAGACTAGACATCTGCAAGTGTGAGAACATCTTGCTCTAAATACTCTAGAGCAGGTGGTGTTCAGGTCTAGGAGACTTAATAGAGCTGGTCAGAGGAGTGTGGTATTGGTGAAACTGGAATTACAGATAAAGAGATTTTATAATCACATACTTAGAGCTAGTCATGTTATAAGCATTTTATTTTTACTAATACATTAGTCAATATCAAGAAAATGGCTTAGAAAGGGAGGTATGAAGATTGAGTATCTGGCACTTTGTTCTGAAAGATAACTTTAGAGCTGATAGTTTTGTGGTTTAAAGTGTGCTACTATATCCAAACTATGCAGATCTTACTGTAAACAGTGCACTTTTTCATGCTTATACATGGCAATAATAATACAACATAGTTCTTAAACTGGGGAAAAACTGAGAACTTCAGAAATAATGCTGTTGAATATCTTACCCCTTTGTAAAGGGGTAAGAAACTTTGTTTCCAAAAACTGGATTTAGAGAATTTAACTTGCCACAAGTCAGTGGGGTATTAACTCTGAAAATTTGACTTGGACTGAGTCATTGAAATATGTAAATACTGTTTTTCTCTTTTTCCAGAGGCAGTACCACAAGTTCTTTTCAGTAGGTAGTGATGATTATACTGGTTCTTCACCTGAGGGAAGGAATTCTCAAGTTCATTTCAGTCAGGCTATCCATTCTTCATGTTCATGACTGCATAACTGCTACAGTCCTTGCTCAGAAAGAAAATAGCCTGAAGTTGTAGAGGGTAGAAATTAGCAATGAGCTAATGTTACAGGTCCTCCATCTCAAAATGAGAAATCTTCCTTTGCCAAATCAAGTAGAGTTAGGTGGATATAAAAAGATAACTGGGGTTGTAGTCTAACTTTTAGTGGGGTACTGACTGGGATTGGATTACTTTAGCATTGCTTCAGGCAAGCTATGGATATGAATTCTTGCAGACTAGCTGCTTAAGTGTGCGATGTTTTGGGGTTGCCATCGCATCAATGGTGTGAACCTGCGAGTAGTACCAGTCTGTAATCAAGGCAGGGAAGTCTGTTTTGACGCATACAGAAGTAAAACTAATGCTGTAGCAGTAAACTGAGAGTGACAACCTCACCTGTTCAGCTTAGGGTATTGTCCACTTAAGTGCCTCACATATGTAATAACTTCCCTTTTACTTCACCTTGCTGTTAACTTCCCAAGTGCTCAACATGCATCTGTTTCTATCATGCAAGATAGTGTTTAGGGTTCAGAAGTGTTCCTTAGAACTTAGCAGCTCCTAAAGCAATGATCCAGTCAAGCAGTTGTGAGCAAGTTTCACTAAATTCCTGCATGTATTTAGGGAGTAGGTATTCATGTGTGAAAAGCATGTCAGGATGTTAGCGGTGGGATTGCTTAAACTTTTACAGCACAGAAAGGGTACTTAGTCAGCTCTTTAATCACCATGCTTAGCTAATAAGTAAGTTTCTCAACTTCAAATACCATTTCAGACTGGAAAATAAGCTGTTCTATCCAAATTTCTCCTTGCTGTTTATTTTAAAATAGGAATCTGACTTAGCTGGAGTTATGGGCACAGGGTACTCAAATAATTTTAATATTACACAATCTTCAGGAGTTAAGCATTCTGGAGATGACATAAAATACATTTGAATCTGAATGTGCAAAGGTGCAGCAAAAGTAGTGTGATTGTGATAATATGGCAAATCATGCTCCATAAATTACTATAACCTGGTACTGCTAAAGGGTAACTAGTGTAACAAAAATCAGTGGGGAAACTAATAATTTATGTTCAACTCCATGTGCAACTTAGTCTATGCCTTGTTTGATAAACATAAGTATTCCTAATTTTTTTTGTGTGAAATTGACAAAGCAGTGACTTGAGTATTTAAACACAAAGTCTTTTTGTCTTGAAGCATATTGATGATTGGTGAACTTTGGTTTTAAATGAAAATCATGAGTACTAACAGGATGTCTCTTTTGTTTTCAGGTCTTGGCACAGAATGAATATAATTAGAGAAAACAGAGATCTTGCTTGTTTCTACACAACAAAACATTCATGGAGGGGAAAGTAAGAAGTTTAAAGTTTGGGGTTTTTAAAAAAATGTTTTGTGAGACGTTTCTCCTTCATTATTGGATTTAACTGCATAGTTCCTGTATTGATTGATGAAAATTGAATTAAAGGCTCCTGCTGCTCAGTCTCTGAACTGAGTTTATCTTCACTAGAGTCAGTTTGGATTTTAAACACTGCGTTTTAGCCTTCCTCTGCACGTTACCATACTTAGGTGGTCCATTTCAGAGCTACACTGAACTTTCAGTCAGCTTCTGAGTGTCTTGAACTTCCTATATAAAGCACTAATTTTAAACTGGAAATGCTTTTTCTCAGAGCAGGCTCTTGGAAGAGTAGTGTCTTAGTACTTTAATGTATGAGGGTCACTAGTCCATGCATATACTTAACATGTTGTGTAATAGATTATCTGTTAAACTACTAACTGAGATTATTTGAAGACTTCTGTTACTAGAAATAAACTTCATCCCTAATGGGGGTCTTGGATCTAAAAATGAATTTTCAGTGATGCTTCTGTCTGCAAAAGCTATGGATTTTCTAATAAAACTATGCCTTAAACTATCATAACTGGAATCTGTTACACTGTGTTTGAAGTCAGCTGTTAAGCATACTTCTTAAAGCTTCATAGGACTTACTTTGGTGTCCTTAACCGTTGTTCCTTCTCAAGTGCATACTAGTGCTGTGGAACTGGGATTTTTTTTTTTCCTTGCTACCTAAACATCAACAGAACAAAGAGGGTACGTTGTCTGCACCTCAGGAGCACGAGTACTGCTTTATTCTAATGATTATACTAAGACATGATGTCTGAATCTGTTGTTTGACCAGTAAGTTGAAGCTGAGGGCTTTTTGGCTGTTTGCTGATAAGTACTTCATGAATTCTTCTTATCAAAGATTGGGAATGCTGGGAAGGAAAGGAGGCTGGGATTGCAAGGAGTTGCAGCCACAGATCTTTCTCACTTGTGCTTTGAAGAACCATGAGATTGCTTCAGTGTCTAATCAAAGAGCTCCCTGCTGTTTTGTCAGCAAAAATTAAAGCCCTGGGGTAGTTCAGAGTCCAGACTAAATTGAGCAGTTGTCTGAGGGAAAAATCTTTCCTCTACCAAGACAGATTCTTGATTGACTTGAAATAGTTTTATCTCATTAGAATTTTAGCCAATACTTGTGTAAATTGTCTCACCTGAATTACAAATCCAAATGCATGGATCTTATAAGCATAGGTGACTAAACTGTTTTCTTTAGTAATAATAAGGTACTATGTTGTGGTAGAACATTAGAACAGTTTTTCCCTCTTAGTTTTTCTGTTGCCCAACGGAAAATACCTGGTCTCTTCCTGTGAAGTTCCTGTGGCATATGTGCAAATTCAGTGTGCGTGTGATTTGAGCCGCTTGGTGAAAAATTAAATACATAGAACTAGTATTGCTTCTTTTGCCCAGTATCTTCCATTAAAGAGCCTGTTCCTACATGATGCAGGCTGTTGAAGTTAGAGTAGTATGATCTTGAACTTTGATAGTAGCATTCTGATAAACTATGAAGTCTCACAGAACTTCAAACTAAGTCTAAAACAGAAGCTTAATATAAAAACTTAATGGTACTTTACTTTTCACATAATGAAGGGGATAAGAGTGTTTAGTAAGTAGTTGCCTCTTGTTGTGTTGCAGCAGAAGCTTTTATAGCTCTTAGTAAGTTTATATTTGAATACTTAAATCCACTCAGTTAAGTTATACATTGTCAGTTTAATCTATGGATAACATTAAAAAAAACCAAACAGTAATTGTGTGTGTAGTGCTAAATGAGCCTGAGTCCTTTGACTACTGATATGATTTGTTACTTGCTGCGTATGGACTGCGTGCATGGCAGTTAAAAGTATTGTCTAGTCATACAGATGCTAAGGTGTCCATCTGTAGAAATTAATGAACACTATCTTTCTCTTGAGTGTGGTGGCATAAAATTTGTTTACTAGGTTCATCCTGATTTTAAAAAAGTGAAACTTCTGACTTTACAGTGCTTTCAAGAAACCAGTGAATAGGCAATAGTGATGGGAAGAGGGCAGGGCATTTGCTTCAAATTCTTCTCAAAACAGCCTGGCATTAGACTGTACTGCAGAGTAGTTTGAGAGATGATTAATGGTAAATTCTTCAAGGCTTGGCGGTATAAATACCTTTCTATATATTTAAAGGTGAAGTTCTGGCCAAGAATACATTTAGGACATGTAAGAACTGACTTCTGAGTTCCTTCTGTTCATGCAACAGGACTTGGGTCTTCTGAATTTGCCTGGGGAGGAAGGCAACAGTAACCTGGCAAATCTGATGTTCTGTCTTGTGTTCCTTGTTGCATCACGTATTAAGAATGTTGGAAAATAAATGTGCTTCCTAGATCTTGAAATGCTGGCTTGAGTGTGAGGGGGGAGAAGGAAGGGGCTGCAGTGTTTGGAAGCGGGTCTTCAATTGTGTGTGATCACTGGAGATACTTACTCTGCCACAAAGCACTGTGAAGCTCTTTAGTATGTTGAGTAAACAAAACCTTAAATGAGTGAAAGTGCCGTATTACTTGTGTGAAGGTAACTTCTGTAGAACAGCATAAACAAGCCTTATTTGTAAATCATATAAAAGACAGAATACCTACCTAAATTGTGCAACAAGAGGAGGGGGGACAGTTGATTTGTTCAAAGGATATTCTTATGATCTAAGAACTGGACCGTTCTTTGACAGACTGAATATAGTGGAATTATTAGCAACTAGAGTAACTTGAAATGTTCTGCTTTGTTACTATGACTTCTCTTGAGCTGCATCTTGAATAAGGAAAATTCAACTATGAAAAAACAAATAAGCTTTTCAACTAGATTAAACATCTTTAAGGTGGCAGGTCACTTCAATTTTACAGATTATTCTAAGCTTTGAAGAAGATAAGCACTTGCTTTAATGCCCAGATAAACTCATCTGGGCCAGTAATGGTTTGAACTTCCACCAATCTGTTTGAATACTAATGGAAAATGGTAGGGAATGAAGTTGTGAGAACTCTTGGCCTTGCTATTATGAGAGAAGGGAGGATAGGTCAAGTAACATGAGGGAGCAGCTCTGAATGTGTCTGAAGCCCATGCAAAGTCTGACCGTATACAGAAATGGTGGCTTGTGCTGCAGACCTGGAAAGTGAGAGAGAAGGGACTGTAACACAAGAATGCAGAGAAAAAAGGAAGAAATTACTTGCTGCTTGATGCGGTCTCTAGTATGGCATGGATCCAGATTAGTTAGTCAACCATCTGGTTGATCCTATCCTGTCCTTTCCTTAGCAAACCCACACTTTACCCAGAACTGAAACTGAAATTGCTACGCTGAATCAGTGCAGCCGAAGTATTTTTATTTGGTTCAAGAAAGGCATCCATGTTCAGATCCTGTCTCTTCGGTCAGAGAATACTTACTAGAATTGACTTTGGTTCAGGTTTGGCTTGACTTTCTGGGCAGGACTGCTTCCAGATAGAAGTACCCTGGAAGTAGTAGTTTGTACAAGTAGTAAGGGATTAGTAATAATCTACTGTTCCAAACTCTGGTTAGTTATGTTGCAGAACTTTCTGATTCAGAAATATCTAAATAATCTTTATGTAAAGAATTGGTTTGGGGTATGCTGCCAAGATTGTCTAGGAGATAAAACCATGGTAAGGCTTCCATTTTGCACTTTTTTAGTTTTAGCTCACTGTTGCTTTTTTCTGATATGCCTGAAATGCAAGCAACTACCTTACTACAGCTGTTCTTTAAGCACTATGGCAGTTAACATATCTGTGATATGAATGTACAATGACTAGCTGCGTAGTGAACTGTAGCTTAAGTGATCTGAGTCTTTGAGTTCAGTAGTCTTAGTTTTCTTCAAGGTGAAGAAAATCAGGCTTGGCCAAAGTAACACTTTGACTTGTTACAGTATTGTGACCAGGTGTGTAAATGGTATTATCTCATGTTACAACTGTTGTCTGAGATAGCTTTGGACACATACTTTAGAGTATTGCAGGAATATCTTTTTTTTTTTCTATCTGTGTAGTCTTTTTAGAATTTATTCTGGTCTGGTAGTACCTTCCAGTGCAAGTTCCAAGAGTCCTGACTTAGCCAATAAATTAAGAAAAGATATGCATAAGGAAATATATTTGGTAGTATTAACTTGCATGTCCTTTTTATGGATATATAGAACAGAGGAGCTTAACAGATTATAAGGGTAAACTGCAAACTAACAACAAAAAATTCCATATCCATTTCCTACCACTGAGTTGTATATAGCTTCTTAACATAATGTTTGCAGTTCAGCAGGGTTTTTCTATAACTTCTGGATAAACTAATGCTCTTCTGTATTCTAGGTATAAGCGAGTCTTTTCAGTTGGAACCCATGCCATCACCACATACAATCCCAACACGCTAGAAGTTACAAATCAGGTAACTATCACTTTTGAATTTGATTTCTAACTTAACGTTCACCATCTGGAGTGAATAGTGGCATTCAATCTTCAGAAACTATCTAGTCTGACAAGATCTCAGGAAAGCTGGAAGATATGGCAGCTGCTACAAAAGCGCACGTAAAAGAAACCTTATGTTGCCTTTGCTAACTCTACAAATAACCAGTGGATTTTGTACTTTTAGGCAACTTGTCTTTATTGGCCAATAAGTAGTAGTTTGCTTTTGGGTGCGCTGTTCTGAATGAACTGGGATAAATTTGATCACTGTTAGGCTATGTCCCTTACTTTGCAGAGTATCAAATGGAAAACTCAAGCTAAAATTGTCAGATAACACACTAGCTATTGTCTCATTACAGCAACTCAGTTGTTATAGGTATTAAGGGTTTTTGAGTGAAGGAGATACAGCTTTAGAATTACTAACAGTATAACCTGATTACTTTCATTTGTCTAGTGGCCTTATGGAGATATCTGTAGTATTTCTCCTGTTGGAAAAGGACAAGGAACAGAATTTAGTCTTACTTTTCGCAAAGGAAGTGGAAAAAAGTCTGAAACTCTTAAGTTTTCCACTGAGCACAGAACAGAACTCCTTACAGAGGCACTGGTAAGTTGTGGGGTTTTTTTCTCCTTCAAGCAGGCAGTAAGTACTTGGTTATCATTACTGTTTGTGGTAGCTTACTATGCTTTCTTTCCTTGCATAAAAAGTAGGAAAGCAAGTTGTCTTCTGGGCTGTTATGTTAATGAACTTGATCTAGTGTCAGTTGCAGCAACTAGTGCATGATTCTTAAATAGTGAGTAAAGCTACAAATAGGAATATATTGGACTAAGCCTTCTTCAAGACTCACTATTCCACTGCAGTTTAAGTCCCTTAAAACTGAATCAGCTTAAATGTAGACTTCCTAGATAGATTTGCTATCATATTTTTATTCACTCATGGCTAACTTTTTTAAAAACAGAGATTCAGGACAGACTTCTCAGAAGGAAAAATCACAGGACGGGTAAGTGTCTGGCTTGTCTGGATCATGTGCAGTTTAATGAAATGATCTAAAGACTTAAACTTATACTTGGCTCATGTATGTTATGCTTGTGCTATATGCACTACCTAAAATGGTTTTTGTAAATTTGGATCTGAAGTCTTGCTCTGAGAAGAAAAAAAGAGTTCGTTCAAAAGCAATGGGAACCTTTTCAATAGGAATATTTGAGCTCTCTTCACTTGGCTTGAGCCTTATCATGCTATAGTTACAGACTCTGAATGTTACTGCTGAAATAAAGGGCTTTGCCACATGGAGCTCTTATTTGGAGAGGAGGAAGAAGAAAAACATAAGCTTTGATTCATTATTCAATGTTCCAGCACTTTATTTTCTAACTAGTTTTCTACACAACTTCCTGAACATTTGATGTGGGAATATTGTTTCCTAGGAGGATTTCTGTAGGTCAGATTGAAGGCAAGATTGCCATGTAATGAATCTTGGTAATGTAGTAATAAGCAAGGCAGTATACAGAGCTGGACTTTATATTTGGTTTTGTCTTCAGAAGATAGCACTTAGTTACTTAAAGCATTGCATAGAATAAATCTTCAGTGATGAACATAGTAACACTGCTGGAATATGGGGGGGTCCCCTTTGCCTTACTGCTGTTTAGAACAGACCTCTAACTTTTGCTGGTTTCAGTAAGTCTGTGTTTGCAATGGAATGTGACTGCAGGAGGTAAAAATTTTGCACTATAAGTTTACCTTATTTAGCTTGATTAGTTGAATAACAGCATCTGGTGTAATAGCTATTTCCTTGTCTAACCACAGTGCTCATAGTCTGTGAGTAGACCACTGTCTGCAGCAAGAGAAACTTTTTGGAGTGGCTGTTTGGGGATTGTTTTGTCTTCAAAATGCATTAAGCTGTGACTTCCTTGTCAGCTGACAGCTACTTTCCTTTGATTCATAGTGTTCTTAACATAGATAAGGGCATTAAGGGAAAATTATATAACTTTTTGAACTTTACACCCATGCTGCTTACTAGATTGGAAAAGAACTATTACTCTGTAGTAAAGTGTGTGTGTAGATGTCTAAAAGTAGTGTTCTCTGCAGAGGTATAACTGCTATAAACATCACTGGAGTGATATAAGGAAACCTGTGATTCTGGAAGTGACTCCTGGAGGTATTGACCAAATTGATCCTGCAACAAACAGAGTCCTGTGCTCCTATGACTACAGAAACATTGAAGGCTTTGTTGATATTGCTGGCTATCAGGGAGGCTTCTGTGTCCTCTATGGAGGATTTAGTAGATTGGTGAGTACTAAACCAAAACATCTTGGTATGGTGCTTAGGATGTTTATAGCTGTATATTCAACAATGAAGCTTCAACATAATTTGAGCATACAAGTATGTACATCTTTGGGACCCAGATGTGGAGCTTCAAGGCTTGTAGACAGGTTTTAAAACCTCTTTTCCACAGGAAATCAGTTAAAACACTTGAGAGCAATGTGTGAGTGTTTTGCTTATTGCATGTTTAAAAATTACAGAGCATAAAATATTTATTTATATTTGGATAGTGATTATGAATGCAATGTGGACATGGACTTTCCTGATGTTTCTCAAAGTTACAGAAGTGACAGGCAGTGTTACTAATCTACCTAATTGATGGGGGATTCTATTCAGAAATAGATTGATCATTGGTGATGCTTCCCTTTTAGGCCTGTGATCTGATACTCCACAGCTTTGTTTAGGAAATATTGCAGTTTAAGATTTTGAAACCAATATTACAAGGATTTTTGTGTATTATACTGCAAGCAGCTGAAATGGATCTTTAGGAATTAATTCTTGGTTACTAATGTAAATATTAGCTACCTCAGTCACTACTAACAAAATAGGACTCTGTTCTCTAGATCAGGGTTTCTGTGTCTTTTGTACTGCAACATACATTTCTCTGGTATAAAACTAGCATTATATAATTGATCCTCTAGAGCTGCCCTAACCTTGCCTAGCAAGGCTGGATAGTAGCCCTTACAGATAGCAGCTGGGGCTACCACTGTGGTTCTCTGGCTCCTTACTCCTGCCAGGATCTATTGCCAAGGGTGGACAGGCAGGTCATGCAGACCTTTAATGGCATGCTAATGTTTAGCAAGGTATCCTTTAGGAATAGCTGCTATAGATTTTTTTTTTTTGAAAGGCAAATGTAAACTTAATAGTGGATCTCTTGTGTAAGAAATACCTCTTTTCTTCATACCATACACTTCGCAAAGGCAAGCCCGGCTACTGGGAAGATTCTCTACTGTTAGGTGTATAGTGGAAGATTACTTGTGGAACTGGGATTTCTTGAGCTATGCCATATTTTTCACCTGTGTTTTTCTTGTCAAAACTTGCAGCACCTGTTTGCATCTGAGCAGAGGGAGGAAATTATCAAAAGTGCAATAGAGCATGCTGGCAACTTCATAGGTATCTCTCTGCGGATAAGGAAAGAGTCCCTAGAATTTGAGCAATACTTGAATCTTCGCTTTGGAAAATACAGCAATGATGAATCTGTAACATCTTTAGCAGAGTTTGTTGTTCAAAAAATAACACCTAGACACTTGGTAAGGGTATCAAACTGAACTTACTTGGTTCCTCTTAAATGCTAAGAATTCTCTTTCCTAATGTGTGGTTGGTTTTTTGGTTTTTTTTTTAGGAACCTGTGAAAAGAGTACTAGCTCTTACAGAAGCTTGCTTAGTTGAGCGGGATCCAGCTACCTATAACATTGCAACTTTGAAACCCTTAGGCGAGGTAAGAGGCAAACCTTTCTTAGTACTTCTTCAAATTGAAGCTCTAAAAGATAATAGTAGAAATTTGATAGTATACATAAGATGGTCTTAATTTGTAGAGTAGAGTAATAACACTGCTTCATGAGTGTGGTCCTTATCTCTTATTTTTAGGTATTTGCAATAGTATGTGACTGTGAAAACCCCCAGCTTTTTACCATTGAATTTATCAAAGGACAAATTCGGAAATACTCTTCAACAGAAAGGTAACTGGAGCTCTTGTGGCTTATAAATTCATGTGGAAGTTGCCATTGTAGTGCTTCTAGTTTCTCAGCCTCCATAAACTCTGACCCTTGGAAGTGTTAACTCAAAGCCTTGCTATTCTAGTGGTCTGCCACTTAAAAATCAAGATTTGTCACAGGATCTAAATCTCTTCCCTTACCTTCATCCCAACTTCAAGGAAATATATCCAGAAGTTTTATGGTGAATATGTAAGGGTGTTGGACAGTTAATACAGCCTATTTCTCCTAAGCAATGTTGTTCTGTATGTTGTACTTGGTTAAGCAGTCTGAGACAAGGAGAGAAAGCATAATTGAAGTGATATGGAAATGTGAAGGCTGTAAACCCTTTGAGCTGTCTGCACGAGATGGTCTTAGTTGATTCTATTTAAAACAACTAACAGAATAGTCTGAGTGTGCTTGCAGTTGTAATGCAGTCTAATCCTACTAAGTGAGGTTTTGCAGAAAGCACAAGGATGAATTGGCTTGCAACATGTGTAACTCATTAACAGATAATCTAGTGTTGATCCCTTTAGTGAAAGGCTGCAGCTGGCTATACTGGGTGTAAGACAGCTCTGTTATTACAGTGAATAAAGGAACACTTCGTAAAGTTAGTGACTTCTTCCAGAGGTGTAGCTGTTAGCACCAGTGTTGGTAAGACGATTCCAAGTATTGCTGCCTTTCATTCTGTTCTTGATTTTTTTTGGCCTGTTTTTCTTATAACTTGGTTATTTGGCATCACTTTTCTGATCTAAATTTGTATTCATATGTCTTTCTCTTAACCCAGAGATTCTCTCCTGGCTAGCTTGTTGGATGGAGTGAGAGCTTCTGGTAATAGAGATGTCTGTGTGAAAATGACCTCAACACACAAAGGCCAGCGTTGGGGATTACTCAGCATGCCTGTAGATGAAGAAGTAGAGAGCCTTCATCTGAGGTTTTTGGCTGCTCCTCCAAGTAAGCTAATGCTTATTACATGGTTTTACAGTGCTCTTTGAAGCATCCAGATATTTAGTCAGGTACTGTGCACTTAACTTTTGTTGTATCTTCTTCCAGATGGTAATTTTGCAGATGCTGTGTTCAGGTTCAATGCTAACATTTCCTACAGTGGGGTACTACATGCAGTTACACAAGATGTAAGAATAAATCCTCTGCCCATCCTCTTAAGATGTTGTTAATGCATAAAGATATTAATAATTGTTATTTCTTAACCAGGGTCTGTTCTCAGAAAACAAGGAGAAACTCATTAATAATGCCATAACAGCATTGCTTTCGCAAGAGGGAGACATTGCAGCATCTAATGCAGAGCTTGAAAGCCAATTCCAAGCAGTAAGACGACTAGTGGCTTCAAAAGCAGGCTTCCTTGCCTTTACTCAGCTTCCAAAGTAAGTGAGAAGTCTTTCCAAGTTTGGAAGTAGTAGGTGATAACAGTTCTTGAGCTGTTGTCTTATCTTCAAAACTGAGAAGTGGAGTTAAGCCTCACTTCTGAAAGACTGGAAGACTCTGTACACAATTGTTTCCAGTAGTATGAAGCTGTCATCAGGCTTGAACATAAATTGAGAATCCCAAATGATCATCAGTATGTAAAATCTGATTCTTCCTTTGCTAAATACTCTCTGCCTTAAGTCAAATAGTTTAATGTTTTTTTCCTAGTGGAAAAACTTCTAAAATGTACCTTCATCTGTCCTTGAAGTAGGCAGTTCTTAAAGTGTGTAGATGCCATTGCTATCTTTAGTTCAACACAAGATACAACTTGGTGTTCGGAAGCAGAGTTGTACTTCTACAGTAAGTACAGCCTGCTTGGAGTTTGTGTCTTAAATGGATAACATAATGAAGCAGAAGAACTGCTTTATGTTCTTCTGAAAATGAAAAATTCTTTGGAATATTTCTGACTCTAGAGTGTACGGTGCAACTGAATTATGTGAAGAGTAACATATGCACTTAGTCTGAGACCTTTACAAAGAGTTCTGTTTCTCTGTGAATAGCATACTGTACTATCACTATCCTGTAACTACAGAAATATATCTTTGTTTTGGTGAACACGCTCTTGGCATGTTGTTAACAGTGAAGTCAATATTAATGTTTTGCTAACAAGGAATCTCAAATGTATGTAAACATCAAGGTACTGGCTTGCCAAATGCCATGGGAGCAGGCCACTTCTGGTCCCTGATTAGATTTACCTTAAAACTAAGATTTCTGTTTTCTCTCTAATCTTGGTGATTTTCCTTTCCTTTCAAAAGATTTCGAGAACGATTAGGAGTGAAGGTTGTGAAAGCCCTCAAAAGGAACAATGATGGAGTAACCCATGCCTCTATTGACATGCTTTGTGCTCTTATGTGTGTAAGTACTAAATTGCAGATTCTTTCAATTTGGAATGTGTGAACTTCAGTCTACTGAAAGACCTAGAAATAGGGATTGCCCTTCAACTTGCAGTGTGCTCAAACTTTTACAGTGATTTCCTGCTGAACTTGAAGTAGGACGTGCTTTTTATGATTTCAGTGTGTGGCTTTGACTATAGTTGTTAAGAACTGAGGGTTGAAATGTGACTGCATAGTGAATACTTTTTTTTTTATAGCCCATGCATGATGACTACGACTTGAGGCAAGAGCAGTTGAACAAAGCTTCCCTTCTTTCTTCAAAGAAGTTTTTAGAAAATCTGCTAGAGAAATTCAATTCCCATGTGGTAAGTTAATTTTTGAAAACAGATAGCTTCTTTAAGTGCCTTTTCTAATTGCTATGAAAACACATCCGTTGTACTTGGATATGTCTTTGAATGTATCTGTACCTGCAATTGAAGTGTGGAGAATACAGCTATGCCTGGCACTGAAGCTTGTTCTAAATAGGTTTGGATCTTGAGAGGTTAGAATGTAGCTGTCTGTACTGCAGAACCTGAGTGTCATGCAACGAATGTTTGCATGTTTAATATGGAAACTGAGTGTTACTTTTAGTTAAAAGGATGTGTAAACTGGCAGTTACGGGATTAAAACTAAAAAAGTAATTTACAGCACACATGTATATGAGGTCATAAGTCTTTGATTATGCTCTAGGAGCCAATATTTCACTGGAGTATTGCCATACTCAGAGCAATGGCGTATTTTAAACTTGTAATTTTTGTTTGCAGACTATTTCATGGTATGACAGGGAAGACAACCCTCATGAGTAGTGAATAAAACTTGCATGAATACTCTTGGGCAGGGGAGAAACACTGTATCTGTATTACATACCTGTCTTCCTAATTGCAGGATCATGGGACAGGTGCCCTAGTAATTAGTTCGCTTCTGGACTTCCTGACATTTGCCCTATGTGCTCCATATAGTGAGACTACTGAGGGGCAGCAGTTTGACATGTTGTTGGAAATGGTGGCATCTAATGGAAGAACGCTATTTAAGCTCTTTCAGGTAAGATTTCATAATTTTTTATTATTATTAGAGGCCTTAGGTAGTCAGTGAGCATGAACTTTTTCTCCTAAAAGAGAAATTTGCCTATGGTTCAGCTGGTTAATGTGCCTAAACATTTTTCTACCTTAGTGAGTTTCTTGGCAACCTATTACTTTATCTTCAGCTACCAGATTGAGGTGGTTATTCTGTAGTGAATGATATGCCCAATCATTGTAGAATAGACTGCCTAAGACTTATTTCTAGAAACACTTTAAAATGCCCGTTAAATATTAAGCTAGATTCAGCAGATGCACAGAACTTCCTCTTTGGAGAATCTGCCACTTTTTTGTTTGTCTCAGTAAATGAGAGTTAAGAGTTACAAAACAAGAGTAACATCCTCTTCAGCAGTAAACCTGTAAGAATTCAAGGATTTTTTTAGCTAGGATTTAGCTAAAGTGTCAATGCTTTCTTTCTGTAAAAACAGTATGCTCCTCTACTTCTTAGTTAGTGTCAGCTTGTCAGACAGTTTCCTCAGCATTATTCTAGCTATTCTGGTATATACTGCTGATCAGTGCCAAGAAGTCCATCTGATAGTTGCATGAGAGATTATTGTTTAAAGGTTTAGGGTAGGAACTCTTCTTAGGGCTAGCTTTCACAAAACTGAAATACAAACATTTGCCCAGAACTGGAGGTAGAACAGCCATGTAGAGGAGTTAATGAAACTGAATCACAGATGATCCTGATCTTCAAATTTTGCACTTGAATAATTATTTTGTCAATGTTTTTTATTTCAGCACCCTTCCATGGCGATTGTGAAAGGAGCAGGTTTGGTAATGAAGGCAATAATAGAGGTGAGACTTCATCAGTGTTACGTGGGATAGCATACTAAATATGTGTTGTCTATTTTGGAAGGGCAGTTGCTTACCAATAGAAGTTTGTTGTATTAGCTTCTCTTGGATGGGGGGGAGGGTGAAGGTGAGGAACAGTGCACCTGTTTAACTGAGTGGTTTAATATAGCAACTTGCTTTCTTACACTTGGGGGTTTGGAAGGCATGCGAGTTGAGCCATTACGTAGTGCCTTGCATGTTTTCATACTGCAGTCAAGATTTGGCTGTTAATGTTATATGTAGCTCAGTCACATACCTCAGAGCCACCAGACTTCTGCATGTTAAAGAGGGTCTCTCAAGGAGGAGAGGCCATGTTTCCTGGGATGCATTGCCAGATGGAATGGGAGTGGGATTAGCAGGCAGTAGTGTCCCAGAGCAGACTAGTGATACCAGCCTCTGTTATTGCTCTTTCTGCTTCAACAAAGGATGATTTGGCTTTGTTAGTTTCCATACTACATGATGTATGGGCCAGGCACATACTTCTCAAGGGCTGCTCGTGATTGTTGCAGGGTGACCCTGCTAACTGACTTTTGACACTTCCTGTGTTCAAATTCAGGGCTTAGTTAGTGCCTCATTGTATCAGAATGGCTTATACATCTGAAATGCATCTAGTACTTTCTTGGAATGGAAGCGAATGAACACTTGAAATAGAGGTATTATAAACCTGCAGCAAGTTTCCATTCATATACTTGATAATGTTAGCTAAAAGTTGCTATGCTGTTTATTACAACTTGTCATTTGAACTGTAGTGGGACATGAGCAAGTAAAAATACAGCGAAAGCTTTTTCTTAATTGCTCATTGCAATTAATGCATCTCAACTGAGTGACAGTCTTATCCATGTGACTGTCTAAACAGAACAGTGCTAGTTACTCTTAAATGGTTACTGTTGACCAATCAGGCAACAAGCAATTACTTGTGGCTGTCATTCTTTAACGCTAATTTGCAATTGCAGTGTGGAAGTAATACTTGTAAATGTACTACCAACCTCCTGATCTATGATGGGAGGAATGTGTCTTACCCTAACCAGTTACTGTCCTCATAGATATAACTACCAATTATCTGGTCCATGGCACTACTACAACTTTGATCAGTTGCTGTTGAGAACTTGCACTTAAACCCTGTTATACTACAGCTTTTGGATATTAGTTGACATAACTGATGGTCAAGAAGGCCTTGGAACTGTAGACTAAGATAAAAGCAGCTTGACTAAGATTCTTTCTTTAGTAATAATCTTGCCCTGTTTCCAAAGGAAGGAGACAAAGAGATTGCTACCAAAATGCAAGATCTTGCCCTCAGTGAAGGTGCCTTACCTCGTCACTTGCACACTGCTATGTTTACAATAAGCACAGATCAGAGGATGCTTACAAATAGGTATGTCAGTCTTGCTTGATATATCATGTTTAAAAAGTAAGTAATGGCCTGCTAACATTAGAAACATTTGGGAGGTCAGGGAAGAAAACTTGCAGTTCTTTAGGAGAGTATTTTCCTTACAAGCTAGTATGTTTAAGTAGAGCAAGCTTCAGCTGAGACTGCAGCCACTTAACCTTTTATTTTTATTTTGCCAAAATGGGACTTCGGTTGGTTACTCTTTAAAGGCTCAAGTTGATTTTTTTAACTTCTTTTTTCCTAGAAACTTTTAGGGAAAGAAAAGGCAAATAGAATGTCTGGAACTTGTAAAAAGGTTCAACTTGTATTGTACAATTGTATAAATCCTGGTGTGCACACCTTGGACATCTTGCGTGCAGTTAGAGCCACCCATCCTGTCTGAGCGAGAAGTCTCCTCATACAGAAATCATTCCCTGAATTCAGTAGTCAGTAGAAACTGTGAGCTCCGAGACTGAGCCTGAGGGCATGCTGGGCAGGATGAGTGATAACTCAATTATTTCCACTCAAATACAAGATTGTAGAAGTTCTAGCTGCACATTCCTGAGGTGCTTAAAGATTTGCTAAGCTGTGTAGTGACAAGTGGAACTTATTGCCACCGTATGTCATCCAGGAGAGAGCTAGTATGAAGCCTTTTGTCATACTAGTTCTGTTTGGAGCTACTACTTATGACTTGCTTGTAAGCAGCGCTTCAGTTCAATGCGTTAGAACCCTGCTGACAAATGTTGGTAGAAAGTATCAGTTGTTATAGATGGCAGGTTCCCAAAAAGGTTTTCCTAGCCAATAACTGGCATTAAAACCTTCAAGTAGAGCAGTTAACAGGTCTTCATTGCTTCTAGACTCTTAACTTTAACCATAACTTAAGATTGACTTGATAAACTTACACTTGGTTATTAGATGATTAGTTTCTGCTCTATTGCTCAAGTGTTCTTTTGAGGTCTAGATCAAAAAGCATGTGCTGCTACTGTTCCACTAACTTCACTGGAATTTCTTAAAGGCAACACTTTAAAGCATGCTAAGCATATACTTGAACTGGAACAATATAATGCTTTGTGCTCTTACTCACTCAAGAGCATGAAGCTCTTGCTCATCTTCATTTCACCAGCATGGTAAGGGTGTCAGTTTAGTGTTTTAAAAATCTGTTTAAAATACTAACTTGCAGTTTGTTAATTTCAATGGCTTTTTCAGGCAGTTAAGTAGACATTTGGTTGGCCTCTGGACAGCTGAGAACAAAACTGCTATGAACTTGTTGAAACGTATTCTGGTGAGTAAAAATGGGTTTTGGAGTAGGGAAAGAATAAAATCTGAGAGCCTGCAGTAGTAGAAAACTTGGGATAGTCTATATAGTAAATATATCCCCTTTCCCCTCCAAGGGGGAAGTCCTAGCCTGGAAGATCCAGCAGTCTGGCATCTGCTATTTAAAGGACATTGAGGACTAGTACAAAATGTCTGGGATTCTTAAAGTATTCTGTTACTTTCCTGCCACTTTTAAAAATGGTGTGTGACACAAAACTTAAAAATAAGGTGTCTGACTTCTCTTTATTAAAAGGACAAAAATATGGGAGACAGTCTCTAATGCTTAGTGCCAGTAAGAAATTAAGGCAACAGTTCTGTATATGCTTTCATGCCTGTCCAACTTTGTTAGCTTATAAAATAGCTAAATTTGTGTATTGGCCAGTAGTTCCCATGCTCTTTCACCTTTACAGTCTCCTGAAAGGTTCTTGCTTAAGTTAATTCAGTTAAACTAGTTCAAAGAATAGAGTTGTAAGGAACTGTTAAATGTGGGAAAATACCAACTTTTAAATTCAAAATAGCAGTTCCTTCATTTTTGGAAGAGCAAACTGTCCTGATCTTGGTCACGATATTCTGGAAGGCTTAGTCAAATGAGACTGTCTTGTCTCTAATGTCACATGCAACATTGAATCAATATCAAAGGATATGGATGGGTTCTAGTGTTACAGTATTCATCCTCTTCAGTATTGCTGTGGGATCAACTTTTATCTTCCTGCAGTCCTTAGCTTCGTTAAATGCTCATTTTAAGAAACGGAATATAGGCAAGAGGTATACTGCAGCTAATTATGTGCCTCTCTTGAATGGTTCTGTTGAGGATGGTGGCATTTCACTAATAAAAGCCAAAAACTGCTGTAGCTTCACATACTTGCTTTAGAGTAGAAAATAAATTCTGTTTTGAAATCTCCAATTTAAAGAAATGATCTTGTTACCTAATATGATGTTTTCTGTTCCATTAGCCACATGTGTGTTCACACTGGTTTTAAATCTTCTTAGCCACCAGGTTTGCTGGCATACCTTGACAGTGCTGATCCTGTTCCCGAAAAAGATGCTGATAGGATGCATGTTAGAGATAACTTAAAAATTGCAACTGTAAGTAGATGTAGCTGTCTTGCCTCTTCCATTATATAGTTGTATGGTCTTAGTGACTTTTTTGATACAGACACTTGATTGTTGCATTAACCTGCATCAAACATGTTGATAAACCTGTAACTGCAAATAACTAAGAGGATTTATTCTGCAGGACCAGTATGGCAAGTTTAATAAAGTGCCAGAGTGGCAGAGACTGGCTGGAAAAGCTGCGAAGGAAGTTGAAAAATTTGCCAAAGAGAAGGTGGATCTAGTCTTGATGCACTGGAGAGATAGAATGGGCATAGCTCAAAAAGAGGTAAAAGTATTTGAAACTGTTACAGCAACTTGACTAAGTGTAGAGAGGAACACCTGCAACCCCATGAAAGCAGAGGGAAGTTTGAAAATAATGGAAGTGTAGGAACATGAGACTTGATTGTTCTGCTTCCTTTTAGCAAACTCTGCTTCTTTTTTTGTTCTGTACTAGCCTCTTCATCCTGGGTTAGAAATGGATTCCAGGGAGAATGTAAAGCAGGCAAATGGATTCCTTCAGCATATGTATTAAGCTTTAGCTTGTTCTTGCTTTAGCCAACCTTATCAAACTGGACTGCAGTTTGTGTATTTTTTTCCAAGGTAATTATACAGGGGATTAGGAAATTCTTTGAAATGTGGCAAAACCAGTTTTTAAACTACATTTGGAAGAAACTATCAATATTCTTTGCATCCAAAACAATATGCTTTATGCTAGTGGTATTTTAGTTATAGAACCTACTGGAAGAAACTTAATATTGCCTTGAATATAGGTATCTCGGTGCTTAAATTGCAACATAAGACTATACATAAAACCATGGATAAGATTGAAGTTGATAAGTGACTGTTTTGATATGATGATATAAGAGGACAGCTCAAGCATTGCTTGAGTTCTTACTGTTGGTCTCCTTTTTCCTTTCATTTTATTGTCATGTTCTGTGTGACAAAGTCTTTGAATTAGGCCTTTCCCTTAACTTTAGTCTCCTGTTAAGCCTGTTTTGTGTGTTGTGAAAATGAAACAAACTATTATATATTCAAGGAAGTATGAAAAGAGCAATGCAGAGTATTGAAAATGCCTGTCTTTGATCTGATGTAACAATAAGCTTTAATTTAGGAAAACCTTAACTTGGTAAAATCTAGCTCAAGTTTGATGTGGACTGTGGTGCAGAATTTTGACAGGTAATATTTCTGGAATAATGGTGAACTAGGTTCTAAACCAAGTGTTAATGGAGAAGTGTGGAAAGTGGTGGTGGAAGGGCAAATTGCACTTTTAAACTCAGTATCTAGACAAGATGTTTAACAATCATTTCCCTGTATGGAGTTCTGAGCTGTTTAATTTTACAGTAAATGTATGCAAGTGTAGCTTGGAAGAGATAGTAGCAAGTTTGGTATTACCACTTTGAATTACTTGAGTGGCTGTGGCTTGTTAAATGTACCTTTTCTTTTTCTTCCAACTTTCCATCACAATCAGGACAGAAACAATATGGTGAGTCTATCTCTGCCACTTGTGTGGATTGTGTTGCTCAGACTTCTGCTTGCATGTGGTACCTCATGTAGAGTATAACATGGATTTCATGCTTGATCAAACTAGGGAACCTTTCAGTGGTTTGTGACTTCTTTCTATGACTTGCTCTGGCTGTTTCCTTTCAAGAGCAAAGCATTCTTGTTGTGGGTGTTTCCCACCATCAGCTTTGGAGCTGATGAGTGCTTATGGTGATGGAAACTAAGCTTTTCTCAGGGGTAACTTGTTTTTAAATGAATGACATGTTAAACAGCTGAAAGTTTCTCTAGCATGACTTAACTTGGTGTAAATAACATTGTGAAAGTCTGTTGCTACTGCTTGCTAGAAAAAGAGACCTTATTAATGAAACTAAACTTAGTGTGGCTTTTGAAGGAATAAAACCCCCCCAGCTTTATATTTTAAAAAGGGAAAAAGGGGAGTATGTGTTTCTACTAACTTCTTAAATTTGGCTCTTTTGCAGAACATTATTCAAAAGCCAGTGATATTAAGGAAACGACGCCAAAGAATAAAAATAGAAGCAAACTGGGATCTCTTCTATTACAGGTAAAATACTAAGATCAATATGGTGGTCTCTAGTACAAGTTATTACCTGGCTGGGTTTTTTGGTAATATCTTCTGAGTTGCTGTGGCTTGATTCCAATTTCTGCCTGCCTTGAAAACAGTGCAAGTGATTTGTAACAGGAACTTACGAAAAATTAAATTCTAAGGTATACTTAAGGATTTAGCTTATGTTTAGGAAAGGAGGGAATTTTAAAGCTTCTCAAATGTTACCAAACTACATCCTTTTTTTCCCTTGAATCAAAAGGAAGAGTGAGCAAGAAACTACAGGTACAGACCTGCACCATGTTGAAGGCTAAGCAAAGTGGCACTGAAAATCACTGTAGTGTGTTGGTGTATCAATGTGTAAGCTACTCAAGACACTTTAACTTGAAGTGAAATAAAAATGAGCTAAAGGCAGGCAAAGAGAAAATACACAGATACTGGATTTCAAATAGTGCACAGGTCCTAAACGTAGCTTGATTTACCTGTGAGTTCTTACAATTGTAAAAGCTTTCATCAGAGGGGCCTCCATCTGAAAAGAGATTATCACTTTACTTTGGCTAAGGGTGTTAGGTTAAATAAACCAATGAAGCTTGACTGTTTGATTAATAAAGCTTGACTGTTCAACAAACTCTATGAAAGCAAGCTTGGGGAACTTTATTAAACTTAACTGGTTGATGTGGTGCTTAATGTTTCTAAAGGTCAAATATAGTCTGTTCTGCATGAGTGTTGCATGAAAGAAAGATTTGCATGCTCCAAAACTTTGAGTATTAAAGTACTGCTCTCAGCCAGTCACTGGATCCAAATGCTGTTTTGTAACTGCCACTGAAGAATGTCCACCAGTTGTCTGGTGACACTTGAGTCATCAACCTCTATTTTCCCGTATGAACTACTTTTTTTTTTAAATGTACACTTGGTATGTGCATGTCTACTGCCCTGGGTTATTGTTTACTTGTAGCCCTTACTGGCAGATATGGTGATTAGCTTGGAAGTCTCCTGGTCATCAACTATATGCAGGTAATGAATTGAGCCAAACAGGCATGACAGCAGACATGCTTTAGTCTAGGCTGACTTCCATGACTATGAAAACATTACATAAGCAAAGAACCATAATTAGCATAACAAACTAGAGACCACTACTCAGTGCCTTCTAATTAAGGTCCACTAATGCTAATCTTCTCTAGCTTGCCAGCTGAGTCTTGTCTGCCTTTCAGATAATGTTTGAGAGGTTTAAACTATAACTTCTTTCTTAGATTTCTTCAGGATCATGCCAGATCAAACTTGATTTGGAACTTCAAAACACGGGAAGAACTGAGAGATACTCTTGAGTCTGAGATGAGAGCATTTAATATTGACAGAGAACTTGGTAGTGCTAATGTCATCTCGTGGAACCATCAGGAGTTTGAGGTAAATGACCCACTGTAGGAGAAAGAGTGTATGTAAAATCTGTGTACTTAAAATGTCACTTTTCTGTCTCTATATGTGTGAATGTTGTGTTGACAGTCCCTGACTGCAAGCTAGAATTCTTGTGGGGTTATGGAATAAACTACTGAGCCTTGAGGCTGTGGACAGGTACTGTTGTCCAGTGTCACTCTGCAAAACTGAAACCTCTACGGCGTCATTTGTTGGGCTGAAGAGATGAAACATTGATCAGACCCCTTGATGTATTGTTGTGTTAAGAGGAAAAGAGAAGAGTTGGTAGTACATTGTTAAGATAAGTCATACTTGTTCTTGAATATGCTCCATCAGACTTGGGTAGTTTCACAAGTCACTTCTTCCTGATAGCAAGTTCCCAATCTTTATTTCCATCATATCTCAGTGATAACTAAGGCTGTTAAATACTGGGTTGCCAAACCATGAATAGGCTATGTGGCTAAAACCATGCTACCCTAAATTATAGATTGAGGATACTGTTTTCACATTCTAGGAACAGCAGTACCTGAAGTCAAAATATCATTTCAGACTTCTGCAAAGCAATTGATATGGTCCTAATTGGCTTTCTCAAAACAACTTGCAAGATGTCTTCAAGGAACGTGCTAATAAACACTTCCTATATTCCTATCTCCTGTATTGTTATGGTTCCACACAGTTTTGTTCAATGTGTAATGCTAAAGCAAAACAAGGCCACACTTGAATTCAGCTGTAAGATATTGGATATTCCTAATGCCATCCTTGTCACAGTATAGCTTTCTAGTTGAAATTTGAGCAGAGGACTACTAGCGAAACAAAAGTAAACTGCTGCTTTTAAGGAATTCTCAGTTCTGAATTCTCAGTACTTTGGCGTATCAGAAGGAATTGCAAGACATCAGGCTAATTCTTTAAGAGAAAACTATTTTATGTGTGCAACTTAGCCCTATCACACAGCTACAGATTACTACTTACCTTGATGTAGTAAATAAGTAAGTTTGGGGTTGAATTGGTATTTTTTTGCACAGGCACTTAGCTTTCAAACTTTCCTTTAGGTGTGGGTCTTCTGGGTGCCACAGTGTCTGCTATGCCAGTTCTATCTCTGTACTTTAGAGGTGCGAACTGGGGCAGAATCAAAAGTACAGATTTGAAACGTAGTAATACAGACTTCCCATCTGCACTCTATGCTCCTGCGTGGCTTATGCTACTGGAACGTATCCCTAGCATTCTTGCAGTTATAGTCTGCAATACTTTGGGACTGGCTTGAGGGGGCTTCTTTAACATGATCTTTGAGCAGCTGCTGTCTGAGGTCTGCTTTTAAATATTTTAAATGAATACTGTATCAGGCTATGCTGTAAGAATTGGAACTAACTACGTAGTAGTGACAAAGGCTTCTCCGCCAGCTGCGGAACCTGTCGCTTTGCCAAGGGCGATGGTGGCTTGAGATTGCTTTGAAGTGTACTTGTTAGTAGGACCCTGAAGTATCATGTGCTGTGGTCAAATCTGTAGATAACTTTCTGTAGCCTCATGACAGTGCCCTGCAAAGTATAGATAAGAAAAACCACTGTAGAGAGTGGCTTTTGTGGTATGTTAGAGGTACCTCTAAATGAGGTGCTTGCCAAGTGCTTAAAACCACTGAACATTGAGGCATATGGTTAAACTTAATGTAGCTGCTGTGAAGTTAATGATGGCTCTCATTGTGCAATTTCTAGGCTTTTATTACCCAGCATAATAGCAAGTATAACTAATAATTAAGTCATGCTTGTGTTTCATACTTGTAGTAACACTGAGCAAAATACCTTGCAATGGAGTAACTACTTATAAAAGCTTGAGTCACTGAATACATTGTGTATTGTCCAAGTTTAGCTATTAAAACCAACTGATGTTAGAAACAAGTTACTTAAAGGCTGGAAGCTGGGATTTCAGTAAGATGAGAAACTTCATTTATTCTAGGGAACAACAATAGCTCATGGCATATATTTTGTAGATCTGTATTTCTTTGACAGCAAACTTGCAGATTTCAATCTTCCTCATACTGTAGGAAGGGTTACTAACCTTGTTGAGAAGAATACAGTATTGTTATGCAAGCAAAAACTTAATGAAGGAGAAACAATATTTACTGTTAAGTAACTTTTTCTGATTTACAGGTAAAATATGACTGCCTTTCAGAAGAAATAAAAATAGGGGATTATTATCTAAGATTGCTACTGGAAGAAGATGAAACTGAAGAGAGTGGAGCAATCAAAAAATCGTGAGACATTATTAAAATCCTATCCCATTCCCACAGTCTCTGGTTTTCTTCACTAAAATCTTGTCTATTTCTTAGATATGAATTCTTCAATGAACTGTATCATCGCTTCTTGCTTACCCCAAAAGTGAATATGAAATGCTTATGTCTGCAAGCATTGGCCATTGTTTATGGAAGATGTCATGAAGAAATAGGACCGTTTTCTGACACTAAATACATTGTTGGGATGTTAGAAAGGGTAAGAATTACTTAAAATTACTTGATATAGTAGTTAACAGCTAGCCCAGTGTATGTTCAGTTCCAAGTTGCTGTGAAACCTGTGTTTTGGGTTTACGGAATACAAAGCTGCAGCATGAATACTTTTTTTCATGCTGTCACCAAGTGTTCCTAGTATCTCCACTTGATTCACTTGCAGTTTCACTAAAAAAAAATCTGCTGATCATAAAGGTATTTCAAACTAGTCTCTTTGTCTGCATTTTGTTGACCTTAACAGATTTTCAGGCTGTACAGCAATAGTGTGAAGGAACTTTGGGGGATATTAATCTTGTGCTTGCTTTTGAAAAATGCGGAAGCATAAGCTTTTTAGGAGAATGTTGTTCCACATAACATTAATTTGAAATGCTGACTTCAAGAGTAGTAGCAGCAGCCCCAGGCCTAATGAAATGGTAGCCTTAGATGGGCATGCGAGATGGATTAGATTTTTAGTGGTAACTACTTTGCCTATTAAGTGTATCTGTGAAGTTATGCCTGACAACTGATAAAGCTTGCAAAAATGCATTTCCATGTGGTCTGAAGGTGTTCTTTGCTAATATCAGTGTGGGTTTTAGATCTGGCTTTAAGTGAAACTGAACCAATGCAGTCTCTTGTGATTTTTGCCTTGAATCTTGATAGTCTCACCACAGATGTAACATCAAAGACCCATTCTGTCTGCTGACTGAAAGCATTCTCTTTTCCCTTGTATTTGTGTTAACCTGCTCACTGGGGAATCCAGACACTGTCCCTTTAGAATAATAGACTTAACAGAAAAGTAGGTTTGAGTGTCAGACCAACAAAGGCAATGGTGGAGGGCCACAGGGCCTTGCCTCTTCAGTGGCAAAAAGCTCCATTTATTAGCTGTGCATGAAACTAGATGCTTAATACTCAGCAGTTTTATCCTGGGCATGAAAAAAAGTAATCGGGTTGTTGCAAGTGCAACTGCATTGACTTTTGAAGGTAACTCTAATACGTGCTATCAAATACTAATTTGTTCTTTTCTGCTGCAATAGTGCACTGACAGGCTTGAGCGGGACAGATTGATACTGTTTCTCAACAAGCTGATCCTTAATAAGGTAAAGTGGACATGTATGCTTAACAGTAGTTTATTGATCTTTCAGCTGTATAAAATGGTCTGAACTAGTCTTTCAGGGTTAACTTGACCAAAAGTTCAAGTCTTGAAATGACATTTGATACAGCTTTCTGGGATGTAACGGTTGTTTCCTTCAGCTTTCTTACCAGTAAATATGTAGATATTGTGGTGACTTTACCATTCTAGTCACTTTAGAGAATGATTTGACTTTTTTCATGGTCACTTCTTATTTGAATAAAACTGTTCAGTACTTGTAACAACTCTTATCTAGAAAATGCTTGTGTTAACTCAGTTCATCCATTAACAGAAAAATGTGAAGGACCTTATGGATTCAAATGGCATTAGAATCCTTGTAGATCTGCTTACTCTGGCACATCTTCACACAAGCAGAGCTACAGTCCCTCTGCAGGTATGTGGCCTTTGTTTCTTACTATTCATACATTGTTTTGCTAAAAGGACAATTCTTTAAGAAAAAAAGAAAAAAGAATCAATGTCCTTCTCAGATTTCCTGTAGAAATGTGATATTTGCACTGAAGCTAAAGCTAATCATGTAAACATCAACTTCTAGAGCAATGTGATTGAAGCGGCACCTGATATGAAGAGGGAGAGTGAGAAAGAATGGTACTTTGGCAATGCTGACAAAGAAAGGAGTGGTCCTTACAGCTTCCAAGAGGTACCCGTCAGCTTCAAACTCTCAAGCTTGACAAATTATTTCCATCCTGGTGACTGGGTGTGTTTCAAACAGTGATAGGGGAAAACTGTAAACAGTGCTAAACTATATTCTCAAAGTAACTCTTTAAATAAGGATTAAAGCTAGATAAGAGACTTGATGTGCCAAAAGCCATATCCTTTTTGGTAAGGCTGCCTACCCCTCTCCATGCCCCAATTATGCTGCAATTAATCTGTCAACTTTTACTTGATGTTTCATGACGGAGTTGTAAATATGTTGGAATTTCATGCAACTGTAGTAGTCTGCCATACAGCAGTTAAAAGCTTTTCCTGAGTATGAATGTTTAGGAGCAAAGGTAGCTCTGAATGCTGAATCAACTAAATTAATCTCTAATCTTGCAATAAGATGCAGGAACTATGGGACAGTGGAAAGCTGACTTCAAAAACACGTTGCTGGGCTCAAGGTATGGATGGCTGGCGACCCTTACAGGTCATCCCTCAGCTGAAGTGGTGCTTGCTTGCCAGTGGCCAGGCTGTGTTGAATGAGACTGACCTTGCCACACTTGTACTCAACATGCTCATCACGATGTGTGGATATTTTCCCAGCAGGTAAAACACTAATTCTCAGTTCAAGTGGTAAACTTCCTCTAGCAGATGCATAAATTCATAACTTCTATCTTAAAGCTTTTCTTAGAAGCCAACTAGTACATGAATGCACTGTATTAAGGAGCCTTTTACATAGTAGTAATTAATTCCGTGGGCAAATAGAGAGTTTGTAAATGAGACAATACTAGTACTGTGAAAGGGACTGCAAGAATGAATGCACAGGCTATGTACACTTCTAATGCAAAGTGGCATAGCCTTACTCTTGCAGGCAGGCTCTTGTTTAACTTAGAAACAAAGCTGTTTTGATGCATGACACAAAACCAGACTAAACACCAAACTTTGAAGTTAACAAAGAAACTAATGACACTGAATATGATCTCAATAGCCTGATACTTATGGCTTAATAAAGTTGTTCAGTCTTGAAAGAGAAAAGACCATGTGTGCTTAGTGCTGTGCCACTTTACTTTTTTAGGGATCAAGACAATGCTATTATAAGACCTTTGCCTAGAGTGAAAAGGCTGTTGTCAGATAGTACTTGCCTTCCTCATATCACTCAGGTAAGCAATTCTTCAAAAATGTATTGAAATGAGTAAAAGTTTGACTTACTGACTTACCATCTTTCCCTGTGTGACTGCTTTAAGTGGAGATACTGAAAAGCCATCTGGACATGGTCCTTGGTGATCAGTTATAAATGACCCTGTTTCTGAGCAGGGGGTTTGGATAAAATGACCTCCAGAGGTCCCTTCTGACTTTAAACATTCTGTGATTCAAACTTGTTATTTTGGGGCTGAAGTATTTTTTTTTTAACTGAAATTCTTAAAAGTTTACTGGCTTGTCCCAGTATTGAATTGGTCAAAGCTTCAATTTTGGCTAGGTAACTTGCACTACTCAAGCAGCTAATATAAATACTTGTATTCTTTGATTTCAGCTATTACTGACTTTTGATCCTATCCTTGTGGAAAAAGTTGCTATATTGCTGTTTCATGTCATGCAAGATAACCCTCAGTTACCTCGTTTTTATCTGAGTGGAGTATTCTTCTTTATCATGATGTACACGGGTTCCAATGTACTCCCAATTGCAAGGTGAGGAAAAAGAATACCTAAAAATACCTCTTGACCAGTCAGGAGGACTGCCGCTCTAAATGTTCCAGGGAGTGTGGCTTGCTAGAACCAATGTGAGATTGCAAGCAAACACACTCTAGAATAATCACCTCCACGTGGTCTAGTCACTCACTAAAAAAGCAAATTGCTCATCACCCTGCTGGGGGGGAACAAGACCATGTCTGATCATATAGTTCTAGGAGTGCAACTAGGCATGGCTTATTGTAGAAGAACAAATCGTTAAAGGCACTAAAGCTACTGATATACTAATGTGGGTTTTGATAGTAAGCAGCTATCAAAAGTGGTGGAAAAATCTAATACCCTGATTTGAAGCCTAAACCAGTTAAATCAGTCTGTACTGCCTGACACTGATGCACTGCACATTCAGGTGGCTATTGCAGTCCATTCCACTACCTGTCCTCTAAATTCAATTTTTCATAAAAAGCTATTGTACAGTTCCAGTGAAGTCTCTTCTGTAGCAAAATGCATTGGGAAATGATTGCACGTTTACATGATGATTCTAGTGTAACAGGACTGTCAGCAGTTAGTGTAAGATCATCTTGTTTCATCCCTGCAACGATGATCTAACGATGCAGGGAGAGGTTTGTAGGGAAAGATTGTCTGTGTCTCTATTAGCTTCACTTTTTTTGTGTGTGGAAAAAACAAGCTTTCAGGAACAAGACTTTCAAACTGAAATGATGAACATAAGGCAACATTTATAACATGGAAGCACATAACTTAGTGGGGATCTCAAGGGTTTTATGGACTTTGTACAGAGATTGATTCAACTGTTGTCTCAAATACATGAGACTTGCCAGCTGGACTATGTTGGTCTGCTTATCTTTCAAGGGTGCCTTAAGTATCCATTAAATAGAAAATAACTGCTGTTTCTCTTCTAGGTTTTTGAAATACACACATACAAAACAAGCTTTCAAGTCTGAAGAAGTGAGTAGACTGCAAAACTACCTCTGTTTCCAAATAGTTTTGCAGACCAGCTGTAGTTGTTTTAACAATACTCGATGCTTGTTCTTTTTGTAAGCTCTCAAGAGTCAGAATTTAAGAACTGTGTAAGGGAAAAGGGGGAGAGTTTTTCTAGAGCTCAAGTTGGTTAGCAAGTCTGAATTCTGATTACCTTTGAGATGACAATGTGATCTCTTCTGTAGACAAAAGGTCAAGATCTAGTTCAAAGAAGTATACTTGGACATATTCTTCCTGAAGCAATGGTGTGTTACTTAGAAAACTATGAACCAGAAAAATTTTCTGAGATATTCCTTGGAGAATTTGACACTCCAGAAGCAATTTGGAGCAATGAAATGAGGTAATTGTTTTCTGTCAGAGGGACAAATAAATCTGAATTACATTTCATGCTGAAGAGGTCTTGTCTCTGGCACTTCTAAGGAAAGCTGAAAATACCTGAATTCCATGGTTTCATTACTTCTGTTTGCCTTCTGCAAGGGCGATGTCTTGCATTGCCCTGTGCTTCTATCAAAAGGAACGGGGAGGGGGGAGTGGAATTGGCAGAAGGAAGGGGAATATTTCCCTGAATATTGACCACATGCTTTACATTTGCCTCTATCATACTTGATCAAGTTCCTTTCATTGAGTGGAGACTTCACTATTTACATGGACTGCTTTATACTTACTGTACTCACTTATTACAAGAACCTATCTAGAAGATACACCTCTAATACTAAATACATTTTTAGAGTGTCCCAAAAAGTAAACAGGTGTTGAGGGAGAGCAAAATGCCACTTTGTGTTGTTTTTAATAAACTAACTTTCATGGCGTTGAAATAGCTTTATAACAATAGGACTGAATCCTATTCTGAATGTGGGAAACTACAAAGGAAAATCTTTTCAGAAGAAATCATTGAACACACTTGTACAGTCACTGAGGATTGAGGACTTGCTTAGGCAAGTGTTAAACCAAACTTTGTAAATTTTTTAGGCGTCTTATGATAGAGAAGATCGCCGCTCATCTTGCGGACTTCACCCCTCGTCTTCAAAGCAATACAAGAGCACTCTATCAATACTGTCCTATCCCAGTTATCAACTATCCACAACTGGAAAATGAGCTGTTCTGTAATATTTATTACCTCAAGCATCTTTGTGATACACTCAGATTTCCAGACTGGCCAATTAAAGATCCAGTAAGTACGAAGTATTTTAGGATTCATTTAGTTCTTGATCTTTTAGAGCCCAAAAAGTGGGAGTTGTAACAGATTAAGGAAATGAAATACTAGGTTTGTTGAAAGTAACTGATTGATCCTGACTTTCAGTTCATAAGCAAATAGGTTAAACACTTTATCTTGAAGTAGAATAGTCTTTATGCTATATAGCAACCACGTGTTAAGTATATCCTCCTTGTGGGAACTACTTAAAAAAAGCAAAATAAAGCATCCAAGGAACTTCAGATAGCATTTCAATGAACCTCAGGTGGTTGGGAGGGTGGGAAGAATCATCACTTCTGGATTCTTATTTGTTCATGCTGGACAAGAAGCTGAGCTAACGTGGTATCAGTATATTAACTGAATTGGTCAGATTTTTTTGGTACAAGTCTATGGTCCGGATCTATCTAACCAGCTTGATTCATGCAGCTTTGCAGTTTTTGTAGTATCGAGATGTGAACTGCATATCATTTAAGTGATTCTCCCTCTTCTAATGTGACTCTTACATAGACACTTTAATCTTAAGGCGCTCTTACCTTGAATAAAATATAGCACTGCAATGAAGCAAAGTCTTAATTGCTTCCTGACTGGAGGGGGAAACCATAATTACTAATGGTAAAGGATTACATCTTTGAACGTAGGTGATGGGTCGTAAGGATTCATAAAGCCATACTTTATTAAAAAAAGATGACATGTACTGATGTCAGCATAAATGAAACACTAATAAATTGTAATTATTTAGGTTAAACTGTTGAAAGATACACTAGAAGCTTGGAAGAAGGAAGTAGAAAAGAAGCCACCTACCATGTCAATAGATGATGCTTATGAAGTCCTTAACCTTCCCAAAGGACAAGGCCAGTAAGTTGTTTTTGGTATTTAAAGTTGTATAAGTACATTTACATAAACTCCGTACGGTGAACAAACTGAAGTTTCTTATCTCAGTACTGGCAACCAATTAGTGGTACCGGTTCAGTTATATCTAGTACCTACTTCTTTCACAGTGGAAGATTGCTTTATCTAAAAAGAAACAAAGCTTGAAAATCTAACTCCAGTGTTTGAGAGAATAATTGTAAAGTGTTCAGATAAACTGAAACTGGGGGAGAGGGGAGGGAATGCTTTGAGCTTTCCTTCAAAGCATTCACTAGGTTGTTCTACAGGGCAAGCATTAGACTCAACCATAGTGAGCAAAGAATATGGCAGAACTTGAGTACGTTCAAATTGGAACTCGGTTTCTCCAATCATCCTTCTTCCCCTGCCAAATACTGTCCTTTTTCTTGGTGATAACATCCTTAGGATTTTTTTTACTTTCTATCTTGTCACTGGTTTCTGACTTCAGGCCTCTAGAAAAGAACTGACAGCACTTTATTTATCCTGCAAGAACAGTGCACTTACTACAAATAATGAAGTAGTAATTTTTACCACTTAAAGTGCATTTAGAAGATTCAAGGACTTTGAGCACCTTCTGATTAGTATATTCAGTACAAGAGGTACTAAAATAGATTTATTTCTACTCTGTGGCTACATGATTACCCTCATTCAGTGTCTACTAATGAAGCAGGATTTTCACATTGAAATATGAGAGCTTTGCAGTTTTCACTTGAAATTACTATTAGTACTGTTGTCAGAATCCAGGCTTGTTTTTCTGGTTTTCTTATGTTACTCAATGTAATAGGACTTGTTTTCTTCTAGGCATGATGAAAGCAAGATCAGGAAAGCTTATTTCAGGCTGGCACAAAAATATCACCCAGACAAGAATCCAGAAGGCAGGGTATGTACAACACAAATTTATAGTGTTATTAAAGTGGGGACAAATTCAGCTGTTATGTGTATTAAGAATTCTGCAGTGCCCACTTAAATTTTCTTCCTCCCTTTTAAAGGCTATCCCCTAGATGAATCCTAGAGTACAGATTAATATTACAGATGAGTAACTGATGTCAGTCAAGGAATAGTAGGATTTCTACAGTAAATGGATATAATCAGATCAGACCCACATCTCAAAGCATCTGGTTTAAAGATTTACACAGGACCTAAATAAGCCAATTGCTCCCTTTCAAAGACAGACTGCATCCTCTCTCCATTTTTTCAATGAAACTGTACTTTACTTTTGTCATGGAGAAATTGCCTTTAGTTTTAGTCTCTTGCCTATGGTGGAGTTTCGGAGACAAAAGTAAAACTGATATGTGAACCAGTGTTAAGGTTATTCGGAGTATTGTTCTGAAGTGTGATAAGGCAATAAAACTAGTGTTGTGGCTAATAACCTTGGAGTGCTTTGTTTCATCTGCATCTAAACTGATGCTGCAGACTTGCAGTAATTTAGGGGATTCTTAGCAACTCTTCAGACTATTCCTCTTTATTTGCAGGATATGTTTGAAAAAGTTAATAAAGCATATGAGTTTCTATGCACAAAGTCTGCCAAGGTGATAGATGGGCCAGATCCAGAAAACATAATTTTGATCTTGAAAACTCAAAGCATCCTCTTCAACAGGCATAAGGAAGGTAAGCATGCTGTCTCAGAAGAATGTTTTGTCTTTGTTGTGGGCAGTTTTAATCTCCTGTGTTCTTGAGTTTGTGTTCTGTTGATCTGGTTTCTGGCTTGCCACAGTGTTATGTAGCTGGTAAAGGGCTTTAAAACAGGACTTTCTTCCATGACATAAATTCATCTGCAGTAAAGCTTAATTCAAAAAAACATGAATAGCTCTTTGAAATCATCTGCTCCAATACAAATCAGTTTGAATCTTCTTCCATATAGAACTTAAACTTACATTTCTGTCTAGGCAGAAGAGTCCTCACCAGTACTCAGTTACCTAGATGGCAGATTACGGGTATAAATGAGCTTACACTTGTGTGGCTATTAAAAATGAGACAATCTTACAGAAATTCTGTCTAAAGTCCTCTGCTAGGTGTGCTGCAACACTACCTCTTTCACAGCCTGGCTGGGAAAGAGATAGCTAGAGTACCCTAACCCTTGGCTCTAGCTACAGTCCCTGGCTGGCAGCTGCTGGCATGTCCAAGTCCTGCAGAGCCAAAAGTGTTTTGCTACGTAAGTGTTTCATAATGGTAAACCAAGAACCTCATGTGCAATCATAGCTCTGTCAGTTGTGTGGAGACAGTGACTACATTAGTGTAGACTTACATAGATCAGCTCAATTGGCTCCATACTGCAAGATGAAATTGTTCTTTGTTGTTGCTGAACCCTGAAGGAATGAAAAATATAATTATTTAAAACATATGATTGCCATGTCAAACTGGAAGAGGTCTTTATAGGTTTATTGTTAGACAATCCTGGCCTAAGACAAAGCTATACTCATGTGTCTCTGGAGACAGACAAGTGTCATTTGGAAGGCTCTGAGCTTGAGGGCTTGCTGAGCTGGAGATAAGTCCTTTTTTTTAATCTTAAATTAGTTTCTTTCCATGAAGCTCTGTCAGCTTCTAGCATGAACAGACTTATGTGACAGGAGTGAGATTGTGTAGACTGCTCAATCTTGCTCCAATTTTCCTAGCTTTTGGCTTTCTTTGACTTCTAGTCCCTTATATCTCATATCTTGCACTGATAATTATGTGGTGGTTTAAATTGCTTAACTCTGCACATATGTAAACTTTGACTCTCTTCTCTTTCAGACTTGAAACCTTACAAGTATGCGGGCTATCCTATGCTGATAAAGACAATTACCATTGAAACATCAGATGACCTTTTGTTTTCCAAAGAATCTCCTCTATTGCCTGCTGCTACAGAACTTGCTTTCCATACTGTCAATTGTTCAGCATTAAACGCAGAGGAACTGAGAAGAGAAAATGGAATTGAGGTAAATGGAAAGAAACTTATTGAAATGACTTGAGTCTAACTTTTCCACAGCTAAAAATCCTAGATCCTCAATGCATAGGACATCAGATGCAATTGAGAATCACTTCTGTCTTGAGACGCTTGTCCATTCTTACTGTCTCTTTTCTGGATGCAGTAGGAGAAACCTCTTGCAGAGTATACCCCTTTCTGGAGATAGGCTTGTCTGTTGAACTGTGGATAAGCAAGCTATATAAGTTTATTTACCTCACAAAACTCTGAGAGCTTCTGCATTCTGTATGTGAAAGAACAGATAAACGTGAACCAGTCGCTAGAGCAGATGGGCTTTTCATTGCACATATTAGAATCATAGAATCATTTAGGTTGGAAAAGACTGTTAGAATTGAGTCCAACCGTTCACCTAGCACTGCCAAGTTCACCACTAAACCATGTCCTGAAGCACCACGTCTACAGGTCTTTTCAATACCTCCAGGGATGGTGACTCAATCGCTCTCCTGGGCAGCCTCTTCCAAGGCTTGACAGCCCTTTTGGTGGAGAAATTGTTCCTAACATCCAATCTAAACCTCCCCTGGTGCAACTGGAAGCCATTTCTTCTTGTCCTATCCCTTCTTACCTGGGAGAAGAGACCAACACCCTCTGGCAACAACCTCCTTTCAGGTAGTTGTAGAGAGTGAGAAGGTCTCCCCTCAGCTTCCTTTTCTCCAGGCTAGACAAGCCCAGTTCCCTCAGTTGCTTCTCATAAGACTTGTTCTCTAGATCCTTCACTGGCTTCATTGCTGCTCTTTGGACATGCTCCAGCACCTCAGTGTCTTTCCTGTAGTGAGTGGCCCAAAACTGAACACAGTACTCAAGGTGTGGCCTCACCAGTGCTGAGTACAAAGAGGCAGTCTCTTCCCTAGTCCTGCTGGCCACACTATTTCTGATACAAGCCAGGATGCTGTTGGCCACCTGTGGCTCATATTCAGCCGGCTGTCAACCAACATGCCCAGTTCCTTTTCTGGCAGGCAGCTTTCCAGCCACTCTTCCCC
Organism: Grus americana; assembly: GCF_028858705.1. Classification (NCBI taxonomy): domain Eukaryota; kingdom Metazoa; phylum Chordata; class Aves; order Gruiformes; family Gruidae; genus Grus; species Grus americana. The sequence continues at coordinate 121,757,973 of NC_072853.1, read as the reverse complement.
AAGCCTGTAGCGTTGCATGGGGTTGTTTGTGACCCAGGTGCAGGACCCAGCACTGGCCCTTGTTGAAACTCATACAGTTGGTCTTGGCCCATTCATCCAGCCTGTCCAGATCCCTCTGAGCCTTCCTTCCTTCAAGCAGATCTACACCCAACTTTGTGTCATTTGCAAACTTACTGAGGTATTAGCTCACATGTGAGAATATTATCAACTGTGAAGCACCAAAGGCTAGTACCAGCACTATGCAAAGACTTTTGCCCCTACAAACCATTTGAGTGATGCAACAGATTTTGTCAAACATTTCCCTTCAGCCATTAAAAATGTGTTTACCAGCTAATGTTTTACTTCTGCTAGGCTTTATTGGTTTTTGTTGTGACTGAACTTATGCATCATCCAATCCTCACAGGTATTGCAAGAAGCGTTTAATCGTTGTGTAGCAGTCTTGACTCGTTCTAGTAAACCAGATGATATGTCTGTACAGGTAAGTTGCAGCAACTTTAACGGATTGTATCAACTTCTCAGAAGACTATATGTTATATATAATGTATACACACTTATATCAATATTTTATATTATATATAATAAATATAGTATTAAAAATAGGTTTGTAAACATGCATTTCTCCTGCACTCAGAACCTATAAAATACTGCTTTTTTTAGGTATGTGGATATATCAGTAAGTGTTACAGCGTAGCAGCTCAGTTTGAGGAATGCAGAGAGAAGATTACAGAAATGCCTAACATCATTAAGGACCTCTGTAGACTACTATATTATGGCAAGGTAAGAGCTGCTTTGCTTTGTCTAAATGGGTATTTAACTGTTCAGTGTTGAGGGGAATGTTCTGCTTTTAAGGGAGATAAGACAATTGCAACAACTGATCAAACACTTCTATAAGATTCCAGCTAATCATTATGGGATAAGAACTCTAGTGCCTTGTTCTCAACACTTGTATTTGAATCCATTTAGTGGACTTAAAATACAATCATGATAAAGATTTAGCTACCTTTGCCTTTTAATTGACATATCTAGCTGATTGGTTTACTGTACTAAATCGGCAGATAAAAGTACTAGAGCTAGATCTCACATAAGCAGATACTCCTAAATCAGCATAAACTCTGGGAACAGTATTCAAGAAGTTCTGTTGCTATTTAGCTCTTTAGAACTTACCTCATGTTATATAAATGCTGAATTTTGTCTTGAACTTTTCATATGGGCTATGTGAAAACAGAAAACTGTAGAAAAAGACTAGAGAAAACAGAAGACTGTAAAACCAGATTATAGTAACTGACTGTAGATGCTTGTGTGTTCTTTAGTCCCTGCAGAAGGCATGTATTGCCATAAAAAGCTCACGTGGGAATCTCTGCCACCTTGAATTGTTTTTCCATCAGTTCATCAATGTTCCTTTCTAATCACATGAAACAACTATTCAAGGACTCTTCCTTGAAGGATGCTGATTAATTAGCCATGTTTTTTGGCTACCAGACACTTAACTTCAGCTGCAGATGTTGTTCTGTCTACTTCAATTTTTCATATCTATGCTGCTTAGATAGTACTCTGGAATTAGCAAGCTTTGGTTTTAAGTCTTTGTTTGGTAAGGAAGCCAGTTAGCTTTCGTTGGTCACAAGTACTAAGGCAAGCTTTTTTCCTCCCTCAGAATATACCACGAGTAGCTGCTTTGGGAGTAGAGTGTGTTAGCTCCTTTGCCTTAGACTACTGGCTACAAACGCACTTGTTCCAAGGTGGAGTTCTCTGGTACTTACTGGGTTACCTCTTCAACTATGACTATACGCTAGAAGAGAGCGGTATTCAGAAGAGTGAAGATTCAAATCACCAGGTAATGTTAACAAGATGCATGCTTTCAGACACCAATGCTTGTTGCTTGCCATCTCTTATTAACAAAATAAGTGTATTCAAATACTTAGTAGAATCATTGAAGTACATGAACAGTAATGTTAACAGAACAGCTTTGGAAGGGGATTTTTGTGCAATACTGTAAATACTGTTTGTTGTTTGGGTTTTGTTCTTTTCTCATGTTTCAAGTTCAAATGTTAAAGCTGCCAAAACCTGTAGTTTCCAGTAGACTTAATGTAAGAGATTATCTATAGTGAACAATAAAAAAGTGAATTTGTGCTGTCAGAAGAAAAAAGTTTTTTTTCTGAGGCTCAACTGAAGAGATTGTCTGTTCATACCATGAACTTATCTGAAATGCCTACTTTAAGACTGTATTTTCCCTTTGCCCCACAGCTGTGTAAGTGGCTTCACACTTCCATTTCCGTAAATGGTGACCCTCTAATTATGGCATTGCTTCCTCAGCTGCTGGATGAGATGAGCTTTGAACAGTCTATTGTAGTTATTAACTCTTGTTATCGCTGTCATAAAAGGCTTATTATGCTGATATTTGACTGCTAGCAGGAACTGCTGTTTGGTCAGAAGCTGTTACGCTAAATAGCTTCTGTAGCTTTCAGCTCATCTTGGTGCCCCAGTTTTTTCCTACTTATCAGTGCTTGTATCTAACTGTGTTTATTAAGCCCACAACACAGTGATCGTATTGTGCTGTTCTGCAGCACCTAGTATTTTATCAGGCATCAGTGTGTAACTAGTGATGCAGATAAAGAATACCAATTCTGTTCATCCTGGTGCAAAAGTGCTGAAGAACTTTCTGTCTATTCTGATACTTCTTCAGTAAGCTCTAGCTTTTTTTTTATCATTATCTCTGTGTTTTTCAGGAGGTAGCAAATAGCCTTGCTAAGCTCAGTCTCCTGGCCTTGAGTCGCCTTGGAGGGTATCTCTCTGAAGAGCAAGCTACACCTGAAAACCCAACAATCAGGAAAAGCTTGGCTGGAATGTTGACACCCTATATTGCAAGGAAACTTGCTGTGGTCGGTGCTACTGAGGTAAGCATCTCTTGGCCAAACTCTCTGGTGTTTTATGCTTCCATCAAGTACCTGGTCACTTCTAAAACATTGAACTCTGACCAACCTGATATAATGAACAGCAGTGCAATTTTTCTTTGCAGTTGGAGTAACTGCAAGGAAAAGAAACTGTTTCAGCCTCAAACACTGGACACTATACAATATAGTATAATATTTGCAAAACAAATATTTGAGCAAAGAAGTTGAGTTAATTGTTCAAGGCTTGATGGAGAGCAAAGGCTAAACTTCTTCCTAAAAGTGGTGCCAAGGAAGTAATCTATGAAGAGATACTGTAGATAGTTGCTGCTTATTGCCAAAAAATAGGAGAATCTGAACTAAGTGTGGCTCGAAGGAGAACAAAGAAAAATTAAACTATAGATTGTACTCTACCAAATACCTTACTTATACTGTTTTTTAGTATGTGGGAAACTTGACACTTTAAGCTTGCTTATGAAATTGGTCTAGTTGTTAATGAGATTGGATTAACTAATATCATGAAACATGGGATCATTATGCACAGTAATCAACAAACTGTTGTAAACATGTTACGTTATCTAAAGTCCTTATTTCTTAGACTCTGAAGATGCTTAACAGTAACACAGAGAACCCCTATTTGATCTGGAACAATGGGACAAGAGCTGAATTACTTGAGTTTTTGGAATCTCAACAAGAAAGCATGATTAAGAGAGTAAGATACTTTTTACTTTAAATCTCACTACTATTTCTTCAACTGTTGCATGTTCTGGTACATCCACTTGTAATGCAGTGCTATAGTTAATACAAGTATCCATTGTTGTCTACTCCTAAGTCACTTCCTTCTTAAAAAGAAAACAAAGAACCCTAAGAGTTTGCTTGTTTATTTCCTGTAATGTTTCCTGTAATGTTTCACTCTGTCTTGAGCTTCAGACTTTTGCTAATGCCTGTCTGAGCTTGTGCTGTTTATCTCTGCTTAAAGGGTGATTGTGACAAGAGCTATGGATCTGACTTTATCTTCAGTGACCATGCAAAAGAACTTATTGTGGGAGAGATTTTTGTTAGAGTCTACAATGAGGTCCCTACCTTCCAACTAGAGGTGAGATGTAGCTAAAAATCTTCCTATTGAAACTAGTATTTGAAATGTTACTACTTTCTGTTTGTCTGTCTGTCAGTGCAAACAGAATGGAGAAAATACAAGATCTTATGGAAATTTCTTTCAACATGATCAGCATGTTATGAGATATCTCTCTGTTGGAGCAGAATAAAAAGAACAATGAGTTTGTCATAACACGTCTGCTTTGGATGTCTTAATGTTTTTTCTCCACAAGCTTGCACTGCAGACACTCAGGTTGATTTCAGTAATTCCAGGAGGTAGTGATTCTGCCTAGTGGCTTTGCTGTCCATCTATATGTATTTGGACAAACATATACCTTAAGAGTGCTGTTGAAGTAGTGGCATCTTTTACGGGTATGTTTAGATATAAATAGGGCTAATGTGCTCCAGATGTTACAGTGATGATAGTAGAAAAGTATTTCCTGTCTGGAAGAAAGGATATGTGAAATGTAGGAAAAGTTATTTGGATACAACAGTATTTGCACTAGAAGAAAGTGTATCACACAGCTAAAAGTGCTCTCATCTCTAATTTAAAGCTTCCTAAAGCATTTGCTGCAAGCCTCTTGGATTACATAGGCTCACAAGCACAGTATCTTCATACGCTAATGGCAATAACACAGACTGGGAAAGTAGAGTCCAATCAACACGGAGATCGGTTACGGAGAGTTGAAATGGCCCTGGAGGCTCTGAGAAACGTGATAAAACACAACCCAGGTAGGCTTAAAACTGAACTTCCCTGATAGGCTTTCTTGTGGACAACCTTAAAAAATGCAGACCTCTCTAGTCTTTATCTTCTAGTGAGAAGGAAACTTGTTTTGCTGGCTAACAGACTTTAGCACTGTTGATAAGCCATATAGGCTTGCTTTTCTTTTTTCCTGGAGAACATTATCAGTAGATGTATTAAGTTTTGTGTGAAATCCAAGCCTCTTCTATTTTCTTCTCTGAAACACTGGGGTTTAACTCTAATTCTAGCCTGCTGTTTTCAGGAAGACTTAAACCTCTTGGATGATTCCGTAATCCTTCAAAGAATCTTTAGCTGATTGTCAAACTTCCTTGCATCAAAAAGAACCTGCTTGAGCTGAGTACTGCATGCTAGTAAACACCTGAAAATATGTTGGGGGAGCCTTATTAAAGCAGGAGGAGAAGATGCTCTTGAGAGTAGGCAGCTAATACCAGCAAAGATTTAGGGGCAGATATCAGTGTACAGACTGGAAAAGCCCAAGGCACATCATTAGGACGTTTTCCTACTGTATTATGCTAGTTCTAAAAGCAACTCATGTTACTGTCATGGTTTCTGATAATAGCTGGTTAGGCTGTTCACAGACTGGATTCTCTGTATTTGGTAATTACAAACCCTGAAGGCAGCTGTTGCTGCTGCAGGTAGCAACCCTGCTCTGAGCTGGGAGAATCAGAAAGGGCAAGTGTGTTTGAAGACAAGAAGTACTGATGATCAATAATAAATAAACTGAACTTGCTTAGTTGTCTTGTAAGAATGCAGGTAACTAGGTAGTCCAAGAACTAGCTCAGTTACGTGCCTCAGAGGGAGGAAGTATCCTCTCCTTTTGAAATATTGTTGACCTGAGAGTTTGTAGAAGCCAGATTAATAGACAGGACTTCATAATTTTCTAATTCTGTAGCAGGTGCTATCCTGTAGGAGCTGTTATAACTACAGTGGCAGACTATATACAGACATGTAGTCTTTAACACCTCTCTCTAGTGAAATGTGGGCTCGGGATGGCCTTCAGTGAATGCTTTGTCACAGAATAACTTATTTGGTGTCTTGCAGGTTCTGAGTGTGAATGCATAGGTCACTTTAAGTTGATATTCTCCCTTCTGCGTGTTCATGGAGCTGGTCAGGTGCAGCAGTTGGCTCTGGAGGTAAAAAAACCAAACCAACCAACCAAAAGAACCCCAACCCCCCTGTCTGGATGCTCTACATAATCAGCATAAACAAACCTGATTGTGTAACTGTTGGAGTAGCATCTAAAAAGTATCAGGATTGGAGTTCCAAGATGTCAGTTCCTCCTCAGAGGAACAAGGGATATCTTTTTGCCTGCGACTTTGCTCCTTTCTTCCCTGAGGTGACAAGACAATTTGGTGACAGGAATAAACATTGTAAACATTAGCTATATTGGCTGGTGAGGTGACTGACTTCATCATAAACTGCATTTTCTTGACGGTGCCTTAACAGCTGGAATATAATAAAGTGCTGTTTCTGATCTTTTACAGGTAGTGAACATAGTAACAAGTAACCAAGAATGTGTTAACAATATTGCTGAGGCAATGGTTCTTGCTAACTTACTGGCACTCCTGCATTCCTTACCTTCAAGTATGTATCATAGAATTATTAGTCTTGCAAGGCAAAGGGTTTCCAACTCAGAAATTAATTAGAATGCAGCTGGCTGAGCTTACACTGCGTTTTAGGTTAAAACAGCATTTCAGTGGAGATGATTTCAAAAAAAATGTTCTATGTAATCTGGTTATCTTAAATGTGTGAGCTGAAATATTTGAATTGCAGGTATTTGAATTGTTTGAATTGCATAGTATTTCATTGACTAATTCTTTTAGGGAATTTAGGTAATGGGAAATGATGTCTTACTTAAATGTGTGATTGATTTGACATTCCTTTAACTAACTGAATTTAGCCAGAAATCCCTAGGTTTGAAATTGTGTGTGTACCTCTACGTCCTTCTCATAAGCTTTACTGCAGTTTTGATACAGCTTTCTGTTAAGATCAGTTTAGTTCATCTCTGATTATAGTCTATATGGCACAAAGTTCTTAGTACTTTCTATTTTGACAGGTCGGCAACTCGTCCTTGAAACTTTGTATGCTTTGACATCTAGCACAAAAGTAATTAAAGAAGCCATGGCAAAAGGTACAGTATTACATTGAAGCAAATGTTTCTGCAACACTGGACTTAAATACAGTGGCCAAATTTTACTCTTCCCTTTAGAACGATCCATGTGGAATCGGTGAATTCATACTACTTGTGACCAGAAAAATAATTTGACTATTTTCCTATCTCTTTGTACAGGTGCTTTGATCTATTTACTAGATATGTTTTGCAACTCAACTCATCCGCAGGTCCGAGCCCAAACAGCAGAGCTCTTTGCCAAAATGACTGCAGATAAGCTGGTGGGTCCAAAGGTAAGAATCTTAACAGGTCTTGTCGGAACTCTTGATATTACCAGCCTCTCTCAAGATAGAACAAAAATACCCTCTTTTGTGACTGAAACATTCATGTGAAGGGTTTTTCAAAATGGGTAATTCTTAATCTGTGATCAGACTTGTAGAAGCAGTTGTCCTTATTATAACTACTATAAGCAGTTTGGTTTCCATTTGCAATGACTTTAACTTTAGATACCTAAATTTCAGACCTGTCATTGGCTATCACTATTTAAAATGATAGCAGTAGTTTATTTTGAGATGTTGTGTTCTAGTGGTTGGCAGTATAGCACTACAAATAATTGGACTTCCTGGAGTTCTGTATTTTTCTGGGCATTAGTTTGCCATATGGTATACTAAATGTCAATTCTGTTCACCCCTTCTAGGTTAGGATTACACTAATGAAATTTTTACCTGGAGTCTTCATGGATGCCATGAGGGACAACCCTGAAGCTGCTGTTCATATCTTTGAGGGAACTCATGAAAATCCTGAGTTAATTTGGAATGACAACTCCAGGGAGAGAGTATCAACAACAGTTCGAGAAATGATGCTTGAGTATGTGGAGACCTACTGACTAAGTGTTTTACTGCCTGAGATGCTTTTAGTTGCAATAAACCAGAGTTGCTGTAGAAGAGCTGTCAGACAGAGCTCTGCCTGTAAAAAGTAGAATCCTTGCAAGCCAGGCTTCAGTGAAAAGCAACTTGTTCGCTGTTTGTATATTGTACTTGTAACTCAGTGATGCAAGTGTGGTTTGTGCACAATCCAGGCATTTGCTCGCTGCTATAAGATTTGGGAGGGGCTTACAATGAGCAGAAAATGGGATTTAGAAACTGGAACTACTCCACAATGATGGAGGGAGACTGAGGTGTCAAGTAGGGAAGATGACTGCTTCTTTTACTGCTCGTTAAAACTTACTTTCTTTTTAAAGGCACTTTAAACTTCAGAGGGACAACCCTGACACTAACTGGAAGGTAAAAGTATACTGCTTCTGCTTTGGGTGTGTCCAGGGAGACTGTAAGCCAGCTGACAATATATGCATGTATGTAACTCTGACAGGCTTTCCTCTTAAAGTACCAACAGGAACTCACTGCTGTGCTAACATAACTGTTTTAATGTTGAATTAATGCTTTCATTACTACTTGTACCTTGAAATCACACACTTTATTGGCAATGGTTTTGCCGGTAATACTCTGAATTTTCTGATAGTTCGGGTCATTCTAAAACTTACCAAAAGTCAGCAACAAAGGAGAATACCAGTTTGCTGGAAAAAGTCCTATCACTTATTACATAGCTGTAGTAAACTTGCTCTTGGTAAATGTTCAGGAACGTTAGTAAGCCCCTGAGTCTCAAATGATTGTCTTGAACCTTTCCATCATTATCAGGTCAGTCAGTGAGATGTTTCAGTCTGTAACATTTCCCAATATCTGTGAAAGGCCAGGCATCACTTTCACAACAGTGGTCTAGTTCAACTTAAAACAACTCCTAAACACGTACAGGATGGCTGTTTTGATGCAGGTGGAAACTGGAAACTTCCCTAGGTTGATTGGTGAGAAACCTTCCCCTGAAGGGTACAAGAAAGAAAGGAAAGGGCTGTTTTATCAGCCTTGTTGCCGGTACTTCTCTTGAATTTGTGTTTACCACTAGTTGCAGACTCAGTTACTTGTGTTCTTTAAAAGAAAAGTCCACTGTAGTAGTACTACCTGCACTGTTCTTTCTACTCTCACTTCTTACCTTGTGTTTCTTCAAGGCGAAGCATTCATTGGTCTTGCACAGCTCCGCTGCGGAGAATAGTTAGTTCAGTGACCCTTACTGCTTAGAGTCGTGATGTTAGAGAAGCAAGTACAGCTCTCACAAATACCTTTGTCAGTAACTCCTACTTTACAATTCAACAGCTGCCTGAAGACTTTGCTGTGGTGTACGGTGAGGCAGAAGGTGAACTTTCAGTGGGAGGAGTCTTCCTAAGGATTTTTATTGCCCAGCCGGCCTGGGTTTTACGGAAACCAAGAGAATTTCTCATTGCACTGTTGGAAAAGTTTACTGAACTACTGGAGAAAAATAACCCCCATGTAAGATGACTTTTCTGATTCTGCTTTTTAAATTTGCTTAGCAGTCCTAAGCTACTTTTAGTATCTGATTTAGGTTGGATATTAGGAAAAATTTCTCCACCGAAAAGGGTTGTCGAGCACTGGAAGAGGCTGCCCAGGGGAGTGGTTGAGTCACCATCCCTGGAGGCACTGAAAAGACCTTTAGATGTGGTGCTCAGGGACATGGTTTAGCGGTGGACTTGGCAGTGTTAGGTTAACGGTTGGACTCTATCTTAACAGTCGTTTCCAACCTAAATGGATCTAGGATTCTCTGATTAACTTCAATTCTCACACTTTCTTTCTCACACTTTCTTCCCAATGTGGATGATTTTTTTTTGTTTGCTTTCTGACTCTGTAAAAGCATGTAGATATGTTTAGGCAACTTCTGAACATGAGCTTTTAAAGTCCCTGAAGCCACAGAACTAGCCTCAGTAAGTCTTAGAGGCTTGTTTTGTGGTAGAGGTGAGGCTTACCAAATGGAGTGTCTCTAATTAGTCCATGACTGACTGACATGAGAAAATGGCACTTGTTCTACACTGCCTAAAAATTTTCAGGTCTTGACACTCCTAATGTCCTTCTGCAAAACTAATTTCCCACTCTGGTGTAAATTACATGACCTATACATGATTGCCACCTAACAATTAGTGTAACGTAGTAGAACTAATGCGTTATAGTTTGAATAGGAGCAGTGTTCAAGTCAGTAACTTAATGATTTTACGAAAAACTGAATTTTAAACAGTATTCAGACTCTGGATTAGACTTGCATGGGAGGAACTAACTTGCACATGGAATAAAACAGACATCTTTATTACAGAGATGTGATAGCAGTTGGTATAGGCATGCAGAATACAGTGCTGCTGCACAGGCTGCAGAACCCTTAAGGCATTCAGGGGTCAGCCTAAATGTCTGTGCTGTCATACTTCCACCAAGCAAGTTAGCACATGTGCTGCTGTGCAGGCAGAGGCTGCAGCAAAACACTGGCTTCTGTAGATACTGGAAACAGCGCTTAAACATTTCTGTGTGATCTGTGTTCATGAAAACAGTGAATGTCTGCCATTATTCTAAACTTCTTATTTTAACAATTTCGAAGCAAAGTGACATGATAAAAAGCACTAGGGGGAAAAAAATCTATAATACAGAGCAAGTGAGAAATGTTGTTGTTGTTATATGGTGATAAATTATACTTTACTAAGTTATATTTTTCTGTTGATTTTTGGTTTTCTGCAGGGGGAAACTTTAGAAACCATTACCACAGCAACTGTGTGCCTGTTCAGTGCCCAGCCTCAGCTAGCTGATCAAGTTCCTCCGCTTGGTCATCTTCACAAGATAATCCAAGCTATGAATCACAAGAACAATGCCATTCCTAAAAGTGCCATTCGTGTCATACACATATTGTCTGACAATGAGGTACTGAATCATTTACGTGCTCAAGGGGAGAAAAAAAGCATAACTGGAGTTATTTGTATTGCTTTGTAGTCTTCCTAGAAAGTCATTATTCTAACTATAAATACTGTGTACCAGATGAGGAGGTACTTACTGCTAGTTAATGGGGAATTGATAGATTAAAGACACTGAGAAATTTGTAGTCTTATCTGACTGTTATCTGCTATTACTGTCAAGCTTAGCATAAAATACAGTGCTCTGGATGTTTCTGTCTCTGTAGCTTTGTGTTCGAGCAATGGCATCGCTAGAGACCATTAGCCCTCTCATGAATGGAATGAAAAAGAGATCGGATATAATTGGTATAGCCTGTGAAGCACTTAATCGAATGTTTCAGAAGGAACAAAATGACTTAGTAGCCCAAGTAAGTAGTACAATCTCAGTCTGTAAAAATGTGATATTTTTATATTTGGGGATCTAATCTGCTCAGAGGAACAGAGGTACTGTTCAACTTAAGGGTGCAGGAGGCTTTCCAGAAGCCATCTAACGTACTTTTCATCTGGAGAAGTCAGAAGCCAGTCCTTTATCCAAAATGCAGACCCATTCAAGGAAGTTACCTGAACATTGAAGCTTAATGTGTAGGATAGTGGTGGCTTGTGTCTGCTGAGAAAGCATAACATTGGGATGCCAACTAATTCAACTGAGTCTACACCTAGACAGTGCAGAACTGCTGGACAGTATCTTTGCTTTCTCTTGTATGTATTTATACAGCTCAGGACAAATTGATTAGCCTAAACATGCTTAGTAATAGCTGTTGGCACTTTCTGTTCACACTAATACTAGTCATGTAAAACATCTGTATGGGACTTCCTAGTCCATTTTAAGACAACTCATTTGAGTATGTTTGCAGGCTTTGAAAGCAGATTTGGTCCCTTATCTTCTAAAGCTGCTTGAAGGTATCGGTCTTGAGAACCTGGAAAGCCCATCTGCAACAAAAGCTCAGATTGTTAAAACTCTGAAATCCATGTCTCGCAGCCTGCAGTACGGAGAACAGGTAAGTACTGACAAGTCCTTAACTGAGCTTTGCACACTTGGAAGATTAACTCTGAACGTCCCTTGTTTTAATCTTATGGCTGTCCTGTGCATTGTTCTGCCTAAAACTTTAACATCATGTAACTACAAAATCCTTACGGGTTGGAACGTCTCCACCCTCTTCTTGTGCAGAAGTCATTGGTTCAATGCATGTGAAGAGCACTAGTGAAAAAGGCAAATGCCAAGTGCAGAAATGTTCTATAAGCTCATAGGCTTCTACTAAGAACTCTTCAGAACTTGTTAGAAATGTAAATGCTTTTTTGCTTACTGGATAAATACTGTTGTAGACAACTGCAGCAGTGTTGTGGATGTATATTCAAGTTGGTAAAATTTGTCGTAATGGTGCTGGTTCTTGGTGCCTTTCTCCTACCCTTGTGTTGAAAGCTTTCTCAAAGGGAAGGAAACTGGAGATAGGGCCAACTTGGAGCAAAAACCTATCTCACTATGGTATGGGAAAAGTCCTGTTCTGCCTCAGTTCTAGGTGCATGGCAAGTGGCTCCTTGCAGGGTGATTTTCCTTCTCACCTAAGTGAGAAGTGAGGGAGAAAATCAAGCTACTAAATGACTTTTGAGCCTTCTGCATTATGTGTTCAGCTGCACAATCCAAATGGAAAAAGCAAGTTGCTAGAGTCTCCTTGGAAAGCAGTCTCCTTGTGTTGCAGCCTCACTACTCCATGTGATTTGGTAATCTCTCCACAATGGTTTGGGTCTAGAAAATGAGTTTGTTCCCCTAGAACATGACAAATGTCACTTGCTCACTGTGTTAATCTCTTCAAATACTGTAGGTAAATGAAATTCTGTCTCGTTCTTCTGTGTGGAGTGCCTTCAAGGATCAGAAACATGACTTGTTCATTTCTGAGACGCAAACAGCAGGATACCTCACAGGTTGGCAACCCTTTCCTATCTGTGTCCTGGCTCATACTGAATTGTTACTTAATTGTCAGACTTGACTCTGGAGATAGTGTTTATCCTCAGGATCTAGTGCCATCATGTGGCCTGAACATTCAATGCTGTAAAAGTACAGTAAGTTTTAAAACGTGTATCAAAAGCCACACACTTTCTTTTTGTGGTCGAGAATGTATTTCTGTGGATAGCCTTGCTGTACCTACCTACAAAATATCAAAGCAACGGAATCTGGACACTGGCAAGTCTTGCAAGTACCTTGTAGTGACAAAGCAGAGATATAATTGGAACTAGTGAATGACAGTAACTTTTCACTTTGTCTCGGGATCAATCTCCTTTTAGTTCTAGAGCAAATTGTTTTCCAAGGATGGGGGAGGAGGAGTAAACTTCCTTCAAAATCACTTAGACTCTGTCTGTATTCACTGTGCAAGGTGAATTATGCTGCTTTAGGGCTAGGCATGGAGCTGTATACTAGAACAGTTTGAATGTTAATAGCTCAACATGTGAGGCCTGTTCCAGTTAGACCCAGTGCCCTGGCAGGGCCCTTGTCCGGTGGGAATGGCCTCATGCCTGTACTTGGAGCTTGCAGCGTATACTCAAACACACCTGTGGTGCACCCTGGGTGGATCCCCTGCTGGTGCTACCAAGATGCAAAATGGCACCGTGGGGTGCCCCCTCAGTCCCATTAGCAGCATAGAGCATTCTGGCTGTGTGTGCTGTGCGCATGCAAATGATAGCAACTGATGTGGACTTCCTTGCTGGTAATTGCAGAATCACAGAATGGTTTGGGTTGGAAGGGACCTCAAAGATCACCTAGTTCCAACCCCCCTGCCATGGGCAGGGACACCCTCACTACACTAGGTTGCCCAAAGCCCCATCCAACCTGGCCTTGAACACTTCCAGGGAGGGGGCATCCATAACCTCTCTGGGCAACCTGTGCCAGTGCCTCACCACCCTCACAGTGAAGAATTTCTTCCATGGCACAGTGTGGACATAATCCTAGAACAGTCATGTCATAGCAAATCAAATTCTGGTTCTTCCTTCACTCCCATGCAGTGCTTGATAGACACATCTTTAATGACTACATTCTGCTGTATCACAGTCCAAAACTTTGCTATCACAGATTACTTGCTATATCTGAAAATATTTTATGTAATGACATTGTAGCAAACTTTGTCTAAAGCAACACATGATGCAAACTTCTGACTCCTCAATAGCTGAATGATCATTTGGTCCTAAAACATTACCGGGGAGGACAAACTTTTAAAGTCCTTTGACAAGTCAATATGAACACTTCCATGTGCTGTCTGGAACTTCCTCATCTATCCCAATACAGGAATTTTGGTAAAGCTTTTGTGCCTAACTGAATTAATGAGGTATAAATCAGATGGGCATTTAGACAGCAAGGTTTTTCTTGCAAGATACTAGCATGCATGTTGATAAGATGAAGTAAGAGCCTTTCAAGTCAGGAATTAAACAGTCTAGAAGCAGATGCTTAACACTTAAGAGTGGTACATTGCAATACTAGATGTGTTTTTTCCATGCAAGAAAGACTTGGTGCTTTAGCTCTGAACAGGAGTTCTCTGTTTATTGCACCATTTAATGACACTTTGACAACACGATTCAGTTGGTATTTAATTTCTGTGGTATTTCATAAATACTGTAAATTAAAAATATGAAGTAAATGCTGGCTGATTACTGGCTAAGAACTGAAACTAGACCAGACATTGTCAGGCTTGCGACTGGCAATATAGCTATCCAAGTGCCTTAAGGCCTCGCTGCGTTTAAATTGCCTAGTGTTTAAGTGCTTGCAAATGTAGAATGAAGATGCTGTACAAATCCAAAATGTAGATGGAAACCAAACTGCAAGCTTTATTTTTAACTCTGCCTTATCTTGTATTCTGCCTTATGTCTTGCTTCAAATTGCTTTGCTATTTGCACTTCCCTTGAAACTTCCCTTGCTTATTTCTCTTCCCTCAGGTGTCTCTTCTCCTTCCCTTCTAACTGGCAGCAGTCCCCTTCACCTGAGAAGTGGGCTTTAGATCTGCTCTGCCAGGCAGCTTGCTAACTTCTGTGTAGCTCTCTAAAGCAGGTAGATACCATCTTGCAAAACACACGCTGCACTTGCTGCATTCCAAGTAATAGATGCATGTCATAGAACTGTAACAAATGTGTGGTCCCAAACTGCGAAACACCCGTAAACTTGCTGCCTTCAAGCACATGGGAGCAGAAAACTAAACTGCGGTGGCTGAGAATTGCTGGTACTACAGATGAACTAGATTTCTGAAGCATACTAGGAATCAGTCCTCCATAATGGAGAAGTTTGAGGGATGGGAGAATGAGTGGAATTCTTGTACTAGGACATGTAAAAATGGGTCCTGCTCTCGGCAGGTGCTGCTGATGGGCTGGCAATGAGAAGTCCCCCCCTGGAGCCAGAGAGCTTTTGTTCCACCAAAGGCACTGCTTGCTTTGCTCTCCTGCTTGCAGTGGTGGTGTGGGCTGTTGGTGAGGAGACAAACCATGCTTTGATCTTCTGGCTGCAGCCTGTGCTGTGAGAAGGGAGGGTGGGGCATGAACAGATAGTAAATTTGGGAGAACTTGGTGAGGATGACTTAAGGGAGGGGAATAAATAACCCAGCAGAACCTGCCATGTTGAAGACTAGCAGTGTAAGCTGAAGGTCTAATAACCAAGGCAATCACTGTATTGATGCAGGACCATATTGCAGGTTGGCAGTTTTCTACAATCATTAATTAATCTGATAAGAGTTGCTGTTGAAACACCTCATGCTGCAACATGAGGTTTTATTGCATTTGTTGAAAGCTTCTGTATGACTACATTTTAAACTCCAAGCTTTGAGGGAGAGAGGCTTTGTCTGCAGTGCAAAACTGACCCCCTCCCCTGTAGTAATCGACATAGATTTATTCATGGTGAGGAGTTCTCTGTCTCTGATACAGAGCTTGTGTATCCCAAGAACACGGTTGCTCTTTCTAACTGGAGGCACAAAGAGCTGCCCAGACAAGCACAAGGCAGTTCTGCGTGTTCACGGGACAACACATTGAGTTTCCTTTAAATACGCAGCTGGGAAAATCTTTGCAACACTGAAAGCATAAATGTGGAGCGTGGTAGTGGAATGTATGCCTGAACTCACCTCCCTTCTGCAGCAGCTCCTCTCCTTAGCAAAGGAGGGCCACCCCCTCTTTACTGCCACTTCAGGGGGGAAGGGGAGATAGATAATGCTGCTGGCTGCAGTTCTGTTGTAACTTATTTGGCACATCAGAATTAAAAAAAAAAAATGCTGACCGAGTCTGAGAATGGTCTCCACAGGCTCCTCTGCTTAGTGGCTCAGAGGCCTTAATTCCTCATGTTCCGAGATTCCAAAGAATCCAAACCAAAACTCTTAAATGTTCTTGTTTAAGGTGTCTGGTTGACTTGGATGATGCATTTGAGTGTTACCAGAGGGAATAAAGTTGTTTAGTTGCTCTTTTGAATCAAAACTTAATTGGCAATATTCTGTTTTCTTCCTGAAAGGCCCTGGAGTTGCTGGTTACCTTACTGCAGGGACGACATCATCTGTAATGCCCAACGTACCACCCCCGGTAGACAATGAAGTGGGAGATGTCAGCTAAGGACTGGAAATTCTGGTGGAAGAGACAGAAAGGCAGGCTGGCCAGTGATGAGGAACAGCACTTTCCTCCAACATATTGAAGTGAACTTACTGCCTTTCCAAGTGTTTAATGACAGTGTTATTCCTTTTTCTATGACTGTTTTTTTTGTTTGGTTTTTTTAGGAAAGAGTCAGTGATTCTAACTGTCACACTGTAACACAAGAAAGCACTCTGTGGATCAGCTGATATGGGTACACAAGAAATTTTTTCTTGTTGTACGTAAGCACATTTTGTTCCTTTATATTTGTTTACAAGACTGTGAATCAAACTTTCCTAGTTTTTATATTTTATGAATTAGCATGACTGGAGTTGAGCTACAGTCTAGAAGAATTGGGCTAAAATCACTTTGATCTCACTGACACACAACCCCCCCGCCAAAAGGGCATCCCTTCTTTTCCCAGTCTGATGTGATCACTCTCATTGAACATGACTTGCGAAGGGTTTGTCCCTGCACCGGTTCACTGATGCCCTTAATCATTAACATTATCTTCTTCCTGAGATCAAACAGCATTAGACATTTATATGTATAACTGGCTTGACCAAATTGACAGAGCTTCAGCAAAAAAAAACCTTAAAGTTGACATGTTATGTAAGAAATTAGTGTAATTGTGAAATGTTCTATACATTATCCAGTATATAGAAACTTTCTATATTGAGTGTACATTATACAGATCATTCATATGTACATAAAATTTTAAAAATAAAGGGAATTAAAAGCCTTGTTAATGAGATAAAGGTGGTATTCTTATGCAGCTGTTCCTCAAAGGTGTGAGAAATGAGGGGGGTTAGAGACCTTAATTTGAGTGTGGCTAAACAGGGTTCCTGGGCATTCCTGATTGGAGAAACACACTGTGCAGGTTTTAACAGCCTGGAGCAGAACTCTTAAACCACAGGTAGTGGTGTTGTACCGTGCACGTTTTGCATTTGAAATGCACTTCAGCCACTTGCTGACCTTCTCAACTTCCTGGGAAGCATTCTTGGCAGGAAGCAAGAGGAAGTGAAGATGGATGGAAATATAAACAATAATTATTGCTTTCTCAAGAGAGGTAATTGTGGTTTTAGGTGCAATTAATTGATTTGTGGAAAGCTTCCACTTCTGAAACTGTCCCACCCTGAGTGAGCAGCTTTAGCTGGAACACCCTTCAGGTTTCATCCTGAAGACTGAGCCAGGCAGGGTCTCTTGTCTCCAAACTTGAACACAGTGCTAGGGTGGTTTGTTCATGCAAGAAGTAAACACTGCTGTCCTGAAGTTAATTGTTGATCAACCCTGTACAAGTTGAAAAGCAATTGTCCTAACTTCGTAGGCAGTAGAACTGCCCAGGGTGCAGTATACTGCCATCTGCCTGGTTCTGTTCCTGTATGAGCAATTATCCTGTAAGAACTCCTGTCAAAGAGGGCTGTTACAGAAGCAGAGCTGAGGAACTTTGGGGAAGTTCTCAAAGATGTATTGGACATAAATAGCACAGCCTGTTGTGGCAGCAGAGGAGGCTGTGAACTACCCTGTGCAAGCTGCTGCTGCTTCCAGCCAAAACTTCAGCTCCTCACAGGGGAAGGTGCCACCTGTGCTTAGATATATTTAAGAAAGGGTGGGAGCAGCTGGGGCTGGCACAGGGGAAGATGCACAAAAAGGAGAAAAGATGCAAGGGAAGACAAAAGGGGCACCTATAAGGGGAAAAAATGTGAAGAGATGCCTTTAGAGAAACAAAGCAGAGGCATAAGCAGCAAGGGGTAGCAGACAAACTGCTACACTTTGCCTCATGCCTTACCTGAGGGCAGGTGGGGGAAGGACTGAGTGTAACCAGTGAAAGGAGAGAGTTGAGAACAGGAACTGGGGAAGATAGGGAGTTGGACTGAAGCTGAGCTTTGGAAAGGGAGAAGAAAGGCATTTCCCTAAGTGTTTAATTGTTTGTAATCTAATCAATAATTAAGTTTATCCTAGCTTGCAATAAACTGAATTGGGTGAAACTGCTTTGCCTACAGTAAAAGGATGAAGAGGGCTTTGGCTCAGAGCAAATGAAGCACTTTAGACCTGTTAGAAAATAGATTTTA
This sequence comes from Grus americana, assembly GCF_028858705.1. NCBI lineage: Eukaryota > Metazoa > Chordata > Aves > Gruiformes > Gruidae > Grus > Grus americana. The sequence continues at coordinate 121,739,636 of NC_072853.1, read as the reverse complement.
TTTAGTGTTACAAAGAACCCAGACAAATTCTGGCATTCACATGGCATTCTGTGAACTTTAAAAGCAAGCCTCTGATTATTAAGTGTAATAATTACAAGTAAAGAGTGAGAGAGTATGTATTGCTTCAAGCTAGAATCAAGTTTTTGTATTCAGTGCAATAATGTTAAAGGTAAAATTAGGTGAACAAAATCTTTCCCAAATCTTCCCTTCATGTGAGATGGCTTTGTGCTGACATCAGAGTTTTGCAGTTAGCTGCTTTGACTGATCAAGCAGTTCCCACCTTGCAATTGTTGAGAGATGAACTTCATCTGGCCCATCTGCCAGGCGCAAGGTCCGGATATAAGCAAACCTGTGCGGGAAGAGCTGAATTAGGGGTAGATCTCTGATCCTGCCCCAGCAGCGAGCCAGGCTGACAAGCAGCTCCTGGTGCTATTTTTGCTATAGCCATCCTTCTAACAATAGGCTCTCTGAAAAGAGCTACTATCACGCAAGGGGGTACAGCAGCAAGGTTGTCGTGGCAGGACTGAGATGTGTGGGCTGGAAATTCTGAAGGCTTGCTTCTCCCCAAAGTCGTAAGGGAAAAGACAGAGATTTAGAAACAAATCCTCTATGCTGCTGATAAGAACTATTGTAGGTCCATCACCAGCTTTTTTTTTTTTTTTTTTTCTTTTCGTATGGGTAAAGGCATGCAGTTCCATTGGAATTGACTTATAAAAGCATTTGTTTTAAGTTGTATAGCATAAAGGCATATGGACCATTATTTCAGGCTACCTGAGGTGAAACAGCATGTACTGGCTTTATAAAAGTATCTTAAAAGGAATGCTTAGAATCCACAGCTCAGTCTCCCTTTACTCACATAAAAGCCAAAGGAAAATCCTGGGAAACTCCAGCTCCGCCACACACTTGGATTGCACAGTCAATCACTTTGAGCACAGCTCGAGGGACAACCACTTTGGTCATGGCTATCTGTAGATAGAAGAGGACTCACATTATCAGTAATAGGTTCATAAGCAAGTGAAGATGTTTATCTAACAGTTCTACTGAAGGCTGGTATCTCACAGTACATCCCTTCATCTTTGGATTGGGTAAGAGCTCTGCTGTTCCTGTTCCCTGGGTAAGGTAAAACCATTTCCATCACTCAAAACAATCTCATTGTGTTAAGTGATCAATACTTAAAGTATTTAAAAATTAGAAGTTCAACAGACTGATCTCAAATTTTTTTTAACTGAGAACGCTTTCCAATCTCATGACAATGAAAAGCACATCTTAAGGCTTTCAACATGAGGTTATGCTCCACCATCAGAAGGATAACAGCGATATGTTTTAGCTTCTATTTCAACCAGCTGCACACGTGTTGCATCCCCGAGTCCTAGCCTGAGGCTGCCAAAAAACCCCCAACTTACCTCTTTTCTTGCTTTTCTGTTGCCCAACGTGTCAATCTTGCTGGCTGTTTTTAGCGTAAGCAGTCGAGCCTGTTCAATGCTAAGGCGGCATTCAGCGATCCAGTGGGCTACAACTTCCTGCAGAGAGAGAAGCCACCAAGCAGAAAGGCAGTTAATGCCTCCTAGCGCAGCTGGGTAACCTGCCCTATGGAAGATGCCCCTATTCCTCCGCATGTGCATGTCCAGTCCAAGCTAGTTTGATGGATGTAATCTAACATGAAGAAAAAAAGAAAGAAAACATTTGACTGACAGAATACTAAAGTTAGAGCAGCTCTTTTCCTGGCAGGAAAGAGGAAAAGGGGGAAAACTCCAGATTCTGGGACACTCCCCTTTTCTGGTCAGACCTGCTGCGTGCTGGCCCTTTTCCTGAAGCCCTTCAAAGCCTGCTCTTTACTCACTGCTTTCCTTTACCCACTACTGGGACTCAGAACCATCTCTGTGTAAGTTGCCCCAGTATACAAAAACTGGAGGGTGAAATGGGAGAGGAATCAGTTCTGCTTTGCTTTAACTACCAGTGGTGTGTCACACACCTCAGCCAACAGCTGCAGGGTGGTGCCTGCTGCATCTGTCTGTTCCCATTGATGATAAATTAGCAGCTCCCTTGAGCCAAACAAAGTTACAGTCTTGCCAGCCCTTTCCTGCTCCTCTCAGCTAATTCCTCTCTGCAGGCAACATACCACAGTAGAAAAAAACCCGTTCATGTGATGCTTGTCAGTGCAAAGGCTGTTTGGAGCCTGAGCCAGCCTCAGGCACGGGGCTCCTGCTGCCCGGTAGCCTCGGCAGCACAGGAGGCATGAGCAAGCACGCAGCGCTCGCCTCAGTGCAAAGTCTGGGGGCTTATCTTAGCTCATGCCAGCAGAGGTGGGCTGAACCTAGGTGGAAGTATTCTGACACGTTCTTCTGCCAACACCCAGGCTGTCACCCAAGGCCAACAGTGTCACCTCTTCCCTCGCTGTCCCAGAGATGTGAAAAACCTATGCTGGCTACGCAACTGGCCCTCAGGTCTTGCCTGTGGCTTCGTCAAATTTTGGTTTTACTTTAACGAGCTTCTGAGAAATAGCACTCTCCTCATCCAACTCTTAATTCTAGGTTACAGTTGTGAATGGAAGTTTGGCAGTGACATGACTGGAAAATGGATCTGTACAAACAATTTTCTATAATCTGTGCCAGACATTAATTCAGTTTCTTCTTTCCATTGCCTTTACTTGTTTTTTCCAATAAAGTCATCCTATCTGTAGGATAAGACTGAGGAACACTTGAAATGTAATAGGCCAACTACTAAATGCTGATGGTTCCTATAAAAAGCAGACACTTGTCTTTTTATTATTTTAGCCAGCTCTCTCTCACGCAGCAGTATTTCAATTCCAGAGCAAACTAAGACCAAAAATCCCAATATGGCCTTAGTTTGGTGTGTACCTTCATGAGTAAGTACAAAGAACTGATCAGAGAAACAACATTTTTAGTGAAATTTAGACCCTTGAGTGTCTCTGGTAATCATGAACGGAGATGTGTACGTGACAAAATCGACACACAAAACCGGCGAATTCAGACTGTAACTACAGAAACATAAGCTGTATGCCTGAAAAAACACCTGTCCGAACCAATCAGTGAAAGCAGAGTAAAAAACATGGTGACAAAATCAGTATTCAAATCCAGCAAAGGAGATCCAATTCACTGCAAGGAAAAAAAAAAAATTAAATCCCGTAGGTTATAGTGAAAAGTGGGAGCCTCGCAATGTGATTTTTCCCCTTGGAATTCAAGGTTAGGGCACATCTATTGCAGTGTCCATTATCAGAGTCACAAGGTTCTGTGTGGGCAGAACAAAGGGTGATGTCTGGAGCATGTGAATGGAGACAAGGAACATGCTTACGTGCTGATACAGCTTCTTCCCAAAAGTCTCTCTCTGTGCTGCGCGCTGGCACATTATCTGCAAAGCGGTTTCAGCAGCACCAAGGGACCTCATGCAGTGATGAATACGGCCTGGCCCGAGCCGACCTTGAGCTATCTCAAACCCCCTGCCCTCACCTGGTTGGAAAGAAAAACAGACACATGCAGACTCCTTGATTCCCTCTTAAAATGACCCGTGACTCTGAGCAGAAGTGGCCTCATAGCACCAGAGCTAGAAGCAAGCTTCTGAAAAGTCTGTTGCTTGTTTACTCCAGCTAGATCTATGCTGACACACTGTTAATAATACTTACAGCACAAAGCACGCTCTAAAATGGTTTCTGAGAGGGTTTGATTTACCTGATTTAAATGTTGTTAATCTTACACTGAAAAATACATCTATGAGATTTGGTATGAGAATCTGGGGGAAGACTTTGAGGTTTCCAGGTCCTAGGGCTACTCAAGAGAGAAAGCCCTTTCAGCAAAATAAAAATAGCAGAGAGGAAATAGAAGCAATCAGGATTTATAGTGAGAGAAGTAGAGCAAAGTTCTCCCTGCAGAAGGTCACAGTGCCACTGACAGTTTCCGCTTTGCTCTACTTCAGGGAAGTGCTTTTCACATGAAAGCTAGAGCTGCCCTGCTTGCTTCAATCACCTTTCTGCTCTAAACAAGTTACATTCAAGCAGCAGGTAGAGTGCTAAAGAAGGGTGGGCTTCCTCTTCCACGTGTTTGAGCCCCTGGCTCAAGTGACCATAGCTATTTACAATAACTTCTGGTGATTCATAAAGTAAATCAGCGTTTCATAAAGCTTGGTTCATTGCTGTATGCACTAAAAAGGAATTAATACTGAAACTCACCCAGTATTATATTGGAGACAGGTACTCGCACATCATTAAAGTGTATCTCAAAATGTCCTCCATGGATCTCATCTACAGGGATAGAGAAAACACAGCAGAGTAAAATGAAGGAGGATAAACATACAGGCCTTCTATTCCTAACCCTTTTTCTATATGTACATTTTTCATATACAATAATTATTAGTATTACTGCAGCTTCTGAGACTGCTAACAAATTAATATGCATATAGCTGATGAATATTATCACCTACCCAGGTAGCCAAACACTGAGAGGGGTCTTATCAGCTTCAGCCCTGGCGTGTCCATGGGAACAATAATCATACTGTGCTGCTCATACCTGATCAAGACAAAATGCACAAGTAATGATTAACTTTGAGCCTCCCTTCTCTTCCCTCCCTCCACTTTTTTTTTTATTCTCTATCCTCAATTTAGCACTCCCATAAAGCCAGTGTTGAGAATTACCTATACCAAGTGCAGCTGTCCTGCCTGCATGCAGTGTGGCAGGCATGCTTCAACAGTCCTTGAACCACCATTCAACAATGCACCACGACCGAAAAACTACTACTTCTGTCACTTCTGTGCAAGTACTTCTGTATCACCCAGTCCATTTCCTTCCCCCCACCCCTCCCTGCATTTCTTTTTTGTTCTCAAAACATGTTTATCATCATCATCATCTTGGCTTGCCTATAGTTTAGGAAAAGAATCACCGTGTTTAAATTCCTTTAGAATATTTAAGGTCAATTAGTAGTCGCATAGAACCAGAGGTGACATCCAGGTCCCTGAATTCCGTCTCCAGTTCTAGCAAGCACAGTATCGCACAAAGCCCTCCATGAACTTCTGTTCAGCTTTGGAGAGCTGAACAGATGCCACTGTCTGTACAGCCGTCGGACAAACCATCCTGTATGCTGCAAACAAGTTACTGTTTACTTCTCAGTGGAACCTAGCCAAATCTAAAAACTGCAGATAATCAGTGGAATTTGGGCTAAATCCAACTTAGATATAAATGTTCCAATTCTTTTCTATTACAAGCTGTAGGATTTTAATGGGATCAGTCACGAAGCATTTTATTCATCACTTGTTTTTGTAAAAGCCAGTTTTAGTTTGGTAATAAGAGTTGAACAACATATTTTAAACAAGAAGAGGGAAGTATTATATTTACAGATATAGGAATGGAATGAGTAGGTCTGATTAAAGATATTCAATGCTCTCTGCTCACACAACTTCACATAGCAAACATCCTATGTTTCAAACTGAACTTTCTATACCTACAGATAACTTTGTGAAAAACTTTGTAGATAACTTCAAGTCTCTGACATGCCACTTGTACTCATTCTGTTCAGGGAAGCTCTGAAAAGTTTTGGGTTTATTATCATTTGAGCAAGGAATTCTTACTCTCATTAATTGTTTTATATACTTATGAAATAAATTGTAAGCCAGAGATAGTTGTTGGTTGAACAACTGATGCAGACTAAAACTAATGTGACCAAGACAAAGTTAGTGAATGCCCCAAAATTTCCTGATCCAACTCATCACACAGCTGCACAAACACTAGAGCTAGTGCAACAGAGTGGGGAAGCACACTGATGCCAGCTCGTGACAGGGAAAAGGTTGGGAGGCTCCAGTCATCAGCAGCTGACAGCAAAACAGGAGCTTGGTCAGCAACATTTTTCTCTAAACAGACACACGCACAGGTTTCAAACTCCCCTATAATTCACAAGCACATCCAAATGATCAAGGCAATTAATGGTATTTCACATAAAATTTTTGCAAGCAGTGATTCCTCCAGGAAACAAGTTTTAGGTAACTCTTTGAATCTCCTAGGAATCCTTACCTGGATGCTGAGGAGTTTCTGGTTTTGCCCATTACAATTGCAACTTTGCAATTTGGGTTCCCAGCACCTTAAAATTAAGTCATAAACACAAAAATAGTTTTCAAGATAAAAATCTCAATGTAGAATCAAATGAAATTTCATACAAATAAATCTTACTCCCTTCCTTTCGTGATACAGGAGCAAAAGAATGCAATTTACTTCTGTGTTTATATTCTGAGTAATCAAATTGAAAGAAAATACATCTTATTGCTTAACATGTGAAAGGGAGTTGACCTCTGGGGAGGGGAACAATGAAAAGCCAAACATCCAAACCCTCCAGGATCCTGCTCCATTATCTGTTCCTCTGAAAAGAGAACAAGAAGATACTTGAAATGGAATCTAATTACTTGTCTCCGTTACAGCTAGGCAAGTAAGCGCGACACAAAAGCATACCTGAAGGTGAGATGCTGCCATTTAAAAGCACAACTATTTAAACTATAAAGACTGGAGGATCTATGTGGGAATGAAATGCTGACCACATTATAACAAAACTATGCAGATAAGGCTATCAGAGGGTTACCATAACTTTGCTACTATTTCACCATAACTCCTCTGGAACGAAGGGGGTTTTTTTCCCTCTTTATGCAAATGAATTTAGTTTGCACTTCCAAGAAAGATCTGAGTGGAAATCTTTACCTGAAAATAATCTGCTAGCATTTCAAGCTATTGATAACGTTATTTGAGGCACGTCTTTGTAGCATAAAGCCAGCATTTTCATGTACAAGTCCTAAAAGAAGATTCTACCATTGATTAAAATGGCATCTTATTTTTAAGAGCCTTAATCGCCACTATCTTTTTCTTTAAAGGTTTCTTAATACCAAAGCATGCTCTCATTCCTTTCAAAGTCTCACACAGACAATACAGCTAGGGAAAAGGGGACAGGATTATACCCGACGTACGTAACGATCAGTGAATATTTTTATTGCTATCTCAATGCAGATGACAAGCTTCGCAAAGATTTAATTCAAGATTTGACTTGTACCAACTCAGTTTGTTTTAAGGTCAGAAACAAAGATGACTTTTTAACTTGTCTGGCAGTTGTTATCTCAAGGTTTGGGAGCCTCTGGTCTAGACAATACAACCACCTGGCTTTGAGCTGAGTTACTTCCTCCTAGAACAGCCACTGTGATGGCCAGGAACTGGGAGAGAGATTTATTTTGTTCTTATAAGCATTGCCTGTTTTGAGGCCAGACTGCTGGCTGTTTACTTTCCTCTTTTGCAATATGCTATACACCCATTGTTTTCAAAGTGGGGTTCTATTTCTGGCCACGAGCTGTATAATGCTAACGAGCTAAAATATCTGAGTGAAAAGCTGGGGTCGGGGGGAATAAATCAGTTTGGTAAAAAAAAAAAAAAAAAAAAGGTAGATCTCTAACAGTTGGCTCATTTGGGCAACTGCAACAAGTGGGTGACCAACCCCAAAATAACACAACATATGCTTTGCAATGTACTGCCCTGCAAAAAGAAATGCTACGCTCTTAAGGGGTATTTGACTCTTCTCCTTTTCCACAGAAGGTAAAGAATTGCATAAGTGGTATTTTCTAAACCACATTTATCTTGAAGTGAGGTTTACATCAACATAGATTTTGACTTTCTGGCATCTTTTCAAAAACAGTTTTGTAAACAATCCTTAAGTCACATCCCTGCTTTAAAAAAAGACAAATTTCACCATGTTGTATGAAAAAAAAATCAGAAGAAGCTTTCATGTTGAACTTAGTGAGGAATTCACTAACAGCTAGACAACTGGTTAGATGCTCTAAATCATGAATATAAGTTTCTGGAAGGCAAATGAATACCTCCATTTCACACGTACTTTTCTCCTATCTGAACTCAGCAAAGGCAGGCAGATTCCTGGCCTTTCCACTCGTTAGAGTCTGAAGTCCTGAAAACCTAAAACAAATTTTATGCAACTTTGACCCATAAATGCATGAAAGAAATTCTGGTCTAATGCAAGACTGAAAGACCCCAGTGCTTTGGAAGAAATGCAGACTGGATGGAATAAATCGCTCATTTGTAAATGGCATTTTTACATTACTTACAGAATTCAAAGTGGCTGCTGGAGGATGGGGGGGAAGAGTCAGAGAAGCCTGTCATTTTGGCAGGAGTTAGAAGTAGTTTTTCCAAGAAACTCACAGTTGAACAAATAGAAATAGTAGAGATTTTAGAAGGTCAGTTTTAAGCATATTTCCATACTAACAAGCTTTTTAATTAGCTTTTTCAAATATACATCTGCACAACCTGTCCAAACTTTTAAACCACAATGCTGCTACATCAGGAAACATCCTGAGTTTTACTAATGTATTATATTTTTTAATTCTTCATGGCACTCACATAGGCAAAGACAATGATATTTTAAAATGTGCTTAGAGGGTGTGATCACAATCCTATTAGAAGCCTAATCTTTGCTTCTAGGGGGTGTAAAATGCTTAAGATTACCGATCTTCACACAATCAATTTATACAGGTTCTTTCTGGTGGAGAGTACTAAATGTGGCACAGAGCCAGTGCAGCCTTTACTTAAAGAAGCTGCCATATATAACCTGGTTTCAGAAGCCAATAGCACTTAATTCTTGCAATCTAATTATCTATTTCTCAGTGTCCAGTCTTCAAATTTTTGGCTAAGGTGATTAAGGCAGCATAATCTACTACCTGAACGCCCAGAATACCTGTGACTCTTGCCATGCTGGCTGCTGCACTGGTGAGCCCAGTTACATCTCTCTGCTAAAGATCAGGGGTCTGCGGTAACATTACAGACTTGGCAGCTTCCTAGAAAGGCACTGATAAACATGTTCTGGACTATCCTACAAGAAGAAACTGGACTGAGTAAGGTGGATGGCAGCATGATATTGATAGTTGTAATATGGGGATCTTCTAAGGGAGAAAAGGCGATCCTCCAGGAGCCTGCAGTAATTTCTATCCACTAGCACAATGTATTACGAAGTTTTATCTCATCTCCAAATAACACTGTTGGGCATCTGTTTCACGTATGGTAAAGATTATAACGCAGCTGCAAGCAAGTTGGCTACATCCAGTACAGACAGAGACAATGCTGGGGTTCTGCAGCTAATCAGCAGTCCTGCCACTGAATGTGGCTGCTAGTCGTTCCCAGCTAGAGCTCGCAGTCTCAGATGGTGCCAGTGAGAGCAGCTGCTGAGTTTAGGAATGTGTTTTCCTCACCTTCATCCCACTTTTACACAGCCACAAGCGCTTCTTAGTTAAACAAGATCTATTGTCATTTTGCATTCACTCCTACATATTAAATAATTTTTGTTATTTTTGAGCCTATAGGGCCACAGCAAAAGGTAGTATTACACAACAGTATTATTTCTGTACCCTGACTGGAAGGATCTGTCCTCCCTGCACCCTGCAAAGTTACGAGGAGCTGAGGCACTGTAATAAACAGCACAGGATTTACATGAACTGACAGGATTTACATGAACTGCCTTCCTACAGCCTGCCCACAGGACCCCTTAGGCACTGGTAACACAACCATCTTTGCAGGCAACACACAGAGCTATTTCCCTGGGAGCTTTCTCAGTTCTAACCTGATTACTCTATCATCTTGTTTGGGACCGTATTGAGACAAAGCCCATTCAGAACTGAGAGATTCACTTATTTTAGAGATATAGCGCAGGCCTCTAAGTAATGACACGATTTGAAAGAAGCAGATGTGCTGGAAGCAATTCAAATGTCCTATCTGCCACTGCAAAGAACACCAGTGAAATACTGTGATAACTCAAGATGAAAACATTGCAGAAATACGCACAAATATTGCAGGACTTTCTCTAGGCTCCAACTCTTCTCCCAGTCCAGTTTTCCTTCTCACTGTGAATGCAAATGAAGCTAGAAGCACGTGGAAAACATCTGCCTGTTACATTCTTAGCTGCTCATTTTGAAGAACTGAACCTTTCACATATTCCACAATAGTTGAAGCACAGACAGATGGGCAGCCATGGCAGGTGTGTCAATTTAGTTAGTATGCCAAAAAGCAAAACCTCTGGTCACAAAAATCTCTCTGTTGTTTGGCATTGATATTGCATTTCCTGAAACTCATCAGACTGGTACAGGATACAGGATAATTCAAATAAAATAAAAGCTCTGGAAGATCATGGAAGGCTCCTGACACTCTGCACAAGGTACTCTTGCACAAGAGACCAATTGAAGCTGTAGAGATTGTGGAAATTTAGGCAAGATCCACTCATTTTAGGAATTCTTAGCACAGATAAGTCCATGCCTCACTGCAGAAGTCTGCATGTAAATTGCAGAACTTCTCCCACTTCCCTTTCCCATTAAAGTTTTTACTCTTTATAATGCAGACAGCGCACTGCAAGTAGAAGAAACCTCATAGAACGAATAGCATCTTTCTTTTTTTCTTCTACAGTATCTGCCCGGCTTGCAGTTTCTGTAGAAATATTATCAAACACTGACTTGATTAGAAGTATGACTGGTAACGTCCAAGTCCCTGAGAACTCTCCCACAGGGTGTAGGACTATCTGTTTATACTCTGGTTGACAATTTACCACTTGCTTTCACATCTTTTCCCTATCATCTTCCTGGTTTTGTTCAATATCACATACTGAAAGAGCAACCTCCCCCATCTCACAAAAAGCAAACTCATCCTTCTATTATATCCCCTAAAACCTTACTTAAAAAGGGGGATATAAAAATCCCTCAAAAGCACAGTAGTGCCCTGAGGAAAGAATATAGTGACTTGCTACAGGTAACTCTGCCCCAGGCAGACCTCCCCCTCTTTCTCTCCTTTTCGCCTTTTAAACATGTGATTTGATAAAAGCTTTTGAAGATGTAAAAAAACATTTTGACTTTCAGGAATAAAATAACCAACAACACAGTAAAATACTAAGAGGGTCTTGACCTTCCAAAGAACACTCCCATTCTAGTTGGAACAGGGAGGAATGTAGGAAATGTACGTGTTCAACATGAGAAGAGTTTCCAGGAAAGCAGGAGTTTTATTTATTTTTTTTTAAAACTGGCAAGTCAAAATGAAAGTACAACTGACTTCCAGATGAGGGTGTGGTGGTTGAAGACAAAATGCAATGTGTCGGAGCAATTCAGATCATTTCACTGAAGCACATCTCAATTGCAGTACCAGCTACTTGTCTGCTGACGAAGGTTAGTTTTGTTTTAGTATTTACTGCTCTGTATATTAACTGTGATATTTACATAGAGAAGAGCTAGGATTTACTCTTAGTTAAGTTGGTTTTACAGAGAGATATCAGTCACTAAGGCACGTGCTCATTTCCAGTCTTAAAATTTGATTTGTTCAGCAGAAGAACAGAATACTGCTTAATTCATTAAAGAAAAAAAATCTGTCTGTTTAAACTGGGGACATTAACTTCATTCAACATGTATTCATACAATCCCATGCCAAGTTTAAACACACAGAAACACTGGATTTGTATCTAAATGGAAGGCTGGAATAATTCTGCAAGAAAACATGCAAAGCTGTCTATGAATATATCTATTAATATATCTATTAATATACCTCCGAGAATACAACACTTGAAAAAACCAGCTGAGGTTCTGAGCTGTTTGGGTACTTGTGGGCAGTTTTGCATGTGATGAGATTCCTTTCTGTGTATAACATCTGAGAAGTCTCCAGCTGCAAGATGCAGTGTACCCACCGCAATTTGATTCTCTCAGAAATTCCATATGGGCACAAGGCAGGTCGCTGTGTGGGACGGAGACTAAACTAAGCCTGTTCCACCGCTGTTCAGAGACCAACTCCCACCGGGCTGCTCTGCTTTATGTAATGGGCACAACGTTAACAGGAATGACAAATATGAATAGGTGTGTTAGCCAAAACATAACTGTGTTTTTAAAGGAGAAATATCAACTGTTGCATTTAAGATAACTTTGTTCCTATCAAGAAGTCGGGTCAGCCAAAATCGTATCAGGCAGCAGAGCACATTCCTTGTCACAGCCAAACTTCTTTGTGATACCCAGACTTCTTGAAGTTTGCACTAAAATGTCTAATGTTTTGCTTTCAAGCAAATTTCCCAGTGATCCAGTTTGATGAAGCATTCCCAGATGGGTACTGTAATAAGCGTTTTAGATCACAACCAAAGCTTTTCAGTTTAATTTTTAATTTTCTTCCAATCTTGGCTAAGTTGATTCAACTCTCCCTGCAGTAGTTTCTCTTCTGCTAAAAGAAGATACATTTGCTGCTGATGTCTGAATCTCTCCTCGAAGTATTATAAAGCTGCAAAAGATTACCCTCACTGAAAAATCCTGCTAACACAGCTTGTTAGGCATAGAATAGACATCCCTTGCTGAACTAATAAATAGAATTACTGTGTCTTTCCATTCTGCACACTTCATTTAGGCAACAGTAAATGACACATTACAAGACTTAAGAGTAATCATTGTTTAAAGCTTAATGATGTTTTAAAAAGTTAACAAAATAATCCAAAGTCATTAAGCATGAAGCCAAACCAAATAGTTAATTTCTAACTAACACACTTTTAAAAAAATTTAGATAGCAGATTCACTGAAAAAAAAAATCAAGCAAAAATAGAAATAATTACTTTCTATTTAATTGTTCTGCATCCCTGAATATGAGATCAATCAGTAACTTATTTTTCCTGGTAGACAGGATAAATTAAAAAAAATTTTAAGAGATACTGTTTATAATAAAGGTTTGGCAACCATTCATTTAAACCCTTGTCTAAAAACCAGAAATGGTATTTGGAGGTTTTTTCAAGCTTAAAAAAGCCAAACTTGAAAAAGCTCTGGAGCAGAATATCAGATAAGAATCTGCTTTCAGTAACATTGGCCTCAAAATTCTGAAACACTGCAGATGATGAGAATGAAAAACACATTCTCATTTCTCAGCTACTTTTTGCTACTTCTGATAAGAAATCTTAATCCCATTTATTTCAAGAAAACAGGGCACTGCAGCACTGTAGTTTACAACAGAAAGAATTTCAGCAAATTAGTCAATGAACACAATTACAGTAAAAGAAGAAAATACTGTAGGACATGACTTAAGACACAGTCTGAAGATACAAACACTCAAACTTCAACCCTAAGCTAGCAGTGAGAATGCAGCCTTAGTGTTTACGGAGTATATCTGTCATGAGATAGTACTTGAAAAAACAGCAGAGCTTCTGAGCTGTTTGGGTACTTGTGGGCCACAAGTGGGTATGTGATGAGATTCCTTCCTGTCATAACATCCTGAGAAGTCTCCAGCTGTAAGATGCGGTGTACCCGCAGCAATTTGATTCTGTAGAAATTCCACATGGGCATGGCTTGCTGTGTGGGATGCAGACTAAACTAAGCTTGTTCTACTGCCGTTCAGCAACTGACTCCACTGTGCTTTATGCAATGGCCACGTATATGTCTGCCTGCAAAACAAACAAGCACATTCTCCCTATATTATACTCATATCCCAAATTTGCCAAAATTTATGATAGTAGGCACAGAATACTACTGTTGGCCTCTCAGCTTTAACCTGTTAGTATTCCTTATCCACTCTATTTTAATAGCATTTACAGCCTTCAACTGGTACTCCTTTGCAGAGGCTGTAGAGAGGAAGGTGTAGTTTCAACCCTACAAAGGTACAGATAAATTTATTTTGCAATGGAATCGTGTCAAACATAACTGAGTCAGAGCAGTTTAAGCAATGATGGCTCCTCAACTGAAATGTGGAAACCAGTGAGGTACACTCCAAGCATCTTGCAATCTCAAACGCTAAGGTTAATGAAAGCATTTCAATTGAATCCGTTTTACTTTGCACTGCACACACAGAGGTAGTCAGTTACCCCATTTCATGTGAGAATTTGAGATGGTCTGTTCTGCCTCCAGCACTGTCTAGCTCTACTTTGATTATTTATGAATGTATTCTCAATATCCAACTTCTTTGAACTTGAGATGTATAAGCAACCCTGAGCAAGGCATTTAGGTTTCAACAGAAATTTTAAAAAACTTAAACTCAGTATTATTTCTTTGGTGTTCCCTTCCTCCCCCCCTCCCCTTTTTTGTGTCTTATAGCTTTGCCATGGGCTGGGATATGAACAACACAACTGATTACTCGATTGAGGATGAGGAGGGTGATCTCAACTCTGTTATAGATTACAATTCATACGAGCTTCTCTGTGAAAAAAGTGATGTGAGAAATTTCAGGAAATTATTCCTTCCTGTGTTCTATGCATTGGCTTTCACTGTTGGAGTAGCTGGAAATTCATTAGTGGTCGCAATTTATGTCTATTGCAAGAAAGCGAAGACTAAGACGGATGTGTACATCACGCACCTAGCCATTGCTGATTTGCTTTTGCTCTTTACACTCCCTTTTTGGGCTGCAAATGCAGTGCAGGGATGGGAACTTGGAAACTCAATGTGCAAGCTCACTTCGTCTCTGTACACCATGAATTTCAGCTCTAGCATGCTGTTCCTGGCCTGTATCAGTGTGGATAGATACAGGGCCACTTCTGAAACCAGAGGCCATAGAAGAATTGATAAACACTGCAGTGTGACCTGCATCTGTGTCTGGCTGTCTGCCATTTTCCTCAGTATCCCTGAACTGATATTTAATCAAGTCAAGAAACACAATGACAGGAATGAATGCCTTCCTGTATTTCCAACGAACATGGAAACACTCATAAAAGCAACCATTCAAATCTTGGAAATTATCCTGGAATTTCTGCTTCCTTTCCTGGTAATCCTGATCTGCTATTCAGCTACTGCCCGAGCAATCTTTAGATCTGCAAATGCTAAAAAATCTAGACCTTTTATTGTTCTGCTGGCAGTAGTGGCTACTTTCATTATTACCCAGCTACCTTACAACATTGTTAAGGTCTGGCGAGCCATAGATACCATCTACATGTTGATTACTGACTGTGATGCAAGTAAAACCATAGACGTTGCACTCCAGGTCACCAAGAGCATAGCTTTGTTTCACACCTGCCTGAACCCTCTGCTTTATGCCTTTCTGGGTGCCTCTTTTAAAATGCATATTATGAAACTTGCAAAAGATTACGGATACTGGAGAAGACGACAACAGAATGGAAGACCTGAAGAAATCTCTATGAATTATGAAGACCATACTGAAGAAACAATTAGTTTCACTATATAGACTCTCCATTACTTTCATTATCTTATATAACAAAGAGAATTATTTACTAATTCTGGGGGTATTGTTTCAGCAGCTGTTTCTCTGCAAGTCAATGTTCAGATGAATTTCTGAACCTGCAGGCTAGCCAAGACACTACAGTGCAGTTTGAAGTGGAACATGTTAATCAAAATTAAGCATCAGGCAAGAACTAAATACTGAAATTCCTAGAAACAACTAGAGATATTTACTAAAAAACCCCCCAAAAATCAATAAACAAAAAACCCCCCCCAACCCCGCACAACAAAATGCAAACACCTAACCCTCCCCGCCAAGATTTAAATTTAAAAGGGACACAGTACTAGGCACTTAAATAGCTGTGTAACGAACAACCTGTCTAAACATAAAATTAAACCAGAAAAAAACCCCATCATCAATAAAACAGCAGTACAGGAACTTTTGTACCAAAAGTTAATAATCTTGTGTTTCTCCAACTATTTTGTAAAAATTTAGAACATTTGCCTAATAAGTCAGTTCATTTTTTTTCCTTAGCTATCATTTCATAGATACGTGTGCAGCTTGACATGAAGTATCAGTTCATGGCTAAGAATTGAGAGAGAAGGGGGGTGAGGCGGTAGAAAAGCCATTCTCTATATGTTTCCACATATGTAGCACAACAACATCCTCCACAAAAAAAACAGTAACTCTTTCTCTGTAACTACCAAAAATGACCTTTCAGCTCTCCTTTTGTTCTCACCCTAAACTTCAACAAGCCCAGTGCCCTATGGGAGGCACATTCTAGATCTTTGTAAATGTCATGTCAAACATAAATGCCAAAGTAGTGCAGTTAAAGCATTAGCAGAAAAGTAAGAAAAAGTTAAGTTAATCTTCAGTTACAGGGCCTGGAATTTCTAGTCAGAATTTGTAAAATTAATCAAACACTGCAATAACTGTAATCTGCTAAAGTATATCGAGATACAATAAAATCAAAGAATACAAAAAGTACACTGGCTGTCATTTATTCATATCTTTATGTTTGGGTTTTTTTAGTAGGTATTGATGTCTCTCATCGTAGGTATTTATCAACCAGCAAAGACTAGAGGCCTTGCTTGATGAATGAGAGAGGTTCTGACTCCATATGGAGCTCATGGTCGGTGGGATTTACAGGTTTCCTATGGAGAGGTACCAAAGCTGTCCCCTGACAGTGCTGGTGAGGATTCCCGGAAAACAGCAGTTTTCTATGATTCTCTGGAAGCATTTCAAATCTATTGACGTATTAGCTTTCAAAATAAAAAAAGTGGTATTGCAGCATACTGTCCCTGCCTTCAAACCTCCCATGGGCTCTGACAAAAAGCCTGATCTACGGCTTATGAAAGCCAGCAAGAATCTCTCATTTTTAGACATTGTTCCTAGTTACACAATTATGGACTGGAAGAAAAAGCTCTAAAATGACAGGCAAGAAACAACAGTAGCATAAACAAGACACAAGCCTCTTCTCTCTGTTTGGATGACAAAAACTTACAGAATTTGTGCCCAGTATTTTGAGAAATAATAGGGTATGAATGAGTGCTTGACAGATGGTCTACACATACACCATAAATCTGACATGTTTGAGCCATACTGGATTTACTATAAATGTGCAAAGCACCCACAGAGAGCATGGTAAGAAACTCCAGTTCTTCCACAAAGCAACTGACTTGCATGTGTGATTTATGATGTGTCATCACAGAGTGGTTGCACCCAGAGTGATATTCTGACCATGCTGTCAGGCTTGTGGAATTCCCAAACATCCAAGGTCCTAATGTCCCACTAAGAGTAAAAAGACAAAAAAACCAGACACAACCACCCACCAAATGAACGACCAAAAAAAGCCACCCAGGCAGAAAAGAAAACTAAGGCAGAACTGCATGTACATGTTTCTCAAACTTCTTGAAATTGCAGCACTTTTTGCGTGTCTGTCTGTATGCAAATCTGACTGTCATTATTTTTATTAGAAATAAGACAAACCAAATCATGCTTACTCTCTTATGTTTACTTTCCTTTTTATAATTCACGTAACTAATTTTATGAATAATATATTGTGTGTGTGACCTCCTACAAACTTTCCCGTTACTTCCTTAGGAACTGCAACACACAGCTGAGAGACACTGACCCAGAACAAAGGTAGCAGCCAGCAGTTAAGTGACACTCCTAGGCCAAGACACAAGATACCATGCCTCCTTTTGCCGCCAGTTTTGCAGTACTAGCAAAGAGAGCGAGCCCTATCTTCTGGTGAGTCTAGGTATTGCACAAGCGTGTATCAGTAGGTAGCTGCCACACTCAACGGCACATAGACGAAATATTCAAGTTTCACTCCAGTTAGACTCAGTTTATGTAGTTGGCTTCCAAACTCGCAGGGAATGATGGTTTTCCAGTTGCTGTCATGAATGTCATTTCAGTAAAAACATCATGGTACTATAATATCGAGGATATTTACCACTTACAGTCTAATCCATTGATTTTTCTGGGAAGTACAGTGTAAGAAAATTACCTGTAAAAGTCAGTCCTACAACATCACAGGCTAGTTTAAGAAGCAGCTCAGTTTTACTGTAACTACACAGTATACTCAAACCTCACACACAAGCTGCCAAACCAAGTTTAAAGGCTATGGCCATAAACGTGTAAGTTACCTGATGGAAAGAGGCAATGTTTAAAGAACAACAGTTGCATTCGTTCTGTGAACAAAATTCAGAGGTTCCAAAAAGGGCCCAAAACCCCAAACTGGATTTGAGTCTTGGTCTTTGCTTCATAGAACAAAAGCTTGATTCGCGTCTTTCCGTTGTTTTACATCCTACTGCCTTTACCCAAGAAAAGGCAATTTTCCATCTCAGAAATGGAGCACAAATAATTTTGTTTTATCAGTTCTTGGAAAGAATTCTAGACTTAGCCATTCTTACTTCGGGTTTCCGTACTTACCACTGCTCCACCACTTCTTGCCATTGATCACATAACTGTTTCCATCACGCTCAATGCTGCATTGCATATTGGTGGCATCGCTTGAAGCCACATCAGGTTCTGTGTTAAAGAAAAAACCCAAAACAAACCACTAGATTAAATATACAGGTAGTACTACCACCACAAATATAGGGATCTAGATATACTATATTGGCAGTAACACTGCTTCACTTCCAGTAGAAGAGCTGTTTTCAGAACCTTGGTCCGCTGGTGGTCAAAGGCTTTCTATTTTCTAACAACCTGTTATTCACAGCCAGTTTAAACTTACTTCTTCTTGGGCTCAGGCTACTCTTTTATAGTCAACAGCCTTCTTCCTTCCCTTCTCCCTTTTTAAATGTACCTATAGATAACAGTCATATCTCTCCTCAGCCTTTTTTTCCCCCTGGGGTCTTCTCAAGTGAAAATAAAGAGATTTAAACTACTTTTGTGATGGTTTATGAAATAGGTCACACAAAGCAGTTGCCAGCAAAATGTCATCAATCACTGTTCGGAACAGGAAAGATTCTTCCTCTCTCCTTTCACCCGTAACTTTTTTTATAGGCTGTCTTCTTTAAAGCAAAAGCATCTCTTTCCTCTTGGCGAACACAATGAAACAGAATTTGCAAAATAAGAGTCCAGCTCTGCAAGACTGAATTGTCTCAACTCCTGCTGACACAGAAAGATCAAGATTTTGTCATCACATGTTCAAAAGCTACATTCCTAAATCAACAGCCAGGCCTTCCACAGATGCTGAATGCTACAAGCTTTCAAGAGCAAAAATTAAGATAATGCTAAACTACAGACATAAAGCAAGTATATCATATGTTTCGCAAATTATCTTCAGGTTATGTCATAAAACCTCTACCCATGACATACTGCAAAACTACACAATGTTAATCACAATAATCATACTTGTACCTGCATGTATGCTTCTAGAGAAGCCCAAAGGACATTACAAAAAAGGGTAAGTTCTATTGTAAATTGTTTGGTACAATAAAATGTATTTTACTAGTACGAAAAATAAATTGAAAATATATGGAAAGCAAATCCTAATTATTGTAATCATGAAAAATGGTAACTATCGGGGAATGGCAGCAAGACTGCTTCACTTTGCACTCGCACCTCATACATGATTTCATACTCAAATACATTCACAGATACCATGAAAATTTCTGTATTAATTCATTAACACATAACAACTTGTAGTTTTGTACTTTTTGGATACACCATGTGAAATTTCTGCCAGTTGCCTCTAACTCTCTTCTGGAGAAAACTTTACCTGTCATGCAGAAGCAAGAACTAATCTTCCCTTCTAGGAGAGGCTCCAGCCACTCTTTCTTTTGCTCTTCAGTCCCATACATGTGCAGGACCTCCATGTTTCCAGTGTCTGTAAGGAATCAGCAGTCATGTTTACTTCTTGAGACACGCAACTTGTAAGGTATAAGATGCCCAACTTCTCCGCGCTCTCAGTGCTGTAGTTATGGGATAGGGCTGCTAACCTGGTGCATGACAGTTGAAAACCTCAGGAGCAAAGAAGCATCTCCCCGTCTCCTCAGCTATTAGCGCATAGTCAAGCTGGCTGAGACCACTGACATCTGGGAGAAAAAGGTTCCACAAACCTTCTGCTTTGGCCATTTCCTGTTGAAAGAATCAGAGAAAAACATTAGCAATAAATCTTAAAAACATAATTAAATTCTGGCTTGTTGCCCATTTTGTTCCTTCCTGCCTAGCATACTGTTCGATCTATCTGATGTCTTTTTTCAATAGGTACAGTCTTTGACTTAAAGTTCAGACATATCCCTCACAGAACTCACTCTTGCTTTTCTCCTCTCTCATTCATATCTCTCACCTCCTTTTGTACACTTCCTTCTTCCTTTCCTTACACTGTTCCTCATGCTGTTTCTTTCCATGCAGAGTAACTTCTCCAGCAGCGTACACCAAACTTTCTTATATTCCGTATCAGTGCCTGTTTCTTTCACTGCTAGAGCGCTAAAGAGTATTTATTATCCCATACCTTCAGTCTCTCAAGCAGCGGTGGTTTATTCCATTTTTCCTCAGGATTTCCATGTCCAGCATAGTATTTTATTATTTCCTTAGAGAAACAATTAAAAAGATGCTTGTTTAAATTAAGAACGCATGTAACAATATGGTGTCTTTTCCACCACTACACCCCAAGAAACCAATTAAAAAAATATTCAACAAAGGTTTTTATTATATAATTGGTTGCATTATAAAATTAAAAATATAATTCAAAAATCAAACTGCAATCTCTTAATTTTGCAAGACTTAAAATGTGTCATGGAGATGACCCCAATTAGTACCTTATTTCATACAGGGAAATGGTTTGGGATGGTTTAAAATATTTGATGATGATGGTAGTAGGTCAGTGTTTTCTGATGTAACTGTGTAAGTAACTGTGACTAACAGTACACACAAGAAGCATAAACCCAAAAGTAAAATGACAAATAAAGGCAAATGTACTGACACTTAAGATTCAAGTTTCCCATCACAACGTTCAGATACATAAGCCAGTTAATTTTTTTAACTGAGAAAAATACAAAGAATAATTTTTTTCCTGTCATAATAATTCCTTAACAGATTATGTAAACAGTCATTCCAAGCCCCACTGATTAGTACTAAGTGAAACTGTGCATTTAGTAATCCTAGTATTTTCACAAGTATGTTTTAGTAAGGCCCAGCACTTCATCAAAGCTGGCCCAAAACTAGTTTTAGAATGAATAAAAGTAGTGCCCTCTTCTGAAAAATCACACAATAAGACAAATTCCAAAGTAGAACTTACAAGTCCTGATTCGCAATCCCTGTTATCAGAAATAACTTACAAGCACAACGCTACTCATCTGCAAAACTTGCATGGCTGTTCGTGGTTCATGCAAGTACATTAATTATTGCAAGGCTTCCTTGAACAATCCACAGCTAGTTACAAAAAGACTTTTAAGAAACTTTGCATATCAAGACTTTCTGCTCTCAACCTCTCCTTGTGATAGGCAGATGCATTAATCTTTTAGATTAATATCTCCTCTGCACTTCTGCCTGACTGCATAGAAGACAAAATAAAAACAAACAAAATGCTGAAAAACCCAATTCTGCTACAAGAGTCATCTGTGCTTGCATGAGGCTAAAAGTTGAACCAATTTTCTAAGTGGAAAACTTCTAATCTCCCTAGGCTAAGAAGTAAAATACTTCATCTTATTTTCCGTTCCACTAATCAGGGACTTCTGTGGATATTTCACTATCTGATTTCAAACCTTCACTGGTATTAGATATACTCAGGAATAAGGCTATGTCGATACATTATGGAATCACGTTTTTTGTCATAAAAGTCATACCTTAAAAAATAAGGCAAGAAACAGAAACATTCAACTTTGTATGGTGAAAAGCAGCCGTTTCCATTTTTTAACTAAGCGTCTTTGCATTTAGTAAGAGTTCTAGAGTTCTGTTAGTGTTAATAAAATACCTTTGGCAAATACCTTTAAAAAGTATCTCTTTTAAAAAAAAATACTTCTTAAACTTTAAAAAGGTTAAAAAGTAACTCATAGCTTTCATTAACAATGAATACAACATTTTAATTCTGCAAAAAAAATTATGGAGACTATAATGATTTCTGTTAATACGTTGCAATGCCACAAACATCACTGCATGAAAATAAGGCTGTTTTTAAAAAAAAAGATAAAACATACAGGAGGGCATGACTTCTATACAAAGTTTTATGTTTTTATAACTCTACTCATAAAATGCTCATTTATAAGTAGGTTTACTAAAAGCTTTTACCTTCTCAGCTGGATATATGTGCTGCTTCATGAACTGCTTGACCTTCAGCAGAATTTCTTGACCTTTCCTACTTTGATGGAACAACTCTCCAGAAACACTGTGATGTGTGTTGCTGAAAGATGACCTAACGAACAACATTCAATGCAATAACAATGCCTTATACAGGCATTTAAATAAGCAAAGATGTTGCAAAAGCTTTGCTTTGCCTTGCCTTTAACCATAGTTTACACCACTCTTACCTGTTTGAGAGCTCTAACCCTCTCTCTGCCAAAGGCTTCACAATCTTAGCAAATTCATGACTATTCTCTGCAGAAGCATTTCCAATGAGATATCTAGCATATACACCCTAAAACCAAAAGAAAGGCATATATGGTATAATTATGCATTTAAAAATTGTGTCTTGTATTAGATAGGTGATTTTTTCAACTATAAAAGTAACAAATGCACATATTCTTAACAGGAAAAAATGAGCACCCAGACAAATTTTACTGGGATATGTTGATACTGGTTTTGGTCCATTTCTGATACAACAGAGATGCCTGGCACACAAGAGATAAACAACATTTCCCAGCTAAACTAAACTAAATGAAAATCACAAAAATTAGTAGAGAAAAAAGAAAAAGAAAACATATGTCTGCACATGATACTGCAAGCAAACCCCGCCTGTCCCTTAAGCCAACTGACAACAGTATACACCTATGATTATTATCCACTACTCTATTAAGTACCCACATATATACTCTTACTCCAAATTAATACCAGGTTGTTCATCCTACATTTGCTATGCTGATCTCATGCTGCAACTCATAAAAATATACTTATGCCTTACAATGGTTGAATATCTAATTAAACAGTTACTTCTGGTAACAATGTATCAATGAAACTTATTTTCCCCTATAATCACATCTCAAGATTGGCCTCCTATGCTCATAATAAGCTGAGTTCACAACACACCCTTTTCCATCCGTGGGTGGCACCAAATGGATCTTACTTATCTATCCTGTTATCTACTTTCATGAGAGCTGTAGAAACTTCGAAAGAAAGATCTTTGTTTCTCTGTAACACAGGATTTAAATCAGTTAGAGTCCAGAAAGGTAATGACAAAATTGCCTACATATTGGAACGTCAATAAGAAAAAAATCCACATATCCACATTTTCTTCTTTTTTAGACTACTTTCCTAAGAAGTTAGATATATCTAATGCAATATACTTCATGTGGCAAGAGTTCTATCCTATATAGTTATCGGTCATAAGCATCTAAGATATGGCTTCTAAAGGAACAAACTGAAATACCATGGTTACAGTTATTTTTTAAATAGGATTCATATTTTGAACAAGTATTATTAAACTACAAATAATCATAATAAGAATATGTGACATTTCAGCAAATGGGAGTGTATTACCTGGGCTATTGCTGCCATTTTAAAATATGACAAAGCAAGAAAAAAATTAAAGTTGGATAAAGCAGTGCTAATACCCCGGCAGCGGCAGTAAATGGAAACCAGTTCTTCAAATGAGGGAGTTTCTACAAAAAAAACCAACAGAATATTTTAGAATAGTCAACATTTTCTATGCTTTTTTTACCTTATTCTTCAAACATTTGTAGAGCTTTTCAGCTTTATGAGATATTCTGTTTACATAGTAAAAAACATGATTTATCATGTCTCATGACCTAAGTGTGATATGGAGAGCCAAAAGAAAATAGGAGCTCCCAGAATTCCAGATAAGCATAACACTTCTTACTGTTCCCCACCTCCACTCCAGTAAGGAAATTAATTTCAGCATGGGTTTGGGGTTTTTTGTTGTTTGTTTGGTTTTTTAAAAGACAAATTTACATTTAAATTTTAGTTCTCTTCCATCATCTCTAAGAAAGGTTCAAAATACTTTTACAGAAGCAGCATACAGCATACTGTGGATAAACCACAGCTTATGAAAACAGGACTACCTTAAAAGTCATTATCAGTATGTTTCCTACAATGAAGAAAACCATGGGAAAGTTCTTTCCAAGTGCAAAATGATGTGCTTATTAATTGAACTTTTTATTATTTTTTATAAAGATAACATATCAAATAGAAATCAACCCTAGAATTGGTTTCAACAAAAAGATTACAGTTTCATACCTATGGTGTCTTTAAAACTCAAGACAGTTCCTTGACCTACATCCTTAACAGATGTAGGCCAAAAGTAGAATAAAGTGGCATACGCTAAATCTGCTAAAGGGTGACCAGCAGTTGAAAGTTCCCAGTCCAGTACTGCCAAAACACGGGCCTTAAATAAAAATAAAAACCTCAAGTGAATGCTAGAAGATAAATTCTCTCCATCCACAAATGCACAACCCACTTAATATCCAACAGCTTTATTCGGTTACTATCATATCCAACAGCTTTATTCGGTTACTATGTGCTTAAAATTAAGAATGCACACTGTACCTGTCTACAGCAAAACCAGTTCCTTTTAGCACTATATAACAATCTGCAGAAAATTAACGTTCCCATAGTGGCAGAAACCCAGGCATTTTTCCAATGAAAATCTGTTTTAAATTCTACGTTTGTGAGTAGTGTTCTTCCTGTCAGAAACTTCTAAACTCTTCCAGTCAAAATATGATTGAATTAAAATATCCTAAAGAACAGTAGTATTGACAGTTGGGTTTGGTGGGGTTTTTTTGTTTCCAGTCCTGTTGGACAGATACTGCTGCGCAGTCCTTTTGCACAAATACTCATGGACAGAGCATGTACTAAAAAAAAAAATCATTTATCACAATATTATGCGTAGAGTAACACTTACATTGGGAATTGAATTTCTGAAACAGGACAGTCAATCAGTGCCCAGATAGTAACATTAGCCTCTGCTGCAAGCATCCTTGTAACGGTGCCTTCAGCTCCATGGACTGAGACTCCCCAAACTGTCATTGTGATGAATTTTTATAATCCAGTTCACCCATCATCCTGAATGACCCCTCCAGCCTACTCACAATCCATGGCTACTTGAACTATGTGCAAAAGACTTTCCTACACGGTCATTCCTGCATATACAGGAACAGTTTGTACAGATTCTTTAAATTACCTATGTACAGTTTGGTCAGTTCTTTCAACTACATCAGGAAGAGCTGTGAGAATCCCTGAGACTGTCAGATTCTCTGTTCAGGGAGTCAATCAGCACATTTAAGCCTACAAACATTGTTTATCAACTGATCTATGCACAGCAATGGGAATCTCTGGGATCTGTTGCTTTGTTGTGAAGCAGGCATTGCAGAGTCTTAGTCACAAATCCCAGGCATATCTTATGGTCACAACACAGCAAATAGCATGGAAAAAAATAATGAAAATGCAATTGTGTTGATAGATAGGTAACTACATTTATTTCCACGAACTAGGAAAAATCTCCTCCTTTTCCCTAAAGATGAATGAGGAACTTTCAGGGTCTCTGTGGTCTACATGTACTCCATAACTAAGCAGCTTTGGCAGATTTTTCTTTGCTTCCACTAGCATCACATATCATGCATTCAGATCCTGTTCCAGAAGCTGCTGTTGTTAATTGAAGCCATACCACAGATTTCATCAGGCTTTGGATGAGATGCTTATGTAGTTTAATGAATTAAGCCTTCAGTATGTCCTTAAGTTACAGTGGCTTCTATAGGATTTATGTATATAAAATGGTTTGTTCCTGGACTATGAAGTAGAGACTAGAGCTAAGGAATAAATTGAGTAACTAGCTCCTGCAATGAAAACCAGGACTGTATTAGATACCTAAACACTATACACAGAGTATAGAGAAGACTTAAGTTCTCTACTGTTCTTTTCAAAGATGTATCATGCACTAAAACACTTACGTGAGTGTCCCGTGACATGGCAGGAGTACAAACAAACAGAGGAGCAAAAACTACTAAACATGTACAAATATGTTTCAAATACCTCTGTTGGGTGGAAGATGATGTTATCTATTCTAAAGTCTCCATGAATCAGGCTTTCTTCATTATCATCAGGTGGCAAGTTGTTTGCTAACCACTGAGCCAGCTTGTTCATGGCAGGAATATCTGTATGAGCAGCTGCATCATACTGTCTTTTCCAAGTTGATACCTAAATAAATACAAACATTTCAACAGATTTTCCAACTGATTTACAAGTTTTTCAAGAGCACAAAATTCTGAAGCACCTGCTTTTGGGCTTTGACTATTACCATGTTACCTGTAAATTCAGTAAAACCCAGTACCTTTGCGTTTGCAAATGTGAACTGTGAGATCAAAAGATGTAATGAAGACTACCTCTGTTTTCTATTTCAATCCTATTTACATAGCCCAAATCTAAGAGTATTCCAAAAGTGAATGAGTATCATTCCCTGAGTATAGCATTACAGAATTGATCTGAATGTAGTAGTAACCTTAGTTCAATTATTTGTGAACAGTATAAGTGAAGATGTTTAATAGCTAAAATATGATGGTTACTTTTACAAGTCACTAATAATAAACAATGCAGCTTGCAAATCAAATAAATCTTCAAAGACTTGACAAAACAAGAGAATTTTTTGAAGAGCTGTACCTGTCTTCTGCAGTATCCTGGTCCTCTACCATATCCTTGGAGACCCAATGACTGTAAGTCAAGGGAGTGCAACAGGGCCAAAGTTTCTATCATTGCAACATACAAAGCAGAACGCTCTGCTGGGCCCACTTCAGGCAGTGAAAGATCTCGGAAGATGCGACCCTAGAAACATCGTAAATCAGATTTTTGGTGGCACGTACGCATCAGATGAAGAGAAGTAAAGCTATACATTTCAGGAGCAAAACCAAATGCAGTGAACCAACACTCCCAATGTAATCAAAAACTCCTTCCTCATTTATTTTATTCCTTGCCCAGGAGAGATGAGGGGATTTACAGTAATCTCAGATCATCAGTATACAGGATATCTATTGGAAAGCAATTAAAATAACAGATATATTCAGTAGATGAAAGATTGAATTAGAGCACTCAATCCAGATATCCTCAAGCTTGAAAGAAGCAGGAAAAAATGTTACTGTATTGTCTCTAACAGTTAACTTCCAGAAAAAATATCAGTGAAGACCTTGGGGGTGGGGGGGAGGGGAGGGAGAGGGCAGGCAGGGGGAATGAGTGGGTTGTACATACAGAGAGGCAAACAATCCAAAGAAATTCACTTGCAGTCTCCTTAAAAGCAGTTTTATATGTAGTAGGGAGAAGAAAAAAATCTCTCACATTGGAGAACCAACCTGCACATGCTGCATTACATAAAATTCTGTTCCGATGACAGAAACATCACTGCAATACAACAGGGGTTCAGGCACTGGAAATCCAGCTGAAAATAAGGCTTTCTGCACGTGATATTCTCTATCAACCTGAAGAAGACACAGAAATTTAGGTTCAATTAAAAGCTCCCACACACAAATGAGTACAGTGAATGACAACGTATCCTCTTGAATATTTAGTTATGTGTATAGCGCAGAAAATTGGAAATGATCCAGCAATTCACTGCATTTCTGGACACATTCAACAACGTGCTGCACCACTGTGTATAGGACTTGGCCATCTGCAATACAAAGTGTTTGGACCTTGATGAAGAATGTTATTTACCTTGTGAGCCTGAGGTAAAAGGGGGCCATGGGGCTTCTTCCTGAGCACGTAAGCCTGCCCACCCTTCTGAAGATAAAAGGTTGGATTTGACTGGCCTGAGCTACAAAGAGAAAGATTATAATTATTTACAAATTCAAGTACTTAAAAATTTGCAAACTTTTAACAGAAATTATGCAAAATGCACTGTGACTTGTCCTGAACAAAATGGAAGACAGAGGAAAGGGTTCTCCTCATGAGTTTTGGATTTTTTTTTCAAATATAGTCTTACAAGGATGCAAGTGATAGCCTACAAAATCGGAAGTCAGAAGTTCTATTCCTACCTATAAGAAAGATGTCTTCTTTCACTGCAGAGAGGTTGCAGATACTCAATTTGTTCTCCTGTGAAATGGAGACAGCATTTACCTCTCCTCCCTAAAGAGACATGAATGTTTTCAAGGTATGCAGTAGATACTAACTTTAAAGCTTTCCAATTTGGAGGAAGTTAAACAGAGCAGAATTCACAGTAGCCCATAATTGTATTTGTCCTATGGTGAGCTGTATTTTAAACAATGTAAGCATAGAGGAAGCTCTCCAAATAACTGATGATTCTAGTACCCAGTCCCACTGTATGCTACCCTGATCATCACATACATATGCTATACTTAAGGGACTGCCTATAGTAACTGTAAAATTTTAAAGAATGAATGTTGCAGAGACAAAGATTCATAGAAATAAGACATTTCAATCACATACATGTGTAAAAGAGAAGGACAACCTAGTTAAACCCTTCATAACACCTTGTCCATCATATCATAATAGAGGTCATTGATCCTTATTTTCCTCAAGGCTCTGTGCCAATCTATGTGCCTTCCTCTCCTCATTCTGGATCATTTCTAAGACACATTCTGACCTAGTCCAATAAAAGATTAGACAACTAATTAGATTTTGACTGGAAAATCAAAATAAAGTGAACTTTTGCCCTCATGCTTCCCACAACATTTCCATTCTCCCTGGGGCAGGTAGGGCATAGTCTGTAATATAGTTTAACAAATATACTGCACAGACAAATACTCTGCCTGGCACAACAGAGATTAAGATTGGTTGAAGCCCTGAAGTGCCATCACAAGACAAATAAAGTAGCAAAAGCATAAATACTGACAATATTTTAGCAGATTTTACTATTAGCTACTCTCTCAAGGCCCCTCCTAAAGTCTCCTCAACTGAATCACAGAACAGTAGGGGTTGGAAGGGATCTCTGGTGATCACCCAGTCCAACCCCGCTGCTAAAGCAGGATCACCTAGAACAGGTTGCACAGGATCGTGTCCAGGCGGGTTTTGAATATATCCAGAGAAAGAGACTTCACAACCGCTCTGGGCAGCCTGTTCCAGTGTTCTGTCACCCTCACAATAAAGATTTTTTTCTTCATATTGAAATGAAACTTCCTGTCTTCCAGTTTGTGCCTGTTGCCTCTTGAAGTACATATGAGGATTAGAGAACAGCTGAGGATTCAATGGATGGTTTACATTTGCATCAGAATACAATGAAAAATTGTTTACTGTTTCTTAGTGATAGCTGCAGATAAAGTAGTCGAGGTCATGTTTACAATGGAACGCTTATTTTAGAATAACTTAAATTCTAATAG
Organism: Grus americana; assembly: GCF_028858705.1. Lineage (NCBI taxonomy): Eukaryota > Metazoa > Chordata > Aves > Gruiformes > Gruidae > Grus > Grus americana. The sequence goes on along the minus strand of NC_072853.1, from coordinate 121,710,553 downwards.
TCAGCTCTCGATTTGAAGTCACACAGCCACACCACTAATTTGCTGAATGCAAATGAACTAGATATTCTGTGCAACACCAGCTTTGGAGCCTGGGTGTAGCACCTCACTGGTGCAATGCATTGGTCTCTGGGTGTTAATGAGAATCTCACCACAGCGTTATGCTGTTCTCATGGATTTGTTTACCTGGCAATAGCCTGCAGCTTTTTAAATTTCTTAAGCAATGTATGTGCTTCTGAACATTATTATTTGCTGTGCAATTAAAGATCAACCAGATGAATTGAGATTTATGAGTAGGCAATAAAACAATTGCACACATACTCCAACAGAGTGCACCACAGAGGGCCAAATACATGTTTTTGTGAGGACAGCGGGAAGTCCACCCAACACATCGCCTGCCTGCAGACAGCCAACTGCGGCCACAGGATCTGCCCGTACCAAAGGTCATCTTCACCACCACTGCGAACTTTGACTTCTCCAGCCATCCAAGGGACAAGCCGTTGCCTCAATGGCTACTGCCCACCATCACCAGGGCAAAGGGCCCTAACTCTGCCCAACTTTCCTGCCTGCCGGGCAGCGAGCAAAGCCGCGGCCTCTCTCCTCACCTCACAGAGACACACTTCGGGCCGAACCTCTGGCTCCGCGCCTCAGAGCGCTCCACGAGCTCATGTCAACGGCCCACATCAATAGCCATGGAGGCCGCCGCTTGCCCCTCACAGGCGGTCTCGGGGCAGGATAGCGGCCCACCCTTTACCTGTACTGCCTGACAGCCAGAGCCCCCGCAGGCTGCCGAGGGAAGCCGGGCAGGTAGCTGCACAGGTACCGCTCCAAACTCCCCTGATCGAAGCGGTGCTGCCGCCGGACCTCACTGGTGCCCGGCTCCGCCGCCATCCCCCCACTGCGCCGACGGCCGACGGCGTACGCCCCGCCCACCGCGCCGCTACGCTACTGACGGAAATGCCGTGCCCCGCCCCGCCTGGCCTGGCCCGGCGTCGCCGAGGCAACCGGAGGCGGCTTGGTCCGTCAAGGAAAGCGGTCCCCGGCGACGGGCCAGCGGGGCTCTTGGAGTCGGGTGGCTTCTTCTGGAAGAAAGCGGCTTCCGATAGGTTACCGCTCCGGCTGACACCTGCCCTCAGTCATCGCCAGAGCCCGCTAGTTGCCCGCTGTCGGGCGGCAGGAGACCCCTCGACATGGGAACGCTCCCTGAGGCGTCGGCGCGAGCGGGGGACGGCGTTCCCTGCCGCTCCCGGAAGCTTCCTCAGACGGGGGAGACGTGTCGCTGTGGTGTCGCCGGCGCTACCATGGCGGAGCTGAGCAGGCTGGAACAGCTGGAGCGGCGTGTGCGGGAGCTGGAGGAGGAGCTGGCCCGGGAGAAGGGCGGGCGGCGGGCGCCGCGGGCTCGTATCGAGAGCATGAGCCCGGAGGTGACGGACTCCAACCCGTACAGGTGCGGCCGGGGGGGGAGGTGGGGAGCGAGGGGCGTTATGGGGTGAGGAGGCTGCACCTACAGGGGTTGGATTATGGGGAGAGGGCCCGGACTGAGCCATGGGGAAGAGGCCTAGAGGTTGAGTCAGGGTGTAGAGGACGGGGAAGAGGGAGGGCTGTGGGGTCTAAGGCCGTGGGTTGGAACTGTGGGTCTGGGTAAAGGTGAAAAGGCATGTGGAGGTGGGCTTGGGCAGGTGGGGGTCTAAGGGATAGGGCTGGGTGTGCTGAGGAGGGTGTCAGGGCAATGCTGAAGACAGGTGATCTGTGGGGAGGAGGGGAGAGGTGCTCTCATTTCCCACCTGACTGGGCTGGCAGGGGTGTACATTGGGGTTACTTTGTATTATCTTGCTTTGCGGTACAGGAAGAGAGAGAGAGGAAACTGTGGTGTTGGTATTACATGAGGTCTTATTCTCATTCCTCTAACTTATCTATTTTAGAGTTTGGTTTAAAGAAGCCTTGAGCTTCTAATGCTCAGCAGTTCTGGAAATCTGATGTATTTTTTTTTTCAGGATTAATCGCTTTAATAGAAGCTGATACTTGTACTTTCATTGACACTTTCAATGAAAAAACACAGTAGCAGGATAAAATGCTACTTTAAAATTCTTCCAGTTATCCTGACAACCTGATAATCTCTATTTTATTTTTTTCAAATGTTATGTTGGAGTTAATCTGCTCAAATTGATCAGAAAACAGTGGAAGAGCCCTCACTGCCCTGCTACCATATGGTTCCTTAAAGAAAAAAGTGTAGGCTTCCATTCTGTAAATTGGGGATTCATTTAAAAAACTAAGTATGGGTCCTCCTGATTTCACTGACATTACTCATACCAACTGACTAAGTACATGAATTTCTGCAGGTTTAGTACTCTATTGCTGTTGCTAATAGGAAAGTATCTACTATCTCATTCAGACTGTATCTAGCTGGCAATCACAACTGCAGTGAAAACAGCAGGCTTGAGTTTGGTCTTTGGCGGGGTTATTTTTATAGCAAAATTGCTACTAGAAATGTAGAGAGCATTTTTTATATAACGTTTCTGTTTTTCTTTGTAGTCGCTTGATGGCGTTAAAAAGAATGGGAATTGTCAAAGATTATGAGGTAGGATTCTATCTGCATTTAAACAGCCTTGAATTATTTCCCTGTGAGGACCACTTTTGACATACTGATCTGTATTGTATTTTTTTCCTACAGAAAATCCGTACCTTTACAGTTGCAGTAGTAGGTGTAGGTGGAGTTGGCAGTGTGACTGCTGAAATGTTGACAAGGTGTGGCATTGGTAAGGTAATGAGAGTTTTCTTCTTCTACTTCTTTATGGTAGATGGACCAGTCCTCTTCATAAAGAGTTAGATTTGATTTCTCTCAGTTGCTTTTGCCCAAGTAAACAAGTACCATGAAGAAAGCACTCAAGAACAGCACTTAAGTAAACATCACAAATGAAAAGTCTTAAGTCTGTATATTTCTTATGCTAGTAAATTGATTTAGTTAGGGCTTAATCTTGTATTATGTGGACGGTTCTTGTTTGGATGCTTGTCTTCTCCGTGCTCTTATACGAGCCCACCTATCTAATCATCAGACTGGATAATTGCAAAAGGAAAACAAGATAAAGAAAAAGGAGGAGGTAACTTGCATAGACAATTAAGTCTTATGAGAACAAGTTGACAGTTATGAAATTGAAATGCAGCAGACGTCAAGCAAATATTTTTATCACAAACTTTAGTTTGTCATGTGAAAGACTTAGAGCTAAAAAATTAGCAGCAGTTAAAAATAATTTGATGTCTGCATAGATAACAAGAACCTCCAGAGTTAATAAAACAGGATTTTTCTTTAAAGAAGGAATTTGGGGAATGGCTTAGATGTTTATATTTCCAGGCAAAGCCTGGCCATTCACTCTTGGAACTTTAAGAAACCTCTTAATACAGAGGTGATGCAATTTTTTATTGCAAAGTTTATTCCCCCTTCCTCCGAAGAAACATTTCTTGAAGACCATCATCTTGGGCATAGACAAGGACATTGGACAGTTGATACAGAATTTATGATAATCAACACATCCATGTATTATGTAGGTATTTTAAGTGAATTGTTTTTCAAGAGCTACATGCCAGGACAAGTGAAAGAAATTACACATTTCTAGTTAATGCCATAACAGCAAGTAGGAGTGTGATAACAGAGGTGATAGCGTTCATTTAGGTAATCTGTTGAATATTCTTAGTTTAGATCAAATGAACAGATTGCTTTTTATTAAGAGTGGTTTTCATGACTTAATGAATCAGCTCCTGGTGAATGGCAGTTAGAATTGAGTCTTTCACATATTTACAATGTTGGTACCTTTTGTATGTGAACTGAATAGCACTGGGGGGGGGGATTGTTTGGTTGGATTTTCTGGTGGAAGTGAGTTTTGTTGTTTAAAATGGCTTGCCATAGTGCTCTGGTTGCAGAGTCTTTGGAGATTCACATATGTTAATACGATCTTTATTGTAGCTGCTTCTGTTTGATTATGACAAAGTGGAATTGGCAAACATGAACAGACTCTTCTTCCAACCTCATCAAGCTGGATTAAGCAAAGTGCAAGCAGCAGAGCATACTTTGAGGTATATCTTAGAGAAGTGGGTATCAAAATGTATTTACCCAGGATGCTGCTACAGGAAATGGATGTTTCACTCTTAATCACTTGTAAAGTAGCATGATCTAATTTGGAAATTTGAGTATAACATAGTTATGGGAATGGTTGATACTTTAAGGACATTTTTGTACTGGCCAAAACCTTAATGTGAGTCTACTTTTTAAGTATAGCTAATTTGCTAACTATGCCACTTCAATATTTTGTGTTTTTTTCTCATCTAATCTATGAATGTTTGACATATATGGGTGTATTCTAGACTTCAGACTGGAAGCTTAAGACTGTAGCAACATTTGTGACATTAGGGAGTAGAATGCAAGTTACCATTGTATTTATTAAAATTGACTCATATTATTTCCTCCATAAGGAATATTAATCCTGATGTTCAATTTGAAGTACATAACTACAACATCACAACACTGGATAACTTTGAACACTTCATGGATAGAATAAGGTAAAATCTCTCAACAAAAGCATATTGCTAACTTCTGCTGATGCGTGGTTCTATACGGCCTCACATTTTTATTGTTGGGGTTTTTTTCAATTTAGTGACTTCCAATTGAAAACCAGTGGGAAATATGTATATATGAAGACGTTTCTGCCTAGACCTTTTCTCTAGAGTTGGCATTTATTTCTACTGTTATGTAGTTATATTAGTGCATCTTTAGATTTCCAACCAAAGCTGCAGGTCTTATAGGCTTTTCCCATTATAGAAAACAGATCAGATCATATTTTGACTGCTCTGGAGAAGTTTCAGGTATGCTTTAAAGAATGAAGAAATAGTTATTAGTGGATCTCACAGAGAAGTTCTGCAAATGGGAAAAGTTATTTCAGTTATGTTGTACAAAGATACAGTTCTCCAATACTTTGTACTGTGAATGTATACTATATAAAACTTCTTTTAATCTAAAATGCTGTCATGGTTTAACCTGGCCAGCGGCTAAAACAACAACATAGCTGTTTGCTCCCTCCTCCCCTCTACCCCGCACTGGGATAGGGGAGAGAATTGGAAAAAAAAAAAAAACCAACCAAAAACTAAAAACCTGTGGGTTGAGATAAAGACAGTTTAATAGGACAGAAAAGGAAGATGATGATGATGACGACGATGATAATACAAAACAAGTGATGCACAGTACAATTTCTCACCACCCGAAGCCGATGCTCAGCTAATTTCCAAGCTGCACCGACTCCCAGCCAACTCCCAGTTATATGCTGAGCATGATGTCATATGTTATGAAATATCCCTTTGGCCAGTTTGGGTCAGCTGTCCTGGCTGTGTCCCCTCCCAGCTTCTTGTGCACCCCCCACCTTCTCATTGGCAGGCCGGTATGAGAAGCTGAAAAGTCCTTGACTGCTTGGCAACAATTAAAACATCAGTGTGTTATCAACATTATTCCCATCCTAAATCCAAACCACAGCACTATACCAGCTGCTAGGAAGAAAACTAACTCTATCCCTGCCGAAACCAAGACAAATGCCCATGTATTTCAATCCCAGCTTCAGCATGCTGTTGTTTCTACTGTAGATGTAAGATGCTAGTTGTATCCTGTTCTGCATTTGCACGAGTTTTCGTAGAAATACACCCCCCATATGCTTCTCTACTCTAAAGCAGCATGTTGATGGCCATGTTGGTGTTCTGTTCTGCCAGCAATTTCACACAAACTTCTGATATTTATTTCAGTAATGGTGCACTAGAGGAAGGGAAGCCTGTCGATCTTGTTCTAAGCTGCGTGGACAACTTTGAAGCTCGCATGGCAATTAACACGGTAAGGCCATCAAAGGCATGAGCTTGTGGAAGTCTATTTTCTCCTATAAATAATGTTAGGAATTGTGGGAATTAGATAAAAGATAGGAACTTATCCAGAATCTTCTAAGAAATTTGCTCCTTGGTTTAAGGAACCAGAATCTGAGCTTTTACCCAGTTCTTATAAAATGCATTTTATGTGTATAAATACAACTGTAGACTTAAGCTACCAGCAGCTAATGGTTAGTAAAAGAGTAAGTGACATAAGCCCTCTCTGTCTTTCCTGTTTATATAAAGGTATTATCAAAGCCTGGTATTTTAAATCTTACAAACTTTTTAAAAACTGTGTATAGCTAATTGTATACTTCATATGACTTTTTGTATACTAAAAATGTCTTAAAGCTGTGTACCTAATCAAACTGGTTTTCTTTATAGTAGCAGCCAATGTAGGGTATACGCCAAATGTATGTTCTCTGTTACCCTTCAGCTAACTTGATCCAAACATTGCGTGCACTGAAGGTACACAGATACGCTGTATTTGTGCAATTAGATTCTGTAGTGTGCTCGTAACTGGATCGCTAGTGCCTGTATTTGTTCAAAAATCCCATGTCCTCAGGAAAGCACAAACAGCTGGCTTCATGAAGACAATTTTAATTTGTCCTTTGATAAACAATTTCTATTCTACCTTTTTATGTTCCTTTTTCTGATCATAGCCTTTTTGTCTTAAAGCAGGAAGATCAATATGCTTAATCACTCCCAATTTACAACTGTTTTGTGTTGTGGGTTTTTTTTTTCTTTTCATTAAACTTCTGCAGCGCTGATGTGTGCGTTTCTGTTTATAAGGCCTGCAATGAACTTGGACAAATCTGGATGGAATCTGGAGTGAGTGAAAATGCGGTGTCAGGACATGTACAGCTGATCATACCTGGTGAATCTGCTTGTTTTGCGGTACGCAGTGCTCTGCTGAACTGCTTGTTTGTTTTTTAGAGTGGGATTGGGAATACGAAGATTGGCCGGCTAGTGAATGTGATCCTGGCACAGCTGATGGAGTAGCTTTAAAATTTTGTGTGATCTGTGGGGGTGGTTTTAATACTTTTTTTAAACTTAATTTCTTTATTTCCCCTCAGTGTGCTCCTCCACTTGTAGTTGCTGAAAATATTGATGAGAAAACATTAAAACGAGAAGGAGTTTGTGCAGCTAGTCTTCCTACAACTATGGGTGTTGTGGCAGGAATTCTTGTACAAAATGTTCTGAAGTAAGTGACTGAGTTGTTGCTATTCAATATACAGCATGATAAGAGAAAGAAACCTGAAGGAACATCTCATAATGATGGGTCTGGTTCTTTTTCTGTGTTTGTGGCCTGTTTCCTAAAGGTCTTGGCATCATTGGACCTGGCTGAAATATACACTGCTTGAATCACTGGCATGTTTACTACTTTGGAGCTGCTGGTTTTAAGAGAACTTTTCAGGTTTAAGGAAAAGTCTTCAGAGTTTTCCTACGAATTTCTCTTACTGCATACACACACACATTTTTTTTTTCCTTAGTTCTGCATTTACACATATTCCTATCTGACATCACTATATTATACACAAAAATGCTACAGCACTAACTCATCTTTGAACTTTTGTACATGGACAAAAAAGAAATCATTTAGCTTGTAGTGTTTGTATTCTAAAAACCTGAGGTGAATTAAAAACAGTTATATAGCAATATGATATATTTTAATATTTTTCCAAAAGTACTGCCATGTGACTCTAGCTGCTAAAAGAACTGCATGTATCGGCAAGGAAGATTTTTAAACAACTTTGTATTTGGTTTGAAAATGATGTACCATCTTTTACAAGCATCTTTGAGAAGAAGATGCTATTTAACTTATTTTTAACCTTAGCTTAGTTTTGGCAGTTATCCAAAAATTTCTATTTAGAAAGAATAAAAATACTGTTTGCAACTGTGCCTACAAACAATTAAGTGCCGTTTTCAGCTGTGCAGAGAGAGGTATTATATAAAATTGCATGGCAACAAGTGTTTAATGAAGAATGCAAACATTGCAGCTCAATTTAAATCTTTATTTTCATCACCAATATGACCCTACAGTAAAGATGATTAAACTGGTTCTGATTAGCTGTTGAAAAACACTCCCTTTGTAATACAGGGCACCTGAATGTTTCAAGCAATGGATTAAGGCAGAGGAGAAAACTGCTTACACTTAAATCTTTTGGGGGTTTGGTTTTTGTTGGGTGTTGGTTTTTGGTTTTTTGTTGTTTTTTTTTTTTTTTTTTTCCTGAGACTGTAGCTGACTTGTTCTCACATGCTTACACGGCAAGAGGACCAGCTTCTATGATGATGCAGTTACACTGTTGTCAGGTGGCTACAGCTTATTTTAAGACAATCCCAGTAATTTTTACACAACTTGAGTAGTGAGAAAGTGTTTTCTCAAAGTTCTTTGAGGAAAAAATTAATCCTTGAGCAGCTGAATTTTTAGGTTTGCACCTGTATATAAGGGCCTGCTTTGTCTGTTTGTTTTTCTAGATATCTGTTAAATTTTGGTACTGTGAGTTATTATCTTGGTTACAATGCAATGCAGGATTTCTTTCCAACTATGGCTATGAAGCCAAACCCACAATGTAGTGACCAAAATTGCAGAAAACAGCAGGAAAATTATAAGGTAAAAAGGATTTTTTTTTTTGCTTTCTTAAAGTCCTGAAGCTACAGATCTGTAGTAAAAGAAAACTTTCATTGCTACTTCAGTTTTTAGCAGCCTTGTCTTCAGATCATTGCATGTGTTTCTAAAAATACGGTACTTTGAGTTATCTTAAAAGCAAAAGATAGGCAGAATGGCTTGCATGCAGTTAGATAATCTTTTATTTTTTGTCTGCAGTAATTGCTCAACCTTTCTGGCAGTCATATATTTTTGAACATTAATGGATTGTTTGTTTGTTTTAAATCTGTAGGTATTCTGCCTTTTTTGACTAATAAAGTTCTAAATGGTGACTGCATATCTTAAATATTAAAAAAAGTGTGAATATTAGATTTGATCTTCTTTGCTGTTGTTGAAAATTGGACTATTATGGGGTTTATTTTTTTGTGTTTTTCCTTCAGAAAAAAGAAGCTGCACAACCAAAACAAGTAGTAATTGAACAGGAAGAAGAAGTAGTACACGAAGACAATGACTGGGGTAAGTAATTGGCTGGAAATGAAATGATGTTCCCAGTACCAAGCTTCAATTAAATTTTTTGTTTTGGGTGAGCACACTGTAGGGTACATGAGAATTCTCATGATTCCTGTTTTTTGTAACTTATACTGCATATTTACTGCTGGCTTTTCACAGGTTTTGAGAGTAATGTACTTGATGATGTAGTTTTACTATAATGAGCAGGTTTTAGGTGCAAAAATTAGCACTGTTTGCATAAAATACTTTCTCCAAAGATGGTCTGAAGATATGAAAGATGTGAGACTATTTATTCACTATCTGTTCCTTTTAAATACATAGCTAAAGAGCATTTGTCATTTCCATAACCACTATGCTAAGGCATCCCCATAGATCTTTTTATTCCTCTGAGGGCTTTAAATTAGAAATAATTGTCTTAAGAAATGATTAAATGCATTCTATAGAACCATTTCAAGAATGGATATATACATTCTGTTGATTGCATGATACAGAAAATAATCTTAGCTTACCATTGGCAAGTGTCCTCACAGTAAGATTTAAACTGTTAAGGAGAAGGAAGTCCTGTAGGAGAGGTGCCATTCTTGTCCGGAAGTTCCATGTATGGAACCATTTCACATATTGTAAAGGGAAAACATTTATGCATTGATAATGGGCATGAAGTAATTGAAATCAAACGTCTTTCTGCTTGTATATTTTTTCTATTTTGGAAAAGTAGCAGCAATTTTCCTTGTCCTATGATAACATAGTGATTAAAGAAATTTTTCAACTGACTTCTAATGGAGTTCTCAATTCTTTTTAATGCAAAGGCATCGAGTTAGTATCAGAAATTTCAGAGGATGAGCTGAAGGCTGCATCTGGCCCAGTCCCTGAGCTTCCTGAAGGAATTACTGTAGCATATACTATCCCAAACAAGGTAATGTATTTACTCTTTATGAATACACTTATTTTTTAAATACATCATATAGATTAAATTTATAATATAAGCCAGCTTGGTTACCCTTTAAACCTCAAGTAAAATTCCATCTTTAACAATTCCAGTAAAACTGTACCTCAGTACATTTGACTGCAGTCTTCTATGGTCCAGTTTTGTGTTACTATGAAATATATATATGGGTGTTAGTGTGAATGTAGTTTTGAGTGAAAGGAATGAATGCATATGGGGGCAGGGGAGAGAAAGCAAATGTGAATTTATTATTTGATATTTTGGTGACTAATGTTTTTACCATGTTTATCTTGTAAAAGCTGTACGTAGTCAAAGAGCAGTTAGCATACCTGGGGAACAGAGTGGGTACATATCACAGCCAGAATATTCTCACTCCCAGTCAGAATAGAGTTTACAATTTAAGTTTATAATCACTTAGGCCTAATCTTGCAATTGTGTGCTTGGTCATAGGAAAATGATGTGGTATAATGGCAATAAAGCTTATTTGTATGGGGTTTTTTGTTTGCTATTTTTGTTGCTAACTTTTTCTTCCTGTTCCTAATAGGAAGAGAATTTGATAACTGAGGAAACAGTAGCTGACGGTGAAGAAAGCCTAGAAGAACTCATGGCCAAAATGAGAAACATGTAGCAAAACAAATATTAAGTACAACTTTGGGGAGTTTGGATTGACGTTGGATTTTGAGAAGACCAGACTTTTTTTTTTTTTTTTTAAACCTCCACTGAAGCTTATCTTTACATTTCTGATGAAATGGAACTGTTACAGGGGCAGAAAGGAAACAGACTTACCTTGTTTATGTTCTGTTGTCTATTCACGTCTTTAACATATGGAGTTGTGCTACTGTAAAGCTTAATTTCTCAGCATTGCCAGTGTCCAGACGTTCAGTAGGAAATAAAAGGAGATGGATAAACTAACAAAAGCAGGCATAGCACATTATATGCAACATCATGTGATAAGAACAGGACATAGTATAGGACAAGTGAAAGATAAATCTGCTGGAGTGGACCGAGTAGGTCAAGGGCCAGTGATAGTGCCTCACTCATTGCTGCTCTTGATCTTCCAGCACTTATCTCTGTAAATTCTTGGTATGGATTGTGCTGTGGTTACTTTTTCTGAGTAAACAGAATATTTCAGCCTTTTCATCCGCCTTAAATATCTCTGGGATGGAATTTTTTTTTAAACTTCCCTAGTTTTATCAGTGTTTTACTACTGCTTGTTCTTGAATAGCTCTCTATATGTTTTGTACGTGGTAATGCTCTGAGTATTCTGCAACAAGGCGAAGTCTTTAGTTAGTAGATAATTATACTAGCAAACTGGATATTACCATGCCACTATTTCAGGTGGCAGATGCTTTTCATGACCAAATCTGTAGGCATTACCAGCAGCATTGGAAAGAACAGATTTTGTTGGTTGTTAAAAGTTTAGCTGTAATTCTGATCCATCCCTATTATATGGGCTACATTAAGGAATATACTTGATTGAGTTTGCATATGAAAGCTGCTAAAATTAGATGCTCTAAACTTTGTTTAGTGTTGCAAATCTCTTCAGTGGAGTAGCTGAGCTACCGTATTTGTCTTGTAAATAATGTTAGTACAGTCATCTTACCTTTTAAATTATCATATTTTAAGCTGACCTGTAAATGTACACACTCTGTAGTGTCAGTACCCTGCAGAATGGGAAGTACCAATTTCAAATATTTTAACTCCTCTGGGTGTTTGATCCAGAACTTGATCATTATTTAGATTTGGCTTAGAAGAATGTAAATTTCAGCCTTTCCAGTACAACACAAATATTTTCATCTTAGGGTGGTAAAAAACCCCACAGAACCAGCTCATAATGGTAGACAATATCCAACCAACACGTAAAAAGCAAGTAGTATTGTAGAGGTGCTTGTGTTTCTTAGGGCAGCTGAATGAACACTTAGTTTTAAAATGTTTCATTTCTAAGCAACAGTTACAAACTTCAAAATCTGTTTCCTCCACAGCTGACACTAGATAATTTACGTAAAAATAATCTCTGAAGCTAGCGAGGGAGGCTTTGAGTATGGTGCATTAGATTGTAAAATGGAAGAGGGGTTTTTTTGGATTGAGTTGTTTTGGAGAAACCAGATTTTAGAAATGAACTGTAGAGAGGGATGGGAAATAGAACAAAGGGATCATTAGAAAGGTACATTCTTGAATCTGTGTCACTAAGTCTACGTTAGCTTGATTTAAGTGTCACTTTAAGTGTTACTTACTTTTTTTTTATTTAGTTTTACCTTTCTGTTGGGAACAATGAAAATGTTCCACACCCAGTGGAACACAGCCACCTCTGGAGATTCTGAGGCAAATGGTGGACTCATTTCTACAACAGCTCAGTTAATCTTGACTCTTAACTATCTGGCCGACATGGCTGCTATCACATGATTGACAGCTTTAGAAGAGGCAACTGTTTACCATTTTACTTCATGTAGTTTTATGAGCAAATTAATACACTTTTCTATGCCCGCTTACAGAGTATGCAAAATGGTTCTCATGTTACTTTCAGACTTTCAACTTGTATATACAAGAATTTTAAATAATTAGAGAACACTTTGAGAAGAGTTTATGTGCCAATGGTTAAAATTATTGAAAACTAAACAGCATCAAACAAAGCAGTTTTAAGGGTATTTGTTACATTAAAAAAAGACATTTACAAGTATAATTTATTCCCAACTATAAAACCTAATGGAAAATTTATTACTTCTTTTGTTATGAACTAACAAGTTAAAGCATATTGCAATGGTTTAGTCCAGCTTTATTTGGCAATCTTATAAAAGAAGCTTTCAGTTTTTACAGTGTATCATGAATGTTATTGAGATGTTGATATTCTGACTGTATGATTAAATCTCCATTGAAACTGCCGGCTTCCTGTTTTGAGGTGTTTTCCTACATCAAAGTATTATTTGGCATACACCAAATATACAGGGTTTTGTTTGTTTGTTTTTTAATGTCCATGAGATAAGACAGTTGTTCATGTATTTGTAGTTTTAAGAGTGCTATGACTATAATCTTGACTGATTTCAGAACTGGCAATTGCTAAGAGTCTGATAAAACACTGAAGGTCTAGAAAGTACCTTCTTATTTAAACTAGCAATGTTAAGGAAAACTATATAGAGAGCAAGATGTATCATTATACCTGTTAGAATCAGAACAGAAGTGACGAGCTAGATCAGACATCTGATAATTCGTAACACTGGCTTTAGAGGAGGGGATTGCCAGGTCTGAGGAGAGTAGGCAACAGAAACACACACAAGCTGAGAAGATTGAAGGGTTTGGGGGCTTTTTTGGGTGTTTATGTTTGTTTTCTTCTTTTAGCCCATCCTTACTCGGTAACAATGCTGCAAAGAAACTTTCCAATTTTCGAAACTTTTCAAGGTTGCTGGAATACACTGGGAAAACTCTCGCTTTGATTAAACTGTTTTCTGAAGTAAGAGGAAAATATCCAGAGCGCTATTACAGAGTGTCAACTCTTGTTACTGTATTGTAATGCCTTCAGGAGCTATTTTTGATTTTTTTTTTTTCAAATCTTAAAAATAAAATTTGGGTTGTGCATTTGTTCTATCGGTTTTATATACTGTTACCAAGTTACAGTCTTACCAAAATAGTAAATTCCTTCTAACCAGAACAAGGGCTGAAAGGGGTTATCTTTAACTCTAAAAGGGAAAAAGAGACTGTGGAAGGTAAGTACCCCTTTCAGGTAAAGGACATTTACATTTTTCAAACCAGATTAAATAAATCTTTACATCAGTTGCCTCTGAAACATTTTAGTGAAGTTTCAATTAATTTTTCACTTACATGCAATTTTTTATAAAAATTATTTTTAGAATGTATTTAAATGATTCATGGATTTATGGACTGAATGAGAACAGATTTTGAATTGATTCTTCCAGATGACTGGGTGTGGTGGGTTGACCCTGGCTGGGGGCCAGGTGCCCACCAGAGCCGCTCTCTCACTCCCCTCATTCACGAAACAGGGGAGAAAAGGCATAACGAAACGCTTGTAGGTTGAGATAAGGACAGGGAGAGATCACTCACTAATTGTTGTCACGAGCAAAACAGACCGAACTTAGAGAGGGAATTCATCTGATTTATTACTAGGCAAAACAGAGTAGAGGAATGAGAAATAAAATCAAATCTCCAAACACCTCCCCCCACCCCTCCCATCTTCCCGGGCTCCACTTCACTCTTGGCTTCAACCTTTCCCCCCTCAGCAGCACAGGGGGACGGGGAATGGGGGTTACGGTCAGTTCATCTCACGGTGTTTCTGCCGCTTCTTCATCCTCAGGGGGAGGACTCCTCTCATCGTTCCCCTGCTCCAGCATGGAGTCCCTCTCACGGGGTGCAGACCTTCAGGAGCAAGCTGCTCCAGCGTGGGGTCCCCCACGGGGTCACAAGTCCTGCCAGCAAACCTGCCCTGGCATGGGCTCCCCTCTTCACGGGTCCACTGGTCCGGCCTGGAACTTGCTCCAGCGTGGGCTTCCCACGGGGTCACAGCCTCCTTCAGGTGCCTCCACCTGCTCCGGCGTGGGGTCCTCCACGGGCTGCAGGTGGAATCTCTACACCCCCTCATCCTTCCTCCATGGGCTGCAGGGGGACAGCCTGCTTCACTATGGTCTTCACCAGGGGCTGCAGGGGGATCTCCGCTCTGGCGCCTGGAGCTCCTCCTCCCCCTCCATCTGCACTGACCTTGGTGTCTGCAGAGTTTCTTACATCTTCTCACTCCTCTCTCCGGCTGCAAAAGCTCTCTCTAACTGTTTTTTTCCATCTTAAATATGTTATCACAGAGGCGCTGATTGGCTTGGCCTTGGCCAGCAACGGGCCCGTCTTAGAGCCGGCTGGCATTGGCTCTATCAGACACAGGGGAAGCTTCTAGCAGCTTCTCACAGAAGCCACCCCTGTAGACCCCCCGCCACCAAAACCTTGCCACGCAAACCCAACACACTGGGTATTAGGAAATACAACAGGCAGGTAGATTTGATGAGCGTCTCTTTATTTGATGGCAAACTCTTTTGCACCACTAGGTTTTTCCAGCTAAATACAAAGATTTTTGTATTTTAAGGGATTCAATGAGATTAAATAGTGACAGTATCACTAGAGGTTTAACAACAGGGAATCAGGTCACATTCATCTTCAGTCTGATTCCTCACTGGACGTATTTTTACTGAACAAAGTTGAATCTGACAACAGCTTTAACTAGACGATGATATATTTAGATATATTAGCTTCCCAAGGAAACCAATTATTTTTGCACAAGTCCCTTGAATGTAAGTTTGCTTAAAGCTGGAATCAACCTTCAGGTCAAACTTCAGGTGGAACAGTATTTTGACTTTTTCAAAGTTACTGTCTCTTTAGAAACAACTTTAAAAGCTTTTAAAAAGGCAGAAAGGAGTGATGGAACAAACCCAACACAAGTCCTCTAAGCCAGGCTATATACAATTGGTTCAACTTAAGTTGTTATAATTCTGGCCTTTAGGCTAAGAGGTATCAAATCCACATGGTTTTGGTATCAGCTATAACTTGAGCTAGTAACTAATATACGTATCTATATACAAAAAAGAAGCTCACTTTGTACCATACAGTCTGCAAAGTCAACGTGGAAGGATTTCAAGCTTAAACATTTGTTTCCCTGTCATTCATGAATTCAGTCCCAAAATAGTACCTTATCCCAGAAAAAATAGATTTTCATAATAATTTTCTGTCTGCTTTAAAATATCAGTAGAAACTGCCTTTTCTTTGAGTGGGTTCATATCACCTTTGTCCATGTTCCAGGAAAATGTTTGGTGCTAATGCACTTTTTAAGCTGAACGTATCTCCACTCGATGAGTGTCGAGAAGTTGCTTTTCCACCTATCAACAAAGTCTCTGCTTCTTTTATTTCCATAGCTCTCTTGTAAAGTTCAGCCGCCTTCTCAAAGTCTCCCCCTTCATAGCTTCGGAGAAGAGTAAACCAAAGTTGAAACAAGGAAATAAAACAAGTCTCTCAATTCATTTAAATTGAAATGCACACCACGCTGTCAACAAAGTGTACTTAAAGGCACTCTATTTTCCTAACAAGTACACAACTTCAGGATGGTTTGTTTCATCCAGTAATTTTTGTAGTAATTTGCTTTTATAGGGCTAAAACATATAATCTTACCTCAGCACAGCCAAGTTTTTCAGAGTTTCCCCCACACGAGGATGCATGTGACCAAAGCTATCTTCATAAATCTTTAACGCACGTTCATAAAGAGGTAAAGCTTCAATCTGCTTTTTCTTTGGGTAGTAGAAAGTTGTTTGTTACAGATGTATGTTACATTTGCTATCCTTTTTTCCCAACATAGTATCAACACATCCTAGCTGCAAAGTCATGCATATTTAACTAGAAAGGTGTTTTGAGTTCTCAATAGTGTTGGCAGATGAGGATGATAATTGAGATTGTCAAAGCAATTGGCTTGCACTTGCAAATGCAATTCCCACTACTATTATAATAATTAAGGTCTGGACTTCCTAGGCAGTTTTGAAAATTTTAGTCCTGAAAGTTTTGAGTTACCAAATGCTCTTTAATTTTACCTGAGGCAGCTTTAATCCCTGTTTAAAATCAGATATGTGAAAATACATAAAACAAGAAAACAATCTACAGCTCACTCGATACTAAGAAAGAAGTTAGGTAAGTTGATTGCATCTCCTTTGAATCTCATATTAGTTGTAGACTGAAAAGTCTACAGCTTTCTCAGATTTTTAGTTAAACAGAGTCGCAGCTGATCAAGGTGAGCACTCTTCATTCACAGACATAAATTTCAAAGGATTGCGTTTCCCTCCAAGTCAGTGGTGGAGCTGTGTTTCATCACACCGTGATAACTGTCATATTGCTGAAAGCTGTACTCTAGCTCGAGTCTTATAAAGCACATAGGCATTTTGAATTATCTAAAGAGCATTAGCCCAAGTGTCCTTGTGAAATACCATCACAGCAATTATCTGTTCCCTGCATACATTTTCCTTGCCAAACATCCTTTCAATTTTTAAAATGGAACCTAAGAATTTGCAAGTCTTATGAGGAATTTCCCTTTTAAATGGGATCAAGTTTCTTTGGTATCATTTAGGTACATATCATAAAAAAGTCTGAGACAGGAGTAATAAACACGTGAAGACTTGAAAAACTTACCATCTGACAATAAAGGACAGCCAGATTTACCAAAGCAGTTGCTACGCTAGGGTGTTTTGGGCCAAATGACTTCTGTCGAATTTCAACTGCTAGTTCATACAGAGGAACAGCCTTGTCAAGTTTTCCCTAGAAGTAACAAGGAAAACTGATTCAGTTCTCTTGTGTCAACACGGTAACAATAAAATCTATTTTAAACAAAAAGCCCTGGAGAAGATGTAACTGTTTCCAGAATAAGGGTTTAACTTTGGTTAATTCATAGTTATATTCTGTACAGATTGTTTATCATGTATATTTATTAGGACCTAATTTTCCAAAATACTGCACATATTCAACTCCCAGTTAATGTGTTTCTCAGCTAGGTCTGTTTCTTTCTTTTTTTAATTTCATTTTTTCCCCCACAAGTGTCTTATTGAGAAGGCTGTTAAAATGAATTTTCAGTTGTATTTTTATCCAAATAGTTTTCTCCAGTTGTATTTCCTCATCCTGCCACAAATGACAGCAGAGCTTACTTATTGTCCTAAAAGGCCTAAATTTTACTGGTGATAGGGGAATGGGAATGTAGCTGCAGTTTTCTGCTTACTTAAATGATGTTCGCACCATCTTTGGAACAGCTGCAGTGTCCAATGCCATTTCAAGTGCCTATTGCTTCCCATTCACCATACTGAGGCTTTGGCTTCTTGACTTTGGTTTCTCTAAAATACTCCTCGCATATTCCAGCTAGTTTTACTGTAGATTATTTTTCCAGCAAATCTTTTTTTCCTTCAAATTTGAATCCGCTCACATGTTAACTGGATATACTTCAGAAGTATGCTTAGGCTTCTATTATTGAAATGTAAATTTTCATATTTAATAGCAATTAGAAATTAAATACAGCAAACTTCCATCATATAATGGTTCACTGTAATTGCAAAATTCATATCAAATTTTCTGCTTATTTTTTCAAATCATCACCAGGCCATAGTTTGAAGATGATCAGCAATTCATCTGGAATAACTACTTATCTATAAATAATTGTCATTTTCTACATCTGATTCCTGTCCCTTCTCTTCCTCCACTCTTCCCTCTGTCACTAGTTCACCGTGAATTTTAATTTATGCCCCTTCAAATCAGCAAAGAGCTGTTTGATGCAAATATTGAGTGCTTTTGCAGTTTCTAGCAGCATCAAAATTAGAAGGTGAAGCAGGCATAGAATATGTGACCCAAAATAATTTCATGCACGGAATAGCAGTAACAGTTATTGAGCAAACACACAGCAGCATATGATCCAAGGAATTATCTTCAAGGATGCTTTTTTCTTTGAAGAATGGTAAAATGTGAAAAGAAAAAATTCTTGTCATCCTCTGAATTTGATCTTGGTTCAACAGCTGGAACCCTTACATCACTCTTACACTGATGATAGCGAATGGTTACTTTGACCATCTGCAAACACAAATATTCATAAAACATTTTGAACTGATGAAATGCAGAAGTTTATGCTACTGTTAAAGTCACTCCCTGTAGTATATTTAGCAGGGGAGTAACTCTCACCTTTCACTGCATCAACAGAAGCTGAAGGTGGCTCAGCTGCATCAAACTCCCTCATAAGCCTTCAAGTTACTCTCAATTTGACTGTATAGTTCAAGGTCACTGTGTAAAAAGGACTATTCCTACACTCTAAAACATGATTTTTCCATCAACGCACATCTGACCAAACTCTTGCATGTGGATGTCACATAGCAGACGGTTGGAGAACTCAAATACAGCTGGGAAGAGCTTCCCTCACTGCAGCCAAAATGCCAGCTTTTAACCAAACCAGAAATTCTTCATGGTGAATCCTGAGCACGCAGGACACTGAAGACATGACTCATAAATGGCTTTTATTTAAGCAAAGTGTGTTTTGAAAAAGCTACTGGGCTTTTTGGAAGCAGACTGAGGCCGCTTGACTACATCTTTTACACATGTGTGTAGACCACCAAAAGTGGACAAAATGCCCATGCCCCGCTCCTTTTGGATTAAAGACTGTAACAATGCAAGGCATTACCGTTAATTTAGGTGATGAGAAAAGGTAACAGGCTCGTACATACCATCTTTTTGTACAGCACTGCCAGGTGTTTCACAGTATAAGCCAAGGAGGGATGATCTGGAGCCAGCGCTCTCCTCCTGATGTCTAAAGCTTTTTCATAGAGTTCCTCTGCCTTGTCATAGTGCTTCTTCTCATTGTACAAGGCCGCCAGGTTATTCAAAGACTGCGCGCAGTCTGGGTGGTCGGGTCCCAGGACTCTCTCTCTCATTTCCAAGGAGCGCTTCAGGAAAAGCTCTGCTGTCCTACAGAACACATTCGTTCAGTGATATTTTAAAGCTGGTAACATCTGTACAGGCTGAAGTGGCTGTTTGAAACAGAACAAACTCAGCCTTGGAAACTGCACAGATACTGACATCTGATAATGGACTAGCCTCAGAATAAGCAAATGCCAGATCAGCAATTAATTTATGCAGTGAGGAACTATACATCCCAGACACAGCCCTGCTGTGCAGGCTAACCATAAGGATGTAGACAGACGGCTAGTTAATGTATTTCTCTGCAATCGTGGATCCCCCTTGTTAAGGACTCAAAAGCCAGTCTAGCAGATTTCAGCAAACATTACACTACCCCATAGCTGCTCATTTCTTTAACTCAACCTACATCTTCAGTTATGCAAGTCACCCTTCCTTATTCAAAACATTCTACTCACTTCTGGGCAACTCCTCATAGTAGTCAAGTAGCTCCACAGATAAATGGTGGAACATGAGGTAAAGGTTCAGAACACACCACATATTTTTCAAGTAACTTTAAAGACTATAAAACATATAGGGTTCAACAGACAGCTTTCACACCAAAGGAGGAGAGATTGGAATGGGTTTTATATATGTCATGAGCTAGATTCTCATAGTAGAATCTGTCTAGAAGTGACAAAGTAGAAACGACTCTGTGCAATGCTGTCGTTCAAGCGTTTCCCTATCAAAAGGGTATATTTTTATCTCTCTAGAGTAACGTACTACTATTCCATTACAGATTTACAGCAGTTCCTCTATCACAAACAATGGGCGATCCCCACATACTACTGGCAGCATCCATTATAACTAGGCAGTTTGTCATCCTGACATACACACAAATTCTGTGTGACACTCTTCCCAAGAGGTCAGCTTTGTAAATTGGAAAAATCCATTTCGCATCAGAGAGAAAAAAGACCATTTATACATAGGACTGTAGGTTCAATTCTGGAGCTCTTAGACAGATGTCAAAAGGTGTTCACTCTATGTAAGGGATAGAGGATGACGTGTGATATAACATATAACAACTAATAAAGTAACGTACTCTTTTGCCATCGATTTCATTCTAACTGCATCGAATGATCAGAAAAATCAATCTTGGACTTGCTATTCAGAACAGAGACACAGTATCCATTAAAAAAATGACTTAAACCCTCACTAGAACAAAGGTTATACTTTTGCTCGCCTATGAAATAGTGGAGATACGGTTACTCTAGAAGTAGGTTGTGTTGGACAGGAACTACGTATGAATAATGTGGCATATAAAATGACAATGTGTAAGATTAGATAGGTATTGCTCCTCTATAATCAGTCACTTTGGTGTGACTTCGTGAGAGTAAACTGACAAAAAACCCCACATTTCCAACAACTGTTAAAAATCAATTCCTTCACTGAAAAGGTCCTGCATTTAACTGATTCTGTGTGCAGATCCTAAATTATGATACGCTTCTGTCGTTATCCAACAACTACTGGTGGCATAAACATCAGATATAGGAAGAATGTAAACATACTTCCAGAACTTACTCTGGTTTTGCTTCCAGAACTTACTCTTTTTTGCTGTGCGCTTTCTTCTCTGAAGATTCAGTTGAGTGAGATTTAAGGTAATTTTACAATTCCCTCACAACACAGTTTTAGACTACTCTGTGGACTGGAGAAGTTGATATCAAGAGTGGCTAACCATGCAATCAGAACTGCTCTGCACCTTTTATTCCTGTTCAACACCCCTGCTTATCTCTATCTGCTTTTAGAACACCTTTGTGCTGCTCTGTCCTCTTTTGTCCTTGAAAAGGCCAGCACGGTAAGAGCCTGAGGATTACAAGCACAGTGAATATTTAACTCATCATTTCTTGTAATACTGGCATTTTGAGTATTTTTCACAGAAAAACAACAATCTTGCTGTTCGAGCATGAACACTACAAAGGAGGGTCACAAAATAGTGAAGCTGAGTAGAGGGGGCATACATTTTGAGAGACAACTGGTAGTTGTGACAAAGGCTAGGTTAAATTTAGCTGTGGAACATCGATTCTGAATGCAGGAAAGGCACTGACTTGGTAAATACATGTTAACAGCATCAACTCTAGAAAATATGAGTGAATTTCACAGTAAACAAAAACTAGTAGAATGAATCAAGGATGCTACCATAATGAGTATTTGATCATGTGTCTACACTTAATGCTAGCTCTCAATGCTTTGTTTCCATTTAGATCTCCAAGAACACTCAGTAGATGTGTCACAATTAAAACAACTTACTCAAGATTATTCTGCAGGTAATAGAGGACTCCAAGCTCATTGAGGGTTCGAGCATTATCTGGTGTATCCTTGCCTAGCGTGAGCTCTTCCAGTTGCAGTGCTCTTTGACGCAGGAGAGCAAAGCCACACTATAGCAAAGGACAAGGTAACATAAGCCAATTACCATTACAGTGTACAACCGAAGACAGAAAATCAGAACACTCAGTTTGGTGCCAAAGGAGCACAATAATCCTACTTAAGTTCTGTTTTAAATCTAAATGGCACAGACATTCTGCTTATTTACAGTCTAACAGTGAATTTCACCAAAAACGCTTCCAGGAAATTTAAGTTACTGTGCTGTCATGCAGCTCTGTTTTCCCTGTATCATACGTGCCTACTTGCTTAAACTCCACAGTTCAAATAACCAATTCAGATCAAACTCTTAGGTTTACAAGATCAAAACTTAAAATTAAGTTAATCTCCTATCCTAAATGCCATATACAAATACATATAAAGTATTATTCAAGGCTTTACATGGATCTTTATAAAATGGGCTGCCAAGCTAATGCTTACATGCAAAGTGAATTACAAGTAAAAACTGCAGCCATTGTTACACACCCCACCTATTCTTGATCTTTGCAGTCTTAATAAAAATATTTGTTCAGCAGAATGCATTACAGAAACGGACAAAATCTTCATGATCCAAATTCATTTGTATTTAAGCACTGTGGAAATAGTAACATTTTTATGGCTTTTTACTACTTTCATTAGAGCTACAACTAGAAGTCTGGAGTTACTAGCTGAACTCTTACAGTACAGGCACTACATGACAAACAAACCCTTAGCTCAAGAATGGCAAGAGGAACTCTGTAGCTGAAAAAACACAGAAGAAAAAAATAGGGAAAAACTCAGTATGGCACCTAACATTATTACTGGGATTATCCATTGCAGTAAGCACTGTGTTGACTAGTATCTGTAGGATAAACGCCTCAGTTATTCTGGAGAACACCTTTTTCCATTGTCACTCTGGCAGCCAATTGTAATTCTGCACCCCCAAAACATATATATCCACTTAGTTCTCTTCCACCTCTCTCAACTCCATACCAGTTGTACTGATGCATCTCCACTTCCAGCAGAGCTGAAAGGGCAGTTACCAAAGCTGCTGCTAGGCTACTTCACTACCTATGCCCTCAATTATCAAAAGCATTGGAGCTTTGTCAGCTCGGCAGACACACTTTATCATCTATTTAGCAGAGCCACAACATGTCCTGCACTTTTATTAAATATCAAGCATTTCCTTACCAGACTGCCTTTCCGCCTTGCTGCTTTTTGGCGTATTTTGAAGGACTTTTTCCTCAGTTGTTCAGCTTGTTCATATCTGAAAAGTTATTTGTAGTGTTAGAAGAATGCCAAATGTAGCATCAGTGAGTATTTTGGAAAGCTTCTAAGTTACCTGAGTGTACAAATTTGAGGAGAATTTAAGAATCTTGGGGGAAAAAAAAAACCCCACACTTTTTGTCAAAGATAAAATATCTAAAATGCTTAGGGCCAGACAATGCTCCTCCTCCTTTATCTCTAGAAGTTTGCTGTTAAACTAAGCACAAAAGTTGACCCCTACTGAGTGGCCTCTTACAGGAATACAGAGGGGATGGTGATGGTTGCATTGGAACTTACGAAACTCAAAAAAAGAACCAAAGAAACACTCTGGCTTCAGGAAGAAAATCGCTGCTGTTATTTTTGTACCACCTCCACATAAAAGAAAAATACCGGTGTAGTTAAGCTTACTTGTTCTGCTTTTGATATAAGGTTGCAAGTGCATCAAGTTCACGGGCTACCCGAGGATGTTCAGCTCCATAAGCGTTTTCAGAGATTTCCAGTGCCTGTTTATACAGCTGTTCAGCATTTCCAAACTTCTTCCACTGAACATAAACTCCTGCTAGCTGGTGGAGTGACTGCGCCACCCTTGGGTGGTCTGGATCCAGCGCAGTCTCTCGAATCTCCAGAGACCGCTGCAGAGGAGCTACAGCCTGTGACAACAAAGTTCAGAATATGATAGCAGCTGGCAGCATCCTGTATGCTACAATAATTTAACAACTGCAACAGAAAGCACACACTGAGCTCTGCTTGATTTGCCTTCTTGCTGTTACAACAATCTCTAAATGCACTTACCTGACTGAGAAGACCTAGGTCCTTAAGAAACCGTCCCAGGGTCTCATAAAGATCAGCCAGGCAGATCATACTTTCCTCTCCCTCACAGCTTTTTTCATATTCTTTCAGAGAGTCAAAATACTCAGCTGCCATAGAGCTCTTATCTTTCCCAACCAGCTGCCAGTAACTCAGCAATTCTGCAAAATGTCCCCTGTTTTAACAAGGAAATAAGAAGCTCATCTTATCTCTGATACCCCTCTATTCAGACTGATGCTAGCTTAGAAGAAAAGGGCCATAGGCATGAATGTTGTCTTTATGCTACAGCGTCTACAGAGACAATCCATGGAGACTGTTCAACAGCAGTATTTATCCCTTTACCAACCCCCAGGTGTAACAGAATAGAAAAAATAGATTATTTGACAACGGCATTTAGCATTTCAGCCTCGACTATTTAAGTTCCTTTAATCTCTATCTGTCATTTTCTGATTTATATTGACAAAAGTTACTTTGAAATGTTTATACTGCCAAAGCAGTGGCTACCTTTGTACCTTTTGTAAAGGTTTTGGGATACAAAGAGATTCAAAAGACACTTGCGTAGCTTTTGCTTATCACCCTGCTGCTGGAAGAGCCAGGGAAGTTCATCTGCACTTCTCCAAGTCACTCGGTCTCGACTATTGAAAGAAAAGCAAATCAAAATTAAAACTCTGAGAGGCCTAACAAAACTTGTCAATTTGATGTGAAAACTAGGCAAGCGTACAATTGCCATACCTGCATGTCTAAACAGACAGACTACTGTAAGACCTATGTACTCCATTCTCTCACATTTTCATTTTAATTTCACCTCAGAGGGTGCTGGAACCCCCAGGTACCCCACAGGAAGCTGCTCCTCCCTCCTGTATGGGCTAATCTGTGCCTGCTAGCAGAATTTCAGTCCTGCAGCAGCCCACTGTCCCTTTGTGCCTCCTTTCTCTGGAAACCTGTGGCTCTCTTGGCTTTTTGCTGCCCAACAGTGGATGCTCTGAGAAGCAGTAAGCAGTAGCCCACAGCTGGGACACATTAACTCAGGACTGTAAATGTAAGTTAGTTTTCAAAGCTGGGTATGAACTTGTAGCTGTTCAGCTGTTCTACTCGACCTCTTCTTGTGTATGTGCTAATTGCTTGCTAAATGCAAGCGGTCTTCTGCTACTTCTTCAAGTTCCAAGCAACCTCAAATTTCCTAGCTGTGGGAAAATAATATAAGATTGGTGAGGAGGACTGTAAACACGCTCAAGTGACTTGCAGCTGGGGTATCAAAAAACACATACATCATACTAATTGTTGTTCAGCCTTTTGTGTTTGACAAATACAACATCCATGTTTAGATAACATAGGCCTGTGATACACTTAGAGGCACCCTGTCAAATGAGCTGGAGATTCCTGCCCTGCTGTGAGAAAGATCAAAGCACAGCGGTAACTATGCCTGCAGGAATCCCTGATAAACAGGTGAAAACAGCAGGTTCAGTGATCCTCTAGCAAGGACCGAGCTCTGCGGTGCCTGTGCTCCCACTTGCGTGCCTCTGTCTGGGTGCTGCTCCAGGGATCCCCTGGTTGGTGAGGTAACAAAAATAAATTTACTCTGCATTTCATCCATGGTTTTGTGCTTGTTCCTGTGTCCTGCTTGTGCCAGCTCACACACTAGCATTTGCTGGGAGTTAAAAATCCACATGGGGTCAGTTACCATGAAAAAATTGATGCGGTATAAATTCATGCCCTACCTTTTCACATGATAACTTTATTATATGCCCATTCCCCTCCACAGTCCTCAATCTTTTCCAAGATTAAAAAGCAAGATATCAATAATAAACTGCTAAACTGACAACTAGGGTTTTGCAGAGTTATTTTGCAATAATAATTTACTAAACTGAGCCAAATAAGCTGTATGAAGAAAACAATATCCATGAGGCATAAAGACTGCAATTAGCACACCTTGAGGAATTCCAACCTACCTTAGCTGCATGGTGAAATACTCCACTAGTTTTTGTCTATAGGCAGAAATAACATTTTCACCTTCTTCCATATACTCTAGTCTCACCATCTCCCAAGCCTGAAAGAGAGTATAGCTGAGCGAAAGAGAATGCATTTAATATTTATTAAGTGCACTTAATAATATTTAACAGGGCACTATGCACAATTTCTTTATGAAACGTGCCTTGTGTTGTAGAACTGAAAATCTTTCGATGACAAAGGCACTACGGTTTGTCTTCTCTCAGACCAAAGCTCTTGTTATTCAAACAATATTCCCTTCTCCTTCAATTCTGCTTGGTTTTTGTGGAACCAGTGTTTTCTAGGATCCATGGAGTTAACAACTAACAGACCAGAAATTTCTAGAAGGTTTGAAATGCCAGGTTTTCAACTGCTGAACAATACTGACCAATACTGGCATCACAGCACTAGTAGTTTTCAAGGTGACTCTAACATCAGACCCGATGTTAAAAAAAATGGATGAACAAACAGAAACATATCACCATCTACCTAGTTAACAAAAAAAATTAGCTAAAAAAAGCAGGGCCTTGGGGGGTGGAGTTTCACTTGCACGTGTTTAGAATTACAAAATTTACCTGGAGGTGCTGGAACTTGAGCAAACCACAACCATATGTCAGCAAACACATTTTGTGCAGGCTGTGAATGAGCGAGGCTAACACTGCAGAAGACAGCTCAGGATAAAGTTCCATCAGCTCTGACTCGCTCACACCATTGTGGCTAACACCAATGACACACAGTATCTACATAAGCAGAAAAATTATTTTACACAGTTAGCAATATTTGCTGCAGAGCTTAGTTACACTGAAATTCCAAGCAAAACACTGTGTATAACCTGATACACCACAAGCAAAAAACCCTTGTCTACACAAGCCCTTTCCCTCTTCTGCCCTCAAAGAACAATCCTCAGTGCTAACAGATGAATATTCTAATGGATAAAGCACCGAATGAGACACTTTGGGACAAACAAATGGCTCCTTAGACTTTCTTCTAAAACACTGGGGGAAAATAACTCCTTTATCATAAGGAACTTCCATCTAAGTAAAATATGCTGAAGATCATATGCTGCCAGCACCAAAGAACTGCTAGCGATTATTGAGTATCCTACCCTAATCAAAAAAATGTTCCACACAACAGGGAAATTCTGCAAAGGTAGGAAGAGGAATCAGAAATCTAGTAAGCAGTGCCCTGTATTCTCAAGATTACATTTTTTGACTACATTTACTATGCTCAATGTAGTTAAGCATTGGATCAGGGCAGTGATCAGCAAGGAAATGCTAATTCTATATCACATAGTGGAAAAATTCTGGTTTGTGAGACAATGACCGAGTTGAAATTTAACACAAAGCAGTCATATGTTCTATAGTAACACAGAAGATAAATAAAATTGTCCCTTCTATACTAATAATACAGTAATCTCCAAATGATATACAGAAACCAACATAAATTTATATTTACTTTCAACTTAACACAAAGCCTTTACGGGAAAGGATATATACTACCTGTAGAAACACTGAAGCATTCTCTGCTTACCTCTCTCAAAAGACCTTTCTCTTTATCACTCCGCAATGATTCTTGAATTGATCTCAGAACAAGCCTGTACAGTGACACTGTGTCTTGACACTGACAACACTGTTGAAGGGTTTCATCAATATTTCCTGTACTTCCAATACTGAGCAGAAGGACAAAAAAGGCATGGTTTAACATACTAAATTTGGCTGAGGAAGATGAATTGAAATTACTGAAAAGCTCTATCTCAAAAGGTGCCCTGAATTCCTACTGGGTATAAAAGGTGCACAGCACCTGGTGAGATTCAACATAGAAGAGGTGAATTCCTGAAGCCACCTTCTGTTATATTGTCTGATTTTTCTAAATGACTGCAACGTTTTTATTTTTTTAAAAAAAGTACGTTGCAGTGTTCTTTCCTCCAGCAGGAGTACAGAATAAGAACATCAGGTTGCATAAAGATAAAACCACATGCTGCTGTTTCATTTAATGCATTTAAAAAGCATGTTGTCAAGAGCAATTAAGCATTCTAGAACATAAAACAGCAACAAAAAATAATGCAAATCAGTCACCCAGAGGAAATTATCAGTGTATCATCTTCCAGGAGTCTCTAAACTAAAAAAGCATCTTTCTCAACAAGATGAAGTCTAGGTTAATAATAAGCCAATGCAGTTATTACGTATTCTCTTGCACAAGAGGGAAGACTAATTTTCTCCACAGCAGGAATTATAGGGCCAAGTACCATATGCAGGATGTTAAACTAAACAGTTGCTGAACTTAGTTTGCCTCATAGATTTTAAGGCTAAAAGGATCTGATACATCAGTAAATACAACAGACCTCAATTAAAGTTTAACAAAACGATACCAACATTCTCCAAATACCATTAAAAAAACATTAAAGCAACTGACACACTCAGAAATCAGAACAGAAAAATAAAATAAAAACAGAAGAGCTGAAAACAGACAGATACAACTATTTGGATTTGCTTAGTATCAAAACAGCAACTGTACACTCTCCGATCTTTCTTCCCACTGCATTCACAGTCAGTGAAGGGGGGGAAACTTTGCATACTGCTCCATTGTTTTTTCTTAAAGAGATTCATTCTATGTCAAACGAACGTATTTCAAAAGGCCAACAAACCTACTTGAATTCTTCTAGTCTAGTGATAAGCATAATAATTGCAAGATCGTATCAACTCACCAAGCAATAGTTTTGCCCAAGAGAGTGACATACAAAGCATTGCAAGTTGTAGCGGAACGACAATGTCTCTCAAGCTTCTTCTCCTACAACATTTTAAACAAAATCTGTGAGACAAGATAAAGTTAACCATACCAATATAATGTTCACCGTTTGACAAGAAAATAAAAGTTCTAGATATGCTTCTATCTGTAACATGTCAAGACTACGACATGGTAAGTAGTGCACAAAATACTCCATGTTTTTCTAGGTAGAGCAGCATATGAGTAAAAGTTTCCCTTCAAATTTAAGATGAAAATAGTTAGGGTCTAACCGTTACATCTCTAAAGATGAGGATTACCTTACAGAATCAGTCTCCAATGCAAAGAGGTAAAATACTTTTTTCCACACTTATCCAATCATTGCTACAGTATTATGCAATACTAAACCTTCTATTATTCTAAATGAAAGAACATGTTTACAGCAATATGTGCAACTGTATAGTTTTTGTGTTAATAATTTATGCTGTTCCATCTGTGTTTCAGTGCTAGGAGCCATGGGATAAAAAATACTCAAACTGTGTGCTGTCTTGAGCAGTAGTATTTAGTTAGCTACATATAATACTTTCTTTTGGTACCTGCGCTTATTTCATCTTTCCATATTTTCATTAAAAGTTATCCTAGAGTAAGGTACTTCAGAAGACCTGCAACAGACATACCTGCTCTTTAGTCAATTTAACATTTGCAGAGTTACATTCTGCACTAATGAGAGATTTAACATCCTTGGAATTCAGTGGATCAAGATGAAGAGTGGGCCACAACCTTTGGTAAGAGAGAACAAAGTCATATTCAGACCTTATTAAATAGCACACGAAAGGAAAAAAAAAAAGACATCAAAGTTCCAGAGATTTTAAAAGATTGATATCAAAGCAGTAATTGAAGCTATTCCCTGCTACTAAGACATTCTAGTCATGACAAGTCAAATTTCCACTTTTAGCCTTATCCTGGATCTATATCATGGTATCATGGTTCTTGATGTGCCTCTGACTGCATTTAATATCCTCTTTCATATAGTCATGTGGACAGATACATCACAGTAAAACAAAAATCTGGTTGCACAACAGCTAAAACCTGTCCTCACTGCAGTTACAATAGAGAAGCTTTTGCTGTCCTCAATGGTTGCAAAACCTTATCCTATTACATCTCCAGGTCTTGACAAATCTGGCTGTTTGCTCTTCAGTGAGTAACTGTAATTTAAAACAACAATTTTAACCCAGGCTACTTTGAAACATCTCAGAAATATAACATACCTCCAAGCCTGTGGACATGTTTCTACGTTCACTGATACAATCACTCTCACGTTCACTGGCAGTGGATCTATCAGCCATTTCATATGCTTCTCAGCTTGCTTAAAAACAAATTTTGGTTACTTAAGACAAAGGTTGTTCAAAACAAATGCCAGAAGTCAGTAGGTTTCAGTAACTGCACAGTTCAGTGAAAGGAGTTGTAAATTCTCCAGTGTCCTTAAAAATTGTTCATGGCTCTTGAAACTGTACTAAATTATCCATTGGTATGTATCAGCATGACTGTACATTAAATAAAAAGATAGAATACTATTGTTGAAACATTCACTTCAAGGACTAGGTTATTTACATGCCTAAGTCAGCTCACAGCCTTGACGCTTTGGATAAATAATGTAACTGGACTGCTCAAAAATTAAGGTGTTGAGATAAATTTGAAAAAAACAACCAAACAAAACAACCAAACACGAATTTTACCTATAAAAATGAAAGACTGTATTTCAACTCATCTGCGCTTTTTGCAAAATTATTTTCTGTATGTGCTCTTCAGAGCAAAGCAAACATTAATATTTTTCTTACATAGATACAGCTGAACCTACTGCAATAGTCAAAGTTTCTTTTATACTGACAAATGGCAAGTTATTTTGAAAACATACCTGTATTTGGTCAATAGAATCAATAATTATAATAATGCTGCCTTGATGACGTGCAGAAAGTTTTTCCAGCCAGTGAGGAAACTCTTCCAGAAGTTTAGCTGGATCCAAAGTCAGAGGTGACACTAACCAAGAGTGTTGCATAAGCTGCAAAATTATAAACATATAACAAATTCTACCTTAAAAATCAACCAGGATAGTTGAAAGAAGTCCTATAGACACAAGAGGGAAATAAACCCACCACATGATTTTAGAGCAATTTTTCTAGCCAAGTTCACATAGGATTGTTTCCTTTTAGTATATGCAGAAAGCTGGCAAATGCAGAACAGAGAATATTTATTGAACTTGTGTAAATTCTAGAGAGCTAACCTGAGTTTACACAATGGACAAGGAATTTGGAGACTTAAAGGGCTTAAACATTGCACAGGTTAAATAGGCAGACTTCTAAAATACATGAGAAAATTGCAAGGAGAGCACAACTGATATCATTCTTCTAAAGGTTTTAGTCCTGTGAGGTCCTTAGTGCCATTCCGTAAAGGAAAAAGCAAGCTTAGACCCTGGCACAAAAATACTCCTCGCTTATTCCCCGTGTATCTAACACACAATTAAAAAATAAATTAACATAGGAGAGAAACTAGTCTAGGAACAATATGGTGCCAACTGGTGAATACAGCCTCAGGTTTCTAAACACATAGACAGAAGAGGTACCACCTGCCTCTCTCATCGGCCAGATGGCAGGAAGATGCTTATATGGTTTTATAAGCTATCAATATAGGTCACCAGAAGTATAACTGCTAATGCCAATCTATTATGAATATCCTAAAGATGCTATTTAATTGATCTGCATTCAACGTATAGGATCAGATTCCCCCCATTCTATAATGCCTTACATTTGTATTACTCTTAACTCACGTAGAAAAAGCTGTAGAAAATATTATCTTTTAACATACACACACACGCACTGGCACTTTCCAAAGAATCATGCAATGCAGGGTATGTAATAACACAGCATACCTTTAAAGTAAGGCGTTTAATTATCAACGCAGATTCTGAACTAGTAGACATGGGTCTCCCAACAAAGTGATAAAGAATTAGAGTGTTTGGTGAATG
Source organism: Grus americana (assembly GCF_028858705.1). Lineage (NCBI taxonomy): Eukaryota > Metazoa > Chordata > Aves > Gruiformes > Gruidae > Grus > Grus americana. The sequence continues at coordinate 121,679,014 of NC_072853.1, read as the reverse complement.
CTTCTGTTGCAATTGAATCCTAATGAGAGAAGTTAAAAAAAAAAAAAAAGCACTTAACAGACTATAATTTTGCAATTGTATCTCAAAAAAAAAAAAAAAGCAGTTTTGCCAAAGGAGATAGAGTGCCTGAGCTAGAGGTGTTCCATGTTTATCTTACAAAACAGGATAGACATTTCCTGAGCTATAATTGAACTTTTTATGTCAGATTCCATTTTTGCTCTCCCCAGTAGTAATAGCCATTAACAAGTGCCTTTCCTGGCACTGGATGGTCACGTGTCACTAAGCTTTTAAGAAGTAATGACACTATCAACACTATCAATTTATTTTTATGTCAGCAAATTTTGTCATAGCCTACAAGTGACCATAAAATGAATTTCTACGATAAACTATTGGGTCAGATCTTTCCTTTATTTCAGTTAAAAAGACTCCAAAGGACCCCTCTTGTGTATCAGAGAAGGGCAACACTATTGAACTACTGAAACCACTTATTAATACTGTGCAAAGACAGATCTGTAGGGTGTTGCAGTTGGAGTCAGGGAGATGTTAAAGGCAGTCCAGATGGAATTAGCTACTCAATTATTACAAATCTTTCCAGGATGCTTCAATAACTTCAATACTTTGTAAATGTTCCCATTTTACCTCTAATTAAACTGATACAATATTTGAAATGTAATGGAAACTTTTTTTCTTAAATTTCATTCATACAAAAAAAAGAAGTTAAACTACCATTTTGACAGAAGGAGAGATTTCCCAGAGCCTGGACCTCCTGATACAAGCAGAGGTGGAATTGGTGCTGGTGCTGCTACTAGGTCATTTAGACGTTCAAAATACTATAAAAAAGAAACAATCATTAGAATTATTCCACTGTTTAAGGGAGAAATACAGTAATTGGCATTGTAAACCATCTAGATAGAAAATGCATGTACAGATTTATTAAGATAAGGGAATAGCTACTGAAATGCAATATAATACAAATGGAAATAAATTTTGTAATGAAACAAACACAAAAATTATCATCTCAAAGAACGTGTAAAATAAACATTTTTTCAAAACTCTATTTAAAATGGAACTTTCAGCGCTAATAAACTGAATTACTGTTACTACAGTAAAGCAATTTGGTACTATGTTTGTTCAGGCTTCCCCATCCCCCCTTTCCCTCAACTACTTGACTGCATTGGATATGGTTGCCAGGACAAAGCCTTCAAAGTTGGCATCTGCCATGAATTACATTTTGAGGCACTAAGCATGCAAAAGAAAGGCTTTCTTTCACCACATGAATGCCCAAGAATGTTGTAGCAGAGTTTGGGATGACAAAAACAAAACCAAAAATCACCCTTCATTCACTTGGGAGAAATATTTTGTCTGCAAAAAAGAAGTGGAGGCGCATTAAGAAACACATGGTGATTTTTTCTATTAATGGTGTATTATTTTACTGTTCTAGAATGTAGTAAAGATGGCACAATCCTCTAACCCACTGCCAATATATAATTAGTGAAGTAAAAAATTAATTGTGCTAGTAAAATAAGGGTACTAACAAGTTAAATACAAGAACACAGAAACCGCATGCTTATGTTACATTATAAGATCAAGGAATGATGCCCAAATAAGCTGTCGCATCACTTTCCACGACCACTTTAATGTTTTTTCTTTCTACGTTCATTATACCTTCCCTACATATAACTGTTCCTGATACTCCCAATTTGAAATGTTTTATTTCAAGTAATGAGTAAGCACTGAGCTATTCAGCAGCCCTCTACTTTTAATTTTCCTACGTTCTTCTCACATATTTATGGCTACAAAAGTGTCCAGGTGTCAAGACAGAGCTTGGATTTCCTCAAAAAAAAAAAAAAAAAAAAAGAAAAAAAGAAAAAAAAAAAGACATTCAGAGCCTCTGTATTGACGACCAAAGTCTAGGAGGACACCCTACTTCTGGCACACCGTTACAGTGCTTTTCTCCAGTGCAGGAACAACTGCTTCTTCATCAATGCCATTCAACAACACATGAACTGGCATCTTTCCCAGAAAATAAATATGCCTTCTATATAAGACATATGGCTTCTTCTAGCCTAAGCAGTAACAGCCTCAAGGATGCTCTCATGCACAGCTTCTTCTGCAGAAGTACATCTTGCCTAACAAGGGATGGAAATGACTGATGACTTCCCCTTCATCCATATACATTTCCAATGTACTTACTTTCTCAAATCCCAGCTCACATGTTGAATTAGAGGCCTGCTGAAAAGCTTCCATCTGTTCTTGTTCATCATGCGCATCCCACAATACATCACCAAAAACTTCTTCTTCAGGAGCAGTGGACTCTTCCTTATTACCCAACTCCTTGCCTTCTAGTTCTGTCATTTCACACCCCAATATATCCTAAGTAAAAAGAAAATTACATGGAGAAAACTGCAACTATAACTCTTAACAGTGCAGGCACATTTGGTGTTATTCTCAGTTTCACTGTATGTGAGTGCAGCTCTAACACCAATATGCTCGTTTCCTTTTAGGCTAGCAGAGAACATAAATAAATGAGCGATTAGATGAAACAAAGTTAACTCTGAATGCACAGGTCTCAAGACATGGGTTTTAGTCTTCTCATAGTGGAAGCAACTCACCACAAAGAAGGATAAGCAGAGAATGGACTATCCAATCTTTCCTTATCCTTTGATATGAATAAAGAGAAATTAAGAGAGAATTTAGGTCACAAATAGATCCTTTTCTCCTGTTATTTCTGTTTCTGTCCATAAAAGCACTGCTCAGTTTTGGGTTTTATCTACACTTGCAGATTTCTTTGCTTGCCAGATATTAATGATAAAACACAAAAGGATCCTTTGAATTACATCTAAGTGGGATATAGTAATCACACTGACATCATTTAAGATCATAAATCAGAGAAGAAACAGAAAAAGCTGAAATGCATTGTGTACTCTACCTGTTTAATTATCTTTTCCACACATTTATAGATTTCATATGTTCCTTCCTCCACACTTCCAATATGATCAATCATCTGAAAAAGTAAACGGCAAAGCATGACACAACTCTGAACCCAATTGGGAACAGTATTTAGGACTTCCAACAAAAACATTCTGGAAGACATTTGAATTCCATTCTGTTGCATTCCTTAGGTAGGATTCACTTTGCCTAAGCCTTTAAAAGTTGGGCATCTAGTTTCAGCTGTTCTCAACAGTTCTCTCTGTAGAGGGAAATAAATGGCAACTGATCTATTTTCAGATGGGAGGAATCTCTCTGCAGGTACGCTTCTTAGCATTTAGCTAGGGACGTTCAATAAGTAACTTTGCCATTTAAATGGCTAAACACAGGTGAGAAATTCTATCCATATAGCATAAGGATTTTTTTTCAGTGAAAATGGAGTGGCTCTTTTTCTCCCCTGCCAATGAAAATTTCCTAACATTCATAAATTTCAGCTTCAGCAACCTGCTCATACAATGAGCATCCAGAGCAATGAGCATAATGCAGTTTCTCCTAAAATCTGGGACTACTAGCACTCGATGTTGTTTATAGCAGGAAAGTAAACCTTTTAAAATTCAACAGTCTTCAAAATCCCATACCTTTGCTTTGTTCATGTAAGAAATTTGCTCGATTAACTGTTGCACTGAGACTGAACTGACTCTGCCATCTTCCTTTCTGTGGTAAATTAGCCGGGGTTTTTCTTCTGGATTTCTCAAGAAGGCTTCTTCACAGTCCTCCAACAAACAACTAGATTGGAAATCAGCATTCTTGTGCTATATTACACTGCTGTAGTAAACAGTTCAATCAACACAAGCTCTGAAGATGGGTTTCACTGCAAAATCTAATTCAAAAGTCATATCTATTTACAACAAAGGGCAAGCAAATATTTCAGCAGAGAATTTAACATAAACTCTGAAGCAAGGAACAGCTAAGAGAAATTTATGCTACTTGTACCAAAACCATTGGAACCATTTATTAATTTTTAGAATTATTTCTTTGTAAATTAGAAGTTGATCTTCCTGTCATACCAACATGCAGAGTGAAAGGTAATTGCCTTGCATAGAAAGAATACAAATTCACAGATGATTAATAAGCATCATACACATGCTCTGCCATCACTTATTTGAAGGCTCTGTTCTATTCTTTGACCTTTTGAGGAAAAGTCCTTCAGTATTTGTCAGATGTAGGATAGTCTTTTAATTTATAGTAGTTGAAAACTCAAAAGCACTTTGTATTTATTTATGTGAATGATATCCATGTATGTCATTCCCAGCAATCTACTGCTGTTCCACAGAAGCAACTATACAGCTTGAGGATGCTGACAATAGCAGACAGGATCTCTCAAATATTATGTTCTTTATATGAGGACTACAATTTTCATCAAAGTTTTTCTAAGAGAAACTTTCTAAGTGAATACTGTTGGCAGGAATACTCCCTCGTGTTATTTTTTCTCTCGTGTATTTCATTCTTAAACACTTCTGACCCACATACATAAGACTGGGTTATTTGGCAACAGTATCCCCTTGGAGTATCAATATACCCTCAGCAGGTGACATTATCTTTCTAAGAGCATAAATGTATGGCAGCTCTAGTCTGATTCCTCTATGAAAATAAATCAACATCTTCTGTGGTACCTGGCTGTTCCCTGAAGCACTCCACTGTTCTAAATCTTAGCTACGACTTTCGTAAACCAGACATTAATTCTCTGCAGACAGATGTTTTATTTACAGAAACAGGAGGTTTAGTTAATACAAGAGCTGTAATAATACAACAGTATTTGAGATCCCTAGAGTTCAAAATCTACCCCTAATATGAAACAATGCGTACCAGTATTTTCAGATTTTTGCATTCATACAGATGTTTTGGTATGACCACTCTGTGATTCTTAATATTTGTCTTTTCTATTCCCCTTTTCTCTCTTCTTCAGCAAAAGGACACCCCTCCCTCCTCCAAACATCAAAACCAAACTCTGACCAAAATTCCCAAATGCATAACAGAAACAGTCCTAACACAATTCTATAAGTATTCCTAGTTTGGTGCTTTTCATTTCCTAAGTCATGTTTCTTCTTCTAGAAGGTCAGGAAATTACTCATTGAAAAAACAGAAAACATTGCATCACCATTTGTCATAAAACTTCATGACTTCAGTAAATTAAGCTGTAGAAAGCTAGCGTAAGGTACCACACAGGGGAGCCATGAAATCAGTCCGAAAAATAGCCAGAGATAAAAAATAATATATGACAGAATAAAATCAACATACTACAGACAGGTGTAAGGCTTGATAAGCAACTGAAAAACACTGAGGACATTCACACCAGCCATCCTGAATTCCTAAGACTACAGCAATATGCATGACAGAGAGCTGCTCTTAGAAAGCAAACATTTCCATATTATGAAGACATCTTTCATGCTGTATTTTAAGAGAATCTGTAGCCACAAGAAAAAGGAAATGATACAAAGCTGATATATTCTTTTAACTGCCTGCCCTAGCAAACCTAAAGTTTGAAGGAGTATTTCTTAGAAGATACTAGCTTAGGAAATGTACTGACCAAAGCATCACATACATTTTAATAAGCTATGCTTTCTGCATAAATTACCAGTTTCCATTTGCTTTACCAGTCTGGAAAACACTTACCTTGGCAAAGTTAAATGCAGGAGCAAAATGACTAATGAACTTTTATCAATTTCCCATTTTCTTACATCCTTAAGAGGCCTTTCATTTTCTGCTGAAAAATTAACAACTTGAAAGAAGTACCCCATTGTTTCACAGATTGTTTGAAGTTTTGGTGAGTAGTTCTGAAAGCAAAGTTGAATAACGGTACTTTATTACTAAATCTGCATAGCACTAAGGACCTACTAGATAAATCTCAGTTTCTTTTCTCTATGCAGTTTCTTCCTCTAAAGTCTTGACAATACTTTCACTGACTTCACCGAAATCAGGCTACACCTACTAAAAGTTTCAAGAAATATCAGACAAATCTCTGAATAAGTATCACAGTGGAAACAAAACAGCATATAAGTTAGTGTAAGTTTGCGATGTACTCACTCTAATGAAGATGTCCACTTCTGGTTGAGTCTCATCAGTACTAATAATAAAACATCTTACTGTGTTACTCCACAGAGAGTGGGAAAACAGAGGAGTAACCTGTAACAAACTGGCGACAGCAGCATCCCAATCATCTGCCAATGAAAAAAAAAGACCAAAATGAAGTCTAGAGATCTTCCTATCTGATTACGCTGCATAACAGATAAGTCATCACCTCTTAACATTATAAATGTTTAACATTTTTACTCAACTAGTTTAATTTTATAATTTTAATTTAGAGAACCCATATCATCTGATAATGTCATATAATTTGATGTGGCAAAACAACAGTGTTAAATATATTCATATTACCATTAAAATGGTATTTCCTTTAAATAGGATTGATGAGATGTATCCACAAAATCAAGTTTGTAGTTGTAAAATAAGTAAAAATATGCAAGAATAATAAAATCACTCATAACTGAATTTTTTTTTTCCACTCGAGATCTACATGTATTTCAATTAGACCACACAAATAAATGACAGCAAAACATTATGGGAACTTCCCCTTCTTGAGATAAAGTCCATTGCTTTCTGTAGTACTTGTATGTCAATTCCCTACAGAAACAATGAATTTTAAAACTAAGTTCTTCATTTTGTGCCCGGTCATTCTTTCAAGCTAGGAATAGGTTCCCCTTTCAGTAGTACATGGCATGATGAAAGGCTTAGTGTATCAAGCTGGAGACATCACAGAGCAGACCCTCCCCTCCCACTCTGCAGACACAGACTTCTGAATCAGAGCCCGAAGGATTGAAGAAAAAAGGGAGAAACTGCCAGCAAAGTCAACTACATGCAGGAGGGATTCCAGGGCCAGGGCAACAGCGAGGGAAAACAGAGCACCAGAAGACAATTTACAAGACGCCATTTGGAAACAAAGTTCAAAAGCAACAATTACTGATAACAAAATATCTAACACCAATTCAAATAACAATGCATATATCCTAGTCTTGCAATCAGATTTCCATGAATGGCCCCCTAAGCAGACTCAAACCCCATGCAAATCCAATGAAAAAACCAGGGATATAGTTTATTCTAATACAAACGTAACATTCATACTTGGGAAGTAGAAAATTTGAATAAAAATGGGAAAAAGAATGCCAGCAGATATTGAAAGAAAGATCACTATCTTTCTTAGTCAACATAAGCAACAAAATTTGGTTTACTCACAATGAAGCACTATTCACTGCTGTTTGCTAAAATCACTGCTGCACATATCATAGTCACCAAATATATTAAACATAACTTAACGTGTACAGCTACAGATTCCTTTTATTTTCACAAAGAAGAATTCCAAATAACCTTTTAGTCAAATTAGCCAAGAATGGACAGCAAACGAGCTAAGAAAGTATAAGAATGGATAGAAAAATTGCATAGACACATATAATGCCATCAAAACAAACCACCATTACTTACCTCTGTTTATATTTGCAAATGGTCCCTCAACATCTATAGAGCTATGAGCAAATTCAGGCCCTCTGAAAGACTGCTGAAGTTGCATCATACTACCCATGGATGGCTCACTTCCCAAAGCTCCTCCATTCCAGTATTCAGATTGTGCCCCAGTAGCTAAGAATTAGAAAAAAAAACCCAACCAAAACATCTTCATTGTCACTAAACAAGGTCAATATCAGTCTTAAATACTGCAGCTGAAACCTACTGCCACAAGCCACTGATCATAATTTTTTTCTGCTTTAGCAAATTTGCTCACACCTTCGTGTGCTGTAGTTCTAAGTGGGCACTAGTCGGAAGTTAATGAGAAGCTATGCTGCTAAAGGATGAGGTTATTTGCTAATATTTGTTATTAGGTGGATCACTCACATCTGTTGGGTTCAAATGCTGACTTGGATTACTAATAAAGAAAACTGTTCACAGTATTGCTGCAGTCATTTGTACACATCATGACAACTTTTGTTCAAGAATGTTCCAGCACTGGAAACAGCATAAAGAGGCTGTAGGTCAGGACTGAAATATATTCTCTGTGCTGTGTGAAAGAGCTCTCACAGTATCTCTTTGAAATATGCTTGGATTACACTTCTGCCAATCAATATACAACTTTCAAGACACTAAATAACTCTTCCATGGAGAAAATCAGAAAATTGAAAAATACTTAGAAAAAGGTAAGAAGGGAAGAATGAATTAAAAAACTAATTTAACGCGAAAGATGACAGAAAAAACATAAAAGAAAACAAAGACTATTAGTACCACTAAAGTTCATCAAATGCATAATTACTATGCAAAAAGCCGATCACTGCATTTTGAAACATTTCTGCTTTTAAAGACTGCATATTTATACTCCTGCCAAGATGTGACAGTTGATATATCTCAATAAGCAAAACAAAGGTTAAGCAACAGCACTTGCAAGCAGTTTTTCCTCAGTAACCCTTCATGGTGGCTATCCTTAAGAGTGTTAAGGTGCTGTCTGCTAAAATTATTACTCTATTTTGAATCAGACACAAAGTCAGAGAACTGATCATATACCTATCTGAATCCTTCCCATATTATCAAATACCTCTTACAGCATATACAAGGTTTTGTCATTAAGTTTGCTAGGGCTTCTCTTTCAAAAACTTTCAAAATGACTCTTGGTCAGTTCATGTTTGTTAAATATGTAACTCTGCTATTCTGAAAAGTACAGCAGATGAGACGGGCCTACTTCATCATCCATAGACAGTAAGTCTATCTAAGGTGTGCTTTTTGGATCCTTTTGAACATGATCTCTCAGATCTAGAATCAGAAAACTCAGAAAAGGCTAGAAAACTCAGAATTGTTCATGGAACAATTAAAAAAAAAGTGTTCAAGTCACCATGTCTAGATAGTACTTTATTTTCTTCATCTATTCATTCTTAAGACCTGAAATATGGGGTTCCTAAAATCTAAACTATGTTTGTAAAGTCAACTGCTTTTATCCTTTAAACTATTTTACACTGCTTTTCGACTTGGATTAATAAACGTTTTTACAAAAGAACATAAATATTTGTCTTGTGCTTTACTATGCAGACTTCAGTCATGTTCCAACACAAAATGCTCACCAGTAACATCTGTACAATTGTCATCAGAATCAGATTCTTCAGGATCAAACACTTGGATCCCTTGGGCTTGGAGTCTCTGAAGTTTTGCTTCTAGCTCTCGTTTGGCCCTCAGTAAGTCCTGAATCTCATTTTCTTTAGTTTCTCTAAAAATCTAGAGGCAGGATAGAAAAAAACAAAACCTAAACCAAACAAAACCATAAATCTTTTGAAATTTAGTATCAGTTCCTGAGCTCACATTATGTGCTTTCAACTGGAAAAATAAATTTCTAGCATTCATTTAGCAGGCAAAGGCATGAAAATGTGAACAAGAAGCCATCAGGAACCTATAAATGAGCAGGGAAATATAGTTTAAAATTATCTATTTTTAAAATATTACCATCTTAAACCGTAACATTCTGTTCTGAAAGTTAGAAGTCTGCATTAGTATGGGAAATTCATTAAAAATGGCAAGTAAATTTCTTCATCTTTTCAAGTTTATAGTCTTCTAAAATCACTAATAATTTTTTTCAAAGGTTCCCTTTTACTCTTCCATGTATTTTGATTCTTCCACATATTTTTTACACTTACATATAATCTTGTATTTAATTTTGATTGTTGTGAAATTTAAATTCCATAAGATAAAACGTGATCAAGCATGTCCACCTGTCCTGTTTGTAAAATATTACCATCACAGGGGGAAGAAAACACAAACCTAGCTTTAAATAGAGATACAAAATCTTCAAGTCTCATTTTCTTAAATAAGGTCAAAACCAATCCTCTTTTTATATATCTACCAAACATTAACACCTGTTACAATTAAAGATATCAAGAATCTTGAAAACAGTGCAAAATCAGGACCTATTGCCCTATTTTGGGTAGCAGAAGTATCACCATCTGCAGCAGGGGAAAAGCAGAAGCATAAGCTTGGCCTTTCAAGTAATCCCTCCATAAAGTGTGAAGACTTTTAACAGGCAATCATGTTTTAGCAGCCAAAAGAGATGAACCAATACACACTTTTATTTAATATAAGCTAGAAGTGTTAAACATTACAATGCTATATATAAAATTTATGCAGAAATAATGGAACTCTGTGTTTATACATTCCATCAGCATGTGTCAGTTTGCAGTCCGTGTTTTCTCGCCACTTTCAAATATGAATATATTCCTGTGTTGATGCATCACTGCATATCCTTTTAATATTTAACAAGTTATTTTCTATTTTTTCCTCTTAGTTTTATGAAGAAGTTTTGGTAGGATTATCTAGAAGGAAATAAGCAGCCACAGCTGTTTTTTTCTTAAGAAGGAGAGGTCCTCATGAAAGCTATTGGAGAAGAGCTCATTGGGGGAATGTGACCAAGTAACATCTATCTTTTTTTGGCGATTTTCTCAGGAAAAGTCAAGCCATACCTTGAATTGCCTTTTGACCTTGTCTCGATCATGTTCAAAAGTAGCAGCTCTCTCCATGGCTTGGTATTTAGCTTCTAGTGCACTTTCCTTCTCTCTAAGTATTTTCTGGTAAGTTTTCTGTAGTGCCTGAAAACATTTAATACACCATTTTTCTGAGCGAAAGCAAGCGCTGATAAAAAATTTTAGATTACTTTTCAGTCAGTGGAAATAAAGTCTGAATACAACGTTATCCCATCACCCTACACCTCTCTCCTTGCTCTAAACATGATGGCCACGCATCGCATGGTTCCCATTCCTAGAGGCACACCTTGACCGAACCCTGATGGCGCTCACCAGGATAGCACTGGGGCACGCACCATTTCCCCAGCACCCTGCCTTCCCTGGGAAGGAAAACTCATCACACTTGTCACATCCCCACCACAGCCTTCCTGGGAAGCGGGATGGGCCCTTAGCAGCCTCACCCGTGAGGGCCCTGCTTCGCCGCTCAGCCCCCTCCTCCAAGAGGGCAGCGGGAGCTACCTGTAGCTCAGCGCGCAGCCGCTTGTTTTCCCTGTCCAGTTTGGCCTCCTTCTTCACCATGGAGGCCACTTCGTTGTTCTTGCTGACACGGAATATCTCATACTCCTTCTTCAGGCGCTCGTACTCGGCCATGCACTCCAGCTCCTGCACCGAGGCAGTCGACTTAAAGCTGGCCCCGATGAGGCCGCCGGGCCGCGAGGCCCCAACGCGCCGCAGGGAGCCGCGCAGCAGCCGGGCCTTGGGCTTCACCTCCACCGGGATCTCGCAGGCCTCGCCGCCGCCGCCGCCGTACGTGTCCTCGATCACCTCCCCGACCCCGCCCGCCGGGCTCACCAGGGACGACGCCGTCCCCATGGCCGGGGTACGCCGCAGCCGCAGCCGCTGCCGGAGGAGGGCCGCGCTTTAACACCGAGGGGAGGGACCGGTGCCTTCGGCAGGCCCTGACGGCGGGGACATGCCTAAGACGAGCGCTCCCGGAGGCGGCTGCTTCCCGCCCCGGTCAGCGCCCCTCACCACTCCCCCGGCCCAGCCGAGCCGCCGGGTCCTCTGAGCCCATGGGCCATGGTCCGCTCCTTGCGGCGGCCGGACGAGGAGGGGAGGGCGGGAAGAAGCCGCCCTGCGAGCCGCCTCCCTCCCTCTTCCCCTCCAGGGCTGCTCCAGCAGCGCTGCCCGGGACGGGGCGGGAGGGGGAGCATGAAGCGCCCCTGAGGGCCGGGGAAAGGCGGGGCCGCGGCGGTCGATGGTGATGAGTGGGAGGGGCCTGGCGGCGGCCGAAGGGCGGGAATCTGCTCCTCTCAGGAAAAGTGAAGGATTTTTAGGTTTTTGTTTTTAAAAACAGGAGGTAACCTGTGGGCACAGCAAACCCTTCTGTTCCCACTGGCACTATCTCAGCGTGCACCGGGGAAGCCTCAGCCCTGCCGGGCCCTGCCGCCTGGCCGGGCAGCATGAGCCAAAAAAGTGTCCATTTTCTTCTCAGAGAGCAGGGCCCAACAGGGTTCATCACCTGCCCCAAAGCCCACAGGTTGCACCGCACCCCGGGCTGGTCTACACATTTGTAACGCCAGGTTCTCTTTGGCCAAGCAGGCTTGCAGGTTGCGCCACAAGGTTTTGTGTGGTAGAGACCTTGTGGGGGAATTATCTCTCACCACCCTAGAATAGTGACTTTTGAGACCAGTTGGCACGCTCCAAAGAAGAACCGAGAAGAGATGGTAGTGGGTCTACCAAGAAGTAAGTGCTGGGTAATGGTGCTGGGTCACACCTGAGTTCAGTCCCTACACCTTGTGCTGCCTCCTGGCCTCGTCTGAAACTTGTCAGTTCTCTCTTTGAAGAACTTCCCTTTCAGGAATAAGGCAGTCCTAGATTATCTACACCTTAAATTATCCTTATGCCATTTCCCTCTCTGCCTCTTCACAAACCCCTGTCTGGTTCCTTCACCCTTCCTGAGGATCTTGGAGGATCAGATTCCCAAGGATGAGGAGAACGCCTGTTTGTCCCCAAATCTCAGAACCTGCCCTACCATTGGTGTGAAAAACAAAAATGTCACTACTTTAAAGCAGATTTTACCTCACATACGTGCCAGGTCTGTTAGCCATGACTAGGGGAGCCATTTCATCTTAACAGAAGGAAAAACAATATCTTAGAAATGTCTTTCCAATTATACATCCCTGAATTTCAGAATCTATTGGAGAGGAAAATTACTTTTGTGTACAACAGAGAAAAGGTGACGTTTTATTTCCCTGAGTAAAAACTCTGGGGTTTGGGAATATGTGTGTGCTGTTTGCCCTAACTTTACCCCTTTGTTTTCATGAGGAAAAAATAATTTCTTGTCTGAATATAATTTATGGTTGCATTGATGATCTATTCTAGTTAAGCCCCTTTTCAGTGAAAAAGATGGATACAGAATATGTGATAGTTGTGGGAAGAGAAAGGGTGCTACTATGTTTTCCCTGAAATTGACAATAACATAGCCTGCACAGTATTTGGTGATTCAGCAAATGAGCCTGTAATTCTGTAACAAAGCAAGGCTCTTGATTTCTTCATTTGCATGTTGGTATCAGGCTGTTTCTCCACTTCACTGCTGTTTGAGCTCTGGGAATAATTAAAAATCCGTTCATGCTAGTGCTTGAACTGAATTGTTCTTGTATTCTGAGTTCGTGAAAGTCAGAATCTCCAAGCTTTAAGCCTAGAATAAAAAATGTAGTATTGTAAGAGCTCCTGGATTCCTTCTAATAATCCACTTGACATTAACAAATAGATTGGAAGAACTGTAGATGCTGTTTCTCTAATGCTGCCTCTGGGTGCATTACAGAATTTTTATGGATAGTAGAGACCATATTAACACAACTCTTTCTAAGCAGAAAAATTACACTGCTTCCCTGTTGCTTCATGGATTGGTTTTCCTAATGTTTAGAGATTAGAATAGCTTGCTTCAACATCTAATTTGTAAACTAACAAAGATTGCTTTAAATCACTGATTAGGACAATTCAAAAAGAAATCCAACTGTTTATTGCACAGATGTTGGAAACAGTATCTCAGAATATCTGAGGATGAGTTGTGTTAACTTTCAAAAATGAATTGACCCAGAAAATCGATCACTGGAGAAAATATATCAAGTTCTTTAAAAATTGCCTTGTCATGTTACATTACTTTTTTAAGCTTCAATTGGAGCAGCCTAATTCTTAGTCCTTTGGGGATGTTGATGCTGGGTGAATTGTGCCATAAAATTCTTCAGTCAGTGAAGACATTTGGGATACTTGAGCAGCTTCATGTTTAACATTGCTATTACTTACCTAATTTAGAAAGATTATTAAGACAATCCATGTATGAGATGTGGTGGGTTAACCCTGGTCAGCAACTAAACACCCATCAGTCACTCACTCACTACCCCAGCCCAGCGGGATGGGGAAGAGAACTGGAAGAGCAAAAGCGAGAAAAACTTGTGGGTCAAGACAAAGACAGTTTAATTAGTGAAGGAAAGAGAGAAAAGAAAAAAAAAGAAACCAACAAGTGATGCAGAGGTGTTCACTCACCACCTCCTACCAGCAGACTGATGCCCAGCCAGTCTCTGAAGAATAGCTACTGTGGAAAGGCTGCCCCTGAGTTTTATTGCTGAGCATCACGTTATATGGCATGGAATACCCTTTTGCCCAGTTCAGGTCAACTGTCCTGGCTGTGCCCCTCCTAACCTTTTTCCCACCCCCAGCCTAATTGCTGGCAGACAGAGTGAGAAGCAGAAAGGGCCTTGAGGCTGTGCAAGCTCTGCCCTGCAATAGCTAAAACATTGGTGTGTTATCAACACTGTTGTAGTCACAAATCTAAAACACAGCACCATACAGGCTGCTGTGAAGAAAATTAGCTCTATCTCAGCCAGGCACAGTACAGATGTATTGGTCAAATGAGGAGCTGTACTTTGTAAAGCTTCTTCAGCTGTAACAGAACCAGACTACTTTCCATCCCTGAATCTGCATAATGAGGAATACAGTACATTGGCTGGTCTTCTGACAGATTTACTCTTCTATCTACCCCTTCGGGGTCAGTATGCAATCTACACTCCTGATCCACAATGGACCAACTACTCTGCCAATGTTCTCTTACTGAGACTACGTGGGGTTTTTTGTTGTGTGTGTTACTTAGAAGCCCATGGACTTTTGTGCTTTACGGCATAGACAATTTTGTGCATACATTCTAAATACTTTATTTGCTGTTACTTACAATCTGCTGGGCTACAGTTTAAAAACATTTAGGTGGCATCTATAGGGGTATTGCTTTTGTTCTTTGATATGTACGCTATATTGCTACATGATATATTGTTGAAGTTTCTTACTCTTGACTTTATTTCATTTTAGGAGTCGTTCGTGACTGTTAAACAAAATCTATGGATCTAAGGATCTGCCCCATAGAAAAAAATACAACTACAGGAACTGGCCCTCTGAAAGAAGGTTGGTTTTTTTGCATGCATTATTAGGCTCAGCTCCAAGTTAGCAGATGTTCATTCTGTAAAGTAATATATCTGATATGTAATTACCTATGTATTCCTGTAAAATTTAGTGTACAAGGTCAGGATAGAGCAAGATAAGAGGAAGCTGAGGAAGATTTGAAGATGATAGGTTGCCACAGATTGACTACCCATTAGAATCATAGAATCATAGAATCTTTCAGATTGGAAAAGTCCAACCGTCAACCCAACACCACCATGTCTATTAGACCACATCCCAAAGTGCCATGTCTACACGCTTTTTGAACACCTCCAGGGACAGTGACTCTACCACCTCTCTGGGGAGCCTGTTCCAATGTCTGACCACCCTTTCAGTGAAGAAATTTTTCCTAATATCCAACCTAAACCTCCCCTGGAGCAATTTGAGGCTGTTTCCTCTTGTCCTATCACTTGTTGCTTGGGAGAAGAGACCAACACCCACCTGGCTACAACCTCCTTTCAGGTAGTTGTAGAGAGTGAGAAGGTCCCCCTCAGCCTCCTCTTCTTCAGACTAAACAACCCCAGTTCTCTCAGCCACTCCTCGTAAGACTTGTGCTCCAGACCCTTCACCAGCTTTGTTGCCCTTCTCTGGACACGCTCCAGCACCTCAATGTCCTTCTTGTAGTGAGGGGCCCAAAACTGAACACAGTATTCAAGGTGCAGCCTCACCGGAGCCAAATACGGGGGGACAATCACTTCCCTAGTCCTGCTGGCCACACTATTCCTGATACAAGCCAGGATGCTGTTGGCCTTCTTGGCCACCTGGGCACACTGCTGGCTCACATTCAGCTGGCTGTCAACCAGCACCCCCAGGTCCTTTTCTGCCAGGCAGCTTTCCAGCCACTCTTCCCAAAGCCTGTAGCGTTGCCTGGGGTTGTTGTGACTGAAGTGCAGGACCTGGCACTTGGCCTTGCTAAACCTCATACAGTTGGCCTCGGCCCATCAATCCAGCTGTCCACATCTCTCTCTAGAGCCTTCCTACGCTCAAGCAGATCGACGCTTCCTCCCAACTTAGTGTCATCTGCAAACTTACTGAGGGCACACTCGATCCCCTCATCCAGATCATTGATAAAGATATTAAACAAGACCGGCCCCAAGACTGAGCCCTGGGGAACACGGCTTGTGACTGGCCGCCAACTGGATTTAACTCCGTTCACCACTACTCTCTGGGCTCGGCCTTCCAGCCAGTTTTTTACCCAGCGAAGAGTGCACCCGTCTTAAAATAAGAGTTGCTATGATTAGAATGAATGTTGATAATGACCTGAAAGCAGAAGATGCTTTAAATCAAAGACAGCAGAACAAACTTCTACATGACATCCTTTTTGTTAACGCAGATGCTGGAGTGACTTTTAAGGCTATATACCACAGGCATAAGCAAAATGCGTTAGAAGCCCTTCATAAATGACTAATAAATTGTTTATGCTTGCACTGAATCAAGTTGATAATATTTTATGATCTCATTCATTATTCAAAAATATCTGCGTCTGATGGAACATGATTAAGAGAGTTCTATTGAGGACGTGCAGTGAAAAGATGTAGTATGGTAATTTTTAAAGGATTATTTTTTTCCTGGATTATATATGATTCTACTTCCCTCTTTTTAGTGACAATGAAGACCTTGCTCTAAAAGGTTGCTTGCTATTGAGCTGTTCTTAATTAACTTGTTGGCTTCTCCCAGTACTCTACCCTGTGCAGGAAGCACAAACCTGAATAAGCCAAATGACTGATCTACTTACTCGGCTTCTTTCTTTTATATAACATGAGGCCTTATGTAAAACACAACGAAGTCAGGAGAGAGTTTTTCAGTTGAGATGATCTGTTCTGAATCTGGTACTCTAGTTGTTCCATAAAAGCCTGAAACTGCCAGATCTTAGCTCTGAGCGTGAGCATGAGAATTACTTTGTTGTCTCTGCCTTGTGACACCTGCGTTTCATTTATCTGCATGAAAGGCACCTGCCTCTGTCCTCCTCTGAGACCTTCGTGCTAAGCAGCAGCAGTTCCAGGATTCACCAGCAACTATGACTGGTGTGTAAGGTTCTGGAGCTGTGTGCAGCTGAGGGAATGTCTGCTAGAGGGTGGGGAGGTAGAGGTCTTCTTCCCTTTTTCATGTGACCCAGCATGGCCGGGGCTATAACCATCATTATGACTGGCTTGCACAGTCTCTGTGACCTGACATGAAATTCCATAACTGGGGTTCAAGTAATTTGAGGTGTTGTAAGTGCGTATAGGAGACAGAGTAACTAAGAAACTGATTACAGTTCAGCATTAGCTCAACAAGTTAGATGTTTACATTCATAAGAAAGACTTTGTCATAAACAAGTTTTAGAAGCAGGACTGTACAATTGAAGTCTGAAGAAATGTGCTGAAAATCCCATCTAAAGTCTTAAGATAATTTATTTCTGTAGCATGTTTATGAGAGTCGCTAATGCATCTGCTTTTTCTTTTCAAGCTAAAAGTAATACAAGATACAGGTGGTTAATTGTAAACTGGCTAACAAATTCAACCTTGGGGCATAGTTCTAAGTTCAAATAGCTATTGAACTTACTATGTTTCACTAA
The DNA here is from genome assembly GCF_028858705.1 of Grus americana. Taxonomy (NCBI): domain Eukaryota; kingdom Metazoa; phylum Chordata; class Aves; order Gruiformes; family Gruidae; genus Grus; species Grus americana. The sequence continues at coordinate 121,661,497 of NC_072853.1, read as the reverse complement.
GTAACTTTATTACAGTCTGTCAAGCTGAGATCATCATCTTCTTTCAAAAATCCATTTGCTGAGAGACCTGAAAATTACCCAGAGCAGAGATGATGAAAATCATAATGAAGAAGAGGGCATCTACTTTTAAATGCTCACATAACTTTATATGTCGTAGCCCTTCACCACTAGAGGACAGCAAGATCTCAGGAAAATGGGGTTGTGTGAGGAGGTGGGAGAAAAGGAGAGAAATTGCTTATGCAAGAGTTAAGAAAGTATTAGTTCACAAGTACATGCTTCTAGCTATAATCAGGCTTCTTGAAGAATTGAGACAGTTTTGAAGGATATTTCAAGACAAAATACAGAGGAGACACTTAGATAAATAAAAGCTGAAGTTTTGATGTAGTGGTTTGCCTATCAGTCATAGATAATGTTATTTGGAAAGCACAATGCCAACTAGTTTTGAGAGCCATATACTCTCAATGTTTGCATTAAATTAATAGGTAGTTTTGTATTGATTTCAGTAAGAATAGGGCTTTGCTTTGCAATCTTAAATAACTGGTAGGTGTTCTGATTTTTGATGAAGGAATTAGATACCCTTATGTAGGAAGGTTGTTACAGTCTGTTATTTAGAATGGAAATAATAGTCTGAAACCATTGGAAAGGAATCTTCTGTCTCCACACCTATCTATTACTTTAACCATATTTATGTTTGTAACTTGGAATGCAAGGGCTCATTAAATGTTTCAACATAAGCTATAGGAAATGGATTCAGAGCAATGCAATTCATAATCAGAACCAAACTTTTCACCTTCATGGTTTCAGTATGTCAGACAAGATAAACTTCTTTAATCTTTATGGCAAGTCACTTGGTGGCATTTCTCCATTAAAAGTTCAAAAGAGGCTTTGATGTGACCTCAGTTTGTCATAAGGCTGAATTGAGTTTGAACTGAAAATTCCAGAAGGAGTTATAATCCTAGCAAGAAGAGAGCTCTTGAACATCCATTTTATCATCACTGAATCATCACTGAACTGAGAAGGACATCTCAGATTTTGCAGTCTCATGGTCATTTCATTCCAGACCAAATGGATTAATACAGTGTGTGGTCACAATGCTGAGGAACAACTAATCTTGTTCACCAGAAAAGTGAGGTGAAAGGGTGGGGAAATGTCCAAATAAACAGCAAAACTGAGTGGTGTTCCTCAGGGGTTGGTATTGGGACCGGTGCTGTTTAACATCTTTATCAGCGTCATGGACAGTGTGTTTGAGTGCATCATCAGCAAGTTTGCCATCAACACCAAGCTATGTGGTGCAGTTGACATGCTAGAGGGAAAGGATGCCATCCAGAGGGACCTTGAAAGGCTTGAGAGGTGGGCCTGTGCAAACCTCATGAAGTTCAACAAGGCCCAGTGCAAGGCCCTGCATGTGAGTTGGGGCAATCCCAGACAGGGATACAGGCTGGGCAGGGAATGGATTGAGAGCAGCCCTGAGGAGAAGGGCTTGGGAGTGTTGGTGGACGAGAAGCTCAATGTGACCCGGCAATGTGAACTTGCAGCCCAGAAAGCCAATCGTATGCTGGGCTGCATCAAAAGAAGCTTGACCAGCAGGTGGAGAGAAGTGATTCTCCCCCTCTATTCCACTCTTGTGAGATCCCACCTAGAGTACTGCATCTAGCTCTGAGGCCCCCAACATAAGAAAGGCATGGAGCTGTTGGAACGAGTCCAGAGGAGGGCCATGAAGATGATCAGAGGGCTGGAGCACCTCTCCTATGAAGACAGGCTGAAAGAGTTGGGGTTGTTCAGCCTGGAGAAAAGGCGGCTCTGGGGACACCTTATAGCAGCCTTCCAGTACCTGAAGGAGGCCTGCAAGAAAGCTGGAGAGGGACTGTTTACAAGGGCATGTAGTGATAGGACAAGGGGTAATGGCTTTAAACTAAAAGAGAGTAGATTTACATTAGATATAAGGAAGATATTCTTCACTATAAGGTTGAGGCACTGGAACAGGTTGCCCAGAGAGGTTGTGGATGCCCCATCCCTTGAAGTGTTCAAAGCCAGGTTGGATGGGGCTTTGGGCAACCTAGTGTAGTGAGGGTGTCCCTGCCCGTGGCAGGGGGGTTGGAACTAGGTGATCTTTAAGGTCCCTTCCAACCCAAACCATTCTGTGATTCTATGATATGAATGACAAGCAATTGCTGTTGCTGTGCTTTTTACTGCGTCAGCCTAGAGCCACGAAACTACAATGGTGCATAACGAGGGATGAATAAAGATGAAATGTGCTGAAGATTGCACCTAATAATTTTTAAGATCACATAAGACTGCTCTTTACAAAACCTTCCTGTGCTAGTGGGAATGTGAAATTCAATAGGACCCAAGTGAAATTTCATGAGTACTTTCATGTTGTATTGTTCATACCCAGAACATCTGCCTTCTTGGCAGAGCTGAGTGTCCCAATAGCTTATCCTGATCTGGATTTGCAAATTAGGCATCCTAAATCTGAACAAAATTTTCTGCAAAAACATGTGGAAATGCTGCTGCCACCCAATATGAGAGATTGATATCTGAGTGGGTTCACTGGCTTCTTTAGCCTGCAGCAATTAGATCCTGCATCTTTTGTTTCCCAGAAGGGTGCCCTTACCAAGAGGCTGTAGGCATGAGTGGGCTCGGACCTTCTGCAACTGTCTGGTGAGAACTAATATGTCATGCAGCAGAGAGTGCATCGTTTATGGGGCCAGAAATAAAGAACTATAAGGATTGTGATTCTCTAATTCAGTGATTAGGACGACTCCTCTCTTCCAGCAAGCTAAAAAAAAACCAAAACAAACAAACAAAAAAGAAGTCTTCTATCTCCAGATGTACTCAGCTATAGCCAGATGAAGTTGAAATGAACTCTTATTTCATTTTAGATGTCTAACTCAGGGAGGCACCTGAGATCGCAAGAGTGATCAGGTATAAAACATAGCCATTCTTCATCATTCCTTCAGGTAGCTATTGTCTCCATCTTTCAGTATTCTGTCTGTGGTCAAGTGTGACTCTCCCCCTGTAGTGTCTACAGAAGTCAGACATTTAAATTAATGGATTGCACCATCAGGGCAAAGAGGCTTAAGATTTTGGTGTGACAATACTAGAAGATGCCATACCTAAGTCACTTTCTAGAACAACCTTTATTCAATGATTCAAATGGCTGCAGTTCACTAAGGTATCAATTTAGCAATATCCTTAGTCATGCCTAATCTGTAATCATGTCAGTATTTACTTCAATATCCAAGGGGCTAATCCCTTCCTGCCATGTTGGTGTCACTCTTTTATTTTCATGCATAAGCAATTTTGCTTTCAGGAGTTATAAGGACAGTCACATAGATTTTTTTCTGACTTGATCAAATGCAGAAGAAATTATGTTCATATCCTGTGAGAAGAAGGTTGTTCAGAAATCCTCATGTTGCTAGGCTAGTGGTAGAAGTGCCAACTGAGGCATGGCATGTGGTTTGCTGAATCCCAGGTTTAAGAAGATAAATACTAGAAAGCTTCCCAGAAGTTCTTAGCATGTACATTTGAAACTCTGATTTCAGCTCTGAATGGGTCCCTGTAAAGGCTTAGATGCTCCGAACTCCTGCCTTCCACAGGAATGTCCTTTTCACCTAGGTGAAAATTAAATACTAAGTTTCTATAGTTTTCAATTGATCCCTCCAGTTTTAATTGTGTAGCTAGAATTGCTCAGAGGTGCTGCTGTATTTTTATTATTTGTCCTGCTGAACAGGATATAATTTCCAGAAATTAATCTGGATAGTGTGGAAATTGCTGAAATGAATGAAGAATCTTAAGTATTTTCCATTGAGTTCATGTTATTAGAAAGAGCACATAGTTACTTGTGTGCTAAATTAATTCTGCATGTATGAGCTGAACCTGACAACCACAAGATGTAGAATTTTATCTCTAAACTGTTATGTGGCATATTTATGGAGTCAGTTTATATAGTTTCCTAAAAAACTTCTTGGGCTATTGGGCTAGCAGGTTTTTTTAGCACTTCATTGTTTACTGTGTATAAATTCTATATATGAGACACGTATTGAAATGAAATGATGTTTCTTTTTTTATAACTGCAGCAGATTCTGAATGTCCTGAGGCTATAACTGACTGGCACACAGTGAGATTAGATAACCATTGCATAATAGGAATGGCTGGAAAACAGTGGAGCTGCATATACTCCTTTAAACATATGCCATTTAAAAAGTATGATTCAAATCAAGAAAGGCTTTGTGGTCAGATATATATTAAATTAAATTACAGCTTATTTAAACATACTAAAGCTATGTTGTGGCATTGCTGAAATTAGAACAATGGGCTGTAATATGGGAAAAGGTCTAGTTAATTTTTCTCTGAAACATGTGAGGCATGCCATTACAGTAACTCTTCTGGGAGTACTTTAGATTGAAGGTGTAAAGGTCTGTGATTACATTCCAGGTCCGTGCCACAACTCATCTTACTTCAGGAGTTTTGTAGCAATGAACTGTGACCAGAGAGAATGGGAGGAAGGGAAAAAAACTTGTCTGTAGTGCATACGGCAGAAATGTGCACTTGTGGAGTTTTTCATGGTATGTTAATTGGTACTTTGTGTCTCCACATTTGGAGTGGCTTCAGTTTATGAGTTGTGAATATATATATGTATCTGCAAACAGAGCATATTCAGTATTGGATAGGAAATGTGGTTGTGATCTTATGAGCTTCTGGAAGTCTGGGACTGGGGAGTATCTCTACAGTGTCGAGTGGTACGAGTTCTTATCAGGTAAATCCTACTGGTTGTTGTATAGCAAGACATGCTGAAGATTGGCCACTGTGCACATGCTAATCAGCTCCACTGTGCCTGCATACTGAGTTTGATGTTGTAGGAAGTGTCAACTCAATAGATGTCTGTTGTACAGATTATCAAGTTTGGGCCCCTCACTACAAGAAGGACATTGAGGTGCTGGAGCGTGTCCAAAGAGCAACAAAGCTGGTGAACGGTCTAGAGCACAAGTCTTATGAGGAGCAGCTGAGGGAACTGGGGTTGTTTAGCCTGGAGAAAAGGAGGCTCAGGGAGACTTTCTTGCTCTCTGTAACTACCTGAAAGGAGGTTGTGGTGAGGTGGGTGTTGGTCTCTTCTCCCAAGTAACAAGAGACAGGACAAGAAGAAATGGCCTCCAGTTGCACCCAGGGATGTTTAGATTGGATGTTAGGAACAATTTCTCCACCGAAAGTGTTGTCAAGCCTTGGAAGAGGCTGCCCAGGGGAGTGGTTGAGTCACCATCCCTGGAGGTATTGAAAAGACCTTTAGATGTGGTCCTTAGGGAAATGGTTTAGTGGTGGACTTGGCAGTGCTAGGTTAGCGGTTGGACTTGATGATCTTGAAGGGCTTTTCCGACCTAAACAATTCTATGATTCTGTCTGCTCAAGTGCAGTGGATCTGATCCGCATGAGACATACTGGATTTACAGAGCATGCTCTACAAGCTGCAGTGTGTCCGTAGTACTTGTGTCTGGGAAATACGACAACTCCATTTTTACAAAGCAATTCTATTTGTATGTGCTCTGTAGCTGGAGCCACAGCTTCTCTGCAGTACACATATAGAGGCATTTCACAACTGTATAAGATACTACAAGTAGACATTACAGAAAATGTCTTGAAGACTTCAAAAGAAGGGACATACTTCAAAATTGTTACTTCATTTCTGAAAAGTTGTTTGCCATACTGTCCTTTTCCTTTCACAAACTCATTTTGTCTCCCTCCCAGGCTTCATTCCCATCCCATTCCACCTTTCACCATCTTTCAGTGCATGCCAAAGGAACTGTAAGACAACCAGATAGCTACTAGCAGGGCCTCTTCACTCCTGCTCAAATACAAGTGTTGCAACAGCCAGGTTTTTCTCTGCATTCCTTTAAGTATTGCTCTGTGCCACAAGTCTAACTGCTGTCTGTGCTTCATTCCCTTAGCTCCTAATTCAGTCTTCTCTCTCTTTTTTTTTTTTTTTTTCTTAAAAAAACCCCCACAACTGTGCTGTGTGAAGAGACATCACATATGGTAAAGGAAGGGGAAAAAGATAAGAGATATCTTTTTGGCTTGAGGTCAACATAGATGAAAGTATCTTCTGGCAACTGGAAGACTGCAGTCTCTTATTATCTTCTCTGTGGCAGGAAGCGAGCACAGGTGCTACAAATCACTGGGAAAAGACAATGCAAAGTCCTTGGTGTGAGGTACAATCTTTAATACCTGCTGCTATCTCAAGTACATTAGAAAGCTATCTTTGCAGTCACAAGGGCTAAACTTCTTTTATAAAGCCTCTGCTCTGCATAAAGAAAGCAAGCTGCAATGAGTAAAGAGACCTAACTCCCCAGAGCCGTTTCTAACAATAACAAGGCAGGCAAAGTCTTTTCTGCATTTTTCTACTTGTTTTTAAAGACCTTTTATATTGACGTCAAAGGGAAAATATGCTATAAAACACTTTTTCAACATATTTATAAACAGCAAATTGTCGCTTTATTCTTAAACAAGGTAAATAAAGCCATGAAATGCATAGCTCAGATCTGTCAAAAAACACACTGCCTTTGAATAAGAAGAAACATTTCACACTGCATCTTCAAAACAATTTTACTAGAATTCTATCTGGCAATGAGACTAGTCTTGGAAACTGTAACCCTGCCCTAGCTTTAAATTGTTAAATGTCAGAGCTGGGCTTATGTTCACAATGGAACTAAATGATGAACAGCACCAATTGAATGACCTTTATTGAGTAAACAATTTGTTGCAGTCTCTGGTGAAGCTTTTCCATTGACATGACTTTAGATTAGGTGATACGTTAGAATAAACACTACTGATATCTAACAGTAAGGGAAACATTCAAAATATTACTTTATTTCCCCATCCTCCCTAAAGCCTGTCACTTCGTTCTCACGCACCTGCTAAAGAAAAGCCCAAGGCTACTTGAAACATTCAGAGTTTGAAAATTAATCTACATGGAAGAAAAATTGAGAATAAGAGCAACCCCTGTTCTTCCTACTGCACTTATATTGTGTACACAGATGATGGAAGAAACTGATTGAAGTCTCTGGGTTAAGGGCCAGCTTGCATCAGGAACTCAGGTAGCAATGAGTTTTTCTTTTCCTCCACTATACCTGAGTAGCTTGCAAATGAACTGGGCACAAGTGCTTTGGGTATTATGACTTTACTTTTGGTATCTTGACAGTGCGTCCTCAGTGCATCAGGAGCACTGAGGTGGATATTCATATCTAGTAAACAGCAAACTCAGGTGCTTGGTTTCTGTGTTGGGTTTGCATGGCAAGGTTTTGGTAGCGGGGGGGGGGGGGGGGGGGGGGGGGGGGGGGGGGGCTACAGGGGTGAAGCTCCCCCTGTGTCTGATAGAGCCAATGCCAGCCGGCTCCAAGACGGACCCGCCCCTGGCCAAGGCCAAGCCAATCAGCGCCTCTGTGATAACATATTTAAGGAGGAAAACAAAACAGTTGGGGGAGCTTTTGCAGCCAGAGAGAGGAGTGAGAAGATGTAAGAAATTCTGCAGACACCAAGGTCAGTGCAGATGGAGGGGCAGGAGGTGCTCCAGACACCAGAGCAGAGATCCCCCTGCAGCCCGTGGTGAAGGCCATGGTGAAGCAGGCTGTCCCCCTGCAGCCCATGGAGGAAGGATGAGGGGGTGTAGAGATTCCACCTGCAGCCCGTGGAGGACCTCACTCTGGAGCAGGTGGAGGCACCTGAAGGAGGCTGTGGCCCATGGGAAGCCCACGCTGGAGCAAGTTCCCGGCCGGACCAGTGGACCCGTGAAGAGGGGAGCCCACGCCAGAGCAGGTTTGCTGACAGGACTTGTGACCCCGTGGGGGACCCATGCTGGAGCACTTTGCTCCTGAAGGTCTGCACCCCATGGAAGAGACCACGCTGGAGCAGTTTGTGAAGGACTGTAGCCCATGGGAAGGACTCCATGCTGGAGCAGGGGAATGATGAGAGGAGTCCTCCCCCTGAGGACAAAGCAGCAGCAGAGACAATGTGTGCTGAACTGACTGTAACCCCCATTCCCTGTCCCCCTGTGCCGCTGCGGGGGCAGGAGGTTGAAGCCGGGAGTGAAGTTGAGCCCGGGAAGATTGGAGGGGTGGGGGGAGGTGTTTTAATACTTGATTTTATTTCTCATTCCTCTACTCTGGTTTGCTTAGTAATAAATTAGATGAATTCCCTCTCTAAGTTCAGTCTGTTTTGCTCATGACAATGATTAGTGAGTGATCTCTCCCTGTCCTTATCTCGACCCAAGCTTTTCATTATACTTCTCTTCCCCATCCCGCTGGGGGAGGGGTGAGTGAGCGGCCACGTGGCGCTCAGCTGCTGGCTGGGCCTAAACCGCGACGGTTTCAGAAACAAAACTCTCCAAATTCCTTCCACTGGCAACATGGCAATGCCTTTTGGGAATCGCATTCCAGGGTCCTTAGCCATGTTCTCTGCAGGATGTGCTAAGGAAATGAGGCTGTGTGTCCTCCTCCTGTTGCAGGGCATGGTATTAACCCGAGTAACTTGCTACCCTGGAGAGATGCTGCAGTGTTGGGATTCATCTTTTTGAAAGCCAACATGTCTGTGGTCAGCTTGCAACATAGAATGGTGTTTACATGGCATGATTTGTTTTACTGAGCATAGGCAATTGTATGTTCCATATGAAGTGTCTCCTTAGGTACCAGGCACTTTCAGAAGGGTGTGAAAGCAGAATACCAGCCTAAGAACACAGCTCACAGACAAATGATAAGAGCACAGATGGGATGCAGTGCCTGAAGCCCACGGGGAATAAGCAACAGAATTGGGCATGCATTTTCTTTGATGATGGTTGGGTAGAGACTATGTGCTTGGTAGCGGGTTCTGATTTTGTATTTCAGTGCAGTCATGTGAATTTTGATGAGGTTTGAGGAGATACCTATTTAGTTAGTCACACCTTAGGGAAATTTTCATACACTAAACGTTTGAGTCTTGCTCTCATAGCATGTTTCTATTGTCATCACGGGAGAAGAATTGGAGTCTTCTTTTGTCAGTTATTTAAAACAAACTGCTGAAAAATGGATATAGTAAGCAATCAGGTCTGCGCTGAAAAGTTCCCCTCTCCAATTCTGTGCTAATAAATGGGGAATTTACTTATATCCATGACAAATTCAACAAAGTAATCGGCCCTTGTGTGTGGTACATAAATTATTTCTTTGTCAACTTGAAACATATCAGTAAGTTTATCAGGTAAAGATAATTAGTTTAGACATGTTCATGCTTCTGATATAAATCTAGCTGTTTAACTACTTTTATAGTTTTGCTCTTAATTAGCTGTCATTTGCATAATTTATGATCTAGTTTTTCAAAGCATAGAATTCTGTACATTGGGCCCCATCTATCTTCCTTTTAAGTTTTGCTACAGAGAACTTAAGAATGAAGAGGATCAAATCATATTAATGTGTAAACCTACACGTAGTGATTGACTGAAAAAGTAGTATATATCCCCTGCAAACCAATACCGTCACTTTGCAGGATTCCAGCTGTGTGGAAAGGACATGAAATGGATTGATTTTTTTCCAGTAAGTGATGCATGTATATTTGCTTAACAGAGACATCTAATGTTCATCTAAAATAAGCTGTGCAAGACTTGGTATATTTGGCAGGATGCTTGTCAGTGTTCAAGGTCATGTGGCTGGGTGACCTGCTAGAGCTCTCAGAACAGCTGAAGTATTACAAGAGGACAAAAGGATGGTAAGAGCAGGAGGCTGCAGGGGAGCCAAGGTGGAAGTAGGAGCCTGCCCTGGGGCAACACGTTTGGATGTAAGTGAGGAGGTGAGAAGTGGATATTAACAGAGCTTTATGCAGCTACACTTCCATATGGTTAAGCAGCTGTGTGCTTGCTCCTCTCAAAAACATGTTTTCCTATTACAGCTTGGAGCTGATTGGTTCAGAGATGCACTCCAGGCCATAGCATAATGAAGCAAAGCCTTGCTTTCTACTTGGATTGTGATATTTTAATTAAACACCAGGTAAAATATTAAAAAAAGCTTCTAGGTGACTTAGAAGTCTAACTTTTTCATCAGATTTCTTAGAACAATGTTGAATTGGTCTTAAACTCTATTTGAGCCAGTGTGAAAATGGAGCCTAAATACCTGTATCTAATCTGTACCCATATTTCTTTATTTTAAAGAATCCTTGTGTTTGTTAGGAAAGGTAGAAAATGAGAAATATTATTGTTATGCTCTTCCCTTAGATCAGTCAAGCTGGCTTGTGAAGCTGAAGAGTAAGCAGTAGTATTGGCAGAAGAAAGCAGGAAATTAACTAAAAGCGTAAAGGAGAAACCAAAGGGGAAAGATATTAAGTGCCCCAAAGAATTATTGGTCGTAGTGCATTGTTCTTTCCTAGACTCATAACAACACCACTTAGCACACTATTCTGTTCTTCATTTTTGTATCTTAAAAGTCTACATGATAATTTATGCTACTCAGACTGCAGAACCTTACCTTTTAAATTTTCACTAATGTCTGTTGTAAATACTGTGTTTGCTTTTGATGAAAGAAGTTATATTTTTGTGTGTACTACTTGGTTTCCTTTTATTCTTTCTCTTCAGTCACTCTTGCTTTACTTTGCTATGATGCTTTAGCTAAGCATTTTAAAATAATACATATTAAATAGATTTGAAATTGAAACGTGGAATAAATTTGGAAGATTTTAGGAAAATGGTGTCATTTTAAATGCAGCTGAGAGATGTTTGCTGACACATCTCTTTACTGGGTGACAGAATATACTGGATTACAAAGTTATAAAGAATTATGAGATTATGTAATATTTGGATTTAAGCTGCTCTTCTGGACTTTTGGTCCTGAGATAAAATACATCCACTTCAGATGTAGTTTCAACAATTCTTGGTTTTCTCCATTTGTATCTAGTACAAACATTACTGAAGCATCTGTGTACACATATAGGTAAGAATCACTCATCCCTGTCTTTTCTGCAAAGCTGGTACTGTTGGCAGTGCTGGCAATCCACAGCTTTCACTCTTTAGGCCTTCCTGTCTTCATGCAGAAGTAATTCCTGCAGATTTCCCCCCAAAATATTTGGAAGAGATATTTACATCCAGACTGTGCTTTTCCTCTGCAAAAGCAGAAACATAAACAGTAGAAAGTGCTTTCCTGTTACAGCCACATTCCAAAGTGAGATGTTATTTCTGGTACATTTTGGTTTTGGTTCACTCCTCACAGATTTCAGGCTAATTGGGATGAAAATTAAAGTGTAGTATTACACATGGCACCATTTTCATCACATTTCAAAATTCTTTAGGAAACCACATACTTCTATTTATCCACTTCTTTCAGGAAAAAATCTGTTAAAACACTTGAATTAAGATAAAAAGCATAGCTGAATATCCATTTTCTCAAAAAACTCAAAAACCCCTGATGTTGGTGGAAAAATGTTGTACTGCATCACATTTCTAAACCCACTATTCATACAGATTATATCCAAAAGGAGTAGTTGAATCTTAAAGTGACTCCTAAATGTCCCACTAAGATATGTACTGTCTTCATAAATGAATGTGTGTTTCATAACAAAGCAGATTAAAAAAAAATAAAAGCTACTTGTGAAGAACTCTAAAGAACTCCAGAACTTTTTGCAAAAATATCAAGAACCACTAGAAATATCACTGAATAGAATAAAAGGTGTAAACAAAGAGAATTGCTTTTCTTTGAAAACAGAAGTAAAAAGTTCTCTCCTATAAAAATCTTCAAGAAGAAAAAGGAGGGTTATTTCAATTACACAGTTCATATCGTAAGTTTTCTAAAGAAAGTGTAATCCTGTATTAACGTAGCTTCTTTAACTTGACAGTACAAGGTTTGGTTTGAACCAAAAACCTCTTCTGTAGTTTTAATGTCTCCTTGAATAAGCTCAGAAAAAAAGAGAGGTTCTGCAAAGGAGGCAGTTATTTTAAGCCTTCCAAAAGGAGCTTTTGCAAGTTTCATATATCAATTTTTCTGTTTGCAAAAGCCCAGACTTGTGAGTATATCTTTCTTTTTCATCAACTTGAGCATATATGCTTATAAATTTCTTTTAGAGTGACTAATGATAAACTTGGACCATATTCCTGCAAGCAGGAACGTAAATACATGAGAACTGAATTTCCTAGGATGACAAATTCTGCATCACTCGAACTTTTTCAATCAGCATTAGATTTCTTTTAATCACTTAATTTCTTTCAGCCACAAGTTTTGAGCTAGATTCAAGGACTGCTCTGTAATACCTAGGAGATTTTTTTTTTTTTTTTAATCTCAGTGTCAGGTTACATGATTGTAAATTCTTTTCAGATCTTGAAATATTTCATCGTTCTCTGTACGGACACAGAGAGGGAAGGGATTAGGGAGGCAGCATGGGCGTGGAAGTTAGAAACCACTAAATGAAGGTAGAGGACAGAATGGCATGAAAGGAGAAAAGTATAAAGTAAATGAGATAAAGGTGGGCATAGATGAGCATACAGTTTCAGAAAGCCAGAAGAATGTATCTGACAGATCACAAAAGCAAGCGCAAGGGGCAGAGTTGATTGAAGTAGAATTTGCTACATTGCACATTTTCATTAGAACCAAGCTCTGCACTTAGGCAGCCAAGCCTTCAACTTCTCAGGTATGCTGGTTCCATCCAGTGTAGCTGGAGTCGTTCCATCTTTCTTTTGCTTGGTACTGATCAAAAGACAGGAAAATGAAGCAATTTCTGAGGGCCAACAGGCTATGAAATGCATTTTGAATAATGCAGCTACTTTGACAATGCAAAATGAAATTTATCAGCTAAGTTACTATGCCAAATAGCTATAAATAGATCTTCTCATTAGATAGCATAACAGCTGTATATTTCATATGATTTATTTTGCTGCTTCTGATGGCAAACACTGCTACATCATAGTGCCAGACTGATTTCTACAACGGGATTTCTAGCTGATATAAAATGTCATTATTCCACTGACTTAAATCCAGCTATGTCTCAGTTTAAGTTGGGGGTTTGGCAAAGTGTTTGATGGATGGTGCCAAGAGGAACAGCAGTGCCAGGGGAAAAAAGAGTGAGTGAGTTTTACAAAACATTGATCTGATTTGTGAGTGAAAAAGTTATGAAGTGATAGGTGCACGCTGCCATCTTATTGAGTAGCTCATTTACTTTTATGTATGCTGAGCAGGTAACATACAATTGCATACTTTAATTCTACCGAGGGAAAATCTTTCAAATGCTTTTTTGTTTTGCTTTATATCAAGGAATGGCAATGAATTTAGTTGTCCAGTGAATCAGAAAAACAATCTGCTGGCTTGTTTTGTAGTATTAATAACTTCACAATGACAACAAAATAGTTCAATTATTCTACTTCCCATCCTATATTAATAGAGATATATTAATCGAAAAGAGATGTATTATTTGAACTTCTGGGTTTGGTTCCATATTAATTCTTTGTTTCTCCCAAAGTTTCCAGTAAACTGAAATCTGGAGTTTCTTTGATTTCTAGGTGGTATAGAAAGGCTACTTGATAATTTGGGCAGCAGTTGGTTATTAATTTCTCCAGACGTTTCTGAGTTTTGAATCAAATCCACCTGGGGAAGGACCTATGAACAATCACTGATCATACGAGAAATAATGAACTACAATGAGTTAAACAGCTACAAGTTATATCAGCCCTAGAATGAGTACCCAAAGATGAATGGAGCTTAAAAAAATTGTTCCTTGAAGGCTCTGGCAAGAAAGAAAGAAACTGTGATACTGTTGCTTTTCTAAGGGGCAGATGAAGCAGCCCATGATCAGTTTCTTTAAAACTCTTTCTGCTTCCAAATACTTCAAGTGTAGGTGTTTATGGAGCGAGTTTCTCATGTGTATACCTGTTCTACTGATTTGTAGGGTGCCAAGGACTTGGAGTCAGGTGAGGATACAGACCATCATTTCAACTGGGGGAACACCACGTCAGCAGCCCCACTCTGCTGTGGTTTGTAACAATGTCTCCTTGAAAAATACTGAGGAAAAGCTTAACTTAACTGCATAGGCTAACTGACACCAAATAACTCTGCTACTACGTTGGTTAAGGAGAATGGCTTAAAGTCCTAAAATTGCTTGAATACTGAGAGCTTTTCTTCATTGGTGAAGTAGATAACAATTGTTTCCTGATTTGCTTTGACTTTAGAAATTAATGATAGCCCTACAGAACCAAGTGCCAGCAATGAAAAAAAGTTATATCATATATTTGGGCATCTCCTTTTTCTTCTTTTCAAATTTAAGACTAATTGTGTTTGACCGCAGTCAAGGACAGTGTGATTTTCAAGCCTTTCTAGTATTACTTAAAGGAATATTGTCAAGTACTTCCATAGATTCTAATTTATATCTCTTGCTAACCACATTAGAGTTTTGACAGTTGCATTTTTCCTCTGCTGATTTTATCATTTTTGAAAACTGTTTCCCCCCTTCATGTGTATGGAACAAAAGCAATCTCTGATTGTCAAGGTACTTTATTTCCATATTTTTTAACTGCATGGAAAGAAAAAGAGTTCAGCCACATACAGCAAGCTTCTAGTGTTCCAGAGCAAAGTCACTCAGTCTAGACATTCAATACTAGGCATTTAACAGAAAGTACAAGGGCACTGTTATACTTCGCGTTTATACAGGTATGTGACTTCCTAGAGGACAGAAATAGTTGAAGTAGAGGCTGTAGTGTGTAAAATGAAACATATACATACAACTTTTGGAGGAAAATTGTCTAATTTTACTTTGATTTTTAATCAAGAAAGAACCCGACCAAATGTTTTAGGCAGCTGTCACCTCCTTAAATGGAATATAACTGTGGATAATGCAAAATTAAAAGCAAATTTGTTTAAAGACCAAAACAAAATATGAAACCATTCCCTATTAACTGTTCTTTAGCCCTCTGTACTTTCTAAGGTGCAATGATCTTTGCTGCTGCTATCTTCAAACAGAGAAGAAAAGTGAATGTTGAGGGGCACGCAGAGTATCAAATTTGTAGTATTGTTCATCAGAAGATGTTGAAAGACTTCTGGAGAGTGTTCGCACCTCTGCTACAATGAGACAACTTCAGTCTGAGTACTTCCCTATTAAAGTTGTGGTATTGCACAGTGAGAAAGACATGAATGCCGAATAATGTTTACTGAAAGAAAAATTCTTAGGCTTTCCATCATGCTGAGTAACTTTTCATGCATTTTTAAATTATTATTCTGCATGTACCGAAGCCCTGTGTTTAGATATGATAGCTGTGATATTTTACTACACAGTATTTTAGTTGAAATAAACAGTATAATTTAATACTTTGAATAATATTTGCTAAATATCAAAAAGGCCACCATGTTATGTATGTCCCCTTGATACATGGGGATCAAGTATTTTAATAAAGTACCTTATAATTAAAAAAAAAAAAAAGAAATACCAACTTTACATTATTTTGAAATTCAGAGTCTATGCAAGTAGTGGTATAAGTTAGATGGACTGGCAGCCATTTGATTGCAGTGCCTTCAGTTTTCTTAAAAATACTTTGACTTAGAGAAAGAGCTGCAACTTAACATTCACAGACTTACACCACAGGAAAAACAAACAAAACCCTTTTCAGTGCCTTTCCAGTAAAGCAAGTGCTGCTAATGCAAAGTTTGTTCAGCATCCCTATGGAATTATAACAGTGATGCCTTGACCCTCTACTGGGATATGATAGCTCAGATCTCTGTATCCATGAAGAATCCTTTTTAAGTCATTGGTGTACACCTGAATGCTTTTCTGTCCCAGTTTATTGTCTGGTCTACTTGTTTTAAAAGATGACAAGAATTTAACTGAATGCAATTAGTCTTGATATACTTCACAAAGACAGTGCAGGTTAAAGAAAAGGTTGGTATCACAAAAATGGCCCTGTTAACAAAATAAGGTCAGTGTGAAACAGAGTTTTTAATCTTGGTTCAAGCAATGATGAAATGAAAACACTGCTGTGCTTGATTTCAGGTTCACCATTCATATGTTGCTTTTTCTGCTTGCAGAGAGAGAGACGATCATTCTTAATATTCTTTCTTCATCGTGATAAGTAGGCAATTGCACCTGCAGGCAGAAATCTACCAGCTTGTATCTAAGAGCAGAACTGTACCCTTACTCTTTGAAGGAAGACATACTGAGCACTTTGCCATGTGCCTAAAGAAATGGTTTATTTTGGCTTTACTATGCTCTGGTGGTTCAGCCACATAGATGTCTTGTTTATCTACACTTGCCTTTTATGTCCTTACAAAAAGAGGCTTCAAATAGCCTAAGTAAGTAATGTGTATTCAGCAGTAAGCTACAATACCTAAGCTTAGAGAAATGTTGAATTACCTTTGTTTAAAACCATAGCTTGTACAGAAGAGTGCAATTATTTGCAGAGGGGAGATGGAGAATCAGCAGCCTCCCCATTTACAAAGGAGCACTTAGGAAATAGTTGGCCTTATGTTTGTTGTGTAACATTAAACACTAAGAAAAGGAACTATAGATTTTCAGATCGAGATCCTCAGACATATAAATACCTTTAAGAATCCAGGCTGTAGTGGTGAGAACCATAGTTATTGTCTGGGACTCATTTTGCTAGGTACTGTGCACACAGAAAAGAAAAATTGTACTTTTATCCTACAAATTAAATCTTAAATGCAAATCAGCATATTATAAAATGGATGTAAATGAAGACCAAAAAGGGAGGACAAGGAATCAGTGGGCTGATTTCGGTCAGTCTGACAGCCCATTGTGTTAACACACCAGCAATTTAACTAGCGTTACAATTCTGTGAAGGCTGCCTAAGCAAAGATAGATGTGAGGAGAATAACGAGGCAACTATGCAGATGTTGATGTTAACAGATGCCAAAAGTGTCATGGACAGCAAGGAAGGAAGCAGAAATTATTTTACTGCTTGCTTGCCTGTTTGTTTAGTAAGCCTAAAATAAGTTCAGCATTGGCTGAAAGGAGGTTACAGTATTATGAATAACAAGTAATGAGATCTAGATCCTATGGTTAGATAGCATGTACAGAATCTTGGAGGTGGAGTGGAGCTTTCTAACTTGACTGAGATTTAGACGTAGTATGGGTGTAAGGATTTAGAAGGAATTCTAACTCAAAAGTAGTGATCAGCTGCTGTATATGAATACTGATAAGAGAGATCTGGTGATTTGTAAAGGAAACAGAAGGGAGAGATCAAAAGAAAATCTAAGAGTGTCTTAGTTTTAGTCATATTGATGAGTGGATGTCTATGAGACAGACGCAGATTTTGGCTAAGACAGAAGGAGGCAGTTGAGTCATCCAGTTTAACTCATGTTTGTGAGTATATGGTTGGCCAACCTATTCTTAAACAGTCTTGAATGTTGGAGCTTTATTGCTAGAATGTTCTTCCTAGCCTGAATTGTTTTTGATGCAGGCCGAGTGACCCTTTCAAGCCTTTTTTTTAAAGATTGGTGCCATATTAAGCCACCTTCCATTCTTCCCATGCAAAAGGGATTCAAGCGACAATATAGTCACTTCAGTTAACAGTTCAGCCACTGTTAGAGGTAGGATTTTGAGCTAGGTATGTATTAGTTTGATTCTTAAGTTTACTGAAGTTCAGTTTCACTCTATGTTCGCAGTTCTTTCTCCTTTCCCTTTTGAGGGCTGAGGACATGGCCATTTCACAAAGGAACATTGAATCAAAGAAGTAGTATAGCTTGGATAGGAATTTTGGAGGTCCCTCTGGCTCAAACCCCTGTTCAAAGCAATGACAACTTAGATCAGGTTGCTAACTGCCTTTTCCAGGTTTTAATGTCTACAAGAATTAAGATTCAGTGACCTCTTTGAGCATCCTCTTTCAATGTTCAACTGCCTTCACAGGGACATTTTTTTCCTCTATATCCTCCTATGAAGTTATTGAAGACCAAGATGCTTTCTAGTTCAGTCTGCTCCAGCAGCTGCTTCCTATTATTAGGAACAAATATCGACAAGTGTTTGTGCATAGTTCTTTTTGACCAATGCATTTCAAGAGCTTACTAGACAAAACATGTTCCTTCCCCCAGAGATACCTGGACAACTAACATCCCTCATTCCCACCACTCTGTTTGTTTTGAATGATTTTGGAAAAGGCCTACAGAAATCCTGATTTATCTGATTTTGCTGATTTGGTTTCATGAATAAGCTTTCCAGAAGAGATCCCTTATTCTTTTTCTTGTTTGTTCTTACACTTTCAGTGGTTCCACCCACTTTCCAGGCTTCAGAGCAAATCCTAAGCAAGCTAACATAGAATCATAGAATCATAGAATGGTTTGGGTTGGAAGGCATCTCAAAGGTCACCTAGTTCCAACCCCCCTGCCATGGGCAGGGACACCCTCCACTAGACCAGGTTGCCCAAAGCCTCATCCAACCTGGTCTTAAACACTTCCAGGGATGGGGCATCCACAGCCTCACTGGGCGACCTGTTCCAGTACCTCACCACTCTAACAGTAAAGAATTTCTTTCTAACATCTAATCTAAATCGACCCTCCTTCAGCTTGAACCCATTACCCCTTGTCCTGTCACTACACTCCCTGATAAACAGTCCCTCACCATCTTTCGTTCCTTGCAGTAAGCCGCAATTAGATCTCCCCGGAGCCTTCTTTTCTCCAGGCTGAACAACCCCAACTCTCTCAGCCTGTCCTCATAGGAGAGGTGCTCCAGCCCTCTGATCAGCTTCGTGGCCTCCTCTGGACTCTTTCCAGCAGCTCCATGTCCCTCCTGTACTGGGGCCCCCAGAGCTGGTGGGGTCTCACCAGAGCGGAGTAGAGGGGCAGGATCACCTCCCTCGACCTGCTGGTCACACCTCTTTTGATGCAGCCCAGGACATGGTTGGCTTTCTGGGCTGCAAGCGCACACTGCCGGCTCATGTTGAGCTTCTCATCAATCAGTACCCCCAAGTCCTTCTCCTCGGGGCTGCTTTCAGTCCATTCCTCGCCCAGCCTATAGTCGTGCTTGGGATTGTGCTGACCCATGTGCAGGACCTTGCACTTGGCCTTGTTGAACTTCATGCGGTTCGCACGGACCCACCTCTCCAGCCTGTCAAGGTCCCTCTGGATGGCAACATCACCTTATCTCTTTTGTCTCTTCTATCTTCCTGAAACAAACTAAATTAAATGCAGGACAACTAACTGAGTTATACCATTGGATCTCTACTTTGCCATTTATTTCACAGCCCTGATCACATGCTAAGATTTCTACCAGCTCTTGTTTTTTCCCCTTAGTATGCAGACATCTAAAATGATCAGTGATTTGGGCCGTTTCTTCCTTTTGTCCTTCTCATTTCACCTTCAGCCATTTGTTCTGACAGTATTTCTTTTGCCTATTGTGTTGGTTGGGTAACTGTTAGTAAAACTGGATTACAATACAATTTTTAAAATATCGAATTATAAAGGAGAGCAATGCATTTTTCACAATATTGTGTAGAAAGCGAACTGTTTCCATGGAGTGGGTTTTCTTCTGAAATGTAAGCACTGCAGTTTATAAGGAGTTGCTAAATACTACAAGTGCTGAGACTGTAATGCAAGGAAAGATTACAAAAGAAGTTAAGTGCAAATGCATTGGAAGTCATGGCGAGAATTGGTATCTCATGTTCTGAAAAGGTGATCATGAAGAATACAACACTTTCAAGCATTTATTAGTCTACAAACTGCACCCAGAATTATAAATGAAGGGCTATAATCCTGTGGGATTGCAACATACAAGGTGGATAAATTGAATTTATACATATTTATTTCCAAACATAAAGTAAGCCATAAAATAGCTAACATGTACCATGCAATATGAATTCCACTAGCATTTTTATTACATAGTTAAGGGCAAAACATGCCAAAAGAAGGAAAATAGCATAATTCTTAAGTTTAGAATTATGTCTATCAGCAGGGGAAGTAGTCTAAAACAAAAAATGCTTGCTTTAGAAAGTATTTTTGTTTATGAATGTTAAATGTGAAGGTCAACTGACCCTGTGGCCTCAACTTTTGTGTAGTAGTGTAATGTGTGTATTGTTGTCTCTGATATGCAGGGTTCCTGTGATCAGAAAACATAATTATAGAAATACAGAATTTGAGTATTGAAGGTTAATGACCTTAGTGTATTCAATTTCATGCTATCCACAAGACAATTAAATTCAGTTTGTTATAATGCTATTTTTAATAGCTGCTGGACATTTTGCATTTGAGAGAGCACTCCCAGTAATTAGAGGGCATCAGCATCGCAAACAACTTAGAGAAATTTAACCCATTTTACCCAGTCTGTGTTGTCTGGGTTCATTGCTGATGAAATCATCTTAGTTCTCAAAGTTAGGTGGGGTTTGGCTGGAAACAAGTCCCTGTGAGCGCAGTGCACAGGGTGCTAAGCTGCTGCTTCTCCTGTTGAAGTTCAGTAGGAGCAGAAAGATTTGACAATTAGGATTAGAGTGTACTTCAGGCTTTGCTCTTGACTAAGGAACTCTGGTCAAAGTATTTAGTGAGTGGTTTTAGGCCATTACGGTACAAGGTGTCTGCTTTCTGACTCACCTTTTCTTCTGCAAAGAAAGTGCTCTCCAGTCAAGTATTCAGAGTAACCTTCATTTTCTCTTAAATTCAAAAATAATAACAGTATTACAGATAAATAACATCCTTGTAGTAAATGTTATTGAGGATATTCCATCTTCATCCAGGAACCTTGCTGTAGACTAATAATAATAATTGGCCAGCTCATGATGACTGTTTGTTTAACTCTGTCCCTGTCACTCCCCTTGACCTTCACATTCTGAGTGCTTTCTTCTAATAGTACAGTGTTTTAATATCCTGTATTTCCATACAGAGTAACTTATCTATGTAATACATATATATATAAACACATAATTTGACTTCACAGGGGGAAAGCATTTGCCTCTTGTAATAGTTTAAGAAAGACAAGTCATTCTCCTTTGATTGCAGAAGTGGTCTTTTTATTTCCAGCTTCTTATCTGAATTTTTAGAAATATTTTGTTAAGTGTTCTGGAGTAGTCACTGATCTTTCTCTCAGGTACCAATACCCATTAATCACAGATTTATGACTCTTCTATTTTAGGTGTAAAAAGGCTGCTGTGGTCTGCTGTCTATCTGCTCAGAACGCATGTCTTTTTAAGAGCATCACTCCCAACAATCAGTCTTTCATGCTCCCTGATGTTGTTTTTTTCCACAAGCTTAGAGATGAACAGAATTCTGCATCAGCAGATAAATACTTTCTGGAGAATTCAGAGGATTGCTAGAATCAAATCCTGATATAATCCTATAATATATTCTATAAAGAAATTGTCCATGTCTTTCAACATCTACAACACATGCCAAATGTTCTTTTCGTCATATCTTACATATATCACGTCTGTTTTGATCTGACATCCTGAATGCTCATTTATACTGTAACTGCCAGTAAATTTTTATCAGATACAAGAAAACATTTGCATTTGTTCTGTACTTGGTATGCCACTATATTTTTTGTGTGCAGCAAATCTTCTTTAGATATTCATTTTATATATATATATTCTCCATATATTTATATATATGGAGATGTAGTTCAAAGGTTTTAGAGAGAAAGTAAATGGACTAGAAATTTGCTGTGATGTACCTGTGTTATAAAAGGAGAAGATTATTGACTTTTAGCAAGCAGTTACTTGTATTCTGTCATTCCAGTATATTCTTAGGTAATAACTAAAGGAAATATCAGGTTTGCACCACTGCTTCGATTTTTGGAGGGTTTTATATTTCAGCCTTTCTTCCCTTCTCCCTCTCCCTCCTTCTGCTTTCCAGTTTGGGGCGATATTTTGTCTTTGTGATCTAAGACAGTATATGGTTTTGAAAGACTGTTTCTATTAAGCAGAGGTTTGGAAGGATTTAGTTCCTCATGTTGCTATCCATCTATCGCACACATTATCACTCCTTCATATTTCCTGTGAGCAAGTGAATGAATTGCTTTGCTCCTAGAGAAAATTTGTGTGATGATTTCAATTTTACTACAAAGTGAGTCATGATATAAAATGTGTCAGTCCTCTTTTAGATTATTATAATTGGATATAAGTAAGAGACTGTAACTGTCTTGACTTAGGAAGTTACATCACCACTGAAACTGGTGCCATGTCTCACACTGATCCTTAACTGCTATATGCTTAAGGGTTTACAAGCAAATTTTCTTTGTAAGGTAGATTGTTATATTTAGTCTTCAGTTTAATTCTTGTCCACCTGAGGGCCATTTAAAAAATCACATTGACTGTTTACAAACGGAATCCTGTGCTCTAGTTTCTGGTAGAACTATAGGACTTATTTTAATTGTTTCACAGAATGGCGGTTTTCACTTTGTCATGGTTTAAGCCCAACTGGCAACTGAGCACCACGCAGCAGCTCACTCACTCCCTTCACAGTGGGATGGGGGAGAGAATCAGGAGAGTAAAAGGTTGAGATAAAGACAGTTTAATAAGTAAAGCAAAAGCTGTGCATGCAAGCAAAGCAAAGCAAGGAATTCATTCCCCACTTCCCATGGGCAGGCAGGTGTTCAGCCACCTCCAGGAAAGCAGGGCTCCATCACACATAATGGTGACTTGGGAAGACAAACACCATCACTCTGAACTTCCCCCTCTTCCTTCTTCTTCCCCCAGCTTTATCTGCTGAGCGTGACGTCACATGGTATGGAATATCCCTTTGGTCAGTTGGGGTCAGCTGTCCTGGCTGTGTCCCCTCCCGACTCCTTGTGCACCCCCAGCCTCCTCGCTGGTGGGGTGGGGTGAGAAGCAGCAAAGGCCTTGGCTCTGTGTAAGCACTGCTCAGCAGTACCGAAAACATCCCTGTGTTATCAACACTGTTTTCAGCACAAATCCAAAACACAGCCCCATACCAGCTACTGTGAAGAAAATTAACTCTATCCCAGACAAAACCAGCACACGCTTACACAGTAATTGTCTTTCACTAGTCTGCAGTTCAACAAAAGCTGCAGATGCATTTGTCAGGGAGTGTAGCAAGTCATCATCAGATTGTATCTTAATCATGGGTACTGCCATCAACATCTTAGCTGCTTCGCTGGTTACCAACCTGCAGCAACAATGCAAAGGCAGAATTTAGTCTTTGCACTTTACTGTCTTCTGACAGCAGTTAAATTGAAACAGTCTATTAATTAGAACAGAACCCCCCCCCAACTTTGGTACACTCTTTTCCTGGGGGATGGGGTGGGCAATACCACTTCTCAGTTATCAGACTTCTTTCTTGCATGGTAAAGAAGATACAGAAGTAATTTTCCAGAGTCTTGTGACTTTATCATTTTACCAGTTCAAGATTTGAAACTCAAATCTCTCACATGGGAAACAGGTAAGAAAAATTCCATTGATATTTTCCCATGATGAGTGCTTGAAAACAGACTTCATTAGTGAGAATTAAAACCAAAATTGTTTGGTTGTAGTCTGAATAAACAAGCAAGAATACAGTTTGAAAGTAAGTGCAACTTTCAAGTCATGGAGACAAATTCAGTAAAAGGAATTCTGAACATCTGTCCTTGGCAGATGAGATGAGAAAAATGACCACACATGTATCACAAGTGACCTTAGTAATATAGTTGTCTGGATAGGGACTTTAGCTATGGCTCAAGTATTACATTGCAGAATTTAAGACATTAACATGAACTAAAACTTAAATTCAGAATTCTTATTTCATTTATTATATACTTTATAGCTGCAGTAATTCAATTACAGAATAAATTAAGCCCGTAATTTGTCTGACAATCCTTAAATGAATCTTTGCGATTCTCCCAATTTATGGAAATAAATTACTTCCGACAAACTATGGGATGAAATGCAAAACACTTTTTATCTTCTCTCTGGAAAAATTGAGTGTTGTAAAATATGAAAAGGGCATTCCATTCATCCTTTGGAGTTCTCTTCTGTATGTAGATGTTTGGCAGGACAGCAACAGCTAATAACCTTATTGTCAACAGTATTTTGGCTAGTCTAGTTTTTGATATGATGTGAGTTAAAAGCCTTAGCTGTGTATGGATCTAAGAAGAAATTATTTGTTATTTACATTGATATAATATTAACCAAAAGGTGCTTCTTTACTGGAAGGAATAGTTAATGCGAGAGGAAACTGTCATCAGTAAAATTAAATGGTATAATGGAGCATTTATCCTACTGGAAAGAATTTTGGTAGTTTCAAATCGATTGGTACACCTGGGGGCTTCCACAATACAAGTAATGGGAAATGTAGAAATTATCACTTCTACTTGCCGTTAACTGAGAAAAGTGTTAGATTTGGGTTTAGATGTGGTTTTGCAATATTTTTATTAAGTAATGACTTTTAAAAAGAACTCTGAGACTTAAAAGTATGAGATAAATCTAGTCACCATGTAATTACTTTATTAGATTAGCAATAAAGACTTCTTTACAATTTTTGTAATGTAAACCCACACCAAATATTTAGATATTTAAGACCTCAGTCACTAAAATGATCTAGATCTCACAAGATTAGAGCCTTTAGTTTTTCTCTCTTACAGTTAAACTCTCTTCTTCAGTCTACTGTGAGATAAATCTCTGTCAGATGGCAATCTTGAAACTATTCTGTTGAAATTTGCTTGAATGCCATTAAAATATAGAAAGGATAATTTTCTTTTTATCCCATTTGCTTGTACCAGTAACTGTAATTATAACTGTAATTCCACTCTGTCTCCTACTATGGACATCTCTCTACTTTGTGTGAAACATTAGTCTGCATACTTACTCTACTTATTCTGTATACTTAGTGTTAATACAGGAAATAGTGCTAACACAGGAAATTAATGTGTATTAGCTATTGAATTTCAAATTCACCTGTTAACTTCCGCATCTAAACAAGGCTATAGATGAACAAAACACCCACCTTCAGGTGCATTTTAAAATAGAATTTACAAGTCAAAACAGCCTTGCATCTCCTTCCTGTAACTCCATGAGCTTTAACAGAGATAAAGGCAAGGGTGGATACTCTCATTTAACCCATCTCTATTCATGCAAATGCTGTAATTACAACAATTCTGACCATTTTTACACACATTACACACCATATATACCAACACCATATTGATAGTGCATATAAATATGCATATATACACATATATACTCTTTTACATGTACCTAAGATATTATCTATATCAGGAAGATATAATTTAAAGTTTTAACATTTCCTCCAGAATCTCAAGATGTTAAAAGAACTTCTGCATTCTCATTAGAATCAAATCCATTTTGATGTGCATGCATATATATCAGTTACTAAATTTTAGTCATGTTTTAATTTCAAAATCAGCTCCAGCTCTCATTCTCTCACAAAGATAGTTAGATGAATAGGCTGGTCTAAACTACTATCAAAGTCTGGCTGTTTGAAACTCTAGTAAGATCATGCATCTTCAGTCTAATCTCAATTCTAATGTGATCTCTGATTTTTAGTAATCCAGAACAAATTCTTCTTCCAGGAATGTTTATTCAGTTGGCAATAGACAAATAGTAAGCATCTCAGAAATGTGTGGCTCTCTTGTAACTTACGTGGAATTATTATTGGAAGAATTCGGTATTTTAAATAAAAAGCTATGGGGTTTAGAGTCTTTTTTTTTACTGACATACTGAATTTCTAGAGCATAAAAATGGCAATGTAGGCTATGTAGATTATACACAATACTATTTTTTCCTCTTGCAACAATATGTTGATTAGTTCTGCTACAACAATGACCAACTATGTAGTATGAAATGATATAAAACAGTAAAACCATCCTAAGCGCAATGTCAGGAGTTGCCAAATGCAGCTATCAGCCAGAAAACAACATGTAGTTCTTAGCTGTATTTACCTGAGTGTAACAGTAGATCACAAGTATTTTGTAGGAAGACCTGTGAAAGGAACGGTTGTTTGTACACCAAATTAAGTAGATCACTGCATATAAAGCTGCTTTGTTTCAAAGCGATACAATAAAAGTTATGCCTGTATTCATACTGTCCTTATGTATGTTGCCACTTCTTAGCTGTTTATAATTCATTTCCTTGTAGTTCAAAAGCAGAGGAATTAAAATATAAAAGGACAGCTCAGAAAAGGAGAATATGTTCTAAACATAGTTATAACAAGAGGAAGCCTGATGTATAAACTCCCCTCCAGTAATTAATTGAAAATAAATAGTAAATGCCTTAGGCAAGGAGAGATCCTGAATTCTTCCTGGAAAAGAGGGAAATTCTGTTATCCTGTTGTATTTCACTCTTCTGAAACCTATCTAGAACTTGAGAGATCTCCTGAAATTAAAATGCATCAATCAGAATCTAAATGCTTCAATACTAAACTTGAGAGCCATGAGTCTGCCTGGTCTTCAGTGAATACCAGTAAGTACAGATACAATTAGAAAATAACATATTCAAAGCATATGAAAGGCATCATATATAAATACATATAGCTCAGCAACCTTACAGTAAATTGTAAACATGGAATTAGCTGAACACAGCAGTATGATTTTAGCTCTTGGATTCTCTTCATCCAAACAAAAAGAAATGTGGGGGGCTTGGGAAGAAGGTGAGATACACCTCTTTCCATGTGTCTGTGGAAACCATGTACTCGCTTGAGGCAAGAGCCATCTGTACTAACCTCTGTGCCCCTGTGTTAGATGAGGGGTATCTTCCTTTCAGTAGCTCCCTTATTCCCATGGCTTCATGAGAACTTTGCTGCCTATTTGTATGGAACTTGCAGCTGCACAAGGAAAGGTCCTGGGTGGAAGAGCTGCACTGATTACTTTGAAAATAGCCATCATCATTGTTACAGCTGTAATAAAGCACTTGACCTTCCTTAATGGCCTGGACTCTTCATGAAAAGTGTGAAAGGGTGGTGCCAAAGTGAGTACCTCTAGCAGAGACATTCTAGAGTCATGGTTGTTGCCACCATGCTCTTCAAAACTGGCAGAGCATTTACATGTTCTGGTGTTAACGCTAGAAGGAATGAGTTAGACACGTGTTCTGGGGCAGGTAAGCTTGTGTATTAAAAGTGGAAGTCCCAGACTTGACGTTATGAATCAGAAACTGTTCAGAATTTCCTTAATATGCATCAAAATATTTTAAAAGGATGGATTATTTTTTATGAAGATATTAAAATGCCAAGCAAATCACAAAAAAAAAAGCTTTGAAGTTGGAGAATAAATTATATTGTCAAATAAGAGTTTTGATCCAGGAAGAACTGTGATTCTGTGCCCAGTCACTTTAAATAAATCAATTCTTCTCTCATCTCCTTCAGTTCTGAAGTTTTAGTACCCAGAAAAGGTCTGTGTAGCGCTTTTGAAATTGACTGTGCTTTAGACCAGAAATACTGTTTTGCTGTGGTTTTCTGCTCCCTCTGGGGAATACTACACTGAAAAATTGAGGATTAAAACAACTTAATTGAGAACAATCTCGGCCTGCTGATGGGTAACAGGTAGAGGGAGCATATTTTGCAGATTTCTTCCTTGCCTGGAATGATGAGGGGCTGGGAAACACAGCATTGAAGACAGAATGATAGAAGGAAGTACCAAAGGTTGTAATATAACAGCCCTGAGTGGGAAAACAATATGTAGGAGTGGGAAGAGACGTTGTTGGAGATGTTCTGTTTGTTTTTGAAAGAAAGAGGATAAGAAGAGTAGCAGGGGAGTAGAGGAGATTGTATGTGGTCCAGGCACCCAGAACACTTTTTAAAATTTAATTAAATGAAGCAATTAAAAAATCTTATCTAACAAATAAGTAATCTACATTTGAGTATCATCTATTTGGTGGGGTATGAATCCATGACCCTCAGGGAATATAATAAATCCGGATGATGTCCATGAAACCTGATGTTGCATTTGGATCTCAGTCTAACTGACAGATATGTAAAATCTCATGAAGACAGACAGCTCCCCACTGGCTCTGCATCGGAGGAAGGTTCCTGTGCAATGTTTTAATTAAGGTTATTTATTTCTTTATTATTATGATTGCATTTTAATTGCTCATGAAGCACCCCAGGGGTGGAGGTGTAGGTACCTTATAAATATTATATGACAGCGAGCAAAGGGAAAATGTTGCAGTTTTAGAAAACAAACCAGCAGCTATATACTTCTGATGCAATTTAACAATAAAAGCAGAAATCCTTCTTTAAACTCTCTCAAAGATTTGCAAGTAAATAACATTATCATATTAGTCTTCTCCATTTAACATAGGTGACTGGCAGTGTAACTCATAATCATGTCCACATCTTTGCTTAATCGATACACTAGCTAGCCACATGAAAGCTATCATCTGATGTGCATCTCCACTTGCAGAACTCAGTGGGACCTTTTGTGTAGGGTCAGGGTAGACATTAATGCTTCCAGTCAATGCTCTGTCTGAATAAATCTCCACTAGGGGAGTAGGATGGGAAAAAGAGCAAAATAAGGAAAAAATCCTGCCTTATGACAACTAGTCCCTCAGCTGCTGCTTCTCCTGGCGTTCCTTGGGTCTGTGTTTGGTAAGTGGACAAGGTACAGACAGCTGGTGGTGAAACCCACATTGTATAAAGGTATGCTCTGCTTGTATGGCTTTATATAAGCCTTAGGCTTTCTCTGTCTCATCTGAGCTATTCTTTTGCAGCCAGGAACTCAAGATGCCTGTTTAGATTTCTATATACCTCTCTTAGCATGCACAGATTCTTGCAGGTACAAATTCTTGCTTGTGGCACAAACTCATGTTTTGATGCATAACAAAATATTTGCATCCAGCTAAAGTGGTGCTCTAGAAGTTAGGTGTCGGTTGTTTGCGTTTTTTATATTAGCTATTTTTGCTATTTAATTCTTGATTCATAAAAGGTTCTTGTACAGGGGCAGAAATATTTTTTTTTCTCCCTCAGCTTTATTTTCATCATTTAATTCATGAATTTAGAAGGTGATATTTTTCAAGATGTTTTTTCTCTGGCCAAGCTGGGGTTTTTGGCTTCCTTCCAACATTGAAAATTGTTCCCTGCAGAAAAAAAATAATAAATTGAAGCATTTCAACAGCTTAAATTATTTGACATTGTACAAAAATTTGAAATTTATTTGAGTTTTTCGGGTTTTAATATGCACTTTAATTAGGAAGAGATTTGGCATTTTTTTCACACAAAGACTTAAATGAATATCTGATTGGGATTATAGACAAGAAGTGTAGTACCATCTATCAGGGGATACTTTTACTCAGCATTCAACAGAAGATCATGTCTGATTTTCTCCATCTGATTATTTTAAAAGATTGCCACATGCAGTAAGGCTCTGGAGCATGGCTTACTGTCCAAACTGCAGTCTGTGTAATGTGGCACTAGAGCCTGCAGAGTACTGGTGCTTGTTACACCTGTTCGGCCACCTAGAAAGTTCATTTAAACTATGGTTATGGTATGGAATGAGGTACTTCTGCATCATCTTGTGATGGGATAGTTCCATGTAGTTACTGTATGTGTCAATAGTACTATAGGTTGATATTAATCCCCTTAGAAACTGGCTGCTTTTTAACTATTACTTTTTCAGGGCTAATTCCCTTCCCTCAAATAATATAGGATTCTGTATGTGAGAATGTCCAGTTGAATCCTAAAAATCATATCACTATTCATATGGCCACAGTTTGCTGCACACATGCGGGTGGTTTTCATGTGCAGAAGTTGAAACTACAACTTCCATAACATTCTTCAGATCTGCTCCCTCTATATTTTATCTGCCTCCGCTTTATTTTGCTTGTAGTGAATCAGAAAGGATGTTCTACTCTGAATCTTCTCAGCCTCTAAAGAGAATAAAAATGCAGTGGTGGGGGATATTTTATTTGCTCTTTGTTGCACCTATGTGCCAAACACCCATGCTAATGATTCATTTGCTGGAAATGTCTACACTGATGTCTCTTCCTCAGCCACTCGCATGAAGTTGATGTAGAGCCAGCTCTTCACCACTGGGGATTCCCTTCTGTGTAGGTTCTGTACTTTGAGGGCTATAGGTTCAGAGTAGCAGAGACTGTATAATATTTCTACATCACACTCTACTTATTCAGTCATTGCACGTAAATAATTTACATTTGAAATCTGACAAAACTTATTCAGTCATTCCCTCTTTGTTTTCCTTGGTGTCTCTTACCTGCTGCCCTTTTTGTTCTTATAGCCCTTTAGTTTCTTTCTGCCTCTTCCTCTGGTCTCTCTCCATCTTCCATTTCCTCCTACCTGTTCTGTTTCCATCCCAAGCCAATGCTGTCTGATGCAGTGCGTGCAGAACTCAGCTACAGCACATGGAGAAATATATGAGCTAGCTTTACCCTAGCTAATTCTGGTATTGACAGCACAGGTTTCATTTTTGACTAAAAGCCCAAATATGTATCCATCTTCTCACCAAATACCACGCATGCAGTCACTTTGTGCTACTATTGCTGTCTGAGCTAATTCCCGTATGGGCAGGCACAGTGACTGCATTTTAGATACACCCTTAGTGTAATGCAGCAAAGGTTCAGTATATTCACTGCCTCTAGTTTTCAGCCAGTTAGTTATTGCTTACAGTAAAAAAAGCACCTAACTTATTAAGGAGCTAGTGCTTTTAATCAGTTGCTTAGATGCAAGACCTGTTTACTCTGCAGGAAGCTGGTCTTAGACTCTGCAGGAATCATGGCATCCACAAGGCCCTGACTATTCTCTTCTCGACTGTCTGAATATTTTTAAAGTGTATTGGAAGCATCAGAAGAATACAGCTAGAGAGTTTTTTTAAGGGATTTGAGTTTTTTAGTTATTGATAATTTATGCAAATGGTTTCTGAGCTTGAAAAAAAATGTAATTCACTAATGATTTTATATATATCAGGGATTTTATTTTTTTTATCAACTCCCGTTTCAAACAAAGCTTGCTATTAAAGCATATTGATTTGATTTATTGGTCTGTGCACCTGCATCATCAAAAGTTGGAACATCACTTTGAGAAGAGTGTTCACTGACATTCAGTCTCTACTACAAGTGGAATAGACAGGGAGAAGGCAGCGTGCTTGGCAGTGGTCAAATCTACAGCAGACTGCATTAGCTTTAGTGGGAGTAGATTGTGTGAGTGGCAAAGTCAGCCAGACAACCACTTTACTCATCTGAAATAAACTGATTCAAAGCACTCAAGGGTAGAGGTGATGCTTAAAGGAACTTATGCAGGTACTTTAGGTAAGGGTGGTGTGAACACAGTATTCAGAGCAGTGGCTTACTCATGACTCTAGATGAAGAGTGCGAGGTGCTCAGGGAAAAGAGCCTCAGTGTTTTGGTAAGTCAGGACGTTTCCCTTCAATCACGTTTATCCCTTTGCAGCAGTACACTACATATACAGCAGTATGCCATTCCCTACTTATTAGTATATTTGCAACCAATGATTGCTTAGCTATGGCAGCATGCACATTTCTTGCTCTTCCTGACCTTGCTGTTTTTACAGTTTAGGGATTTGAAACAGGCAGAGGATAGGGCAGCATATCAAATATATCGATTGTTGAATGCCTGAAAGTTTTTTCCCAAGGAGACCATTTTAAATGAGTTTGTGGTAGACTGGGTTTGTGTAAGCTTAAGCTCTGTAGCAGTCTGGGACAGTGCCAAGTTCCCTAACCCTGGTACCACTTGTTTGCTAGATTGCATTTGTGCCTGTCTGCTTTGATAGAAGTGCCCTCTCTATTTTGTATTAACCACTATCCCACTCAGGTTTTTCTGCTGCACAGTCAGGATTTTATACAACTGTGTTTTTGTTAATTGCTGTACTGATTTCATCATGTTGCTAGTAGTTCTATTTCATATTGGAATCCAAGTAAAATGTCTTGTAATGTATTAGAAATGCCATGGTAAATTACATTAACTCCAAGTGCATTTAGCAAATGATGATATAGTCTGTCTTTAATTAGAAAGACCTTGAAGGGTCAGATGCATGAGACATATATGCTCAAGGTGGAAGTTCTTTTGAAAAAGCATATTTAACCCAGTTGAACAATAAGAATAGAAGAGGCAGTAAGAATGGAATAGCAGTAAGAATAGAAAAGGCATATTATCTATGTAGAATGAATGCAGAATATATCTGATTCTTTATTATTCTTCTAGGGTTTTTAAAATCCATCTGCAGCCATCCACTGAGTGCTCTGGGCACTCTATATGGTGGATTAAGAATTACAATATAAGCTTAGACAAAACACTTCTTATAAGTGTATCTCCATTTTCTCACAACTTCCTCAAAAGCTGTATAAAAGAAGGAGAAAAATATGGGCTGGGAGAAAATTAATCCATTTGGTGTGTAGGAAGTAACTAACTCTTTAGACTTATCATGATTCTGTTGAAATAATGCCATTATAATTGACATATTGAAGAAATACTCATAGAGGTGAGGTCAGGGCCTGTGTGTATTTTGAGGGAAGTGGTTTGATACAAACAATTTAAATAGCAAAAAAAAAAAATGCAGAAATGCTGGGTATAATTTGTTCAGTCTCTCTTGCAGACATGTTTTAAAGATCTTCTGAGGCCAAATAGAATATTAGGTTTAAACTTTTTCCATGAGTTACACTGAATTACCTACCCAGTTGTGAATCTGATGGTTCTGCATGTAGCTGAAAACTTCTATTTCAAGTGTACCTTTAAGCTGAGGACTCTTTGTTGTCACTTCTCAATCATAATACTTAACTCATTAATATTTTAAATCTTTATAGATACAAATACCTAGTATTCAGCTTTCACACTTCAAACTTAGTATGACCATTAATAGAAACAAGATGTTGCAGGTACCCAAAAGTTTGCAGACTTCACCCACGACAGCTTTATGTCTTGGACACACATTTCACTTCCTTTTTGTATGTGCTACATTGAAATCCTCTAAAGTCCATTTTCTCTCATCCATTTTCATAGCACATGAACATGACTGCGTATGATTGTTTAGATAAATAAACAAAATCTATTTCAGTTCAATACATCAAGTTTGTTTTGGGCTAGCCTTCCTTTTGCCTGTTTTTAATTTGTGTGTGTGTGCCATTGTCCACTTTTAGTAATGTCTCTACAAAAGACACTATTCTGTTTATACAGTCTTTCAAGTCTCTGCACCGATATAACTGACTGTGTTAAATGTTAGGCAACAGGAAAGCCTGCTCTTACTGTTAGTCACATGTTAGATTCCAGCTCCAAAAGCTACAAGTTTTCCCTTCTCTGTATCTTTTGAGCTGAAAATTTGGCCATATATGATATGCACATTAAAGAGAGATTGCGGAAGGAAGAGTTTCTACTCAGAAGTTTTTCTTCCAGGGTGCTTGAAGATCCAGTTGCTAATCAGGGCTTGTTTGTGACAGACACAGCACACATTACACAAAAATGTAGAAGTCTTCCAGGAGCCAGAGATGTTCCTTTCTAAACATTTAGTAAGTAGGTCCAACACATACCTAGGTAATAATAAAATAATTACAGTTGGTGGGATGAACAGTGACCATAGAATGCCAGTTGCTCCTTAACTCTCAATAATTCTGTAGGAAATCAGGCACAGATCTGTTTCCATGCCGGTGTTCATTTCTTTTCACATTTTGATGCTATGTTTTGCCAAGTAGTTCCTTGGCTGGAAAACCAAGATAATTTTGCATTTCCCACTGTTCATACCAGAAAAGTCAGACGCTCAAAATATCTTATGCATCATCTTAACCTCTATATTTTCATAAGCCTGAAATTATCATTTTATTTCCAGATGAATTTGTCTGAAATTCTTTTTCAGTGGTTCACAAGTATTTTATTCGGCAAGCTTTACTGAAGAACATTGTCAGTGGAACAATTGTGTGTCTTTTTATTTAGCCCTTATTTAGGTAAGGTCACTTTTGACTTGTTAAAGACTGCCAGGTGATGATCTAGTTGAGATTTCTTGAAAGGTATGACAGTGAAGCTTGTTTGAGCTCTTGTCTTTTCCAGCACTCCTTGCTCCTGCATTGCAATCTCTTTTGTGGAAGCCAGGTTTCTTTGAAACAGGCAGGTTGTTGTTTTGGGGTTGGTTTGTTGTTTTTTTTTTTTTTCCTTGTGCGATGGCTTGAGGGTATTTTCAGTTGCTGTCTGCAAACCCAGCTGTGTGTGACTGTCATTTCATCTTCTGATGTTGGGCTAATCTGGAGGTGTTTTGCTTACTGTGGTTTCTGTTGTATCCTACCAGTATCTGTTTTCCAAAAATGTAATTTCTAAAAGTAAATTTATGATTACTATATACTTGGAATGGCTGTAACAGATTGCTGAAATTCTTTACTTAATTTCTATTGTTCCTGCTTTCCTTCAAATACAGAGATTTCTGCTAAAACACTGAAAAGTAAAATAGCTGTTGTAACTGAGATATATTGTCATTATGAGACATAATCAAACAGAGGGGCAGTAACATACTTAAAGTTATTACTTTGTATTAGCCATCACAGAATTGATACTCAGTAACAAAACTGTATCTACCTGAATGCTGAAAACACTAGCTATACTTTTAATTGTAAAACAGTATTTCCAGTATTTTCATGTAACTTGGCCAGCTGGTTGGGGCTGGCTATATATTCTTTCAAAAAGCAAAGATGTAGCTATAGATACATATCTTCGTGAAAGTTTAGAAATTTATTCATATGTATAGCACGCTGCTATCAGATTTTTTAAATTTCTGTAAGCAGTGTGGAAGATTTAGGCCTATATTTTCTATATTTTTATTAATATCACTGTTTTAAAAATAATAAATATATGACTATATTCAAAACACAGGTTTGTCTCTTGATGTGAATGTTTTCTGTAATGAGAAGAGTACAATCTATATATCTGAAATAACAGATATATATAACAGCTTTGTCTCCCACGTACTATTGGGTAAGAAGATGACACTTTGAAGATTGTAATTTTGGCAAAAGCTATTCTGTTGAGCAACATCACAGTGTACGGAAAGGCTACATGCTGTTAGGTGGTGGTGTTAATTGGCGTATAACAATGAATGCATTATAAACATCCTACATTCTTTGGAAGTACAGTCATGCTATGTGTTTGCTGGTGGATGTATTTAGAAGATTAAATAGACAAGCTTTGAAGAATTTCAAAGTGGTTTTGGTTTGAACCACATCTAACAATGATGCATACCTTACCTGAATTAAATTAACAACCAATAAAACAGTTTTTTCATCCCGCCTTCATTGAAAAGACCTATTAGAATTATTTTTGAAGTAGCATTTGTAGAGGGTTGTTGTGGGAGAAAGAGGTAAACGTGCTATCTAGTAAAGGTGATTATTTTCTTATTCAGTTCTATAAATCACTTTTTAGAGTCATTTTGGTGTTGATTCTTCTCATTCCTCATGGCTTTTCTGCCATATAGGTTTGTTCTTCAGTGAAACCCATGTTGTGCAAAATGGACCACATAGTGTGACTTCATACTTGCATACGGCTCTGCACATTGACTTTCCATAGCTCTGCTTCTTATAACAGAACATTATCATCAGTAAAAGCCATGTGTCCTGCATAGCTTTACTTTATTGTTATGCAGCGTGTTAATGCTAGAAGCAAAGCCTTGATGGAATTATTATAAATAAGACCATATGCTTATACAAGCATTTCCTAAACTCTGACAATGGGGAGTTGTATGTGCAAAATGCATGTAACAGAAGATTAAAAAAAAATAAATAAAGGAAATCTGTATGTGTGTAAAGAAATAATTCTTGTTACAGTTTAGGTTGAAGCTGCTGTATAAAGCAGTTGTCCTTTCATCCAGTCTAAATGAAGAAGCAGTTAAGTCCCTATTGTTCAGCCATTGCAAAATAGCAGAAGCTGAGCATAGGCCCAGATAAGAATGAGCAGAAACCATTTAGGCTGAAGCCTTTTCCTGGGAAATGATAAAGCACATGCAGGAACTAGGATTGACTGAAGAAAGGGGAGAAGGAAAAGGAAATGCAGCAGAATCAAAAGCAAAGCAGCCAAAGTCACAATGACCTCTGAGCAATGAAGGGAGAGGCAGTCTTGGGTTGAGCGCTGACTGCAGTAACTCCTTACCGGAGTTCAGGGAAAAAGGAGTTTATACTCCTGTTGTATGTAAACCAGGTTACATTAAAGGCATTTGTACTTCCATTATCAGTTTTTCCTCTCCAAGGGACTAATTTGAAATCTGCCAAAGTTGACTAACTCTTTCATCTAAGAAGTGGGCAACAATAACCTGAGTCAGACCCTGACCAGCTGGTAACCAGGTATTCCAAGACAGTCTTCCACTAGTAGCTCAGCTGATCTGGTCATCAAGAATAGTAAGCCATAAGAAGACAATCAAAAATGACATTCAGGGGTGTATTGGAAATGAGTGTATCTACTTGTTGGCTTGCTTCCAGGATGAGCTGCTTAGACTGTGGAGTCAAAATGAGCATTTGGATGATCTAACCATTCCCACTGCAGAGTACAGATAATAAATCTGCAATTAGTAATTCACGCATTAAGTCCATTGAGGAGGCCAGCTATTTTGTAGTTAAGAGTTGTAATGGCAGGGAACTTTCCTCACTCTCTACGCTGCTCTGTACCTAATCAGCATCAGCAAGGGTGGGGAAAACAGCCCAGTCTCAATTTTCTAGCTTCATTTTTCAGCTGTCAGAACTAGTTATATTTTTCTATTATAAACTGAAAAATGGTGACAGTATAAATAGATGGGTCAGATTTGCTATTCTTGTAAATGGGTACAATTCCATTGAAATTAATACAGTGCCATCGAAATTGCCTGTAAATATCATTACACTGTTAAGGTTTTGGGTATGCTATTTGGAAATGTGACCTTACCTTTGGGTTCATGTAAATGATTGATTTTATTTGCATTTCTTCCATCTCTTTGCCACCTCACTTCTGTAATTGCAATTGAACCTGTCTATAAAAATATTTGAATGGTTAAGATGGTAATTTGCCAACTTGAGGAAAACTTTAGTAAAATGAGTTAAAGTTGAGTGAAGTCTTCTTTATTTTTTATCCTATGCTAGTCAACACTCAGAATTTTAATACCTTGAAAAATAATGATACTAGAAGAAGACTGAAAGAATCTATGATTGATAGTAGAAACATGGTTGCAATAGTATTGGTTTTCCGCAGAAACAAAGGGAGAGAGTTTTTGGAAATATATTCCAGGTTAGCCTTTCAAGTCAGCTTTCCTGTCATCAACACAGATAACTTGAGTGTCTTCTTTCTGAGTTAATCCTGACATTTATTCCCCAGTCAACCAAGTAACATAGCTGCTGAAAGTTCTCTCTGGCCTCACACAGATCAGATCTAACTCTGTAAGTTTCAACGTAATAAAAATTGAGGAGTTCATTCTCTGCCAGCATTATACTAGCCTAGAGGAAAGCACAAACACTTTTGCTAGTCGGGTTGCCAGCAAAGGAAATAAGAATTAAGATGCTGGAAATCGGTAATATTGAAGACCAAGAGGCTGATTTGTCAAAATAGATGAGACATATAAACCAAGAAGACATAAACCAAAAATTACTTAGACCAAGAAGTGCTGAATATGAAATGACTCAGTTACTTGTATTAGACATTTGTGCAAAGCTTTGGCTTCCATTTGCCTACCTCAACACTTCAATATTTGTTCCCTGTTATGCAGACTCCTTTAGGATCCGGGGCTTCATTAGAGTGGCAACCATTTTCATTGTAAGACTTCAAACTGTGCTTTAGTGATGTCGTGTTTTCAATTCTCCCCAAACCACTTCTTCACTTTTTTCACCTCTTCAAGTTACCATTTCAGAAATACCTGAAATAAAATAATTTGACAAAAAAATGCCCAGACACAAATCAGTTTGTAAAGGAGAAATAAATCAACATATGTTACCTATGTGGCATCTAGGTCTCTCAGAGGCAGCTTCCCCTGGATGCTGTTTCTGCCCTAACAATAGTATAAGAACAGTTTAAGAGTTCCATCACATTTAATATTTTCCTTGTTGGCAGTGTCTTTTGTTTATATCAGACAGTGAAGTAAATCCTTTTGTGAACATGAAACCTGCAAACAAAGGAAACAGGAGAATCAAGAATCCTGGAAAAAGAAGACTTATAAAGTAATAGTAGTATAGAAGTGACCACAGCCCCAAGCTCTAAGTTGTCAGAAGTCCACTGATATAAAAGCATAATTACAACAGATGAGAGTCTGGACATAATTTTTCCAGCAAACTTTTCTTATTGTAGTTGTTATGTTTGGGGTTTTTAAAATCCAATGTTGATAAAATTGGCATGAGTCTGACATTTGCTGCTTATTTTTCCTTATAAAACAGATCAACTACCCATATGTCTACATAAGAGACAAGTACTGTACAAATTGTGAGCCTGTATCCAGGCAGGAAAATGAGCATGTCTTTTCATCTTCAGTGTATGCAGAGACGTCTGGAATTGAAACAGACACAGAAGAAAAGAGACAGTGACTAAGTAATTCCTGTCTTTCTATTGTTAGGATTCAGACAGCTTGGTCAGCAGTCAACACAAATAAATTCCAGAAGGCAATTACTATCAAGACACTCATATTCACCCATTCAGCCCAAAGCAACATGGTACACTGTTACTTCCAACATGTATCTCCAGAAATGATGGGTAAAAGGAAACCAGAAACCTAGTAAAGATGCCAAGATGAGAATAACTAGCCATGCCATCTTTTCTTTTCAAATGTTAATTGTATTTAAAGACTGTACTGTTTGTAATCTGTTATAATTCAGTTGTTTTCTTTGGAAGGGATTAAGTAGAAATTATAACTTTCTTTAGGTGATTATGAAAATATTTCTTGATAGAAAATGACCTATTTTTTGGTTAACCTAATCTTCTGGGGCTTTTATTATGTACCTGGCACTGTGGTATCTGAAGACTACCTCAGAAAGTGCCTAAGAAAGTTCCACACTTTGATAGAAGTTTCTTCCTGACTCAGAAGGATGCTACTTGCTACAGTGCATACTGAAATATGCTGTGTTTTGTTTCCTGTAATGTGTTGCTCGGCCTAGAAGAAAATGCCCGTTGCATGAGAAGTGGCTTGTGGGACAGCATGTGCTGACCCAAGGTGGTACAGAAGTTGCAGTTGCTGATTACTTACTACAACCTTGTCCACCATGATTGTTTTTTAAAGTTTTATCAGACTCTTTGCTTCGGTAATACCTTGTAGCACTAGTTAATATGGTGTGTATACAGATAAAGTATTTAAAATGCTGGTAAGTGCATGCTACTTGTTTTGACATTGCAGGGCATACAAATTGGGCCTTTTTTTAACATTTGATAACTTAATATACTGCTTTTGATCGACTTGTATCTGAATGTGCAAACTATGACCTTACGCAAAGATCCAAATGCGGTAGATTTTGCAGAATTAGGAGCAATGGAATCCTCTCTCCATGTTGGCTTCGGTGGGAGGGTTGCACATCTCTGGCCTAAACCATCACTACCATCACGTTAGCGCCCCTGGGACTGCTGAGAAAAACAAGCCATGGGCAAGCATGAAATACAGACCGTCATTTTAGGGGCGTTTGAGGGACGGACTCAGTATTTTTTGATGTCTAGGGCCTGAGGGATGGACTAGAAGATCTGCTGATGTTCCTACTTGTCTTATTTTCTATTTTTCTGGCATAGTCTCTTTGTATCTTTTTTCCCCTCCCACACTGCCTCTTTACATACAGTGAAATCCTCTTTGCCTTTTTCTTTTGAGTATTCCTATAAAGATTGGGAACCATTTTGGAGTCTTATTTTTCTCTACTGCTTTTTTTTTTTTTTTTTCCTGGAGGTTCATACCATTAAGAAAAGTCCCGTGACAGTCCTTACCTGTCTCTGAGGCATATTTTTTATTTATTCTATTTCTACTGTATCAGTTTTTGGGATGAGATCAAACACCTGCGTGTAATATTGAAAGTGAGGATGCACCAGTGATTTATATGTTAACATTATAGCTTTAATAGTATTCTGTATTTCCTTCTTAATTCAACCTAATGTCTTATCCTGATTTTTAGGTACTGGCTGCATATTGAACGTATGTCTTTATTCATTTCTCCTTGATGACTCCTTCATTTTTTTTTCACTGGGATCTTATAACTAATTCAGAAGTTATCAGTGCATATGAGTAGTTGAAATCGTTCTTTCCAATGTGCACTGCCTTGCAATTCTCTACATTCAATTTAATCTGGTCGTCATATCATCCAACTGCTTTGTTATAATAGGTCCTTGTGGAGCTCTTCAGAATCGTTAGCTCTAAGGTTCCTGAGGATTTTATCCCACTGCCTTTTCTGTCAATATATTGTAACATGCAACACTTTAGCAGGAGTTAGGAGATCAATATGCTACCCCAATGGGAAAGTCTTATGCAAACTAACAGAAATAAAACCAGTAGGCCTCCACATATGTTATTATTAAAAACACATTTCTCGTATTAAAACATGACCTTTTTCTCTATGGGTTTTAAAATTATGCCTAATATAACCCTTTATTTTTGGACGAACTTCAGTTGATAATGCAAAAGGATAAGATACCATGGAAAATTTATGTTTTTCTAAATGGCATTATTTAAATCTCTTCCATAAGCGCATAGTCACAATCAACGCGAAAATATATTAATGTGTTTGAATAACAAAATGTACTTTCAAGGAGAAAATTAATGAGAAAATGTTCATAAATTTTAGAAAGGCCCTACTAATAGGCTCTATAAATAGAGATAAACAGATACAAAATATTCCTAGAGTATGATAGCATTGAATGATTCCTGACTTGGTAGACGGTGTCTCAATTTTGATCCATTTGCAGTACATGCGTACCCTTATATTTGAAATATCTTTAGTATGATATCAGATCCCTCATTGCTCTTGGCTTTTGATGGTTTTCCAGCTATTGTTAGAAAATACAACTTTTTAAATTTTTACTTACTTGTATTTATTTGTCAATGCTTCTGCTCTCACTAAGCTTTTAATTAATTATACAAAAAATATTCTATTTTGAACTTTTGAATTAAACAGTTTTTCAAGGTGTTTGGGGATTTTTTCCAGGCAAATGTTTGGGTTCCATTGTAAATTGAATCTGTTCTCTTTTTGTTGTTGTTGCTTACCCCATGTTCCAATCTGTTTGCTGATTGATTCAGGAGAATCTTGAAAACTTTTTAAATGATTTCTTGAAATATAATTGTGTTGCGATATTCAGGGCAAACTATTCTAACATGAAAAATAAAATTCACCCAAACTCAAGGCTTTATTGAATACTAGTTTTAAGTAAAGATTCCAGTCAATTTACTTCTTCCCATGTGAGCCTATCTATAGTTTAATAAAGTTATCATCCAGCAAACCACTTGGAATTAATGTACTTTTCTGGGCATCTGCGGTCACATGTGTCAGTAAGGCTATTGTTATCTTTCCTTACTTGTGCATCCAATATTAGATTAGTAACAAAATTATATAATCAATTTTATTAATATTTTCATTACTTAATTATACATAAAATCAAATCCCAGAGGTTTTTTCCTATGGAGTCATGAATCTCCCATCACATCCATATTTATCACTCGCACTAGAAGATTAAACTCAAATGCTTGTGTGGTACATGTTGCATATGTAAAAAGGAATAGAAGAAGCTAGAAATTAAATCAAAATGGTGTTAATTGCTAATAAATGCAGGATGTGCAGCTGGAGTGAAATTTTGTTGTTGCAGTCCTGTTTGGAGGTAGAGCCAAGATTCATGTTATTTAGATGTTTAGCGGTATCTGCAAACTTGGTTGTCTTTATATATTCCTTCCATTTTCAGTGCTTCAAAATGTGAAGGTGGAAAATGAGAAATTCAGCTTGATGCCCTATCCTCTCTATCATCATTCTTGAGATAGCAATAGTATGAAGCAATGGGGAACACTGCATTTGACAGTCTTGCTGTTCATATAAGCTGTTCATTTGCTTCAAATACCTGTGAGGAATATTATATGGAAAGGTTCTTTCTTACTCCAAATGCTGGCTATCTCCTTACAAATAATATCGAGATGTAGACTGAGAACAATATCATTTTTCAGGCTGTCAGAAATACGAGGATTTCACAGAGCACAAATACATTCCCTCTCAAAAATCCACACAAGATGCCAGTCAATTCTTTCAGTAAAATAACTGTCTGCTTGCCCGTTGTAAACAAAGCACCAAGCCATATTTCACAGTTGCATAATAGATGGAAACATTTTTCTTTACTCTTTTAAATAACAGCCCCACGAGAACGCCGTTCTGTCTTTCATGATTAAAACATTTCTACAGAGGGAGTTAGAGATTGAAATCTATTCATTATGGAAACTATTTTCATGTTGTTGGAGCTTTTATGAAAGATTCCAAGTTTCCACACCATTTATTAGGCAATAACATCACAAGAGAGAAACCCCAGGAATATTTTAGATTAGAAGAAATCTAATAAGGACCTTCAGAATTGGGGTGAATGTGTTGTGCTGGAGATTTGAAAATGTTTCAAAGAAATCTTATCACGGCTTTAGAAAAAGAGAATAACCCCTCCCTCCCATACTATCCACTTGGACCAAAGTCGTATCTTTGCAATTAAATCCAAATTATTATGAGTCATATGGTGACTTTCTGTTCGGTAATGGGAAACAACAAGGATGTTGGAGCAATAGTCAGCGAAAGGATTCACTGAACTGGAAAATGCAGTTTTGACTGTGAACTCCAAATCATTTAAAACCTATGGAGATGTGATGATGGGCTTTGCTGGCATTTTATGGAGAGGCATTTAAAACTGTCATCTGTTTAACAGTAATTTTGCTGGAAGATACAGCAACTGAACAATGTAAAAAAAATCCAAGGGGAAAAGGAGATAAAAGTGTAGTTTATTTTGCTTTTGATTGCCATGTAAAAAGGTCAAATGTAGACCTGTGACCCACTGGGCGAGAAGCCCACCTCTTTTTCCAGTGGAAAGTGATGAATTTTTCTTTCTGTGACTAACGTACCAAAGTCCAGGAAGATAGCTGTGCTTTTCTTATTCATTTTATCAGGAAAAAAGAAAGGTACTGGGAAATTTCTCCCTGTTATTTCTGTATATGGTGACTTTAGAGCTCAGAGAAGAAAAGAACTGGAACGAGAAAATGCTTTGTGCCCAGAACCAATGCAGGGTAGGACCGATGGCTGTTTTGCCCATTGTAACGTACTTAGTCCAAATCCCAGTGTGCTTGTGAAACTTGTCGAATACAAGTGGGTTTCTGATGGTAGACAGTTGTCTATGCGGACCTAGCAGAAGCCTATTAATTCCCTGGAATTGCTCAAGGTGTGGAAGAGGACTATATCCTTAATACTTGGTTAATACATCATCCTTAGCTGTGTTAGTAAAGCTTCATTGTCCAAGCAAGCACTACATTTCTTTCTTAGTTTTATTTGCTCTATTTTAGTCTATTTCTCTAAAATCTCACAATTTCCTTTATTTCCTGAGAGAGCCACCACTGATAATTCCTAAACAGAATGCAAATTGTACACACATCATAGAAGAAAATGGCTTGGGTCTATGTTTCACATAGATGTTTTTATTTAGATTTATTTTATTTTATTTTATTTTATTTTATTTTATTTTTAAAATGTTATTATTAAACAGTTGATGCTTAAGATTTTCAAGGACTCAATGAGAGAGATCAAGTCCTTTTTTATCTATTGCCTTTGGCTTTACCTCTTGGAGTTGCTAATCTATATTTATTTATTTGCTTGTATTTTTACAATGTGGACAGAAAAATCTCTGCCAAAATAATTTTGAAAAGGTTAATATATGTGTGTATGTAGAGGAGTGTATGATGGACCATTATTAAACTGTACATTACAATTTCATTTATCTTCTCTGATATTGTTCAAAGCCTCTACAGACAGGAGCTTCTTTTCTGTTAGTATCCACCTGCTCTGGATGCTTTTATCCTTATTAAAGTCTCCCGTTAGCAGCAAATTTCAGAGTAATCTGAAAAATGTAATGATGTTTAATAAAAAGATTCAGCATTTGTCCAGGGTTAGCTCAGTGGCCAGAAAGCTGCAGCTACCAAGCACAAAGTAGCACCGTACAGGGATATCCGCATTAGATCAAATACTAGAAATTATATATTTGCATTCGCCTAAAGGAAGAGCTGTGCTAATTACCATTGCTGAGACCAGTAGAACATATCTATAGTGTGAGACCAATAAAAACGTCAATAGGAACTCCTGCAAAATTAATCCAGTCAGGAACCTGCCATTAGCAATCAAAGGCCCTCCTCAACTGTAACCGGTAAGTTCCTGGAACTGATCGGTAATTAGCCAAATAGGCAATCTGTTTCCTCGCAGGACATAACAATGCAAGGCAGACTGAAAGGTAATGAAGAGATCTAGTCTTTCTCTGCATCAGTGCTTGCCATTCAAATCATACTTCTTACTTTGGTATTTCCTGGCACTATATTTTATAGCATTGTTTATTTGCATTTCACCGCACTTTTTTGTCGTTTCCATTTGCAAAAGCCCCAGAACAGTAGTAGAATTACTTAG
The DNA here is from genome assembly GCF_028858705.1 of Grus americana. Lineage (NCBI taxonomy): Eukaryota > Metazoa > Chordata > Aves > Gruiformes > Gruidae > Grus > Grus americana. Next base: position 121,617,106 of record NC_072853.1, on the reverse strand, counting down.
ATTTTTGTTTTGAAAAATAATATAAATAATAAATCAGAAAAAGACAATAATTAACTTGGAAGATTTTCTGACAGAAATCAGGGGTGGAAATACCTCATAGGATCGGTCAGTTTGCCCCTTTCCAGACACAATGATTCCTTATCATATAAATACCAGTGTTGCAGCCATATGAATTATAAATTGCTTTTATCCTTTCCCTAGAGAGACTGTTCCATGCTCTGGGAAAGCAGATGAACTGAAGGTATGTCCGCTGCAGGGGGCAGACAAACCTGGACTCCAGGACACAATGTCTGTGACGCCTAGCTTGTGTTCAGCCGCAGAGGCTTTAGGTCAACTTCCACCCACCAGTAATGACATAAACTAATCTTCAACCTAAATGTTTGTTTTGTCAATCCTATTATATCTGTTCTCGTAGCATTCAGTACCCAAGGTGCGACTATCATGTAAAAGTACCTTTTACTTTTAACTTCTCTCAGTTGAGGACTGTCACCATACCTCCTCCTCCTCCATCTGTCAGCTAGATGGGTGTCTTGCCTTGTGTCTGTGGGCTGCTCACAGGAGGATCATCATTTATTTAAAGCTGTATCAAACTAAGATTTGTGAAAGTATGATTTTGACCTGGATCTAGACCAATTTAAGTTCACTGAACTGAATGGAGTTACTACTTATTCACGACAATGAAGAAGAGAAAAAACAGGAAAAGGGAAGAGAGGGGATGAAAAGGTAACAAACAACAAAAAGAGAAAGAGTAAGGGAGGAGAAATTGGAACTGGAAGGCTTTTAAATCAGATTTTGAAATTGTTAATTACTGGGCTGAGGTAGAGAGCACACATAGAGAAGTTACAAGGAAGAGGTCATTAGACACAGGAAACTTCTAGACTTTGTAAATGCAAAGTTAAATATCAAGCTGAATTGTAAAATGTGTAACAAGTTACGTGGTCCTCTTTGCTATCATGTCCTTTGAGCCTAGGATGGAACGCAGCTGCTCAGTGCTCGAGACTTCAGAATATTCCTTAGCAGTTGGTAATGACTGTAGAAAACATGGTCACAAATAAATAGAAATAAAAGACAAAGCTTAAAAAGAAGCTTTTTGTTGCATAAACCTTTCATTCTGAAAGCTGTCAGAGACTGAGATGAGCTGTGAGATGACAGAAAGCTCAGAATAATATAAATGATGCTCTTCTTTAATTAAGAGTTAAAACTCGGCAGCTCCTTCTTCAAGGCAGACATAGAATGGTTCTAAATAGGTCATTTTTGTTCCACATAAAGTCACCAAGCACCCTTCTGACTAGTGTTGTCCTCATTGGCATATCAGTCCAGTGCTTACGAGGATAGAATATTTAAGTCTGAGAATAGTGTGTTATTGCACAATTACATTAATTTGGAACATCCATACTACACTTTTAAGGTCTCTGGTTTCCTAAGTCCTTCTAAAATGAGAACAATCTGTTTATAAAATGCAGGTTTCATTAAGAGAAATGACACTTTGTAAAGATGTTTCCTAGACATCAGCTTCTTCCCTGTGGCAGCTTAATTACAGAACAGCATACTTAGTTACAACTAATTTCTCATTTAAGAATGAGGACACAAAATGAAACTCACACCAAAATAAAGACAACCTGCAGCTGGCTCATTTTGTTCTCAACAGATAAAAATTCACAGACTAACTAATAAACTTTATTAGAATTTCCCATTCTGATTCTAGAAAGAAGAAAGTACTGCAAATAACTAATTGGAAAGTAGTGTGTGTGCGGGTGAGTTATTTGTCTCCATGGCACATATCACATTTAAATATATGGTCTTTCAGCACACACATGCTCCCACGATGGGCCCCATTACAATCCAGTACATGGTAGGTGGACAGAAAGGCCAAAAGTTAAGTTAGGATTTCCTTGTAGAAGAGCAGATCCCGCAAATATGCTAGGTGTCCTCATCTCTTAAACTCAAAGTAGGTCAATATGGTCATGTCTTCCTGAAGATCTAGTCTGCATTATGAGCTCTGAATTCAGTTCCAGTTAGAAAAATCATAGTGACTTTCCCAAAATGTTTGTGTGCCCCACTGGGAGGGGCAAGAGCAGAATTAGGAGTTCAAGATGGAAAAAGTCTCTGACCTAAAACAGTCTGGGAAAGTTACCACAGAAGCAACTAAGGATCTGGAAAGGAGTTGCACTCCAGGCTCCTTGCTTTTACATCATGTCCATCCCATGATTAGTAACCCTGCTCTTCTGCAGGGTTAACCAGAGTCAGATGCAATTTCGCGTTGACATCTCAGTCTTCTCAGGCACTTCAATTAATAGGCTTTGTCCTATTGATCATAACGGGCTTAAAGCCAGGTCCTTTGTTTTTCTGAATTTTTATTTTCAAGCAGGAGCCAGAGAGGCAGATCTATTATCACTAATCTGTAGAATACAAGAGTCTATGGAGAACTTTTTCCTTACCCTTTGGGTCTCTTGTAATCAACAGCAATGCAGATCTCAGAACACTGTGATATGATAATTGATGCTTTAAGTCTCAGTTGCAAAGTAGACACTAAAGAGGAATGACAGCTAAGTGAAATTGGGCCCAAAATCCCAGTAGAAAATAAATGTAGACCAAAGGTTTCAGATGGATTATTTGTGATTTGACATATGGGTTTTCTTCCATTAAGCTATATAATTCTGAAATTCAAATATGTCCAAATGAACCCCAAGCACATACATTTTCAGTTGCTGAGACTTAGGAATTCTGTACCTGCATCTGAACTCTGCAGCAGAGCCTATTTCTAGAGCTGAGCCTGATCGCCTCTCTGTTGCCTTTCTGAGTGCTTAGAAACATATCTTCCAGGCATTAATTGTCATTATCCTCGGGTTTTTTCTGTACCACTGTATCTAGTGGCACCGCATCTAGTGGTATGCTGTTTCCTGTCAGAACTTGGCTGGCCTTAAAATAGTAGAATTATAAAATATTTTATGTTAGAAGGACTCTGGGAGGGCATCTGGTCTAATGTCTCCCACGCCAACAGCTTTCTTAAAGTGGGGGTAACTTGCTAGCAGTAAAGATCTTGTGTGGAAAACAGTTTATATATGCAATTTTGGAAAAAACATTTTGAGTACAGCCCACAAGAAAGGAAGGTGCTCAGCATCTTATAACATTAGATCTAGAACTGTTACAGAAAGTGAAAATTATTCAATTTATTTCAAGTGAACATGTTCACAGTGTCCCAAGAAAAGTGACTTTCTACTCACATTCAAAATTTCATTATTTTCCAACAATAGATGATGCTGGATTTCAAGTGTTATAAACTAGTAAGAATGGCCAATAGACCCATCTACATGAAGGAGATCCCTAATATTTTAACTGCATGTGATATTTTAAAAATTATATATCTGCAAGTTTCTGAGCTACAGAGTAATAAAATAAAATAAAATACAAAAGTGAACAAGAACTATTATCCAGCTTCAAAAATACTAGCTATTTTTTCTCCCTTTGATATGCTTATTAAAATAATCCAAGATGCAGAAACTGTTGTTGTGTAACACTGTAATTCTCAGTGAGATATCTAATTTTGTTATTAGTTCAATAACTCTTTATGCTGTTCATTTTTTAAATGTTTTTTTTAATGGACTACAAATAAATTCTGATCTCCTGTTCCCATTTCTAAACTTTAAGAAATCTCAGTAATGGTTCAAAACAATGAGTTGATCAAAATAGAATGCAAAGACTATTCATGGTATTATTACATGAGCAGAATGGGCGTTCATAATCTCCGCGTTTTCATTAGGACTAGAAGAGAATGAGTTGATTAAAAACTATAAGCTTGTTTATAGTAAAAACCTGTACAAGATCTATTTTCCCTCTCAGATTACGTCTTAAATTAGCCAGCCAAATATAAGACTACTTCCCCACCCCACCCCAGCATTAATCTTGGGATAACGTAAATGCATACGTTAGAGTTGCAATCTTGGCTGTAGAACTAGCTTGTCCTTCTGGAAGGCAGTGACTGTGATTCCATCTCACAGATGCTCAGAGAAGATGCTCAGCCACTGGGGGTTCTTAACAGCATGAAGCTTTGCTAAATGCGTGTTGCACTTGCAGCCTCCACACCATTCTGCTTGCCAAGACCCACTCAATTCCTGAGTGGACGTTTGTCATGCAGCAGTTGTGTGTTTGTATTGCAGCAGCGATCGTCTTGTGAACACAATTAAATTAGTTATAAATTAGCTAGTTTAGCTGTTGCTGCCAGACTCAACACAGAATGACAGTTTAGGTGTTTAGTTTATTTACTGAGTACTTTTTGTGGCACAAACTGAGCTCCATGTTATTACAGCTTCACATTTTAAAATTTCCTACCTAGCTCAAAATAATCCGATTAGTTTAAACCATCGTTTAGATATGTACCTAAGCTGTCATCACTGTCGTTACAGTGCAGAGGTATCCTTCTGCTTTGCACAGAGCCTATTTTGATAAGTTCATGAGATGGTGTGGAGATCTTGACATGACCTAGAATCACGCTACAGGGTTTCACAGGAGTTCTTCGCCGGAACACTTGGGTACTCAGGTTGTACTGCAGAGCTAACTGGCTTTGGAGCAGGCATGCTCTTGCGGAGTTGAACACGTGCTTTTAATTTCAAGAGTACTTACATCTTTTGATAAATGATGCTGTGGATCTATAACCCTTTTTACGAGCTGTATCTGGGAACGTTTTCTTATCTGAATAGATCTTCTCCAGCAGAGTGTTATTGTGAAAATAAGTCTTCCGTAAAGATAGAGAAATCTCACCTTTGAGTACTGTTTTGCAAACCTGAAGATCACCTGGGGATATTGCATCCTATTCTAGGTGGGTTATGAGGTTTTCACCGTTGTATGCAATCCTCCCTGTCTGAATTACATAGTCAGATAAGAAAAAAATTATGCCTTCCTTTTCTCCTCGGTAAAAACTATTGTAAAATGGGGTTTGGATGTGTGAAACTTGTTCTCATGTGAATATTTTAAGCCTAAGAAAATAACTGCAAAACATTGGTTAAGCAACAGGGATTCAAAATGTGTTTGACTGTAATTTGCAATGATTAATTCACAGAAAAATTGACAGACATTTTGGGAAATTCCAGAGTTGCCCTTGCATTGATAATTTTTCTGTCTGAATTTGCAAAATGTAATGCCTTTTAAAATCGTTACGTTAAGAGGGGAAAGTGATTTCTGATATCATTTTAAGGTAATTATATCAGAAAGCCATTAACTAGCTTTTTAAACCTACAGTTCAGGCTACAGCTCTATACATCTCAAAATTTAATACGGTTTTAATTAGGGTTTTAATTTCAGAACATACATAATTTCTTCTTGCAAATTAGCCATTATTAGTGAATCATTCTCTACATGATATGCATTATAAAACCTGATTTTTGAGAATGGGTGATTTTGACTTTCTGGCTGCGAGCTTTTCACCTTCCACCGTATTTACTTATTCCTGTGGGATGCTGAGAACCCTCAGTTCCCCCTGTCTTTCACACAACCGAGCTCTGAGCATACTTAGATTCTTTGATTAAAAGTTTGTTCCTTCGTTTGCTTTGTGCTCCCAAAGGCTTTGCTTCCAGGCAGCTCACATTCATTAAAGACTCTGTGGAAAACACATGGGACGAACTTAATTCAGCAGTGCCAGTCCAGAATAGCAATGCATGTTCAGTGAGAACAAGGTGCGAGACAGTTTGGCTTCTTGGGAATTGTAAACCGTCACCATGGTCTTCCGAGGCAGGTGCATTTGCTGGAGACAGCACTGAATATCAGGGGATAATGGATCTCTCCTCTGTAGAAACACCGTGATTTTAAAGCTTGCTGTGTAAGGTGAAATCATACCATTCCTTTACCCATTACAAATTATCACACTACTCTTGACCTATACACAGTATACAGCATAGTCTTCATTCCATTGCTTATTTCAGCTAGTTTGGGGTTTTTCCATTGCATGTAACAGAAGTGGGCTTTGGCATTTTCCACATTCACTGAAGCACGCAAAGTTTTGCCATCCACTTGAGCAAAGGTCAAACTGGATTCCAAAAAAATAACGTGTATTACTTGGTGTATTTATTAGCATATGTACTATCTAGTGTAAATACCTCATTAATAGCTAGCAAGTACTTTTACATGTAAATTAGGAATGAAGTATAATGCAATTATTCATCTCTGATCTAAAATATTTACATTTCTTAATTGAAATACAACTACAAGTGTGATTTGCAAAAAGCTGTCGTAAATGCTACTTAATTTTTTAAAAAGAAATAAGTACCAAGTAGACATGCAGACTTCCTAATAAGGTGATTCAGCAAAGAATGTTTGATCTTGGTGAAACAAATTCTGCATCTATTGCCCAAGTGACTTTAAGGAACTACAGAATTAGGATATTTAGTTTTACATGTAAATTTTATTAAAGTTCTGTATTTTCCCTTAAGGGTTGGAATTTCTTCTCTATGGCAAGAAGTCATAGAATATGATATATTTTATAAAAATACTTGTTCTAAGCAGATACATTAGAAACTGCAAAGCTATTTTTAATCAATATGCAGATACCTAAAAAGTATACACAGCATACATAAAAAGGGAAATTAGACAACCGTACGTAAATGTAGAAGCTTTTGGTGCAGTTTTAGAGATTTTTGCTGCCTGTGACAGAGCCCATTTAACCTATAATCCAGCTTTTCATTTTCAGCCTGGATCCTCGGCAGCCTAAGATGTTGCTCAAAATGAAAGCTGCAGGAGTCCAGACTCATGAGGCAACAGTCAGCAAATAGAACCCCAAGTCAGACAAAAACTTGAAGCATCTTAAAGAAGAAAAAAAAAAAAAAAAAGGGAGGAAAGACAACTATTAGGGTTGTTGACAACCACCAGTGTTGCTGGGGCTGATTTGCCGGTCAGGTCACTGCAGAGACCTCTAGTGCAAATTTTTTAAGCTTCGTTTTGTTTCATAGGTATTTTTAATCTGTTTTCTGAAGAAAGATGGATTGAGAGACTACTTTTCCTTCTTCCCACAGAAAGGAGAGATGATGGAAAAGGTTGTTTCACGCCATTTTTGAAAGAGAAGGTATTGGAGTTTAGTGTGTGTGGGTTTAGGACCAGAAGGGATGAAGTATGAAGCTGAGACCCTTCAGGAGTCATAAAGTTCTTGTTTAATTTTTCATCTTATGACATGTGTTGAGTTTCTAACATTAAAAAAAATATCCATTAAATAGCACTGCCCAAAATACATTAGCTCTGGAATTTCCAGCATCTACACTAAAACCAAAATTTGGAATGAAAAGCACAAATATCACACTGTTTCTACTCTGGAAAATTTTTCAGTATTTATGAAAGCCACTTCTCCTGATATTATTGAACCAGCCACTAATGTTTGATGGGTTAGGCATATGCTAGTGATTTTGTACTGCTGCTCTATTTGTAAACCTCGGAGTTGTTTGGAAGACTGCTCCATTTTATCTGGATTTCAGGGACAATAAAACTGATTTTTTTTCAATCAGAAGTTGTATCACCACCACGGTGAGTTTAAGAACAGAAATAGCAAAAGCTTGGTTGGGTAGCCATGCTTTAGAAAGATCCAAAAGCAATCTGTTGTGTAGACAGTGCTGGGTGACTTTGATTACAGGTAATATTGGCAAAGGACGAATATGCTGTTGAGCATTTCACTTCTCTCTCTTCATTCTACTACCATGAGTCAAAACCTCAGGAACAGTTCATAGAAACTTTTTATATGTTGTCAGCTAAACTGAAACCAGTACTGCCTTTAAATTGCAGGGATGATTGATATGGCCAGTTAAATCATAGCATGCTATATGCAGCTGACATTTTTGAAATATTTCTCTGCAGTCCCACATTTGTCCTGTTCTCAAGAACAAACTTACAGCTCCCATGCTGTTGGACATGATATAAATAAAAGGAGACAGTGAGCTTGTAGGGAGAATTAAAAACAATGTCAATAAGTTTCCACAGAATCCTGCATGGAAAAATTATACAGAATTTAAGACAGGTGAAGAAAATATTCTTAGAATTTAACTGTTTCATTCATTTCTGAGTGGTGAATGACAGCCTTTGAATAAATGACCAGTGAACCTTTGTCTCAGATGCCAAGGCAAGAGTGTGATTTTTCCACGAGTGAAACCCCAGAACCTTCAGACTTTCAAGTTTCTTCGCTCAACATGTGTACAATTTAAGAATATATTTTCATCAAAAGTACTCTTAGTGGCAATAAAGACAGAGTAAGAGTTACGTACCATAAGCTCAAACATTTAATCACTTTCTCAGAGCTATTATTTAATATTGAGGAAAGTATGTACGGAGTCCTAAGAGCCCTTTTTAGCAATTCATTGGTTTCTATAGTTTATTTCCTTCCTTTCGGAAATCACACCTGGTTTTGCCATTCAGTTATGTTCGGTGATGAGAATTTACTGTGTTCTTAGGGCATAACTTGCCTAGGTGAACATAGGTGAAAGGTCCTGCTTCCATGCCAAGAAGCTGTTTTTTAATGCTGTGGCTTTGCTGAGCCACAATGTCATGACATGTGAGAGGCCAGCAGACCAATGAAGATCTCCCGATGCGGAGTTAAGCTTGTAAAAGCAAGACTAAGAAATGTTTCTTTCTGCAGCAAAAGTGTGTTGTTGGATACTTCAATGATCGTGACAAAGATTCATCCTATTGGAAGTTTCAAAGTGCAGTTGGGCTGTAATTGTCATCTGTATTTGCTGTTTCCTCTGCTTTCAACATCTCGCTCTGGTAGAAAAGCACTGTCTTCTCCGAAAGCATTGACTTCAGTCTCCCACGGCTGGCCATTTGATGAAACGGGTTTATTATGTGGGCTTCTGAGTGAGAAAACAAAAACAGCAATAAAAAGCAAGCAGATTGGCAGTTGCTATGGCAATTCCATCCTTTGTTAGGGTTTGATATAAGTCTTAGGAGCTAGGGGAAATGCTGGGAAATGGTAATTAGTTTTTTCAAGGGAATGTAATTTTCCATTGTGAACAGAGATTATAAAGTCAGCAATTTAACTGATACAACTGGATTAAGGAATCTAAATTGTATATTATCAGTTTCTTAAGGAGGGGGGCATTTTCTGTGAAATAATTTTATTGTTATCTGCAATTCCAGTTATGTAGTGTCAAATTTTATTTCAGATTATTGACTTTTTTCAAGTGTATATTGGTGACAATTGTTAATAATATTATCTGAGCAAACACAAACCCAATAAAGTGTGTTATCTGTTGCAAGAGGTCCATTAATTTAAATATAAAACATGGTGCTAAAATAACTTGGATTTTCCCAGAACCTGAGAGGAAATCATTATGTGACTTTTGGGACACAGCTTTGAGCGATGATCTCTGAGGAAGTTCCTGAAAATGAGATAAAGTAATGCTTATCCATACCATGCATTTAGTAGATAGCAAAGGACTTCCAGATTAGAAGTTTGATTCCAAGCCATTTTTTCTGGAGAAAACATTTCTGGTGATAATGTATGCACTACTGCTGCTAAGCTTATGAAACACCTCTGGGTTTTGGGTAGACTAATGGAGTATGCAATATACTCTTCCCCATTTATTATTCCAATTACACTGGCTCCAGCCCAGACATTTAAAGGCTCTTACTTATATATTGTTTTCTTACTCTGAGACTCTCCTTATATTAGGCCTTGTTAAGTATTTTCTGGTGATGGATTTTTTTATATTTCTAAGGATGGATATTGAATGCATTTAGTAGTTATTTTGGAAGTCTAATACCCAAAATTCTCTGTAGAAACTGCAGCACAACCACAGCACACTAGTTGTATATCACTTGATATTTGTTTCTGATAGAGTTGAATTTGTAGGAGATAATGTTTGTTCCCATGAAGAACAATAGATCCCTACCCTCTTTTTTAAAACTAGCACACTTAAAGAAATCTTAAATTTCTACCACTTGGGAAAAGCTGCATCCAATACCCTGTATTTTCTAACGTAGGTGTAACATTGAGAAACATCCTAACAATGAAAATGTCTCACTGTTGTGGCTGTAAACACAAAGGAGACATTCTGGGCAAATGTGCTAAGAGAAGAGTGGAGAAGGCAGCCATTTAAAAATACCCACAGAAAAAAGCACAGAGTCTAGCTAACAGCTGAGTCACAGGACGGGCTGAAATGAACCTACAAATTCAGCCAAATAATCACCTGGCTTTATTTTTTCTTCAGGTTGTCTGCAAGAAGATATTATGTGAAAGTACATTGAAGTGGTAAGTTAGCAGTCATTTTTAGAACCCCATTTTAAATAAACTGTCATTGTACTTTAAAGGATATTTTTTAAACCCAGTCAAAATTTTGAATTATGCCTTTGTTTCATGCCAGAGTAGTATTTTAAAAGGAACTTCAAAGGAGAAGGATACTATAAGTCACTCTCTTCCTATTTTGATCCAAGGGATTATGATTTACAAAAAAACCCAACAAACAAACACCACCACATAGGGGAAGAAATTAATTAATTGCAAGAAGGAACACTTCAAAGGCTGACCATGATTTCTTTCTCTTTTGTTAATACTACTGGCTTCTGATTCACACAAATGAGACAAAAACAGTATTCTTGTGTGCTTCAGTTAAGAGGTACGTAGGAGTATGGACACCTGTGTGGAGAGAAGGCTCTTCATGCGTGCAGATGCATTCTCCCTCTGAAGTCTGCCTCCTTATTGTCACCAAATGTGCGAGGAACCTCAAACCCTTTAGGTGAATGGTTAAAAAGACAGTGTAAATAACCTCCTGGTGCTGCAAAGAGTCATATTTCTGAAATTATGGGATATTATCCTAGAATCCCCATATATGTGCAGCATACTTGGAGGTTTTCAGTGAGGACTAGACAGCATTCTTGGAGAAACTAATAAACACTTTGTATTTGTTATGGGATATTAATTAACCTCAGAGATGACCCAAAGACGTGCATAACCTGCTTACACAAGTTTTCATACCCTGGTCTGCTCTGTAGGGAACGTCCAAGCATGACGAGGGCTGCACTTGCCTAGTAAGCAACCTCAAATGTAAAAGAGCAGATGTGTTCCCTCCTGGGCACTGTGGCTGGCAGCAATGGAGGTGTTATATAGCACTTCACAGCTCTGAGAATCCATTAGGAGATCACACAAAGAATACTTCTCCGAGAGAGATCATCTGGCCAGAAGCCTGCAGCAGACCTGTTAGAGCTCCCAGGGAATTACTTTGCATACCTATGTGTCTAGACTTTTTGAATAATTTGTGTTAGAGAGTCACCTCCAAAATGAGTCTAGAGAAGTATTTTCTCAAGAGTCTGAGGAGGAAAGCATCTATTCAATTGTGTTGATTAACATTTTTTTAAGTTTTCCTGGTATTACCTGCCAGGCAGTAAATTTATATTGGTTATATGCCATACTCCATCGAAACAGCTTAGTACAGTGAAGCACATAAGTGCCAGTATCAAGGAGAGCACTTTGTCCTCTGGCTATCTGCATTCCAAGTTCCTCACCAACTGGAATATATATAGAAGAATACAGATTTTCTTTCTTTGCCATGGTCACAGACTTGAATGTGCTGAACAGACAACTTTGAAAGCATCTGCAATATTCACACCCGACACAGAAGGGCATCTTTAAGCCTATGCAATTGTAGCAGCGTTCTTTGCCACCTGTCCCACCTAGACGCACAGAGGTGAAATAGGCCCGTGAAAAGATAGGACTGATCTAACAAGGAGAGTATACGAGCAACTGTAATGTTGGAGAGTGAGATTTTGTCTCCACGGTCTCTGGCTTTACATGGAGATGACCATGAGCACTAATCCAGACTAGGTCCTGATTTCGAAGGCTAGCCTAAACCCAGTAAGAGGCTGTACTCTGCAGAGGTACTCCAGTTAGGGTTTTAAGACACTTGACAAGAAAGTATTGACTCTTCTCACTCACACGCAATCAGCTGCAGAGGTGTGTAACAATTATTCCTATCAGGAACATGACACGCACACTGCCATCTTCCTTAGTGTCTGTCGTGGTTTAGGCCCAGCCGGTAGCTGGGTGCCACGCGGCCGCTCACTCACCCCTCCCCCAGCGGGATGGAAGAGGAGAAGTCTAACAAAAGGCTTGGGTGGAGATAAGGACAGGGGGAGATCACTCGCTAATTACCGTCAGGAGCAAAACAGACTGAATGTAGAGAGGAGATTCATCTAATTTATTACTAGGCAAAACAGAGTAGAGGAATGAGAAAATACAATCAAGTCTTAAAACACCTCCCCCCACCCCTCCCATCTTCTCGGGCTCAACTTCACTCCCGGCTTCAACCTCCTCCCCCCTCAGCGGCACAAGGGGGCAGGGAATGGGGGTTGCGGTCAGTTCAGCACACATTGTCTCTGCCACTTCTTTGTCCTCAGGGGGAGGACTCCTCTCAACATTCCCCTGCTCCAACATGGAGTCTCTCCCACGGGCTACAGTCCTTCACAAACCGCTCCAGCGTAGTCTCTCCCACAGGGTGCAGACCTTCAGGAGCAGACTGCTCCAGCGTGGGGTCTCTCCCACAGGGTGCAGACCTTCAGGATCAGACTGCTCCAGCGTTGGGTCCCTCCCACAGGGTCACAAGTCCTGCCAGCAAACCTGCCCTGGCGTGGGCTCCCCTCTTCACGGGTCTACCGGTCCGGCCCGGACTTGCTCCAGCGTGGGCTTCCCACGGGCCACAGCCTCCTTCAGGTGCCTCCACCTGCTCCAGCGTGGGGTCCTCCACGGGCTGCAGGTAGAATCTCTACACCCCCTCATCCTTCCTCCATGGGCTGCAGGGGACAGCCTGCCTCACCATGGTTTTCACCACGGGCTGCAGGGGGATCTTTGCTCTGGTGCCTGGAGCACCTCCTCCCCCTCCTTCCTCACTGACCTTAGTGTCTGCAGAGTTTCTTACATCTTCTCGCTCCTCTCTCTGGTTGCAAAAACTTCCTTTAACTCCTTTGTTTTCCTTCTTAAATATGTTATCACAGAGGCGCTGATTGGCTTGGCCTTGGCCAGGGGCGGATCCATCTTGGAGCCGGCTGGCATTGGCTCCATCAGACACAGGGGAAGCTTCTAGCAGCTTCTCACAGAAGCCACCCCTGTAGCCCCTCCCGCTACCAAAACCTTGCCACACAAAACCCAACACAGTGTCCTAAAATCTGGCAAAGCAATGCTCCCATTCATTGAGCTTGACCCTGTGTGCTATGACAAGGGATGGAAGCATTCACAGAGCTGTAGCTTGCATAAGCAAAGAGGCTCAAATCCTTCTGGCATCCTCTGTAATGGAAAAAGAGATGGAAAAAGAGATAGAAAAAGTAACAGTGGGGGAAGTGAAAGAGCCAATGAGTGGAAGAAAATGGAGCAGTGGGAGGTGTTCTGGAGCATCTAAATGTCTTGATGCAAGAGCACCAGCTCCATGACATTATCTTTCTTGCCTTGGGTAGTGGAGGTTGCCAAAGTGAGACATGGATTTTAGCAACATTGGGAGAAACAAAGCAGGAATAGGCAGCATTGGCACATAGGCACATACTTTCTGAGCGATTAAACTTTTTTAGTTCTGCAAGTTTCTCTGTGATAATGTAATCCTGATACAGTTTGTCATATCTTTACAGTGATAAGCTTGGAGAGAACAGGGATTTCACAGTAAATGGAGGTACGGTGAAAGTGCTTTATAAGGTTCACACTCCATATATCAATGTATTTAAAAACCCAAGTAATTTTGGATGATATCTTACATTTTAATGTATTAGTTAAAATATGGTTCATGGTCTAAAATTAAACAGCCTAGGGTGATCATATGGTAGAGAATAAAATATTCATCTCATTATAATTACAGAACTTAAATATAAAAGATTGAAACCTAGTAATGTTGCATTTTGAAAAAAAGATTGCATTGTAAATCTGGAGTGTCATGTGAGTAACATCCACTCTAGGATTTTAAAATATTATTTCCTAGCCTTAATAAATGCATTTTGTGTTGGATTCAACTTTTTCCTCAGTAAAACAAGCAAACTAACAGTGTCCTTTTGCTGATTGATGGCATCATGGTGCAGAGAATTTCCATATTAAAATGTACATTATAATTGACATATTTTTATATCGTGTACTAATTTGAAATACGGTGGGTTTGCAATAATACTATATAAGTAATGGAAGTAAATGCTTCCCACTGCTCCCTGCCAAACACATACACATAGCAGAAAACCCCCTTGAAGTCTACATGAGGAGGATGTGAAAAATAGCCTAGAGAAGAGTAATCAGAGGCAATGTAATGTCAGTTTTCAAACAGGCAAAAGGTTGCTACAAGAAGAGACATTCTGGGTCCATCCACTCTGTTATTCTAAATGTAGAGCTTTCAGAGGATATAAAAAATTCCATAACAGCAATCCACCTTCATTACGTAGTCCCTCACCTGTTTAGCGGACATCTTAGATACAGCAGTTCTAAATTATGGTGAGATTATATGGCTGGGAGCTATCATGGAACAAACATTGTTATGAGAGAACTAGAGAAGTTGCTTAACTTTAAATGAGGACAGCTCCCATTCTACTCGTGATTTACTTTTAACTGCAATGACATCGAGGTTTCCTGACTCAATAGCTTCTGAAACACAAGTTTCTGGCCTCTCTACGGCCATAACAAACCATAATAACATTGCAATATGATTTTAGATCGGAGAAAGGAGTATAGGAAGCCAGTTCAAATACCACTGGGCAGGTTCATCATAAGAGAACATATGGCTGTAGGCAGAAGATCAACAAATCAAAACATATGTAAACATAAACTTAATTCTGACTTCAAAAGTGCTTGTAAAGAAAGGTGTCCCTGCCCATGGCAGGAGGGTTGGAACTGGATGATCTTTAAGGTCCCTTCCAACGCAAACCATTCTATGATTCTATGAATACAGTCAGATAAGCTTAAAGAAACCTAAAGGCACCTACCACAAAACACCTCAGCATTTTGCTGCCTCTTTTCAAAGTTCCGAGGGGATGGTTTAAGCATCAGCTCTAGCAGACAAATGAAAATGGTGAGGGTTTTTTAGGCTTACGTCCCTTTATTGGTGTATGTCCCTTCCCTCATTAAATGACCCACCTCCATTTTATCTTTCCGTTATTGCAGACAGAAACTGTTCCCCTGGAGCACACCTGTCTAATTTTGTCAGATATGTCATATTTTGTTTATGATGCTCCTTTGAAACTTTTTTCATTATGAGATCAACTCCTTCAGTAATAGTGTGAGCTTCTGGGTCTGTTTCATACTCTGATTCCATTAGACAGGTGACACATACCTGTTTGGGAGGTCCAGATCAGTGCCCACTTTATTATGTGTTATCATTGTGATGGTCCTTCCTTTTACTTTGCACTATTGCTATTTCATGGTTATAGAACCCAGCAGTGCTAAAGAGCAGCAAACATATGGCCCTGTTAGGAAGAGGTCTCTACTTTAAAAGCATTTTGATTATAGTATAGACCAAGGATTTTCATGAGAAGGTCCAGGTCCATGCCTAAATTTAGGCATAATGAAATTTGTATGGATGGGAGGAGGGTAGAATGAGAACACAAAGATGGCAAGGACTCTTCAGATAATCTGTTCATTGAGCTACTGCATGCGACAAAAGTGCGTAGGTGGATTTTCTCCATTCTTCTCTGCAGAAGGTATTTTGTTAGCTATGTTTGTGCAATTCCTGTTAACTTCAGAATGGTTCTTATATACAAAGGTTGGATGACCAAATCTCTAGTCACTCATTCTTCCTTGCTATGTTATTTCATTTGTTATCATTTCCAAATGAATAGGAATGTTATATCTACTGAGCACTGAACCAATTTCAGTGCTGGTGAGAGTTATGAGTTCACTTTAGCTTCGTAATGACGAAGGAAAGTCTCTGCAGCAAAGTGAAGAATAAATTATTTTTAATGAAAGAAAATAATTGTTCTCCTTTTATGTAGGAAAATGAACACAATTATTTAGAAATACCTGCAATGTACAAAGTAATGATCCATGATATCCTCTCAAAGTAATTAATATAAGAGGGGCAATAATTTTGGAAAATCTTTTGATCATGTCTGCAGAAAACATGTACTGGTCATATACTACCTGCTTCCTTTTTTAATCTCATTTTATTAAATTTGTTCTTTTGTTAGAGCAAACTAAGGTTACTTCTACATCTCAAGTCAAGGTTGGGGGCATTTCAAGCTCCATTCAGCTGAAGAGATTTCTAGTCTTCTGATAAGATATCTTAGAAACATCTTTTCCAACCTTGAAGATGGAAATGTTCCTGTGGTGGGTTGAGCCTGGCTGGAGGCCAGGTGCCCACCAGAGCCGCTCTCTCACTCCCCTCATTCACTAAACAGGGGAGAAAAGGCATAACAAAATGCTTGTAGGTCGAGATAAGGACAGGGAGAGATCACTCACTAATTATCGTCACGAGCAAAACAGACCAAACTTAGAGAGGGAATTCATCTAATTTATTACTAGGCAAAACAGAGTAGAGGAATGAGAAAATAAAATCAACTCTTAAAACACTTGCCCCCACCCCTCCCATCTTCCCGGGCTCAACTTCACTCCCGGCTTCAACCTTCCCCCCCTCAGCGGCACAGGGGGACGGGGAATGGGGGTTACGGTCAGTTCATCTCACGGTGTTTCTGCCGCTTCTTCATCCTCAGGGGGAGGACTCCTCTCATCGTTCCCCTGCTCCAGCATGGAGTCCCTCTCACGGGGTGCAGACCTTCAGGAGCAAACTGCTCCAGCGTGGGGTCCCCCACAGGGTCACAAGTCCTGCCAGCAAACCTGCCCTGGCATGGGCTCCCCTCTTCACGGGTCCACCGGTCCGGCCTGGAACTTGCTCCAGCGTGGGCTTCCCACGGGCCGCAGCCTCCTTCAGGTGCCTCCACCTGCTCCGGCGTGGGGTCCTCCACGGGCTACAGGTGGAATCTCTACACCCCCTCATCCTTCCTCCATGGGCTGCAGGGGGACAGCCTGCTTCACCATGGCCTTCACCACGGGCTGCAGGGGGATCTCCGCTCCGGCGCCTGGAGCTCCTCCTCCCCCTCCATCTGCACTGACCTTGGTGTCTGCAGAGTTTCTTACATCTTCTCACTCCTCTCTCCGGCTGCAAAAGCTCTCTCTCTAAGTGTTTTTCTTCTTCTTAAATATGTTATCACAGAGGCGCTGATTGGCTTGGCCTTGGCCAGCGGCGGGCCCATCTTAGAGCCGGCTGGCATTGGCTCTATCAGACACAGGGGGAGCTTCTAGCAGCTTCTCACAGAAGCCACCCCTGTAGCCCCCCCGCTACCAAAACCTTGCCACGCAAACCCAACACAGTTCCATAGGAACATATGTAGGAACATATATGCATATATCCAATTTTGAACATTTACAATAGTTAAAATGAGTTGGTTTCAATTGGCACTGAGTATTAGGTTCTGGTTCTGCAAATCTATAATGTTATATTATACATACATTTAAATAAACCTGCAGAAAGTAATATATGTATATTTCTTTTTGTAAAAGTAGTGTAAACTGGACTTCTGAGTTGCCTTCTAATTTAAGGAGGAGGAGAAGGATTCCTTTTTGTTGTTTATTTTAGTATTTGATATTGGCTGTCAATCAGATTGTCATCAAATGTAGTCAAATATGATGGTCTTTCCTTGAGTCTTGTCAACAAAGCAGATGGCATTCTGCTCTTCATTGTTTCTCTAGCTTTCTGTTCAAAATGCTGTAAATTAGATGAAATTTAACATCTTCCTTTATCAAGACTGATTTTTCTGGTAATTAGATATTTGAAAAGCCTCCAGCAACTTTGACTCTTTTCTTCTTTTCCTCCTTGTGTAAATCAGCACAAATCAAATGGAAACCTGCACTTGTGTCACAGGCTGGCACTGAAGTTCCTAAGCTGTGCTTTTCTGATGTCATGAAGAACAGGAGAGTTTAAGGAAACCTTTCCCTCCTGCAGCAAATAAGAAGTCAGGCTTTTTTTTTTTTTTTTTCCTCTGGCAATGGATGGCTTGCTAGGTGAGGATAAGTGAAAGTGCGCTGACATGACTACCAGTTCACTTCATGCAACCCCTTTGAACTACTTGCATTTTTGGGAGTCAGGAATAAATATTAGTCGTGCACACCCCAGGTGACCGAGCAACTCTGTGCAATGGATTTCTGTAGCAGATGTGCATGTGCCAGGATTCCTGCTTCCCTGTTTTCTCCATAACAGTCGAGGTCAAATTTGATCTTGTCTTCAATTAAACACGTTCAGCTGTTAAAGACCTAAAAAATGGCAGGGGTCAGGGCTGCATCCAAAGCTATGGTTGCAGCAACAACAGCAAGAGGGAGAAGATTGCACAATCTCTGTTTATAAAGACAGTCCTTTGGCTTTTCCCCATCTGCATACCAAAGCAAGTAAACTGCTGTTAATCTTAACATCAGCGATCTGAACCGGAAATTAGACCTTGTCCATTATTTATGAGGATGGGTGGAAAGTAAATAACCTTTTTTAGCATTAAATTTCAAATTCAGAGAGAGATATGCTGGGTTTGGATGATATGACACAGAAAAATAAATCTTACTGCTCTTCCAATTTAACACATCAGATTCTAAAGGCATAAAAGTGGTTTTATTTCCCTTTGTTTACCTGCCTCTCTTGGTCTTAAGCATTAATGCATTTACTCTCTCTTGTTTTTTGCAAAAGACCAAAGTAAAACTTGGGTATACTATCAAGACGGAAGAAGGAAACTATAGGCCCTAGGCCTCCTTTCAATTACACCGATGTGAAGGAATAATTTAATTGAAATCAATGACATTTCCCTGGTGTGAGACCTGCTGACAGCTATAAGCCCTCTGCTAAGAATCTAGTAAAGTAAAAGATAGTTGATGGATTTGTTGTTCACTGTGTGCAGTGGCAGCACCTGCTTTTCCATCGCCAACATTTAGATATTAGGCGACAATAAAATCTGCTGCTCGTGCGGTTGCCATTGCAAATCTGGTGCTTTGATGTAAAGGAGAAAACAAAATGTGACAATAAAGTGGTTGTCTGCCATTGGCAAATTTTAAGGAGTTCTTATTTAACAAGAAGAGACATTCTTTCCCCACTCCTTCATGGTGTTTTTGGTTTCCCCCTGCCCCCAGTGTCACTTTTAAAGCCTTGTTTCCTGAGTGATGGTAGGAAGATTAATCCTTTTGCAAAGAAAAAAGGACAACTTCCCTTAACTGCGCTCCAGGCTGCTTTCCTTGTTGCCATCACTCTGCAACCACTCTGTATGAAATGATCCATATTTACAACCCAGAAAGATGACTTTTTGAATGTGTTGGAGGCTATTAACCCTAGAAAAATAAGATAGCATTTCCGTTTAACTACTACCCTGGAATCTTCTCACTTACGTGTTATGGATCATTGTCTGCACAGAGAAATCAAGCTTAAAAAAACATGAGAAAGGGCTGGATACACATGTTAAATGTAGAAGAAAAGAGCTTCCTGCCTACCTCAAAGTGTTTTCTGGGGGTGCTGATGTAAACTCAAAGTCCAGTTTTCTAAACAACGGTGATAGAGCACACTCCCAACTATGCCTCCAATTTTAATTTTCATAAGTAATCTGGCTTTCTCCCCACCCCCTCCCATATTTAATTTTGAACCGGTAGCTTTTTAGCTAGGTGTTTTCCCTTTTTGCTTTCCTCAGGGAAGCTACACTCATGAGTGTAGCCTGGAGTATTTTAGTTCCTTTTTACAAGATGTTGCCTGTAAGAGTATTTTATTATCAGGAAGATATTTTTCTACTCCATTGCATATTTTTCCCTATGCACTACTTCCATTACGGAAGAATTCATTAGCTGATTGACTCCTATCTCTTTCATCACAGAGCCTGGTAATGTTATCAGCTCTCAATCTAAATTCCAGTCCAACTCAATGTTGTATAGTTGTGAAAGAGCTGGCTAAGGCAATATCTGCACCGCAGGATAGCAAGATCAAGCAGGAGAAAATTGGGTCTTTGTTCACGAACTACAAATTCCTTATGTGCAGCACTACGTCCCTTCAAGAAAATAAGTTGGTAGCTTCTTCACGCACAGAGCGAGCCGTATCTTCTGGTAATGATCCAGACATTGATCCACTGACATTACTGGAGCTATTTGGATCAAAACCAATGAGGGACCTGACCCTGAAACCCTGCTTTTCTATGCTTTTTCTCATGGAGAGGCTTCCGGTCAGAATCCACTGGCAGCAGAGATGGTTTGTCATCACTGTTCAAAACGGAGGCATCTTTGTGAGAAGCACTTAACAGAGCAGGGCATACATGGGCTGCAGAGACCATCGATCCAGGCTTCAACACCCTTGCTGTGCACCTGCATCAGCTTAAACACAGCACAGTGCTGTATCATGCTGCTATATGGTTTTCAGAAGCCGACTGCTATCTCCACCAGGCATTAGAGCACGTGGAGCTACCAGCTGAGTTAGAGCTGTTGTGGGGAGTGGTGAAAATAAGAGTTATATGGCTGAGATATACTACGCTACTATCTAGTGTTTAACCGTGATGGAGGATTACATAACAAGGAGAGGTTTACATAATTTACATAACTTCTCAGAGGTTTGTTTAGGCAAACCGGATATAAAATTTCCCTAAAACATAAAATAATGGTGCTTTCATTAGTCCTTCTAAAAGCTGAGATCCCAAGGATAGGGAAAAAATCATGCAGATTTCTTATGACTGAGCTTTTTCTGCATCCTTTGCAGACTTCTGATCTCTAAAGACAACTAGGGTTGCCATACAGAAGAGATGATGAGGTTCAGTTGCTTTCCCATCGGAAAGGTTTGCTCGACTCTATTCTAGTGGTTTTTCGCTCCATGGCTTGGGGCTGCACACCAACAAAATCATTTAAGTCCCAGGAACGTAATCACCAAATTCATCTTTTATCCAGTCTTTCAGGATCAATAAACAATTTTCATTTGAAATGTTAGTAAATTCATAATTTTAGACTGGCTGCAAGGTTGCCAACTGCAACCTTTGGTAAGCACTTGGACTTCAAACCTATGTTGTCAGTGTCATTCCTTCTCCAGGTGTATGCAAGGTACTTAACTAGTTCCATCGGTTTAACAACAAAGACCAGGTTATGTGTGACTATCATAGATTTGCAGATGTTGACGCAGAGGATATTAGCTGAACTCTTGCTTATATTTACTGCTTTAGCAAATATATTCTGCTGTGGATTGGAAATGTCCTTCTCCTTTTCAGTTTCCTTTATTACAGCCAGAGCGGATGTAGCTGATTAACATAAAAGGCAGACTGCAGGATGTTAAAAGGTCTTGAAATAACATTTGGAGCCTCTATAAAATTATGTCATAACTATCACATATATGGTGCTATATATCCATTTTTTACAAAACTAGTGGATGTGTCATACTTTAAAAATTCTTTAGCTAAAAGTTTTGAAAATGAATACATATAATCGGACATTTACACTTGTATTCAGACACATAAGTAAAAGTACATAACTAAATACATAAATAAAGATACATGGCTTGGTATTCCTTTAGACTTACAGCTTACATGATGACTGGTGATTTTGTAAGTAACATTTCTTACACAGAGCACTTACAAGAAGGTGACCTTCCCCGGTATCTCTGGCAAGGTCCAATAGTGGATGCTTTAGAGAGAGTATTAAAAAATGACAAGCATATAGTGACGCTTCTATCGGTACATCCTTCCGACTTCTGTCAGTTTAACACATTAGGGGCACCTCTTGGGCTGGTGTTTGCATCTGTAATAATATTTGATAGCCATTTAAGGATTCTTCTTATATGAATTTATCTAGTCATTTTTTTTTGATCTCTTCATAAATGTGTTCTCCTGTGGCCATGAGTTCCACTGCTGAATTATTTATTGTGTTAAATAGTTCTTCTCTTTTGTTTCTTATTTAAGTCCCTAGCTTTAAAAATAGTAGTGTGGCAAGCTTGATCCCTCCTGGTCTCTAATTATTGCTTCAATATTTTAAGAATTATTTAAGAGTGCAATTTCCGCTTGGAAAAAAATATGATTCTCTTCTTTCTAGTAGCTCTTTAGTGCTACCTAGGCTAAACTTTCCTCTCATGTAGATACCCTCCACTAGCTGCCAGGAGGCAGACAATGACAGTACCATATGTCAGTTTGTAATGTTCCCAGGTGGTAGGTAAATGATTTCCAAACACAGGAACAGATTGGTGATGTTTTAGACTCCTTGCTCTCTAAGGAAAAACACTTCCCATATAGCTCACTGTTGTAAAAGCAAGTCAATTTCTTCAAATATTCTTCAAAAAGTTGTTTCTCAAAATGCTAAAATTAGGACACACCTGAACATTTCAGATAAATTAGACTAGAGAAATGAATCCTCAGTAGGAGAATGCATTGCAGAAGCTCATAGATCTCTTCCCTTTCTGTTATACTGTCATTCATGTTTTTTAAAATTTATGCTTCTGACAAACAGGAACCCTCTGATACCCATTAGAGATATGTAAGCAGCCTCTTTAAATGAGGGTAGTGTTTGCTGATGGTACACCAGGACTTTTGAAAGTTGGCAAGGATTACCAGACCAATCTGCACAGCAAATTTTAGTGCTAGGTAAGAAATATATTTGCTGCTGGCCTTAGGGTGCCAAACCTACTATTCCTCCTTAATGCGTCTCCTTCACATTTGTGCTACTATTTCAAACTGCTTGTTAAGGAAAAGATCATTATGGCACAAGTATGTCTGCAAATTTTAAACTATCTGTTCTTCCTGCTAGGGAAAAGGCACATTTGGGTAAGGCTGAACATAAACAGGATTCCCAAGTGGCAGGTCATGATTTTCATTTTCTTAAAAATGTCACAGCTGTCTAAAAACTAGATCTCTATCAATCTTACCAGGCTAAAAATGGAAGCTGACAGAATTCCTCCCCTCCCTATAGTGTATACATCACTGAAGATAGTCAACAAGTTTTTATTTTTGTTTTTTGGTTGTTTTTTTTAAATTCTGACTTTTTCAGAAAGAAATGGTAAAATAGAAATGTGCCAATTTTGATGAAAAAATATTTGGAGTTTTTTAGCTTCAGGATATGGGCTTCTGCGACAGGGCATGTGAGGAGAAGAAAGATCCCACAGCAGCTAATAGCCACTAACCAAGGCATTCGTTTGCGATAAGAACAGGCCTGGTTAAATCATCAGTATGTCGAATACAGAACAAGGACTAAAGCAAGCGCTGACATTTCCTATGAGTGCCTTACACTGACATGGTTGGCTTTTCCAGGACGGGGGACTCTCAGACTCTCCAGATTCAGTTACTGTGCTTTGTTGTAAGAACTCCACTGCTCTTGGCACCAGAGTAACGAACCCTTGTGACTGATGGTTAGATTTCTCTCTTCTTTAGAATATGGGAGACTCAAATTGCTCTTCAACTCAAGAAGGGCAGAACAGTGGAACCATGCCTCTCCCACGTAAGGTGTTGTTTGCCTTGACTTAAATAATCTGTGTTCAGCATGTATCTCATTTTTCCTGAGAAAATATTGGCAATTCTTTTTATAAAGAGAGCAGCCAAAGACTGAAATCTCAGAATTTTTCATGCATTCTGGTTTCCTGACCAGCTGTACAAAACTATTCATTAAAGGGCTTTCCTTCGTAGAGGCAATAGGTTCTAATTATATGGTACTTTTAAGAATGTGAGAAATACTGCAGTTTAATGAAGAACAAGACCTGAGCATTGTCCCTATAGTTACTGCTGCATCTAGATAGAAATATTTTACACCCCAAAAAAGGTTTCTAAATAATGCAATGAACATGTAAAAATATTTTCTGTTCGATATGGGATGATACTCATGACTTCAGCACTTCAGAGTAACTAATCCTTCCCCTGTTGCCTCTACTTCTTATCACATTGTCAATCGCATGGTCTTTCTTCTCTGAGTGCAATACACAGAGGTTTTTTTCTCCTTCTCTATCAATCTCTTTTAATCAAAATATGAAACCAATATGATTAGAGTCACATTTTCAATCCGTTGTATCAGTGGGTTACGATTGTTCAGCACAGATTCTGCTCCTGCCTCCATAACTTAAACTAATCCTTAGGGGAGACCCAGAATAAACTTGTGTCTTCAGTAAAATGCTGGTGATGTCTGCACAATGATACAACAAGGACTGAGAAATGAATGATACATAATCATCTGCCAAAACCAGCAGTTAGCATTGCTCAGAATTAACTGCTGACTGCTCAGATATTATAATTTTTACTGGCTACAGCAGTGGAGGTCACTGCATTTTTTTATTAGTGTCTGCACGACCATGAGATGAAAGAAGTATGATTTGTCATCTCTTCAGCAGAAGGATGTCTGTCCTGGTTTACAGCTAGTGTTTCTGTCCTGTGATATATTTTTGAGCTTTAAGGTGATCAGATTTCACTTAGCATGTAGACTAAGGGAAAGTTGGCAGCTTACAGGCAGTACATGAAACACTTGGCATCTACTGAAAAAGAAGTAAAAATTAATTCCTTTTTTTCTCTGCTAGTCTTCAGATGGAAAATTTATTTTTCAAAGTATTTCTGTGTAATAAAATTCTGAGATTTTATTTACTTGTTTATCTTTCTTATTTTACTTATAATGCATGTGGAACTTAGTCTGTTCAGATATTTAAAATAGAAAAGTAAATTAAATGAAATTTTATACCAGCCATGCACTGTGAGTTGGGCTGAGTTGAAAAATCTGAATCTAGTTTCTCACCCAACTCTCCTTATGAGTCAAAGAAATATGACAACACTGTAATCACGAATTCTGGAACAGCACACTCTGTAAATAAAAAGCAAGTACGGATATGGAGGGAAAATATCAAATTTAGTTTCAGAGTTTGGATCCGGTATTTTGGTTCAGGTCTGTGCTGGTTTTGTCTGGGATAGAGTTAATTTTCTTCACAGTAGCTGGTATGGGGCTGTGTTTTGGATTTGTGCTGAAAACAGTGTTGATAACCCAGGGATGTTTTCGTTACTGCTGAGCAGTGCTTACACAGAGCCAAGGCCTTTGCTGCTTCTCACCCCACCCCACCAGCGAGGAGGCTGGGGGTGCACAAGGAGTTGGGAGGGGACACAGCCGGGACAGCTGACCCCAACTGACCAAAGGGATATTCCATACCATGTGACATCACGCTCAGCAGATAAAGCTGGGGGAAGAAGAAGGAAGAGGGGGATGTTCAGAGTGATGGTGTTTGTCTTCCCAGGTCACCGTTACGTGTGATGGAGCCCTGCTTTCCTGGGGATGGCTGAACACCTGCCTGCCCATGGGAAGTGGGGAATGAATTCCTTGCTTTGCTTTGCTTGCATGCACAGCTTTTGCTTTACTTATTAAACTGTCTTTATCTCAGCCCACGAGTTTTCTCACTTTTACTCTTCTGATTCCCCAACTGTGAGGGAGGAGAGTGAGTGAGCGGCTGCGTGTTGCTCAGTTGCTGGCTGGGGTTAAACCATGACAAGGTCAAACTTCCTTTATCTCTCTCAACTTTCAATTCAGAAATGTAGGTATTGCATACCCTGTTGTTAGATTCTCAGAAATGAAGCAGTTCCCACTAGCTGCTTTCCATTTTTTCATGCTTTGCTTCCCATCATTTTTTTCAATAAATCTGCAATGCAAACTGAAATTTGATATTTAATGTAGGGATAAACTTGTCTATTGCTACTGAGATATTGAATTTAAAGCATGGGAAATTGTGCAGTTTCACTTCAGTGCATTTTGCCATTGATGGTATCTCTCAGTTTACTCCTTAAATATTGGTGGTTGCTGAAAGCTGGATCAGAACCTGAAGTCAGTTCTCATTTTTCACCCTTACTTAGGCAACGTTCTTTGGAAATCAATGTGATATAAACAAGCAGGAATTTAAGCAATACTTCATAATTAGGTCTGTTGGAAAAAGAAGCAGTGTGTGGTAGCGCTGAGCTGTTTTATCTTGTAGCTGGTCCTGGCAAAGCTTCTCCAAGGGATGACACATCTCTGTTAGTCTCATTCTCATGCAAAGCCAGTGGAAATGCTGTATCTTGGATAAAGCAGTGAAGATAAAGACAACAATAGAACTGTGAAATAAAGCAGTAGGCCAGGTGCTGAGAAAACAGTCTGGTTTTACTCTATTTGTAGATAAAGCTGTGACTGACTTTAATAATTTCACTTGTACTAGGAATTAACTAGGGCCTTAAGGTTTGACCAATACTGAATAATCACTCTAATAATCTACAATGTGCAACCTAGTTATACCGTGGAAAGGGCAGTAATAATTACAGGTTATAAATAACTTGGTAGACAAAACATGAAGACAGAGACCTCTCATTGTGTTTTCATATGAAATCACTACCTCTTGATCTTTTTTCTCTCTGATTTCTTATTGAAGAACAGATAGTAATCTCACATTAATATACTGCCTTTCACCTCAAAGCATATCAAAAAGGTATACACACATAGTAGCATGGGTGTATAATGTCTGTGAATGTGTCTTACATAAATATGAGGGCTTTTATTTAATAGAAAGTAGCAAGGAAATGGAGGCTTAGAGGATGAAGTAGAAAAAACCCTACCCAGATAACCATTTTAAATTTGTTGAGCATTTAAATCCTTAGAATATAATTATCCAGTTTGGACTGGTTCTGGGTCAGGGATTCCTGAACTTTTTCGGCCACGTAGCACTCAGCATTTCTGGTTTACCAATGCAAAGCCATCACCTTTGTGACAATATGGTGGCACAGATTGAGCACAGATCACTTACTGTGGCCTCCATGACACCAGAAGTAATGTCATCAAAACCATTGGGATTTTCAGTGATCTGCAAAGGCCAAAGGGACTAATTTTGTTTCATCATCTGGATGACAGTCATGCCCATCAGCATGATGATGAGGAACTGCATAGGCGCTTATGTGGTGCAGTGTCTGTTGCAGATCCTGTGGCTTTGGGCTGGAGCTCCCACTGTCAAGTATGGTGCTGGCCTGATCCTCCTGAGCTTGTGAAAACCAAGGCCATATGTCTGCCATAGGAGAGAAGGGTAGAGAATGAAGGAGCAGTAGTCTCTCCCTACAGCTGATATTGCTGTGAGGCAGTAGACAGTATTTAGGAACGACTTTGTCGTTCCTTACCTGCAACAAGCACTCTACAGGACAACCAAAGAAGAGGAGCATCAGATAGCTCAGAATGAATGGCCTCAGAGACACATGCAATGATGCTAATGGACAGAAAAAACAGCTGTTGTGTTCCTTGTGGTCAGAACAGAAGCAGCAATGCATGAATAAAACAATAAACACACCAGAATATAGAAACTATGTCATATGTATTAGGTTTCCTTCTTACTCTTCTTTCTATATTAGAAGTAAACAGAAAGGAGGAGGCTGTGTGGAAATAGCAAATGGAGAACTTTGCAAAGGTTGCCAACACATAGACTTAGTAATGGAAAATGGTATAGTTGAGCCTGAGGCAAAGGAGGAAGGCAGAGTATGAGTATGCTTGGGGAAGGAGGAAAGGAACACCTTTCAGGGTGTGCTCAGAGCCTTGCAGAAGTGATCTGAAAGCAACACTGATGTGCATGGAATGAAGGCAGGGAGTTTACAGTTTGATGAAGTCCATCCAAGCCTTTCTTCCTCCTCTGGACTTCAAAAAACCATCATGAGTTACTCTAATGAGTAACAGAGCTAGAAAGGTGAGCAGTAAATAGCATTTTCTATTGTCCTATCATGTAAATCATGCTTTACAAATCCTTTTAATCTTGCCTATGTCCACTGCATTATTGTGGGATGGTATAAGCCCTGCCAGTGTCTACCTTGGTTATAAAAAGCACTTCATTTTCTCAGATGAGGCCTTTCCTTTTGGCACAGACAGCAGCTGAGCCAGACTGGTTTCCCCAGGGCCCAGAGTAACTGTTATCTTTGAACTACTTTTTCCATTTTATAGTTTGGCCTGATCCTATGATCATAATAGCCAAGTTGTTTGTTGTTGTTTTTTCCATTAGCATCATCAGTGTCTCCCATTGTTCTATAACAGCATCAACCTGGGACTTACTTTGGAACCACCAGCTCAGTCGTCCAGCACCTCACCACAGTCTTTTGCGTACTAAATGTCTTCTTCCTTTGGTAAGACCTCTGCTTTAATCTGCATGGTAAACATGAGATTGAGATAGGACACACTCTGTCTCAGAATGACAAATACAAAAAAATCTTCACTGGCTTGTCATGTACCTGGACAAGAATTTCTTACTTTCACCAAGAAAAACCACTATCAAAAGCAGTGGGCTGTCAGTGGCGACAACTTCTCTGATGACTGTGAGGGTAAGGACTTATCAGCCAAATTTCTTGAATTTTATATAGCCAGTCTCAGAAATAGGGTGCATTTTTAGTTGAGAGTTAGTAAAAACATGTTTTAAATTATCTTACTCCTTGAATGATACAATATAGCATCGAGAGGTTCCTTCAGGCCAGAAGGATTTTGAAACAATTCATCAAGGTGAATTTGTAATAAGGAAACAAGAACTGGTGGCAGATGAGTGGGGGGGTAGGGACATTTTTATACATGAGGAACTAGATCCTAGTCAGGGGCACAAAATGTGGGGAAATGTCTGCAGAGAACATCTGTAGCACTTATTTTTATGATGTGTTCCCAAATACTCTACTTGTGTGATTTCATTCAGATGCGATAAGCAGCAATTAATTTTGCCTTTGCAGAGCTGTATGCCTCTCTGGGTTTTTTTTTTGCGTTATTCATTATTCAAAGTTTAGCCTTGTCATTTGTCTGCAGAACAAAGTTCAGATACCTCTGAATTTTCTCTTCAAAACTGTGAAAACCATTCTGAGAACAATAACCAGACAGTCTTCCTACCAGTCTTCCTATTGTCTTTTTCTAGCTGTGAGTACAGCACTTTTAGAGCAAGAGGTTGTGAAATAGGCCATAACTGAATTAGATGTCCATCTCCTGCCTCCCTAGTTATCTCTAATACTTTAGCAAGTGCTTGTTTCTTGTCTTGGTTTCTCCAATCTATCACTTTTCTTCTCCAGAAACAGCCTTGGATTTTGTCCTCTCTTCACAGGTCTTTTCCCAGACTAGTTTCTAAACATTTCCAACACTTGCCATTTATTTCTCCCCAGCTGTCACACCATACCATTAGATTCATGCAGTAAACATCTCAACAATGGAATAACCTGAGAGAATGTAAATCAGCACAGAGCAGCTCAAAATCTGTCAAGATCCCAATTTATGAAGCTCAGAGGTCTATAGATTTGGACCTCAATCACAGTCATCTCACAAAGAAATTTGCAGCCAGTTGTATGTACCAATACCTACTCTATAACAATCTTTGTGAGTAACTAAATCTATTGTTCAGTTTCAAGGAAATTCAGTGTTAACTCTTAATAATTTTTCTTACCTATTCCCACCTCCCCCCACCATTTCCTAGTTACAAACTGGAAATACCAATAAATAAATCCATTTGAAATGAACGCGCGAGGCACAAATTAGTACTCTGTGTGTATGTGTGTGTGTGTGTGTATGACAGACAAAGCTTTTGGAGAATGGTATTAAACCAGCTAACACAGTTGGGACCAACTATTAGGCTTCACATGTTTGTGCCTGGAAACTTGTCCATTTTTCCGAACTGTATCATTTGATCTAATAAAAGGATGTGCCTCTCCTACAGACCTTGCTTTAGCAGAACTATAACAATACTTTTTTTATGCATCATACTTTCCTCAACTCATGACTTGCTAGCAAAGCAAACTCATATGCAGTAATTAATCTGGCACTACAATCCTGTCAGCACAGGGAAAATTTGAATGACATGAAGGAGTGGATGTGAGACTGAACTCCGAAATATCCAAATGATTCACTGAAAACTAAATGAAGATTTAAGAATACACCTGTTCATCAACCTTGAGACAGCAGTGAATAAATGTGCTTCAGAAATGATCCAAAGAAACAACAAACCACAGCCCTCTATATCATTAGGACTGACAGGAATAAGAGCAGAAGAAAAAAATGCCGTGAATTGCTTGCTGCCTGTATCGGATTAACAAGTGAGTTATCCAAACAAAGGCGGAGAACATAAAGTGAACCGATACTTCCTTTTTATTCCTGATGGGGCAAAAACTACATGCTTCACTTATGCTGAGCACAACCTATTTATAACCACGCTCCAGCAGACTTAGTGGAAATTCTCCTGTAATCAGATGTTCATTGCAGCATCTGGCCTTCAATCAGGACCATGCCTTTCTGTTCTACAGTAGAGCAATGTGTGCAGTCAGGTACTGGCAATATGAATAAATGTGTCAGAATTGTCACCTTTATTTTTAGCAAAGAGGATAAAAATTAGGGATTTGAGCTATAGCAACCTCTTTTTATCTGAAATGTTTTGTGCAGTTGGAGCTCACTGTAGTTTCTCTCGCATTTTATAAAGGTTTATGTAAATTCAAAGTAGGATCGCGTAATTCTATACATTGAAATCCACTACTACTGCTTTCACGCTGGATAGCTAGCAAGTCGATAATAGTACTGTCTGTGCGGTAAATCATTCAAAATTTTTAACACAAGCAAGGACTCATATAACTGTCTTCCTTTTGAATACAAGATTCCTTGAAATTATTTTCCCTTCCAAAAACCGCCATTCTTCTTGTGAGATAACTCATTCCCATTTCTATTTAGTATTACTAATATTTTGGCCCAGATCTTTCAAAGATAATAGATAAACAGGCAGCATTCTCAGAAGCATGCAAGTAATAGAAACATTTAAATCCTGTCGGATGATTTCTGAGGAACAGTTTTTAAAGCAACATAAACAAGGCAGGCTGGGAGGGAAGAATTGTGTTTTAACAACCAGGATACAGAGGCTGACAAAGTTAAAATGAGAGAGAGAGAGAATTGAACTGCTTCTGGCTAGTAAAGCAAATGGTAACTCACCTCTATTTTTCTGTAAAACAAATGTATAAAGACTGCCTCACTTTATCAGCATGTTGCCATTATTTCCAGTGGCATATACTGTACATTGCATTAGGCAGAACCTTACAGTGAAACTCTGAGCCTCTAGAGTCCCTCATGCCCTCTTGCTGTACTACAACCTTCAAAATAAACCCTCATTCATATCAATGTTTGTAAATCTGTCCAGGTTTTGAACAAACTTTGGTCTGTTTTTCAGTTGTGTCTTCCCTCACATTATCCATTCAAACAAGAGTAACATGCGGAAAAATACAAGTGTACTCATTTATATTTTAGTAAACTTGGGCAGCTTTTTAAGTGGGAAGAAACAGAATCCTTCTTCTAGCACAAATCGTACCTCGTTGAACAGGAAATCCCTTCCGAGTCACCCCCTTGAATCATCCCAGTTGCTAAAAAGAGTGGTGGTAAGACCAGGAAACTTGGTATGACCTGTGTCTTATCTATTTACTTTTGTAATCAAGGTGTCTGAAGAAAATGGGTAAGCATTGTTTGCTAGAGGATACTCTAGGAATGCTTTCTTAGCTAGCTGCTTTTTTCATTGAAATTACCTATACACAAAGATTCACATCTTTAATATTTCACAAACATTTGTTGGTTTACGCAACAGTCTTGAAAATAAAATTTGATTTTAAGCAAAGTGCAAGGAAAACTAATTCTGCAAGAGGAAGCTGTCTGCTTCAAAGCCAGTACCAAACACATGGGTTTGGTCTTTTTCCAAGGGCATAATGTCCTTCCAGACAAAAAAGTCTAATATCTTATAAAACTTTTGGGAATTTGCATGTTCTGTAAGAATTATTTTTTACTCTTTCTGTACAACACTTAGCACTGTTGTTGGTCCCATCCATGACTGACTGGTGCAGCTCCATGCTATTTTTAGTATTTCCTTAGCCCTTCATTGCTCAGTTCTCTTTAGTTTTTTCACATTATCATAGAATCATAGAATGGTTTGGGTTGGAAGGCACCTCAGAGATCACCTAGTTCCAACCCCCCTGCCATGGGCAGGGACACCCTCCACTAGACCAGGTTGCCCAAAGCCTCATCCAACCTGGTCTTAAACACTTCCAGGGATGGGGCATCCACAGCCTCGCTGGGCAACCTGTTCCAGTGCCTCACCACCCTCACAGGGAAGAATTTCTTTCTAACATCTAATCTAAATCGACCCTCCTTCAGCTTGAACCCATTACCCCTTGTCCTGTCACTACACTCCCTGATAAACAGTCCCTCCCCATCTTTCCTGTAGGCCCCCTTCAGATACTGGTAAGCCCTGACTATTTGTATGTCTGCTGTAAAGGTATTAACCAAGGCTGTTTGTGTCATGGAAACAGATATGACTTCAAAATGAGATGCAAGCTTTAAAGTGGGCTGTTTCCCTCTGTGATTTATATTCCTTTTATTTCCCCTGCCCTTAAGTCACAAAGTTGGCCAATTACAATTACACTCCAAAGGAAACTGTCCCTAACAGGTTTTGATCTAATGCCAAAGACCTCTCAGTTTTCATTTAATTTCCCCTTGTATTCAGGGCCATTAGCTATTTATAACCAGGTCATTATTTTTAGTCATTCTACAGAACAAGATAGGAGGAAAGCAACAGGTAAAGAGAAGCTAACACCACTTTTGAAACTAACAGAAAAAATATTGTTTAGAAAGCAAAATTCTGACTTGTGTCTGAAATAAAAGTTCCTGATCCTTGGAGTTAACAGCAGGGCTTATATTGATGTCAGCTGGACAGTACCAGTGCCAAAGGTCTTGTCATGCCAATGCAGATATGGAGCATGCTGCTCAACAGGTTAGAGGGTTTGGAGGGATAGCCCTACTATTAACAGCATGGCTTTCTAGCCCGTGCTATATAGCATAATTAACCATAGTGACTACTGAGATGTCTTAGGGCAACCACCCAGAGCAGGAGCAAACTTGCTTACAGTACAGCAAGAAGGTGTCTTTCTCACTGTTATAGTCTCCCACTTCAGTAATGGATCCATGCAGAAGAAGGAAAGATTTCGATTTTTTTTTAACCAAAATGAAATCAAGTCTCAAAATCAAATCTCATTTTTAACTTTCCCAACTAATGAGTTCATAGAATTGTGCTCCAAGCCTTTTTTATAGTTAACTGAAACTCTGGTCTGAACTTCGGCACAAATTTTACTGGCAGATCCAGTGGAATTTGTTCTGGCATTTACCTTGGGTAACAAGGTGTCTTGGTTTCAGCTGGGATAGTTAAATTTTCTTCCTAGCAGCTGGTATAGTGCTGTGTTTTGGATTTAGGAAGGGAATAACGTTGATAACAGACTGATACTTTAGTTGCTGCGCAGCAGTGAAGGACTTTTCAGCCTCTCATACTGCCCTGCCAAACAGAAGGCGGGGGGACACAGCCAGGACAGCTGACCCAAACTGGCCAAAGGAATATTCCATATCCTATGATGTCACGCTCCGTATATAACTGGGAGAGTTGGCTAGGAGGTGGCTCGGGAACTAGCTGAGCATTGGCTTTGGGTAGTGAGAAACTGTGCTGTGCATCACTTGTTTTGTATATTCTTTATCATTATTATGATTAGTATTATTATCATCATAATTCTCTTCCTCTTCTGTCCTATTAAACTGTTTTTATCTCAACCCACAAGTTTTATCTTTTTCTTTTTTATTCTCTTCCCCATCCTACTGGGGAGGGTGGGAGTGAGCGAATTGCTGTGTGTGCTTGTTTTAGCTGACTGCCAGGTTGAACCACAACACAGGGCAAAATGCTTTTCAGGAGCTAGAAATATACACTTCTGTAAGTATATGTTCTACATGAATATCTAGCATGGTTATAAAGCGTGCAAAGGTATGAGAGAGCCAGTAGCAACAATGGAAGTAGAAAAATACTGGTAGATAAGCATTATGTAAAGCATGACTGTGCCTTTAAATTTAATTTCTTTATTTTTTATAATTTCTGGTGGTGTTCAGAAAGACATTTGACAAAGCTTGTCTCTCTAGACTAAATTTTCTTTTGCCTAGGTGTATTCTGTTCCCCGTGTACTCTTTCTTCCCTTGGCTAGGAGAGATAGGAAATAAAAATCTGGAAGAAACAGGAGAATAAGTTCTAGTTTGTATTAATAGCAATGGAGTCAGAGCTGACTTTAATATAGGTAATGTGAGAACATAGATTTTTCCTGACAGCCAGACAGAGAAGCTTTCATGAGAAGGATTTTGTGAAAAACCTGTAGTGAGTAATGAAAATATATGTATGTACATATATGTATGTGCATACAGCTGACAAAGAAAAATGGGTTGCTTCACTCCTTACTTTAAGAAATGGAGAATTGCAACTTTCCATTAGGTACAGCATTTCTTGGAGGAGATGAATAAACAAGTGCCTAGCAAGCCATCGGTGAAGGCTGAATAGGGCTGAGATGAGGCAGGTGCCACACTGAATGGCATTATAAATCAAAAGGCATCGAATAAACAAAATCGCTGGTTGGAAGAAGTTGATTATGGGTTGGATAAAGTTTGACTTTTGTCTGTGATGAGGCTGAGGAGACCCATTGGAGGCTGGAAGGGTAGAAGAAGAAGGGGTTTAGAGATTTCTTATTGAAGAAGTAATGGAGGATGAACTCCAAAGATTTAGCTGTCTGACATGGAGGTACTAAATAATTAAAGCTGGCAGTTGATTAGGTTGAGAATGGTTACATCAAAGCTGAAATGTGGTCAATGTCTCCTAAAATAAATTCAGAAAGAGAAGGGGAAATTTAAACTTTTGAATACAAACATGTGTTGCATCAGTGCTAAAATTCCACAGACAGATTATATTAGTTGGTCTTTTACAAATGTCCTTTGTTTTCTGTTCATTTCGTCATTCTTTCCTTCAATCCTTCCAGCATTAACTGCAGTAGGAAAAAACTACTCATGTTCCTCCTTTAAGACAAAGCAAATTGAAAAAAGAACAGCACTAACACATATACATTCTTTTCAACTGAATACGATGTTGCATTTACTTTTTCCTTAATTAATTTTATTTTTGAATGGCAGCTTAGGAAAAATAAATTATATACTGAGGTACTACTCAGACAAGTGCAAAATTCAGGAAACCATTAACTGTGTGAATCTGTTAAAATTTTGCCTGCTCCATTACATGCACATGACTTAAGTTGAAGCTCAGCATATTTAAAAACTCGGACATAATTGTGCAGTCCTGAGGGACTGAGGCTTAATAACTACTCATACTTCTTCCCACTTTGTTATTACTAGATTATTGCTTTCTTATTCCGCTATCTTAACTTGTATGACTTGACTGTTCAAATAGAAACTCATTGACTTGAAAATGAACCACATTCAGTTGGCTCTAAAACTTTTGCCTCGGAGAATAATTTTTAATAATGTAAACTTCATGAAACCAGAGACATTTGCATAGGAAGAGAAAAGAATGAGGCAAGTATTTCCACTTTGTCTTCAAGAGAACAAGGGGTATGTAGGGACATTGTATTTTTTGTTTCTGCGCCTGCAGTTCTTGACCAAATGCTTTAACATTTCTGAAGTCCTTATTCAAGCAAAATGATTAACTTCAAAGTCTCAGAATATGGCCACGGGCGTGTAAAACCATTAGGATCATCTTGGTTGATGTGTTGTGGGACTGTGAATTGCTAGAGGGTGGTTAATAACAAGGTTGAATTTAGCATTCGAAACAGAACCAGACAAATAGATTGGAAACCTCCATTTTCCATGTGCAGCGAGGAAGGTACAGGATAGACGGGACCACTGTAAACTCTTAAAAGGTCTAAGAAAAATCCCTTGCTTTTGAGCTGAGAAGCTTGCCTCTAATGCCGAAAAAATACTTGACTCAGGCACACCGATGAAAGAGGACACAGATGCTACTTTGGAACTGAGCTGTGAATCACAACATTTATTTACTGCTGCATGTGTGCACACACACATGGACATAATTTGTTGTCTGTCCTGCGAATTCAAGGCATGGCATGACACCCCTAATGAGGGAGTCCAAAGTCACACTTGGGTTGGTTGTTTCAAGAGAAGTCCTGCTCCTGTCAGTCCAAGTTCAGCATCCACCAGCCTGACTCCTACACTGCTGCCACAAGGTTGAGTGAATCATTACTCCAAATTTCACAGCCTGAATACATCGATTTTCTTTCCAAGGATCGTCTGTTGCCATCCCAACTCCCGGGATTCTGTTCATCTCAGAGCGTGACCAATATTTAGCCAAACACCTTGAAGTGCGACACATTCTAAACAAAATCACCCACATTTAGGACCTCCCTTTTTACTGGACATGAATAAGAAGCCAAAACATTTGCCGATCCATCCTTTCCAGGAAAATCCCTGCACGACTCTCACAAATATCAGCAACTGTACTAGATGCACTGAGTAGCTTGTACTTACTTTAAAATCAAGACAAGGTGGATGGCACGCTTGCTTTCCGTATTGTATCTTCAGAGGTGATGGAGCTTGCCAACGGGCTAAAGACCTGCTTATCTGCATCTGCAAACCTGTCACCCTGCGGCTGCAGCTGGCTGACGGCGGGAGGGTCGTTAGGGGTCCCTGAGGGGTGCCCTGACAATGCATCACCTGAGCCCAGCGCTCTCCCCAACACGAAACCAGGGAATGGCGCTCTCTGAGACTCGTTTCTCTGATCATAATGCTGTGTCTGGCAATTAATGTCAAAGTTAATTAATATAGCTAATTCATACACATTAGGAGATAGATAAATATCCACTAGAAATGCAGCTGTTTTCACCATCCTCTTTTATTAATGTTACCAAACAAAGATCAGCTGCCAATGTCTTCCAGTTGTTACTGATCTGGGATGATATATAAAATGTAAACTGGGGCTTAAAACTTCTATAGTTTTTCCTTTACCACCCCCCTCTCCTTGCCACTCCGTCCATTTTCACTTTGACAAATGCTGTGTACCGATGCCAGCGTGCCCTGCCATTAACAGCTCCTGCCTTCTGTAATATTAACCACCTCAGACAGCATAATTTGCACAGTGCTTAAGAGGGTTTTGTTTGGTTGGTTTATTGACATGTAATAGAAATAGATAAATAAAATCTGGCGTTGACTGATCAGAAGCTTCTTGCACAAAACACAGCACAAAAATACAGTGCAGTCTGGATTGCCTCCAAATTGAATTACCGTGTTTCAGAACTGATGAGGCAAATCTAGGATTTGATGGAGATTTGTATTGCAGAGCTATGGGCAAGTCTTTCCAGAAGTTTGGAAGCATCAAGGGAAAAAGTCAAACACCTGAACTCGCAGGAAATTGATGGGCAGAGGTTGTTCAGGAGGTTGGCTCTGTAAAAATGGCTGAGACCCTTTTGCAAGCTGGGATGAAAGCAGCAAATAGTAGGCAAAAGGAGGATGGCAAGTGGATGGAAAACCAAGTGGGGGGTTTTTCCCCCTGGAAGATACTAAAAGAAAGGAAAAGCGCTCTCTCTGAAAATGATCTTTTTTCCTATGTAGTAAACAAAAATCTAACACTCTGTGGACAAAAACAATCAAAAGAAATCAATATACTATAATGGAATTCATGTGCCAGGTTTCAGGTGTTTCAGTGCAACACATATTTTTACTTTTTTTTTTTTCCAAAGAAAACAGCCATATTCTATTTGTTTTGTCAACACACCACATTTCTTTTTAATAATAAATAAGAGGCAGATACCTTTGCCATATTTTATATTTGGCTGAAATACTTCCACACTTCTATTGCAAGTCATATTTAGAAAAAAGACCTTCTTTTTCTTTTCCTTGCAAAAGTGAGGAAAAATACTGTTGGCAGGACATGGAGGCTGTTGTGGAACCCTTCTGGAAAGCTGCTTGGACCGGAGGATTTCCAAGAGTCACAGCAGCAGACAAGTTAATGCACTAGTGAATCAGAATCCTACAGTATGTTTTGCGATCAAATGCACTTAAAAATCTCTACAAAATGCTTTTACATGGCTGAATTAATAGCCCTTGAAAAAGACCTATTATACTGTTTTCTTAATGTGATTGTTCAAATAGTTTCATCCAGCTGTAAAGAAGAGATCCAGGCTCTAACTGGTTACATTTTCATAAAAACAGAAACATAGTGCCATGACAGCATGAAGATAATTTTCTTAATTGGATCAGGGACAGTGCAAACAATTTTTATCAGACATCTGGTTTTAAAGTCTCACTTCCTAGACTTGTAAGTTATGTGACGATTAATTTTCATTGCAAAGCAGTCTCAGCCTTTGAGGATGGAAACGCACGAGTTTTTGTTTCCTTCTCTCCCTGAGATGCACAGTTCAGAAGAAGACAAATAACATAGCTTATTTTAGTTTCCTTAATTTGGAGAAATATAATACTGAATTAATCCAATCCCTTGCTAGTTTGGAACCTGATTGTAGATTTGCAGATTTTTACATTTAGGAATAAGACTTGCACTCTCTTTTCAGGGGAACTTTTAGTTTAATAAAACCTTTTGCAACTTATTGAAAATCTCCGATGTTCACTGTATGTTTCATTTCTGCTTCTGAAAAGTTCTTTTGTAAATAAATGCATCCAACCAAAAATTGCTGTGTGCTACTCTAAATCTGGACAGAACAACTCCAAAGGAAAATAAAGAGGTAATTTAGGAGGAAAAAGCAGGAAAAATTTTACTTTACCTGTGTTTACATGACAGATGGTGAGCAGAATCCTGGGTAATCTGTGAGTCCTTGTGAGTGAAATCAATTAAGTTTAGAAAAGCTATTTATTGCCAGGGAGATTAAAAAGTAATTAGCAATTATAAAGAAATCTGCGAGGGTCCTAATTATAATGAAGCAATGAGTTTAGTTTCTGGACAGGAGGGAGGTTCTAAATACAAGGGAAGTTCGTATCTTCTCTCTTGTTTATTAAGAAAATAGCAAGCCCTATCTTTTTGCTGTTATGATGATGATCTCTGGAAAGGCCTCCTGGATTTTTACCACAATGCTGACACAATAACAACAGCCCTAATACCAGTTTATTAAAACCCACCTGCAGGATTAAGTACTTAGTCAAGAACATTTAGCAACAGATAGGAAAAGAATTGAAGATCTTGCTACTGTTGTGTCTCATATTCTTTCACAGTTAATCAAAACTTTTCCTGCAGTTGCTTTTAGTTTTGTTTAGTCATTTATTTGTACCATTACATGTTTTTTATCTCTCTTTCCAAGAGCTGGACATAAGGTACTTCTGAGAATAATTTAATTGACACCACTAAGTTTCCACAAGGTGTACATCTGGCTCCCAGAGAATGACTCAAAACTAAATTCCACCTATTTGAGCCACATAATATTTTGATAGTTGGTATATTTTCTTACTGCAAGAAGGAGAGCTTCCCTGGTGGAGGACGGCTAGATGATACACAGACGCCCAAGCAGCTGTTTTGGGGTGCAAGGTGAAGTGGAAGCTCTGCAAAGATGCTCCAAAGCAGTTCCCAGTGCAAAGCAATTCACCAAGTGATCGCCAGGGATCTTTGGCTGCTGGAAAGCACGTATGAAACCCCAGCATCAAAGCGGTCATGGAACATTTCTGTCAACCATACAGACATAAACTGTGGAAACACCTAAGAGGAAGGAAAAGGCAGCAACAACAAAACCCTAGAGTTTATGGGACATGTGAAGATGTGTGGCCTGTTGAAGAGGCTTAGGCATGCCATGAGGGGAGGTCTTCTCAGTCACTTGCTGTCCCGAGTGCCCGAGTTTCTTTCCTGGTGTGCCACTGTTGTTATTCCTGACTCCGACAGACACGAGGTAAAATGGAAATTTAAGCCTCCACTGTTTCGGTGTGATGTGGTGACCCTTCAGGAAGACAGCTCCAGCCAGTAGTGATTGCTCAAACAGCAGTAGGATTTCTTTATGGCTGAGGGCTTCTTTAAACTAGATTTCTTTGTTGACATTTTGTAAGAAATGCTTTTCTCCATGTTAACTACTCTCAGATGGCTGTGCTGAACAAAATATCCCTATTTTTACTTTCAATTACCAGTGATCATTCTCAGGAATGTGTTTCATTAAGATATGGGTGAGGTATGCATATATCCTCAACACCTCTGGTTTTGAATAGTCTCTTCAGCAGATTTATATGAAAAAATCCATATTTTGAAGCTTGATATGTAATATTTAGAGGACAGAACTAAAATAATTGTGAAAAGCATTGGAACTTTTATATCCTAGTTTACTCCTTTCAATGGTATACTCCATGCTCTTCAGCAGAATACCTAAGCAGCTGCAGTCTTACCCAAAGAGCAGCACTCTCAAAGGCTTTTGTATTCCTCTGTAAGGCTTAAGGTTTTTTCTTCCCTCTCTGAGAATTTGTAAAGCTTTGGTAATGTTTTTATTTTGTTGACGATTTTGTATTTTTAATATATCGCTTCTTTTCCATCTTTAAGATATTATTTGCTTAATTAAATGCTTAGAGGCATCTGGTATGTTCACACAAACAGCACAAAACCAGCTTTCCCCTATTAACAGCTACCTTTTTGATTAATATGCATCAAAACGAAATCTGTGAATGCTTTCCTCAAGCGATTCAATATGTAAGCATGTCCTATGTGTAAATGACTTTGGCATTCAATCTGATCATCTTTTGGTTCTTCTGTCCTTCCCTTTCTCTTCTTTACAAATTCTGGGTGGTACAAGATGATTGTGAGAGACAGAAAAGGATAAAAAATCCCCAGATATGAAGTTTAAGATTTTTGAAGTTTGTAGGCTTAATGTTAGACTTCCAGGACCATGTATAGAGATTTAAGTAAATGTTGCTCAGTTTTAGAGCTGCTAGTTCATCGCTTCTATGATTGTCAGTGGAGCAGCTGAATGTTCAAGATGCCTGAAAAGCAGACTGCTTTAATTAAATATTTTCACCATAGATTCAGGGACCCATTGCTAAGCATAAGTGTAAATACTACTAAGACAGTAGTAAACGAACACGCCACTGCCTGCTGTTATCTGAACTCCCCATTAAAATTAGTCTCGTGAATGCAAAATGAGAAGCATTATTTTTAAAACTTTCTAAACTGGCTTAGGCCAATGTTGTGGTCCTGAATGAATGAAAGTCCAATATTTTCCATATTTTTCCCAGTATTTTTACTGTTACTCTTATCAAATCTTCGTGAGGTCTTTCCCTCTTTCATACTACCTTATCCTTCTTAGCACATGAATAATTTCATGACTTTGTAAAGACCTAGAGATGAATTAAATTTGAGATGAAAGGAAAAGAGATTAACAGTGAAAAGGAAAAAGCTTTCTCCTTTAAAAAAGTGACTCTAATACCACAAATTCACTGCCAGTGCTTTTCCGAGAAATATTTATGATCACAGATGTTTATAAGCCAGGACATTTTTGTAAAAAACCCCTATGTGTTTAAGGGACAGTTTTATGCATGTAAGGAACATATCCTTAGCAACTTGTCACCAGGTTTTATTTTTAGAACAGTGCCACAATATTTTAGTATAATTTATTAAAAACTTAATAGGCTGTTAGCTCTCAAGTTGTAAACGAAGCATGTAGGAGGAGAGGGATTACTACTGTATAGCTCCTGCAACAGGGAATAATTATAGTCCTTCTAGAATAAGAAGGGGGTGGAAAAATACTGTGTAATAAGTTCTGTATACTTTTTCCTTCCAGCGACAGACTGATTCAGTTTTAAAAATTGCATATTTATAAGCCGCTGCTGGATGTTTGTTACCCACCATGCGACTGGTCTACAGAGAGAAGGAAAGGTTACAGTCACAGAGGGCTCACCTGCGGCTCCTCATGGCTGGAGCTCTGAGAGTTGGCAATAGAATCACTCCTGCGTTGTCCAAGAGAGCGGCCCCCCTGGGGCACATTTTCAAAAGGACACCAAAAAGTTTTGAATTAATTAGTTTGCTGGCTCCAGTTCTGTAAATTTGGTTGTTTGTTTATATCGTACCTACTATTCCTAGCTGAAATTGGGAACTTTTTTTGAGTCTGTGTGCTGTTTTAAAAGACTGCGTCTATCGCAGGGAGCTTGGAGTCAAGTTGGCCAAAGACAGGAGAGAAAAAGAAGAGCTTGAGAAATGACCTGGTGTGTCAGAAAAATGTGCTAGTTTGGTGGCAGGCTCAGGAAGAGAAACCCAGTTTCCCCTGGCTCCTGCATGAATGTCTTATTCACACTGGATCAGCGTCGCTTGTGCACCTCATCCAGACCCTTTGAAGCTGATGGAGATCTATCAGGCTTCAGTTCTCTTGAGTGCTAAGGAGTATTTGAAGGACAAAGAATTCATCCCACCTGTTCATCCTACTTTACAACTTCCATCCATTTACAAAGAAAAATTTTACTACTTATCTAAACCAGTTCAATTTGGATTCTCTATGCACTGAAAATTGCCATTTATTTTGGTTTGGAACTCCTTTTTTTATTTTTCAGTAGGTACAAGGATGAATAATGTCTTGTGCTTTGACAAATCCCGTGATGATTTTGAAAATTTCTTATAACTATAGTTATAACATCAAAATGAATTTTGTTCCAGTGAGGAAGAAATTTCAATCCTTCTCATTTGTTCATTATAATTACTTATGAATTATAGTGCCTCAAAGGAGCCGAGCTTGCTGGCTTTTGACCAGAGATAAGCTATAACCTCTCTTTAAATTGTAGATCTCTGAAGAGGCTGAACCTTAGTCTTCTTCAGAAAACATGTTTTAACCTGTGAATAACTAATGCTGGCTAGTAAAAAACAAACTACTAAACTGCCTTAAAGTGGTTAACCTCAGGTCTGTTAAACATAGACAAGTCATTTCTCTGAAAAAAGATTTTCATATGTGGTCTATGTGAACCATAGGATAATGTTTTCTCAGCAGCTGAGATTTCTTCCTGAATTGCACTAAGCAACTATAGAAGAAAAAGCTTTACAGAACGAAATTTTTTTAGAAGGTTATCAGAGTTGATGGACATTCTGCCAAACAAATCCCCTCTGTGTGGAGCGTAGGAGTGCTTTTTAACTTCAGACTGTTACCTTATTTTGTATAGGGCAGTAGGAAGATTAGGCAAACTGATGCTCTTTTTGTACTTTGAATCTGGACTGAGGTTTAATTTCTAGTACAAAGAAACCTGTTATTCTTGAGCTAAGAACAGTTGCTCCATTTCCAATACCACCTCTGCATCAGGCCTACTCTGTCAGACAAGGATATAGAATCATAGAATCATAGAATCATTTAGGCTGGAAATGACCTTTAAGATCATTGAGTCCAACTGTTCACCTAGCACTGCCAAGTCCACCACTAAACCATGTCCCGAAGCACCACATCTACAGGTCTTTTCAATACCTCCAGGGATGGTGACTCAACCACTCCCCTGGGCAGCCTCTTCCAGTGCTTGACAACACTTTTGGTGGAGTTCCTAACATCCAATCTAAACCTCCCCTGGCACAACTGGAGGCCATTTCCTCTTGTCTTGTCACTTGTTACTTGGGAGAAGAGACTGACACCCACCTGGCTACAACCTCCTTTCAGGTAGTTGTAGAGAGTG
This sequence comes from Grus americana, assembly GCF_028858705.1. Lineage (NCBI taxonomy): Eukaryota > Metazoa > Chordata > Aves > Gruiformes > Gruidae > Grus > Grus americana. The sequence goes on along the minus strand of NC_072853.1, from coordinate 121,573,767 downwards.
AGAAGGTCTCCCCTCAGCCTCCTTTCCTCCAGGCTAAACGACCCCAGTTCCCTCAGCCGCTCCTCACAGGACTTGTGCTCTAGACCCTTCACCAGCTTCGTTGCCCTTCTTTGGACATACCCCAGCACCTCAATGTCTTGCAGTGAGGGGCCAAAGCCCTGTGTTATCCACCTCCAGTGATATTCCTGCTACTATGAACTTCATTGCTAGCAAAGGTACAGCAAGTGCATAAAACCTGGGAAAAGGAACTTCTAAAGGGTTTGTGACAAGCAAAGCTTCCTCAGGAAGGACATGCTTGATCCCACTGATTGCTAGAAAGCACTGCCTATTGCAAAGCTGAACTGGGCATTTACAGCCAGGATTTTCACAGTCCTTAGTTGGACACTTAATGCAGACGGAAAGATTTATTTTACATATGCAGACCATTTGTTGCCAAACATTGGAGCACTCTCTCCTCCTCTACAGCTCTAAAGGCTATAGTCAATGACTATGTCATGGAATCTACAAGCTGGTGATCAGTGTACTTGGTTTGGGCGTTATAAACTGGAGTATCCACAAACTGCAGACATAATTGAGGATGCTGATCTGAGAAATTGTCCTTATATCTATTTGCTCATCATATAGGAGGGTGCGAGTCTTACGCTTCCTAGTCAGTAATGGGTTACTCCATTATTACAGCTCAATTAGCACATTTAGCCTAATTATTTCGTATTTGTACTCTGATTTGAAAACATAACCGACTACAGATGTTGTTAGTTGTTGTGTGTAACGTGGACTCAGCCATTCATTTTGGTATTAGTATGCAGCAACTCGAAGGATATATTGGGCACAAGAAGAAAAAAGAAAGGAAAGCTGTAAAAACAAGGCAATCGTTGATGCTCTTGCACTGACAAAGGAAAGTCTTATCAAGTAATCCATAGTTTCAGTGTCGGTAATATTTTACCAGCAGCGACTCTTTCTTGAATCAGAATGAAGACCTCATAGATTGCAAACCCTCTGGAATGAAATGCTGAGCGACCAGACAGCTGGATCCAACTCATTGCTATGACCTACCACGGATGTCTGAAGCTATGTGTGTGTCGCTTCACACTCTTACATCCTGGATTCCTGACACACTCAACGTTTCCACTGAAGTAATAGAAAATAACAAGTAAGATAGCCTACGCTGGCAGAAGGTAGATGTAGCAGGTTCGTGTTGGCTGTTAATAATTATGTGGAAATAGAAAACCCAGGCCAAAAAGGTAAGTAAAAAAGGTAGGATTTTTCCCTCTATCGGTGGATGTAGAAAAATACAAACCAATAATGATGATGGTTAATGAGGGAAGAGGAATGAAGGCTTAAAATTCTAAGCAAGCAGTAGTGCGTAGGGTAAGGCATTAAACTGGAAGGGATCTGGCTTGGGAGCCGACGCTATTTCTGGATCTGCACTTCTGAGGCTCGGTTATTCTTGGAGTAGTCACACCAATGACCCTAGAAACCTTCCCTTGCCTACAGGATAAATCCTAATTCAGTGGTGGCAAATTTCATCTGGGGGTCTCTTCCAGCTGCGTTCAAAACTGCAAGAGTTGCCCTGAGAGCAACCGGCCCCGGTGTAAGCAAGGGAGGTAAAACACTGACAGAATTTCAAACAACCCACTGCTTGTAGCAGAAGGGACTACACGGAGCAAACCGCTGTAGCGGCTACCTGTAATTTCATTTTAATGCCGCGTTCTTGTCAACAGCTTTTGTTGTACATTTAACCTTTCCAGCCTGCCCCCTCCCTAAATACCGGCTTTCCCCTTTCAGCGCAATTACCGCTAATCCAATACAGCCCTTGTAAAACCCTGCCCCTAATCTCCCTCCCAGCCGCTCCCCGCTGCCGCAACAGCGGCTCCTCATTTACATTCGCCGCCCGCTCCTCTCCCGCCGCTGCTCCGCGCCCCCCGCGGCGGGGCTGCTGCTGCCGCCTCTTCCCACCTCCTTTCCCCCCCCCCCCGCCCCCAAACCCCCGCCGCAGCCGGGGACCCCTCCCGGGGAGGCCGGGCCGGCGGGAGCCCCGCCCGCGCCGCCGGGGGAGCATCAGCGTGCGGCGGTGCGTGCCCGCCAGCAGCGCCGCTGGCTCCGCAGCGCAGGGGGAGCCGCCACCGCCGGAGGTAAGCAGGGGCAGCCGCCGGTTCCTTCTTCCCGGGGCTCCTCCGCCGGCCGGGGCGGATGCTGCGGGGTTGGGTTCGGTAGTACAAGCTCTGGAGTAAGGGATGAGGCGGGGGAGGATGGGGCTCCGCTTCTGAGATGGGTTTGCTTATCGGTTTTCTTCTTGTTTTATGCAATGTGATCTGAAGTGACAACTGCCTAGTGGTTTGCGGTGATAGTTTAAAAAGCATTGCGTTGTAACTGACCTCCGGTATCTTCGTGGGCTAGGTTATATGTGAATAAGCAGTTTCAGGGGTAGGCACGTAGTGAAAATCGCGTATGGATTATTTCCGCTCTTTTTGAATGGGTGGGAGCTGCGAGGGAAGGTGACATTAACATCTATCGTTGCATGAAAAGCATCGTATCTCTTGTAGAAGGCAGGATATTATTTTTTTTTAAGCAGAAACTGCAAGGTGCTTGTCATGACCAGTGAGCATATGTTTGCTGAGATGCTTATTGGTAACATACAACCAGAGGCACGAGACTGCTCCATATCGTAATGAACTGGGAGCCTGTGGCTTGCATATTGTATTTAAAGTAGAACAGTGCATGAAAGACGGCATCCTTTTTTAAATAGATCTTGAAGCACAGCCAATTGAAAAAGCCTGTTGTAGTGCTGTGATAGCCAATACCTTTTATCTAGGCAGTTTACAAGACATAGCCTTTATATATCTCTCTCATATAGTAGGAGGGGCCAGATGACTGTGTCGGGAAAGTATTTTAAAGCATAGATTGAATAGGTGGGTTATAACAGAGATATAAAATAGCCATGGATAAATAATTAAGGACCGAACTGTCTTCTACAGGAAAAATTAGGAAGGAAACTGAACTGTACTATGAACAAATGGCCGTGCTTGTGCAGCAGAACTACAATATATAATCTAACAGAGAAAATCCACCTCTCTCAACTGCAGAAAGCAGTCAAGCCTTCAAGGTCTGTGGAGGCAGTCCTTTATATGGAGAGGCTTCCATGGAAAAAGCTGCTAATTAAAGCAAGTAGGATCAGTCCCTCTTTACCCTATTGACAATTTAATGTTTAAAAATGACCCTTTGACGGCCTCAGGAGGTAAATCAGCAATGGGAATGTGTTTCTGATGAATGAGGCTGAGGGGGGTGGTGGAGGGAATAGTAGATTAAGGAATGCAACTGAAAAGCAAATTTTAAAAAAGCTGTAATTTTCTCCTAATGCTTTGCAGTGGTACCTCTGGAAAGCAGATGTAACCGTTCAAATCTATATTAAGTTCTGACTCTTACATTTACGGAGTGATTTTAACCAGATAAATTGCAGGAATAGATAACAGTATAAAGGTAGCATCACTGTTACTATCTGAAAATATTCTAGTGACTATACTTAAAAACTATATTAATTAGACCTAAATCTACACATGCAAGCAATTGGCTATTGCCTACTATGCTGTTGTCCCAGAGTGACCTATTCCCCTCTAGTTTATGTAGCAGGCTTATTGTAGGTCCTAATCATAAAGTATTCTTTGATGCAGCGAAATTATGATGATAAATTTCTTACCAGCTATTCTGATTTTGGTGGACCATGCTAATCAACTGTCTGAACATCACCTATTCCTTTAAAAAATATATGTTACTTCTGAGGATTTGAAAACTGCAGAAATACCTTTAATCCTGTTAGGACTGATGGAATTTACTCTCCCCTTGTAAACTGATGTTCTCTAGATTAATGCCAGGTATGGAATAGTTTTGAACTTTAGTCTTTCCACTGGAGAGAGAAAGAAAGAGGGAAGGCAATTGCAGTGTTACAATGGTAGAGATGCAATTATGCGATTGTATGCAGGATTTGCAGTTACAATAGCATAATGCAGAATAAAATAAAACTCAAGCTTATTATTGACAAAGCCTTTTATTTCTGCTAATAAAACTGATGTGCTAATATAATGCTAAAATAGCTGCAATAATGTGCATACATTAAAGACACTTTATGTATTGACACTGACTGCCTTAAAAAGTTTGAAAACACCGGGCAATCTTTCCTCTCCTGGCAACAGGAGGCAATATTCCTAAGTGCTTGTGCTGTAGTGTCTGCTCTTGTGCTGCCTTCCCTTGGAGGTCTTGCCAGGGCTGAGTTTTGCCTTACCAGATAAGCTGAATCAGCACAGATTGCATTTCTTCACAGCCTGCAGCTGCCCATAGCAAGTATATAGCTAAGCCCAGTCCCTCGGTGGCCATGCAACAGACCTCAGCTGCAGTAGCAAAACCCAACCAACTCATGCTCCAGTCTAGCTCATTGCAGGTAAACAAATTCTTCTCTGAGGATTATAGCTAGACCAGAGGTTTTGGCCGTGCTGTAGATTGAATTAATCAATTGCCAGGTAAATAGAGGCAATTAATGTACACATAAATTCTAGTGTATGTACTTGCAAATGATTTATTCTGGTCAGAGTTAATGGATCTGTGTAAAGAGTCTCACTGAATTGTTTCACGGCATCCTTGTTTGTGGAATATATGAACTGATATGCCTGGCTGTATTTACTAAGCAACTAAATGAATTAATAACCAACAAATTTATGAATAGATACGAAGTTTTTGCATCCAAAGCTCAGCTGTGTGGTGGAGCACAACTAAAGGTAATGTGGTGTCTGCAACAGATCTCCTTTGGGTGCAAATTTATAACTGTGATACTGAAGATGGTTAACTTAAAATCAGTAGAAATTAAAGTGAACAAACCCCTATCTTGTCTAATGGTTTCCTTGGAATAATTCAGAGGGCAACACAGTTACTGTGGGGTAACTGCAAATAACTTGGTTAGAAGCATGTGCTGGCCACAGTAAATGTACAAAATAGGAAAAAGGAAAATTGCTCTAAGTTTCTAACTTAACATCCACACAAAAAGCTTTTTAGTTGACTCTCTTGTCTGACTGAAGCATGAGTTATTCTTCAAAAGAAATAGGAGTGAGACTAAATTGGAATTCTGGACCTACTTCGAAGCCTGTTGTAAATAAAGCTTTTCAAACTTGAGTTTCAGGTACTAGAATGTTGAGGTTAGAGGTGTTACCTATAGGTCATTAATTATAGGAGTATGGTATCTGTTGCAATAAGGAGTGATGGGTATGGGAAAGAATGACCCATCTCTTGCTCCTGGCTGGCTGAGTAACTGGATTACGCAGAACACTTAGCCATCTCTTTGAGTAAGAACATGATGCATCTCTGCTTGATACTGGGTAGTCTTTGCCACTGATGACAACATGTATAATCCATAGTTAAAGCACTCGTGACCTTTGGTTTGCTGATAGCATTTTCTAAAAGAAGTGTTTGAGCTGGCACGCTTACTGGTTTTCCTTTGCAAAGCTCTCTTGTACACTGGGTAAGGGTCCAACTTGTTCTTCATTCCGGGGATGAATTCTCTCTCATCATTCCTTCTGTATCAGAAAGCAGGTTTTATCCAGTGTGCTGTGACGCTGAGGAAAAGATTTGCTAACTAAAATTGCTTTGGCAGTCTCTATTTGGGAGCATGATATAAAGGGCAAGATACACACATAATTCCACAAGTGGGCAATGCATGAAATGCTGTAAGCAGAACTACTGATCTTACTGCTAGCAGCAGTAACTGCTGGAGCTTTTTCTTCTAACAAAAGCACAAGAGGAGTAGTATCATTCTTAGAGTAAGGAGCATCTCTAACATCTAGTTTAATTTTCAAAGTCATTGTTTCATCAGTCCATTCCATTCGTAAAGTATGGGGACCTCAAATGAAATTCTTGTCCGACTGTTCAGGTTTTCAACTTAGCCATGTCAGTAACATACTTGTTTAAACAAAATAAATACGTTGGGGAACAGGGCTCTGTTTACACGCTCACAGAATGGCTGAGATTGCAGGGACCTCTGGAGGTTGTCTGATCCAACCCTCTGCTGAAAGCATCTACAGCAGGCTGCACAGGGCTGTGTCCAGCTAGGTTTTGAATGTCTGCAGTCTCTGAGGATGGAGACTCCACAGCCTCTCTGGGTGACCTGTGTTGGACCGCCCTCACAGCAAGAGTTTCTTATGTTTAAATGGAATTGCTTGTGTTTCAGTTTGTGCCTGTTTCTTCTTGTTCTTTCACTGGGCACCCCTGACAAGAGTCTGGCTCCATCTTCTTTACTCTCCTTTCTTTGTCACACGGGCATGCTTCTGGCTTGTGGTCAACTTGTTGTCCACTGGGGCTCCCAGGTCTTTCTCAGCAAAGCTGTTTCCCAGCCAGTTGGCCGCCAACCTGTACTGGTACAAAAAGAGAGGGAGGACTAAACAAGAAGGGAGGAAGAATAGAAAATGACAGAGAGAAAAGAGTAGGAGAAGGGGTTACGGGGTGGGAGTGTGCAGAGGAATGCAGGCAACTGGAGCCAGTATGCTGTTTACAGCAGGCTGGTTTACCTCAGCCTTGTTATAATATTTGGGGAAGACCACAGTCTTGAATGTCAATCCACAAGTGCTCCTATGCTTAGTAATTTAAACAGGATTTAATGCATCCTACAACTACAAATAATGACATTAGTATGAATCAAAAAGGATGTGTGAGTTTTGCTCTGAGATTGATATATATGCTTCCAGGGCAGCCAGGACACTTTCCATTTCAACAGTCTCTACAATGGCATAGTTCTGGCAGTTTTGGTGTGATTTAATAAAAAGTTTGGCTGGGCAGCTCACACTGCTTTACTAAGCTCTGTCTATTAAGGCAGACTTTTCCAGAAAGGCCCTTTAAGTAAAGCGCAGGCCTCAAAGGAGCAAATACAGTTTTATGACAAGACACTAGTACAACATATGAGTTGTGGAAGACATGGGGGAAGTGGTGGTGAAAGAAGCCTTCTGTGGTCACCTAAAGGATCACTGGTATTCAGATTGCAATCCAGCAGTAGTCCTCTAGAATAGATGATGCAGGACTACATTTAGGAGTCCTTTATGATAGTCCTACAATGGAAGTTGTGCAAGAAGATTGATTGCGGGGTTTCATAATACATGCATGCATGTACATTTGAGCATATAACTGTTTCATGTTTGGAAATAACAAAGATGCATTAGGAATTTTTCATATCTGACAAATAGTTGCAGCTTTGTCCTTATCGTTGGTCCAGGTCCACACCCATTGCAAATAGGTCAATCAAAATCAGTGAAGCAGAACCCGTCTGCCCCTTGTGTACCTTTGTGTACCTGTTATGTTTTTTTCTTCCAGAAGATCGAAAGTCATCCAAGACACAAAATAGAGGGATTTTGCTTGATCAAGGGTATTCCTTTTCAAAGACTTCAGAGGTGTGATCCATGTGATCTGTGCCAAGCTGTCAAAGCAATGGGTTACAGTATGTTCTGCAACCTCAGACTAGGGAGCTGCAGATAGAGTACTCTCTGTATATGAGCACACACAGAAAAACTAAGATCAGCTTTTCACATGATAAGATTTTAAGAGGTAGAGCTAACATCTGTATGTGGAGCTGAAAACAAAGCAATCAATTTTACATATTACTAATCCCCCTTGCTCAGCTTTATTTTTATTTTTTTTTTAATACCTAAGTAGATTAACAATGTAACTGAAATCAGGACAGTAGCTAATCAAGATATATGTTATCTAAGAAAGACATTGAGGTGCTGGGGTATGTCCAAAGAAGGGCAACGAAGCTGGTGAAGGGTCTAGAGCACAAGTCCTGTGAGGAGCAGCTGGGGGAACTGGGGTCGTTTAACCTGGAGAAAAGGAGGCTGAGGGAACTACCTGAAAAGAGGTTGTAGCCAGGTGGGTGTCAGTCTCTTCTCCCAAGTAACAAGTGACAAGACAAGAGGAAATGGCCTCCAGTTGTGCCAGGGGAGGTTTAGATTGGATGTTAGGAACAATTTCTCCGTGAAAAGTGTTGTCAAGCCTTGGAAGAGGCTGCCCAGGGGAGTGGTTGAGTCACCATCCCTGGAGGTATTGAAAAGACCTGTAGATGTGGTGCTTTGGGACATGGTTTAGTGGTGGACTTGGCAGTGTTAGGTGAATGGTTGGACTTGATGATTTTAAAAGACCTTTCTAACCAAAACAATTCCATAAACTCTCAAACAGCTCCCTTTGCTTTAGTTTCTGAGTAAATAGTTGAAGGTGTATCATGTAACCAGGCACTTGAAGGCATTAGGAGTTTTTAGTTAACCTGCACTTTCTGTAGTTCATGTAATGCCTATCATTATGTAGGAAAACACTGTAAAATAATAATAGTATTATATACAAAGGACTAAAAATAGTATACATCCAAGGCTTGAATACAAAATAATAGTGTGGCATTCTATTTATAATGGTAGATTCAAGGGCATCTCCTGTTCATTTCTGTTTCTATCAGCATTTGAGCAGAGCCTGTGCATCGTGAAGGTAGTTAATCTCAGTGATCAGCCAAGAAAGAACAGTTTTAGATGTCTTTTCGCTCTTTATCTTGCTTCCTGCTGTTGGAGAACAAAGGAATGAGCCAATGCAGGCTACCTCATATCAATGCCACATAATTGACATGATTGCATACGCAGACTCCTTATTCTATAGGAATTTGGCACGTGACAACCAATTTTTCTGTTGAACTGTAACAAGTTCTTCAGTAGTGTTGTGGGAGTTCTCTTTACCTGCATCCAGGCATGTAATGAAGCCCAAATGTCTCTTTTTCTTAACCTGCTGCCTCTTCCTGCCAAGTTCAGTGATTGAGTCCATGGTTCAGTGAAGTCCTCTTTGGCTCACCATCCAAAGGACAGCATCCACTCACCTCTCTCCGGACCCTGCTTGCTTCAGGTCTCCTTGGTGCTACAGGGATAAGGAGACTGATCACCTTCTCACAGAGATGGTTGGCCATGTATTGCCAAGGAGACTTGGTGGCTGCCTGTCCTAACCTACAGGCTCTGGTCTATCCAACAGGTCTGAGATGGCAGGAAGGTTTAATGCCTTATTACCAGATATTTGATATTATGTAGGATTTTGATTCAGTGATACAGTATTATGCTGAAATCACAACACAAGCATGATATAGTGATCGTAATATATACAGTGGAATCACAATGCAAACTGATTCCCTGTGCCAGTCTCTACATGCTGCACTGTCACAAAACGGGAGGTTCTGTCCTAATTAGAGAGGTCCCAAACAATGGATTGAATAAAAATATAGTCTGGAAATGGTTAGATGGCCTGCAGAGTGAGGCATTCTTAGTATTTTTTTTTCCTCCTAGCAGTTTGCATTCTGCTACTTAATTTCTAAGAATGAATGTTGTATTTTTTTCCATGTTAAGTCCCAGCTCTCATTTTAGCCAGTACTTCTGAAGGACAAATCTTGTACTTCACTAAAATCAAGTCCTGAAACTTGTCAGAGGGAAGAGGAGAGCCTACCTGATGTCGGTCGTTATTTGGAGATTCAGAGTCAAGGACTCTAGGGTAATTGTGCATGACCTTTCAGATCTGAGACCTGTCTGCATCAAGGAGGAGGCACAGCCCGCTTGAAACATCTCCAGGATCACGGCCTTTTCTGGCTCCATCAGGAGTTTCAGGTTTAAATGACAATTGAATAGGATGTACCTTGTGCCATCAGTGTGTGCCATGCCAGCTCTGCTGTGCAGGGACAGGGTGGCCTCGTGTGCTATCCTTCATGGTGGGAAGTTACACCAGGATGTAAAGACTATATTACCATGTGTAATATAGTCTAAAATAGCATTGCTGATGATTTTTAGGCATTCTGACTGAAGTGAGGTGAAAACAAAACCACTGCAGTTAATTTTCAATTTTCCATGGTAAAAAAGGGATGGAGGGAGACAGCAGCCTAGATAAGAAGGATATACTACAAACCATATATACACGAAGCTATACGAACCTTTGAAATACTTGTAAACAGCTTCCGTGGAGAGCAGGGGTAGATTTTGAGCAGCAGCATCCAAAATGTGGAGAGCAGCAGGTGGCGTGCATCCCGTTTTCTGTGCCATGGTGCTGGAGCCAGGGGTCTCTGGTGAAATCTCATGATGAAACAGTCAAATGCTTTGAGAAATTGAACACAGCTCAGCAAAGCAGATCTGAACTAACGTGGAATGCCTGTCTGCCAGTAAACAGATAATGGCACTCTGTTGTTTAATTGAATTTTCATGAAACTGAAATATGTTTTTGTAAAATCCACCATGAAGTTGCGTTCTGCTTGTGGAAGCCACATGCAGGGGATTAAGCTATTGTCAGGGGTGGGGAGGGGTATGTGTCGGGTACACAGGTAATGCTCTGCATACTGCACAGTCTGCAGTGGGGTGTTCAAGCATATATAAGTGACTCCTTCATAGCTTTTGCTGATGAAAGCTGCAGTGCCCCAGCAGAGAACCTGTTGCTTGGTTTTCAGAGGTCCTTTTGGTTTGGAAGACCAAATTTAAATACCTGGAAGGCACTGCAGCTGTAGATACATTTGAGGAATCTCACCATGATTGCCTGAGTAGTTCTACCAAAAAAAATCCTTCTGATTGAACACTGTTCAAAGTTTTTTCCGAAGCAGAGTGAATTAGTGGGACAGTAGGAAAATTCAAAGTTACTTGTTTGGAAGGTGTGGTTTTTTCTTTTTTGTTACCTTAACTGCTGAACATAAATCTTGGCCGCTCTGTCAACCTGCAGTTTCTCAAATTAGTAGCATTCCTATTCCTGAGCTGGTAATTAAATGTAACTTAGTCCCTTTCCCCAAGAATCAACCTTTAACAGATAAATTGACAAAGAAATTTGTAATTCAGAGATACGAGTTATGTCATTGTTTTTGTACAGTAAAGTGTTTGAATTTTGTAAGGTAGGAGCATGTTCTCAAATATATAAGATGTACGCACATGGAATGTGACGTTCTGGAAAGTCTGCAAAGAAATCCTAAAAAGTCCTCTACTTATATTCCCCAAAATCAATAACCTACAAAAACATTGTGGTCTGTAATCCGTTACACTGAGAAAGCAGTAAGAGCCACATGGCACAGAGCCATATATATTTAAATTGAATGCCTTGTAGAATGAGATGAATAAACATCTTGGAATAACACACCCACTTCTGTAAATTTACAGGTTGCACCAGCTGGCAGATTCAAAATAAGAAAACAAGAAGCTGGAAGAGTTGCTATTGCCAGGAAGATCTGAACCAATGGACTGTATGGATATAGATATGTTTGAAGGCATCTGCTCTTCCAATTACAAGGTAAGACACAAAAGGTGGGGTTTTTTTTCTGCTGGTTTGTGTCTCTTCAATGCTGTGCAACTCTCCTCTGGCACTACCCAAGACGGCAATGGAGGTGTTCTCCAAAGCTTGTTCAGTCCAGTGGCTCACTGCTAATGACTGTGGCCTACAACTAATGTATAACTGGACTATATTCAGACCTGAAAAGGCCTCAGCTTTCAAAAGTCAATAACAACTGTGGGTCCTCACGGCCTGTAAAATTCGAAGCTTTATTATGTAAAGTAGCTGTTCAGATAGCTCTACAGGTTGTCTATTTTTAGCATGTGCTAATAGGAGATCTTCCCAGTCACCTAAGGCATCTTTTTTCATGTGCTTATTAATTACTGTAGATTGAAGTAGACTTGAAACCTGTACTTCTTAGTGCAGGATCTTAGGAGAAAATGTCTCTAAACTGGATGCCAGAAAATGTCTCTAACTGGAGATGCAAGTTATGCCATTTTCTTTGTACAGTCTGTGTTCTTTCATTTTCAGGATTGTTACATGGTTTGTTTACAAAAACTGCTGCGTTCTTCTTTTTCTATCTGTTCCAATACAAATTAATTACATATTGCTCTAAGCTGAGGGTGGCAGAGAGCTTGATACATTTTCTTGTCATCTTTTGCCTGATGCCTGGGTATACTGTCGTTTAGTCAGAATGCTTCCTTTACTGAGTTGTTTTCAGGGAAGGCACAAAACGCAGATTTTCAAAAACTTTTTTGGAACTGGTAGAAACACTTGAGACACACATGAAGCAAACTAATTTTACTTTAAAAATTTCTCATTTCCAAGATGATGTAGTTCTGCATGGCTGGGGGATGGTCATGTGGAACTTCTTTGTATTCTAACAATTCTGATCCACACAAGATTGCTACAGAGCAAATGCAAAACTACACCACCAGCTCTGTGTTACTCAGGAGCTTAAATCAGGCAGCTGTGCAGTTGCAAAAAGGGGCAGTTACAACTGGTCTTAGCTGGTGTCTGCTTTACAGAGAGGAGTGTGACGCTCCGTTTCTCCATTTTCACCAGCCAGTGTTAAATGATGAAGGAGCCAGTGGTGAGGCAATGCACCGCCATTGCTTCTATTCTGTATGGAAATACTGGCCGCCAGTGTTTCAGTCTGCCATTTTCACAAACGCTAAGATACTCCTCTCCTTTTGTGGAAGAACTAAATTGAAGAGATCCTCTTCCTAAGGTGGGGAATGTAACAGACTGTGGCACAGCATCCTATAGAAACAGGAGGTGCTCCCTCGTATGCTGAAATAACAGGAATGAAATGTGTGAAGTATTTCAAAAATGCAAAGATAAGCAACAGCAAATACAACTTACAAGGAAAAATGCATTCAAACTCTCAAGTACTTGGGACATTCCAGTAATTTTCCATAATTGTTGTTACTGAGGAATGTACATAGACCATAAAAACCTGTAAGATCTGGTCTAGATAGCAGACACTTCTCTAAAGAGTTTTATTTCCCCTCCCAGATGCTTGTCTGGCCCCTGATGTCCGGAGAGAAATGCTCCAGTGGAATCTGTATTGCCACCAGTTATTGCCAGTTTCCACAAGTATAAATGCTGGTCTGGTCTGTGCTTTCATGTTTCAACATCTTTACACTTGCATATTATGAAATCCCCAGCTTTAGTGCAAATTCCTAATGTAATAGGGGCGAGGGGAATGACAGCTTTGCTTCTGCAATATGCAAAATGAGAATACTATTTTGTGTTGCCACCTTGTCTGCTTTAATCATGTCCTTCTCTGAATTGGAGCTTCTGACTTTGTGCTTCTTGGCACGGGAGGGAGTCCAGCCTTGGACAGGGCCTCTGGCTGTTGCGTGGCGAGTAATCCTTCCAAATAGGATTTGCATTCTTGCAGCAGCCATTCTGGGGATAGAGAATGAATACATGGAGGCAAATTCTGCTTACACAGACATAGCTCAAGCCCAGCCATTCAGAACACGAGTCAATGACAGAGTTGCACATAAATTGAGTCCTTTCTGAAAAGAACTGGTACTAGTGGCTAAGAAAAATGTGCAGGGTCAGAGCGTCTGCAGTGTCTTAGTTAACTGGATTTATAGGCACTTATTCACAGCAAAAATGTTGTTAGAGCCCCAGAGTTGCTTTGTTAGTTTTCATTTGCCAGAGGCTGTCATCCCTGCAGACTTGTCATGTGGAAACGTGAGCTTGCAAACCAGCTACTTCTGCGTACGGTCTCTGTCTTCGCTTAAGACTTCATTGCTCTTTCAGTGCTGTGTACTCTCTGCTTTAAAGCACCTGAGATGGTGTACTATAATGACTCTTCTATTTGGGATGATAGCCTGCAGCCGTAGCATAGAATAGGTAACTGGAGATAATAGTGGCTTAAATCAAAGCCAGACCTTGAATCTCTGAACTTTTATATTGCTGTTTATTTGTGGACATTATTCTTGATAGCCTTCTAGGTGTGTTTATCCTTTTTTGGCTGAGAAATGACTGAAATATCAAACAGATCTTAGAAAGTGAAGGAACAGGCTACCTTCTGGTTTATACCCAACACAAGTATTCAGATATTAACAGAAGTTCTGTGAGTTTCAGTTTGTTTGTTTCAACAATCTAAGTTTTAAGTGAAAGCCTGAAGAAGCAGCGCCTGAAAACTTCTGGGAAGTCATGTATTGGAAAAGTTCAAAACTGAATACAAATTTCCTTCAACTCATCAAAATATTTTGTAGCTCTTTTTTTTCCTCTGCAGAACATAAAGATGTGTCTGCTTTCTATATTGAAGCACTGGTAACTTATAATTGAAACATTTATTTTCAAACTTCAGGATAGTTTGAAAATCGAAAGCAGTTCATTTTCCTAGAAGTTCATAGTTCAGTGAAAGATTTCCTTGTAGTTAAATAAAATAAATTGATTTTGCTTATGACTTAATCCTGTCTTTCTCCTTTCTGGTGCACTGAATTTGATGTTCCTATTATTCACTTTTACTAGTAGTAAAAGGGTCCAGCTGAGGGTCCCCAGGCATCGACGAGGCCTCAGTTGTGCTGAGTACCATGCCAGGTCCAGCATAAATTGCAAATGCATCTTTCTGCAAAGAGTATATGATCAAGAAGGCAAGAAAGATTAGATGGGTACAGACCCAGGAGCACAGGGGACAGTGAGACATTGTTCATCAGCACGGTAAGCGGTAGCTTCAAGAACCTGCAGGCAGCCATTTACATATGCAGCTCTATAGCCTTGAGGTGGTTGTGTTTCAAGGTGGTGGAGAATCAAAACACTTTGTCCCTGCAAGTAGGGACGGATCCAAAGAATCGCCCATAATGTCACTATAGTACTCCCTCCATGCTGTTTTGATTTGAATAAAAGCAGTTTGATTTAAATCAATTTGGAAATGGGAGCAACTTCTTGGCAATGGGGGGCTTTTGGAAGTGAGGGTGATGTACAGCTCGCTGTCCTGCCGTCTAACTTGTCCTGACATTTGCTGGCATAGTAAGTTCATGCTAACTGCAGTGACGCTTGCCCTGTGTAAACATAATTCGAAACACTTTCCCATAATACTTCCACTTGAACTGAAAGCAGTCAAACTCTCTTTTCTAATTTCAGCCCTTTTGATCCCTTGTCCCTGATGGTAAGTTCTGCTTTGCAGGATTTCCCTGTGCTGCCTGAAGTTAAAAGATGAGATAGCAGCTAGCAATCCAAGGTTTTTCCTCTGTAGCTACTTGAGAGCATGCTAGAAGTCATTGATCCTTCATGGACTAAGTCCTGAAGGAGTTAGTTAGCTTCAGAAGTTAGCTCTCCCAAAGCAGGCATTGAGATATAGACGTGACAACAGAGCCAACTAACAATAAAGTGTGTTTGTGCTTGCCTCCATTTATTACTGCTAACATTGGACACTAGTTGCAGAACATTATATTTAAAAACCCATCAAAAGGAAAATGGTGTGGAGCAAGGTCAGAGTCTTCACAGTCAAAAAGAATGCATTTTTCTAGTTCTGATGTGGGTCGCCGAATGGGAATTCCTACAACTTTGGTTTTTATTTGTTTCTACAAGGTGTCTTTTCTTCAGTAAAAAAAAAAATACCTAAACACTTGTTGCTACTTAGTCATCTATTCAAGTAGCATGTGAGATGCTGCAATTATTTCCTGATGACTAGATGGAAAATATAGTTGTTTTGATAACATTTTGTTTATGCTGATGCCATTGAATATGCATAATTCACTCCACTTGATGATCTGGCCCTGACAAGTTTGATTGCTATTCCTAATAGTAAGCAATAACACTTATTTTGGGGTGGTAGGAGACTATCTGGATGAAAAGTCTTACAGGTGCAGTTAAATGCAGTCAAGTGTGGTGAGGACTTCACCAGTAAGTGCAGGGTTTGGGAGTATGACCTCTTGTTCGATAGCTGGTATAAAAGTAAACTGATATACTGGTAAAAATCAGACTGGGAAATCTGATATAAGGTAAACTTGCTATGAGACTAATCTAAGAGGGTCCGTAAGTACTGGTAAAAAGAAAGCGGATACCTGGTTATACAGGATGGGCAGTGCCTCCTCTGTTTCTTGCCAAACATAGAAACAAAAGCTGGGACACTTCTAGGTGTCTACTCATTTAGCCTCAGGTTCCTCACAACCCATAACAGTCATGGTTTTGAGGACGACCTCGTATCAGCCGTGTGAGGTGGGGAAACTTCCTTATCCCCCCCACCTCTACAGATGGCCACTGAGATTAGCCCAGGATCATGCAAAGCAGAGAACTAAATTATTCCACTTCTAAACCCAAGCATGGGACCTAGCTATTCACTCAGTACTCTCAGACCAGCGGGTTGATCTTTCTGCAGAATGAGAAGGCCATACCACCCCTATCCTCGGTTAGAGTGGGGATCAGTCTGGTGAATTTTAGCTGTGAACTTTAAATCTAGATCAGATTTAAAGTAAGTAAAAAGGTCGCACTTCAACTATTTGCTGTCCAGGAAGAGAGCTGAAAATAGTAAATGGAGTACAGAAAACTACAGAAATTCAGGAAAGACTCAGTTCTGGAGTTCAGCTTCTTACACTGGACTTTGAAACTCTAATCTGTCGGCAAAGGTGAGGTTGCAGCTGAGACAGCATCACCTTGTCGTGCTAAAGAGGTCCCTGTAAATAAAGATCCTTATACTGGAAATTAAGTCAGTATGGAAAATGTTACAAATGTATACGGTGTGACTTCTGTATTTATTTCTGTATTTATTTCTGTATTTATTTCTGTATTTATTTCTGTATTTATTTCTGTATTTATTTCTGTATTTATTTCTGTATTTATTTCTGTATTTATTTCTGTATTTATTTCTGTATCGGCACTGTTAATTATATGTTAGATTACTAAAAGTACATTACAAAAAATGAGATATAACCTTTTCTTTTGTTTCTATTTTCATCTTTTTTTATTCCTCCTTACATGCATGTGCTAATTGCTTAGATTTAGTAAGATGTATACTGCTTAAAAACAAGCCTTTGTAAAAGCAAATGCAAAATAAAATTCTTTTTTAAATAAGTGTCTTTCGGCATTTAGCGTGCCAACAGCAGTGCTAAGAAGTCAAAGGAATGCTCGTGAGTAGGAAGGCAGAAGCATGTCATGTGAAGTTTCACAAGTGAAAGCCAGCATGCATTTTTTGCACGTAGTTGGAGTTGTTTATAGCCGCAAAGAGCTAGCTGAGTGCTGAAGTGCTTAAAAAGTGGGGAAAGATTTTGACTTCTAAATATTCTGTAAATGCATGCTTTCATGTGTTTCAGTGTGGAATCTAAATTGTTGGCATCTTTCTAAACGTGTATTAAAAGGGATGGGAAAATTATATACATGATAAACTATGTCAGAAGAAGGAATAGTGATTTCTTTTGCTAGAAAGTGAAACAAAGATGGTCTGAGCATGGTCCTACCCACAAGATCTGATAGGGGTTTTTTGCATGACTCTAGCCAAATTACCGAATTTATCCACTTCAAATCTTTCCGTTGGTTAAATGGAGCAATAGCACTAGCTTCATTTGACTTTGGGAACAAAATGAAGGGAAAAATGCATGTGCAGTAGTTGAAGATCCAGATTGTTAAAAATGAAGAGTACTTGTGGTGGGTTGACCCTGGCTGGGGGCCAGGTGCCCACCAGAGCTGTTCTATCACTCCCCTCATTCACGAAACAGGGGAGAAAAGGTATAACGAAAAGCTTGTGGGTCGAGATAGGACAGGGAGAGATCACTCACCAATTATTGTCACGAGCAAACCAGTCTGAACTTAGAGAGAAAATTCATCTAATTTATTACAAGTAAAACAGAGTAGAGGAATGAGAAATAAAATAAAATCTTAAAAGACCTCCCCCCACCCCTCCCATCTTCCTGGGCTCAACTTCACTCCTGGCTTCAACCTCCGCCCCCCTCAGTGGCACAGGGGGACAGGGAATGGGGGTTACGGTCAGTTCAGCACACGGTGTTTCTGCTGCTTCTTCATCCTCAGGGGGAGGACTCCTCTCATCATTCCCCTGCTCCAGCATGGGGTCGCTCCCACGGGAGACAGTCCTTCATGAACTTCTCCAATGTGAGTCTCTCCCACGGGGTGCAGACCTTCAGGAGCAAACTGCTCCAGCGTGGGGTCTCCCACGGGGTCACAAGTCCTGCCAGCAAACCTGCTTCAACGTGGGCTCCTCTCTCCACGGATCCACAGGTCCTGCCAGGAGCTTGCTCCAGCGTGGGCTTCCCACGGGGCCGCAGCCTCCTTCAGGTGCCTCCACCTGCTCCGGCGTGGGGTCCTCCACGGGCTGCAGGTGGAATCTCTACACCCCCTCATCCTTCCTCCATGGGCTGCAGGGGCACAGCCTGCTTCACCATGGTCTTCACCACGGGCTGCAGGGGGATCTCTGTTCCGGCTCCTGGAGCTCCTCCTCCCCCTCCATCTGCACTGACCTTGGTGTCTGCAGAGTTTCTTACATGTTCTCACTCCTCTCTCCGGCTGCAAAAAGCTCTCTCTGGTTTTTCTTCTTCTTAAATATGTTATCACAGAGGCGCTGATTGGCTTGGCCTTGGCCAGTGGTGGGTCCGTCTTGGAGCCGGCTGGCATTGGCTCTGTCAGACACAGGGGGAGCTTCTAGCAGCTTCTCACAGAAGCCACCGCTGTAGCCCCCCCGCTACCAAAACCTTGCCATGCAAACCCAACACAGTACTGTTATTATATGACTTTGGTCTAGTTTGAACAATGTAATCAGCAGGCAGCTTTGTCAATGCATCCTAATGAACTACCAAATAAGTATTTAATATCCTAAATTTTCTGTTGGGGTTGTCTTTTGATTACATCAGTCTCACAATTCTTGCTTTCTTTTATAGCTATTCAAAGAAGAGATTGTCTGGTGCTTTTTTGAAAGTTATATTCTCTGTCCCAGTACTTTCTCTGAATGCTCTGAAGAATTGTACTTTTTGCTTATTTAGCCACTGCTGACTTTCCTTGCTCAGCTTAATCAAATTTTGGAGGTAGGGTATATTGTCTGTAAACTTCAGGTGGTTCAGCTACTCTGCCTTTTATGCTGAGTCTGGTTTTTTTTTTTTCTTTTCCACACCATTCTTCAGAAGAGACTTTCAAAGCTAAGAATGGCTTCAAAGAGTCACCTTGTACTATTTTTTTTCTGATTTGGTCTATTAGCTGCTCTTGTGTTATCTTATGGTAGAGGCAACTGTTCACCAAAAATGATGCATGTAAAATCTTATTCTCAGAGTTTTTCTTTAAATTGAAGAATGTTTTACCTATCACAATAGGCTTATTAATTTGCAATTGTTGCTTCCTCTCTTCAGATGTAATCTTTATGTCCTTGAGTAGAATCTCTCTTAACATGCTGTTGTCTGAGGCACACATCGTCTACTTTATTTCCTGATTCTGCCACACAACATAATAGCTTTCAGAATGGAAGTTGTCAGGTACCAATTGGCAGGAACCACAACACTATTCTTGTTTTGGACTTTCTTTGGCAATTAATAATACTGTATTCTTCAGTTTTCTGTTTCTCAGCAGTAGCTTACACCTTTCTTCATCTTTCAAACTGCATATGTTTGTCTTGCCTTAATTTTCCTCTCTTGGGGAATTTGACATCTTCCACCCTTCCCCTTAGGCTGTTGAAATTCTTCCTTCATCTTCCTACGCCTTTCCAGGTTATCTTCAGCTGTCTGCTTACAGGTGATCAATCTGTTTTTAATCCAGCTTTACTCTAAGTGGGATCTTTGTGTTTGTCTCCTGGGACTGTGTCATCCCTTGAACTTCTGCTCTGTAGAGAAGTAGAAATATTGTGCTTCTTGCTCACAAAAAAAATCAAACACATTTTCATGTTGGCAGTTAGCATTTTATTGTCTTATCTAATTTCAGATCAAATAGATTTACATGGTGTCTCTTCATCTATAAGGAAATTATGCTAGCATTTCTATTCTCTTGTGCTAAACTTATTAGACAGGCACGTGTAACATCATGCCTTTCTCTTGCAGCTTCACTTATACGTATGTATATGTGAACAGGGCTTTGTGCTCTTCACACACTTGTGCATAACTTCCCAATGACTTTCTGCTGGGTATCTCTTAAGAGTTTCCAGTCTTTTTCCATCCAGCATCTCTTCTAATTTAATGTTGCTGCTCTCATGATTCAAACTGCAGGACTCCTGACTTCCAGGCTTGGACGAGTGAAGGAAGTTTGGAACTTGTTAAAGACATTTTGGCAAGAAGTGGTAATTTTCAATAGCTCGTCCAGCAATGGGTTGAGAAATCCTAATGCCCCATTTCTCACTGTAAGTGGTGCTACTTATTTAAAGTAACTTCAGGAATAAAAGACCAAAATAGAATGACCTGAGGCGTGTGCTGTACACATGGCAGATCAGAGTAAAGCAGTCCTAATGAAATAGCCCTTCTTTCTCTCTTCACATAAGCAGCTCCTGGGAAAGAAGTGTTGTGATTTTTTTCCCCTGCACAAGTAGAAAAGGCATAGGAAAGTGATGTAATGAAACATGTGAGGGACATCTGCCTTAAAAATTTCCCTCGCATGTTGGCTCTCAAGTATGAAGACCGTCTGCATTGATCAGTACAAGTGTCCGGGTATAGAGGAAGCCATTCTGCGTGTTTTCCTACAGATCTTCCCCAAAGAACTGCAAAAAATTTCTAACCACTTCAGATATCAGAGGCACAGTCTTCTCTAAGGTGTGCATCTGTTCCAGTGGAGCAGAGAGGAATGTGGAAAAATGTGTTTTAAGCAAATGTAGTTCCCTGAGAGAAATTTGTTTGTATCAAAGATTCATTTTTTTAAGATCTTTTAATGCTTCTTAGTGAAAAGAATAACTGAATGCAGGTGAGGAGAATGGTTCTGCTGCTTCTGTCAAGTTTCCTGTGTAACAAGCTAGTAAATGAACAAATTTAAAAAGCTTTTAGGATCTTTAAAAAAACCTCAAACACAGATTGTTGCTCAGTGTAATTATCAGAAGGGCTAGGCAGCTAGCCTTGACTGATTTGAAGGCTACCATTAGGACCTATCCACATCAATATCAAATATGGCAAGACATCTTAAAATCTGACACTTTTGTCTGTAATGGTGTATTTCCTATGGAATGCGTGATGTTGCTGCACAGAGATATGTTTGGGAAGTGCTTTAAGATTTGTAGGTGAAAGTTGTTGCATACGAAACATACAAAGTGTTAGAATATCAAAGGGGTAGGAGTTTATAGCTAAGATTAGAAATAAATAATTGGCTACTTCCCATAAATGCATGCCTAGTTTTCAAGAACCATAGGGTGCGGTGTACCAGCAGAGCTCCCTAAGAATTAGGTTTGGATGTGTGGTTGCCAGCAGTGACTTTTTTTTCTTAAAAGAAAAGGCAATTTTAGATATCGGCAACTAATAGTACAAAACTAGTCTAATGCTCAATCTGATAGTGCAGCTGTTGCGGTTTGGTTCTGAGGCAGGAGCTTGGGAGAGAGTTGGGGAAGGCATTGAGGGGGTAGAAACATAATTTTCACTCTGCACAAGTAGCGTAAACTCTTTGTTTTATCTAATATCCTGAAATCTGACATGGATAACTATCCGTGGGGGATAGTCAATGACTGCACGTAAGAAGGTTTTATGTGAGGAGAGGATAACTCGCGGAAACATTGCAGGAAGGGTAGCTGTGAAAATTTTTCCACACCTTTTTTTCAGTGCTTTTTTTATCTCCAGTTGAGCCTCACGTTGTCCTGAAACACCTTCATTTTCCCTGTCTGATATAAAATGCATTAATGCATTATGGCAAATACTCAGATCTATTGCAACAAGGGGATCGTTTGTTATTTTTCTTCAAACTACCAGTAATAGTGCTCTGCAGCTGTGGCATACTACCTTGCAGTGATGCAGCGATCTAGTCTCAGGCTTTCCGAGTATTTAGTGTGCATTAATTAAACTTCACAATACCCTTCTGAGGCAGTATCTGACTTATACTAAGCAGTGCTCTGTGAGTAGTTACATTGTAATTAGTGCAGCTATTTACGACTGGAAGCATGGTGTTGGATAAAATCAGGGAAGCTAGCCCCATCGCATATTGTATGTCCTCCCTCCAAGGTCTTAACACTATGACAGCAGGAATGCCAAAAATAGAAATCAGGAGTCTCAGCTCCTGGGAGAGCGATTTCATCACTGGACAGCATTTCCTCCCTTAGGACCTTCTTCTGCGTGTCTCCTTTAACTCATCTTCGTTCTACCTTTGATGCAGAGAAATGCTCTGGCCCTAAATCAACTTTTAAGTGAAAGGTAATTGCAATCATAAATCTCTTCCGTTGGCATTATCTTTCTTAAGTTAGATCTACTAGGAATCGTACTGAACTGCTTCTTGCCGTGGAGTCAGTCGTGCATGAAAATTGACAACGTTCAGGCACCTTTTTAAGAGAATGTCCTTACTGATGTGCAAGGTAGTTAGTTTGTTGAGAATCAGCCGAGATGCAGCCACCACTTTTTGTTTCCCTCCTATCCCTGTTTCATGACCCTCTATTTTTTGCGTGGCTGTCAAAAGCTAAGATTCTCATTCTTTAGAGAGCCTGCGTAACTCATAGTCCCACCGATATTAGAGTGGAGTTATTGTGTCAGGTCTAATACAGGTTTTTCTGCTACTGTGTTGTAAATGGAGCAAAACTTGAGAAACGCGATCACCAAAGGACCGTTCAAGCTGTTCTCTTATCAGGCTGTAGCTGATAGCTGGGTAATCATGTAACTAGGTAAAGGTCAGAAGTAATCCACCACTTGGCATTCTGGCACTGCAGACCCTTTCTAAATACAGTAGCTAGCCGCGGAGGTGGGGACTGTCGGGATCCCGCTGGTGGCATACGTGACGTGATGAGAAGAGTAGCTAACGAAAGCTTAGTTTCTGATTTTGAGAGGGATTGCCCAATTCCTGTTATTAAATAGCTGTCTGCTCACTGCTTTGCTGCAACACCTCCGTAATTCAAAATAGCATACTGATCAGAAATACTGGTCAGTAACAGAAAAAAATCACCTGATACCATACTGCTGTGTGGGTAGGGGCAAGAACTGTTACAGAGGTACACCGAATCTTGGCACAGATGTCCACGTGTCCCATAGCTGAATTTATTTCCACTGTCTGCTTCTGTATTTTGAACTGTGACTTTTTTAAATTTTCTTTTATTGTTGTGGAGGTATCAACTCAAGGGAATTCCTGGAGGTATTTTCTCCCATTTATGCAGTGTTTTCTGCTAAAAGAATAATCTGATCCCTACTTAGTACAAGGTAACCTGGAATAATTGATGCCTATATCTTGACTGCAGAAAACAGATCAGATCATAAATATTTTTTAAAAAGCATGGGGAATCACTTACTGAAATGAACAGTAATATTTCTGTTAACGGTTGAAATTGTGTTCAGTGTATTTGTGCAGTTGTTTTCAATGATTTGGACAGGACTGATCACAGGAGTAGGACAAAGATTTGATAGCAAGAAGTAGGGTTAATTAGAAACTGTGTGGTCCTGCAGTGACCCTACAGATTACCAAAGTATCCAGGACTTTTGTTGGACATGATACTGGTTTCTCAGCTCCAAAACAGTGGTACCTTGAAGTATGGATAAAGTTGTTGTAAAATGGTCTCCTCCAGAAGGTGTTGTTGATTGAGGTAAAGCAGCTTTTTTTATTTCTGTTTTGGAATATTTGAATAGTGTAGGTCAGATTCTTCCTCTCCTATTTACTCATGAGTCAATGTGAGAGATTTTGGCCCTGTGCTATTAATGATCATAGTTTTAATCACAATGTTTTGGTACAGTTTTACTTGTAATTCCTGGAGATTATTTTATTCTCTTGTTACTTTCTATACTACACAGCATCGTTTATCATATTTGAGAATTATATTTTGACCAAACTCAGAATTTCTTCTGTCATTTTGCAGTACAAAAGTGTTATATTACCATATTTTTATAGTCTTCTGAAGAACACCATCCCTTGATTCCAGCATTAGTTTGTGTATTTAAAAGGCTGATATGTTTTTGTCTACTTTAGATCAGAAAAAAAACCCCAAACACTCCAAGAACATTGGGGTGAATGGTAAGTACTAGTTAGTCCTCTCCACAGCTTTTCTCTTTACCCCTTTGCCTTCATAGGAATGAAGAATTCAACTATTAAGATTTTTATTCTCCTTTATTCAGTGAAGATATCATTCAAAATGTAATAGCTAACTGCAGAATGCTAGAAAGGTCTAATAAGGTAACAAATTACTTTAAAACTACACAACTTTCTGGTACCTATTCTTGATTCAGGACTGTGTAATTTCACAGGTGCGTACTTAAGCCCATGTCCTCTCAGATATTCTACCACAGTTATTACAGTAGGTGAATTTTGGCCAATTTACTATTTGGTGTGAAGAGGAGTTTCACAATTTGGTCTCAAAACCAATTTATCTATTCTGATCCGTTAAGTGAAATACCAGTAGTTTCAGATCATCTTTTTTTAATTAATAATTACAATGTATTTATGCTGCTTTCAGTTCACATAATTAAACAGCAGATGATAAAAAAGATCATAGATAACTTGATTCATTGCCATGCCAAAGCAGGATTGTTCCTGGTGTCATATTTTCCATTGCTTTGCCCAGTACACTTTTAGGTGACTTGAAAGACAGATTGCCCATAATTTCCTCTTCCTCTCTGGGTAAGGTTCACATTCTTACATGAGTTTCAATAAGAGCCTCATTCTTTATTGCAGTAAGCAGTTCATCAGAGTAGAATGACTTTTGCCAAGTTGATCAAGATGATAATGGAACAGTTTATGAACCTTTATGGCTAGATGGTGAAATTGGAAGAGAATGCATATGACGCCTTGATTTCTAAGGTCTGAAAAAGTAGAGACATTGCTGCTTGAACATTAGCCATGTGACGATGCGACTGTCTCTTGCTGTAGGACAGCAAAACCACCCAAGTGGGTAAGCGTATGCTATAGGTTGTTTAAACTAACAGAGCTTAAAAGGAAAAAAATGGTACTTTGGAAGACTTCTGCCTCAAGACAGCAAAGCTTCCTACCTGCAGCTGTCACTGCTTATTCCCTTTATAGCTGTACAGAGTCTTTTCAGGTGGTTTATTAAGTGATTGTGTTTAGGGCTAGGCAGTAAACATGGGGCTTCGTGTTCCAACCTCCAGTGAAAAATTCAGTGGTGAGTAGGTTGTCAGCCAGGGTAAGTTGTGGATTCAGTCCCCCGTCAGGGAAGCGGCAGTGTTCCAAAACCATAATTACTAAAATCTTTGTAATCCAGAGAGAGAGGCTGATCTCTAGTATGGGTCCTTTCCCTTTTTATAACTCCTGATCTACATGAAAAATTTGGCAGTCCAGCCCAGTCATATAAAGTCATCTTAATCCAGGTAAAACTTTTCCTTCCTCCTCTCTTCTTTTCCACAGTCCACCAAACTTAAGTCCTCAACTAAACCTTTAATTGTATTTAAAAGATTACTTTTATAATGCTTCCTTTACTTTTCCCCAAATTACACTCAATCTCTTCCAGAAATAATTTCCAGAGTGAAAGCATTTCAAGTGGGCTCCTTCTCTAAGTGAAAAGTTTTTGTACTGTCTTCTCTTATTAATAGAGCAAATCCATATTAAAGAAATATAAAACTTAAGCCTCTGTAGCTCCTATTGTCGCTTAACCCAGCCAGCACAAGTGATTACTGAAGTATGTACAATCCAGCGTTTATCCTGCTTGATTAGCAGATCTGTCCACTGAATTTTGTTCTTCCTGTCCCTGTGGAACTGAAGCTGCTTGCCCAGCCTTCTCAGTTTTGGGCAGGTAATTATCTCTGTAGGATTTAAATTAAAAAAAAAAGGGCAAATCGTTTATGCTTGGTTTTGAAGAGAGATGTTAGATATTCATTCCCATTTGTTCTTATTGTTAAGGAATTGTGCTGACAAAAGCACCTCACTCATGAAATAAGAACGGAAGGCAAAATAAATAGGACTGAGGGATGTGCACGTGGCTTGGCAAATCAAGCAGTGTGAGGAGATGGAGTAAGGGTTCCCAACTTCAGAGCTGATTGTCTGATTTGCTTGGTTTAACTGATCTGCTCTGTGACACAAAGTACCTTTGCTCTTCAGTGTGCCCATCTGTAAGAAGATTGTTACTTGATTTAATAAAGGGTTCTGCAGATTACTTTTAAAGTGCTTCGGGAATTTTGAATGAGAAGAGTTATATGTAGATAGGTACAGATGTAGAAATATAGACGTGCACCTCAGCCTAGTGCAGTTACAGAGCACAGCATTACTGCCACCGTGGAAAGGACTGGAAGAAACCCCCTGGGACGCTTCCTATATGCTCCTTTGGCTTGGCAGCAAAGGTGATACTCAGCTTAATGCATAAGAAGAGTTCTGGAGGGAAGAGTGGGAAGGAAGGGTCATTTGTTGAGGTTTTTAAAATTCCTTTTGTACTCTACCCTGTCGTTAGAGCCAAAATTCATTCTTTGTCTCTTCTAGAGTCCTAGCTATTTTCTCAATGTTAAGCCACTGGCATTTTTAAATGGAAGATTTTCAATAGCCAAGGATTACGTCCTGAGGGGAAACGAAAGGCTTTTTCAGGCATGCTCTTCGTTGAAGACAGAATACTGGGTAGATGGATGGTTGGTCAGCGTCAGGGTGGTACTTTTTTCAT
This sequence comes from Grus americana, assembly GCF_028858705.1. Taxonomy (NCBI): domain Eukaryota; kingdom Metazoa; phylum Chordata; class Aves; order Gruiformes; family Gruidae; genus Grus; species Grus americana. Next base: position 121,547,336 of record NC_072853.1, on the reverse strand, counting down.
CATTATAGCGCCTCTTCTCTGAACACTTGCTTCTCCAACTGCTCATCAATTCATTTGCAAATAACTCTATTTTTAAACCAGTTAATGACTGTGTCTTAAATACGATTCAAGTTATAGTGATCTGCCAAAAGTAACACCAACCTGCTCTTCTGCAGCACTACTTTGTATCTTCTATATATTTTTTCCTTTAGTTTCTTTTTCCTCCTCTTGCCTCAATTTCAGCTGTCCTTGTGACAGTGGTGTTCAGATGGAGTAGAAAGCAAGAAGGGAAATGGTTCCCTTAATGCATTTTTGCTGCACAATTGAGAGAGAAGCCTATTGGTATGTGTCAGCGGGGAGGCAGGCAAGAGGTAACAGATGGCATCAAGGGAGAGCTAAGAAGCCATGAAGATACAAGGGAGCAGTACTTATAAAAAAAAAAAAAAGATAAATAATGTTGTCAAAGCAATATGCAGGGGAAGGAAGACAGTTGGGGACCTAAGGCAAAGTTGGTCAGAGCTTGACAGTGGACTAAACACCAGCCTTCCCAGACAGAGCATTCTCTCTGGTGAGTGGCCCATGGTGAGCTGCTGGCCACTGGGGGCAAACCTTTGGCTTCTCCATAATGAGCTAAAAGACCCAAGTTTCTAGATCTTTGATTCATGCTGCTTCTTGGATGTTCAGTGTGGAGCTACAACCTGTCCTATGCCATTAGGCCATGTGGCAAGGGAAGAAGCTACAGTGCTGCAGCTGGGAGCTGTTTATCTTACCTAGCCAGTGTGACTGCATCGGTATTAATAAATTAAATGTGGCTGGCATGCCCAGAGTCACTCTTGGGCCCTGAGCACAGCTAGCTACATGCAGCTCATCCTTATATAATTAAACTTTTTCAGCCTCCACATGTAAACTGCTTGCTTGGGGTGGTATCTGCACATTGCTAACTCCCAAATTGTGCCTGAGAATTTTTAAAACCAGGCCAGTGACCGTTTGAAAGATTTAACAACATTGATGATTGATTTCCAGCACCCAGGGTGCAGCAGGTTGGCCTTCTCTGAAAGGTATGCAGAGGCTCAGAAAACTGATGTTACAATGATAATGTGAGGTCAGACATAGGCAGCGAGGATGCACAGTGAGGAAACGTTGATCTTGACAGCGCCACTAGGGTGTTTTGGGTTGACTTTACCCCACCTTCAGGAACGGAGAGAATGTTTTGAACAAGTTTTGCTTTTGAATGTCTGCAGTTTGTTTGAGCCTGATGAGCTCAGCTGGCAAAGTGAGCAGGGACAGATTGCAAGTGTTCTTCCACAGAACTGCTTCAATTTTTCAGACTTCTCTGCACAAGGAAAACAAGATTCTTGGGACTTTATGAGGACCAGCCATAAAACAATACTTATGAGGCACTTTTCTTTTGACTGCACAAGGAATTGCACTTGCTAATGTTGTTATATGAACGTGATCCTAATGCCTGTTTGCAGCAGCACTGTAAGCAAACTTATACCATGGTTTATTTCTAACTAATTAAAGTCTTATTTAGGAATGAGTCATTTGTACACCAGAATGACTTATTTATTTTAAATCAGAGACAGGCATTTTATGTTGAGGTCTGCTGCCTCTGTAGTGCAATTTGTTATCCCAAAAATGATCTGGGGTTGCTTCTCTCTGAATCCAAGCATCTGTGATGTTAATGTTACTGCATTTTATAATTGGTACTTGATAGTTTAAGTGGATAATCAGCTAAGACATAAATGCAGCTTACCAGGAAACAATTGAGAATTTAGGATAATAAGGCTGATTAGACACTCTGTTATGCCAGTCTCATGCTAAGATAATTCTACTGAGTTGAAGTTGTACAAATAATGCTGTAAGACACACAGTGGTCAGGCAGATCCCCTTCACATGTGCTTGACTGCCTATCTTTGAGTAGACACAGTCTAAATGGTAGTAAGCTCCTGTTAGTGAGAAAGATTAAACGCTCCTCAAGCCTGGGATTCTAGACAGTGCTTCCCTGAGATCTTGAGGACTTCTTTTTATTAAAGAAGTTTGAAGACCAGTTAATAACATCCCATAGTAGTCATTGTTTCAAGTACTTTTATGTTATGTAGGCTTAATAATTTAGATTAAAATATGAAAGGAGAAGCATCTTGTCCAGCATTACATAAACGTGGTGGCTTTTAGCATCTGCTGGGAATGCTTGTTTGCTGCCAAAGCAGGTGTTAATACTCTGCGGAGGTGGGAACTGTGTGCGTTCTTCTAGTGGGCAAGTACAAGACAGAGCACACAATTTTTTCAGGTTCTTAATTCATGGCCCAAGCAGTGGAACCACATAGTCCACTCACGAGCTGTTTGGGGGAAAGGTGAACAAATAAAGCTTTAAATTAGTTTCATGACTCCCAGGCACAAGGCTTCAGTGGGGACTAATTCAGTCTCTGGCACAGAAGATAAAAGCTTTATAGCCTGGGTGTTAGAGGGAGGTGACACAGAGCCTGGCGTGGCAGACATCATTGCTGGAAATAGTTTCTCATGGTTTTTGTAGCGCAGGAAGGAGACCCATCACTCTTGTGTCCCGAGGGCTTGTTCTGGCCCTGTTTCCTATGCTATGGGGATGGAGAGCAAATGGGGAGAGTCCAGTGATAATACTAATTTTTTCTAGAGTGCGCAGTGCTTCCCTGATACCAGGGGGTACTTCTACTAACCAGATTGACCTGTCAATGTCTTGTGTTGTTCTGGGACTTGTGTAACCTGGACCGTTTTGGATACATTTGTCAGATTCCTCTGTACCTATTAGGCTCATGAAATCCACGCACTCTGATGAGCAGTTAATGCTGTCTTCAGAAGTGCCGGCTAATCCCCCGAGTGCCTGTCTGTTTTTGGCACTCTCCTGGTGTCGTTGTTTGGCATGCCCTTGACAACTTCAGTGTCATAGGAGCAGCAGCTGGAGCTGTATGTTCAGTGGCCGTGTGATGGTTGGTTGGGATGCGTTAGACATATGCTGCGTGTTCAGGGCTATTTAAAGGATTAATTTACGTGAGCCATGCAGCTGAACTGAAGCTCATTACTCCATGCTTAAACACAACAAACTATTCATCTTATTCCATGTTTATTTTTCCTCCCAAAAATTCATTGGAAGAAAAAAAGTAATAATAAAACACCCTCCATAGCGGGATAGAAGGGAAAGAATGAATTAACTTCCTCCAGGGAGGGAAACGCAGGCAAAACTTGCCTGTTCTAGGCTTCGTCTGGCAGAAGCCAGCTGGCCAGCCTGTCTGGTTCCTAGGTCTGAACAAGCCACAGCACAGGCTTCTCTTACCCAGGGAAGACGTCAGAGGGGACTGTGGCTTGAGGGGGGCTTTTCTGGGGTTAAGGTAAGGGGGGGAAGAACATTATGGTTTAGGAAACAGCCTACTAGGGAAATTACTGCTTTTTTAAAGCAGTCTGGTGGAATGAATGCTTTTTGAAATAACGTTGCCAAATTTCTTCTTTATCTGTTGTCTGTATATTGGGTTATTCTTTTATCTCTGTACAACAGTCTCCCTCTTCCATAATGGTCCTTTTTTTTTTTCTGTACAAGGAGAGTCATTTCACTATGACTCTCTTGTCCAGGCACAGGAGGTTTTACTTTTTGCTTTCTTTGAACTTGATAGATGTAATTCGTGGTTGTTAAGATGAGACTTTTTTAATACTTTGTAGAATTATGGCAGAAGTTCTGAAAACTGATAGTCTAAGATAAACTGGATCTCATTTGAATTTTTGCTTTGATGCCACAGTAATTTCTTTGAAGGCATAGCTATGGTCTCTTTTCAGAATTTTGTCACTGAGAAAATGGCTGAACGGATTTGAGTAGTATCTGGTAAAACTGGCATCATTCTTAACCCATGGAAAGGCAGTTCACGTCCTTGACTTACTTCCTAATAACAACACAATACAATTTCCATCAAGGTTAGAAGATCCTGAAAAGTTTTCTGATATATATTTAAGTGCAACTGTGTCAGTGGATTGGCATGGCTGTGAGTCAGGAAGACTGGGGTATGGATTTCTGCCCATTTTTGGGGGTACCAACTGTACAACTACCTGTTATTGCCGCCTGGGCTATACATTGAATTTCTAATAGACAAGGTTTTCCTTTCCCACACATCCGTCTGTAATGTTTATTTGTTTATGCATGTATTTATTCATTTATCATGCATCCAGCAAGACAAATCTGTCTGAAGAGCAACTGAAAGCTGACCATAATTCAGCCATGGCCTCACACAGCCTTTTTCCAAGAAGTGGAAAATCCCAGTATGACAGTCATAGCCCAGCTGTGTGTCTTAAACCCTGCTGCAGCACTGAACAACTCAATTGTACAATTTAAATAGTGAAGTAGAGCTCAAATGTTTTTATTGCAACCAAATAGACACACGTTGAACATGGCCTTGCCACTGCTAACTGACGTAAAACACTAGGAAATGTCATAATTCACGGTGCAGTTAAAAACCCAACAGCCCTATCTCAGCATGGCTGTCACATTTATATTGTAACAGTGTTTTATGATGCCCATGTGTTTTATTGATGACCCTTACTACCCATATAAAATGTGTTTTCTTCTAGCAACTGTATTATCAAAGTGACATCACACACACACCCCTTCCCCTTCCTTCCTACTCCACATCTAAAGCAACTTTTCACAGTAAATTGATTCAGGCATTTCACCTGTTTGGGTATTAAAAACAAACACACATCGCTAATAGGCTAAAACTATAAATTGAAATTACAGCATTTCTTATAGGTCCCCTCACACAAGAGCACGTGGCACAGAACTTTATGGGAAGGAAATGTCAAGTTCAAATGCTTACATAGCAAGAAAAACTGATCTAGCTCACACTAAAGACCAAAAAGGCTGTTTTGTGAGATTTGGGAGTGATCTTGGCTTTGGTAATGAACTGAAGACGAATCACTTGAAAAATCCGGGCTTTTGCCTTGTTCTTTCACAGGAAATATACTAAGCTTATGGTTAAACAGCCATTTCCAATATGATCAGGCAAAGGCAGTGTTAAATGAAGGAAGTTTGGTTAAGTTCAGAGAAGCCAAATTAGCAGCAGTCAATAGGATGGGGGTTTTTGGATGGTTTTGGCACCTTTTACATTCTAGTTCTAGCAAAGTTGGAAATTCTGTGTGAATAGTGTTCCTATGGAAAAAAAATAGTATTTTATTTGCAGCCTGGCAGGAATGGAGACACCTATAAGCTCGTTAAAATGAAAACCAAAGAATTCAAGCCTGCTCTGAATGCTAGACTACGTTATTACTCTGTATTAAAAATGTCCCAATTATTCAAAATGTCTTAGGTAGTAGATTTAGTAGATTTTTGGAAGAATCCTACAAAACTGAATTTGTTTAGGGATGTCAGCTGACGGTGCATTGCATCACGGGATGGGAAGTCATTTGGATGTCTTCTGGCAGGAAACCTGATTTGGTTAGAAAAATTAATTCTAAATGCCAGGCATACTCATGGCTGGAGTTTGGTCTGAAAAACCTACTGAATTTACAGTCAGAATTTAGTCTTAGGTAGGATAAGAAATGGAACAGGCTAGGTAATCTTTCTGGCCAGATGGATGAGCAGTTTCTTCCTGGACCTTTACAAGCACAGCATAAACACTGAGGGATGAATCTTCAGTGCACTTGCTTCACATCAGCCAGTAGGAAGTAGTGGCCCACTAAATGGATGTCTAGCCCTTACTATATTTTGAGTCATTGCCTGTACATGTGTAGCAGTTCTGCTTGTTTATTGTTGTGTTGAACATACTGCACTTCGGTATGTTTAATCCACAGGGCAAGTCTTGCAAAGTTGATCTGGGCACCTACAGTTGTCAAATGCATTTTAGATATGAGCTAGTCCGCTCTGACCAGGGCTGTTTAGTGTCCAAAAATTCCACACAAAAAGTCAAATCTTTTTTTTTCCTTGTTTGTACAACTCTTCAAGCCGTGAAAAAAAGGATATAAGGGGAAAACAGAGTAGCCCTAATTGAGGTAATCTGTTGTGATAAGCTTTGATTTCAAAGCAAGGCTGATAATCCTGAGGCTTCAGGGGTCCTCAACAGCAAGGAATTGCCCAGTCACATTGGCTCATGCTGTTTGTCCTCCTCCATGGGCTGTGCAGTTCATAAATAGGATCGTGTTCTCTCTCTTGCTGACTTCAGTGCAAGCTTGGTGTGGGTTCACCTGGAAAGCTGAAGATAAAAAAAAACCAGAGGTGGAAAGTAGAATGATGTGTTCTCATCTGTTTTGTCTGAGGAAAAGCAAGTTGTTCACCAACCTTTTCTTGCTTGAATGATCTTTGTGTTCCACCTCTTATTCTGGGAAGCTCTGCTTATCTGCTGGTACCCGTGACTAGAGAGCATTATCCTGGACACTTGGATGACAAAGAATTGTTTATTTACCACCCAAGCAGCTGCAGTGTTGTAGTGCAGGCTTTAAGGATGAGAAGAGCACATGATGGACACTAATTGGAAGGCTTAGACAACTGAGCAGTACCTGCCTTGAATTATAACCTTGTGCTGTGCACAAGATCTGTAAGATCAAGGCAGAAAAACCTCACTGAGAGTGAGGATAGAGTTTCAGAGACTGCAAAAAACCCTGTTGACAGTCCTTGAAATGCCTTGCTGAATGGCCACTGCCAGGGATGAGTGGTAGACATGCCTCTCAACTGCATCTGCCTGAAGAAGAGGAAAAAAGTTTTGACATGTTGTTGAGGAATTCTAAACTGTGGTGTTAGTTCTGTATGCATTGCAAATCTTTGAATTTGAGAGCTAAGCCTCAAGACCTGAATGGGCTGATTTTTCATATGTGGAATTCTGCAGAGACTGCTTTGTAGATTTGGTTTTTAGATGGCTATGAACTTTACAAGCCACAGTATGTAGACTGGGCAAAATGAAACCCAAATACCAAAAGTATAGACAGTGAAAACAATTGTCTCACCATGAGGCATAAAAAGGGAACACCATAGTGGATAGCAACTTAATGACAGAATTTATCAAATGATTACTTTTTCCCTCTTTGGAGTTTTTCTGGAGCTGCAAGGCTGCGAGTGGGATATCAGGGGTAGAAACCAAGCATTAATTTTAGTGGGATGTTCCTGACAGCAATGTTTGTCACATGAGGGGAGAGAGTGAGGAGGCAAGAGCCTGATGGAGAATTACCTTGTCACTCTCCTAAGATGGCAGCATCTGAGATAGGGGAGCTAGAAGAAATGCCACTTGTATATCGCAAGATGCATTCTTGTTGTAAGAACTAATGCAGTGATGTTTGCCATTTTCCTTTGCAGTGCTGCCCAACAGCCAGACTGCTCTGAGCAGCACTATGTTGGCTTGCAGCAGAGAAAGGGTTGCTGGGTCTTGGTCACTTCTGGTGGTTTCACCAGTAGACACCACTTCAGTGACGAGACCCTGTGTGTCCCCTTGAAAGGAGTCATTGCTCCTGCCCTCTTTTATCTTTGTAGATGTACAGCAGTCCGTGATAAACACAAATTTAGACTATTGTCCTGTGCCAGAAATCTGTTCAATGTTTTCATAATGCAGCTAGAGTGATTTAGGCATGTGTTTCTTTTCTTTAACCTGCTTGAAATCATCTTTATTCCTTAAAGAGCACATAGTTCAGTGTACTGCTTCACCATCTCTGTGATACCCCTTTTCAAATGTGGTGTTGGTTTGTGTCTAAAGATGGGAAACTTCTTAGTCTTGGCCCTTCAGAGGCACATTCAGTATAGATACCCACTTGGTAAATAAAGTACAAGGCTAGATGTAAGGGCAGAGATTTTTGCTTGGCTTCTTGCTCCTTGGGTGTAGGAGCCCAAAGAGAGATAACTGGCATTGAACTGGAGTGTAATGGCTGTGTGGCCTTTCAGATGCAGAGTGACCGTGCAGGAGACTTCCAAGGCAAAGTGCAAAGCAATAGAGGAAGCCTAGTTGTCAGCCCAGGAAAATACTGCGGAGGAAAACTCATACACACAAAATAGGTATTTTGTGACATACCTCATATAGTTGTGTACCCACTTTTGGTAGAAGTAATGTTTAAGACGTTTTGGTAACAGGGCTGATGTTATATGGATGCATATATGTGATTGATTTATTTATTTATTTTTAACATAGCTAGTGCTGGTTGCCCATGTAGACAGGCTTTTAGCATGGGGTATTCCCTTACAGGACTGTTCTGGGGATGTAATATATGCATCTCTTACCATATAGGGAGAATTTTTTTTTTTTTTTAAATAATGGATGCATGGTAAGTTTCCTAACCCAGGTACCTGAAATGCAAGTCTCGCTTTCATGGAAGTTGCAGGATTAGAGGCTCACACGTTCCTGTACAACAAAAAGCCCTTCATTGCTATGTGTGTCTCATCTCAGTACGAAACGTTGACCTAAAGCCTTGCTTGTGTTTCGCCTTGTATATCCTGGCAGCAGAGTAGCTGTTGTTGCTGCTGCATGAGTAACAAAGGCTTCCTATTACCATCTGTCATGTCATACTTATAATTTTCAAGATCCAACCACAGCCCTCCTGGTGCAATTGACTTCGAATCATGACTGACATTAATAGCTATTTTTAAAAGTCAAAAACCAGGCTTTATTTCTGACAAGGGGAGCATGTTTGATACTGAACTCACTACGATCATCTACTAGAGTCTGGGACTCCTGGCATAGTGACGTTTATGACAGCTTTGTTTCAGCATGCAAACTTAACAACTGTGCTCTGGCTGCAGCGGGCTTGCTCCGACGCTTTGAATTTAATGCCGTGTTTTGGAATTCAAAGAAGGAAGCAGAAGGAGAGAGGCACCTGCGAGGAAAGTATACAACCATTTTAGACAGTTGTCCTTTTACAGAGTGGGGAAACATAAATGAAACGTAACTCTTAATGCATTGACTTTAGCCAATTTTTTGTTTGTGTGGATGGATATACCTTCCTTCCTTAAGCTCTGTCATGCTGGCAGTGGAAGGCACAGGGAACCGACATGCTTTCTACCTGTTGAAAATATCAAAGAATGGTCTGCAATGGTACTAAATCCCTAGCTGTTGCAAGAGGCTCATTACATGCTTGAGGAAAGCAGACTTTTCAATTAGCCTTACTGTTGTCATTCATGCCTGGTTGCTTTTTATTTAATATACAGTAAGTGGTTATCAGAGATACAGCCAAAAAGTTTTGGTTCAACTTTGAAGCCAAGCTGGAAATAAAATACCGTTGCCAAAAAAAAAAGGGGGGGAGTGCGGCAAACAGACTCATGAACTAAGTTGGCAAAAGTAAATATTGCTGTAGCTTTAGTTGCATTGATTGCAAGAAAAAGAAGAGATAGCTGTGAATTAAGTCCAAAGGACGACAGCTGTGCCCTGAAAAATCAATATATTAGAATAAACTGTGTAAAACACTGGCTGTAGTTGAAAAGCATGTTCTGTTGAGAAAACTTTTAGAAGTAGGTATTGTACTTTAGAACTTTGCTCTTCTATTCGGTAGTCTTCCCCATTCTGTACATTTTTAATATTTTATGAACAAACTAAAGAAAATTTTGAAGCTTTGTTGGTTTTTTGTGGCAAAATTCTAGACTTTTCAGTACTCAAAACACAGGACAACTTTAAGGTTAAATGACTACACGGTAGCATCTAAGTGTGCCACCAAAATTGGGCCTATTTCTGTGCAATGTTAAAGAGGGTTTTTTTGATGACTATGAGCCTGTTTCTGGTCCTTATAATAAAGTTTTTAAAGGGTTCCCTTCCAGCACTCTGCCTCATTTATACAAGGTTGTGAGTTTGAAGGACTGGATTGACAGCAAGGTAAAACAGAGTTCTCATCTCTACTGTGTGAGACATAGAATAAATCATTATAAATGGTAAAGACTGGATGAGCTCAGAAATTCTGCATAAATAAACAATGGCATAAAAATCAAGGTCATGCGGAGTCAGAGGCCATTTTGACTTTAAGCCAAATACCATAATTTTTAATGAAACACCTTACAAAGATGAAGTTTATGGAATAGTTTGTGAAAACAGCAAGCTATGAAAGGCACGAGTTCTTACAGGACTATATAGCAACATGATACATGAATAGAATCGACTATATATGATTGTACCCAATACAACTTCTGAAATAAAGCAAAACTTTAAAGAGGCATTTGTCACGACAGCCCTCTGCCAAAAGAGGGGACAGAATATACTCATCCTGCAGTCTCTGGGAACACCGGTAGTATCTAGCTGACAAACACAACAGGTTTTCTGGCAGAATTATGCTCATGGCTGCAAAACAACAAAGTCACGTTTGAACAAATACATTGGTTAGTGGTGCCTACAAGCAGATAGCGCTGCCCTCGGGATGCACAGCCAAGCTATTTTTTGTGTATGTAACAGATTTTTGTTCTTGTAACCAATGCAATAACACTTTTGTAGGTATTTGTTGAACATGCTTGTGAAAACTTGATCTTTCAGTTGGCAGCCTCATGGACTGAGATTGCATTTTCATTAAAACTAGACTTGATTTGATTTTGCATGAGTGTCACAGAAGGAAGAATGCAACCTATGTTCAGACCTGTCAAATTTTGTCCTTTTTTCTTCTTCTAGACTGTACTTAAAAAAAAAAAAAAAACCACATAAAAATTAGAATGTTTCTTGGCAGGAATTTGGAATTTCTTCTGAAGCAATGTTGCTTTTTTTGAGCTGACTTAGCAAAGTGCCCTGACTGCTCTATAGCATTCCTGCTCTGAATGCAAGTTTGAAATGCAAAGGTGTCTGTTTTAATACCGCTAGCCAGGAGCAGTGAACGGAGTGTAATTCTTCTCACCTTCAAAATAATTCAGTGTTCCCGCTTCTTGGGGAGAGAGTATTGGAAGAAGAGTCCTTAGTTTGGAAATGACTTATGATTTGTCTTTGACTAGTTTTGATTTCAGATCCGTGACCATGTGAGATGCCTGACCAGGATATAATGAGGATCATTTTTTGAAGGGGGGGGAAAAAAAAAAGTGGAAGTAGCTGGGGCAAAAAGTTTTAAGCATTTCTGTCCATAATACAGAATATTTTTTCCAAGTACATGAGTGAATGTTTTCTGTAAAATTGTAATAACTATTATGTTCTTTTTATGATCATACATATTAAAAAGTTGAAAAATGAGATATAGCGTGGCAGATAACTTTGATCAAAGTTGGTTTTCTTTTATTTGGAGGAAAAAAAAAAAAAAGATACGAGACTTAGTATTATCCTCTATAGCTGTGAGCCATGTTGAACAAAGCTGGTGTAATTGTATCTACAAGCAAAACAGTTCAGTTACTAGTTGAATGTTTCTTACGCAAGAATGCGCCCATGCCAGTATGAGTAGACTCATGGTGGCAGCGCTGTGGTCATGGAGCTGACGGTCTTCAGATCGCTGTGTGTCACTGAGCTACTTGTAAATGTTCTACAGCAGAGATCAAAGTGAAGTAAGTTTACTGTCAGGAGGCTTAAATTTGCTTGGAAGGTAGTCTCACCTCTATTGGAAAATACCTGCGGGGGTGTGTCTGCAAATAGAGAAAGATTGAAAATCACTAGACTACACAATTATGTACATTTATAACAAGGAGCTAATCTAACTCCAGATAAAAGCTCTCAAGGTGGGTTATTTTAACAATTGGCTTCATGTATATACTCAAAAAGAAAATGCCTGCCTTCTGGTTTCATTGCATGAAGAACATTTAAGCATCAGATATTGACTTGTGGGGCAAAAACCCCCAGATTGCTCATGAGAGTTCTCCTATGTGACTGATCTACTTTGAGCTATTTTAGCACACAGACAGAGTGCTTTTATGGTGTCCTGGTTCTGGCAAGGACAGAGTTAATTTCACACGGAGCCAGGACAGGTGACCCAAGCTGGCCGGGGGCTATTCCGTACCATGTGACGTCATGCTCACCATAAAAGGGCGTCAGTCGGGCAGGGGCGGGTGCGGGTGGCTCCGGGAGGGGTTCAGTGTCCGGTCGGTCTTCGGATCAGTAAATTGTTCTCTGTTATCACCCGTTGTAAATATCTGTTATCAGTGCTGTTGTTGATTGTTCCCCCCTCCCTTGCCGTCCCAGTAACCTGCCCTTACCCCAACCCTCGAGGCTTTGCCGTTGTTTTCCCGTTCTCCTCCCCAGCCCGCCGGGGGAAGGGGGAGCGGGGAGCGAGCGGTGCGTGGTGCTCAGCTGGGGCTGGGGCTGAGCCACGTCATACGGTCAGCCATCAACTAACAAAATTTTAAAATCAATTATTTAGATATCAAACACTACCTTGGCATAACTGTTACCTTCTAGCAATAACTTTCGAAGTAGATTGTACTCCAGAAAGAAATCAAAGTGTCCATCTGCTGTTAGTGTGATGTATGCTTTGTGTCACGGATAACTTCAACGATAATATTTGCATACTCAATTCTGACTATTTACAAGTGAAGCTTTTTAGTAATTTTTAGTTACTTTTGCTTAGCTGATGTGTGATATGGTTAACGTAGACCAAGTTTGAATGGATAGGGCTAGTTGCTACAATACGGATGCTTTCTCAGGCTCTATGCAATTGAGGTGACTTTCAGGCATAAATTTGTTTAGATGTTAAATGCTTACTTTTGTCTAGAGATTGAGGTGATCGCATGTATAAATATTCGTAGACTGTTTCCTTCAGTGAATGCTTGGGTTTAAAATGTAAGGCTAGACTAGAAACTACTAATAGGCTAGATTTTTTTTTTTATATACCAGTATGCTGAAAAATCTGTTGTTTTACCTTGGTTTCAATGCATTTGAGATGCCTGTTGTGATTTTTTTAGCACATGCGTATTAATATTTTAGGGTGGTTTTTTAATTCACTTATTTTATATTCATGTTTGAGTCTGAATGAAGAGCACTTGTGAGCTCTGGTTTTTCTCAGTGCCCTTTTAAAGAAACAGGTTGCTATAATGCTGAGGGAGGCTAGTCCTATAGCCTCTGTACCTTGCATATATGAAGAACTTAAAGTACCAGAAGGATTTTTGCAAGCTATCCTAGTCTTCATTCAGCTACCTCCTACTAGAGAAAGAGCTTGTGATGAGACAGGGGACTTTGCAATTACTACAGATCCCTCTGTTATTCATCCATGTGATTATGTCTTATTTTGCTCACTGAAGATCCTTTTCTTAGCCCTTGTCAGCATGGAAAAAGTGTTGTATGCAACACCTCTTCCTTTTGCGTACATTCTTCTAATGTCAGAAGACAGTATCTTTCTGAGGATGTTAGATTGCAGAGGATTCCAAACATATTCTCATGCAATAAAATTTTCCACTTCAAATTGTCGCTGAAGACTCTCCACTGGGAGAGGAGTGCTCTAGAAATAGCTGTTCCAGGAGAAGTGCCTTCTACATTTTAATCATCAACCAAGTACAAAGTCATAGAAACATATAAATTGTGTTTAGGAGGGGTCTCTGGAGGTCACCCAGTCTAGCCTCCAGCTCAAAGGAGGCTACTGCCAACAGTAGGTAAGGTTAACTGTCGTTTTTGCCTTGCTGAGTCTTGCAGACCTCCAAAGGTGGAGATTCTGCAACCTCTCTGAGCAAAGTAGCACTCCAGCGTGGTCTTTTTGCTCTTGGGCAGGAGATTCAGCTAGTAATCAGTTGGCGTTTCATGAACACCCAGTTCCAGGCAGAAGGAAGAATTAATCTCTTAAACTGTAAGACCTACACTGTAAGTCAAAACACTTTAAGCAGGCATACTGAAGGAAATGTAAAGGGGAAATTCCATGCTGGTTTCCTTTAATCACTTTAAAGCTCAACAGAAGAATTTGAAAATCAATTATACAGACATGACTGCAAGCCAACACAGCTCTTCTGGAAACAGAATTTCTTCACCTCATTTTGCTGATCGTGTCATGAGGAATCTGAAGCAGCAATCTGAACAAACTGGAGCTTAGGCAATGTTTTATCAGCAAAACAGTTATGGATTTGCGGTTAACAGTGTATCAACCATGTATTTTAGCACAGTTGGCAGTTTTATCCTTTAATCTGCTTGTAAACCCTTTTCACTGGCTTGTAAGATAGGCTTTCTCAAAATATGTAAACTGCAGAGGGGATTGTGTGTAATGTTATACCGAGGTGAGCATCTCTTGTGGTTAATATGAAGCCATTTCTTCATATTAGGACTATGGAAACAATTTGATAAATAATGTAGTTATCGATTTAAATAACAAAAAGGGCAAGAGCAGAGTCAAGAGTAGGTCAAACTGGACTGAGCTAGAAACCATAGTAGTTGATTTGAAAATATATCAAAATATTGGAATGAACCCCACAAAATCTGTATTGGGGCAAGGAAATATACTCAGTGGTATTGCTTTCAGAAGTAATTCCTGATTTCTACTAGAAATAAGACTACACAGAAATAACAGTAACAGGGATTCTTCGAGATATACTGTTGTTTTTTTGCTGTGCGTAGAAACTCATCAAGATTCTTTCAAACTGATTTCCACTGGAAATGTTGTGTGCCTTTTGCAAGTGAATTTGTCCATGTCTCTCAATTTCAAGAACAAGCAGTTGTTTTAAGTTGCAACTATTGTAATTATGGAATACACCTTCAAATTTACAATATTCATTACAAAAATACAGCAAGATTTTGCATCTAGTTGTCAGGAATTTGTCCACCTGATAGACGAGTGCCTGAGGGCAGGTCTTGCGTCATGCACCGCTTCCCCGGTGAGCCCTGCAGTATAGGTTTGCTTATCCAGAGATGGGCTTCTCCTTCCTGCGGTTGAGTTTGGAAGTTGCCATGAGCATTAAGCAGTTCAACACGTGTTCTCACGTTTTAATAGCAGCGTGTTCCTACCCTTCCAGGGCTGGCTGATAATAAAGTTACTGTGTAGAAAGGGATAGAGGACAAATGAAGTGCTGCTGAAAAGCTACATTGTGACAAGCAATATGGAGGAATAAAACATTTCCAGGGCTTTCATTTGTGCGGCATTATGTGAAATGTATGAGAAATGGTTTCTTTGTACAGTCAAGATTTTTGTTATGAGGCAGCTAGGTCACCAGGGTTGGCTTATAATGAAAACGGGAGGGGAATATCGCTGAATCCTCCTTGCTAGGCAAAAGCAGGAGTGAGCAAACAGTAGTTCATTCACAACTGAGAAACATGAAGTGGCACACAACACAAGCTTTCTGTTTTATGAGAAAACCTAGGCAGAGGACTTTTTGTTCTCATTATGAATAGGCGTCGTACTTGATTATATGTACAGTCATAGATATTTCAGGTCTCAAAGCTGTATTGGTATTGTTAGCAGTGGCCCTCCCTTGCAATCCATCCCAACTCTGTAGTACTTGCATTTCTTTTTTACGTTGAAAAGCAGTAACTGAGAAGTCTGTCTCTTTCCATCTCTTTCCTCCCTCTAATGGGTTAAATGTTTTCTGTCTTTGTAAGAACAGAATCAATACAAACGGCTGAAACTCCTTGAAATGTACATCATGGTTTTTTTGATGACAACACAAGGTCTATTATGTAGTTAAGAATCCTAACCTTCCCCTAAGGTAGGTAAGTAATATTCTCTCCATTTATAGCTAGTTAAACTACAGCAAAGAGATAAAGTAGCTTGTCAAAAGCAACACAGGATCGCTGTCAGAGAGAAGGCTGGGACTTAGGAGTTCCTAATACCCACTAGAGCGTATTTTGAATGCCTGGGCTGCTGTATCCTGACATGTGATTTGCATGTAGCCACACAAGTGAACAATAATGCTGTTTTCTCTATTTCTTGACTGTTTCCTCATGCTGGTTGTATGCTGTTCATTTAACCAACACCATTTGCTAGTATTTTTGTTAGCCCATTGTGTATTTTTTCAGGTTTTCTGAGTTCTGTGTCACTGATACACTGAGAATGTCATAAATTGCTAACAAAAGGGCAAGAGTCAACTTCAATAAATCCCTTCTTGAAGCCTTTTCTTCATTGGGTACAGATCTCTCAGCACTGTGTACCAAAGACTAGTTGATTGCTTGGTACAGTAAATCAAACCTGTGATGGAATGGGTAATGAAATTCTTCAAAGGGTTGAAATAGTAATTTGCTTTCCCTGGTAGGGCTCCTCTTAAATATGTTTGTATACCCCTTTTCAGATTGATCATTGGTTTTTTGGGTTTTTTTCTCTTTTACTGTTTAAAAGTTACTTTGTTTTCTGTGAACAAGGCAAAGTAGTTTGTGCATAAAGAGCAGTGTGGAGCGTTACCTCTCTGTGTTCAGAAAAATATGGAAACAAACCAACTAAGTGTACAAAATTTAAAAAAGAAAAATACTGTGCATATAGGTAAGTACATAAATACGTGTGCAGATATAACTCAGGTCACGTACCGGTGCACGCTCTCCTTCAGTTACTCCAGCTGCTCTAGATGCATCTTGTTCATGATTGTATTTATGAATATATTGACTCATGTACATCAACAATCTTTTTTTTTTTTTCTTGTATCGGGGGGAAAAATGGTGTGAGATGAGTTTGACATTGTATGATAGGTCCAGAGAGAAAGGGGTATTGTTCTATGTGTTGAATGCTGGTAAAACAAAAAGACCCTCCTAGCTTGTAGTTTTTCTGAACTCTCTGAGCTGGAGCTCTTGGCCCAAGAAGGAGGTTGGCCACTGGATTGCAGGGCAGATAATTATCTGCAAGGTGTACTCTTCTGATGCCAGAACTGATCAGAGGTAGACAGCAGCCCAGTTCCTGATGTGCTGAAACTTCATGTGCCTTATTCCAAAATAATATAGCTATTGTTAGGAAAGTACTCTTCAGAGAGGCAGGTGAGAGGAACCTTATAGGCATTGTTGCAATGTTGTATAATATCAGAGGTAAACACGAGGTTCCAAAGAATGAAGGAAGAAAATCATAACCCACCACTCAAACAGAAGATTAGTTAACTAACAGGCTTGTTAAAAATAATCAGAAATATACCAGAGGATCTGGGAGAGAAAGCTAAGCATCAAAAGCATTCCTTCCTACCAGGGATGAGAATGACCTTACTGCATTTCATAGATTTATAGCTGAAAATGGCACACTGCCTTTGGATTTCTTTGTCTCCCTAGTGATTGCAGTTGGCCATGGGGTGCTTCAGCATTGCATTTTTCTCATTTAGCTCTATTTCAACTTCATATGGGGAGCTTACTCTTTAAGAACTACAGTTGCTGCTCTTCCTTTTTTGCATAGAATATTTTAAAGACAAAAAAACGCCCCACCCCCAAAGTTTTAGTAGGTTCTGTGGGACAGCAGGTTGAAATCAGTTCATGTTTAGGTCAAGACGATTGAAAGTAGTGTATTGCCCACAAGGATAGATGCTTTGAACCCTTGGTATAATGCATTGTGTCTGGCTAGCGAAGACAGGACGATTAGAGAGATGTGAACCTTGATGTAACTTTGCTTCTTGCATTAAAGATTGAGCATGGAGCATTGCTGTTGATCCAGACAACTCATGACTAACGCTGGTTGAGCTCCGCTAGCTAGCCAAGCTATGCATTGTGTAGCAGAAGCAAAATTCTTATACCTTTCTCCCCTCTGATTACATGGTCAAAGTCACAGCTTTATCATTTCTTAGATGTGTAACGTGAGAGCTATTCAACACTAAAAGTTAAAAAATCTTTACTTCAGTGTCATTCTTGTGACATCTGCTGTCCATTGGACGCTATTCAGTGGATTGTACTGTGAAATTCTGGTCTCATACACAGATACTAAATCACTTTTCAGTAAGCTGAGCAATCTCTGGAGTGGGAGATAGGAGAGTTTAAAGTGCATGTCATGGTTTCATAAGAGTATCCCTTTGAAACTGCGAGAGGAAGTCTACAGGCTGGCAGAATGTTGTTTCTCAGTGAAAAGTTAACAGTTGGTCATGATCTTCCCAAAAGTACCTTAGGATTTTTTCCACCTGGTACCTGATTTTTGCACCTCCTCTAAAAGATGGCACTTCTAGCCCTTGATATCACACTCATTTGTCTGCTCAGTCTTGACTCTGAGGAAAGACTGCCATCTATTGAATCCCCAACATTATCTCCTGCAAAATTTAGCCTTCCATCCAAATGCTGGCCAATTCCAGTCCTGCTTTGTTTATGAGACCTGACAAGACTGGAGCCCTCTCTGGCATGCCTACAGGCTAAGTCACCTTGCAAGTAGCCATCAAAGTGTAAGAAAGCAGCAGCTGAGCAGAGCTCTCACCTTGCTGCATTGATTCCTTCTACACTGAAAGAAGCCATTACACATGCATCTTTCCAGAGTTTGGTTGTCAGATGCATTTTTCCAGGGCTTGTCAAGTTGAGTAGGATGCAGCTGTCTTCCATCAAAGAGAATTTCAGGCACTTGAGGATAATAGAAAGAAAGAGACAAGAATAACTTTCAGAAAACACCAAATTGGAACATGATTAAGAAGGAAAAAACCTTCCCTTCAGCTCATTGATTCCTCTCAATGGTTTCTTTCTGCTTTCATTCATATGCAGGAATACTATCTGGTATAATAAGATTTGTACCCTGCACAGTAGTAACAGAAATTTTTAAAAGCACTGGCAGTATGCAATTTTCAAATGCCTGCTCCCTAGACACCACTTCACCTTAATAGCTTGATAATGTGGAAATCCCGTAAGCACAACACTTGTCACTTATTTTGCGTTTCAAGATGTGTTTTGTGATTAAGAGCTTGCTCCAAGGGCTGTGGAGATCCTCTGTTGAACACAGTGGACTTTAAATCAGACTCTCTTGTTTAAAGAAGAAAAACGACCACAACCCAAGTTCATTTGAACTCAACATGACTCAATGGTCTTTCCTGGATGCCAGCGCAGCAGAGCTATAGCAATTTACCTAAGCAAAGTTGAGGGGCCTTGAGCACCATTGCTGAAGCATTCTTTGTTAGGCTCCAGGAACTTCTCTTACATAGTCAAGAAGAGCGTGTGCTGGCAGATGCTGAGGCAGCCGGCCAGCCATAGCAACACGAAGATCACTGCTGAACTAGCGCCTGGTAAGATTTCAGGCATTCCCTCTCCATGCACTGAGCAAGCCAAAGGTGCCTGGGTAATAAGCCTCGCTTGTTGACATCTTTTTGACATTTTTTGCGTATCTATCTAGAGGACCTCATGTTTCTCTTGAGCTACTCCACTGCAAGGCTTTCCTTCTTTAGCAGTTTTCCTTGGAATATCTCATAATACTTTTCAATGGTGTCATCTTTCATTCAAGATCCTAAATATCATGCCCTGTAGGATGGAGCTAAGCATTGATGCCATCTAAGCTCAAGTTGTGGATTCCCCAAATATTACAGGTTGTCATTTTGTTTTGCTTTTAATGAAGATGTGTGCAGCTATGCCACCTAAGTAATAAGGTAAATCACAGCCCCAGTTCTCCGTATTTGCTTTCTCAGGAATTGATGTAAGTTACTGTGAGCACTCCGTCCCAAAGTGTGGTACATTTCTCTTTAGTGATGAAGCAGCAAAGCTGCTTGTGCTTGCATAGCCTTCCCTTTGGATTGAGAAAGGATAATGCTTTCCTATTCAGGCACCATAAATGAGATAACCTATCACCATCAGAAGGCAGTGGAAAGAGGAAGGAACAAAGGTTAATGTAAATGCTATGCTAGTTTGGCGTTCCCTGGGCATTGGGAACCCACTGTCCCCTGCTCACTTTCTACAGCACTAAGAGCAGAGGCGTCATCTTGTTCTGCATGGAGTAGGCAGTTGTGGCTGTATGAGCAATGAACTCCTAATGGAGCCTAAAATGCTCAGCCATTGTAATGTGCAATATAAAAGATGGAAATCTCCTCATCCCTCTTAAGCAGATTAATTGAATGGGCGTGGAAACAAGAACAAAAGGCTTTGGAGTGGATGGAGAAAGTGATACATTTTGCCACAAAGGATATCAGCACGTATTGGGTGAACATATTGCTCAAAATGGTATGTTAAAGCATATGACTGCTCAGGCATGGACATGTATGCTCCTGTGTTCTTTCTGTTGTTGTTCTTGTCACCTGCTTTTCTCACCATGCACAGGTGAACACGGGCTTCACCCAGCCTACTCCTGCGCAGTGGTCCTGTACAAGGCCTTTCAGCACAATAAAAGTACTTGTGCAATAACCTCTGTCTGAACTGCATCTCGTGGGGCTAGGACTGATAGAAAGCGGCATCAAAACTGAAATATGCTTTTCTTCCTTGCAAAACCTCCATTTTCTCTGTTTATCAGTCATCCTTGAGACTTCTCAATCAGGCATCAATAAACTTGTCCCCAAGTGCCGGGCACCCAGAGTATGATGATGGACCAAGAGCTCATTCTGGGCTGCAAATGGTAGCATCTTGTCCATGGCTTGACTTTGAAGTCTAAGGGAGATCTGATTTCCCTGGGCATGTTGGGAAAAACCTGGGAAGTGTAGTTGAGCACTTGCAAAAATAAATTTCTCCATTCTGTGTGTGAAGTATTAGCCAGGAAAAAAACCTAACTAGTTAATATATGTGTTTTATTTCTCCTGGAGCAAGTATGAATATGGATCATCATTTGTTTATGCTGGACAAAGAATTTACATAATTTTAATAGAGCTTTCTATTAGTTTGTGACAAATAACAAAATGCCAATAAATTCATCACTCCAAACCCATTATAGCTGTCAGCTTTGCAAATGATTGATAAAATGCTCTGATTCAGACTTGCACATTTTATCCTTTACCACAACCACCACTTCATGTATGAGGCACAGCATTCTCACCAGTTTCTCATCAGGGATAAGTAATTGGCCAATTAAATCATAGGCCATGATATCTTGTACAGTGGAGCTAAATCAGTGATAGTCTAGCTCTGAACAATTTGAATCTTAATGTAGGATAAATTAAGCTCTCTCCTTTGTAGTTGCATTCATATGGAGTCCTCTGGTTTGAATAATGAAAAACCTGAATTTGTCAGTCAGGTGGGGTTTTAGATCTCTTTACTTTCACATATGTTGCTGGACTGGGCTCAACTTCTACATTTGTTACTGAAAAGGCTTGGTTGTTAAAATAATGCCTTCCTTATTTATGGCTGAATCCTGACATCTTGATAGCAGGAAGAGTTTTGTCAGTACAAGGACTGCAGGACTTGATTTTGGAGCTTTCACAGATTACCTTCCCCTAGTAATTTTGGTTTCTCAGAAGTAATAGTTCAACTAATATTAGTATTCCAGTAACATCTAGAGGTTTTGAGCTGTACCAGAGCCCCATTGTATCACAGACGCTGTATAAACCCATAGTGGGGAAAAGTCCCAATCCTGCAGACACTGCAGCATAAACAGGCAAGATGATGGATAGCAAAAAGGAAATGGTATCTCTCTCTTTCAGATGGGGTATCGCTATTCACACGGGATAACAGAACAGTAACACTGTTTTCAGAACTGTGGAGAAATAAAGCATTTTTCCAAATGTCAAAAAGAAAATTTCTGTCACAGTAGGGAGTGAGCCTCGGTTTCTTGAGTCCCAATACACTACTCTGATAAAAAGACAATTCTTCTTCTTTGTGATTTCTAAACAAAGTTCAGGCATACCTCTGATAGGCTGGAAACTAAGTAGCATTCTTCTGGTAGATGAGATAAAGCATTGTGCCAAGTGGGTAAGGTGCAAAAAGTAAGCATTGATCATAAAAATAAATTAGCTTTTCTTTTTTCCTTGTTAATAATTTCTGGATATCTTAGTTAACACAGCTAAAAATGTAAGAGTTGCTTCTATTTTGACATAGAGCACCACCTCATACTTGGAATAGCTCTTTTTAGCACTCGAGGTTAGCCCGGGTGCTTGGCTAAATGCGACCAAAACAGGTGAAGTGTGTGTTTGAGTGCCTAGTAACATAAGTTGTTTATGTAACCCAGGTTTGGTGCTTATGCTCCTGGATCACTTTTCTGCATTCCTGTGCTGGCAGTTGCTGTTCCCCAACTCCGGATTGAACATTTTTAGGAAAGTCGCTCCCTGAAATATGCAATGAACTCAAATGCTGGTTTTTAAATTAAGCACATGCCCAGGTATTTTTCCACACAGAGGCAGGGACTCCAGCAGGGGACTTAAAAAAAAAAAAAGCACGGTTATGCTGATGAGTTCCCTTAAAAAAAATAAAATTCCTTTGTGCTTTTCGAGAAGCCTCTCTGCTGATAAAACATGGCTTATCTATTCTTAACCCATCCCCTGGGTACAAGTCAGACAACACATTTGCAAAAGCTGTGGTAGGACCATGAAAAGCCCTGCCTTGGGTTACATTCTCCACTGAATCCGTGGAGCTGCCACCCAGCTTCCAGTAGTGGAGGATTTGGTCTGATGGCTTTTGGCAGTTGCAGAGGCAGATGAGGAGGGCAGTAATGCTGCTTCTGCTCCACTGGAAAGATTTCCTGACGACAAAAACGAAATGTCAGCTTTGATTGTGGTAGGGCTTTTCCCAGCGCAGCATGGAAAAATGAGTTGTCGAGCAATTCTTTTTGGCACACTCTGAACTTTTTGTAGGTGGATTGTGTGCCCATGCGTTCAGGAAAGAACAGACTTGGCCTTTCACTCCACATCAGAAGAGGTTGATTGCTTTTTTGGAGGGAACATGCCCAGACACCATCAGGGGATAAGTAGTAACCAGCTGGTGAGAGGTATTTAGAACAGAGACACATTTGGAGATTAAGTTTTGACTGTTGCACCGATGGCCTTCAGCCTCGTTGCCTTAATGGGGCAGACTTGGCAGCACGGAGGAGTAGGAACACCTGTCTGTTGGCTTCCTCAGCTCTGGCTTGAACACCGTATTGTTTGAGATGCTGGGCATCTGCTGCTAGACATTGCTCTTGTGAGCACTTGCATGCATTTTCAAATAGTCGCATATGAGACAAATGCAAAATTCAGCTGGGGCAGCGTGTCAGGAAGCAAAAACTGAAGGTGAACACCTTTGCTTCTGGAGTGATCAGTAAGCTTATTTAGAAAGAGCTGCAGAACGGTAGTGAAATGGGTCTCAGCTGTGATGCACGCTAGGCTTGTGCAGAATCTGAAAACAAGATGCAAAAAGCACCTGGATTTAATCAGTCTGGGGAGAGTTGACTGGGAGCTTTATCAGTACTTCTGATCAACTGCTGGTGCCTAACAACACCCAGGGAGGCACTGGGAGTTGTTATGTCACCGGCAAGATATAATGGTGTTATTAATTTAATGCTCTTTAGATTGTTTAATTTGGAAATTCAGATTTAATAAAATGTCAAACTCACTGTCCAAATTCCTAAATTAAACATGAATTGCTTGGGATCTTTTCCAGAACTGCTGTTTGTTGTATCAACCCCACTGCCACTTTTATTAGTTGTCGAAGAAACCATTTTGCAACAAGCTAATTTGGCCCTTGCTACAGGAGCTGGAATAGCTGCCTTGAGATGTTCTGAGCCCATTTTCTGTAAGAACCTGCAATTTTTAATAACATCATCAAAGTCATTTTGATGGAGGCTGAGCAGGAGTGGAATAAAAACCAACAAAAGAAAGGGTAATTCCCATTCTCATTACGGCATTCATTTGGTCTCTGTATCTTGCTAGTTGTCTGCTTAACGACTGTCGTCTCCTCGATCCTCCTAAGGGTATTCATGTTTGTCTGCTCTTCTAAGAAATGAGTCATCTAGGTTGGGCATCTTCATTGCATAAAAGCATCTACAAAGATCTAAATTGTAAACACTAGGGTTTTGTTTTGCTGCTTAAAATCATGCTGTGGGATTCAGCTCCGCAAGCGCTGTGCTATCTAAAGTTGCTTTGTAACAGCTTTGGGAAAAAGGGAGAGGCCAGATTTAGAATGTAAATCTGTACAGTTGGTTGTTAACGGGTGAAGCACTGGAGCAACTTTTTTTTATTTGATCTGTACTGGAGGTTTTGGTTAGTGTTGTACTTGTCTGAATGCTACATCACTGCAGTCCGGTTCCTTGTTAACAGCAGAGCTTGTGAGAGTTGTGGCTGCCGAAAAGCTTGTCCCTCTTCTGCGTGTGACTGGTTCACAACTGAAATACAGGTGCATCTGGTCTTTATCTACTTCCCTCCACTCTGGCACTTTAACAGCATTGAGGAGGGGCTGTGAGACAGCAGCTATTCTGGATTAGAGTACAAAAGCCACGTGTCTCCCCCTGTCCCCTGAAGAGCTGAAGTATTTGGAGCAAGGGCTTGTCACGAGCCCGTTTTCATTGAATAAATGCGTGTGTTATTGGAACAATTTTCTGGACAGCGTGGTTTCTGATCTTTTGTAAATCCAGAACAACTGAAACAGATTTATTTCATACTTTTCTTAAGCTAATTGAAAACATAGTTTAGTCCTCAATGAAGAATATAAAAATGAAATGGTCATTAAGTTTAGTCCCTTAAAATAGCAAGTGACATTGTGCTAAGTCCAGAAAGGCTTACAGAAACACTCTGCTGCTCCTCCCTTCCCAGGATCACAAACAATGCAAAATCCCTTGCTCCACAAATAGACAAGAAATACCACTAGTGCTTAGATTTTTATTGCGTTTATGCCTAGCTGTTCCCCTTTTTATAGCTTCTTTATTAGATAGTATTCAGCAGATTATCTTTCAACTTTTCTTAATAAAACCATCTGGGTATAGTTCACTTTGTTCTTGGAGTTACTGGATAAAGACAGTTACAATTAGATTGTGTTAGTGCAGGATGGATTTTCAATACACTCCTAGATTTTGGCCTGACCCATGTACTTTTTACGCTCTCGTCTCGCACATCTATTCAGAGACCTCTGGTGGTACCAGAAATGTATATTCTGGTCTGTGTAAAAAGAGGTCAATCTTTAACTCCAGAGTGGTACCTGGGTTGCTTCGTGTAGCAGTCATAGCATTCAGGTATTGATGCTATGGCACCTCTACTCTGGAAGGACGGATTGTCAGGAGCTTTAGGGCAGCGGAGATGTACAAGAGCATAACTTTGGGTAATTTTTAAATCACTAAATTTGCAGGATTGTTGTTTTTGTTTATGTAGTCAGCTCTATCACAGCAGGATGCGTGAGCGTGCCTGTAAGATGTGACTTCTCTGGGTTCAGCTGAGCTGTGGAACGGTTTTTCAGAAGCCAGCAGACAGCTGCTGTTTACCTTCTCACTCACTTTGTCATTTTTGACCTGTTACGTTAATTTTGTTTCAGCCTTGTTTCCAACCAAATGCGACTCGGGCTGGTCACTGGCACCTGCAGTATGTGGAACGGGAAGGAAGTGAGGAGGGGAAAGCAGGAGGAAGAAAGGGAGAGGAAAAGGAGCCGACAGTGTGGTCAAGAACAGATGGTATAGGAGTGCATTTGGGGGGATGAGACCTTGCTTCCATGAATATTTTATACCCTTGTTTTTCTGTTTTCATAAGAGTCTGCAGTTAATATTGCTTGGTTGCTAACACGAAGCAGCTAAAATGTGTTCCTCCCAGTGCTGTAGAGAGCTGTGTCCTGACAAGAGTGTGAAGCGACGTATTGGAAACCCAAACTGACGTAGTTGAGTCCTGAGCAAGACTTTTCTTTTTTTCCTGAAGGGTAATGAAACTTTGGCACTTGCTGAAAAACAGAGAAAGCTGTTCTGTTCTAGTATTTCTTGCAAGCCTGGTAAAGGGCAGTATGGGTATGCTATGAAGTGAACGTACAGAACGGGTAATTTAATTTTGTTGCTGTTGTAATCTGCTGGGCATTTTTCCAAAACAAGATGAGGGAGTAACTGGCATATTTCATTACAACTGCCCAGATGACTAGGAGGAGATTAAGCCTTTAATTACAAGATGGAGCATCCTGAGCTAGTGTTACAGCTTGTGGTTGAAACCACAGCCAATCCTAGAAAAACCTAGAAGATATCAAATAGATCACGTGCGTGTACCTGGTAAGGACTTTCTGTCTTGCCTATTTACGTATTCATTTTATTGAAAAGATACATGTCTATGTTTTAAGAGGATTAACATATTCTGTGAACTGGAATAATTCCCATGAGCCTGGTCTCCTAACCACGTGGCATTGAAACAAACTGACAGCCAGTTTTTCTTCTGTATATTTTCATATCAGCAACATAATTTTTAACAGGTGCTACCCTGAGTGGATAGGACCTTTAAACAGCATAGTTAAACCTCTTGTCTCCTTTTTTACTTTTCCCTTCAAATTTGCAAGGCTGGTTGCCATCAGCAGTTGCGAATGATTAACATTCTTGCTGATTTTGCTTGCCATGAGACTGTCAAGCTAGGAGATGATGTGCAATACGCACACAAAAGTGGCAGAGAAATTTTTTTTTGTGTATTTTTTTCCTTGTTGTAAAATGGGTAAAAAGCTGAATGGAATGAACATTATGAGTACCTAGAAGGATTGTCTTTTGAGAGCGTTTCAGTTAAGCCAACCTGTATGAATGAGTGGATTTCTGTTTTACTCAGAACATTTGGAATAAAGATCTTTCATTTGAATACTTTGGGGAGTTCCTTCAATGCCATTTGACTCTAGTGGGAGTTGAGAGGGCTCATCTTATTACA
This sequence comes from Grus americana, assembly GCF_028858705.1. Taxonomy (NCBI): domain Eukaryota; kingdom Metazoa; phylum Chordata; class Aves; order Gruiformes; family Gruidae; genus Grus; species Grus americana. The sequence continues at coordinate 121,520,953 of NC_072853.1, read as the reverse complement.
CGATGAGAGCTCTAAAATTGTTCCTTTATGCACAAGACTTCCACGATTAAATTTGGGATCTGTCTGTAGATGGTGTTTTATTCAGTAAAATATGCTGGAATAGTAGCCAGAGCAGAGTGATAAAATTTATTCTACTAGTTTATATACATATGTTGAAGATTGGCATGGAAAGCTGTATTTTGCCAGTGTCAGATGGTCTGCCAGCGAAATGGATGAGTTAAGCATTCACTGGCATAATGGTTGGGCATTGCAGACGCTACCTGACTGTGAAAAACAGTCATTCTGTCTCAGCTCCATAAAGTTGTAAGATATGGGCAATTTTGTTATTCAGATACCTTAAGACCTGGATTGTGATCATTGATGCTGAATGATCAATTAGCTGATATCTCCATCCAGAAAGTCTCAAAGCAGCTTGCCACCTTGGTAGAGCAGTGTTACTGGGCTGTCCTGGGTTAGAATCAGCGTAGCCTCATGATCTGGGTGTAAAGCAATCATTTAGCTACAGCAAACCCTTGTGGTAGTGGGACGTTGTTGGGAAAGTTCTTGCTTTCGTTTGGGAAACCTAGAAGACGGATGGCAAAACATGGGCTGTCAAAATTGGATATAAGGGTGCTTAATGCCACCAGAACAATGGGAATAGCTTTCTTGACTCAGAAAGCCTGACCTCGTCTCCTGTGTTAGGTTATGGGCTTGTGTATTGGAAAAGGAGGGATCTAACTGCAGTTTAACCAGAGAGTTAATTTTCACATAACAAGTCTGGCCCATTTGCAAATTACAGTGTTTTTCTGAGAGATGAGGAGAACGTATCAAGTAAACAACACTCAATATTCAGAGTGGGCAAGGAACAATGGAAGTGTCCTGAAAGAGCTTGTATTATATATTATAATCAGCAGCAGTGGGATTAAAGACAATGTTTATTTTTCCCCTCTTCATATTCTTCTAATCAATGATGAAAGATTAAAAAATAAAATCACAGCTTCAGGTGGTTTTGTGTGCACGGTATTTAATTTGTGGCACAAATCAATGCAAGTCAGGAAGAAGGGCACAGAAAGGTTGAGTCGCTTTGCCAATACACTGTTCAGTGGCCTGGTGGGGCTTTTTTGTCCTCACTATACAGGTAGGCATCGATATGACTCTGTGCATGTACAAAAGGATCCATTTTTGTGCAGGGTAAGGGTCGTGGTTGTGGTGGTATGATAGTCGGTGTTGGCATTCTTTAAACCTTCTGGTATGAATAAGTTTGAAGGATTTCTGCGTGAGAAGTCCTTCCTTTAACAGAGCAGGGACACCCAGCGTGGGGTTCCATTGAACTTCTCTTACAGCATCAGCAAAGTCAACGTGTTTGACGTCTGTGGTAAACCACATTAAAAAACTTCAGTGGGAAAATTAGTTCCCTCGTTAGCGAAACTTATACGTTTTTCTCACGTGTGTCTGTCTTTGGCATGAGGTGGCCCCTCCCTGAGAGGGGGGCTCTAAGGAGGAAGTGACAGTGCAGGTTTTTTAGACGTTACAGGGTGTGGGAGAGCAAGAACTGAGCGCAGACATGTCAGCTGTAGTTGAACAACTGAAATGTTGGTGACCATCAGGAAAAACTAAAATGCATATGAAATCCTGCTTTAATGGAGTTATTGTGAAAGACAATGTCCTATGAGTGCCCAGATTCAGATGTTGCTACTCAGAAATCCTGCAGATAACAAAAAATGTCATAGAGCAGGCTTTTCCATGGGTAAAGTGTACTTTCTTTTTTGCAATACAGCACAAGTGAGCAATGACCTGGTGAGTTGTTCTCTTCAGCATCTCTGTTCAGGCGACACTGCTGTTCTGCTGGTGCAATTTTTATGCAACTGAATTGTTACTTAGTGAGAGAAGAGAGTGTTTTCAAAAGTGAGGATATCCCTGCTAGCTTCTTTGGAAAGGAGTTTTGTCTTTCTGAGAGCTTTGAAGTTGACATTGGGGAAGTTGGTAAACCAGCAAGCATTTTGATATGTAGAGGTCAAAGATAACTATTACACAGAGTGGCTGGCAGAGAAAATCGAGGCCCCTTTGCAGTGTAGTCATGCCACAGCAAGTTACAATCAAGCAGTTAAATAGCCAGGTTATTTACATCATCCGTGTGGCACCGCTGTGCTATTAACTGTTCCTCCTAGCATCCTCCACAAAATTGTTTTTGAGGGTTTATATTTAATTGCATATCTATCCTGAGGCCCAGTCGTCTTGTTCTTGTGTTAATGGCTTAGCAAGGATTCCAAGAGCTGGAGGCTAAAGTATGTTGCTTTAGCATAAGAAATCCAAAGACTTTGTTAAAATAGCTCTTTCTTTATTTGTTTTTACGTATTCTGTTTTGCGTCCTTTGAGCATGACAGGAATTATATATTTTTTTTTTCCCAATAGTAGCATACATTGTGAGCACCATATATGTCCCTTGGCTATGGCTGAAAAATAGAGGAGAGAACAGTTGCAGCTATTCCTTAGCCAGAGGCAGCAATCACAGCACGCTGTGTCAGCTGCTCGGCAGGCTCTACAGCTCCCTGCTCAGTAGCTAGTACAATTACTTTAGTATATTTATGGTTATGGGGTTATATAAGGAGTAAATTTGGGGAAAATTACCATTTTCATGGTATACCTGGAAGCGTCAGTCATTGCACAAACTCGGCCACCTTACCTCAGTTGATGCAGAAGCTGAAATATCACCCGTTCCAACCCTGCTACAAACCTCTTGGCCATGCTTCTGTCGTCACCTCACATCTGGGTGTTTACTGAAAAAGAAAGCCAGCCAGTAAGAGGGTACATCTGCACGAGCATTTTAGTTTGGATTAGCAATGTGCTTTAGAAGTGAACCCTTCCAGTCGTCTGCACTTCCAGTGCTTTGGTTCACAGCAGGCCTGGTGCTTATGAACTGGGCTCCTTTTGGGGGAAATTAAACCAGAAGATGCACCTTGTATCCAAATGCTAGTTCTTATTCAATCCATGGGAGACTAAAGTAAAGTTAGTCCCAAGTCAGTCACTCTGAAACATATACGGTGTGGTTGCTGGGCCCTTAACACCACTGTTTGTCATGCAAAACTATTCCTATTAGGCTACACCACTTGCTCAACAGACATAGCTGGGACTATGGAGCTGTGTAGAGCAACTCACTCCCTGGAGCTCAAGCCTTCATGTATCTCTACTGCTGTGTGGAGGACTCCATATTCAAAACCTACCTTGATGGAGATGGTGGTGGTGGTTGTTTCAGCAGCCCCTTAGTGCTCACGCCTGGGGGGGTGAGATCCCCTTCTCGGACACCAGCAGCTGGGCGGCCGCTGGCCAGGGAGGAATGTCTCCTTCCTCCTGCAGTAACCCTGGTCCTTTGGAGATTGGTGATCCATATAAACTCCATAATTCATTTTCCTTCCTCAGTGTTGTGAAGAAATGTCACCACCGAGACTCTGGATCTGTTGAGGGGTTGAAGGAAGAGCAATTATGTCCGCTTCATTTCACACACTGTTAACTAAAAAGTGCCAAAGACAGCGCAAGGTACAAATGCTTTCTGAGTAGCAATGTTTATTACTGCTACTACCTGAATGAAACAGAAGAAATTATTGTAGTTATATAGTTGATAAACGATCAACAACAAACACATTGTGTGGAGGCTGTGAAAGTTCAGAAGATACCCCACAGCAGCTGAACAAAAGGTTGAAGTTGCAGCTCATTCCCACCATGTGGGCTGGGTAGTAAGCAGTGTATTTCTTCCTTGCCAGCACAACTGGGTGGGCTTCTTTTCTTTCATGCACTACCAGAAAACCGTCTCTGTGGTAGCTGCACAATACCAGTGCTTTCAGTATTATATTACCATAACTGAAAATACTACTGAATTTCTAGAAGACCGCCAAATTAAATGTTCTAAATAACCATGGTGCCATGTCTGACAGATAATGTTTGATATTCTGAAGAACCATACAGCATGCAGAATTAGGCGAGAGGAAATACACTGCATGGTTATTAATTCTTTAATACTTGAAACTACTTAGCAATGAACATGTAGATCAAAGCTTTGCTTTAGAAGATTGAGCTTTCGAGACAGGAGATAGCGGGAGCAGTCTGGAGCACTATAACAGAATCCTGTAGGATAAAACCCCCACTGATTACATTTCCATTAGTTTTTAAATCCCCTTTGTGTTCAATTTAGACATCTTCATGGCTCTTGTATTGCAGGTTAAATGTAACCTGTTAAGCACTTGATATGTTTTCCCAAATTGACAGGCACTAGCTTTCCATTTTTAATGAATATACTTGGAATTTTGGTAGCCATCATTTAAGCAGAAAGCAAAGATATTTGTTGATTTCTGATTGTTACCTTAGATTATGAAAGAAAGAGATGGGTTGTGATAATCCTTTCTTCACTGAAACCATATCCAAAAGAGATTTCAGACAGGTCAGATTTTCATGACCTCAATTGATATAACTCATAAAATGGAAAAAGAAGGGATAATCTTGTATTCCTTCTTGTGATGTGCATTTGATGATCTGGTTCATATTTAAAGCCCAAGCCTACCGTAAGTAGATTTGCTGTTGATTTAATTGGAAACAGAAATAGTATTTTATACCCCAAAATTATGTAAAGCCAAAATCTGACCCTCTTCAAGTCAATGACAATTATACCAAAGACTTTGAAAGGGACAAAATTTGGCCTCAGGCTCCTCTAGATATACATGTAAGCTTTGGAAAATGAATTGGAATGCTGCTTCAGTTCAATGACACAAAAAAACCCCAAAAAACATTAAAGGTCATTTTCCTCTTTCAGTGGCTTTTTAGCATTTAATGTACTCAGCAATTTGATAGTATCAAATCTTCCGAGATGGTGTGCTAGTGTATATTGCAATTTGGTGTTATTGAAAAGGATCAATTAAGCAAAATACTGATTCTTTCATCGCAAAACCATCATATTTCATTAGAATGAAAAGTGTTCCTTTTTGTGTAATTTTTAGTTATTGAAGAGCCTGAATTTCATCTCATGGAACTATAACTCAGTTGAAGCAAATTAAAGTCCCTACAAATCCTATGTTAGTAAGAACAGAAACTGATCCAATGCATTCTTTGTATTTTCTTGATGTATAATGTGTGTTTATTTCTATAATTAGTGCAAGTATAAAAAATAGCACAGATTAAGACAGTAAACAGTCCTGTTTACAGAGCTTTGACTTTGACTCACTAGGAGGGGAATGCTGAGCACTGGCTTAGTTAAATACACAAGCCAAGCAGTAAATCGTCAGAACAGAAAACTAGGTTTTAGGAGATGTTAATGCTACTTATATTAATAACCCTGCATGTGATACAAGGAAGTATATAAATGGTTCTTCTACCATTGCTATTTTTACCTTTTGGTACTAACTGGCAAAGCTTCAATTAAGGAAAAGGTCACCAAAAGGTTAAATTCTTAGTGTTTTTTTTTTCTTTTTAAATAAAAAAATCAAGGTTTTTAGCTTACTTCTCTTCTTTCCCCCATGCCCCCCCCCGCCCTTTTAATCTCCTTCTGTCATTGCTAGTGCCACTTACAAACACTTTTGGGCCTGCTTGATTTGTCCTTAACGGGTATAAGCAATATTGGGGTGGATTTCCAGCGTGTATAGAAATCAATGCGGCTCCATTGACTTCAGCAGACATACATTGATTTTGACCAAACAAAGACCTGGTATTTTATTTTTACAGTGTCTTTTCTACCAAAGAGATGACTGAACCTTAACTTTTTTTTTTTTTGAAGTCTTACAAAAATGCATTTAACAGTGCTAGATATCAAATGGCGGTTTCAAAACAGTGGGAGTAAATAACAATTAACAGAAAGTATAATATGCCATAACAGAAATCTAACTCTATCTTCTGTGGGTAATTAGCAGTTGAAAGTCAGATTTTTACATTTAATTTGGGCGTGAATAGAGCAAGTCTTTGTAATTGAAGGTTGTCAAAAGAGGGGATTTTTAGCAGCTAGCTTTTAATTTATAAGGCGATTCGTTTGTTAACTGGTTCACGGCTGCCACAATTTAGGGTGCACCTGAGTCTCTGGGCGTCCAGCGCGCTGCCCTGTGTTTTAGCTGCGTCCCTCTGCCCTGGAGGCACGGTCACGCTGGAGGCTGTCTCAGCAATGAAGTGCTGTGAGGTATGTAGGATACAGGACAGCACATAGCAATTTGGATGCTCGGCGTGCATCACAGCCCACTGAACATGCCTGAGGCATGTTGTGAAGCACCTTGGGGGAGGCTGAATGATTTTTACCTACCCAAAACGCGCACCAGTGGTGCATTAATCCGTGCCCTGCATTGGTTCATTGGTACTGAAGTACAGAACTCTTTTATGAAGAGGCAAATGTGTAAAATTAAAAATGAAGGGGTTTATACACGGTAGGCTAGACTGCACCTTGAGGCATAGTGTGTGTCAGAGTAGAAAGGGAGCCTTCTGGCCGGCGGTAGCAGGTGCATGGAACTTTTCACAAGTGTGATCTGCGCTCCTCTCTGCTTTCCACTCGCTTCTGTTGGGCTGAAGATGAGAGGGAACAATTCATCCCGTGCCTTTAAAAAACAAGTAGAAAGAGGTCTAAATGTGCTAATTTTTCTGCCCTGTTTTGACCTCGAATTCAATGTACCATTCAGTGTACCAGTAGCACGTTAGCATCAGCACAGACACATCAAAAGCGTTGAGAGAAAAACCTCAGATGGTGCCATTAGCTAGAATTCATGAAGTAGTACTTGGTGGTACCCTGTCTATGTTCTTCTGAATTTTAGACGTGTTTACTCAGTTCTTGTGCATGCTGCTTTGTTAGTATGGTGTTACAGTTTGCATCCGTTTGGTTGATAGCAAAGCAGTTGCCACCGATGTTGTTTTGTCTTTGCATGTGAAATTTTGCGCAGTCAGTACTTCTGTTGGCACAGAGCTTTGGGATTTGACATCTTAGATATGAATTAGAGCAACCTGGACATTTAAAATGCAACAAGCTTTGTCAGAAAATACTTTTGCATTGAAAGGAAAGCAATGGTTTACTTAAATGTAGACATTTCATTTAACCTCTGTTTCTCAAGTCCAAGAAAGTTTCTGGTCATGAGAAGAAGAATGTCCCTCTCTAGGATATGTAACTCCCTCTTGATTTAGACACTCATGTGAGAAGATGGAGCTATAGATTCAAGTACCTGGTTGAATCAGACCAAGCAACAAACAGATTTTTTATTATTTTTTTCTAGATCCTAAATGAGGTTTTGTTTAGGGGTTTGGTTTGGGTTTTTTTTTAATGAAAATTTTAAGTGTAAATTCCTTACCCCAGCATGAAACAGAAAAATATTCAAAACATTGACAATTTGCTTAACAGAAAAAAAATCCTGCCCTTAATACTACATTGTGAGGAGTTCTTTCTTTATCTGATGAGTCCTTCATAAGGCAAACATGATGAATTAGTTCAGACATATAGGACACTGTCTGTGACGTGCTGGTCTGAAACCTCATCTCTCTGGCAAGCCCTGGAAAGCAAGGATGAAAGTCTCCAAACACTCCCTGCTGCGACAAGGGAGCTTCTGCGTTAGCATAGTAGCTTTTGGAGCTGCTACATCCATGCTGTTGTAAAGATGGAGAAATGTGGTAACATGACGTAAGCTCCTCTCTGCAATGTCTCCACGCATGGGGAGTGGAGTTTGCAGTTTGGGGGAGAAGGGTGGTCCTCATACTGTCTGGAGGACAAGGACATCGGTTCTTCCTGGCCATTGAGGAGCACTTGGGTGGGAGGGGAAGGCCCTTTGGACTTCAGCAGGACTCTTACCTTCTGTTAGAGACGCAAGAAAGCCTTTGTTTTCTCCTCCTCCATCTTTCTCTCCATCCTCCACATAACAGTTGTGAAAAATCTTCCCCTATAAATACTCTTTAAATATCCATATGTATATTTAGGTATACACACACACATACATGTGAATGTATGGGGGTATTTCTTGGATTGTCCCGGGGATGCGCAGGTGGTCAGCAGGTGGAGAGCACTAGCACATAACAAATGACCTGATTAGTTTTTCCCCTGTTAGTCCAAACAATGCCAGCCCAGCTAGTCATTTCTGGAATGTGTTACAGCAGAGCCACGTTCAGCAGACTAGCTTTGTTGCTAAGGAATAACAGCAACCACAAAAAGAAGCTGATTTCTAAGCTTTTCAAAAACAATGTCTGGAGGGATTTCCCTCTGGACTTACAGTACATTAATCGTTCCATCTCTTGTCAGAATGGCAGTGCATTCGTGTTCAGGTATCACAGCTTGGTTGGGGGAACATTTGTAAACACAGAGAAATGTGTCTTCTCTGAGCATTAGGGATCTTTTCATTTCAGGAAAGCAATTTGGCCACTTCAAATAATTCTTCACGTCCTGTGAATTCAGCGCTCAGGAAGGACTCTGGTTTGGGAGCTTCTGTTTTCCAAACAGCTTTTACTTAGGAAAGAGGGAGAGATGTTATCTTTTCGGTTGTGTGATGAGCAGATCAGCACATGGTCAACAAAGAAGGAAACCTAGGTAATACAGCAGTAGCATAGAGTTTTTCACAACATCTGCATCTGGCTATACGAGCAGAGAGATCTGCAGCATCACTTTAAAACTCAGCAGAGTTAATTCCAGTGGTGATTGTACAGGGAGCACAGGAGTTTGCTATTGTTGCTAGTGAATGGCAATGTGCCTTTGGTTCCAGAAACAGACGGGCTTTGGTGCCTGAAGTCCTCTTGCTGCAGCTGCTGTAGATGGTCGGTGATGACCATTTTACATCAACTTTGGAAGAAAATTGTGAGGGAGGAAAGTAAATCTGTGTGTGTATCCAGTCAGTTGCAACCATCATCTCTAAACCAGTAAATTGACTTAAATCATCTCCAAAACCCGGGTACAACTTATGTCTACAATAGAAGGGTGACAGGTACTGGGAACTGCCATTATCAGCATCCTTTTCTGTGTGTGCTCATGGGCAATGGTCAGAAAGCTGGATAACTGTGATATTAATACCTAGGGACATTAACATGGATTACTACTCAACATTAGCTCCCCATTTTGCCTTCAGAGATGTGCTACAAAATTCATCTGCTTTCAATGAAGTATGAAATCATAGAAATTTTGGTCAAGAAACTGTTTCCTACTTCAAGTGATAAATTTCCTGTAGCTAAAACATTTTTTTTGTACCACCCAATATTATAAAATGTACTAGAACCTAGATTGTGCCATTTTTGTTTTTCCTGAGTATTACTGTCAGAGTAAATCCATAAAGATGTTCAAAAACTGGCTGTTTCGGCCCTTTCATTTGTAAGGAAATAAACGTTGCCAGTCCCAGCAAACAGATGTCCACATCATAGTAATCATCATCACAGTTGGCTTGAAACGTTGTCTGTCTCATAAATGCATCTAAGGACTGAAGAGACGTGGAGTTTTACCTCTTTTCGTCTCTCTAGGTCAGACCTGAGAGAATAGCAAAGGAGAGTAAAGAAACCTTCGCTGTTACTTGTACCTTATATGATATGGATTTTGAAATCCCATGCTTTCTGTACATGTCCTTTCGGAATATCACATTATTAAAACAGGCATATAAATAAAAAGACATAGACAGTATTGCTGTGTGATGGTTACTTTTACTCACACCATGCTCAGCCTGGGAGGGGGATGCATTTGGATTTAGTGCAAAGGGAGTGTGAGAAAGAATTCAGTTTTAGCCCTAGCCCTGGCACAAGCACTGGATGACTTTGAAGGAGTGAACTTACCAGAACAGGGGGTTGATCTGAGTGCTTCTGGGGTTGGCTTTTGCATTTCTGGGAGCTTCGTGCAAATACTTTCGCTGCTTCTTGTAAAAGCGTAAGTCGGACTCATTAGATATGCCTGGGATCTAGCTGTATATTTTTAAGATTCAAAGACTGCAGGAAAGTGCAATTTCCTGAATCCTGGCTTTGTATCCTTTCTCTGGATAACAACTCTCAGAGCCAAGAGTAAATTTACAGACAAAATAAGGTGTTTAGAGCAATGCTTTAGTGAGGAACAATTTAAAATTTACTGTGGGTGGTGTAACTTATCAGCTACCAGCATATGCAAAACACAAGAGCAGGATGCTTTGGGGGTGTTTTTGTTTCTGAATGGGTTGCAGATTTACTGAAGATGGAGGTGTCTGCCAGTCACCATTGGTAAGTAGTTTCTCACCGTAGGATGAGCGTGGCAATTGCATTGCTGAAACACTGAAGTCCCACGTCACAGATTACGGTGCATATGCAAAGGAAAAGAAAAAAAGACCGTACCTCAAAGCGCTTTTCATGATCTCAAGTTGAATTTTTTGGGACAGGAGTTGGTGATTTTAGGCTACTACCTCATAGGGTAGGATCTGGTAATTCCAAACTGCCACAAACTGCTGTCTCTAGTTTTTTTCAGAGTTGATGGTGCAACAAGCGAAGTCTACTGGGGCATTGGAATGGGGATGTATCTTTCCTCACAGTCCTAAAAATAGTCCCATAACATTAAACCAGTAGAGCAAGTCTGACCTGTATGGGGAATCGTGGCCATGTGCAAGGCTGTGGTGTGCTGTACGTGTGTCTTTTGGTTCTTGCGCTATTACATGCCATGTGTGTAGGGTGGTGGGGGTAGGCAGAAGTGTCAGGAAACTGTTTGTCTTGCAAGATAACTGCATCTTGCCTGCTTATATGGAAATGATAATGTTGAATTTTTTACATCGTTAATTTCCATGGCAACGAAAATAATCTCATAAATATAGGATTATTGCTTCAGGATCAAAGAAGGGGAGAACCTCGGCTGTGAAAGAGTTCTTTATTTAAATACCTTAGCAGCAAAAGGAGTAACAAAACAACTGTCAAGATCTGAGCATATTTTCCTTTTACTTCTTGATCACCTGCAAAACCAAGCCTTAAATATGAAGCAAATAAAAGCAAAAACGTCCAGCTTTCTTACTGTATTGCCATGTCAGGATTGGTCATTACTTCTGAGTGCCAGGCAGACAATGAAATAATTGCAGTTCAGGCAATAAAGTATATTTAAAAAAACAAAAAAACCCAAAAAACAACCCTCTGTGTCTTAGCACTGCCCTGGCATCAATTGTCTGGAGGGTTAGAGCCCAAAAGAGAAAGTGCTACTGTCTCCGGTGAGATAGAGACTGACTCATCCCAGACTGCTCCTAATGGGGACTCCAGTGGAAATACTTCTTCACAGCAGGTTGGTTTGGGAGGGCAGCAATAACATATGTGGGCTTGCTGAAGAATTCTAGACGGACTCCATCTAGTAGTTTTCCCTAAGAGAAGATTGCTTCAAGCATCTCTGTCCTCCGCTTCTTTTCATCACATGTCATTTTGAAGCTGTTTGTCTCCTGCATGCCTATTTACATATCATAAAGTTTCGGAGGAAATGTAGGTTTGTAGAAGGGGCTTGCCAGCTGCCATTTTTCCTAAAAGAAAAGCTGCAATTTAACATTAACCTAGCAATTAAGCAAAAATTTACGCTAACGTGCTGCTTTCTCGCATAAAAATCCCTCTTAGCAACTCTGAAAATTCTGTATGAGAAAGGTAATAGAATAATTCCCAGCATCTTTGATTTGGAAAAGCCATTTTCTGGCATGATTGATATTTCCTTTGTGTTAGCATGGGAGGCCATAGAAAGAGGAGTAATCTCTCTAATGGGTGTACTCCATGCTGGTGCCTGGGGTCCATGATACATTTGTCAGGCTTTAATTAAAGCGCCGGAGTTGAATTTCCACAGTAATTAACTTTTATTTGCAGTTATACCATGTCTCTCATTTTTGACACTGACACTTTCCTGTTAGAGATAGGAGCAGCAATTGGCACAAAAAATAAAGAATGTGGAAATGAGGAATAATTTAAGAAATGGCTTTGTATTTGCCATGAATTCTGAAAGGAGACAAACCCACATTTTCTTTCCAACTTGTTTTGTTGTTAGCTACCTAATGTTTTCTCTCCTGCATAAACACATACCCCATTACCTTGGTTACCTTTCCTTATGCAATGTCCAGTGGTAAACAAGCAACTTTTGTTCAGTAGTCGGCACGTACCCTGCATCCAAGTTACAACAGGTCTTTCTCATTATGTCTTGTAGAAACGTCTTCTGGCAAATGTTGCCTTTTTAAGCATGAACAATATATCTGCTGGGGAGGCTATTCAAACATTATCCCTGGACTGAGACTTTTAGTTCAGTTATGGGTAGGATTTTTAAGAGTAAACATCACAGGAGCCTACATCCTATTGTCAGCGGTGGGTTTGGACTGCAGAAATCTCTGTCTCATTGAACATACAAATTGCTTTTCTTAGTAGGAGTTAGGTACTTGAGCCTGTTCTTTAGATACAGCTTTTTCAGGTATCTTTCCACTTTTAATTCATGTGGTTTTCTACTGACATTTCACATGCACTGTGAAGTACTATTATGTAGGAGCACAATAACAAAATCACAGGTCATTGTTGTTGTAATTCGTATTTGGCTTAGCCTTAGTAAAACAGCCTTTCCATACACAGAGAAACACAGACCTGGAATCCAGTCCCCTTCTGTCTCAGCTGCTCTATCAACCGCCCTTTCCATTTGAAAAATTGAGGGGGTTTTATTCCCTTACTGCGGTCTGAAATCTGCTGCTTCGTGACTGTCTTCTGATTTCCAACCTGAATGTATTCACAGCTGGCTCACGCCATGTCTTCACCTGTGCCAACCAGCACGTTCCTGTGCTCCCGGGTGAGATAGGGGAAAGCATCCTTGCAGGGTGTTATAGTTCAGTTAAAGACTCTGAACAAAAATTAATTTCTCAGGTATCCCAATGTTGTCTTGTCTCACTCTCAGAATAATCTTTAGTGCCTTCCAGAGAGGAGCTGGCAGCTTGCTAGGGTGTTTTGGTTTTTTTTTTTTCCAGACCTGTTGGTGTAAACTAATCTTGGACTTTGTTTTCTGTAATTTACAGCAGCATCTTGTTCCCCAAATACTTGAAATGTATCCCTTGTTTCTAAACTACAGATTTGGACTTGCTGCTATGGCTTTGAAATGGATGATGGGATGATCCCTCTGAATGCAATGCTACCAAGAAAGAAACAGCTAAGAATAGTATCACTTCTGAAATAAAGCACTAGAGATAATTAAGTATAACAGTGCAGTAAATCAGTGTGGCACTTAAGGGCATGACAAAGACCATGAAAAAGAAAGGTAATAAATTGTACGGTGAGAAATGCTAATTGATCATTGTTTGCAATTTCAAGCAGTGCCTCCAGATTTCATTTTAATATGTCTTGTGGACTGAAAAGCAAGTGCAGAACTGAACTGGTTGTGATAAAATAGAAGCATGGAAGCTAGAGAGAGACGTGGGCTATTCAAACACCAAATTCCTGTGAAATTATTGTGTCTGGCAATATGTTTCTAAGTGTGTTGCCTATCTATTTTATACCATGCTGGCTCTACTCACCTCACTTGTCTGGGAAGACTGTTCTATAACAGAATGTGTCTGGGTACTTTGAAATCCTTCATGATATTTTCCCTGTCTTTTGTCTGTCTTAATTTGTCTTGTTTCTTCCTATTTCTACCACCTCTATACTTCATGTGTCTATACAGTATTTATCCACTGTCTATTAAAATTGTTCCTTGTAGAGGATTTCACCAGCTCTTCGATCAGCTTTTATATCTGAATTTACTTCAGTGCTAGCATCTATTCAGCAATACTGTGTAATGGACTGAGTAGTGTATTTTATGTGCAGTTGCTGTAGACATACTGTTGGGAGGAATCTCATCTATATGTTCCACTACAACATCCACTTGGAAAAGAAATGAGTTTTAAGCTAAGGCACTAGTCAGAGAATCTGAAAGACTTGGTTTGATTTCTGACCCTGGTCAAGTCCCCAGATCTGATTTTGGACTAACCAGTTAGGCTGAAATCTATTTCCCTAAGTCTTTGTTCTCTGAAAAAGTTCTATTCGCTCAGAGCAAAGCACCTAGGCTTTCCATATCATCAGTGAGGGGAGATGGGCACCCGCAGGTAGTGAGCCATCCTATTTTAACATAGAGATTCAACCCAACTTTGTTAAGACAAGATCAATTGTTATCACCCAGGACACCCTGTCTTTTTTGCATCGATTAAAAAGGAGTTTATGCAAATAGCTTACATGAGATTCCTAATTTTTATATGGCTAAAAAAAGGGGAGATGAGCCTTGCCTCAAGTCTGCTGTTAAGCTGGATAATAATTCCTCCAGATACCATAGAATCTTGCAAAGCAAGAATTAATGTGCATGGGTCCTGCATCGGTAGAGAGAAATAGCCACTGACGAGGTCAAAGCTCTATAAACCATATTCGCAGCATTGCCTGAAAACTTGTGTGCGCTGTGCTGTATTGTATACTGTTACTGTTGATCTCATTTGTTATTAGTTCATTTCTAATGTTTCCTTCTTCCTCTGTAGAGCATTTTATGCCGGAAGCATATAATGCATTTCTTCCAGGACCTGTCTGTTTTCCTCACAGAGCTATTACTTCATATTTTACAGAGAAATTTCTTACCGGGCGTAGGGTTTCCTGCCTATTAATTGTCCTTTGATGGTATTTTGCAGACCAGTCTGAGTTCACTTTGCTCCTGACTTGCCCTAAAACACAACCTTGAATGGGAAGCCCTGTAGCTGTCTTTACCTATGCTTGATCCAGTAAGCTCTGCAAGAGGTTGGATTTATTCCCTGGAGTATAGCACCACACTGTGTGGCTTTTGCCTTCCGCCAGCTCGCATCTTCAGCGAAATATGTTTGCCCTTATCTGCAAAAGACTGTGTAGATGTAATGCAGATGTTTAGAGTGTATCTGTCTTGCCTGGGATTGCAAGCTCTTGGTTCCTTGGGGAGATGCTTCTTTATATGTAGATGGTATCTAGGAGCAACAGTTTCTCTGGTTAATATCTCTGACAAAATGTGCATACATTTTTAACAAGAAATCACTTGGTTTAACGCTGTCCAGAGATCTCAGGCCATTGATGGTTATATATAAAGTGTCTCAGTCGAGAAACAGAGTGAGGAAATAACTACCTGAGTTTTAAAGATATTTGTGTCACTTTACTCTTTTCACCTAAATTAGAAGCCAACAGGCTACAGAATCAGTCTGTCTCTCTCATGTGTCCTGCTATAGCTGTTCTGCCTCAAATAAATCGTTCGATGTTCATAGCCAAAGAAACCGACCCTGTCACCTAGTAGACAGGGCACTCACATTACCCATGGGAGACTCAGGTTCAAGCCTTTGCTGGTTTTATATTTTAATTATTTACACAAAACGGAAAAATAGCTCTAGCAGGGCAGTGAGGGAAGTCTTATGTTAGAGTACTCAGTAGCGTGATGGTTAGAGTACTTAGGTTGTGGATAACTAGCTTAACCACCATACTACAGAGTGGAGCCTTATTTTTCTGAGAAAAGAGTTGAAAGGCTGTTTTCTCATCCAAGAAGAATGGGCAAATATCTGAAACCTCAAAAAAAAAAAAAAAAAGAAAAAAAATTGAGGTCAGAAACATGTCTAGCTGATCTCATTGAACAACACTGTTGTACACACCAGCAGAAAGTGTCAACATCATATGTCACTCTTCAGTTTTGCATTTCTGCAATTGACTAATCAGAGAATGGGCCAACACTGCATCAACTCTGCTATCTCTGCAGTATTCTAGGCCTGTGAGCTGAGGCAGTACAAAAACAAGCCAAAAAACTTTAACTCCTGTTTAGGCAATGATTCTCCAAAATGCACAAGTAGGTGAAGCTGGAGTAAGAAATTACATGAACTCCTTGAATTTGCAGTTTGTGGCTGGTGCCATTCCAAAGTCTAAATACAGAGAACCTGTACATATCGTAAGTTTACATATGCACGTTGTCCTCCTGCTGACATAAATAATGCTATTTGCATTTGTCAGTAAAAGTGTCACAAACCCTAGGTGAGATAAATCTGAATGTACGGATCTCATCTGCATTCATAGCGCAATGGGAAAGACTGATAGAGTGACGAAGATGTAAAGAATGGAAGCTTGTGAAATGCAGCTACTATATGCTAGGCGACTTACCCTGAAGATAAAGATATGTCCTGTTTCTTCCCGGAATCATGATGAGAATTATTCAGAGCTGCAGTTGATTCATGGATAATGCAGAGGTAGTATATTTTCAGTGGAACGCAGAGTGAACTGGTTCATATGGATAAGTTATTAGGGAGCAACAGCACAAGATTTTTGTTCCAAGTGAATAATCAAGCATTTGCATTGCTCTCAAAATGTCTAATATTGACCTTTACCAACAACAGAACATCAGATTTAGTGGACCACTGCTTTTTGTGACTGTGCCTTGTTTATAGATCCAGTGGGTCGTGATCGCTATGACAAATCCCACTGTTCTTTGATGCGAGATGTTCCATTTTCTCAAGAAAAGGTTACACGATTTGTATAAAGTTAGTCTCCCTCCCAGCCCTAACACCACCAGAATTGCTCTTTGTTTGCATCGCTCCATGTTCGTGTAGCATTTTGGTGAATAGCAAGTGAAAGAGTTTTGTTCTGCTGTGTTACAGCATGCTCAGTTGTAGTCCTACCTGGTGAGGACAGATGTATCTACTTCTCCTTCTCCAGAAACGCTTTGAGACTTGAAATGGCCTATTATCTACCAAATAACAGATGTCTTCACAGATTAGCCTCTCTGAGTAAAAACACGATCACACCACACAAAAGATGATGATTAGCTAGTTGATTAACAATAGGCGAACCCCAATGCAGATGTACAGGAAACAAGGAAAGGATCAGACACTTATATTTCTTTTTTTCTGAGTTCATTATATACATTCATTTTTACAATGACATCTTAATGTTAAAGCTGCCGTTCTGCAGCTTTCTGTTTCAAAGCTTCTAACTTATGATTTTTTCAAATTAAAATAATGTATTAATATTTCCCCAATTACATGCTAATAAAAGACTTAATTCAGTTTGCATACAATTAATGCATTTGTTGCAAAAGTATTCTATATGTTGAGTCCATTTTAGTTAATTTCTTGAAATATTTTTCAGTTAAAGATTTGCATTCATATTTTTCAATATGAATGAAATTGAAGAACTCTGCAGTGATAAATTCTGTGAATCATAATACACCTCCGAGTATATGGTCCAGCAAAAAAACAGACAGAAGTTTTGCTTGCATAATTTGGAGGGAAGTATGTGAAGGATCAGATGCATTTATCTACAGGACTTCCCCTTCTTGATGGTTTGATTGCTTCCTTGAAAAGATTCGAGTTCCTGATGTGATTTGGTGGGTCAGAGTCTTCCTGGGTGCACAACAGTACTGACAAGAACTCTGCTGACCTTGAGTCTGGGTAAAGGTTGCCTGATGCCTCACTCAGTAAAACTGTTTTGCTACCATTCAAAGTGAAATTTTCCAATCTAGAAATTTTCTGTTCCCATTTCAGGCTGTAATTTTTTCATTTCAGTAAAAATAGTTCAGTCTCTGAGGAAGAAAAAAAATAAATTTGGGGAGTGGGAGGCAAAATCATATTTCATGAATTTATAGTACCTTCTATTATTTTGCGGGACTTCCGTGTCACAGATCTGGAAATTGAAATTTGTCAGGGAGAGAGGAGGATTTGGGACAAAAAGGGAGGGGTTTCTATAGTGGAAGTCAAGGTTAGAGATTTTTGCATTTTAGTGGAAATCTGCCAGATTAGACCGCGTTTTGGTCAGTAGGGCTGTGTGATACAGTTTCTGAGTTGGGGTCTTTTTCTCCTCATTTTGCTTTTTTTTTTTTTTTTTAAGCTGTGTAAGTTAACACTTAAAAGCCTGTTAAGGGAGCAAAGCAAAGCTCTCTTAAAAAGGGAGAGATTTCAGTCAACTCTGCTCAGATGAATCAATATTTTATTTTATCTTGGTAGTTCATTATGTCACCCCTTCCTCCATTAACTGTACATCATTCAGTTCCAGCTTTGAAGCCAGAGTTATTAATTTCCTGGGGAGCACTTCTGCGGCTCTCATTATTACAGCATCTGAGTACTTTACAAACACTTAATGAATTTATCTTCACAATGTACCGATAAGGTCAAATGACATTATACACCAGGGAAAATGAGGCACAGAAGCATAATGTCAAGAAGGGACATTTAATTTAAAGCCCCAACATGAGTGGTTTGTGCCCCAATTTTCCAGAAATAGCATTTGATCGCCCTTTCTTTGTTCTGGAGTAGGCTTTTGCTGAGTCCATCACAGTTGGAATTGCTCCACGCTCCCACAGATCAGAGCGCAGGTGTTTTGTGCTCTGCTCTAAGCAAACAAGGAAGATGCAATTAATAACCGCCTGCGCAGAGTTTGGTTTTTGTGACTTCCTTGGCATTAGGCACTAAGGCAGAGAGAGAATCTAGTTCCCCAGGCCAGCTTTTGGCTGCCCTAGGCACGACCATGGTGGTTCTCCAAGCCTTTACCTCATTCTTGTTGGACTGTCCAGTGCCATCAGTGGCGAGGCAGAGATGTAGCAAACAGCAGGTTCCTTCTTGGTGTGACCTTGACTCACTGAATGTGTGTGGTCAGTCCCTGCTCTTACGCTGTGTGAGGCTGGATAGTAGACAAAACCCCAAAGTATGTGAGTTTATTATTTGGATTGACACAGTGTGTACAGACTGTAGCCAGTGCAGACTTTTGCACCGAAGGGATAGATGCACCAAAAGGGCTCTCGTTGCTTCTTATTGAGTCCTGTCTTCTGTAACTGTCATGGCAATCTTAGCATGTGGGAGTAGGGGCTCCCGAAGCAAGAGAGAAGCTCTGGTTTTATTTGAAAAGGATCCTTCATGGCATCCCCGGGCAGCCTCATTGCTCAGTTGCGTGAGCTGATACGGGGATGAGCGGGGACCCATGTCATACGATAGACTCATGGCTGGGCATTTCCCTTCCTCCATCCTTGCAGGGCTGAACTCGTGGCTCAGAAGTGAATTGCACCCAGAAGAGACAACACATTTCCCCCAACTTTTTACAGCCTACAGAAGCAAAGCCGTGGTGCGATCAAGCAGGGCATGGAGAGGACAGTCTCTGTTCCCCTGAGAGACTTTTCTTTAGTAGGAAGACAGAGGGACAGAAAGATAGAGAGGTGGTTTTCAGATGCACAAACAGCAGTTAGGTTCCATTAGATTTCAGTACAAGAGGGGAGTCTCACTGAAGTTTGTATCTGCAAAAATCCTGCTGGAATAATCCACCCCCCACCCCGATCCTCTGCTGTGCTGTTTGGTGCTTTACAAAAGGCCATTCTTCCCCTTTTTCCTTCATCAGTTCATTTTCACGTTCAATCGCATCGTGCTGTGACAGAGTCACTGGAATGACTCTGGGTTTGCACTTGGCAGCTCAGAACATGGTTTAGCCCATGGTTTATCTGCAATGTAGGAAGAGACACACGTGAAACGATCCTTATCGCATTTTAGTTGAGGTGAATTATTCAGGCAGAAGTTTATTTATTAAATCCACCTATCAAACGTGCGGTCTCAGGGATTCTTATTCTTTTCCTGCCTATGCTGTTTCTCACCTCTGTTAGGAAAAAAAAAAAGGAAAAAAAAAGAAAAAAAAAAGAAAAGAAAAAGAACAACTTTTTTGAATCAGTGGCCTTTGCTTGCAGTGCTTTACAAATCCTGAGCCAGGTGCCGGGGTCTGTACTGAAGCAAAGCTCCCATCAGGGTCAGTGGGTTTTGCCACTTCACATTTCTGGGCAGTAAATGAGAGTTTTTGCTAACCTGTTAGAATAACTTGTACACCTGAGCGTCATCTCACTTGACAGCCTGATGTGTTTTCAGATGCTGCTGTTTGAGATTTCCCATATTCTTTCATATGCGTGTCCTTCTGGCTTACTTGCACCTCTATATACGCCAGTGTTTGAACCTTTTGAAGGAGGGAAGATGAGCTGTTTAGCCAGTAGCAGTCTTGCTGGCTGCACAAAGCAAAAGGGAAGAAAATAAGACACACAGCGATCAGCGTGCTAAATCCTCTCTAAAGCTACCGACCTGTCATGTAGAGCTAAATCTCAGCGCCAGGTTAGCACTGGATGTGCCCTTATCTCTCCTTGTCTCGCCTTCAGCCCCCCTCTCCAAAGCCTGAAGATGTTGACATCACGTTGACACAGAGCAGGGCATTATTATTCAGAGTTGCATAAAAAGTGAATTTACATTGAGTAAAACCAATAAGCCGCACTTCTCTGACATTTAATTTTCTTGGAAACTCTTCCTATTGAATCAGGCAGGACTACATAAATTTTCAAATGAAATGCAGTGTTTGCACTACAATAACCTTGTATGGACAAGAATGAATAATTTGGAAATTACAAGAGCCTATTTCATGCCACCTCTCTCCAAACTTAATTTTTTATGGGGCTATATTTCTGTTTGATGCCATGTAAAATTTTCATTTTGTTCCCACCCGCTGTGTCAAAATGGAGTGCAAAATATTCTTCTATAAAAGGGTTGCTATTTATGACTGGGTCACTGGTTGGTAGTCCCCTATTCTTTCTGAGGCCACTTCTTCCTTTGACATCAAACCCTGGGGCTGAAAATTGAGGATAAATAAATGGTGTCCCTTGAACTAGACACAGTCATAATAAACTCTCAGATGAAATGTCAAGTCTAAGCGAGTGTACTCTTCTACTTTCCAGTGTATGTTGATCAGCCCTCCAAAGCAGAGCAGTCATATTTCAGAGCTCACTTTATCTCCCTTCTCTTCTTACCATATTGAATGTCTGATTATAAGAGAGGTAGTAAATGGCTCTGTTAAAAGGAGATTTAACCAGGGAGATGTAGGTCAAGACATCGTCTTACTTTCTGTTGCATGTGATTGTGTACAGGCGTTCATGCATCCATCCATCCAAGTCTGCCAAAGATGCCTCCATTCTCAGAGCGTGAGTTGTTATAATTTCGTAGAAGAAGCTACTTCAGACAGACTTAGTCTTTGAAGTGATAGACTTTTTTCCAAGGTGAATGCGTAATCTAAAATAGCTGTGCAAAGGAAACTGGCAAACAGTTCAGTTGGGCTTGCCCCAGAACTAACACCTTGTCACGGGGGCAAGAGGATCCGCCAAGGCACGTGAGGAGGTCTTAAAAAAACCCAACCTTTCATGTTTGTTTACTGTACTGATATTTTTACTAAAATATCATTATAGACTGTGTAGTTTTTGTTAGGAATTTATGTTCTGTTAAAAAAATCAGTATGGGTTACTATTAAATATATTAATGGACCGCTAAGACTGAACGGTTAAGAATTCAAAAGGTGGTTATGCTTTCCTACCGTGCTTTTTTCAACTATAATAAAATGTTTCTTTCAATCTTAGGTACTTGTGTATGTCTATTATAACCTGTCATTGTGAAATTAGATCCTTATGTTATACTTACACATTATGATTAGAGCTGATTCAAAACATTCCATCCAAAACTGACATGGAAATATTCTTAAACATACATTTTTATGGGAAATTTAATATTATTTTCTTTTTACTGAAAAGAAAAAGGGGAAATGCCATATATGTTTATTAATTTTTTCCTTTCCACCCCCCTCCCTTTTGTCACTGGGAGAGGCATGCTAGTATAAATATGAAAATAAGGAAAGACTATCAGAAAACATAGCTATAATCTGCTTTATACAGACATAAACAAACATATATGTGCAATTCAAAATTGCAGTAGTGAATGTATTGTTCTTTATTTAATTTTTTTGGCAGCTGAAGTGTTTACGTTCTTAATTACATGATCTTGTTTGATACAATAGGATGGGCAACAACCAAAATACGCTGGTGGGTCACTGTGACCTGATTTAAAGCTCTCGTTCCTCACGCATCTTTAGTTTTCAAAAAGGCTGGTTTTGTGGACTGCATTCAGCATCTGATGGAGTCAGAAGAGCACTGTGTTGGTGTCCTTCTTTGGTAATTATTTCCTCTGGGCTTTATAGATGTAGACTAGCCAGGGAGTTGGGAGACAAAGCAGAACGTATGGGTCATGGGCTGGACTCTTCTGTACTTATCTAACATCAGGTCAGTTGAAATTCCCCTAGAGATTGGCCAAAACTTAATTAGTCTATCTTGACCTTTTTCTTCTTGTATATCCCTCGATCTTCTTAATCTTTAAAGTCTCTTGAGGAAAGTTAGTAAAAGGGACCGTCTTTACAGTTACGGTTTTCAAAGCCTGAACCCCGTTTGTGAGATTTTTGTGTCTTTAGTTCACTGTAAATCAGATAATGGTGATGCACAATATTGAGTCTCCTTTTTGGTTGTTTATTAAGGGTTATTTGTTTAGCCGAATAATTGTGGTGTTTACTAAAGGGAAGATGATCTTGCAGTTAAAATGTTATATTTAGATGTTTCCATCTCTAGCACAGATTTTCTTTGAAGTCATCTAGGATCGGTGTAACAGTCTTTTCAGTGCTGCAGTACAGGTGTGTGTGACAGCAAGGCACTTGCTTGCATTTCTGAATACTCAAGCATCTTTATGAAACTGGTATTTTGGCCTAGATTTCAGACATGCTGAACATGCATACTCCTCATTGTTTACAGTTGATGCTTTCCATTCTTGAAAATTTTACCCAATCAAGCTCAGGAATACAGTACCACACTACAAGAGGGAAAATAGTATCTTCTCTTTTGCACTCTTTTTTCTTTCTCTACTTGAAATATTTACATTTAATCAAGCTGAATGTGAAAAGCGTGATGTGAGCTGCTTCACAAAGCTACACCCTTTTCCGACTCTCCAGTGTTTATTACAGTGCAGGCAGAGCTATTTGCTTGTTCCTTACGTTGAGTCTTTTTTATTGTGTATCCTACACAATAGGAACAAGGGAACAGTTTAACACAACTGCAGAGAAGTTAACCCCATAAACCTTGAGATCCCTGTAGCTGGAGAAAGCATTGGGTGGGATTCCTTTGTGCAGACATTGGCATCCTCATTTTCAGTGTTACGAGCTGAAATCAATGGTGGACCTTCAGCTGTCCGAAACTCAACCGAGAGAAAGAGCCCAATGTAAGGGATGGGTCTCCTCCTTCCAACAGAGGCATTTTAAACAGGTCACAGGCTTCAGGCTTCAGAGGAGCCGACCTACCTGCTATCTACGGAGGGAGTTTAGGTAAATCAAATGTCAGCATCCACGTTGTGGACACCCTGAGGCAAGCGAGATGCTGTGGGAGATCCTCTGGGGAAAACACACCATCACAAGAGTGATGTGGAAACAGAGCTTGTTTCTACATTCATTCCCTTCTGTTATCAACAAGGAAGAACAAGATATATTTTCTTTAGTTTCCCAGAAGCTACAGAGATATCTTAACTAGGGTAGTTTTGTGTGCCAAGAAAGTCTTTTAGCAGGAGAGCTTACAATGATTATGAAGTTTTCCTGTCAAAGAGCAGACAATTTACACTGCTGAATGCTTCCTGGGCATAGTGCAGCATGTGAAATTTTCATCATGAACTTCAGATGATATCAAAAGTTTTTCTTTAGTTTGGGTCTCATAAGACCCATAAAGAAAAATTTGAAAAATTACACAACTTAAATCTATCATTTTTTAATTTATTTTTTTTTTAAAGTCTTTTCAAGAGGGACAGTGAAAGGTTCTTTTCACTAAGGGCTATTTCTGTACAACTTTCTTGATCCAGTTGTTTTTTTAAGGTGCAACATGAAAGATGCTCCTCCCCCAAACTCAGAGAAGTTGGACTCTCTTTCTTCAAACATTTAGCAAAAATAGCGTGTTTCAAGCTGTGCCATAAAATTTCAGCATCAAAGATAAGTTTCAGATGGCCACTAGTAATTGAAAAGAAAGAACTATAAAGGAAATATTTATATAGCTAGACTTTAACATATTAGTTTTGCAGTTGAAGTAAATTCAGAAAGCACGTATTTGCAATTGTGAGATTTCCTGAAAGAGTTTTGAATGTCTCAGGTATGTGTTGTATGTCTCGTATTACTATTAGATAATAGAGCTTTTCATGTTATTCAAGTGGCAGAAGTCATTTCCTCCACCTGGAAAATGGAGCCCTGGTACTGTGAGTAGAAAAAAATTACCTTTTTAAGCAACAGAAGACAAATGGGCACCCAGAAGACCTTCTGCGGCAATAGATTTCTTGTAAAATAAGAGTTTCTAATGGCATTCTGTCGTGCCTTAAAATTACTAGAGTCACAATCCAGTGTTAGGTTGTTGCAGAAAATAGACGCTGCCCTGTGGGACTGTCTTTCAACTTTGATGTGTAATAACTTGATAGTAGTAACCAGATATGTTAATTAATTTAGAACTAATTGGCAGAAGTGGAAAAGTATTTTTATGTGTGGAATAACTGCAACAAAATAATATCTAACTAATAAGCAGTGTAGCTTAAGTAATGGTGTAGGAAACAAATGGAACAAAGGAACTTCTATTACATAAATGCTACTGGATCCAAATTCAACCATATAAAAGTTTTAAAATGCACACAAGACTCTTCTCCTCTCCACCCCTAATGTGTATTAATGAACAAATTCTAGTAATCCCTATAGCTGCTAAGTCACTTTGATCCTTATGAAGATGTTAGCTTCTCAGAGCTCCACAGAGATGAATGATAAAAAGAGGAGGCTTCTTTTGTCTTCTTATTCTACAGGTGAACAGACACACAGAGAGTGTCATGTCTGTGCACCCATGGGAATAAGAAGCAACCACAACAACTGATGTTCAGACTTCTCTCCCACTGGAGTTGTCTTCAAAAGTATTTGCTAACGGTAGATAATTAAGAACAAAATCAAGAAATAGTCCCTTGCACTATCGATGGAGTGTGAAGGACATTCAGTAGCCCAGTGCTTTATAGTTATTCCAATCTCCATCTCTGGGACTTCTCAGTTATAATCATCCAAGACAGTAACCCTGTCACAGCTTTTCCAAAAAGGTCATGAGGCTCAAGCTTGCTGGAGGGTAGGCACACATCAAAGCAGGGAAGTCTCACATTAAATGACCTTTCATTTACATGCTGATATTTTTCCTCTCAGTTTCCCCTACCCTTTCAACGCTTGCCCTTGGCTGTTTCAGTGATTGTTCGTAAGATTACCACAGACGTCCAGGCATTTGACAGCCAAAGGCAACAGCAGTGTTACCTGGCTTTTTCAGACTAAGTTCTTCCCCTGGCCATGGTCAGCTGAACATGAGGTTCTTTGTGCCCATCTATTTTTATGACAGTGAACCCCAAGAGTGTAAGCCTTTCCTCTCTCTCCCCTTCCTCAACATGCCCCAGGTTCAACACGTGAATAAAGGAAGATGATAAAGAATAAGTTAGTTGACAATGTCCTCCACTCACCACGCTAATGACAGTAGCCTTTAAGTGATCAACTGGGCTAGGACTGTTCATGGAGACACTGTCACAGCTGGGAGGAGGCCTGTGGGGACACGGTCATTTGAGCTATTGTGTTAGCAGAGATGAGGGTAGTGGGATTTCAAAAGTTGGTGATGAAGAAGGGAAACTGGGGAAGAGCGGGCAATTACTGTCAGGTTTTCCTTGTGTATTGACACTGCTTTCTCTGTGTGGTTTTCTTGATTTGTGTTTGTGGTAAAGGGAAGGTATGGATTCAAACACCAACACAAGAATAACCACAACCAGGCTCAGGCCCAGTGGGGATTATAGATGCTCTGCACCTGAATGCAGAGAGATGAGAGGCTTTGGGGTAGTTGGGGCTTTTTTCTGGATGGTTTGAGATTCTCCGCTTCTAAGTCCACGTTACATAGGATGCAAGTCTTGTATATGCAGAAAAGCATGGTAGTATCTCTAGTTCAGCTCCTATCTGACTATTCCTTAGGCACGTATGACAGGTCTACGCAACACCAGCAAGACTGGTTCTGATCAGCTGTGATATCCTGAGGGCTCTTTGGAGACCTTAGGAAGGCGAAGGGTGTACACTTTTGAGGAAGTAGATATGAAATGCTCTTTTTTAGATCTGCAAAGAGGAATCCATTCCAAACGGTGCTAAAAGATCTAAGTATAAAGGGGACATAAATATAAAAAATGCTGCACTCAGGATGTTATGAAGAAAGATGGTAACGAAGGTTTGCATGTTCCAAGCAGTGGGAAATAAATCACAGCAGACAACGTGGCACATGTTGAACAAGAACACAGAATTCTCGCTCGGAGGAATCTTACTGCTGCAAGTTAATCATCTTTTTATTAGCATGCCCTGAAGCTTTTTTGGGATATAAATTTTGCAAAATAACAGCTGGATTGTGGAAGTAGGCCATTGAATTGAGAAACAAATCAAGCAAACTTGAAAACGCAAAGTTGCGCTTGAATCCTGTGTAGTCAAGAAGAGTATACCCGCTTCCTTTTATGAGGCACACTTGAATACCCTCTAAGTGATGAAGCTGTGGGTAAAGACCTTGGTGGTGGGATTTACACTGGCTGAGTAACTCCTGGGGGAGTAACAGTGCTCTGAGTTGTAAGTGAGGAGCCTCTGCTGTTGCCATCTCGTAAGACATTTGTTGAACATTACAGGACAGTACGATACTAAAAGGATCAAGGCTCTGTTTCCTTCATTGGGGATTCAACAATGATTGGAGATGGAAGAACTTCTGAGGGTGTCTTCTTTTCCTCTTTTGTTTTCTGCAGAACCAGGAATAATATAGTTGAAAACCTTCAGGGATGTAGTTTTTTCTTCTTTCCAGGATGATCCATACAGGAGAGAAGATAGTTAGAAATAACATAATGAAGTTCAAGTGCTTCATGGGATGGAAGTGGCATGTCTTTTGCCTGTTTCCTCTCTCCATTACTGTTTTTTCAGCTTCTGTATTTCAGTCTCCTGGTTTGTGTTTGACAGACTCACAAAGAAAAAGGGTTCTCCATTCACTGTTAGCTTTGCCTCAATGCTCATCTGTTCTTCTCCATTTCTTCTTTAATTTAAGGCACTGTTGGTATTTTTTTTTTCCCCATAAGACATAATGAATGGCTGGGAGCTGTCAGCTCTTTTGGACTCTTTTGTCTTCTATTCATCATTATGTCTTCATTGTCCTCTTTAATTTAGCTGCGACGTTGAGGGGATCACTTACTGTGAAAGACAATATTGCTAGCCATCCACAGGAATTTCACACATCTATTCATCATCCTGCATAAGATAAACTGTATGTGAAATATTGCGTACTAAAAAGGGCAAAACATGTTAAGTCCATTTCAGACACCAAATGCTTAGCAGGTATTTACAAACACAGGTATCTGAGGCTAGGTGTGTGGCACCTTTTCTGGGTAGAAATTGCTACTAATTTAACTATTGAAGATGAGTCTTTAAATTAAAGTGGATTTGAGTACAAATTCGCACTAGCTTTATTACTGTGTTTCAAAATATATCAGTAGGTACACCAATATGAATTACGATATAGAAAAAACCCAAAAGTCATAATTAAACCTTTATTTCCTGTTTTTCAAAGGAGAGACAGTGGGTATTCAGAGTAATTTGGAATATACCCATTTCCTTGGAGACCCAAATATGGATCTAGGAAACTAAGGTTAAGACATCTGATGTATTTGTAACAGATAATTCCTTTAAATACTCAGAATGATTTATCAAATATTAAAGCACAGTGAGTTTTAAAATTAGGTTTTTGGAGAAGTGTAGTCCTGAGAAAACTAAAGAATAGAGTGAGGATAGAATGGATACAAAACTCAAGTACTCGGATTAAATTTTGGATTACTACTACGTTTAACACACATTTTCCAAATCTATTTTTTTCCAGCACCATTCCTGTTTCTGTTCACTCTTTGTATTTTTTTTTGTCTTGTAAATGACAGTTGGTGTATTTAAAACAGGTGGCTATACTCTGGTTTTATGTTAATCTGCCCAAGGTCAGGAACTGGCTGCGTGTCTGCATTTTCCATCTGCATGTGCACAACTCTGCTAATCTATTACTGCCTACAACTGCATGCTCAAATATTGAAGAAAACGTGGGTTGGTGAACTGGAGCTCTCTCAGCTACCAGCCACTCAATATGTAACCTTTCTTGCTTGTGATAAATAAATGTATTTATCACGGAAGACCTGCAAAAGATTTTCATAAGCTAAAGACTACAAAAAACCAGGTACTTCCAGGAAAAGAGCTTTAGGATCAGGTGTGCCTGCATGGCCATGAGATAGTACTGTGATGGCTGGACATGGGTTGGTACTCAGAAAGGAGGTTGCCTCTGTAGCTTTTCAAACATGTGACCGTGAATGTTTGCTTTCTCTTAAAGATATGGAAGATTTTCCATGACTAAACCATGATTGGAAGCTGCTGAAATTAATATTAATATTGAGACCATGGCAACTTCAGAAGCTGTTATATACAGTAGATGTATATTTCTTGTATCATAATAATTCTGCCCTTCACTGCCATCTCTCAGAAATGTCATGGTAGTAAGTGATTGGGTGGTAAAATGGCAGATGAAATTCAGTGCCAGTAAGTGAAAAGTCACATACAGGGGTGAAAAACAGTCCTAGCTCTACGTATCTGAGCATGGACGCCAGATGAGTTATTGCCACTCAGGGATTTGTAGCAGGCAACTATAAAACAGTGGAGTAAAGCTCAGCAGCAGTCACAAAGGAAAAGAGAATTGTAGGTAGAATGGGGAACGGAGAAGAGAAGAAATAGGAAACATCACTGTCCAATATGAAAATCCAATACACACCCAAGTTTTGATGACTGCATACAATTTTGTTCCCTACTTCTCAGATCCAAACTGGAACGGATATGTACACCTTAAGGCATGATATCAGACATAGGGTGTATCTTCTGTATGAAAGAAAGAAAAAGACGAAAATTCCTCAGCTTGAAAAAGAGATTCCAAACGATCTAATAAAAGACTAAAATTGTATATGACGTGGAGGAGATAAGTAAGGAATAATTATTGTCAAGTTAAAAAACACAGCAGGTCAGATACTGTATCCTGCTGAGCATTGCTGGAAATGGAGCAAGCTATGTCAGGATGTAAGGATTACTTTACACTTGGGTGGTTTTACATGTTATGTCTCTATGGTCCTGCTAGCAGCTAATGTTAAAGACAGGGTAATGGGCTCGCTGGAGCTTTCACCTGGGTAGGTGCAGCAGTGGTTCCTCTGTTCTTCTGTCAAGGCTTGATTCAGGCACTTAATGGGCTGGTTCATCTGCCTGAACTTTGTGCAGCATTGATAGTCATTGCAAGCAGTCTCTGTCTTTGTAAAACCATCGTTGGTGTAATTAGGCTTCCAAAGATATACGCATAAATATCATAAAATGTCTCTTGCCTTACAGTATCTGTAAAATAAATCCTTGGCTTGCATGCATTTCCTGTACACAAGAAATAAGGTGTTAAAAATCATGGAAATGTTAATTGCAATATTTTCCACCCATGTTTGGTTTAAATCAGTTGGACTAGATGATCGTTGTAGGTCCCTTCCAACTAAAATATTCTGTTATATTAACCCTAAGTCACACCAAGGACGTTGAAGAAATTGAGAGGTTGTGAACTCATGGCAACATTTGTTTTATGCATCTTCACTGAGTTCTCTATGTATAATTTTATGGCCATGTAGTCAAAAAGATAAATTTTCTAACTGAGGGCAACAGAAGAACATACTGAAAGTTTTCCAGTGCTAATCTTTGTTTCTTTCACCATATGCACATTAGTTCCTATTTCTTAGCACAGGGTAAATTACCCTAAGAGTCCTGTCTAAATAAATATATACACAAAAGCATGCCATTTATTTTAACTGCAATACCAGAATTTATAAGCAAATATCTTTATACATTATGTGTAGCATTAACATGGAGATAGAAGAGAAATGTGAAAAAACCTGTGGTTCACTGCCAAAAACTGTATCACGTCGCAGTTGCCAAGCACAGTTCAAATTATACAGCGTAAATAATGTGGATTTAGGGTTGCAATTTCAGATTTTCCCTTTTTTCCATTGTATTTTTATGACTTCAGATGGGTCAGTGCTTTGTAAATCCTGTTTTGACACAAAATTACAAGCAGAGTCCTTGGGAACGTGCAATCTACATTGTCAGTGGCTTATCTGGTTCTTGTCCTTTCCTGCATATATTTTTATTAATATCTTAATGGCTGCTAATCATAGACTTTTTGTGTATGCATCTTTGAAAAGTGCTGTAATAGACTGTATGACGTCCATTTACGTGTAAAGACTGAGGGTTTTTTACTATGTCTGCTTTGTTGTTTGGTGAACCTTAAGGAGAAAGGGATGGAGTCCCTCAGCAAGTTTTCGTGATCAAACAATGGCACGAGTCTAATTCTGATTTTGATTAAAAAATAGTAAATTAACTCACAGATGATTGCTTTCATTTAGGAGAAAACACCTTGCAAATACTGACATTCCTGCAAGTTACTCAGATGTTTTCAAGGTCCAGTTTTAAATGGAAAGGAAAGCATGGGAGAATCCATAAACACCGTGTTCGCGTACATAAATTTCAATATCTAGTAATTTAACAAAACCCAAGCATCTTTTGTTACAGAACACAGTCAAGAAATGTTATGATCTGTTTGAGGCTTCCACATAAAAGTCAAACATAGTTCTGTTTTCACAAAGTCTTCAGCATTTATTCAGATCAAAGGTGTTATTCATTGGTTTTACTTGTTTATCTTATGTCTTCAAGATTGTATTTTAAATAAGCTCTGAAAGATTTATATGGGGGCATGTTAAAATGACTCAGAAATGTCCCCAGGAGTTCGGAAGATGAAATTATGTTGAACCGAAAACTAGAGGATACTACTTGCTATTTAATATTGACAAGAGGCATTTTAGGAGGATGATCTCAGTGTCCTATCTTTCAAAGTTGGTTATGAATCTTTAGCAAATGCTTTTTTTATGCAATGAAGAGCTTAAATGCTGTGTTGTCTTTGGGTACTCAGTGAGACATTACTCACAGCAGTGCTTTGGGAATACATTTGCTTTTCACTTCCGATTTATGCATTTATTTTCCTCACAATGTGAATAATTAATATTGGTATGATTGGGATTTATTTTTCCATAATATTTTTAAAACCGAGGTGAAAAATATCTGTGACGAGTATTTGAAAATACCGTCTGAGGACACATAAAATGTTATTAGTCACTCCCCAAGTAGGCAAAGGTGGGGAAATGGGCTGGTCAGATATTTTTGCTGCCCTCTGTGCTACCATTTCAACACAGTTTGGAATCTCCCCCCTTCGGCACCATCGAAGTTTAGATCAGGAGAGGAGGGTGAACTTTCTCCTCATTGTACTTCTTGAGGGATGAGAAGAGGTGAGACTCGGGGAAGAGGCTCCAACTCTGTGTGCCCAGCACAACTGCCTGGCGGTGTCCACATCTCACATTTGCTCCTCCCGTGAGGATCTTTCCTCCAAACTAAAAAGACTCTTGTGAGATCAATTTTATCAAGTCATAGGCACAGCATGAATGTAATTCTCAGTGCGTGTGTTTTGTGTACTCTTGATAATTTTCCCCCTTTTTGGCGATAGCTCTACCCTTCACTGCCAAGCTGCTGGAGAGCATGGCTAACGCAAGCAAAGCACAGTTAGGCAATTTCCCATTGCTAATCGATACGATTTTCCTGTGAAGCTTCATCTTACTTTGTAATCAACAGGTGTAATAATAGAACATATATTTTGTAATAAATAATTTTCTTCTTCGCTTGCTTTCTTTGACAGAATCATGAATAAACTGGCAGACCAGCAGGACCACATGATACCATGAAGAGAAGCTTACAGGTCCTCTATTGCCAACTGTTTAGTAAGTAATTTTTTTTTTTTCCCCCTGTAAGAAAGAAACTATTCAAATCTTACATAAGATAGTAATATTTATGCGGGGTACAATTCAGGGAGGTACTTAACCATGTGTCTTGCTTCAGGTACCTGGAGGAACCATATGGAAGTTCAACTGTCTTGTTAACTGAGATATTTGGAGTTGTATTTAAAAAAAAAAAAAAAAAAAGAGTTGAAGTATCAGCTGATTCTGCAGAGTCTTGTACAAGAGTAAAAGTGATTTGCTGTGCCTTGCAATTGTGGACACTCAGAAAAATGACACGTAGAAACAGGATGGTGGTTAGAAGAAATAACACAACGTTTTTGTAATCATATTTTTTGTCTTATTCTCAGTGGGTAAAAGGGATCCACCCCACTTGGTGTCTGAATAAAAAATCTATGAGAGGGAAGGGAACTCCAGCTCACACTGACCTAAATTCTGTGTCACTTCCTGAGATGACTGGTTTCTTTTTCCTAAGTTTTGGCTTTTGGAAGACTCCATCCAATATGAAAGTCCAGCAAAAAGACTCAGGTGAAATTTAGACTGTGTAGATGGGGGCTCCCTCCCCTGTTCATGGGAGTAAGGCAAGTTTTTAGATGTAAAACAATACTGACGCTGTTCGGGCATTTCTGTAGACTGACAATTTTCAGTGTCAACATCACAAGCAACAACTTTAAACTTTTAGAGATTAAATAAGAGTGGATGAAATGTAAGCGTAATCACTTGTTGTCATATGTTTTACAAAGGAAATTGCTAATTTATGGTAAAGAATCTAAAATAGGTTTTTTAATGGTTCTATTACTTTTATTGGCATGTGTGAAAATTACATCTAACAAATATTTTATGGACTGTTACAGAAATCTAGTAAATATCATATCTTTACTCATTGCCATCAGGGTATAGAGCGAGACATTTCTTTTGCTTTGCTGGATTGGCTAGTGTTCGTATTCTTATTCACATCTTCTCCTATGACATGGGAGAAAGTCAGCTGTGTCTTCATGACATCCGGGGGAGACTCCGGAGGTGCACCCAGGATCATTTTGCTCTCATGAGCATAAAGCTAGGCCAGATGTGCCTAGAGGACCTGCGCGGCAGCGCACCTTTGGCTCCCAGAGGTTGGGTGCCTGGTTGGAGTGGCGTGAGGGAAGAGCTCCTCAGGGAATGCTGTAACCAGAAACTCACTGACAGCTCTGGGGGTCTGCGATAGTTTTACGATAGCTAAGGACCCAGAATACTTTGTCACAGTTTTGACACCTTTCTGCATGTTGAATAGTAACTTAATTCTAAAATTATGTCAGTTGCTGGACCAACGTTGGGTTCATTGTAGTGAAAATATGAAACTGAACTGTAGGAATACATTTCTACCGACAGGGTAGGAAAAAAAGGAAGGTGTCCTCTACATCCAGCCTATCACAGTGTTAGGTCTTTCTGTAATTTTTTAAATTTTTTAATATCATGCTTCCCTGCTTGGCAGCATTCCCCGTTGCTATCCCTGCTGCTTTAAACTGTATGTTTCAGGGTAATATGTTGAAGATCTAGGTAGCAAATAGAGGAACACTGAAAATGAATAGGGAAGGACTGAGCAAACTATACATATGTATAAACACACACATATATATAGTATGAATAGGCAACGATATTGTGAACTCCATGATGTAATGTGAAAAAAATGGATTCTGAACATACTATTTCTACTGACAGATGAATAAACTGCTTTATTTCTCCGAGTACAGCAAAAATGTGTACTAAATGTAGTTATCATTAACAAATGCAACAGCTATAACTATACAAAAGATATTTTTGGCATCTGGAATGAGTTTTGTCACTGGCTGGTTGGTTGGCTGGCTGGCTGGTTTGTAAGAAGCCTATGGCAAGATCCACCAAGTTACTTAATTCCTATTCAGTCAGTTTTCTTTTAGGTGCCCTGTAGGTGTGTTACTTTTTCCCCAGTTATACCTCAATACTAAAACAATCTCCAGAGAGTGCATTCTGCAACCAAGGAAGAGGAAATTAATATGTTTCCTGTAATTGTTCTTTATGCTATAAGAAGGGTCTGCAGCATGGTATATTTATTTCATTTGCACAAAAAAGGGAAAATTTCTGCTACGATACAGAGAAGAAAAAAAACATAAACCTTCAGAGAAAGTATCAAAAGAGGAAGTTCTTCTTTGGGCTGTGTCTCCAATGTCCTACAGCTGCCTGCCTTCCTTATCTGCAACTGCAACTGCAACAAGTGGGTCCATGGTGCCGCATCTCTGATGTGGCAGCATTTTCATCTTGTCTGCTGTGTTATGAGCAATTAATTGAGGCTTAGGGCTATAGAGAGAGGTGCCCTATGTGTGTACCTTTGTGAGTCAAAAACTAGGATAGCTTGAACAAAGTGTTGGTTGTTTTTGAAGAAACAGTGATCAGCTGGAGAGACAAAACTCTGTGCTTGTGTGAGCGTGCATGTGGCTACGAAATGTAGGAAGAAGCAGTTTCGTTCCCCAAACTGGTATGTTGCTACAGGGCTTGTCACATCTTGGTTGAGTCCCAACTGTACCGCTGAGCCAGTAGTGGCTATACTCTTCTGTGCAATTGTTTCTACCTCTGTGCATTTGTGCTGTGTTCAGTTGTGTCCATGCAGCGTCTGAGACAGTGGGACCCTCGTACTCGTGAGGACTGCTTGGCTTTGAGGCTAGAAGAAAAGACTTCTGTAGACATTTGTCTGATTTACAGACTAGTGGGATTTGTTAGCTGTATTTTTAAGTCAGGCTTATATCTAAATAAGATTTTAAAGATAGCATATATCTTTTTTTGGGGGGGTGAATTTTAGTTATGTAATTGGTCTGTTGCCATCCATATTCTTTTGCTGTGCTTTCCAAAAAGAGCATATTACATCCATTTATGCTGATCAAGAATAGTATGCGAAAATGGCACTAGCAGCAGCTGCTCTTTTGAATATGGTTGTAGCTGGCTTGAATCTGATCCCAGTTGTCAAGAGGCAGACTTTATAAAAATTGCGGTGCTACATTTGGCCCAGTACAGGAGCTCTGGGCAATGCTACTTTACCTCTAGTCATTCATAATTTATTAATAAGTAATTAAAGATGTGATGTAACAGTAAAGAAGCAGCACTTTCACACTGTATCTTCAAAGAGTCTATTTAATCTGAAATCTCTAAGACATTTAAAAAAGCACATTAAAAGATTAAAATAAAAAATTTGGAAGAGGTTTCTTAGAGCTTTTTGAAGTCACTAGCTAGATTGAGTTGATGAGGACCAATTAAAGCAAAACATGTGTCCACAATTTGCTGCCATTTGTTCTAGGCACATCTTTATGGATGAAGTTTGTTGCCTCTGTAATGATGAAGATGCAAATGCCTTTCCCATGAGGCTGAGCGATCTCCATTTTTTATAAAGACCTAATGTGATGATTTAAGCCCTACAGCATGAGCCACAATATGTCTGCATTTTCTGTAATAGAACATGCACATTATAATTTACCATGCATGCACAGTTCACTAAGGGCTTCCAAGTTGCATATAAAATAGGGAAAAATGTGGAGAAAGGTAACCGGTGAAGCCCTTGGTGCACGAGCTGTTTACGAGACTTTCTTCTTCGTTTATTTTCCTGAAAAAATGGAAGGACTTTTATTTTCTGTTTGCTTACAGCACCAGTGTCTATATGAGGACCTGTCACCATAGC
Source organism: Grus americana (assembly GCF_028858705.1). Lineage (NCBI taxonomy): Eukaryota > Metazoa > Chordata > Aves > Gruiformes > Gruidae > Grus > Grus americana. Next base: position 121,485,592 of record NC_072853.1, on the reverse strand, counting down.
ATCTGGAAATAAACGCCAGTTTAAGTGTTTCTTCATGCCATTATCACTTAGTGCGTTCCCAAGCATCACACTTTCATCTCCGAGGCCTGGCACAACGCCCAGTAATATCAATAGAGTCTCCTCTGTACAGGCTTGCACCACTCTCTGGAGCAAACTGAGCAAAAAAGGCAGTGAGTGGCCGTGTCTTGTAACGCAGGCTGCCGCAAATCTTGCATCCCCTTGCTGTGGATGCAGCTCGCCTTCCTCGGTTTTAACCGGCAGCCCGCGTGCCTTTTGGTTCAGTCTCTTGCCGTGAAGTTCACCCCGCAGAAAGGGTTAGCACAAGCCACTGCTCCGTTCACGTCTGAAGCAAGTCCAGGGGCTCATCCCTCCTTTCCTAAACGTTTGATAAGCAACGCGAGTTTGTCAAATTCCTGTTTTAAAGACCCAATTCTCAGTGCCTTCTGACAGGTGCTGAGCAGCATTGTCTCCTAATGCCTATCGCCTCTAACGGGAACCAACACCCACCGACTCCTGTTTCTATTGCCAAGTACTGTCTCTGAATAATTACCTGGTATTAATACGATGGTTTGCACTGATGGCTCGTTTATACAATTATACGTGGCTCGTTTATAGCAAGTGGGGAGACATGGTAACAGTACAAAAAATACTACTGCCAGAAGCGGGGGAATAACCTGTTCTCTGCCCATAGTAATAGAAAAGACACAAAGAAGTGGTTTTATAGAGGAGGTAGCTTGACGTTAGATTAGACATCAGACAAAAATGCTTTAGCAGCTTTGGACATTGAAACACAAGAACAGGCTAGTCAGGAGGATTTCAGTCTGCTACTGAAGCACCGAATGGAAAAAAACATCTCTCAGGGGAGACAGAGGTCATCTAGATGATTTCAAAAGCTCCCTCTGATCCTGTGACCACTAGGTACTGTGTCCTTAGCGCAAATGAGCCAGCTTGCTTCGACAGAGGGCTGTTTGCACGAGGCATGTATAATTAATCCGTGCAATAGAAACGTACAGCTGACACATGCTTAAAAGTACTGGGGATCACTTGATACAGATCCACAGAGTCTTGTCCTGTCATTCAGGAGGACTCGCAAAGAGAAAAGAAAACAATGTTTTTGTTGTGCTCCGTTAGGCTGGTAGGTGTTAGCTTGAGCAAAGACAGCAGCAGGGAGTGGTTATCCAGCAACAGATTCCATCTGGTTTGCTTAAAAATTAGAAAGGTAAACAGCCTCTGGGTATGCAGTGTTTCATGTACAAAGCTTTTTGGGATACTCACTGTGCTGGAGCATTTGTATTTGAGAGTCACGTGGCTTGGTAACAGACTGCCCATCGGGCAGCTCGCAGCAAGCAGCCCATCAACACTTGCTTTTCCCAGAATTCAATTAAAGGTTGTTGCTTCAGTTTCTCAGCAAAAACTTTGCCTTCTTGAAAGAAGCTGCAACTTTCCATTTTGTGATGCCTTCCTGGAAAACAGACCTTTTTTAAAGACAGCTTTAAAAGCAAACTGATGCACCTTATAAAGAAACTAAATTGAATATGCATTTTCTTATCAGATGTAGGCTCCAGCGTCCTTGATGTGCCCTGTAGTGAGATTTCAGCTGCACACACACAAGAGAGCGTGTTCCTGCTCGCTGCCTGGATAAGCACAACTCTGAATTGAATGGCTCTTATGATTCTAAATCTGAGATTGTTCCCATGAATAGTTTGCAATATTTATTTTAAATTTGCTGGATCCATGAACGTTCTTGCCCTTAAAAACATTACGGTTTGGTAGCGTTTCACAGATTGCACAAACTCATTAAAGAGTTTGAGGTACATCTATTGGGGAGGGGATGTTCTGCCAAGAGCAGGTACAAATTTAGGACATAGCAACCCTCCCAAACAACTAACATATTGTGAAGACTTCTCCACTGTTCTTTCAGATTTGCTGAAACACAGAAAGATGTGGAATAGGCCTGGGGCTGCAGAATTTCAGGTCATGGTTTAAGTCCTTGACACTGAATTTGGGATGAAAAGCCAGCAGACAGTTATATTATTATATTTGCTCTTTCTATTGGCAAGCAAGCAATTAGTGCCTTTGCACATATCATTTGATAGTCTGATTATGTTCTTGGCATTAAGTACCTTCAATTTTATGCTCATACTGGTACTATTTGCACTAGAACCCTGTAGATTTTTGAAAATTAATGAGAACACAGGTAACTTCCTGGTGTTCATATTCATCAAACATTCACACACCGTTTGTGGGACATTCTGGTAACAATGCTCATCACCGTTATGCTAGAAAACCAAGAGATATTAAATATATACATATAAATGTAGATGTTTATCCAAGTTGGAAAATGCTACAAGGATTGGGTTTTAAAATTCCTTTCTGTCTTGTTAAAACAGTAATTTGAGAGGTCAGAAATGAATCCACAATATTATTTCCATCTTATGTTGTGAACTATTTGTGTTTTGGACCTGAAGCAATCCCCCATTGTACCACAATATATTGTCTAATCTTCTATTTTAGATTCAGTATTGTTTGCCTCAAGCCTTGAGAGAGAGGTTTTAGAAGGAGAGTGAATAGGCAGGAGTACAAATTTGACTTTTCTGTTTTCCCTTTCAAAAGTCTATTCATCCATCTCTAATAGAAATGAAACTTCAGGAACAAAGACTTAGCAGCTTGTGCAATTTCATGTGTGTGTGTCCTTGAAACTCAGTGTCAAATGGAGAAAGAAACGTTACTGATATGCAGGCAGGAGCCTAGCTACCATGAAATATTGGTCCTACTGAGTTCAGCGGCAAAACTCCCATTGACCTTAGTAAGATAGGGATTTTATTCCCAGCCTTCATGTTCCCAGCTTGCTTTGATATGTTGTATTATAAAACAAAAATATCCTGTTAAACATTTATTTCCTTCCCCAAAGCCTTCTTTTCTTGCTGGCTGTGTCTAAGAGACATTGGTATGTTTTTCACAATATTGCAATCGAGCCCTAATCCAGTAAAGGCAGTTAAATATGTAAATAGAGGTCTTAGCACCAGGCAGACTGCTCCTACAGCAGCCACCAGCCACAGGCTTGAATCTCTGTTGGACTGTGTTCCAGTAATTTGACATAAGAAAATTTTTATGTCAGCACACATGCTAGTGTCTAATGTCCATAAATTATCCAACGCCTGCGACAGCATTCCTGTGAGAAAGACAGAAAAATGGCTAACTGTTAGATACTTAATATACATTGTTATCTGATATTCCTCCATGTGTGAACTGCCGCGCACATGGACATGTACCATTGGTATCAGTAATACAGCGATATTTATACCGCTGGTTTTAGGTGCTGGAACTTTTATGTGTTAAAAATGTCTTGGACTTTTTGCAAAGCGTTTGAACTCTTCTCCCTCCACCCACCCCTTGGCACTCTACATCCCATTATTTTTGAACAAGGAAGACCTAACTGTGGAGGTTATGCCAGCTTTGATCACTGATTTATGTGTCCGTTGTAGCTCACTGCAGGCTGTGTACATAACTTACAAGAAATGCTTATAAAACCAGGCTCATTGCAGGCTGTGGAAACAGGTTGGAAGAAATACATATAAAACCAAGTGTCATCCAACTTGGCAGCATGTGATGGGTATTTTCCTTGTCCCATCTCTAAATAACAAATACATAGATGTCCTCTCTAGCTCTACCTGACCGTATGCCAAAATTTAAGCACAACTTAATGAAAGGCTTCAAAATTTCACCTGCAAAAAAACTTGTTGTGAAACATCATCTAAGTTAGCCTTTGGAATAAAGCCATTGCTTCGCAAAGCAGTGCATCTGGCTGGTCTTTATTTTGAAGATAGGCATCTGCAAAACTTCCTTGACAAATCAAGGCCTATACATAATTGCCATGAATGTATTGTTTTTTAGTACATTATCAGTTTAAACTATGTATATCCTCTCATGCCTGACACCTCAAGGGCAGGATGTGCTCCCAAGGTCTGGAAAAAGCCCACAGTCTCCTTTCACATGATTTTTTTTTTCCCTCCACGTTATTCTTGGATAAAAGGAAGATGTTTGTTATATATCCCACAAAAGATGTTTGAAAAGTGACCTTGGCAGGAAGAATACTCTACCCCTGCTATAATAACTTAATACCACATCCATTCAGCTAGAGAAGGAAACCACAACTCCAAGGCCATGTTTTCTTGGGGTGGAGGAGCCGGGTCCCTGTGCTGGCTGGTGTCTGTTGCAATGTATGCCACAAGTGCCCAGAAGGAACCCACCACTCCAGGTTTTGAAGGAATAGTGCTGTGTAGCCCCACCAGCTTTGCCATCACTGAGCTTTTCTTCTATACTGTGATGGTGACATGGTTCTTTGAGCTACTCTTTTCACACAAGACCAGGCTCCTGTCATATCCAGGGACAAGGGCAGGATTTGGGGGCCAGGTTTTGCAAATCAGCAAATGTATAACAACTTGGTTGGGCACTCAGTGAGTTTTCCTAAGTACCTAAGCAGTGTAGCCAGGTGTTCATCTGCTTTTCTTCTTAAAGGTAGCTAAGTATGAAACTTCTGCAGGTGCCTTTTAGAATTGCAGTACACATGTCTCTGATGTGGAGGGCCAAGATACTTTGGAAAATCTAATCCCTTTTCTCCTAATGTGAGGGAGCAGACATTGTTTCAAAACTATATAATGCTGTGCAGAGTATGTCTTTTGCTTCAGAGCTGATGAATAATAACTGGTGCTTACTAAGACCTGGTTATAAAAAAGGAAAAAAAAAAAAAGGAGGCACTGAATCAAGTGTACATTTACAGTAAATGTGGTAACAAATGCTTCTTACTCAGCACTTTATAAAGTCACAGCATTGTGCAGACATTAACTAATTAATTTAGGTTCCAGTGAAATTATGCAATTAATTTAAGCCTCCAATTTAAAACGTTACAGTTGATGAGCTGATCTGTCTTGTGGTCTGGGAGAAGTATTCTGTCCTTTCTATCCACTCCCACAGGCATTTGGTCCACAAAGGCTGCTCTTGTGCGCTCATGCTGCCATGCAGCTTGCCATGGTCGGAGCAGCTTTCACAAGATGGTGCTTCCTAATTCTGCTGTAACAGATTCCAGCTGCTGGGAGAAGAAGAAGGAAAAGACACCTTTCTTGTATCTTGTCAGTGAAGGGATCATCAGGGAAGGAAGCAGTGCAGGGTGGGGAGAGATGACTTGATATTCCTCTTAATAAAGCAAATATATTAATTTCTTATTGCAGGTATAGTTGCAACCTGTAGGTGTATTTCATATACGCATTAAAACACTTCTGCTGATCAAATTTATTTAGTCCATATTCTGTATTCACTATACTGTTGTTCTTACTCTGTACTGCTGGTGCATATAGAGATCTTTCAAGCCACTGCCATCATCAGTAGAAGCACATGTCCAGTCCTGTGACAGAATAAAGCATGCTCTGCATAGAAAGCTAAAATATTGCTTAGATGGAAATGTTCAGACCATACAACAGACTCTATCTCATTGTGGTCTTTAACCTATGGACCTTCCTTATTGCTAGAAAGGGAACAAGCAATTCCCTCTCATCCCTGAGGAATATTGGTCTTAAATAGCTTGATAACCAATGTCATCAGTAGTTATGCGTCACCACAGGAGAATCTAAAAGAGTTTGAAAATTTGTGCGCTTATATGAGACCTCACATCACATTTCGTTGTGGCTTTCAGAGTGAACCATGGAGTACTTACTAGCGACAGTACTTTCCTGTAAACTGTGAAAAACAACATGATTTCTGGCCAGATTATAAGTCCATTTTGTGAATCCCAGGGCTTTGTTGCTGCTGGAATTCCCTTGCGGCCAGTCTGTGAGGGGCTCTCAGTACTTTAACATGAAGTTTCTAATTCTTTGTGCATTTGAGAAAGGCACTGCTGCTTGAAGTTAGCATCCCATGAGAAGGAGAATGATGACTTCGCAGTATCTTCTGAAGCATTAGATATCACTGGTTCCTGTACAGGCTACAAATTCATTATTGTGTCACAGCTTCTCATTGCTGAGGGCATTAACAATTAACATACAGACACCACAATTGAGATGTCAAAGAGAAGAAAGTGAAGATAACAAACAATGAGAGTACCTGATAAATGGACAACAGTGTGCTTGTAGAGCAAACCACTTGTATTTGTATATAGAGAGTTAATTCAGAGCCTTAAAGCACGGGGAGAGAAAGAAAATGGTTTTCAAACCCTGTGATCTTTTGGCCTTGTCTTAGAGTAGAATGGAGCAATTATCTACCTTTTTCTGTCTTTCGCTTCAGTAGTGCTCGGATTTGGCAGTGTTGTTTCCTTAGAGCAACTGGCCATTTCACCTAGTTCAAAGCTGGTTTGTTCTGCCATTTCAGGAAGGAAGAGCTGTTTTTTCTGATCAAGGCCCTATACATGCCTGAGAGCCTGATGTCAAATCCCTGCCCCAGGACCTACGTCTTAACGCTGAGGTTGTGAAGCATAAAGTTAATCACATTACAGTCTGTGCTGCACAGAAGTGCCCTGACAGTTATTGAGGATGAAGCCTGCGCTGGAGAGAGAAAAAGAGCAATAGGTGCTTAGGGAAGGAGGATGATCTGAGACCAATTCCCAGGAGCAGACAAGGAGGATGTGTAGGAACGGAGTAGTTGCTATGGCTTAATAGAAACGGACACTAGCAGCTTTTTTTTTTCAAGTGGAGCAATTTCTTAGGAGGGAGATCATCTACAAGATAGAGTAGCAGGATCCTGGGCCTCGGCTATGCATATTGCAGTGTATCTTTCCTGGCCCTTGGGAGATTTATGACTGGGACCATTAGTTGCAAAGTCACTGCAAAGCATGTATGTGACTGACAGGGAATCAGATATAAATTCTCTGGCCTCTGAGGTAGAGATGGCTAGACTGGAGACAGCATAAGTCAGAGAATGCTTAGTGTACCTCATCCAAGAACGGGCTTCTATGGGAAAAAGGAAGGTCCTCCCTCTTTGTAGTGTACAGAGCCAGAGAGTGGGGCGAGTGGTATGCGGTGTACATAGACTTGATTAGCTCCTGTTTCAGGAAAATCTATTTCAGAAATCAAAGGAGATTGCGGAAAGTGTCTTGCTCTTAATTGTTATTGGGAGCATCTTTTTACCTTCCTAGCTTGAGCTTCTCCTCTGGATTACAAGGTACCTGTCTTCATTGGTGTTTCCCAGTATAGAAAATATCCATCTTTTTTGTGGAAGGTGACGATGCTATTTGGTGACTTCATGTTGTTACCTGAAGCCCTGAGAAGGCCACTGCACCCTCCTGTGCATGTTCCCTTCTCCTGGCCTCGTGTAAAATAGGCAGGGCAGTGAACCCAGCACCAGGGAGAGCTGTGGGAATGCTGTAACACCAAGCCCAAAACAGCACATCCAGTTAACTGTGCTTCACTCCTACCAGAGCAACGTGCCTTTCCCACAGTGGTTTTCACAGGTGTATCAAAAATTTCAGCATTAATCCCCTGGTTTGCCGGCTCTGTTGCGACCCAGAGCTGCACGGTGCAGTTCAGCGCAGGAGCTTGTGCTTTTCTGGACTCCGGGCTGGCTGTGCTCCAGAGCAGCCTCATCACAGAAAGAACAGCTTGAGGGTTACGTTCAATTAGCATAAATTGCTAAAGGCCCAAAATATGTTGTAGAGTCAGTGTGGATTGTTAAGCCTCAAAACATGCTCCCTTTTTCTTGCTGCTTTTCCTTTGCTGACTCTGTGGAGGAGAAAAGGCTTGGAGCCCATTTTGTTAATCTCAGAGGAGGGATGTTCCTGATGCAGCTGCAAGAGTGAGGCCTAACCCGCCTCCTAATATCAGGGGAGACCTTGGGCTGTTCTTGTCGCTGCATTTCTCAGTATCTCCGGCTCCTACATGTCTTATCTTTTGAACTGTAAGCATTTTGGGCTAGGGGTTGACAGTATTTGGATGTGTTGTACAGTGCCGAGCATACATTTGGCTCTTAGTTAGTAATTATAACAATTAATAAGAAATACCATATGGCTAAAAATATTGTAACTCTCAAAAGAATTGTTGGGCCATTTACTTATTGTGCATATGAATGTGTGCCTCATTTAAGCCAATTATTTTTCTATTAACCGGCATTGGTTATGCCATCCTTCTGCTTTTATTTTTAGAAGTATTCAGATTATTACAGAAAGTGTGAAGAATGAATGAAAAAAAAAGAAATCTGTCTCCTAGTACTTGTCTTTTAAAATTAAATTTCCTGGTTGAATAATCCTACATTTAATCCTCAAAGGGATGTGTCCCCTGTAGGGAACACTCTGCACCCTCAGGTGCCTGCTGTCAAAATGTCAGGGGATGGGAGATGAATCCAAATGAATTCGTGAATCCAAATACTCATTTGGAAATCAGATGATGTTTGATTATGACGTTACCAATACCTATCCTAACACATATAATCACAAATGTGAGACTTACGGAGTAGAGATGTGTTGCTCTCAAATTAACCTGCAAGTTGCATTCTGCTTTGCAGACAATGCAGCAAAATTATGATAGAGTCAGCAAAATTATGATAGAGTCCCTCTTACTCGCTGTCTCATGACATATGGGAGACTGGGAAATCTCAATCTTCAGTATTTCAAGGTGAAATTTTTAGGTCTAGCAGGAGGTGATGCTTTTCAGTGGGGCATGGGCAAGTGTAAAGCCTCTTTTGTCCTGCGGATTGAAGGGATTCGAGCTTTATATCCATGGAGGAAAGGAGATCACGCATGGTCCTGCCGTATCTCTGAACTGTGTATTGTATGTCCTGCTTTTTGGACTGGAGGCATATTGTCACTGGCTGTGACATGAGTTTCTGTTCCCGTTCAGTGACTATATTGAAAGGAGCGGTATGTTGCTGAGTCCGTGATCTAGCGCAAAGGGTGCGTCGCTGTGTGTTTGCTCCGGGCAGCAGCATTCACAAGGGGGTGAAACTCAGACTGAGCGTTTGGCTCGCCTCGGTGCTTAAATCTTCAAAGCAGTATTTACAGTTGATTTTTAAAGTAATGCATGAGCTTATAGAGGTGTATTTCTCCAAAGTTTAGCTGTGAGTAGAATATGATGTTTATTGCTATTAAGAAAGGACTGTCATGCAGTATGTGCATTTCATAGATAATTTTGGAAGAACTATTTGAGAGATGTTTCAAATATTAAGTAGAAAGTATTGAAAAGCTTTGACTACTGCCTTCTGTCATGAGAAACAAAGCACAGATAAGTATATTTTTGTTTAAAGAGTGATATGATATGCTGAGGAGGGGGGTCTTGGGGAAGAGAGGTGCAGGAAGGTGCAGGTTTGTGTTACTACTTTTAAAAAACAATCAAGACTTTCTTTTGTGAAGTAAAATTGTTTTGTGGTGCTAGACGTATAAAGACATTGGTTGTTTCAACCTCAGGTGTCACTGGCAGAGGAATAACAAGATAGTGAGAAGAATTGTAGACTGATCAACAAGGCAGATTTTTACCAGTCAGAGAGCTTTTGGAGATTACAGCATAGCATGAAGAATTTATCGAGGTGATTTATCCACAGTGCTTGTGAATACATTACATCCATACTCTGTCTCAACTAGTGTAGAGCGGGTTTCAATATCTACAAATGTATTATTAATGTTACTTTGGAAAGCAATACGTTTTTGCATAGTTTCAACATCCTTCGTGTTCATGGATTTTGAACATAACTCTAAAACTTGCAGTAAATCTTCTGCTATTGAAACAAATAAATCTGGGGAAAATATTAATAGAAAGACTTTTAAAAATGACATTTCATAACAATGCTCAGTCAGCCTTCCTGCTGCCGAGAGCCCCTGGCAACCAGAAATGGAATCCTCTATAAAAGAAACTTCTGAAAAAACAAAGGGGGAAAATCACTTATTTTGATTTTGCCTGTGGCACTGTCTTCTCGTTTTGGAAGCTTCCGTCATGAGGTGTGCTTTGTAGAAAAGACAGGTGGAGAAAAGTAAGCTAAAATAAGGCAATAGAGGAGGCACTGTTTCATGTTCAATACATGGCTTTTCCTCTGCATCCATCAGTTCTTGTGCTCAGAGGGAAGCAAAAAAATTTACTGGGGGGGAGGGGGTGGGGGGAACTAAGAGCTTTTTTTTTTTTTTTTACAGTCAGGAGTAACCAGAAAACCACGCTAGGTAAGACTGTTCAGCTTCTGTGTTTTTTCCAGTCATGGGATCAGTGAGAGTTGAGTTCTCCTGTCTGCTTCACGGTGTCAGGCAATTCTTCAGCTGTCCACCTGCTCACAAATGCCACTAGCTGAGCGTGCTGATGTTTGACTCCTGCCCAGCCTCGCGGGTCCGTGTGTTTTACTGCTCAGCATCTACAGCCAGGGATGAGTTACCAAAAGAAGCAACTCCTCTACAGCCACCAAAGCAGGACCCACACCTAGAATTTGTTATTGCAGCATTTCCGGGTGCTCCTTTGGAAGTGCAGGAGGAGGAGTCCGGCAGAGCTGCCCGTGTTGCAGCTGGCAAGCCCTTTGGAAACTACCCTCAAAGTAGGAGAAGAGCAGGGTGGGCAAGGGTAGCTCACCCAGCAAGGGTGGGGAAGATTGCTCTCAGATCAGCGCAGTCCCCTGCACGTCAAAGCTGTAGCAAGAAAGAAAATGAAGTCATTCTATGAGGCTAGTCACCTGTGGGTGTTTTTTCATGCAAGACAAAGCAGAACATATTTTCTACGATGCATCTGTGCAAGAGTAGGAAACAGTCATGAATTGGGCAGTGAGAAAATTTTCCCTTTATAAAGTTATAAGCTGCAGTGGTTTCACTTTGACAGTCCAGAAATGCACAAGACACTGAATTGAGAGCTTCTCAGGTTTGGAAAATGCAAAACTGTGGTAGTTGTGGACTGAGTTATGGCAGAATACTGTAGAAGCCTCTGGTAAATGAGCTTTAGAGATTTACATTCTTAGGTTTGCTTTTCTGAGTAAGCCAATATGTATTAGTGCAGCAGGCAGTATGTTTTATGCAGGAAAGGTAGGATGCCAATAGTATTATACTTGTCATTATATAAGATTAAAAATGCATTAATTTATAATACATATTCTAATTTTAAGACCCCAATAGTTTCAATAAATTGCAGGGTTTGATTTGAAGGACAGGTGTTTTAATGAAGACATAAACAACCAGTCATAAGCACCTCTTTTGCCATTTTCATATATAAAATCAGTAGCTGCATTAGAGGTTCACTGATATCATTCATAGTGCTTCTGGCCACTGCTGAGGATGTGTTTTTATGACAGTTCTGGGGCTCTGTCGCTTATATTAAACTGTAAGAGTTATAGATTGGGAACTGTATGTATCCAGGGAGATACACGTACCTCATAGTCTACAGAATTTGCCACATATTTCAGTCTTTTAAAATATTAATTTATTTTTATTCCAATACTTAATCCATATGTCCATTCTTCAGCATAAGTGAATTTCAACCTGTCTGCCATACATGCATTAAGCACATCTACTACCCTATGATGCATTCATCAGGCACTGTAGATTGTTAAGATATTGCCTCTAGAGCAAGTTTGCATATGAGCTGCATCAATCTTGTGGTTTCTTCCCTTTCTCTGACCCCCGTTTTCATTTGTAGAGGACCTTCGCGCTGCTGGTTGTCATAGGAACGTGGTAGGATATTTCAACAGGAAAAGGGGAGATGCATGGCTTCGCCCATAACTCATTCAGTCCGCTACCTCCAGGAGGATGCCCTTCAGCATCAGCAAAGAGCACAGCATGGAAACAGTTATCGGTGAATTTGCGGTTGCAATAGAGTTCAGGTGAGGGCAGTGCCATTTCAGTGGCATTCCTATTTCCAGCCCAAAAATCTCTACAGACCCCAGCAAGGACCGGAAGCCCGTTGTTTAGATGCTCTACAAACATAAAAGTGATGGAAATATGTGCACCCTGCTGTTCTATGATCTCATGGAGAAAATATATCGCAGTGATACATTTGACAAAAATATTGTAGAACTTCTGAAGTAATTGACGGGGAGACACCGAAGTTAACTAACTAAATCTCCTACAGCCTTCACAGAGAGGCAGAGGCTAAACTGTGTTGTGGATGGCTAGTCTTCACCCCAAAAGAGTGCTCTGCGGCACAGTTCGGAGATGATATAAAGGAGGGACCTTGGAAATACATATATATTTGACTGCTACTCTTCTATAGTATTTGTGTCAGCAGCCTTCTTAGCTATTTATTCAGCTTTGAACTGAATTATATTTGTGATGGCTTCTCTCTACAGCCAATTTTTGTGATGGAGGGGATTTAATGGGTCTCTCTTTTAAAGGAGCTTTGCTTAGTTCTAAGTCAGTATGCTAAAAGCACCCTTAGGCTGTTTTTAATGTATGTTGGGATTGCAGTACTCTAAAACACTGCTGGCAGTGATGGAGCACCTGCGGTTTTCATCCCTTTAATTTTATTTACTAGCATTTGAACAAGAATTAATCAGACTGTGAGGAGAATGCTGCAAAGTTTAGGTAGAGTTGTGGCTGCCCAAGCTGCTTCCCTCAAAAACCGATGTCCGTTCATTCCCCTGTGACTGTGTCTATGCTGGCAGTCACTAGATCAGGTCCTTAGCTTGAATGAGTGAAGCTGATCCAGCTCAAGAGAAGATCCAGAATATGCAGGGAAGACAAATAAAAAAGATTCTAAACTTCTTTTCTTCAAAAATTATCATTACAACTGAGATAGAAATCATTAAAGTGCTTCGGTGAAGAGGAGGCTCAGTAATTACAGATCAGGCAACAAAGCAACAGTATAATACGAACATGAAAGCACTGGAAATGACAATTTCTGGTATTGTTTAGGAAATACCTCACACAAGTGAACTGAGGATGCAAGAGCATGAAACGTACTGCATTTACTCTGTAACAAGAAAGAAAGATGTCACCAAGGGGAAACCCTAAAATCTCTGGTGCTCTGAGTAACACTTCCAGGCTTCTTTCTTAACTTTTTCAGTGTATGAGCTGCTTGATAAAAAATTGTTTCCTTGCTATAAGGAACAAGTAAAAGTTGGTTATTATTATTATTGCTTTTACACAGTCTAAAGATCATATTTTGCCTATATTTCTGGTAGAGTAAGTCCAGAGTCATGCCATTCAAATTTCTTTGATTCACTCCATCAGATTCTCAGTGCACAGAAATGAGTAAGTGCATGGTTAGCTTAGTTCAAGTCATTATAACAACTCCACTGATATCAATTACTCTATAAATAATATATATATTATGTATTTAATTTATGTATTATATTAGTAAAATATGGTCTGTGGTACAGACAGGTATGACAGATATAAACCAATTAGTTATGTGAGCTGTGACTGGCTTTCTTGTGTCCTTCTGTCAGGGCTCGTGTTGTTGAAAACACCGTTCATTCTTCAAACCCTTCATTCTTCAAACCCTTGTTTTTATTAGCTTTGATGTATACGGTGTGTACAATATATTCAGTAAAGTGAGATAAAGAGCACAGTGACTGTGTTCACTCACAACGTCCGTGTTTGTCTCACCAGCACGGTAATGGGTGCTGGTGAGACAAACAGTACTTAATTTAGACATTTTTTGGTCCTAGTAATCCTCATAAACTTTCGATTCCACTTGAAATCCTTGCTAGGAATGCTTCTTGCCCATGATGCCTGTAAAGCTTGTAAGTAGTTAAGCAACTGATGTGCTGTGACTGGTGTTTTTTACACCACACAGAATAATTTTCTAGTGTCCCGTTGTGGATGAATATATTCAGTAAGCCACAGTGTCCATGAACTTGTTGTTTTATTCTTCTGTTGCACATAATTGTAAACTTGGGACACACCTGCAATAAAAAAACCCCACAACCCTGGGTTAGTTGTTTAGATTCACACAACAGCGAAGACAAAGCAGGTTTTAATTCAAGTTAGGATATGGTCAGATAAAGCTCATTTTTTAGGCACAGCTTTACTGCAGTTAATAAAATACTGATACTGTATTGCAAACCCGTTGATTTAGTAGAACATGTATTTGCAAAACTTTAAGCTAGCAGATAACCATTAAAACATTTTCTTAAGGATGTTCCTCCTGTTTTCCACATTAGTGGAAGTATATATGGGAAGGTTTGTGCAAGTCCTTTTTCATATGCAGCTACTTGCATGAGTACTCCAACTGAAATCCCTCAAGTATCTCTTAATTTATTTTCTGGTCCTTGGCAACTGCTTTCTTTTGCTAGTACAGACGTTTGGGCATTGTCAGAAGACAGCGAATGTGATTGGCTCCAGATTCTCATCTTAGTTGCTCTGATAATTTAATTTTGAGGGGAAAAATGTGATTCAGTAGATCATCTTTAAATTTATACTGATGTTAAGTGTGATTTGGTTCCTTCCACACCTGTTCCAAAGAGAAAACTGATCTACTGAATTATTTTAATGTTTTCATATCCCTTCCTTGCTGCACATGCTTTAAATTTTGCCTATTTACGGTAGTCCTAGATACTGAGCAGCTATCTAAGCTGAATGATTTTCACGTGAGAGACCAGTAGCAGACACCTGCCAGGGGTAGGATGCTTCGTAGGAAAATGATCCCCTGAAGTATACCAATTTTGCAGCCATGTGAGTGGTGCACAGCCCAAGGAGGAAAGTTGTATGGAGTGACAGATGGATGCCTCTGGTTGACTTCTCTACAGGTGCCGGAGGAGCAGATGGCAGGCATGATAATGTCCAGCCATATGATTTTATGTACCTTTGCCCCCTCAGCGTGGCTGTGACTAGTAGTAAGTAAGGCAGGGGTCTTGTGAGTTACTGTGCCATGGCACAATGTGCTTCTCTCAGCAGAGCAAAAAGGAAAAAAAAACCCGTAGCCTCACTGCTGTGCATTGCAGCAGGCACAAACATCTCTGGTAATTCGGACACAGACACAGTTATGAACAATTATGAAAGAATAATGTTGTGCATTGTTTCTTCTTCTGAGGCTCTCGTGGTGTTTTGTGCAGATAAACCAGACAGCTCATACCTCATTAGTGAGATCCAGAAATGAATTGCCCCTGAACTACTGTGCTTGGTGTACTATAAACACTTGTAGGTAGAAATAGGTAGTGTAACCAGGTGCGTAATTCGTTTCCCTGCCTGTTTCGCAGGTGGGAAGCCGAATCTCTGCAGGGAAGAAACTCACAACTTACTTGAAGACCCTCAGCAAGTCGGTGGCAGAACGGAGCTGGAGTGCCAGCTCCAGCCGCCCCACCAGCCACCAGCTACGGCAGTGCCGTGCAGCCAGCCTGTGCGCAGGGTACAGGCATCCCGCAACTGGGGGCTCTTCGTGCACCTGCATGATTGGATTCACATTGCAGAAACATCTGAAGAGTGGGTTTTTTCTGTGTAATTCCTGATTGTTGTAAGTTTTTGGTGAACATGGAGCCAAGTTTTGACGCTTTCCTCAAAACATTTCTTTTTTTCCTTGACTAGACAGTTCAGATGATGACTTGATCAAAGCAGGAGAGTGGTGATTTGATCTGAGATTGCTTTCATTTCTCTGAGTGATGGCTGAGTAGTTCTTCTTTCTCCTTGGATGAAGCAATGCCTGATCATGAACAGACATTAATCTCTACTGAGAACATTTTTTATCATGGAAGAAAAAAAAAAGTCCAGGATTTTTTTGCAGCTCTCGGCTTTCTTCTTCCATAGCAGAAAGAACTGAGTGTTTTATAGGAAGGGTCCCAGCTCTCCCTTTTTTGGCCCCAGCCAGAGCAAGAAGCTATAAGGCTCGATATAGCAAAATGACTGCACAGTCAGGGTATACCGACCAGGCTAATCTCTGGTATGACAGCCCTCATTGACTGCTGAGGAGCCCTACAGTCTCCACATCAGCAGTCTTGCCCACAGTAATGGAATAATATAAGAACACCTTAACTTCAGGAAGCTTCTTCCTCTCACCTATGAACAGACCCAACAATCTCTCTCTCACCTTTCAGGAGCCACTGGAAATCAATATGTAGAGATAAATGGGGCTGTTTAAGGTGAATAGGGTGAAGTTACTACAGCCAGAAGAGTTCCTCTCAGATACAATATCATCAAGGTTGTGCTGCCCATCTTCAGGTTCCAGGGACAAGGGCACAAAAGTTGATGAAATTTTTCTGTGGTTTATTATTTCTAGTGATAATAATAGTCCTGTTGTGTTCAAGCAGGAAGGAGAAGGGCTCATTTTTCAAACCCTGTACGCAGATGTGCAATACCATCCTGGATCCTAAAGCATTCAGAATCTGAACAGAGGGAAGATGTGCAAAAGCATTATTTTAGCCTTGGGAAATTGAAACTATGTAAGAATTGATTTCCCCAAGATTTGCAGGGAGATCTGGTAGATCCCAACTCCACCCTCAAGGTTCTGCCCAGTGCTTCAGTGCAAGTTCTTCACTCATTTTATCAACCAGTCTAACTTACTGAACTAGGGGAAAAAATGATCCTGTGTTAATTTCTTTTTCTGATCTTCAGGATTATAAAAAGAAAAATTAACTAAGCAGCAAAGAGTAAATGACTTGATTTTTATTTGACTCAGAACAGTATAGTAAGTGTAAGGCCTGCAGATAGGTGCTGTGTAAGTGATTAGTACTCTGCTCACGTAGGAAGCTTATCTTCTGGGGAGGCAGAAGTCTCCTGCTGTTCCTACATAATCACTGTGGCTTTATGAGGGAGGAAAGCAACATGTAGTTTCTATTCAGAAAGGGAGGCTTTGTACTTATCACGGAAGTGGATGAACTACAGTGAAATAGTAGTGCCTGTTGAGCACATAGTAGGACACCATTGCTTGCCACAGGACAATGAAATGGGTATATTTCTTTCCCTTTTTAGTGTACACTGAAACCTTTGCCCCTGCTCTCCATTTGTCATCTTTATTAGAAGGTGGCCAAAACTATAATATAACATAATTCCAAAGTACGCAACGGGTAGACTGAGCACACACTAAAATGTTTGTGTGCATCTCTTCCTTACTCACTTCTCCTGGAAGAGATGAGATTGCACCGATTTATACATTTTCATCCTATTAAGAATCACAGATTCAAATCCTCTTTATTCATATTGGCTGTTTTTGGCTCTGTTGGGTTTTCTTACTCTCATGTATTTTTTTTGACAGAGTTTCCTTATATTTATGCATTTTTGTTCTCATTGTGTGGATTTGCTTTGCCTCTTACCTTTGCTCAGCTCGCTGACCTTGGCCAGTGGCATTACCATGCTGAGAAATCCCATCTAGGAGGTATGTCCTGGCTTAAGTATGGCAGAGCAGGGCTGAGACATTGCTCTGAATAACTGGTTCCACCGTTGACATCCTCAGTTACATTTCCTCAGTTAAATTTCCCATTTAACCTTGAAGGACTTCATCCATCTTTTGCCTGGTGTCCCTATCCCTGCACCCCGCCTTGCCCACGTCTTGTGCAGAAACCGGGACATGCAAGCATAGCAGAGCTGGTGGCTGTAAGTAATGTGGTGGCTTAATGTCTTATTTTAGGTTTTCTTTTCAAATTGAAGCCAACTCCCCTTCAGCAGCACTCTCAGATGAAAAGGCCTTTAAGAGTCGGTGAGCTTTAGCAGGAAAGGAACCACTTATTCGTCGTGAACCTGAGTGTGCCCCAGAGGGTCCTCAGAATGAGCACATTTGAAGAAAACAACGGTTGACTTTTCTGAGAAAATAAAGATTTCAAGTCTGATCAGAGCATCCTCTGGGAAACAGACTCAGACCTGCCCTGTTCCTCTGGTTTGTATTGGTTTGCGATTGGCAGCTAAACAAGTTTCACGCTGGCCCTTTGGGATCACTCTTATAAACCAAACCCTAGACTTGTGGTTTTGTGTCGTATGTGGATAGAGTCACTGGCATGATTAAGACCTTGCATGCATGGAGAGAGAGACAGAGACGAACAGGGGTTTGCTTATCAGCTCAGGAGAGGTGTCGTGCTCTGGCTGTGGCTTCTGGGGACACGCTCAGCGCACCAGGAATACATCAGTGTAAGATGTTCGACTGTACCAGGTATGAGCACGTACTGTAACTGTGAGAGAAGGGATGCTTCTTCTAAACTTATGCTTACAAATTATTAGGTGCCACGTGACCAAGCACAGTTATACTCATTAATTTGATACTCTGCTATTAAAAGCTGATTTTATAAAACTGCTTGTTAGCACAGAATCACAGACAATGGAAACAGGAAAAAAAAAGAAATATTAGGACATATAGTCTATTTTTACACTCTGCCAATTGTCTCCAGATGTTCCCACATCATATTTTCCAGCCCTGATACACTCCTCTCTTTAATCACACCTTTGAGTTTAAAAGTTACCAAGGAATAACGATTTAAGGTCTATTATTATCTCTCCCAATACCTACGCGGGACATGAAACCTAAGTTATATAACACAGAGCTAGAATTACATGGAAAAGCCGACGAAATTTTCCCCTATCTCCTATTTCTTCTTTTCTTCTCATCTGTATACCTTTGGTTTTGGTATTGAGCTCCATTTATTTCACATTGACCCACATGTTCCACTGCTGGTATGTTGTTCATGTGTGGATGTAAAATGCAATGGACAGATACCCGAGTGCATTACAGAAATTGTCCAGGGAAAGTTAAAGGTTTCAGTAAATAGACTGTGTCTTTTGGGACTTTTGATACACCAGACAATATCATCTGATACTGATTAAAAACCTGATTAGGAGTGAACCTCCCCTTTTGTTCCTTCTTTACGCTGGAGATAGCTTGAAATGTATGCTCGAGGAACCTTTCATAATAACAGATTATTATGTTGCTTCATATATTTAATAATTACTACTACCTACTGCCAGTGAAAAAGCACGTGGCACTTCTTCCTGTGGATAAGATGATGAACATCTTAAAATGATGATATTTAGTTTGTCAGCATTAGTATTCAGAGTGAACACAGCTTTGTAATGGGTCATAACATAACTTCTAGAGCTGGAACTGCTGCTTGTGCATCATGCTTGTCAAATTTAGAAGGGGCTTTTTATTTGGGTTTTTTTTTTTTCTGTACTGGAAGCACTAGCGATTTTAAATCCAATCTCAGACAGGCATGAAGCTAAATTGTAACTTTAAAAATGAGGAATTCCTATGGCTCTTTCCATCTTCTCGTAGCCATATATTCAGTGGAATTTGATTATTTTCTTTTCTTGTGCTCTTAATTCTCAGACTGTAAAATCCCACTAACTGATTCATTGCTGCCTAACGTGCCGTGTGTGACTGCCAAAATTACTCTGGTGTTCCTTTACAGGCCAACTAAGAGCAGGGTCCCTGGCACCAGGCGCTAGCTCTACAGCGAGAAATAGGTAGTCTGTATCCCCATCCGTGTACCTTCACGTCCTGTCTTACTAGGTGTTTCAAGAAATTAATTTTGGAATTTGGCAAGGAAATGGGAGATCATACGTGGACAGATTCCTCTGCACAGATAGCACAGCAATTAGTTCCAATTTAAGACAACAGTCATCCAAGCTGCTCTGCACGGAGCCAAATTGAAGTATACCCAAAGCAGATTGCAGGATGTGAGCCTAAATTCAAAACCTCAATATTCTTAGAACTTTTCTTTTTTATTTAATTATTATTTACAATTTGTTTATTTTGTAGCAGTTCTCCCGTCCTTCATCAAGCAGAGCATTTCCATTAAAATCAGCCAGTCGACTTGTGTAAACGTGGCAGAATCAAGCTTTCAATATTAGTAGTAAAGAATACGTTTAGGGGACATTTTTTCCACAATGTAATGCCAGCTCTTCTTTCCACCAGGAGAGACTGACTGTTCCATGGGAAGTGAAATAGAAATATGATTTTTCAGTTGAAACATCCTAAAGAGACTCATAACAATGAGGCCCACTCAAGACTGATGGGAGGGAATTGGTGATTTTGAATTAAGTGCTCTGACCATTTTAGATGCATTTTATTTTCTGAAACAATACTGCAGCAAGTCTCTGAAACCCCAAATATATTCAGGCAACGAATTAACTTCTGCTTTATAGCTGCTAAATTGAATTATCACTGGAGGGGAAAAGAAAAAACCCAACAGTTTACCCAGACATTGATTCTCTGTTGTTGTCAAACCCCAGCTGTTCTATGAAAAAGAACAGTGGGGTCAACACATCACTCTTGCTCCACTCCATGGAGGATCAATACCTGCAGTATAATTCAGGTACTTGTAATTAGAAGGTCTTGGCAGCTTTGCCTGCAGGTTAAACGACAGTCAGTGCCAAGTTAGCAGTGATTCTCATCGGTGGGAGGAAGAGGATGGTACCCAAGACAGCGGGAGCTCTGTGGGACCACTCGCCATCGTATTGCCAGGACCTGCTTGACTGCCCCTACCTGTGAAATAATGCAAGCAGCATGTCATGTGAAACAGTGCAGGTGCAACTCTGTACGTAAAAAATGGTGGTGTGGTGCTAATCAGCGTAAAATAAGAGCTGCATGGTCTGCTGCCCCGAGAGACCCCTGTGCTGGGGCAATTGGAGCCCAGCTGTACACAGCCCAGCTCTGCATGCTGACTCCCAAGAGCCCAGAAACTAATGTAGTGGGTATAGACTGCGGTATCGTGCGTGCAACAGTTTGATTTCATCAGTTCGATATTTATGGGTGCTGCTGAATGGTCCAACTGAGACAGCCTTAAGGAAAGGGGGGAAAAAAAAAAGAGTTACATTAGTTTGTGAATGTCGAATGCTTTTCCTGACATTCAGTACAATCTGTGGCACTGGAACATACTCCTCCTACATACTCCCTGGGAGTGTGTTCATGCTGAAAGTTTTATATCATGGTAAATATTTCACCCTGCATTACAGGGAAGAAGTAGATTTCTTGCCTCAATCTCCCTATCCAGAACCTCTCAAAAAGCTGATATCCACCTAATATCTGATGTGTACTTCCAGCAGGATTTTCCCTGTCTTTGGAACAATGCAGCAGCTCCAAAAATTTAGTTGTCTGTCATGACAGTACCTTCATCTGGAGAGACTTAGAGCACAAGTAGATATGGAAAGAAAAATTCCTGAACTTCACATGAAGATATATTGTTAATTATTACCAGTGATGGAAACTGAAAGAAGATTCCTGGCTCACCCTTGAAAATAATATTTATTCTCCTGCCTTCTGTTTAGTCTGAAAAAAATAGCATCCCTAGCACCGTCTAAAAATCATGCTCTGTATTGACAGAGAAGGAAGTGTGCCACCCAACGAATAACAAATACAACTATCAGCAGTACTCAAAACCTACAATTTTTCAGAGGTCTGTCATCTTGGAATTCACTAGACCAAACCATACTTGGTTGGTGAGACCAGATGAGATAATAGACGAGCTACAGACTGTCCCTGCTGTGGGCACCTGGTAAAGTAATTTAATGTTTAGATGGAGATTTAGCTGCAGACTTTCACTTAAATGTCCCTGAATACAGAAGCACAGAAAAGGATTATATCTATCTATCTAAAAATTTATATATAATTCTTACATATTTTAAAGAATGAGAACTTACTTTTGAGTCAGGGAGTTTTCAAGCTTATGTGTTCCAATAAAATATACATTGCTCGATACATCAAGTTCACAAAAAATTGAAGGACAATATAAGCAACATAACTTCAGATTTTCCATATGGATTGGGAATGAAGCTGTTTAACAAAATGGAGGCATCTTTCAGGAAAAGTATTTTTTTTTTTTAGTTTGAAATTTCTCTAACCTTTCTGTACCTAGATAGAGATAGGCAACTAGATAGGGATAGGCAACTAATTGATTGGAATTTTGTTTTTTTACTTACACAGAAAATCTACCCTGATCCTTGTTTTCACTGAAACACTTGGTGTTGGAATTATTTTGGATCTCCTTTAGCTAGGAATGCCTAGGACAGGATTTTCAACTAAATATATGCAACAGAATGAGGAAACAATGTTTATAGGAGTCCCTTGAGTCTAAGTCAAGGCATTAGCAATTGTTATTATACTAACAAAGAAAGGTGCATCCCCTCTTGGCAAATTCCTGTTGTTTGCTTATCTCATGTGCGCCTCTGGTGTTTTTCTGAAGAACATTTATTGATTGTTCCTCATTAACAATCATGTTGTATTGAATGAGAAGAGTCAAGTCGTGTTTGATATACTGCCCTTACACCCTTAAGCTCAGCACATCCATCCTGGTCGCGTTTTTTTCCCCACTGCTTCTATTCATTAGTTTCAATGGACACTTTGAAAACTGCATGATTAGAAGCTGATTGTGTTTAGTTAATTTTTTTTTTTTTTTAAATGAGGGAAGAGCTCTTATATTGTAGGAACACACCAGCTCATCCAATTTGCCACATCTAATATCTAAAGCTGGGTATGTCTAATCTGATACTATCTTCCTGAGAATGACCAATATGCTAGACAATGCAGAAGAGAATATAGGAGGTTCCCTAGGGAACAACCACTAGGTTAACTTTGCTTAATGACCGACTTTGGTCCTGAAATAAGAGAGTTTATTGTTCCATTTTAAGCTATTTAGATTAGCAATGTGCAGTCTTTGTTGGTTTTGGTTTTTTTTTTTTTTCCCCCAGGTAGAGCTAGATTAGTGCTTGTTGGAATCTTATTAAATTCCTCTTTTTACAAGAATAACACAGACTAATTGTGGTCACCAGCCTATTCCTCTCTCCTTCTGTTCAAGACCATATACCAAATTAGTTTTATTTCTACAGCTTCTCAGTTTTCACATATCTTGCTCTTCTAGGTATTATTGATTTCCCAGACATAATAAATAGGAACGTTAAATTTACCTTTTCTGATTATTAGTGTGCAGAACTGTCTCACAGTCTCTTCTGTGCATGTCTTCTCTAAGCCTTAAATCTTCATCTGTTCAATTTATCCTTGTAAAAACCATAATGACTTTAATTATTTTTAACATCATTCACATTTTGCTCCTGCCAGAAAATACAAGATATTGATAATTTGGGGGCTCAACACAATACTCTTTATCTAATTGTTTCTATTCCTGATTCGTACGTCTATACTTCTGCTTCAGCATATTTAGCAGAATATTGGCTGCATAATTAAAAAGGAGAACAGGACAGATTGTAATGTTACTAGATAATTGTATAAACGAATCATAAGCCCGAGAAGTGACATTTTAACAATGATCAGCTGGCTAATTGAACTGAAATTTATAAATAATTGGGGAGGTATGACCTCCGCTTGAAGAATGTAGTCCTGCTCCTTCAGCGTAACCATAATTCTCCTGCCTGAGTCATCAATTCCCATGCTGCCTGTTGTTCTCTGGATGGCGATGCTGTACACATGCATCAGGCAGCACTGACACAAACACAGTTTATTAAGCCACTTTCATCTCTGGTGAAAGTAAATGCTACTGCTGATGCCTGCTGCAAAGGCATCTATATCAGCTGAAAAAGTTCTGCTATTGTTGTCATATTATAGGCCATAATCCTTCAGAGCTCTGGAAAAAGAAAACAGTGCCAGCTACTGGTCGAATTGAAAAATGGGCTATTTTGGGGGTGCCTAATATGCATTTTGGCTTTTATTATTATTTCATCCTCAGCAAAAAGTCTTTTCTACAGCAATAAATTTTAAATATGTATTTCCGTCTCTTTGGCATGAGTGGGACTAATGCACAGATTTCTATCAAAACGCTGCCTGAATAGGAATCAGGTGTGGGTAGATGTCCTCCATCCCATGCCATGTCAATTCTTCATTCCTGATATACTAAAGATACACCTTGTGGAATGATTGTCCTCTCTAAACCAGCTGCAAACTAATTGCATTTTGCTCTCCACTGTCAGGTCATTTCTTTCTTATTTTATTTTTAGTGGGAAGTGCAAAAGGGCCAGGTGGTGCCTGACAAAGGACAGGGTTGTGAGATTTTGTCCAAACAGGATCCTAGAACATCCATTTCTGAGCAGGCAATTTCTGTCTATATGACTTTATCATGCATTTCAGTGAGCAAATTTAACACCTGCTGCATTTACCCTTACCCACAAAAATTGTCCTTCAGGGGCTCAGCTTAGATTTCCAAGAAACTTTCCAGCCTTAAAAATTGTGGGAAAAGCTCATGAATGTGACCTCAGTGTCACGGGACACCTCACTGTGGACAAACCTTTTAGGTGATTGATCTCCTGCTCTGTTTAGGGATGTTTTGACGCACCCCCAATCTGGACACTGACTCTACTTGCAATTTCATCGCCAGCCCATGCAGATGCTTTCCAACAGACACATATATGTGTGGATTTTGCTAGCTGGATTTTACAGGAAGGTTTCCTGTCGCGCTGCTCTCACCAAACAGTCCCTGTTTCTCACCTTAACAAGATCTCACCTCTGGGGAAGACGCAGCTATTTCCAGCTGCCATCCCTCTTTGAATTCCCAAGTCACCAGAGACTGTGAGACAGCTCATTTCACAAAAGCGAGATCAGCTCATGAGCAGTGTCTCACACCAGACACCGCGGCACTCTGTGGCTCGGTGCTCTCGGCTTCTGCTGGTTTGGAGCTGAATGCTTTCAGCAGCCACCAAGGTGCCCACCAAGGTGCCCAGCTCCTCCTGGGAGCCAGAGCCCTGAGCCAAGACGCCAGAGCTGGGATCCACTGCTCATCATGGATTAAGAACGAGCTATTGAGGGTCTCCTGAGCCAGTCTGCTCCATCGTTTTAGGAAGCCAGTGAGAAAAGTGGTTCTTACACACACGAGATAATGTGTGCTGATCTAGCTTCTGTTGTACCGCTCCACGGCTCTTTTTTAGATGTAAGCTAGAGACTCAGTCACTAGGGGGGTGAATGTATGACTGAGGCAACTCAAAAACTGACTACAGTGTCGGTATAATAGGCTTTGTCTCTGCCTAAATTTGTAAATAGCCTGAAATATTGGCTTTGAGCAAATACGAGCTAGCCCGTTCGCTTTACTGGGATGTTTAGAAACAAAAGCACAAAATGAAGCACTGAAAAAATTGGAGTACAATATAAATAAAAGGAAATTGTCTCTCAAAATAAGGAACGATAATAGTAATGCCCACGTTGAATGATTTATTTTCCTATTTAGTAAAATAGTCGTATATTTTAAAATAATCTGCAGCTGTCCCACAGATATAGTATTTAGGTGCTTTGCAACAAAGCTTGAGCCTTGCCAGGTGTCAACTGTTATGGTCATGGCTGTGATTCACATGTCTGTGGCAGATGCCTGAATTTCTCTTGTGTGCGTGTATTTGAAAATCAGACCTTCACTTACAAGAAGCTAACCATCTCAGAGGAGCCAAGTCCCTTGACAGAACTGTTGAGCAACACAGATGTGCACAAAAATCAAACTGAACAGAAGACCAACTGTCTAGAATCCCAGTCTCTGATTCTTCAAGACGTCTCCTCTATCAGTGTTTTGTGAAGGATACCTGTTTGTCATCTCTGCAGAAGGAGGTCCTCTCCTGAGCTTCACAGCAGAGAGCTCACAAGCAGCAATAATGCACAGTTCCCTGCCCACTGTAGTTCTCAACAGCAAACCAGAAGGTCTGCAAAACTGCAAGAACTTTTTGTTTGTTAGTTGTGGTACCTGTTGTCAGTTTTGATTATGTCAGCAACTTGGAGTGCTTCTTGAGTATCGGTCTCTGTTTCACCAATTATTAACAGCTGCCAACTGTATGTTCTTCATGTAGACCATGCTATATCATCAGATCAAATGACGATATTGGCTCCAAATAATGATCCATTTAGCACTGCGACCTGGTCAGGCCCATATCAAAATATTCTGAAGCTTATTGATACATCATGGGTTTTTTATATGGGTGAAGGTAGCTCTCAGTAGATCTTGGGGTTAGTATCAGAGCACCAGAGCAAGCTTTGAAGCCTTTGTCCCTGAGTATTTTCTCCTCTGCCCAAGACGATTTATCCTGTATTCACGTACAAACAGTAGCATGCTGATGGATAAACAGTATTCCTGCTGTGTCCTGTTTGGGAGCTGTAATTATTACTCAACAAATTACTGGATACCCTGCTGGGACAATATTTAGTGTTACCTCGGTTGCACAAGAACTGATTAATTGAATGCCCCCATAAGCAGGCATTGTGTTGCAACAGGATTTTATTGTTTTGTCTCCCCTCCATTGGGTACTTGGAGGGATTTCTCATTGCTTAACTATCCCATGTCATGATCATTTGCACCTAAGGCAGAGGGAGGAGATCTAGCCCTTCAAAGTCTGCAAGGACCGGGACTTGGCTTCTGCGAGAGTGTGCACCACATCAATTAAAGTAGATCGTGATGGTTAGTTCTTAAGCTGATGTGACTGAAGGTTTTCCCCCCCATCTAACCCATACATCAGATTAATGAAGCCATTTAAAATGACTCTTGATCACAAAAGAGAACAGTAATCGGGGCACTTTAGCCTCCGAATCCAAATGAGTACGTCTGAGATGGAGCTCGCCCCTCGTACAGTGGTCGGGATCTTGCTAATCAAGATGAGTTAATGGAAAGATGAGTTTGGACTGCTTGTGAGTTAATCCACAGCAAAAATCTAAATTAGCTGTCTGGGTATAGAGAGCATTAGGATATTTTATAAACCTTAAACTGCTCATGCAGTTCATGTATTATTCTGCATTTTAAATCAGTCTCATGCAAATCAGCCCCATGGGAGGAAAAAGGGTTAGTTAGATCCTGATTTCTAACCTGCAGTTTTGCTTAAATTGTGTTTTTCTGGCACTGATTTGCAGTCCTGGAGTATGATTCTATAAGCAGAACCTCAGGTGGACTAAACCAACATGGTTGTTATGGCTAGGGGAGTACCCTAATTCGGATCTGCCTCCATTTATGCTGCAGTAAAGGAAGAACTATTTTTGTTCTTTCATTTTGCTTTATTCGATGGACTTCATCCTGCAGAGGAAGTAGATCTACAGAAAACAAGAGACAGTTTGGAGCTCTCTGAATATATTTCTGCTGAAGCATAAAGATGTTCATACTTTCAGAGTAGTTTTTAGTGTCTGGCTGCCTAACACAGATTTCTAGTGGTTTTCATGCAAGTGGCTGTGTCCCTCATTGTGAATGTCCTGATGGTTTCTCAACTCTGATTTCTCTCTCAGCTAACCAGCGTTGTTATCTGGATCGATTACCTTAAGGTCCGTGATCAGACATGTGCCTGCACGTGTGCGTGCTGACTTCTCTTCTCAGTGTATCTCAGCCACAACTGAAAATTAGCCACACATACATGGAAAAATTAATCTGATGAGCAAGTCCTCTTTCTTCTTTTCCCTTGTGCTCCTTAAAGATTAATCTCAGTGGAGAAAAAATAATAATCAACACTTAAACAATGAGTTTTCACTTAAGACCCGGGGTGGGGGTTGGGGGGGGGGGGGTATTTTTTAAGCGGCTCGTGGTGGTTTAGTCATGTGCAACTCATTTGAACCCAGTGAGAGCTGCGTGCCTAAAACTATGCACAGCAGTTTGAAATTTGTACATACAACAATATATAAACATTAAGCATGAATGCCGTCTGCTTTCAGGTAGTTTTTCATCCCACATCTTGTACATGAAGAGGCACTGATTCTACTGAGATGTTTAGATGGGAAGATGTCAGAAATTACAGTGGTTTACTGCTGGCACCTTCCCAAACAGAACACAAAGCTGATAGTTTCTGTGAAAATTTTCACGTCTGACTCAGTATCTGTTCCTTTGTCTATTAACTTGCCTATAAAGTCTTCTAACTTGTAAACAAGTAGTGTCATCAGTTCCTTGATTTCTTGGGTGCCTGAAGCGTAAGTGGCTGCCCTTAATGTGGCCTCAGAGTACTGTATTTAATTTGTGTCCTGTTACCCTGCCCAAGAGTGCTCTGGATTTCAGCGACTAGTTCTCATTTAGACCATCAGTCTAGGCTAGGTCAGCATTTTCGTTCAGGTTAGGAAGATACTTTCGCAGTGAATCTCCTGCCTGTCCCCATTTACTGCACCTTGCTTCGCATCAGGGAGCTTTCTCAGTGTGCAGCAATTTCATCCCCACGGATGAAACTCGGCTGGATTCTGCGCCCTGGGAGCACACTGATGTACCCCAGCTGCTGATGGGTGCTAGAACTAATGAGAAGTAGCCCCCCCGAAACACATACAGCGTAGACGTTGGGGTCCTCAGCAGCTTCTGCTCCACTCTAGAGCTCCCCACCTATTGCGCCACGCTATTTGCTGATGTGGATGTTGGCGCTCGCTTCTGGAGTCCTCTAGTGCTCTGAGTCAGATCGGGGAGTGTGTGATCTTCACTCTTAGTCAGCATTTCTGGGTGACATAGGTGACTCCAAATCAGTCGCAGTCTCAAGCTTCATGGCCACACCAAAGTCATTACGGTTCCATAGCAAAACCATTGCTGCTGTAAGATTTACTACATGTATATGCACAAGGTGAAATGAAGATCAGAATTTTTCCTTTGGAACTGGGTTGGCAAGAGACTGAATGAATGAATGTGCGGCTCTTACTGGCACTGGATACCTAATTCAAAAGTCATCCTGACCGTGTTAAACTCATAATTACCAGTAAGTGAGAAAAACTTACCCTTTTAGATCCTGTTACATTTATTTTAATTTGCTTATTTCTCACTTTTCATGCGCTATCAGATTTCGAGTCCCCTGTTGTCAGGTGTAATTACTTCAGAAGTCTTGGTCAGAAGAACCAAATTCAAAATTTTCAAAATCCCTCGATACAGTTCTTCAAATCCTTTTGCCTGTGATAGGAAATGCAGTTAGGCTAACTTGGTAAATGCTTGAAATAATTGAATAAAATCCTACTTTGAGTGTAGAATACAGAGGTTCAAAGAAAATGGGTTCAAATTCGGAGATTAAAATAGAAATGCTACATAATGGGTCTTGAAGGAGCAGGAAAAAAATTTCCTTTCATTGAGGGGAAATGCTGAGTTCTTTCAACTTTCCTTGCAGCAATTCTGATTTTTTCATCATTCTATGTTTTAAGCCACACTTTAGATTTAATACTATGCCAAATGAGTTAATTTATCTTTGTCTGACTGCATATTTCTACTTAATCTACTTAACAGATTTCTGCTAGCTCTGTCAACCATAAACACGACTCTACCCTTATACAGATTTGTTTCAATGCTTGTGGCTGTGTGATTACTTCTCCCATCTTTGCTTTTGTAAGCTTTCTTTCATACATAACGGCTTACAGCTCAGTCGTGACTTCTCGAAAAAAAAAATTCTGTATGCATCTGATTATGCTGTTGAGAATATAGCATCCCTTCTTAATCAGGAGATGCGTTTTGAGTATACAGCAAAACTGCCTCCCTAAAATACTTCCCACTGATAGTGTGTTTAAGTACCTTACAACACAGAGTGTCCAATTTGCAGTTATTTTTTGATGATATAAATAAGCGTAGTATTTTGCATGTTCTCAAGTTGTGTAAATATACGTGAAATGGATCGTTCAGGCAGGTCCTGTTTTCCCCAGCCTTGCTCCCACTCAGCATGTGTTTAACATTGCACCTCTGGAAGTGGTTCCAGCTGGTCTTAATCTTATTCTGCATCTCTCATGAGTACTTCAAACTATTTATGCTAGTATCTACACCAGTAAATTACACGCGCCTGAGAACAATCCTGAGAGCCAATGCCAACTGGCACGAAGCAGTGGGCTGCTGAGGTTTATTGACATCTCTAGGCTGGGAAATTCTCCCAACCTGCAGAGGAGGGTGGCTGGGTCCCCACTGCGCTCGGCAGCAGTTTGGTAGCCCCGTTGGAGCAGCGCCAGTCCTCCGCCTGGGAACCCTTTTGCTTTTGGATAATATGGACATCCGCAACCCAGGACCTGAGGATCTTCCTGAGTTTTACTTAATTAACTAGTATAGGCAGAGCTCTATTCAATGTTTGTGTGCTGTTTTCCAAGGAACTTAATAAGTACAAGTCCCTAAGTCAGATTTGCAATTTGAGATTCATGTTTCTCTGAAATGGTAAGATTTCACAGTGTTTCTGAAAGAAACATTTAAAATTTTTCATGCTGCCTAGTTGTTGTGCAAGTGAAAAAGTGCTAACGGTGTAAAGGGGATAGAAGTGACATGAGAATTTGCATGGCTGTTCTGTGGAGCACTCTAATACTGAGCAAAATCAGAAACTTTAGACTTGGAGATCAGCATCAGTGCTGTGTGGTAGAAAATGGTTACGGAATTACTCCTTTTAGTTGACTTACGGTGCCAAGTTTCTGTGGAAATGCACTGCGCTAGGACTCCATGTGAAAGACCGAGAAAAATTTCTGGCTTTGTACCAGAATCAAAACATAAAGCGAAACATATAACAACACTGATTTCTGTGACAGAGTTCTGTTTGCTGTTTTCTATCGCAGTGTTATGATCAACTTTGATATTGAATTAGTGTATAGTAAGAGAGCTTAATGTAACGATTTTTGTCTCTTGGATGCGGGGTTTGCGCTGAGATAATGAAAAAAGTAAAAGTGTTACTTTCACTCAGTCTGCTTCAGGAATGGTTTTAGTTGCCAAATCATTCTTATTTTCAGTAGGGGAAAAAAAAAGTATTTAAACATAAATCAGAGTGTATGGCAAATAGTTCTCCCTTCCAAATCAATTATTTTAACACAATGCATTTTTTAGAAATAGTTTCCATTGATTAAACAGTGTGTAGCGAGCCAGAAAGTTCTGACTCATTTTTTGCAATGATGTATTGTAATAAGGCTTATTCCTATTTGAAGTTAATATATGTCAACTGAGATGGATTTAATTTTGGCAAAAGAATTGCAACAACAGCAATAGATCATATTCTGTTGTGTTGCGGTTTTGGTCCACTGAAAAAGATGGTAACAGCAGCCGGTGGTGATTTTTGCCGAATAAAGAAAAAAAAATGCCGATCAGTTACTGACTGGCTCATCTCTTTTGGATGCTCTCACCTGTGTTCATCATCTTCCCATAATGAACAAGATCAGCTGAGAAAGATGGAGAATTTTTCTGCAATGAAATAAAAGTGAGGAGATCGGTTAATGTTCTGCTGTTAAATATCCTCTCGATAGGGAGCCTCTGGCTCAGTTCAAGATAATAGACAATGAAGCTCTAAGACAGGAGCAATTTAAATTACATTTTAATCAACTCTCAGGAGGGAAGGCAGCATTATGTGAAACCATTAATAGAAAAACAGCAATGTTTCTTACTCTATCATTTGTGTGCATTATGCCTGAACAATCTGATGAATTAACAGATTATCTCCTAATTCATTTAAACCCTCTTCTGTGATACCTTGAAAAAGTCCCATCCTGCCTTCATGTCATGACGCCTTTTCAGAGCAATAACACCATGTAAGCAGAGTCTCTGATGGAGTTTCATTGCATTTAAAATCTGTTAGAGGGGTAGTTGCCTCTGTAGGAGGCAATGTTGTTCTCACTGCTGCGCTGTGACTTTGAACAGAGATATTTTGGTTTCTTTAGACTTTTACACACCCTGTCAACGTTGCTGGAAAGGCCTATAATCTGTGCCTACGCTAGAGACTTGGCCCAGAGCCCGATGAGTAGGCTGCGCTTTCATATAGCTTGTTCTTCTTCCAGAAGGCAAACCCAATCAGCAAAACATACCGAAAGTAAAAATTATTTAGTGTGAGGTATCACTGACAGAGATGAAATGGCAAGTATGTTCTGTTAATCCCACTTCCCAAGCTGTAAATGGAAACTGCTGATTAAGAGCAGCAAATCAATTTGCTAACTATGGCTCTAAAAATAAGGTGTGCTGCAAATAGAAAATTAATGGGAAATGGATAATGTTGAATAGATTGATCAATGGAAATGTAAGAGAAGACAAATGATGTGTAACTTTATTTTTCCCTCGGCTAATCAACTTCACGCCCGTATGTAACCAATAAAGGGAGAGGGAGAGATCGCATTAATAAAAATTAACCAACCACACTGAATACTACTCTTCCACAACCCTGAGGAATTAGTGCAGGAAAGAGGAAAAATGTTTTACACGAAAAAAGCTTGTATTGCCGAGAGTCTTGGTTTAGCTGCAATAGATCCACTGTGTGCCTTACATTATCCCCAGACCCACCAGTCTGCAGTGAGGAGATACTGGGAAAGGGCAAAAATGTAGGCAGGGGCATAACCGGAGGGAGAAGGGGTGATATCTAAGGAGCTTACGCTGAGCTAGAGGACATGCTAAAGGGTGACCTGTTTAATTGCTCATTGCCATTACTGGGTTTAATTTGCGATGGTGACCATGATCATGGTTTCACCTCACATGCTATCCCAGTGGCTGATTTGGGATTACTTAGGGTGAAAGAAAGTGAAGAACTTTGACTCTTAAGGTTGCGCAATGTTAGTGAAATTTGGAGGAAACAAAGCAGAAGTAGAACTCCTCAGCTCAGAGATGCAGTTGTGCTGCAAAGCAGATTCATCTGAATGTCTGCAGTTGTACTGTCTTGTTTCGAGTACCCTCCTCCTCCTTCTGGAGGAGAAACAGCCGGGTGACTCGTGACCTCTTCTGGGAGTCAAGCCAATATGTCTGCATGGGGCTCCAATGCTAATCTTGTGCTCTTTGAGAGCTCATGTCTCTATGTTGCACTATGTCGTGTCTCGGTTCCTAACCTGAAAACCACAGCAGTGTTTCTCATTGTCCCCAAGCATGGGATGGTGGATAGAATCTACTCTTTTTGGAGCAAAGGTCTATTTTTCAGACAGTTTTCTTTCATAGCAATGGGGGGGGTTGAACATATTTTTCATTGAAAATGTTGATTTAATAGGTAGCAACCTGTACTAATCTCTATAAAACTGAAAACAATAAAGACGTTCCAATTTTTGAAAAAAGGGGGAAATCTGAGGGATGTTTGTCTTCAAGAACGTCAAAACAAAATTATTTTTTGTTTTGATGTTTGAAGATCCCCAAAATCTAGTTGCTGTTTTTCCTTTTTAAATGGAAAAAAGCACCAACATTTTATGCAAAGACAATTCAAAGCCAATTCCCCATTTCTTTCAGGAAATATTTACCAACTTCTGACCAGGAGTTCCTCTGATCAGGAAGTTCAGGATTAAGTCCAGCAAAGAGCAAGGTCCTGCCAGTGTGGATGCCAGTGCTTTCTTCTGCAGCTGCTCTGGGCAGCTGACCATCTTTTTGCAGACCAAATATTTTGCCAGCCCTCCCCGCAAAGCAAGCATGTCCTGGTGAAGGCTTGTTGGCTTTACGCCACTGACTGCAATCATCACAGCGTTAACTCCATGTTAAGATCATCCTGTTTTCATGAAGCAGGTCCAATCCCAATGCCATCATGGCAGGTCTCATCCCATGGCCATCATGGCTTTGCACAGGCTTTCCACAGCCAGGTATACTTATCAGTGGCCAGAGTCCTTTGGCGGAACAATATGTCTTCACCATAGCCAATGATCTTGCTTGTGGCGCTAATAAGATGTGTGAAGCTTAAAGAGCAGTAATTGTCTCTCCAATAACCATTTAATTGTCTTACATGCAGAACTAGTTTATGATTTATCCATATTTTTGGGGGGGGATGCTGAAGTATATTCTGAGGGGAGGTGTTTATTTATTTATTTACTTTTCTAAGCAGGAACAAATATAATAAACACAGTCACCAGTCTGCAACAGGTCAGTGTTGATATCCAGCACAGTGAGATATCCAGCTGAGATCAAATCCAACTTGCATCTAACACCGTCAGTTTTCCTGGGGCTTCGCTTGATTACTTGGGGAACAGAGGGAGAACTGGGGAGGGGAACATCTCAGATGGAGATCCAGTTATGTGCATGAGATGAATGGGTGACCTTACAGATGGTACGTACAGTCAAACAAACCAGACAGCACTTAAACAAAAACCTGAAATGATGCTTTGAGAGGATATATAAGTTTAATGATCCTGACTGCTCTTCATCTGGTTCTAAAAGCTAAGCAACCTTGAGGTTCCTGCATGAGGAGGTGACCATATTAATCTGGCATTTGGGTTACATGAAGTGTCTGTGTTATTGCCAGTGTCTGGATATACAGAGAGCTTTTAATCTGGCATGGCATGTCATCCCAAGGAGAACACTGTGCCTGAATCTTCAAAGAAGCTCTTGTCTCATCGGCTTCCAGTTGTGTTTATTGGCAACCTGCAGCGTGTTGCCATGCAGCTGGTATGCAAGCTGAGGAGAACATAAACAGCGCAGTTGGGAGACAACACACGCTGCTCCCAAAAAGAAAAAAAAGCCTGAAATACAGCAGCAGCAGCAGAAAAACACACGTTTTGATGAGAATTCCATATGGAAACAAAGCAAAACAGAGAACCCATCTCCCAAATGATTATTTTTGTGGCAAACCTTCCTTCTTCCCTGATGCTTCCTCTTCAACAAACTTCAACTGTAATTCCTCACCATTGACTAAGCTGTTTGGCAACCTACAGGCATGGGTCTAGCCTGCAGCTGGCCTTTTTGGATGCCACCATCCTGCAGGGAAGGTGTGCCAGGACCACCTTATCTTTGCTTTGCCTTTACTAATAGAGGCAGCTCTAGCAGTCCTACAGCTCTAAGGCAGAAGCAGCATCCAGCAGCTCAGGGCTATGGCCAGGACACCCAGCCACGCTGTCGTGGTTTAACCCCAGCTGGCAACTGAGCACCACGCAGGCGCTCGCTCACTCCCCTCACAGTCCGATGCGGGAGAGAATCAGAAGAGTAACAGTGAGAAAACTCATGGGTTGAGATAAAGACAGTTTATTAGGTAAAACAAAAGCCGCACACGCAAGCAAAGCAGGATAAGGAATTCATTCCCCATGGGCAGGCAGGTGTTCAGCCATCCCCAGGAAAGCAGGGCTACGTCACCCGTAACGGTTACTGGGGAAGACAAACGCCAGCACTCTGAACATCTCCCCCGCTTCCTTCTTCTTCCCCCAGCCTCTTATCTGCTGAGCGTGACGTCACATGGTATGGAATATCCCTTTGGTCAGTTGGGGTCAGCTGTCCTGGCTGTGTCCCCTCCCGACTCCTTGTGCACCCCCAGCCTACTCATGGGTGGGGTGGGCTGAGAAGCAGAAAAGGCCTTGGCTCTGTGTAAGCACTGCTCAGCAGTAACGAAAACATCCCTGTGTTATCAACGTTGTTTCCAGGACAAATCCGAAACACAGCCCTGTACTAGTACTATGAAGAAAATTAACTCTATCCCAGCCAAAACCAGCGCACATGCTCTGCATACACAGCGATGAACATTCGAGCATGGGCCACTGGATTTGAGAGCAACAGCAAAGTATGCCGCAGGCCACATTCTTCCCAGCCTGTTACACTGGCAAGACAGCTTAACCTCCTGGTCGCCTTTCCTACCTGGATCCCCTGCTCTTCCACCCAGCACTGGCCTTTTTGCACAACATCCAGGTCTTCAGGTGCATGTTCTCTTTTCTAGATGTCCTGACAGTAGTTCCTAAGAGCTGAGTTTTGCTCCAGCAGATACAACCTGCTGACACTGAAAGCACTGCCTGTTTCTCTCCACTAATTGCATGCAGACTACTCAATCTGCCTTACCTTCCTGCTTCCCTCTCTCTCCTAAGGACTGCAAATCAGGTGCATGCCAAGAAAATAGACAGAGGTCACATTTGAATTTCATCTTTCTAGAGAGACTGGCACATCAGAAAAGAACAGGAGGTCAAAGGCAACCTTTGCCCCCTCCAGTGTGCTTCAACCTCCTTGACTTCAGAGATGGCTTTTGTCTTCACTGCTTGGCCTTTCCTTTACTATGTCAGCATCTTTTGCATCCCTGGGCCAAGCGTGTCTTGCAGCCGTTTTAAGCTCTGCTTTGTGAAAGCGGGATATTGTCAGTGCTCCGTGTCCGGATCGAAAAAGTACTGTCGGAGGGTCTGACTGAAGTGAGTACCACAGCCTTCCTGCTGGAACAGGCCTGGGCTCTGCTTTTGTAGAACCAGATGTCAAGGATCAGACATGTGAAAAGGCAAGCTGTTGTTATAAAGTAATTTAGTAAATAAAATAAGTGGATATCAGATCCCCAGCTGAGTCATTGCAGTCCTAAGTGCTTGAAAATCATTAGTCAGGCTCCGAGAAATCCTGAGATTGTCTTAAATAGTATGAGATTAGACAATACATTTGGGGTTCATTTAGTTGCCTTTCGATATTGAAGCATTAAAGGCTCACATGGGTTAGAAACATATTTTTATTAAAAACTGAAGCAGAGCTTTTCAGTGGGGCTGCTTCCGTCTTTGAAGAAAGTCACAGAACGTGGCAGGAATCGCTGAAACAGTTCCCCAAGTTTTCAATCTGGGAAGGAAAGCAGCCGCAGCTTTTGATGGATAAGCACCTGGCTCCTCTAACTCCACAGGCGCAAAGGCAACCGCTCCAGATTTACACCTGAGTGTGCGAGACCAGAGTCAAAGTAGACTTCTGCTGACAAAATACAGTACAATAAATTTAATATTAATCTTATCTTTGCTTTTATCTTAAAATTGCCTCAGATCCCTCTTCTTTTTTTATGTCAGGCAGCAAAGCACAGGACAAAAAACGTGGAGTATATATATAATGAACATGACATTCATACACTCGGGGTCATGTTTTTTGCAGTAAAGATGACTGTTTCTAGTCAACTCCATTTATATACTGGCATGAAGATCCCATATGAAGATGAGGATTTTCTTTTAAGATATTCATGTATCTTCAAGAATAATAACATGTGTTAACTGATGTAATCCCTAAGTAGTGGTGCTGAGGTACGTTTTGATGAGCACAATCTGAGAATTTAAAAACCCCCTGTATCTTCCTTATTGATACAAACTCATAACTAAATGCAGTTTTAATTAAATTGTCAGTGTAGTGACAGTGACGTTGAGAAGGTGGTTGCACAGTCATTCCTTTTTAATGATGTCTCTTCTTGGTAATTGGGGTAATTCCAGATTTATGAGGATTAGAAGAGCCACATACCCTAAATTCTTTCTTGGACGTTCTTGTAAGAGACTGAAAGTATTGTGTCATTGCAGTGAAACCAGAGGCAGGGTAATGACAGATAGATAATTCTCCCTTTCTGAAATCATGTCTTATGTCTTCTGGAACATTTTCACATCTATTACATGTGTGGCTAGAGAGAGCGCAGGCTGCCTGCGGACGCAGAGACTACACTAGCATGGAGGAATGATGGAAGAGTGTTTCTGAAGCAAAAAAAGGGATGCTGCTTACGATGGTGAGAGAGTCTCCTACAATAAAGTCTTGCCTGCTTTTTAAATGGGACTAATGATTTTGGGGCACTTCAATCTAAAACACTGTGAAAGTTGAGGAGTAAGTTCTTAGAGGACAGGTAGTAGCAGCCTGTTGAAATTCAAAATGTTGTGATGTTTCTGACATTGATGCTCAGAAATGGAGGCATCCGTAGCCAGAAGAGGGGTCGGTGGATGTGCCTGGCGAGTTCGTTTCCTTTTATTCCCCCCATTTTGCTTCACAGACCGTAGTCTCTTTTTGTACAGAATATCTATTCAGCACGTACGCTTGTGCAGGCCAGCGGAGGAGGCGAGGCGGTGGCGATGCCGTGTGCTCCTGCCTGCAGCCCGGCCGCCGGTGCCTGCCCCAGGCAGGGTTAGCTCGGTGCCGCTGTCCCCCATGTGCCAAGCTCAGCGCTGCCCCCCCCGCCCCGCACCAATGGGATTTTCATTAACAGCCGTACAGCGTGTGGCTCATTGCTTCTCCCTTAAACAGTGGTGTGTAATTAAAGCTGGTAGAAAACAGGCTTCGAAACAGGAGCTGAGAAATGAGGTCTCTGGGTAGGATGAGAGGGAACGGCCAGCGCTGTGGCTCTGTCTTGCAGAGCCGTGGGCACCACACACTTAACCGAAGCCCTGACGTCTCCTGACTCCATCTCTGGTTTGAATAACAGCCTTTTCATATATCAGAGTGAAGGAACAAGGTATTGCTGTATAGATGTCATTCCTGTTCCTCAAGTGCCTGTCCCTCTTGCATGGGGGGATAGATCTCCGAGCACTCACCACGACGTGCACTGAATTACTTTATAACTACTGCCTGCCTTTTCACATGACCGATTCTTGACATCTGTTTTTACAAACTCGGACAAAGTCACACCTTAACTATCTGCACGGTAACACGTTCACGCGCTGAAATGCTCAGCTTAGGTAACATTTCCGCTGATCCCAATGCAGCTCTTATTTGCAGGATTGAGGGTTTAATTCCTCAACATAATAAACACCTGCCAGTAGCGGGTGGAAGGTGGGAGAGCTGGGCGCTGTGCCGGGTTGCAGACGATGGCAGCACAGCCCTTCCCAGCCACATCCGGGCTGAGGCTGCATCCAGCCTGGCTGGAGCTGAGCAGGAGCGCAGGGGTCTTCTGCCTGCCCTGCACCGGGGCGCATTTTACGCACTGGACCAGTTAGCTTATGGGTATGGGCATCCTTTCAATGAAAATCTCATTCTCTCGAGAATGCTTCATGTTTCTAAAGGAAAATGCATAAATGAAAATATAAAGAGTGAGCAGAAAGTGGTAATTAATGTCCGGCGCACATGTGCAGCATCACTGATAATGTTGCCTGGTAACAGAGGAAGGGATGGCAGAGCCCTGCCAGGAGCCAGCAGCAGCCTGCGAGTCCTCTTCAAGGCTGAGGGTTTGCCCAGGGGAAAGAGAGCGCCCCACAGACAGCGCTCCCCTGCTTAGCGACCCCCATACACAGGCATACATGCATGCATACGTGCATACATACATTTCTTTTGGGGCTGCAAAATGCCATCCTGAATAAAAATAAATACATGCGCTCTCTTTTCCTCTCGTACCAGACACTTGTGTTTTGCTGTGAGGTGCCTACAAAGGGCTTTGAATAGCAGTACGTTCCAGCGAGGAAAATTTTCGCATCGTCTTCCTTTGATCATGATGGCATGGTGAGAAGGAAGCAGTCTGTCTTCATTTCTGTAACTAGGTAGGGTGCCCAACTTGACAAGGAAAAACAGTTCTTACCCTACCAATTTGCTTTATATGACCTAAAGAGCATTAGAACAATTTATGCATTTGTAAGTGCATTAGAAAGAGGCTTGAAAAGAAAAATGGCAAAGTCCTTAGGAATCAGCATTTTTTTCACTCCTTAGCTTATTCCATTATATGAAATTATGATCTGTTTGCCTTAGTTTTCTTTAGTGTGTTTTCCACAGTTATAAGGCTAGTGTCATTCTGGGTTCCTCCTGCAGTGTATGAAACTGTTAAATAAAATTTGTATTCAGTCAGTAAGCAACAAAATATTATTGGAGCAACTACCAAATACATACTCCTACATACACACTCCTGGCAGGCCCCAGCAAAGATTTTTGATTCAGCCACTCTCAGTCCCACCCCGTGCTGAAAACTTGAAGCCCAGGATGGAGTCCACCCACAAACAACATGCACTGTCAAGTGAAATGTGTGCTCAGAAACAAAATTTCCATCTCTTAAGGACAGAACTAATTGTATTAGGCGTGTTAATGCTGAGACAAGTCAGTCAGATTATATATGGTTCTCATCAGCCCTCCCAGCAGTCAGAATAGTCTTTATCTGCAACTGAGTGGTACCCCAAAAGGATGTGAGTTTTGTTTTCCTTCAAAACCATCTTGTGAATTCAAAAAAATTCCTTCCTGCCCGAGATGTGGCTGAAAGCGCTGGAGGCCAGCACGAGCTCATGGAAGCCGTGTACGTATGCATCCGTATAAATTGATATTTGCAATTCATTCAAGAAATAGTTTGTGTCTCTCGGTAACTCTTAAATGTTTTATTAAAATGTTGATGGCATTGGCTGGAAAGGAAATAAAAGGATTTTTTATTTATAAAAAGCCTGTAAGTAATTACCAGCTGATGCAAAGGAAACCGTGCGACTGCAGTGAAGCCTGAAGACCTTTTTTAGCATCTACCTCTAGCTATTTCTTAGCGTGTGGAAGACTGGAATTAAGAAAACCTATTAAACAATTGGATGCCAGCTTTTACAGTAACTGTAATCTAATAAAAGATTAACCCCTCACAGCAGATCTATGTATGTTGCCAGTAGAAGGTTTCTGACTGAGCCGTTAGAGGTGTCGCTTTCATCACAGGCTAATGACTAGATAAATAAAACAAGCTCGTCATAAAAGAGTTTCAAAAGGCTTTTTTATGGTAATAAAAATTAATTGCCTACAATCAAAAGGAAAATAAGAGTACACAAGGGAGATCCATTATTTGAAGGGAACCATAAAAACTGTTTGGAGAATTAAAAAGTTCCAACACATACAATGTGATGATACCTTTCACCACAATCCTGGTATCCTATGAAAAGGAGAAATACCAGCTTTGTTTTGAAATTATGGCAACACTAATTGAGGACAATAAAGAATAAAAATATAATCTTTTAAAGGCACTTTCAATTTATAGGCTGCCTTATTCAGAGGGCGAGTGCTGAATCCACTGAAAAGCATTTCACATCTAAAATCCTGACCCAGGCAACTTTGGGGGAATGATATGCAGCCCCAGTTCTAATTACTTGCGGTACAAAGGATCAATGGATTTTCTGTTTGCTTGGGATTATCACAGGAGCAACGAACAGGGTGTTTCTGAGCAAGAGACCTAGTGAAATATTACCTAGCGCACTGAGTAGCCGTGAGGTTGGAGGGAAGGTTACATACCCTGAAAGGTGCTTTTCTGCAACTCTGAAGCCATGAAATTGAACAGCAGCCAACGCCTTTAAAAGACTGCGCAGTAATGAACTGTAAAAAGGGGGGTCGTTCAGTGAGATACTGCTTTATAAACAGTAGGGGAGAGATTTTTGGCTAGCAGACAAACTCTTTCCAGTGTCGTGATGAAGCACGCGTCGTCTTCCTGCTGGGATGCTGCCCATTAGCATCAATCCAGACCACAGCGATTTGGGTCTTCCAAAGGAGCCTTTTACACTAATGACATTAACAAATATAAATTCAGATAGCACCTTTTAACCTTATATGGCTTCTTTGTGTGTTTTATTATTACTAAACAAAACTGTAATCACAATACCAGCTAACGTTATAGCTGAAGGAGGCAGTAAAGTTAGGACGTGGAAATATAGGGCAAGTCCACAAATTGGTGTCAGGTTCATCATCCGATCTTAGTGGGAGCTTCACGCCATGGCAGTCGGGTTGCTGTTAATGACACAAAATACAGCTCCATGGCTCCCTGCACTGAGGAAGAAAATGTAACCAGCAAAGCCTGTTTAATTTCCCTATTTGCTGTGATCCTACAATAGCGGTTTTTTCCCAAAGAGCTGCGATTGCCACATAAAACATGCGGCAGTGTTGATAGCTGCAAGGGAATGATTCAGTGGGGGTGGTTGTGAATGGTGTCCTCTCTCGTTCCCAATGTAGAGCACAACCTGCTTTGGTTGGGTTTTTCCCTGACCACCTGCTCACTTTTTGAACATTTTCTGATGACGACCTAGCAGACTAAATGCCGACCATCAGAAGTTTTGTTTAATGCCATAATATGAAGCGGATTGAGCCGTGGCAGCCATGGGGGAGTGACAGAGAAAAACAGGTAAGCACAGCAGGATGGACTTACGTACCATCTGGCTTCAGGAGGTTTTTTATTACCTGTTTTTTTGCCTTTCCTCCAAATCACTTCAACTGAGTGGGATTACCCTCCTGGAAATCAGATCACTTTTGTAAGGTGCTAGAATACATATTAACATATTTAACTTTACATGTTCACATTTGATAATTTCTGTCTGAGAACTCGTGGTTTGACAGGGAGTGGGGGAAAACTTCTGGAAAAGTTCATTTTTCTTTCACATAAAATCTGATACATTTCTAATTTGGCTGTTTTGTTAGAACTGTGCTCTTTGGATCATTTTTTTCTATCATTGTACATCAAAACATTAGTTCCTAGGAGCTGAATTTGGTCCAAAAAAGGGATGAGTCAGCAAATAAATAAAAAGTAGGAAATTTTTCCTGTAAGGTTTTTCATCCTGGACATTGCAAAGTGAGTAACATTTATAATGCCAAATTTAGAAGCATGTAGACCCTGTTTACCTCCATTTGACCCATGATTGGTCCAGCATATTTTAATTAGCAAGAGGTCATCCAGATAATCCATTAAAAGTTTGGCCAGTTTTGTCAGCCTTCGTGAGCCTACTGGGCCCACCTAGTTGGTTTGGAAAGCACCAAAATCAGCTCCTCAGGAGATCTCCACTATGGTTTTGTTTCTCAGGAGCTAAAAAGTCTCACAGATGGAAGGGTTTATCTGCAGATGGGTAAGATACAGTTTCACCTCAGCGGAGTATTTATTTGAGCCAGTGTCTTGGCTATTCCAGTTCTTCCTAGCTGCTGTAGCTGCAGCACCAATTAATCTGGAATATTATCATAGAATCATAGAATCATAGAATAGTTTGGGTTGGAAGGGACCTCAAAGATCATTTAGTTCCAGCTCCCCTGCCATGGGCAGGGACACCCTCCACTAGACCACATTGCCCAAAGCCCCATCCAACCTGGCCTTGGACACATGGGCATCCACAACCTCTCTGGGCAACCTGTTCCAGTACCTCACCACTCTAACAGTAAAGAATTTCTTCCTAACATCTAATCTACATAGACTCTCCTTCAGCTTAAACCCATTATTCCTTGTCTTGTCACTACACTCCCTGATAAACAGTCCCTCACCATCTTTCCTGTAGGCCCCTTCAGGTACTGGAAGGCTGCTCTAAGGTCTCCCCAGAGCCTTCTCTTCTCCAGGCTGAACAACCCCAACTCTCTCAGCCTGTCCTCATAGGAGAGGTGCTCCAGCCCTCTGATCAACTTTGTGGCCTCCTCTGGATTCGCATGATAAACCTCATGATGACCTTCTGCACAGCAGGAATTTACCTTACACCTGCACTCTCAAGTGCCTGTGATCTTATGACATGCTAGAGGAAAAAGGGCTTGGAAGGATCTTGAGTACCCAAATCTTTGTGTTCACTTGTATGTCAAAGCTGTTGAAACTGGAAGGTTTCTCGTGTTTCATATGTAGCCAAGTTCCATATGCCCCTACCACCTATAGCATAATAACAAGAACAAGATGCAGTCCTAGAAACTGACAAAAATGCAAACCTCAAAACTGCCAAATTAAGTAAATTTGTCAGAGAAGCAGTGAAAGCATCTGCAGGCTGAGTCTCATGAATTTCATAAGGAAGAGAATTCCACCAAATTGGGGCCAGGCACATTCCAGATGGCACAGATGGTTTAGCA
Source organism: Grus americana (assembly GCF_028858705.1). Classification (NCBI taxonomy): domain Eukaryota; kingdom Metazoa; phylum Chordata; class Aves; order Gruiformes; family Gruidae; genus Grus; species Grus americana. The sequence goes on along the minus strand of NC_072853.1, from coordinate 121,442,560 downwards.
AGTGACAGATTGGAAACACAACCCAAATTATGAGCAAGTACGTAAACAGAAATCAAAATTTCTCCAATAGGTAGGAGTCGAAGTCTGAAGGGTCTTCAGAAACAATAATAACATGTTAATTTTAAGCCTCAAAAGGTAGCCAAGTGCAATGCCTGAATAAAGATGGAAGATGACAAGTTGTGAGAAGAGCACACAACTTTTCAGTAGCTGCCAAGTTTGGAGTAGATTCTCAACAAAACAGAGAGGCAGAAAATGGCCCCCCAAATGCAGCTATAATCCAGCCTGGAAACTGCAGATAAACAAGTCAAGATTTTGTTAACTGTCTCATTGCAAAACCTGTCTGAAAGCTGGATGGAAAAAATGACATTGTTATGTCTTTTTTTAATCAAAATGTAGTTTTGACTGACTTGTATGAGAGCCAATTATAGATGGGTGAAAATGTGCAAATCATAAAACCAGTAAGTACCCATGACCACGTGAAGAAAATGTGTGAAACCAGTAGGAGCAATGAAAGAAGACTCAGAAGTAAGAATATTTCAATATCAATAAGGGAGGGAAGGAAATCACAGCAAAGCTAACCCTCAAAACAGCATATGGGGAAAAGTGAGAGGAATCTTAGCTCAGAGTTAAACAAAGACTGATTATTTTATACTCCAGTAATGCAAACCATCATATGTGCTATCTTTAAATTCAAGACAGCAGAAAATTTTAATTAATAGAATATTAATGCTAATTACATTGTAGGGGCAGTCTAAGAACCTATGAGTGTGAAAGTACTAATTATAGCTCTGTGTGTGTGTATGTACATATGCATGCACATATATATTTATACACACAGACACATAATATGTATGCATAAAATTTTATAGCTGCAAGCATCTCCAGCTCCCTTTACGCCATTGGTGATACAGCTCCCAAACAGCCACCCTCTTGGTGACGATGCTCATCCATTACCGACGAATCCCTGGATATTAACCACAGGCTATGGGCCTTATTCATGTGTGTGAATTGGTTTTGTGACCCAGTGAAGGACTGATGTAGAGTCAGACTGATGGGGAACATGCATTGGAGCTGGCATGCTCTCCCTTAGTACCTCCTAGACTTTTCCTGGCATTATGGACAAGGAGTATTTTACTGGGAAAAGGTAATAATAATAAAAGCAGTGGTGGTCTGGTCTTTCAGGCATGACCAGCTCTGCCATATGTTCCTTCTGCAGAGGGGCTGTGGACATAATTTCTCTTTCTGCTCTGTTTTATGGACCTGAATATATTCCACTTCTTAGAGCCACCAACAGCCACATACCACGAAGAGGCTGGAGCACTTCAGTGGCTCTGTGTCCCACCATGCACACATACATTCCCCTTCAGGTTTCAGGGTTGCAGAGCATCATTTCATCTAATAGGTTTTGTTTATGTTTTTTTCTGGCCAAGTGCACTAAATGCGCATCCCTGGGAGCTAAGTCAAGCTCTGGATTTGTTCTGGAAACGTGGGTCAGAGGAATGGTCTTACAGCAGGGATTACTCCATCGAACTTTGGTGCAAAGTTGTATTATAGTTCTTCTGTCACCCCATGTCAGAAAAGCTTTTTTTCAAAGAGGGTATGTGCACCTTATGAATAGACCATAAAACGTCTATTTGAGAAAATTAAGTGGGGAAAAAATAAGCGTATTTAAGTTGAGCAGTTTTGCCTGCTGGCCAGGCACGTCACCTCTTTTTTTCATCTTTTAATCTAGTCTATCTGCTGTACCATCTCCGTACCGCCTCCCCAGTTTCTTCTTTTCCTGTCAGTCTCTGCCCTACTCCTTGCCCCACTGCCTTTCTGAATTTCTCTGATATTCAGATCAACTCAAATATGCTCTCAGATCAAGCAGTGGAAAAAGGGGTAATTTAAGTCACAAAGGCCCGTGCACATTATAAATCCCAGATAGGCACTGGAGGTTTCTCTTCACATCTGCCTGCCTCCCCTCCAAACGTCACCGGAATGTTTTCAGGGTCTGATACTGGCTGCCTCATCTATTTTTCCTGAATAAGGGAGAAAAATCCCCTGTGGGGAACCCAGAGACCCCAAAGCCTCTTGTCTCCTCTGATGTGCAGCTCGTGCCGAACGCACGGGAAGGAGGGGAGGGAGCATTGCTGGGGGGGCGGGGTGGGAACGTGCGCTTTGCTCCTTGGGTGTAGGCAGCAAGCCTGTAGCTTAATGAATTGGCGGCTTTCATCTGAAGAGGGGCTCGTGCAACGTCCTCAATTGGATTTCTCTGAAGAACTGTAGATCCTAGATCACCACCTGGAAAGGGAACGTGGTAACAAACGTGGACATGCAATATATGGAGTTGCTTAAAGGGAGGGCAGGGCACTGGCTTTGCGACAGGGCTCCAGCCTGTCAGCACCAGAGTTGTGTGACAGCTGCGATGCAACGGCGGGCAACCGCATCTCAGGCACAGCAGGAGACCCTATTAAAAATATGAGAAAACTGCCAGCCTTCCTGCAAAAACACAGCCTCCTGTGTGACAATTTGTCTAACCCCAAAGGGCCGGCAGTGTCACTGGGGGGAAATCTGTATTCCCACCTCACTCGCCTATCTCTCGACCTTGCTGAAGTCATGCCATCCATCTTTGGGCCATGCAGGGCTCACCCCGCTAACCCCACTGCCTCCATGGGGCACGCGAGGCGGATGCTGGCGGCACTGGCAGCCGGTCCTCTGGGAGCACCTGGTCGTGAGGTGGGAGCCTGGTTTAGGGATACCCCAGGGAGCAAACGATTGCTAATTAAACATGGCTTTAGGCTGTGGTCACTACACCTTTGAGAAGATGATTAAAGGAAAAATGCGTCAGCATGTTCTCTGTTTAGAAAAAAATGTTTTAAAATCTCAGTGTCACACCATCTGTGGAGGTGGGGATGTTCTTTCACGAGAGGCTTGTGATAACATGCAGTGGGCTCTCATTAAGCAAGAAGAGGCAGATACTGGGAAATTTTCCTGATGGCTGGGAATTCCCCTGCAGTTCCTGGGACGACCACATTTTGCTCCTGTTAGAGTTGCTGTTGACTTCAAAGGAAGCAAGGAGACAAAGTGGGGTTCTGCATGTATGAAAGGGTGTTTTTGCCGGCACTGGCTTTGTCAGAAACCAAAAGGAGTCTTCACACCGGGAGCGGATTATCTGACCTGTTTTGGTTTTTTTTTTTGTTATTCCCTCCGCTATGACTGTTAATTTTTTTAAAGTAATTTTGTTCTTTCCCTTTCCCAATTCCACCTCAGATGCTTGATCCTGCCTAATACTTTCTCTCTGACCTCACAGTCTGTTGCCATGGAAATTCAGCTTTCTAACTTCACTGATGGATTAGGGAGAAGACAAAAGATAGACCGGGTAGGAAATGAACCTTCATTTGCTAAAAGGGCAAGACTGTGGTTGTGGCTGTACTGCTACCAGGTCTGAGGAAGTCACTGAAAGTAAAGTTCTGGCTCTAGATTTGCCACACGGTGCCTGGGCTCGGGCTGTGGCACGGCTCGTATGCGACAGCACTGGGAAAGGGGTATAACTGGCAGCCCAGTGCTGGGAGAGGGGGTTCAGTCTCTGCATTTTCCCATCGCGGGTGGTCACGTCTCAGTGGTTTGTAGACAGACGGGTGCCAGAATTTCATCAGCGTACAGGCCCCGGGCCCCTGCTGGGAGCAAGGGCTGCTTGGTCTCCAGTGTCTGTACAGCTGCAAATTCAGTCCTTGATTTACCCAAGTCAAAGCACACAAGGCTCCTTGAAATATTTGAATTTCAGTAGAAGGTCTTAAAGAAATCCCACAAGAAAAGGCTCTCTAGTAGCAAGGCGAGGCCAGATGTCCATTTAATATTTTGGCTTATTGCACCTAATGTTTGCTGTAGAAAATTATTAATGGTATCCCTTGGCCTGCTTGCCACCAAAGGATTCTGTGATGATTTCAGTGGCTTTCCAAGAGGGTGGGTGAGCAGCGCTGCTGCCCCCATGCAGTATTGCCGAGGGAGCGTGGATCCAGCCAGGCACAGAGACGTGCAGCACTTTGCTGATCAGCCCCTGAGATCCCCGCAGCATCCAGGACTCTGACATTTCGGTAGAATCTGACGACTTGCAGCATGTGCCCAGAGCACTGCATTGATGTCACTTTGCTGGATGTGGGCCAAGCATCCAAAGGGCAGTGAGTTGGTTAATATGATAATCACGTTGCATCCTGGTCTCTCCATATGACAGAGCTTTCCGTTTCTGTTCATGATGCTGCCATGTTTTTCTCTGAGGGCAAGTGTGACTTAAGCAAAGTGGCAGAAGGCAAAGAGACTAGTCAGCATTCATCAGGGGAAAAAAAAAAAAATCTGTGGTGAAAAACAGTAATACTAGTGATGATAAACATCAGGAGCGACTACCACCACTGTGGGATCCAGTCTGCTGGGTCTGATAAAACATTGAGGACTGAGAACCCCAATAAGCAACGGGAGTGCTGGAAAATTAATAACTCAATGAGAATCAAGAAGCCTTGGGGTGGCAGGGGCTTCCATGTCCAAGCCAGCAAAAAGAAGGGGAAACTGCCATATCACCAAGAGGTGGTGCCTCTTCTCAGAGGGAAGATGAGCTGCAACAGCTGGAGAAAGCACAGCTGGCTGCAGGCAGCATTTAACAGCTGGCTTAGCATCCAGCCCTACTGAAGGGCAGAGCAGTCCTCATGCCATGGGAGTTATTTGAGTTCCCAGCACGATTTCATCCTCTTGCCAAGGATTAGAGCAGTGCGGGGCCGCTGCCATTCTGTGGGGACAGAGTAGGGCCCAGGTGCTTGTACAAAATGAGAGTCAAACTAAGGGTTTTATCTAAAGCCACTTTAGATTGGTGGCAATCCTTCCACTGATGGCAGTGGCCTCGGGATCAGACCCTGAATCTTTGCATCTTGCCTTGAACAAACCTGAATCTTTTTTTAACGTGGGGCCATCCATGTTATCCTAAGAATTCGCCAGTATTCCCAGCTCTGAAATGACCTCTGCTTTCCTCCTGCCTGGCAGTTTCCTTCCCCAAGATAACCTGATCATGGAGGCGTCACCAACGTCCTTTTCCTCTGCATTTTCTGCTGGCACGGAGGGACCGCTCTGCAGGAGTCTCCAGCCGCTTCTCCTGGTTTGCGCAGGCTGAATTTAGTGGTGGTGCTCTGAGCTCCTTGGGGTAAGGGCTCTCGGATGCCGCGTGCCGGTACTGGGCTTAGGTTCATGGAAACTTGCTCCCGGCAGCTTTTTCTGATTTCTTGGTCACAGCTTGGCCTCATGAGCAAGGCAAGCAGAGCATGGGGAAGGAAGAGGACCCTGATGCACTCATGCCGTCCAATTTCTTTTTTATCGAATGGACAACATTAACGAGCAATTCTTTGCTATTGAATCAGGTGTTGTATTTTAATGGAGAATATAGTAACATAGTTTCTCATGCAACACATTGCTCATGCTGTACATTTCCCATCATCAGTCTGAAATAGAAAACTGATTGATATGATCAGTATTTGACTGGCAAAGCTATAATATCACCAGCTGAACCAGAAACACTTTCAGCTCAGTGGCAGAGTCTTTTCTTAATGTAGCTATGCAATACTTCAAAAATATTTGCAATGGATTTATTTCCAGTTGGATCTAAATCCTCCAGCAAACTCTAGATTTATTACCTCTATCGTGTGTAAAATACCTTCTTTTTTCCTCACATCAGCTTCCTTTCAAACCAGACGGTACTTACAGTTTATGGCATACTACATTATAGTCACTTACCATCATACATATTGTGTTCTTCCATGACTTTAAATGTTAAAGGACACCTTTCTGCCCTATTTTAAAGGAAGGGGAGAGCAGAAAACCCATGTATTAGCAAAATTGCTGTCATTTATTTCATCACATCAAGGCAAGTATGGTTGAAATAACCAATCCATTATAAGCGAGGTAATACATCATTCATTATTTGCTGCTTGCTATGGCAAGCCACTGGCTTAGCACATACAGACTAACGGATTTGGTACGTGGAAAGCTATAATGAATGTGCAGTTGTGATGAGCAAAATTAATGCTAATATTTACTGCTCTGCAGTGACTGCTACGTATCAACTGTTTCCCCCTCCCTTCCTATTTGCCCCCCTCTGTACATGCAGGCAAATGTTCCATCTATTTAATTTCCATCCCAGCTATCACTCAGTAGCAAGGTAGTCAGCTGGGGCTCCTACCCTTTAGCAGAGCAGAAATAGAACAGAAACCTGAGGGAGGTTGGTTTGCCGTGCTGCTGCGCCCTCACGTCTTTGGCTGCTGTCATGCCTGTGTGTGAGGGCAGCTGCAGAAAGATGCTGGCTGTGTACTTCTCTCTCCACCAGATATTTTAATCAAAATATATTGAATCAACTGGAGGATGTCTGGCTGTGCAAAGCAACAGGGAAATTTGGCACCGAATGTTTTGAACTATTGTATCAACTAGTATCTTATACTGGTGTATATATATTATACTGCTTATGTTTGTTTATGTTTATATCTAGATAGATAGAAATAAACCAGTATATGTAGTAGGGAGGTAGGCTCCGTCCCTGTGCTCCCAGGAGTTGCAGGCAGCCCTTCTGCAGCTTCACGAGAAGGTTTCTTTGGGAAGTCCTGGAAAGGCAGGGGCAGGCAGGGCAGCACGTCTGATGTCAAGGCTTGGGTGGCTTTCCTTGTGTTCCCTGATGTTCCTCTGCATGCAGCCTCTGAGGTTCCTTTAGAAGAAAACCAGAAACGTCCGCATGATGTCCAAGCCTAGCTCTTCACAGTCACTTGCCTATCGATGCAACAGGGCATGCTGGAGGCTTGGTGTTTATAGTTTCTGGACTCATTAACCACATGTCCAGGAAGTGGATCCATAAAACAAATTAACCCTGAGTGATGCGTCAGTACTCCCTACAGTGCAGACGTCATTCCTGTACTCTTATTTTTGCAGTATGGACAGCAAGACCACACTCCAGGATTGCTGAGTCCTGGCCAGGACATAGAGCTACTCCACACGCACATCCCAGGCAGTTGAGCCTGTAATAAATCACCTGCCCATTGGAAAGGCAGGGAGAAACACAGGGTCACCTGCCCACTAAACGTAACTTGTTTCACATGCAGTACAACAAAATCCTGTGTATTTTCTACTGGGATATATCCACAGCCCTGCTGACTGCCTGTCTCTTCTGCTCCTCCCTAAAATCTATCTTATCTTCTTTTCCCACTTTTCTTAATTAAAAAAAAAAAAGAGCAAGCTTCCTCATCCCCTCTCCCCTATGTCCCTGAGCAAGACTGTAGCTGCTTTTTTTTTTTTAAAATCGCTGCTACTACTATTGCATTATATCATTATTTTCAGGGTTTGAAATGTTTTTCTAATCAAATTCTCCTGTTTTCCTGAATGCTGGGTTGCAGATGCTTTATAAATACCATTATTCTATTACTTTTAAATAAGAGTGCTGTATGTTCACTGGAAGTCTGAGCGGTAAACCTCCTATTAATTTGTCTCTCCACCTCTCAGCATTCCCATGTCAGCCACATTAGCTAAATGGGAGTTGCATGCATGTGCCTGGGGGAGCAAAGCCCCATAAATATGCATACCCTGTAACCCATTTCTAAAGAGGAACAGCTTCACTATTACACTTGATTTCTCAAAACAGCCAAAAAATAATGGGTCCAAATCTGCCCTCGGCTCTGCTTCTGTAACCCCTGTGGCTTCAGTGCATCGCAGGTGCCTCATGGAAAGGCAGATCCTGCTCCCCCTTGCATCTTGTTATGTCCTGATCATCATTAGAGCATCAGGGTGAGATTGAACCTGACAGAGAATCCTGATGGCACAGGAGGACTATGCAAGCTCTTTGTCTTAGAAGCATGAAGCAAAAATGGCAGAGCAGGCACCTGGGTCCTTGAGAAACCGCTGTCTTCTGCCCACAGCGCTTGCTCTTGATCACCATAAAAAATGTGTTTCGGCATCTCAGCATCCCCTCTTTCTGATGATCTAGATATGGGCATTTCTGTCTTAGTATTTCTATATTTGCCAGGAGAGCTCGATCAGGAGCAAAACAAGTCATTCATGGCTCACTAGAGCAGTGAGTGGTTGCAGCGTGTGACAGCGTGACAACTGAGTAATAACATGTTTTCACATGGTGGCCCCATGCGACGTCCTCGGTGTCTGCATGCTGTACTAGAGATTCCCTGTCCCAGGGAATGACATGTGAAACGGGGTAGTTACGTGATGTTTCATAACCACTGCCTTTGGCTAAGGATGTGCATGCACTTAGGCTGGTCAGAAGGTTTTCAAGTGCAAATAATTTTTAGCAAAGAAGGGACAACTAGTACTAAAACAGCTTTTCTTGACAGTCTGTGTATCTTATATGCAACAAAGAAAGTTGGTTTTTAAGCACCAAACTCAAATTGCTCCTTGAACCCTCCATTATGAGCAGTTGGAGTTGGGGCTTTTGCTTCCAGTGGCTCAAACTTTTAAAAATCTATTTTGTTCTTATCAAAGCTGTGAAAGACAAGCATGAGTGCAAGTGTTTGTCGGAGAAAGGAAGGATGATTACGCTGTCCCTGCAATACCTAACACAGTGAGGGCCCCTCATCTGATCGACGTGTCTCAATGTGAAAGCCATAAATATATCAGATGATGATAAAACCCCTGGGCAGGCTTTGTGAGCAGCAACGTGGTTCGCACGGTTCTGGCTGCGATCTGGACTGTGAGGCTGAACTTGAAGGATGGGGCTGCCAAACCAGGCGGTGAGCAAGGATCTGGGTGAAGTCTTGCAGACGTTCCCGATAGTCATCGTGGCAGGGTTCCTGTCTGCCAGACATAAGAAACAGATTAAAAATTACCCTAAACAGCCTATGATTATCTGACGCTAAGAGCAAAAATGTCTCTTCTAGGAAAAAGAAAGCCACAGTCCCACTCAGGAGCATGTAGGCTCTTACAAAGTTAATTTATGATGGAGGCGTGGGAATTGCTAATTACTCCTGTGGAAACAAACCACTGTTACGGCTTCAGAAGGATTTCTGTTTCCAGGCTTACCCCCATTTTCCACTCGTTCCTAATTTTCTCAAAAAAAAGTTCCTCAGGGAGTGGCAGTGTCTTTTCAGGCTTGGCCTCTGCCTAAAGGTGAATATTTCGAGAACTCTCAGCAAAATCAGCCTGGCTGTTGTTATGATATGTGGGCGTAAAGAGAAACCAGCTATTCCTATTTGTTCCGGTTGCAGCTTCTCTGACCTCATAACTCAAGAACAGCTGACGCTAGGAAATTTGAACTCAGCTTGTTTTATAGACCTGGGTGATGAAGGAGAAAACAGTTCATGTCTGAAGAAAATCAATTCAATATTTCTAGAGTTGGGAGCAATTGGAGTCGAAGGCCAAATTTTGCTTTGAAATACAGCAGCGCAGCCGCACTGAAATGCCAGTCCAAGGGCAGAACTCATCTTGGCACATTTTGTACATATTTATGAAGAAATTTGTTTTTCCTAGAATGTTCAACTGAAGTCGAAAGGAGGAATGTCAGATTTATTCTTCACGAAGGCCCAGTTCCAGCTCTGATGCCAGTCCATGGGCTGAAGTGTAAATAACGTGCATTCAGCACAGCGTAAAGACCTCAGCCATGTCAATGGGAGGTTCCTGCAATGATCAGAAATAGGATTTGGCCATGTATAGCAATTAAACTTTGCAGATAACATTATTTATTCTGGACATACTTCTGGTATCCAGTATCGCTCGGTAAGAAAGTATGCATACTCTGCCATTTTCCATTCCTATTTTTCTCTGTTCCCCTTTTTCCTTCCTCTGTCTTTCTCCCTGCTGCCTGTCTTAGGGCATCTCCTTTGTCCTTCCTTCTTCCATTCCTTCCTTCCTTCCAGCAGTGCTCTGAGCCTGCTATCTTCAGGCGTCTCTCTAATATCTTCCCCATTCCAGGGAGTGGTAGTTAAAGAGTTAGTGCTGCCATTTAAGTGTCCATTTTTGTCTTCAACTTGACATGTTGGTGACAGTAGAGAGAGACAAACTTTCATTTTTTTAGAAAACCAGAACACAAGTATAGATTACATCTCATCAAACTGTTGAGGGATCGGACACGTAAATCCATTGAGCGAGTTTGAACCAGGCTTGGGTTTTTCATTGGGTGAATTTTGTTGTTTCTGTCAAGCTGAGCCCTTGTGTGAAATTCCACATAAATTCCACATAAAATTCCACCAAATCTGCCCCTTCATCTTCAAATAAGATGTTTGACCCAAGAAAAATCACTATAAGCTGTAAATGGTTAAAGGAAGCGGACATGTTAAAACCCCTTAAACCCATAGCGTAGTTACAGAAAGCGGATTTTTCCAGTCCCTGCCTGTTATCGGATTGTCACGTGCTGTATCAGGCAAACTGCAGATGAACAGCAGTTATGAAGTTGAGTCTTCCTACTCCTAAAACATCACAAGAAGCCTCACCAAATGGCCCAGCCATCCCCTGACATCTCTTGACGCAATTCTCTGCTTGGTCTGACAGCCACGTGCCTCAGCAAGGCCCTCCAGGTCCAGCTGAAGTCAACATGTCAACCAGGGTTCTCATCCACCCAGTTCAAGATGACTTTACCTCTTGTGAACTCGAGTCAGCACACTCAATCCTTATGCCTGAGCTGAGCTTCAGTCATTGTTACATACATTTAGAGTTCAGCAAATGCGATTGTGGCTTCACTTTGCATGATCGGGCATCCTTTTTAAATGGGTTTTGCCTTCATAAGCTGTATACCATGCACACGTGGTAGGAGATTTTGCCATATGTCAAGATGATGCCTCCATATGAGATGATTTTGCCCAGGGTTTGTAATAGAGACTAACAAGGAGCCCCACAAGTCTGGATTTATATCTCCTGTCCCAGTGGAGACCACGCTGTGTGGATAGTTCAGACTACCTCAGCATGCTCCATCTGATCCATGGTACAGTCTTTCTTGGGCAGTCTGTGTCAGTAGTTTTTTCTAACTTCCGACAAATGAAAGACCTGGATGTGTTTACTGGAAGAGAAGCCTAGACCTAAACTATACAAGATTGCATTTTTTTCTAGTCTGTTTATAATTAAAATGATGAACAAAAAATAAACATGAAATATATATGTTAATTAGAAATAACACTGATATACCCAGCCTTATTCCCCCACAACTGCTGCTGTAGCATACCTGTGCCTTTGGGAACACAGAAGGGATAGCTTGTCAGTCCAGAGATTTCATCTTTCGACAAGAAGACTCTTCGGCATAATCATACACACATCACGGAAAGACATGTAAATGTACACCACCAGGCGTCTGCTAGGAATGGATTTGCATAACTGCCATCAGCAACTTTTATTCTGTGGAGGGTGAGTTTGATCATATTCATGCCTGTGAATGAATGAATGAATGAATGGGTGATTCATTTTTTTTAAACAGAAATTACAATTGGTTATTTTGTCCTACCATCTAAAAATATTATTCTGTTTCTCCCATCCCCTTCTGTCCTCCTTTTCCTCCTCCCCCTTGCAATCAGCGCGTTTGTTTAAGGCTAGTAGCTCAACAGCGCTGTCTCAGGAGGGTGGTGCAGGGAGAAGCACTCGTTGACATGATCCTGTTAATGAACTGTGCAACCGTGATGACGCTGGAGCTTTGGAGGGGTTGCTCTCTGCTGGCTTCACGTGTGTTGTGAAAAAATAGAGTGCGCTTGGCCTTGCAGCTTTCCAGGTACAGCGCCAGCCTCAGGAGGGCTCCGAGTTGGCAGCACTTTCTGGGTTTCAGTAGAGACAGACAAATTATATGAGCTGAAGGTCTGGTCCGTTGCTCTAAAGTGCCTACAAGATGGTCAAGCGTGTGTGTTGCTTGGGGCAGGAATCAAAACTGAAGGGCCCGCTCATCCCACAAATCCTGCTACAGGAAAAGCCAAATTAACCTCATCCATCCATCCATCCATCCATTCATCCATCCATCTGGCTGGAAAGCTGTGATCCATTGGCTCTTTACCTCCATCTTCTGTGGAAAAGTTAATGCCCTGTAGACTTTAAAAGCCTCTATGGAATCACACAGGACAAGTAGAAAAATACCTGAATCTTCACTAAAACTTAAAGGATTTTAAAGAATAATTTCTCCAGCAACCTTCTGTTTTCATCCCTGCTAAGATTTCCCCGTGATTTTTCCCCCCGGCCCCCATACGGGCTGCATGGCAGCAAGCAGGAAAACAGTGATGGTCTGTGCATCCGGTACCTGGCCCCAGAGCTTGTGGTGCCCGCTCTTTCTCACTGGACTGTTGTTGTTCTGGAGCCACAAAAGGAGCAAGGTTTAAACTGTTTCCTTTTCAAGCAGCAACAAGCAGAGCAGCTCTCTGCAAAGTGACTCAGCCTGCCCTTGGGCACGTCTCTCTTGCAGCCCTTTCAGAAACCAAGAGGCAGAGCTTTCCGGCTTCACCCGTTCCCCTTCATCCCCATCCCTGTCCAACACTCGCATCGAGGTCTATATAGACAGCAAGATAGAGCTGTTAAGATAACTCGGTGCTATGTGGATAGTCTCTTACATCAGAAGGGTCTTGTTGAGGGAGATTGTGCTCTCCCTGTGCCTCCAGAGCCACTCCGTACGTGACTGGTCAATAAAGAATCAGTGAAGATCATCTGCTCCGATTAAAGCTTGGCGTCACTTGTTTTGCTTTCCAACAATTCCACATCATCTTTCATTTTAAAAAATAATTATTTCTTTTGTTCTCAGGGATAATTTTTAAAATAACTCAAAAGAATTGTTGTCATCACGTCCACTTTCTAGTCGTGCTCCGCCAACAGCAGGCGCTCCAGCGGCTGAACGGCGTTTGCATCCAGCTGCCCTGAGACCCCAGTGCGCGAGCAGACGACGAGCGCTTTCTTTGCTTCAGGTCAGGGCTGAGCCTTACATTGCTCCTTTTCCTCCTGTCTTCTGGAAATACCACATCTGGACTGACTCCAAACCTGAAAAGTTTTAGCCCAGTTAAATAATTACTGTGACAGTTATGTGTCTCTTAAAACCACAGGCTTATTAGGGAACCATAATTTTGGTCGGTGCCTTAAGTACATTCTTGCCTTTTACCATCTTTTCAGTCCTTTCTAAGCTATTCCACATAAATTTTTAACACATGCCAATGATTTTACATATTAAAAAGAAGAGAAAGTTTGGAAACACCATTGAATAAGTTAGGTAATATGATGTAATTTCAAGGAATGAGTCTGGATTTTTTTTCCCCCTGCATGGCGTGTGCCACATAGCTTGGAAGATCAGTTACTAACTTGGACACATGCATGTTAGCTAGGTGATTTTTCAAGAAACATGCTGAAAAAATGAAGTAGCCAAGCCTGAGCCCAGTGCGAAGAGTTATACAGCCTTTGAAGTCAGTTAGTTACTAGACTCAAAGATGACTCTGACTGTAGAAATTAAAAATGTGTCAGAAAAAAAACCTGTAAAGCGCCCAAGGCACTGCTGATAAATATGAAACATTTGTGTCTTGCTAAATGTATTTTTTCATAATTACCAGTATATGGATTTGTATTGTTCAAAGCCCTAACAGTGAATCTCCTGTGATGGATGCGCAGTAAAACAGGACTAATTGGAAGCATTAATTTAGACAGAGGCAGGAGTTGACACGGAGCACTAAGAGATGCTTTATATTGCCATAGCAAGTACAAAGTGCTTGCATGTAATTTGCAAGCTCAAATCACACCACCATCACAAACAAATTTTTACAAACTGTTGCTGCGTCATTCTTTCCTCTTTTTGTCTTATTTCTCTTTTAATAAATATCTCGGACCCAAGGTCATCTTAAGGAAGTAGTTGTAATGCAATAGAAACATTGCTGTAGGTGCTTCTGTGTTTCTGGCAATGTAATTGACAGTGAATGAGCATGCAGGAGCAGCTCCCAGCAGGGACACTTTTGAATAAATATACACTAAATAAGCACGGCGGAATGGGAGAGTAACGTATCTGCATAAAGAGCTGCATGCTGTACGTCCCCTCAAAAATCTTCTGTGGTTTCGGCCTGTAACAGCGGAAGTGCAGGTTGATTTTGCTGCTCCCTCTGCTTTATCTGCCTGCTCCCACCCTGGTCCCGGTTCAGTAAACTGTTGATCATGTGTGATGCTTCTGGCACGTGGGTGATGCCACCAACGTCAGATGGAAGCGGCTCTTGCTCCAGTGCCTTGCTGAGGCAGCGCCCAAAACCAGAAGTCAGATTGTGACTGCATCAAAATACAACCTTAGGTGGGTTTCTTGTTATCTTAGGCGTTTCAGCCACTAACCTTGGTTCATGCCAGATAACTTGGTTTTAGCTACTAGATAGGAGTTACTGTTCTTTTCCACATGTTTGCTATGCAAGTACTTGAGTTTTACTTAAATCTCCTATTTGACTGAAACACTAATTTCCACCAAACCAGGTAAAGGGAAGAATTAAGCACCAAGCAGCGGCTGTGCTGAGCTGTCATGATGGCTTCAGGTGGCCCACCCAGCACCCAGATTAGAAGAGAACAAAAGATGAGCCTCTACGCTCCTTTGACTACTCCTTCCGGTTCTTAATTGCCATTAATCTTCAGATTATTTCTTACTTCTCATTTAGTCATTCGTCTTCAGCTCCCAACCATGTTTTACTTCCACTGGTCCTTTTAGTGTTTCCTATGTTCTCCTCTCAGAGTCATTTGTGCGCTGAATAATCTTACTAACTGCAAGAGGAGTTTTCCTGGATTTACACTGGTGCAGCAGAAGCCACCACATGTCCCAGTGGACTTTTCCTGACACTGCTATCAATGGTCATGGAATGGGTCCCTCAAGCAAGCCTTGTGTTATTTATTTCCATCCAGTCCTTTCAACTCATATTGAATGGGGCTGAAACTCAGCACTTCATCTTGAAATTATGTCCTTCATCTAATGCTCCTTGATATTCCTTCCTCTCGGTGTCCTGACCTTTTCCGAGGCTGTTGCTAATATATTCTCTTAAGCATGGTAGTTAATGTTAATGCAAAGTCTATGTTCTCCTGCAGCTTTAACGCTGATATGCCACACTTAGTGCTCTGTCTCCAAACAGAATTGCTTTCCGATATTGCACTTTACTGTGGGAATAATTTTACTGCTCGGGTACAATGACAGCTGAGAATGCTTAAAAAGAGAAAAGGAGGAAAGGGAAAAGGTAATAAGGCAAAAGTGTGACAACAAGACACTTATGTCAGTATTATCATTGCATTTCATGGGAATGTAACATCTGACTGTCACGCAGCTCTTCCAGCGTCCGTCTGTTGAGGACCCAGAGTGATGTTTAATTGTAGTTCATTCAAAGTGCTGGAACAGAAAGTTCTTCGTTTGGCATTAACTCTGCTGTGCCCTAGTTTCAAGGTTATGTTTGTATATTAATAAATTAAGTCCAGACCAAGGAAAGCCTGGATCAGAGCAGTGTAAGCAGTAAAAACATGCTATTAGCTATTTCAGAGATGAATTTGTCTTTCCAAATGCACCACTGGGTACGTTTGCACTTGCGTTGTTTCTGAGGAAACAACCCGCAGCTGTGTTTGAGGTTTGTTGCCGATGCATGAGGAAATCTCAAGCCCTCCCTGGGACCCAAGCAATCACACGTATTAAGGGCAGTGCAGCGAAGCCAGGTGCTACCACTGAGGCAGGCGCTGAAACTACCAAAAAATCGAATGTTCCAGTTACATGGCTGGCATTTCTACACTTCTATCAGAAAAAAAAAAAAAAATCAATAGCCTTCAAGAGCAGAGCAGTGAGATCACAGGGCTAGAGACACATCGCACAGCAAGGCATTAGGACAAGCACCTCAGGACTTGGCTCCTGCCGTGCTTTCTCAGCACGGGTCACCCAGGCTGGATGTTCAGCGGTGGTGCACGTGGTGCTCTCGGTAGCCATCCAGGGTTGCTGCGCAGCATTGCACCAGCCGCTGTGCTCCCGGAGAGGAGGCGGTGCAGGGGAAGGGTAGGAGAAGAGCAGCTCTCCGGTTTGCCTGCTGGCTCCAGCCCCCATCAGCAGTAGCTGAAGAGTAAGTACCACGCTTTGGGAACTATGTAATAGCCTGACTGAAGTCAAATGAGGCTCCCAGTGTAGTTGCTAGAGAGGGAAAGGGAGAGATAAGATGTCCACGTCATATCACCAACAACATAACCGGTATTAACGAAGCAGAAGTCAAGGATGAATGAACACTGAGGCTGAACTCACTTTCACATCAAGAGAAGATCCCGAAGGGCTGTGTGCTGACAGGGCAACATGGGAAAGCTAGTACGTTTAATCTCTTCACAAGGGCTGTTCTGTGAATAATCAGAAGTTGTTAGGGTTGTCAGACCAATTTCCTTCCAAAATAAAATTAAGTGTGGAGGTGATGACATTTCAGGAATGGGTGAAGTAGATTCTCTCCTGAATATAAATAGAGGCAGGTTTAACCAGAAAGGAGAGATAAATAAAATATCTTACTTGTAAAGCGCTGTGCAAATAATGCTGTGATAGAGGTTATGCTTATGCTCATTATTATTATTACTATTATTCCAAACAGTGATTCTATGTTAATGGTGCAAAGACGTGCACATGGCAGTGCCAGCCTGTCATGCTTAAGGCAGGATGAAACTCTAACGACCTGAGTCCACTATGAACACTTGAACCGTTGAATGTAAATGATGTTTCAGATATGCGATGTGTTCCTATGGAAAGACAAGACCAGTACATGTTCAAAATAACATTCAGAAGTAGCACACAGCTATTGGTAGAGGAATATTTTTACAAAAAATGAAAATGTGCATGTAAAAAGAGACCAATCCGCACAAAAAGGTGAAACATTGTACTTTGTTGTGTAACTGCATTTGTGCTGAATAGGAAATATGAATTGCAGAAATGAACGAACTGCAGAGTTGATGGAGCATATTTCTATAAAGTGAGATGCTCTTCCTAACTTCATATGTATTTCCACTTGAATTCCTAATCCCCTGACTAATCAAGTACGCTGTATCACCATGCCATCACACCCTTATGTTCTTTGTGTATGAATCTGCATATCTCCAGCTCTTGAATCTAATTCAGGAGCAATAACACTGAGTGAAATATAAGCAGCAGAGTCCTGCTCTCATTAGCAGAAATTATATCTGGCTACTGCTGTGACCTTACTCATAAGAACATACAATTTACTACACCAAGTTGGACCATCATTCCTTCCAGACCAATACCCAGCTTCAAAGGATGGCAAAAAAAATCCATATCTCAATACTTGTGCAATCTTGCAATTCACCTAATGGAGCAAAAACCCCTTTCTTCATCTCTGCAGCGAGCAGCTGATGTTTTCAAGAAGGGAATTTGATCTTTCCCTTTTATCTTTGTATGTCCTAATGGACCACGCACCCCTGACATTCTTGAGTTTCAGGCATGCACCTCCATGCATTGCAAGCTGTGGAGGGGCTTCACTGACCCCCTCGGGCCGTGAGCAGACCTTGCAGAGCAGCTCATAGAGCACCCGCGTGGCTCAGTGGAGCTGGGCCATGGGGAACAGCCAGGTTATTCTGAAATCAGCCTCAGCTGAAGCCAGGTGCAACTCAAACCAGCTGTAACTGTGCCAGGTGCAACTCAAAACCAGCAATACAACCTTTAGTTCCAAAAGCCAAAAGCAAGCTGTTCCCGGTTCGTAGGAAGGATGAACAGACATGAAAAGTAACTGCTCCCCTCTTTCCGTAGCACCCTCGCATCCACTCCAGAGGCTTTGCGAGCCCTGTGTAATCCAGCAGATAATAAGAGCAGCACGTTGCAGCCTTTCTGGCTGATTTATGTGTAACCTTACATCCTCGGGCTGTGCTCACAGGAGAGAATCTGGACATGGAAACTCTCACTACCTTTTGTAGCCCAAGTCCACGGGGGAATTATTCCCATTCAAATCTGACCCTTTTTGCCCCAAAACCAGTAGCCAGTCCCCCATACTGGAAACGCCGACTCCCTTGATCCTGACCTGATTTGGTTCTCACTTGCCCGATGACAAACTGAGACAGTGTACAACTGCACAAGCCCCTTAGCAAGTCATTTACTCACTCTGAGGCACTGTATCCCTTTTCCTTAAACTGGAAAATGGTCAAAAATCAGAGTAAAGCTTTCCTGCAGGTAAATATAATAGTTAATTTCTTATAGTGTGTTACCTGCTCACATAACAAATCAGTGCAAGCTCCTCATTACAAGCTCTCATTTGAGATCAAGCACAAGGATAACCAGGCACTTGGAGGTAATAATGTGTTTGAGGGAGGCATAAGTAATAAATCATCCAAATTACTTTCAGTGAACAGATGAGATGACTGAAATACCTTCAGGGTTTGAAGAAGTTAGTCAGCCTATGCGTAACTATAACATCCCTTCTGGCTGCAGTATCAACATTTCTGTACCTGCAGCTGGAGACTATAAGCACAGCTTTTGCAAGTAGGGAAAAAAAAGATCTGCATCGTCAAAGCAGAGGGATCCACGAGCAGAGTGCTCTGCTCTGCCTCCTTGCCAGTTGTCATACAGTGCGTTACAATATTTGAAATGGGCCATGGATCAGAAGTTACTGGGAAGGACAGACAGAGGGATAGACAGCCTGTTCCTATAAATGTTTCCTTAGAAAAGACAAGCTACAAATTACTATGCTGTAAAGAGTATCCTGAGTCTTGAATAAGCATCCTTGATTGATAGGTAAGTCGGTGTAAATTACTAAGAGCTGGAGGCTTAGTCCTGAAGAAATTAGGTTTGGAAAAGACATATCATCTGATGCTGGAATCAAAAGCCTCTGACTTGGTTACCTCCAACCGCAAGTGGGAGGATTTTGAAAGGAGTGCGGCAGGTCAAGGATCTGTGATTTTTTTGGAAAAAGGCTCATGCATGAAGAAGTGGCTCCTTCTTCCTCATGCTATCTGATGCTTTCCAGTTCAGCAGGCGCCAGACGTCTTGCCTTGCAGGGGTCAGGCGCAGCTGATCGGTAGCGTGCTGTTTCTTTGAGAGGCAGCAGCTCCTAGCTTCAGCTGAATTAGTGCTTGCCCACTTACCCTCTAATACAGGAAAGAAAAATGCTTCGTAATGCATTACCATGGAAAGGCTGCCAGGCCCTGCTCTAGTCCACTCTTCATGCCAATGAAGTGTTGCTCTCTAAGGCTGGTTGTCTGGTGTTCAGTAGAAACGGGTTCTGAATGTCCAAAGCAGTGGAACTCCTCTCCTGGAAAGTATTGCAATACAGACACTACATTTCACCTTTTCGAACATCACTTTTATTTATCCCTTTGTTGTACAGTGTCATTTATGATAATGTCATCTAAATAGATAGAAGGCTACGAGGTGGGATTCATATCACTAATTTTCATCACCTGAAAGCTGGACATCTAGTTAAAGCTCATCGTCCTCTATGTGACCTCTTTTGCTAACGGCAAGAGAGGAGCCTCTCTGGGGTACTAGTCAACCTGTGGATGGGGTGAATTGCCTGCCAGAGCCACGGCTACCTTAGACTAGGCATGTAACTTTTACATATCTGAAGTTACTCACTGTTTTGGGGGGTTGGCAGAAACCTTTTTAGGTTGGCTTTGAATCCTCCTTTCCCCCTTCTTAATGCTGCTTGTGAAATGGATACCCTTGCTTGAGTCAGCATCTGTGACACCAACTACATCCTCTCTTTGGCAAGATCCTATTTTAAGCTTTCCATCAGAGGCCACAGCTATTTGTGTCATTGTCAAAACTCTTCAAAAGGTCCGGTGACATTGATGGTAGGTCTCTTAGAAGCCAAAGGTTCTGCAGTAACATAAATAGGATCAGCAGCACTAAGTGCAGGTGAAAGAAAAGCCAGCTGCACATCCTTTCTGTCTCCCTTGGCAACAGCATCCTGCCAACAAAAACTGCTGCCAAGTAAAGGCTGGAAAGGAAGGGATGCGCATTTGCAAAGCTGGGGCTGGACAAGCTTTGTGTGAGGGGGGAGTTGTCAGACCAAGGAACACTCATGTGCTTTTAAAATTAATTTTGGTTTGTTCCGTATGTTTTTGAACAAGGGAATGTACAGAGCCTCTGCCCTTACGAAGACTTTTCATCTGAAATTCCAAACTATGGTCTCTGCAATTTTGAGCCATATGTTTCCACCCATGCCTGCACACAGGGAAGAAATCTGTGATGAGTTACTACTTACAGATGTGGCAAATCCTCCAGCAAAGGTTAAAATACATGGCGTAGTTCTCTTGTTACGCCAGCTGCAGCTTCGTGCTAAATCATTGTTTCAGCAGCAAGCTCTTAATCAGCCCTGAGTTCTAGAAACTGCTAAACAAGCTGATATTTGTAAGGACCAATTTTTTTTCATAATGCACTCAATATCTTTATTTAGAAAAACCTTCACACTGGAAACAGTAAGGGTGAAAAGTGAACTGCACAAATGGCAGGGAGAAAAGGAGCATCAGCACGAGAGCACAAAAATGCAAAGCAGATCTAAGATTATTATTTGTACTCTGTCTTTCCATGCCCTCCATGAAATGATCATGGCTGTGAAAACAATTTGTGTAACTACAGGTAAAATATACCTGTGATATAACATATGCACCTGCCTAGCCTTCCTGATAGGGACTTCAGTCCCCAAAAATCAGCACTGGGGTCACTGTTGGAGGCACCGTGGCTGCCAGTGCTGCCAAATCTCAAACCTATCGTCACAGCATCATTCCTTTCCGATTTGGCCATGGCATCAAACCAGAAGTCTGGCTGCAACGTGCTTGTATCCAAGGCCTGAAAAAGGAAGATCTTCTCACCTGGTATGATAAAAGAGGAGAAAGAAGTGGCTTTTCTCTCTAGCAAAATATTAGGAGTGAATTTTGGGAGAAGCCCATGTAACAAACTGCTCGGGCTGTTGCAGCACCTCCGGATACGACAGGGACTCTGAATCAAAGACTGACTCTGACTCCTGGGGATTTCCTATGCTGCTCTCAAGAAGCCCCCAACTTGTTGCTCTCTTAACATCTCCCCTTGCCTTTTGAGGGACTGGTAATTTGCTGCACAGGGCACATTTCTGTGCTCTTTGGGCACTGTGTTCTTCCAGACACCCTGCTATGCCAGAGGGAAAGAGCGAGGAAAAGAAAAAAAGGAAGAAGGAAGGCAGAATTATGGTTTTAAGAATCACAGGATCTATGGACTTCTTTATGGTTACAAAGTAGAAATTGCCCGTTCACCACTGAGGAGTGAAGAAATAAAATACAGAATATGCATTTTGATGCCAAGGGAGGAGAAGGAGAGAAGCGGATCACTACTTCATTCCCCATATTTTCCTCTGACAGGAATATTAATATCATTAGAGATAATTGAATGAAGTGGAAAGCCTGGTGGAGGTACAGAAGCAGGAGGTAGTTCTGTAAAATCCATCCACACACAAAAAGCTAAACGCTGCGCTGGAAGGAGGGCACTCTGCCTTGAAATAGGGACTGAACAGCCTCACAAGGACGTGCAGCTGGGGTGCTTGTTGCTGTTTTGTTCCCAGAAAACGAGAACTGCCAGCAATCCTCTGGCATCTGAATAGACCCATGTCAGACAAACTGTATCTGGACTTGATGGGAAAGCAAGCTGGAATACCAAGCAGCCCTTCGATCTGCTGGCGGAGAGGGGGACTGGCTTAGTAAGTAATCTTGCCTTGCAGTTGCAAAGGTACTCCATAAAGGAGCAAGCCCTCTTGCTGCACAGCCCTGCAAGACACGCCTGCCTGGGCTGTCTCTGTCCTCATTCCTCCAAACCAGTTCCAACAATAACAGCAACTCCTGCGTGCAGCTGCCTCGTTAGGGAGAAGATGTATTTTTCCTTTTTCTGCTGAAGGATGAAGCTTCCAAATCTGTGTGATGTGAGCAGGTGAGGATGTCTGCTGACAAGTCCAAATGATATTTTCAGGTAAGTGATTACCTTGAACAAGCAGCTAGAGTCAGGCTCTTTCTTTTTATTACCCTCCTCTCAGTAATTACTGTTGTCCTAGATTGTCGGTAAGCCTTTTCACAAGGTTCAACAGCTCGGATGTCTGTATATATTTAGCTGAATAGGGGATCTGAAGCACTGCTAAAGCACCTACTCCCATAGTATCTGTGAGTCTCCAGTGCAGCGTGAGAAAGAACCGGGAGCTGCCTGCTCTGTAACTACACGACACCGTCCTGTTTGTATCGCCCATTGTTTAAAACACCGGAGGACCAGAAATGAGTTTTGATTTACAGACTCACTCTCTCAAAGTCTGTGAGGGAAGTGCATCTTAGAGGCAATAATGGTGTTCTGCAGTGGTTTTATATTGGTAAAGGACCGGGACATTCTTGCCACATGAAAGCTGTAGCTACCCTTACTGTTGTTGCACAGGGAGTGTCAGCAAGTACTGCTTAATTTGTGTTTGTACATGTGATTTCCAGAGCTTCTGCTGATGCTGGTTTATGTTACTGCAAATAGAGCCGTTACTCTGTGTGTCTCGTTCTCTGCGTTTTACCAAATACCTTGTGTTTTGAAGTTGGGATTGATCACCCTGTCTAATACTTACAAGGGAAAACAGACAATAACTTGTAAGTTAGCATCTGGGAGTTCTGGCATGACAGCCACTGATAGACATGCAGGGAAGAGAAATTTTCTATGCAGAGTAACCTACTTTTTCTTCCCTCAGTTCTGCCACCAATCATGGAGATGAAATTTGCTTAACTCTTTGTTTGTACAAAGACTGCTTTATTGTGAGGGAAAATCATATTGCTTTGACAGATTACAAGGAAAATGACCATAATGAAAACAATAAGACGTACTTTCTGCACGGTTTCTGTCTATTAAAGATTCATTTTGCTCCCGGTAACATTTTGGGTTTGCTGAGAGACACATGAGAAGTTAATAGTGTTGTGAGGAAAGCTTCCATTACAACAATAACGTTGCTGTTGCTTTGAACAGGTTTTGCACAACCTTCTCTCACTATTGGTAATTCAAGACTGTTAGAAGCACGGAGAAGCTTCAGCATCCCTACGGTGCCCACGTGCACCCCAGCCCCGGCTCTGTAGATAATGGGTCCTTTGTTGGATGGTTCCCTTTGCTTCCCTTGCCTACAGCAGTCTGAAATAACGAGTCCAGCAGTAGGTCTCTGCACAAAAAAGCTCTTCCTGACTCCCTACAGCAAAAATGTTTGCCAAGTGCTGCTCAGGGTGGCTCTGTTTGTCTCGCTGCAAGGTCCGAGGTAGCAGAGGCCAGAAAGGGTCAAACGCCAGACTGAGCTCGTTGTGCATAGTCATTTGCTATAGAAAATGTGAATGCGCAGCTCAAAAGTTTCCACTGGATCACTGGCAATTAGGACTTGGTCCAAAGCCCGCTCAAGTCATTGGGAACCTTTCCACAGGCTTTAGATCAGAAGTTACCTAAGTTT
The DNA here is from genome assembly GCF_028858705.1 of Grus americana. Classification (NCBI taxonomy): domain Eukaryota; kingdom Metazoa; phylum Chordata; class Aves; order Gruiformes; family Gruidae; genus Grus; species Grus americana. The sequence goes on along the minus strand of NC_072853.1, from coordinate 121,419,224 downwards.
GTGTTGTTTAAAGGAGGTGCCCCGGGGAGGCTGAACGCCTGAGCTGACTCGACAGCCACATGCCTGCTCTGCCGTGTCATGCAAAAAGGCTGTTCCTGAAGTGCCCATGAGGCGTCCCGTGCGGCACCGGGCGGCATTAACTCCTAAATGAAGCCTTTCAATGTCGTCCTCTGCCAGGACCCTGGCTCCTAGCGGGGGGTCCCGAGGTCCTGAGATAAAACAGTCAAAGAAAGCTGCTGGGGCCCGAATCGCTTCGTTTTTCTGGTTTGGAGGGAGGCAGTTCTGCCTCCTGCATGCAAATAAAAGGCTCGTGAGGAAGTTCCCAAATGGTAGGACCCTGCAGATCTCATAGTCTGGGAAAGCAAAATATTCCTAACCGCCCAACTTTTCTGAGACTCGCTGATGACATCAACCACAGTCTTTTGAAATGTTGCTGTAAATGAACTCTTTCATTTTCTTCACGTGCATAACTGTACACACCATTTCTGGAGTCCTCATGTGAGTATACGATGGGAGAAAGCCCTGCAGGGAGATCCTGTTGAGATTTGAACAATTGCACCATGTTGTCAGGAAGGAGCTTTTATGAACAATTGCACCATGTTGTCAGGAAGGAGTTTTTATGAACAATTGCACCATGTTGTCAGGAAGGAGTTTTTATGGCTAAATGCACATCGGCACCCTGTGTCCACTCTGCTGTCACTCTGCTGTTCTTCATCCTTGAGTTAATTCATTTTGTACTTAATATTCCCTTCTTGGTGCACTATGCAAGACCACAGGATGACACAGTTCACACCACAGAGATGTCAGGTCACTCAGCCTTCCATTAGGGTTGAATGGTTTTAATGTAGTCATAAAATTAGACTCCAAAAGTGGGAATTTGACACACAGCATTTAAAAGCCAAACCAATTTGACCCCTTCTGAGCATGAGCTCCTATACCTTAGAAATGGCCCCTTATGAAAAAAACTTAGTGAACTGACCTTTGAAAATATAATTTATTATTGTTTGCTATAATGTGCTTACATCAGCCTGTATTACCATCATGCCAGCAGATACTAAGGACTGCCAGTCCTTACCCCAAAGGGTTCACACTCTAGGTAAGATCAGTCCTAAGAGTCTTGGGCAGCCAAAACTAAAGGATTTTGGCAAAGAGCTGCAGGACTGCACTTTGAACTGACCAAGAGCATTTGCTGTGTACCATCTCACCTGGGATATCAGAACTTTGGCCATGACAACTTGATAGCAACCAGAAGGTTTCCTTTCAGTGGTAGTCTGATTGAGGGTAAACTGAGGCACCAGGGGACCATTGGTGTCGTACCACCGTGGCCCTTTTCTCAGTGCAGGTGCGTTTGTGAAGCAGAGACAGAAGTTGGGAAGGGAAGAAATTTTAAGGGATTGGTTAAGTCCATTTCTGTGATAAATGCCTCCTGCGCCTTTGTAGAGAAATTCAGAATATCATTTTCCTCGGCTGAAACCCAAGTTGCCAAACAGGGCAGTCTAATATCAGGGACCTCAATAAGAGTCCCACTTTGTAAGACGTTGCAGATCCTCAAGTGATAGAAAAGTAAGTGGGAGCTCTGGGCAATCAGGTCACCAGCAAATCCAGCATGCTTAGGTGATGATGCAGAGCATCTGAAAACACTGATTCTGGCTTTACTTATGCTTTCCAGTTGGCTGTTGATCAATTATAAAGCCAATTAATTCTACTTAAAAGGGCCAGCAAAGCCCACTGTGAAGTCCTTATTATCAGCTGGTTCTCCCTACATATACAGCACTGGCTATTTTTACAATGATCTACTAAGTTGAATACTTTTGTTCAGTAGTTAGCGGATAGATTAGCTCTGGTTGTCACTGAAGGAATTACTGTGGTCCATTCAAGCAGTAAAAAAACCTCCTAAGAAGCTGTAGCTTACGGGGCCATGGTGGCTCTGCAGAGGCTGTTAAAGGGAGTCTAGCAGATGAGCAAAACCTGACTGCCGCAGCCTGAGACAGCCAAATGTCACGGGGGTTATTGTTTATTGTCAGATATATTACTTCTGACGTAGTATTTCCTTTAAATAATTATTCGTACTTTACAAGCCACCTAAAGGTACTAGCTAAACGTATCTGGCTCCCCGTGCCTGATGTGTGGTGACCTGCTACCGCAACAGACTGCCCCAGAGAGGTTATAAATCTTTATAGCAGCAAGCTTCTGATTTATCAGTATTTCAAGAAGTGGAGATGGATATTAGGTAGGTTTTTAGCCAAAGATCAGGGTTTCTAGCCCCAGGGCACAATATGCAGAAAAGCTGACAATATCTTTATTCCTCAAGGAATACCCTGGAGAAACACATTAACCCAATAGAGATGTTTTTCTGTGCGTGAGGTGTGAGAGAAAGTAGCTACGCAAAGAACATCCAAAAATTTTAGCAGGCATTGCAATCATTATAATCTAGTATCTCATAAGATCTGCCAATGCACTTTATCTTGCGTGCTCAGAACAGCAGGCCTAACGTTTTCTGAAACATTATCTCCACACACGAAATCCAACGTAAATCGGCATCCATTCCTCTTTGAATTTGTTCTGTGGCAGCAACTTGTCTTGGCATGAAATATTAGCCATATGGACACTAGAATATCTGCTTTGACCTTGACCTCAGAATAAGTGCTGCCAAAAATGTGAAGATAACTCCTGCCTTTCATTTCCAAGAGCGATGCTCCACGAGTGTAGCACGATCCGCTCTCCTGGTTGCATCTCAGTGTACAGAATATGTTTTTTTCTTTGAATAGGTGCTCTGCTAAGAGCGTATTGTCTGCGGCTGGCTAGGAACTGGGAAGCAGTATCCCAGACGATGGTTTATTTGGCAGAGATAATTATTTCAGAAATAATAATTAAAAAAAGAGATAATTTCGGCATCAGGCAGTGGGAAGTGTATTGCTTGTAATTGCCTCTCACTACATTATCCAGCCAGTGTTTTCATCTTCTGGATACTCTGTGGAGTAACAGGAGGCTGCTGGGGACAAGACGAGGTGAATTTTGTCGATTGCAGAGCTCTGCGCTGTTCTGGCCCAGAACTGACGGTCAGTGATCAAAGTCGAGCATTTAGCTGGGTAAGAGGAACAGGTACTGCTCCTTTGGTGAGTTTTTGCCACGTGTATTGCACTGCTTGTGAATGGGTGTGAATGATGCACAGGATTCAGAATAAACACACTTCACGGCATTTGCATCTGCCCAGCGTGTAACGGAGCCCTACGGCCAAGTGGACACCTAGACGGAGATCTTCTTTCATTTCCCCAAGTCCCTGTCTTCCTTCTTTGCTGGTGCCCATAACAGATATTCCCAAGTAGGGTAGAACTAAATGGCATAACAACGCTAACGGAGAAAGCTGGCAGGCCCAGGAAGGGTGGAGAAGGGGGCAGGAGGGTACTCCACAGTCTTGGCTGGAAGGTGATCATTACCCAGTTTGGAGTCCTGCAGCTCTGACAAACTCATCTCCCTGATTTGTTAAGACTTGTGACAACATTTTTCACCTTGACACCGCTGGTTGAAATTCACACTAGCACAGCGCTAATGGTGCCATCTGATGATGCTCAGTGGACTGTGCAAAATGGATTTATTCCGCGTGCTTCCTAGTGGGCAGAGATCCACATTACACTCGACAGCTTCAACATATGGAAATGGTGACGTGTGATTGATGTGGTCCCTGCAGGTCACGCTAACTCACGGTGTATTAGCCCTGCGTCCCGGGGAGGCTTATGCTACTGCAGCTGCCCACGTCCATTATCTGGACTAGGAATAAATGGAAGAATTGATGTTCCCAGCGGTGTGAATCTGGCACTTCATGAAATGATGTGCACTACGGAGGGTGGCGGGAGGCAAATTTCACACAATCCAATCCCACAGCACATGCGAGCACAGAACAGGTTATAACCAAACATTTGTATATGGGTGCGAAAGGCAGTTGTGTTAGATTGAGTCAGACCCCTGATATTCACGTGGCTTTTTAAAATGGCTGGGATAGCTGTGTTTTCCTGTTCATTTTTAACATCTGGGGATTTTCCACGTCTCATACTCTAAAATAAGTGACTGGATTTTCCGAAGTTGCTAAGTAAAGGACAGCATATATAACCCAGGAAGCCCTCTCATCAGACATCCCTTCTTGACCTAATTTTCAGCAAGGGCTAAGCAGCTGCTCTCTCAAAAAACAGATTGCTTAATGGCATCCAAGGCTGGAGGCAGCCAAATTTAGGATTTTGCAGCCAAAAGAAAGAGCGGACTAAGGTTCCCCATAGTAATGTGGACGTTCATCTGGAGGCCTGCTGGCCAAAACAAAAATGAAAACGTCTTTTGTTTCTACCCCTAAAGAGTAGGATGCTTTGTAGCTTCTACAGGGAAATCACCTGCCTATTGCACTTTAAGGCACTCTCCTGAGTCCATGCTGCAAGCTCCTCTCTCCCTTTGCCGCAGAGATTCCCTGCAACCTTCCGGTTCCCACCTCGCTGCTTCCACGGCCACAGGGCCACCACAGCCCCTGCGGATTTTCCTTTGTCTTCCTACTTTCCCAGAGAAGGCAACAAAGTTGGATGCTAGCTCTTCTGTCCTTCTGCAGAAGATGGAAGGTATTCCTTCCTGCCAGACGCGCCAGCCGTGCCGTTCCCTGTCCGCTGGTCCCTCCCTGGTGTCTCACCCTCTCTCTGTGTTTTTTTCCTCCAGGCGTTCTACTGATCCTGGCACTGACAGAAGAGCTGGTGTTTTCTGTTCAGGTACTGTCTCCCACTGTCTCCTCCTCTCAGGGCTTCCCGATGGACACTACCACTGTCACAGCCATGGGAACAACACCTCGCCACAAAGACCGCCACGCGGCAGAACCCCTTCCCACGTCCACTCGCGCCATTCCCCACGCCATCAGCCTGGCAGAGAAAGCCCCTTCCACCGGGCAAAAGCAAGCGAGTGGCCCGCGTGTCGGCGAAAAGGAAACGTATCATTTATACAACCAGAGTGCTTTGTACTCGGGACAGACTCGCCCCAAGGGGAAAATATTCCAGGTTTTCAAAGGCAACTTTACAGAGTCCTCAGAGCCTTACCTAAAGACGACCCTGCACTCTCCCTTCCCCACCCTGAGGAGCCCTTTCACAGACCACCCGTTTCAGTCCCAGACCGCAGCGTCCAGTGATCCGAATGGCGCGGGGCTGGCAAGAACTACACACTCAGACCCTTCTCCCCACCGCAACGCCTCGGGAAGCCTTAGAGAAGCAGAGCGAGGGGACGGGGCCGAGCTAGTGGTGCAAGAGGCAGATTTTGCCACCACAACTGCTGGACCATCAACTGATCCTGAAGCAGTGTCGGTGCCTTTTAAACACACCCGCTACGGCGTATGGGATATGCTGAGCAAAAACAACTCTTGGGTAACCTTGAATCTCAGTACAAATGTCCCTCTGTTTGCTGGCCCTGGATCTGCAACGGCAGCAGCGGGTCACTCGGTTCAGACCAGTTTTGACGTCAGCGTCTCCTCCCCAGCAGCGGGAGACCCCAAGGGACCCGCTCCGACGCAGCACGGCGCGGCGACCAACACGACCTTGCTGGGCAGTGCTCTCTCTGCAGCGCCCGCCACGGGGTTGTCCAGCTCCATTTCCACGGCTGGCTCCACCGCCACCGGGAACTTCCTAAACAGACTGGTTCCTGCGGGGACCTGGAAACCTGGGGTGCAAGGAAATATCTCCCATGTCACCGAAGGGGACAAACCCCAGCACAGAGCTACCATCTGTCTCAGCAAGATGGACATTGCCTGGATCATTCTGGCTATCAGCGTACCTATATCCTCATGTTGTAAGTTAATTGCTGCTTTATTTTGCTTTCTCTTTCCTTAAAATTCAGATTTTAGCCCATGATTCAAGGACCAGGTGGAGAGCTAACAGAGGCAGGGCAGCTTGAGACGGATGAGAAGCGATCACTAGACACGTATCCCATTCACTGACCTCAGTGCTTAGCTTCAAAATGCAGAGCTAAATTGTTTACACTCAAAGCATACTTGCTCTGTTGCTACTAGAAATCACTTAGTCTTTTTGGGCCCTCCATTTCAGAGTGTAACACACGGCTGACCATCTCTAGAAGGTGAAGCAGCTTTACTTCAAGACATTTAAGCTGGTGACCAAAAATTGTCAAGTCTTTAATCTAGGAACCACAATATGCTGCACTGGAATTGGATTTAAAAAGCCCACTGCTAACCACAAGGATTAACGACAGCTCTAATGACTAATACCTTAGGAAACACCAGTTTTCCAGTGCAATAAAATATTTAATTGCAGCCACTATCAGATTTTACAGTCTGATAACCAAAGTGCCAGTTTCCTCCATTTTAATTCCGACTTTACAGCTGCCGAGGGAGCAGGAAAAGTTTGAAATCCTGGCCAGGAGTCAGCCACCTGCGGGACCAGGGCAGGTTGGGTTCCCAGAGCTGGCTTAGGGTCTCATCGTATGACTCAGCTACAAAAAACACAGGAGAAATTACTAGAAAGCTTGTGGGTCCTCTGCTTAGCTGGGTTATATCCGCAGGGTAGGACAACATATTGTCAGGGGTTTCACTCGACAGAGCCAAGAAGGAGCCACTGAATGGGTTGCGGGGTGTGATTGTGCTGATCTGCCTGGAGTCAAACAAAACCATAAACATTTCCCAGCCTTTGCTGCCTGAGGAAACATAAAAGGGTCGCAGCTAACAATATTGAGTATTAACCCTCGTATTTACAGCACGCAGCTTATTCCTGCCGAAAAGGGCAGCACAGCTCTCTCCGAGGCGCAGCCACCTGATCCTGCCCCTCTCCCTCTGCCCGGGCTTGACCTGACACCTCTCCGAAACACTTTCAGATTGCTAAAGTGGCCCAAAAATATTCACTTTGCTCTTTGGTATTTTCTGTCCACACAATGAGCTGAATCAACTCCTCGCAGGGTCAGATGAGCACGAGACCTGGAGCGGATGAGGCTGTGGGAATACACACCTGGAGAGGGAGCAGCGCTGATCCTTTGGGCAGCTGCAAATTATTGCATTGGCTCAGCGTATCTGTTAGGCTTGTACCTCTGGGACCATCGCTTCTGCTATTGCCAACGTGGTTAAAACCACAAGCGAGAACAAAGCTTAAGCCTAAAAGATGGACAATCAAAATAAAGAGAAACTGAAGCAGAAGTGTGTACATACTTCTGCGAAAGATGGAGAGGAAAAACTAGGGTATTAGCAAGCGCAGCATGATGAGAAGCAGCGATATATGATGATTTGATGAACAGTGTTGTCTACCGATCAGTAGAATTAGAGCATTATGTTTTGGGCCAGTATTCAGAAGGAAAGCTGATCTGGATAGAAAGCGTACAAATAAAAAGCGTAACACCATACATCGGAAGCACTGGAAGCATAGGAACCAGCATGTAAACTGCTGTATGTCTCTGCCTGCAGCGTGCCACTTACGAGCTAATAACTAATGATAGTTAGTAGTAGTAGTAATAATATGAACAGTCTGTTGGCAGGACTTCTAACCCACTATTCATTAAATAGTGGTGTTTAAACTTTCCTTCTTACATGCCATAACAGTATGTGTTCGTATGACTGGGCCTGTCCTGTTTCTTATATTTGTAAGCTACATTTTTAAAAGAGGCAAGTGTTATTTTGAAAATTCTCTTATACCAGCTCTAATACAACTGAGCGTTTAAATGATTCAAGTCCTGGTTTCAGGACCAGATTTCTGAGGATGGTCTTCAGTGGGACTCTGCTTTTAAAATCTGAGGATCCTCAGACATATTTCAGAATTGAAATGAACGGTAGGCAGGCATTTAAATGTTTGGGGTTTTTTTTTTTTTAAATCTGGCTGAAGTGCCTAGGGAATTGCTTTCATCCAAAAGTTATGCTGTTTAAACTCTGTCAGGGTAAGTACAGGCATAGATTATTCCTGTAGGAGAAGAGGAGTAAGGTAGAACAACCTAAAGCACTTTTACCCAGATGCACATGTGTCGGTCATGGCTCCCCTCCGCGTTGCACGCTGGAGGGGCACATCCTGACCCTCAGGCATCGGTGTATCTTCAGGTGCTGGTGTGGGGTGCACGGGTGTGTGGGGTGGGGTGTGCAGGTGTGGGGTGTGCGGTGTGCAAGGTGTGCAGAATGGGGTGTGCAGTACGGGGTGTGCGGTGTGGAGGGTGTGTGGTATGGGGGGGTGCGGTGTGGGGGGGGTGCGGTTCCGGGGGTGCGGTACGGGGGTGTGTGCGGTGTGGGGAGTGTGTGGAATGGGGTGTGTGGTATCGGGATGTGTGCGGTGTGGAGGGTGTGTGGTATGGGGGGGGGGCGGTACGGGGGGTGCGGTACGGGGGTGTGTGCGGTGTGGGGGGTGTGTGGAATGGCGTGTGCGGTACGGGGGGTGCGGTACGGGGGTGTGTGCGGTGTGGGGGGTGTGCGGTACGGGGGGTGCGGTACGGGGGGGTGTGCGGTGTGGGGGGTGTGTGGTATGGGGGGTGTGCGGTACGGGGGGTGCGGTACGGGGATGTGTGCGGTGTGGAGGGTGTGCGGTATGGGGGGGGGCGGTACGGGGGGTGCGGTACGGGGGTGTGTGCGGTGTGGGGGGTGTGTGGAATGGCGTGTGCGGTACGGGGGGTGCGGTACGGGGGTGTGTGCGGTGTGGGGGGTGTGCGGTACGGGGGGTGCGGTACGGGGGTGGGTGCGGTGTGGGGGGGGTGCGGTACGGGGGGTGCGGTACGGGGGTGCGGTACGCGAAGGGGACTGTCGCCACCTCCCGGGCACAGGCGCCTGCAGCTTGAGGACAGAAGGCCCCGCGCTGGCATTTGCTTTCGTCACTGCTGATCTAGAGGGGGCTGATGCTAAGGGACGGATGGAGTACAGCCATTTGGATTTCGTTTCATCTTCAAGGGGTGAAAATGTTTTCTTCCAGCTGTTGTGGGCATGGACTGAGGAAAAACTGCCCTGTTTCTGCCTTGGGATGCTGAAAGGTGGAGGTATCTCGGATATTGAGACTCAGCCCCATGCTCTTACATACCTGAGCTGCCTTAGGAGGCAACAAGCCGCAGAGAAAATCACTGAGGACGACTCCTCCCGTGGGAGGTTATTGCTGCCCCAGAGCTGTGGGCTGGCAGCTCCGTGCTTGGGCTGGCACCTTCAAGGCTGCTGGCCAGACCCATGGAGGAGGACAGCAAGCCCTGAGCTGCTGCCGAGACACCCTGCGAGGAAGGATAAGGCCCTGCACCAGGGGAGAGGCAGCCCCGAGGCAGGGAAGTTACCTCCACACCCGGGAAGGAAGGGCAAGTTGGAGAGAGGGAACTGGAACCTGTGCATGGCTGCAGAGCTACAGCGTTCTAATTAACTCGTCTCCCTCCTCCTGCTAATGAGGAGTCCCCCGAGGCAGCTCGCTGACCTCCAGGCTGTTTCCAGAGCCCTTGCAGAGCTGCGCAGTGGCCAGCGCATCTCTCCTCTGCCAGGAGCCCTCGTGCCTTTCCCCATAATCCCTCCCCTGCGCGAGGGCTGGCGAGGAGGCTGGAAAAGCCTGCCTTCTTGGGGGTGCTTCTGCACACAGCTCCTGCTGCCCAAATTCCTTGGAAGGGAAAATGCACCACAACGCTGCAGAGATGCATCTGCCCCTTTCCAACACGTGCTGCAGTAGGGCCCCACACACTGCTCACTGTCACGCCTTTTGCTGACAGGCATCTGTTAAATTAAAACGTGTGGGCATTTTAACTTCCATAGCAGGGGAAGTGATCTGCTAAAGAGTGGCCTTGGCTCCTCATCCCCACTGGAAGAAGTGCCCAGGACGCTGAACTTCTCATGGAGGAAAGACCCTGCTGGAGCTCCTCGCTGGCCCATCCCTGCCGTGGGGATTCGCACCTAGGAGCAGGAGGCAGCAGAGGGTTTGTTCAGCATCGCTGTGCCTTGGCATTTCAGCCACGCTGAGGACTGGCAGGTCCCACCAGTGGCTATAGCACTAGCCTGAAGACCTGGGCCTCAGGAGCTTGCCTGCTGAAATAAGAGAATGGATTTAGCATCCCTGTCCTGACAGTACATATTTCTTTAAGGATGCCTACGTTTCTGAGTCCCACTGAAATCCCTTAAAATGCTAGCCAGAAAAGTAATGCTCTGAATAGGAATGCATGAGCCGCGTCTGCTGCGTGAACCTGGGGAAATCATTTCACCTTTTGGTACCTCAGTTTCATGGTATAAATAACAGGCGTAATGTTGCTAATGCCGTCTGAGGGCTGCAAAAATGAAAGATTCTGTATTATTGAGTTCCCAGAAAAGCAAAGTCATATATAACACGGATATAAGTATTTTCTGCGTGTCATAGTTTGAGTTGTTTTTGCGGCGTCCTTCAGGCAGCCTTGAAAATTTTTGTGCACGTGCATCTGTACATCTGTGGGTGCTCGTCTCTGCAATGCAGAACAAGACACAATATGAACTCATTTTAAAACCCACCATCCTGATCCTAGGGCTCCCAGTACTTACGTCTTGGTAATTACAGAATGACACGATAAAACGTGAAAGAACAGAAACTTGCAAATCAGATGCGCAGAAGTCAATTCATTTAATCAGTTCTGCTGACACGGGAAAACGCGAGAGGAAGGCTGAGCCTCTGAATGCAGGCGTCAGCAGAACTGAAAGAATATATGAAGAATTGCCATGGACCTAACCCCACTTAGCTCACATTTTGTGCTCTGGGATGTGTTCCACAATTATCTCACCCACTTTCTCCATCGCAAAACCTACGAACGTTTGCTTCCCAGCCTAAAGCGAGAGACATCCCAAGCCCTGAGTCTAATCCCCAGGTGTGAGCTCAGACTGAGCTGAAGAAGAGCCTTCTGTCTCCAGATGTGAGCAGCTGTGGCCAATAACCAAGCCCATCGTGATACCTGCATTACAGCTAAGACTGTACTACTATAGACAGCCACAGTAAATGAGTAAAATTGAAAGAAATATGGAAAAAAACATTATTTTAGTCACAGAGGCAATGCTTCTGTAGAAACGTAGTTTGTGTCATGATCTGCAGGCACAGGAAGAAGTAAATTAACATCCTTCAGTTTGAATATTTCCTGACTTGTGAGTGCTTGCGATGTTCAGGTCTGTTAACATCATGTTTTACGTGGGAGCTGGAGAGTGGGAGAAGGGGGTATGCAGCTATGTAAGAGTCGTAAAATATTTAAGTGAGTTGAAAGAAAAGACAGAAGACTATCAGGGAACTGTAGGGAGTTGTATGATGTCATTACGCTGCATTTATGACGCCAGTATTGAATATGGTGTATAATCCTGGTGGTTTATGTTTTTAAAAAAATGTCAAAAGATTAGAAAAGAGCCATGCGAATGATTTAAGAGCTGAGAAATGCAGCACAACTCCACTTGTGACATCATGTAGTCCAAGAGGAGGCTGAAGCCCACATATACAGGAGACATTTCTGATAGCATAGTGGAAGCTTTTAATAAAAAATGCAAAAGGAGATTGATGAAGTGGTGCTTGAAGTTGGAGGTATTTAGGCAAAAAGGGGAATGCAAACACATCCCCACAATGGAAATTAAGCATTGAAACAAACTTTGTGGGAAAGGGATGGCTATTCAGTCACTCCGTGTCCTTAAATGAGGATGGGTATTTTCCTATGCGATGTGCTGTACATTAAATACAGCTTATGGTTAACAGGTGAAAATCTCCTGGTGCGCGGGTCTTGTGCAGGTGAGAGTAGTGAACATGTTCCCACCAGCCTAGAAACCTGTCAATCTGTGAGAATCTAATTTCTCCTATTTGTGGGATGTATTATGTCCTGTTTCATTGGGGGGGGGGGGGAACAGGACATGACACACACAGATAATACAGATGTAATTTGCCTTAATACAGATGTAATTTGCCTTAGGGCCAGAAAGAAGCCAGTGTCAGAGCCGGAGCTTTTCAGCAGCTTAGCCCCTGAACGTGTGGGGTGACTTTTCTCCTTCCAGACCAGCAGCAGGTCAAAGAATACGGGTTAGAAAAGCTTCTGAATTCCCTGAACTTCCAGTCTCCACAAAATTGCAGAGACCCCTGGTATTTCCTAACATGTATTGTAATATCAGGCTGGCACAGGGACAAAGTGTCCTCGTGGCACTCGCTATTGACTTTAACATGGAGCAGGCAAAGGGAAAAGTGGGTTTAGCCTTTTTTGACTCCTAGAAAGCATCCAGGTGAGTGCTTGAAAACCAGAGAAGAGTTAGCCCTTTCTCTGCCCAAAGCGCTGGCCATCTCTGAAACAGAGGTGATACGTGGCAGCCCTGAACAAACAGCACTTTCTCGTCCTTACAAGGACATCACAAAATACAGCAAGAAAGATAAGCGAGGTATCGCTGCTACTGTTTCTCTCTTCAGCTCTGCTGTTGTTATAATTGCCATTTCTCCCTTTCAAACCATCGCCACCCTCTATGTAGTTCATCTGCTTAATACGTCCTCGGTGGCCATCGCAACCGTCTGTCTGGAAAGAGGTTTTCCTGTTGTGCACATCATTCTAATCATGGGAGCAAAGAGAAATCTAATAATATTGGTAAAGCTGTACCCTGTTCCTAATATTGTTCTGAAAGTGAGCAGTCCTACGTTAGCTACATTAATTTCACTAAAATATGCCCCCAAAGGGTAGTTAATAGAAGATGAAGAGGGAATAATCACATTCCAGCCCTGCTGTCCTCTCTCTCCCCCTTAAATCAGATCTCCTGTGCTTTGAATTGGGGCAGCTTAGGTAGACAGCCTTCTGCTAAAATATGTTCTATTCGAGGAAGCTCAGGAACTCGTTTTCCACGGTGTTCCATCCATTTGCTCATGTGTGCTCTAAGGTTGGAGGCCAAGACTGTAATTAAGGGAGCGAGCATTATTGCTCTATAGCAACCATATCTGCACATGGCAAGGCCATTTCCTGCTGGAAGAAGCAAAGATCTCTCTCGACTCAGTGTCACCGGCTTTCCAGCCCCTAAACCCCAAATCTGATACTTCTCTGTCAGCAGCCACATTTTATAAGCTGTAAAACTTCAGGCTTTCAAAACATTTGCACAGCAATGGAGTTGGCTTTACTGGGGCTCTCATATCCTCAGGCATCTTCAAAAATGCTCTGTGCCTTAGGGAGCACTTGTTGCTGAAGTACCAAAAAGCTCTCAGCTCTGTTGGCTCTCGCCAGCAGCGGGGAGGACTAAATGTAGGTCCTGCTTCATTTTCTAATCTTAATGAGCCTGCAGGCTGGGCTGGGACACGGAGAGGGAGGGTAGCAGCAAAGTAGGGAGCAAAGATGCAGCCCTTCAGGAGGACGGGCATTTATTTCCCCGGGAAGGGAGCGCAGTTCTGGTGGCCCCCGTGGGGTCCTGCCTACGGGCGCAGCAGCAGGAGTCGCGCTGTCGGGCTGTCAGCAAATGAAGCTGTTGGTGATAGAAAGACTGAAGCAATATGAGTCAAAGATAACAGTAAGTTTGATGATGACCTGCTTTTCTGAAACGTGCAGGAACAGTGCGGGAGATTTTTCCATTAGTTTCGGAAGAAGATTTATAGCGTAAGCTCACCTTTCCCTTTGAATGAGACATGAACTGCCTGAACTCAAACCCATTAAATATTTTTTTCTTAATAGCTTATTCTTTTATTTTAAATAGAGCTCTAGCCTTGCACTTTTGTATTGCCATTTTGTGTGAGTAGATGGGATAAGGAATTAGACCCACGGCTTATGGGTAGCTGCGATGTTTGTCAAAACATACAAAGCAGCTTTGACCTCTCTGCAGTCTTTTCTTTCCTCGGGGCTATAATTCTAATAAATAATTTTGGCTGTAGCTAAGAAAATAATATATTTTTCTGCTTCATGAATATTTTCTCTCTTCTTTTCTACTATAAGGGGTTTAGAAATAATGGAGTGAATTTATGGCAGGGCATTCCCTATTTCACAGGTACAAATCAAAGTAAGTACATGTCCAGCTACCTGTATGTCTGTATAAATCAGGTAGATTACCGGTCAATTAATTCCACAGGTGTAAGGTAAGCACACAGAGCTTATGCATTACTCCTCTGAACAAACCCTTGTACACACCTCAGCTTCTGCCTGAGCAAGGACCAGCGGGAGCAGTAAGTTCGTTACAGTGGGTTTGCTTGGCTTTCATAAAATTGCCAAGCTTACCCATCTGAACTGGAACAGAGATGACAAAACCGAAAGCAGTTCCTGAAAATAAGACTCAGCCAGCGTTGTGCTCAGCCCGCCCGCTGGAGGAGCGTTATCCCGGCATCTCTGCGGTCAGGGGGGTGCCAGACAGACAATTGTAGCATCCTGCTCAAGAGCCCATCTGTTCCCCTTGCTGGTCGCTGACGTTTCGGAGCATGGTCACAAAGTACCCAAAATCCAAGTTATGGATGGCAGGTGACAGAGGCAGGGATCAGTGGCACTTCAGGGCAGAAGCTTTCGGTATTGAAGACGTGCAACTACGTGCCTTTATGAATTTGGTATCTGAGCCTAGGACAGGTGTCTCTCACTGCCCATTTGCTAATGTGCTCATCACTGCAGCGTCTGAACACGCTAGAAGCAGAAAAGATCTGCTCAGAGGCATCCTTCGCAGTCCCTGGGGAGTGCCCTCTGTCCTAGAGGGTCTATAAATCCCGATTTAGGTATTAAAACACCATTGGTTACAACGCCAAAGTGTTTCATTAGCCAGGCAGCAACATCTTGAGGATTATAAACTCACATCAGAAAGAAAGTAAAAACTGCGTATTCTGCCTCATCTGCTTGGCCCAGATTTGGACTTAATTGTGTGGGGTTTGTTAGGAGAGAGCTAGGTCTGACTGAGAGTGAATCGTATGAATGAAGGTCACCAGCCCTCTCCTTAAGTAATGTAAAAAACAAATCCATAGTACTGATAAGTCCTTATTGAAAGGAAATAACCAAATTTTTGACATCTTTCTATTGACAGCAGTTCTGCTGACAGTCTGCTGCATGAGAAGGAAGAAAAAGACATCCAACCCAGAAAACAACCTGAGCTATTGGAATAATGCTATTACCATGGACTACTTCAA
Source organism: Grus americana (assembly GCF_028858705.1). Classification (NCBI taxonomy): domain Eukaryota; kingdom Metazoa; phylum Chordata; class Aves; order Gruiformes; family Gruidae; genus Grus; species Grus americana. The sequence continues at coordinate 121,404,222 of NC_072853.1, read as the reverse complement.
CAGGCATGCTGTAGAGTTACCGAGAGAGATCCAGTCCCTGGAGACTTCAGAGGTACCTCACTTGCAGAACTAGTGTCTGAAAACTGTAACTGAAGCCATGCTGGGAGAAAGGGAGAGGAAGTAATTTTAATAAAGCCTTGAAATCCCTATGCATATTCAGGGAAACAGCTTTTTGAGAAGGACTCACCCCTACACATCTACAAGACGGGATAAATATGGCACCAAAACTGGGTTGCCATCCTGTTCCCAGCCCTTGCAGATGTGTTCCCTACTGCTGCGTGCTCACAGCAATTCACCACCCCTAGGTGAATTCATTCCCGGGTTTCTCTTCCTTTTGAGCCTATGGCCAATGTCTGGCCATACCATGACTGCTTAGGAGCGCTCTGTGGGCTGGCTTGTTACTGGCAGTTCTAACCTGCCTGTTGTGCATTTCCCACACAGCAGCAGAGGAGTAGTGGGAATTAATAATGCAAAGAAATTTTGTGCATTTATGTCTCAGGAGCTGCCTATAGCTTCTCAAATGCCAGTTCAGGGGGTGAGTGTTTCCGGTATATAAGCAATCAGAACATCAACATATGATAGTGTGTGGTGGCAGTGTATACTCATCAGCTTTTACTTAAGGGATCTTACTGGTTCAGTGGGATTATTCATATACGGGCAGGTGATACTACTGATAGAAATGTATTCTCTGGCCTCAGAGATAAAGAAGAACAATTTAGCTTAGTTCAAAAGTATTTAAAACCTAGAAACAGTGGAGAGTTTGGGTTTATGCTAAAGTGATTTTCAGATTAGCTAGCTGACTAACTCATCTCATTAACTAAAAAAAAAAACTGTTTAGAAAGAAACCTCTGAGATATGACTAGACAAGCACTCACAGTTTGTTCATTAATCCCACTTTGCTGGCAACCATGTTGCTCAAGCTAAGGCAGGACCTGGTCTAGACTTACCAAGAATTGAATGATTTAAACCTGATGAGAACATGACTGAACTGGGGCATGCTCGGGTAGCTTGGAACCATATATGTGATTTTTCTGACCTTAAAAAAAAAGCTGAAAATTCATCTTTGAGGAATCAAGCCCAGCTGATAGTCAGGAAACTGTTGCAACGTGTCAGGAAAGTGGGAAGAAAAAAAAAAAAAAGAAAAAAAGAATGTGAAAGTTCATATTCTGCTATGGGACCTGAAGTTTGGTGCATCTGACTTCTGGGTCCGCAGACTGAGGAAAAAATTAGCCTGACTGTCAGGGGAGCTCTTCACTCATGGCTCCTACTGCCTGAAGAAGGGCAAAAATGGCTCTCCAGGAGCCAGGCACTCCAAAATTCAGGCACTTTTGGAGGATTGGGAGAAGCAAAAAAAATAACAGTCCATTTCTCACCTGCATTTGCACAGGGCAGCGGAGTGCCCTGCGTGCTCACGGAGACTGAGGGGTGTGAAGTGCTAACCCGCGCCTCTGTCTTTCTCCTAGGACCACCTCTCCGAGCCGCGCTCCCCCGCCAACGGCGACTACCGCGACAGCGGGATGGTCCTCGTGAACCCCTTCTGTCAAGAAACGCTGTTTGTAGGACATGAGCAAGTCTCTGAAATATGACCCCACAGCTGCCCGCTTATTGCAGTTTCATCTCTACTGTCTCCAAATTATAAATAAATATATATATTATAAATAGAACCTTTGTGTAACCCTGAATTACAAGAAATGTTTTCAGCTTTTCTTTTCTCCCTCAGAATTGTCAGCCCCTTTTTTATAAGTGTGGTAAAACTTTACAGAACAGACTGTGGCTTTATAAAATAAAGGTATTTCTAAGCAAAACAGCTGTCAGGTGGACTCTTTTCTTCACTGTCATTTAGTCTGCTGCTAAATATACTTGGTCTGGAAGAATATTGGGTAAGGCTTGTTTTGGTGCAGGCAGCATATGTTGGGTACAGCATCATGCGCCCAACATGACATCACTTAGCCTGGCCAGGAGCGTTCCTGCTCAGTGACCATCCCTTCTCCTACTGTAAAATTACCTCGGTCACTCCTTTCCTTTAGACTGCCAAGCTATAATATGAAATCAGACAGGACCGGCTCGGTTGCCAGAAGCAGTCCATAGGGCTCATGTGCCAGTATCCTTCGCGTGACTCCAGCACTGCCTGAGCACCGACTGGGATGAGCTCTTCAGAGTCCCCGTCCCGGTAGAAACCAGCCTGGGTGTGCCAGCTCGGCATGGGGAGAGCAGGGGAGCTGGGCTACAGTGGGATGATAAACAAACCTGTTGCACCCGTGGGATCCAGGGCCACGCGAGACGTGGACAAACCCGTTGGGGTAGGAATGTTGCCCCATGACTTTTTTTATGTTACCTTCTTCAGATATGAACAGGAGAGCCAAGTTCCAGTTCGAGCTCCAGAACTGTTTTACATGAGCAAGGACAAGAATGACTTTTTTCACTGCATAAATGTCCTAACCACACTACACAATGGACTCACAGCTGCTCTGCTCCGGCCCAGTGAGTCCTGAATTATTTCCTGCAGAGCAACCAACCTCAAAAGAAGGCATATAGAGTGTCCCCTTCAAAGGAACAGAAACCTCCTTTGAATTTATCAGAAATCTTGAAATCTGGTGACGAGAGACTCCCACCAATTGAGTGCTATGACTTTGACCATATTTCCACTTCCCCACTGTTTTATTTATCTTCTGTGCTTAGACCGCTAGTGCCATTGAGTCAAGTTTCCTCATAGCCCCTTCTCCTCTCGGAGACTTTCCTCCCCGCCACCTTAGGAACAAAAAAGCAGTGTTTCAGAGCAAAATGGCATTTCAGTCCTGCCCAGTTAAGCGCTAGATTACAGGCTGTAATGGTGTTAGGGGAATAGTAGGGGTGAACGAAGCTTAAATGATGGATTAAAAATAGGTTGTTACAAGGAGAGGCTAACATGGAACATGGAATGACTTTGCCTAAATCGATGCTTTCTTTTTGAGTAACCCAGAACTGTTACTGTGGGACCAATTTTCAGTTTTGCTTCTCAAATTGCCTTTTTTGTATCATTTGGCAAGTGAAATGGCTTCCGTCCTTTGAGATCTCGGCTGTCCTCTCCCCACCTCTGGCCATCAGTCCTTGTAGATTATTTTCTACCTTCACTCCTCGCTTCATCAGAGGCGGGCTGTGAGACAGCAGGGAGTTTACCCCCGGCTCCAGCTGGCTGCTCCGTGCCCCTGACCGCTCAGGTTTATCGCTTGGTTGCGTAAAAGGGAAGCTCGGTCAGGACAGGGTTAGCGTAGCATCATTAACCATATGCCTTTTTCATGGTGAGCCACGGCTGGTACCAGAAAAAGGAATTATAGCAGTGGCACATCTGGTCCAGCTGTTCCCACCTGCCAGCAGTGTCCCGGTGGCTGCGGTTAGTCAGAGCAACCTGACAACTTTACTAAATGATGGCTGGAATCGGACCAAGACGTGGCTTCCCCTGGGATGGAGGGGGCCACAGAGGCATTGTCACCCCTCCTTTCTCCCTGTCCCACACGTGCGCTACTACTGTGCCAAGGGACAAATCCAAATGTGGGCCACTTCCCTAAGGTTAGAAAATTGTAATGTTACAGGGGCTTCTCTAGATACTTGATTTTCTCCTCAGAATCAGAAAGTAATGCACTGCTTCCCTACGAGGTGACCGGGGCAGGCAGGAAGACGTGGCTGTGCATGGATGTGGATGGGCACTTTGGGCATATATCTTTTCACCCTGGGATAAACACTGCACAATATGACATCTGCAATCCTCATGATCAAATACGAAACAGCATCCTGGAAATCACTGAGTGTAAAAACTTCCAGAGGGTCTTGCCAAGAGCGAAAGCAATCCCATGAGGACCTTCATCTTCTTTTTCAACAGGGAAATGGAAAGAGAGAACAAGGTTACAGAGAACTAAATTCAGTTCTTTGTAAAAAAGTCCGTATTTATACATTAGTTTTCTGTACGCAGTATTGCTTTTGCAGTACACTGAAAATGTTGTATAAGAAATACTGGACAATTCCTTTCATTTAGCCAGCACAGTTTGCTTGGTAATCTAAATGCAGAATGCCTAGAAACTAGCCAAAAATATTTGCAAAGCTGTGAGATGCTGCGCAATCCCCAGGCTTCACACAACCGGGAAACGGTGACCTGACTGTAGGCAGTCTCACAGTTCTCAAAAATGAAGCAAAACAAACTCCAGCCGCAAACCCGGTGAGCCGGGATTAGGCACCCGCAGAAGACAGGGATTTCTGATTGTATTCCACCTCGCCAAAGACGCACCGCCGCCCCCGTACAAACCTACATGGCATTAGGGCAATGCCCAACATCAGCACATTACAGGCATGCCTACAAAGATGCGCACACGGTAATCCTACACTGGAACAAGTCTGGCATCCCGGCTGTGAAGCATCCCTGTGTGTAGGTAGAAAAAAACCCTATACCTAACATTGTATACTGACATAACCGACTGTACCATGCACGCGTCCTACTTACGTATCTACAAGCTACCCACCTGATTACTAGTTGCTAAAGACCAATGACAGAAAAAGAAGAGCAGGGAAAAACTCCCCCGTCCCCTGCAATAAGTCTCAGGGATTGTTTCACCCTTTTCTTCCGGTTCACAGTTGCCTCACTTTGTCACCACGTTACCCAGTCAAAGTGAAACAGCCCGCGTTGAAGGGACCAGGGGCAACTGGCAACGGGACATTGAACCAGCTGAGCAGGGGTAGACGTGAGGGTGTTTGTCCCTAATTAAAAATCTGCTGGGTCTCGGGCAATGTGTCTTGGTCAGGTGGTGAAGCCAAAGCGGAGAGAAATCCAGGAGCTGCGGCAGGGCCGAGGGAGCATTCGAGGCTCTGCGGCAGCAAAAGGCTGGCTCGGCTCGGCCATGGCCCTGCCGGCTCCTCAAAACTTTGGGTTTTGCTAACATCAGGTAACATCTTGCTGCAGGAGACTCTGTCTGGAGTAAGCATGGGTGCGAGCGGCCAATGTGTTTGTAATATGTATCTAGATACCTGCGAGTGTAAGGGTAGGAGATCATCTGGGCGTCAGCGTAGAAAACACTGCTGGTATTTTAACACGTACGTTGTACTGAATCCCCGTCCCGCTGTCCCTGTAAACACCATTGTGCTTTTCATCTGCCACATTTGCAGCAGCAGCAGCAGGGAGATTTCCCCTGAAATGGGATTGCTGACCCAGCGGCCGCCCGGACAATGTGACGGGCGCTCCCGGGCAGCACAAAGCCCCCCTTCCAGAAAGCCGTCGCACAAAGCCGAAACCCCACACGAGCCCCAACCTGCTGGGCTCGGCACATCCCTCCCGCCAGTGCGGGGCGAGGCGGCCAGGCTGAGCGACGGCGCTCGGCAGGCTGGAGCGGCACCATGCCCTTGCCGAGGCGCCGGTCGTCCTTCTTGGGGCAGCAGCCCTCTTCCTCCGCGGCCGAGGGCTCGGGGCCACCCAGCCGCCGGGTGAGCGTCGGGAGCGGAGCAGGCCTGTTGAGACCTCCTGGAGTCTATGTGGGCACCGTCCCCACCGGCGGCGTGAGCAGCTTAGGCACCCGTGTGTCCCGCAGGGCCCTGGGCATCAGCAGCGTCTTCCTCCAGGGTCTGCGCAGCTCCTCCGCTGCTGTGCCCCTGGCCCCGGGGCTGGAGAAGGGCAGGGGCATCTCCTACGAGAGCCTGAACGGCTGCTTGGTGGAGTACATCGAGAAGGTGCGAGCTCTCGAGCAGGTCAACCAGGAGCTGGAGGAGCACATCAGAGTCTACCTGGACAAGAAAGCAGCCAGCGTGGGCAGCTGGGGAGTGCTGCGAGAGAACTGGGAGGCCATTTACCATCAGGTGAGCGCCGGAGCGCTGTCGGCAGCGGTGGGGGGGGGATATGATGGAGGGAGCTTCATGAGTCATTAGCAATCCTGAGCGGCAAGGGTTGATGCTGATGGTGAATGCCGCCTGATTTCAAGGCGCGGTGCCCTAGACGGAGGGGTTTAAATCTATCTTCATGATAATTAGCATTATCATTTCACAGTGTGCTGTGGAAAATGCCTGTTAAGCAGGAGAATTGCCTCAGGCATCCTGCGCATGGGGGTGATTGAAATGCACCCCAAGGTGAGATAGCCTGGGCTGATTAAAATGGGTGGGGGTTTTTTTCTTTTTTTTTTTTCTTAGCTGTGGTTATTACACTGAGCATCAAAATTATTAAAAGAAAACTGCTAGGACTGAATTAGTTTATCCCTCAACATGATATCATTACAAGCACGTTGTTTTGAGGTGGTTTTTTTTTTTTTAATTAGCAATTCAGATTTGTACTTTATTCCCTTGTTTGCTTAACCACATTTTCAAAAGATCTATTTATTTAAAAATAATAATTACATGGCTACAAACAAGTGACTCCTTTCCCTCCCTTTGTCACCACCCCACCACCCCTTACTCCCACCTTCTCCGTACCGTACTGGCTACAGGCTCTCCAGGAAAGTGTTTATTGTGGGGGTACAAAATGACGTTTGCATTGACCTCACAGACAAGAAAGTTCTTTTTGCTGACCAGTAAGACCAGTAAGACTTTGCAGGCTGATGTCCTGCTTGCAGCGAACACAGGGCTCTGTCCCCCGAGGTCTCGGTGCACCTTGCAAGTACCAGCTTCTCGACTCCCAGCCAGCGGGAGCGGACGGGACCCCAAAGAGTTGGAGCTCGGCATCTGGCACATTTCTTCCCGGCAGCGCTTGTGCCGGCACAGAAAATGCCATTGGCGGGTCTTCAGAGAGTCTGAAAGACAACTTTAAGTTCCCTGGGACAATTGTGTGTTTTACCTTGGGCTGGGCAGAGTTTTACTCTGGCATAGGAAAGAGGGTGCCTTTTTACAGTGTGCTGCATTTTTAGGGCAGGTCTTCACCCAGAATGCTACAAATGTCGCCTGAACCCTGAACGCGGCGGCAGAAGCTGTTGTACAAAGATCATGTCAGCAGAAACGCCCAGTTAAGCACCCACTTTTAAAGTTGTTTTCTTTTGCATTGGTAAATGACATTGCTGCCGCTAATCCTGAAAGCTTCCTGAAGGGCTGTGGTGGGTTGACCCTGGCTGGGGGCCAGGTGCCCACCAGAGCCGCTCTCTCACTCCCCTCGTTCACGAAACAGGGGAGAAAAGGTATAACGAAACGCTTGTGGGTCGAGATAAGGACAGGGAGAGATCACTCACTAATTATCGTCACAAGCAAACCAGACTGAACTTAGAGAGGGAATTCATCTGATTTATTACTAAGCAAAACAGAGTAGAGGAATGAGAAAATAAAATCAAGTCTTAAAACACCTCCCCCCACCCCTCCCATCTTCCCGGGCTCAACTTCACTCCCGGCTTCAACCTCCGCCCCCCGTCAGCGGCACAGGGGGACAGGGAATGGGGGTTACGGTCAGTTCAGCACATGTTGTTTCTGCTGCTTCTTCCTCCTCAGGGGGGGACTCCTCTCATCATTCCCCTGCTCCAGCATGGAGTCCTTCTCATGGGAGACAGTCCTTCACAAACTGCTCCAGCGTGGTCTCTTCCATGGGGTGCAGACCTTCAGGAGCAGACTGCTCCAGTGTGGGTCCCCCACGGGGTCACAAGTCCTGCCAGCAAACCTGCTCTGGCGTGGGCTCCTCTCTCCACGGATCCACAGGTCCTGCCAGGAGCTTGCTCCAGCGTGGGCTTCCCATGGGCCACAGCCTCCTTCAGGTGCCTCCACCTGCTCCGGCGTGGGGTCCTCCACGGGCTGCAGGTGGAATCTCTACACCCCCTCATCCTTCCTCCATGGGCTGCAGGGGGACAGCCTGCTTCACCATGGTCTTCACCAGGGGCTGCAGGGGGATCTCTGCTCTGGTGTCTGGAGCACCTCCTGCCCCTCCTTCTGCACTGACCTTGGTGTCTGCAGAGTTTCTTACATCTTCTCACTCCTCTCTCTGGCTGCAAAAAGCTCCCTCTAACTGTTTTTCTTCTTAAATATGTTATCACAGAGGCGCTGATTGGCTTGGCCTTGGGCAGCAGTGGGTCCGTCTTGGAGCCGGCTGGCATTGGCTCTATCAGATGCAGGGGAAGCTTCTAGCAGCTTCTCACAGAAGCCACCGCTGTAGCCCCCCCCCGCTACCAAAACCTTGCCATGCAAACCTAACACAAGGGCCTAGCTGCTAAAGGCAACGGGTGCTCTGAACCTGGGGTGCTTACGAAAAGCCATACCCTCGAACCTATCATCTCGCTGAGGTAGCTGGGGACTTTGACTTAGGTGGGGACTTTGCAGCCGCCATCCCATGTTTTCCAGACGAGTGTCCCATTTTGCCGTTGTAGACCTCTCCTGTAAAACCTACCAGGGCTTATGGTTAAGACCAAAATAAGTAGGACCCTGGGTACTTTAGGAAGGACTGTTTGATTTTTCTTTATATGAAACCCCAACATTGTAGTGCAGATGAACCTATTAATGTAAGAATTTTTCATCCAAGTTGCTTTCCTTTTAAACTTTCTTTATATTGTCATCCTGCCACCTTGCCTCTACCTCCCTTTCTTGTGAGTAAATAAGAGCAGCTCGTAATGAAATCTAGCTTGAACATTGGGCTCTTCCTATATAAAATCAGCAAAATAAAGCTATGTAGTAATAGCATTTGCAAGTATCATAGAAAATAAGAGAAGGTTAGCATCATTCATATCTATTTATCCATTAATACACATTAGAGAATATATAAAGTTTTCCAAATTACTTCAATTAAATTAATAAAACAGGCACCACTTAGAGGGTTTTGACTTTCTCAGATATAATCTGAGCTGTTATGTCCAATTCTGACTAATAGGTTTCTTTGCTTTTGTTATGTTAAGCATCTAACCAATAATGAAAGTAGGACCTCATCCAGCCCAAACACCGATTAACTCATTCATCCTGGGGCTAATTGGCAAAAATATGCCAGCATCAACACCGAAACTGTCATGTGTATTAAAACAACACTGAAATTAATTGCTGCAGAAATGGCTGCAATCACACAAAGTCAGTACCTTCCTGCCATGACGTGTCCCAGTAGGAAAAGTAAAAGATGTTCAGGAGCAAGGTGTAACAGAAAGGAGAAATACCTGGCAGATACATTTCCAGATGTAATTTTTGTAAATATATTTAGATTTTCTGTAGATGTCCACATTTGCCTTAATGTGACATATCCTTTTTTCAGCCTCCTGCAAAATCTAAAGATACATTTTGATTCCCAGCCATCCCCGTGCATTCAGCCGGGATGGATGCCCGGCAGCCGTAAAACCCCTCGGTCCCATTCGCATGAAGCAGCTGTGAAAGTTATGGGCCAGAAATACGTAACCGGGGGCGGGGTGGGGAGAATGTTCCAGACAGGAGCCCCTTCCTCTTGCCCTGCTAGTGAGCAGACAAGGATATGGCCATTAGGACTTTCCCAGTCCTAAAATCAGAACATGATGGGTCAGTCTCCGCAGTGGGGTAGGACAGACCCCAGCGGACCCGAGGTCCCGTTTCCCTCCTGCCTTTCTTGGGATGTGCCCCGCCATCCCAAATTTTGGGTAGTTATCCTCGCAGCAGTAACAACTGGGTGACAGTGTTTCTCCCAAACACAGAGCTCGTGGAAAAAACGTGGGAACGAGTGACTCGGAGGGTACAAGCAGAGGGTCCCTCAGGGGAAAAAACATTCATGTTTCTTTGCAGTTGTCAGAGCTATCACTGCAGCAGGGGAATCACTGACAGGAGCTGAGTGATGGGAAGCCACTCTCCAGCTCACAGCATTAATTATCCACCTGGGCAGCTGGTTTTTAGCAGAGCAGGTGGACACACACTAATAGGGACAGGTGCAAAGTGCGAGGATTTTTGTAGGAAACGAGGGAAATGAGAAATCCTTGCGGAGAGGAATTCATGTGACAGAAATACAAATTCATCTCATTTGACCCCAGGCGTACTCCTTTTCTCCAGGCTTCATACCGGTTTTCTTGGGGAAAATTCTCTCTCTAATCAAATGTGGCTCTTCTGCAGAATAGGAGGTTGTTTGTAACGGCAATTCCTTCCCATGGAGAAGGGAAAAGTGGACGCTTGAAATAATTTCAGCGAGTTTACAGAGAGGAGAGGGTCGCTCCGCCTCCGTGACCGTTCAATTACAGCTGCGTGGGAGGCACAGAGATTTATTTTGTCTATGAAATGGCACGTAGCGCCGTTCAGATCACAGGACTAAACACAAAAGCAGAAGAAGGAATCAACATCCTGAACCACTTTTATCACTGCTGTGACTCCCGTACATGGTTGGGAGCTTTTGAGAGATCACCAGAGTTTTTCTACAGAGATACTTTTATTTGCACCTGACCTTACTGTCAGCGTTTACTTGCTGTTAATATTAAGCCTGGAGAATACACAGGACTGACAGCCCGAGGAATCGCCGTGCTTGGACTTGCACACTGTAATTTATTTGCTGCAGAGCCAGGAGAGCCGCTGAGTATTATCTGTAACACACGCCGACGCAACACGGTGCATGCTTCGTGTCTGTAAATTGGTGAAATAGCATTCTGCCACTGATCTGAGGGCACAGCAAACTCCCACAAAATGGCACAGAGCTTGGTCAACCGCCACACAGAGGATGACAATAAATTAGTTTTAATTACGTCCTTTCAGCCACCTCCGACAGCGTAACCTTGGAGTACCTTCACATACAGCTGTGAGGTGGGGGGGTGAGGGTTTCCTCCTTGTGCTTAGGCAACACAACAGTTTTTATACATCGTTTCTTTCAGAGGTATCTCCTGCTTTGAGACCCACGCATTTTTTGATGCAGTCCTGTTTACTTATAAAATATTAGATGTATAAATGAAGTCATGTCATCTTGGATGCAGCAGGAATCAGCAAAGGACTCATCAATCTTCCCAGCCTCTCTCCAGGCATTACCTTTCCCAAGGCGATGCAAGAAATGCCACTCTTGCTGCCTTCAGCTCTGGGAAGGGCTTCAACACGGAAAGCATGACCAAAAGCATTACGAGTTTACTGCTTGGCATCTGAGCAGCAGGCGCTGGGTTGCATGATTTTAGCCTGATTTAGCTGTGAGTTACAATGTGTTGGAGGCAATGGGCTGGTATCGACCATTTCTTTCTGCGTGCGGAAGGAAAGACTAGACCAGCATGTTCTGATCTTTCTCCACAGAGGCATCATTTGCTTTAAATGAAGTGAACTTAAAAGCCAGATAATTTTCCATTACATAAATAATTAAACCATGAGATTCATTATCACGGGCCACACCCGAGGCCACGAACTCAGCAGCATTCAGAAAGGGATTCAGCATTTGTAATAGCAAAAGTATACGAAGCTATCAATAATGCATAGCCAAGAATTTGAAAGGCGTAATAAATCTTGCAATTCCAAACTTGTTCAGATCTCTTTTAAAAAATCAAAAGTTGCCAGCCACCAGGGATAAGTTCTCTCCACAAGTGTCCGTACCACATCACCCTTTTTCAAGGCTGGAGCCTGCAAACTCCGTTGAAGCAGCTGGTTTTCCTTGTTGCCGGTCATAACCAAGTAAATGTTGTCATATCCATAAAATTACAGTGAAATGAAAGAAAATTGTTGCTGCTTTATAGTCGAGATGTTTTATACCACAAATATTCAGTGTTAATTCAAGAACTGAAAAAAAAATCATGTTCAAAAGGTGTATGTTCATCACCAATGCGAGTGTTGAAAGGCAATGCATGACTTGAGCTATTATTAGTAATAATATTTGCATTTTGATAACACTTCTTTTCTTAGCTGTTTAAATGCCACACAAGCATCAGTGAATTAAGCCTCCCAGAAACCCTGTGAAGCAGGACAGTGTTTTCTTCTGCTTTACAAGCGGAGGAGGCAATGTCCAAGTCCTTGCAGCGTTGCGAGCCCTCTCGTTTCCAATGGATGCAAAGAAGGGTGTTTCCTAAATTGCTGCATCATGCATTTTACTACCCGTGTCAGCAAAGTGGCTACGAATCTGTCTCACTAATGCTGTGTGTTTGCATCCAGCTGTTGATTATTAGCAGAATTAAATCAAACAAAAGAGCCACTAGATGGAAGTCTCACATCTCTTCTTCTCAAGCCTCGAAAAGGGCTTTCACAACTCATGCAAATCAGGGAGAATTTTTCAGGAAACCTGGTTTCTACATAGAAGCTACCGTGTAATTATTTATCCTTCAGGTTCACTGTCGGATTTAAAGCTCATTTCCAGGAGGGTGAAAGGCTAATGCCTGCTGGCTCCCACTACAACACTCATCCCTGAAGCCTTCCAAACATTAGACGGGTTTTTTTATACCATTTGTACTTACACAGCACGGTTCAGGTTCGTGTGCAGTTTTGGAAAGCCCTGGACTTTCTCACCGAATATTTGGCTTTAGCTGCCGGTCTATGAAGAGGGGAGTCGGGTATTAACCAAGTCCTCAGGAGTATGGTACCAGGGCTCGGGTAGAGACATCCACTTGCGGGGCAGGTAAGAAGCCACCTCAAGTGCTTCAATAAAGCCACAAGATTACTACTGAAAAACACTTTTAAACCCCAGTTTTCCTCTGCATAGAGGCAGAAATCCAGGCAGTGGAAAATCACCAGCTACTCCCTGCTTCTACTTTCGATGCAGCCCAAAAGCCATTTTACGCAGAATTCAGCCTCTAACCTTAGCCATTAGCACACCTCTGAGTGGCACTGGGCAGCTCACAGGATTTAATGTTACTTTTCCTCGTGGGACGTTCCCAGTTCCCTCAAAGACGTTCATTTTCATCAGACTTTAGGTCAGATGTAGTAACCGCAGGGGCTCATTGCCAGAGGCAAATGGGCTTGTTTTGACAGGGCAGGGCAAATCATGGGACAGCGTTTCTGCTCCCTGATTTGAGTCAGGAAAAAAATAAAAGATTCTCTGACAATCTACACAGTTGTAAATTGGCAGGAAGACAAAGAAATTTCTGTAGGAAAAAAAGGAAAGAAAAAAAAACAAGAAGAAAAAAAACAAGAAAAAAAACCAACCAAAAATGCAGAGATTGGATCAAAGAACTGCCTCTACCTCCATGCTGCTGCCATGTAAAAACTAAAGGTCTTTTCTCCATCTTTCAGGAGAAACTCGGGTCTCTTGGTGGAAGGGAACCCCAGGACGGCAGAAAAGCACAGCCCCAAAATCCCGGCTCTGCCCAGCCACTCTGAAATGCTGCAGAAGGGGCACCCCGGGGGCTGGGGAGTTAGGCCAGTGCTGGCAAAGCAGGGTTGCAAAAAAGCAGAGAGAAGGAAAAAAGGGGTTGAACAATAAAGATGAGCCAGTTCTGTGTGCAAGAGAGCACATAAAGGTCCTCTGTACTTGTGTGCTGCACAGCCAGGGCTGGCTGATGTGCCCTCAGATACCATCTCTGCCCACACCTGTAGCTTCTGTAACACCTCTGACTCCTGCGCATTCGCTGCGCTCTCGAATTTTCTGACACCTAAACTGGGGCTTTTTTGCTCAGTGGTGGCATTCACAGGAACTCTCTCCTCTGTCTACATGCCATTCTCATGAAATGTGTTGGAACTGCGTGTCCCTGAGATGGTCTATCCCTCTGTCATATCGGTTGGACTTGGCCAAGAAATCCCAGTTATTAAAGAAAAATTGGCCGCCCATGCAATGGCACGAGCTCTGTTTCCTTTGGAAGACAAGCTGAGCAGGAGCTGGCAGGAATGGAGCTCCAGCCCCAGGCTTCCAGCCACAGCCACCTTCCTTTTTTGTTCCTAACAGTAGGTGAGAAGTAAGCAAACCAATTTTTTTTAACTCTCATGTCTCCTCAGATTAAAAAGATGTAGAGTGCTTTTAACTTCATGATCTATTACGGTCTTCTCAATGTGGGGAATAAATTATTCCTCCAGATCTCTCCTTATCAAATGCCTTCACATATTTCGTATTTGTTTGTCCAAGCATTTTTAAGACATTGGGAGCGGTAAGCCACTTTTCGTGAGAGTAAATGTTAATTGCCATGTAGAAATGCTTCAGCCTTGCATGTCCACCTCCACCCTGTCACCAAGCAGCAGGCCAAAGAGCAGGTAGGACCATACTAAGGCAACGATCCCACTTGCAGTACTTGAGACAACTTGCCTGGACGAAGCCCTGACGTCTCCACATTGCACGGCCTGTTTCACCTGAGGGGAGCAGAGTGCTTCAGGGGATTTGCAATCTCATTTAGTTGCAGACTTAATTATCTAAAGAAATATTTCTGCTTCAAGAACTCTCCTGGCCTGCTTAAAAAGCTGCTCTTATTCATGTGGTGGGTTAGTTTCAACTGCAAATCTCCACAGGTGTCTCCTGAAAAAGACCAGAGAGATGTTCAGTTTAGCTCCTCCAAAGCGACAGTGTGGACCACAGGATGGCTGGAGCCCCTAGACAGTTATTTGCAGAGATGATTGCTCTAATCCTGGTACCGAATTCAGCATGTCTTCAGTCACCTCCATAGTTTAGTGCACGTGTGATTCCAGGGCAGGCAGTGGTCTTTTTTTATCTTTTTATCATTTTATATAACCCTCTTGAACCACAAGCAGTTGCTATGTCACAAGCCTTTCAGGTTTGCTTATCCCTCAAGTGCCTCCTGGGCATTAAAGACACTCCCCCAGAGCCACAGCAATGATAACACGGTCTTATTTGCACGACCTTTCCAAAGCATTTCACGTTCCGTGTAATAATCTTTGAAGACTGCCCGCTTCTCAGGTCTCATATGTATCGCAAGAGCTTACAGGATCCCATCAGAGAAGAAAAACGATGCTCTGGGAGCTGAGGACGGCTCGTAGGCGGCATGAGCAACAAGTGTTCCTTGGCTCACTGAAGAGGACGACCCCAAAGAGGACTGCTGATATGGGAAGTAGAATAGGAACTGCATAAGTGATACTTAAACTGTATCTAGAAGACATAAGTGGGACTTAAATGATGACCATACCTTGTGCACAGTAATGAATTTTGCCCCTTGCGACCAGCTGACAATCAGAATAAATGTGTTTCCACAAGAAGATGAACGCTTAAGACCAATGAACAGTTTGATCACAAATTACAGCCTATTTGCAGAGAATTTGTGAATTTATATGTACAAAATTAATTGATTAAATTATCTGGAATGAGTCACTTGAACAGCCCTAGACTCAAGGATTATTTTCAGAATCAAAGCTATCTGCTTAAGATACATGTGCCGTGCACGTAGCTACTGTGCTGAAGCCCTTCATTGCTTGAGCTCTGTTGTCTCTCTTCTAGGTGGGCGAAGCAGTCCTTGAAAATGCTCGTCTTATGCTGCACACCGAGAACATTCAAGCTTGTGCTGAAGATTTTAAAGACCGGTAGGCTTGTGGTGGCACCCAGCTGGCCACTTTCTTTGAAACTTTACCTTGGCAAACGCTTCCCTGTAGGGAAGTAATGCTTAGTGGGTAGAATGGGCTCGTTCTTTTACGTTGACTAGTCAACCACCTGACTTGGGAGGGATTTTGTAACAGCAAAATAATTATGATGCTAATATTATTTTGGGAGATTTTGAAGATATATAGCAACAAATATGTGCACTAGCAAAATTACTTCAGCTATTCTTTGCTATACAGACATTGATCTCTTACTGAGAGGTCCGTATTCATTCAAATTTGGGTTGACATTTTATAAAGGCAAACTTCCATGTCATTTTTAGTTTTAATTTTCAGTACCACAGAAGTGGTTTTGGAAGTAAAAATCATTCTGCTGCAGCAGCTGAAAAGCAAAAACTGCACAACTAGAAACATCAGCATGGAAACATTAGATAAGAAAACAGAAATGGCCTGCAATGATTTTCCTTGTCTTTACTGAGAGAAATGAATAGTAAAAGAAGATCTTAAATACTGGCAAACTACTTTTTTTAATGTCTTTCTGTTTGCAAAGCCTACAATGCACATGAGTGCATGAAGCTGTTTAAATTTTACTCAGGAGACGTGATCCTTCTAGCTTTTACTCATAATGGACTCGTTCATTTACAAATAGCTTTTTGCAAGATCTGACACACAAACGGTATTTCAAACTAACTGATTTGTATTTCCTAGAATTTTTATCATCCCTTAAACTTCTCTCTCTCCCTGGTATTATTTTATTTAATCCTATCAAAAAGTGTGTTAATCAGGTTCTTAAGGTTGCCTTTTATTTCAGAAAGGTACAACTCTGAGATACTCATTTTATGGCTTTATGTTCAGCAAGCTACACTCATATAGTTGACAAACCAGCCATTCGAATTTCCTCTTTATTTTGATGCTATTGGAGTTTGGTCTTAAGGATGGGCTGGGACCCTGGAACATAGACCAGACTTCCATCGGCATGTCCGTTAATAAAAGTAATGCTTGATGTGCGTGTGTTTTCTTTAACCATAGCTCTGAAAAGTTTTCATGCAGAGGAATGAGCAGTTATTCTCATTTTACAGCCAAGCAAACAGAGAAAAAGCCACCCATAGTCATAATGTGTATAAATACCAGACCTAGCAAGAGACCAAGTGCCTCTCCGTGCTTATTCAGGAATCCTATCAGGCTGATATCCACTGTAGCGCAGACTGCTAACGTGGCCTGTTTTATTACACTCTGAGTTAATGACAGGGTATTCCAGGCAGTAAAATTCAAGTATAGCGAGACAAGGTGAGAGCAAAGTATTCTGTGTTTCTGTGCCTCTGTCTGGGACACACGAGCTAATTAGCACAATAGTGTCATTTTAAAAAAAATGCAGGTTTTTCTTGCTGAACTGTGCTGTATTAAGGTTTGGGGTTTTTTTTTTCTTTCTCTGCAGGTATGAAAATGAGCAGCCATTCAGAAAAGCAGTGGAAGATGAAATTAATTCCCTATATAAAGTGATTGATGATGCTAATTTAACTAAAATGGATCTAGAGAGTCAGATAGAGAGCATGAAAGAAGAACTAACTTTGCTGTCAAAGAATCACGAAGAAGTAAGTCGAGACTGGGGACACTGCAAAGCCAATGTGTGCCTGTTTCATCTGGTTGGTATCATACATCTAGTGCAAAGCAAACACTAAAAAGCTCTGCGTGCCATGTCTGGGTGGGGGGATTGTCCTGAAAACTGCTCCTGTTTCTCTCTTTGCTGTTAACTTAAAGCACTAACCTCTGAGACATGATCAAATTACTTACATTTAAGTTTTTAACTCTTTCTCATCTGATAAATATGACATGGAAGAGATGTCATCATTTCTTGCTAGACACCACACGATGGTCACAGGGCTGCACAGTCACATATGTGGACATCCCCACAGTGAGGTCTGATTCTCAGCCAGAGATGTAAAGAGAAAATGCCTGTGCAGGGAACAAGCTCTGGTCCTGCTGCACTAACACTGAGCATTAACCGGGCCCTTCGGAAAAAGTCCTGCTTGGCTTAGCAATCTGCTCGGTTCCCAAAACTGAGTCTCTCCTGAGCAACACACCCCTGAAGCAAGTCACAGGGACTGGTAGCTGGAAGGGAAGCCCATTATTACCCAATTTTGCAATACTTTCCCACTTACTGATTGCATTCAACAGCACTATCTGCATGCAGGTGGTTTATTCCCTTTGGTGGGGGTTTCAGGATCAGACCCAAATCAGCATCTTTACTGGCGGCTCAAATATGGAGCTACTACTAATCCCACATAAGGGACAGCAAGCAATTGTGCTGATGCCCCTAAAGTAAAAGAGAGCTTGAACTGAGATGTGTCATGGAAGTGAGGCACTATCCTACCTTACATTTCTTACATGTAATTTCTCCAACCACAAGATTTCAGCAACATTGGCAGGCACATGGAGACTTGGGTTACCAAGATGAAGTTGCTTCATCCCCTCCCTACTTTCATGAGTCTAATGCCAAGGCTGGCATCTTGCAGAAATTAATCAGTGGCTTCAACACCGCTGCACGGCATGAGGAAGACAGTTGTTTTAGATAAGAGGGACAATGGAAAATTGATAGAAATACATAAGGTCCCCTTTCAACTTCTGTGTATTGCAATGATTGCTGTGAAATGAGAAAAGTTGGCACCGATGCTGTTCTCTGCCCATATATATGGCATAACAAGAATAACAGCTTTCCAACAGCTCCTCTCGCTCTGCACTTAGCCAGCGAGGAGCCCTTGCAGGGTGGAAGGATGCTCCTTTCTTTACCCATTGGGAGTATCTGAGCATTCGCAGAACCACCCCAGCACAGACCTGGTTTTCCCATGGCAGCGGCACCAGGGGAAGCTGCTCAAGAGAAGTCACAGAATAAAGGCTGGAAGCAACTATTGCAATTACTCCAGTTGAGCTCTGGCACAATAAAATCCCAAGGACCTTCCTGAACTAATTAAAACCTTTCTTTCCTCCAGTACCCACACTAGGAAAGCCACATCAAGTCCTTTCGAAGCTTTTGTGCACTTGGAGTGGGCACATTTTGAGGCTTTCATTCTTACAGGTTCATAATTCACATATACTTGCCCATCCTTTTTTCCCAGTACTGTCACTGTCAGGGGCCATTGCCTACAAATGCAATTTCCAGGTGCTTTTACATGAACTTTTTTTTTTTTTTTTTTGCTTATGTCAATAGCACATATAAACAGATTGATGTAAAAGGATTGTGGTGCCAATCACAGTGCAAATGTGCAAATCTCATTTATTCTTGTGTTCCTGAACGCAGTGCACAATTGATGTACATGCAATTACATATTTTTTACATATTACATCTCCTGCTTACATACTTTTGGAGCGCTTATATGTAAAGAAAGAACAGAATGCTGTTACAGAGAAGGAGAGTGCTCTTCACCTAACGTGCACATGTGTAAAAGCACACACGTGGCTCACACAAGCTGCAAGGCTGTAGAGCTCTTGCTGCTTTGCACAACCTGTATCTCCCGGTAGATGCACGTCTGTGTTATCGCATAGTGCGATATAGTTGTGGTCCTGGGTGTGCAGCGTGTGTGTATGTCAAGCTCTGACTGCTGGAGAAACTTGCCACTGCGAAGGGCTGCTCCAGGCAGTGCCTTGGTGCAGGACTTCAGTCTCCTTCCACCACGGGGAACTCCAGCAAGTCTCCCCATGCAGAAGCAAGGCAAATCCACATCTGAAAAAGAAACCCTCCAGTGCACTAAATCATTCATGTAGAGACACCTTTCGGGACCAAATTTAATTACTCTATCTGCTTGTGGAACCGAAAGACTTCTTTCTTGAGCCCCTCCAAAGCTACCATTCAATTGTGCAGTTCACCTTTTATCTCTGTTATTTTTGTTCAAGGATGTGAAGGTGTTATACAAGCAGCTTGCTGGATCTCAGCTGGAAGAACTTGATGTTCCCCCGGGAAGTGGCCTGGACAACATACTGGAAAAAATCAGAATCCACTGGGAGAGAGACATTGAAAAGAATCGTGCTGAGACAGGTGCCCTGCTCCGTACCAAGGTAAGCACTCTGTAACCCACTCCAACATTAAGGGATTTGAAGCAAACACAACATCTGTCTAATACTCTGCAGTAACTTTGAGGGCTGAGTGTTTGTTTTTTTCCTGAAACAACAAAGGTGGCAAAAATCTAAAGGATTTCGGCCCAAGTCCATTGGAAAATACACTCATAAGTATCAGTGACTTTCCTGGGATGCCCAGAGTTAAGCAGCAGTGGAAGTGACCCTGCTGATATCACAGGTATCTACGGAAGACTTCTAAGGGCTCTGAAACATTGTCTGAGAGAAACAAGCTTAATCAGTTGATACCTTCTGTGTCAGATAAGCCACAGTCGTTACCCTTCTTACTAGGGCCACTCCTCCACTGAACAGGGGTCTGTAAATCAAAAGGGCAAAATACATTGCTCTGCACTAATTATACAGTGATAGACTCCTTGTGGGTTTCTCCTTGAAATTGTTTCCTCTGGCAGTGGTGGGAAAAATGGATATTAACTTAGAAATGAAAAGTGATGATAACAACCATTCCCTTTAAAAGTTCTCTGCCTTCCTGTTGCTGAGTCTGAAACAGCCTTTTAATGCACCAAACTGCAAGGAGAAAAGCAAGAAATACGTTTGCAAAGATATATACAAGCTCTGAGTAGGTGATTATTTTCAAAATAAAGAAGAAAAATCCTGTGACAACATGGATACTAAAGGTTCTAGGGAATGTACAAGAAGCCAACCAGAGGAGTTTATCCCAGAGATCCCATCAAGTTTGTGAGCAGGCCAAACTGTTACTAAGCAAAGTTTTCATAAGGTTAGTCTGCGGGGGCTTGATTTTCAGCTTGTACAGCCCAAAGGAAGCCAGTGACACAGTGAAAAACTACACAAGCCCAGAGAGTGCCTCCATACAAAGCATATGCAGCCCTGAAAAGCCAGAGCATCCTCAGTAGCCTCCTAAACTTTTCCCAGAAAATCTGTTCCTGGCCCACTGCTGGATTTCAGCAAAATAAGCATTACTCTGATGGCACCAAATTCTTCAGTGTCCCTTTCCTGTCCTGCTTGTTCCTGTTCCTCCTCCTCCTGTGTAAACACATGCTCACAATGTCTTTCTTCCTGTTTCTTTCATACCTTCAATATCTGGTGTTTCAACTGCAGAGAGATATCATTTGGGGAGAAAACTGCCGGCTCATACTAGACTGATCATTGGATCCCACTATCGTGTCTTCGATTGCGGCCAACACCAGATGCTGCAGAGAAATGCCAATAAACAGATGCTACCTAACCCATCCCTATTTAGCCATCATAGTCTAAGCTGTTACTGGTTTCAGTTCTTCCTGTTTTGGTTTGCTTTTTTTAATGGGAGGAAGAATCAGAATATCACAGATTTCTGGAAAGGTCAGTTTCAGTTCAGAGCAGGTTCTGGTATGACATTGTAGGGTTTTTTGTCCCCAAATATACCTCTCATTAAACCCAGATGATGCAGGTTTTTATCTTATATGGTTTTGTTTCTCAAATAGATCTATTCAGATTATTACTATTTATACAGATAACAAGAGTTCTGCTAGTTATGTCCAACCCTTTTTTCAACTAAGCTTGTGGACAAGTGGCACCATTTGGTTATCCACACTGAAAAATTTGTTGTTGCTCTTTTGCGACATCAGAGAAGAGAGAGCAGTTCCCTCCTCTCCTTTGCTCTTCATTACTGTTTTCTTCACTCTCTCTTTGTGAGTTTTCCTTGGCCCCTGATGCTTTATTTTCCTTTCTCTGCACTCGCTCTTTGGTGTAGCTGTGACCAGTTGAGACCGAGGTATTTCAAATGGTGTCCTAGTGGTGACTTAGATGTGAAAGACGTACTTTTGTTACCTTCTGACCAATTCCCTTGCCTCACTTGCTTTGTTTTCTGACTAGACTTGTAATCTTGGCTAGATTTTTCATGGGTATTCAGGCACCAAAACATACCAATTTATATTTTCATACCTAGCAGGGTTTCACATGGGATTTTTTTAGATGAGTAAGTAACCTCAAATCTTCAGTCCATTGGTTTGAGCTCTGCACGTTTTTGTCCATAATGCCCAAAACCTTTCCCTGAATTGACACAAGTGATTTAAACCCTTGTAAGGCATGCAAGCTGCTTAATATTTTCCCCAAAAACATGCTTTACTTAATGATGTGGCGCTGTTCATTCATGTAGTTTGATTCCATACATCCACCCCTGCTCATTGCTAATCTTTATTGTTTTCTGCCATCCATAAATCCTTCTAGTTCACGATTCATCCCCAAGGCAGTAAACCTTGAGGCATCAAGCTGTTAGACCGTAATCCTACTCTTCATGTCCTGTCTCTTGACCAGCTGTTGACCCATGGCAACGGATATGAAGGGTAAATCAATCCCTGAGCACAAGATTACACAGCTTCCTCTGTCATCCCCTACACTAGATCTCGTAAAAGGTTTTGAAAAATCTTGTGAATTATGTCAATTGCTTCTCCCTTCTTTGCTACTTTGCTAATATGTTCCCAGAATTCATAAGAGCTTATCAAAGTCACTTGCCTTCTGCAGATATCATGCTGATCAGACCCGGGATGTTGGTGTTCTATCCCTAATCATCCTTAATTATCTTGATTCCATGAAAAATAGACTAATGAGAGATTCTGCACCAATGTCTGGCTCAGAACTGTACAGACAGTGCTTGAAATTCACACATTCCTAGGAAACTCAAGCACATAAATGATAAAGATTTAGGAAGATGATTTCATCCTCTCCCTCTGTTAATCCAGTTGATTGTGGGCCCCACAATTCGGTATAGCCTTTCCCTTGTGGAGCATCTCAGGAACAGGAAGAGCAGAGCCCCCAGAAAACATGAATTGCTTAGTGAAGAGGGAACAAAGACTACATCTGCACTTCTCTACAGAAGGGACCCCAAAGCTGAGCCCAAGTGTCATGCCCAGCAGCACCCTCCACATGGACTCTTGGGGTGACTCAACTGGTAATCCTGTAAAGTGGATGGGGAAACCTTGTATGTACCAGAAGCTTTAGAGCTCATTCAGTGTGTGCTTACTTGCTGTGTCATGTTCAGGGCCTGATGCAGCCACCTCCATCTACTCCATCCGTCTCTTCTGTCATTCACATCACTAACGTCAGGTAGCTGTCACAGATTAGGGTAACTCCTGGAGGCGTTTCAGCATCACCTCTTGTGAGGGCAAGTTGGATTTATAGGTAGGATTTGGGCCACCAGCAGGGTAAATGTGAATGAGAGATGCCAGGCTTCAGGTAATGGGTGTAGGCTATAAATATAGATGCAAAGGCACTCTCCCTGCCCTATGTATCTCTTTAAAAAGAGGCATTTATAGTCCTCGTACCATAATAATGTGCAGACTACACTCTCAACATAACTTAGGAAACACAAATTGCTCCAAAGTGGCAGGTCCATGATCACTAGGCTGGGTTCACGAGGACTAGTGAGGTGGAATTATGTCTCTCTGAAGCACAAGCCCCTGTAAAGTATTTCTGGAAAATATAGACTCTGTGCAATTTGCTGGAAAGGACAGTTTTGGAGTTTGGATTGAAATTCAGCCCTCTGCAACACAGGTTCATAAATCCTAAATTCTGTTTGAGACTTAACTGGTACTTAAATGACCTGAGATTATTTCATTCACAGTGACCAAGGTGTGGGGTTCATATGATGGTACAAAAAAACCCCAAAAAAGCCCCAAAAAATTATTTCTGGTGCATGGTCCCAGTTGTTTTGGGGTTTTGTTTTGTTGTTTTTTGTTTTTTTTTTTTAAATTTGATCTTACTTTTAAAATACAAGAATGCATAATCAGAAAAGCAGGACAGGGTCAAGCTGAATTTTCAGAGTGGAATGGAAGTATTTTGCATAGTTTAACTTTAGCATTAACCAGAAGAAATGAAGGTTTTGACCGAAGAATTGTCTTTGCTAGAGAGCCCAGAGCTCTGGATTGAAAACCTTGATCTCAGGCCTCATTAAAAAGTACAGAAATTTTATTTTTACTAAGGTACCTTTTCCTTCACCTATTTTCAAGGAGCCTAAACTAAACACTTAAAAACCCACAAGCAACAAGAGCATGAAATTGCACAAGAATATCTTAATTCAGTTAAGAGAAATTATTTTTCTGGCCTCTGTGATATGCCTTGCTCTCTGACTCATAGAATTGTATGTGAAAAATCAAGGTGTGAACGCTTCTGAAATCCAATAGGCTAAGTGAAAACACTTAACTTTAAAAAAAATTATAGTATAGCTACAAAATGAAGAACTATAGCAATGTTTTCTTTTTATAGGTCATTTTAAATGTACTAGTATGAATGCTGAACAGCTTTTGTTGGCATAGATAAAATATATACACTTATATGTACAGGCCATTTTACAGTAAATGCATAGAAAACATTATAATTTTGACACTAAGAAGTATCCAGAATTGTTCAACCAAGGGATTTAATATACAAGAATCAAACTTAAAGTCAGAATTGCCATAAACTGTGAAAATATTAGCTGTCAGTTTGGTATATAAGGAAACTAAAACATAATTTGAGTAGGCTGTGACAACAGTCGCCATCTTTTACTAGCAACAGGTTGAAACGACGGCTGCCGTGCGAACCCAGGAGGAAGAGCTGGTGGAGGGCCTCAGAACCGAGTTCCATGAAACAGCCTGCAAAATACAGAGCTTGCAAGCAGAAACTGAATCTCTGAGAACCTTGGTAAGTAATGTTGGTTTTTCAATGGGCATATCCTGTGCAAATTCAACATGCCTCCTGAGGAAAACATTCCTGTCTTGGGAATGCAGACTTATGAATAAATCCCGTTTTCCAGCGGATACTGTTTCCAGAGATGCCAGACGTTTCTGGGCTCTTACTGATTGATGTGATGCACTAAGTGTACCACATTTGACAACCAGATCCAAATTTCAATCTTCAGTGTCTTCATATCAATAACAATCTCTCTGAGATTGCTGGGTGGGCAGTACTTGACAATGTGAAGAATATCTGTGCCTTATAACCAAAGTAGTTCCACCTTTGTAATGATAATACACATTTTTCAAAGTGTCTAAAGAAAGGAATTCTCAAAATATTACATCTCCATTGAAGCATATTCAGTAGAGATATTGGCCAAACCTGAATAAAAATCACTATGAAGCATATGAAAACTGACTGTTTCAATGTCTGCTCTCCTGCCCTTACAGAAGAGGGGTCTGGAGAACTCTTTATACGATGCCAAGCACTGGCACGACATCGAATTGCAGAACCTAGGCTCTGTCATTTCCAAGCTGGAGGCGGAGATGGGAGAAATCAAAGTAGAAACCGAGCAGCAGCAGCGGGATCGTGAAAATCTGCTCACCAGCAAACAACAGCTGGAGAAAGACATTGCTGCGTATCACTGCCTTCTGGATGGAGAACAAAGCAGGTACTTGTCCTTAAAAGCGAGTGTGTCATGAGTGCTCCCTGGGAAGGGGTTGTGAGGTTGCTGGAAGCGGGAGGACTGAGGTGGTTCTCATGTTTCATAAGGCTGGGTGGTAGATGGTGAGGTTTGGAGAAGCAGCCAAAGAGGAACAACACCCCAAATCCAGTCGTGCAAAGATTCTTGATGTATTGGAGGTGGGTGGTTTCCAGCATTGCCACAGAAGGACAAGGTTTAGGAATATGCCGGTAGGTCTATGAGTTTCACTTCCCTGAAGACTGAGATGCAAGATTAAAAAGTTACTGCAGCATCTGAGGGCTACATTAGTGGCTGCAGAGCAGCTGCGTTGCTGTTTCTTGCCTTGGGTACGTTATGCCTTCCCTCCTGCTCCCACTGCACAGGCCAAATATTAAAGCTGTGATCTTGGGGAAGCTCCCTTCCTAACCACACAAGTTCCCCTGAAGTCTGAGGACAGAAGCTGGCCCACTGACCATACCTTTTGTGAAGAAACATAGTTCAAACTCTTAACATTTGCCCTCTGGGAATAACCTGTAAACACCTTTACAGTGGTTGGGTTGCTTGGCTGGGCTTTTTTAAGATCCTTGATCAGCAGCGTTAGTCATGGAATCTCTGAGAATCTGATCCACAGATTGTGACTTGCTCTTCTGCTCAGGTCAGGGAGAAATTTTTTTGTAATCAGATCCTGCTGAAGTTGATGAGTTTTCACCAGCTGAACTGAAGATAGTACTTGATTCAGCAATTTTCCTATTTGTAGTGGTGACCAATTTAATTTTATTTTTTTGTTTTTACTTTCAGCTAATTAGGAAACTCCCAGCCCACAGAAGACCGTTGCAAAAGAAGATGTCACTGCCAATTATGTTCGTGGAAGCTAAAAGCCCATCAAAGCAGCCTGCTTTATTCAGTTTGATTCAACAATCGAAGTAGGTTGTAGCTTGAACAACTTTATTAGACCCTCCTCATGTAATTGCTTTGCTTACAGATTTCAATTTACTCATATTGTTAAAATTATAATAAAAATAAAGAATATCAGGTTTTTTGTTTGACTTCTTTTTCTTTCCAGTATTTTTCATGATAGCTGAACGGGGTTGGATTAAGAACACAGGTCCTCCACTTTCCAGCAAGCAAACTTTCTTTTTATAGTACAAATATATCCAGACTGAACTACCCCTCCACTGTGCACACAGCATCCAGGTGGAAATGGCGATCGCTCTGTTGTGTCACAAGACCATCAGTTCACTAGTGTGAAATATAATTCAAATAATGCCGAAGCAGTTAAAGTGTGCTATTAACTCAATGCAATTAATTTTGCAATACGTAAGCCAGCATAAGCACTAACACGAGCATCCCAGCAGTACTTAATAAACGCGTTTTAACTCTAGACTAAATAAACTTCTGGGAAAGTTGAAGGTGCAGGAGAACAACAGCAGTTCTGTCTGCAGTCCAGGTCCCATCCTTTTACTGTACACTGAAAGTCCTAGCCAGGGTGTCGGTTTGTGCAAATGTGACACTTTTTGATCGATTGATACTTCTTGATATTTGTTTTTTATATGCTTGGCTCTTTCTTGATATCAACATCCCTTAAGGTAGGTTGGCCAAACTTCTTTTGAGCAGGCACCCACATAGCATCAACAGGTGGGTGACCTTAGTTTCTCGTATTTTGATGGTATCATGATGAAAAAGATCTGCCGTATTTCACTTCTGACTTTCTTTTATATTTTAAATATAGATATCCTCATTGTATCGCATTTGTATTGGTCAGATGACGTGCCAAGATGGATCCTGTGTTGTCAGAGAAACATAATGAACCTTGGCCCCTATCATACAAAATCTTAGGTAGATGGCTGGCTTTCCTTCACAAGTCCCTGCACAGGAATGAAGCCAACTGTTCACACGCTGGTTGGATTAAGACTTTACAATATAGACAGTTACACAGGGTGACAGCATAGTTTATTAAATGGACTCAAAGACTACTGAGAAATGGCATATACTGGAGAACACAATGGCATATAGCATATATGATACACAGTCTGAAGATATTTTGATCTTTAATTGAAATGTTAGCTAACAAAGACACTTAGTTTTTAATGACTGATAAAATCAAATACACTCCAAATCCACTATACTTGATCCACCAGTGAATAACAGGAATCAGCACACAAGTGTTGTCATGCCTTTCCTTGCATGTTCCCTCACACATGGAAAATCCTTTCCAATACAGTTACTTGACAAACAATTCCTCATTTATTCTCTGGGAAAAGGTCATTTGGCATGTACCACCTGGAGGACTTTGATAAAAAAATCTGCATTAAGAGATTACCCAACAACTACCAAAAAAGAAAGGCAGATGATGCCATCCTCCCTTTTTTCTTACAGAATGTAGGCTCCTTAGCAGCAGTAATATCTTCTTATGTTTCAGTGCAGAATTTAACAAGCTGAGACTTCATCAAGAATAATGATGATGAGAGAAAACACACAAATGGTGGTACAAGAGATGCGATGGCACAGACCCTTGGCTTCTTGTTAACTGAATGTTGTCTAGGAATGGTCCCTTTTTGATATTAGTGAAACACAACCTCCCCCTCATTTCTGACACATAAGAGACACCAGTTTCTCTATGACTGGAGAAAGAAGAGGGAATTTACACATTATTCCTGTATTTCTTCATAGCAGCCACCTGATAAGACAAAAAGAAAACCTGAAGATGACCTATATGGGCTGTAATTACAGACAGCAGCTTCTATAAATCATCAAATTAATTCTATAGCATAAAACATACACAATCTGGCAGCATCAGTTCTCTTTGCTATTTTCTAGTGGTGCTACAGGTAAGAAAAGACACTGCCGGCTATCCTGCTGTGAAACTGTTCTTTATAGATGTCACTGACAGACATAACCCTAGCGAAATTATGAGTCTACAATCATATTGTGATGTGAAAGGAAGGATTTTTTCAAGTTTCTTTTATGTCACTCCAAGTTCTTGTTCCAACAAAACTTAGATCATAGTTTCAAATGATACAGCATATTGCATAAAAATTAAATTAGATTCCTACTGAGATGTTTATTCATTGGAATGGAAATAGTTTCTTGCAATATCATCAAGGTATTCCAGTATGGGGAAGTAGGTGGAAAAGGAGGAAGCACCTAAGCATAAATAATGAATTTCCAGCAGCTTTTTTCTCTATATTCCTAGAACAGACCAAAAGCCACTGAAAAGATTGTTTTTGTGAATAGTTCATCAGAAGTCAAATGCAGCCCATCTGGCCCTTCTAAACCAAAGTATTTTCATATTAAGTGCTAACACTCTTTCGAGGAAAACTATCTCTACTGTTACACAGACTGCTGCTAGCTACCTAGCTAGCCGCACGGTGCTCCAGTGTGCCTGGCCAGCCTGAATGCTCTCTAAGCATTAACAGTCTTTACCATCCCAGGAAGATGGGAAATTGAGAACAGGAAAGGCTAAAGGCTTTCACAACTATTTGTCAGCACTATGGTACATAAACTGATTTATGTTTGTATTTATCCTCTAGTCTAGCAGTTGCTATATTAAATACACATGAACATGTTTCCAACTGGTTTTCCTAAGAAAATGAAAACCAGAGCACAGATTTTATTATCTCCTCCTGCAGTATCTATCACACCTATATTTCCATGTAGGGATTTGTGGCATTTCCTGTCACGAAGACTCAGGATGCAGTCAGAGGGTACAGATAATACAATCTAACAGCCAGCTGCTGCATAAAAGGACATTCCTACTCCCCCTCACTTGCTATGCCTTCCCATCACACTGTCTTGTGTTAGCACCAACACCTGCCTGACATCTCAGGAGACAGTTCAGGAAGCAAAATCAGCAGAAAATTAGCCCTGCAAAATGCAGGGAATCTTTCCCACCACTCAGCTCCCGGAATCAGGCCACTGCAGGGTCAGACACGTACCAGTAGCAGCACAGGGATGGGAGGGGGAGAGAGACCAGTCAGGGCTGTAAATCACGGCCGCCCCCCTGGTGATAGCTAGTCACCAGGTCAGATTAGCTGTACCATCAATCCATACGCATACTTTATCCTCCTCCTCAGCCAGGCACAGCTTCTGTGCCACAGCTTGAACACATGCTGCTGCATCCTTGGGGGAAGCAGAGGGCACCAGACCTACGCTAGCCCATGCTTCATTTCAGATGTCACGCTGAGTAGCGGCATACTGCACCAGCTAGGAACTGGTACTCTAGCCTACCATCCTACTGTTTACATTTTAGCATAGGCTTTATTATACTGATCCTATGGTTAAAAGATTATTTTTAAGGTGACTTCAAGCTGGCATTCCATAACATTTAATACTTCAACACAACTGCTGCCACCACTGCCTGCTTTCAGACAGCAATTACTGGTGGAGAAATGGGCATGATAATGCTTCTCCCTTATGGTTGTAGAGGTCTGAAATTATGGCAAACTCTTAGCGCCCCAAAGCTGATATGAAGGTTAAACTCCTACAGAGAACCAGGACCCATGCTGTGGCAAGGACTCCAGCAGATCCCTTCTGCAAGCTGCTCTGCACATAAGGGCACCTTCTCCAATTTCCTTAAGCAGGTGTCTGCCTAAGAGTTATCGAATTAAGCTTTCTGCTTGTGCTCTGCAAATGTCAAAGCAGTTTGCAGTGCTATCAACTTCATGTCACAGAATGGAGATAATTAGGTAGGAAGAAGCAAGGGTAAGACAAAACACTGGGTGACTGGAAATGGAAGTCTACTCCTAACTCTTGCATCGCCCACAACTCTCTTTGGCTTTTCTTTCTTCAGTTTCCCCACAGGAACAGCGGCTGCTTCATCACTTCCTCTCCACGCAGTAGTGCTTCATTCCTCAATCTTTATAAAATGCACCAAGATGCACAAGGAGCAGCATCACAACAAGACCCATCATAGCTACAGGACAGAGACAAGGCAGGACAGGCACTGCTAACATGGGGGAGGAAAGAGACAAAGTCCTCAGAGTCCTTCAGGTAAATCTGTACCTGAGCAGCGGCATTCAGAGCACGGCGTCTCACCAAAGGTTGGTCACACAGGTCAGTGATATACAGTGCAGGAGAAAGCTGCCTACTGAACTCATGCTCCTGTCATGGCAACGTGGCATTCTGGATATATTCCTTGCATTACAAACATTACTTCTGCCAGTCTGTGCCTGCAAGCCATTCCTCAGCCAAATGTCCTCTGTGTAAGTATTTAGGATCATTGAATTTGAGAGAGGAAAAGAAAAAAACAGAAATACTGACCTTTTTTTCCTGCATCTAACATTTTACACAGCAACAATCTTAACCATAAAAGCTAACGCAATGCATTTGCAGAGAACTACAAAAGCTGTGCATCAGCATGTTTTCACAATTTTACATAAAAATAAAGCTAGAAGTGGGAGGCAAATCCAAGCATAACTGCATAACTAATGCTTCCTTTACAGCGCCAGCTGAGACACACGTCTTTAAATCAGGATCTGAGCCCTCTGAGGCCTAAAACATTGCTGCTGTTTTCCATGGTTTCCACTGAGTGTGTTCCAGATTTAACAGCTGAAATGTTTCTTGGTACTCTGCTCCTGACAGGTATTGAGTTTCTAATCCAGAGTTGCTCATTCCAGCCTTACAGCACCGTGTTTGCAAGGGACAAGTGACGCAGACGCTAAAAGCAGCAAAAAGGCATCAGGTTCACATTCTTCAGCCGGATACTAGGGGTTATCCATAATAACGCAACGAAAATATTTTACCAGCTGCTGAAATTCAAAAAAAGTGTAGCTTAGAATCAGACACAGCACTGTATTTAGTGGCCATTATTAGCTTATCTACCACAAAAGCTGAGGGATACAAATTGTCTGCTTAGTTGCACATTATTATCAGTGCTGAGTCTGCGGGCCACGGCATGGTGCAGTGAGGAGGTACATCAGCTTCCTGGGCAGTAGCGGAGTACAAATGCAAGGGAAGGCAGCTTTGACAAAAGGAATGTCACTCTTCCACACTGAGCTGTCCTGTGTCACATCTTCTACACGACCTTCTATCAACCGAAGGGGACAGCAGGAGTAGGAGGGGAGCTTGGGTGCACGAAGGAGGCACAGAAAATGAGACTTAGTTACCAAATTTTCTTTCTCCTTCAGTAATTATTCCTATCAGGAAATAGAAAGTGTTGCTGATGACGTAGCATTCTTGGTGTTACCAGATGAACTGTTACACTTGCAATTTTTAGTTCTCAGGACCTGCTCTGTGCGGGATCAAATCCTATAAGTGCACAGAATGTCAATGGTAGTAGAGAAATATAAGGAGAATGCATCAGGAGAGACATAAAAAGAGGATTGTAACAAATGTCCCAAACACAGAGCACTCAACTACAGTGATTCAGTTACAGCTACAAAATGCTTCACAAAGACACAGAGTATTTAACCTCTTTCTGCAATATGACAATGGCACCTCCCCTGTTTTTTCAAACAGGTCAAGAATTATGGATGGATACAATAACAGTATGTTTATGGACACAAATTAAAGAGACTGTGAAACACTCTCCAAAGTTCAGAAAAACTTTTCATTTATATGTTAATATAGACACACACGTATGTAATGATTTCAAGAGAAAATATCACAAAGCATAAAATGATACTAAATAAATCAAGAATACAAACATGCTGACTTTTATATTATTATAATACAAGCCAATGCTTAATTTGATGGGTAATTCTCATTTGGGCTCACGCTTTAGCAGTAGGAACATCTATCTCCTTTTGATGGATGTCCAACAAAGTAAGTCATGAGAAGCAATGTTTCATGTAATTATTTATGATTCATGAGACAGTCTGAGGCTGTTTTTCAAAGTATCCTGCCTCAAAACTTTTGATAATGCATTCTGAAGCAATGGTGAACTTTTTAAACACCCATGTTTTTTCCCAGAGCTAAAGGTCGCTACAGTACCCAAAGCTAGTGGGGACAACCTGCAGACACCCACTGTGAAGTTTGTTTTCCAGCAGATACTCCCTAGGCTTCACTACAAGTCAGGAAAGCAGCTAGGGAGTTCACGCGAATGCAACCCGACATCCTAGACAGGGCGGTGTTTCATGTCTTACTCACTTAACCACACCGTTTCCAAGATGAAAGCTAAATTACTTCCTTTGCATCCTTTATGATGACAGTGTAAGTGCATGGCCCCTTCTGGGGTGCGGGGAGGCCGAGCCTTAGTCACCTCTGCCCACGCTAAGAGTGAACCCCACTTCACCTCACGGGTGGGGAAGCAGGGCGCAAAGCGAGCCGCCGCTTGGCAGGCTGAGAGGCCCCCTGAGCCGGTAGGACGGGCTGAGAGCAGGGACCGCTGCCCTCTCAGCCTCCTCGGAAGCAGCTCTCGCAGCGCTCGGTGGGGACAGCCCCCCTGGGCGTCCGTTCCCGTCCCTCTTTCGCTCCGCGGCGGGCCCCCACAGGAAAGCCCTGCCCCCAACGCGGAAAGCAGCCAACGGTCTCCCGAGGAGCCCCAGCCGGCCACAGTCCACCCGCCAGCCCTGCCCGGCCGGCCCCACGCACAGGTCCCCTCAGGGGAGCCGGCTCTCCTCAGGGGAAGACGGAAGGGGGGGAGACCGACACGCGCAAGGCATTCCCCACGGCGCCCAGCTGCCCCATGCGCCGCGCCGCGCCCCGCCCCACGAGCCCAGCCCCAGCGCGCACGCGCTGCCCGGCTCAACGGAACCCCCGAGCACCTTTCTCCCCGTCCGCCTCGGCCAATCCCCAGCCGCGTCACCGCCTCCCCGCCCATCACGCATTCTTACGTCGTGACGTCAGCAGCATGCCCCTGGAGACTTCTGACTGGCCGGCATACACTTCCTTCCCGGCCGCTCATTGGTCGAGGTGCTGCGGCGCATGAGCGGGAGCGGGCATAGCCGGAAGGCTCCGCCCCCTTTCTCCTCAGCCCAGCCCCGCGGCAGACCGCCTTCCTCCTCCCCCTCCTCTTTCGGGCCGTGTCAAGCGGCGGCCACCAACGTGGAGCGCGGAAGCCTCCTCCCGCCGGGCGTCGGGCGCACTCGTGCGGGCCCGGCCAGCCGCAGCCGTTAGGCGGCCGCGCTCGCTCCCCTCAGCGAAGGGCGGCAGGTAGCGGGAGGCTGCCGCCGCTGCTGCGCGGAGCTCACCTGTTGGCCCGGGCCGCCGCTGCCCTCTCCTTTCCCCCCCCTCCCCTCCCGCCGCTCCGCCGTTGGGAGCGGCCGCCGAGCGCAGGGTCCGGCAGCCGGAGCCGCCGCCATGGCGGAGACCGAGGAGAGGAGCCTCGACGACTTCTTCGCCAAGCGGGACAAGAAGAAGCGGAAGGAGAAGAGCAGCCGAGGGGCCGCCGCCGCCTCCAGCGCTTCCAACGCCGCCTCTAACGCCGCGGGGGCGGCCGCGGGAACCCGCCCGGCTGAGGGTAGCGGCTCCGGGGCCGCCGCCTCCAACGCCGGCTCCGCCAAGACGACGACCAAGGTGCGGCCGGGAGGACGGGAGGAAGGGGGGGAGCGGGTCCGCTCCGTTGGGGCGGCGGTGGGGGAAGGGTCACGGCTTCCTCCGCCGGCCCGGGCGGTGCCTTCCTGCCGGCAGGGGGCGCCGCCACGGCCGGCCCGGGGGAGCGGCGCCGCCCGGCCATGCGGGCGCCCTTGGCGGCACGGGGCCTGGCGGGGCTCCCTGGCCGGCCCTGCCCCGGAGCGGGGCGGCAGCGGGCTGGAGCCGTCGGGCAGGCGTGGCAGCTGGGAGGGAAGCCCGGCGGGCTCCGGCCAGGGCGGACTCCCGGCCTTGAAACGCGCCTTGTATCCGCATGTGTGTGCGGGATAAGCGGGGCCGGTTCCCAGTCTGTGGCTTCAGTTCTTCCTAGCCCGCCCAGGTTTCTGGGTCTTGGCGCAAGGTAGCGGCCAGAACTGGGGATTTGCATCAGGTGCCAGCCGTAAGCCACCTGGGTTTGTGGCGTGTTGCCTGTGGGCCTTGGCGATAAGATCCCCCTGGCTCTGCAAAGTACGCAGAGCTCTTTGCCTTTCTACCAAGGAAGGGTTTTACTGTCAGTAACTTTTTTGTACCGTATTGTAATGAAACGATGAGAATGCAAGAGAAGCTTGAGTGATAGTAGTTGAGTTAGGTGGTGCCTTACAACTGGCTATGCTGTATATTTAAAATTAATTTTAAGAAATACTTCTATTTGCTAATGTTGCTTAACTTGGGGAGCTTGTAGCTTTCTAAGTAGACCAAGGTCAGTGGTAATCTTT
Organism: Grus americana; assembly: GCF_028858705.1. NCBI lineage: Eukaryota > Metazoa > Chordata > Aves > Gruiformes > Gruidae > Grus > Grus americana. The sequence goes on along the minus strand of NC_072853.1, from coordinate 121,370,262 downwards.
CAGCTGCTCTTCTGCTTATTTGCTTGTAAAATAATACCTGGTTTTGACTGAAGCTTGTAGTTGGATTAGAAATAAAGATCATTAAACGTGAAGGATATGTTAATTTGGAAACTGTGATGTTTCCATGGAGATGAGGATATAAGAAATCTAAAAGATTTTAGAGCCGTACATGGACACTCTTCCAAAAGACTGAATCTTCAGCAGACGGTGCAATAACATGAGGTCACTTTCTACTTCTGCTGTTACTTTAAAGCAGGTCAAAGTTTTCCTGCTAGAGGTTGATAATGTAAAAGATCCTAGGACAGGGCTCTTAAAAGAAGCTGTATTTCCAGCTGTTCAGCAGGAAGGGAGCCTTGCTTGCAAGGTCTTCATAGTTAAAGTAATGTAACTGCATTTCATGTAGAGTGTAGGAATTACGTAAACTACTAATTAGGCAGTGCGTGTCTTAAAGCTGTGACTAGGAACATGGGAGGACTGCTTATCTGTTCTGGTCCGTTTCTGGCCTACCTTAATAACCCCAGAATCTGCTGATTACACAGTAGGACAAAATTGGCTCCACTTAAGCGAGTCCCTCTTTCCCCAAACACGTAATCAAACTCCCATTTTAAAACCTTAAAGTGGTGCTCCCCAAAGACTAGTATTCTACTGTTTTTGTATACTAAGATTGCTGTGGTTGACCTTTTTACTGTTGTAAAAACATTATTAAGAATAAGGCTGTAAAAGTGGTTGTGAATGTGAAAAAGTCAAATGTACCAATATTAATTTCTGTCATAAATCCACTGTAGTTCTTTGCTGTTTGGCTTGTGAAATAGGTGATGGACAAGTAAAGTAAATCTAAAGCTTCATGTGCATTCAAGCTGTCATAAAAACTTACTGTTAGTAAAAGGGAGAGTTCTTGCCCTTGTATTTCCTTGGTCTTGACTTGCATGGTCCTGTTCCCCACTTCGTGTTGTCCCTTGACTTCCCACTGGATTTTTACTGAGATTTTCTTTCACTTGAATGACTTTTTTGTTGGGGTGTTTTTTAGCTGTTCTAGTGAGTTAAAGTCAGCTCACAGGTGCATCCTAGATGACATATAGTAAGTTAGGGGAGGAGGGAGTGGAATCATTTCCCCTGTTGGCTGTGGTGCACACAGATCAGTTTCCTATGGAACTGCACCTTCACCCTTAGTATTCTTTGTATTATCTTAGTTACATTCTTCTTTCTACTTTCAGTGTAAAGAAGGTAACAACTTATATTTTTCTCTTCTTACAGGAAGAGGATGATTGGAAGGAGTTTGAGCAAAAGGAAGAAATTGATTATAGTGGTCTTAGAGTTCAGTCCATGCAAATAAGGTACTACTTTTTTTTTTTCTTTTTCTCTCCAGTATAATCATTATTTATGTCTAAAAAGTATGTTCTTTCTTCAGAACTGCCTCCATGGAGTCCAGTTAAACAGAGATTTGATATGTTTCTGCTAGTACAGAAGTTTGCTGCAGGGTAACTTAGGTTTGACTGTTCTCTGCCAATGTTCTCTTTATTTTCAAAGTCTCTGTTGATACTCTGAGTCCCAATCAAAAGAGATAGACCTAAATTTTTATTACAAATGCTTAACATTCCCTTCCATAAAGATACTAGAGTAGGAATTTCTCTGAGAGGAGTGCAGGATAGTAATTCCCACTGAATCATTTGACCGCTGTGAGGGTATTTGACTCAATCTATTCAGCATCTCAGTTTGAGTAGTAAGTTCCTGAACCATTGCATTTTTATTCCAAAGAAATGAAAATAGAGTTGGTAAAACTAGTGTCTCATGACAAGATCCCACAGGACTGCATTTATGAGTCTCATCCAAGATTCTTTGTTTGCTTTTTCATTAAGTCCTGTAGTCTGGTCCAAAGTAAGTCTCCTTAAGTCTGTCCTGGTTAAGAAACATTTCATCAGGTCAGAAAAAGGATTTTGACCTCAGTCTTAGACTGAGAATGTCACATAATCCTCATTGTCCAGGTATTGATGATGTTCAGAATAATGCCACCTTAAAATCATGTAACCTGTAACTGGTGCGATAGACACTTTCTTCACTGTTTGAGCAGGTCTTACATATTCTTTGATTTATTTATTTTTTTAAATAAGCCACACACCCCCTTTCAGTTAACTAGTCCTTTTAAGCCATTTGCATGTATTTGGTCCACGAGCTCTCCATACCATTGAAGTGTCACAGTGGATAATCACATGTCTGAATGGACAAGTAACAAGTGGGCTGCTGCTTCACTGACTGCTCTTACTGTTGGACTGAAAAGCGAGTACTTTGGTTTTCCAGACAAAGGCCAGCATTCTGAATGCTTTTGATGCTGTCGCAGATTTTCAGGCATGTGGAAGTTTCTGCCACAGGATTTTGTAACCGCTCGGTTAGTGGATTCAAGGGGAGAATGGAGAAGTAAATGGAAGGAAAAACCCACTGGAGGTTATAAATTATCCAGCTCTGGAGATTTCTTTGAAAATAAGACACAGAGTATCTGGTGGATGTGGGGGTGTGGGATGTTATGTATACTTACTCTGTTCTAGCTAGTCTGTAAGCATCTGCTTTTGACTGTAGTTTAAAAAAGGATAGTGATGTGTTTAGTTCCTTGGTCCAGCTTACCATGATTGTTACTGTATTTGGATGAATGGTGAAACACCGTTTAATTTTCAGAAATGCTAAGTATTATTGACTGTTCTCTGATTATTACACAGAGAGCTTATTAGGATTTGGTGTATTACAAACTACTTCTGTATTCATACTTTACTGCTGCTGTTAAGGTCAATGTCTTGGGTTTTTTAACAGCCTCACCCTCTGTGTATGTCCCATTATACCACACAGCTTTCTGTAGTAGGCTTGTCTAGCAAATTATTTTGAGTCTCTGACTATTTCTATGCAGAATAAAGTAGTCTAAAAGTAAGTTGGGCTTTTGCATAGGATTTATCTTTAAAAAAGGTATATATTTTCCTGTTTTTTTGATTACTTAAAAAAAAAATCCGAGTTGGTGTGTAGGTTTTATTTGTATGGGTATTGTGTTTCTCAGGTGTCTGTGGTTATAGGGAGAGGGAGCTCAGGACTTGCTTTCTGTCTATACTTTTCCACAATTTCTTCCTCTTGACTAAAGTGTTTTATGGAAGCTGGACTTTAGCCCTTTCCTGCTTTATCTTCTCATCACTTCCAAATGCGTGACTGTCTTAGTAAGAAAAAAGTCTTTAAGCTCAAAATAAGAAATCCATTTATTTGATCACTTATTACAGTTTGAATTTGTGTCTTTTTTAAGAAATTTTTCCTTCTCAATTGCCAAGTTATGCAGCAGTGTGCCAAAAATTGCTTGGATGGAAGTACTAATACAGTGGTTACAGGACTAATGTAGTCTGGTTAAATCTAGTACCTTCAGTACAGTAGCTTTGAAATCTTGTCTATGGCAATTGTGTCATCTCTGGCAAATCTTAAGTCTCTGTAAAATGTTCCTTATTTCTCTTTTGTAGTGAAAAAGAAGATGATGAAAGTGAAAAAAGAGAAGAACCCGGTGACAACTGGGAGGAGACTGGTGGTGGTGTAGACAGATCATCTGGCCCTTGGAACAAGTCAGCTCCTGCACCAGCACCTGTCGTTGAACCAACTGGTAAACTTAACTCAGAGTTGTTGCTTTTTCCAATTGGAAGCGTATGAGGTTGAATTAAGCTGCTCGGAGGGTAGAGCTCAAGGAGCATTTCCTATTCAGGCACCTTCTAACGTACTAATGGCTTGTTTGACATACAAATGAGGAGACTTGCCTGTGAAGGGATCTGAGGAACAGAATTGACAGTACTGTCAGATATTTAAACAAACATGAATGGAGGGGGTTTTATTTCCGACTTCAAAAGGAGTGGGGGTGGGAAGAAGCATTCCATCTTTGAAGGAGATCCCTCTACTCTGCAGTCTGCAAAATATCTGTTGGAAGTATTTCTGTTGATCTAAAAATACTGCTTTGACAATTAAGTGGATGTTCAGCCAATATCTGATGTGTAATATGGCAGTTCTTGAGTAGGGTTCAGTGGTTAGTAGTATGCTTTTCAAAATCAATTCTAGGGTACAGAGAACATGAAACTGCAAAATTGATTCTTTAACTGGGATAGGACTTCAGTTATGATCAAATACAATTTATTAGCAGCAGCGGAGATCAGCTACTTAGCCATGATCTGAGTTCAGACTATTCTCTTCCATTGAGAAAGTCATGGAAAAGTGGCTTGCTGTGTTTTTTCTTGTTTTCACAGGTATGGAGGTAAAGTTAATTAAATCAGTGTTATTTCATTGTAGATAGTTGCCTTAAATAGAAATTATTTGGATATTCTCTTCTGCATCTGGAGAGGTGCTTTAAATAAGATTTGGCAAATAGAGTTGTGTTTAAATCTCTGCTTTTAAATGTAAGCTGCAAATGAGAAGCATGAAGTTCTCCTCAGCAGTTTTGATTCCCTGAACTTCGTGAGGCAATGCACTGGAGACACATTTTAATTTGACTGCTAAGTATAGGTTACATTAGGTGATACCTGATTGCCTCCCTTGTCTAAAATATTTGCTTCCAGATCTTTACAAGGTGCAAAAGCATACTTACGGGATTCTTTTCTTATTTCTTTTTTCCAGATATGAATGCAAACTTACTCTCTTGTCTAAATGTTGTTCTTATAACTAGTTACAGAAACCCCAGAACCAGTTCAGACCGGTGGTGTATACAGGCCGCCTGGTGCCAGGGAGGGTGGCAGGCCACGGAGAGCACAGCAAGGACCACCAGAAATCTATAGTGATACGCAGTTTCCATCACTGCAGTCTACCGCCAAGCTTGTAGACAGTCGAAAGTAAGTACATCTCATTCTCTGAGAGACGTATTTTAACAGCCTTCTCTAAGTTCTTATTTTGTTTTAGGGCTTAAGCCTGAGTCTTTCCACAGAGGAAAGAAATAACTAAGAAATTATTCTGTTTGGCAAAGAGATAGGGAGAGGTCTTAGCTGTATTTTCCAACTCTAGGAAGGGCTTCCCATGAAATAACTTTGATAGGACATAGCCCAGTGAGATAGCCAAACAGGGCTGCCAGTTACCTTACGTTTGACAGCATCTGGTTCCCTGAGATGCTAGCCATGGTGAAGCTCTGTTATTACTGTCAGTAGACATGAGTAGGATGTCTTGAGCACACTGCCTTCTCATTAGAGATGTGAAGGTAACTTTAATGGAGGAAAAGGATTTAATACAAGTATAAATCAATAAACCTGTTGTCTGAGCTGTGGTTTGCAATGAAGAGGCCCCCCAATTTCACTGAAATGTTTTGTATTTTGTGGTGCTGAGGACTTAAGCCTCAGCCTGCTTTTGAGTCCTGATCTTTTCATTCCCTCATTCCCCCACAGAAGAGATAGCTAGGCAAATACCTAATTAATTTGGGGTGGTTTTTGGGGGAGGAGGGTTGGTTTTTTCTTTTTTTTTTCCCTGCTTGCTGTGTTACTAATACAGCCTAGCAGAAGCTTTGTTTCTTCTGATTTTTTTGGTGTGGCTTTGGCTGCTTGGCAAATGAGACACTGTCATTGATGCCTCAGGGTTTGAACAGTGCAAATTGAGCTGAGCTGAAATTCTGAGTGAGCATTCTAGAAATGGATTTATGCTTCCTAAAACCTATTTTTCATAGATGCACTTAAAGTTACTTTTGAGACTGTTAATATTGAATTTTAGAATGTAATATGAATTGTACTGGGTGATGAGCTTGATTCTGGAGAGAAGGTTTTACAAGATTTGCTTGGGAATGTTTGGCTGTTCCGTTAAAACTCTAGACCTTGGTGTTCTGTGTTGATAATGTTTTTGTTGGGATGGGGTGGAAATCGACTAGAAATTCACAATTCACAAGCTAGTGATAAGATATTTACTGATTACATTTATTTTCCCTTAGGGATAAAGAAATGGAGAAGAGCTTTGAAGTAGTAAAACACAAAACTAGAGGTAGGGATGAGGTGTCAAAAAACCAGGCACTTAAACTTCAGCTAGACAACCAGTATGCTGTGCTTGGGGATCAGTAGAGCTGCATACACATTACAATTAAGGAATGCTTTTTTGGTAACCCTTCTACTAAGGTAACTAAACTACAGCTAACGGCTATGATGAACATGCCACGTTATTTCTGCTGGATCTACTGCAGCAAGTGCAGACTACTTTGACGTAAGTGATTGGTTCTCCTGCACTATGGAAGCATAATATGTTACAACTTCTCCATTGGATATGGGGCAAATTAATGTAAATGATTGAACAAGAGTCATCAGTGTTCTTTAATTGCTCAGAAAGATACCTACAGCCAGTGGTCATTTCAAAATCTTTTTATGTTCAGATACTGAGCCTTCGTAAAGGTTGACTACCTCAGACTTGCTGCACTCATTGTGGACACCATGTGGATCACAACTTCTGGAAGAGAAGGTTACAGCTGTTTTAGTGGCCATCTGAAACTTGAAACCAGCTCTACTGGATTCCTGTCAGAAATCCTGCAGAAGTCAGCCATTTGGTTCCAATTTGCTATAACAAAGATTTAAGTGACCTTAAAGACAAACCTATTCTGTTCCCCTTCTGAGGAATCCTGTCATGTGTAGCCATAGCCTACTAGAGACTTCTGGAGCGTACCGTACCACTCATACTATCCAAGTATAACAGAGCTGTAGTTTGTTTACCTTTTTAGATAGCTGTACTGAAGTAACTGCAAAACAAATTAAAACTCATTCAGCATCAGATTTGAGGAATGATGGGTTTGAATGGTCTGTTTGCATTAGCCATTTTTACAGTTGTCTGTTTAAGCATTTTTTTTCTATTCTCCACAAAAAAAAAATGCCTGCCTTGTTTCTGGTATCAAGTTGCAGTATATTTAAATAACGATGAGATGTTGTAGTGAAATAGGGTTTATTTTGGTTTTCTTCATGAAGTTTGTCTTTCTCACCCTAAAGCACTAAAACTTAAGAGTTTTGATTTGACACAGAGGTATCCAGACTCCAACTACAGTCTTCAGAATTTGTCTTTTAAAAATGAGATATGTGGCAGTAGCGATACTAGATAAAAATTTCTCCTCTATTAAAAATAGTTACTTGTTGAAGGGTAATGGTTACTTGATAACCAAAATGACTTAGTATGCAGAGGGATAACTAAAGCTGGCAAGCCTTATTTGGCTACTTCTGTGAAGCATGCAGGCTTTTTGAGGCAGAAATCCTCTAAGTAAAACTCATAAATGGTGTTTATTCAAAGTCAGGAAGTGTAGTAATAATGGAAGGCAGTGACTTCTTTAAGTTGTTGTCATCTCTGACTTAATTTAGTGGAAGTAGGCAAAATGGCACTGATACACTAAGAATATAGGACATTGCCCATAACTGATTAGATGAATGAAACCTGTCAAGTACCAAAAGTGTCCTGCTGTAACTGTGTTTCTCTTCTCTGAGTTCTTACACCAGAAGCAAAATGAAGTACAATAGTGGCATGCTCCAGTGTTGAAGTTTTTCAGAGTAAATGCCAAAAAATAGACCCAACATCTATATATATATATATATATATATGAGTTGCCAATGGCAAGAAAAGTAAGGGAACAAAACAAAACTTGCTTATGTGTGTGTGAGTACTGTGTATGCACAGGAATCGCCTAGTTGGGTTCCCTTTGACTAACTGCTGACTTGCTTTAAATCTACTTCTCCGAGGCCAATGGGAATTTTGCTCTTGACTTCAGTGGGGCTGGGGGTTTCACCTGGTTCTTTTGTGCACAGACTAAAACTGGCCTTGCTCTTGCAGAGTTAATTGTCTCTAAAACTTCTGCTAGAAGCTGCTATTAGAGAGGGCTCAAGAGACTATTCTTAATTGGAAACAAAACCCCACTGAATGACTGATACCAATACTTTGGACTCTGAGCCATGTATCTTCCTTGAAAATACATTGTTGACAGCAAAACTGTTGATTTGTCACTAAAGCTTTCTGTGGAATTCATGGTAAATGGACATGTCGCTTGATGTGGTAGAAACGTGAAATCTTGAAACGCTTTTGCTGATGCTCTAAAGCGATTGAGATCACCAATGCACATGAATCAAGTTTTAATCTACTGTATGAAGGGTAGATGAGACTGTCCATTGCACCGTCTTTATTTGAGGTTTTGGGCATGAATTCTGGCAGTTCAAGAAAACCCTGTAACAGTTTCAAATCAAATAAAATGGAAATATACATGGATTCTGGAGTCTAATGAATCTTTACCTTTAGTTCTAGCTTAAGACTGTACAGCAGCTGCGGAAACGCAGAATATTTGGGTCTCTTGAGGGACAGGCCATGGAGTGGGTAGTCAGCCTTGTGGTCAGGTGGGCTATGTTTAAGAGCTTATAGCAGTGCATATTAATATGACATTTATACATAGAAGTTTAGTTTGCTACCTGTCGGAGTGTCTCCTTACTCCCACCATATAGGACTGGTTTGAGATTGTGAATTGAGTATGAATGAAGCTTTGATTTGCTTTTCACTTGAAAGTAGCTCTACTAAATTACAGAATGAAAAAAAAAAACAAACCCAACAAAAAAAACCCAGCGACCCAAACCAAACCTCTGGATGTTTGCTGTCACTGAAGTCCATCAGCTACATATAACTAGAGGTGTTATTCTGGGGGCTTTTCCTAAGTGTATCATTCCAGGTTCTTTCTGGAAGCTTAAAGGAAAAAAAATCAGAAATGCAGCAGATTTTCCATAGTACAGAATGTTAAACTATTTTAAAGTGTTTCTTGTGTTAAATATTGCTGCCAGCAACTATCAAAATGCCAGTTGTCAGTATCTTCCTTGTAACAATTAATTGTTCTGCATGCCTGAAATTTTGAAAGTCGGTCCTCTGTGGAAGCTCAGTATGCTTTTGAGACTCCAAAGTCCAACTTTATCTGGTTTGTGGTTGCATTCATTTGAGGCATGCTAAGAATGTCCATTTCATTCCTTCAAAATGCTTCTTGAAGACTCATTCCATAAATGAAGGATTGTCTGTTGTAGAAATGAGATTCCTGATACCAGTCAGTAAAATGCAGTTGTGTGCCACTTCAGGAACTTCTGAACCTGTAACATGCTCTTATGGTGGGTGAGTTATTAATTTCCAATTTAAAGGTTCCATTTTACTTTCTCTGGCTTAAAAGAGAAACACTGCCGTAAAGTTACCGACTTGCTAGTAGAACATTTAAATGTCCAGTACTTACTGGGAAAGGAACAATTTGGATTTGTAGTTCTCGGTGGTACAGTCTGTATTTAAAGAATGTTATAATGCCAAAAACTAGATAATTTTAATAAAGTTGGACTTCCCAAATGCCTGCTGTAGGAATGTGACATCTGTATTTACCTGAGGTGGTGATAAATGTAGGACAAGATTAGTTTTACTTACCCCACCCCCTGGTTTAGCTGTGCCATGTTTAATCTTTTTCACAAATGAAGAGGAATTGACAACTAAAAGTGACTGTCTCCTACTGCTTCAGTTTTGTCTTTGTAGCTAGCTTTACCAGTCATGTCCAAAGCAACTCTTAGAAAACTTACAAACAGATGAATTTTTACTGGTATAAATTGTGTTAGAGACCTGACATGGTAGGAAATAAGGTTTTTGGTATTTGCCTGCATTTTTTGGCTCTTGGAAACTCTTTTACCACAACATGGCTGAGACACCTGTGCTATTTAGGTCAAGTAAACACAATATAAATTTGATAGGGCTGCACATCTTGGCGTTTGCTTATCTGAGCTTTTGCAATAGTTTTACTTTTTTATTTCTCTAATTTCAGCGTGGTTGAGCAGTTTTAAACTTGCTTGTGGTTTTTGGTCAAATACCATATCTAAAATGGAACAGATTTTTTTTTAGACTAATAGGGCTTCATGTGCTTAAAAGGTGCTTATTTACAAGGTAGTAGTAATATTCTTTCCAATATTGACATGGTCAGAGAAATGAATACCTCATATTTTATGTGACCAGTTTGTATCGGATGCCCATGAAACTAAACTACCAAAAACACCTCGAGTACTTAATCTTTATGAATAGCCACACTTCAGGTTTTATCACCTGACTGTAATTTAGTTCACAAATTGTCCCTCCCTGATTTCAGCTTTTAATTTCACAAATTAGTTTTAATGGTAAATAGGGACTTTATTTGGGAATATAAGAAAATCACATGCATATTTAAATTTCAGATATATAAATTAGGTATGTATAAAGGGGGAGGAAATCTGATACATTTGCTGATAAATTCTTCAGAAGTTAAAAGTCCAGCTTGTCTGTATTGAAGTTAATATAAGAATCTCCAGCTCTAGCAGGTAGAAGAAGAAATAACAGCAGAAGACAGAACTGATGAGTCTAATACTGATTTGGATAAGTTACAACTATCATATATCTAGAGTTTGGCTTCTGAAGCACCAGGTGTAGTTCTACTATGTTGTCTCTGAAGTGAAATAGAACAAGAAGGAGGATTTTAAAAAACCAAAACCCACAAACAAAACAAGGATAGTGGAAACTATGCAAATAAAACACAGGAGGTAAAAGAGAGGGATTAGGAAGGTGGTTTTCTAAATGATAATATTAAATGCACAGCCTGAGGTAGGGAGTGGAGTGTAAGTGGTTGGATAGGAGGAGAAGTGCTGTGTGGATAAGCCCTGCTTTCACAAGTGACAGATCCATTTGACTTCAAACACTTCTGCTGATTGAAAGTTCAGTACTTGGGGAAGGCATCCCATTTTTTTTCCGTTTAAAGAAAATAATTGGGGGGAAAACTGTCCAGAGAGAAGGTAGAATTTTGCATTGATATAAAGCTTTCTAAGCAGTTGCCTAAAGATGCAACTGAGAAAAGACAAATTCCAAGAGTGTTGAGCAATCTTATTAGGAAATAACTTGTTTCATATTTAAGAAAAGCAGAGACACTGATTCAAATTGCTATGAAGACAGTTCCCTTTTTTTTTTGTGAAGCATCTTTTAATGGTATGTATGTCATGGTTTTATCTTCAGTTGCTTAGAATATATGTTGATACAGCAAGGTTAATGGAGTTCAGTGGGCTGCTTAGCCAGAATAAAAATATTTAAAATGTATCACAGAACGAATCAAAGTAGTGCATCTGGAATACTGGAATGGAAAGTATCATCTAAAACAACTGCATGCGCTGAAAAGAAGCAAGACCATTTTGTTGCAAGAGCATAGGACCAAGAGAGTGGGATTTGGCCTTGGTTTTCCACTGAGCTGCGGTGTTAACTTCAAGTAATTCAGTTTCACTTTCCGCAGTTTCCCCAGCTGTACCCAAAAACCCAACCACCTACCTCACAGGGGTGTTGTGAGGCCAAACCTGTTTTCTGTCAAGGGCTGGGGCTGATGGAAGGTGCTACAGAGGACTAAAAGTCTTTATTAAAAGATCTTTATATTAGCTTTCATTGCAGTATTTTAATACTACTTTGGGAAAGGCTTATTTCTACAGAATGTAATATACGTTCTATTTAAGTATTATGTGATTAGACTTTAGTATGTATGGGTAAGGAAAAAGTTCAGGCTGAGCACTCTAACTGGTATTTCCTCTCTAATTATCTGTGCAACCTAAATGGTATATTAATATGAGGCTTTTTGGTTTTATGTGGAATACATTAAAATCAATCTTGATATATTTTGTAAATCCCATGACTGAAATAAAATCCTGCTCACAGTCTATAGCCATCTTTTAGAATGTGGCTGGTTTAAAGTTTGTTCAAATTATGTGAAATAGAAATGCTTACTCCCGAAAGTATGTATTTGTGTCAGGATACTAAGTGGTATTTTGTAGTAGGAATATAGTTTTCTTCCCCTCTCCACATGTAAATGCACATTTGTCCTACTCTTTATGCTTTCCCATATTTAAGTTGAAGTAGCATGCAGGTACAATGGAAATAGGGGAGAGAGTAAGCTTAACTTCATGGAGGGGTTTCTGTGAAACAGATAAACGATCAGAAGATTGAGCTGAGAGGTGTAAGCAGGGGGATAGGTAGGAGAGGAGGGATTACAGAAGAGGTGATTGCCCTACTTAGTACCATCTCCTGTTTTATCAGCTAACTGCAGCTGAAGGAACATGAAGCAATACTTTTTACGAATATGCCCTTGTCTGCTCTTGCTGGTGATTTCAAGGCTCATCACTCAGCTTTTTACAGTGGGCCTCCAAATTGGAGCAGAGAACATGATGGCAGACAGACAAATTAGACCTGCATGGACAGAGATGAGGCCCAGCAGCTATCTTCTCCTACTGATATTCTTATCACTGCAGCACCTCTAAGACAGTTGTTAATGTGCATCAGCTGTGACAATTCTCTGTCAGAAATGATTACTGCTAAATTTCAACGAACTATTGCAGTTGCTTCAGAGGAAGTATTTAACTAGCTGGATAATAAGCATTAAAGAATAACACGGGGGGCTCTTTGGCATACTTATGGTGGTGATAAGTGATATTGAGGTCAACAGATTGGTAGGTGGCTTAAAATGACTTGGAGGTATATAGCCTGTTACATGGTGGGGAGAAGAATCACTTTTAAGATGTATATCATCCATTCTTCTCCCCTCTTAAACTGCCTTGGTCTTACTGTCTTTCCAGCTATCAAGAGCTGCTTCTACCATTCTCTTACCACTTTCCTACCTACCTGTATTTTTCTAATATGTCACTTTTTTTTAGGGTGCTATTGAAACAGTAAATATTCATTGAGGACCTCTAAGAGGAATGCATGCTGTAATATTTTTCCATATTGTTCTGTCTTTAATACAGCCTAACACCTTACTCGCTTTCTTGACTGCAACTACACATTGAGCAGATGTCTTCATCAAGCTGATGGTGATGCCTAGACCGTCCCCTTGAAAGATCACAACTAATCAGAATTCACCAGAGCATGTACGAGTGGTTTAAAGCCTTTCCAGTATTCATTGCCTTGGGTTGATTTTCTGTTGATGTTCACTTGCCACTGAATTGCCGAGTTTACAGAGTGAGGTAGCTGACCTTGGCAATCACCATCTTCCTCAGTGCTGACAAACCTAGTAACTTTCTACAGGCATTGGCTTTTGGCCATCTGATACACTGAAGTCTTCAGTTTCATGTATATAATTCACTCTTCTTACCAGTGATTAGCATAGCATGCTCTTACTTTTACTCAACCTGACCTTTTCTGCTCTGTTTCTTGTCTCCTATCTTCTGTACTGAATTTTCTTTCTAGCTCAGTTAAAGCACTGAAGTCATCAAGTTATAACTGTCTGCTTTATTTCAAATAATTTGCCTACAGAAAACTGTTAGTTAAAATGTTGTCATAAGCTTCCTTTTCTTAATTAAAACAAATCACTTATTCTGTATCTCTTTCAGAGTACGTACAACCATAACAAAACGATTCAAACCATAAAATCAGGCTGATACAAGAGAACAAATGCATTGAGAAACAGGTAAAACATACATGAATCTGATCTCTCAGAGCTTAACTTCATTGATTTCAGTGGAGGTTTTTTTCTGTCACTTGAGATCAGTTTCATTAAAACTTGATTTGAGATCTTCTCTCTTGAAGTCTAGATACAACAGCCAGAATCAAGCGTGAGTGAACAAACCCCATAGGAAATTTGTTTTAAATTTCTGGGTTATTCTGCTCTGTCTTGGTGATCAAGATGAAGCAGATGTATTATTTGGTCTCTGACCAGCAACCAAACAGGCTCAGCCACGCTTAGTCTAACGTACCTGTTGTAGTATTTAACTGGACATTGAAAGGAGATCACAGTATTTGAGATGAGTGCAGCAACACTGGGGGGGGGGGGGGCAGGCTTTGTGGTTTGTTTCATCTCCTCACATTCTCATCTTGTACTTGAAAGATTGTATATCCGTAAGTAAGGTGAAGTCTCTTAGGTGGTGACTGCATTTACCAGTAATGCTACATTTATAAATACAAAGGAGGTGTTAGGTTTTCTGTTACTAGCATTCTGTCAAAAAAAAAGAATTGTGGCTGCTGGAGGTTTATAAAGTTGGCAAATTGGAGCTGAGGATTTTTATTAATTTTGGGGGGAATCAAGGTATAGGAATAGAGCAGCTGCAGCACTCATAGTTGTTAGAATGCAGTACTGCATACCCTCTCCCACACATGTAAAAGACTCATCATCTTTGCTGCTATGTGTACCAAAACCCTGTCTTGCCACTGTAAATCCTTGCTGTGTTATTTACTAGCCACCCAGTAACCTTCAGGACTGACTAGTTCTCTGACTGTGCACTGTGTCTTTAATCTGGGAATTGGGTAAAAGGCAAACTGGCATGACAGCGTTTTCTAGGTAATTGGCTCTGCTAGCTTTTTTTTATGCAACTCAAAGCCCAGCAAAAAAATCTCTTGAGTTGACCTTTCTTCACCCTGGAGTATTCCCTTCTTTTGTTCATCTACATTATTACCATGCCAAGGATTTCTAGTCAGGTGCCTGAATTATTCACCACTTATTTAGAAAGCAGTTCTGTAAGCAAGAACTCATGAATCTTGATCATGCTGTATTTCTTCAGTCAGGGCTCTAGTAGCACACTCCAGCTGTTGCAAAATCACTTAGCAAGTGTGATCTCCTTGAAGAATTTAAACCTAGACCCTTAAAGGCTACATGGGAGCCTAATTCCCACAGAATACAGCAAAATGAAGGCAGTAGCACTGGTCACAGTCTAACACAGCTCAACTATTAAAAGGGAGTAGGGTTGCATGATTGGTAACATGCTAGCTTGAACAAAACTGTCTTATGTGGACAGCAGGCTCTAGCCTAAAGGACTTTTTTTTTAATGAAGAGATGACTGAAGAATAAGTGAAAAAAAAAATGAAACTGAACTTGCTTTCAGCAATGTACCAGAATGTCTCACCACCAGGCTTAACCTGAAGAAACGAAGATAAAGCCATTTGAGTGCTTATTGTAGTGCAAAAGAAAGAATGATACTGTCTGGCTGGGAAAAATGGTTGGCTGGGAGCCCACTGAGCAGAGCAGAAACAGTTTCAGCAAAGGAGAGTACAACATGATCTATTTCTGAGAATCCCTGTGTGGCCCCCACAGTTAACACAGGAACCTAATGGTGCCTGTATATTTATATAATTATATGTTTATAGTCATAATTTAAGTTCATAAACCTGAACTATATATATTTTGTCAGTAGATTTTTTTTACCCTGGTTTACCTATCATGGCTTCTGCGTATGACAACTTCTAACTGTGCAGTGCACATACCTGGTGTTGTCTTTTATCCCATATTAGAGTAATGGTATCAAACTCTGTAAAGCACTTTTGTGATGTTTCCTGTGAAGAAAGCCGAAGAAAATAAATTTAACAGCACCAACTGAATTTATACCTCCACGTTTGTCTCACTGTTGTTGTGTTCACCCCTCTTCAGTGACTCTGAGCGTTCATTGTGATGGACAGTAGCGTGCTGCTTGTCAAGGCGTTGTTCTGGGCTCAGCACAGAAGAGGGGAACAGCTGCTTCGTGCCTCTGCTCCCCAGCGCTCCCTCACTGTCCTCCTTCCTTCACCATAGCTGCTCAGCACCTGCCTTCCCCGTGGTGTACAGCTGATGCCTGCCTGGGCAGCGTGTGCTGTGGCCTGCTTGTGGCATATATTATGCGCAAGCTGAGCAGATGTCTGGAGATGAGGTAGGTAACGCTCAGATCCCATGTTACTGGTTCCACTGGGGGTTGGTGCGTTTAGCTGCTCCCCTTCTGCCCTCCCCGGGATTCACAGCAGCTACAGGAACTGTGTGTCTCCAAGACTACTTTAAAGCTCAGCTAAGTGGGTCAGGGAATGGTTTCTTATCTGTAAAGTGAGAATAGCAGCTCTACCCTTCCACAGCAGCTTCTTCTCAGGACTGGGAAGAAGAAAAAATTAAGTCACAGGAGCCCTAGGACTCACCTACTGATATCTACAGCTATTTAAAATGCATGCAATGCAAAGCAGCATTTTAGAGGTGGAACAGAGAATTGCCAGTGAAATACAAAGTTAATTCAAGGTGTGATTTAAGGCATTAATAGCAGCATTATTTTCAGTATGTGGACTTGGAGCAAGTCAGAAATACTTGACATCCACAAATAGCATCAAGCTGTTAAGATCAAGAAAAGCAAAGCAGGTGGTAAGACTGCAGTCTCTGCAACTCACCATAGCAATCTTGCTACAGCCTAAGCTCCCACTGACAGGGGCACAGATTTGCTTTTTTCAATAAGAATCAAATCCTTCACATTCATTGGCATCTTTCAGTCCTTCCTGACACCTCCTTCAGGTCATCCTGACAGCGTGTTTGCAGAGCTCACTGACAAAAACATCCACTGCAGTGCCACAGGAAGCAGAAGCCCAAAGCAAAGCCAAGCTGCATTCCTGTTCTCTCACCTGGAGACTCACACAGCTCAGGTCCCTTGTCCCTTCCCCCCCAGCAGCAAGATTCTCCAAGATTGCACAGGGCTTTGGTGCTTGTGGCTCCTCCTGTCTTCTATCTGCAACTGATACTGATGCAAAGACTTCCTATAAAACACAGTATTCAGCAGCTAGAAAATTAAAGAATACACCCCCCTTTCAAAACAATACAGAGGTAAACTAAACAGACTTTAAAGATGTTACATATATTTCCCCAGACAACTCCACCGGTCCTGTGCAACTGGATGTTGTGCTTTTCTGTTCAAATAGGCTGCAGCAATTCTAGCTGCTTAAATACAGCTCTTTGGATTTCATAAGCACACTTTCACCTAGCCTAACACAGTGCAACTCACAGTAAGTTCAGTAAATAGAGACCCAGACCCCATAGCTACTAAAAGGTCAAACAGTTTGTCAAACATTGTGGTTGTCTGACTAAGAACATTTCCAGCTGCTGGAAACTAACGTCTTTGTTCTGCCTCTGGTTCCTGCCTCAGGCTCAAACAGGGAGCGTGGTCAGACAAACCTGACCTCTTGTCAAAGAGTTGGGTCTATGTTTGCTGAACAGATTCATTAGCACTCAGAATGGCAGCACCTCAACAGCCACCTCTGTTTTATAGAAATAATTTATTACACCCACTATTAGTACCAAAATTTACAAGCCAGTTGTTCTTTTTGTCTGTTTTCCTTTTCCCCCACCAATAGAAAAATACCAAAAGAGGAAAAATCCATGTAAAACCTAAGTCCATTACTGTGTGGGAAATGCAACAGCCTTTCTATCAGCTGGTATTTCCCCACAACACACAGATAAAAGATGTGATAAGCATCTCACAAAGTATTTCTTAGCTATTATTATACAATGGTGTCCCTAAACAAAATGATTAGCGGGACAATTAGGCCATTTTGGAGACAGTATATTTTGGATGAGATCTTGCCATATTTTTAGATGGTACAGGTAACCAAAGCAATATTTCCTATGAGTATTACTGTAAAGTTGTTTTAAGCTCAGGACAAATTAGAAGTGAAACTCAAAGCTTTTAATTTTTATGGCGAGAATGAAAAAATATAAATATGAATTTTAAAAATGTACAAATCAAAAGCATGAAATTCGCTCAGTGTATTCTGGATCGCTTGACTCTGTTCATTTCTCCCAGTGCTTTTCTTTTCTGTGATAGTCCAGTTCCAAGTTCTGTGTTATTCTGAAAGTAAGATTCAGCTTCTGGCAAGCAGTAAGACTCCATTGGGGGAGGTGGATCCTTCAATAGAGGAAGAAAAAAAAAAAGTGGTTTAGCTCAAGAAGCTTCTGAGAAGGAAGAAACAGCTCAATATTTTTCTAAAATTGAAAATAACAAACCAAATGCTGCACACCTACACCCTGCAACAGATCCCACTGCCAGAACTAGAAAAAGTCATGTTATAGCAATTAAAATTTACAGCCACGGATCAAAATACTCAGCATAGGCACTTGTGGCCACAATTCCTGGCAAAGGAGGCACATAACCTGTAGAGCAGCAGTCCCTTTCAGAGGCTCCAGGTGGCTGGGGCTGCTGGAGGCGAGGGGCCTGCCCCATCCTCCTGTAGGGTAGGGGGGAGCACTCCCCAGAGCACCCACAGGCGTGCACACCTGGATGAGGTAGTCAGCGATGTACTCTGGTTTCAGGCAGTTCACTCCTTGGGCGGCTGCCTCTGCTACATTAACCCTGGTGGCGTCCGGCTTCAGCTTACTGAAGTCAGCAAAGAGATGAGTTGCTTCTTTAAAGAGAGACACAGAATGACCAGAAAACACCTACAGATTAAAACACAAGAGACAAAAATGAGTTTACTTTTGTTTCTTCCCCATGACAAATGCAGTTCATGACCTGTAATTGCACTCATCAAATTAACCAGCAAACCAATGGGAAATAAAATACTGTTTGCAGCTGCATTCTGTACCATCACGTACCTTTCAAGAAGGGTGATCCTTCTCATCAGAGCAGGGCACAGAAATTCTATCCTCACTTCCCACCAGCACTACTGACTTGTGTGACCTCAGACAAGCTGCTCTGCCTGACCACTTGCAAAACGAAGATGACATAGCTTTTTCCTCCCACCCTTTGACCATGTCTCAGCTATCCTGTGTAAGCAATTTTGTTAGTTAAGACCTTTTACTCACATGGAAAACGCCCAGCATAGAGTTTAACAGAAAGAAGTAGGAAAAAAAACCACCCCCGAAACATACATACATTTTTTTTTTTCCAAAAACTCTACATACTTTTGCTCCTCCTGACTGAAGAAGGCGCCTGAATCCTGCTTCCTTGGTTTGATCAACATTCAGGATCACTTTCCAGCCACTGAAAGCTCCCTAGATAAAAGACTCAATTTAGGCAAAAGTATGTTGATATTAAAAAAGTACAAATACTTAATGGATCTATAATTCGCCCTCTTTGGGAATATCCATCATGCAAAGATTTGCTATCACCTCGTTTTGTCTTTAAGTATAAATGGCAGAAAAAAAACCCACAGAACATACAACTATTGGGCCAACACTGTACAGTCAGGCAGCTTGTCACCAAGCCCTTTCACCTGCATAGCAAGATGGGCAAACACATCTACAAAAAGACCCTTGGCAAGGACTATTTTTTCCAGAACACCAGATACTCATCTACAGAAACACATCTTAAGAGAAACAGTTACTTGGAAACAACATTTCCCCCAACCACATGCACTACATTATCTACTCCGTTACAGTAATGGCACCTAGGGCCAACTGGTTGCCTCCTGTGGTTTCCAAGTAGGCAAGGGCTACAGAGGATTTGTAACAAGCATTCATTTTAAAAAGGTTATTGTAAAATATATGCAAGCCAAGACTTATCCTGAAGCGATTGAAACATCAGCAGTATTTCTACCTTTCAATGAATACTCAACTGCAATGCCTGATTTGAGACAGGAGGTAAAAGGCTTTGGGGAACCCAAGTCCCACTTTCAAAAATCTCACTGAAATACTATGGAACTTGCACCATAAAAATCAAGGAAGGTGCTTTAGGAAAAGTCTAAACTTGTGCCCTGTTCAAAGCACAACAGTATGCTCACTACTAGAGGTGTAAAAATGCTGTCCAGAGAGCTATAGCTAATCACCTATACGGCACAGCACAGGACTTCTGTTACTGCAAGTATCAGTTGTGGTTTCCCAGGAAAGCCAAGTTAGGCTAGCCCCCCAGTCAGAGCTCTGAACGTAATCATCTTCCTAGCTGCGGGATGTTTCATACTTAAGGAGCCACATTCCAGCTTTGCGAAACATGAACAATGGTTCAGGAGAAGATTAAGACTTTTAATATACTACCACTAAAAGTTTTTTAAAAACAAAATTACTTAACTAGAATATATCCAGATAAGCCATTTTGTTCTTAATAACAAGGCAGAGAACCTTTCCCTGCCAGTTAAGTTTCTGAGTTTCTTGGTGACAATCCCTGTCCTGTCCGCTCATACTGTACAACTTACATTGCATGAGTACCTAAATACCTCAACAATACCGTACCTCAACAATACCAGTTTCTTGCCTCCCTTTATGAATTTTTTTCCTCCACCTCATGGCTGCAAGTGCTAGTTTCTTCTGGTTTACATTGATTCCAGGCAAAACATTAAGTATGGAATTACTTCCCCACTCGTAATCTTCTTCCTAGAACAATCATAAGCTTGAATTACAAAGTAGTCCTGTCAACTTTACCAGCTGAAAAATAAATTTAAAAAACCCCACAAAAACCAAAACCAAAAACCAAACCCAGAACAAATCCCAACTCACTCTAGCTTTATATATTGATTTTATCTGGCCAGAACAACTCTAAGTAAAATTAGATATGGCTCTTAATTGCACATATTTACCTAAATCAACTCATGTTTTCTGTGACATCAAGTCACGTATACAACTGGATTCCTCCTGCAGTTATCTACAATGGAATTCAACGGCAGGGCAAAGCAACTCACTACTCTGGACACCATCAACTCTACGTTTCTGTAGTGTCTTCCAAAACAATGAAAGTTGGTTTTGATGCACAGAGATATGAACCAGTCTACAGGTATTATTTTAAAGTTAGCCTGGTCAATGTAAAAGAACTGCTAGACCCAGGAGAACTGTGAAATAATGGTTAGGGAGGTGAGGAGTTGGAAGAGATAGTGTTCAAAAATGTTTATGCACATGGTTATAGAGTTGGACTATTTAAAACTACTATATGTTCATTTATTGAAAGGATAAAGATTCAATTCCTGGTGTAAAAAGAGCCACCTAAATTTAGCTGATATGATTGAAAATTTACCAAAATGTACTCAAGCTTCAATTTTCAGAAGCAACTATAAAAAAGTACAGGTATTTCATTTATCCTATACCAGGAGTTTGGTCCAGGACTAGTTTTCAGACAAAAGCTTGCCAAAAATTTCTCAGACTTTGGATCCTCTCAAACTCCCAAGGCTCGGGCACCGTAACCTCTCAAGACCAATTAGCAGTTTAAGTCCTTTCCTGGTAGTGCAAAATAAAAAGAAATGTGAAAAGGTACAACATGCTCATTTCTCAATAATGAGGTCACATGCCTGAACAAAGCAGCCAGCTCCTCTACATGCCTCCAGGTAGGAACGATGAAGCACCCACTTTCCAGCTGCCATTGAAGCCAAGAATTTTTCATTTCGAAGAGGATGTCCCACAACAATGTGTGTGCAACTTGGATCAAAACACTGTTTCTCAAGTACTATTCCACCTTGAATTGAAGAATGAATTTGATTGAAATTATTTAGGGGTCATGCTGTACCACAGAAAGGATCAACTCAAAGTGAGAATTACTTGAATTCAGATAAAAATATACTTAACTCAAATTTACACTGAAAGTATTATCATTGAAATGACATGGGCAGAAGCTGGCAAGGAAGGAGAAGCAGCCAGGAAAGAGTGGCTCTCATAAAAATAAAGTGCCACTGTAACACAGACAGGAATGAGAGAGACACCAGAGGACAGCAGATCCTGGGCACTCGCAACAGTAAAGAATGAGGCTGTTGTGGAGACAGCTAAAATAAAACTGCCAGAAGACAAAACCATTGCTGTTTTATGGCAAAGCTGATCGCTCACATAATAATAATGATAGCAAAGAAAGCCATAAATTTGAGACCTCAAATCTGATGAGTCATTAACAGAAGCCCTTTCTTTTTCTCAACAAGCCACAGCTGACCAGACAGATACAGACACGTATTATTCTTTGCATTTCACAAATATCTGGTACCTAATTCCTCAATCAGATGGCAGTAATCAAATCTTTCTTGAGGATTAAGAGAAGACAGCTGAAATTTACAGTGTTTTTCTGGTTCTTCATCAGCCTTCTCATCTTCTGTAACAGCCTGGAAATACAGTAACAGATTTTGAAAATATGACAGAAAGATTAGGTTGACAGCTGACTATTTCTCTGCCAAACATTCTGGGTTATTTTTATATTAGGTTTTCTTTTAGCCAGGAAAAGCAGAACCAAACTTGTCAATCACTTGACAAAAAGCTTGGATCTTATCAAATCAACGTTAGGCTCCTGCTTAACATCCTCTTGATTCCCCTTTTCTTCAGGGCACAACTGAATCAATCTGTCATAAAAACTAATCCTTCATGCACATCCACTGAATGCCAAGTTGAACACATGAAGAAAATCATCATCCATCTATCACACTGCCTCATTCATTCAGACCTTCTATAACTTTGAGGGCCTTTATGCATTTCCACCACAGCTTATTTACTAACATGACACATGATGCCTCTGAAGACACATAGCTGCTGAAAGTTTGAGCACCAAGTGATACACTATGGGTAAAAGACTAAAAGCTCATTTTCCTAGCCCCTTCCAAGTTTATTATAAAATAGTAGAATTTTAAACCAGGTTTTTGGCAGAAAAATAATTTTCTGTTTGTACCTAAACATAAATTCCAGATACCACCAAGGAAACAAAGGCATAACCTTTTTCCTATCATCCTAACACGGCTGGAGGAGTTCCAAGTAACACACACAGTAACTCTCCACCCCAAAGCCTACCTCAGCATTCCAGCAGGAACTAACAGGACAAAAAGCTTTACTTGCCTGAACAAACAAGCTTTATTTATTTGAGCAAACATTGTTTGCTCAAAATCTCAAAGAAAGGGGGAAAGAGAAATTTAACTGCACAAAAGTAATCCACTTCAAGATTTTAAATGAAGACATTCAGCTATTTTATATTTACCATCAAGTTCAAAACTTCTTAAATCGTCACTACATCTCTCAGAACACAAATCATCATAAGTATTGCTTTATATGACAAACCTTTTCTTTTGGCTGTGGTGCCACAGGAGGGTTAGCCAGTGGGAAAGCAATGCTGGGGGCCTGCGGAGTGGGGATCAAATGATCTTTTATCAGTGTTTCAGGATCTCTACATACAGGATTCTTTAGACCTTCAATCAAATCTCCATCCCCAGCCTCAGGAACAGCTGTGAAAGTAAAGCATTGTTGCATGACTTTCTTTGGCTGAATATAATTATTGATAAAGTAAAAAATAAAAAAAAATTATAAAAAAAAAGTAGCTATCCTAAAAGGACAAAACACAACTGCTTCTACAACATATAGTTACATTTCACTATTGCCTTTCATAAAGATGCTCTTCCATATACCACAAATGACCAATTGCAATATTGCAGACTCATGTCCCTGGATACCTTGCTTTAAAAAAAAAAAAAACAAACCCAAAAAACCCACCCGAAAACCTCAAATGGCCTAATTTCTTTGGCTAAACTGCACTGATTCAGTTGAACCAAAAAATCAATTGAATGCATTTAGCTAATTTTCTTCAACCTCCTCTAGGACAGGGTCAATTTTCAGGAAGAGTGTTGCCGCAACCAGAAACTCTATAAATAGATTGAGGGAAGGAGTTGGGGGCAATAGGGAGGCAGCGGGGGAGAGGAAATAAAGCCTTCTGCTATCTCTCAGGAGGCAGAAATGGGAAGAAAGCAAAAAACAGATGAAAAAACATAAGTATGTTCCTTCTTTAGTCCTAAAAACTTCAAAAAGATCAGGGAAGATAAATACAGTATCTTCACTAAATTGTGACTTAAGCACATCCGTCGTCAGCTCCGACACATCTGTTTTTTGGGCTCATTGATTATCTTTTTCCTATATCTCCATATTTCACCTATGAATATTTCCACTACAATTAAGAAGATTTTGCTACTGGTATTCCCATTTGAATTCCACTATATCTACCTGAATTGTTACCTGGAAACCAGCTGTGGTTCCAAAAAAAAAAGTTTTGAAAGATTTCTTAAAGTTGATGCAGACTACTTTTAGACAAGCACTGCCGTGATGTTTGACCACAAATGGCAAATATATAGGAAAACTTCTCTTTAAAAAACACCACCACATCATGGAGCTCAAAGATGTAAAATTGTGGTTTTGGCATTCAAGAAAGGCCAACAGTGCTCACTTTTCTTTTCCCTTTTCTTTTCCCTTTTCTTTTCCCTTTTCTTTTCCCTTTTCTTTTTTTAAATAGAATTCAAACATTACAGTATTTTAAAAGTCCCAAAGATCAAACAGATGCTGTAGCAAAAAACAAGGATATTGTATGTCTGATTTTACCTATACCAGCAATCTCTACATCAGCTAAAGCTCCTTTGGAGGCAGGCTCATCCATGTTCTTATTGGTGTTACTCTGAGCTTGCTCAGTGTACTGGGAAGGACTATTAGGCCACTGAAAGTTGCTGACAAGTCTTGCTCTCTCTTCCCTCGCAGTAGGATCGTCCCAGATGATCTGCTCACTCTGGGATGGCTCTGTGTTTATATCTGTGAGCGCCTGACGGGATTGCCTAAGGAAAAAAGCACAGACACCTTAAATATTCATTTGTTTTAAAGACTACTACCACACTAGAAGGCAATGTGTTAATGATGACATCAACTATAGCATCCAAGTGACCTCATTATTAGAAACTATGGCTGGAAAAGGGGAAAATTTCAGTACAAAAGCAACTTCAGCAGCGTGGCTTTGTGAGCCTGTGTCAGCATGGCTGAAAAAAGGCAATCAAAACATCAGTAAATGTTTTTGTGTGGCATATTGATAAATTATTCCAAAATCAGTGTACTCTACTCTTTATTGAACCTGTTAATTTTCAAATAAACACCAAGCTAAAGGAAAAATTTTGCAGGGTTTCAATTACTTTCTCACTGTAGCTCAGCATTGTTAGAGTTCAAATCCTATTCTCTGTTTAGAGAGAAAAAACAGCAAGAGAAACATTCATAGAGGTGCTTTGCAGGAATATCTACTACTTGTATATAACATGTACTGAAATATTGCAGCATTACTTTCTTCAAAATCTGTAAGAACACTAATTAATTTGAAGAGAAAGAAATCAGTTGGTATAATGCAATTCAAAACTAAAAAGCGATCATACTATTCTGTGATTTTTTTGAAAAACAAAAGATTATGGATTAATCCACTATGGATTAAGATAACATCCTGACTTTATCTAGCATGTCCAGTTAAAGATTCCAAATTGCAAGAGATGCAAGTTAAGTACATTAGAGAAAGACAATACATCTGAAAACCCTGGAGACCTATTCATGTTTCAATGAATGTCTAAGTATGCACAGGGAGGACAAAATAAGATACTTTGAAACACAAGTCAATACCTTAGAGCTTCCAAGACCCTACTGCGGCCATTTCGCACAGATCGTGTGCTATCGGGAGTGGTTGGAGAACCATCAAAACTGTTCCTTGAAAGGGAACCTCTTTGCCCTTGTGGTTTCACTAGCGATGTGGCAGACATGAGCTCCTGCAGCTGCCTTTGGAAGTTCTCCCTCATTTCTAGTGCTTGGGTTAAAACTTAAGGAAGAAAACTCATAAGATCAAGACTGTTATATTGTAACAAGTGAAAAGTAACTGAAATTCCAGTCAACTTTCCCCCACACCTCTCTGGGACAATACATTAAGGAGAGGAAAAGATATCTGCGAAAAAAATACCTAGGAAAACTATGTATGCCCCGAGTCACCTATTCCTGGACACAAGGAGAAATATCCATTTGGTTCACTTCCGAATTTGCTCGCATGATCTAACTTTTTCACAATTCTCTCGTAACACATTTATTTACGTAGCAAAAAAGCTATACTCTAAAACAGTGATTTGTCATGTTAAAGACAAACTTCAGTGTTTAAAAAACAAAGAAACATCAATTACATAATTTGCAATGCATGATCATGATTTTCTTCTGGGCTGTCAAAGCCTTTAAAATAGAGTAAAACCTTTTCCTCTCATCCAGCAACAATAAAGGCTAGCTGTACTCGACTGGTATATAAATATGGTATCTAAAGCTTCCAGATCTTTGTAAAGGGCTTATATTCATAGTTTGATGTTCCACAACTGTTTTGAAAACAGTGATTTACATTTACCTCCTTTGGGTTCACTTGTTACAATTTGTTCTTCCCCTGTAGTGACTGTTTCCTTTATTTGGTCAGTAGTTGCATCATCTTCAGCATCATCTTCGTCCACTGGAATAATCTATAAACAATGAAGATGAGTAGAATTATTAATCTTGCCTTAAAGCAAATCTA
This sequence comes from Grus americana, assembly GCF_028858705.1. Classification (NCBI taxonomy): domain Eukaryota; kingdom Metazoa; phylum Chordata; class Aves; order Gruiformes; family Gruidae; genus Grus; species Grus americana. Next base: position 121,344,340 of record NC_072853.1, on the reverse strand, counting down.
ACTTTTCTGCTACTGCAATGACAGTAAAACAGTGAACAGCAGCATCAATGACAACACCTATTCTGCAGTCTAAATGTCTACTAAGGCAAGTTCACACCTTGAATCTCATTAAAAAAAAAAGCAAAGACTGGACCAACATAATTTCAAATTTGGAAAGCACTTTTAATCCTGAAACGCCTGTGTTTCCCTCCATCATCCGAGAAGAGGAATATTACAAATGCAGAAAAACCTTAAGGAACATCTGCAACAGCTACTATTAGTTACTAGCTAAACTTGATTCAGGGCATCACTGACTAAGCCTCAAATTTTTTTATTAATGTGTTAATATAACAATTAAGTTAACTGAATCCAAATCGCTTCATAGAACATTCGTTTATATCACACATTATACCTCATCTTCCTCTGCTGGTTTTCCAGTTGATTGAAGTTTACTGGAGGAGGAGAGCCTGACATCTTGCACTGCACTGATGTCCAGGCTCATTTTGGGATTGTAAGTGTGAGGAAAGAGAGATTCAGGAAGTCGTTTATATTCTTGGGCACTCTGTAATAACATCAGTTAACATAACAAAGATGAGAAACTGATTGAGATAAAAGAAATTTCACATCTAAACACAGGAAAAGTATAATAAAAACACCATCAAAAGAAGTACTTTACACAAGAGAAAATGTAGCAAAAGTGTTCAATGGAAGAGAATTTCTTTTCTCCTCATGGAGAACAAGGTAAAAGTACATCAGTGAAAACTGATCACTCAATTTATAAATTCAAAGCAGGATGCGAGACATCAGTTCCTATACATGTGCAGTATAAATGCAAACAGAAAATCCACTGCTATATAACTGGTCTGAAGCCTCCATTTCCCTTCACTTTTAATAAGGGAACAAAGCAAGCTCCATACCTCTAAAAGCCAGTGTTCTGAAACAATATGTATACCCCGTTCTTTAACGGATTTGTACTCCTTATTGTTGTCATTTTGTCCTCCCTTGTAGATGAAGTGTGTTACTGTTTCATCAAAGCACCATCTAGAAAAGAAAATGAAATACAACTTGAAGATAATAATTCTATCAAAAAGTATCAGAAATCCAGCTCAGAAATTGTCCTATCCCTTGAGCATGTTAAAATATTGTTTTGCCTATTTTGTTATGCCTAAATAGGCAATGAGCCCACTTTCTTCATCAAAAAAAGACAGCATTCAGTTTCAGGACAGAACACCTTCAATGTCTTTTGAAAGCATTCCTGAAGTAAACAAAACTAAATCTGATAAACATATGGAAGAGGAGCGGTTTTGCTTTAGTTCTTTGGTTTTATTTAAGTAAGTGGAATTTGAGATCAGTTTCTGAACCTAAGGTGTGACCCAGGATGAGAGTGCTTTTCCTTTTGTTAACATATTGAGCTGCAAGTGAAACATTGATCCTCAAAGCTCAAAATAAACAAAATGCAGGATTTAACATTTAAACCAATTAAAAAACACCTAGTATTCATTACCTAATGCAAATATCTTCAGCACTTCTAAGCTACTACCAAACATAAGGGCAACTAGATGATCTTTAAGGTCCCTTCCAACCCAAACCATTTTATGATTCTATGAACTTCCTCATCCACACCACGAATAACACTTACTATAGAAGTCAGGAACAAAATATATATATCAGATTTAGTGGGAGCAGAATCCTGTCTTAAATCACAAACATTAGTTTGTAATCTCTCTTCATGACAACCTATTTTTCCTAAGTTTTTCTAAGCACGCTAACTTAGCCATGCTTACGATTTGCAAAATAATTAGTTTTGAGCCAGGGAGAAACACGCACATACTCAGAGCAGACTCAAAATCTAAAATATAAAGCAAATTTTAAACTACCCAAAAGCTAAATATGTTCCATAGTTTTCTTCAAAAGAGAAGAGAAGAAAAAAAAAAGATTCCACAATTCAGGAAGACTTTAGGATAAACAGTCTTTCCAATACAGACTTATCAAGAACACAGAAACTGGGGATGTGGTGGGGAAAGATGGCCTTATTTCACATTCAAAGCAGATGGCCTTATTTTGCAATAGAAATTGTTTAAGATGGTGAAATCTAATGTTTAGCTATAGCAAAAGGTCATGTACATAAAACATATTAGAATGCAAAGACTCATATTTATTAGAATCACATCAGTGCAGTAGCTTAGAAGCTTCTATCAGTTGATACCTGTAGTCTGCCCCAAGAGAAGCTGCTACTGCATTCAGTTCACTTTGCTTCTTACTAAGTTTTTTACTGACATATATGACAACATCAGCTAGAGGCTTGGGCTCTTCTTCCTGTTAAAGCAGCATGCATAAAAACAAGAGCGTCATGTTTGGAAAGTTTCTGCATCAATATGAAAAATACTTAAATATTTAGTGTGGCAGATAGTAAAATATGCAATAACAACAAAACTAAGATAACCGCATTTTCTCAATTTTTGCTGTTCCCAAACTCCATGGTCAAACCCCAGCACTATTATCATTCCATGCACTAGGAATCCAAAGACAAAAGATTCACTCTCAGCCAGTCTCCCCGGAACACATTCCGTTCCCTCCATCACAGGCTGAGCACTTCCTGAACACTGAAATTCGGGAATTATCAAACCTGACGCCACAGAATTATTTCATTGTACTGGAGTGAAAAAAGTAAGAATAAGGAGCTACCAAAAAAAAAAAAAAAAGTGATAGCCTTCCCTTGCTGAAGGCCATTAGCTTTCTTGCCCTTCCTCTACAGCAAACAGTGTACTTCACATGGCAAGAAATACGTAAACGCTCCCTTTCCTCCTACTTTTTTTCCCTAGTTTCTCTCACTAACGTAGATTAGACTGAAGAGGCAAGATGACTACAAGAAAGGATAACATAACATGTCTTTGTAAGGGGGTAAGCAACTGATCACATCTTGTGCTTCCCTAGTAGCAGAAGAGCAGCACGTTACAGAGGAAGACAAGAAAAGACGACACATGCATGAAAAAAGAATTCCTAACTTTCGTCCAAGACTAAATATTTAATCCTGCTCATCTGAAGCCTAGGAATTTCTTAAATGTGATGAAATTCTCTGATATCAATACTACAAAGTCTAAATTGGTACATATTTATGTGCCTTTACTTAGCAACTGCTTAATAGTCAAGACAGTAGTACAGACAATAGAAAAAGGTTTTAGAATTCTTTGCCTTCCAGAAGGAAACTTTCATCTTAACTTCCTTTAATTGTCACTGAAACATGCGTAATCACATTGACTTCTATTCAAATAGATCACAAAGCACAATTCAAAAAGTCCTTTGTAACTTAAATCACAAAAGATACAGTATTTTCTTAATTAAGCCTATGCTCCAGAAACTCAAAACCAAAATTTCCTACCACTTCTGGTTGTGCAGCGGTCAACTGTGGGCTGGCAGTAAGAGCTACTGTATGCCTTGTGCTGTTTGCCAGTGCCAATTTCAAGTTTCTGCTGATGACTTCAGAGAGAGGTGTGCTCATTTTCCTAGTTTTTTGATCAGGACCTCCTGGAGTTTCCAAAGCTGCCAGAGCATCCTACCAAAAAAAGAAACAACTGACTTTCACAAACGCATTACAAAATTCTCATTCAAGTGCAAGTTTCACAAATATAGTCTATAGTAAGATTTCATAATCCTAAACCAGGATGGTGTAGTACAGTAGCAGCTAGCAAGTGCAACTGTGGTACGACTGTACAAAAGCAGTACATGACAACGCCAATCTTAGAGTCTGCATGAGCAAAACAGGAAGAAGCTAGATTATTAATCTCTCTTTTCACTGCCATCAATGAAAATTGCCCTCAATGGAAAAGCCAGTGGCCAAACCCAGGTATTCCTAATCCCAACCAATTACTTTAATTTACTAATACCTCCTTCCACAAGAGTTGCATATGATTCTATCTGCACCTTTAAAACATCAAGTTTCCTACTACCCTTTTTAAAAAAAAAAAAAAAAGTGAAATTTTGGTACAGAAACCTTCCAAAGCACACGCGAGTCATTCAAGAGCTATTCGAGCACAGATACGCGCCAAGTGTAAGAGGTTTCTCTGTTCCTAAGAGTAGTAGTTTTTCTAGCCTTTTGTCGCCTTCAGAATAAGACAATGAACCCAAAACCCCAATGCATTTTTCCATTTGCAATAATAGTTTTGCAATTCCTATAAAGCTGTTATATATTAAAAGATGTCATTAAAGTAGCATTTCACCACAAAACAAGCAAACTGTTGTTTCCAAATATCTGGACCAGTTATAAGCCTTCTTGTTACATTTCTCAGTCTTTAGATGTAAAGAACAGATTGTGTACTGTGAGGTACAGAACACATGAGCATACGATACAATAAGCACAAAGAAGCTTTGTTCAAGACATCACAGCATCTACTAGTCAATAAATTTAGACCATAGGTCATTAGCTAGAAATAAATATAAATAAAACAGAGCCAGTTTTCCTGGCTTCATTAAAAATGGAAGTCTGTATGTTAACAGCATAAAAAAAGGGTAAACACAGGTTTCTGTGCTGTTTTTAATTTTATGCACATCTTTAACCCTACTGGCTCTACAGACTAAAAAGATAATCACCTTTACATCAAAAGAAGGCTTGAATAGCTTGTCTTTGGAAAGAAATTTTGATGGTGTATCAAGATGTAAAGATGGTTCTTTCTGTGGCACTCCCCCTTGCGCAAGAGGGGTTGTCTTCCCAATATGATGTGAGATTACAGCTTGGAAAGCTTTACTTTGGAACCTGTTGATATCAAGAGGGGTCACAGCTGTTTTTTTTCCAGCTTCAAGGAGATAAGTAGGTTGTTCTGAATCAGGAGATTTAACAGTTGCTGGTGTCTTGCTAAGCTGAGTATTGGAACTCTCCTTATCTTTAAAAGAAACAAAGAAAACATAAACTAGCAATCTGACTTTTCTTTTGAACACAGATCTCGCATACACTTTTATTTAAACAAGAACTGAAAGTTCATCTGACCTTTCCTTCTCTAAAAAAAGTAATTCATACCCCCCCCAATAAATGCTCTAAAGTGATTATGTTTTAAAAGCCAGTATCTTAAGTTTCTCTTCCAGTTAACTACTTAGTTTAAATTACATTGGTACTGAGCTCGACCCCAAGTCTCTGAAAAAAGAGTGAGCAACCCCTGATCTGGTCACACTGTTTGCACACATACCTGTATAGCTCGCATATGTCATACAACAACTATCAAAATACAAATCCAAGAAAAAAAGATGTAATACACAACAAATCTTTCCCTTTCAAAATTAAGGGTAACTCCTCATCCCTAGCTCCTTACTTCCCATACAACACAAAATTTCTTTTGTATTCATGACTCAGAATCACACCTCTTTAGGACACTATGTACACTTCCACTCCCTTATGCCTGTGGATTAATAGGACCAAGATTCAGCCAGGAGTAAGTCCTTAAAGCTTATCCATCATAAACACTTATAGATAAGCACGAGTCATCATCTTTACAGCTCAAAGAGATTAGAACAAGAACTGCTTTTACACTTTACTGCTCATTTCCCTTGCCCCTCCCCACTTTTTTCCTTAAAAATGTAATATACAGATAAGGCATGCCTATGCCAACAACATACCTTTCATCCTCTTAGTGACCCATATAATTAATTCACAAGGGCACTGGTAAAACAGGTCTGCTAACATTCAGTATTAAATCACTGTAGTCTGCATCTTAATATGGAAGAAATATTGCCAAATAAAAGGTGTGAAATAACTGGAAAAGGAGCAGAAGCATCAGAAGATGAAGTAGGCATGAAGGACTGAACAGAGGGGCATCATGTCATTGCAGACTAACAAGTATGAAGTTCTAAGCTGGACCCATCATCAATTCTCATGCAATCTACAGAGCAGCATATGTGTCAAAAAGGACAAAGCCAGGACACTGAGCTTGATTCCCAACTGACTGATAGCCACGAGATTCCACTAGCTCCAAGAGACTTGCAGCAAACACACAGTATCATTTCTATAATCATGACTCGACAGCAGAAAAAAAAAATAGAAAAAATACTTTGAAAAATATCCTTTAACTCTAATACTTCAAAGGTGTTACGAAAAAAAATTCATACCGGCCTTCTTTATCATGAATGAACAGTACCATGACACAATCATATTACCTAACTCGCTAATAACTAACCTTCAGCCTCTGCATTTTCAACCAAGAACTTGCTTTCATCTGCTCTCTTTCCTGTCCTTGCAGACTGCAAAAGCCAAGCTACAGTGACTGCTGGCAAATTCCACCGCTTCGCAGCTTCGTACTTGGAACCATCCGGTTCTCTCACCACGAGATGGGTACTGGCAAACATTCCCTTTTTTGCATTTGCTTTCCGCACAAAGAATTCTTGGACTCTAAAATTACATTAATAAAACATTAATTTAGTCATAAATAAAATTAATCTAGGGCATGTTTATACTCTTATAAAATGTATTCAAGCAACAGAAAAAAGAACCATTAGAATTATCTAAGGCCATCCACTTTGCACTTTACAGCCTAACCTACAGCTACAAGAAAAAAGGTCACAGTAATGTTTTACTTCTATCAGTATTGAAAACATAACATTATAACATTTCTCATACTCCAGAAATCCTTACATATCCCATTTCCAAATCATACACTGGGTTTAACATTCTTCTGCTAGATTAATGGGACAGGCTGGACTCCCTTCTGGAGCCAAAAAACATCATTTCCAAATGAACAATAGTTTTCTTTATATTACAGTTTTTCCTCTTATCATCAAGGACCCAATCTTCCAAGAAGACAGCAGGACTGAGAACTCACCGGCAAAGAATTTAGTTCAGACAACAAATCAAATCAAATGATACTGTAAGCTGTACAATTTTGCCACTTCATGACTAAACATGTTTTTCTTAATGTTTTTTAAAGATCCTGATGAATTGGGAGCAAATAATTCACCATCCTAACTCCAAAGAAATGGTGCATTATCACTGGTTACGTGGCTGAACCAGATAGTATTAAAGAAGAGGAACAATGGCCCACTCCTGGACAACTGAAGAGCAACTCAGAAGGCCTGACATCTGAAAAACTGACTGGTTTTGGTCTGTTCTACAGAAGAGCAAAAAGTTACTGAGACTCAGTCATTGGGAAATATGAGACTGGGCGTATTCTGGTAGAAATTAGGATGTGTGAATACTGACTAAATTTCTCTAAAAGAGAGGAAAAAAAATAAAAGATCTACATAACACTCTCATTGTTTCAGCACTAGGTTTTGCAAATTAATAGAATCCAAAACAGCTTTAACTCTAATATTAGTTACTCCTGTAAAAGAAGAAATTAAATGCATAATGGATTTCATCATGCTGGCTGTCCACGAACAAGAAGAAACGGTAACAGGAGACATACCTTGCTCCTAGCAGTTCTGCCAGATAAACCAGGGAGTCTCTCTCTGCACCAATGAACTGGCTAAAAGAAAGAACACAATCTTCCAGAGGGGAAACTCCTTCCATTATTGGGACCGGTGTGAAAAGTGGATTGGACTGGGGATCTAAAATGAGCTGCTGTTCCACACATGTTATCTTAAAGAAGGTGAAAGAGATAAAAATACAAATCAAGCCAAATAGCAACAAAGCCAATAATATTTCAACAACTGTATGACAGCATTTATGGATTCAACAACAAGCAATCCTGTTTCCGTTGTTACATCTAAGACAAATTATTTCCCATTGAATCAGATAAATTCTTTTCTAAATCATTTTGTCAGGTTTGACATACTGAGGCACTATTCAGAACTTTTCAGTTACTACTCTTCTAATCCTGGAGACTCCCTTACAGTAGTTCAAGGCATGATCTGAGGGTTTGTATAGATTTGTTCACAGAAAGTTACCTAGTACTGAAAAATACTAACAGCAGTTTAGACTACATCATATGCCTGCTCTTGGCAAATATGGTTAATATTTTTTGACTTTGAGCTATAAAGCAGACTTGCTTTTCTGCCACAAGTTAAAAAGTTGTAAAAAGCACGAAACAAGAAAAAGTAAACACAAAGATGTCAAATTAAATAATAATGAATTGTAGAAGGAGCTACCACTAATAATTTAGATAGAATGCTGTCAGACTCTCATATAAGAAGCCTTTGAGTCATGACAATGAAGTCCTACTTAAAAAGCTTGTAGAAAATGAAGTGAAACAGATAAAAGAAACCTTACAGATGCAGACAGAGGCTTTAATGCATGCTTTCATTTAGTACATTTCAAATGAAACGAGGCTAATCTCTCAGTATCTTACCTACATTTAAAGCCACTGGTAACTCTGCATTCTGGCAAGACATATTTCTAATATAGATACCTGTTTACTAGTGAAACTGAAAGTGTAACTCCCTTACCAGCCATGTATTTGTGACAACATCACCAACAGTCGGCTTCACCGTGCACCCCAATAAAGGTACCACAGCATAGTCTGCAATGGTTCTGCTTTGCAGTGGCAGAATTTTCCCAGCATTCTCCTTTATAATATCTGCAATGCAGGACTCATCCTCGTCACCAAAACCCAAAAGAAGAAATCTCTTTCTGACAAATAAGCCTCCTTCAGCCAGTGCAGAAGACTCTCCCAAAGAACCATTACAGATGGAAGATTGATTCTCTTCTTGAACAGTCAAGTGAGTAACATCATTGAAGGTTCCGGATGTTAGTTTTTCAACTTCATCTGAAAGGAAAACAACCAACGAACCATAGTAATTGCTTGACAAGAACATCAAAGACAACTCAAAGTAGTTTCATGAAGAAATGACAGTATTCTGCTGTTTTCAGCCAGGTATTTGTTAAAAACTGCTCTATATAGGCCTGTTTAAATTTGATTTGTAAAACACAATATAGAAGTTAATATACTAGATGTGGCTAGCTTTCTAATAAGCAAACTGCAAAACTCAAATGCCAATTATGAGCAGTTAAACCTTCTATGGTATGGTGAGTCTAGAACATACCTAATGTAGATTCATTATTTACATATTGAGAGAGGAAGTCATCTTCATCAGCTTTCTGGTGCTTTATAATGTTCACAGCTTCTTTCTTCAATAGATTGTTATTTTTGGGAAGAATTGACTTCATTCTAGGTTGCTCCAAAATTGGGTTCTCTAACAGATGGTAGTTTAGAGGGATATATTGCTCCACTGGATGTAGATAACCTTTACTAAATGAGTCCAGCAACCATTTTGCTGTCACTACATGAGGCCTATAAAATAAAGTGTACACAAACAAGTTACAGCAGATTTCAGAACTGTGATTCTTCTTTCCCGCTCTGCAAATACTAATATATACACACACACCTTAAGTTTGTAACTCCAATACTACGCAAGCTTTGGGCACTTTACAAACATCAAGGGGTTTTTTTGTTGGTTTTTTTTTTTTTCATTCTTTCACTCTTAGAGGACAAAATTTCATACTTATTTTCTATAATGTAAATTTTATCCACCACTGCCAAATCCTTCCTCCTCCATGTATTAACAAATACATGTTAACACCTCTTTTTACCAGTAAGAATACTTGTTTTGCTATTCACTGAGGTGACCCATGGCTACCCAAAGAACTACAGTATTCAAGAGCACATGAGTGCTTATGAATATCAGCTGTAAGTCTTCTCATTTAAGTCAAGAGCTACTTAGGATTTTCAAATCAATACATGTTTTCCTGTTTACTCGGTGGTGGAAGTAGATTTTAAGCAATATAGTTATCAGAACCTGTGAGCTGTCTTGTCCAAAAAGTGTTTCAGCTCGTCATTATTTTCCCCCAAAATGACATGGGTAACATCTTCATTAAGTTGATTAAACCGAACACCACCACCGCAATTAATAAGCCTTCTCATCTTGTCCAGCTTCCTGCCACCAAAGCCACACAGATAGATCTACAAACAGAAGGAACAACAATAAAGGGTTTTTTTAAAAAAAAGAAGAAAAAAATAAAGTAAAATATTTTGGTATAATTTCTTTTGACTGCTGTAAAACACAGAAACTAGTGGTACAGCTTCTGAGAAGCAGCAAAGAACTTATGCGTTTAGAATGGGATTAATTCATTTTTGCAAATTAATCTAGCAAAACTTCAATATTTACTAATGGAATGAACGCCCAAAGTCATACAACAACAAAAATCCCACCCAACACCACACACAAATTCTAGAATCCATTCACTACAGTGTTTAGATATATACGCCTATAAATATGTAATTCTATATTTATACTATATATTTAATACAATTATACACACACATATACGTAGACACACACGCAAGCTACAGCATGTGGACACAAAATAAATCTGGCATTTACTACTGACCATGGAAACAATAATTTCCTCAAGCAGCAACTGCCAGTACTTCAACCTAGCTGCTTCCACAGGGTAAGACTGAACATTTCAAAGTATACATTGTTAAACATACTCGACAGCCATCTAACAAATCTTCAGGGGCTTGAAATGAACTTATATCCAAGTTTTCCAGCTCATCAGGAAAAGGATCCAGTCTGCTGCTCATAGCAGAACTACATGCAGTTTCATTAACACCACTCAAATTGATATTGGAAATGTGGCTGACGTCCGAAAGGGTATGATCTTTAAACAAAATTAAAATTAAAAAAGATGCATTAGTTTTGGCTCATCTCTCCCCACTGCTTCACTGAACAAAATACAAACCCGCCAAATATGATTTTGTTGTGCTAGAAGGAAATGTAAAGTCTGAAGAATAAAAAGTACTGGGTAAGTATAACCTTGGTTAAACCAAGGGTTTTATTTACACATAGATTAAGGATGGTCTTACTACCAGGAGTGCTTATGCACCTTCTGTTTATTCCCAGATGGATGTCATCTATGAGATAGCAGCTAATGAGCCCGGTTTTCAAAGCTCTTATTCCAGTGTTGCAACTACCTATGAGAAATACTTTTAAAAATAGACAGATCTCTCTGTAATAAAGAGAAATCAACATGAAGCTTAGTGATTTAAGAGAGTTAAATGCAGTTTCCCTAATACCTAACTTGAATTCCCAGTGTTCTGTTGGTAGTACTAACCCAGTGTTCCTGTTCAGTGATTTCCTGTAGTAGTCAGTAACAGATGTTGGGAAAGACACATTTAAAGCTGGCTGCATCTTTCATGCTACCATGTTTGTTTACAAAATGCTTTTAACTTTCCTTCTGTTAATAGCATGGAGTAAATAAAAACAAATATATGAAGAAAAGAAATAATAATAAAAAAAAAAAAATCAGCATTTGTTTTCCCCCTGAGACTGCTGTAAGATTAAATTCATAACAGACACTTGTTTTAAACTACAAATGTATGAACAGTTGTGCTTTTTTTAGGACTTAAGAGATATACACCACTGATTATTAAGCAGACAATCATACGCCTAATTCAAGTTTACTTTTCAAACAATTATTCATGTTTTAAGTCTATACATGTTGGAACATTCAATGTGCATAAAAGTAATCTGTTGTGTTTTAAGCATAAGCAGAATCAGAACCCAAACTGCCCAACCAGCATTGCAAAAGCAAGCAGCACGCTACTAATTCGAAACAGTTCTTCCTCCTTACTACGAATGTTTCCTACCTTACTTAAATATATTTTAAAAGGTCTTACTTACTATTGGTTTTGCTGGCATGATTTGTAGGTGTTGACGTACTGGGTGTATTACTCAGTTTTGATCCAGCCTCTATTCTATATATTGTCTCATCCTGACAGAAGCCTTTCTCAATGCTGTCAGAAAACCACTGCACAGACACACAGTGCACATTCCACTTTTTAGCACATGCATACTTCTGACCTTTGAAATGCAAACAAAATAAAAACCACAAGTTACTAAAAGGCTAATGCTTCATGCAGTGATCACTGAAAGATGGCTGGACATTAAGAAAATTTAAAAATTCAAATAACTGATTTCAACGTGCAAATTGTGTTATCTTGGACCCTTCTGATAAGTTGATATTTATTCTTATTTAAAGTTAAAGCAAAAAATCTAATTGCTGACTAGTTCATGGGTAGAGTATGACAGGGCACCAAAAAACCAACAACAACAAAAAAAAGGCTTTAAAGCTTTCAAGCATTAAAAAAAAAAGTTTAAAAAGTCACAGGATAGTTCTCCATAGGGAAAGGGAAACAAATCGGGAAAATAAACCCACCTTTCCATTCTTCTCACAATAAAACTACAACCCTTTCACCTTCCCGAAAGGGAAGAAAGGGAGATTGCATTTAGTCTTAGTAGGGAGTTCAGAAGGTACAAAGAATAGATCAGTTACAAAAACACTAGTCCACAATCCAAACTTAATCAGCATATAAATTAAGTCCTATCCAGCTCTCCCAAAAACTTAAGTTTTTCTTTATTCTTCCATCCCCTCTAGGATTCTGTACCATCAGAGTCTCTGGGTTTTTTTTCTTCTTTTGTTCTCTTTCTCATGCCTTTAGTGCAAAGTAAGGGTGCCCTGTGTTACTCTTTCCCATCAACAGTGATTCCTTAAACAGAAGTAGTAAGAGCAACACTGAAGCAGACACAGAGACAGTTCAAACCCTTATGCATATTTACACTACTTAAACTCAAGAAGTGAAAACAAGATTTACTCTGTAAGTTCTACCTTTTGGCTCTTGAACTATGAGGTGAGTACATTCATTCATCTTGAGCTGCCCTGTATATTGCCCACCGTGCACAGCAGTGAGGCGCTGGACTTCTTTCCTGTCTGAGCTACTTAAGCCAGTTACACAAATTGTACAGCCAAGGAACACAGGACAAGCATAGTCTTCCATGTTAACATCAGTGTATCTCATTATGCTAAAGGAATGAAAGAGAGAAAAAAGAAATAAAGCTATTTTTCTTCCAAGTAAAATACAGAAAAAGAAAGTAGTCTGCATCACCATAAGTATTACCAGTCCCCAAAACAATAAGTTTTGTTTTGGTTTTTCTTTATACCTTTGCTGAGACTTATCCCACAGTGTCTTAACCCAAGAAGGAAGCAAAATAGGTTTTTTCAGAGAAGCAGCTACTAAGTATTTCTTGCTGCCAACTTCTCCAGCTATAAGATGAGTTACTGACACATTGAGCTCTCTGTACACACGTCCACCCATCATCTGCACATATTTATGAACTTCTTCCTGTGTGGGGAAAAAAAAAAATAGAAAATTACCAAGAAAAAAGAAACAACCTCCATCACACCATCACACTCACGTTCACCTTGAAAAACAAAATCATAGATTTCAATAGTCCATGGTTTCTCCTAAAAATCTGTTCAAAAATACAAAATGGATATATGTGGAAGCCATAAAAACCATCAAGTACCATTTCCATTTCATCTGCATTTATGATAAGCTGAACATAATACATTCCCTTAATAAAAATACTACAGTTAAACTGTGTGAGTAAAAAATTACAGATGGTTGCCATTTTAGGTAGTATGAAGTAGAAAGAGATGTCAGAATAAACAAAAAGTAAACTTCTAAGATAAATTATTTAAACCATAGCTGACTGGATATTACATCTTTACCATATAGTTTTGAGTAACTAGAAACAGAGCATGTTTTCTGTAGCATTATAGCTGCAGACAAACTAGCAAGATACGTGATCTGATCAGTTAATAAAAAATCCATAAACCATACGTTTACTCCTATATTAATAGGAAATCTTACATGCTTATACAATATATACCTGTGCGTGTATAGATACACCGCTACATACATGTTTATATACTATATATACTTATAAGACTCTTTCTCCATACAACTCTCTACATAAACAATACATGGTCTACAAACTGTAGAAAGACTAGATATATCTCGACACAGGCACAGTTAGACTTATGTACAGTACAACTGACGCCTTAGTAATGAACCATCTGAAGCAAATGTCATAGAAAATCAGCTAAACAATCCATTATGTACAACACATTACCCTAACATCTTTTTCAAGGCTGGTACAGGATACTGTTACATCGGCCATGGTCATATTGTACACAGGATACTCAGCTCTTGGGACACATTGCTGGGACTGCATGCAGTACAGGACTACCTGTGGTCCAACAATTCTACAACCAAGCTGCGATAAAAGAACAGGAGAAAAAACAATAAAGAAAATTAGCCAAAGGTACACTGGTATAGGAAGGCTTTCCTTGTCCCTGAATCCTGAGGAAGGCAGGGCCCTTGGTCTGTCCTCCTCTCGCATCTCCAGGTAGTGGACAGTTTTGGTTTTATTTTCTGCTGCGGAATTTCAGTACAATCCTTGTAGGTCTTCTGGTCCCAGTAAAAGTAGCAGATGCTATAGCTAACATGCCATAGAATTCCAGCCAGTCTATCTTTGCCTGCTGGAAAATTCCTTGCAGGTCAAACAAAATCATGTTATTCGGGAGGAAAAAAAAAAAAAAGTGAGAGCCAGTTTAGCAACTCCAGCAGAATCAGAACTGATCATACTACTTATTTTTCCACGTGCTTCAAAATAGTTATGTTTTGCTAGTCATCTTCTTCCCTAAAAACAAGATGCACTGTAGTTTTAAAGATTTTATTGTGAATACTTCATAGTGCTATATTCATTACAAAAAGAGAGAACATTGAGAGTGTAAGTATGGATATGAGCGCTTCTAGAAACAACAGAATACAGCTAGAAATAAGTTGATGAGTCACATACCTTTTTGAGATGATGGAAAACACCACCTCTAAAAGGATCACAAATGTAAAGTGATTTGTCATTTTCTTTTATATTGAGTGCTGTTTCTTCCTCAATGATCTGGAGATGTTCTTCTGACTGAAATTCTTTTATAGACTACAGGAAAACAGTGCACACAACAACATTTACTTAATTAACAAATCACAAGTAGCCAATCCTATGGAAACTACACAAGTACATCTACTCGAAACAACTCACAACAAAGCTACCATGCAACAGTATATTGGCAGAAGGGCTTCAATACATCACGGGCATCCCCCTCATTCCCCCAAGTCTTCACAATAAACTTAAATGCTCATCATACAAACTTTCAGGACCTGATCTTGCCATATGGACCCTTTAGCTCCCACCAACCTCTCAAGGTGGAAAACAATCCAGTGTTCTTCCTAAGTCTACTTAGTGCTTAAATGAGTAACCGCCACCCAGCTATTCCAAGCTACGTGTCACTTCACTAAATGTCAATAGGTTTTGAAATTATGATTATTTCTTGTTCAAGAAGTAATTTCTTCAATAAAATTGTTCTTGTTCAACAAACTTTATTCAACACTAAACATCTCTCTTACAGAAACAGCCTTATTTCCAAATGTATACATAGAAGCTACAGCTAAGTCAACCACAGAAATGAGAAATATTAATTAAATAATTCACCAAGCTCACTGAGAAAAGTGATCAAACCAACTCACCTCAAGAGCTTTAAAAAAATACTCTGAGTTCCCGGAAGACTTTATGAACTTCACAAAAAATGGCTCCTTACTACCCTTCATCCTTTACCTGAGAAGCAAAACCCAGTAAGCGTCCTGTCATTTTCGGCACAGCCCGGAACCGCGCTATGACAGTGGCTCACTGCCCACATTCAGGAGCTGCGGAACCCCTCTCGTCCCTGTCCCTGCCCCCGACGGCCCGTGGGCCTGCCCCACACCGCCCAGCCTCGGCGCCGACTTCCGCCGGAGACAGGTGGGGAAGACCGGGCCCACCGGGAGTCCTCTTCCCCACAGAGCCTCCTCCTCCTCAGGCCGGGGCCCTACTGCCGCCCGATGCTCCCACCTCATATCTCCCGCGCACCCACTGGTCCCTGCTGCGTAGCGGATGCTCGGCGCTGCCGGTTTAACCCCGCACCGCTACCCCGACCTCCA
Source organism: Grus americana (assembly GCF_028858705.1). Lineage (NCBI taxonomy): Eukaryota > Metazoa > Chordata > Aves > Gruiformes > Gruidae > Grus > Grus americana. Next base: position 121,328,567 of record NC_072853.1, on the reverse strand, counting down.
GGCAGGACAAGGCCCAAACCCCACACCCACCACCGGGCACCTCCACAGCGGGCGGGAAAGTGGCGACTCTCGCACTGCGCAGGCGCAGGGAGGGCCCGAGAGGGTGGGGGCGTGGCCTCCAGCAGGCGGGGTGGGGCGTGAGAGAGTGAGGAAGGCGCACGCGCCGCCGGTGACGGTGGATTTCACGTCGTTACGCAAGTTGCGCGTGCGTTCTCGTGGTCTGCCTGTTGGAGGTGCTGTTGAGCGGGGGAAGGAGTTCGCTGAGGGCGCGCGGGGCCTGTCGCTCCGCCTCCCCGCTCGCTCGCTGCGGTCGTGTCGGCGCTCGCGCCATCGTGAGGGCGGCGATGGCGCGCGGCCGTGTGTGGTGGTCTGTGGTGAGTAACGGGCGAGCGTGTCCGGCGTCCTCCTCCCGCTGGCGTGTCCGTCCCTGCGGCATATCGCACCTGATTTACTTGTCAGTGCAGTCACAGAATCAGAATCGTTTTGGTTGGAAAAGACCTTTAAGATCATCAAGTGCAACTGTTAACCTAACACTGCCAAGTTCACCACTAAAGCGCGTCCCCTGAGCTTTAGGCCCCTAGTGTGGCAGTGGTGGGCCAGTGCGCAGTTGAAGACGGCAGGGTGCCCAGGCGGGCCTTAGTGAGCAGTAAGCTGGAGGAGACTTGTCTGTGGTCTGGAAATTGTTGTTGCCGTAGGAGGTGAAAAGAACGGCTGCTTCCCTTGCCCTGGTGTGCCCCACGCTTGGCATCTACTGTCCAAAAAACCCCTAAGTCCATCAAGGGGGCTCACTTGGAATAGTCTTGGGGCTGCTGACTTCTGCTGGGGGGTGATAAGGGGGGGACTATTACAGCTGCTGGGGTCTGGGAGAGGTTGAAAGTGTGAGCATCCCATTTCCATCAAAGTTTCAATCCTTACCGTCTTTCCAAAGGAAACATGGTAGGGAATGTATTTTCTTGTAACTTCCAAGCTATGCACAGGAATGTCAAATGCTCTCCTTCGAGAGCAGAATCCAGGCTGGAATCCAGACAACGTGAGTGCATGCAAAACTTGTGCAGGAACTAAAATAAGCCTCACTTCTCCCATATCAGATGGGATGCTGTTGCATCTGCCCAAATTATTAAAAGGTGACCATGCCCACTCATCCAGTGGACCTCCATTCTAAGTGTTTCTAAGTGTTTTCTAAGGCTCACTGCTGTTTGCATAATATTGATGCTGCCCATATTGGGAGTAGTCACTATTTTGATAGAAGATCCTGTTAGGAAAAGAAATGTTTCAAAAGAAGAAAGCACCAAAAGCATGGCTGGGGTAGTGAATATTGCAGTGTGGCCACATGATGGCACCACAATCTTAAGAACTGAAGAGACGTGTGTGCACAAGTCTGCTATAACCTAAACACACTAAAAACTGGTTTGTATGCTTATTTATTTTAAAAACACTTAATATTATTCTTCTAGGATCAGAGTGAATTGTGTGAGATTGTGCTCTTCCCATCTGTAAAAATAAATGAGAAAAAATGTAATGACAACTGAAATAGCGTATTTTTTATTAGTGACAAGCAGTTAAGAACACTGGAGTTATCCTGATGGTTCTGTGTTATTTGATGATGCAGGTTCTTAGTCCACTTGTAAAACCCTGAATTTGTCCTGCCTGCTCTTTCAGCATCATGCCAACCTGTTACAAAGAGGATTTTCTCTTCCTTTTCCATTCTTCTGGGCTATTCTAAATAAAAAGAAAAAAGGGGAGGCTGGAGGGGGAAAGGATCAAGAAGTCTTCACACAAAATTTAACCAACTTTAATGGATCGTATAATACAAAATATTATTACAATCTATTTGCAGACTCCTTAATTGAATGTACCAGCAGTGCTACCAAATACTGTGTGTTCTATTATGTCCTTGAATTTGGATCACAGTTCACTACGGTAACTGAAATCTGGCTTGTTCTGATTCACTAAAGTGTGGTCCCTTCTCAGTCAAGTGATAGAAACTCTTGCTAAGCTGCTGATCCACTGGGCCACCAGTCTCTTAAGTTCCAGCTCTTCCCTTTGGAAGTTGCTTGTTGCTCGGAAAGATCCGTGCTATCGAAGAGAACACTGCAAAGGATCGGGGCTGCTTTTTGACATGCCTCTCAGAAAAGCTTGTCAGTGTGCTTGTGGATGTTTGGTTGTTGTACTTTGCTCCTGCAGGGCTGGTCAAGATAAATACCCTGCCTGACATCAAAGCCCTCTACAGAAAGTAACTTCTTAAAAGCAAGGTGTCTTAGGGGTCAAATGAAAGTTCTTGTCAAGATCAAAATAAAATATAAAAATATTTTCATAAAGATATTCTAGAAGAAAAAAAAGCCAGCCTATCTAGAAGTTACTGCATGTAGTTTCCTATCTCTTTAAATGCATATATTTGACATTGTATGATGAAATTACCCAATTTCTGCTTATACTGATATAGTTAGTTACCTGTTTTAAAAGCATATACGAAGTCTAGAAAGTAACTGATGCACAGGGTCTTAAAAAAGAATATGCAGCTAAAAACCTTGTAAACTAGAAGCTGTAGTATACTTTTGTTATACTTCCAATGTGGATGTAGTCCAAAAGTGCTGCTTAATATGACAAAACTGAATAACTTAAACCAAGTGGTCTGATAAGCAAAGATTTCCCTATTTCACTTCCTGCTTTCACAAGCAATGTAAAATCTCTTTGGGGCTGTTTGAAACATTTGCTTCTTTGAAAATGTTATTTAAAAGGCTGTCTAGAGGAGTTGGGAAACAGAAATTACCCTACTGGATATGAACAGCAATCAAAATATTCACTTTGAATTTCCTGTCTCCAGAGTTGTCCAAAACCATATGTCTTGGGTGAAATGTAAGAAATACTAGAAAGGACAGCTTGGCCTAAATCAATTAATAGTGTGATTATGGTATGATGTCAAGCACCTGAGTATCCCCATATTTCAAGTTTTCTATGTGTTTAAGTGCTTTGCAGGATCTGAGCTTTGGTGGGAAACCCAATCATATTTGACCATCAGCCTTACTAATTATGGAAGCTTTTGCTTTCTGTAAAACTCCTAAATGGCAGAAAAAAACATTGTCATAGCCCCCAAATGATGCCTGCTTCTAAAACAAAAAAGAGATGTTCTGTGCCCTTGACTCTGTAGAACAGTGAATATTTTTACTTATTCATATGTTTTGATAATTTAAATGTCTATAGCATATGCTTATCTTTAAAAACATCTAGGTCAACTGTTCAGTACTCATTTTCACACCTCTAATGCTGTCGTGGTTTTGCAGCCATTATGACTGCGTGAATTTCATATTTGAAAGTTTTTCTCCTATGTAAGCTAGAAAAATGGCACTAGCACTAAAAAGCTAAAACCCTGTGGACTTGTTGTCCACATTTGATCTAACCTGGTTAAAGCTCTATGTGCAATACTTTATTTTTAAAACTTTGTAAACACATTGATTTTCTGATCAGTGATAGGTCATTGTATTAGCTTTTTAGTATGAATAGCATATAAAACAGCAGTTGATTAAACGAGAGCCTTCTGAAATATCAAATTCTCAAGTCACTTAGATATCCACACCTAGTAGTTAAAACTATTATGAGAAAGAACCAAGAGGCTGGTACTCAACCATATGCAAAGGAAAATATACAAATATCAGAGTCTCTTCTAAATGTGTACAATTTTCCCATACCACTTGTAAAGATTCTGTATCAGAGACCTCAGTAATTTAGCATTATTTACAGAGATATACAACCGGGCTAGTAAAAGATGTTACTGATACTGAGTTTAAATGAGTGAGATATCTTGTGTAAGGTACAGTTAAGAGATGTTTCCAAAGAACCAGTGTCAATTTCTAATCTCTAGTTCACTTCAAAACCAAGCCAGTTTATGAGCCTGCTAGCTTAGGCCATCAGCCTTTGTGTGGTTCGGGGCCCTATAGTACAAAATTGTGCTGTTACATTCACAAAAAAAGAGAACACTTTTTTCCCCTACAGAATCCCACATTAGCATATGTAAGTAGCTAATTTGATACATCCTTTTCATTTATGTACAAATATTCAAATGAGCAAACATAAGCTTTGGTAAATATGTATTCTGTGATCTTTTGCAGCTGCCTTGAGACAATATCCAGGACAGATTCTGCAGGCTCTCATCGCAGACTTGATTTCACAAAAGGCAATTCCACTTTTTTGCTAGACACAACTTACAATGCAGCAGAAACTTCTTGTTCTCCAGTAGATTGTGTGTAGGTGGAGCTAGCCCGTTCAGCTGTGTCAACATAGAAAACAGGGCAGTATTTCGAGAAGTGGAATGCAATCTGCTTTCGGAAAAAGCTGTGAAGATACTTCCTAAATTTTTCTCCAGCGAAGGCATAAATTATAGGGTTGATACAACAGTGGATCATTGAGATGGTTTCTGTCACTTGGGTCGCTTTGTGCAGTTGACTGCTGCCTTCACAAGTAGTGATGGAAAATGTACCTTGAAAATCACGCAAGAGAATACAAATGTTATATGGTGCCCAGAAAAAAAAGTAGACAATCATGATGATAAAAATAAGCCTGACTGCTTTATGTTTCTTCTCATTTCTACATTGTAGTAGTGTCTTTATAATTTGTGTGTAGCTGCAGATCATAATTAACATTGGAATAACAAGTCCCAGGATGTTCATTTTTAAGGTCAGGAATTGCTTCCATACATTTCTTTGCTCTGATGGATAATGAGCACTGCAAGTATAACGTGCATTTTCCTTTTGAGTTTTGTGAAATACTATCCCAGGAACAGAAGCAAAAATAGCAACAGCCCAAGTGACAGCGCTGGTGAGGATGCCGTAGGTAACTGTCCTAGCTTTTAACGCAAACACTGCGTGCACTATGGCCAGATACCTGTCTAGGGTCAAGAGGATTATGAAAAAGATCCCACTGTAGAAGCCAAGGAGGTAGACACCTGAGAGAATTCTACACAGTGCCTCCCCAAAAATCCAGTCGTGAACAGCGTAATAAGCCCAAAAAGGGAGAGAAAATATAAAGAGCAAATCAGAAATTGCCAAATTGAGCAGGTAGATGTCAGTCATACTCTTCAATCTCTTGTATTTTACCAGGATAAGGATAACGAGCATGTTGCCTATGAGGCCAAATATCACCACCAAAGAATAAAGCGGTGGCAAAAGTTTTGCTGCAAAGTGCTTTTCCTCAGTTCCCGTGCATGGTGCTGAATCGCTGTAGTCAAATTCTGTTGTCAGCGGCAAGTCAAGTAACTCCATGGTATAGTTTTCCATGGTGTGTTGGTCTGGAAAGGAAGAAAAGGATGTTAAACTAGAGGAAACCCCAAGCTTGGCAGTGAGGGGAATGAAAGATGCTGATGTCCTCATCTGGAATGCTTTTTGCTGTTGAGCACATAAGCATTCCTCTGTCAAGGTGTGGAGGAGAATGAAATTGTAGAGCTCCCAGGAAACCCATCTGTATACCTGTGAAGTCACATTGCTGCGTGTTGGAAGTGTGCTGCGTGTCACTTCCTACGTGTACGCTCCCTGGTGCGTTTTTGCTCCTCGACAGAGCCTGTCAGCTGCCTGACCCAACCAGAAGCGGAGGAGTGGTGAATTTAATCCTAGGAGTGGGTAGTTTGGGGCTGTTGTGCTCAGCAGTGGCTTTCCAAAGGGGCGGAGTGAGCCAGCAAGGCAGCAACAGGAAAGCACAGCGGCTGGCAGGCAGAGCGTAGCCGTGCTTCTCCTTGGGACCTGGCCACCTTCTCATCTGCCAGCCCGTACGGTAGCCCTCACCCAAGGAGGACCAGGCACTGGCAAGGTGTAAACCGCTGCCTGCAAAGGTGCTGTGACAGGGGTAAAACACAACTGAGTGCCACTTGTTTGGGTTGTTCATGATTTCCTGGGAGCTTTAGTGCCTATGGGAATCAGGTTGGTGGAGGCGCAGACATGACCTTTGCACAGTACTAAACATACCCACCTGGTGGACCTGCCGTCCCGGGTGTTGCAGAGCAGCAAGTCGGCAGCGTTGGTCTGGGTTAAAATGGCCAACGCTGCGTCCTTTACAGAGTCTGGGTCAGGCGTAGGCCATGGAAGCGTGCTGGTCTTCAATAGCTCTGGAGTGAAAACAGTGTGCCGTCCTGTAGAAAGAACAGATAGGCAAACACTTTGGCAAATGGCATCAAAGACTTGCGACTTCGATGTCGGCCCTTCCTGTCGCCAAACTCTCCCCATTTCCCAAGTCCCAGGTAGGACTGTGAGCCAGATGCAGAAGCATAGCTTTGTGCAATTTGGTCCCTGGAAAGTTGAGGAGATCTGTCTTCTGACAGACCCCGGAGAAAATGGTAGAATTTCTGCGCGTCTTCTGAGAAGCCAGGAAGAGGATTTTGTGGAGACGGGTGTCAGAGGCACCAAATGTCCTTCCTGGTCACTTAGCAGGGAAGTGAAATTGATGCGTTTGGTAGCCACTCACATAGAGCTATTTGCTCTCTGGTAAAAGGGCTGCTCCTTCTTCCTGTGTAATCATGACTGGTTTTGTCAGGAACTTCACGGCAGATTGGTGGCTGTTCCTAGCAGGTTGATGGTTTTGAAATCTGCATTTTCCTGGCAATATGACGCCTGTTCTCTTGACAAAGGCAACAGGCTGCTCCTGACACAGAAGACTTCAGGTAGTGCGTCTGCTCCAACTTGCTCTGTGAACCCTGACCACTCACGTAGTGCAGCAATGGCTGCTCCTTTCCTGCTTACAGTCCCGCCATGCACTTTTTTCAATGGCGAGGTCTACCCTGTGCGATTGCAGACCTTTTTTTTGCAGAGGCCACATTCTCAAAGCCACCACTTCATTTTCTCTGCACTCGAGTTCTGCAAGACTAAATGTAACTGAGGGAACTCTGCCCGTGGTTGGAGTGATACAGGGGCAGGCCCCCGTTCTGCTTTTTGGTAGGAGCTCATAGTGCTCCACTCTGCTTTAAAGCCTGTGAAATCCCTGAAGTGTCTCTTTGTGTCTCTCTAGACAAAACTGTTCAGGTGAAAGGACTATTTTCTGCTGTAAGCATATATCACTCAAAATGCTAATGTCCTTATCTTAATTTGTGTCAGAATGGTTAATTTGGCTAAACCTAAGCCGAGGTCTTGGGGAAGGGAGTGGTTGCTGGATCTTTGACCACTTTCCTGTGACCTTAAAAATGAGGATCCGAGTCTCTCCTGATCTGCCAGCTCCTGATGGAGATTCTTATGCAGCACAGTGCAGATATGAATCTGCCTAAAAAGGAAGAATCTTTAATGGAGCAAAATCTGCACCTTGTAAACAAAAAGAGGTGCTGCTTTTGCAAACCTTTTCCCAGCCCCTTGCCCAAATTCTTCCTGAGTCTGCCTGTTAACTCTGCTCCTAACAATATCAAGAATGAGAACATCCATGTTCAGACATTACTTTGGCATTTTGAGTATGGCATGAAGTTTTCTGGAGAACAAGGAATAAGAGAAAATTGGCAAGTTTTAACAGTTTGGGTCTCAGCTTTGCCTAGATAAAATTTCTTGGGGAGAAAATAAGTAATGTCAGACTCCTCGAACACTGGCTTTCAGGAAGCTCTGGCTCTCTGTGAAACAGGTTTTTTTGACAGCCGTACTGACTACATAGTCATTACAATACTGAGAGAATGGTTTTATTGGTAAAGGAAGTGGCTGTGGCTCAGGTGTACTGACAGTAAAGTTGGTTTAAAAATATCTAAGAGTTTATATTTCTTAAGTACTTTCAGCAACTCTTTTATAAAAAAGCACCTTTATTAAACACTCTTTGGTCCAAAACATTAACTTCTTTATTTCAAAACATGACAAGACTTAGGCACTACACAAATATTTAATATTCCCTTCAGCTAGATCTGCCAGGTCTGTGTTGCATGCCCTGACAGTACAAGTCCCTGGTACTGCATATAGCTAAATATCCCCTTTCCAATATATCAGCCATGCTATATACTGGGATTATGGGATGACAGACTCGCTGCCAGACCCAGCACGTTCTGTGTTGATCATTTTGCACCTGAATGATGCTCATGCATGAACATGGGTATGAAAAACACCTGAGTCATAAACCCAGAGTGAGATTTTATGAATATGTGATTGATAGGATTCATGCAAACATTATTGCAAAATGCTGCCTCAGTATTACTGCAGTAATTCTTTTTTGCAACAGCTGCTTCTTCCTGCTAACTGTTATCTCAATGCCTTCCCTCCTTTTCCTCTGCCTTCTTGGAATGACATCTACATCTTCCCTGCATCTTTTCTTCTTCTTTCAGCCCTTTTTGCATGCTTAAATTGTGGTACTCCCTGTGAGCAGTTCCTTCCGCTGACTAAGCCCCATTCCTCTAGCCTAGCCTCTCTGCAAAAGTACTTACTACTCTGAATTGTTTATAGTATCCAGCACATGCTGATAAGGGAAACTACAGATACTAATTTGGAAACCAGAAAAATAAATTGTAAGTGGTTTTGCGCTTTAACCTATAATCTCACTGTTGTAGAAAACAGTGTTGGCCACTGGCTAGAATGCTTCACTGGGTTAATTGACCTGGGTTGTTTACCTAATTAGAGATATCTGACTGGGCTTATATTGCCTGATCATTAGGAAAAAACCCCAAAGATAATCTTGGAAAATGTCTTTCAAAAAGAGGTCTATATTATTTTGAATTCAGTTTAGATAAATGCAATATTTCTAGAAATCTGCAATCTGCTATACAAATTCTGTTGCTCTGGTTGAGACTAACGGTCATGCAGTTTTCAAGAGAAAAGCTCTCCATAGAAAAGCTGAGCAAACTCATATCACTGTTTCATGCTGAGTTTCAAGTCAGAGCTCTCTGTTTTTAAAGAGGCAATGATTTTATTAAAGTGAGTTTCAGTTCATTTGCACAGTGCTATAAAATGGTGACAATTAAAAAGATGTAGTAAAAGGAGGTAAAATGCGAAGCTATGCTGCATATAAACAAGTTCCATGAGACACAGTGTTTAAAATACATCAGATTTTCTGTAGTCATCTTGTGAGAAGAATAAGTACTCTTCACTCAAATAAGCTGTTTTGTCTTTGCAGTAATAGTTTTAAAATCCAGATTTCTATCCTTATATATCATCTTCAGAGAAAAAATCAGAGAGGCATACTCCATTATATTTTTTACTCAGATCAATCTCTCGAGATTTATTTCTTTGCTTACCTGGATCCTCTGCTCAAGTCTTCTAGTGGTTCTGTCCTTTAAAAATAGTGTATTCCATTTAACATATCCTATGCATTTCCCCAGGGTAATTTTTAAAGGTGAGTACACTGGCAAGATTCCACAAGTGTTTTTCACCTCAGGCATTAGACTACCTAAACAACTACTGAATGTTAAGGGGGAAAAAAAAAAAAGAAGCAAAGATGACTTACCATATATCTTACATATCTTATGGTGCAAGTGACGGCTTGGATTATTACATCAAGAATAGCACTGAACTGATTTGTCAGTGATAAGAAGTTCAAAAACACCTCTTCCTGCAAGAAGAAGGATGTATCAGTTTGAAAACTTCTAGCAAACAAATCTGTTTTCATTTAAAAAAAATCAAGGAGCAGTTCTCTTTTTTCTAAAAATGGGTCATCAGATGTTACTTTTCTAACTCTGTGAGATGTGCAGAGATGTTGAAATTGTAGAGGATCCTCCTAGGAGCTGAACTAAAGGTTTCACAATCCACAGCTGTAGTTTTAGAAAAATATTTTTATATCATTGTTCTCTCTTTTTCATTTAGCTAACCTCTTTGAATCAAGAACAGTTTATATGAGATTCATCCCTTTACGTTTCTCAGTAATTACATTTATTTTATGTTTTTTGTCCCCGAATAAGAAATGGAGCTTTTGAATAAAGTTTACACTTTTATTCAGATTTACCTACACTTTCTGTTGGCTTGCTCTTGAGTTGCAGTCCTTATATTTTAGGAGATTTGACTGATTCTATTTTTCCCTAACCTGGTCTTTTGGACTGTGTTTTTTATTTTAATCCTTGCAAGCCTATGACATAATGTATATAGTAAGTCTGACCTTCTTTTAAAACAACGCTTTTTGAAATTAAGTTTCAGCAAAGCCTGACAGAATCTGATTTCTTATCAATTTATTTCCTTGTGGCTGATTCCTATGTCATTTAGAGTTAAACTGAGGCTGCACCATAAGCAGCTTTTTAGATCCTTCTTAGACATCAAAGAAACCACACAGGTGGTAGGAAAGGTACAGAGAAAGCAAGAAAGAGACGGTTCCTTATCAGATGCCTGAGCACCCCTGAGAGAAACCCTGAGAAGATACCTCATAAAGTACAACCCTCTGCCTCCCCTTGACATCTCTTTGGAGGGTTTTGGAGTATCTTATCCTATCAACCTAGTGAAGGCACTAAAGGGCTGTCTTTCCCACACTCAGTCCTTAGTATCCTTAAAAGATTTTAAAATACTAAAAGCCCAATGGAGATGCCTTGCTTTGGATGCTGCCATTCCTTAATGGAAGTCAAGGGAATCTCATCTTCTGAGTTACATCTCAGATCTGAGGGGAGACAGTAAAAAGCGAAAAGCTAAGCCTGTTTTCCTTGCCAAGCCTTCTTTGCATGAGGGGACTGATCAAGGTCTGTATTCCACAGGATCAATAGATTTTTCTCTTCCTTTCCGAATCAGTTGTTCCAATGAGCTCTCTAAGGGCTGGAGTCTCTGTCAAAACTAATGGCCACTGTCGGGTATTCTAAAGGTATGTTCACACTACCTTACTTGATGGACTATATTAGACCCCCTATATAGTAAGGGGAAAGAATTGCTTCTAAAAATGTTTCCACTACACCTAAGTCATCTCCTAATTGCTGCCAAACTTTGCTGACAAAAACCTGCAGTTTGAGCATGAATTCTCAAACAAGGTATTGTATAAAATTAATTTTTCACTGTATAATTCCTAAACAGTCTACACATTGAAATTAACAGGTATTTTAAGTATTTCTTTCTGAAGATTGCTTCATTGTTCACTGTTTGTTACATGTTACTGAGCCTACTGGAGACTCTAAAACCTTTAATAATCTCACGCTATATGAACAGGGGAAACAGTCCCAAACCTGTTGTTGGACTTGCTTTTGATTCTGAAATATACTCTCAGAAAACTGGTCTCTAGCATTTGAACTAACAACAGCTTAAAACTAAGACCTGTGAAAGGCTGGTCTTCAGAAATAGTCCCTTATTCCCACAGATTCATTGGCTTTATTAATCTGATTTTGTTGCTTATAGCTTTTCATTCTCATAGCTCAGTCTGATCAGCAAGCATAGCTGGGTGTTTCATTTACTGACTAGCACAGTAAGATTGCAGAGGGTGTTGCACACCAACAGAGGGCCTCTGCCACTCACGGTCATAGCAGCTGACTAAGGGGCGTGATTTTGATCCCCTCACCAGCTGCGTCTTACAGCTGGATGAGAGACTCCCCACAGAGCGTGTGAATGGTTACGAAACTTGGCAGCCCAAATACAGGGACAAACTTTGGCATCAGGCACCTGCGCTGTGACTTTATTATCAGCACCTACACAATATGTGCAATTAGCTCTACACCAGCTGCACGCATCTAGTGTGTGTGTCAACACTGAGGTATGGACAATGCAAGTAGCACATTCATTCTTACAAGTCAGATTTTTTCAGTTTTTCTCTATCCCTTGCCCAGCATCTCTTTGAAAAAGTGCACTGCTGCTTGCCATGAGCTACAGCAGATTTTAAGAATCTTTATCTACAGGTGAACCTCATCATTTTTACCAAGAAATTGAAGCTATTGTTGACTAATAAAGGAATAATGCAGTGGGTTGATATAGGTTGGAATTTTATCTATTATGGTTTTACTTTCAGACATGAGTAGGAGTTACGGTTAATGGTGTGACAAGCATTCCCTCCATAAAGACATTCCTGGAATGGTAGTGGGTTTTGTTCCTTACCTGTGGGGCTCAAGTCGATACACTCAGCAAGTATGCAGCCATGTATGCTGTCAAGTCAAACTGCATTTGTGAATCTCTTCTATGTAGTGACTGATTATATGATTCATCTTCACAGTAATCAGGCCATCAAACTGAAGTATCCAGTATCTAAGTGGTATGCCACTCCTGCAAGGAAATGTCGTCATTTATGTCTACACCAGTACTGAAATGTCTGCTAGGACACATACCGGATGCTCACATACCAGTGGGACATACAATTGTCATCAAGCAGAATTATGAGTACAGAAATTTGAAAATGCAACTAACAGTTTCCATTAAATTTATTACAAACTTGCACCACCTGAAGAAGAAAGACTGGGGGGAAAAAAAAGGCCTAGGACAGAATGGCAGATACCTTTCTTAGAGGTACACGATATGGTAGTGTGCAACTCTTATCAAAGTCTGTAACTAAAGCAGACCAGATCATCCTTTTCATCTGGAGGTCTAATGAAGACATGCAAACACAGACTGGATGCATTTATTTTTCCATTGATTCCCCCAATTATATCTCATTATATCTTATACTTGTTATATTCAGAAAATCCACATCCAAATTAGGTTAGTATTAGCATATACTTTATTTCATGAGTAATAGTTAAATGTCTTTGGTTTGAAATGCCTGAATAAAGAAATGCAGCTAAAACTATTTTGTTGTTTAGGGGCTTTTTTCTTATCAGCCTTTTCTTTCAGGTGCTCAAGTTCTTGTGACTAATCTTTTGCTGCCACTGTACAATCACACCCAGTTTTACATCTGTGAGGTATATTCTTTTGAGGAAAACAGGGAAAAAACATTATGTACCACACCCATAAATGATCCATAAATCAAGATAGTGTCCCTCCAAGTTATATCCAAACGGCTCCTCCACTTGGTTTCCATTCCATTCACGAAGTCTGGTATCGGGATAGGTTGTGTTGTTAGTGGTGTATGGTTAGCATCCTACTGGCACAACCTTGCAAACAGTTCTGCAAAGCTGATCGTCACTTGAAAGTTTGTGCAGTTTTGCACATCGGCCTGCATATCTGAAAATGCTGCCATCTTCTAGTTCAGTGTTGTGGCCCCACCTTCCCAGGATCAGTCATTTCAGACTTAAAACACTCAAACCAAGTTTGCTCTCACTGTCACAGGAATTACAAAACTGCTTGGCAGTTATACAAACTTATACAATATTTTTTTCCCCCCTACCATTCCATTTTTTGAATGAAGTACAGCTCCTAATAGGCAAGTGTCGCCAGAATACAGATATAAAGCAATGCCTTGACCCCTTATTTCTAAACAAACTGCCTTCTGTGTTTTGGCCTGATTGTTATTGATATTCTAAATGCACCAGAATTTACTGGTTTGGTTTTGTTTCCTCTGCTAGCTTAATTTTTTTTATTACTAAATTTTTTATTACCATACTAAGGTGTAATGCTTCTAAGGCCACAGTAGCCACTAGGAGAAGGCCAGTAGGCATCAGCACTTGAAAACAGCAGCAAAATTAAACTTCAAAATGAGCAGTATCTGCTTGTTGTGCCATTTAACCTGGTCAGCATCATGTCATTCTCCCGGCACTTAATTTCTTTGGGTTTTGTTAACTGGAACAAGATACCATGTAAATTTGTCCTTACATTCTTTGTATTTATCCCTTTTGTAATTTTTACTGGAAGGAGTGATTTATTTTGGAGCTTCATAACTGGAAGTCTCTCTTACCTAAATCTTTTTAACATTCTGCTTAAAGTATTTATATCTGATCCTCCCATTATTCTGCTTATTATTTTATTAGCCTCTGTTAAAGCTGATAAAGTCATTCTCTCATTTTTTGCCACTATTTTTTCCTATTTGTCCATTTTCATCTACTCCTCTTCCTTTATACTCCATTTACCTTTATCTTATCTAAAATGTGTACATATAAGGTCACAGTTGGGTTAACAAACAGGAAAGTCTTATGACAGGAACATCCTTATGCACTAGTTACCAGAAGTTTCACTATTTCTATGTTTGTCCGTTATATACTTACCACAGCCAAACCAATGGCAGTGATTAAGTCTGGTGGAGTTGTGAGTGCTGCTCAGCACTCACCAATACCATATATGCACTTTTGCTACATTGCCTTTTGCCTCTTAGGAAGTCTGCCTAACAGTTGGCAGAGTTATCTTGTGCTGTGTGGGGCATTCTTCCCCACGTGCTTCTGAGCATGTGGCCGTAGCATCTCCTAACAGGAAGGTCAGGCTCCGTCCTGTCCTGTGCATAAACTAAACTGTTGGTTTCGGGGCTGTGCAAAATTTGTCCATGGCACCTGGGCACTCTTTTCATGCGCATGCTGAAAGCCCAGTCAAAGCATTATCTCATCAGAAGTTCAGTACCCAAAATTTTGAACTTGTAACCATTTCCAGTTAGTTGTTCAACATTTGTTGTAAAGCAACATTTTACTTGTAGCATTCACAAACTTCTGCTCTGCTGTTATTACAATTCTAGTGTGCCTTTCCATTTTCTTAACATACCTTTAGTTCATTGCACAATTTCTGTGTATCTGCCTGCTTCTCTAGCTCTTCCATACACACTGTATCTTCATCTCAGTGCTTTTCCCTGCAGAGCTTGAGTTATGGAATAGTTGTCTCCTGTATGTAACATTTTCCCCACTTCTCTGCTGAGGTGAATTGTGTTCTCTTTCACAGGGACTGGGGATTTTGTTAAACCTTCCCCATGCGTAGTTCCGTCCCACTGTGACCAGACTGCTTGAAGTCCTGCTAGCCTAATTTGGAGCTACCTGGCTTGTAGTTACACCATGCTGCAGCCACATCTGACTAAGACTCAAAATCTGCCACAAAACTAGAGCCTTGCTTGTCTCAGTGCAAAGCTACAATGAAGGATCGAGGATTATCCTGCCTGGGCATATAACATAACGATAAGCTTATCTTTAGGTTTGGTTTGGGTTTTTTCCTGCCAGCACAAAATAGAAAATGCAAATCAGAAAACAAAGGCAGTGGGTATAGAATTCCTTACATGTAAAACTTGGGAGATCAGGCACACCACTTTGCTGGGGTCACTATATGCAGTACAAGGAGATCTGAAATTAGCTCCATAAAGTCTATGGAGAATCCTGTCTTTATCCCAATATTAATAGAGTGCCATCTTTTGTTGCTCTCCTTTATTCCTCCTCTTCCCCTATACACATCCCTGTTTCTTCTACCTGTCAAATTTCACCCATCTAAAATCTGTGGCCCCAGACTGTTCCTGAAGCTATGATGATGCACTCTTCTCAAGCTTGCAGGTGAATAAAAGCTATGCTAGCTATTGTAGCTTCTGGACTGGGCAGACAGTTCTCTGCTTGTTCAGTTTGGTTTGCTTCACTGGAGTGTGGTATTGCGAGTGTTTCAGTCTAGAGTTGCATCTTTTTGAAATCTCCATTCTGACAGCAGAGCTGATGCCCATTTGCTTAGGAGGAGAACATGGGCTACTGGTTATACATTGGTTTTCACACACAGATTTTATTAATTTCACTGCATTAACATGAAACCAGGAAGAAACAGAATTCCAACAAGAAAAGAATTTTAAATAAAACACAGTAGTAGAAATATCACAGTTACAACAGGATTTGTATCACACTGAACTGGTTTATGCTTTAGTATTAAAAAGGTGCTTTCACTTTAATGCAGTGGAAAAGTACATAAAAAAGAAAAAAATATTATTTCCAACCAAGGAAGTTTACTGTAAGGATAATTTTTAGTCTTTTCTTTAGTCTATCTGTGGCTATTAACGTCACAAGATAGTGGCCAGATTATAATAGTTGATAGGATAATAGCTAACAACTAATAGAAGCAGCGCCTTGATGTTATAAAGCTAGAGGCGGAAGAGTATTTGCACCACCTAGATTAAGGCATCTGATACCTAAATTAAGAGGCTGTCATTTCCAGGCTGCTTCTACAGTTGAATAGATAATCTTCCCCAGAAGCCATTTAAGTCTTATGTCTGCTTCTGACTCAGGCATCTCTTTTTCTCTGCTGACCACTGAGGGACCTTGAAGAGATTTGCTGTTAATTTAGGCATCTGAGTCATGTGCCTCATGTTAAGTAGTGTGCAATAATCCTCTCTTGTGTCCTTAGGTTACCTGGAGGCTAGCTGAACCTGCCCCTCCAGATTTCCATGAGCAAGGCTTTACAGGCATGAGCAGTGCCCTTTGAAGTAAATGGGAAAAAAAGCAGAAGGACAGTTCACTTGCATAAGGAATGCTCACCTGCACTTCCTTACAGTTTGAAGCAAGAAGTTCTCCATTATGCCCCTCCCTCCTCTTCTTTGCTAACATCACATCCCTAGAATACCATCCCTAGAATACCACCTAGAATTCCCTTTTACAGGGAAACTCCTAATAATGGCATAAATGTATGGCCATGTGACACCAGTAGAGTAACAGTCTCGAGTCTTCAATTAGCATGCAGTTCTGATTGAGGCATCAGCTGGCTATGGGCACTCTTCTCCTGGGAAGACAAAGTGGGTATGTCTCCTCTGCAGGTGGCTACCTTTACAGTTCCAAGGCTACTGTCTGCCTAGAAGTGTATCCCAAACATCAGACTTACTGTATATGTGAAGAGCATGTTTTTCTCATGCAGGAGCCTAGCCTGACACACTTACTGCCTTTGACATGTAAAGTCTTCCTCTACACACACAATTTACCTGTCCAGAACTAAGGAGGCCTCTGCTCCATACTGTGCTGATAGTCTCCAAAATCTTTTAGAGAGTCCTGATATTTTTTTTCATACAGAATCTTGCATACTGAATACCAGTGTAATTTTCATTCTGGCCTTGCAGATCTTTGCTGATGTGCTTTTATTGGTTAAGTGCCATTTTCCTTGGCGGGATATAATTTGTCAGAAACAAGCTCATGTTTTTGGGAACATTGTCTTGTGCAGTTAGTAGACTTGGTATGTGCAGTTACTTGCAAAATTGCACCCACAAAGATCACAATGTCACCCATCAAAATCCCACTTTGGAAAATGTTAGCAACGGAACAGTGATATGGCAGGCATAGACTTAAAGAACTAAACTCAAAATAGTATAACTTAGCCTATAGTCAAAAGGATTATGTTTAAAAATGACTACACTATTAGATAACAGATAAATTCTTGGATTAAATGGCCCGGTAAGATAAAGATCAGTCAATTCTCCCATCAGAGGAGAGATATTATGTTGATATATCTCATAGTCATCCACAAATTCCTTTTTATGGAAACATCTTTTATTAATGTAGGGAAAATAAGGGGTAGGGGGAAAAAAGTAAAGAAAACTAAACATACACACCCCCCACCAAATGCCTGACCATTGGGAGGAAGCATTGAGGATTGATGTGCCTGTTTAGTATTCAACGTTAATGGAACACCTTTTGGAAGTGACATCAATCCTCAAAGCTTCCTCCCAGTGTTTGTCTTAAAATGTTCACATAACAGTAAATGGCTCTTGTGAGATGACATATGACTCCTTGGTCTCTTCAATATTGTATTCCTCCCAGGTAAATCTCACTAGCATTCATTCACTGGATAGAATTTGGGTCAAGAAACAGAATCATACTATTCTGGGCCCCATTCAAATGTCGATGTGATCCAGCTATGGTGTTAATGTTTCCTGGAGAACTCACAGATTCTCTTAGTTTAAGAATGGAAAATGCTGTAACCCCAGGGAACAGTTAACCACAAGAATTGAGGCATATACAGTTTTCAGTAGTGGTTGACATAAAGATCTTAAATAATGTCAAGCAGTCCTTAAGGCAAAGCGCATGATGCAACATTTACTAACTAATGTTTTTATATATTTTTACAGTCCAGTAGAGATGTCATGCTCTGCAGTGGATGGTGTGAATGTGGAACTAATTCTTTCTGATTTTTCACGATAAAGATTTGGACATTTTTTGCAGAGGTGGGCTGCAACGTGCTTTCGGAAAAAGGCATAAAGATATTTCCTAAATTTTTCTCCAACGAATGCGTAGATCACAGGATTGATACAACAATGAATCATTGATATTGTTTCTGTCACTTGGATTGCTTTCTCCAGTTGACCTTTGATTTCACAATTAGGGTCAAAAAGTGAACTTTGAAAAGTATGCAAAAAAGAAGAAATATGGAATGGTGTCCAGAAGATGAAGTAAAAAATCATGATCACAAAAATAAGTCTGACTGCCTTCTGTTTTTTCTCATTCTTGCATCTCAGTAATGTTTTTAGAATTTGTGAGTAACTGAAAATCATAATAAGCATTGGAACAATAAGTCCCAGAATGTTCATCTTTAAAGTATAGGAATACTTCCAATTTATTGTCGAATCGCTTGGATAATGAGCACTGCAAGTATAACGTGCATTTTCCTTTTGAGTTTTGTGAAATACTATCCCAGGAACAGAAGCAAAAATAGCAACAGCCCAAGTGACAGCGCTGGTGAGGATGCCGTAGGTAACTGTCCTAGCTTTTAACGCAAACACTGCGTGCACTATGGCCAGATACCTGTCTAGGGTCAAGAGGATTATGAAAAAGATCCCACTGTAGAAGCCAAGGAGGTAGACACCTGAGAGAATTCTACACAGTGCCTCCCCAAAAATCCAGTCATAAACAGCGTAATAAGCCCAAAAAGGGAGAGAAAATACAAACAGCAAATCAGAAATTGCCAAATTGAGCAGGTAGATGTCAGTCATACTCTTCAATCTCTTGTATTTTACCAGGATAAGGATAACGAGCATGTTGCCTATGAGGCCAAATATCACCACCAAAGAATAAAGCGGTGGCAAAAGTTTTGCTGCAAAGTGCTTTTCCTCAGTTCCCATGCATGGTGCTGAATCGCTGTAGTCAAATTCTGTTGTCAGCGGCAAGTCAAGTAACTCCATGGTATAGTTTTCCATGGTGTGTTGGTCTGGAAAGGAAGAAAAGGATGTTAAACTAGAGGAAACCCCAAGCTTGGCAGTGAGGGGAATGAAAGATGCTGATGTCCTCATCTGGAATGCTTTTTGCTGTTGAGCACATAAGCATTCCTCTGTCAAGGTGTGGAGGAGAATGAAATTGTAGAGCTCCCAGGAAACCCATCTGTATACCTGTGAAGTCACATTGCTGCGTGTTGGAAGTGTGCTGCGTGTCACTTCCTACGTGTACGCTCCCTGGTGCGTTTTTGCTCCTCGACAGAGCCTGTCAGCTGCCTGACCCAACCAGAAGCGGAGGAGTGGTGAATTTAATCCTAGGAGTGGGTAGTTTGGGGCTGTTGTGCTCAGCAGTGGCTTTCCAAAGGGGCGGAGTGAGCCAGCAAGGCAGCAACAGGAAAGCACAGCGGCTGGAAGGCAGAGCGTAGCCGTGCTTCTCCTTGGGACCTGGCCACCTTCTCATCTGCCAGCCCGTACGGTAGCCCTCACCCAGGGAGGACCAGGCACTGGCAAGGTGTAAACCACTGCCTGCAAAGGTGCTGTGACAGGGGTAAAACACAACTGAGTGCCACTTGTTTGGGTTGTTCATGATTTCCTGGGAGCTTTAGTGCCTATGGGAATCAGGTTGGTGGAGGCGCAGACATGACCTTTGCACAGTACTAAACATACCCACCTGGTGGACCTGCCGTCCCGGGTGTTGCAGAGCAGCAAGTCGGCAGCGTTGGTCTGGGTTAAAATGGCCAACGCTGCGTCCTTTACAGAGTCTGGGTCAGGCGTAGGCCATGGAAGCGTGCTGGTCTTCAATAGCTCTGGAGTGAAAACAGTGTGCCGTCCTGTAGAAAGAACAGATAGGCAAACACTTTGGCAAATGGCATCAAAGACTTGCGACTTCGATGTCGGCCCTTCCTGTCGCCAAACTCTCCCCATTTCCCAAGTCCCAGGTAGGACTGTGAGCCAGATGCAGAAGCATAGCTTTGTGCAATTTGGTCCCTGGAAAGTTGAGGAGATCTGTCTTCTGACAGACCCCGGAGAAAATGGTAGAATTTCTGCGTGTCTTCTGAGAAGCCAGGAAGAAGATTTTGTGGAGACGGGTGTCAGAGGCACCAAATGTCCTTCCTGGTCACTTAGCAGGGAAGTGAAATTGATGCGTTTGGTAGCCACTCACATAGAGCTATTTGCTCTCTGGTAAAAGGGCTGCTCCTTCTTCCTGTGTAATCATGACTGGTTTTGTCAGGAACTTCACGGCAGATTGGTGGCTGTTCCTAGCAGGTTGATGGTTTTGAAATCTGCATTTTCCTGGCAATATGACGCCTGTTCTCTTGACAAAGGCAACAGACTGCTCCTGACACAGAAGACTTCAGGTAGTGCGTCTGCTCCAACTTGCTCTGTGAACCCTGACCACTCACGTAGTGCAGCAATGGCTGCTCCTTTCCTGCTTACAGTCCCGCCATGCACTTTTTTCAATGGCGAGGTCTACCCTGTGCGATTGCAGACCTTTTTTTTGCAGAGGCCACATTCTCAAAGCCACCACTTCATTTTCTCTGCACTTAAGTTCTGCAAGACTAAATGTAACTGAGGGAACTCTGCCCGTGGTTGGAGTGATACAGGGGCAGGCCCCTGTTCTGCTTTTTGGTAGGAGCTCACTTTAATTACATGGTGGTCCATTCTGAACTGTAGCATGTGAAATTTCTTAGGCACGTGTCAGCCTACTCAGCTGTCTGAGGAAAGAATTATTTCCTCATATGTAATTACAGACTATTCAGGATACAGAGGATCTAGTTTTAATCTGGGTCTTTATCTGAGTGGATATATCTATAATACAAATAATCTTTGTGAACAAGTTTTGTTGATTACACAGTGTTAAAACAATTTTCTGTGTGGGTATATGCACAAGTATACATACATATATTTATACACTGTGTTGGGTTTGCGTGGCAAGGTTTTGGTAGCGGTGGGGGGCTACAGGGGTGGCTTCTGTGAGTAGCTGCTAGAAGCTTCCCCTGTGTCTGATAGAGCCAATGCCAGCCGGCTCCAAGATGGACCCACTGCTGGCCAAGGCCAAGCCAATCAGCGCCTCTGTGATAACATATTTAAGAAGAAAAAAAACAGTTAGAGAGAGCTTTTTGCAGCCAGAGAGAGGAGTGAGAACATGTAAGAAACTCTGCAGACACCAAGGTCAGTGCAGAAGGAGGGGCAGGAGGTGCTCCAGACACCAGAGCAGAGATCCCCCTGCAGCCCCTGGTGAAGACCATGGTGAAGCAGGCTGTGCCCCTGCAGCCCATGGAGGAAGGATGAGGGGGTGTAGAGATTCCACCTGCAGCCCGTGGAGGACCCCACGCGTGGAGCAGGTGGAGGCACCTGAAGGAGGCTGTGGCCCATGGGAAGCCCATGCTGGAGCAAGCTCCTGGCAGGACCTGTGGCCCCATGGAGAGAGGAGCCCACGCCAGAGCAGGTTTGCTGGCAGGACTTGTGACCCCGTGGGGGACCCACACTGGAGCAGTTTGCTCCTGAAGGTCTGCATCCCATGGAAGAGACCACGCTGGAGCAGTTTGTGAAGGACTGTCTCCCATGAGAGGGACTCCATGCTGGAGCAGGGGAACGATGAGAGGAGTCTCCCCCTGAGGATGAAGAAGCGGCAGAAACAACATGTGATGAACTGACCGTAACCCCCATTCCCCGTCCCCCTGTGCCGCTGAGGGGGGCGGAGGTTGAAGCCGGGAGTGAAGTTGAGCCCGGGAAGATGGGAGGGGTGGGGGGAGGTCTTTTAAGATTTGATTTTATTTCTCATTCCTCTACTCTGTTTTACTTGTAATAAATTAGATGAATTCCCTCTCTAAGTTCAGTCTGGTTTGCTTGTGACGATAATTAGTGAGTGATCTCTCCCTGTCCTTATCTCGACCCATAAGCTTTTCGTTACACTTTTTCTGCCCTGTCTAGTGAACGAGGGGAGTGAGGGAGCGGCTCTGGTGGGCACCTGGCCCCCAGCCAGGGTCAACCCACTACATACACTCATATAGATACAGAATCGTAGAACTGCAGAATCAAAGATCATTTAAGTTTGGAAAAGACTCTTAAGATCATCGAGTCCAACCGTTCACCTAACACTGCCGAGACCACCACTAAACCACGTCCTTAGTTGCCACATCTACAAGTCTTTCAAAAACCTGCAGGGATGGTGATTCAACCAGTCCCCTGGGCAGTCTCTTCCAAGGCTTGACAACCCTTTTGCTGAAGAAATTTTTCCTTGTATCCAATCTAAACCTCCCCTGGTGCACTTAGCCTTGTTGAATCTTTGTATATACACAAAGAAAGTAATACTTTTCTTTTTAATCTAGTTTGGAACTTACTTTGACATTTAAAGCCAACAGAAAATAATTTTGGGAGTAAGAGAACTAAAGGTAATTGATTCCCTACAGATTTGTCTCCTTTGCTGCCCAAGTCTTCTCTCCAGTGATGGGTTGACCCCAGAGAGCAGCTAAGCCCCCATCTAGTCACTGCTTCCCTCCCTCCACAGCGACAAGAGGGAGAGAATTGGAAAGGGAAAAGCAAGAAAAACTTGTGATTTGAGATGAAAACAGTTGAGTAAACGAAGGAAACAGAAAAAAACACCACAGATGATACAAGGACAAATGCTTGCCACCTCCCACCAACCAGATGGATGGCCAGCCAGTCTCTGAGCAACACCTACTTTGGAAAAACTCACACCCACACCCACCAGTTTTATTGCTGAGCATGATGTTATATGGCACAGAATATCCTTTTGGTCAGTTTGGGTCACCTATCCCAGCTGTGGTCACAAATCTAAAAGACAGCACCATAAGGGCTGCTGTGAAGAAGATTAAGTCCCTCCCAGCTAGACCCAATACACCTTCCCACTACCAAAATTGAGCTCCTGCCCTGTAAAACTCATGTACTGTGGTTGTTTGCTGTCTATGACCTGATGGAAAACCTCTGAGTGTTTGCATGGGATAGAAGTCAGATCCTCCTCTTCACATCAAGCACAAAATATTAAAAATATTTTCTGAAATGCTTTCTAAAAAATTCCTTATCCTTTGCACACAAGCAGTGTTAATCATAAAGAGCTCTAGAAAACTGATCTGGCTAACAAATTCTGTTGGAAACTACTGTTTGCATTTGATTTTTTTTTTTTTCATTTATCTGTAACCATTTTTCCAATTTTCATTTTTATGCAGAAAGGAACATCTTCTGCAGAAGCTGTAGCCCTTGACAAGAAGTCTGAGTTTGACTCTAAAATGATCTACGCATGAGCCTTCAGAGTGAGTGTGTTAGCAAAAGAATCTCCAGGTTTATCTCTGCTCTTGTGCCATAAGTATAAATGGACTGTTCTGAGAGGTTCTGATTTGGGAACTTGTGATTATTTGGCTTATTTCCCTCTTATTTTCCTTCCAAAATTACAAATTAATATTCAGGAAGCCTTAATGATTTTCATTTGCATGGCTTTCTCATTTACTTTATGGACTGCATGCGGCCATCAGTGCCCACACCCCCACAGTTTCCGCATGCAGAGGGTAGTTTTGGTTGCCCACAGAAATTCTGGATGATTTCTGTAAAAGCGAGCAACTGAGTCAAACCTAAGGCAGAAGTATAAGAGAAGGAGAATTTTCTCTTTGGTTCCCTCCTTCCCTTCCAATTTATCCTGTGTGCTTATCATGCAAAAGTGTCTAAATATATGAGCAGTCCAATAAGAGGCTACTGTCATTTCCCCTTGGAGGACTCATTATGTTCTGATTCTCCAAGAAGTTGGGTACAGTAAAGTGTGACCAAGCCCTGGCCAAATACCTGGGAAAGAGCTCTTGCAGAGAAAATGATGTTACAGCTTGGGTGGAAAATTTATTTTCTTAATAATTGTAATGTTGTAATGTAATTTCTGGTTTTTTAAGTTTTAACAAAGCTGCACTTACTACAACACCAGAAATTCTTGTAATGAGAATGTAGCTCTGAATCCTGTGTTTTCAGATTTCTGTATTTCAGTTGCTTTGAGAAAAGCCTTGCTAGCTCTTGAGTATTAGCTGTTATCTATAGGATGTCAGCTTCAGCTATAGAAGTGTCTGGGTGGTGGTATGACTGTCAGACATTTCCATGATAAAGTAATTCAAGCAAAGAGGCTCCTGAATTGCTACACTGACTTATTCAGGGATGGCAGTTGTCACAGCTCAATGAGCCTGCTGTGCCCTAAAGGGCATTTGGGCAGTTTCCTCATGGAAATCAGACATTTGATAACTACAAGTTAGAAGAGCATCTGTGCATTAATGGAGCCGCTTATCTCTAAAACTGAATGCCCCACAAAGTTCTCTTTCCCCTTCTATGGTCTAAGACAAGGTTTCTCTGTTGAAATGTATGAACAGGTAACACAGCGCTACTCCCCCTGCCTTCGCTCTCTTCCTTTTCACAAATGGCAGTTTGCCATACAGAAAAATAAATTGCTTAATGACTTGTAGTCAGCTTAAAAGTATGTGTCAGCAGCATCTAGGGCACTTTATGAAGAGAGAGAAGTACAATGTAGCACAGAGTAAAACTGAAACTTAAATGAAGACAAATAATAGCCCATATCCTGATAGCAGGTATTGCAAGAGAGGTGCCCAGTGTTTCCTGCTAACAGCTCTTTAACTTTGCCTTTGACTTTCCAGAAGGAGTCTGTGGACAGGGAAAAAACTACAGAGAAGAGTGTGCATAGATACCAAAGACATCTTTGGGAGCAAACATAAAAGTATATACTTTTCTTGAGTTACCAAGGAAGCTGAAGGAAAAGATGGAAATGTAATCTAAGTGCTGTATGTATGGCTCTGAACTGATAGTTTCCCTCAAACAAATCTTTTCATGTGGTAGTGACCGCAGGATTTCTTTCCACGATATGGTTGGGGAAAGACAGTCCCTTCCAAAATTAACCCCCACTTTGGAAACCTCTTGAGCATTAGAAACATCTCTTCAGAACTGCTTGCCTGCTAACTGATGAGTTTTTTTCATCCCTGCAGAACTTTCAAAGAAAAATATGTTCTGGGCTGGAAAAAGTAGGCTTCATTCTCTGTGAACCCTCAGGATCCAATTGTTTCCATTCCCCACCAAAACCAGAAATACAATCTTGCAAAAATTCTGACTTTTTCTGCGGTTAGATAGAGTCAGTCTACATGGCCAGAAGACAAAAGAAATAGAAGGTGTTCTTACTTAAACAAATGTACAGTAAAAGAGTAGCATAAGCACTGAAAATAAGAACTCTGAGAAACTTGAGACAGCTATTAAATGTCTTTCTCCAAGTCATGACTATATGTGTAAGAGGGCTCTTCTCTTGTGTGCGCTAAGTCCTGTGCTAGTATCTCTGTTCAGGTTTTCTTTTCAGTGTCTCTGCTTAAACTGTTTCAGATAAAACACCAAATTCAAACAATAGTTGTAGTCACAACCATTCTGGGGATGAACTTAAGTATTAAAAAGAAGGATAACAGTCCAGAGTGGAGATTGCCAACATATCTCATAGGATCATGCCCCTGTCATGTTATTGCTATAAGGGTCTCCACACAGAGAAGTTCAAGCCCACTGCTCTGGCATTGTCAACTGTTCCTGGGAAATGATGGTGCAATTCTGCCATGAAAGCAAATGTTGCTATAGCTGCATAACTGATATACTACCAAAAAAAAATTAATAATATATTCTTAGGCTATTGTAGCTTTTTTGCTAATACCCAAGTGGCAAATCTCATTTATCCAAGCAGAGGAGCTCACCTCTCCTCGTGTGTGAGAATGATACAATTCCAGTGTAGTAGTGATGAATTTTATTCATGTAAAACTTCATTAACAAAAATTGCAAGCCAGATCATGACTGATATATATGAGATATGGAGTATAGGCTTTCTAATGTGGCTCAGAGACATCACATTATAAAGAGAAACCAACAAAGAACATATCCCTTCATAACATGACAATGAAACAACACCTTTAACAGATTAAATGCTTGAGTAATACAAAGAAACCATATGATAGGATAATGATGAAGAACATCAGTCATCTGCATCTGATAGAGCAAGATGTGGCTTAGATTTGGAGAGATTAGATTAAGTTTGAAAGATTTCATGTCTCATCAGTTTATATCCTTAGCAGAATACATTTTCAAGCTCCTGACCTCCTTCTGGAACAGCTTCAAACCCAAGACCCAGTAAGTTTCTACTACTAAAAAGAGCATAATTTTCTACACCATTTGTCCAGTTTAATTCTCTACTCTCACATTTAGCTTTATTCTGAGTTGTAAGCTAGTTACAAGACCAAATAATTCTTACTTGAATGGTAGCTCTATTGCTACTGTTATTAAGCATATATACTTTCCCACTGAGTGAATCTATATCTGTATAGATGTATACATGTAAAAAAGGAGAAAAAAAATTAGCTACTCACTGATTTATAGAGCTTGTTTTGTCTGACTGTGTCTTCTTCTTCTTTGTGAACAAACACACAGTTAAGCCCTATATCTGAAAATAGGAAACAGCACTTCCTGTGTGATCTATTGCAAAACATCATTACAAGAATCAAGGGTATGGTTCTTCTTTTCTGAAAACACTCAGTTTCCAGGCTGAGTTCAGAACTGAGGGATGAAGGCTTTATGGGCGTCTACCTGTTCTGCTCCAGCTGGAACTGGAGCAGTCAGTATCTGAACTACTGCATCTCTCTACAGGGTTAAGACTGGGTGGTTAAATTCAATAAAATCCCATTCTCAGGACAATAAGTATTTCTGCAGCTCAAGAGAAAGTGGTGTGAAATACCTAGCATACAGAATGTGTGCTTTTAAAATTAAATTCAGGTCTCCAAAATGACTGTTGAAACAACCCCACCAAGGTATTCTTCATGATGTCACTGACTAACTTCTACATATTTACATGATTCTCCTTTTCATGATCACTAATTAAAAGAATCTGTAAGCAAAATGAGGATATGTTTATACCATGCAAAGCAACATCATGTTAGACAATATCACACTTGCCTTAGGTGAGCATTGTGAAGAGAGACTAGTCAAGGTCCAGATGTTTCAGAACTAATTAGGTCAGGCAGAGCACTGTGCTGGATGTGACCAGCTCATGCAGTTTACACCACACTGCACTGTGTGGTATATACCGCCTCCATGAAAATCTATCATAATTTTTGCAAAGCCGTTCATAATGATCTTACACTTCTAAGATGCTGTTATATGAGACAATCTAGAACCTGCAGCTCATTTCCTTTTTGATGTGGTGACATTGCAGGATTGAAAGCAATAGAAAGAGATTAAAATAACAGAAAGTGATTAAAATATATTTTTGCTTCAAAGGCGGTAAGTATAATTGAGTGTACAGGCTGGTGTCATGCATTTATTTTTTTAAAACATTCACTTCACCAATGTCATTGGTACTGTAGCTGCCACAGCCTCCAGCTGTTGGAGTGATAATTGATGCCTATGTAAGTGATCATTATAAACCAGGACTGATGAATAATATGATCACTTATCTGCTCCCTGAGGAGTCTTTTTACAATTTTATAGCAAGTTATAGCAAGGCTACATTTTTCAAATTTGTAGTTTTTTGGCAGCAGCTGTTGACCATTTTCTCTAAGACTGCTGAGTGTTTTCCTGCAGTATTCCTAAAAAGCTGTAAGACTGGCTTGTGCTGCAATTATAGCTGGATTTTGTCATTTCCTAGAAAATCTATGCAGAGTTTCAATAAAACCAATGATAGATCACCTGACCACATGTGTTCCAGAGATTATAGAAGAGACTCACAGAGCTGTTTCAGAAGGAGCGCCTAAGCGAGGCATTAGGAAGAGAGGTCTCTGTGATGGCTGAAATAACATGAACATTTCCTGTTGATCTGGATGGGGCTATGTAGATTTTGCTGTAATTATAGACTGCAAACCACTGAAAACCTTCAAACCTGAGCAGAAAGGGCCTTCCCTCCAGGGACACAGTGCATATCAGGGAGACACAATCCACGTTTTCTTTCCGTACCATCTCCCTCTGAGTTGCTGCCTGAATTTGAAAAGCTATGTTTTCTACCACTCGGGACATTTCCTACTCAGTGTACAAGCTGCTAGTTCAGTAGTTTTGTTTGCAAGTTTAATCTTTTGTGAACTACTATGCCTGGTAAAGAAATGTTTGGCTTGCAGGATCAAAAATACTGCCTAAGGCACTTCGTTTTTGCTGCCCCATGAGAAAGAGGGGCAGTCGCCTGGAGAAGGAGCTTGTATTGGCTCTCAAGAGTGGGATTTTTTTGGAAGTCCATTGCCCAGGGGCTACTGGTGGGTGTAATTGTCTGGGGGTACCAGAGTAATCCTTGCCCTCTTCTCTCCCTTGTGACATTGGGGCTTCCTTCTGCCTTTTTCAGGGACTTTTTGGAGTCACTAAGCTCCTTCTTTTTGCTTGCTCTATCCGTTTGCCCAAGCAAAAAGCAATTACAGCTGAAACTATGAGAGCCAATCTGTAACTGATGGCAAAAGTTTTGGAAACTTGGCAAATGCGGCACTTTGGGATTGAAACCCTCCCACGCAGGAGAGGAAAAAGACCTAGTTATATAGCAAATAGACTATGCAGACAGTAATTTCTAAACAAATGTGGGAGAAAAAAATGCATACAAACCTGCCAGCATCCATATATTGATAGAACTGCTAAAATTTGAAGTTTCTCGGGAATGGATAAATTCTTGTTTTCATTTTCTTTCTTACACAGACTAGTCCTGGGAAAGATCACAGAAGTCATCCTTGGAAGGCCTACATACTAGTTTCATAATCTGTGAGGTAAGCAGCGGTCTTGAGTTTGGCGTAATGCGTTTGATGGATCCTTGTGATGGGGAATGAGTGACTCATGACTCACAATTCACTTCTAACATGAGAAAGAAAGCACAGTTTTGCACACATTGTTTTGAAAGAGTTTTAATTCTTTGTGCCTCCAGTCTGGCTGCTTAGATTGAAGACAAGTGTTCTTAAGCTGCCTGAGCTCCAATTGCTCTGACCTTTGAAAATCAGGGACAGTTTCTTTCCAAAATGGTAATGCAAATAATTGGAAGCTATTTCAGAAAGTTTGATTGAGGTTAAAATACAGCAAAAAAGAAAGATTCAAAAGAGAATAAATATCTCATATTGGACACTTAATTTTAGGCACCTGGGACTACATTTTGAATTGCAGCTGAATTATTATTACATCATAGAGGATAGGGCCTGTTAGAAAGGACAGAGCCACCTGAAAATCCCTTTTTCAGGGATATTGGGACTCTGAAGAAATCCAGAGGAAAGGAACAAACTGTTCATCAGTCTGGAAAGCATGACCTGTGAGAAATGATTGGGAAAGGACTAGATGATCTCTGGAGAGCTTTCTCAGATTTACTTTCTATGATTTTATTCTTAGCATCTTTCCTGTAAGGGTTTAGTGAGCTTTATAAACATTAACCAATCCAAAGCACTGGCTAGGAAATGGAAGCAGAGGAAGCAGTGGGAGAAAAGCCTCCCAAAGTCAGAGACATTGCCAGATGAAGATTGCTTGCCTTATAAAATTAGAGAGCTGCTTAGGTTCTCCATCCATAAAATTAGAAAAAACAAGAAGGGAAGAAAAGAGTACATAAACTTCACCATGCTCATCAATTGAAATTCTATAAACAGAGAAGTAGTGCTTGGTTGTACAAAAGATAAGAATCAAAAAAGATGAAAAATTTCTGCAACAAAACTGTCTTACTTCAGCTGGGGCTTTTTACAAGCTGTCACAACACTACCACTGACAGAATTGAAGCAAGGGAACCAAACCATGATGTGGTTCATCAACTGGTGAATGTAAGACAGAACTAGCTTTTTCTGACAATAATACTGTTGCTTTAAATTTAGAATGTAATGTGGATACGGAAGTCAAGACGTGGGGATTCACTCAAGGCACTGACATAATTTTCACAATTTCTTGAGGAAGTCTCTTTTCTCTTTCTGTGTAGGGAAAGGGAGATCTGGAGACAGTACACTGTTGGCAAAAATATTGGTAAAATTACCAAGCAGATTACCGAAATAGAACTGACTGGGCTTCAGCTGTATGCCAGTAAGACCATAGCAAATATTAAGTGATGGCCTTGCAGTTCATCTCATATTCTAGGCCTGCCATGTGGAAGGAGAAATGCTGACGTCAGTCCCTGTGTCAAAGCATGTTTAAGAATTTCAGGCAAAGCAGAACAGCATGAGGAGAGAAGGTGCACACCAATGGAGTTGCTTTCCCATTCCTCTGGTGTGCTTCTGTCTACCTTTGTAAGGTGAAATTGGATTAAGTAGATGTTTTGTGTTGAAAAAGGAGTTCAATAAACATAATACTGAGTCCTGTGCAGTAGACTCCTCTTGAGCATCCTCATCCACAGTAGCCCTCAGCAGACATTTTGCTGACTGTCCTCAGGCTTACAGGGATGGGCAGATGGGCATGGGGCAACTTCGGTTGAGGACAAGAAGAAGCACACAGGAGGACTTTGCAAGGTCTGTTAGTAGGTAATTCATTCCAGACTCTTTCAACCTGAATGTTGTAGGCTGTAGGAATCCTGTCTCCCACCCTTAGCTGGTAATCGGTTAGCTAGCATAAGGGCTCCTGCTATAGATAAAGGATAGAAGTAGGTATTTTCAGAGAGTAACTGCCTCTGTCTTAAGTTGACAATGTAACTTTCATATGCCATCAACAGAAACTGTGTTTTGCTTTTACATATCTTACTATCTCTTCTAAAACACAGTGCCCCTGTAGAATGCATGGGTATGCGGATGTAGGGGAAGAGGAGGATGGCCCTTGCAGCCTTACTTCTGTGACATGATAGGGAGCACACAGAGTTTTCATGGACATAAGCAGGGTACGGTCTTCATAGTGCCCCAAAAAATCTGTTCCTGGTTCTGGGTGGGTCATCAGCAGGACTGGTCTTTAGATCTATACTATGTCATAGTACTTCCTCACAGCTTTGGGGCGTTTCACAGAGCCTTGGAGAAGTAAGACTTGACAACTGAGATGTAAGTAAATTGGGAGTTCAATGCATTCTTAAGATATTGTGAGTTGCTCACAGAGAGAACTACACAAGGAAATATCAATGCAATCTGCCCTTCATGTTCACCTCTTCAGTACACACAGCATGATGCTTCATTCCATTTGCAGGAGCCATCCTTCCAACTGAAGGGCTGGTTATTCAGGGTTCCTTTTACTGCACTTCACTAGTGTCCTGGTTCGGGCAAGGACAGAGTTAATTTCACAAGGAGCCAGGACAGGTGACCCAAGCTGGCCGGGGGCTATTCCATACCATGTGACGTCATGCTCACCATAAAAGGGCGCCAGTCGGGCAGGGGCGGGTGCGGGTGGCTCCGGGAGGGGTTCAGTGTCCGGTCGGTCTTCGGATCAGTAAATTGTTCTCTGTTATCACCCATTGTGAATATCTGTTATCAGTGCTGTTGTTGATTGTTCCCCTCTCCCTTGCCGTCCCAGTAACCTGCCCTTACCCCAACCCTCGAGACTTTGCCGTTGTTTTTCCGTTCTCCTCCCCAGCCCGCCGGGGGAGGGGTGAGTGAGCGGCGTGTGGCACCCAGCTGCCGGCTGGGGCTGAACCACGTCAACTAGCATGCAGGACCAGGCCCTATTTAATATATACTACCCAGACCCTTCTTGGACTGCAGAATTTTGCTTTTCCCACATGATAGTTCTGTTAGGGTAATATCTGAGTGCTTCACAGATACTACAGTATTTGTCTTACCACCACATTCATGAGATGAATCAATACGATTTTCTCCATTTTGCAATGAGGAAGTTGAAGTGTCAAGATTATGAATAACACTGTCAAGCATCTATTAATTTGGGGAACCTGGTTTGTGAACTGTTTTTCTCCAAAGCAAAGTATTATGCTGGGACGTGGTTCCCATCTGTTGTAGCTGCTGGTTCTTGGTCTTCACATTGGGCCATGGAACATGAGGCCACAACCTCAGAGGCCACCTATGAAAATCTAAGTTTAAGTGGAAAGAGAAGGTGCTTAATTTATGTGTTAGAAGTAGACACTTAAGGGTAAGTAGGATAAATTTAGGCCTAGGTGCTTAAATCCCTTGGTGGAACTTGTGCCTGCCCTGTGACAAGCTTGCAGATTCCAGTAGTATTTGTGGCACAGGGCTCAGCATCTTTGAAATGTAAGTCTTCCCTGACTTTGCTTCCCAGATATCTGCGGGACTGCTGAATGAAACTGAATCCGAAAGACACAACCAGCTCCAGATAGTCTTCAGTCTTCTCAGAGACTGGCCTCACAGTCCTGCGCACCTGTCTGGTGGAGCCTGCTTTATTTCTGAGAAAACACCCCATGGAAAGTCCAACAGCCTGAAGCCACCTTTTTAGCCATGCTACACCAATTTATAGACATACTGAATGTGACCCTACTCATCTTCTGACAGGTTTTGTTTACAGGGTGGAGACACCACTTCCTTAGTAACTTCTGTAGAGAAAATACAAGAAAACACTGAGCTTTAGGTAAGTCAGCAAAACCTCCTTTCTCACAGTCCACAGCAAACTAACCACACCACAGAGTCTGTGATACCACATACACGCATGCTGTTCTCCATCCCCAGTAAATGAGGATCACTGTGGTATCTTCCATACTATGGTGTGGTAAATTTTATTGCTTTCTCTCTCTCTCGTTTTTTTAAAGGCAGTACTAATTGCTGTCTCATAATAGGAATGGAAGAGATAGCTTACAGCTTTGTCCACAGGTGAGATATTTTACCCCTGCTCTGTTAGCTGAACACTTGTGGATAGGCTGTTTGTGCCACTGTGCAAAACAGTATCAGTATTAGCAAGGGTGATATGGAGCCAAGTCCATCTGTATTTGTGAATCTCTCAGATCACATTGCAATAGTTTTATGCCAGTATATTTAGCACATGCAAATTAGTTTGCCGTTCTTCTTGGAAGACATTATGTAAGTGTTAAGATGAAAGCAAGCCACAAATAAGTGATAAAAATAACTTCAACAGAAAAGCCATCTGAGCAAAAGAATTCAAACGAAAGATAGTATTTCTGCATAAGTTGTACTAAAGTAGCTGGGATGAAGTCCTACCTAAAACTTTCAGTGAATTTTAGCACCAAAATGTATTTGCATTGCCTGAAGTGCACTTGGATTCACCTGAACTCTCAAAATCAAACTATTGCTGGCATGTTTCTTCAGGGAATTAACAACATACACTGATGCTCCTTTTTACAAGACTTCTTCAATTCACAATAGATTTTCAATATTATTAGCACTTGTTCTTGGATAGTGGGGAAGTTTACTGTCTGTTACTGTTTTTCACACTGACAAGGGACCGTTTCTTATCTCCTAGTTGTTCATATGTTAAATGCATTAAAAATTAAATACTTGCACAGTGCTCATCACTGTCACTTCCAACTTCCCTCCCTCCACTCACTCCATTGAAAAGACTGTCAGGTTAAGTGTAAGTCCTGCAAGCCTGTGTTTTTTTGCCTGAAACCAGGGGTCTCTCCTGGGATATAGCCTAACGTTTTCTCTGCCTGAGAAAAAGACCTAGAAAAATTAGGGCCAAAGGCTCTGGACATCAGCCATAACCTGGAAAAGCTATATCAGAAACCTGTGACAAGTGAAAACACAATTTACCAGTTAGCTTGAGAATCAGTGCGAAGGAGAAGAACAGGACAACCCATTAGGAGGGGAGTCAGACTGACTAGCTGACACTGCAGTGCGCTGGGATGGTTGAGAGGACATCTGATATCTTCTCCAGCTCAAGGGAAGGAAAGGAACTGCTGACAGAGATAGAGAAAGAAGTTGGGCATGGAAGTCATCTAAGGGCCACCAGAGTTTCAGCAGACCTCTGAGATTTTCAGGTTCTTAAAGAAAGTTGAAGTCAGGCACGCTACAGAATTTAGTGGTGTTATGAGGTCATTTCAGCAGAAAATTGTAAACCACAGAAAGTTTTGTATCTCGCTTCTGAGTTAATTTATTAATGCATTTGGGGTTTGCATTGGATAATGTATTTGGGTTATAATATAACCTAATTAAGGTTTTTCTAATTAAGAAGAGCAAAACCCACATAAGGTATCAGAAAGAAGTCCGTGTGAGGTGTGTTTCTGTAGCCAAGATTCTAGGGTAAGGTCTACAGGTAGTTATAGTGTGTGGCCACAAATGAGCAGTATCATTGATTTTGGCTGATCCAACTCTTCTTCTTTATGTCTTTATCTTAAATAAGAGGAGAAGGTCGTAAGTAGTTCTTATCTGGATCTTTTTAATACTGATGT
Organism: Grus americana; assembly: GCF_028858705.1. Taxonomy (NCBI): domain Eukaryota; kingdom Metazoa; phylum Chordata; class Aves; order Gruiformes; family Gruidae; genus Grus; species Grus americana. The sequence goes on along the minus strand of NC_072853.1, from coordinate 121,294,489 downwards.
CAAGCCCTGGAAAACATTACCAAATCCCACTCACTATTGCATCCTGCCTCTCTGAATTCAGTGGTGGATCTGGAATATGTGACAGGGTTGTCCCAACAGTGGGATCGCTTACCTGGTGTGCAGTACGCCAATATACACACAGACCAGAGGTATCTTATTTATTTCATGTCTATGCAGAGATAGGTGCTAGGTGGTAATTCCACAAAGCTAGCACACCACACACAGAATCTGCCACATATTTATCTTGTTACAGGACTAGAAAAACCCGCCTAAATTTATGCTAATTGGTTATTAATTACCACATCATCTACTATTGGTCAAGCATCTTTAAATTAGCAGGCATGCTCCTTGAGGGTTTGGGGGATGTAACTTGCATAGTCCTTTAATTGGGTAGGTGGTGGTAAACCTGCCCCCCCCAGCCACCTTTCCCTTCCCCTGGTTACTGGCGATTCTTGTTGACTTCAGGCCTCTCTGGCAATCGCCCAGCTCTCAGCGCCTTCTGGGCCAGGATGCTTCCTCTTTATCAGTTTTTCAGCTCTCCTTCAAGGATACTCTTTAGCAAAGCATGTTTTTTATCAGTCTTTCGGCTCTTCTTCAAAGGTATAGTCGTCAGCAAAGCAAGTAGTGCATTTAACCCTAAATTAAACAGTGTCTAAGCACTAACCCAAACACATTTCTGTCCCTGTAAAGTGGAAAATTCTACTTTATGGATATCAACAGAACCTGCCTTTAAATTGATTATTGTATACAATAATCAATCTGTGAAATCTCAGGCTTTCAGGGTGAGGCACATTCACTCTCTCACACCTGTTTTGCGTTTCCCCAAAGTGGTGCCGTACCTTATAAATTTGCAGTGCCACAACCCAGCATGTCTACAAAGGTGCTCAATGACACCTAGTTGGCCTCGTTTGTGGGGCAAATGTAATGCTCACAATTCTGTTATGGGCAAAAAGGAAACACCTTATACATAAACACAAGAATTTATTGTTAGTGTAACTGAACTATTAGCACTCTAATCCAACAATCATTATTGGTCCAGATATAATTATCTCAGAAAAAGAAAGAGAAAAAAATAAAAAAGACATTAATACTTCTGGGCAGAAACATCTTAATAATAATGACAATAATAATAATAGTTAAATTTGTTGTATACACACTTCCTAGTTTATATCCCTTTTCTAAGTGTAATGCTTTTACTCTTCCACTGCTCCTCTGAGTCCTAAGGTCAATGGCTTCAGCCTCTCAGTCCCTCATGAAAGGGTCACTCTAAACCTCATCCTCTGTCCCTACTTCTCAAGGCCTCTGCTATCATACTAGGACTGTATTTCTCTGTGTTGCAGCATCATGTTAGAGTCAAGTCAGAAAGAATAACTACTTTTTACTACTATCTGTATAAAAACCGTGGTTGTGCCACACAAAGATAAGCAAAACTAGGACAAATTATAGACAGCTGCTCAGAAGAACTGCTGTTGCAGCCAAACCAAGCAAAAATAAAGCTTCAGGCAGGTCAAGACGAAGTCAGACAAAACCAGGCTGGCAAGCCTCAGTCCTAAGGCCTTGCACACTCAGTACAAAGCCTGTGGCCTGGCAATAGCAATAGCAATACTGTTATTACTGGGTGACAGGGCTACAGAAGACACTTGGAAAGCACAGCCTCCATTTACAGGGTTACAGAAGTCTCTCCCTTGTTACATCCCCCAATAATGAGGTAATATTCAGTGAATATTTCACAAGACAATACTAGGAAGATACATATTTCAGGAAATTTTAATATTTTTGAGCTGGAGATAGTGGAGAGAAATTTAACAATGTCTCTTTCATTCACCAACATTCCTTCCACACAGGGCAGCTTTGCTCAACCTCAGTTTTTGAGAGCCAACAACCTGGCAGGTTGATATGGAGAAGCAAAGAGGTGTGCTGTGAGGAGAGGACTGGGGACAAAGGCACAGACTTACCCTCTAACGTGTTTACAGCAGACAAGAAATCAAAGTGGTAGAGACTGCTGAAACAGAGGAAGTAGTCCCAAGGAGTAGGAAGGCTGTGCTAAGGGAAGTGCCCATGAAGAAAGCAAAAGGGGCAAGTAAACTGAGAGTATATTACAGTGGGTTGAAATTTCTGAATAGGAAAGTCGCTAAAACAGCTCCTGGAATTAAGTGCCAAGTCATAACTTCATGCTTCTTCCTCCCATTGAGAGATGAGATCTTGTAAGGCCCTGATAACAAGTGAATGTCACAAACACCCATCTTGACATGGACAGCGATGGGCTGATGATGACCAGGGAGTGTTGAACAAGGACGGAGCCTGCGGAGGCAGGATAACGTCTTGTGAGACCATTCCTCTATTCCTGAAACACCTAAACAAAGACCATCTGTGTCCTGCGTGCCATGTGCCTGTGACAGATCACCACTCACTTGGTCAGCCCTGAAGCAGGGGGGGCAGTGAGACCCCCAGGACCCCCACAACCCACCGACTCATTTCTAGAACATTTCTGAACATTCCTGAGCACATACTGCGCCTGCTCAGTGATGACAGACCCCCACCTATGGGGCAGGCACATCGGGTTATAAAAAGGGAAAACATAAGTTTTCGGCGCGCGCCCACCAGCTGAAGACTACAACTACGAGCAGAGAACATCACTGGATCCAAGGGTGGTGATAACTTTTCTCTTTTCTCTCTCTCTCTTTTCTTTCTCTCTTTCTTTTCCTCTCTATCACTTTCTTTGTCTCTAACTTAATTTTCGGCACATTAGGGTAATATCATCACATGTTTTGCTAAACCCTTTCATAGTTCTGCTAAGTTTTGAGCATTATCGTGACTTTTGCCAAGCCTCTATCTTTTGTAGTTCCACTGAGTTTTAAGTAAATTTATGATTGGTTTGAACCTTTAAAGTAATTGTCATTACTTCTGATTACCGCGCAGAGAATTAAAAAGTTAACCTCACCCTCACCCCCTGAGGTGGGACGGGACAGATCTTTCACTTTACAATTTTATCTTCTACTGTACAACAACTGTTGTTTATGTATTTTTTTCCATATTCTTTTTAGACACTCTGTGCTGGGTTCCCAGCAGTTGGTGGCACTATTTTGTTTTATCACAAGTCTCCCATCCCAGCCATAGACTCGGGGGCTTCTTCATGTTTCCCATGCCCCTACTGTCACAGACTACTGACATCCATGTCTTTGAACTGCTGGAGAGCCTGAGAGACTCTCCAAAAACCAGTCCTGAGGACATTTTTGCGCACAGGCTGTAATAAGTGGAGAAATGCGTTTATATTGCACAGTTACAGGAACATCTGAGCTAGGCCCCGGACCAGCAGCCATGTGACCTGTTAGTCATAGCTCTCAGCTGCTAATTAGCCTGAGCACAGCGGAATGCTTTTTTGACTTCACAGGTTTGTGTCTCTGAAGCATTCTCTCTATGTGATACTGTATTTACTGTGTTGGTTGTTCTTATTTTGAAAGTGACTTTGTTATTTCTTCATGACCCTGAACGGCCCATTGTAGAAATTGCACTGGTAAACAAAAATTATTTCTAGCAACTAAAGCACAGTTTTTCTAGATCTTTGTTATCTAGTGGTGTGTGTGACTTGTGAGCTAAGCTTGTTACTGTGAAGTAGTCTGCAATGTCTTTTGAATTTCGCACAATATTTGCCAGATAGCCTAACCTCTTGAGAGTGCATGGTCCCAGGGCTGGAAAGTCGCCTGGGACTGCCAGTGACAGGGATCCACCTGGAGCCCACTGCCCTCAGCATCTAATGGGCAGCAAGGAACAACTGGTAGGAGCATGAATAATTTTTTCAGCTCTTCGGATGCATACACTCAGGGTTTCCCAAACTCACTGACAAGATTAGCTTAAGTAATATAGTGTTGTAAGATGAAGTTTAATGTGATTTTTTTTTCCAGAGCTGTATCATCCTGAAGTATTGCATGATTTCTGACATCATTTCAATGAGTAGTTTCTGTGGGTTGATTCCTGCTTTTTTCATACTGCTTAAGCATCTTAGTTGAGACTTCTATGTCTTTTTTTTTAATTTAGTTTTAAACTAGGAGCTTGAGCAGGTGCAGCCAAAAAGAAGTTGAATAAATGAAACTCCAGGATTTAGTCAGAAATTAACATCCAGTTTTCCTCCCTAGAAGTGGAAGAGGCAAGGAAAGTAGACATGAATTTGATGAATGGACCGCTCGGTGGATAAGGAATTGGCTGGATGGTCACACTCAAAGAGTTGTGGTCAATGGCTTGATGTCCATGTGGAGACCAATGACAAGTGGCATTCCTTGGGGATCAGTATTGGGACTGGTGCTGTTTAACATCTTTGTCAGTGACATGGACAGTGGGATTGAGTGCAGCCTCAGCAAGTTTGCCACCAACACCAAGCTGTGTGGTGCGGTCAACACACTGGAGGGAAGAGATGCCATCTAGAGGGACCTTGGCAGGTTTGAATGGTGGGCCTGTGCGAACCTCCTGAAGATCAAGGCCAAATGCAAGGTCCTGCACATGGGTTAGGGCAATCCCAAGCACAAATACAGGCTGGGTGGAGAATGGATTGAGAGCAGCCCTGAGGAGAAGGAGTCGGAGGTGTTGGTGGATGAGAAGCTCAACATGACCTGGAAATGCACACTTGCAGCCCGGAAAGCCAACTATATCCTGGGCTGCATCAAAAGAAGTGTGACCAGCAGGTGGAGAGAAGTGATTCTCCCCCTCTACTCCGCTCTCGTCAGACCCCACCTGGAGTACTGCGTCCAGCCCTGGGGTCCCCAGTACAAGAGAGACATTGAGCTGTTGGAGCGAGTCCAAAGGAGGCCACGAAGATGATCAGAGGGCTGGAGCACCTCTCCTATGAGGACAGGCTGAGAGAGTTGGGGTTGTTCAGCCTGGAGAAGAGAAGGCTCTGGGGAGACCTTAGAGCAGCCTTCCAGTACCTAAGGGGGCCTACAAGAAAGGCTGGAGAGGGACTGTTTACGAGGGCATGTAGTGATAGGACAAGGGGTAATGGGTTTAAGCTAAAAGAGGGTGGATTTAGATTAGATATTAGGAAGAAATTCTTCACTGTGAGGGTGCTGAGGCATTGGAACAGGTTGCCCAGAGAAGATGTGGATGCCCCCTCCCTGGAAGTGTTCAAGGCCAGGTTGGATGGGGCTTTGGGCAACCTGGTCTAGTGGAGGGTGTCCCTGCCTATGGCAGGGGGGTTGGAACTAGATGATCTTTAAGGTCCCTTCCAACCCAAACCTTTCTGTGATTCTGTGATTCTATGGTAAGTCAACAGGAACATTACAAAAGCTGTGAACTTGGCAATCACAGACTGGAGAAAAGCCAGGAGGAGTCAACGACAGCACCACATCTTACGTGATAGTCTTGCTATTCTAACTCTCCCAGGTCTCCTTTGTGTTGCTTTGCACAGTTTTATTATACTTTATTTATTTTAGAGGTCTGGGAGGTGTTTTTGAGGATGTGCACATTCAGATGTTTTGTTGCACACTGTCAAGTGGTCTTGAACTAGAATAAGGTCAGACTTTCCTGTCATAGTGTCATAGGCATCATACTACAATAGGGCAGAGAAACATGAAACAGGAAAGTGGAAGGCTGTGAAACACATTAGATAAAAATCAATAGCTAGAAAATTCAAGTACGTTCAGGCACATTTTAGAACTAGCTAGGGAAATGTTACCAAACATGAAAAGTGGTACTTGGCACTTCAGCTGGCAATCTGATACTAATGGTAGGTGTTACAGCTTGGTCCTTGGAAAAACATTAATTGATTTAGTTGTGCAACATCTAATTAGGCGATCTGTTCCACAAACAGCAATAATGTCCTTATTCCATCCTTTTCAGAATAGCGATCAACTTTCTACTAATTTAATGGAACAAGATTGGGCTAGATATTTTGGGATATATATTCACATTACCACACACAGCACAAGGAAATCCAGATGACATCAAACCTGAATGTTCCTTGCTGCTTTTGCAGTGGTATTTGCAGCTGACAACATCTCAGCACATGAAAACTGGCTGATGTGGTTATGAGTGGATTGCAAAATTCTTTTACCAATTTTACTTTCCGTCAGAATCCTTGACACTGAGGAAATAGTGCATCTGCTGCCTGCTTTATTCCAGGGAGAATATTACATCTGCAGAAGAAAACAGATTGTCATTGACAAGTTTCTACCTAAAAAAAAAAAAAAAGTATTACGGAAAAAATGGCAGTACCAGCTCCTTAATAGTATCCTGCTAATGTAGTGCTGTTATCCAGAACTGTTTCACTGCAAAAACTTTTGAACATTGCTTAGTGTCTCCATAGATTCTTTCCATTGCATATAAGAGTAGCATAAAATCCTATGGATTTACAACATGAAAAAGATAATGTCATGTTTAGAGAAGAGGCACAATGCTTCTGAGAGCTCTGCTGTGTATGAGTGCTTGGGGTGATGCTGGATATGTTTGTGTCTCTATTCTGGTAGTTCATACAATAAAGGGGGCAAAATAGCTACTTATATTCTTCCTTTTTGCAGCCACAAAAATCTCTGTGAGAGATCGACTGTGCTTGAGCAGAGGATGGGGAGGTTGGATCTACTCTTCTGGATTCTTAAATATGTCTTTATAATAGTGCCTTAAATAACAGCAGTAGAAGATGAGGAGAAGGAGGAAGAAACTGCAGTGAGTCCAGCAAAACCTACTTTTTTACTTCTTTGGTTAAGGCTTCACATATCATTTGGGCTAAATTCTGCTATTACCACACACACAGAGCATCATTTCAATGGGAGCCGGACAAAAAAATAATAGAAACCAAAGAGTTTGGCCTTTGTCTTGTAATCCAGAGACAATCCTAGTCTACTGCTGAAAACATTGCTGCATTAATGATGCAAGAGTGTCTTTGGGACATTTTAGGTTCACACTTGCAGAATTTCATGATGGCATAAGAAAGAATTGTGCATGTCAGGGGTATATCTGGTGTGCATCACTTTGAATGACATAGCAACCTGAAGAGGGGTATGATCTTTGAAAAAATTACAGTGCTTTTGACCATCTTCTATTCTTGAAATTTGAAATGCAGCAAGGCAAATAACCAATTATTGAAAAATAAGAATTTAGGGACCTTATCCCTTATTCCTTATTATTTCTTCTGACTAACAAGATTGCAGATATGCTCCAAATCTGTGTTTTAAGCCCAGAGAGTCCTTGAATACTATCTTTACCTAAAGGCAGTCTTTGCTTGGTTTTGGTCTTTTTTACACAACCATTGACAAAACAAAGCGATCAGGGCATGCTGTTTGCTGTTTCACACTTGCCCACTTTCAGTCGGAAAAAAAAGCTGCCAAAAAAAGCTGCCAGGTATGAAATGGTCATTCCCTGAAATCTAAAGGCCTACAAAAGTGCAGGGGACCCTCCACAGATACTTTATATCCTTGAAGGCATCTCCCTGGTGCTGTAAGTCCCATGCAGTCCCAGGGCCCCCTCTTAGATCAGTCAGTTGTGTCTCTTCCCTGCAGCCAGGAAAGTGTCAGTGTGCAAGAGCTGGCCAGAAAACATTTTCATCTTCTCTTCTTCTCAAAATAACAATTAAAAAAGAATATATATATATATATATAAAAAAATACATATAAATATATATATAAAACACTTCTGTTTCTTTTCCCTTCCATTTTCATCTGAAACATCAACAGGTAAGATAATGGTAAATGTCATTGAACATTTTAAACAGAAATACTTGTATCCAAACTCCAAAATTCTGGCCACAGGGGGAAGATACCTGACCTGAGATGCTGGCCAATTCTTCTTTTCAATCATTAAAGTGCCTGCGCAGTACAAAACCCCCACAGAAATACACAAATAGAGGGCTTTGTTTCTAAATACCTAGAAGTCTTTTGAGAGGTAAAACAATATGATAATTGAACTGCAGGGCATTTCTTCTCCATTGAGGAATAAAACCTAGAAATGTTAATTATACTATCTATCATAAATGAAATAAGTATTTTCTACACTATGTAGCTAATGGCAAGAATATTTTAGCACTGAGGTTAGAAATGTATTTGAAATTTTTAGGAAACTTAAAAAAATGCAATTCTATTTTCAGAAGGAAAGGTAGAACTAAGAAAACATATAATATTTTTCATTACCCTAGAAAATACAATCTTTGACAATACCCAGGCTGTGTTTTTGCTGGTTTCAGGTACTCTCTTGTTTAACATTTAAAATTTTGTTTACAGTAATATTACCTCAACATAAATGTTATTTTTTTCACTGTGAATTTTTATTGGGATTTTGAGAACAAATCTTTCTCAGCAGGAAAGGGGAGGTAAGACTTATTTTGCTTAAGAGTTCCAGGGTGCCTCTCAATTCCATCAGATGTATTTTATATGATACTGGCTCAAAAGTCAGTAAATACATCCTTTCCTTATCCTAACCCAGGTTTGTGAGTCATTAGAAAGACTTTCAGGAGCCAAGACAGAAAGGTGCAGTTAATATGTTTATTCAAAGAAAACATTTCTAAAATGGCAGAAAATAATAATGTATGGAAAGAGATGGAGCCCACATGCTACATGCCATGTTGTGGTGATTACATTTAGCAGCAAGCGCTGGGGGCACAGAGTTGGAGGTCCCACGCCTCCAGTGGTGACGCAGCCTACTGGGCTGCTTTGATGACGACATATTCAAGTGTATGGGCCTCTACGAGTGACCAGCATAGGGGGCACCTGGAGGCGTTGCTCTGCTGGTTTTGAAGGCATCACCACCAAAAGCTGCTTTGGGTGGCAGCGGCTCCAGGGACCCCCCGGCTGTGACCCTGGAAGTGTCCCACAGCAAAGCAACAGGGCCCTGAGCACAGGAGCCTCTTTATCCGGGAGCTGAAGCAAAGGGGGAATGGTGGCAGTGGCTGAGGTGGTGCCTTCTTTGCAATGTGAAGTAATCCCATGCCTGTCTCTTTCCCCGCTTCCCGGAGGGGTGTCCCTCATCTGTTCCAGAGGTGTAGGGATTCAGGTGTGGAACAGCTTCCACAAGGCAGAGCACATTTGAGGGCGAGGCAGAAGCGATGTTTTCATCAGAGGAGAAAAATACTAGAGGAAGCATCCTGCTTGCTGAAATGTGTTAAAAGAGCTCTAAAACTTAATTAAAAATCATTCTATGGTAAGCTTGTAAGGTCATCATTTTACAAACACGCCAGTGCTCTTAGGAAACTAATGTTGCCAATTACTGTGCTGTGGTTCACAGCATATCCCACAAGGAGATATAGGTATACTGGTCCTCCCAAGAGCATGCTGCACACATGGTACAGCCTCCAGGGCCACGTCAGACCTTAGGCCAGCTACTCACACCAGAACAAGGCAGCTCAGGTGGGCTTACATTAACCCTGCGCTGTCAGAGCAGCTGGAGAGCTGGGTGGGCACTGAAAACAACTGACCAGCCCCAGCACCTCTGGCAGGGCAGGAGAGGACACGGACACAGGACTGAAGTAGTCCTATAAGATGGGCCTTGAATGTCACCCCAGCAAAGGCGTAGATCACGGGGTTCAGGCAGCAGTGGATGAAGGAGATGGTTTCCGTCAGCTGCAGGGCCAGGGCTATCTGGTAGCTCACCTTGCAATCATTGATGATGTGCAGACTCTGCAGAGAGTCTAGGAACAGCACGATGTTGAAGGGAGTCCAGAAGAGGAAGAAAACAATGACGATGATGAAAATCATCTTGATCGCCTTGGTCTTGTTCCGATTTTTGCATTTTTGCAGGTTTTTCAGTATCTGGGTGTAGCAGCAAATGAGGATGCTAAGAGGAATCAAGAGGCCTAAGATATTGGCTGAAAACTGAGAAGCAATCTTCCAAGTATTGTCTCCTGGGAGGTATGTGGAGACACACTGCAGAGACTGCTCAATTTCCAGCTGCTGGTTGAACATGATACTGGGTACAGAAGCCAAGCCAGCCACCAGCCACAGGATTAAACTGATAATTATGCCACAAGAGGCTGTCCGTACCCTCACGGCATAGGCAGCATGGACAATTGCTATATACCTGTCTATGCTCATGAAGGTTATAAAGAAAATACTGCTATAAAAACCTGTGTAATAAATGCCAGCCATTATCTTACACATAGCATTGCCAAAAACCCACTGGTCTGAAGCATAGTGGGCTTGGAAAGGGAGAGGCACAATGAAGAGGAGATCAGAGGCTGCGAGGTTCAGCAGGCAGATGTCAGTCATTGTCATCAGCCTTTTCCTGGTCAGGAGAACCCAAAGGACCAAGGAGTTTCCCAGAAGGCCGATGACAAACACAAGGCAGTAAAGGATCGGCAGAATGAGGGATTTGAACCTGTGAAAGCTGTTTCCTTCATTGCACGGAGCAGTGTTTTCATCATATCCATAGTCATATTCTGTTGTGCCAAGGAACTGGCTTGTGGGATTCATCTTGGACACCTGTGCAGGAAAGAGTAAGAGATAAATGGCTTGCTGTCCTGGCACAGGACTCCCAGGATGGCTTCTGCCTCTCTCTGTGCTGCATCGAGCCCGTGGGTCAGCCTCCGGGCAGAGAGGGACTGCAAAGCGCAGTCTTGGTCTCACTGGCTGGATAAGAGCAGCTCTACCACCCAAAAGGCTGCACCCTCAGCCTGCCAATTCTTCCTATACATCCATAAGTGTGAGCACTGGTTTCCCTGAAACTGCCTCAGTCCCAGTGAGTTAGCCCCTCATCATTATAGTGACAACAAAAAATTAATGCTCTGAATAGTCGTAATGGTGCAAAATGGTACCAAACCTGCATCTGATCTAAGAATCTGGATTTTCTTGTGCTCCCTGGGGTGGGGAAGCTTTTTGCCTGTAGCATAAAGACACTTATAAAAGTGTCTTGACTGAAGAAACCATCACCCAGCCGCATAACCACATTTTTAACTTAGCTGATCAAGGCTGGACACTGAGTGCAGAGACATGTAAGCTGTTTTTTCCACGGGTGGGTGCAGGATCGCATACAAAAAAACTCTGCAGCAGCGAGGAGTTTGCAGGGCTACACAGCAGCACTGGCAGTGCCAAGCTCTGGGCTGCTGCAGGGAGGCTGCCACTGCCCTCCAGGTTACCTGGTGAGCAGCTTGGCTGGGCCTATTGCTAAAACACAGCAGTTTACCGCTCCTGCCTGTTCTGCCCAACTTCAATTTGCTAGTTTAGAGAAGACCAAACGAATCTGGGGGGTGTTTCCTCTCTGTCATTTCTGAAGGAATTGCAATGAAAATAGCTTTAAAATAGCCTCACATGCTCTCCAAAAGTGAGTCAGTGCTTTAGCACCCTTTTTTTTTTTTTTTTTTCTTTTTCCAGATATCACTTCATGACCCCTATAACAGGGGATCTGGTTTGCAGAGTTAAGTATTCACATTTTAAGACGTAATGGTTTTTTCAAAGGAGTTTGTCTTGCCCCTGCTAAGACATTTGCATATTTATTGTGCACTGCACCTATGTAATGCTTGCATACAGGTTGATCACATCTTGAAAGAGCTTCAAAGACAAAGAATTTCCAGGAGGAAAATAATCATTGTAATTGTAATAATCATTGCTATTAAGCTGTAGCAATAATATGAATGGCAGTAATTAATTCATTAAAAGTAGAGAACATACTCTCCTGAGTTAAAAACTGCTCCTTGGGTATACAAAAAGAGAGGGAATGGTAAAAATTTTCGTATTGATGAGGAAGGAATCAGAATTCAACCCTTCTTGCCTGGCTGTGCCACCTTGTGCAGGGAAACAGGAGGATCCATATGCACGGCACAGAGAGGTGCTGGAGTCAGCGTGCGTCTTCTGCTGCAAGTATGGATGCTGCTCATGCCAAACTAACCTGCCTCTGCTTTTCTTGGGGCACCAGGGCTTTTTATACCAAAGTCAATTGGCATGTGCAACACAGAGAAACCTGTTAGAAATACAGCACTCAACTCTACGGAGTTTCTTGTTCAGAAATAATGAGTGATGAGAGAAAAGCAGTGCCGCAATCTACGTTGATAGTGTAATTCTTTCCTATGTTTAGTTTTCAGCTGCATTATTAATTTCAGCTTTGTTTTCATGCATAAACCCCTAAATATTGAGATGTTGAGTCACTAGATATTGGCTGTTCGTGCAGCAACAGATATGGGTAGAAAATATTTCCTGCTAATGCTTTTGATGTGTGACCCCAACTTGCTGTGACTGTAAGCATTGCAGCAATGGCTTGCTTTTCTTAATTGCCTGTTGGGGACCCCTTAAAAGCAGTCCATAGATTCAACAACCAAAAGTAGAAAATTAAAAAAACCAAACAAAAAAAAAGAATACCATATTATATAGGTATATAGATATATAGATGTACAGATATTTAGATATATAGATATACAGATATTTAGATACATAGATAGATACAGATACATAGGTTTATAGATATGATGCATCTGATTTTGACAAAATTCAAAAGTGTTTTTCCTGGCCTGAAGAGAGACTGGAGATGCTTCACTTCAGACTTTCAGACCAACTTTACACCATTAACGCCTTTGACAGCTTCCGACCAGAGCGTAGCATTTTCCATTTTCTCCCCTCTCCATATCTGTTGGCAAAACAGTCAAACTGAAAAAGCAGTTTTCCGGAGGGTATCAGAAGAGAGATAACTGCTGCAGGTCCCTTTCCCCTGCTTGCCTAAGTTAGCCCATTACTTTTAAGCGTAGCCCGTTAAATGTGGATGGACTTTACCTTTCACAGTAAGAAACCTCTACTTTCTCGGTTTGCCCTGGTCGCCTTCTCCTTCTACCGTGTCCTTGTTCTCTCTTGGGTTTGGGAGTTTCCAGGAGGTTTACTCCATCACTTGTGGAGATGGTTGAGATCGAGCGACGTGCAGGTGTCGAATGGGCAGCTGCCGGTTACAGAACAGGTTTTGAGACAAATTGAAGGTTTTGTAGCTGTAGTAAACAGGAAAAGAGGTGAGAGGGCTTACAAACAGATTCTGTGCAGCAAAAATAAAATACAGCTCTTTCTGACGACAGTAAAGGTAGCAGATGAACAGGCGTTCTCCTTTTAATGCATTTACTAAACCCCCCTTCCTCTCAGCCACCTCTGATTTAAGTGAAAAATGTAAAAGTTCCGATGTCTCCATCACAGAACACACCCTAACAAATTTGCAGCTTTTTACAGAAGCTGATATATCATTTCCGAAACGCATTATTTCAGTTTTTCATTTCCTTCAGCTAATATCAACTTGCATACCGTAGTGTGGTTATGTCCCTCACCATTAGTAATGTACTACCTTTCCTAGCAAAATAAGAACTCACAGCTACTGATACCTCTTTGTAATCAGCAGCTCTTATTCAAATGGCGATGTTTCAGAGTTTCTTTGCTACTTGGGTTTTTTTAAAGTATATTTTAGTACATTTAAGATACATGGTCAAGGACAAAATATTAAAACAAGGACAGGCTTGAAATTTTTTATTTCAGTCAATAACTTTAAATTATTTTTGGTTTGTGTAATAGTGTAAACTGTGGTGCTTTGTAAGTCAGCCACACGATATGATTTTCATCCATTAATCTCAACAAGTGCCATTTTCCTGATTTATAGGAGTACAGAGAACACAAGAGATTTGCCCGAGAGCCCCAAACAAGTATTTGGCAGATCCAAAGCATGGGTGTTATTAAAGTTATTAACCTGTTCTTTGGTAGCAGCTAGCAGCTCCAATCCAAAGTAACTTTCCAGCTTGCTGGCTGTTGCTTAAACAAATAGTGAAAGACAGTCCCAAAGAAAAAAAGAGCTAAATACTGCAAGCAGACCAAAAAACCAAACAAAGTAACAGAGTTAAGGACCTGGCACTAGTGAGTAGTGCAGTCAGAAAGAAAAGAGCTGTCCCTCGAGGTATTCAAAATGCTACCAATGACCATGGCATCACTGCGCCTCCAAGTACCCAGTTGGTCACATTATGTAAGAGAGACCAGCTCCTTTTTTTTGTTTTGTTTTTTTGTTTTTTTCTTTCATGATTAACTTTTGAACATTGTTGTAGTAGAATTTTATTTTAGTCTATTCTCTATATATAAATTATATGATTAATAATATGTCAGTAGTATGTCCTGCTGTTACAGACATACAATACAACATAATGTAACTCCATTCTACTTACTTTTTTGTTTAGAGATCAATAAGGTCAGCTTTCATTATTTCTTATGATCAAAACATCAGCCAATTAAAGATGCTCCCTTTTCCATTGGATGCTTTTTGCATTAGTTTGGCTGAAAAGGAAAAACACATATCAAAAAATTAAACAATAGTTTGACATGAAACTGATAAAAGAATGAAAGCCTCCATTAAAAATATATCTGCATTTTAAAACATCTAAAGTGAAAAAATAAAATCTTTGTTTTTCTTTTCTTGAGTTATTTTCTGTTGTATGTATTACGATTCTGCAGAAAGACTTCAGTTCTTTCAAAATGTATATTTTTTAATTGGGAAATCTTCCATCCACGTATTTTCACCAGCTACAATTCTGCACGGCCAGGCAAAGCGAAGCATGAATCTGGGAGAGTGCGGCAGGGAAATGTCAGAGGAAACGCTGTATGCATTGGAGAAAGCTGAAGCAAGCAAGCAAGAAGATGCAGAGGACCTTAAAGACAAGAAAAAGAGCTTGATTTCGAGTGAAAAAAAGCTAAGACTCAAGTGAGCAGGCCTGGTGACTGCCATGGCTGGAGGACGGCTGGCTACTCTACTTTGGGCAGAGCAGAGCAGACCGCGCTGGGCACACGGGTAACAGGTTGGAAAAATTGTGGTGGTGCCAGTGTTTTGGAGGGAAACAGCAGAATTACAGAATCTGATGTAACATTTCCAAGAGCAGTTTTGCTGTGTTTTGAGAAGTGATATACACGTGCGAGTCCCTAGCTTTCCGAAAGGTTTATGTTCCTGCGGTGCTTCTGGGGTGGTCAGTGTTCCTAACACATGGCTGTCTCCTGAGCTTTTCTCAACAGAGGAAGAGAATTCATTAAGGGCAACGGAGGATGTTATTTGTCAAAGATGCTGAAAGGAAGGGAGTGGAGACAAAGTTAGGATATGACAAATACGGCTTTGGAAAGGTGCTGTCCCTGGCTGGCAGGTATGAGGGTGGATGGGAGGGGAGGCCCACAGCACAGGGGTGGGCTTGGGAACAGTTGGCTGAAAGGGTGATAATTATAATGATGAAAACTAATGGGAGATGCCTGGGTTGGGGGACAGAGAAGAACCGGAGGCAGATTTTATTCTTCTCCCCCTGCTGAGCCTTACTCACTCTTCTACAGGTCATTTGAGGAGAGCGTGGGCAGACAGAGCACTGCTGGGCTGGAGGGAGGTGGAGAGAAATAACCACTGGTGTGTTCACAGATGTGGGGTGCTGCAAGCTGTAGGTATGCTAAACGTCCCTTAAAAGCTCACAGGAGGATATCTGGCAGCAGAGAGAATGGGAGGTACGCATTTCTAACTTTCTCCACCATCAGCTATGAGCCAGGCTGTAATAACCTGTATCCATCCCGATACTTTTTTCAGTCTGTGAGTAACATTCACCACATCCTGAGTTACACAAGGGACGCGCAGGCATACAGGGATTTTCTACTGAGCCAAAAAACAGCCCTTTGAAGTTCATCTGAGGAGGATAAGAAAGCAGGAAGTGTGATAAACCAGCAAAAGGCACTAAAAATGAACACAGAAGATAAAGGTCACCTGCACTCGAAAGTGCTGAACTCGAGCAGAAAGAGGTGCAGAGGTTGCAAGGCAGCAGGAGGAGCAGTGCAAGAAAGCTGGGCTCAGCCTGGTAAAGCAAAGTCATGGAAGGGATATGTTTGCTACATACAGACAAGCCAGCAAGGCAATTACCAGGGGAAAAGGAGGGTTGTCTCACCTTGCAGAAAGCACAGGCATATGAGAGCAATATTTACAGGTTGTCCCCTGGGCTGAAGGGAGTTTGCTAGCTGGGGTTGTGGAGCAGCCTTCCTGCAGGAGGAGAGCAAGCCAGCTAGTGTAAAATGGTCCTTGGTTAAGGGTGTGATGCCTGACCCAAGGCCTCTCATAGCTGGGGAGGGGACAGCAGGCACTGGGCAGTCCATCCCAGGGCCTCGGGAGTGCTCCCAAGGTGCTGGGTGGGAGCTGGAGGGCAGGGAGGTCTCAGATCTGTTTGCTAAGAACCCAAAATCCACCCTAGAGCTCCCTTCTCCAGCAGCTGCCTTGCAGTGTCCCTCTAGTTGAGTTTTAGCTGAACACTAATACCAGTGCTAGCAATGTCTCTCCATACTCTTGTGGGCTTTCCTGTGAGAAAGAAATACCTTACAGCAAAACAGAGACAACTGACTGTTGGTATCTCCGGTGCTCCAGCCTATGGCCAGTTTGGGTTTGGGTGCAGGAGCCATGCCACGCACCACACTCCATGCACCCAGCCAAGACTGTGAGCTGCAGGAGAGAAGAGCTGTGTGGCATCACCACTTTGGTGAAACCGCTGGTGGACAGGCTTCTCAGTTTCTACTCAGGTTAAAAAACACAGGGAAAACGTCGCTGTAGGAGGAACCTTCTGGTTTGTCTTCTCATGTTTGACCATGGTTGTCAGGGTCAGCCTGCAGCAGCCGCTGTGGCCCCAGACAGCCGGCAGGTGCTGGGGAGTCTCACATCATGACGCTGTGCACCATGCCACTCACGCTTCCCCTTTAGCTGTGCCTCCTGCCACTGCTACCACAGCGGTTCTTGTATTTACACTCTGAACTTACGGTTTCTGATGTTTTAACTGCTGTCAGAATAGTTGCTTTACTGGAGAAAAAAACTTGTGAAACAGTTCTTACAGCTGAAGACACTATCAGTCTAGAAGTGACCAGCCCATCAGAGCAACGCAGACTTCTACTCCCCCAAACCACTTGGAGCCTGAAGGTCAGAAAGGTGATGCTCTACTGAAGCCCCATGTTAAACGGAAAGTCTGTGGCAAATGCCGCGACTGAAACAAATCTTGCTGTGAGGCAAACAGCATGGCCATGTCTGCAGCTCCTACAGCCAGGCATATTCACTGGCACCAGGAGACCATCTGTGCATGCTAGCTCAGCATCTGACATCAGTCCTGGAGGGTTTTCTTATCCCATGCCACCACTGCAGCTCCTCAGCCTGGGGGTGATGGCCAGCTTTAGCTGCTGCAAAACTGCTATGCCGTCTCTTGTAGAAACCTCTCCTTCCTCCTACAGATGGTCTAGATGAATTGAGTTTGAACACAGAAAGGAAATTGTGTTTGCAACAGAAGACACTACCAAGAACTTGCTTTGGCCCCAGGAGTGCCAGCTGCGAGCCCCAGTATGGCTCTGGCTGTCTGGTAAGGCAGATGGGAGGCACCTTTCTGACACCACGGCACAGGCTCTGGTGTTGGTATAGCAGCTGTTAGGAAAAGATGGGAATAAAAGCAGAGTAAGATACTCTACCTTGTTGGATATTCCCAAGAAAAGACTAAGTAATTCTTGGATCCTCTCACTATCATAGCACCCAGCTGGAAAGTGGAGGACAAGCTTGCCTTGATGCAATGCTCTGCTTCCACTCATCTCAAAGCAGTGATAACCAGACGAGTCAGGCACTCTGAGAAGAGCATTTTCCTCTGCCTTTGCTCGACAGCAAAGTAAGAGCATCTTCTTAGTCAAAAAGAGGCCTTTCCCTTTCAAATTGGCTCTCACTTTATATCTCAGAGGGCTTCCTCTGTCATATTAGACAAAGAGGGAAGAAGTGACTTAGTTCAGCAGAGGAAACAAAACCCAGATTAGCTGCAATATGGGCTATGCAATGTTCAGAGATGCTGTGTTCCTCAGCTAAAATGGCTTGTAAAAAACCAGCAATCATCACTATTGACGGGAAGAACAATGATGACAGCTCAGCTTTGCAGGAGAAGGTAGAGGCAGGGGGTCGGGGTGAGTATGTCCTCTGCAGCGTGGGAGCAGCGTGGCAGGTAGCACTTTGATGAACCTCCTACTCCAAATTCCTCTTCCTGGCCATCTCTCTGCCCCAACAACCCTCTCCCAAGTGTCTCTGCTGCCTGCATGGACCAGCCAGCACCCTTTCCCAGCCTTAGCACCCTCGGTGAATCCCCCAGACTCCTCTCCCACAGGGCATCAGGGATGGGCAAGGGGCACACCAAGCCCTGGGTGCTCAGGGCTGGTGGTCCCCTGGGAGGTACAGGAGAAAACCCCACAAAGGAGCTGTCTTTTGAGGAATCCTTGCCTGTTTCAGTTATTGCCAAAATGTTTCGCTCTATCATCATCAGCTCTCAACACACCATCATCTTAATCAAAATTGTTCAATCAGACCATTGCCAGTATAGAGGTACAAATATGCCATATTGCAGAATGGGTCGTTTCCCTTTCTTAATGGGGATAACGTATTTGTATGCCTGTGTACAAAGAAGTGGGTGAGACTTCGTGACTGGGTAAGATTTGGAGTGATCAGGGGTTTTTTGTCATTAAAAAGGTGTATTTAAGTTGACTATAACATCTCTGAAAGTGCCGAGTTGTTTTTGGGGGGATTCCCCCCCTCTCCAGATTAGAGGGAAAAAAATGAAGAGTTACGATACTTTATTCTGACAAGTTCCAGACAAAACATTGCCATTTTTAATTTTAAAACACAGTGGTGTTTTTTTTCGTAAATAACCTCCTCTTCTAACCCTTCTTCCTCAGAAACAGGCAGACTTCAAAGCTTCAAAAAATTTCCAGTTAAATTAAGATGTGTCTGTTTTGCTGATAGCAGGCAATTTTTTATTTTTCTTTCCAGCTTTGTCAACAAAAATATTGACACCCTTCACCAAAGTGGAGTTGTATGACTGTAACAAAGTGCTTGCGTATGCAGACATGTACAAATGTACCTATGAAAAACCTGTTTGGCATTGCTCTGTCTCTCTCTCCTGCAGCAGATGCTCGGTGCAGGAAAAAAGGCTGTGAGCCAGTCTCCTCCAAAAAACTCGCCGAGTTTGGAGAGGAGGAGCAGCTGGAGGTGCTTAGTGAGGTCTGGATCAGCTTGCTCTGCTCCATGCTCTGCTTTTCACTGCCGGCACCAAAGCCACAGGGATTATGGTTTTGACAGCTGCAGCCTTGCACAATCACTTCGTTTCACCAAAGCAGAAATCAGTGTGTTGCAAAACTCCCAGCACATAACTCATTCATAACAATGTCAGCAGTGAGTGGGATTTTCTCACTCATGTTTCACGACAGAGTAATTGTGGGACAGAAAGAAGTAAAAAAATACGTCTCTTGCATATGGAGCCTTTGAAAACAGGACACTTCTCCATCTATCCCTTATCTGATGTTTTTTTCCTCACCCTAAAGCACTTAGGTTTTTAAGCCTCCGCTGTCCCACGCCTTCGGTACACCAGTGCATGGGCATCTCTCAGATTAGCATCTGACACTGCTTTGCCTAAGGGTGGAGAACAGAGAAGGATGCAAGTGAGAATGAGTTAGAACAGAGAAATCACAGAAAACAGGGCTGGATGGGACACTGGGAGAACATGGAGTCCGTCCTCTGTCTTGAAGGCAAAGGGCAGTGTCCCACTGTTATTCTTGCCGCGCGGTTGCTCTGCCTGCTCCTACAGCCCCTGCTTTCCCCCCAGCTTCTCCTTACAAATCATCCCAGTGCTTCTCCCTCCAGACTCACTCCTAGGAAATCTGTCTTAATCTAAAATTCTCCTGGTATGGTTTGAGTCAGTTATCTTATCCATCGAGGAACAATAGCTACTTTCTTCTAGCTGCTTTAAAATGTTCTAAGATCATGTTTCCCTTCAATTTTAATAACTCATATTCCATCATCTTTTTCCTCTTAGGTCATGTTTTCTAAGTTGTTAATCGTAGCCACTGTTCTCCTTTAGCAGCTGTCCAGTTTTCCTTAATCTTTTTTGCATCGCAGTGCCCAAAACTAGACATAGAGCCCCAGCTGTGGCCTTACCATTGGCAAAGCAGACTGGAAGAGTCACCTGCCTGGGGTAGCGATCTTCTTTTGCAATCATGAAGCACCAGTGACTCACATTTCTCTTGCATTGGATGGCGGCCCACAGATCCTTTTCTCCAGAAGTGCTGCCTTCCTCATCCTGTGTTTGTGGTCTTGGCTGACCCTGCCCATGTGCAGAAGTGGGCGCTTGTCCTTAAAGAACTGCAGCCGACTGCTCCCACGCTTTTTAACCTGTCAGGGTCAATTTGAGCAGCCTTCCTGTCCCCCCCATGCATTTGCACGCCCTCTCAAGGTGGTGGCATGTGTCAAAATATTTATTTTCTTGCAGGCTGCTTATTCCTTCTAGTGCTTTCCAGTAACTGTAATTACACTGACTGCCACATAATTCCCTCTCTCTAAGCTGATGTTTCCCCTCCAGATTATCAAGGCTACCTGTGCCGGCTGGCTGCCCCGTGCTCACCACCAGAGCTTGGCACTGGCCACACTGGCCATGCTGGACCCAGCACCCTGCCCCAGCAGCGCACAGTTCTGGGTGTGTGGGAGGACTGCCACCCCCCGGCAGGATCACCAAAAACCGGTAACACACCTTCCTGCCGATGCTCAGGGCTTTCTTCTGAGGGCTCGCTGACCCTTCAGGTGTGAAGTCTGTGAGCTCCAGCGCCGAAACCGGGCAGAAGTCCTCCCTCCCACCACAGCAATGCCACTTAAGTCTGTGGAACACTTTTTGGCTCTGTGGAATGCAGATAAACTACATGGGGCTGAGGCGTGGGCGAAGGCACTCAATTAGCTACTCTGTTAATGAGCTAGGCTGGATCCTGGCAGGGTTTGGTCTCTGCCCTGTTTGCACTCTCTGCCCTCTGGTAGCAGCGGCGCACAGTGCAGACTGCCAGACTTACTCCCTGGTGCAAGCTCGGAGCCTGCCTGTGGCCGGGCACCAGCGGTACCCTGCGAGGGTGCACCGCCACGCTGCGGTCCCTGCACTACTTCTGCTGCCGGGGGCTGTGAGGAACTGGGGGGCTGCAGGGTGGGAAATTCCTCGTGCGGTCACCAGCGCCCATGTCTGCCTCTTGCTCACAGCTCTGCTCTCGCCACAGGAGCCTCCCATGGAAGCAGCTCCAGATGCTTATTGCATTTTAAAGAGAAAAAAGGGTTTTCAGCATCTGAAGTCGTGCTCTTAAAACAGGGAAGCCTATGTGGTTTAAGACCAGGATGGTGACTGAGGGACCCTGGATTAAAACCTGAGCCCGGCCACTGGCAGTGGATCCCCTCGGAGGGGTCGCGTGCCTTTAGCAACGCCTCCCCGGGGCAGGCTGCTCTCAGCACCAGAGCATCACGCAGCGAAATCTGTGGGCAACAGTCCTGTCCCGCTGGCACCTCCCATCTAGACCGCAGCGGCTACAATCTCAAAGCAGGTGTCTGCGCAGAGTTGCCCCATCTTTCACGTCTTCCCTCAGGCCTCTGCCCTCGCCGAGGTGTGCAAAGCTTTGCTGGGGTGACATATACCTCCTATGCTGCTGTGGTCTGAGAGGAGGTGCGAGGGGAGCTTGGCAACTCTGCTGATAAATCTGTATCATCTGAGCTGCTGATAAACAGGAAGCTGCTGAGCAGCTCTATTCTTTTTCTTGGTTTTTTAGGTTCTTTTGGTCTGGTTTTCATAGCTATTCTTTTTCGCTTACTTCATCTCAGGAAACACATTTTTCTGCCACCTCTTGCAGGAAATGTGCAAGATGATAGAAAAAGTGTTGAAAACCTCATGGTTAGCTCAACCCGCTGTACGAGATGTGGTGAGTCAAAGGGCCCAGCAACCAGGGCACGACAACAAGGACATCGCAATTGCACTGGCATAAGCTGGAAGCCCCAATGGTGAAAATAAGGATAAAAGGAATTGACTGTGCAGAATACAGACGCTTACACACTTTTGTGCTATGATTAGATGTTGCAACTCAGGGGCTTTTTACTGGTATCAGAAAGAGCTTTCAAACCTTTCTGGTCAAGAGAGCCAGAGGCATAGCTCTCTTTCAAGAGCTGCAGCACAAGACTCCTGTGAACTCATTTTGAACATCAAAGACCCACCGGGGAGTCTGCCATCCACACCAGGCACGTCCACCATCCGTGCTGCTGCAAACAAGTGCAGCTGTGCTGCCCGCGTGCGCCAGAGCTTGCTGGGGGAGAGGGAAGGCCACCTACGCTCAGCGCCTTCGCACAAACCCAGCAAGTCATCTGGAAACATCAGGAGCAAGCAGGACAGACTGTGCTACCGCTGAGCAGATACCCTAGGCTTGCCCTAGGTTATAGGCAGTGCTGCAGGTACAAAACTTGCAGGGATCAATGCTCACTGTGTTTAAATTCACTCCTGATCTTACATGGTGCTGCTTGAGAAAACAAGCAAATAACGAAGCCCAAAGGCCTGCTGCTCACAGGGGGACATGCCAGGGTTTGCTGGCAGTAATGCTGGCAGGACAAGGTGAAGCTGTGAGGAGTAGGGGGGGTGCGGGTTCCTCCCACCACAGCCTGAGGCTCTGGGGCTGCAAGCGTGGCTTCGGCTTCAGCACAGCTGATCTTGCATGGACGAAAAGGAGTTTGCTTTATGCATCAACCTTTCTTTCCCCCTCTTCATCTTAGCAGCGAGGAGGATCCCTTAGGCTAGCCCGGGTAAAGCAGACCTCGCACTCCCACCACCTACACTGTCCTCCTCTCCTGTGGGCTGGGGATGGACATGAACAGCTCAATGAAAATAAGAGGTACAGCCCAAAATGTTCTGAAAAATACCACATCCAGCAAGAAATTGGGTTTAAGAGGGGGAGGAGTGTCTTTCCAGTATGCAGATGCATGGGGCAGGTTTTCTTCTCATTACCAAACTGCAGTTTCATGTTTTTCTGGTGTGCTGAAAGGACAAGAGGAGCTCTTGTGGGTTTCAAATGAGTGGGACAAAACAGATGAACTTTTGCTACTGTGTAGGTAAAATCTATATTTCCTTTTACAACACCCAGAATTACTTTTGCTGACTCTTTTTTGTTACGCTCTAATAATTCCAAGAACCATCAAGATTTCATACCTCCCCTCTTGTAAGTCTGTAGGCAGAAGAGTTAAAAAGTCAAAAGTTTCATTAACCTTTTGAAATCATTAGGTACGAATGTGTCTTTCTGATCAGGACCAAATACAAGACCAGCTTTTATAGACAAGATTAATAGTAATGTGTCTGCATTTCTTAGAGCAAAGGACATCCAAGAAATCCAGAAATCAAGAGCTGAGCCACAGTGCTTTAAGCAATCTTTGAAGAAAAAGCAAGCTCTTGAATTAGTCTCAAATAGTATTGAATATCCAATAACAAAAGCGAGTGTTTTGGGTGTTTGTGCTTCTTTTCCCCAAAATGCTGCTCTGCTTGCTTCGTCTTTATTCAATCAAATAAGTGCAAAGCCAGCGATTCCAAACTCTGAAAACCCTTCCCGGTGTGAGCTTTCCTTAACGAAGAGCCCAGAGTGCAGGTGGGAGCAGTCAGCACTGGGAAACGTTTGCACCTTACTTTGCCAAGGATAATTGTCATAAGTTGGGACAAAGAGGGATTACCTTTTTGATTACTTAGGACTTTTAACAGTAAAATGGGTCTGAAGATGGAACAGAACAACCCCCAGTTTTTCTTACTATATCTTATTGCAGTTTTGGAAAATTAAAACCAGAAAGTTAGACCAGAAATTCTCCGCTGTAATGCAATAAAATAGATCCATGGTCCAAGGCAGCAAAGTGAAATCACATCATTAAAAAAACATAAACCAAAAAAACCCAACTGTACAATGTTTTGGGGTTTTCTTTGCCTTTTGAAATGTGAATAGGTATTCTGATAAGACATCAAACAGTAGCTGACCACATATACCACAGGAGGTTAACATTTAATGTACTTCCCAGTAAGGCATGCTATTCAACAATATGAGTGTGCTGCCAACATGATTTCATTTATCTTTTCAATGTCAAGCTTTGCATAAAACACATCTTTTTAGTCCCCCGTTGCACAAGAGGAGGAAGCGACTGCATAGAGAAGTTACACATTTGTCTCCAGGCTCTATAGAAACCTGGGACAAAAAAAGGGTCATTAAATCACTTTTTGTGTTATAAATTCAGCCCTGGGAATCATCTACAAGCCTTACATCCAGACGTGCTTTTAACACAAAGTTAGGTTTTGGTATATCTTAGGTCTAGGGTCCTGAACTATGGTCTGAGGGTGCTGGTGGCCAAGAAGATCATGTAAGTGGCCTTTAGGTGTTACAGAACCGTGTCAGAAGTAGCATTCACCACCTGCCATCAAAATGCTGATCCCAAGGGTGCTTGCTGATCCTCCGAGAAACTCTTAAGGAAATAAATTCACGCAGGCTCTTGGGTATGCATGCAACCAATAAAAATCTAACTGAGGAACCTAGAAAGGACTCAGAGAGGCTGGTCTAGCAAAACATAGCCATAACTACAGTTAGCACAACTCCTGTTACAGCACGGCCATGCTGTCCCAAACCATGCATTAGAAGGAGCGCAGCAGAGAGGTCTGCCTGCTGTGTCTGACAATCAATCTAACGCAAAAAGAAAAGGCATCCGATCGCCCACTAAACAAAAATTTTTTAGCAGCATCAGCAAAGTGGCCAGCTCGCTGTACGGCGACACGACAGCACGGTGCAGGGCTGAGCCGCAGGCGTCAGGGAAGAGAGTTGGCTGGGTAGGCAGCCGGGCCGGCTGGGCAGGCAGCCGCTGCCTACTGCTGCCTGCCGCTGCTCTGACATCCCGCTCCTGCTCCGTGGCCGCAGCGCAGTGCATGGAGCAAGAGCGCCGGGGAGGGAATTGCCACACATGGAGAGAAAATCATGCTCTCATAAAAGGCAGCCAGCTCTGCTGGCAGACAGGGATACCAGGGGTTATACAGAGCGCTCGCGTTTTGTTTGAAGTGTTTTCAGAGAACTACCCAGGTGAGAAAGGATCGAGCCCTTTGGCCATCACCAAAGTGTGAACACACAGCACCTGAGCTGAAAACATCCCCTACGCTGTTCCCTCCCTAGCGTGCCTGTGTTTCAAATCCTTTCTCATCTCCAGCACAGGCACTAGGGACAGGATTATCAAAGGTGAGAAGCGCTGCAGAGGTGACAGATGTGCCGGGTCACTGTCACCCAGAGCCATGGGTGCAAAAATACAGGGATCAGCTGGTAAGGTGCAACCAAATTTTGACACAGCCACGTCCAAGACAGTGCAAATACAGCTGTGGGAGGAGGAGGTGTGCAGCAGCAATTAGGCTTCACAGAGTCCAAAAAACAACAGGCAAGCACAAGAAGGAAAACGACAGGCTGTCCTAAAGATAAAATATCACTACTAGTCAGTCCCCTTGTAGTAAAGAGCCAAGGTTTGGGCAAGTTTTCCTGGGTAGGTAAAACAAATTTCAATGCCCGCAAGCACTACCTACCTCCCGGCTCAGCTCTGCTTCATCCTCCTCCTTGGCCGGCGGTGTGGGCTCTGGCAGGAGCTGTGCAGGAGCCTGGGAGGGAGCAGCTTTCAGGGCTGCGGTGTGGGGCAGCAGCTGCTGGCTCTGGGGGCGGCAGGGATGCACAGGTGGCAGGAGCCAAAGGCTGGCATGGGGACAGCACGGGTTGCCTTTGGGCATCGAGGCTCCCCCCCTCACCAAATAGTCAGATATACTTATAGTCCAGTTTTCTGGAAAGACCGCCTCTATATGTTTCAACATACAAAGGCTGTTGTCTCCCTGACTGCTGCAGCTGTCAGCCAGCTTCTCTGCTTCTAATTGTGAGGTAGAGTCCTAGGGTGCCCATGAATTTCACATTACACCATTAAACTGAGTAAAATGCTCTATGTTGGAGCAGGGAGTGAAGTGTGGGTTCCCCAATGTGAGGCTATGGCATGGTGTTTCTTCCCCTCACACAGCCTCTTGCCCTATGGCCCATCAACCCCCTGGGCAGCGCCTGCATCTCCACTGGAGGGGTGTCCTCTCCTGACGCTGCCCCAATGGCCAAAGCACCCTCCCAGCCACGAGAGATGCACATCTAAGTCTTGGGCCGACCCAGGACTCAGACCTCGGTCCTCCTCTCTCTGGTAGCCAGCACTCACACCTAGCTTGCCAAAATCCCTGGAGGCAGGGGCTGCCGTGGGACAGGAGGGACCGCCACGGGGTGGCAGGGACCACCATGGGATATCAGGGGCAGCCATGAGCAGAGGATGGCAAAGGGGCATCCAGGCACTCCAAGAAGAGCAGCAGAAGGAAGGTTACAGACAGCATGTGCTGATGGCACCTGTCCTGGGGTACACCAGCCCACAGCAACACGCAGCCAAGAGGTGCCTCTGCTGCCCGCAGCCCTCCAGCATGGGATGTCTCTGCAGCGCAGGGTGACAGTCCAGTGAGCGCAGCCATTCCCCTGCCAGCCCCTCACTGCTGGGAAGAGGGGGCTTCGCATGCATACAGCTGCTCAGCTGCCTTCATTAGCATGGGTTCAGCAGGGGAGTCAAAGGGACCTTAGTTGTTCTTTTCTGTCATCTGGTGTAGCATGTCAGCCACAAATTGCAGACAACAGGCAAAGAGCTGAGACAAGCAATGAACTTGGGTAAAGAAAGTGAAGCACCAGGAGCACAAGCTCAGGGCACAGTGAGGGAAGATCCAGGGAGGCCGCGGGCAGCCAGGACAGGGTGAAATGGGCAACGCGGCACTGAGAGGGAAAAAGAAAGGAGGTGATGTGCATAAACATTTGCACGGTCCTTAGCGTTGGCCACGCTTGAGCTGATCTTTCTTTTTTTGTGCCCTGAGGTGCTCCAGTGCCTCTTCCTCATCTGCTGCACCGCACCGACCCAAGGAACCAAGCTCTGCTGCCAGTGTCACCAGCTGGGTATGGAGCTGGTCGTATGCAACTAGCTAATGCTTAACTTTACCTGCTGTAAACCGAGAGCAGGATCTGGCCCCAGAGCATCCGGTTCCCCTTTGTGCAAAGCCTATTTGACTACATGCCCCGGCTTCCACTTTTGGCATTGCAGCTGCATAGCTGTCTGGCTCTGCAGAGCTGGTGGCAAGGCTCCTACACACCTTCTGCTCTGCTACCAACTCTTGTCAGCTCCTCCTCTCACACCCTGGAATTCCTACTCTGTGTCCCTCCAGAAAAGAGGATAAATCTTCCAAAACATGCATGCTTTTTCCCATCGCCCTGTAGTTCTCCAAAGCTACATAGACAAAGTACTGTGAAGACTGGACCTGCCCATGAGTGGTGCCCAGCAGAGGACAGGGGACCTCAGCTAGGTTGTGGTAACCAAGGGTGTAATCAACCCTGGGAGCAAGCCAAACTCCTCCCGTATGCCTTGGCCTGGGATCTTTGTTTCCTGGTCTTGCATCTCACTCTCAGCCACTCATTCTGCAGTGATATTTTTGTGGGACCCTTAAAACATGCTAGTTTCTCCAAGAAAACATTAAAAAATAAGCTGAGGTATCTCAGGAAGAGATGAATTAAGGATGTCTTTGCAAGACCTTTGCCTTCTGGGGGCAGTTTCAGCTCACACCCCTATCCAGGATCCAGTCACAGCCCCAAAGAACAGCAGGACATGAGGGGCTCCAGCTCTGATCCTATTTCCAGTGGCCCAGATTAATTGAGGACAAAGAGATGGGACAGTCTGGGGCAACTAGAGCAAGGCTGTGCTGTGACATTGCTCTTGTTTTGGAGAGTCTTCCGGAAAGTCAACAAAACTGGTTTCCTGAGGTAGTGCAAATTAGCTGGATTTGGAGCCTGAGGTCCTGACTCCAAAAACCACCCTTTTTAAATACACTGAACATTCACCATCACGCATTAGACCCCAATTGTCGTCATGAGGCTGTTTGTGTTGCGGCATACAGTGCAACAAGAAGCAGAGGTTACAAAACAGCTCATGGGAAGGAGACGGCCAGAGCTAAGCTTGGAAGGGAAGCACTGGGAAGAGGAAGATATGTTAAGGCCCAGATTGTCCCCACCCAGATTGTCCCTGTCTGGTTTTATTTTTGTAAAGTTAAGAATATATATTTCTGATTATCATGATGGATCCAATTCCACAGCAGTACCCCAGTTCACACCTGTGGTTTTCTTCTCCCTTTTAATTTTTTCCCTTGCAGGTCAGCAGGATAGGGACCCAGAGGGTCAAATTTGGGCACATGAGTGCAGCTCCACTGACCAGAGCGGGATTGCTGCACAAAGCATTGGGTGAAATGCTCCAGCGATCTTTCTGTCTGGCCTTGTTCCCTCTTCCCATCCCTGCTGCAGAGCATTTACAACAACTCAGTTTGATGCAAGCAGAGGGCTCTTTGGGTGACTATATTCCTGCGACAACACTGCCGACTGGAAACACAGCAAATTTGGGAGCCAGCATGGATGTGTTTTATTTACTCCAAAGGAGGGGGATTGGCAACCTCACTGGTTTGTTCTTTGTCCTTAACCCACATGCAGAACTGATTGCAACCCCAAGGAGTTTTAAAGGGCAGATGATTCATACCTGAGGTTTCAACTTTGAGGTTCTCACTGGGAAACAGTGATTTGCTGAGGACAGTTTTTATTTTCCAATCCCCAACTCCTGCCAGCAGAGATTAAGGTGTCCCTTGTGTCCTGTGCTCCCCAGCACTGTAGTTTTGGACTGGCATGAGACCCTCCACAGGGTCACATTGCTCAGTGGTGCATGAGCGCCTTCTGCAGTCCTGGTCTGAGAGGTCTGGGCAAACTCCCAGACACTGCCCAGAGGTTCAATGGGGCCAGCAAGGCTTCCACGACCCTACAGAAAATTACCACCCCACAGGGTGCCATCATAAAGCAGAGGGGCTGGTGGGATGTGTGAGCTTTGGGTGCCACTGGCCCTGTCCTCTATCACCAGCCCCGTATGCACAGCCTCACGCATCCCAGGAGGGGCAAGGGAAGAGACCCCGCTGTGGGCACCATATGTGTTTCAGCCGAGCGTCCCCCACTCTGCTGTGGGACAGCCTCCCCCACCGCCTGGGCAGTCACCAAAGGCCAGAGGCAAGAAACCTCCACTTCCCAAAAAATTGGTAAGAAAGATGAAAACAGTGCTCCCAAATCTGATTACATCCTTGCTTTACTTAACTGCCCAGGCAGAAAAGGAGAGCAAAAAGGGATAAGCAAAATATGGTTTGACAACAACCCATTGCTACAATTACAGTCATGCTCTGTCAGGTTCTCATGGTGTCCCCTAAACAGGACACAAGGCCACTCTGCCATTTTCGGCACCTGGGGAAAATGGACGGCAGGGACGAACAGGGAAATGGTAATATTTCAGCTAAGTCTGATGCTTGGTTTCACGATGACTTCAGTAAATGTGCAGGAAGGAAACAAAAATGTACCAGTCCTCGCTCCAGGAACACATGGTGATGCTTTGACTCAGTTTCTAGAAAAGATGAGTAGGGTATTTTGTCTTCGAGCCAGCTTAAAAGAAGATTTTAGAGAAACCTCTATACAAATGGCTACACTGAATCTGATCTAAATGTGCCTTATATTAATCTAGCTTGCTTTGATGGGAGGAAGGCATGAATCTGATACATACATATATAAACAGATATAACCAGACTTAAACTGAGATTTCACTTGCCTGGTTTTGTGGTGCTTTAACTAGATCAGCTCATAACCACCCGTTTTGTGTATGGTTAGATGAAGCTTCCTAACTTTTTTTTTTTTGCAGCAGTTCAAATTCCTGCCTCTGATCCCCTGTGCTAAAGCAAAAAAGGGAGGTGCTCAGTGATGGCTGGCAAAACTAGGCACTAGTTTTAAACCCACCTTCCTCACCAGTTTAAGCTGTGCCAGCTGACCTTTGCACAGCTGTATCAGAGGCATGAGCATACATCTCATCCCACCAGGGGAGTAAAACCTGCTCGAGGGTCAGCCACGACCAGCCTGGCAAGTACAATGTCCCATCCGTTCTCCTCTGACAGGGCATGAAAGCCCCCAAGAGCCTGATGGGCTGAAAGCCTACCTAGAGACTTTGAATGAGAGCTGCAGAGGCTTATTGTGGTGGTATTTTCTTCAAGGTCTGGCTTTATTTTTGGCTGGCTTTCTGTAGCAAGAGAAGTAAACTTGCTGCCGTTTTATTTATAGCAGTTTTTCGGGCTTGCTTGTTCTTTCCCTCAGCAATATTTGGATTGAGAAGTCTAGTTTTAGTAGGAGAGATCCCTGCTTCCCCAGGCTCAAAGCTTTCTCAACCCCAGAGTGGAAATATACTCAAAACTTTAACAAACATGTTTTCTCCAAAGCGTTTCTTTGCCATTCAGAGTAGAAAAATATTAACAAAATCAACCTACATGCAGGAAAACCACTTCCCATCTTGATTAGTCATATTTCATTTGCCGGTATCAGAAGATCTCTGTGCTCGGCTGCAGAGCACTTCAGGAAAACCAGAAGAGTCAAACCTGCTGTGTGTGGTGGACGTAGGCAGAAGTTCCCCTTCCTTTTTGCCTCTATAAAAATTTCTGAACTTTCTTTACATATTGTAAACATGTATATAAAAGCCAGGGTACAAATTTTGTCATTTGTCATTTCCCACAGCATTCTCCTGGAGAAACTGGCTGCTCATGGCTTGGATGGGTGTACTCTTTGCTGGGTAAAAAACTGACTGCATGACTGGGCCCAAAGAGCTGTGGTGAATTGAGTTAAATCCAGTTGGCAGCTGGTCACAAGTGGTGTTCCCCAGGGCTTGGTATTGGGTCCAGTTCTGTTTAATATCTTTATCAATGATATGACAAGGGGACTGAGTGCTCCCTCAGTAAATTTGCAGACTGACACCAAGTTGGGTGGGAGTGCTGAACTGCTTGAGGGTAGGAAGGCTCTACAGAGGGATCTGGACAGGTTGGATTGATGCGCCGAGGACAGGAGGTCTCAACAACCCCATGAAATGGTACAGACTTGGGAAAGACTGGTTGGAAAGGTGCCTGTCGCAAAAGGACATAGGGGTATTGGTCAACAGCTGGCTGAATATGAGCCAGCCATGGGCCCAGGTGGCCAAAAAGATCAATAGAATCCTGGCTTGTATCAGACATAGTGTGGCCAGCAGGACTAGGGAAGTGATCATCCTCCTATACTTGGCACTGGTGAGGCCGCATCTCAACTACAGTGTTCACTTTTGTGCTCCTCACTACAAGAAGGACATTGAGGTGCTGGAGCATGTCCAAAGAAGGGCAACGAAGCTGGTGAAGGGTCTAGAGCACAAGTCCTATGAGGAGTGGCTGAGGCTCAGAACTGGGCTTGTCTAGCCTGGAGAAAAGGAGGCTGAGGGGAGACCTTCTCACTCTCTACAACTCCCTGAAAAGAGGTTGTAGCCAGGGGGTGTCAGTCTCTTCTCCCAAGTAACAAGCAACAGGACAAGAGGAAATGGCTTCCAGTTGTGCCAGGGGAGGTTTAGATTGGATGTTAGGAACAATTTCTTCATTGTGAAAGGGTTGTCAAGCCTTGGAAGAGGCTGCCCGGGGGAGTGGTTGAGTCACCATCCCTGGAGGTATTACAAAAAAGACCTGTAGATGTGGTGCTTCGGGACATGGTTTAATGGTGGACTTGGCAGTGCCAGGTGAACGGTTGGACTTGATGATCTCAAAGGTCGTTTCCAACCAAAATGCTACTAGGATTCTCTGAAGGATGCTGGGTGAGGGGTGGCGGGCAGGGCTGCACATGGGGGGCCTCGTCCCCTCCGTGTCACAGTGCCAGCACCCGGCAACGCAGCAGTCACAGTGCCCTGGGGCAGGGTAAAAGACAGCCCAGACACATCCCAGAGGAAGTCCTTGAGGAGCTGCTGGAATTACCTGGAGGGAGGGAGGGAGGCTGGAGGCTGGACGAGGCTGCTGGAGGTTCTTCCCTGCAAGACCGGCTCCTGGTGGGGCCAGAGTCAAAGCCCATCTGATGGATGGATGGATGGAGGGATGGATGGATGGATGGTGGATGGATGGAGGGATGGATGGAAATGCTGCTTGAGCCCTCAGGGAACAGACACCAGCTCCTCCTCTTCTGGAGATGAGAACCACCGCCAACCCCAGTGGCAAGACCAAAGGAATGCCTTCTGGAGGAGCACCTGGGGAGCACTGCACAGCTCTCTGTCCTCATGCCCTGCAGAGCCAGGGGCAGCAGACGTAAGAAATGGGATGCAGAGATGTTGCCAGGGGTCCCCGTGTTTTGGAGCACCCACTGGTGTCTTGCCAGGTGCGGGAAGGATTGTTGCCCCTGAGGTCGACCAGGCTGGGGGCATTCGGCCACTCTGGGAAGCCTCTGAGATGATGGCTCCAGGCTGAGGGAGAACAGGGCTTGGGCATCTCCTGGGAGGTGTGAGCAGCCTGTGGGACGAGGAGGCCGCTCTTGCTCACATGCTCAGGGAACAGCCGATCGCCAGCTTTGGGGTCAGGAAGGAATTTTCCCCCGGGGCAGATTGGCACTGGTCCCCGGGGGTTTTTTGCCTTCCTCTGCAGCATTGAGCAGGACCACTTGTCAGGGCTCCTCAGGTCCGTTTTGGCCAGGTTACTGCCTGCTGCTCACGCACCACAAAGATGGCCTCTCGCGCCCTGCAGCTGCGGGGAGGAAGGCTTTTTTTCCCCACACGCTGGGCTAGCAAGTGTCTCCAGGGGTTTTTGCCTTCCTCTGCAGCACGGCCCCTTGCCAGGGCTCCTTTGGGCCATTTTGGCGAGGTGCCTGCTGCTGGTGCTCCATGAAGGTGGCCCTCGTGCCCCGCACGTGGAGGGAGGAAGCCCTTGCTCTCTCGGGCTCTCTTGCCCATCACTGGCCGAGAAGCACAGCAGAGCAATTTTTGGAGGGCAAAAAGTAGGGCTGCCATCCATAAGTGTAATCCTTTGGAAAATACTACGCACCTCCTCCTCCTCCTCTTTTGCGTGTGATGGGCGCTGGTTCTCATTCTTCAAATTCTCCCTCTTCAGGAAACAGGGACCGCTTAGCCTGTTTTCCTGCTGCCATAGTGCTTGCATTGTCCATCCTAAAGTGATCTGTGACATTGGCGACAGTCCTTTCTTCTCAAGGGCGGAAACAAAAAAGGAATGTAGAAACGCAAGAGAAAAAATAATTATAAACTAGGACTGTCAATGTTTTGGGAGGTTTTTTGGATACGCCAAGGTAAATATTCATGCGAAAAAAATGTATTACAAAAATCAAGAGCAAAAAAGCACATTCCGAAGACTTTTCTGTTTGTTCTGGAGAGTGTGGCCTTTGCGCATCAGTCAGTCATCTGCTTTCATGTTTCTGGCAAAGGTTAATAGTTGATTCACTATAATAAGCATGCACCCGGCTCCCCACACGCCTTGGGGGATTTGCAACTTTCTGTGGCTCTTGCTTTGCTTCGCCAGGCTTCAAGTGACGTTTTTTTCAAGCCCAGGTGAGGATTGCATCAGCCTGCTGCTGGCTCCATGTGCGCAGCGTGCTGCTGCTTGTGAGCATCTGCTGGGAAACAGGTGGAGAAAAAGACAATAAACTCCTGTATACCACTTGTAACCTTTGTGATCTGTGTCCTTGGAAGTGGTTTTGGGGCTGAAAAAGGCCCTGGCCTTTGAGGCAAAGAACAGCCTGATCATGATTGGAGTCCTTGGGAGGGGAGGGAAAGGGATGGGGAAGGGAGGGGGAAGGAGAAGGGAATAGTTCACCTGGAAGGGACCTACAGTGATCATCTAGTCCCACTGCCTGATCACTTCAGGGCTGACCAGAAGTTACAGCATGTTCTTACGGGCATTGTACAAATGCCTCTTCAACCCTGACAGGCCTGGGCCAGCGACCACCTCTCCAGGAAGCCTGTTCCAATGTTTTGCCACCCGCCCACTAAAGAAATGCTTCCTAATGTCCAGTCTAAGTCTCCTGTGACGCAGGTTTGAGCCATTACCACATGTCCTCTCACGGGACCCCTGGGAGAAGAGCTCGGCACCTCCTTCCCCACTTCGTCTCCTCAGGAAGCTGCAGAGAGCAATGGCCCCTCAGCCTCCTTCTCTCCAAACTAGACAAACCCAAATTCCTCAGCTGCTCCTCACAGGAATTCTTTCCAGCCCTTTCACCAGCTCTGTTGCCCTCTGGACGCATTCGAGAACCTTCATGTCCTTCTTAAATGGTGGGGCCCAGACTGCACGCACTACTGAAGGTGAGGCCACACCAAGGCTGAGTACAGTGGGATAATCCCCTCTTTGGGCCGGCTGGTTATACTCTTTTTCCTCTGCCATTGTTAAAAACAAATAGACATTGCTCTTTCAGCATCAAAAAGCAAAATTATGCAAAAAAAGATATCTGTAAGGTAGATAAAGCCTTAACAACTGCAGCTCTGACAAAATCCTTTCATCCCTTTTTGTTGGTTTCTGCATGCTTCCATCACCTGCCTCACAGGGATATTTAAGAACTGTCTTTAGCGTTAATGAGCAACGTGGATGCACTCAGGTGGAAGCCAAGATAGGACAAAGTGTTAGGGTGTCTTTGAGAAAGGGAACATTGAAACCTATATATCATGTTATTGCATCAGGTGTTTTTTATCAGATGAAGTGTGAAAGCAGCTGTCAGTGAGGGAGCTGTGATGAAAAAACATTCTATCTTCTTATCTAAAATTCAAGTAAAAACATAATGCTTTTGTCCATCAGACTTGGCAAATGGTGCCTCTCATTTCAGACTCCTCCTCTTTGGAAACACCGCGAGTGAGTTGCTTTGGGAGGAGCTGCAGGTGGATGACCCAGTGTTCCTCCCGCCTGCAGGCAAGCTGGGGGACTGACTGCGGCATTGAGGGTGCCAGACGATGGAGCAAGGGCACGTTGCCTCTCCACAGGGCCAGGAAGGCCTTTGCGTGCTTGAAGAAGGAGTTTCTGCTCTGAAGGGGTGCCAGGGTCCAGCCTGAGTCAACAGCATCCGCCACTGCCCAGCTGCAGCCCTGCCCTGGTCTGCCCCGTGCACGGCTGAGTCATTTCCAACAGCCTTTGGGAAGCTGGGGAGGGGGAAACATTTAGCAAATAGCTTCAACTGGAAAAGAAAAAGAAAAAAATAGAAGGGGAAATGTTACGAAAAGTCAACATGTGAGGTTTCAGCTTCTAAACGCAAGGCTTGCCTTTCTTCATGTTCTGCTGTTGCGGTTTTGCTTTAAAATGATGTTTGTACTTTGAAAAATGAGAAAACCACCAAGTAGGTAGAGTGCCCTTCTGCCTTCAACCATGAAACCTTTTGGTCCCAAACAGATGAGTGTTTTTTCTGACTTTTTGACTAAGAACAAACCCCAAATGCTTTCATTTCAAGTGTACCTGAAAACACCATGTTGCTGCCAAGGTTTTAGTCTAGCTTCACAAACTGAACCATAAATTACTCATGCAGATGCAACCAGTGTTTAGAGCCTCTCATGCACTTTGCAGGAGAGACTCGGCTGCCAGGACAAGACCATGGGTCCTAGAAACACCCTGGCCAGGTGATGCAGAGGGAAGATGGCTGGTCCCAGGCTGGTGTGATGGAGCTTCAGCCTGGATGGGAGGTCGAGTCCTGCAGGGGCCCATTGAGAGCGACTGAGGAGAGTAAGGGAGCAGAAAGGGAGACTAAAGAAAGATTTTGTCCTAACAGCATTGATGAACACCACACCACCAGCAGCCCAATGGGCAGCAAACAGCACAAGGGGCCTGGACTCACCTACAGCCACATGCAAGACCTGATCAAATCTGACTCCCCAGCAGCTCTGCTTATCTGCAGCTGGTGTAGATGTGGATGTATCTGCCTGCTGAAGAGCAGATGCTCAGCTTAGCCTCCCTTTGGAAGAGAGCTATGGCTGTCGGGGTCCCTTGCAAAGGATTTCTTGGGCTGCTTGGGGGGAATACAGGGGTTCCCCTATTCAAGTGTGCCACCTATTGCTAATCCACACCACTGCACCCAGCCCACACCCTTCTCCCCTCTGCAGAGCTAGTGCAAGATGTGCGAGGAGCTCTTGTCAAATCAGCTGGTCTCATTGCAAAAAATAGACAAATCTCTGGGTTCATGAGCTTTTCTATTTTCTCCAGCTCTATTTATAGGTCTAAAAAAATCAATAAAATCTATAAATATGCAGAAAAACTTCCTTAAATATGTGCACGCTGGACAGAGAAGGGCATGGGCAGGGCGGGCTGTCACCAATCCAGGCGGCTATCAAAGCAAGCAGCACAAGAACCTTTCTGGATCTCAGGGTGTCTCCTACAATGTGCGTGGTCTAAGGAACCGCATTATATCTGAAGTCCAGGGAAGCACAGTCCACTGGCTCTTACACTTTATATTTTTACAGATTGGTAAATATTTCCAATTCTATTGGCACTGCTTTTATCTTTTTTATGCTTTTTTTTTTGCTTCATTCATTTCCACAGAATTACTTTTGACTTGTATCTGATTTAAGTGACTCAGCTCCCTAAATTTTTTCCCAGCAGAAAGACAGCAGAATATCTACATGATAAAAAAGGACAGTTTGCAGCTCTATTAAAGTCTGAAAAAATGCTACCAATATACGTCAGCTGAGAAGCCCCTGGTAACTGCCTCTTAATGGAGCAGCTGCTGCAAGGTTCCCCCAAAAGCTGCAGTTAGTTACTGTCGTGATCCATCCCTACTAATTTACTCCCTATAGTCAAGGCTCAGTTTTGCATCTTGGCCAACATCTTCCACAAGCTGTGAAAAACCTTTATCAGTGTGACTTTACCTGCAGCAATAGGTAGTACCTTTGGCTAGAACTAAAGACATCGGTAGGAAAAGAGACAATGCGGTGGATGGAGAGTTGAGTCGCTTGATGTCTCGGTTATAGAAGAGAGCTTGAAAGTGAAGGGTTTGCTGAGGCTTATCTACAAGCAGACGAGCTCTCCAAGTATCTTGGTTTTTCATTCTTCGTCAGCTGGTCTTTCAAACCTTCTTCTGCAAACTTCACTTTGCTCAGATTAACCACCTAGTGCTACCGCCAGTTCTTTACACCACAGGCAGCAGCAGACTGCAGTAGGGTTCAGCAGAGGTCGGGCTTTTCGGTGCCAAGGGAAATTCCAAAGTAGGGAAGAATTGCATTTTCTTTCAGAAAAAGAAGTGGTAGTTTGTGACAAAAAGGAAGAAAACATCGAAATTCCTCTGTAATAATGCAGGTTTCAATTCTGACTGAGCTAGGGGTCCATACTTAAATCTGTGCCGTGCGCTTCTAGCGAGCCCCAAATCTCTGGCATGCAGAGCTGACCAGGGGGCTTGGCAGTGCAGGATCCTGAGCCCCGTTCGGGCAGAGTTAGCACAAGAACTGAACCAAAACTCAGGAGCAATTCATAAAGTTTCCTTGCTTCATTTCACACATCCGTGACAGCACACTGATTTGGCTGCAGCTTCCGAGAAAGACAGGCCACTGAAGAGCCCCAGGCCCAAGTGCTTTGCATCGCACACGTCCTTCATGCATGGCTGCCTCACGCCCAGCGAAGGAGCAGGCTCTGCAGGCACACCGGGTGGGTTTGCAAATGCACGCTTGGTCCCACGGGCACCGTGCAGCCTCGCAGGTGCCTGCTGGAAGGTGGGGTGAAGGGTTGCTCTTTGCACTGCAGTCAACTCGGCTTCTGGAGAAGAGGTGCAGACAAGTACAGAGGTACCGCTGGTCGCTTGGGGTGGTGGCTAAGCTACACAGCAAAATCCAAGAGCTTCATCTCTGAGTCTTAAAGTCTTTGCAGGGGAACCTGAAAGCCTTGTTCTCCTTGGGGCTGGGAACCATGGGGCTGCTCTTTTGCACAGGGAGGGGGCAGGTGGGATCGCGTCCCAGCTTTGAAGAATGGAAATGTATTTATTAATCTTTTGTCCTGCATGGATCCTTCCTGTCATCCATGGATAATTAGCCTCAATTCACCTCCTTGTTATCATCCATAAATTTATTTAAAATCTGTTTTAAGTAAGGAGCAATTTGAAAATGGAAAGCATACAGGGAGAGTGCTTGCTAGATGTGTCCTTAACACAAGCTTGGACACTCGTGCTAACAGCTCCTAATTGCATTACTGCCTTCAGCTTCTTGTCTTTTGGTTTTCTGCCCTTTAATTTGGGGGAAGGAGATGGCCAGAGTTCCCAGCTCGCAAACTTGATTTTCCTCGAGAGACACAACATGGTTTGAGCATAATATTACTAAAGAAGAATGATATGCCTCTGCCACATGAATTTAACAGGACAGACAGCCTGAGCAACTGGAGCTACCTTGGCATTGATGTAGAGCAGCCTAGGAGCTAGGGAGAAGTTTCGGGGAATGGCATGCCAACCCTTGTTGCATAAAGTATTGTCTGCCCTCGCTGTACTTACCGCAAGATCTTGCCAAAGGACAGATGGCCAGAGATGTTATGAAATGTCTCAGGAACTGGAATATTAAGATTTTGTCTCGGTTCGTCCATGCTTCACACACAGAGCTCCTGATGTTACCTCCTGCTGTGGCATGTGGGCTGCAGCTGACTTTTTGCTAAAGAACAGCTTATCTGAGTAGACTTGCTGTTGCTGGCCACCTGCTTGCTCATACTTTGGCGTTGAACTACATGCACACAAACTGCGTGGCGTGTCAGATGGAAATGTGCAGATGTTTTCTGCAAAGTGCCATGGATGCGCCACGATAAAACATTTTGAGCTGCATCTTATAACAAGAGTGAATCTTCAATATAAGGAAATAAGCAAAATGCTAGAGAAGACCTGGGAATGTGAAAGCAAGCTGGGTCTAGCAGCATCTTAAGAATAGCTGGACTAAGACTGAGCATTTCAGTCAGCTGTATTTCAGCCCAAAACTCTGAAAGAGGCAGCTGTGCTCACAGGGGCAGCCAAGGGAAAGGATTTCTTCTCTGAAAAGCCTATTGAGAGGAAACCATGCACCAAGTCTGTCTGCCAGGAGGTGGGCCTCACCTGGCAGCACAGACCAAGTGCAGTCCAGTGCCACCTGAACTGCAATCACCACAGGATCAGCTCCAGAAGCTGCTGCTGTCATTCCTAAGACGTGGGGGGAAATATTTGAGGAGATGGGTTCCCCTCTTCAGACAAAGCTTTTGCAAATGCACCTTGCCTGGGCTGTGCCTCTGGCCTGCGAGCAGACATGCCACAGCAGGAGGAAGTGCTGAGGTTTGGGGAAGTAGTGGCTAAAACAGCACAAGAGTGTTTTTTGTTGCGGTCAGTTTTTTCTGGTGCAAGTTATTAATTGCCTCATTGTTAACATAAACAATGCTCTGAATGTAACTATGAGGGGCTGGTGTTTTTCATTAACTGTGATTTATTTTGCCATGGCTCATCAGCGTATCCAACAGAGAGCTGGGAAACAGCAGCTGTGCTCTGGAAATGTCCTTGTACAAGTAAATTCCTCCAGTTCTGTTTTCTGTAGAAAACTTCATTTTAATTATGAAAAGCTTGGCTTTTCCCAGTCAGTTCTGTTTTCCCAAAGTCTGCCTGAGCCTTGGGCTCTTCCCCGCCACCATTTGAGATGCCTTCACATGATCAACCCGATAAAGCCTCAAGCTATTCCTTTCTCCCATTCTGCCTTGCAATCCAGTTGTTTTAAAAGTTGTTATGCACCTGACCATCCTGCATTTCTCTCTTTCTCCGACTCAAAATTTAACCCAAAGAACAGCCGCATCCTTTGATACTCTCCAGAAACAGATGGTCACCGGGAGCAATCAGAATTTTTTGCTGTATACTATCTTCTGCAAGACTCAAAGGAAATGAGCGCTCAGCGATGGGCAGAGTGGTTTCTTTTTTCTTCTTTTATTATTTCATCTGCTTTTCTAGCATCATGACTGTTCACCAGCTGCAATACAGAGTGGGGATTTTGGGGGCCCAGTAATTCAGCAAGGGGTGGCAGCAGAGAGGGCAGCAGAGCGGCAGCGAGGCATGCTCAGATGCCCTGTACCTCCATGGCAGCGGCAGCGCTTCAGGTCTGCAGCTCCAAGAGGTCTGTGCCAAAGGTTGTCTCATCCAAACCGCCGTCAGACCATGGAACATCTGCTGCCCTGAGAAAAAGCAGGGACAACATGGCAGCCAACAAAGTTCACCTGGTGATAAGCAAACGCCACGCTGTGACTTGCCTGATGGTGAGCCACCTTCTCCCTCTGGGCACAGGAGGCTGGTCGTACATCAGGTCTTGGTCTTCACAAGAGCTGCAGCATGTCCACTCAAGAGAGCAGCTAGCAATATGGCAGAAGAGAGGGCATCGTACAACCACTGGAGAGGGGGATACAGCGATGCTCCATTCATTGACCTGGCTGCAGATCTTTGTTCTTCAGTCTTGCTTCCCCTTCTGCAAGAAAAGGCTCTCCATCACTCCCTCGGCTGAGTGCTGTGCTGGGGAGAGTGTGCAGCAAGGTCTCCCAGCCTGGCCGGGGAGCAGCAGAGGCACACCGCCTGGGTCTGGTGTCAGGGAGCCGCCTGGGGCTGGGGTAGGTGGTAGCCGTGGCCAGTGAGTACCAGTGGGGTGAATAAGGCAAACTCAGGCTCTGCGCTGTGCTGCAAAGCGTAAGGGATGTGATGAAGGGAAAGCAAAACAAAACTGGTTAGAAAGTGCTGAGAAGACAGCAGTGACATACAGTTATGATGTTGTTTGCTTCCTTACTCTACACCTAGCCTTTCATTTTGTGCAAATATGCCACAGTGGGTAAGTTTTTCTCTCTTTCTCTTCTTTCTCCCTTTGGCTAATGCCTTGCGAGTCTCCTGGACTTCAGCATCAGAATGACTTCACAAGTGGAAACAGCCTGATACGAGTGAGCCTGTTTCACTGCACTGCCAGAGACGAGGACAGACTCTGCAACAAAGCCAGGCTCCTTGCAAAGACGTTGCTCAGCCCTCTCTCCAGAAAACACAGCTCCTCTGCCTGCACCCACAGATGCTGAAGCTGCCCCCCACCTGCCCTCCCCAAGCCACATCCCAGGGCAGAGTCAGATGCGTTGCTCTGAGCCCTGCCTCAGGAGGGGGGCAGCCCCCCCAGTACCTTCTGGTCACACCAGTGGCTGCCAGTGTAGTTTCCCTCTGTTTCAGCATCATTCCTGCAGCAACCGGCCCAGCAGCAACACTGGAAATCCACCCCCCAAGATGTGGTACACAAATTCTTTAGACATACGGCTTATAATCCTCTTGAAAAAAAAAACATATTGGGTGTGTATAGCTTAAATGCACCAGTAGCAGTGGAATTCTATAGCAAAATAAACCTCTGTTCTTCAAGTTGTCCCTGAGCCATAAAAATGAGTTCATAAACTGTATGTGGAGGCATGAGTTTTGGTAAAATTTAGAGGGAAGACATGCAGTTATTTCTCCCAAAAGTGCAATGTGGTCCTTTGCCTTGATCATTGTCTTTATTTTGTGACTGTAATAATTTGTGGGAGAATAGAGTCAGTTTCTTTACACACATTTTACTTAAAAGACTTCTTACACAGCTTTAAGATTGCTAATTAAATATACGGTGTAGTGTCTGGTGAGTTCTGTTAAGGACAGAGCCATCTTGCAGTATACTATTGGGACGATACGTGTACAACTACATATAGAGAGACAAGGCGCGTGTGCGTGTGTGAACATTTTCTTGGCAGCAGAAACCTGCAGATATGTTCTGCTTTAGTAATAAAAATAAGAAGTGGATTTACTTGGTTTCAACTGCCAACAAACCCAGCTACTAAGAACCAAAGTGATGCTCTTTTCATGGCTGAATAATGGAGCATTTATATTCTCCATGCAGCAGGTGGGAAAGTGATATGTCATGTCACCGCTGTCTGGCCTACAAGAAATGCGCTAGTGTTGGGTGCCTGGTAGGAGTGCTGCTATTAAGACACATAAGAATTACATGTCAGACACAGAGATTGACGCAATCTCTTTGTTTGAAAAAAATACACGTAAAGTCTTACTTGTCTACATTGTAGAAACAAACTGATAATTTCCCCACTCAGAACCCCTCAGAAAGCTCCAGTTTGCTGTTTCCTCCCATCCAGTTATTATCAGAAGGACTATTTCTTCTCACCCCTGGGGTGCTCACTTGTTCATCATGTCCTTGCATGAACCACCAGGACAACCATGGTGAAACTCTGCCTGGCTGCAGGCAGAGAGCAATGTCCTCCTTTGCACCATCTAGCCACATTAAGGGGCTGGACTGCTCCTTCCCCTTCCCCTTGGGAAGTATGGGAAATACCCAGAGCTGCAACCATGCTGGCTCAAAGCCTGTTGCAGGCAACCACAGGCTGGATGCCAACCACCTCCGCTTCCACGCAAGCCTCTTTGGCCAAGGTTGCTGCTGCCTGAGTGCTCTTTTGGACAGCTGCACCCAGCTGCCGGCACCGCATCCTTTCTGACCAGCCTTAGCGCCAATAAAACCTAATGATCAAATAGATCATTAGTGCCCTGGCAAGGTGGCAGGAGAGGGGCTGCTGCATTGTCCCAGGAGGGACTGGCCAAATGCCAGCATGCCCTGTTGATAGCGGGTAACCCGCAGCGACATTTTCGTTCCTTGCTGTCCCTTCTGTCCAGAGGTGTGGTTTGCGATGGAAGAAAAGGCAGCAACTGGTTCAAAAGCAGAATGTAAATGCCAGATATTTTTTCCCCAAAAAAAACTTCTGGAATAGAGGAAGCTACAGTGAAACTGTGATAAATGGCCCAGAGAGTGTGTTTGCAGAAGAGAACATCATAACCTCTTCCTCATTGTAAAAACAGACTTGGCTGCTAATTTTACCCCCATGGTGACTTTAGATGAGGAGGAGGACTGCTACTTCAGCAGTGCTGTGGCAGCACTTTAAAAAAAAATACTATTCTTTGCATGGCAAAGCACAAGCATTAATTCTGTGTGTCCACATAGATCCCATAAGCTGATCCTGCCTTGACTGTAGTGGTACCCAGTATGTAAATTTGAACTCATATATATGTTTCACGAGTGGGGTCCAGGCTCTTAATTTGGGATGTTTCTGCTTCCCTAGACTGGGGTTATCACAGGACTGATTGCCAGGACTGAGGGGCAGAGCTTG
Source organism: Grus americana (assembly GCF_028858705.1). NCBI lineage: Eukaryota > Metazoa > Chordata > Aves > Gruiformes > Gruidae > Grus > Grus americana. Next base: position 121,251,708 of record NC_072853.1, on the reverse strand, counting down.
AGGGGGAACAGGAGACCACCAAGGAGCTGGGCTGACCACATGTGTTGTATCTGCCCTGTGAAACCCGTGGAGCACGGGTGGAAGCGCTGGTCTCAGAAAATGACCTCAACTCAAAAGCAGGTTTTGCTTTAAAAATAGAGTAAGAGTTTTCTTGGGGCTCTGCAAAACTGAGCAAGGGAAGTCCTACTGACTTTTTGCTTTACCCATGTCCTGAAAGAATTTGTTACCATGCGCAAAACTCCTCTAAGGCAGACAAAAAGTTGTTTCGCCCACCAGCGGAGACCACACTGTCCAGAGTACATTTGTGCTTTGGGCCAAGTCTACATCCCGATCATGACTTCCAGGATTCTGCTGTCCATCTGTTACCTGTGACTCCAAGGGTGTGCTCTGAGACTGATACCAATCATACTTAGGGTAGGAGAATCATTATTTAACATGGTTTAACTTCCTTTAAATAAAAAAGGCTGCTCCATAAACCTGTTTGAAAAGCTAAAACCCCTTCCTGCCAAAAATAGTCACATTTGGGAATTTTCTTCCTATCCCAAATTGGAACAAGAGATTGGTTAAGGAAGCAGCTACCAGATAAATTCCAGTTTAGGGGAACAGAAATTTATTTTCTGACTCAACCTTTGCTGCCTGGGTAGCTAAAGTGCAAACCAGCCTGCAAAGCCCGCTAGCTTGTTTTTTTTTTCTTTTCCCCTGAGAAACCTGGAGAACAAGCCGTGAAGTCCAGAGGCTCTAGCAGGAGTTTGAAAAAAGTGAATCAAAAATGCTTTGGAGATAGCTACCATCAGTGCATGCCTTATGGTAGGGGGGCATCTCTCTACTATATTCCCCTGGTCCTTTCCAATTAAGATGAGCTTAACCTCAGTTTGTGTAAATGCCAGGAATCTTCTTAAAGGGAGCTGTCTCAGCTGCCTCTGCCTGGGGAGGAGGCTGGTATAACACCCAGTGAGGGGCGAAGCGGCTCCTGCGAGTGCCCCCTTCTTTCCCTCCACCAACTGCAAAGGGATCAGACACCTCCTCCCAGCCTCATGTTCAGTTTAAAAAAAGAAATAAACTGATCTCCAGCTGGCAGAGGAAGTCCAGCTGAATTTTCAAAGAAAAACAAATTTTTTCAAAGAAAACAAAATTAGAGGCTGCTAATAATAGCACTTTCCCATTTCTGTATTAAAATCCCTTTTCTCATGATACTCCAAGGCAAAGAACAGTACTGCTAGAAAATGAGGGCTTCTGGGAAAGCAGTTGTTTCTGGCCAAGAGTGAAATAAATGTTGAATGCCTTGCTGAGTGCTCTTCACAAGGGAAGGGATGACTTTAAACCATAGGATGTGTTTTTCCTCTGTTCCTGTTTGTTTTGAAAACAGAAATGAAGGTAATTTCCATCTTTCAGCCAACTTCTGCTCTCACTTGTACCATGATATATATAAATATACTGACAACAGTTGCATGATTTGTATTTCATGTGTGACGCTAACATGTTCTTAGCCTGTTGATTCAATCACATCAATTTTTATCCTTTGCATATGTCTTTTAACTGAAAATCTGTGCATGGTATTTCTTATTTATAGAGTAGAAAGTGGGGAGATAAAATACAATAGAGAAAAAGTACAGGTTTTGATCCCAGGAGTTTTTTACTGAATCTGAAGCAAGAACGAAAAGATCCAAGTGCCTTAGGTTCCCCCAAGGTGCTCCTTACCATCACCGACCTGATGGAGGGCTTCCCAGCTGGGGCAAACATAATATCAAAGCACGTACTTAGTCCAGATGAGCCATCCAGGAGGTCTGATGTTTAGGCTGGAGCCTCCATCTGTAATTACATGGAGCCTGCACCAGGCAACACGGCATGGCATGCTGCATCGTATAGACCGGTTGTAATCGAGCATGCAGTGCAAAGCTACATTTACCCTGAGAATGATGAGCCACATCTGAAGACAGGTCAGCAGCAAGATCCTCCACAGAAGTCTCACCTGCACTGGGAGCGCAGTGCGGAGGTACTTTGCATCAGGCAGCCTGCAGTCAGTCTGAACAATGATGGTGCAACACCTGCAGCGCCTGACCCGCAGCAAACAGGAGAGGAGGAGCCGGATCTCAGGATTTCAGATTCCTCAGCGGACAGGAGGTGAGGAGGAAAGCTGAGGACACCATCCTGGGAAAGGTGCAATGGCTGAGGGGGAGGAAGAGCAACAGCTGAGGTAAGCGGAGGCATTACCACCTCTCCAAGAGCGAGCTGGGGACACGATGCCACCTGATGAGGACAAGGCACCTGGGAGTCGGTGGGCGCTTGGAAACTGAGGAGCTGAAGGTGGTGGCGGATGCTGCGGTACACCTCGACCTCCCCCAGCTCCCCTGGATGCCAAGGTGGTGAGGTCTTGGCAGCAGGGACTATGCCTCGCTGTGAAGCTTTGCACAGGCATGTCAGTGGCCCTCAGGTTCATCCGTCTGTGGACAGAGTGTCTTTTTCTGACTGCTCAAATGCCCACTGTCCAGATTTATGGCTTTGACAACGACAACGAGGGAGAAATCCAAAACAAATGAACTTGTTTTATGAACTGAGGCAAGAGCTAACCTTGCAGCACTAAGAAGCAACCAAGAACAGAACTACTTCACAGAAGCATTTTTCTACTTTCTCTGGACATGCAGAGCACAAAATCAGAGGGAGGACACTTGGCCCCAGGGAACCATTCCTCTGGCTCCTCTCAGACTGCAAGACAAATGGGTAAGATACCAAGGTGCACAGAGATTTGGAGATGGAAACAGCAGGAGTTCCTGGCAGGGTTTCCAATCTCAGCTATGCACCTGCCTGACTTGAGCGCCAGCACACTCAGCATCAGTGCTCTCAGGGAAGATGGACACAGGAAAACGGAAACTGTTTGGACTGTAGAAACAATTCACCACCTCTTATCACCTAACTTGTAAAGAAAATAGATTGGTTCATATCCTTTTTTAATTTGGCACTTAACTGTTACCTGACATAATCCCAAAATACCTTTGCAAATGGTGCTTTCTGCCTTGCAAACATTGCTCAGCTCCTGACAGTGAACAGGAAGGTGAGCAATGCTCTGCAGCGGATACCTGGGTCTCTAACCGCTGCCTGCCCTTCAGCAGGGGTGTGAAGAGCAAAATAACACGGGTGATGAGGGACAGGATGTGTGCAGGTCAGAATAATTCCCAGGCAGAGGTAGAGATTGGGGCTGAGGTGCTTGTGAGAAGGTCCCTGTGTGAGGGGCCAGCAGCAATTGCAGCAGAGGCGAGGAGCAGCCCAGCAGCAGCCCTGGTGGGTGGGCAGCCCTGCCCGGGGGCTTGCTGGCACTGGGCTGCCAGCACGGGCGGAGAGCGTAAGTGGTGAAGACAGTGGTCAGCACTGTCATTTCATCCATGGAGAACCTTTACTCTTGGCAAAAAGGCTCCTCTGCTCCCTTAGGACAACTGGTGGGGAGGAGTCATACCTCCAACCTGAGCTGAAACAGGACACGATGGTGGTCAAGACCTCAATCTAACCCATGTATTGCTTAAGTGTCATCTGTACTGTCAAATAAAACCAGAGATGACCGCCTCAGCAGGGACTTGCCCTGTGTGCCTGAAGATGGCAGCATGGTACAGACTGAGGGCCACAAGCACAATTTCCAGTCAGGACTGTGACTCTGGCGATAAATGCGCCAGGGCCACTTGCTGTCACATTACTGAAGCCCACACATCCCTCGCCTCCAAAACTGGGTGACTGCATCCCAGCGGATCCCTGGCCTGTGCTCCCTGTGCCATGCTCTGGCTGACCTGAGCCACCTACCCCCATGGACAGCATTAAATGCTGGCAGCCAGCAGCACTCCTTGGCACGCTTTCGTGGTAGATGGAACCCTCTCCCAAGGGCAGCATGTCTTTTCCTGGCAGGCAGATTCTGCCTTCACTAATCCAAAAAGGAGAATGTCGCCAGCATGATTTTGGCCTGAGTCATGGAGTTTCTTTCATGCAACTGTACTTCCAAAGAAATCAGTGGCAGGTCTTTCACTGGTTTCAGTCAAACACGGTGCTACAGGTAAGACTTCATCCAGGATATTGTTAATTTAGACTTTGAACCTGTGTTGGGTTTGCATGGCAAGGTTTTGGTAGCAGGGGGGCTACAGGGGTGGCTTCTGTGAGAAGCTGCTAGAAGCTCCCCCTGTGTCTGATAGAGCCAATGCCAGCCGGCTCTAAGACGGGCCCGCCGCTGGCCAAGGCCAAGCCAATCAGCGCCTCTGTGATAACATATTTAAGAAGAAGAAAAACACTTAGAGAGAGAGAGCTTTTGCAGCCGGAGAGAGGAGTGAGAAGGTGTAAGAAACTCTGCAGACACCAAGGTCAGTGCAGAAGGAGGGGCAGGAGGAGCTCCAGGTGCCGGAGCAGAGATCCCCCTGCAGCCCGTGGTGAAGACCATGGTGAAGCAGGCTGTGCCCCTGCAGCCCATGGAGGAAGGATGAGGGGGTGTAGAGATTCCACCTGCAGCCCATGGAGGACCCCACGCCGGAGCAGGTGGAGGCACCTGAAGGAGGCTGCGGCCCGTGGGAAGCCCACGCTGGAGCAAGTTCCTGGCCGGACCAGTGGACCTGTGAAGAGGGGAGCCCATGCCAGGGCAGGTTTGCTGGCAGGACTTGTGACCCCGTGGGGGACCCCACGCTGGAGCAGTTTGCTCCTGAAGGTCTGCACCCCGTGAGAGGGACTCCATGCTGGAGCAGGGGAACGATGAGAGGAGTCCTCCCCCTGACGATGAAGAAGCGGCAGAAACACCGTGAGATGAACTGACCGTAACCCCCATTCCCCGTCCCCCTGTGCCGCTGAGGGGGGGAAAGGTTGAAGCCGGGAGTGAAGTTGAGCCCGGGAAGATGGGAGGGGTGGGGGGAAGTGTTTTAAGAGTTGATTTTATTTTCTCATTCCTCTACTCTGTTTTGCCTAGTAATAAATCAGATGAATTCCCTCTCTAAGTTCGGTCTGTTTTGCTCATGACAACAATTAGTGAGTGATCTCTCCCTGTCCTTATCTCGACCCACAAGCGTTTCGTTATGCCTTTTCTCCCCTGTTTCGTGAATGAGACGAGTGAGAGAGCGGCTCTGGTGGGCACCTGGCCCCCAGCCAGGGTCAACCCACCACAGAACCATTGGTTGGAGCCATTACTGATTTTTCTATACCTGTTTTTTAGCTTAATTTCATAAAGAAATGAGGCTACTGTGACCATGTATGTTCACCTGATTGTATGTCGTCTTCCAAGTCCCAGTAACTTTTGATACTGTTGGCCAATTTCAACCAACCATCCAGACAGGCAGAGGGCAGCACCCCCCAGAAAAGGTGTGTGATGTGAGCTCTGTTCCTGTTGCACCCCTGAGAATCAGCAAGCCATAGAGATGCACAGAGTGTCCGACATGGGGATGCTTCTGCCACAGTGTGGAGATTTTTAGGTATTAACCAAACTCAGGATGAAAATCTGTAAGAAACATGGCTTTTCCCATTCTTAGTGCTTACACTTGTTGATACTGGTACTGCTCAGCTGTTTAAGTTTATGCAGTGCTGAACGTTGGTGACAAAGAATCATATGTATGGTGAAGTGTTTAGGGATTTAATACCATTCCAGAAAACTTAAAAAACTGTAGCAGATTTGAAAGTCTCGACACCTGAGATACTTATGTTAAAAAACAATGCACCCTCAACCTTCACATAGTAGAACCTTAATAATTAGCAGTTGTTGTCAACCATATTGGTTTAGAAACATCTTAATTTCTGACTTCTTAAGTATTTAAGATCTTAACATTGCTTTGAGGGTAGATCTTTAGTGTCTACCTCTTCATGCTCTACTCCTCTGCAACAAGAGGAATTGACTCCTTTCTGGAAAAAAAAAAAAAAAAACAAAAAAAACCCCCACAAAGTAGTTTCACTGCTTCTTTTTGACTCTTAAAACGCCTCAACAGCAGGAGTTTAGTTATTGAGTTGATTTTCACAAAAATTTTGGTTTGATTTTTGCTGTTCTTCAAAGCAGCCGCTGGAGAACAGCACATGTTTTGCACAAATGGATGAAGAATATTATCCACCCTATTCAGATGGTAATTATTCATATGCATACTCTTCTAATGAAAGCAATGTCTGTGAAATGGGCAACTATTTTGTATTTCACACCCATCTCACTACCGTCCTCTATACTCTGGCATTTTTGCTCAGCCTGCTAGGAAACACTCTGGTGTTATGGATCCTATTCAAATATGAAAACCTTACATCTTTAACGAACGTCTCCATCATGAATCTCTGTGTCTCTGACTTAGTCTTCTCCTGCATGCTGCCTTTCTGGGCAGTGGACCAGTCCTTTGGGTGGATTTTTGGTGAGTTCCTTTGCAAAGCAGTGAATGCTGTTTTCTCCATCGGCTACTACAGCGGTGTTTTCTTTTTGACTATCACGACTATCCTGCGGTACTTGTTCGTAGTGAACCCTCTTTCCACTTGGAGATCCCAGACGGAATGGTGTGGTTTTCTGATGAGCTTGGCTGTTTGGACTGGTAGCATATTAATTGTGGTTCCTGAGGTGATTCACACGACAGTGCAAGAAACTTTGGAAGGGTACAAGATCTGTGATTATGCTGACTTGAAATGGAAAAAGGTGGACATTTATCAGAGAAATGTACTCTTCCTGCTTTCCTTTGGGGTTATTGGATTCTGTTACTTCAAGATACTGATAATCCTGCTCAGAGCAAGATCTCACAGAAAGCACAGAACTGTGAAACTCATCCTTATTATTGTGGTGGCGTTTTTCCTGAGCTGGGCACCTTACAACATCCTCAGCTTTCTGATTACTTTTCCACCACCTACCTGTCAGTATCAAAAAGACTCCAACCTCGCTTTTCACATCAGCCGTAAAATTGCTTTCTCCCACTGCTGCCTCAACCCTGTGCTCTACGTATTTGTTGGAGTCAAGTTCAAGAGGCATTTGTTACGTTTAAGCAGTCAGTGTTTACCCTGTGGCAATGGTCAAGCCTCCAGCCCCAGAATCTGCTCTCAAGACAAATTCCACTATGAAGATGCGTCCATCTACTGAAGCAAGACCTAACTATTAGCACGAATCCTGGATGAACTTGCAGGTTTTAAAAGCCCTGGATAACCTCTAATTCTTGCAGGCACTTCCCTGAGAAAGACACACAAATTTACTCTTTGCAAACATGCTGTGTATGGAAAATAATAATAGTTAAAAAAAAGTATTTACAGTAGGCTGGAGAACTGAGGATGCTGAGAAATTACTTCATTGGCCTGTAAGTCGTATCTTTATGATTTTTTGTGCAGTGAGATGGAAACAGTAAAAAAAATTTTGCTTTTTCCTTTGGGAGCTAAAACCTCAGGTTTCAACATAAATGGTGTTGCATGTTGCTTTCTTGCCTGACTTATTGCCTGACAATATTTGGATTGTACATAGCAATGGACACATATGTATTTCTGTAGCTTTTGCTTTACAGTGTTTATCAGTGCTGATCTCATTGGTTCTCTTGCGGGCTCTCAGGGTTAACTGGCTTGACAACAGCTACAAGACCTCAGAGTCCCTGAAGTTCTCAGTGCAAATGTTCTTTTATCTGTTGGCAGATAAATATCAATAAAAGTAGCTTAGTGTAAAAGTATTTTTTTGGGTCTGAAATGGAAAGTTTAGGAAAGCCCTAGAAGGAACACAAGCTGTTAAGCAGATACCTCACTAGGATATTAATTTTCCTCCTGCTACTGCTCCTGCCATAGGCACCTTCCAGTCTCTGAATATCCCTTCAGGCCGTAGCAGTGGCTCAGCAGCCCATCTCCCGAGCAGCACAGGAGCATATTTGCCTCTAAATGCTCTCTCCTTCCTTTCCTCCCTTTGCCATGGTGCTGAGAAGAATTAAACTTTCAAAAAAAGGTTATAGAGCAAGAACAAATGGCTTTTGTAATAGCAGGATAGAAACAGTTTGCTTTATTTGTAATGTTTGGGCTATTTTATTTTTTTTTAGAAAGCCAGAGCAGCAGGTTTTAGCCTATATACTTGGATGCTTGCTGCTTCACAACTTTTTTAAAACGGCTTCACAGAGATGTTTAAATCTCTACTTAAAACCTGATCATCAAAGCCAGCCATGTGTTTGTTTTTGACGTGCTTCACGTCTGTCTAAATACCAGATATGCTTGTATCTCTGAGGCTTGCGAGCATCTGGTCTAACCAGCTGCCTGGCCACACGCAAGTCTTTCATTTCATGCATCCATCTCATCTCCATGGGCAGGTGGGAAGTAAAGTGGAAATAATTGCGTGAAGCTAGCTTTGGAAATGTTGCTAAGGGGGCTAGTTGTGTTAAGTGCAGGAGTGTTTTTACATGACCACTAAAACACGATTTCCCAGCTAAAAGCAAGTTGAGGGAATTCAATTCAATAGCACACATTTTTGCAACAAAACCATTCACATTCTGATCACACTGATCAAACCTTGTGGCTTGTTTTCTTACAGAAACGGATATTCTTCTTCATGATAGCTCAGTGGGTTGTTTTTTTTTCCCTCAGGCAGTGTAACATGGAGTGCGTACTCCAGTGTAGCTGAATGACAAAGCATCTGGAAAGCAGAATATTTCATTTCCTAGCATTGGTATAGAAAACCAAGGTAGCTTTGCAGTGGCACCAAGCAATGGTTTGGCAATGGTTCTAAGCAACAATTTGGCTTTTTGGACAGCCATCTTAAAATGCCTCTGTGTGTTTCCGCACTAATTCATTTGATCTCTAAAGATCATCTGGAGCAGACAACAGATTCTTCTCAGCTGCTGTATAGTTTATAAAAAGCAGAAACTCAGACATAGCCATAGTACAATATCATATTTCTGATCGTATCCAGAAGCAAGAATACCTAGGAAAAAGTGTAAGAATGGGGCAAACGTATATGACACATATCCAAATAGTCTTCCTAGGGCTTGCCCATAGTTTCTAGTTTGTGCTTCAGTTTAGCTGCCAGAACAAAGTGATCATATCTTGTCCATTATCATCAGATGCGCCCTTCTGAACAAGTCAGTCCTGGTATCCCATTACTACAGTTATTGCCTAAAGATTAAAAAATTTAAAAAGTTACTCACTAGTCCCACAGGGGAATTCACTTGAGTTCAGACAAACCATGGAAAGGTAGAAGTTGTCATTTGTCTGGTTGTGGTCGAGACCAGCCTTTGGCTTTTGTCTCTTGAAAAGAGACATTTGAAATGAATGTGGTCGCTTCTATGCACTTGAGGAGACTTTGGACTGGGGACTTAGTATTGTCAATTATGAAGAGACGACCTACTGAAGGACAAATGAGTCCAAATTCTTCTTCCTCTGTTCTGGTAAGCCAGGACCACTTCATGGGTACCAGCAAAGCTCTACAAGAGGAAAATGCTGTGATGATGAGAAAAAAAAAAAAGGTCTCACGCACCGACATCATTTCAACAAACTGTCATTCAACTCATTGTCCTAGAGCTACGCTACCCTGAAATGAAATCTTTACTGTCAATACATTTTACATTTATCTAAAAAAAGTCGGGAAGTATAAAAAAAGCACGGGAGATTGAAATCTCCACCCATTTTTTAACAAGTTATTTAAATCTGTTTGTAGCTTGAGCATATTTTGTTACAGTATATCTGAGTGTGTAAAGGGAATGCTTAATATTACCCAAATGTACTTCTGCTTACCATAACCAAAGTAACTCAGCATGTGGAGATTTCCCCTCCTGATATAATGAAGTGGTACTAATAAATATTCAGAAATTCAATGGAATACTACACTGTGATTATTATTTTCTCCCTTAGATAACCACCTATTAAGGTATTTTCAATTGAAGAAGTAACTGTCAATTTTCATAGATTAATTCAGCTTGGAAGAGACTTCTGGAGGTTATACACTCCTTCACCCTGCTCACAGCAGTTCTGTTTTTCCAGTTAGACAAGGCTGCTCAGGGCCTTGTCTGGTCAAACTCTGAAAATCTCCAAGAACAGGGACTGCATAACTCCCTTGGGTCCCTGTTCCAAAGCTTAACAAATCTCATGGTGGATTTTTTTCCTTTTACATGAACAAAATTTCTTTTGCTGCAACCTGGTGATGTTGCCTCTTCCTTGCCTTCTCTATGTCCTCGCATTACATAATGGAAAAGAACCATCAGATCTCCCTTAAGTCTTGTTTCTTCCCGGGCTAAACAAACCCCAGCCCATCGAGTCTCCTCATATGTCATGTGCTCCAACTCCCTAACCATCTTGGCGGTGCTCCATTGGGCTCACTTCAGTCAATCTCTCTCTTGTACTGGGGGCCCCAAAATTGGATATGCTACTGCAGATGTGACCACATGAATGTCAGGTAGAGGGGAATAAAGGTTTCCCTCAGCCTGATGGCAACACAGGCCCATACACAGTTAGTCTTCACTGTTGCAAGGGCACATGACTGAGATGTGTTCAACTTGTTGTCCACTGAACCTCCAGATCTTTTCCAGCAAAGCTGACCTCTAGCCAGGTGACCCCCAGCCCATGCTCTTACAGGGAGTTAGGCCATCCCAGGTGCAGGACTTTGCAGTTGCCATTGTTGAACTTTCAGGGCTGCTGTCAGCTCATTCATCAAGCTTGCTGACGTCTCCTTGCATGACAGCCCTACAACTCAATGTGTATCAGTTGCTTCCTCTTATTTGGTTTCATCCATGAACTTGCTGAAGGTGGACCCTGCCCCATCATCCAGGTTGTTAATGAAGATGTTAAATTGTATCAGCTTCAGCACTGACCCCTCAAAGCATGCCACTCATAACCAGCCACTCATTAAGATTTCAAATCATTGACCACTACCCTTTGAGCCTGATGGTCCAGCCAGTTCTTCATCCACTTTGTAGTCCACTCATTCAGTCTGTATCTCCCTGTCCTGGTTTCAGCTGACAGAGTGTTAATTTTCTTCGTAGTAGCTAGTATGGGGCTGTGTTTTGGATTTGTGCTGGAAACAGTGTTGATAATGTGGAGATGTTTTTGTTGTAGAGATTTTTTTTTATAGAGATGTTTTTGTTGTTGTTGAGCAGTGCTTACACAGAGCCAAGGCCTTTTCTGCTTCTTGCACCGCCCTGCCAGCAGGATGGCTGGGGGTGCACAAGGACTTGGGAGGGGACACAGACAGGACAGCTGACCCAAGCTGACCAAAGGGATATTCCATACCACATGATGTCATGCTCAGTTTATAAGGAGCTTGGGGGAAGAGAAAGAGGGGAGGTGGCAGCATTTGGAGTGATGGCATGTGTCTTCCCAAGTAACCATTATGCATGACAGAGCCCTGCTTTCCTGGAGATGGCTGAACACCTGCCTGCCCATGGGAAGCAGTGAGTGAATTCCTTGCTTTGCTTTGCTTCTGCGCGTGGCTTTTGCTTTACCTATTAAACTGCCTTCACCTCAACCCACGAGTTTTCTCACTTTAATTCTTCCAATTCTCTTCTCCATCCCGATGCGGGGGAGTGAGAAAGCGGCTGCATGGTGCTCAGCTGCCAGCTGGGGTAAAACCACAACACTCCCCAATGTGGCTGCAAGGATGCTGGGGGCACTTTGTTAAAAGCCTTGCAGAAGTCAAGGTAAATGACATGCATGGCTTTTCCCTTATGCCTAGAGCCAGTCATGTCATTGTAGAAGACAGTCGAATTGGTCAGGCACTGTTTTTTCTTGGCAAATCTGTGCTCGCTGTTCCCAAACATTTTGATCCTGCATCTGTCTGGTAAGGGCTTCCAGGAGGATTTGCTCCACCATCTTTCAGGGCACAGGGGTGAGATTGACCAGCCTATAGTTCCCTAGACTGCACTTCCTGCCTTTTTTGAAAATGGGCATGACCTTTGCCTTTTTCAAATCATCAGGGACCTCCCCTGATCACCATGGCCTTTAGAGGCAATAGATAGCACCTTGCAATGATATTGGGCAATGCCCTCAACACCAGCACGTGCACCCTGCCCAGTCCCACAGACAACTATATGTCTGGTCTACTTAAAGAGTCCCAAAGCAATTCTCCTCTGACGTGGGTAGTACCGCTCTCTCCAAACTCTCCTACTAGGCACAGAGACCTGTAAGGCACTTGGACCTATATCCGTTTTCAAGAGGAAACATGTTGGTGTAGGTTCCATCTTTGTTTATACATGTTATTAAATATCTATATTGCTAAGGCCACAGGATATGCCCAGTGCAGGTCTGGGCATGGGCAGCCTGTGCATCTCTTTACTTCTGGGAGCTCCGGACGCTTGGAAAATACAGACTGCTCTAGGTAAAACATAATGCTCAGGGGACCTTGAATCTTTAATTTCACTCAATCAATCAACTATTATGTGGTCTGAGCAAATGCAGAACTGAGAGAAAGAAATTTGTGAAGTGAAAAAGGAGACATTAATTATTTTTGGAAACCACAGTCTATTTTGGGGAGGGGAGCGGTGTCAGATTGAGCAGTCACAATATTACAGCTATGGTACAGTGCCAGGGGTGCGTTTACACAGGATGGCACCTCTAACCCTAATTGCAAGTTACAGTTAAATGGACATGTGCTTGCTGCTCTGATTAAGTCCATATTAAGTTCCGCCCAGTGGGAATGGGAGAACAACAGCTTCTCCCACAAGCAGCTTAGCTGGATCAGGCCCTTCTCCCTACTTGTCTTTTCAGCAGGTGAACACAAAATTGAGCATCACCGACACAGCCTGTCAGAGCTCCCACCTTTTGTGCAGCCATGGGAGCCTGTCTGAGTCAACAATCTGCCAGTAGGAAAAGTCCTCACTGGTAAGGGGTAAGGCAGGTAACCAAGTTAATCCTTTCCACCGCTAATGCAGATTGTCTTAAATAAAATAAGCAAACTTAAAATTCACACATTTAAGAAAACATCCTGTTCCTACTAAAATCAATAATTTTGCTTCTGATCATAATCAGAGCAAGAATCAGACTCATAAACGGGTGCAATGCATTGGGCAAAGCACAGCATGCACTGTTTATTGCCACAAGTATTTGATCGGGAATGTGAAGATACCTCCATCTATAACTCAATATTTTGAAAATGTTATTAAAATCATAAATAAAATTCTATCTTATCTTCTCCTTATGATTACTCAGCAGTTTAAAATGTTCTCACTCATCCAGTGTTTAAATAGGAAGGCCTCATGTTAAATGGAGAGAAGCTTGACTGATATTTGCTGTGCTGATTAGATGCCTACATGTTCTTCAGGAAGAAATACTAAAGCAAGCACAAAAATTAGAAAGGAAAATAATGTGAGAGTTAGCTGTCAGTCAAAATGAGAACACACCAGTAAGAAGTACTAGTAAAGATGACCTATGAAGACCAGTTGTATATTGTCATAAAGGAGGGGCAACCACAACAGTGCTTCACTTACCAGCATAGAGCTGTTCTTGAGATGAACTCACTTGCTTCTAAGCATACCGAATGTTGAAAGTGAGCCTCAACCCACTTATTCACATAAGGGACCCTATCCACATTTAAAATATGAAGAACACTGAAGCCACCTCACAGCAATCACTCACGGGAAGGGACTGCCACTAGCAGTCTTTCTCTGCATCTCACGTTCTTCATCTAAGAGTGTTACAGTGGTGAAAGATTAGAGAACCCAGTCAGGTTGGCCTTGCAGAAAACAATTTGTGGTTTGCAAACATGATAGTTATTCATTTCTCGCTTTATTTGCAAAGCCTTGTGACTGGGATGGAATGACTGTTGGGGAGGGCAGCTGCCTGGGAAGGAGCTCTGCAGAAAAGGATCTGGGGGTCTTTGAACATAAACCAGCAAGCACACTCACAGCAAAGGAGGCCAACCACATCCTGGGCTGTATTAGCAAACATGTAGCCTGCAGGTCCAGAGAAGTGATCCTTTCCCACTATTTAGCACTTGTGAGGCTGCATCTGAAGTAGGTGTCTAGTTTTGAGCTCCTCAGTAGAGGGAAGTCATGGACATACGGGAGGGAGTCCAGCAGAGGCCTTCAAGCTGGTCAGGGGCTGGAGAACATGATGGATGGGGAGAGGCTGAGGGAGCTGGATTCATATGGCCTTAGGAAGAGAAGGCTCAGGGGAGTTGCATCTGCAACTACCTGACTGGAGGATACAGAGAAGATGGAGACAGACTCTTCTCGGAGTTGCACAGCAATGGACACAAGTTGGAACATGGGATATTTCAATTAGGCACAGGCATTTGGGTTTTTACAAAGGTAGTCAATTACTGGAACAGGGACTCGGAGAGGTGGTTCAAGACTCAACTGAACTTTCAGCAACCTCATCTGATTAGACCTGCTTTGAGCAGGGGTTTGGAGTAGAGACCTCCAGAGGTCCCTTCAAATCTAAACTTCTCTATAATTTTTATGATTTGTTGCTGGAGCAACATTAAACCAAATAAATGTTGCCAAAAGATTGTTTTAGTGCAGAATTCAGCCTGAAGAACACAGTCCCCTAAGAGAACTGAACACAAAATTCAAAACTGAAAAGTTAGGTTTTGATGTCCAAAGCCTCCACTGACCTGTGCAATGAACATGTCACAGAAATGATGAGATTATGCCCATTTAAAATATGACCTTATTTAAAAAGGTCTCATTTTGCTTTTGTGTGTAGGTATAGAATGGCAAGGAATACAGTTCCTGGAAAGATTGATTCATGGAGATGTAAAACCAGAAATTCCTGCCACATAGGGAACCAGCATGTTCTATTGCAAAGGTTCAATAGGTACCATAAGTAAGGGAGAGGTTTGAAAGGAAGCCAGCCCCTTCTAACAGATTGTGGGCATTTTCAGATAGAAGTTTTAGGCTCTGTAAATGTTCAATATATGTGTATCTTCAGTTTTAAATCAGAAGAGCAGCATAAGACAGAAGATACTGGCTGGAGTGAAGCAAAGGACTGAGAATGACAAAGAAAAGTGCAGGGAGTGGAACACCCTCTCCATATTCAGGAACTGCTAAGATAGCAAATCCAAAATATTTCTGAGTTTGTTTCATTGCTCCAAACAATGCTGCTTTCTAAGGTCAAGTTCTGTTTCTTGATGGCGATACCCTTCCAGCCATCTTAACCAGCTCTTAATCTCCAAAGCCTTTGTATGCTCTTTATCCCTGTGCCACACACCTTTATTTATACAGAAGACTCTGGTTCATTTAGACTGCACAGCCCAGAGTCTCTGTCCTGGTCCTGCCACATCATTGCTGGTTCAGTTGAACCAACACTGAACCAGCTCAAAATCTTGGTACCTACTTTGTCCACACAGGAGAGAAATGCAACCAGTTCTGAGCAGCGACAGCTCCTAACCCTGATGTGCTTAGGTGGAAGCCAGTCTTATGAGCTCACCTGATATTAGCAGAATATTCTTCCAAGCTCCTCATCCACCTTGTCCAAAATGCCAAATTTGCTTCCAGAGATTTCCCAGAGCTTTGCTGGTTCTTGTTATGTTGCCTGCTTCCAGCTTTATACCTAGTGACAATTATTTGCCCACCTATTCTAAACAGAATGCAAACAAATGCAAAAAGTGCTTCCAAAGCTTTCTCCCCACAGCCACAGCAAGTCTCTGATGATGAACAGCAGCCTGTTGTTCAGTCTGGGTACAATGGTATGTTAATCCACTGAGGGTGACCAGGGAAACTGGCAGCTTGCTACTCTCGTTAAGTATCTCAAGTGCCTAGTGGAAGCAAAACCCTCCCCAATTATTATATAACATCAATTAACTCTTTAAAAAAATAAAAGAAAATATGTAGTACATGTAACAATAATCTCAGGCAGATGGAAAGAATGCATCCTATGGACACCTACTCAGAGACCACTGTGAAATATTCACCAAATCTAATAGCCACAGGAGATTTTTATTTTTTTTTAATAGAGCCCAGTTATTTAAGAGGGTTTAGAAAAGATCTCCTCTAGTCAATGAGGCACCAGTCTGTTGTCAGCACGAGATGACTGATGACAGTGTATAATTTTACTTTATGACAAGCTAGACAGTATGAATGTAAATTGACTTGCCTGAATGGAGGAAACTCTTCCCACATAAAAATACAGCACATTTATGCATCACAATTAAGACTAAAGGATTCTTTGTTTGCAAACTTTATACTAGAAGCCGTTTCTGTGTACCACCAAAATGCAAAAAAAGAACCGCAAAACCAACGCAACCCACATTCAAACTGTATTTTCAGAATTACTCTAAAAGAACTGCAGCTAGCATTAGATTTAACTTCTGATGTCATAATTTGATTTCAGCCCTTAAATAGTTATCTTGGCCTACATTTCAGCCATATGGAACAAAACCTAAAGCCTGATCCTTTAATGATCCTTAATACATTTTAAGTAGCAATTTAGTAGTTTTAGTTGATTGAGTTGGGTATCTGTGAAATACATTTACAATTACAAGTGTAACATTCCACCAACTAGTAGAAAGATTTTTCCCAGCAAAGGCTTTCCTTTTGCTGGGATGACTGCCATTGCCTTTCCTGGGCTGGGAAAATTGACTATAATTCCCATATCATAGTTTAAGAAGTTAATGAATAAATTTTATTGTAATAAAAATAAAGCAACACAAATGGAGCAAATAATGCATTTTTTTCCTAAGGCAGCCTCCAAAAAGCAAAAATCTTGAACCTCTTTTGTTGCTAAGAAATGAATATAGAAAATTCTAAGGAAGCATTGGTCAGCAACAGACCTATTTGGAAACAGCATGCTTTTCTGTGAAGAAACTGATGTCTGTATAACAGGCAATAATTCCATAATTAATGTCAATAATTAAATATTTCTGAAAGTAGCTTGTCACTATGTAATCAAAAGGAGGAACAATCCATTCTACTTGATTATTTTTGAGTGAGAAGTAAAACCACAAAAATACTTTTTGAAAATATGTAAAAAACCCTTCCATTGCAGTGAAATTGTCTGGGATTTATCATTATTTGCAAGTGATGACCCAGAGGTTACTTTTGGAAGACACCCAGTTGTCTCCAGATCAATGGAAAATGAACATTTGCTTTCAGCAGATGCTCCTGGCCCTGTACTGAATGATGCAGCAAAGCGTGCCAAGAGGAGTCAGCCTGAAGGCTGCTTCCGAACTATCTAAGATGTCCATTGCATTTCATGAATCGTACAGCCACAAACGGCTTAGCCCTATAACCTGCACTTCCAAGGACATTAAGATGCTTTTGAGCTATTCAAAACCATACATTAGGTGAAGATTATTCACCAAAACTGTAAGGTCACTTAGTCATCCTTAAATTGAGGATGGAAAAATGAGGATGATGGAGACATGTCAGTGACTACATACTACATATATTTCCTCAGAGTCTTGAGAATATGATGCTTTGATCTTACGGCTGCCTAAGCTGAACTTTATGACGCTATTATAGTCACAAGCATTGTGGCATGAATTGATGACACACCATTTGGTCACAAAGTTTTATTTAAAATCATGTATTTACCAAGGCAACGTGAAAAAAAGCAAAGGAAATTCATGAAGTACACTTCACATACAAAACCATAGTAGCCCATTTCAAAAGCTGTGAAAGAAGTGTCCTTTCAGAGAATCACATGCATTAGGGAAGGGTTAAAATTTGAAAAGGAAGAGCGGAAATAACTTGTTTGTAGAAGCAGCCTGGTGCTGGGGGGCGGTGTAGGAGTGTTAGGAACCCAGTGCCCCATGTACTCCCCAGCACCCTGCCTTAGGAAGCAACCTCTTGTTCCAGTTTCACACCCGCTTTCTCCCAGTTTCTTACCGTACGTGGCCTTTATGAATCCCTACCTACGTCTTACAGCCACGGGAAGAGGATTTTCCATCAACGGATGAGGACAGAAAGGGGAAATCTGCTGTGTATGGGAGTCATCCAGCCTGACTTTCATATTCACTTCAGTTGTCTGTGCAAAGAGGTTGATGAACTGATACGCAAACGGAGAAAAAAAAAAAAACCAACCAAAACCAAACCCCAACATACTGAACTATCATAAAAGCAACAGTCCGTACTATATTAAAAAGTTACACTTCTTGACAGGTGACCTTGCTTCAGGGTACCAGAAACACACACCCCTGAGAGGAAACCGCTCCAACCCTGCACCTATAGGGAAAAGAGGCGATTTTCCCTGCAAACCTATGTTTAAACTCCCTGTTTTCACCACAGAGCTTTCCTCCATCCTCCCCACTCAACCAAGCCCTCCGCGCCCCGTTGAAGGGACTGCTGCTGCCGGGCCCGGCCAGGAGCCCATAGCGTTGCAACCAGCCACCGCCCCGGGGGTGGGGAGGCACCTCCAGCGGCCTCACGGGAGTTGTAGTCGGCGGGGAGCGGTGAAGGGCGCGGAGCTTCACCCCAGGCCATCTCTCCGCGACATGGCGGCGGCCGCGCAGGTAACGCGCGACACTCCCCCATCCCTCAATCCCCCCGCCCTAAGGGAGCGCGGAGGGCGGCGGGGCCGGTGGGGAAGAGGCGGCGGCTGCCGGAGAGAGGGGGGAAGTAACTTTAGCTGCTTCCACTTGTTGCCGCTCGGAGCTCGGCTCTGAGGGGAGGAGCCCCGGCGGGGACCGAGAGGGAAGAGAGCTGCGTCGCGACTGCTCAGCGCCGGGGGGGCTGTGTGGGGAATGTGGCTCGGCCCCGTGGCGGGGTGAGTGTAGGCCCGGCAGGGCTACCTCAGCCTGCGGTGGGGTGACCAGCTCCGCGCACACAGGCCCTGGGTAGCCTGGATGGTGGCCAATGCCTGCCGAGGCGCTGGCCCTGAGGGATAGGGAGCTGTGGGACGCCCCCGGGGCCCTTCCTCCCCACAAAGGGCTCCCCTCAGGTCCCTGTCCCTCAGGACCAGCGCCTAGGTGAACATCAGCCAGCATCCAGGCCCAGTCGTCTTAGGTATCATCGTTTCCACCTGGTGAGCGATGATTTTAGGCCGAGATAAACACTGCCCGCTGTTTTCTCCCGTGTCATCCACCCCTGAACAGACCTTCTGAGTTCTTGCCACTGGTCACGGCAGCTGCCAGAGGCGCAGAGTCACCCTGGGCCCTGCTAGAAACCAAATACCTGCCTGTGTCCGTACCCTCACCCATTATAAAGTGCTGATAGGCAAATATTTGCCACAGCCCTAATCCTGCGTGCCCTTGTGTCGGCAAATCTCTGGCGGACAGACAGGGAGAGTTTTGCTGGTGCGCAGGGCGGCTGGGTCTGTCTCCAGAGCAGATGCTGGGTTTGCAGCCGGCCCTCCTCCAGCTTACGTTGATCCTGGTAATCCAGAGGGAGCAAGGGAAAAAGAAAGCGAGGCTTTAGTGAAATGGTCATCTGACGCCTTTGGGCTCTGGATTCTCCTTGGGCAGAGATCTTGCGGTGGTGAGTTGGACTGCAGAGGGGCTGTGCTGTGTTTTGGAGGCTGGTGAATTTGTTGCTCTTGTAGCTGTGTGTTGAGGAGCTCAGGGTCCTGGTGTTTTCTGCTGGGGTCATTGCACCCAGCCTCCTGCTGATTTTTGCCTGTACAAAGGTTTGCTTGGCATATGGAGTTGGTCAGCTGTATGTGTCATGCTCCCGGTTCAGCCTCTCACTTAAAACCAAGTTACTTTTCAAGTGTAAACAAAGAGAGAGGAGTACCAGGCCTTTGCCTCTCTATGCTGAAGAGTGAAAGTGGGTGTTTGATTTTATCCCTCGAGGCAGGCTGGGATTAAACTTTCAGGGTACAACATGGACACTTGCCTTGTCAGCAATATGGTGACATGTTCTCTGTTTGTTTTTCTTTTTTTGGTTCTGATAATGATGTTGCAGGACATGCAGCAGAGGAGATAAACTGCCTTGCAGTAGGGCGGTTTATGTTTTCCAGATATTATTGTGTACAAGGCAATTTCCTGAAGTCTTCCAATAATCCTTGTGGGAGTGCTTGAATTTAAAAAGTGTTCCAGATGTTCCGAGCAGTGTTTCCAAACATTCGCATTTAGAAGACTGCACTGCAGTTAAAAACTTGTATCTAAGATACTATGGTGGAAAACAAGTGATAGTTGATTTTGCTCTTCTTGTTGTAGTATATATATTTGACAGTGTTTGTTGTGAACACGGTTTCACTACTTCTTCTGAAGAGCCAGTTAGTTAGTTATAGAGCCTGGTTTTCATGTATAAAGGAGCCTCTTATGTACACCATCTGATAACAGTGAAAGGGTGTATTGTATTTGCAGTCCCTCTCTCCACTGCTAGAGGGTTACATAAAAGGAATAGGAATTCGTACTAACATCCTGGAGGGCAGGGTCCTCTAAGACTTGGTCCGTGGCGGGTCAAGACCTAAAGGAACAACTAGGGAGAGAAAACTATTCAAAATGTAAAGAAAAGTGTGGGTAAAATTGCAGAAATTATCCAGTGGACTCAAGGAAAAGTAGTGCTGCAAATTGTTTTTAACTCAGATTGTTATTTGGTTTTCTTAGTTGATCACATTTAAAAATTAATAATTGTCCATTTGTCAAATAAACGCTGAACCCTTGTAGTATTCTTTAGATGTTGTTGAGATTATTAAACTGAAGGGAACTGTAAAAGCCCTAAGTGTTTTTATTGTTACCCATTATTATTTTTATTTATTTGTATTACTGTGCTTTTATTTCTGTCTGGTATTGCCAATGCAAGGAATCTTTTTAGCAGCTTGTATCTAGTCTAATTCATATTTTCATGTAGTAATTCCAGTTTGTCCAGGGTGGCTGTTTGTGTCCAAAAATTCTGTAATAGTAGTAATTTTAAATACTTTTCCCAAATATATTCAGAAGAAGGCTTTACAGTTTGTAACACTGGTAGAAGGGGCAGAACCTTTTACATAGAGTGTCTCAATCTCAGTGCTTGGAATAGTGCTGGGAAACTGTTGCTGCACAGGGCCTTGACTTGTACACCCTTCCCTTTGATTTAATATTTTTGTCCACCACAGTATTCTGTGGTTGCTGGTGGTATAGTGTTCTCAGCGAAGATATTTGTAAACAGTTAACCCCTGGGTGCGTCCACCATGACATTTAATTTACTGCTGGGAAGGAGGATGAGCACAGGAAAGGTCTTGCTACTGCTGCAAGCCAGCTTAGGTTTTGAAAGTGAACAGGTTGGATCAGGGTATCCCCAAATAAATGGGCTCACACCAAGCCTGCGTCATCTGCAAGCCTCTCTGTTGCCAACTGGCTCAGTGGTGACAGCCTCATACAGGCCTCTCTTCTGAAGGCTTTTTAAATCTTTGGCATTTGTAACTCTGAAATTTCCCCTTCTCCCCAAAATGGTGAATTTCACTGGAAACCCCATGAGAAAAGAGGGAGAGAGGAAATACTCCATACTTAAAGAAAACAAGAAATTTTGCTGTTGGCACTGGGGTAGCATGATTCACTCAGTCGCCGGTCAGTTTGGGTTGTCTCAGCGTGGTTTTTGCTTAATGCACTTGCGTCCTATTTGATCTGCATGTGCGTGGCCAAAACCTGTAATTTTCAGTGTTGTTTGTGGCTAGTTCACTGGTAGCTACGTATAGGCTAGGAGTTGCCCTAGCGAGCTACTGCTGCTGTTGGCTGGATGGAGGACTGATGGAGCGCTACAGATGGACAAGTCTCAACACCCACCCGCCAAACTTCCCTAAACCATTAGTTGGACGCAGACTTTTCAAGTACTTCTGAAACCTCGGCTTGGAGGGACAGTGTGGAACGGTAGATACAGAGGTAAAAAATCTTACTAAGGAAAGCCCCCATTCAGAGTTCAGATGAAATGGTTGTTGCTTTTATCTATCCCAAAGCCTCAGAGGTGGCTGAGATGCTTTAGTCAGGCCAAGCTGGCTGAGGAAGTTAATGAGGCGCAGAGACCAACTTTGGAGACCTGAAAAATAAGAGATTTTTTGAAGACTCCAGGCTTGTACAATGACCAAGTTGAGTGTCATGAGTCACCGATGCGCTTTGCAGCTGGAAGTTTCTATTTCTGTAGGTATCTCTATGGTGCTCCAAGCGTCAGGTGCCTGGCTGGAAGAACATGTAAGAGATTTAAATAGTTGGGTGAGTTATGGAGAGGAAGAGCAGGTTTTGTGGCAGGGAGGGTATGTAGGGACGTAGGGAGAATGGCTTGGAAGAATGAGAGTGGGAAGGAGGAAAAAATCTTTTGATTTTTGAATGAAACTTACCTTTTCAACTCACCATACAAACATTGAGGCAGCAGGGGTACCTTTCCCCAGGGGGAGTGAAATAGGATGGGAGCAGCTGAAGAGAAGCAAGTGTCTGGGAGAGTTATGGTTAGGTTAATTGGTAGATGTTAGTAAACAGTGTAGCATTCCTGATGCGGGGTGAGATCTGGCATGTAAAAGGTAAAAGGGCAGATGAGTTTGTTTAGAGTGATACTAGTGCAATTCCTGTTATCAGAAGAGCACTCTTCTCCTTATGAACTGACTGCTTCCTCAAAGAGGTAGCTTCTGTCATGAGACAGGGCTGACACAGGGCTGTCTTTGTGAGATACATACAATACATCCCTGTGTTGATTTTTGCAGAAGGTGGTCATTTGGGTTCATGTTGTTCAACAGTTATTGATGTGAGGAATATCAGAGGCAAAGCCCTGTATTCTCCAAATCAGGAAAGTGTGTCCCTGGTCTAATGCACATGTCCTGTTTGGCAAAGTTCAGCATAATGTTTTAAAGGGGTTGAAGTCAGGTATTAGAGCGGAGGTCCAATTCGGTAGGTGCAGCATTAAAAAAAGTTGTTCAAGTTGCCAGGTTTCCCCACTCAGGGTTAAAAATTAACTCTGTCTTATGGAGTTCTTATCGAGCAACTTGTATACGTGTATCTGTTGCTTAGTTTTGATCTTTTTCTAAGAACAGTTTGCAAATATAAACGAATTGCAGGGGGGAGGGGGAAGGGGAATGCAGGCCAGTTGTCCATAGAGTAGGGAAATATTTACAAAGATTATACAAAATTTTACTGATTCTTTTGTGTCAGTCTTTCCTGTCAGGTTAGGGGTGCGAGCAGTATTTTGTGAATGTCATTAGTTTGTGTTCTTATGCTGTAAAACCCAAATATTCTTATGCTGTAAAATGCACAAGAGCTTCCCCACAAAAAGGGCTTTACTGTGAGGAGTCCCTAACTATAAACATGCTACTTTTCTACTGGGCATTTGCAAAATATGTGAATGTTTTTATGCACTTCATTTAGTTACTCTCTTCTGCTGTGTTGTGATACTCTGTGAATTTGTTTTTCTGGACACATATTTTCTGCAATATGCATTTTATTACTAAAGGTTTATACACCCAAACACTTCACAACAAAGCTTGTGTGTGTGAGTGTGTAGGAAATCCAGCATAAGTTTGTAGTGTGGTGTCCTGTTTGAAGTACTAAAAGAAATAAAAAATATTCCCCCCCAATGTATTTTTGTAATTGAAATGTGAAGGTTTGTTGTTGTAGAAAACGAAGGGGGAAGATTAATTTAGCAAGAAAATTTCACTTCTCAGAATGGAACCAAGCTTCAAAACTCCAAATGGAAACCTTAGCTGACATTCACACTGTGCCTGCTTTTGTTTTTAATCATCCTATTTAATGTAGTCCAGTGTGCATTTTTATCGGTCACATGTCTTTATATGCAGTGTTAAAGCACAAAGGGTTGAGTTGCCCAGTAAAAGCATGGATGTGTGCATGACACAAGGGTCAGACTGTCTCTTTTTGCAGTTCACCTCAGACCCTTATTTCCAGCAAACAGTTCTTTAGCTTTATGGATGTGCAGCTTTATGTACCTGCATGGTACAAAATGAGAAAAGCTAGCAGCATAGCTGCAGTAAATTCCACTGGGACTCTCTGTTTCCTGCAACAACAAAGTACTTTTTCCAGACAATTACTGGAATTAAATTATATAACTAAATCAGTGGTGTTATGGTCCTGAGTGGCAAAGACTTCCTTTTTCCAGTTCTTCCTTGATCTTTGCCATGAAGTTTGCGTTCAATGTCCAAAAGCATGTCTTGCAATTATCGGTCAGTATCTGCTTTTATGGGACAGCTCATACTCACATTACACAAGGGAATAACACGGTTAAGATTGTTGTGACTCAGGAACATAGGATTTGGCTCAGTATCCTCGCTTGCCTGTTTTGTTTCATGTAGAGTGTTAGAACAGCTATAGAATTGCAGGCACCAAATAATTAAAGGTCTTGTGATACCAGTGGGGACCTTGTGAATAAGTGCCCTTGTTTGGAATAGCTGGACCAGAGTAGTTATCTTAACATAAAATATTTCAGCAAGCAGTAGAAAGTAGTGGCCCTTGGTTTCCAATGAATTCATCTTGCAGATTGAATTTACTTTTTAACTGAATTACACCAAGTCTTCAGTGCGAGCTCTGCTCTTAGTGTACGCTGACAATGCGGTTGGGTGGGGAGTGGATTATCTGATACCAGGCTATAACGGAGGTCTCACTGCAGCCTGTTGTGATTTAACCCCAGCTGGCAACTGAGCACCACACAGCCTCTTGCTTACTCCCCCCTTGGCAGGATGGGGGAGAAAATTGGAAGAGTAAAAGTGAGAGAACTCCTGGGTGGAGATAAAGACAGTTTAATAGGTAAAGCAAAAGTCACCTGCGCAAGCAAAGCAAAACAAGGAATTCATTCACCACTTTGTATTGGCAGGCAGGTGTTCAGCCATCTCCAGGAAAGCAGGGCTCCATCATGCATAATGGTGACTTGGGAAGACAAACGCCATCACTCCCAACGTCCCTCCCTTCCTTCCTCTTCCCCCAGCTTTATATGCTGAGCATGACATCATGTGGTATGGACTATCCCTTTGGTCAGTTGGGGTCAGCTGTCCTGGCTGTGTTCCCTCCCAACTCCTTGTGCACCCCCAGCCTCCTCGCTGGTGGGGTGGTGTGAGAAACAGCAAAGGCCTTGGCTCTGTGTAAGCACTGCTCAGCAGTAACGAAAACATCCCTGGGTTATCAACACTGTTTTCAGCACAAATCCAAAACACAGCCCCATACCAGCTACTGTGAAGAAAATTAACTCTATCACAGCCAAACCTAGCACACAGCCTTTTTATCAACAAAGAGAAACTCTGCTTGTGGACTTCCTCCCAGCTCCCTGTTCTGACTGCACAGGGAGAAGTGTAATATTTTGAAGACCTCTACCTTCTGTCAAGATTGGCCAAAATTGACCAATGAATTTAAAAAAATGTAACTGCTGATGATGTAGACATGCCTACAGTAATACAAAGAGAAATTTAATGAAATTAGATTAAAAGGAGGTAATTGTAGCTACCTCACTAAGCAATTTAGTCACAGTCATTAAATTTTGTTTACTGTTTTGTATGTGTCACACTCTCTTTCAGGTAAATCTTTTCTGTTCCTGTAAGTGGGCTGTTTCCTTTCTGCTTCTTTCTTTAATCTTCAGAATATCCTCCTCTGTAAAGAAGATTGTCACCCCCACACTAGTACTTACGCCAGCAGAAGAGGGAGCAGCCGCCTTCAGACACCATCAGGCACAACCCAGGAGTGCGAGGAGGGACTGATGACATGCCCTGTCTTGCCTCTTCTGCCGTACTCTGTGCCAGGTCCTTAGTGTAACTGCACTGATGTCATTGCAGCACTGCAGTTTTGTGCAAATTAATGCCATCAGCGTTAGTCAAATTCTATTATATAAGAGGTAACAATGCATCATCTAAAAAGCTTTTGACCTAAAGGAGGTCCCTCGGGCCTGACACATGTATAATGCTGTTCTCACATAGCAGATATTTACAGACATACATAATAGGATAGTAAATACTGGGGGAACAGGGTTGTCCTCTAAACAATCCTGGATGAAATGTTCTGTGATCAGGAAGGACTAGATCAGGTGTTTACAGAAGCTCTTCCTATTTTGAAACCTTGGGAAATCAGTTAAGATACGTTGTCGGCTTGCTTTGCCATAGGAAGTGAGAGCTCTGCATCTTTCTGTGGGATGGATTGTGTTTTCTAAGAACACCTCTAGAAGGACCATGGAGGAGAGAAGTACTTTTCTCCCCATTTTGCAGAGGAGAAGGCAGGTAGAAAAAGTTTCAGCATGTTCTCCTTATGCAGTAGCCCAGGTCAAAAGATCCCCTTCTCTGGGAAGAGAAGGGAGCAAATGCGTGACTCATGGGTGGGAGCTGACGCAGGGAAGGGGGAAGCTGTGAGACCGTGCTACCTGTACTGAGGAAAGAGTTGACTGGGAACAGAGAGAGAAGGGGAGTTAGCTGTGCCTCCAGCTGAGTTGTGGTCTCTGTTCAGGGTTCCCACATTCTGCCTAGGAGATTCTGACAGGAATAAAGATGCATGTCTTGGGGTGCTTTGGCATAACAGGATCAACCCATTGGGAACACTCTGCCTTCTCTTGCACTGTGCTGCTGAACTGTTGTGCGCACAGTAGTCCTTTATCTGTGACTTCTGGGCAAACACACTAACTTACGCAGTGTTAGTGGGGCTGGGGCAACTCTAAACCGCCTTAATCCTCACCCACTAAATATCTGCTTGGGCAGCCCACTGGACAAGGTCCCATGCTGCGCCTGTCTGCCATAGGATGCCCCATGTCCTGCTCCCTGCTGGCTGTTGCGAAATAAAGGCTCCCAGCTGCCTTCTCTTCAGCCTCTCTGTACATGCCTGCAGTAGGCCTGTTTGCCATTTTCCTGGCATGCCTCTCACATAGTCTTTGTGCCTCTGGAGCCTTGAATTGGAACTTGTTCCAGCCTTCAGGGAGGACGGGCAGGATCCCTTTGTTGGCCCTTGCTCTTTTCCCCTTTGTGTGAGGAAGAGCATTTGGTTTGGCCTCGCGTTTTGGCTTTCCTTTGCCCACATTGCACAGTCACTTAAGCTCCTTTCTGTAATAGTTGCCAAACTGAGCAGATATGGCTGATATTAATGTGCATGCTTAGAAAAGGAAACACTGATTCACTGGGTTTGCTATTCTTGTTTTTTTTCAGTGGTACCCAAACTCAGCAAGTTGCCAGGAAGTGTGGTATTTTACATCATCACTCAGCAGAATCAAGATAGGAATCTTGGGTATTTAATATTGTTGATTTAGGGTAAAAAATCGTGTTTGCCACCACAAAAGTTCATCAGGTCTATGCTGTGATGGCCTTCTTTCCCTGAAGCAACACAGTTGTGGTGGGGGTTTTGCAGACCAAGGTCCTTCCCCAGACAGCACGTGGTCCACAGGACAGTTGTGTCATAACATAACAACTGCCATCAAAATATGGAAAATGAAAGTAGCAGGTAACAAAACACAGGTATTAGGAGAAACACACTAGTAAGCCTAGTTTCAGCTTTTTCTTTATACTTACCATGTTTCTGTCTCTATGATTTTGTTAAGGTTTGCTTTGTTTCAAAAAGAAAAGAATATGAGATCACATCAGGACCATTTCCAAACAATACCTTGATACATAGGATAGAAGGACAGTCCATTCGATTCATTCAGACACCCACTTGAGCCATGCCAATTTAGTTATTTTGGGAGTGAATGAAAGAAGGGAGAAAGGAGATATAATAGTTGGACATAATCACGTTTGTATTTCAAAAGTTTGTAAGATTTTAATTACAGCTTAATTTCATTGTAGTTCAGCTTGAATGATGACAAAAGCACAGGAATGTAATGGCAAGTTTTCTAAAGATTCAGTACTTTGGGTGTTGTGGTTGCTTGAAAATTTGGCTGTACCATTGTAGGCAGAATTCTGAACAACCTTTGAACAGGATGCTTAGTAAGTTCCCTATGCAGTTTCTATGTGGCTTTTTTTGAACAATTGTTCCCAGGTTAGTGTTTGAAAGTTTAGGTCCCCAGGCATGGTTGTTCTAGTAAAGTGTTTGAAGCTTTTAATGAATTTTAATTCATTCATTTTAATTAAGGAAATATTTTCTACGAGTGCTAGCTATAACTCACTTGTCATTGTTCTAAGTAAGGGAAGTGGTGCAAGGTATATTTATTCAGCCAGGGATGTTGTAACAGAGCTTAAAATAAAGTGGTGTCCTTTTACATGTATTGGGAACAGTGGGTTCTGAGGAGAGGATGAGAGGTATTTCTTGTGGTAAAACCAGTCTGCAGTACTAAATCTTTTCGTAGCTCTTATGAGTTAAAAATACACTCCAGTGCCAGAGAATCAAACATGCATCAGTTTTTGACTCCTTGGCCCGTGCCTTGTCTGTGGCTTGAAAGTCTCCCTGAAATGGAAAAGTCATCATATCTTTTTACTCTGCAACCTGTAGGGAAGATCTGGCAGAGGGTTTTGGGAGGGAAAGTCCCGTGTCATCAGAACTCCCTCAGGGTCACAAGATGAGTTGCACAAAATGCCAGCCTGAGCTGGGCTGTAAGACTAACTGTGTTGTAATTCCAGCAAGAGAAAATTGCTCTCTGAGGTTCGCTCAGTAGTTTTGAAAGATATAACTGAAGAAATAACTGAAATGGAAAGTGAAATCTAGAAGGAAATATAAAGGAGGTTTCTGGAAAAAGAGTTGGCCTATGGGAATTCATTACTAAACAGGATCTAAAATGCCAAAGCACCTCTCTTCTGCTCATTTGAGATGATAAAGACTTTAATTTTATTTTTTACTTTTACAGAATTGCAGGTATCACAGAGAAGAATAATCTTCACCAGCCCAATGGTCATCAAGGATATGAACTCTTTTTTTATCTAGATGGATGAAAAGGTTAACAGCCCAGAAGGGGAGCTCCTTTTCTTCTCAAGATGGCAGCAACTAGTGGCGAAAGCCAGCTGCAGCGGATTATCAGAGACTTGCAAGGTACAGTGTCGTGCTGACAGATTCATTCTGTAGGCTGGACTATCCCCTCCATGTTTTAGATAACAGAGAGTTAAGAGTTGTGTTTTCAGTTGTGTAACACTTGTGCAGGAATCGTAGCAACTAGTTCAAGGTGTGTGATGTGCTCTTTAGAGAAGTGACTGATGGTTTTTGTGAGAAATGTGCTGTACCTTCTGCAGGATCCTAAATTCTTAAATACTGTAAATTTAAACATGAGAAATAAGTCTTACAATTAAAAAACAAAGTGTCTGTGGGGGATGTGTTGTGAGCTGGGACTTCGTTGGCATGAATAGAGCTATGCTATTACAGGACTTCATGTGAGATAAGGAGAAGGCCTGATTTTTAGACCCTCCCTTGATGGGAAGTTGGTGTGGAGTTGCTGCTAACGTGGAAGGAGGAGAAAAACAGGAGGCTAAACCAAACTGGGAAGGAAGACCCAGAGGAAGAGTGATGGAGAATTGTATCTGCTGTTCTTACTGGAGTGGAACATGCTTTCTGGGCACTTAACTTGTCCTCCACTAGCAGTACCCAACCTCATTTTCCACAGCTCTGTTGCAGGCAAAATTGGCAGCAGAATCATAGCCATTTTCCTGCTCTATCTCTGTCCTAATCAGCTGCCTATACCAAGATCCAGCTATTTTTCCTTTTAATTTTTATTAAATATGAGGTCTGATATGCACCAAAGCTGAGAATCTAGATCTTCCTGTAACATAAAAAAGGAGATCTACGTGCCTGCTAACAAGAGGAGATTTAATTTGCAAAGGGGATTGAGTGGGACTGAGAGCTAAGGCTCACTCAGACACCTGAAATAAGTACAAAACGAAGTGGAAAGCAAGCTCAAAATCAGTTATTTCTGATGCTGAGAAGTACACCTTTTTGGGGCTGGACTGAGACAACAGAGTTTGCTTTGATTTGAGATTTCCTCACCCACTATGAGTGTAGGTTTTAGGGAAGAGAAGTTGCTGTATGCTTGTTTTTATGTAAATTATTTTTTCCCATTTGTGTTTGTAACCAGCACAAGCTGAACCTTCCTGAATAAAGCATGGAGAAGATAAATGTGCTGACTGAACGACTGTTCTCATGTTACTGATCCCCTTTAGCAGATTACATGCTTTGTCCTTTCTAATCAGAATTTTGTTTGTCCTGTGGGCAATACCTTAACGTGCACATGAGACAGCAAAAAGTTATTTCTCTTTCCTGTGCTGAAGAACCAGTTAGCAATTGTCTTTTACCAGTTTTTGCTAAGTGTCAGAAGGAGGTTTCTCTCTTTTTAAGAAGAAATAGTCTGTATAACAGATTGACATAACTTGAGCTCTTGGGTTTTAATAGGTGGTCTTACATTGCAAGCATATCAATAAGTTTTTTGCATTGTCGTTAAGACATTTTCACTGAAATAATAGACTGAATACACATGCATAATGTCCGGGCAGAAAACTCATTTATTTAGTTGTTGATGGATTCAGTGCTATATATGTCTTCCATTAGTTAACCATTTTGGTGTCTTGCTTTAAAGATGCTGTGACTGAGTTAAGTAAAGAATTTAAAGAAGGAGGGGAACCAATCACAGATGACAGTGTCAACTTGCAAAAATTCTCCTACAAGCTTGAGTATCTTCTACAGGTAAAAAGGGATATGCGTCATTTGTAATCCACCATCAAAGCTAGGCCTTTTTTTCTCAAGTAAATGGACTGAAATCTGTGCTGCTTATTGTACTTATTTCAAGTGAAAGTAAATAAATGTAATCAAAAGGCAGTGCTGGCAGGTTTTTTTTTTTAAGAATTTAAGGTATTTTTTTATTGATCTGTAAGATTTGAGTTTGATTTTAAAGATATATCCTGCTAAATTATCTTGGAAAAACTCTGGTAATGAGGTCTTGGCAACATTTTAATGCAAAATAAATACTAGTAAGCAAATATAGCGGTGTGAGTAATTTAGAGAATTTTTAGCAATTTCACTTTGGAAATTCATTTTTTATTGTATGGAACGCTTAACGCAAAAGGCTGATTTTTTAATCTGGAATGCTGCTTTTTGTCAATCCTCAAGATCTAAGTAAAAGGGCAAACTGCTGGGCAAACTGAAATTCAGTTTGCATAGTCTTATGTCTACACATACTGTAATCATGTCACTGATTGCAACAAAGACATGCTAATCTACTCTTAATATAGGTGAGGGACTTTTAATTGGGTTGCAGAAGCTTCAACAGAAGCCGAAGAATCCTTTGGGATTTGAATGGTCCGAGCTGCAGTGCGTATGCGATTTAGCTAGAGAAGGTTTTTCTGGTACGTACATGTGTGTTATTGCCACACTTGACTGCAGGTCTCAACAACTGGTTGTTAGTTCGTTGCTTTTAAACAGCTGCCGAATCTGCTGCAAATCTTTATTTCAGCATTTTTGAATGGATGTCTGTATTTTAACTAGACCCAGAACATTATTATCTGTTACTGTCTGTGAAGTAACTTTTGTAACTGCTGGATTGCATCAGTGCAATACAATGTCTCCTGCCTTTGTGAATACATTGGCTAAAACTAAGAGGAGTCATGAAAGCGCATGTTGCTGGGAGAGGAACAGAATTCCAGGTAGCTATATATAAGTATATTTATTTTTAAGTTTTGCTCATTGCATTTTGTTTTCCTTGTTTAAGTTTGACCAGAAGGAAAAAAACACGTTACTGGGGACCAGAAAAGACTACTGGGATTATTTCTGTGACTGTCTGGCAAAAGTCAAGGGAGCTAATGATGGAATCCGCTTTGTCAAGTCTATTACGGAAGTAAGTATATCAGTTAAGCATCATAACATGTGGTTTATGGCTTGGTATGTCTTTTCAGAGACCAGTAGAAACCAAAAGAAAATACACTACTTTTAACGTACAAAAAAAAAAGTTGGGAATTTTTAATTCTCATGTAGAGTATAAAAATGCAAGGTTACTCTTTTCACTAGGCACTAAATTATATAGGATTAGGTAGCCTGACTCTGACTTATTTTGAAGACCACTTACACAAGTGAATGGTCCTGTTTGTCTCTGGTTGTGCCCTGCCTTTTCATGAACTTAGTGCCATTTTCTCTAAAAAGGAATTAAAAGTTAAGTCAAGGGTAGAGCCTTCCATCTTTAGCACAGCTTACAGCAGGACTTGCCTCTAAGTGTAAGAGGAAAGAATCACCATATTTGTCATGTCCTAAGACTTTTTCAACTGGTCGGTAGAGTTGAGGAGGACTGACTGACAGCAATGTTTCATCTTCTGTCTCAACTTTGTTCTCTTGGGTAAGCTGTCATGAACAGGACAAAAAGCTTTATTTTTATTAGATATGGTAGTAAAAGCTTAAGCTTGTAACAGCCATATTATGTCTTCAGCTCAATGAGTGGGTGAAATAAGTGCTGTGAGAAGCTTTCTGTGCTGATCCTGTCTGAGCCTTTAGAGTCATTTGAAGAGGCACTTCCCTCGTGGGTAAAAGAAGCGATGGTGTGGTGGTGCCGGCCAGCATTGTCCTGATGCTCAGTTCTGTTATCTGTGAGCAGTGCTAACATATATTGGCAAGTTACTATTTACAGCAGATTTCCCTATTCTCTTGGCAATTCCTCCACAGCAGCTCTAGATAATGTTGTTTTGAGCCATCTGAAAGAGAGCCATGATACTCTGGCAGAGGCGGGCTCTGTGTTCCCCACCTCATTTTCTTCTCTCAGCAACTTAGGCAATATTGAATTTTGCTGTTCCAAGGCAAACAAGCCTTAAGTTTGTTTTCCCACTGGGAAGGGAAACAGAGGAGAGCTATGGAAATTGGCTTTGACTTTCCCACTACTTCCAGGAAGACTGGAGAAGTAAGGACAGTGACTGCAGGAAAGGTCCTCTGACTGTAGATACTGGGCCTTAAATTCTCAGTAGCAGTAGCCAATCTGATTTCTTTGCAAAGGCAGCTATGCTGTAGCCTTCAACAGTCTGTTGCCTATGGTATCACCTGCGTATTACCACATGCAAAGGCTGCTCTTTTTCCTCCTTCTTCAGTACCTCTGGCTGTTTAATGGTTAGCATGATATCAGAAATTATAGTTTGTAAGAAGGATATTTTCTATTTCAATTTATGTGCAGCCGTAGAATTTAGCTTGTGGAAGACTTCTTTTTACTTTATTAGCTTGTGGTTTAGGAATATGAACTCTAAAAAAGTCAGCTGTTTCAGATAACTGAGCTGGCAGACTCAGGTCCAGAAATGAAATGACAGATGACAGAAGAACATGTTGGTTATTCCCCTTCATTGCAGGTGGAAATTAGCAGCCATTTTTTTAATCTGGCTGGGTAGAACATAAAGGTTTCCAAATGTCATTTGCTCACTGAACAGTACTTGTTGACTTTCAAAGATGGAAGTGAACAAGGAGGAAAGAGTAATGGCAGTTGCTTTTTAAGAATGGTCAAACGTTTAACAGCATGCCTTCTCTTCTGCTTTGCCTGCAGTGCTTCTAATATTAGGGTGCATGATATGCTAGAAAGGTGGAGCAAGGAAGCAAGTAGGAATATCTTGGAAACTGTCCAGCTGTTAATTAAACAGCAAGCCTTATCCTTGATGGCATTAGATGAGCAGGGAGTTATGGTAGTTCCCCTTTCAAAAGGTGATTACACTGAATACACATCTTTCCAAGTCTTTACAGCCATACATTGCATATGCTACAGTGCTACAGCCATACATTGCAACTTAGCTACAGTGTTTGCAGCAAACATGGAAACACCAACAATACCAGACACTGCCTGCCTCCCTGAATTCTAGCTGGGCTCTAGCAGGAGGTAGCGTGATTTTACTTGCTAGGTAAATAGTATTTA
The DNA here is from genome assembly GCF_028858705.1 of Grus americana. Classification (NCBI taxonomy): domain Eukaryota; kingdom Metazoa; phylum Chordata; class Aves; order Gruiformes; family Gruidae; genus Grus; species Grus americana. Next base: position 121,218,256 of record NC_072853.1, on the reverse strand, counting down.
GCTAGTTATAGCTGCATATATGTAAATATTTTCCTCTACTTCTTGTCACATACATTTGTTCTAATATCTCCGTGCTTAAAAAAGGCATTGTGATTTAAATTGATAAACCAATGGGAGTAAGGATAGGATTAATTCAGTGGCTTCCAGTGTTTGGGTTTTTTTACTATTATTAAGATATTCACTAACTATGCCTAGTTAGGAAAAACACTTGTAAGCTGCTGTGCACAGGGCAGGGATAGCATCTCCCTGAAGAAATATTCAGACATCTGCAGAGTGAATGAGGGAGAAAAACAGTTGGCCTTTGGGGACCATGTTATTTCACATTTTGTGTCCTATAGAATTCAAACCAAAAAGCAGTTAAAGGTGTTGCTTCCTTTGCTCCACATTTCATCATTCCATTTATAGGGAACATTTTTATATGTAGTGGATTGCTGAGATAAATGAGAAACCTTTGTCTTATTTGAATACAGAAGCCCAGTAACAGCAAAACCAAGGAAACTGAAAGTTAAGGTATTCCTCTCACTTCACCACAGTGGAACACTGATCAGAAGGAGAGAAAGCTTGTGTGGCCTTTGAGCCTTCTTTTACATTAACTTTTCAAGCAAAATGTACAGTGACTAACTTGAGCCTCAGCCCCTCTAATATTTTCCTTGACCTCCATTTTTAAATCGTGAGTATATTTGGTTTCTTAATTGGATGCACAGTTTGGTTAGGACCATGGCTGACTGATGAGAAATTCTTCTCATCACTTGCATTTTCTATTCCTAAATTGATTACTGATTTTGATGGAAAGGAGAAATGAAACACTACTGTTTAGTGTTTCTCTATTTTGCAGGATAGCAAATAGTGAAACAGTACTGTTCAGTGCTTCACTATTTTGCAGGACAGCGAATAGTTCAGATGTAAAAGACAAAACAAACATCAGTTCCGCAAGTCAATAGCTATAACAAAACGTAGTGCTGCGTTTTGTGATCCTCCTTACATTGATTTAACAGCTGTCTTCATAAAAAGATCCATTAATTTTGGTCATGCAGCTACTCTTGGTCTGAAGTAAGAATTAGAATTTTATCAACTAAACAGCTAAGTATTAAGAAAGGCTTTTTGCATCATCTTGGATTACTGTGTCTGCAGGCATGTATATTTGTGTGTGTACATCTTTGTTCTATGACTCCATCTGCCCTAAAGCTCTTCCAGCTGTGGCCAGACACATTTTAAGTAACCTAAGCAGTCGCTTCTGGCTTTGCTGGGCATATTGTGATTTTGCCTTATATTGGGAATTGTCCTTAGCATAGTCTCTACTCATGTACTCAGTATATTAGATGATTCGTTGGTCCTGTGATGCCTTTTATATTAGTATAAAGTTGACAACAGCCAGCTGTAGATACAAATTTGTCATTCAAAAAAGATTCCACCCAATGACAGTCTTGGGAGAAGGTGTCTCTCAGTGGCAGTTCTTACTGCTTCTGTTATAACTAGTGCCTTATTGTGAAGGTTTTTTGTGTCGGTATGTAGACTGTTCTGGCCATGACTTTACATGATTACAAATGATATTTAGAATTTTCTTTTCTTGTGGTTTCTCCCTTCCAGCTACGAACATCTCTTGGAAAAGGAAGAGCATTTCTTCGTTACTCCCTGGTTCACCAAAGGCTAGCAGACACCTTGCAGCAATGCTTTATGAACAGCAAGGTGACCAGGTGAATAGCCAAGTACCTTGTTAACTAATGGGTGTTTGCTCAGTGTGATCAAGCAACATCACCTAGTAGCTATTGAAAGAAATTGAAACCCTTCCAAATGGTTGGCTTAGAAAGCTGGTAATAGGATAGGAAGGATAATAGACCTTTTGGCCTGGGTCACTGGTTCATATCTATCTTAGGCTGGTAAAGATTGAAAGTTGTTACAGCTAAATGCGTGTGGAATGGGTGGTGCTGATGCATCTGTATGTCGGTTTCAAAGGTGATGTTTTTCTAAGTATTGGAGGTCCTGGGTTTGATCTCCTGTGCTGTGGATCATAAGGGAGGATTAATTTGGATGTGTTGTGCAAAGCCCCAGAAAGCATTTGCATATATCTCGGGGTTGTCACACAGAGGAACAGCTTGCCCCTGACCAAGGAACACCAAAGATAGTTTGGAGTTGGTTGGAGGGGCGCCCCTGGTAGGGCTTTTAGAAAAAGCAACTATTAGCACAGTGTATTTAACTCTGGTTGCTGCTTTCTGTCCCTCATTTTTGATGTATTAAGTGTGTGCTTTAGGTATTTATTGTGTGATTATCCAGTGTATAGCAAATATTCTGTCTTGCCAGTGTTTAGCCCAAGCACTAGAGCAAAAAGTATTTTGTGCAGGAGCTCCTCTAAAGATACTTGTGTGGAATTCATTGAAGCTGTTTAGTTTCATTCACATCAAAGGGAGGGGATGTTGGTTGGTGGGTCTGGTTGTTTTCAATTTGTGTTTAGAATAGAATGTCATAATTTTTCTGGGGTGGACTGAATAATCATTTTGTGGTTTATTTTTGCAAGTGAAGCTGCTGCTTCTCTTTTACTTATGAATGACTATTACTTCATTTTTTTTTGTTTTGTTTCAAGTGACTGGTACTATGCAAGAAGTCCATTTCTGAATTCCAAAATGAGTTCTGACATTGTGGGTCAACTCTATGAGCTCACTGATGTTCAATTTGACTTGGCGTCAAGAGGCTATGATTTAGATGCTGCTTGGCCAGCATTTGCCAGGTAAGATAGAACCACTTTGTCATTTTGTATTAAGAAGGCCACAAAACACCTGCCTGTTACAGAATCAATAAAAGCTTCTGCTTTTGAAGGCAGGAATACTTGTGTTATACACTTTCTCCATGTAATTAGTCTATGACTGAATGGGCCTTTTTTTCCCTCAATATACTGTGTACCAGAGATCAGAGTTGATGCTCTGTGATGGAGTACTTCCAGTAACTGCAGTTTAGGTCCAAATCCCAAGCTATTCCTATCTTCACAGGCACAAGAAGAAATGTTCTTAGCTCCTTCTGTTTTGAGAGCTGAGACATGTAGTCACTGAACAGCCAAGTGGTGTGCTTCACTTGCAGCAATGGTAGAGATGACAGTATGCGGTCACTACAGCCTGATCCCACCTCAAAGCGGGGAATAACAAAAACTCCTAGGTCTGATCCACATCCGTTTGTATCAGTGGGAGTTTTCCAGGGCTGCATGCTGCCTCTGTCTGGTTGAGCCGCAACCACGCAGCAATACAATTTTGTAGAGCAAAGCTGCGTTGGTTCTCGTGGGTGTGGGAAATCAGGGCTACCAAGCCCATAATCTTTTATAGGTGCCTTTGATATCCCTGTTTTGTTTTCCATCAGCTTCAGTGGTTGTTGGCCCAGACACCAGGTGCAGTTACGTCTTTCTGTATGTGATAGTTACAACTAGATAAATCTTAACATATAAGAGTAGAAAGACATGTATGTGTGTGCTTAGACTTCTCTTATATATTGTTTCTCTGATCAACAGGAGGACCCTCTCCTCACTTGGATCTTCAGCATATTTATGGAAGCCCCCAAGTCGCAGTTCCAGCATGAGCAGTTTAGTGAGCAATTATTTGCAGGTAAGCAAATTACAAATAAATGTTTATATGGCATGGTAGATCTTTAATTAATGGCATAGTTCCAAAGAGCTTGGTAGTTTCAGGGTGATTATGACTTTTAATGGTAAACTACAAAAAGAATTCTTAATTAAAAGTAAAGGGAATTGTCCAGTGGCTGATTCAACTGAATATGCAAATCTTGTAGAGGAAAACAAAAATATATTCAGAAGACTGCCTGCAGATAGATATGTTTTCATTTATCTTTTGCGAAAACAAGCCCCATTTCCTGTAAGTCTGTATCTTGTAGTGCTGTGCATGCAACATACAATGTCACTGTGTGTTAAGGACCTGAACTTGCACTCATTTGAGCACACCATTTACATGCACGTTTAATACTTCTTAAACTTTCTGGTTTTCCCCTTCTGTTCATTTAGGCCCAAGAGTTTCCCTCCAGCCCTGATGCAAATAGCTCACTAAATGTTGAACACCTTGAGGGCTTTGAAGAGATGCGTGTAGAACTTGACCAGGCTGAGCTGAGGCAGAGGGAACTTCAAGATCGTATTCACCAGCTAGAAATGGAAAACCAGGAGCTTCAGGCAGCTGTCAGCCTTCAGAAAGAACAAGTACAGGTGGAAAAGGAGAGGAGCAGTAACTATAGTGAGGAGAACTCCCGGCTGACAAAGATGATCACAGAATTACAGAAGCAATGTGAGGTCTCGCACTCCACTCAGAGCACTGTTCATGACCTGCAGAAGTGTCTGCAGTCACTGGAACTGAATGCAGTGGAGCAGCAGAAGGAATATTCAACAAAGCTGGAGCAGCTGGTGACCAGCAAGGAAGACTGTGCCTCAAAACTGCAGGTGTTGAATCAGGAGCTGGAGGCCTCTAGGGCTTTGGTTGCTATGAAGGATCTTTGCATTGATGAACTCAAAGCCAAGCTGAGTTCCACAGAACAGAAGAACCTCAACCTCCTTGCAAAAGTTGATGCTGCCTTGGAGGAAAAGGGACAGCAAGTTACAGCCCACGGTGACTCTGCCCTACAGATACGGGCACTGTTAGAGAAGCTTCAGGAGACAGAAAAGGAAAAGGCAGAAATGCAAAGACTCAATGACGAACATGCGTCTCAGCTGAAAGCAGCAAGGGAGGAGCTGCAGCTGAAAGAAGAGGCACAGAAGGAACTGGAATCCAGATACAATCGCCTCACTGCTGACTCTAAAGAAGAGAGTGAAAAGCTGCTTGGGAGCCTGGAAACCATGGCAAAGGAAAGGGATGCACTTCAGAAGGCCCTGACCCTGAAAGGAAAGGAGATGGCTGAGCTCCAGACCCAGGTAATGGGGTCGCTGGCTCAGGTGGGGTCACTGGAAAAAAGTCTTGAGGAAGCAAGGAAAGAAAAAGAGAAACTCGAGGAGGAGTATGGTAGGAAGGAAGGAGCACTGAAGCAGGAAGCCCAGTCACAAGCAGAGCAACTTCGACTACAGGAGGGTCACTTAACAAAGGTGAGTCAGACTGTGCATAGCCTTGAGGAACAAAACCGGAAACTCTTGTCTGAGAAAGAGCATTTCAGCCAGAAAGTCAAGGAGCTGGAGGAACAGGTGGAGCAGCAAACCTCTGCAGTGAGCAAAATGGGTGAGGAGAGCAGGAAGCTGAAAGCGGAGAATGCGAATTTGCAGCAGTCCAAGAGGAAGATGGAAGATAAGCTGAAAAATGTGGAAGCCTCTAAAGCTTCCCTGGAAGCTGAGATGGCCAGACTGAGAGCCTCTGAGAAACAGCTTCAGAGTGAGATAGATGATGCCCTGGTGTCAGTTGATGAAAAAGAGAAGAAGCTCCGGAGCGAGAACAAACAGCTGGATGAAGACTTGCAGAATGCCAGGAGACAAAGCCAAACTCTGGAGGAGAGATTAAAGGCTCTACATTCAGACTATGAAGAACTAAAGCAAAGAGAAGAGACCACCAAGGAGTCTTATGCCTCACTTGAAGGACAGCTGAAGAGTACCAAACAGCATAGTTTACAAATGGAAAAAAACTTAGGCACCTTGAAGGAAAGCAAGGAATCTCTCCAGTCACAGCTCACAGAGAAGGAAATAGAACTGCAAGGCATGGAGAGCCAGTGTGAGCAGCTAAGAGCAGAAGCTGAAAGACACAGGAAGAAAGCAGAGACTCTTGAGGTAGAAAAGCTCAGTTTTGAAAAGACATGCCTTCATCAAACAAAGCTTATTGAATCCCTCACAACAGAAAAGGAATCAGTGGAAAAACACCAGCTCCAGCAGGCAGCTTCTCTGGAGAAAGAGGCAAAAGAGCTGGCCTCCAGACTGACCATGAGTGAAGAGCAGCTGGAGGTCAACCGAGGTGAAGTGTCTAGGCTGCAAGCAGAAGTCCTTGACCTGCGAGTCAAGCTTCAGCAGACCACTGATGAGAGAGAGCAGATGAGAGGTGAGCTCGCAGTCACAGAGACTGTCTTGGGTGAGCAGAAGGCGCTTGTCCAGCAGCTGAAAGAGCAAAGTGAGTCACTCAACAGAAACCACGTGCAAGAACTGGTGCAATGTAAACAAAGAGAAGAAGTGCTGAAAAAAGAGCAGGAGACAGCAGCCCATCAAAAAGCTGAGCTGGAAAATAATTTGCTGAACCTGAAGGAAGAGCTATCCAAGGTTAAGCAGTACTTGGAAGTTGCTAGAATGGAAAACGAAGAAAACAAAGATCTCCTCCACAGGACCAACACAGATATGGCTGAACTTGGTATTCAGATTTGTGCCTTGACCTCTGAAAAGGTGGATGGAGAAGAGCGGTTAGCCCAGGCCACAGAAAGGCTCAAAGAACTGGAAGAACAGGCAGCAGAGCAACAGGAGAAGCTGAAGCTTGACATCTGTAATCTCAGACAGGAGAACAAGAGCCTGCAAGAGAAATTAGAGGAGGCTCAAATATGTGCCGCAGCTGTCTCAAGTCTGCAATTGCAGCTGGAGACGGTAAAGAAACAGGCACAGAGTTTCCAAGAGACCAGCCAAGAAGAGCTGTCTGCAATAAAATTTCAAATGAGCACAGAGATTCTAAATTATCAGACAAAATTCAAGGTAAATTAATGTGATTATTATAAGTGAGGGAGCCATGCAGGATTTCCCCTGCTTTACCATCTGCTGCAGCAATTACTGGGCGAAATCCTAAGGTTTGTGTTGGTCAGGCTCTGCGACTAGCACGCAACTAGCCTTAGCCTGGGAATCTGAAAATGTCTCTACGCTCATGACCTAGGCCTCTTTGAGGTAAAATAACTCTTCAGAGGTTTTTGGAGATGTATATTGTGACCGTCTGAACACTGTGGAGAGGCCAGGTGATATGGAAGAGCCAGCCAGTAATGGAGAGGATGATGATTTCTTATGTTGGCACTGAAGGTGGCATCTTCTGTAACTGTTCCCTCTGGTCACAGCTGTGATTTTTTTCTTTTTTAGCAGGAATGTTGCAAGACCTGTTCCCCACACCCATAACACTACTTCTCCTTAAAACCGATTTCGATGAAAGCAAACTTAAGACTGAGACCAGATACTTTTGCAGTTCATTCCCTCATGTATTTTTGCTTTCAACTGCTCAAGGTAGCAGCTGAGAAGATCAAAGTTGTGGTTCCAGAAAAACATGAGCCAGCCCTGTTTATATGAAACAGCACACCTAAAGGCAGAAGATTTTAGTGTGTTTGTTCTGCCGTTCTGAGATAATGTCTAAGACTGGCAGTTGAGTAGAGGCTTATGCCACTGGTGATATCCAGAAGTCCCATGAGTTTGAGAAAATAGTGTACATTCATTTATGTTTTGTTTTCATAAAGGCTTTTTTAAACCTCAGTATGATTTGGCCTATCTCACTCTTTTGAGCCAAAGCATTTCACAAGTTGGGCTTTCTTTTTGTTGAGAACTGTAATAGCCCATAGCAAGTAACAGTAAAACACAGCTGATCTGCCACCACAGAGCGGATTTTCCTGGGATCCATGAATTGGGTGGCTCTTTAACTCTTTTCTGAGCCTGCCAATGGTGCTGCATTTATCCCATACATGGCAGTAAAAGCACTCATGATTCGCAATTGGGAATTTTGTAGATGAAGGGGTGGCCGCTAGAGGAATGCTAACTCCTGGCTCAATCTCTCTGCTAGGCTGTCAGTGAAGAGTGTGGGAAAGTAAGAGAGCAACTTGAGGAGCAGAAGCGACAACAGCATGCTGCAGAGGAAGAGATTGCAGAGTTACAAGTAGGTGCTTGATCTGATTAAAAGACAGAGGTATTTGTGTCAGTGGGCATTAGTGTTATAATTGAGAAGGCAGGCAGCATTTCTGATGACTGGCTGTGAGTCTGAGAATGCCCTTGAATAAATACAGGTGCTGCAGACAAAATACTCAGCAGCTGAAGATTACGAAAAGCACAATGGCACTTAGGATTTGTCCTGCTTTGAAAGCTAGTTGGGTTTTATGTAAGACCTGGTTATGTGTACACTTCCTAAATGGGAGTGCAGGTTTAAAAGGTGTCTGTCTTAAGCCCTGCATGCCCACGGCACACAGCCACATGTGTGGATCCAACTATTTGCAGGCTGCAAGGGTCACTGAATCAGAGAATTAATCTGGCTGAGAAATAACCCAGCTGGAAAAAAACAAGATTTTTGCAATGCATTTATCAAACAGTTGAGTTAGGAGGATTGTACTGAGGTGTAAGGAATCCAGAAGGAAGAAATTTAAGGTTATTGAACCTGGCCTTGCCTGTTAGCAGAAATACGTACACCTTTAGATGCAGTTAGGTATGTTCCCTGAGGACTCCAAGTTTGGCGGACTTCTCTGGAGAGGCTAGCTGTGAAAGAAATTTTTGTTTCCAGTGTTCTTCATGTTGCATATAGCTTTAATATACAACATTTTCCTATTTTTTTTCTTTTGAAACTTTTAGGTGGAGAAAACATTTTTAGGGCATATTCTTTTGCCATTGCCTTTGAGAGATTTTCCTTGATAAGGAGGCAAAAGCTCAATTTACATGAACTAATAAGAATTACAGGCTTAATACTGTCTTACTTTAAAGTCTATCCCTTATTCAGTGTGACAGAAGTAATCAGTCACTAGTACACAACTAATTAGTGTCTGCTTATACAATAATACCTTAATTGGTGGTTTGACTTTGATTCTTTTAAAGCATTGTTTAGGTATCTTGGCAATTGTCCAATGCCTGGTAAAGTGTTGTTTTTATATGTAAGGAAATACAGTAATTTATTTCACTAGGCTGCAAACACGAGTTTGTCTAGAAAGCTGGATGAAGCAAGAGAGCAGCTGTCTGAATCGGAATCTACTCGGCTGCAGAAGGAAGAGGAGGTGACGTCTCTGAGAGAACTCTTGGAAAGGTGGGAGTTTGGGTTCTGTTCACAAGCTGTTAATTGTAAACCAAGCAAGGGGTCAGTAACCAAAGCATATTGAAAATTGCTGTGGTTTATGAAGTAGCATATGCCACGGGGTTTATATAGGTCAAATAGTGTATGAGCATTGACGGGGAATATCAGATTGACACATCAGTTGAGAAATATGTAAATTACACAGCACACATGAATCAAGGTTTAGGTGTTATTGTATTGTTAATTTAGCTGATGACATAAATTCATTCAATGTCTTTTTATGAATCCTCAAGACATTTTATAACCTTCTTTTACCTTATAGGTTAGTCACCAAATTAAAACGCTGATATTGGCTCTTTTTTTTTCATAAGGAATGGAAAAATATTACTTTTTGATAGGTTTTTTTTCCTCATTTGTCTATGAAATTTCAGGGAATCAGTAAGAATTATTTGAATGGGACCACATCCTGCATGTCTCTGTCAGGTTTCTTATCAGTTTTAATACCTGATGCAGGCTATGTTTCCAGGGTCTGTAATGCAGACCTGTGTGGTCCGAATTATCTGGCAATCCGAAATAGATCTTCACGAGACATGGGCTCACACAGAGTGTAATGGGTTAACCAAAACCGATGTATTTTTACATTTTTGTGCTGATTTCATCTGTCTTTGTGGGAAGACTGATGATTCTTGATCTATACTGAAGGTTGTCAGTACAAAATCTTACTCATCAAAATGTTTGAACTGGCTGAGTGAGTTCAAACCAGCTCAGCCCTTCGTGTTACATTGCTGTAGAATTTTTGATCATTGCTAGGACTCACAGTACTGAAATTACTGTATTGTCAAGCCAAGACTTACATTCTTGGAAGCTTCCTGGGGACACTTCTTTCCACTGACTGTGCAGTCTCTTAACCTGGAAGTGTTCAAGGCCAGGTTGGATGGGGCTTTGAGCAACCTGGTCTAGTGGAGGGTGTCCCTGCCCATGGCAGGGGAGTTGGAACTAGATGATCTTTAAGGTCCCTTCCAACCCAAACAATTCTATGATTCTACGAACCTTTAGGTTTTGAATTGCATCTGTGTTAGAAAAATAAAGTGAGAAACTGGTTTGCTTCCCTTTTGTGGACATGAAGGCTATGGAGGAGCACGTGTTAAATGGCCCTTTTGTGTGCAGCCTGCAAATGCTGGGCAACCTGCAGCTATAGGACTTTCCCCATTTAGCTCAGTTTGCAGCTGCTGCTGATCTTAGTTTCCCAGTGTGGCAGCGATCGTAAGTTTCGACATAAGCAGGGCATCCAAGAAATTGCTGATTGCTGACTATGTTCACCAGGTAATGGATCTGTGTGCACTTCCAGTGATGCAGAAAACTGGAGAGATTCTGTCTAGCTATTAAAATATGCACATGGAGAACAACTTCAGTGAAACTACCTGTTTATCAGGGTGGAAGACCCCTTTCTTTCCTGGGGAAGACTTGAATGCACATGAGCTAAAAACAATTCTTAATTGCCTTTGTATTTGATCAGGATCCAAAAAGAAGCTGATGAAGCAAAAGAGAAGGTCCTGGATTACAGTGAGAAGCTCAGCAAGGTGGCAGCAGACAAAGATAGCAGCGACCAGAAGTTATTTGCTGAACTGGATGACCTGACGAGAACAAAACAGTTCCTTGAAGAACGTTTGATAGAACTTATCAGGTTGGCATCAAAATAAACAGCAAGCAGAAATTAAAACCCTAGCTTAGGATGTTAAGTGATACTGCCTAGATGGTTCAGTCTTGTATTCCTGAATTGAACATACAGGTGATGGCCAAGTTCATCAAAAGTTGAAAGTTTGTATTTCCATAATGCAGTCAAACATATAACACCCAATATTATCTCCTCCTTAATTTGCTGTCTGTTTCGCAAAAACATGTAGTTCTCTGTATGGCATGTATTCTTCTCCCCCCACCCCTTCCCAAGAGCTTTGGTAGGTTTCTTGATCTATCTTTATTCCTGAAAGCTCCTCAGAAGTTATAACAAAGCAATTTTTACTGTGAAGGTTTTACCAGCAGTCAAATTGAGGTCGGTTAACAGTAAACCAGCAATGATAATTTCTAACTGTTTTTCTTTCTTTTAACTGTGTCTCTGCAGAGATAAGGATGCTTTGTGGCAAAAATCAGATGCTCTGGAGTTCCAGCAGAAGCTTAGTGCAGAGCAAAGGTGGCAGGGGGACACAGAGGTTAATCATTGTCTGGACTGCCAGAGAGAGTTCTCATGGATGGTGCGCCGACACCACTGCAGGTCAGTTTGTTGGACTCTGTTGAACACAAAAGCAAAATTCAGTATGATTGTTTACATTACTCCTTAATGTTCATAGTTCATTGGTCAAAATCGTTGAGAGGGGATGTTGTAGAGGCTGAAAGAACTTGTGAGCTCACAAGGGGATAAAAGACATTAATGGAAAGGTCCCTTGACGTGGATTAAGGCAAAGATCTGGATGCAACTCTGACTTGGGGAGTCTGTCATTTTCTCATTTCTAGAAACAAAGATAATCACACCCTACATGGTGTATTCCTTAAAAGGACTGTGTTTTTAATATATTTGTTATGCACTGCTCTGTGCATGCTGTAAACAACATTCACTAAGATGGTTTAGCTATTGTGATAGAAGTATTCCAGAACAAATCCAACAAGCTGTGCCATTATAAATTTGGTTACTTACACTAGATATGTTCAGAGATAATTACAGATTGCAGAGTAATATTTTTAAAAAGTTAATATTAAATTATTTCCTATACAGTTAGCCTACTTGGAGTTATTAGTTACCCGATCTAGATTTATTCAAATATATTTAAGTGGATACGTTTCAGGGTCTTAGTGATATGTGTGGTTTGGCTCTTTACTGTTCTGTATCCTCATGACCTAATTCATCATGTAAGGTATGTAGTACTGGGACGGTTTCAATTGCATATGAATGTAGGGAACATTTGATGGGGATTAATGAATAGTGAAGTCATTTCTGGTGACAACTTCCAAATTACTCATTTCTAATAAAGTCTGTGAAACCTGCTCATGCTTTCACGAGTACCTACTAATGATTAAAATGATTATGAAAAACATAAACACTAAGACTTCATGAATAGCAGTCACCCCTGCTGGGTGCTTTTCTTCATGAAAATCTTAACACAGAATCATAGAATCGCAGAACATGTTGCACAGCCTTCCACTTCCCTGTTTCATGTTTCTCTGCCCTTTTGTAGTATGATGCCTATGACACTATGACAGGAAAGTCTGACCTTATTCTAGTTCAAGACCACTTGGCAGTGTGCAACAAAACATCTGAATGTGCACATCCTCAAAAACACCTCCCAGACCTCTAAAATAAATAAAGTATAATAAAACTGTGCAAAGCAACACAAAGGAGACCTGGGAGAGTTAGAATAGCAAGACTATCACGTAAGATGTGGTGCTGTCGGTGACTCCTCCTGGCTTTTCTCCAGTCTGTGATTGCCAAGTTCACAGCTTTTGTAATGTTCCTCAGTCCTATTGACTTACCATAGAATCACAGAAAGGTTTGGGTTGGAAGGGACCTTAAAGATCACCTAGTTCCAACCCCCCTGCCATAGGCAGGGACACCCTCCACTAGACCAGGTTGCCCAAAGCCCCATCCAACCTGGCCTTGAACACTTCCAGGGAGGGGGCATCCACATCTTCTCTGGGCAACCTGTTCCAATGCCTCAGCACCCTCACAGTGAAGAATTTCTTCCTAATATCTAATCTAAATCCACCCTCTTTTAGCTTAAACCCATTACCCCTTGTCCTATCACTACATGCCCTCGTAAACAGTCCCTCTCCAGCCTTTCTTGTAGGCCCCCTTAGGTACTGGAAGGCTGCTCTAAGGTCTCCCCAGAGCCTTCTCTTCTCCAGGCTGAACAACCCCAACTCTCTCAGCCTGTCCTCATAGGAGAGGTGCTCCAGCCCTCTGATCAGCTTCGTCGCCTCCTCTGGACTCGCTCCAGCAGCTCCATGTCTCTCCTGTACTGGGGACCCCAGGGCTGGACGCAGTACTCCAGGTGGGGTCTGACGAGAGCGGAGTAGAGGGGGAGAATCACCTCCCTCGAACTGCTGGTCACACTTCTTTTGATGCACCCCAGGACACAGTTGGCATATGTTCATTAAAAAGTAGTTGAAAGGTTTAATACTGAGAGGCTGCAGAGCAGAGAGGACAGGAGGAATAAATGTACACGTATGTGTCCAATACTGTTTCTTCTTCCCTGTTTGAAGGAGAGATGGATGATTACTAAGTAGAGACGTATAGACGCACTCTTACTGTCTTTACAATCAAATGGAGTTTTGCTCTGAGTATGAGAATTGGCCTATGTAATATTATTACGTACATTTGCTTCTTATGTGCTTTTTATATATAGATACATTATTTATTTGTATTGCATATTTTGGGGTATTTAATTGCTTTATGTATTTATATTTAAACATATATTCAATTTTTAAAGGATTTTTATGCTTTTTTCTATTTTCCCTATTTATTAAGGCAGCAAAGTATGAATGTGCATTTCTGCATCCTGTTTTGTCAAGAAAACTTGCTTCACCTCAGAAAGCAGCACAGGCTGTATTATGAGTTCTGCCATGGATGTAGCATTCGGGCTTTTGCAGAGCACAAGACCATTATGACTCAGTCACGTAGATATATTACACCTGTATGTGGTAATACTCTAACACCTTTGGTTTCAAATAATTCTAGAATGTGTGGTCGCATTTTCTGCTACTACTGCTGCAACAACTACATGGTGACAAAGCCTGGTGGAAAAAAGGAGCGTTGCTGCAGAGCTTGCTTTAATAAGCCTAGGGTCATTGTTGACAATACAGATGACTCTGGATCCAGTGCCAACCAGGAAGGATCACCAGCGTCGTTGGAATCACCTGTGTCACCATCCGAGAGGGCTTTTGGTTAGTGTGTTGTTTGCATGCTGGGGAGAAATAAGTAGGGTTCTTAGACATTCTCCAAGAAACCACATGGTCACCTCCTGCTCCAAGGACCTGCAAGTTCATGGAGTGTGTTCAGGGTGGTATTGGTCCCATCTTTGAATTTGATTTGTTTTGACAGAAATTTGCATGTGTATTAAATGTCAGCCTGAGATTTTCAGTTGGTTCTAGTAGAATGATAGAATCATAGAATGGTTTGGGTTGGAAGGGACCTCAAAGATCATCTAGTTCCAACCCCCCTGCCATGGGCAGGGACGCCTTCCACGAGACCAGGTTGCCCAAAGCCTCATCCAACCTGGCCTTAAACACTTCCAGGGAGGGGGCATCCACAACCTTTCTGGGCAACCTGTGCCAGTGCCTCACCACCCTAACAGTAAAGAATTTCTTTCTAACATCCAATCTAAATTGACCCTCCTTCAGCTTAAACCCATTACCCCTCGTCCTGTCACTACACTCCCTGATAAACAGTCCCTCACCATCTTTCCTGTAGGCCCCTTCAGGTACTGGAAAGCTGCAATTAGATCTCCCTGGAGCCTTCTTTTCTCCAGGCTGAACAACCCCAACTCTCTCAGCCTGTCCTCACAGGAGAGGTGCTCCAGCCCTCTGATCAGCTTCGTGGCCTCCTCTGGACTCACTCCAACAGCTCCATGTCTCTCCTGTACTGGGGACCCCAGGGCTGGACGCAGTACTCCAAGTGGGATCTCACAAGAGCGGAGTAGAGGGGCAGGATCACCTCCCTCGAACTGCTGGTCACACCTCTTTTGATGCAGCCCAGGACATGGTTGGCTTTCTGGGCTGCAAGCGCACACTGCCGGCTCATGTTGAGCTTCTCATCAATCAGTACCCCCAAGTCCTTCTCCTCAGGGCTGCTTTCAATCCATTCTCTGTCCATAGTAGTTACCTAATGCTTCTGTAAAGGTAAAGGGATGGCCCTGTCTTCTCTCTTAAGAGTTTTGCCTGTTTGTTTTCCAAACAATCAGCTAATATTGCTAATGTTTCTTTTCATGTCTTTTTATGGCACAGCTGCAAGTGAAGCCTCTAAGCCACCAGATGATGCAGCATTTGATATAATCACTGATGAGGAGCTGTGCCAAGTACAGGAATCAGAGTCTCTGCACAATGAAAGTCAGATGGAGGGAGAGTCTCTGGGTCAAAGCGTGACAGATCTGTGAGTAAACACTGCTTCAGGGAGAGGGGACTCTTTTGGGTTTAGTTTGGAATGTTGTGGGGGGGTTTTTTGGTGGGGATAGCCAACCTCTGCATAAAGAGAAGCCACTTCTGTTCCCTGCCACATGTTCAGAAGACCAACACAAAATAATTTTGGCCTGTTTGCAGTCAGCATCAAATCTAGTAACTCCAAACAGCTCCATCCTCCCCCTCCACCTGCTGCATCACAGCACAGAGGAGTAGTTCCACTTCTTGTGCTGTCACCCGCCAAGCCATCACCATTAAAATCAGCTTACAGGCCACACTGTATCACTGGTCATTCACACTTAACTTGTAATAGGAGCTAAGCGATACTCTCTGTCAGACTCACTATTACTTAATACCAGGAGAACAAAGGGGTGGGGAACAGATAAGGAAAGATTTATTATTTTTATGACAGGCTTCATTGAACTGAATGTGAAATAACTGGTCTGTGTCTGTAGGACTCCTTACTGCTTTGTAGATAACAGCTTACAGAAAAAAAAAAAGAACAGAAATTGCGTAGCTAAATTCAGCACAAGTTTGTTCTTTTTTCTTAAGAAAATGAGAGTGAATGCAGGTTTCAGTTGATTTTTTATATCAGTTTCTACATAAATAAGCAATGAAGAGGATCTAAGGCTATCTATCCAAGCACTTGGTTTGCAAACTATGGTGTAGTATTATAGTTTAATGTATATCCATGTTTACACAAAATACTGTTTTACTATCATTCAAATATTTTCCAAAAATTCTGTTCTACAAAATAAATTGTCTTTCAAAAACTTTTGTATATTTGAAAAGAAAAAAAAAGGCAATTTCACCTAAATTCTGTAGTTGTTTTGCTTCTGAGCAGAAAAATAAGTGTGATAAATCCAAATGCTAAACTGAAAATAACAACAGAGTAACCAGCCTGCTGCTGGGAAAGCAAATCTAGACTTTTTTGCCTTCAGAAGACTCATTTCCGGCATAAAACACAGTGACTTGCAATTTTGGTAGAAGGCACATTGTACAGACTTGTTTATTTGGAAGAAAGCCTTTTCAAAATTCTACATTTTTGTTTCTTGGTACATAAGTTCTATGTATTCAGCCTATTTTGTACACTGTTGACGCTGACAGTATATTCATGTTTATCATGCATTGGGCAGACATGAACAAACTGAGCTTCACAGTGCTCGTTTGAAGTTAGATTGCCTTTGTTTTGCAAAGGGACAATTTGCAGTGGGGGATTTTTGTTGGTCTTGATTCATTAGTGTTACGAGGCAGGCGAGAGTCCTACTGTGGTCATACGTGGAGCTTGAGATATACTTTGCAGAGAACGCAGACCACACCTGCCCTTCCCTGTGACACTTGCAATGTTTGAAAGGTCTCACTAGCCTGAACACTGGAGGAGAACGGCCGCCTTAGACTGTGGATGACTTCAGCATCTTGTGTTGGTTGTGTGGTTTTGTGTTATGGGAGAGATGCAGAAAGCGATACATGAGTCAGATGATGGTGTCCGCCAGTGGTATGTGCTGAGGAGAAAAAGCAGAGCGCAGTGTTGATTATGACAGCACAGAAGTTTTCCTCACTTGTTTCTGTGGTGAGGAGTATATGTGTACCCAAAGTCTGAGCGTAGCTTAGCACACTAGCAGATAATGCAGCATTTGATACCGTGAGTGTTTGATGGTAAACATGCCAGAACCACTATACTGAATGTGAGCAAAGATTCCAGTAACCCTCTGTCCTGTCCTTTACAGCAGCCCTTAGCAGATGTACTGATGATTTCCCAGTGTGTTTTCTCCCATCTTCCTAGGATCTGCAGGTCAGGGACTTTTTAAGCTACTGTTTTCACTGCTGCAGATTTCTTGGCCATACTGGACTGGCGGACCATCTTGACTTCATATAGACCTTTGATCTTTTTTTTTTAAAGTATCCAGCTAAATGTGGCCTGATTCCTATGTGGAGACTTCAGGTAGTCTTGAAGTATAAACAATAACCTAATGGCATCCCAATAAGGTTCTCTTTGCATGAAATTGAATATATGGGATGGAATTTGCTTTGATACTGTGCCTGGGGAAGACAGGAAGGATCCAAGATTGTGCTTGCTAGGTGGATGTCTGAGGAATGCATACAAATAAGTATGTTTTCAGGCCAGATTTCTTTACTGAGATTCTGCTGGAAATAGTCCAAGCTATGCATTTTTTTTGCCAGAGATTTGAGCTAGTTGGTGCAGTTCTAAAATGGAGGGAGACGAGCAGCCAAGAAAGGGAAGAGAAGGGAGGCTGACTGGTCCAATTAGACAGAGAGATCTGCAATAGGCATGCTATGTAGACTGAGTTTCTTATGGCCTTACTCTGTCTGAGTGTCGGGATGAGGTTTCCACACTGGCCTTACCTTATTCTGGGTGTGAGTTCTTGCTAGACTGGAAATGGGAGCTGGTGCTTAAAGAAGTGAAATGTCTGAAAGGACATTTTCTTTTCTCTTTGTCCCTTTTGGTGTCTACTGTACTGTTATTCTATTTTTTTCACTCGTTCTCTTTACTTAACCCTACCCCTGTAGTTTTTTCCTTGAAGGGACATGAAATGATTACAACAGCATTACTTCATAACAGCAGATTTTGAGACACTGCCTTTATTGGTACAGTTCAGAACCAAATAAAACTCATCTTAGTCATGAGCTGCCCAGGTGTGTGGCAAGGTAAGATAGATGTGGTACCAGCAGAACTCTGACCTTGAAGTAGCTCTTTCGTTACAGTTAGGATTAAGCAGCAGTTGCTTCATGCTTTCAGGTCTGTTATGTGAGTTTGGAGCAATCTGATTGAAATCTTAATGTGAGAAGCTGCAATAAAGTGTGCAGTTGCGGTACATCTTGCAACTTCAAGGCTCATGGGTTCTCTTTTGAAGTGTTGTATTTTTAAACTTTTATTTCTAAAGCATTCCTATTTGTAGATTGTGTTCTAAAACAAAAGTCAGGATGTTGCATAGCACTGGGTCAAAGTCCCCAGGGTAAACCAGTGCACTGTATTTCCATTTTAAAATATTGTAGAAATTACATGCCTGCAATAAATGTTGCAGCAGCATAATCAAGATAATAGACAGCAGAAGTGTAAAAAAAAATTTAAAAAAATTTAAAAAATACCACTGCCCTGGTGCAGAAACTAAGAGTTTATTCACACCTTGGTACTGCTTTTGGTGGAAAGGACATCTCAGCCTATCTGCCCTGTAGTTGCTTTGTTTTGGATTCTTTTTTTTTGTAATGACTTATAACACTCTGTCCTGACCTAATTACAGCTCACATGGCCTGGCAGGGTGCCAGCATAGCCAAAAACGGGAACTGCATGTGGTCTGAAGCATTCGCTGCCCTCTGCAGAACCAGCCGGGAAGAGGAGTGGGGACAGGAGCACCTCTTACCACCCTCTGCTGGCAAAGCCTGCCTTCTGGCTGTGTGTTCGGATACCAGCTTTACCTGCCACACTGACGTGAAAGCACAGCACGTTCCTTCGTACTTTTGTTTTTAAGGATATTGCACCATCTCACTAGGGGAGAAACAAAAGAGATTGTGTGTTTAGGAAAGGATTGGTTAAGCAGCTGTTTTCAAGGGAAAAAAGGTTACATGGACAGAGTGATGCCGATAAGGATCAGGTACCACTGAGCTGCAGTGATCTGGTAGGAAGGACTGAGTGTTAATGGGGAGAAAAGGAACATCTAAAGTGAGCATGGTTATTGCAAGAATGGTTTGAAACAGGTTAAATCTGGTATTTCAAAGCTGTAATGCAAAGGACTTTCAGCCTTTGGGCCAGACCCAACCCTGCCTTCATCATAGGCAGCCCACAGCTGCATATAGCCCTCCCTCTGCTCCTCTCCAACATCTCTTCTTTCTTTTCCCTACTCCGGTCTCCACCCCTGTTCTGCAACTCTCTACAAGAGCTTTTGCATCCTTTCTGCCCCAGTCTGCGCTGCCCCCTGTGTACCTTTTACCCTTTCACTGGGAAGTGAAAAGGCCAGACGTGGAAAGGAGGGGCTGCAGGAACCAAGAAGGAGAACAACTAAGGAAGCCAGGGTTTCATGGCAAGGGAACCAGGGTGCCAAGGGGGTGCCAGGAAAAACAGACTGGAAAGATGCCACGGTGCAAAGAATGTGTGGGAATTAGGGTGCGAGAGTTTGCGTCTAAGGAAACGCTGCTCAGTGTTAGAGCGCATGTGCAGTGTGATATCCCTTGTGTCGACAGGGGGTCTAGTTATCTGGCAACGTGAGCTCTGTTATCAGAAGTAAGATACAAAAATGTGTATGGGAAATTCAGACCATGAACCTGATATTAGATGGAAGGCAGATGAAAATGCTGCTTTATTACAGAAATTTTAGATGAACGCTAAAGGAGTGTGTGTGGACACCTTCTCCCAAATGGAGAACTACAAAAAAAACCCAAAAAAACCCAACCACACATGATACCCAGCATGAAGATTGAAATGTGTATGTTTTTAATCCAGGAATTCTCATTAAATGAATGTGCCGAACTAAAATCTTTAATATCTTTGAAACAAAACTCATAAATGCTTCTGTTAAAAAACACCTTTCATGGAAAAACAGCAGGGCAGAGGTCTGTAGCCCCTCTGGAGACATGAAGTCCAAGTTAGCTTTATGTTGTGAAGAAGGGAGTTTTATCTCATTGCTTCTTATACCTTTTGAAGATCTTCTGCACAGTTAACTCTGTTACCAGCTTTATCTCAGGATCAGCTCTGACCAGGAAAAGCAGGAAACGCTGAAGTATCATGATTAAGATAGGTTGGCCTAAAGCCAATCACAGTGTCTTTACTCTCCTCTTTCGTGCAGGCTACCTATCTCAGTATTTAAAAAAAACCCAAAACTGTGAATAGTTGCCAGATTCTCTAGGCAGTTTTATAGCGGGTACATGCTTGTTGCATCTGCATTATTTGATGTAAAAGTTTTAGAGCCTTCCTCTTCAATGGTTTGCAGCTGTTTAGCTGTAACTTGGCGTTTGACGCATCTTGAGTTTTTAATAATTTTCTGTAAGTTCCTTCTGAATTTCACCCCCATGAAGAAATACAGAACAGGGTTAAGACAGCCACGGAAATAAGCAAGAGCTTCTGTTATGATGATTGCATATTCAAAGCTGCTGTTCAAGTTAAAGCTCCAGTCTATGATCTTTATCAGTCTCAAGAAAGTATAGGGTGACTGAGTAAGAATAAATATGGCAACTACAGAAAATATTTTTTTTAGAGATTTGTTCTTTTGAAAACTCCTGGCATGCAGTAAGGTTCTAATAATCAGTGAGTAGCAGATGATCATGGCTAGCATGGGAATAAAATAGCCCAGGGTCATTTGGATCACTTCAAGAATCAGTTCTGTACGATGGTTTGGGTATTCTTCCTGACATATTGCCTTATCAATATTAAACACCTCACTAAAAATAAACTGTGGTGCAGCAAAAGCTAGTGAGATCACCCAGATCAAGACACAGATTAACCTGCCCCATGTCATTCGCTTGTTTTGACACATATGTGCTTTGGTGGCAAAAGTAATAGCAATAAGCCGGTCAAAGGTGATAGACGTTAGAGTTAACATTGAAGTGTACAAGTTCAGAATATACAAGCCCCGTATAATACGACATGCCACGGTGCCAAAAGTCCACTCCTGAACAGCAGAGTACGCCCAGAATGGCAGCGTCCAAAGGAAGACCCAGTCAGCTATAGCCAAGTTCAGCAAAAATATATCTGTCAGCATCTTCAGTTTCTCATAGAAAACTAGTATGACAAAGACCAGTGTGTTTCCTGCTAGCCCAAGGATGAAAACGAGTGAGTACACACAGGGCAGAAAGACTCTTGTGAATGTGTGAAAATTCTCACTTCCGTTCTCGTTGGGATCAGTGATGGAAAAGTTATAGTAAAAGTCAGCAGCATCTGTAGTTGCCATGTTGCCCTCTTTTTAAAGGGACTCTGTAAGGAGACACATTGAGATTTTTTTTACTTACCAAATAATTAAATCCTAACGCATCCAGGAGACAGACAAAATCCTAAGTGCTAACAGATAGGAGCTGTATTAGAAAATCCATGACATGACAGACAAAAGCAAAAGCAACCCTGAAGATGGTTGTCTTGACAGTCAAGACCCAAACACAACAGCCAGTGAATTTAAACATATCACCTCTTACCAGATTTGTCCTGAGGGCAACTCAAAAGATAAACAAGACAATTGCAGAGGCTTCCAAAAATGGAATATGGATTAAGCTTTCAAAGACGTGAGTGGTTTAGTGTTTGGATCAAGGGATTCTGGAGAAACCTATGAGAGAAGCAGAATTTGTTTTGCCAAATTCAGCCTTTAGGCTCAGGTTGCGAGCTGTTAAGCGTCGGAGTTGTTTGGCTTGGATTGGACCTGTCTCGAAAAGTAGGGTTTGAGTCTCAGCGAGTGCTTTAGAGCTTGTGATTCAGCCTTAGCTTGCTGTTCAGATGTTAGTCACATCATCAGATGGTGGCACTTCTTCCTTTCCCCTCCTCAAGTGACTTACTGGAAACATGGAGGACATTCATTAATGTCTCTTCCCCATTTGATTTTAGTTGATCTGTTTCAAATATTTGTATTACTGTTAGAGAAGTGACCACTTCTGTCAGCCCCCCTCCATCACACCCCCTCTCCAGAGCTGATGCAGTATCACAGCATCCGCTCTCCAAGGCAGGGGGCTGTTTCCTGTCAGGGCTGTGCCAGCACGTACGAGTAACACCAACAACCCGATTTGCAAGCTGTTTACCTTGTAAATAAAGTCTTTTGTGAGACAGGTTAATGGGGTTTTCAAAGATTTAGCCTAAGGTTAAATGTCCTCCCTCTTGAGCTACAAAGAGCATGTTTCTATGGGACTAATTCTACTACGAGATATTACTCAGCATAAGATCAGCAGAATTCACCTCTGAATCATTTAGATTGGCAGAAGGCATCGCCTCTGTGAGTTATAACATGCAGCAGATTGAACGTTACCTGAAAAAGTAGTTTCGGTGGGGCCAAGAAGTAGTGCCAGTGCAGTCTGTTAGTTACCCCTTTGAAAAGTTACTGGCTCTTTATGAAACACTTTACTTTTCAATTCAGATGGAGGCGAAACGCGGGATGAAGATAACCTGCAAAAGTAAGTTAGACAACAACATCAAGGCAACGCATACTGAAACATACGAAAGAACTGTGTTTTATTTTATGTAGTCTTGGCAACAGCAGTCAGGGGTGTTTCTCACCTCTTTCTTGAAAAGGAAAGGTGTTTTCCTCTAAGCTGAAACAAAGTAATTACCAGGCACTCAGTTTTGTAGTTTGACAACATAACATTGCTAGTAGCCTTACTAACGTAGTACTGATCTTTCTGGTGTCCAAGCTTACTGGAAATTAGCCTTTAGGAGAGTCTTACTGACTCTTTTAAAGAAGAATTTTTAATACTTGCTTTTAATCCATAATAGGTTTTTTCCATAGTAAGATAACAGCATTCGCTCTCTGGACAGACCAAAATATTTAAAATTTTAACTAACTTTTTTCCTATTACATTAATGTTCTTCACAGGAATTTTTCAAATTCAGGCAGTAATACCTTAATATGTTTTTGGTGAAAGCAGATGGGAATTTTACTATGGATTTCATATGGAAGTCAGGCTAGGGTAATTTTTGAACTCCAGCTGTGAAGAATTTTCTTATATACAAATAGCAGGCACTGACTTCTGATGTACTTGTCTCCTGCGCATGCTAACATGAGCAGATCTGCATATCGATGGAGAACAGAATGCTGCAGAAGAGATCTTTCTAAGTTAAAAATGTTTTTTAACGTGTCATGCGCTTTACATTTCTGCTAGTTGGGCTTCTAAACTCAGGATTTATGGATCATATTTTAGGAAAGAGGTGAGATGACTGACACCATCAAACAGATCACAAAGGATTAATGGAAGTCCTTGAAGGTGACCTTTCAAGTTATGCTCTAGAAAATTATTTTCATGTTACTTTCTTGTGATGTTAAAGGCCTTAAGTTTTCTTTCTTTTCCTTCTTTCTCCTGTCTGAATATAGCCATTTAAGTTCCTTCTTGGTTTGACAGCAGGAGAAATGAGTCTCAGTTGCCTGACTGATTACCAACCCCTCTGGGGGAAAAAAAAAAAAAAAGAAAAAAGTCCTACATGCGGAAAAATAGGTCAACCTTGCAGAACTGTACACTCATTTTCGAGGCAAAGTCAGGTGTGGAAATTTCTAGCCCAAATATTTTTTTTTTCCTTTTTTATTATGCTGGAGAGCAATAAGGAGCTAGAAAGAGCTGCTAAAGCTCAAAACTTTATCTCAACTGTTGTGTTGCAGACAAGCTGAAGTTACAGCTCAGAATTGTTCAAGAAGGCTCTGTTAAAGGCTGATCTTGTATTATGAGGCTGAACAGTTTCTGGATCAGCTGACCACGTCTGCCAAATATTTTCAATCTTTGCTAATGAAGATGTGCTGCAAGTGTGTATAAAGTTGTATAGAAGTTAAAAACATAGGGGAGATCCTTACCTTTTGCAGACCAGCCTCTCCACTGAAACACATAAAACACAGACCAGCAAGCGATTTTCTTTTCCTGCCCCCCTCCCTGCCATTCCCAATGGATGGTAATTTTTAAGAGCAAGAAAGTCCAGCAATTTCCTTTAAAAAGGTTTTCATTTATTCCTGATGTATTGTTATTATGTTACCTGATATTTTTTGAGCCAGAAGCTCTTAAAGCAACTTGCTTGTTACTCACACACCTAAGTTAGAATCCACATTGTGTGCTGTCTCAAACTTCAGAGTTTTTATGCCTTGTCAGACAAGTCATTCACAGAGTTATTTCGGCTTTCCTCAAAGGAAAGAACAGTAGTAATCTTTCTACCTGAAGTGAGATAGTGGGAAAGGATTGTGTTAGGTAGATAGGAGGGGAGGAGCAAGACAATTTCCTGATCAGGAGAATAGCAAGCGGGATGAGTTTATTTGCAGGGAAATGTTGTTAAAGTCTGTATGGACTGAATCTAGGTTCTAAAAAGATTTAGAAGTTTAATAGAAGCTTAAATTGCATAGGAACAACATCATGGGTAGAAAAGTGAGTTAGAGCGAGCCATGCAGTGTCCAGTATGTTAATACAGGATTTGCATTGAGGTCTGGTTCTGTTAAAATTAACTCTCCAATTAATGAACTGGAAATGCAAGCAAGTAATGGAGAGTCAGAACAAGCTATTCTGGTGTGCTCCAGCATAGATAGTTCTCCTCCTGTCACCAGAAGAAGGCTGCTTATCATTTCTACCACTCTTGGAACTGGGTATCCCAGGGGCTGGTAGTCTCAGTATTACAGGGATTTCCCCCCTTTTGGTCTCCACGGTCTAATTTCTGTTGTGCTGATCAACTATCCTGCGTTAGTAGCTGCACCTGAAAAGCAGGGTGTAAAAAGCAGTAATAATGATCTTGCCAGTTGTTCATTTCTGTTGTCTCAGGGTTCCAAACAGAAAATCCAATATAGATGTCTTTTTTTAAATAAATCTAAATAAAAAGGAATTGTAGCATATAATAAAAACCAGCATACTTTGCCATGACAGTAAGTACAGGCTATAAACAGAAAAAGGTACATAATGCTCGTCAGCATCATGTGATGTGCCTTGCTTAGAAATGAACCGATTTCATTAAAAAAGGATTTTGAAACTGTAATCAGAAAAGGTGTGTTAGAAGAGATGAGAATTTTTCAAACACATACCAGTTGAGAAAACAGATTCTAGAGCATAAATGGAAAGGACATAATTAACATACACCCTCCGAGTTCCAGATATCATAAAAATTTTAAAGACCTTTTTCAAAAAGTAGCAAGCGTAAACCAAAGAGCTACTGCAATAACAAGGCATTGGAAAAGATTTAATAACAAAACTAGAATGCAAAATCAGTATCTTCAACAGTCTGAATAAACCCCCACCCTTTCTCTTAAATCTTGCATGTCAGGATGGAGGATATGTATGATACTAACAAAATCTTTCAAGTTTGACTATTTCTAAATGTTAAAGCTTTTGGTTTTTTGTTTTTAAACTGTCTACCTATTCACCCAAAGTCAAGAAAACAGTCACTTACTATACAATGTCACATCGTAGGGGAACACAGTCGTCTTATCTTTCAAAGGAAATGTGAAAGCAGCAGTTTGCTTTATTTATCAGTGCTGAAGCCTGTGCCGCTGCCTTACAGCTTTCATAGTTGTTGTTGACCCAAGCAACAGCCACGCAATGTGGTTACTCCTTTGTTTTATTCTTGAGTGATAAGTACTACAGATATGATAGTATAAACAAGCTGTGCTATCAAGATCTGATTCAAATTCACTTACATGTGGCCATTCATCTGAAATGTCCAGAATCAAATTGATTTTTTCAAAAAATATTTACAGAATTAAAACTTAATCTGTATTTACCACTATTTTTAACCACTCCTGCATATTTTGTGACAAGACTGGATTTTCCAGTTCCTTCTAGTTTTTCTATTTTTTTCTGGAGCAAAAATATTCTAGTGACAATTTACTTTCAGATTTTTTGCCCATCCAAGATGAGCTAGAGATGGCTAGAAAGGTATTGTGTTGGTGACCATCCCCGAGTGAGTTTTTTACCTTTAAGGCAATCTCAGCCCTAGTTAAAGCTCAATTTTCTTTCAGAGTCAATGAAAGAAGCTGGGAGGGTCTCCATACATTTACAAGAGAGCCGGAGGGGGCCTACCCAATGCAGGGGTAACTATATTCACTTGCAACAAAGGCAGGGGTGGGAATTGAGTTACAACCTATGGATACAAGATCTGGGAGAGAAATAGTTGTAAGGAGGCTCTTGATGCAGGGAAGTGGAGGTGCCTGAGCAACACTGCTCAATGAAGTGATACTCTGCTGTTGTTTCTCTCTACTGTAATTAGGGGCATCTTTTGTGCACTCCTTGTAACTAAACTACATGCCTGGCCCTCACCACCACTCAGCGTGAGCTGTAGCTTTCATTTAACCTTCCCTGTTGTATTCCTTCATAGGAGTAGCCCAGTAGCTGCACATCCCATAAAGCAATGTGCTGCACACAGTGTACATAACATTTCAGGTGGTTTCCTAGATGTGTTTCCTAGATGTGTTTATCATGTGTACTCATTTCCCTAGTGAGCCTCGCTGCTCTTGATAGCCTTTGGACACTCATCTTCAGGAACAGTGATTAGTATAGAAAAGTAGTAGCCTTACTTATGGACAGATTCTGTAAGAGAGCAAGGCAGTCTTCAGAGAAACTAGCCCATGCAGTTAGATCTTTGCAGCAGCCTGTAGTACAGTAGCTTCTGGAACTCTGTTCTGTAGAGCAGTGTGCTTGTACCTCTGAGTACTTGAATTTGGTACCTGCAAATATGTATTAAAAAAACCCAACATCAAATTTGACTTAACCCTACAACATCATTTACTGAAAGAAGACTACTTGCATAAGAAACGCAAGGCCCCGTAACACGCTTTAAAATTGAGTTCTCCCTTGTGCTTCATTGCATGTGGTAGCAATTCCTCTGTCTCCAAGAAACAAAGCTGCAGCAAGGTGCTAAATATTTGCAAACTGTTTCTGTCAAACATCCTTTGTTTCGTAAACTGTTTCCATAAATATTTTTTGATGGTTGGTCTGCTCCAAGAAACCCTGACAGGCGTAGCAATGGTGAGACCTGCTGCTCTGTGTGTCTGCATACATGTAGCTCTGTAAGAGTGGATGGCCCTCCTCAGTTTGCCTGCAGAAGACCCACTACAGCATGACTGAATTATCACTGTAACCTAGGAATTATGGCAAAACCAGAGGTGGGCTGTGTGAGTTTATCTCAGGGAGAGGGCTGAGAGACTGTTACTCGTGGATGGGTCAGTCTGAGGAACATTTAATTGTATAGTTGTGAAGCTCCCTGTGTGCAGAAACAGCACCAGCTGCAGGCAGCCTGCAGGCTCTGGGATGGAGCAGCCTCTGCAGAGGTACAGGCTGGGCGCTGAGGGCTGGGCAGCAACTCTGCTGAAAGGGACTGGGGCTCCTGGTGGATAGTGGTGTAAACCCAAGCCAGAAATCACCTCTGCTATACCTCTCTGATAATTCTGCCTCAGTTTCCCCGTAATAATCTCTAAAGAGCTGCGCAAGGAGAAAATTCAAAGGTATCTAAGAAGAAAACAGCTCAGTTTTGGAAGCAAACACCTCAAGACTGAAAAAAGCTAGTGTTACCCACAGAGCTGGCTGTAAACTTGGTGACCTACAGACTGTGCGGTATTTACGATCTTGGGGCAGTGGCTTGCCAGTATTTCTAGTGTTGATTCCGATAGTCATCTGTTTGCCGCCTCCTGCTGGGGAGGGGACTTGAAAGCACCCTGGTAATGCTAAATTGCTTATTTTGAAACCTGTTGTCTGAACCTCTTGCTAATGCAGCATTTGACCGATGACTGAAAGCTGTCTTCATCTCAGAACCTTTGCCAAACCTCTTCCACATTGCAAAATATGAAAAGATTTTGCATGTTGTCCCTTGGAGCACAGAAATATCCCTTCATCATGACTGTTTCCTTAGCCTGTTTCCTCTGTATGCACCAGTTGCCTCTGATCTTACAGAGGGAGTGTAACCAATTTTAAGGCAGGGGAGTCCTTTTGGGTTATGTTGGTTTTTTTTCATACAGGATGTAGCATAGTTAAATTGTACATTTTTTTGAGAAATGGCTGGGATTTCTATATGCAGGTCACTCACAGCACATAGTGGTGGATCTTCATGTCCATCTATTTTTTTTTCATCAGCTGTCTGCGTGATGTTATCCCATCTCTACCTGTGTCAGGGTTTGCCCGTGACCCTTCCATCCCCTTCCCACTCATACACACCCCTTCATGCAAGATGCTGTCTTGCACCCTGTTAAAAACTCAGTGAGCTCTGTATCCCCCTATACTCCATCCTAAATCATGCCTCTCTTCTTGCCCATACTAAGGGCTGTCTGTGCATCCTTTATTCTGATCCTTCACCATCCTCTTTCTTTTTTTTCTTTCGGGATTTCACTGCTAAGCCGCATGAAGCTGACACCTCAGACACAGAGCTACAGCTGTCAGAGCTTAGGTGTTTATGAAGACAGAAAATTGCCGAGGGCAGAGTTGAACCAGCTTTCTTCAGGTTTTAATTCTAAAAAGGATTTCTTATTTCTAACTCCCAAAGCCATTCATGATGTTGGTCACAGTATTTTTGGTATCATTTGTGAGAAATGCTTTCCATATATAAGAACAGGTACACTGCACCAAGCCATCCAGCTGAGGGACAGTGACCAACAGCTGATGCCTGAGGAAGAGCATAAGCCTGAGGAAGAGCGTAAGAACAGGATAAGCATGAAGTAATACATCTTCAAAAGGCTCCACCAGCCTCCAACAATCTGTGTCAGGATTTGCTGAACCAGAGCTGTTCTCTTTGTGTTGTAGTGTCTTTTTCATGCTTCAGTTCTTCCTGCTTTTCAGCCCCACTTCATTTCACTTTTAAAGGAAAAAGAAGAGAAACAGTCTGGATTTTAATAGACATACCAGAGGCTGCATATTCGTAAGCTGGGCACCTGGCAAGCTGCAGGAACATCCTTAATGCTGCCACCTAGTGTGAATAGGTCATGCAAGAATAAATTCTGTCAAGGGGACAAGAGCTCCAGTTAAACCATGAGACTGTGTTTCTTACATTTTCCACATAGGTTACCAGACCTCTGTTTAGACCGTTGCACTCAATGGGATATCGTACAGAGAAGGAGGATCTGCTTTGTGATTGTTTAAGAGAAAAAGTAGGAGACTTAGTGCTACCTTAGCCTATAGTGAGTAGGTGCAGTGAATTTATTGGTTAGAGCAGCCAAGCAGCAAGCTAACCACCTAACCATGTGCTGGGTTGCAGCAGTAGGAATAAGGAAAATCACATGTTAGAGGAGAATGTGGAAAATGTATTGGTCCTGGGATTTAATTTACATTTCAGGGTCCCAAAAGAAAGATGAAATTAATAGATTAAATAAGGAACTCTCATGGCATTATGTGTAATAAATCATGGAGCTTGACACTTCTGGGAAGGCTGTAGTTCTGCAGTTCTCTTGGTCTGTACGAATTCAAGGCTGTGAAATTAAAGCTGTGTACGTCTCATGGTGGGAAGGGAGAGTTTTGTGGATCACAGCATGAAGTCTCTTGCTGTTCCTGCTGTGCAAGCAAAATATACATATAGATTTACAAGCTATAGTGTAGTTTTCTAGGTTGTTTTTTTTTTTTCAGAATCAGTTGTCTTATCTAGTTGTATAGAAACAGTTAATAATGAAATTATTTGTATCACTTCCTAAGTATTTGCATAGATGTTGTATTAACCTTTATGGACCAACATGTACTATGTCATTCCTACATTTCAGGCAGCAGGTAGTATTTGGTTTTAGCTCAGGCTTTGGCACTTGGTCACAGGTTTGAGTCTTTCCTGCAGGTCACAGCTGTCTCCTTAGTGGTGGTAGTAGTGGTATGACTCTGTGGTAACAGTAGTGGTATGACTCTGAAGAAGTCAAAAGTTACCAGAGACTACAGGAATAAGATAACAGTGCTTTATGTAGACAGTGGGTACAGTTTAATTTGCAGTCATAACAGTAAATTCTTCCTGTTTCCAACCAATAGTGTCACCCCACAAAACTCACACGTGGTTGCATGTGCTGACACAGTATGTGCTGTTAATGAGCAGCTGAAGGTGCTGCTGTTACCTGGAGATGTTTTCTCTGACTCAGCAGTGCTGCTTGTGGAGCAAGGTCCTGTACAATTTAAAAGAAAATGCTAACTTGTGCATTGCTTTTGAGACTTGGTCTACAGAATGTGTGGTAATTATGCCCTTGCTACATGATTATACTTGATGGTTCAGAAGCAGATGTAAGTGATACTACATTTTATTAGATTCCACTGTTTTTTTGGAAGAAACCAACCAGTTTGTTCCTTGTATATAAGAATCCTTGGCATTTTTCTGGGAATGACAGCCTAACTGTCTCAGTTACCAACCTGCTGAGATGCAGAGAAGCGAAGTTAAGTATCAGTTAGAGAAGCTCTAACTGACTTGGAAACTGTCAGCATTTGTTTACTGACCTTCAAACTCATTCTCCTTTCTGTGTCCCAGCCCTGTAATTCATAGCTGGTGCTACTCCAGTGTTCACCGAGGGCATGCACCCTTTTTGAGGTAAGGAGTGGATAGCAGATCCTCTCCTGTAGTGGCTTCTTCGGTGTATCCCTGTTTGAATCATCCAGTATTTCTTGTATGAGAAGAAGATACACGGTACTGATAGCAATAAAATATGTTTTGTGTACCATTGTCAGAGTAAGGAACTGGATAATATGGTTGTAAAACACCTCACAGATTAAATCCAGGGCAAATGTCATATCCCTGTGCAAGCTTTGTTTAAGGGACAAATCCAGACTGTTTTGCTTGTGTCTACCCTCCATCAAGATTTTCACCTGCCAGGGAATCTTTAAAACCTGGCAGCGTCTCAATAGAGAATTTATCTTAAGATTGTTGAAGAGATGTTCTGGACGTATGTATTCCTCTTAGCTCATGAAACAAGGATAGGAACAGTTTCACATTTGTGGACAGTGGTTAGCAGAACAGGGCTGCAGTTTTGCCCAGACAGTATTGTCACTAGAATGCGCAAAATAAGAATTCTAGAATTTGGCATCATGACAATCAAAACATTTCTGTTTTAGGAGGCATCGCATGCCGATGGTATTTGACCACATACTACTCAGAGAATCATGGCTTTCCTTTTTTTCCTTGTCCTAGAAACAGCACGTGTAATTCTTCAACCTTTGATGAATCAGAAGAGTGGCAAGTTGCTCAAGATGCTGAGATATGCTTGTTGAAGTCAGGAGAAATCATGTAAGCAGAACAGTTTCATTACTACCGGGCTGAAAGAATAAAGGCTGAGGTCAGATGTCAGCTATGTGAGCTCAAGTCTTGCAGACTCCTGTAAGAGCTGATTGCTTCTGTCCCACAGTAGAATTTGGTCTGAGGAAGAGCAGAGAGTATAGCTCAACTACACAGAGCAGCAGCAATGAGCCAGGTTCTCTCTCTTCAGTCCTGAAGAATTTAAGTACAAGTGGAGAATAAGAAGGAAAGATTTGGGTCCACATCACATCAGAAAACCTTCCTTCCTTTTCTTATTGCAGGAGGTGCTGTGAACAGGAAGGGGGCTTAGAGAGAAGGCTGTGTAGTTCTATTAGTCTTTGTAAGAAACTGCAAGGGAAAGTCAGGGAGTGCTGTGCTAGTCAGACCTTTGTCACAGGGAGGGAATTCATGGCCTTGTGGAGCACGTATCTATTATTTATTGGTGGCCTCACAGAAACTGTCTTGCCTGCTCTCGTTGATACATGCCATAGCATAAAATGTTCAGCTGAGCCTCTGCTCAACCTCTCTGAACTGTGTGCGCACAATTCTTTGCATGTATCCTGCTCTGAAATTAATAGTTACGTGCAGTAGCAATACAGCATGTCACTTGCACAGCCAAGAAGGGAGTCTAACACATGAAAATACTTGTGACATGGAGAAATTCCCCTTTGCTCACTCTCCCCTTAAGCCTAGCTTTGAAATTTTGGCTTAGTTGTGGGGAAGGTTTCACACTTTTGACCACAGGGAAATAAATCAGTCCATGTTTCAACCTTGCTGCTGTTCAGAGAACCAGGTAAATGAAGCAGTAACTAAAATCATAGCTGGGCAGCAGGGCAAAACCAAGAGTAATCGTTAGGTTATTAAAATCAAAGATCACCTGAGACACCCAGCAGTTATTTCAGCTAAGAGGAAAAAGTAACAAAGCAAGCAAAACTTAATATAAAGCTTCCTCTCTGGCCAGAGTACAATAGTTATAATAAATCAACTGTGATCCCTTACCACTGTGTAGTCACGGTTGAAAACTGAACTCCTCCTTACTCTGGAACAGCAAATCATCATGGTGACTGTGCGATATCTTCTGGCAAATGTGTTGATTTTTGATAGCAGCTGACAAACAAATCACAGTACTGTGATTTACTGTGAGCTCATTGATTTGGAAACAATTTAGCCTAGCGAGAGATATGTTAGATTAGTTTTAGTTAGGGTAACGTAAGTGAGATCCATAGCTCTTAGAAATTACAGGTTTCCCCTGAAGAAAGCAAGCAGCATTCTTCTGTTTAAGGGCCTCACTGTTTGCAGTCTGAAATAGATATCAGAA
Organism: Grus americana; assembly: GCF_028858705.1. Lineage (NCBI taxonomy): Eukaryota > Metazoa > Chordata > Aves > Gruiformes > Gruidae > Grus > Grus americana. The sequence goes on along the minus strand of NC_072853.1, from coordinate 121,186,038 downwards.
TGAAGTAAGCTAATATAATGCTTCAGGACTCAGGATCATCTAGGTGCTAAGAACTTCCTTTTTAATTGGAAGTACTTTGAGTCAGCTTTTATGCAGCTTATTTGGGTAAAATAGACCAAGTTGTAGCATTAAGTGCTTCAGAGGATCTAGATAGAGCTGCTGTTCACATTCCATCCATCTGTCCCCTCTGTACTCCTGATCCCTATTTCCTGTACAAATGATATCTAGAAAGGTGAATAAATGAGGTGAGGGTTTTTTGTTTAAATTTTTGTTTAAAAAGAACAGTAGAGGGCAGCAGACTCTTTTTTTATCATAGTAACTCTAAAAAGCTTTATTCAAGCACTAGATTTTTCTAGTCGAAATGATCCACATTTGCCAGAGCAGTGAAAGTGCTTGATATCAGTCATATTTACTGTAGTTCTTGCTTTCATCTAAGGCTAAATTTTCCTGCATCTGGTGGACCTGTCCCAAAGTTGCTGCCTCAAATAGATGGAAAATAAAAGCAATGATTATTGTTTCTGTCTGAGTAATTAGATTGCCTCTCTTCAAATAACTGTATTTTTCTCCCTCACAGGATCAAATTGCCCCTTACAGTGGAAGAGATCTTAGATTTTGGGGAAAGCAACAGAGAGCTGTTCATTAAATCCAGCACCTACAGTATCATTCCCATCACCGTGACAGAGATGGGGCTAACAATTAGCTGGATCTTTTCATCAGACCCTAAAAGCATATCCTTCAGCGTTGTCTACCAGGAATCAGAAGACACACCACTGGATCAGTGCAAAGTAAGGCCTTTGTTTCCTTACTACCTTAGAGATTGTACTCTACTACAATCAGCTGCTTACACGAATCAGCAAGTGTAGCTAGAATGTGGCACAAGAGTGGCAGTTGCTATTGAATAAAGGACTTGTTTCTCCAATTAAGCTACAGTTCTCCTGGAGGCAGAGCTGCATCTTTAATTATTTAATGTTGCCTGCAAAAGTTGAGTTGAAAAGCACCGTTGCTTCTATTGGTCGCATCTGAAATTCACCCACTGTTATAAAGCAAAAATAAAAGTCCAAGCCTGCAAAATTCTTCTTTTTTCCCTCCTCAATATTCCTTAATTTGTAAGCTGCTTTGGGCTGATCTTGACAGGCTCTTAAGCAGGGGCCGCGAGGAGACATACATTGATTGGGTTACCTGCATTTCTTACAGTGAAGCATATATTTCAGTGCCTTGATGACATGCAAAATCACGTTGCCAGTGCCCACGGTACCAGTTTTTATATGCGCTGTCAATATTTCATGAGGATTATGGCTTAAGTGAATCTATGTTAGTCAGCTCATTGCAAAGTTTTAATGAAGATGAGGCAGCCACTGGTTTAACCCACTGTGGTAGAGGGAGCCCTTAAGGCTGTGATTTCACTGGGGGAATAAGGCATTTATATAGCATGCATTAATTTGCTCCAGGGCAACTAACTCCATGTAAAATCTCCTTTTTTCTTCAACTGAAGGCCGAATGAAGAGTGACTGTTGCTTCCGTCTTGATATATCTATTTGATACAACTTTGGCTTTTATAGGGTCATCCTTGATCTACATCAGCTGCTCTTCTGACAACTGTCTCTGCTAGGGTTTTACAGCAAGATAGATGGTTACACACAGTTTTGCTGTAAACTCAGATAAACAATTAACATTTGCCGAAAAAGCTTATTTTATAATACTGGGAGTATAAAAAGCATACGTTAAAAAGGCATATTTAGCTAAATCCTGCTCTTGGATATATTTGTATAGATTTATTACAGCACTGCTGATGTTACTAAACTTGCTTAGATTAACAGTAAAAAGATGAGGATTTGATTTTGTCTCTAAAGCAGAGATTTATAGCCATAGCTTAACACGGTAAAGAGGTTGTCTAAGGAAAACAGATGTCTCACTGTGAGACTTTAGTTTGGGTTTTTAATGCTAATCAGTGAAAATAAATAGTCTTGCAGGCACATATGCACTTGGGAGTTTCAAGATCGCTCAAGTCTAAATATTTTTCTGAAGACAAATGTCAATTTATAGGGCAAATAGCAAGTCTCATTTTGATTTTTATTGAATTCCAGGTTCTTATTCCTATGACCCGCTGCAACTCTCACAAGGAAACTATCAGAGGACAGGTGAAAGTCAGAAACTCTGGAATCTACACGCTGATATTTGACAACACATTCTCTAGGTGAGTGTCAACGGTGAAATAAGCTTGGTTTTACAGATGGTGGAACTGATCGGATGTACCATTATTCTGCCATTCAGAAGTAAGTACGAGAACTTGGTCCCAGCTTGCCCAAAGATCTTCTGCCTGAGTTTTGGTTCTTGTTCTTGTTGGGTTTTTTTGTTCCCCCCGTAGCAGAAATCCACTCTCAACCTCTGAGAAGGTAAACAGAAGCAAGTCATTTGTGATTCTTTCCAAGAAAGTTTAGTCAGGTTTGTCATCTTATTAACAACAGATCTGACAGCCCTTGCGCAGGCATGCTTCTTTTCAACACCAGTCTTTTTTTTTTTTTTTTTGCCTGAGTATAAACTGAAAGACTGAATACACTTTTAAGGCTTCCTGTCTAGCTGCCTTCAGCTAATGTGATCATCTTGCTCTATTTTGTTTCTTGACAGGTTTATCTCAAAAAGAGTGTTTTATCACTTGACTGTCGAGCGACCTGTCATCTATGATGGAAGCGATTTTCCATAGCCTTGAATATACTGTGTTATTTTAATTACTTTTTTTAAGAAATGCTATTATTTATGTACATGTAAGCAATATGATTACCACTGTGGTTGAAGACTTTGAAACTATGCAATAGCTATAATGCACTTACAGAACATGTATACACTAAAAAACGGAAGCCTTTTTAGCAACACTAATGGTTCTGTACTGTGTACAGATTGCTCAAAAGCCATGCTGTTTAACAGGTCAAATAATGTTCCAACCAAATTTTTTTCAGTGGGGAGAAATAATAAGTGTGGGAGTGTCTAAATGCAAACTCAAATTCTCTACTGAAAATTGAATTACTTTTCTTCCAAAAACATCCTTCAAAAGGAATTTTAAAGAAAAATGTGTATTCTTGTTGACCTCTTCACTGAGGAGTAAACATAACCACTTCTGTTCTGCTCTAATGCATTTACAGTCAGGACAAAAACTATGCAATACTTCAATCTTCACAGGCATATATTGTAATTCATCTAGATTTTTTTATCTTTCCCAAGTTTTATAAACAGAAAACGTAGGGGTTTTTTACATTTTGGGCTAAGATTTGCTAAGTCTTAACTGGCTTTTACAAATGCTTTGGTATGAATACCAGTTACAAAACAATACAACATGAAGCAGCCACTCCTTTCACTTTTGCTCACCGTACTCTGTAAGTTGTTCCGCTGAAACCAGCTCTTACGGTGAGTACGAGTGGCAGAATCAGGAGTATCGTTTGTAGAATAAAGTACTGCTCACTGTGTGATATTAGGAAGAGGAGCATTCCTTTTTCCTGCTTTAGCACCTTAGCCATCAGCATTCATGGGAAGGCACAGTTTCTGAGGAGGTCAGCAGTGTCTCTCCCCATCGACCACGTGGAAGGTAGCGGTAATGTTTGAATCGGTCTCAAAATGTCCATCCAAAACTGAACGCATGTCCAGCCCTGATGAGGTCTCCACCCAGTGGTGGCGTATTCTGCCCCTTTCCTAACCCTTGCCGTTGCCCTAGCCAACTGGTAACTTCATCTCCAGTCTGGGGACAGAGCTGGCTGTAAACACTGCCTTTTAAGGAAGACTGGGTTCTCATTTATACAAAACTTCCATGCAAACCATCTGCTTTCTATATAGAATTTCAACTTTTTGTCAAAATATCTGAAAGCAGATTTTTCTCTTAAAAATTCCTGTCTTCTGATGGAAGGGCAAAACATTTTGGCAGGAGAAAGGAAAAAAGTTCTTTCTCCCAACCAGCCCTCCTCATCATTGTAGGTGTGTCTGATTTCTAATGCTGTTTTTCTCCCAAGGAAACCTCAGACCTGGAAGGTTTTAGTGCAGCAGTTGGTAGCAGACCAGCTCGGCCTGCCAGGAACCCTGTAGACTCTTGGTGGCAACTGGAGCTGGTATACAGGGGTCACAGTGGGAGACAGAAAATAAAACATGAGGGGAAGAAAGAAAAAAGGGCAAGAACAAGCTGAAGCCAATGATTTAGGGGAGGGGAAAGAAAGCGCAGGGGAAGACTTGTAAACGTAGTAACAAGGGCAGGGAATTGGAAGGATCAGCTCGACTAGGGAAGGGAGTTGGGAGAGTCCATCTGGTGTTTATGTGTTGCTGTTCCAATCCGTTACCCATAGGGGATCTCCTACAGCATAAGTCTGGTTGTTTAAAAGATGGACATCACAAGACAAGTGTTAGACATTTACATGGTAGCAGCTGAGGTAGAGGGAAATTTCTGTTTATAGGAAAGAAAACTGCAGATAAAGCTAAAGGTTGCCATTGTTAATGCTGTATAAATACAGTGGTCTTGGAAAAAGATTGTGAAAGAATCACTACCTTTCATGGAGCACCTGGATTGGAGGCGTCTGGCTCATCTGGCTCACCGGTAGCTTTCCCTTCCCCTTAGACGCCTCTCCCCAGTGGTCCCCAGCCTCTGCCAGGCAGAGGGCTCCGTGGGGGGTGCGAGCTGGTTTATCCCTCCTCCGGAGGGGACAGGCTACAATGCGGATAGACCCTTACGCAGCTGTGCGCATGAAAATGAGATGGACATGAGACTGAAGTTGGCAATAAACAGGCAATAAACGGCACACGGATCAGTTCATGAATTATGGCATATTTCAGTGTTGAAGCTATGTTTTATATTTAATTAGGCAAGAAGAGATTATTTATTGCTTACAAAATGGAGTACTGTGTACCATATGCTATGCAATTTCACTGAGATGTTACTGAAGTCTGCTGCAGTTTTCCTTTAAGCTTTTAGGTGTGGTTTTTAAAAGCATTTTGCTGTTTTTTTAGTTAGAATACTAATCTTACTAGGATATCTTTCTTAAAATGCCAAATGTAAGGTAAAGGGACACTGTCAAGTATCTTAGGCCAAAATATGACAACTCTGCTCAGCAGTATTTGAAATATCTCCATTCAAAATTGACAGACTTGCCTCTGGATTTCTGCTCTGCATCCCAGCGCTTAGCATTTTTTCATCCTGTGGCAAATATTTTTAAGCCACTGTTTATGTAACTCTTGCAGTAATTGGCTCCATCCAGCAAGCCAGATGTTTCCCTGCAAGTTTTTTGTATCGACAGTCCTGAGGCTGGCTGAAGCATATGTTTGGGAGGAGGGGAATAAAAACACCAGATTATTTTTATTTAGCATTTGAGTCTTTATGGTACCTTTTCTTCAGGTTTTCCTGCCCTGTGAAAGTAGTTTTATGGCTTTTTTGCTCACTGAAAGAGGACTAAGAGTGGGAGCCAGAACCTGTAGTTTAGAGACAAAAAGAAAAGGTGTGCTTCTCATCAAGGAGAGTATTTAAGATGGAGAAAAAGTTTCAAGAGAGGAAATATTCAAGCTGGTAAGGTACAGCAAGTGGACAGAAGTGCAGCTGTTCAAAGCAACGGTTCAAGAACAGGAATCCCATCATGTCAGCTGGAAGAGGGGGTCCACCACATCAGAGGCTGTGCAGAGAAGACAGTAAAGACCGTGTCATTAGTACCGACCTTTTGTTTGAATGTCCCAGAGGGTTTATTACCGGAGCCGTGGAAACCCAGTAACGGACTTAGCACAAGTGTAGGTTTGTACAAGAGATTATTTGGTTCAAGCACCTTATACCTCCATTCATAAAGCACTTGTTCATGTGAGCTGTGCCAGAGACGCTGATAAATCTGTTTGTTTACAGGTGCTCAGGTGATTTGTTGACTTAGGCATTTTGTTATCTGCAGGAATGCAATTAAGAGAAAAAAAAGTTTTTAAATTGATCATGAAATTAATTGAAGGAGATGCCACACTCATGACAGAGGGTATATACATTGTGGTCAGCATAAGCAATTGGGTGCTTTTCCTGGGTGCTGGAACAATGGAGGGTATTATTTTTTGTTATGCAGAGGTTTATGCAAAGGAGAGAGCGTAGGTGCTTTAATAAAATGACAGTGTTCCTTTACTCAACGTTACTCAGTGTTGCTTTATGAAAAATCACAGAGATATATTGCATGAGAGTGTACTACATTACAAAATAGCAAAGCTACAAAAGCCTGACTTTGCTTCTTTTTTAAAATGGAAATTGCACTATAGTTTTAATTATGCTCAATCACTGAGATTGTAACTTGTTCAGAAGCATCTTTTGGTCTTAACTGCCAAAGAATTGCAAACCCCATTGACATCAAACTTCATGCTCCAGATGGGGGGAAAAGAGATTTATGTAGACCAGTGTCTGTACAGCTACAGAGATGTAGACGGTTGTGTATTGGAATGTTTCTTGATGCTTTTTTTTCCCCTTTTTTAACCTCAGGAATTAAAAAAATAAAATTCTATATCATTAAGAACGTGTGTCCTTTTTCTGCCTTGTAGAGATAGCTTTGTCTGGAAGATAAATGAGATAATTGTATGATTCACTTCTAAGCAGGAAAAAATTTTACAAAATAAGGAAAATAGAAAGTAGTTTGTCGTGCTGGTGGACAAGGGGCACGTCTGTACAGTACAACAGAGCAACAGCGGAGATCCTTAAATAAGTATTAAGCGAGCCGGCCCCCACACTAGAGGAAATATCACTGTGTCCTGGTGGCTCAGAGCAGCCAGGAGTCCCTCAGGAAGGGCACAGCCCCAGAAACACCCTTGTCCGCCTTTGCTTCCCCTCGGAGGTAAAAACAAAGCCGCTCCCAGGAGGGCAATTGCACTTACTATCGTCCATGACACCAAGCGGCGTTGTGCTTCAGCTCAGGGCTCCCGTCTGGTTTTCCCCAGGTCCTGGCCGGGTCTGTACACCCGGTGCGTGGCTGTGGGAGGGAAAGAAGCGCTGTGTGAGTTGGGGGCACCCTGCGCCTGTCGCCTCTGTGTTTGCATCTGTAGTCCCAGCCCATCTGTAGTCCCAGCCCAGGGGCACCTGGTAAATGCATAGGCTCCTCTGAGCTGCTGGGGCCATCCGAATGGGGTCAGGAGGACAACGTGCCCCGTCGCAACCAGCCATCACTTCTTTCATCTGTTATTTCTGTTTCCTAATGGGAGTTTCCTGCTGGGGTGGAGGCTACGACGCTTCCTGTCTCTGCACCCCAGCTGCAACACCAGTCCCCACTCCACGCTCAGAGGCCTCTTGCTGGGACAGAGTCTCCAGCAAAGCCGAGCCCACAAGACAAGGGACCTGCAGTACACCCGTAAGCGACTGTACCTTGCTGTACAACAGCTCTGCAGGGGAGGGTGTAGCTGTTGAAAGCCTTTGTGTACATCTCCAATGTACGTAATTTAGCCATACGGGACAATATCTCTTCCCTTCTTTGGTGCTAGGAGCAAGGCTCTCCCAGCCCTCGTGCTGCCTTACGGAAGGTCTTAACCCACCCGCGCCCCAAATATTGGCCCTGGCACACCCACTACAGCATACTGCTGTGGGAACCATGTGAAGCTGCCACGAGACAGTGGTAGCCATTCTGTTAGCCCTTGAAATGTTGCCGGGACACCCTGAAGTCCCAATAGAAGGTTTCAAAACACATATGGCCCAGGAGGGTTGGAAAAAACAGGCAGTGCTTGGAGGTGCTGAGATGACAGTGCCTGGTCAGTTAAATGATGGATAACTGATCCAGATCATACTTGGAAATGGTGGGTTTGCACATACTGAACTCAGATCGATGGTTCTGGTTTTGGGCTACTTTCTCTACCATAACTTCAGTGATTCTTGCATCACCCATCGCCATTCTCTCACACTTTGCTCTGCTCTCTGTTTTTCTGCTCTCTGGAAGAGGCGCTTCTATAAAGCACGTCTCTGAGACAGGAGCAGGCATCAGGCAGGCGGGTTTGCCTGCAGAGAGTGAAAGTTTCTCATCGCCTCTCCCAACTTCCTCTCCTTGTACCACAAGCCAGCTGGCGCCATGCTACGTGACTGCCTGCACCGCAGTCGCGGCTGCTTCTGAGCCCGTCACCAGAGTGAATTGACGACAACCTGACATGACTGCTGTGGCCATCCCCGCTACGGCATGGCATCCAGCTTTTGCGTAGTTTGAGGGTGTTAGGCCAGCGGGCAGGTCTGGCCTGGTTCCCGCCTGGGTGAAATCTGGGGTCCTGGCACACTTCTGGACCTCAGAAGCCTGAGGTGGGGACTAGAAGTTGAAAGGTCTCAGGGTGATGATGCAATGCTCAGGACACAGACAAGCTGAGCTGCTCCTTCAAAGAAAAGGGACAGCAGAGGAGAGTGCAATCCAAAACTGGGAACATTGGGGAAAAAAATGGCCTTAGAGGAGGGGAGCCATGTAAGATCTCAGGCCTCTCCGGGGACTTCCAACAACTGCTCGGTAACTGTCCCGCTGGAGCTGTGGGTAAGACGCAGTCAGCGTCCCACGTACCACGGAAGGTGTGAGGGGCTGTGGGGCAGGGGAGGCAGTACCCCCTCACCTTCAGGGAAACCTCCCTTCCTGGGAGAGCATCAGCTGAAGGCTGGGGACACCCTAGTGAGGCATGGGAGGGATTTCAGTGGGATAAATCCAGCTAAAACTGCAGGGCAGAGGGATGGAGGAGCCCAGGAAGGGCTTGGCTGCACAGAGCTGGGCTGCTGGAGGACAGAGGCCCCCAGCAGACAGAGGAGGGGGCAATGGCAGCAGATGCCTCCATGACCAAGTCCCTGCTTTGTGGTGGCCAGCAGCGAGGGACCCTGCCAGGGAGGAGGCTGCAGCTGGAGGGGCCACAGAGCAGCGGCTTTCCCAAGAGTTCGGGGGACGCTGGCAGCCTGGGAAGCCCCTGGTACAGACCCCAGGAAGGAAAACCCGCCCCAGGGGGGGCTGGTCCCCTGGCTCCCCCAGCAAAGCAGTGGGGAGCAGCCTGACTCAGAGCAGGATGCGCGTGACCCAGGGACGACCCCGCCACCCCAAACTGCTGAAAGTTCATCGCTGTTTCATCACCCTCAACAGTTTCATTTGCCGACGAAGCATGAAAATTTCCCACCACATTTCATGGAGAGAAGAAGCTTTTACCTTCATTGAGAAGGCCCTGAAATTCAAGTTCCCGGGGCCGGGAGGATGCCATGCAGGGAAGATGACCTCAAGACCACCAGGCAGGACTGCAGGTTGGCAGCAGCTAAGGTTTGCACACTTGTTTGTTCATTTGTTTGCACTACTCGAGGGCTCTTTTGGGGCTGGGAGGACCCCCTGCGTAGAAGCACCCTCACCCCCATCCCTGGGAAGGGGCGGCGGGGCTCAGCTGCGGCAGGAAAGCGTCCCCAGTGTGCTCTCTCTTCCCACACCCTCAGAAACCTGCACCCCCTCCCAAAACTGCACCCCACCCATTGCCTCCGGAGCTGAAACCCGCTCCGGCTCTTGCAGAGTCCTCAGCTGTGGTTCCCACACCCCAACGCTTAGGCAGGCATAGTAAACCCTGTTAGCAAGGTTATCCTCTGGCCTTTTTCGGAAGGGGTAAATCCCATCATTGGAAACGGGTTACGCGTACGGATCCAAACCAGGGAAGGATGTGTGGGCAAGAAATAACCAGTCTGTCCCCTCCCTGTTTATGGCAGTGCCTTTATTTAACAGAATTTCAGCTTCCATTCACATTGAGCTCGACACAAATTACACCCCCCCCCCCAAACCTTTCTTACGCATAAAAAATGCATACATCTTTCACCATTTTTTTCCCCTAAGGAAAAGGTAAAAAAATTTTTAAAATCCTAATAAATGTGTATGAAACTAGAAGCCCATGTGCTCAGATATACCCTATTAGCTAAAAAAGCAGTGCCAAACCTTGCAGAAAACTCGTGTTTATCGGCATGCTTTAACGATTAATGCACAACGAAAACACTTTGTTCTGGCAAGAAATAATTACCAGGGGGCAAACCAGGTTAAATATGATTATTTAAAAGAAAGACCCCTGAAGAGGGGACAAGCGACGGGTACGGCCAGGCAGTGCCCCTACGGCCTCGGGCACCATTATGGTGCCAGCACCGGCACGCTGAAAGCCGTATAGAAGTTGCAGGGTGCATTACAGCACATGGCTTTTGGGAACTGCTGCCTCCACCAACATGAAGTCTCAATTCAAATTTCATTAACGTTAGGTTTGATGCTTAATTATTCTCTGTCTTACTGGCCCTAGGCTAAATATATTTTCTCAGTGTTGAAGAAACGCTCGTCTGTTGGAGCATGGGTTTGGTTTTCGCATTCTGTTTTACTACGGCTTTGCACCATATGGCAAATATCTCCAGGACAGACAATTCAACGTCTCTGGTGCCCTTCAATTTTTATTGCAAGGTGCAATTAGTTTCCACTATCAAAGTAGGAGCTGTAGCAAAGAAATTGTACCCGATTTCACTTTACATGACACAGCTAAAATATAGGCGAAAGATAGATCCAATTCTGCAATGACCACTTTATGAACATGAACGATTGGCTTTCCTTTGCAACACAAACCGCCCGTGCAGCAAAACAGAGTTGTGTCTGCACAGGCACAGACAGCAGCATTTGCCTGCTGCAGTAAACCAGTGTAGGAGCTAAAGGCCGTTCTCCTTCACAGCGGAGGGGATCTGGTGTAGGTGCGGGCAGGGCTCCTGAGCCCGGCCACCTCTGTAGGAGACCCCGGCTGGACAGCAAACAAAGGCTGAAGCCCCTCCTGCTGCTTCCTATGGACAGGACGGGCAGTTCACCCTGCTTCATCTGCCTCTGTTGCTGCAGTAGCTGGGCTTACCGCCTCCCTGCAAGGTTTGTTATTTCAGGCTGTGGTCTGAGCTGCAGATGGCCTGCGTATTTACAGCTGTCAAAAATAGCTTTTAACTTCCATCAGTTCTGCTTACAAGCACGGCTCCATTTTGCTGCCCTGCACCAAAGGTTTCCCTTCCTTTCAGCCAGCAAGCCCACAATGGGTCCCGCACAGCAAGCCGAGGAGCCCCCCAGCCCTCCCTGCTCCTCTGAGAGAGTCTTTGGGATATATGGACAGTTTCCAAAGAGTTTGGTGCTCCTCCGGAGGGGAAAGAAGGGGGACTAACTTACAAGAGGACTTGGCAAGGAGGGGGCATACCGGAGGAGGTCAAATGGATGCTGAGAGTCAGCGAGCTTCTCACCCGCCGCCTGCCCAGCATGGCAAAGGACCAATTTGAGCTGTGCTCTGGGCTGTCGCAGGCAGAGGAGCGCTGCTCTTGGCCTTTGCTCTGGCAGCAGCAGCCGCTCTGCATCATCCTGCGCAGCGCCGTCCTGAACCGCTCCCCAGCAAAGACGTAGAGGAAGGGGTTGAGGCAGCAGTGGAGGAAGGCGATGCTCTGGGTGACCTGCAGCCCGATGTCCAGCCAGTCGGCAGCCTGACAGCTGTATGCCACCCTGGTGTACATGTTGATGTTTTTGACCAGTAAAACAATATTGTACGGGAACTGAGAGAGAAGAAAAGCGGTGATGAGCATGGTGATGATCTTCAGGGACTTCTGCTTTTGGGATCTTTTGGCTTGCAGGAGGGTGTTGATGATAAGGGCATAACAAATAACCATGACAAGCAGTGGGAGGAAGAATCCAATTGTGACTTTCAAGGCCAGGCCAGTAACTCTGAAGACCATACTGATGTTTGGCGGGTATGTAATTTTGCAAACTGTTATGTCACCCACCTGTGTGCTTTGGCTGTACACGATTTCTGGGAAGCATAGGCTCATGGACAGCAGCCAGACAGCCAAACACATGAATTTGCTACGCAGTAGCCGCCTTCGCTTACGAGTTTTAGCTTGTGTCTCCTGGACAATAGTGATGTACCTGTCAAAGCTGATGCAGGTTAGAAACAAGCTGCAGCTGTAGAAGTTGATCTTATACATGCTGTTGACGACTTTGCACATGAAATTCTTGAAGATCCAGCCATCGGAGGCAGCCTTGGCCCAGAAGGGGAGGGTGGAGAGGAGGAGCAGGTCTGCAATGGCCAGGTGCAGCAAGTACCGATCCATCATGCTCCTCCTGAAGCGGTATTTGCAACAGACGAGCACGACCAAGGCATTTCCCACCGTGCCCACAGAGAAGATGAGCCAGAAAAACACCGGCAGGAAGGCTCGAGCAAACTGCCTGACCTGCCTCTTGTCGCACATGAAGTCTGTGTCGTTCACCAGGTTTCCATACAGAGACAGCACTGCGCTGTCATTCCTGGAGTAGTCCAGGCTGGTCTTGTCAAGGTGGGTGACCTGTAATGGGACATCAGGTAAATTTGTGTTGAGAGGTGACTCAGTACATAAATTTGCCCCTTGTTGTGATTTAACCTGGCAGGCAGCTAAAACAACCACGCAGCCGTTCACTCGCTCCCACCTCCCAGTGGAACTGAAAATGGAAAAGGAAAAAAAAAAAAAACAACCAAACTTGTGGGCTGAGATAAAGACAATTTAATAGGACAAAACATCAGAAAAAGGAAGATGATAATAGTAACAATAATAGTAATAGTAAATATATACAAAACAAGTGATGAACAGCACAATTTCTCATCACTCAAAGTCAATGCTCAGCTAGTTCCCGAGCTGCCCCGCCTCCCGGCCCACCCTCCAGTTATATACAGAACATGATGTCATATGGTATGGAATATCCCTTTGGCCAGTTTAGGTCAGCTGTCCTGGCTGTGTCCCCTCCCAGCTTCTTATGCACCCCCAGCCTTCTCGTTGGCAGGCCGGTATGAGAAGCTGAAAAGTCCTTGACTGCTGGGCAGCAACTAGAACATCAGTGTGTTATCAACATTATTCCCATCCTCAATCGAAACCACAGCACTATACCAGCTGCCAGGAAGAAAATTAACTCTACCCCTGCTGAAACCAGGACACCCCTGTCCCCCAGATGCAGTTGAAGATCCCCAATATATTCCTTTTTAGCAGCAGATTTCAGACTGCTTGAAATGTGTCCACACCCAGAAGTGTGTGGCGCAGCAAAGACTTATAAAACTGACCCATTGAGTAACAAACCCTTTACGAAAGAGTAGTTCACAGCCTCCAGCCAACTTTAGTTATTAAAATGGCGGGTGGTGAGAGCATTATCTCCGTCAGATCACTCAAAACACTGTTGGCTTGGCAGCTTCAAATATGTAACAAAATGTAAAATCCCCAACTTGGAAAGAGGTGGGGGAGAAGACTTTGTATTACTGCTATGGTGGGATGGCAGCATTGGTTCAAGAGAGGCAGAAAACTGATGGAGGCAAAGGGGGTGGGGGGGGAGAAAAATGGAGATAACACAGCAGCGTAGCTGTATACTCACTACGCTTGCAACTGACATCTTCAGCCAGATCTTTCCTCAAGCTTGAAGGAGGCTCTGTAACCTGGAGAGGAAAGATGGGGGGGGGGGAGGAAACAAATGATTTGGAACGGCTTTGAAATAGAACTCTGACTCTTTTCTTTCTTCTTCTTCTTCTTTTAATAAAAACCTCAGCTCTTTGAAACAAGTGTGGCAGGAAGATGAACAAACCACACAGAAATTGATGTTGCTGGTTTGAATTATTTAGCTGTTTCCTTTTGATAAATTTACATTTAGCCTACATTACATCTTCGGCTCCTCTGTGGCACTGTGCTGATTAAGTCCTTTGATGTACTAGAGTCACTGCGATCTCATTTTTCAAAAGATGTAGAGTCCCCAGTGTACGCATTAAAAAATAAAGTCATCTGAAAGCACCATATATTCCAAAAGATTCATGAGAATAAACAAAATGTGTCTCTTTAATTGTCTGGCAACTGAGAAGGAGGAGTACCTGCCTTGAGTAGTAGTTTGCAGTGTTAAAATATTTGCATCCTCTGCAGCAACCGATAATCTCTGCCTGCAACATCTCTTTCTTATCTGTGAGTTTGAGCGCGATGCTCATTGCCGTTGGCCTGTGAAGCAGGTTGTTATGCCCCAGACAACAAGGAAATACTGTTTTTTCCTGCTGTGGATTGCTTTTCAAGTCAATCTACCATCACAAAATGTAGCTTAGCCTGGCGGGCTCGACAGGAGTCACGCACTCCTAAGTATCCAACGTGTTTTGCACCGTCCCGCCTGCGCTAGTGCCTGGGGATGAAGCCCAGGGACAACATGAGGTGGGTCCCGTCGGCACTACCGTGGACCTTCGGTTAGCACAGACCTTTCCTCTGGACATCGTCGCCTTCAAAAGCAGGTCACGCAACCGAGAGGTCGCCTCACAGAGCCAAACCTCTCACCGCACCTGACTAAAAGCACCTTTCCCGGTATTATCTGGGGCACGTTCAGTTCAGCATGCAGTCCAGCTCCCCAGCCTGCGTTAGGGTTAGCAAATTTGTGAGCAAAGCCAGTTTACTCTAAGTGGCTACTTCTAGCCATGGCGAGTGTTTTTGCAGCCATGTCTCTGCGTTTGTGGCACCCTCTGGCCCGAACTGCCTCTATCCCTTCGCCCGCTCTCGGTGCCAAAGCGAACGCTTGCAGCAAGTATTTGCAAGGTTTTGGAATCTGGTCAAAAAAAAAAAAAAATAGTGCAGTTGTTTCCACCTATTTATGTGATTGTGTTCAGAAAGCACAGATTAGGGGCTAATCCTTCCTTTTTTTATCTTTATGAAGCAACTTTAATGAATATGAATTATTTAGGAGTGAGATTGGCAGCATGAGATCTTTGCAAAAAAAGAACATTAGTCTAGGCACAGAGCATTTGCTTAAAAATAGATTGAAGAAATAAAAATAGTCATAAGCATGGGCTCTTAGTTTTTACATTTTCTATTGAGATACAGAACTACAAGCAAAATTATGCTGGTCCCTGGAGTTTCAAGTACAGGTATAAATTTAGTACCTGGCTTTTAACAATGCCACCTGTACCCTGTGCATACTAGTTGAATTTCTGATACACAAAACTCAAAATATATTTTATTTTACTTCTTTTCAAAGCAGACAACCATGGAAAGTAAATAGCCAAAGCATACTAATAGTACGTGTTGGTGCAGATTTTACAAATCTCGAACCAGCAGAGCTTCATCCCCATCACAACAGCGCAAAATTCGGCTGTCAAGGCAGAGGCCTGCCACCTACAATCTGGAGGTGACTGTGGCCAGCGGCAGGCAGTCAGCGAGCTACTGATTTCTCCCCGGTACCCATTTCCAAAATGTCATTGCAGTATCTGCTGAAGGGTACAGATCTGTGCATCCCCAGGGGGATTTTTAATGTTATTTTCTTTTAGCCGTCAGACCTACCTTAAACTGCAATTGAAAAGATCATTGTAACTGGGTGAGATCAATGGCAAATGAGCTTTTTTTTTTTTTTTTAAAAGCAATTTGTAATTTGGTTTCCTTCCCATGGAGACTGCATGCAAGACAGACAGACATGAATAGCAGAGGAGGGGACTCACCGGGACGGTTGCTGCAGGGGGGAGTGAACCTGGCCGTCCAACCCAGCAGTTGCACCGCCACACACCGTGTTTGCTCTTTGCACCCACAATTAAGCTTTGAGCTTTTTGTAGGCTGAGGTGGGTGTGTGCTCCCCAGACCCCGGCCTTATTAGACCTGTCACAAACTGTTTGTGGTTTGCATGGTTTAGGTGGCTCAAACACAGGTGGCAATCTTCTTGGTTTTTTCTTTTTTTTTCTTTGTTTTTTTCCTGGTAAGTTCTTTCGATAGCAAAGGGAAGACCTCTCATACCATCATTTTTCTGCTCACGTGCATCATCTAGCACAGGACAAATCAGAGGCTGCTCCCAGCGTGGCCATGTCCTGCTGGAAAACACTTTCACTGGGGGAAAAAAAAATATCCCCAAACAAGAACTGAGTCCCTCTGGGGAGCTGCCAGTGTCCCCTGGGGAGTCTGGGACAGGAGTGAGGATCCAGGTCTACTCCTGTCTGCTCCAAGCTGGCCCACAGGCACAGCTCCCCATGGCTGCCCACCAAGGCTGCAAGCAAGGCCAGGATTGCAGGTTCTGCACGATGCCCTGCAACACCAGGTGCTTTGCAAGCAACAGCAAAATGGAGCAAAATGAAAGTATGCCACCTTCAAGAGGAAAGGCCACAGAAACTGGGGAGACCCAGGGCAGGACTTCAGGCAGTCACATGAAGTCCCTGCTGGTGGCACGTCTTATGTGACAACCATCCAGAAGAGTGAGGCAGGAAAGATTTTGAAGAGAATGGCAGTGAGAAGTGGTTACTAAATATAATAAATAACTTATGTCTTCTTCCTGTCAAGCTGGCATGCAAATGACAGTGATTTAAATTCCCCTCTCTGTAGGAAGTCTGAGCACAATGGGGTTTTGCTTAAATGTTGCATGGTGTTCAGCTGTGACCGATGCTTGTTCGACTCACACTTCAAGAAAATTTCCAAATCACAGTTCAGGCTCAGTTCCAATAGTGGAGAAAACAATGATTCGAGCTAGGTTTTGGGCTCAGTTGTCACTTGGCACCACGCTCCAGCATCGGCAGCATGGCATCCCCTTCCAAGGGGAAGGAGCCCAGGGTGCTCCACACTCAACTGCAAAATCCCCACTAAGGTGTCTGCTTATCTTTAACAATTAGTTCTCATCCTGAAACTCTTCCTGAAACAGGCGTAGGTTTGCATGCAACAATACCTCTGTACAGCATGTAGCCTCTCTCATCTCCTGGACCCCAAGCAGGAAAACAGAGGTGGGGGAGCATCTCCCAGCTAAACCCCAGGACACCTGCTAGGGAAAGCATAGGTGCGAAAGCACAGGCTTAGCCCTTGGGCTCAGGCACAAGTTTCTCTGGGCTGGCAAATGGCTGCATGCCAGCTTAGCCATGGTAGTTACTCCTAATTCAAGCTCGTTTGGCCCTCCATGTAACACACGGTGATTCAGCATTGGGAGAGCTACATTAACTGCAGTAGGGTAAAGGCATGCCCATAGGCAAAGCCTCTGATGCAAAGGGTCTTCACATTCTTTGGTGTCTCCATGAATCTGTGCCCTCACGTTCTGGATTTAAGTGACTTTGATTAGACTTAGCTTAATTCTCCCTAGAAGCAAAGTAATAAGTATAACTTAACCTACCTACTTCACGCAGCCGGTTCCACTGTCCTCGGGCAGATAAATCTCCAAACCAGGACATGGGCGGCTGCTCATCCTGTTCGTTATTTTTCTGCCACGTGCCATTTATTGAGTGTTGCTGACAACGGCGTTTTTGCCCCTGACAGTGGGAACAGAAACAGGAGAACAGTGTGAACCTTACAAATCCTCATGCCAAATTTCTGCTGAACCAGTTCCCTATTTGCATCCTTGCTCAGTGCCGTCCACAGTTAATTCATTTCCACCAAAATGGAGATGGCGCGGTTAGTTCTCGCAATACCAGCATGCATCGTGAGATAACTTGTGATTTCCCTCCAGCTCATATCATTACAAAACTAAGCATCTCTGTTTTCCTTACAAATATATTGCTTTCATCCTTGCCAAAAGAACTGGCGAGTGTAACACTTGTTTTGGTTTTCTTTTTTTAAGTAAGTTGGAAAATGAAAACCACCAGCATTTCTTATTTATCTTCCTTTTAACTTCATGGTGTTTAATTTTAAGTACAACTTGAGGATAATTTTTTCAGCTCCTCATTTAGTGCATGTACTAATGGCAGAGGCATACTCAGCTTGATGTGCTGCTGATCAGGTGCTGGAAAGATTTTGCAGAAATAGAACAAAACTTGGGGTTACACCCTCTGCTGAGGCTGGCCGAGAAGTTTCCTTTTTCACAGTGAAAACTGCACAGCACTTGCACTAAGGCTCTCTTTTTATATACCTATTTTCCCCTCCCTGGGTAAAAGGAGGACATTAATCTGCTTCTCTTCAAGCAGGCTGTTTTACAGGTTCAACAACCCCTTTGTTGGTCTGTTTAGGGGAGGCTGCGCCCACGATTCACCATCCTCTATAAGGAGGATATTTGCACTCAGTGGGATCAGTGCCTCTTGTACACAAGCAAATCATGTTATCTAGGAACTTTCTACAGATCAAAACACTTGAGGCAAGTCCTAGGAACATAAGACTGGACATGACAAGTCACCTCAGCTGTTCCTTGTTTCCCTAAAGTGAGGCGAGACAAAGCACCTGGGCTATTCCTGACAAGAAAGAGTTGCTCTCCATTGAGTAGCCTCATATATCTTTAAGCAAAGAAAAGATGACCCTACATAATATCATTCCCATCCTAGGCACTCACAAGCACTTTGCAAATCAAAAGCATGGTTCTGTAGATCTTTTCAGCATTTCTTCTTCCACCAATAACGCAATTTCAGCCAGGTTGCTCGCTTGTGTAGACTATGCATAGGATTTCCTTGGGCTTTCTGTACCAAGGAAGTAAAAGGGCATTTCTATTCCCATTTGCAGCAGGTGTACAGACATTACAACGATCAAAAGTGTTTCTGAGTTCAGATGCAAATTTTGAGATGTGTAAGACCTGTTTGGTTTGATTTCTTTCTTTCTTTTTTTTTTTTTTGTGTGGGTACATCGTGTTCTCAATAACTTTCCCCCAACTGAGAGAGTTGCAGGTGGAAGTGCACACAGCACTCCCATGATTCTGATCCCAGACGTAACATGCTGGGTCTCCAGAAAACAAGGTACTGGCAACCAGAAGCCACCTGCAATGACACAGGTCTGACTCCCTCCCTACAAAGTCACCTCAGCAGACACAAGGTTAGACGCTCCTGCGGGGAGCCGGGCTGCCATGGTCATAAAGCCCCATCTCTCTCTCTCTGACTCGGTATTTTGACAAAGACATATTTGACTTTTTTAATGATGCTGAAATCAGTAAATTACTAAACTCTTAGTTTAGATGGATTAGACATTCTTTTGGGGCTAGAATGTGGTTTTCTAGGTGTGATGCCTTCTCATTTTCTCAAATTCTCAAAGGAGTGTTTAGCCATGAGTTTTTCAAAATTAATTTTGCACAGTTGTTCCAGGTCTTCATTCAATCAAAAGAATGTATTCAGGCTTCACCATTTTAAACTGCATCAGTGTCCTGGTTTCAGCAGGGGTAGAGTTAATTTTCTTCCTGGCAGCTGGTATAGTGCTGTGGTTTCGATTGAGGATGGGAATAATGTTGATAACACACTGATGTTCTAGTTGCTGCCCAGCAGTCAAGGACTTTTCAGCTTCTCATACTGGCCTGCCAACGAGAAGGCTGGGGGTGCATAAGAAGCTGGGAGGGGACACAGCCAGGACAGCTGACCTAAACTGGCCAAAGGGATATTCCATAACATATGACATCATGCTCAGTTTATAAGGAGCTTGGGGAAAGAGGAAGAGGGGAGATGGCGGCGTTTGGAGTGATAGCATGTGTCTTCCCAAGTAACCATTACACGTGACAGAGCCCTGCTTTTCCTGGAGATGGCTGAACACCTGCCTGCCCATGGGAAGCGGTGAGCGAATTCCTTGTTTTGCTTTGCTTGTGTGCGTGGCTTTTGCTTTACCTATTAAACTGTCTTTATCTCAACCCACGAGTTTTCTCACTTCAACTTTTCCAATTCTCTCCCCCATCCTGATGGGGGGGAGTGAGCGAGCAGCTGCGTGGTGCTCAGCTGCCAGCTAGGGTAAAACCACAACACATACCATATGACATCATGCTCCATATGTAACTGGGGGATTGCCAGGAGGTGGCGTGGCTTGGGAACTAGCTGAGCATCAGCTTTGGGTGGTGAGAAATTGTGCTGTGCATCACTTGTTTTGTATATTCTTTTATTATTATTGTTGTTGTTGTTGGTTTTGTTGTTGTTATCTTCCTTTTCTGTCCTATTAAACTGTCTTTATCTCAACCCATGAGTTTTACCATTTTTTTTTTCTTTTCAATTTTCTCCCCCATCCCACTAGGGGAGCGGGGGGAAGTGAGCAAACAGCTGTGGGGTTGTTTTAGCTGCTGGCCAGGTTAAACAACAATCAGACCATCCTAGTTAAATGTATGTTTTAATAACTTTATTTATTGAAATGTTTTACAAGGCCAAACGTAATTTCTAGTAAGGAGGATTAATGGGTTTCATTCAATGCATGATGTCAGCACGCACAATATTATCAGTGCTTTTGCAGAAAAGACGGGTAATGGTAAATCACGCTTGTGACAGCAGAAACTATGATTTCATGTGGGTAGCCAGTAGCATCCAGCACCTCAGCTGAGTCACTTTAAAAGATCACAGACATGTAGTTTGTCAAATGTTCTCTAATTTAACTGTATCTGTTAAAAATCTGGTCCTACTCTGAAATCCTTAGTGATCATATTAAAAGAAAATGTGTATATTATCTGTCTGCCTCACTGTGTTAAAATGAAGTAAGGAGGAGTGAAGAGAAAGTATATCACAAATATACTAATGTGGATTCTTATCTCGGATTTTTTTTTTATATTTCCTTCTTAGATGTTTTGACATTTCAGTAAGTTTATAAGTTTCACCTGTCTAGCGGATGAAGAATGAAGGGAAGGTGGTGGATGTAGTTTTTCTGGATTTTAATAAAGCTTTTGATACTGTCCCTCACAGCATTCTTCTGGACAGGTTGTCCAGCTGTGAGATGAGCAGACACGCAGTGTGCTGGGTGAAGAACTGGCTGAAGGGCAGGGCTCAGAGGGCTGCAGTGAATGGGGCTACATCTGGCAGGAGACAAGGCACCAGCGATATTCCTCAGGGCTCAATTATGGGGCCAGCTCTGATCAATATTTTTATCAACGATCTGGAGGCAAGAGTGGAATGCACCATTACCAAGTTTGCTGATGGTATCAAACTGGGAGGTGCTGATGACTATCCTGAGGGATAAGATGCCTTGCAGAGGAATCTAGATAGATTGGAGCATTGGGCAATCATTAATGGCATGAGATTTAACAAGTCCAAATGCTGGATTATGCACTTGAGACGGAGTAACACTGGGAAAAGTATAAATTAGGAGAGGAGTGGCTGGAGAGCAGCCCTGCAGAAAGGGGTCTGGGGGTGCTGGTTGGCAGCAGGCTCAATGAGAGCCAGCAGCATGCCCTGGCAGCCAGGAGGGCAAACCCTGTCCCGGGGGACACCAAACACAGCGTAACCAGCCGGCCCAAAGAAGGGATTATCCCACTGTACTCAGCCTTGGTGCGGCCTCACCTTCAGTAGTGCGTGCAGTCTGGGCCCCACCATTTAAGAAGGACATGAAGGTTCTCGAATGCGTCCAGAGGGCAACAGAGCTGGTGAAAGGGCTGGAAAGAATTCCTGTGAGGAGCAGCTGAGGAATTTGGGTTTGTCTAGTTTGGAGAGAAGGAGGCTGAGGGGCCATTGCTCTCTGCAGCTTCCTGAGGAGACGAAGTGGGGAAGGAGGTGCCAAGTTCTTCTCCCAGGGGTCCCGTGAGAGGACATGTGGGAATGGCTCAAACCTGCATCACAGGAGACTTAGACTGGACATTAGGAAGCATTTCTTTAGTGGGCGGGTGGCAAAACATTGGAACAGGCTTCCTGGAGAGGTGGTCGCTGGCCCAGGCCTGTCAGGGTTGAAGAGGCATTTGTACAATGCCCGTAAGAACATGCTGTAACTTCTGGTCAGCCCTGAAGTGGTCAGGCAGTGGGACTAGATGATCACTGTAGGTCCCTTCCAGGTGAACTATTCCCTTCTCCTTCCCCCTCCCTTCCCCATCCCTTTCCCTCCCCTCCCAAGGACTCCAATCATGATCAGGCTGTTCTTTGCCTCAAAGGCCAGGGCCTTTTTCAGCCCCAAAACCACTTCCAAGGACACAGATCACAAAGGTTACAAGTGGTATACAGGAGTTTATTGTCTTTTTCTCCACCTGTTTCCCAGCAGATGCTCACAAGCAGCAGCACGCTGCGCACGTGGAGCCAGCAGCAGGCTGATGCAATCCTCACCTGGGCTTGAAAAAAACATCACTTGAAGCCTGGCGAAGCAAAGCAAGAGCCACAGAAAGTTGCAAATCCCCCAAGGCGTGTGGGGAGCCGGGTGCATGCTTATTATAGTGAATCAACTATTAACCTTTGCCAGAAACATGAAAGCAGGTGACTGACTGATGCGCAAAGGCCACACTCTCCAGAACAAACAGAAAAGTCTTCGGAATGTGCTTTTTTGCTCTTGATTTTTGTAATACATTTTTTTCGCATGAATATTTACCTTGGCGTATCCAAAAAACCTCCCAAAACATTGACAGTCCTAGTTTATAATTATTTTTTCTCTTGCGTTTCTACATTCCTTTTTTGTTTCCGCCCTTGAGAAGAAAGGACTATCGCCAATGTCACAGATCACTTTAGGATGGACAATGCAAGCACTATGGCAGCAGGAAAACAGGCTGAGCGGTCCCTGTTTCCTGAAGAGGGAGAATTTGAAGAATGAGAACCAGCGCCCATCACACGCAAAAGAGGAGGAGGAGGAGGTGCGTAGTATTTTCCAAAGGATTACACTTATGGATGGCAGCCCTACTTTTTGCCCTCCAAAAATTGCTCTGCTGTGCTTCTCGGCCAGCGATGGGCAAGAGAGCCCGAGAGAGCAAGGGCTTCCTCCCTCCACGTGCGGGGCACGAGGGCCACCTTCATGGAGCACCAGCAGCAGGCACCTCGCCAAAATGGCCCAAAGGAGCCCTGGCAAGGGGCCGTGCTGCAGAGGAAGACAAAAACTCCTGGAGACACTTGCTAGCCCAGCGTGTGGGGAAAAAAAGCCTTCCTCCCCGCAGCTGCAGGGCACGAGAGGCCATCTTTGTGGTGCGTGAGCAGCAGGCAGTAACCTGGCCAAAACGGACCTGAGGAGCCCTGACAAGTGGTCCTGCTCAATGCTGCAGAGGAAGGCAAAAAACCCCCGGGGACCAGTGCCAATCTGCCCCGGGGGAAAATTCCTTCCTGACCCCAAAGCTGGCGATCGGCTGTTCCCTGAGCATGTGAGCAAGAGCGGCCTCCTCGTCCCACAGGCTGCTCACGCCTCCCAGGAGATGCCCAAGCCCTGTTCTCCCTCAGCCTGGAGCCATCATCTCAGAGGCTTCCCAGAGTGGCCGAATGCCCCCAGCCTGGTCGACCTCAGGGGCAACAATCCTTCCCGCACCTGGCAAGACACCAGTGGGTGCTCCAAAACACGGGGACCCCTGGCAACATCTCTGCATCCCATTTCTTACATCTGCTGCCCCTGGCTCTGCAGGGCGTGAGGACAGAGAGCTGTGCAGTGCTCCCCAGGTGCTCCTCCAGAAGGCATTCCTTTGGTCTTGCCACTGGGGTTGGCGGTGGTTCTCATCTCCAGAAGAGGAGGAGCTGGTGTCTGTTCCCTGAGGGCTCAAGCAGCATTTCCATCCATCCCTCCATCCATCCACCATCCATCCATCCATCCCTCCATCCATCCATCCATCCATCAGATGGGCTTTGACTCTGGCCCCACCAGGAGCCGGTCTTGCAGGGAAGAACCTCCAGCAGCCTCGTCCAGCCTCCAGCCTCCCTCCCTCCCTCCAGGTAATTCCAGCAGCTCCTCAAGGACTTCCTCTGGGATGTGTCTGGGCTGTCTTTTACCCTGCCCCAGGGCATTGTGACTGCTGCGTTGCCGGGTGCTGGCACTGTGACATGGAGGGGACAGGCCCCCCATGCGCAGCCCTGCCCGCCACCCCTCACCCAGCATCCTTCAGAGAATCCTAGTAGCATTTTGGTTGGAAACGACCTTTGAGATCATCAAGTCCAACCGTTCACCTGGCACTGCCAAGTCCACCATTAAACCATGTCCCGAAGCACCACATCTACAGGTCTTTTTTGTAATACCTCCAGGGATGGTGACTCAACCACTCCCCCGGGCAGCCTCTTCCAAGGCTTGACAACCCTTTCACAATGAAGAAATTGTTCCTAACATCCAATCTAAACCTCCCCTGGCACAACTGGAAGCCATTTCCTCTTGTCCTGTTGCTTGTTACTTGGGAGAAGAGACTGACACCCCCTGGCTACAACCTCTTTTCAGGGAGTTGTAGAGAGTGAGAAGGTCTCCCCTCAGCCTCCTTTTCTCCAGGCTAGACAAGCCCAGTTCTGAGCCTCAGCCTCAGCACAGCTAAAATACGTTTGCCATTTGAGTCCTTCACCAGACTATTTTACATGAATCCCCTTGCACCACATAAAGGACACAATCATCCTGATTACATTAGAACCGTAACATATAAATGCAGAAATATCAGGAGTGGCATTTTACTCCTGACAAGGTATGTGATACTTTGCATATACACAGGACTTCTGATGCAGGCATCTGAAAGCATTTTTTTAAATTCAGAAATCTTCCTGATACCACCCATATGCAATGCTGGGACAGAGTCATTCCCTGTTTACAGGGACAAACCTGTAGCACAGCAATTTGTTCCAGCTGATGCAGCTGATAATTGACAGGTGGAAACGTCTGACTAAAGATTCCCCACTTGGGTTTTGGTACTTAATCCGTTGGCATCGTAATTCCTTGATCATAAAATTGAAAATGATTAAAAGTACAATCGTGTCACTGGACTAATGTATTCATGATCACAGTGCATTTTGTAGACAAAACCATTGTAATAACTGTAAAGAACACAGAAAAATCTAGCGTATTGCATATGGAAGTGACAAGTGTTGGTAATAGGCACATTATAAACAAGTGGGCTTTAGTATATACTATCTAATTTCTACCAACTTTACAAAAAATTGTAAACCTCATATTTTTTATGGCTGCTGTGAAAAGATACTGAAAATATTTGTGTTAATAGATTATCACCTATAAACAAAGCTCATTAAAATTGATTTGTAAAGCCCTGATATGATTAAGACTGATCCTTTCATGTTTTTTAAAATGCTTCAAATGGCATGAACTGTTTATACTTGAGTCCATGTACATGCTGCTTTTGCTGAGAAAATAACATTTATTTCATTTTTGTTGCATCCATCTGGTTTTAGAGATAATTATTGCTGTGATTTCTGTTTGTTGCTTCAGTTCTGGGTGTTTGCTTTATGGACCACAAGGAAAACTAAATTTAGGAGTGTCAGGTTTTGGTTTTATTAAGCACTAACCATAATGTAGGCATCTGTCCAACACTAGAACATTATAAACAAAGACTCTTAATAATTTCAGATTCTGTCACATGCATGTTATTATCCATATTTAAAAGCTATTACTCTTATCTGAGCCAAGAATTTGCTGTGGCTTCCCTAAGAAACAGCAGCAGATCACTGGTGAGGCCACACCTGGAGTGCTGGGTCCAGTGCTGGGCTCCCCAGTACCAAAAAGAGATGGAGCTACTGGAGAGAGTCCAGCAAAGGGCCACAAAGAGGATGGAGGGACCAGAGCATCTCTCCTGTGAGGAAAGGCTGAGAGAGCTGGGACAGTTCAGCCTGGAGAAGAGAAGGCTCAAGGAGATCTTATCAGTGTGTGCAAATATCTGAAGGGAGAGCACAAAGAGGACAGAGCCAGGCTCTTTCCAGCAGTGCCCAGTGACAGGACCAGAGGTGATGGGCACAAACTCAAACACAGGAGGTTTCCCCTGAACATCAGGAAACACTTTTTCACTGTGAGGGTGAGACCAAGCGCTGGCACAGGTTGCCCAGGGAGGTGATGGGGTCTCCATCCCTGGAGATACTCAGAACCGTCTGGACACGGACCTGGCTCTGGGTGGCCCTGCTTGAGCAGGGGGGTTGGACCAGATGAACCCCAGAGGTCCCTGCTGCCGTCACACATGCTGTGATTGTGTGCTGTGAGTGTTCGCTCCGTTACACCAGCCCAGTATCGGAGCGTTAGGCTATGGAATCAGAGGCATTAGGTTTCAGCAGCATTACTGCAGTAATATGTACCAGAACAGATCAGATTTGTAACATGTAACAGAACAAATTTGTAACCAAATGCCAAAATCTCAGTGTGGAATAGGGCTCCTAAACAAAACCGGCTTACCAATTACAAAGCTTATGAATGCATACACACCTACCTTTTTGTTACCATTTTAAGAGGTTCCCATGCATTTTGCCCACCTCCGTCCAACCGCCAGAACTTCTGCCCCCAGGAGACTCACACATTCATTCACATTTGAACAGCGAGAGAAACAATCCCAAAAGCTGAACAACTCTTTTATTTTCTGACGGCTTCAAGAAAAACAAGCAAACAAAAAAACCCCAAAAAACAGATATAGCAAAAAAACCCTCCCACAGCTTCCTACAAGCTTCCTCCCGCCTCCGCCCATCACCGTTTCCATCGAGGTGAAGGAAGAACCGAGCGAAACCTGCCCAGGCCAGCGCGGCCGCAAGCCGAGGCCCGGCAGCCCTGCTCTCCAGGCCCGGCGGCAGGCCTTGGGGCCTGTTGCCCCGGGAAACGGCCGCTGCCGCCCGCCGAGAAGAGGTGGGCGCCGGAGCCGCGGCTGCGCAACGCCCGGGGGCGGGCGATGCGAGTCACGTGAGGGAGTCGCCGCCAATAGGAGCGCAGCGATGGCACTCGCGAGGCTTCGTTCTCCATGGCAACCGTCAGCCGCTGAGTTCGGCCGTCGTCCGAGCGCCGGCGAAGGGGCCGCCATGGTGAGTAGCGGAGCCGTCTCTGGCCGTCAGTTCTTCGGGGCGGAGGATGGCGTCACCGTCTGGCCTGCCTTGCTCCCTGCCGCGGGGCAGAGCCCCGCCGAGCAGCGCCGTAGCTGTGATGAGGCTCTCCGCGTCGGCTGGCTGTCGCCGTGGGCCGGCCTGGAGGCTGGGCAGGGAGGCGGCCAGGTCAAGTCCTGCCGGGGGGAGGCGGCCCGTTGTCATGTGGGGGCTACTCAAGGGGGCTGCTGCCGCCGCCGCCGCCTGCCGTCCCGGACATCCGTGCCACCCCCGTTGGACCCTGCGGAGACTAGTGGGGCTTGGGGTTTTTGCAGGATCCGATGCCCCAGTTGGTTAACTGCGCTTGGAGATCACCTGTGTCTTTGGCCTGCACTTACAGATTTATTTACTAGTTTAATGTCCTTTTGTAGCTGCTCTCTGGTTTGTGAGATTTCAGCAGTGGTGCTGACATATGTTTTCCTTTCTATCTGTAATGAATAGAAACTTTTCATCTAAAGAAAACCCAGCAACAGCAAAGAAAACATGAATTGAGCTTTCATGTGTTCTCTCATGTGCAAGATATGTGACTTTGTGGGAGACATTGGATTTGCAACCATGTTGTGAGACCCTCTTTTATTTACTGCTGTTGTTGTTTCCTAGCCTGCCTTTAACTTCCAGGCAGTTGAGATCTATGCTCATGTTTTCAGTATTGTTCACCCCAGGTATTACAGTATTGCATTTTCATTGGAGCTACCCTGTGCAGTTGGATTAATAAGGGCAAGGTGATCAGATTAACTGTTTTGTCTCAGTTGCTACATTGCTGTCTCCAACACCAGCAATGCTAACCCACTACATTGGAGCAAATGAAATGGACTTCACCTTTGGTTGCATCACCTCTCCAGGGACTGTGATTATAAACTCCCATTCGCGCCCTGTTGTGCCTCCCTGTGATTTGTTCTATTTGCACGAGCAAGATTTATTCTAATGTAGTTGGCCATGCCAGTACTCCTTCTGAAACAGAGAGATACATAGAAGGGCTAGTTAGCCAGATCTAAAACTGCTTCCTTCTTAATTTGCCCTGGGAATATTTGTTTCTGGACAATAGGCTGTTGAGAAACAAATTCAGATTATCACTTAAGATTATATGGGAAGTCTCAGTATTTTACATATAAACTAACAAAGAAACGTAACATACTTTCCTGTGTATTTTTGTTAGTACATCTATAAAAGATACATCATTCAGCTACATTATGCATGTGTACATGTAATACAAAGACAAATTTATCCAAGAGCTTCCTTTCCCCTGCAGTCATTCTGGTTCTGGATCCTCTGATTGTCTCTGATTTTGTATGACTTTTCTGAGGGTACTGGTCCCTTGACTTTTTCCAAGTACTGGCCCTTTTAAAGGGGGAGCACTTATGTAAGGTATATAGGGATTACACATAAGAAAATATGGTTGTTTTTTAACATACTGGTTAACATGATAACCCTATGAAAGCAAGCACAGAAAGTAGTCAGAAGGCAAGTCGTAGCAATACTTATGCTCCTTTTTAGTTATTTCAGTGTATATTTATCTTTGCACTTAAATCCTTGTCTGCAGGCAGAGCTAGGCCTTAATGAGCACCACCAGAATGAAGTGATCAACTACATGCGCTTTGCTCGTTTCAAGCGTGGCCTGTGTCTCAAAACAGTGGATTCTTGTTTTCAGGACCTTAAGGAAAGCAGGTACAGGGGCCAGGGACAGGGAGGTGGGGTTCTGAGCCAAGAATAAAGCAAAATATGCTAGGAACAATTGCAGGTTTAAATGCTTCAGGGAGTGGCTTTTCTCTGCTTACATTTGTATGTTCTTAGTGAGGAGGAAGGACCCAATAATTTTCCAAATGTTACAAGTCAAGTCCTTTTAAAACTAAGTTGTTCAAATTTTTAGGAATTAACATAGATATTGACAGCATGACATTGCTTTATATCTTGCTTCTGATGTCTAAATTTGATGTAAGACTGTAACAGAAGTAATATTTGTGATTGTAATGTTACCAAGAGAAAATTTAAATGCAGTAACAAAATTAAATACAATTAGTAGTGCCTCAGTCACCTAGTAACTACTGACAGTGGATGTTTTCAGAAGAATATTCCTTTATATGAGTGATACCTGTGTAGTGAGGTCTTGTAACAATGCAAAACTCTTCCCTTCATCATACATGACTCATCTTGACTGCTCTGTTTAGACTTGTTGAGGAGACCTTCACAGTTGATGAGGTGATAGACATGTTGGATGGACTGCGGACTGTTGTACACAGTGAAGTGGAGTCAGAGCTCATAAATACAACTTACACCAATGTTTTACTTCTGCGGCAGCTCTTTTCACAGGCTGAGAAATGGTACCTTAAGTTACAAACAGACGTCTCTGATTTGGAGAATCGGTAATGTATATTGGGCAGAACAGAATGCCTTTCAGTAATAAGAAAACTTCGAAGTGTTGACTATTTGCATTCTTTTCCTTACCATAAAAAACTGTTCTTCTACTATTGTATTGATGATAGGTTGGCTTCAGGTCTTCCATCTATAAATTAACAAGACACACAATAATTTCAAGTATCTCGGGAAGATGTTTTTATTGGTAATATTCTTACTTGAATTAATCACTTAAAGGAGATGATAGCATTTTAATAAAAAGCCTTTTCTGTCTGAGTAGATTATATTTTGATCAAGGATGCTAAATCTTACCGTTCCAGTGCATATACCATACCATTGCATGACATTATCTGTTGCATTTACTGTATTTGCATAGGACTTCATTCTGTACTTCTAACAAGAATCTTACATGCAATAAGGAGTGTAACATCAGCCTGGTAAAATGTGTTTCATAGCATAGCTATTTTAGTAAATAAATGCCTCCCTCTTTCTTTTCAAGGGAATTGTTGGAACAGGTTGCTGAGTTTGAAAAGTCAGAGTTTACATCTTCGAACAAGAAGGTAGAGCTTTATTTTAATCAAATCATAATCAAATGTCACGTGGAGTCATGGCAGATGTTTAAAATACTTAGTATTGACTCTGTGCTTAAGAGAGAAAAACAAAATGAAAACCTCCTCCTTTTTCAAAGCAATCTTTGGAAGTCTCCAAACAGTAGTGATTTGCAGTTTGGCACCAATGCTTATGCTGAATTGCCTTGGCTGTTTCCAGATTGTGGATTCTGCACGCCTGGAGCATGCCTCATAATCCTCATCCCAAAGTTCAGCTAGACCTGGGATGTGTTGGAGTGTCTGCTCCTGGATTCCTTTCCCCTGGTCACTGGGGTAAGGTAGGGACATTCGCTTGTCCCGAGGCTTTGTCCCAACATGGAGTCAAGAGTTGAGAAGATTCCACAATACAGATGTGACTCTAACTTATCTTGTATGATTATGGTTACACCTTATTTGGTTTGTAGCATAAATATGTATTTAGTTAATATATCTTATATATTAATACTTAAAATAAGAAAATTATTTTGAACTGTGTAAATATTCTTACAATCACTCAAATATTTTTTTCTGTTTTCCATACTCTTTTGTCTTTTGGTTGCTGCAGCATCAGTAGTCTTTTGTAAATTCAAGTTTGCAATCCTTTTATGTCTCTATGCAGTATTTCTGTTTGACTTTAGCTGAAAGTGAAGTATATAACTTAGGAGCCAAGATACCAGTAAAAAAATGAACTTGAAATAAAAGGTCATTCGTTTGCTTTACAAAAGAAAGCTGAATTGACCGTCAATAGTTATTTTACAGACTAAAGGAATAGTTGTTCTTCTTCCTAGAAATTTGTATAATTTAATTTTTTAACCTTTATTATTTCTTTAGCCCAGTGCAGATCTCATTAAACCAAAACTGGCTCCGTTAAATGAAGGTGGGTCAGAGCTGCTAAACAAGGTAAGAACTTGTCTGTTCGTGCAGTTGTAGTTAATTACCATTCTGCTTGTTCAACTGAACTGGATAGCTGTACAGCAATATTTGTATAATCTGCCTGCCACTATATAGACATCAAGGTAATATAACCCAGAATGTAAAGTAAAATGCTAATAAGTTAATAAATATTGTAAAGCATCTTACATTTATTGTGCACATGTATTGCAATATTGAACTTTCTTTTGCAAAGACTTTTCGGCCTTTGTAATTATTTATTTTACCATTTAATGAGGTAAATTAGTAGAAACCAGTATTCAGTTTGTTCTGTGCAGCTGGCTGGCTTTCCAGCAAAGTAGTAAATTAAAATATGTAGCTGGCTGAAATGATTAGGTTATCAAACATTTTCTGTATCACTAAGTCAATCCTATTACATTCAGGTTTTTTTCTTTTGTTAGTTGGTTGAATTCTTCCTAAAGAAACAGATGCTTAAAGAATTTGGAATTTACTAGCTTTGAAGACTTCTGATTTCCCACTTGCTAAAGATTTTCAGAATTACAAAACACATTCTAGTATTCAATGTAATCAATAGTTCTTATTAGGTATTGAACTCGTTTAGTTCGACTGAACTTTTTTTAAAATGCCACACTTCTTAAAATGTACTTTTAAGTTATGGGCACTCAAGATATTAGCAAGGAGTTTTGTTTTCTGTTTTCTAGTCTGCATTACCAAAGTGATCTGTCAAGTCCAGTGTCTGAATCAAATTGTTGTTACCCATTAAGATAATTAAAGCATACAAGAATTCGGACTTGTATTTTACTTATAGATCAATGTAGTTCTCTTTCAAAAATAATTTCAAAATCTGTTTCATAACAGTTTTTGTTGAATATGTGCATCTGATGCCTGTCTATTTTTTTATTAATTGTTTTCTTCAAAAACAATTCAAAGTTTCTGTGGTGAATTTACTCTGACTGATAAAGCATGGCTATTTCCTGTGATGCAGAATGTGACATACAGTAACCTGGTATTTGTCCCTTTTAAACAGGAACTCTGGATGAATTCTTATTTGCCTGTTGATTGAAAATACAAATGATGAGCAGCAATGAGATTTGCATCTCTGAACATGCAATTTTCTTTATCATGAATCTTGTTAGTATCGAGATGCTGAGCTGACTAATCTCAATTCAGGAAAGCGTGTGCCAAATTTAAGTGAATGGTCCTATATATTACAGTAGAATTGGAGACTTAAATTTCTTGTTGACTGAGGCAGAAAACACAATAAATAAATGGATTACTGATTTCTTATGAAGGCCATTTTTATAAGCATTTAGAAGCTTGTTTGCTTTCCTAAGCTATGAAGCATTTTTCTTACCAAAAATAATTTGGGAAATTCAAAATAGCACAAGAGTGTTCACAAACTTTTTTGTGTTCATTAACCCAAAGACAGTTGCTTGTCTCCAAGAAGAAAATGAAAAGTTGAAGACCAGACTCAAGACCATAGAAACACAGGTAAATTCCTTGTAAGCTTGGATGCTTAATGCTGTTTATGTATTAAAAAATATCTACGTAAGAATCCCACGGTTATTGTTCTTATGTTTTCAATTAAAATATGTTTCTGAGGTTTTACGGTTTCACTGTATCACAGGCTACAGCTGCACTAGATGAAAAGTCCAAACTAGAGAAGTCACTGAAGGATTTACAGATGATCCAAGGAGATCAAAAGGTAAATATAATTAAGATTTCCCTCATCACCACCCCCGTTGAACACAACTGTTGCCTATACATCTATAAAGTTGGTCTGTATGGTGTGTTTGTTTTCTGGCAAATACAAATGTTCAAGTTAGTATTGTCATGTTCCTGCTGGTCTGTCAGTCAGTAGATAATCCAGAAAATTAGTTGATTTTATGACACGTTTTATGATAAGTTCTTATCAGAAAGTATTATTCCGGGTACTATCAGGAAGTAGTATTCCGGAGTTCGTGTTATCAGGGGTGATATTTGTATTAACAGATATAAATTTATTTTGGTTTGTTTATTGCTGTTTAGTAATGAACAAATGATATCTAATTTGGTTTTCGTAGCAAAAATAAAACACTAATTCTTTCAAGCATTTGTCATGCATGATATTGACATGGACAAGTCAAGCTTGCTGCTTCTCACTTCAGACTTTAAAAACCTAAATACTTACATGTCCAGCATCTTGTATTCTTAAACATCAGTTGAAGTTTTGCTACAAATGTCAATGATCATGAGTCAAATGACATAAAAAAAGTTTGATTTTATGTAGTTCTACCCATATCAGCATACTGCCAGAAATGGTTCACTGTTTATTTTTACTACTTGAGGTTCTTAATCGTTTTTGTAAATGAGGATTCAAACATAGTGAATTTCTGCTGCAGAAAAAAACCATAAGAAACCAGAAGTCATGCAGGTTGACACAAATAAATCTGTTCAGGTCACCTTAGGTTTTTTTAAGTTTGTACTTTTATTTTGTCAATAATTAGAATTTTCTGAAGTTTGTTCACATGTGTTTCTTCAATTTAAAACTTTTCAGTTCAAACTTTTAACAAAACTAGAACATTTTAATCCCATTATTTTGAGAAATTGACTTTTTTAATTCCTGCGGTATTTACAGATTTGGAAGTGAAGTTCAATATCATAAAACATTTCCACTTTAATTTTCATATTTTAATCCTGATTTCTTTTTATTTTGCTTTCTATCTGGTTTATGGTATGTACTTGGCTTTTTTAATATAATTTTATCTAGTAACTTTCAAAATCTGTATTTAATATTATTATTTAATAGCGAACTTGATTTATCAGTCATGGCAAATATTTTCTTTATCTGTTTTGTTAAGCCTTAAATTATTAAAGGTTTAAAATACTAAAGGGGTTTATTAAATCCTGGATAATAGTGTTTGTAGCTTTAAAAGATTGGAACCAAATCTTATCTTACTTTTCTGGTTAAACATGAATTGGGCTCACTGTCAGGGCTGGTGAGTATCTTCAGCTTTCATGACTTAATTTGGTCTCTCTAATCTGTCACTTTCTTCTCCAGCTTTTACATTTTCCATTTACAGGGATATACATGCTGTTGAAATTAGCTAGTAGATATAGTGCTGAAATGTACTACTTTATTTAATCAATTAAAGTATTAGTTGTTTGGAGAAAATGCTAAATTTTATCTGGTTTCATTCCCTATTTTTATAGGATGGGGTAAGTAAAATCATACGAACCCAGTTGCTCATTAAAGCAGTAGTTTTCAAACTCTTTGGACAAACAGATGACTGCCAAACCACAATGGTTCTTAAGGACCAACTGTTAGCTCAGCAGACTTCTTTTTCTTGTTTTTGTTGGTCCGAAGTTTTTTTAATAGTTTAATATAGTTCTGCACACCAAGTGTGAACCACAGTTTGGGAATAACTGCTCTGTTGGATCAGTTTAACTTAAGGATTTAGAATTTTTCCATAACTGACTTATGTCACAGTTTAGAAAAATGATCGCTGTCTATTCCAATCCAAAACATTGTATAATGTAGTGCTTTTTGGCATTGCATCCTTGGACTCCGTTTCAAAATTCAAAATAAGCTTTTCTTCTTTACAGCTACCATTGTCAAGTGGTTTCCTGTGCTCAAATCTTACCTTCCACATAGAAAAAGGAGCAGAGCTTCCTTGGTTTTAAATTTTTGTTCTTTTTAAGGTGCTGCTGGTACAGCCTCATCCTTAGTCATTATACTTTTGAGAGTTTGAACTTGAGCTTTTAAACCTGAGAGGGTTGTTTTGGTTTTTTTTTTAATGGAAATCCATAGAACAGTTACATGAATACAATGTTTTGTGTCCCAGAACTGGTGTCCAGAAGAATTTGGGTTGTTTCTTCTCACAAGAAAAAAGGAAGGTTGCTTCACGAGCAACTGTGGAGGCTCTTTTTGTAATGCATCTGAGAACTGTGCAATATTGGTACCTGGTTGATAATATGAGCATTAATACTTTCATCCTTTCCTACCTGTATTACAGTAATAGCTTTTGAGATGCCTGTGATATTTTGCCTGCTTTAAAAATACATTCTAGCATAGACATACAGATCTTAAACTAATTTACTACTTCTGTATGCTAAATAACTTCTTGTGATATACTTTGTCCTGTGGCTTCACCTAATTCCCAAAGAAGTGAAGTACAACAACATGAAACCTCAACTTGGCAGAGAAGATGTTCCAGCCATCTTTAAAATGCATATATTAACAATTTTTTTTTAAAGTTATAAATTAGTGCTTTAACTATTTTTTTTTTCTTAGTTAAAGTACTTCTGATTTAGGCTTTACAGGAATAGCATGAACATAATTATTACAAATTAAGATGTACCCACTTTATCTGGAATTTTGCACTTGATATTTCTTCTCTTGCATTTGACATATTTTAAATACTTTTCTTTTGAAGACTAATGCAAACCAGGATATCACTGAACTGGAGAATAAAGTGGCAGCTTTGAAGTGCCAGTTTGAGAAGACTTTGAATGACTCTACTGCAAACCAAAAATTCTTGGAAGAGAACTTGGTGACAACAAAACATGACTTGCTTAAGGTTCAGGATCAGCTATCCACAGCTGAAAAGGTTGGCATTTTATTGTAATGTAAAGATGAGATCCTTACATTTAAACTGATCAGTAATTTAACGAGCATAAGCTACAGGATGCAGAGTTTACTGGGTCACACTTGTGCCAGTGTGGTTTTGTTATTTCAGTGGAAAAATACATGTTATACGTAAAATAGCAAAACCACAACTAACTGCATGATTATAACTAGATGAATACGTAAAAATTGCCCATTTGTCTGCATAGAAATTTTTCAATGAAAAGGGTATTCCCAGTCTTCAGAAGACTTTTAGCCTGATTTCATTAGAAAGTAAAGTTTGTATTTCTCTGTTTCTCCCAGTAATACCATTTGAATCTACTAGCTAAATTTGAACGTTAGAGAAACTACTATTCTGAAACTTGAGGAGGAAAAGCAAGTCATCTTTTTTAAACAGCATATTAGCCTGGTTTTCATAATTTCTTGGTGGTGTTATTATTATGTAGGAATTAGAGAAGAAATTTCAGCAAACAGCTGCCTATCGCAACATGAAAGAGATTCTCACTAAGAAGAACGAACAGATAAAGGATCTACGTAAAAAACTTTCCAAGTAAGTGGTGCTGTTCTGTCTGTCCAAATGAGATCCTTGTTCTGGATCCGTGTTCTGCTCCCATTTTGTTGTTATAAATGTGAAGCTATCTCTAAAACAGACTATAAATTTTCCTTTAAAAATAATTTCTAACAGGCTGTTCCCCGAGTTTTGACAAGCCAATCCTTTTAATGGATGCTAGGTGGTGAATAGACTGATGTGTGCAACAGCAGCTACTGTGTAGCAAGTAATGAGAGAATTTAGTATGGAGAGGATACAAAATATTAATGGGTGTGGTAGATAAGCCCCCAGGTGCTACACACAGGTACACAGGTGGGAGATGTACCAGGTGCTTTGGCATTATCTTATTTCTTCCACGCTTGTTTATGGGAATGCAAAGTCCGCAGTATGTAAACAGGGCTAGGCCTGTACTGAGTAAAGAACGATGCACCCTGGCCATTATATTGCGTAGCAGACCATCATTCTGCAAATGTCAAGTGAGCTTTGGCAGCATTAGTCCTATGCTCTGGGAGGACAGAGGTGGAACTTAAAACTTCTGCTTGTATTTTGGGATTTCTCGGTAGGTTTCTGGTCATTCTCTCATTTTACTATTTAGTAGTCTAAAAAGTGTATGCATTTCTCTGTGCCCTAAGTCATACAGTGAGCCTTGACAGGAAAGCGTCACTAGTGGAAGTAATTTATTACTTGGGTTTCATATTTTCTTTGGAGACAAAATGTGTCTTGGGTATTTTCTACTCTATTTTAATGATTTTTTTTTAATTTTTTTTTTTTAAATCCTCAGATATGAGCCAGAGGACTAAAACACCAAGAACATCTGATCTATCAGAAACTGCCATAGAAAGAAAATGTAGACCGGTATTATTTTTCAATAATTTTTGTTTTGAATGGTATATTTTTTGCTTCTAGTGCTTAAAATAACTTTTTAGTATTGCTAGTAAGATGCTGAAACTCCAATCTTACTTCCTTATAAACGTACAATTTATAGGTATTAGTTTCTGTAGTCATGTTTTTAATTGTTAACCATCAACATTCCTTGAGAAACAGCAAACAGGAGCTTATTGAAGAACTGAGACCATTCTCTACAAAGAAAGGAGTTTATTTTTGTTAAGAAAAGAAGAAAAAAAAGAGGAAAAAAAAAGCATTAGATTTTTTGATGTCTCTGAAGTGGAAACTCTAGTTGTTACTTCTGCATAATTAATGGAGCCATGAAGTGGCATTATATGTGAAAATTGCATCAGTGGAAGTAAAAGGAAAGAGGAGAGAAAAGAAACACGCAGATTCCCTAATGTTATTTCACACTGGATGGCTCATACCTCAGCAAAATGTGGTCAGTAACATTTTGCTAGGGGGTTTACATTAGATAGTGAGGTAAATATGCTTTATAGTGGAAGTGCTGGGCCCTTTCAAATAAAGCCAATAATTGGAATTATACTTTTTCACTTGAATTTATTTGAAACAAATTTGAACATCAGAATACAGATTCTGATTTTGCCAGTGTTCTTAACGTTAAGATGATAATCTGAAAAAGCATCGGGAAGTTGCTAATGGAGCAGTTTTCTTGGGAAGTAAGTTGGTTTCGGTGTTTTCATCTCCTTTTTTATTGTAACCTCACCAGAAAACAGCTTACTTCTCTCAAGTCTTTTGCTTGTAATCCTCTGCCTTGCATTTATCTGGAAGCCTCTTAATAGTGCATTCTACTTGTTCATCTGTCCCTGTTCGTATGTATGTTGTATTTTACTCCAAATAAAACCATTATGTTTTCAAACACTTAATCTTAAAGGAGCTGGTTTTTAATATGAATGTTTTGGATTTTTTTTTTTAATATATGTAGAAAAGAGTGGCAGATCAGTAAAGAATCTTGCTAGAAATGTGAACATGTAAATTATAGATTCATGCCCAAAGCCACACCACATCAAATAGCTGTAAAAAAAGTGTACCAGTGGCAGGGCTGGGAAAAGGCTGGTGTGTGTGCGCTACAGAAACTGGCATTTAACAGGGCTTGTCTCAGGAGCCGCTTGAATGGAAATGGATCATTTCTCCTCATTCTTTCTCAAACAGGCAAAGCTGTTAAAATTGCTCAAGCAGTGATGCCCCATTCAAATCTGCCATACATTTGCAGTCTGTAAGTTGTTTTGTTGTCCTTTTTCCCCCACTGTTTAAGCAAGATTGGCAAAGTCCTGTGTCAGTAGCATAATATCATTGCTGTAGCACGATAGTAGGGCTTTATGGGGTGACGTGCTCCTCATGCAGTGTCAGTTAAATTCATGATGGGTATTATTTTGCCCCTTGTACAGTCACTAAAAAGTTCTTAATAGGGATGTACTGAAGAGCTTTCTGGCCTGTGTTTGCTCAAAGCAATTATGTTGACACCAAAAGGAGTACTTGTCTGGGTGAATAATGTGTGTTTTTCTTTGTAACAAAACTCATTTTAATGAGATCAGTTACTATTTCTAAAATGGCAGGTAAAGGGTGAAGAAAGGCGGAGAATCTCATGACTTCTAGTGTTTTTTCTCTTTTCTGATAAATCTTTTGGCTGTTAACTTAGCTAGAATATTGTCTCTGTGATAGGCCTTCATTATCTGTGTAGAGACCATTTCAACAAGTAAGTACGTTCTCAACTTCAGAATATCGATAGGTCTCAATGAAGTAAGTTGACTGTAGGCAAGCGTGGTTACAGACCTTGTTATCTGCTGAAATGAGTAAGGCAAATCTTGTAGAGAACTGTGCAGTGCAAAATTGAAACACTGACTTTGATTACCTGTCTTGCAGATTGCCAGTTTAGTGAGTATGAGATCAGTGTGATGCTGTCCTCAGTTTGTGTTGCACAATGCCTAAGGTAAAGATGTTGCATGGAGCTCTTGAGGAAAAATACATCATCTGTCAGAGATGATGTACCTGTCAAAGAAGACCCCGAGCCTTATACAGTAACAATTCTCTTTTTGTTGAGATAGGTACAATATTTTGAAGATGGAATTGACATCTGAACCTTTCCTGATTGCATCTGATTTTTCTAAAACTACA
Organism: Grus americana; assembly: GCF_028858705.1. Classification (NCBI taxonomy): domain Eukaryota; kingdom Metazoa; phylum Chordata; class Aves; order Gruiformes; family Gruidae; genus Grus; species Grus americana. The sequence continues at coordinate 121,147,496 of NC_072853.1, read as the reverse complement.
CTTCTTTCCCTGAAGCGTAAATTCTAATACTGTTTTTATCAGCCTTTGTTTTTCAGAAGTTCATTATACTGCTCAAACAGACATCATCCATTTTTTCCACTTCAGCTGTTAATTCCCTAGTTATGCCTGAAAGGAATGTTTAAAAAGAACATTTCTCTATAACTGGCTGATCTGCAGGAATCACATCTCTTTCAAGCTGGGTAGCGTTTTGGGGTTTTTTTGCTTGCAAACTGCAGCATGTTTTCTACACGAATGAAATCTAGGCAGCTGACCTTGGCTAGTATTGATCCTGACAGCTAAGGACCAACCCTATGCTGCAACTGTGACTTGAATTCAGCAGTTGGTCATTATTGTGGTTTAACCCCGTGGTAACTAAAACAATCATGCAGCCATTCACTCACTCCCCGCCCCTCAGTGGGATGGGGAGAGAATCGAAGAAAAGTAAAACTCAGGACTTGATATAAAAACAGTTTGATAGAACAGAAAAGAAAGATAATAATAATGATAAAAGAATATACAAAACAAGTGATGCACAGCACAATTGCTCACCAACCACTGACCAATGCTAGTTCCCAAGCCATGGCCCTCCCCAGCCAACTTCCCCCATATATACTGAGCATGACATCATATGGTATGGAATACCTCTTTGGCCAGTTTGGGTCAGCTGTTCTGGCTGTGTCCCCTCCCAGCTTCTTGTGCACCTCCTGTGGAAGGTTTGTGCCTCCTCGCTGGCAGGGCCTGGCAAGCTGAAAAGTCCTTGACGTAATTATAAACACTGCTTAGCAACAACTAAACATCAGTGTGTAATCGACATTATTTTCATCCTAAATCCAAACCACAGCGCTATACCAGCTGCTGGGAAGAAAACTAACTCTATCCCTGCTGAAACCAGGACAGTCATTAATAAATGAGCCAGCAGTGCTGCATGCTACCTTCTTAATGAGACAGTGTATTACCTGATGTTCTGTAACTATTCATAAAGTGCTCCTTAATCTGTTTTTCTCTTGTGGATAGTAGCCTTTCTTTTTTTTTTTTTTTTTTAATGTCCTAAGATGAGTAGTAATATATAACAGTTAAACTGCAAGTGCTCCTCTTCATTTGATAGACCAATGTAAGGATAGCTGCAATTTGGACATTTCCCCCATTCTTTGCTGTCAGGAAAATCACAGTCATCTGCCAGGCACTTTGATTTCAATCCAGCTAAAAAGTTCTTTAGATTCCTCAGTTTGATTTTCCCCCTTCTGGCATTATCAAGGACTGCTCTTGGCTTCTGCATGATAACAAATGCTGTCAGACCACAGTCAAATGATTCTTACTGCCTCAGGAGACAAATGTGAATCATCTTGGGGTGTCAGGTAGCTGAATGGATCAAGCTTAAAAAGTTCGAGCTGGTCTGGGAGGCCATGCCTTTTAAAATACATTAAGAAGCAATTTGATGTAATTTGAAGGTAAGTTTGTACGTGAGCAGGTAAGAATTCTTATCATAATTTTTATTGCAAGTGTTTCTAACTGGCTTTGAGCAGAGAATGTGCCCACGGGAGTTACCCTATGACTGCTAATTTTGACAATGTCCCAGAGAACGCATTGGTCCAGGATTCCTGCAGAGCTCTTCCTGAAGGCACCTAGATCTGCCCTCCTTATCGGAGTCTCTTCTCAGACATACCCTGAAACATGAGGCAGCCTATTTGGAGTCGACACTTCTCCAAATAAAGGTAGGTAGATGCATGTCATTCTGTTTCAGTAGTCTTAATATCTAGAGACTTTGGGTTTTTTATTATTTTTTAATACTTATTTTTAGGAACTTGTTAACGTAGTGCCTTGGTGTGTCTGTTGTAATGGCGATGCTGAGTGGTTGGTGCAGGGCTCTGACAGGACGGCTCACGACTGACAGCTGCTGGTGAACCAGAGAGCTGCCCGGAGACCTCCCCAACTGCAGGCAAGCTTTGACAGAGAGAAAGCATGAACTGGCAGAAGACAAACAGAAGAACTGACTGAATAGGCCAGGTATCCTTCTGATTTTAGTGGGGGCTCTTTTTGTTTTACACAAGCCAGTTCTGAGGTCTGGGTGAATTGGGTGCAATTCTGTGAATCAGAACTGCCTTGAGTGTCCCTTCCTGGAGGGAGTACCCTAAACAACCACACACTCAGAAGATGGTTAGGGCTGTGGTGCTAAAGAAAAGCAAGGAAAATAAAAAGAGGGACTCTTCTCAGGCACTCTTTTCCTGGGAGACTGAGGTAATGCAAAACAATTTTAAGGGTGATTAAGGGGCTAGATATGACTTCAGAATGTAGACCTCAAGGGCATCATCTAGACAGCAAGCAGTAGTGATGAGCTAGAAGGAATAATTGCAGTCCTAATAACTGCTTACAGGAGTAACTTTAATCTCCAATTACATGTAGAGCAATCACCCAACAGTTGCTGTGGCCTATGAGTTGTGAAAGGTCTGGAAATCCAGCTGGATTCTTTCTTTCTCCTAAAGTAAGGAAACATGGAGCTTAGAGTAGCAGCTGTGAACAGTGATTCCAAACAGAAAAAAACATGTGCGGGAACTGCTACTCTCTTGGCTGTATGTCTGCTTCCCTTGATAACATCACTAAACATTTGCAGAGGCTGTAGAGACTCTTCCATCACTTCCCTGTGATAATCATCTAATACGCTAACAGCCAGCATGTCTCCCTTTGGAAAAGAGTGCCTCCAAGAATGGCAGATACCAAACATTAGAGCTGGCCCCAGCTGACACTTTGTCCTCCTCCCACATATCTGCTTCATCAAGGAAAGCACAGAGGATTTATTTTTAAATCTAGGGGTTATAGTCCTACATGTTGGATGTAGCATAATAAAGTCCAGGCTACCTGGTAGAATTATCTAGGAGTTGTCTATACCAGACTTGTTCCACTACCATTTATTATTCCTTCCTCCCTTGTTTCTGTCTCTTTGGGCAATACATCTGTTAAGCTTCTCTCCCACCCTTGAATCATGGTCCCCAACCTGTTACTAGGACTCCAGACTCCCTTTTTGTTTGCATTTTAAGTATCTGGGAGAAGCACTTGGCTTCTTACTGTGCTGGTGTGAAGAGATGCAAGCCCAGGATTTTCAGTTGGTACCCTCACCGAAGTACTTTCAGCTTTGCTTCAGTGAGAAACGGGATTCTCTGCTTTGTTTACCAGCTTCTGATAAGGTTTACATAGGGCAGTTCTCATACTGACCCATCAGTCCCTGGCCTGCTGTGGAGATGAACCCGTACCACTTCCCCCAAATCCCACATTCTCAAATTTGTTAGATACTGAGGGGGAAAATTTCTTTAACATGAGCAGTGAAATGATCAAAAGTTCTTGCATCTGTCTATTAGAGGCTTGCTTTTGTCCCTGAAGATAAAGCCCAAGTCCTCCCCCAACCCAAATGAAGGAAGTTCAAAGGAGATAAAATCTTGAATAGCATCAGAAACAGCATATTGATTATCTGAGGTGTGTATGGAAAGTCCCACAGCAAGAGTTCCTGAGTGTTACCTGTTTTAATATATTTAAAGCCTGTCTCTCAAGGAACCACTGGATGACAAGCACTTTGCTGGGTGCCTGTGTGCATGACTGCCTTTAAAAAAAACCTTGTAGTAGGTTGTGATCCAAGCTGCTTATGACACTAACATCTGTGAGAGAGGCAACGATTCATTTCATTGCATCTGAACTTCTTGATCTGGCCTGACTCAAGCTAGGACACCACACCTCTCCGCCTGCACAGTCTCCCCTGTAAACTAGTTTGAAATGTAATGGGAGGGAGGTACAGAGCCAAGGAAATGTTTAACTTGATTATGCTCATCAATAGCAGTAATCTATTCACACAGAAGCATCCCAAGTGCTAGTGATGTGCTATTTTTTAAGGCTATCCTGCCTGCGAGTTATTAAATGCTGTAAGTTATTTATAAGCCTCACTTGTAATAAATCCCACAGGCAGGGATGGACATTTAACTTTTTAATAACTTGCAGCAATATTTGTGAGGTGGGATGGTTAACATATCTGTAGATTCTCAGTGTGTATTCTTCAGTTTAATAGCTTATGGATCTAAAATTACCTTGGATTTTTCCTTCCAGCAGAAGTCAGGGTTACCCATGAGATGTATATCCAGGGCTAGCTGGCATGTTGCAATTCTGCAGGCAAGACAAGAAGTGGAAGGATGTTGCAGAAGAGCCACGAGCTCCCTCAGAACTGTACTCTGGGAGGGTTTGGCAAACCCTGATGTCTTTCCAATGACAACCTCCATTTCTAGCAGCGCTAAAACATACTGTGAAAAATGGATTCACTTACGGGAGATGCATAAACCTCTTGCAAGTCACCTTTTCTAGCATGAAAAAAAGTGGTGTCCCATTTCATGACTTTGCTACTACAGGTAGCTGGTCAGCAAGTCCACCGGAGTGGTTCTGTTGGTCTCCACAACTCTGCACGACGTACTCTGCAGTTTAGGCTCGTGTCCAAAGGCCCCGTGGTAGGGGTTCTCACCTGTACCCGCAGCTGGATGCTTCGGCTCTGGCAGTACCTGATGGGATGCTGGAGCAGCACGCACAGCGCTGGCAGGGAGCAAGATGCTGGCGTTGGAGGAATGAGACTGACAGCAGCTGAGCCGGTCTGATTTGTAAAAAGAACCTGAAAGGCGTGAAAAAAACCAACCCCAACATTTACATAGAGGAAGGAAGCTGAGTCCTTGGACTTGTTCAGCCCGTTTTTACTGCTATGGACGCTGCCGGTAACCCCCTTCCCTGGGAGACCCGTCTGAAGTGGTGGAGCTCAAAGTGTACCTTGGCAGGGGCCCCAGCACACAGGGTTCGTGTTCAGACCTGGCATCTCAGTGTGCGTTCAGGCGACCCAAAGGCCTCCTAGGTCCTTCTGCCTCCACAACGGGCCACGGACACCTTTTCCCAGTGGTCTTTGTATATATTTGGTCCCTGTTGCTTAACAGTATTGTAAACCAGCAACCCCTCAGAAAAGTTCCTCTGCAGCAGTGGGGTTTCAGCATGAAGGTAAGCGAAAAGAGACCGGGCTGTTTTGCACCCTCACACACACACGCACACGGAGCACGTGTAGAGGGAGGGTAGTGTTCCTGGGGGATCAAACTTGAGTGTTACACTGCAGCAGGCTGGGGACCTTTGTGGCTGACAGGGACTGTTTCATGGCCACTTTTGGAACTGGGGAGTGTGCTGGGCTGGTTGGGGTGAGCACCAGGGTGCGACGGGATGCCCGAGGACCTGTTTAGGGTAAGGGACACTGGGAATACAAGCCCACTCTGACAGCCACTAAGCCCAGTCCTAATGGTGTGGGAACCCCTTCCCTGTACCACCAAATCCAAGCTGGTGCCTCACACATACAAATGCCACTCCCAGGGAAGAGAGCACTATGGGGAAGGAGTTTCCCATTTCCAAAACCAAGCTGCAGCCCCAGTATTATTTCTTCCCTGTGTCAAGTCGACATGTGAGCCGATAAAAATCCCTGGGCTCACATCCTTCCCAGAAATGCCAGTCAAAACCCAAGCAGCTATTCACCCAAAGTACCAATTTTATAGTTCTGTGTGTCTATAATCTATTTACCAGCATTCCTACTTCAGTATGTGCCTGTTAATAAGATTAGTAATTAAAAAGCTTGATAGGAATTGGCAAGCATAGCTCCTCCGCCTTTCCCTCCCCTCCAAGCCGGGCTGGCGTGGAGTCTGAGGCAGGGCTGGCAGAGTACCTAAAGGAGTGAAGGCAGGAAGGCTCTGCTGAAACCTCTGCCTGCAAGCAGGCGATGGAGAAATCCCGGCCGCTATGGGACAATCCCCTGCAGTTTGTTTTCGCCTGCATTTCCTATGCTGTGGGGCTGGGAAATGTCTGGAGGTTTCCATACTTATGTCAGATGTACGGAGGAGGTAAGTGTGGCTTATGTTTCTTGCTTCCCTCGAGGAGAAGTGTGGCAAGCTTTAAATCCAAAGGTATGTTGTCCATGTCCACCCAGCAGGGCACGGGGCAGAGTAGGAGGTCAGGCTTTTTGTTGGTGTGCCATCTCTTCTACTGCTGCTTTATTTTATGTGTTCTTTAGCATAAAGCTTTCACCCGACAGCTGTCCCCATACAGCAGCTTTCGTTTCCTAGAAGTGCAGTGAAACAGAGGGAAGGCCCATATGTTCTGAGACGATGGAAGTACAGTGAGGGATATAGGTCCACACGGTATTAATGTATTACTTTCTTCTCCATTGAACTACTCTGAAGGCATCAGAAACTACAATTCCTTGTTAGTTCACTTGGAACATATTGAGAAAGGGAAATGCTTATGCTGATTTAATTTAAGGATCAGCTGTATCATTTCAAGTTGCTGTCATTAGCGTGTTGTCTTTTATACAAAGCCTTACTTTAGGAGGTGATAACTTGGCTGCAAATCTGCCTTGAAGTTGGCTGAAACTCCTTAATCAACAGGAGTTCCAGAGCTAAAGCCTCCTGGGAAGCTTTGAAAATGGAATAAATTGGTTTGGACTCAAACAAAAAAACCCCCAAAAAAACCCAAAACAAAAAAAGCCAAAAAAAACCCACCCCAAGAAGCTCTTTTTTGAAAGTTTATCCTTCTCCTAGGTCCAAACTAGAGAAAGATGATGTCTGTATCACACCAGCCACAGATATTCTTCCTTAGAAATCAAAAGTCAGTTAATTAGATTAATTAAAAAACATCACTAATGCAGTACTTCTAGTATACAGCTACCACTGGTTAATGACTATATTTTGAAGGATCATTATAAAAAGCCTCTCTTCATAAGACATCCCAGTTTTATACTGCTTCTCACACTGCATCCATTGTCATAGTTTTGGACCCATCTCAGCTGTGCATTAAGTGACATAATGAGCGTCTGCCTTGTTTGCTTCTGGTCTGCTTCCGCCTTTCTTCCTTTCAGGAAGAAACACACTGAGATGTTTAAGTGCTTTTTGCTTGTTTTGTGCTTGTTTTGTTGGCTTCTAGCTTATTTCTGAATGCACATGTGGTGGTAGGAGTTGGTTCATGCTGGTTGTTGAAAAGCCAGCTCAGTGCTGGGATGGCATCAGAGCTGCTCTGTGGCATCAGGTCAGAAAAATCCAGATACTGCACTGGGTGAAGTTAAAGTAGAAGCTAGATGTTGCAGTGGCTGAAGCTTTCTTAGATGTTTCATAGAGCAGAAGTGATAAACATGCAGAAATTCTGGGTGTATTCCTCTATGCAAATGCTTTTGAAGGTAGGGACTTCATGTCTGATACTGAACTCTAGCACAAAGCTTAAAATGCAAGTGTTTCTGTATGCAATTAAACTGCAGGTGATTAGTTCACTGGCAGCCTGTCTTGGCAGACATCCTGAAGGACAGCAAAACTCAGACACTGGGGTCTTTGCATGGTTTATCCTCTTCTTACCAGCCATCAGTAGTGTAGTAGACAGTGAAAATTCTCTGAAACATAACCAAAACTGGAACACCTGGTTAACCAGAAAAAAAAAAGATTCAATAAACCCAAGTATTTTCTGAAAAGCATGTTTTTATAAGAGTAGTTTCTCCACTGCTTTTGTCCTCCCTGGTTAAATTTCCCAGGGGACAGGCAGCTCTCCCTACCGTGAAACTAAAACTCCTGACAATAGGCTTTGTTTTTCTTCATTGCTTTTCACTGCCCTCTTAAAAAGGATTCGGTGGCTTTCCAGGGGTTTGCAAAACCCACGCAGACAAAACATCATTTCAGGAACTTAAAAGCTGGATATGGCAGGCACTAGGCTGAGGGGGGGGAGGGGGGCAGCAACTGCTTATTTGGCATCTTCCTCGTAGAAAAGCAGAGAGCCAGTCCCTGTCCTGCCCAGCAGAGCAATAAAGCCCTTATCGCCGATGATACTCATAAACAGGGTATTTGCAGACTTTACAGCCTCCTGCTTTCCCATTCATCAGCATATTGCCTCCTTCTCCTTGCTCACCTCCAGAGAACTTGACCCGAACAGAGCAAGAGGGGTTCAAACCTCTTAGGTGTAGTTTGGCCATAAGCGGGCTAGGCCAGGCTTAAAACAACACTGGGTTGGGTTTGCAGCAGGACGGGCGCTCAGCAGCGCTCGGCCCTGAGCGAGGAAGCCCCTGGGCACCAGGCGGGATGCTGAGCAGAGGCGAAGGTGTCGCTGGCCGAGCCTGGTGCCTCGACCAGACCCAGGGCTCGCTCCACATGTTGTGCCAGCTGCAGGGGTCTGGCCTGGGGGCTGGTTTCCGCAGGCGGCTGGCACCGTAGGGAGCAACGCTGGGTGTAAATGAGCAGGGACGTCAGCAGAGCTGTGCTGGTTCACAGAGGATAAGGGGACGGTTCATACAGCTGCCCTGAGTTGCTTATATGAGGTATTTTGGCTCTACCCTTTATGAAGAGCAGCGTCGGGGGCAAGATCTACTTGCAAACAGGGTGCAGAGCAAGGGGCTCAGCCCCGGCACCCCCAGCTGTGGGGGCCTTTGGGGTGAAGAGCAAGCCTGGAGGCACTCCTCCTCCTTGCAAGGTGGCAAAGCCAACACCAAGCACACGGCAGCGCTGCTGGGAGGGAGGAAAAGCCTTTGCAACGGGCCTGACGCTGATTGCCCCCATGGTACGTGGCAAAACTCCCCTCCGTGGCTGCTGGGGCAGCTCACACCCTGCCGGGACGGAGTGGCTGCAGGAGCTCTTGAACCTCTGACAGCTCCCTTGTGGCACAGGAAGTTATCTAACAGACTAACAAAGGGGTCGTTAATAACGATAGAGCCGGGAGGTGGGAAATTAATTCCCAGAATAAACCGGATTATTGCTCAGTGTTTATTTCCAGTTCTTTGCCTCATTGCTGCCTGGAGTTCATTCCTCTGTGGCGCTGCACCAAGCCCATTGCGAGGAATGTTAATGCTGCAGATTAAATCCTAAATAAGAGATATTTACGTAAATATTTTTGGCTTGCTGTAAAAAGGGAAGCAGGAAAGCCTTCACAAAAATCCAGGTTTTGACTCAGTCAGCAGCTCTTTCAGAAGCGAGCCCCAAGTCTAGGACAAGGATTTTTTTTTTCCCAGCAGAAATTTAAGCCGAAGCACATCCTGGTTGCTGGGTGGGAAGGTCCTTTTTCCTCCCTTGCTGCCTGCCTACCCATTCCTGCTGCTTCTCTTCTGCAGGAGCATCCTCTCCATGCTGGGGAAGCGAAGGATGAGCAGACACGGGGCAGGAGGCAGCTGTGTGCCTCCGTCCCAGGGTCTGCTCCTCAGGTGGGAAGCCGGGTAAAAGTCTTCACCCCTTTGCTGGCATTTGTGGGCTCAGCATGGGGTTTTGGGGGAAGTTTTTTGTAATTTTGGGCGGCTTTTTTTTAAGCCAGGCCAGGCTTCGGTGTTACTCAAAACTCTCTATTCAATAGTGACATTGCTGTCACCTTTTCATTGAGCGCTTTGGCTCCGCCGCAGAACACTGCACGCAAAGTAAATCTTTCCCTTGTCCCCTTTCTCTCATTATCTTTTACCAAGTTTGGCTGGTGGTTAGCTACTCTTTAACAGCCCCAGCCCCGAACGTTGCTCAAGCCACCCATGAAGCACCTGGGCAGCCCCTCTGCGCTGGGGTTGCAACCGGCACAGTTTAACAGCAGAAATCTTGGCGCTGCCAAGTGCCCATGGAAAATTCCCCGTGCCCAGGCGCTCAGTGCCCACCGGCATCTGGGATGCCACCTGAAACCTGCGAGATGTCCCTCAGGGTTGTGCCGTGCCCTCAATACACAACATGTCCGGACAGGACTCAGCTCCAGCCGCCTCCTGGGACACTAATGGGGCGATTTGACCAGGAATAGGGCAACCTGGTGTTTATTATGCTGCTGATCTAATGAAGGCCATCTGTTGGGTTTTTCTTGCAGGTGGCTTCTTGATCCCGTATTTTATCATGCTGATTGCCGAGGGGATGCCGCTGCTTTACCTGGAGCTGGCCGTAGGGCAGCGCATGCGTCAGGGCAGCATCGGTGCCTGGAAAATAATAAGCCCCTACCTCTGCGGTGTCGGTATGTTCTCAGTTTTCATCTTTAAATGCCCAGGGAACGGGGGTGATTTTTTTGAAAGGACAGCTTTGTCTTTCAGAGAAGAAACCAGGCAGGAACTGGGGCTTTACTGGGTCTCACCAGGCTGAGCAAAGCAGCTATCCAGATGCCCCACAGCACGCATTTACGCCGTTCCTCATGGGGTGTCGGGGCCAGACCCTGGCTCACCTTACCTGGTCCCCGGGCACAGAGGTGTGAGTCCCCCTGCCCTCAGGCAGACCGCCCAAATCAGTGTGAAGGCCAGCACTTAACCCAGCCTCTGGGGCTGCCCACGATGGGCTTTGACCCCAAGAGCATTGTCTTGACAAGCTCAACATTGAGTGATAAAACAGTGCCTTAATAATGTAGCTAAGAGTGGACACTGGTAAACAGTAGGCAGTGACGGTAGGAAATTAAGTTATTAAATTACCCTGATAGCCCAAACTCTCTCTAATTTGTTTACAAGCACATTTTATTTTTAACATTACACTGAATATTCACCCCCCAGGGGCTAAAGTATAAAATCCAGTGCAGGTTAGCCCTGACGGGAGGAGGAGGAGGAGGCTGCAGCGGCGGGGGCAGGCCCTGTGCATGGGGCCGTGCAGAGGCAAAGCCCCCATGGGGCATTATGGGGCTCTGGGCATTCTGGGGTTTTGCCGCTGACCGAGCACCTACCTCCATGCCCGCAGGCGTCGCCAGCGTCGTCGTCTCCTTCTTCCTCTCCATGTACTACAACGTGATAAACGCCTGGGCCTTCTGGTACCTCTTCCACTCCTTCCAGGTGCGTGGGTGCCCAGTGGCACGGCTCGGATCCGGAGGGTCACCCCCAGGGAAGAGAGGCAGAGTGTGTCTGTCCTCGGGGAGAGGGTCATTCCCAGGGGAGAGGGTCAGCACAACGCAGGGATAAGCATCCCAGGGTTCAGAAAGCCACCCTCACCTTCACGCCCTCCATCCCCCATCGATGCCCCGGCTCTCCCTGCCATGCTGACGGTGAGCACTCACCCCACATCCCTCCTCTCTGCCGCAGGACCCCCTGCCGTGGGCTACCTGCCCCCTGAACAGCAATCGCACTGGCTATGAGGAGGAGTGCGAGAAGACATCGTCCACCCAGTACTTCTGGTACCGGCAGACCCTGAACATCTCCCCATCGCTGGACGCCAGCGGGAGCGTGCAGTGGGAGCAGGCGCTCTGCCTGACACTGGCCTGGCTGGTGGTCTACCTCTGCATCCTCCGTGGCACCGAGTCCACCGGCAAGGTGAGAGGCGGGTGCAGCCCTGCCGAGCCCCAGCAGGACGTGGGGAGGATGAAGGAGTGCTGAAAAGGCAGGGGCCATGGCTGCTGTTACTTGGGTTATGGCATGTCCCCCGGAGCAGCCGGCCCTGCTGCTTCTGCCACCCTGTTAAGTTGCAACTGAAGAAGGCTCAACTAAAACAGTGAGTGATATTTTAAAAAACCCCAGAAAAGTCCTTCAAATGCAGCCACCTCTGCTGCAAAACCAGCCACCAGGCTGCTGGCCCTGCAGACAGCTGTCTGCCACAGCAAAGCTGTGTCAGGAGATATCTGTTCCTCAGTCTTTGCAAGGAAAGGGAAAAAAAGATATCCGGCATTTTTGCTCACTTTCTATTGACAGCAAAAGTTGTGAGGAAGGAGAGGGGAAAAAAGCAGTATCCTGGCTGAGCCTACACTAAGAAGCAAGCTGAGGGCTGTAATCCCCAAATCATCTTACCCAAACACAGAAAGCCAAGAGATTGTAAACTAATAACCTCTTAAATTTGCTGCAGCTGGCTATGGGGGCAAAAAAGAAAAGAACAAATAGCCAAGGAGCATTGAAATAGCATCATGAAGGCAAAGTCTCATCAGGTGGGGTGTGGGGGGCTTCCCCTGCATCCCTGTGCAGGAACAGCAGCAGGTTTGGGCAGCAGATGCAGGGCTGTCCTGCTGGGGAAGGTGAAGCTGCTGCATCTCCAGGTGTCTGGTGGGGAAATGCAGATGCCAGTTGGCAGTGCAGGCAAGTGCAAATTGGAGGAATACTTGGTAATTACACAGCCAGCTCTCTTCCCAAGAGCTTAGGAAGGTGTGGTTTTTGTGAGTTAGTTTTTTTTTTTTTAATGTAAGTTTCTGGGTGACCCATTGGGTACATCCCAGCAAAGAGAAGGTGATCAGATTCTCTTTTTTTTCAGGAGGCTTTTTCCGACGTGGAGAGTGAACATTTAGATTCAGATTCAGGGGGTTTATCAAAAGCTCATGAAAGACAACTGAAAGATTTAATTCTCCCCATCCCCCATCTGGGTTACATGAAGTTAAAGTCTTTTTCACGTTTTAATTAAAATAGTTTTATTCAAGTTTGATTTTGACCTTTTATAAGGTCTGCTCTCCTTGCTCCTAGAGCAGATGATGGCTGACCTTTGCCTAATGTGTTCTTGACAGATGAGTGCAACCTGGTGTTATTCCACTAAATGCTGCAGAACTGAGTTTGTAAATGCTGCAAATATTTTAGATTTTGTTCTTATTTTTCCAATCAAAGAGAAGACCCTGGGAACAGTAGCAACAGATCTCTATTATTAATGAAAACTTGTTTCCCTAAACCCTAAATCTAAAGTTAGATTTATCTGAAAATATTTGTTTAACGATTAATACAAGGTAGCAAACATAATAATCGAAATTATTTCTGTAAAGTAAGTGAGAAAGAGATAATCTACTATGATCAGTTTTGTGCATTCTTTAGACCAAGGTATTTCCCCTCCTTCCCCCAGGTCGTCTATGTTACAGCCTCTTTGCCATACTGCGTTCTCATCATATACCTCATCAGAGGATTAACACTTCATGGAGCTGTGAACGGGCTCACCTACATGTTCACACCAAAGGTAGAGAAAAACCACACTGAATTTTTCATGACACATTATCAATTACCAAACGTGTAGGTTTTTAAAAGGTGCCGATGCTCCTTTTCCCTATATTGGATTTTTTGAAGCAGTAGCTTAGGTCAGGCAGCTGGAAACCCCAGCTGGGAGCGGCTGGAGGCTGTTCTGTCACAGTGCCCGTGAGCTGCTTCCTTTCTCCTGCAGAAAAAGACCTGCCATTAACATAATCTGTAGCGTATTACTTCTAGACTGAGCAGGAACCCTGCCCAGAAAACATCCCTGAGCTAAAACGGGTGGCAAAGGGGCCCGTCCCTGTCTCCATCCCTGCAGGCTGCAAGGGGCAGTGCCGGGCATCTGTGCACAGCTGCACACTTGCGCTCTCCCCATCTGGTTTTGCAGCTGGAGCAGCTGTCGAACCCCAAGACATGGATCAGCGCTGCCACGCAGATCTTCTTCTCACTGGGCCTGGGCTTTGGCAGCCTCATCGCGTTTGCCAGCTACAATGAGCCCAACAACAACTGCGAGAGGCATGCCATCATCGTCTCACTGATCAACAGCGCCACGTCCATATTCGCCAGCATTGTGACCTTCTCCATCTATGGCTTCAAGGCGACATTTAATTATGAAAGCTGCATAAACAAGTAAGAGCCTGGTATTTCACTTGTTTTCCACAGCAAACTGTTCTGGGAGAGGTAAATAAATAACACCACGCAGCGCTGCCCAGAGACCAGACCTGCTACTTCCCTAATAAGGCGCAATTTAAAGCAACGGAGGCTGAGATGACAGGTCGGCGTGCCTTTTGACACCTGGGTGCTGCTTCCAGGCATGGGCTGGGTTGAGAGGATGAGTTTGCCTGGGCGAGTTGTAGCAGCACTTTCCCCTGCACCCTGGTCCCAGCACATGCTTTGGGGGGGGTGTGATTAATAAAATGCAATGATGCTCAGATCCTCCCTCTTTCAGGCTAAGCCCTGGGCCAGGAGCTCAGCCTCCTCGGCAGTGATGCTCTGGAGGTACCCAGCAGCCTGCAGGATCGTACCCCGAGGCAGCAAGCTTGCACAGTATCTCTGGCACAGGGCCTGCGGCAGTTACACTTTTACTCATATTTTTACAGCTTTCAGTCTACCTGCTGATCAAAGAGGAAACCAAGCTGCTAGTCCCTGCTCATTGCCAAAAGGCCTGTTAAAACTGGTGGGGCGTGGACGTGGGACTGGAGGGCAAGGGGGAAAGAGATGCCAGCCGGCACTGGCCAGCACCCAAAATACCTGCCTGGGAGCACAGTGTGGGTGCGGGAGCTGCTCCCTCTGAGGCAGAGATGAGCAGAAGGTTGCCTAGAGCCCATCGTGCTGGGAGTACCACGGCTCCCACCTGGGGAGACTGGAGCCCTGGAGTGGGCAGAGGATCCCCTCCTGATGGAGGAGGGGACGAGGTGTCAAACCAGCATGGATTTTATACCTTGGCCTGAAAGCCATTCAATTCCTGTAATCTTTCCCAGGGTGATACTGCTGCTGATGAACACTTTTGACCTGGAGGAAGGCTCTTTAACAGCCGACAACCTCAATGAGATGAAAGACTACCTCATGGCCACCCACCCCCAGGAATATGCCCAGTTAGCGCCACAGCTTAAAAACTGCAGCTTGGAAGCGGAACTAGATACGGTGAGTCGCCACTTTGTGCTGGCACCGGGGCTTCACTCGCTCCTTTCCTCCCACAGAGCCCAGGCAGCCCCTCAGGCCCACATGGGCACATCCCACCCCCCGCCCAGGAGCCGCCTGGCTGGGGCGCTGCAGGGGGGCTGATCTCTGCATCTCGGGGATGAGGTCGGGGTGTGTGTGTGGGGGGGGCACTGGCTCAGCCCAGCAAGGAGCTCACTTGGCTGGTTAGCAACCGAGCTGGGTGGCGATGCAGCCGGACTGCTGGCTGCAGCTGTGGGATGCAGCAGGTGGCAGATGTTTTGCTACGAGCAGGACTGTACCTGTTTTGACCCAGTTTGAACAAACTGGGGATGATCTCATCTGCCTCTGGTGTGCATAACTGCCACCATGGGTGTATGTTGTCATTGTGGAGGATCAGTCTCGTATGTCCCTATTCTTGTCTCCCTTGTTGAGCTGAGAAGCTGCTTGTAACTTGCTTCTGTCCTCCTTCCCGCCGGCAGGCTGTCCAGGGGACAGGACTGGCATTTATAGTCTATTCTGAAGCCATCAAAAACATGGAGGTGCCCCAGCTGTACTCTGTGCTCTACTTCGTCATGCTGCTGATGCTGGGCATTGGCAGCATGCTGGGAAACACCGCCGCTATCCTCACGCCGCTGACCGACAGCAGGGTCATTGCTGCCCGTTTCCCCAAGGAGGTGATCTCAGGTAAGCACCTGCCATGAGCAGCAGAGCACACGTGTGCAAAAGCTTTGGTGTTCTCAGCTGCCGAGGGTCCCTCTTTGGCCTCAGGTGGGTTAGAGAATAACGAGCACGCTGCCAGAAGGGTTTGCCTGCCTTTGGGGAACCCTGCCCAGCCTGTACAGCACTTTGCCTTGGGAGCTCTCAAAGCAGTAGGGCAATTGCGGCTGTGTATTTGCAGGAGTCCCGACACACACCACCTCCTGCAGGCTGGTGTCTACTGACTGGTGAAACTCAAAGGGCCAGGAGACATGTCAAGACAAGTGAGTGGCTCTTCAGTCACATCACTGGTATCCCAACTGTGAACTGGTTCAGTCTCTGGTCAAAAGTGATACATGCTTCTGTTTGGGCATGGAAATCGTTTGTCCCACCTTAAAACCTGTTTTACCTGGATGCCCAGCAGCGAGCACATGCACATTGTGCATGTGCACACACAGACACACACAGTGCACCAGGTCTTTTCCAAAGGGGAAAAAAATTATCTTTGTCCTCCAAGAAAGCTGCTCCCGGACAGAAATCAGTAGAAATCCCACCAGCTTTTTAGCTGCAAGAAGCAGGACAATTACATTTCCAGGTGTAATGGCAGGGTCCCTGCTTTTATCCATGCAGGTGCTGTGTGTTTCATTAACTGCGTGATTGGCCTGATCTTCACCATGGAGGCTGGAAATTATTGGTTTGACATATTCAATGACTACGCAGCCACCCTCTCGTTGCTGCTCATCGTGCTGGTAGAAACCATTGCTGTGTGTTATATCTATGGGATAAGAAGGTAAAAGCCTGAACTCTCCTTTCTTCATCCTAGCAGGGGTGCGACCACTGGCCAAGACACCCAGGGCCACAAACAAAAACATAACCTCGGGGTAAATTTTTCTCCTACACTATGTTATCAGTAAGGCAATGGGGTCGTTGTGTCCCGTCCCCATCCCCCGTCCCCATCCCCCAGCCCTGCAGACAATACCCCCCTTCCCATCTCACAGATTTAATGCTGTAGGTAGCTTTGCAGTAACTCGGATCAAGGTATCAATTGAACATATGCAGCTGTTCTCCAAAAATATGTTGTGGGTTTTTTTTTTTTTAAACACAGATTTGAGAAAGATCTTCACACCATGACTGGACGCAAGCCAAACTGGTATTGGAAAATTATGTGGGCTTTTGCTAGTCCTTTGCTAATTATAAGCCTATTTATATTTTACCTCACCGACTATATCCTCACAGGAACGCTGCAATACCAAGCATGGGATGCCACACAGGTAAAATAGTTGGGTTTTTTTGTTTGGGGGGGTGGTTTTTTGGGGTGGGGGTTTTTTTTTTGGTTTTTCCAAACTTTCCTTAATTCCTGCAAGAACACAGCCTTCCTTCCTAACTACATCATTCCACAAAACTGCCTTCTGAAAGCTTGCAGCTTTTTGCAGTCAGGGCAACTCCTTAATTTTGTGGAAAGGGGAAAAAAAACCTTGACCTAGTGACAACCATGCCATGGTTCTGTAAAATGGGAGTGATTTCCCACTACAAATCTTAATTGATACCTTCAAACAGTAAAACTTTATTCATGTTGATTGAAGACCCCCATACCATCTTAAAAAAAAATACTCTTTGAACAGAAAAATACTTTCAAAATATAGTATTTTGAACAAAATTAGTGGTATTTTAACAGAACTGAGCTGCTGCTGGAATAAATAGTTTTCATAAACCATGCTGGTTTTCATAATTCCATATGCATTTTTCCTTCATGGCCAAAATGCTTTTGTACAAATGCTGAACTGTGTATTTATCACAGAGGAATTACTACTGGGTAAGTAATCACTGTTTTCATAACCTTTTGTGGAAACGTTCCTAGCACACAGAAACAAATTATGCCTGTTGTTTTTATGTCATTGCTGATTTGGGACCCGTGGTGGCCTGGCCTGTTGACTGGGTGTCAGCATGAGCCCACAGGCTCCAGGAGAGGAAGGCAGAGACCTGTCAGAGGTCAGGGCCCAACCAGCTCATTAACAAACGTGAATCCAGCCAAAATCTGCTCTTTCCCAAAGCTTACAGAAAGATATTTTCCCAATGTTTTTGTCAGCAGCTCTGTTCTTGTCAATTTTAAGCTCATATGGTTGGACAAAGCACTGAGGCAGCTACAGCGCACAAGTGCTTCTCAGACGTCCTGTTTAACTACGCAGCTCTGCTCCAGCCCCAGCTGCAGGACAGAGAAAACCACGGCTCTCACAGGTCCCCCCCCTTCTCTCCCTTGCAGGGGCAGCTGGTGACAAAGGACTACCCAGGCTACGCCCTCGCCGTGATCGGGCTGCTGGTGGCAGCATCCACCATGTGCATACCCCTGGGGGCACTTGGCACTTTTATAAGGAAGAGACTGAAGAGGGAAAGAGTTTCAACCGTTGCGTGAACGCTGCTGACAGATGGATTTGGGAAGACCTTACCCCCATTGTCAGTGACCGGGCACTTCTGGAAGACAGCAGCAACCATTATTTGTAGTGGCTATTTATAGAGTTGAGAATCGTGGGTGCTATATTGACCAAAAAGTGCTCTTAGGAGGTTCCACAATGGTTTGGGGAAAAAAAAAACCCACCCTCTTCTGTAACAAGATGAAGCTTTAATATGGCCTCTGTAAGAGGGGAAAAAACAGAAGAGCAGCTCACGAAATCTTAGCTAGTGCAAATTAACCAGCATATCAACCCATTACACAACGCTAGGCAACTCTTCTCCACTCTGCTCTAGTGCTGCCTAGGTGGAAACATGAACAACCAACTAAGCATGTTCCTGCACCAAAGTACTGGCAAATACCCTTACCATTCAAGAAAACCACACTTGAGCATGCATGTTATTTGAAATGACATCCTTCATCAACAGCTGAAACTGTTGGGAGTCTTGCAATGCATATGTGATAATCCCTTTCCTACAAGGGAAAAGTCAGCAGGATGCTATGTGAGATAAAGGTGGCCAACACTGCTTTTTTATTTGTGTCCAGTTTTTATATATATATATATGTGTGTGAGCTGCAGAAGTTTTCTCATCTCCAGAAGAAGTAAACTTCCACTTCCAGTATGTAATTGTTCACTGTGCTGTACTTTGTATTTTAGTGTACTTAAAGCGCATCCCTAGAAAAGAAATCTGTGACAAAGCTGCTTTACAAGCCCCACCCAAAGAAACATATGCCATATAATTAGCTTTGACAAAGTTCATAGCCAGGTATACTTTAATCATATGTAACAATCCAGCAGTTCCACAGAACTGGTTAATTTCCCTAGGTGAACTTGTATAAAGCAAGCAACATGTTTAAATTGTAAGCTTCATGTAATAGAAAACAGCAAAATTCTATCTATGAACTTTAAAGACGTCACTCTGCAGAACAACATTAGAGACACGCTCATGGGATGTGGGTTCTTAATATAGCATCTTAACTACGTAACCATTAGAAGAGGGCAAGTCCCTTATACAAGAGGAATTCGTTTCAAACAAACATAGTTAAAGCACACCAACACAAGTCTCACTCTGGGGCAAAAAGCAAGAGGTAATTAATTGTACGGCCTTCAGGGGTGGGCAAAACCTTGACAACAACAACCAACACCAAGACAGGTTTAGTCTGCAACAGCCTCTAGAGATAGGACGTGCCTCCCTCCCCAGACTGCGCCAACAAAGGAAAGACAACTTTTTCACATTTCAGTTTATTAAAAATGGATACCATAAACAAGACCTGTACAAAAAAATATCCGAAATTGCCCAGAATTTGGAAGCAGTTGCATGATGAGAAGTTACCGTCTTGGGCCCCCTCTTCCTCTTCCACGACCTCGGCCTCTGCCACGGCCTCTGCCACGGCCTCTTCCGGCAACTTAGCAGATGAAACAAAAAGAATAAATCAAGTGAGACCCAGGAATACTTTCATTTTGATTAAAACATTCTGCATCAAGCATAAACAACATACTGCTTCCCTGTGATAAGTCAGATACTAAGTCTGTTAATGCTCATAAGTTTCAGACAATACTTTCATCTTTTGTGTTAGGTTTTTTCAGTATACAACTTCCACAGTCTGTCGTCTGTCTTTGGCTTCACTGCAGCAAGCAACGGGATATAGTGTCACAGTTGGTTGCTTCCAAATGCCATAAGTCTTTTTTTTTTTAAAATATAATTTTTCAGGCATCAGAACAAGCATATGCAAGACAAGAGCATTTTGCTACTATTCGTTACAGTGGAAAAGATACTCTTTCTGCCACAGCTCGTACCATGGTTTATAAAGCACTGTGCTAAAGGGAAATGCAAGTTTTAACATGCTGTTAAATTCCCAAGCTCAGCCTCTCTCAGGCACCGTGTGAAGGGGCAGCATTTTGAAAGGATCCCACCACCAAACAGCTCCTACTGTTTTCAGTGATGCCTCTGCCAATTTCAAATGTGATTCTCAGGCCAAGGTCTTGGCTGTGTGCTCCTACTTTTAAATACTGCTATTTAATGGTAAAAGGAAGACAGAATCACAGCATAATTCAAGCTGCAAGCAACTGCTGGAGGTCATATGATCTATATGGTGATATGTCATTTTACTCCTTTTTCCTAAAGAAACATGACCTGTCCCATCAGGCCACCGTACAAACTTTTGAAATTACTGG
Source organism: Grus americana (assembly GCF_028858705.1). Classification (NCBI taxonomy): domain Eukaryota; kingdom Metazoa; phylum Chordata; class Aves; order Gruiformes; family Gruidae; genus Grus; species Grus americana. The sequence goes on along the minus strand of NC_072853.1, from coordinate 121,127,639 downwards.
TTGATTTCAAACAAATTTGTCATTGTATGGCTCAAAAAGGTAACAAAAAACTTAAAATTCTGTGGAAGTGGGTGGCTGGGCAAGAGACACACAGTAGCATCCACATTCAAGAAGCAAACCGTAAAAAATCCTGACTCAATGATTACAGCATCTACATGCAACAGCAGAGAGCCGTGTTCACTAAGTGCCAGCACACGCAGACCTGAGGCACACGTGCCACGGACATCTCTCAGCCAGCATCCTGCCTTCCACCAGCAATTTCACTTGCCAAGGACAGGCCAAGCGTTACACACTTTTGAAGCCCAAGGGCATTTACAGATAAAGCAAAGTGCAGCACAATGCAGCTGCAGAGTGAGAGTGCTTCAGTGCAGTGAAGGTAAATAAACCCAGGTAAATAGCACCATTGCAGCTCCTTTTCTTTCTTCAAAGTTAAAAAGAAATAGTGATGTTCTTGTTCACATCACATCCTGAGGTTCAGAAAAAAGTAATCCAACCACACTGCAATTTCTCCATGTGGTCAGATTATTTTTAATGGACATGAGAGGAGCAAAACACTTTCAGGAGCTTTACCCTTTGTAAAAACAGCAGGTGTAACACTTGCACTCTGTGATGTACACACCTGAGGGTTCCCTATGCCATTTCAGTAAGATAAGCACACCAATTCATAACATATGCATGGATCAAAGACCACAGATTCAAATACTTAAACACTAATTACAGGATAAATGGTATGACATTATTTTAGAGCACAGTTAGCTTTCACTTAAAACCTATTATTTTATAAACACGCAGATTAACTGCTGGACAAAATATATACTGCCTGAAGACAACCTACAGATTTTCTGGTGTTTACCAGGTTATTAATCTTTAATAATGTGGATTAAAACTGAATTACTCTCTATACTGTTAGGCTTCTAAGGAAAAGGGTTTTGTTCAACAGCCTTTTGAAAAAAAATTGCAGGAAGAGGCCAGAACGGAACACTACTGGGAGCCCAAGCTAGAGAGCTGCTCATTGGAATGCAGCCTTGACTCCCTCAGATTCTCAAGTCTCTCAAATTCAGTTCTCTGAGATTATTTTTATCCACTACCAAGTGAGATTTCAGTGAAGCATTCAGCGCTGTTCAAGAGGCTGTTCTGTACTTTCTCGTTAGCCTATGTGAAGTTCCCCATACAAACTGGGGAAACACAGCAGACATTCAAAGAGGAAACAAAAGTCTCTTCCATGTCAATGCTGAGACTATGATAGGTTAAGATTTACTCAAGCTTAAAAACATTCACATTTTTAAAAACAGATGTATGAAAAGCCATATGCATAATTACACATGAAAGAAAGCGCTACAGATGCTAAGAAGGTGGGCAAGGCAGGCTAGAAGGTGGGCAAGGCCAGTTCAGTATCAAGCCCTCAAAGATGCAAGAACTAGCTGCCAAATGCAGATATTAAGACACTCAGATATCTTCAGATTCAGAATACTAAAATGCATACAAAGGCAGAACAAACACAAACTGGGAAAGCACAAACTAACCTGCTTCTCTTTTCTTGGATTTGACTTTTGGTTCAACATCCACTAGCAAAGTATCCAGAGGCAAACTGTCCGGTAGAATGAAGTATCGGATGTTATTCCCTCGAATACTCAGTGTCTCCAGCTGTACGGGTTCTCTGTTCTTGAGTGTCATTTTCACTGCTTTGAGATGCGTATTCATACTGACATCCACTCCTGAAACAACACAAGTCTAATTTCAGGGATGAAGGCCTACAAGATAGTCCCTTATTGGCTATTTTTAAGTATGCACATGTTTCAAGATTTATTCTGTTCATTAACACTTGCTTCTGCCATTCGTTAATTAAGCCTATAACTGAAGGAAACTACATGTCTCTCTCTCTCTTAAATTATGCTTGCTAAGTTATCAATTCCTACATTCAATACCTCATTGCTAGAGATCTTTATCTAGGTCTTAGCGACAGTAGCAATTTTGTAAATGGTTAAAAAAATTCCTCTGAATAACAACCTGCTGCTTATTACATAAGTCCAACACTAGTCTTTTGACTCTTTTAAAAAAGAAAACCAAACCTTTGAGGAGGAAAAATAACCTGATCATTTCCTCTTTCTGTAAGCCTTAGAAAAAGTGCAACGGCCAAAGAAGCATTTATTTTCTGATAAAATGCATCTAATACTAGTGCAATACCTTCCATGAAAGTACGTAAAATACACTACTGCAAGGAACAACCATTGTGGTTACAAACTCTGTGAACAGCTGGTATGTAAGAATTGTATGCAGTCAGTTCTGTGCCCACTACGCAATACTAAGCATAATCCGAAACTAGAATAAAGTCTCAGCTAAATGCGTGTATGGAATAACAGCCCTGAAAAGTATTAAAAAGCACCCTATATTCCTTTTTGTTTTGCATATCACGAGTCTTGCATGGGATTTAAGCTCAAACTGTGAAGATCAAAATGAGAGTAACTTTTTCAGACCAAAAATTTTGGCAAAAGATGGAAATTGTAATTTACAAACACCTGTTAATTCAGTGATGGGGCACCCACATGAGCAAAATATTTTGTGTATTCAAACTTCTGTACAAACAACCCTTTGTGGTCAAAATAATTACCGTCTCCTTTCATAAACATGGAAAAAACAAGCTGCAAGATGTCTTACCAAGGTAAACAACATAAGTGAGCAGCAGGCCAGAACCAGACGAACCATTGTGCTGCGCTTATTCTGTGTATTTTTCTGTCCTCTCCCCTCACTTCTAGATTTTACACAGCTCTCCACCTGACCTGCCCCCTTGGTTTGTGTAAAGTATGCGTTACATGAGACCTACCCCTTCAGCATGCCTGCTCTGCCCAACCGACACACCGGGAGGAAGAGGAGATTGTACAATTTGCAGATGGCACAGCAGTTATGAGCATGGTTCACACACCAGCGTAAAGGGAAGATTGTCATTTCAGAAATATGGATTGCATTCAAAGTTTTTACAGATTCTTAGCAGAAAATGAGAGAGACTTTGCTCAATTAAGCCCGTAAGAGTACCGAGGTCAGGAGACAAGCAGTTTGTTTGCTTTCTACCTAGCTGGGTTCAACAGAGCATGCTGCAATCAGATACCAGGGTGGTGCATTCAGGTCTAATCAAAGCTGATGGATCTGGCTGCAAAATAATGCATTTTTAACTGCCAAATCTCAGCAGATTGCTACTGGCCAAAAAAGCACCTAAGCAATCCCCTGGAATACAACTCTGCCAAGTTTGAATTTTGATTTTTTTTAACAGTGTCTGGGCAGAAGAGCTTCTAAAAGCCTGGGGTGAGTGAAGGAAAGGAGATCAAGCACATTCATCAACTTAACTGTAAGGGTTTGCTTCATTAAATACGATGTGCCCCACCTACATACCTGATCGTCTCTAAAGTAATGCCAACATAAATGTTGCATGTTTTCCAATACATGAGAACCATGTAATGAATCAAGGCTTTTCCTGCAACTATCAGTTCAGTGATCCAAAGAAGCACTTGCTAGACACTAATACCCACAAACGCGTATTAAATGATAGACCTTGGCAACAGCAGGGGACCAGATTCTTGACACCAGGATTCCTTTTTGCCCTGTATCCCCCATCAAGCTATCCGTTTTCAAATCAGTTTCATGAAATCAATGCAATTATACGCAAAGATGCATTTCCATATAAGATCACCTTAACCAGAGCTAAAACACGCTCAACAGAAATAATTTTTAGACTAAAATTGCCTACACACGAAGTTTAACCAATTTAAGACCATATCAACGCTTAATGTTTGCCATTTATCTGTACTACCATTAAAAAAAGTCCCCACACTTCTGGTAATTCAGCTGTAACGTTTTTATGTGACTACAGCTTATTACAATTTCACAAATTAAAGTCAGATGTACTGAAATGTCTTATAAAAATTTAGCTGTATATCCACTGCCAGTTTGATACAGTAGTAAAACTACCTCACCAGCATTATCATGCTGCTAAAATTCTAAGAGAATACCACGCCTACGCCAGCTTTGCCAATGGTGAGGAGAAGTTTACTTCCTTCAGCCCCAAGCCTGTTTGTAATCAAAGCCTGCAGTCAGGCTCAGAGGCTCCCAGTGAATTTATTGCCTCCCAACAACTCCTGCAAATGTCCACACTCTTCTGTAACAACCACACCTAAAGCTTGCACATAAAGATGTGAATTAAAAAGAATGCCTCCTGCATCTTACAGAGAAAGTCCCCACAAGACAGTACAAAACAAAAAAGCTCAGCCCAAACCACGGCTGATTGTTAGCAGAAAGATAGCAGGCAATACTTTACTGTAGTTTCCCATCCTGCCATACCTGTGATAGTTCCGTGCACCTGCGTCCCATTCTTCAGTTCAATAGTCACAGTCTCATGGCTCAGCTTCATTAGAAACCTAGAAATTAAAAAAAATACCCAAACTGTTCACTCCCACATCAAGCCTTACATGTCTAACATCCTGTTACAGAAAATCAGTATGCGCCAAGTATTCGTGCATCCTGAGCTTCCAAAGACAGTGTTCTCAGAGCTCAGGGATTCTGCTAAAGACATTTAGTAAAATATTACACAAGAGTGAGACACAAAAACCAGAATAAACTCCACGTCCTACCTAACCAACAGGAGCTGGGACACTTGACTGACACACTGTTGAATCCAGCATCCTACTCCCACGCAAAATGGCCGTTATCGTACCAAGAAGGAAACATTTAAAAACTTGTTGATACCTCAGGAAGACACTTCTAACCAAACCCGGTTTATTTCCCCCCAAAAAGGGTGGGTTTATTGAGCAAGCTGCGCAGGCCCCTCTGCAGGAGCTCCCCAGCCCCTTGCCGCACAGCTGTGCAGGCCGCCAGGCCAGGGCTGAGGCAGCAGTACGGGAGAGCAGGGCCTCCAGCCGACAGCCAGCGGGTGGCGGCGGGGCCGGCGGCAAACCCCGCGGCCCAGCCCGGCCCTGCAGGGCAGACAGCCCACCGTCGCTATCCGGGAGTCCGCGGGCGGGCGCTGCCGCCCGCCCCAACGGCGGGGGGTCGGGGAGGGGGGCCGCGAGGCGGCCGTTAGCGCAGGGGCAAGCATTGAGCGCGCGGGCTTCCTCGCCGCCACCGCGGCCGGGCGCCGGCAATCCGCCTCCATCCGCTCACCTGACGAGCTTCATGGCGGCGGGAGGCCGGCGCTGCGGCCCGGCGGCCTTCGGTAGGGAGCGGCGGCCGCGCCGCGGGGAGAGGAGAGGAGAGCCCCTCGGCGGGAAGGCCCCGAGGCGCGGGCGGTGCAGAGGCCTCCTCCGAGCAGGCCGCGCCGCCTCTGGCGCCAGGAAGCACCCGCCTTCAACAGCAATGAATGGCCGGAAGCGCCGCCGCGCGCGGAGCGGAAAAGGCGGTGCCGCTGCACCAGGACAGCGCATGCGCGGGGCAGCGCCGGGTCTCTCTCGGGGAACAAACTCGGCTTAAAGGGATAGTCCGCGCTTAGGAAGAGGAGGGGCTTCGAGGGAAGGAGAGTTCACAGCTGCTCCTGCCTTACCTTGAACTATACTGAACCAATGTTGTTGTCAAAAGGAAATAAGTTTTAAAAATCTGCTCTGAGCTTGAAGGGAAAAAAAGCTTCTAAGCGAACATGAGAGTACAACCTCTAAAGACTTTAAAAACTTACAGCTTGAGGATCCAAAATTTTAATAGTAATAATTTTATTTAAGAAGCCAGTGACCCAGTGAAGCCCCATGAGTGTAAGATGTGCACATGCACTAGGCTCTTCCAAGTATTACTTCATCAGTGACTGAGAAAGACCCAGCCCAAAACCTGTGCCTCCCAAGAGCCCGAGGTTGCAGTAGGCCCACGCAACTGTCTAACATACTGCAACACAATAAAAAAAAAAATGCAAGAAAGCTGATGTGTGCCTGCAGCAAGGGAGGGGAAAAAGAGAAGACAACTTGAGGTTTCAGCCAGTCAGTAAAAACCCCTGAAGCAGCCTTGTGAGGGAAGAATAACAAGGATTAAGCATCAGAGAAATTCAGCCACAGAAGTTCTCAGACTGAGATCCAGATGTGGAAACAAACACTGGAATGTGACGCTGATGCCAAGTCTTGCATAGGGTATGGTACAAGATCGTCAATACTTAAGCACAGAGTAGCAAGATGTTCACATGCAATGGGCAGAGACACAACCAAATCATTCTTCTGGTGAGAAACAGTTCCTAAGGAACAATTCAGGAACATTCCGCTCCAAAGCGCAAAATGCCCCACAGACAGTATGTCTAGAAAAGTTGAACATTTTATTGTCATTTATGAGTACACCATTGTGATCTTAGAAATACAGACTCTTTGCAAAGCACTGAAATACAGGTGCCTTCCAACTTCTAAAACCTACATTATTCTGTCTTACAAACCTTTTATATCAGCAATTCAAGTTTGGTCTTTGCTGCGACAAGTTCTTCAAAGACGCAAAGGTTTAGTTCTAGACTGCAAGACAACCAAACCAAGTTTCAAATGCCACCGGCCAGCGAGCCATCAAAACCATTACCATCAAATCCTGAGTCTATGATGTTCTTGTACTTTGTGCCCATAATGGAGTTCACCTTTGAAAATTTTAAGTTAGAGGATTTTCCAGTTAACTGTCAACTGGTTATTTCCAGTACAGCATCTAGAAGCAAACAGATACTTTGCAAGTACTAGTGCTTATGAACAGGTTATGTTTACACAAAACCCAGAGAGGCCTCCAGAAACATTCAAGGTTAAAATGAACAGTTAAACAGTTGCAAAAAAATCTGTACATATTTTCAGTCATAACACAAGGAAACACTAGAGTATCAGTGTTTTGTGTTCTAGCTTCAATAGTGACAACTGTGCTAGTCTTAGTATTCTACATGTTTCTCCCCCCCATTTAAATTTTATAATCACAATCTGAATATACAGCTGTACTTACAGGAAATATTAAACAATGCACAGCGCCTTAAGCAAGTTCCATGTTTGGTTTTGAACAAACCATATAAAATAAGTGACAAAATAGTTTAAAATTGGTCCTTGATTAGGATTACTTATTTTTATACAGCTTGGAAGCACTAAATTTAAAGACACACATTTATTATTAACCAGCACAAATTATTCTGTAGCTTTTTTTATCTTTTTTTAAAGAGTGTGTTACAATATCATGCATGAAAAGCAAGCTGCTGCTCCCAAGGGCAGACATGGAGTTTAGATTAAATGCTTTCTCCTCAGGTTGTTACTCCTTCTTTCATAAATTATTTCAACATAACCGAGAATAGAAGCAGCTGACTAGCAAAACAATAGGAAGTTCACCTTTTATGTTGTGACCCATTCTTAAAGTAATGGAATACTTTGGACCTTTAGCATAAGGAAGGTTCAATAAACACTGCAAAGGATTTTTACATTCTTTGATTTCATTTACATCTTTAGAAAGAAAATTCTATATTTTAACTTGCTAACTAATGAATCATCATCTGGAGACTGTAGTATTGAAACAGTGCAAGACATTTGCAACTTCAGGAACATCCAATTACACCGTCCTTTCACCCAAACAATGATTAGTAGAATATTGCATCAGTCCTAGATAAACAAGACAGGACAAAAAGCTCATTTTAGAAGACCATTAGGATTCAAAAATCTTTTGTATTTAGTGAAAAGAATCCACACACAAATATGCATGAAGGACTCTAACATGGACTTTATCACAACAAATATAATCCAGCTGTAAGTCTTGGAACTAGACTTTTTATTGGTATGAAGCCATATTTGTTCAGAGACCATGATTAGAAGCTCCATTATTAATGCTTCAACATCTGGGGTTTTTGACACATGAACAGCATCAGAGCTCTCTCCTGTCCAGCTGCATTTTTGGTCTCTGGCTTAAACGGCCCAGATGGACTATGAGCTTAAGCAGTCCACTTTTGCCCTAAAACATTCCAGACACCAAAAAGCTGGCTTTCATCTTTGCCTTGCGTCAGTGAGAATGGAGCCCCCTCCACTAATGCAATATTCCAAAGACCATTGCAACTAAGACTGTCAAGTCAGATCTCAATTGAAAGCTACCACCAAAGGACACGATTCCCTTCCCCCCACCCCACATGCTGCCAAGGAAGAATGTTAAAAAGATCACTGTTTGGTGTGGAAAGCAGATCAGTAGAGACTCCAAGTGTGGCTTGAGGAATCCTCAGTACCAAGCCGCTTTCCACACACACAAATTCAGTCCATCTTCTCTTTCTGGACCAACTTGGGCGCATCTACAAAATCCTTGCCGTTGTAAAGGATGATAGCAAAAGTTCCAAAGCTTGCACTTCCCCAGAAAAGCACATAGGCCAGTGTCTCAGTCCATGTATCACCTGTTAGGAATCAGGTAAACATTTTAGCTCATTATCACCGATTACTAGAGAGGTTTTAAGTACAAAAGCAAAATATTTCAAGCTCTCCATCAGAGATCTGCTACCAAATCAAGTTAGAAGTCCTTCTTAGGTACAGGAATCTTTAATTTCCTTACCTAGGAAAACTGTGTTTGCCACACAGTTCTTAGAACATTTTGAACAGACAGCTACACAAGTCAGTCAAGAGCTCTATTGGCATTAATGTCAGAAAATTCAAGGCAAAAGCAGAAGGCAAAAACCTTCACAACTCCCAACACAAGTTTAGATTAAGGGGACATCCATTAGAACAGGCTTATGCCTATATCTGACTTTTCCTGAACTGTCTTTTAGCCCAAAATTAGGTAGGTATTCTTCTGGGGATTCATCCAGCCTATAATAAAGCTAGATGTCTGCTCAGGTGCAAGTAAATTTGGGGGCAATTACCTGCCCCTTAAATGACTTCTACAAAAGTTTTACCATAGTTTTCTGTAGTACCTCAGGTTTTCCCACATGAACCATGCAGTATAACCCTCAAACACCTGTTAGTATGTCTGAGAAGCAATTTTATACTGAATAGTTTCTGGTAACCATTTATAGGAAGTCCACACACAAGCAAGCTAGTTTTGCGAAATTAAATTCAATAGTCACTTACCAGCCATTAGCAAACAAATAATGCACATGGAGAAAGCAACCACCATAATAATAGGCAACTGGGGAAAGAGAAAAAGAATAATCACTTGATATAGTAGCATATATACTCCTTAATTTCCTTTCAGATGGCCTGTACTGCAAAGTTGTTTACTTGCTTTGCAGTAAAGTTGCTTTAATTGCTGATTCACCTGCTGTCAGGTACAACTACAATTTTGGATCATTCCAAAATTTGGAACAGTGTGTTCAATAACTAGGTTAAGAATTGAAATACACCTTCCATCTATTAAAAAGAGGTTGAGGTTTGTGTTTTCTTTTTAAAAAAAATACACCAGCCACTAATTAAACCTGTGGTATCCCCAAATCCCATTTCACAAAATAGAAGGGGGAGGGAGGAAAAAAAGTTTTTGGTGTTACAGTCTGTGCTTCTGCATGAAGTATAAGAAGGGATCTTCAAGTTTCTTCTGCAGAAGGACAGTCATTGATGGTGACTAGTAGAATTCCTCCCTTTCCACTTGATGAAGCAGATATAAAAAAAGCAAGCAGGAGTTTTTTCAATACCTCAAGGACACTCCATTTTCTGTCAAGGAAACAGTCTGGGCTTAGTCCTATAAGCAGGTGTCATAGAAACACAACCAGATTATAGGGATGCTTCGTTACTAAATAGACAAGTTCTACTTAGTCATATGAAGCAAGTGACTAAAAGGTTGTATGTGTTTCTCCAATCATGAATAAAGTCTTTATACTCACAGCCAAGAACTTCCAATCTTTCTTGACATGTAGAGGACTAGCAGGTTCTACTTCATCTACTGAATAATTTCCAAGAAAAAGATCAATCGCATCCTGGATGAGAAATGGAGAGGAAGAGTTAAAATGCACAGCGATGTTTATTAAATACATTTCCCCCACAGTTGAAAGCCTAACTTACTTGTCTAAATCCATCAGAAAAGTTATTTTTGTAGTAACGTATTAATGAGTTCCAGCCATCCATTATCAAGCCCCACTGAGTTCTCTTCCCAGTTCTGCAAAAAAAGTTTTGAAAAATATTTAAAATAGATTTATAAATTCAGGAAGATAATTTCAGATTTACAGTTCTTTCATTGTTCAAATGTGTACTATGTTTAATGAATACCTGCATATAAATACATTATGTAGTGCTGCCTCTGCATATTACCACACATACTTGTAATAAAGTTTGAAAGTAAAATTACACTTCTCCCTGTCCCACAATATAAACATGCCTTGAAGAGGCACAGTTTCTTGGGTTTATTTCCAGGCAGCCTTTTCTCCTTTCATATAAACACAGTGAAAAATAGTGGGGTTCTGTAGATTTTAGTCTGACATTTTTCCAAATTGAACCATTGCAAATCTCACTAATGTTCTAAGCTCCAAATTAAGAAATTTCTTTGATAAAGAAAATCCCAAACATGCCCAAAAACTCAGAAAGCCTTTACAAGAAAGGCTGACTTGCCTTGTGTAATCTGTCTTTAAGGCACCGGTTCCAGCATATTGTTTGGCACAAGCGTTAGCATTATCAGCCCATGCTGTGAATAGGAAAACATTAAGAAAGATTAAGGAAGTTATGTACTCTTTTTGGAAAAAAGAGATTGTTTGAACACGATAAACAGCCTACCATTTTTGTAGATTTTCTCAAAGTCTGCTTGCTCTTCAATTCTCTGTCCAACATGCAGAACACCTAACCTCTAAAAGAAAAAAAAGTTATTGAAGGTTACTAATAGCTCACTAGAAAAATTAGGCTTTGCTTTCAGAAAAAAAAAATTAGAGTCTGGCAAGCACATTTCAAGTAAGTAGCACAGTAACTCAAGGACGCAAGCTCTTATTGAAGTGTTAATATGACCCTTCTGTTCCAAACAGAAATCCTCTTTCCTCTTCCAGCTGTTAAACAAGAATATTTACCTGAAGCTGGGCTTGAAGAGATCGGCGTGCTAACAAGCTCTGAATCACATTAGTCCGATCAAGGCAGTCCATGCAGTTACTGCGGAATATTCCTTCCTGCTGAGTCACAATTTTACCATCGGAATCAACTAGAAAATAACTAACACATACAATCCACCTAAGCATTTATAGATAACAGTCCATATAAACCACATGTTTTCAGAAGTAAATATTCTAGCAACCAAAACAGTTATCTTGAGCATACAAAGAGTTCTTAGTCATGTCTTTGAACTTTGATGCCTCCCTGAATTCTTCCCCTCCCATACTGAAAACCGGCATCAATATATGAACATTTAGTAACCTCAGGGCAGTATTCACTCTAGCATTTAGACAGCCAACCAGCAATATTGAGTTATATGCCACTGGGAAGAGCAGCTTGTGGTGCAAATCAGTGACGTACTTTTTTTTCCAGTTATTACAGGGTCCTAGCTCCACAGATAGCAAGATCATTAGCAGAGTAATAGCAGAAGTAACCAGATTTGTATATACCTGGTCACCTGGTTCAACCCAGTCACCACTGCATAAAAAGTCATATAAGCTGTCTGCAGGCACACTTCTTCCAGGAAGATATTCAAATCTTTAAGGCCACTACTGAAAATCTGCTACTGTCTCTTACTCTTTTCTCCATTATGTAAGCATCTGGGGGAACCAGATGTTACCTCTCGCGGAACCAGATGTTACCTCTTGCAACTGCATATGCTAATTGTTACCTCAATCTTTTTAATCAACTAAACCAGGCGTTTCTAGTAGTTGATAACAAAAATATTTTAAATACTGAATCACATGCAAGTATTCTGATAACTGAGCTGGTAAAACAAATATGCCAATCAAGTTATCAGCTGGATGTGTGAATGGGAGAAAACTATATTTTGTCCTTCTGCCACAGCGTTAAACTTCCAGTTGCCTAAAGATTTACAGATATTCTGTAGATTAAGTTACTTCCTTACGTAATTATGAACTCTGTGGACTAGCACACGATCCACTGTTACTATGCAGCATTAAGATTATAAAGTCTCGGATTCATGCAGTACTAAAAATTGAAAGCCTTAGAAGCATATGCATTTACTTTGCTCAGTCTTGTGTTACTAAGACCCATTTTTGTCATTCTTTGAGAACTAGTTTTGTTAAATGAAGTTTTACATTGTTGTATGATTGAAGGAAACAATAACACCTGTGAAATCTTCATTTTCCCCCTTCTTCCCGCAAGCTTTGCCTAGAACTGATATGAGGATAATTAGGGTAGTCGAAGAGTAGACATTTCTGGTTAATAAGATAGTTTAAGTGCTGTATCTCCTATAATTGCTCTAAGAAAATTAAAACCAAAAATCCCTAAACCCAACACCTCCCTCCCACCCCTCCAAAACCCAGCAAGCCAGCTCTCCTTTCTGATAAGTCTTCCACAACTGGATTTAACCTGCAGAAAATAGGGTTTTTTATCTCCATCAGGGTTGCAGAACTATTTCCTAAGAATATCAGAATTCAGACTTTTCTGTTCCTATTTAAACAATAGTCACTCCAGATGAAACAAAACAAGGCAAGGTAGAGCCACCCTAATCTTGAGGAAGAGGCTTAATTTTTGTATCTTGTTTTAGAGACACATGACTTCTACCCCCTCCCCCCTCTTTTTCTTCATTTCAAGGAAACCTGGTTCTCTTCTAAGCCTCCAATGGCAGGTCACAGTTAAACAAGTTACATGATTCAGTATTCACTCTAAGAATAAAGGAACCTTGCTGCATAGGCAACCTACATGCTTATTTCTCCTTATTCGAAGTGCTCAAAGCAAAATTATTCTTCAGGTGTTTTTTAGGCTTTTTTTGGTGTTGGGCAAAGAATATTCACTATCATCTGATTATTTTATACTATTCCCACAGCCGTCATTCCAGGCAAGAGACTTCATTCATGAGACTCCTGTTCCAGTCTGCAGCTCACCTCATTTATTTTTTTTAGGTTAGAATATACCACTGCCAGTTTTGTAATGTTTAGCTGATCTACTTTGTGTTTTAGGCACAAGACTTTAGGAACAGGAAGGAAGCAATCAGAAAAGCAGAACAAAGTAAACAGTTTCCCTAACAATCTACATATCTACAAGTAGCAAAGACCAAGAAGTGCTTAAAACAACACAATTGTGGGACTAAACAAAGATTTAAGTTGATTTGGACATTTACTCTACTGTTATATGACTAAACAAAATGAGAATTTGTTTCCTTGTGGATTACTTCTGTTAGCAAGCGCTAACAATCAGTGCCAAGGTTTGGTGCAACAATGTGTTAGAGAAAACACTTAAAAAGAGAGCAGGTGCCTGTGGGAGGAGCAGAACAGTTTGCTGTCAACAACACATGGAATTACTCTTGGATGAAAAAATATCACCTAAGTAGACTTTTTTTAATAGCATCAGTTGTATGCACACTCATTTCTTTGTCTAACCCTTTACTCAAAGGTACAAAGGCAGCTTGAGTCACAACGCAAGGTTGCTGCAATTCTCAGAACAATTTTATTGGAACATAAGAAGGGCTCTACATCTTACCCACAACCAGGTCTCTCATCTTGCACATGGTATCAGCAAGAGATCAGAGGTATGGAAACACTAATGCATATGAATGCATCTTCTTTATAGAAGATTACAGGTCTGTTTTACTGTGCCTTAAGACAATAAAAACTATGAGAAAATGGTCTCATTTTAACAGTACAGAAGTAAGATGAGCTGCAGAGCCTTACCTAAACTCATCTTGCTGTTCTGCTAGTTGATCCATCAAAATCTGAAGTCGATCCCACCTCATCCGACTGCACTCTTTATGGAAGTCAAATGCTACATATCTGTTCAGAGAGACAAGCATCTTTTCAGATTACATATGTACTGCAGTGAAGGTCTCAGAAAACCCCACAGGGAACAGCTGATCTATAAAACAGGTAGTGACAGAGGATTTGTTTTTCTTTAGAGATGGCTTCCAGGAAATATCTGTGGATTTTGTCAGTGCTCTGTAATATTCCTGAGGCTGCACCCTTAGTGTGCGTGGTAACAGCATTTACATTTCTTTACAAGATGCCACTAGTCTGGGGAAGCACACATTCACTTCCAAAGTTACTCACTCTACGTTCTGGCTAGTATTTTTCCTCAAGAAAGTACAGAAGGAATACGTATCTGATTCCTCTGTTTTCCAAGAAGATTCTTTTACCATCCTCTATTCTGAGCAACTGCATTGGGAACTTCAGTTCACTTTGAGAGACAGGTGTTGAAATGCAACATTCTTTGCTGGCATGCAGCATAATTCCCTTGATAGCTCTCTAGAAACCTGAGACAGGTTCTGTTTAAACAGCTAACCTACTCTATAAGAAAACTAAACAGCTACTGACTTGGAATAAGATTTTAACAGCGAATTCATTTCCAGTAAGAATGCTCTAGATGAGTGGTTGAGTCAACATTTGTATGTATATGTAATGTATATAATTATACACACACACACTTGCTGGTGGTTACAGGGCATTACAGTCCTCCCTTCAGGTATTCATAATCCAAAAGTTATTATTTGCCAAGCTTTCAAGACTATTTGCATGAAGAAGGGTGAGAGAGAGAGAGAGAGAGAGAGAGAGAGAGAGAGAGAGAGAGAGAGAGACTGAAGACTCAAGTCTTAGTCTGGCAGCTAAATGCCAGCAAAACTGGTTAACAAAGAAAAAGGATTTTGGCAGCATTAAGAAAAAGGAGCTGACAAAACAACACCTTTTAACATATAAAGAACAAGCAGCACCTCTAAAACACACACTGACAGAATTTTACATCTTTGTTTCCACCACGTGACTTTATAGCAAAGATCCACAGAATTCCACAAGCTTTGTACAGCTAAGGTATCAATACCAGCCTAGGTGTGACAGTGAGGAAAGAACTCACCTTAAAAGTGGTCTTTTTTAATAAAAACAAAAGAAAAATCCACACCCACCCACCAGTAACACACACAAATGCACCCCTGAGGGTAGTAAACGAAGCACACAGAAGTGTGACAGACATCTATAACTACCCCAGTGAAGGCAGTAGCAGGGCATCACACAAGCAGAAAGAAACTTGGAAAAAATTCAAAGTATGTCAGGATATATAAGGGCATCTTGATTATACTCTTTGATTCCTTAGTTATGCTTATACAGAAGTGAATCCTTATTAAAACAGGATGCCTTTCTGCTTATGGTAGGATTTTGTCCTTTGACATACCTGAGTAGCAGTACTACTATACAGCAATTTCAAAGAAAAGACAGAGGCAAGTATCTGTGGGAGCTGGATGCTAGCCCACCCTCTACAAGTTAGGGAAAGCACGCACAGACAGGTTGTAAAATTGTGGACTGCACTCAAGATTCCCAGAAAGAGATGGAATTTCTCTTCTGATTAAAGCACATTTTCCACTCTTGGCCCATTGTTACACTGAGGTCCAGACATTTAAATTACACCTTCACCTTACTGTTTCCTCCTTTATCTTAACACTGTTTTGCTCACACTCAGTACTCCCTTACCAAGTTAGCAGTGTAACCAAGCCCTTTTGCCAGAAGCTAGTTCTACAGGGTATAATTTCTTTTTCCTAAAATGCAGATGATCTCCACAGTTCTTATAGCATACTATTACTCCAATGCTAGCATTACCATTGCCTCTGAGCTCCCTTCTTCATTCTGTCTCCTCTATGTCCCATATTCGCTTCACAGTCTCACTTCTGCTTAGAATGTGAGCTCTGAGGTAGAGGCATTGGTCATATGCAAGTTATTTCATAAAACTCAAACAAATCAGACAGTTGGTAAAGACCCCCAAAGAACCGATCACTCTGTGGGTCTCAGAAGCAATGCTCAACTTTTAACACAGAACAGATCATTTCACTTCGCATGTACCTGACCATTCCGTTTGCCATGCTGTTTACCATTTTTGCAAATGTTTGCTCAAGAGGCTTCTCTGAACCTTTTTGGTTAACCTGAAAGAAAGAGAAAAAAGAGACAGTATTACTCAAAAGCCTACTTAGAAGAACAACAGCTTTTTCAAGAAGAACAAGTGAAAGCATACCAAGTTCACAATCATTTGCTTTCCATAGCTAATTATTTGCGAGTCAAAGTGTCTTTGGAAGCCATCCATCTAGAAGAGAAAGGAAATGTGTTGACAGATGTATGCTACTATTAAGATCTGTGATGTACAAGAAATCTCTATAATCGTCTTTTTGATGATACCGCATAGGTAGTTTTTGTAACTAAGAAAAGCGTTTGATGTTCTCTATTGTGCTAATACATTTCTACTTTGATCACCCTAAGTCCATTCAGCTCTCCTTATTAAACAAGCCACAGATAACGAGTATTGTGCAGCTACTAGAACTGTTGCAACCAAGAACCAAAGAGAAACTACCCCCACTGATGTCTGGATTTTTTTCAGGCTCTGAACTCATCTAAGTAGTACAAGGCTTCTTGCTACTACTTTTTAAACATAAAGCTCAATCCAGTATTGATGATTTTTATTCTTCTGATTACAGTCTGTTACTGGATCACATAAACATCAGCCCAGAAATATTAAAACCCCAAGACACAACAAACACTCACATACATGATTTACTGACTTGCTGATCTGTGGCTTTGGTTTATACTTGAGGTTTGGTCTTTGAGACCAGAAAAAAGGAATTGATCCACGGGTCTGCAAAAGAATGGAAATAGTTTTAAACAACAAAACTTACAAACTCATTTGCCATTTAAAAATAAAGCAGACTGGTTTAGTTTATTTGTGCACATGCACATCTTGTGCATAATCTATATTTATAAACACAGCTATCTGTGTATCTTAAACAAGTGAACAGTTCCTTACACTGATTTTACCTGAACAAATGATGCTTTGCTCCCCTTGTAATGCACAATTTGTTCTGTTTCAACAAAGTTAGCAGCATGTCCTTCTGAATCAATACCTATGTAGGAGAAAGGCCTCATTAACCAGCTCAGACTGGCTGCAGAACAGCAACAGTACATCAGAGAAAGACTTCCTAACGCTTTACCTTTCAAGTGCTCAAAGAAAGCATGAAAATACCGCAGAGCTGCGTGAAGGTTGTAAATTAAACACACCTTTGGCAAAAGTTTAACATGATCTGTACTAAATTTAACTCGAAGCACAGTTGTGCTTAATACATTAATATTTCTAGTCCTAGAAATTGAGTAATTTAATACAAGAGTGCTTTGACACTGAAATATTGACAACTCAATAGCAATGGTACTGCAGACACTGACCAATTTCTTCAAAAGCACATATGTTGGGACTAAGAACAGAGAAAGTAATTTAATTCAATTTCCAGAACTTTTGCAGTTATCTCTAGGAGGAATAAAAAAGAGTCAGTTTTAATGAATACCAGAACATGCTTCAGTTCATCCTACAGGTTCCTAATATTTTCTTTGGAGCAAGGACCTCGAGACAAACTATTTTACTTTTTTTTTTTTTGTTCAAGTCATACAGCAATTACTCTTAAAGGTAAGTCACATGCATAGATGGAATTCGCATTATTTTAAATTAAATCAATTTGCTATTTTACCTCTTACATAGTAGCGCACACCAGCCCTGAAACAGCTTCTTCTGGAAACAAGCAGCCAGTCGAAACACTTGCCATTAATAGAACAAGAGTGCATAGTGATAACTAATGAATAACACTAAGGAAAAAACCTCAAAATTTCATTAGGATATTTTGATATCTGTAGAGGTATGAAACATCAAGAAACCAAGCAATCACATTCAAAGAAACTTGTAAACATTTCTCACACCAATAACAGTTGAATATTAAACTTGAGAGTAACTTAATATTAGGATGAGTATGTGCATCACAAAAGGACGGGCTATAGGTGATGTCACTGATGAACACACATTAAAACTCCTATAATTTTGAGAAAACAGGATTCTAAAGATTAATCTGGTCTCACGATCTTATGTATATCATTAAATGGACTGACTTATAAAGTTCTACTCAGTGCTACATCCATCTCATCCATAATTTTATTAAGCTATCTTAACAGTTTCTTGCCCCTATTGCTTTTAAAACTTTTTTTTTAGGCTTTCAGAAGAGCATATATCTTTGGCTCTTATACCTTGCACCTGTAAGTGCAACATATATCACATTTACAGATGCCAGAACTAGCCGTAAGGTAGACTGGCTTTCAAATCCATGCCAAGAATGAGAAAGAATGCGTACCAAGTGTCCAGTTGGAGCTTCTTATGCAAGAATGCTTTCCTGCTCAGGATGGATACCCAAAGTGGCAGATACACCATAACCTGGGACTAATCAACAAACAGGGGCCACTGACAACTAGTTTCAGTTTGAGAGTCTCGTTCTGCTGCTTATAATTGCCCTTATTTGGACTACAGTAAACTGTGAAGTCTATTAGAGACCAGCATTCATAATGAATAACTTCTCCAGGTAGATTGACAGGCTTTCATCCCTTACCCATAAAAACGAAAACCTACAACTTTTAAGCAAGCAAAAGGTCAAAACAGTCACCTTCTGCAAGCTGCAGTATTAGTATACTGCAGTCATCTATTCTTTGAGGAATCTAGATACTTTGTCTTAAGGTTGGTAAGTAAACAAGATATATTTTCTTTTTTAAAATAGCACATTTTACAGTGATTCTGCATTTATGATTCAAATGGGACAAAGCAGCTGTGTCACATGTGAGCACCTAAACTATGTTAAAGTGCACACTGACTGCATACATGGAACATCTCAATTCACATGTTCATTTATGCTAATATTGTTTGTTAGAAATTAAAAAGTATAATACAAATTGGCCCCACATAATCCAGAATGTTCTCACTATTCATAAATTAGACTGTGACAGAGACCTATTCCTCTGCTTTCCTGGAAAATTACTGCCAGGTCCTACACCCTTTAACCCAACACTTGTACAGCCAACGGTTTCCTGCAAAGAAAGGTTACCTCTAAACTTAGCTGCTTAGCAACAGTCAGCCCATTTTCTGTCTGCAACCTCTGTCCTAAGTTAAATGGCAACTTGCTATTGGCTAGTTTCCACACACAAAAAAGTAAAAGACAAAAATTATTGTTCTTCAGAAGGGTTTTTTTTGGAGCAGCAAGGGAAATATTAAACACAATTAGGCTTTAGATGATGAAAGTCTCAATTACCCAAGTAAGTCCATTATTTATCATCACTGCAAGACCAGAACTCCAGACCGGATAGTTGAACAAAATATATTTAGGTTTACATGGGGGGAAAAAAAGAATCTTTGATTTTACTGAAATAATGGTGCTGTAGTAGTGCTGCCTAGGGCTCTTCCTAGTATTTTCATCACTAAAAATCCAGTTTCTTTGAATTCCTCGGTTCTCTAAGGTGTTTGGTTAGCATTAGAATTACAGCAAAACATACATTACTTATGCTAATTATTTATATAGGGAAAGTAGGACAGAGGAAGGTGTTAATTGCAGTCTGCCAATTGCTAATTGCAATCCACCCAGACTCTTTCAGCCAGGACCTCCAGGATAAAGATTGGGTTGTTCTGACAGTTCCCTTTTGCTAACTTTCCTTGCCTCTCCATCTACTCCCACAACATTTTCCATTAAATGAAGTCACAGGAAAGAAGGACTGGAGATCTGCCAGCTGCTAGCAGTCCTACCAGAACAATCGATCCAGTCTGGAAGCTGTTCCCTGCACACACCTGAGGGGCCTTTGCAATGGAGGAACTAAGGAGAATGCAGCATGAGTTGCTCCACCCAGACTTGCCAGTCCTTTTCATGCTGCCAGTCCAGGAGGACCTGGGACTTCCTGCCTCCAGAAAGCATTAGGCTTACTCACAGCATACAGTCCTTCTCAAAAATAAACTCATGACTGCTTGGCTAAGAAGTCTGTTACACAAAGCATTGGTGCAGGAAAAGCAGCTGGCTAGGAGAAGCACTCCAGGAGCCTTCAGTAGAACTCATCCTTTTATTCATCCATAAGCACTTCAAGTCAAAACTGTTCCCCCTTATTTAATATCCAAAGTAAATGCTAAGTGAAGGTATCTTTATAGAAGGATAAAAAATACCAAGGCTGATGTGAGAACATTTGTCATATTCATCTTAACCTTCAATCCCATTGAAAGACAGTCATGCAAATCACGCCTGTAAAATTAAATACATTAAGCCTTAAAAGCAGAATATTCAAGTGAGTTAACATATGAGTGGGCTATCAAACAATATGTAATGCTCATATCTGAACAGACTACAACTTAATTCTGACACTGTGTTCTATGTTACTGTTTCCAACATCGCAAGTAGAGCAGCTCCATCAGCAACCATTTTGCTGTTAGACTACTATATTCAGCACTGAGCTCTACAACGTAAAAGGATACATCCGTGCATCACAGGCGTAGCAAACCTATGGATCTGAAACATACACACGATACATGTTAAAATATCTTTTTTGGGCTGCTAGTGTTTAGTAAGGGAGTGACTATGCTTTGTCTAGGAGGTTTTTTGTGATAGTTTTATATACTTTATATCCTTTACTTTTTGTTTAGGGTGTAGTAATTCTTTCTGGGGAAAAAAGTTCAAAGAAAACAGCAACATATGTAACACTTACTAGCATCAGGGAAAAAGCAGAAGTATAATCCTAATTAAGTGACCTTGACAAAAAAACCAAGCTGCTCTGTCCTCCTATACCTGGCACTTACTCTTCTACAAACATGCCAGATATAAAGCAGTACACACCAAAAACCTTTTGACACGGTATTTGCTGTACCTCCACAGTAGGATGCAAGCAGAGAGTAGTAAACACAGGGCTTCAGTAAGGAATACTTTTGTGTAATTAATACTTGAAGTGCTTGTTCCAGGGTTTTTCCCATCCTGCCACTGAATAACTTGGTCTTCCAAAAATTTTAAAGTTAGTTTTCCAGCACTAGGAGTAAGAAATACCACTTCCCATTACCTAAAACTGTTACTATAGCAAGCCACCTGTAGTCAATATTAGGTCACACTTCCCCTCGCACATCAGTTATCTCCCTTTTCAACTTCTGTGTTTTGCCTCCTACATCTGTTTTCACCAGCCAGCCACACTTGGCTTTCTTTGCTGTTCCCACCACAGCCTCTTTCTCATTTCCCAAGCTTTGTTTGCTTAGCACTATCCAAACCATATACCCAGTCATATGCCTCCGGAATATGCACAACAGCCCTTTGCTAATTCACATCTTCACATTCCAGAAGCACTGCACAATCCAGCCTTTTGGAACAGTGCTGTCTAATGTAAGAGCACATCTCCACAGGTTACCGAGACAGAAATAGAAGCAGTGTGTCATTCACTTTGATAAATGAGAATTGATAGAGAGGAAAGGTTGCTGTGGTGCAGACAATTCTAGAAGTTTAACACACACCTGAAGTCTCTAGGAGGAGGGAGCTTAAATCAGTCTGGCCATTGAGGTACTACAGTACCATAGAGTCAGGCACTTTATTTGCTTGATTAACTGATTTCAAAGGTTACACTGCACTAGTCTTCATTTGAAATAAACTGAAACAATCTAAACTGTCAAGTCTTACTCTTAATTATCAGCTTTATTACCTATTCCCTGGACAAATAGAGTTTAAACTGCACTCATGGAGAAAGATGCTAGCCAGTCTTAGGAAAAAAAGTGATGAGCTGAACCTTGCCTATACCTAAAGACAAATAAGTAGCTAAATTTCAGAAAAGCTTGAGAAGCATATGCTGTGCAGTATAACTTCCCTTTTGGTTTATATGAGCATGGTCTCAGCACAGGATCTTCAAATGCAGACATTTCCAAAGACTCAGCTTTACTACATGTACTGCTGAGGTCACTGACATAAAGTTGGAAGTTTGAAAGCAGAAGACTGTCACTGTGCTAAACCAGAAGGTGAATAACCATGTTATACTAGATTCTGGATGTCTGAACTAAGAGACAGAATTACAGGAGACTCTTGTATTCTTACAGTAAAAGTATATTCATCTTCTATTAATATAGTCATTACAAAGTGCTTACCTCTGGTTGAGCAGCAAATTCTCTAAGAAGATGTCCATTCCATACAAACCGTGGATCTGCCTGCAGCAAGAAAAAAGCCAACATGCTTTTAGAGACTGACTGTTCTGTTTAATTCAACATAAAGGGAATATCATAGTATCCATGCATTAAACAAGTTTAGGTGATCAGACGTACATGGAGATGAAATGTCCTTTTATCAGTATCGTTCATAACCTCAACTAGATATCTAAATAAAATAAAAATAGTTAAAAGAACAGTTCTCTCCAATCTTTAAGGGTGTTGCCTGACACTTCAGGCATGCTGAACCATTAACAACTGAGCTGCAGTCTGGGAAGAACATTCCAGTCTTTGCCCCAAGCAAACAGGGCTTGAAGAGATTATCCAAAATTTTAAGAACAGTAGCAAGCTGACATTCCTAAAATGGGCAGAAGGTAAAAAACACAAGGAGTCCTGTATACAATAATCAACAATTCTGAGAACTGAACGTTAAACAACACTTTAAACGACAAAAGTATTTATATTCTGCTGCAGAAATTATCCTCTTCAACTTTGCGTTATTTTCTATTCCTAATTCACCTCAGAAGTGTCTTAAACAGGTTGCTGAGCACATTCCAGAAAGCTATCAGAGTAATCACAAAAGTGACATTTGCTGCAGAATGTAGTGCGGGCGCTGGGGAACTGGCATAAATCTCAACTTTAAGATGAGGCAGGCAGACAATACATCATTGATTATGAGGGTTAATTCTAGCTCAGTGTTGGAACAGTCCTTTGTCTAATAGAAATCAACTATGTGCCGGAAACTGACCAAATCCTACTTGCAGCATCTTGAACTAGTAAAAGAACATGACATGATGCTTTGGTGCCCCTATATTGTGGCTGTTATCTTCTACCAGCACTGTTTAAAAAACCAAAACCAAACAAATATCAAGCCAAAACACCCAAACAAACAGGCCAGGCTTCTCTTGTAGAGGTGAACTGGAGATGCCCAAAATTGCCACCATCCTTTTGTTAAGCCATTATGCTGCAACCACATGAGTGTGAAATTACATTAAAATTGTTTTAACCATCTAACATCTGAATTGACTGGAACCTAACACCTTTTTGCTGTACTTTGCCTTTCAAACATCCTTCTGAAGTGCCACAATTTTAAGACAAACCAATCCTTTCATGTCAGCAACTGCTCTCCCTGGCAAGAACACTGCCAGAGCAGCGTTTGATAATGCAAAACAGTCCCCAACTATAAACTGATTTTTAAATCTTGGAAAAAGTGTACTGTTTCCCCAGCTTAGACAGTTTCAGTAGCCAAGAGACAACAGTCTCATGACTCCACTGCTACCTCTTCGGTAAAGGACTGACTTCCAAGGTTTCAGTACTTCAGTGCCTAGGCAGTTTAGACCTTGTTTACACTGCAGTACAGTAAGTCACTAGACTAAGGATTCTGGAACTCTAGAAGCACAAGAGAAGTTTAAGATCAAATTGCATTTGATTGCATGATTCTGTTTCTTTAAGAGAAATGCAGCATATTAAATTCATGCTTCAAACAAAAGGAGTAGTCGTAGTTTAGACAGAATGTAACATCCTAGAGCAAAGAGCCATAAACCCCACAGTTCTGTTCCACGTCATCCTGGAAGAGAATTCGAAGTCAAGTGCCATTTATTCCACTTTGGGTCCACCCCATATGTGTCCCCCCCAATTCTAGGTCAGAGGAATGACTTGCTTTCTCTCATTTTTCCACTTAGTTCCTTCTTGTTGCAATTAGAAGTGTTCAATATTGAAGTAAGAGGCAAACATTCATTTATTTTGAATTTAAATCCATGTAAAGCAGACTTCAGAAAGTACTTCTAATTGCCTGATCTAGAAGACTGACATCACATCTGAACAGATTTCTAGAACTTCATGTTGCTAGCAAGCTATAGGACTTAAGGAAGGGCGGACTAGTATGCTTAGCCGCAACCGCTAACAGTTTCAGTATAACACCACAATGCTGAATGAACTTGTGTACTGAAGCATCACAGACCAACAATTTCCACCCTTATTCTAAGCACCCTATGAAACAAACCCAGACTGTAACTTGACTCAATGTACTTCGCACACTTGCTTGGTTGCTTCTTTTTCCTCTCACTGTCAGCTTCTTATTCCAGAGAACTGCCCCAATACAACTCGATTGATAAGATCAGAGATAGTCTAGTTATAGTTTAGCAACATAGGGCTACTTTTTGCTAGTTCTATTACAAGGATTTGCATCTAAGCAACATATAAATGTTTCACTAGTTTAAAGTAATGATTAAAATAGTAAAGCCATTTTTAGTTCAACAGAGAACCATAAATGCTTCAATAGCATCTGCTACCATTTAGCATATTAATTCATTGTAAAAAAAAAAAAAAAAAAAGACGTTTCATCCTAAGTGTAATGGGACCACTGATTTCAGCAACATCATCCTAAGCTTTATGTAAAGTTTCCTTTAGTTTGTGACAGTTTGTTTTGACATCATTTACCCACCAGCTGCATAAACTAAACTTAAGCCATGCAGAACTAAGTGCCTGGGTCTCAGGCATTGCCAATAAGTAAAATGAAATCCTTACCCTCTCTAGGAGGCTCATTTCCTGGAACTCTGGGCTCGTGTTGGCTAACCGTTGCAGAGTGTGTGTTAGGTCATACGTTGTTGAGAAGTAAAATCCATCCACGCTCAAGACATGACTAAGCATTGATAAAAATACTTTATTGTCCTGCAACTGTTGAGAGGAAAAAAAGGACAGAAAAGCTCTCATTTATTATCATTAAAATATCTTATTCTTAAGCTACCACTAATTTTGAAGTGATGAGATGAACTTCGCTAGTGCTCTAGCAACACATGACATCATCCAGAGATTACCACACAAGAAGGAAACCATGAGATCGCAATTTTGATACCCAGTTCAGATAACTTACAGCTAGCACACTGCAACCAAATTCTGCAAGAACAGCAGAAAGCAGAGAACAGTATTGCTGTAAACACCTACTAATATTAAACTAATATCAGCAACTTCTAAGCAAAAAGAAAGTCAATAGTTTCCCTGAAAACCATTCAGTCAAAAAAACCCCCAAACAACAAGACAAGATGACAATGCAAAAGAAAGTATAATTTATTGTCAAGATAACCCCAATAACTAATCTGTGTTCTGGTTCAAGTTCTGATTAACCTCATTCCTTTCCTGAAAGAGCATCAGATTCCCTTTCAGCTCCATTGGTTAGACACCCTTATTACTCTATCAATCTACAACGTATCTGTTTTAAGTAATCTTCATCCTTTCCCTCCCTCTCAAAAAAAAAATTCTTCCCTGCTGGCTAATTATGTAATTGAACAATTCCATAAATTAAGCAAGACAGATAATTAGATAACAGCAAGGCAGCTTATTGTAGGGGCTATCAGAATAGTAAAGCTGTGAGAAAGACTTAACAGGAAGAGTGTTGTGATTTTGTGGACTGGCTCTGTAATAGGGTGCCTTTGTACGATCTATTACAAAGCAGCACTAAAACACCTCTGCGGTATGCCAGGCAAGCAAAGCCTTCATGAAGGTCCTCAGAGGAGAAAAGTGATACAGGATTTCGGAACAAGAACAGTGATACAGCAAGACAGTCCACCTCATCCTCCCATACTGTACTACCTTAACAAGAGGAAAAATGCACAACATGCAGATCAGACTTTAGGGATGATATTCTAAGTTGCACAATGTGAGTTTATCATCTTGAATGACATAACTGTATGTCCATCTATACCCAAATATTACATCAATTATAGTAGCCTGAGCAAATCAGAGAAAAAAATTTTAAATTTAAAAATTTAGAATTTTTATAGTTTCATCAAATTAGGTCCTGGGGTAACGGACATTAACATAAGATAACATTCCCCCACACTCCCCTAATCAATCCACCTACCTGAATATCAGTTAAGTGCAGCATGGTCTTTTTGTAGGACAGGATGTCAAAGTCTGTTGCTTTCCAGATTGCATGACTGAAAATCTCACCTACTTTTTTCTTTTTTGTTATTACAATAAGATATGTGCCTGTAAATCAGAAAGAGCAAAGATTAAAAATAGATGCACGTATTAAGGAAAGCAGCCTATAACCATACTAGAAAACTGAAACCTACAGGAAAGAGTGAGGTTTTTTAAGTTACATCTAGGATTTTATGTTCTTAACAGTAAGGGGCTAGAACAGAAACAAAACACTTGGTAAACTACCCAATTCTCTATGCTCATAGATCTTGAGCTACTCATTAAGTTTAAGGAATTTTTAAACATGGACAAGATAAACGTCAGCTACACTTACTTCAGAACAAAGACAGTCTGAAAGTTTTTAGGCTTGCAAAAGCAGAAAGAGGCCAATGGTCTTGAATGTGGTTTAGAAAGCACAGAACAAGTCAGAAATACACGAAAGGAAGCATGCTTCAGAATCCAAAAAGCTTATTCATTTTATCCTGAAAAAAAAATATTTATCCTAATAGGTTCAAAATGGAGCAAAGAGAAGGGGGTTTCTTTTAATAATTAAAAGACAGGAAGTTTGCTGTTTACATAAGTTGCATAAGTAACAAAGCAAAACATAATCATGGCAGTTCACTCAAAGCAATTAATTTACGCTTGTTGGGAACCACAACATAGCCTTATTTCCAAGCCTATCATATTTCAGTGCCATCTTGTTTTTGAAGAAAAAGGTTACTTTATTAAATTGGATATCGATGGATAAAAATGTCTCATCATCTACATCTTATAAGTGTCAAGCAGGAGCAGTTCACATTGTGTGTTAAGTTTACCCATTATTTGTATTTACTACCATACCTAGATATAAACCAAGTTTTATGGACAGGTGAATTATTACATCAGGTATCTAGTCTATATAGTTAGTGAAAGAACAGGTACTACCCTCACTTTCTACCTCTGCAGGTCTAGTGTTATACCTTGTATTTGGGTGGAATATGCAAGCATTTGAGATGCAAACATGCTAGAGCATTCTTAAGTTATAAGTATTGCTTTCGGTGGGTATGTCAGAAGCATCCAGATATCTTATAAAAACAGCACATTACATCCACAACTATGCCACAAAAATGCTGCATAATTAGATACATTTAATCTGACATGAATTTTCAATACTGTCTTTTCCTATTTGGGTATGCAACCTTCTGATTGGATTT
This sequence comes from Grus americana, assembly GCF_028858705.1. NCBI lineage: Eukaryota > Metazoa > Chordata > Aves > Gruiformes > Gruidae > Grus > Grus americana. The sequence continues at coordinate 121,100,554 of NC_072853.1, read as the reverse complement.
CAGAGCTTCAGATACCACTTCAGCAATTCTTCCCCCCTAATACTGCAACAGGTGAAGAATATTTATGCTTGTTAAAGACACTGCATTGCTAGATATGGAACCTGTTTTACAGTTAACAGATAACTGAACTGCCTAACAACACTTAGCTAAATGTTTACTTTAACTGATACCATCCTTAGTTTTACAGCTGTGTACCAACAACCAGTGGAAAGCTTGCGGGGGGGGGATGAAAGGAAGAAAACCCAGGCTATTAAACAGAAGTTACACGCTTCTATGTTTTATGTAATAGTCAGTCAGATGAATGAAAGTCATTACCAAGCCTGTAAGCTGTAAAAATTCCCCTTTGGGACAGTTCAATTTTAAAACAATGAGGGCTTGTCAAGTACCTGAGACATAGGCATCCATTACATTGCTCTTACTCTGGAAGACTCATAATTCTTTAGAATATGAGCATGTAAAGTTCAGTGATTTAAGATCCAGTCAGAAGTTACTACATTTAACACAATGATACGTTGCTTCGGTTGAAAATACCGCAATGAGTGAACTTAAATCCTTTCTACATATGGAGACTTTTATTCAGTATGTATGCTCCTTACTGCATCATTTTTCAGACTCTGTTAGTCTCAAACTCTATTAGAGTCTACCCACAACAGATCTTTTGAATATCAACACTGACTTTCCTGGAAGCTTAGACTTTATGCATCAGGTTTATTTGTGGCAGTGACTGTTGTATCTGAACACCACTGAGATACTTAGAAAAAGCAGACAGCTTGTTCTTACCTTATACTACAACTCCCTAAAATTTAGAATTGTTCCAGTCTGTCCTTTTTCTTCTAATGTTGAATTTTCTTTGTATTTGTAGAATAGTTGGAACACAACCATTACATGAACAGCTGCATCTACTTGTCTATCACCCTGTCACTTTCAGTTATTTGTATACCAAGATTACCGATTTAAAGTCAAACTTCACAATCCAGTATCTGACTGTTGCATCAAATCCCGCAGCTAAGATTAAAACAGTTATGAAGAGTAAGTAGATGAAGTTCTTTGTACACATTTGAAATGCATTCCTTAAAACTCAACAAGCTGTCAGTTAACCCTGCCTTTAGAGCAGCTACAGATTTAAGAGGTACATGAACATTCATAAGCTATATTTGGATACTTCCATCCTCTAGCAGCCACAAGGAAAGCCCATCATACTGATTAAAGTGTAACCTCAGATACTCGCAAATAACGTTTTTGTCTTTAACACTTCTTTAGCAATGTATTTTGCCTAAGTATTTTTAAAGAGCACGGTTCTGTTTTCCTTACCTGCCACCAATCGGATTGTTCCCAAAATACCATATATAGGCCTTGTAACAGCTGAAGGGGGAACATCTTTCTTAACTGAAAAGCAGAAGAAAAAGCATCGGAATTTCAGACTGCTTCTTTCATTACTATACTGGAAAACTATTAAACTAGGTTTGTCAAAGCTTCTTGGTCAAATCTCAAGTTTTGCTGGAGTCTTAAGTAGAAGCAGCAATGCATCAGAATTTCAAAGTCTGATGCAGGGCTGGGGGGAAGGATATGGAAGTATTCTAACCCAATTTCTCATGTTTAATCAAAATAGTCATACAACTGAATAAATTCAAGCTCATTTACATGTTAGCGTAGCAAGTAGACTCCTCAATAATGTATTGTCCTGCCAGTTTCCAGTAACTTTTTGTTTTGAAGCCATCAAGACATCAAGGACAAACAAACCATAAATGCTTATGCCTCCCTCCCACTTTTGAATGCTTCTTCTGAGCCTCAGTCTATTTCCATTTCAGAAGACCTAGTTTACTTTTTGGTCTATCTCTGCAAAGCTACCAACAACGGCATAGATGCGGCAAGGAGTACAGTATTCCAAACAACATACCAAGAGATCCAAAAGGTATCCAAATATCAATTAGAAGTCCTAGTATGTTAAACTTCCATCTATCCACACTTCTAAAATACCAGAAGGGATACTAGAGAAGTTTAAAAAAACCCTCCAAAACATCCACACCAGTTAGGCATTTTCCCCAAGTCTGAAGAACTGAGAAAGATAGCGCTTTATTTTTCCTTTGCTTTAAACATCTTGCAGGTTCATCTGATAAAACACCAGGAATGAGAACATATGAAGACTAAAAGACTTAGGACAGCTATGTTTACACTTTTGAAGGGACAACTTTGAAGGATAAATGAAATTATACTACAGCACCAAAATTATCAGTGGGATGGGCACACTACTCTACATGAGGTATACAAGAGACCTAATAAAAGGAAGAGAATGACTACTTTTATATTAATATTACTGTAGTATTTCTGTCTGTTTAGAGATTAGTAATACTGAGGTAGAAACTCTTGAAGTATCAAAAACAAGTCACCCATTGCCTTCATTTCATATTGTCTTTTAATGCAAGTTCTTTGATTGTTTTCATGCATTAGTTTCACATTCTTAAAAATTAAACTAAAATTTTGAAGACCTCAGCATCAGTATGCTTAAGACTACTTGCACTGACATTTGAATCCAGATTTGCAAGAGAACTAAGTATACAGTGAAGGTTTTTTTACTGTTCTTGTTTCTAGAGGCTTTATGAAAATTCAGGTTTCAGTATTAAAGACAACACTGAGACAATTCAGCAGAAGCTGCAGAAGCCTAGTGTTCAACCCTTCCCACATTTAATCTTGGACTTGTAGCATCGATCCCTAGCTTGGATGAGTCAGTTTTTACTGTTGTGATGCACGGTCTTACCAAAAACAGGCAAGTGCTATCACCCTGGTTACCCACAGCATCAATCCCACAGCAAGAAGGCATTTCGAACACAGTTCTTTGCAGGACAGAATACAAAACACTTCTTTTAAAAGAGTAACTAAAGATAAAAACAATTCTCCCAGTACCAATTTAAGGTTCTGAATATCTTCTGGGAGTGCCTAGAACAAAATAGACAGAAGAGGCCCATATTGAGAAATACTGGTGAGGAGAATACCTGTAAGAGTGACTTCGGTGGAGACTCTATCAATAGCAAGCACATCATCTGCTCCATCATCACAAGCTTCCACATAGAATTTCTCTGGTGTTATATGCCTTTAACAGAATGAATAGGAAAAAGGATTTAATTTAACAACACTTACTTTGGGGTGGTTTGTTTACATTTAAGCTCTTCACCAGGTGAAAATAGAGTAATCTTAAACCTTATTACAGCTGCAAACCCAAAATTCTCACTGGATTACTTCCCAATAAAAACAAATGTTGACAGTGCATAAAAAGCAAATCAAGCTAATCAGTTACTGCAAAGTACATGGCTTGTTTAATAATCTTAATTCTTATTTAATACTGAAAGTTAGAGACATGAAAGTAAGTTTGTATACACAGCAGTCCACTATATAATTCATGTAAATTTGAACTATGTCACTTAGTCTGATAAGCCAAAATAAAAAAGCTTTTTAATGAAACACTTTCTACTATATCAGAAACTAAAGCACCACATCCCTGATGCAACTCTAGTAAACACAAAAATAATGTCCACAGTGATAAAACCCACCTATTTAACATTAGTGTTCCAAATATTGTAAGAATCCACTAGAAAATACAGACAGAAAAAAACCAAACCAGAAGAGTTAAAGTCACATGCTAGTTTTTTGAAGGACGTGTTTCAACATTACCATTCCCTAGAGTTGTTAGCCTGGTCTGTGTGACACACATGGGGTAACCTGTATCCTCACCATCACACATTAGAGAAACCACACACCAACATCCTGTTCAGACTTCATACATATCTTTCCTTTAGATAAAACTGTATGCAGTACAACACTAACCACAAAATTAAACAGTTTTCAGAAACATTTCTTAAAAATACACCTGTTGAGATCCTTGCAAGAAGCCAGACATGTTATACTGTGCAACACTACAAGAGTTTTGCAGAAATGACTTGTAGCTGTACACAGGAAACGCTGAACAAAAACAACCCCAAACACTCTGGAACTAGTGTTCCTAACTCTCAATGATTTTTCGTAGTTTAAGGCTTTACAAGACTGGAAGTCAGACTTTTAAACACTGTGTTCTGGAAACTTATTCTACAGGATAGATATTTTTAGGCTCCTTCTCCCTAAATAGATCTTGCATTTCTTCACATCATCTGTATTTTTTTTAATCCTTCAGAAAGCTGAATTAGAATCCTAATTCAGATCAGAAGAGCCCTTTGAAAGAGGTCTAGAAGACCTCTTTTAACATGCCTAACACCTCACCTTCCATCCACTAAAAGCAGGGCCAACTTCAAAGTTTAACCAACTTCAAAGTTAAACCCTATTTCTTAGGGTATATTTTGGCTCTCCCCAAGGATGGCGATTCTACAGCCTCTCTGGGCAATTAGAGGAAAGCCAGAGGAGACCAAAAGCTTAACTCAACTGAAAAAAAACATAACAACAAACTGTAAAGCAATCAATGGCTAACTGTTCATTAGATAATTTAACTTCTTAAAGGAAAATTAGTCTATGGGTCCTATAATGGGAAACACATCAACAGTATTCCCCTTGTAAATCAGCCTTCTTAATTTTTCATGTGTGAAATGCTTTTATTTTTGAAGCTAAAAACATCAGAGTAAGAAATACAAACATGCAGTTTGTTGAATTACGAAGACTTAAAACTGCTACTTTGCTTTCATTGCTTCTGTTCTTGATGAAGTGCACATGTGCACCCCTGGCTCTTTAAGGGAGTTTCATAGCAATAATGGCAGCCATTTTTATGGTGAAGAGCAAACAAGCTTACACAGACAGAATGGGCAAGACAAGCTTAAAGACATTTATAAGCCCTCAATTTGTTAAAGCATTTAAAAAGAGATCAGGAAATGCTATTTAAGGTACAGTCAGAAACCTATTGCTAGTTGGCAGCAGACAGTAGCAGATGTTTTTCCACAAGAGAAAGCTGCAGCTACTTAACTTCTGTTGGTTTAGTTGAACAGTCAGCTTTTTCCAGGAGATCAGTTGACATACAAGACTCCAGCTAAAAAAACTGGGGAAAACACACTGCAAAGTTTAACATTGGACCTGTTATGCCTTTAACACAGATGGTTAGGCACTCTTACTCATCTATCTTAAGCAAAATAAGTCGAAAAAAAGTCTTTTAACATAGCAGGTTATAAAATAGTGTCCAAAGTAGTGAGAATGATAGTTTCAGGTTTTGAATACTCTGTATAAAGAAAGCAAAAAAACCAAGACACCTACATTGACCACAGAGAGCACAACTGAGTATTTCCCTCCATGATCAGTATTTTTAAGAGCTGCTCTTTTCATTATGAAGTACAACATGGCTATGACGTTATTGTTACGCCACTCTTCATCATCTTTGAAAGGCCATTGAGAACAGGAGAGGTACCTGAGGACTTGAGGAAAGCCAATGTCACTCTGGTCTTCAAAAAGGACAAGGAGGACCCAGGAAACTACAGGCCAGTCAGCCTCACCTCCATCCTTGGAAAGGTGATGGAGCAGCTCATTCTGGATGTCATCTCTAAGCATGTGGAAGAAAAGAAGGCTATTGGGAGTGGTCAACATGGATTCACCAAGGGGAAATCATGCTTGACCAATCTGATATGATGACATGACTGGCTGGGTGGATGGGGGACAGCAGTGGATGTTGTCTACCTTGACTTCAGCAATGCTTTTGACACTGTCTCCCATAACATCTTCATAGGTAAGCTTAGGAAGTGTGGATTAGATGAGTGGACAGTTAGGTGGATTGAGAACTGGCTGAATGGCAGAGCTCAGAGGGCTGTGATAAAGTGGCACAGAGTCTAGTTGGAGGCTAGCAGGCTCATTCTCATTTAGATGACCTTTTAAATCGTAGGATTGCTATAAGCAAGATGATTGCCTCCTGCTTTCAGTAAGGAAGCTGATGAACATTGCATGCAAGAATGGTGTTTTTCCACAGACCACTCAGTACCAAGTCTGTATGGCTATCACAGGCTTAGAAAGATAACACATACTTATTTTACTCATCTGAAAAGATATTAAAATGCTGAAAGGATCATTCACAATGATTAGGAATCTGCAGACAGATTAATTCTGTTCCTTTAATGAAATAAGGAACAGATGAAAGTCCAAGTGCTAGTATTGTAACAAAAATAATAAAGAAATCAGTATTTTCTAGATGCCCATAATGTCTGTAGTTACATTTGAAACTATTTTTCATATACAAGGCTGTATTCTGGTTTTGTATAATCTTCATATTTGACACTGGAGCCTTCTCCTTGGCCACATGGTCATTGCTGTCTATAGCCATCCAAAACACCAAGAACTCTTAACAGCAATATCTTGCTTCCATTACAGCACATAACACCTTCACAAAATCCAAGATCCTCCCATTTACTTTTTTTTTTTAAAACCTGACCACCATTATCATGAAATATTTCTCAATGTTGCTAAAGAACAAAGGGAGTGATAAATGGAAATAGTTGACAATGATAGTGTAACTCATGGTACTCAAGAAAAAGAAAGGTATTGAAGCGCTGCAACCACCAAATTCAAGTATTACTGAAGGTAAATTGGATCTCATTTTTAAAATCTTCTCCAAGTGAAACTGAGTGGATTGCTACCAAAAGTTAAAGCAACTCAATCAGTAGCTTTCACCCCTACAATTCAAAGTTGCAAAAAAAGTATCTGCAAGTGATTTAAAGACGACCTAGAAGGAAAACACAGCACAGTTACACATCAGGCCTTAGTTTGATTGTGGGTTTTGTGGTGTTTTTTTTTAATAAAATGCACTTTTTCATTATTTCAGCTCATGCTGCTGAAGAAGCAGTCAAAAGGAGAACCTATGTAAAAAGGGTGCACAGAGGCTACAATTAGAAAATGCTTTCAACTGTTTTGCCTTTAAGAAACAAAAAGAAAATTTTCAGTGAGTGTTTTACTGAATTAAGCCTTTTGATTTTCTAGTTTCTTTAGTTCAGGCACTACCACTCTTGTGAAATCATTCTGGTCATTGACATAAGTGAGTATACCCAGTAGTGCAGTAAAATAAGAGAAAACTAAATGGCTCTAATGAAGTTAGTCCCCATACTCTCCAAAACTGGGCTAAGTACTGTGTTGCAACAGGCATTTTTAACACCCAGCCAAGAGACTGTTCCACATGGGCCTGAAGAGGAAAAAGGACAAGAGCACCTATGACCAGTTAAAATCTGAATGAGTTAATCTCTCATTTATGTAGTTATTTCAGTAGCATCTAAGTAATGCTTTGAATAAAATATGTTTTCCACATTTGTAGTAAGTGTCTGAACAAGGTTGGTGTTATGTTGTCATAGTTATGTGTCACAAGTAGTTTCCCTCCAAAACCTCCTGTAAGTTCCTACAGAAGCAAAGATGCTTTGAAATTACCTTAAAGCAGGAAGTTTCACAGGGTTTGTGTTTTTTCTTGTTAGCTACTTATATTACGAAAGAGTCTCTATTCTTTTTCATTCAATTCAGGTTTAGTGTATTCCTATGCTTCACAAGAAATTAACAGAGGAAGTCATACCACCTCAAAACCCTAGAGCTGCATCTTAGCGTCTTCCAAGAAAAATCATCTTCTGTTGTTTTAACTGACCACTTTCATCTCTATTTAAAGACATTGCCTTCTCTTTTTAAGCCATTAATAAATAGAAGAGTTGTCCCATTTAATAATCCAAGGCAAAAGGCTGCCTTACAAAATAAAAGTGTGATTCCCAACACCGAACAAAAACATTGCTTGCTTACACAATGTATAGTCAGCTTAATTTACAGTTAAATACTCTTTTTTTAGTTTGTACATTTATTGTGTAGTTTCACTTAATTAGTTCTATTATAAAGCAGTGTTGTACATCATGAAGATAATGCAGAGTTGCATCCCACATTTTAATTAGGCAAATCTTACAGACAAGAATATTCCTGTGTTCAGATACAGCATGAAAGAGGACCCATCATGCTCTAATGGCAACTAAAGATAGTAATTCACTCAATATCACTTAAGCCTTCTAGGCCTCAACAGCTAAACCCTTACTTCAGTAATTGATTATTTCACCATAAATACTTAACATTGCTCTAATGCAGGAAACTCTTTGATGTCAGCCCCTAAATACTGTAATAAAGCAAGCCAAAAGCACATCCTGTACTGCGCAGCAATGCATTTGCTGTACTCAAGATATCAAAGTGGTCTGCAGTAAGATATAGGAAAGGCATTAGTATATGCACACAGAGTCCCAACAACATGTTAAGTAACAGTGCTAACACGCTGCTGGTTTCAACACTCCAGAGATTCCAGATTTTCTAGGTGAGCAGGTGTGCTAATTATACATCTACAATAAATATTAATCCTCGAGCAGAAACAGCTCAAGGATCTGGAACATCTCCCATGGAGCAGGAGTTGTTGCAGGGAGGAAAAAGGGAGTATGATCTCAGGATTAAAAAAAAACCAAAACACTAATGGAAATACGATTTTAAAACAAAAATGGTACATATTAAAGGCATAGCTTCATTATAACTATTTCCAGTTGTTTGACTTATGACAAAAGATTTACTGCATAAGTTAATGCCCTCCTCAACCAACATCCCTGAACTTCACCACAACAGCCGCTTAGATTAAGCGGGGGGTGGGGGTGTGGGGGGGGAAGAGATGTGTGGCTGTTCTTTCTGGAAGTGTTATCCAAACTCTGAAAATTCAGTTTAGAAAACAAGCAAAAAAACCCAAAGACAAGATGTACTTTTGGACCTCTCGCCAAATACAGACAGGTGGAAGGCACCATGTTCAAGTGCAGTAGCTACTAACGACTGACCAGTACATTCACAAAGCATGCAGGCAAAACTGGGGGCAAGAGGAATTAATTTTGAAACACAGCTACTGTCAGAGACCCACACGATACTTAGAAGGCTATCAGCAAGATAAGTCTTCACCCAAGCACAAAGAAAAAAGTGATTTTAAGTAAGCCAAAACAACAGCTAGGATTCTTGTGGACAACTTTACCAATCAGGTTTTATTGATTCATCGGACTAGTAGCTTCACTACCATCCACTAGCTTGCTACCTGCAATAGGTGTTTGAATTTTACATTTTTTTCCTGAGGCTACGAGAGGAAGTTAAATAAGTAAAGCAGTGACATAGATGACACAACTATGGATAGCAGTTTTCAGGTTAATAATTTCCCCCAATAACTGTCGGTGTAACTCACATAGTTCCAACAGTAGCACAGACACTAGACATAAGCATTTTTACTGGTATCACCTGAACTTGACTGATGACACTGGTCAAGGCATAAAGGGTTTTGAGTCACTACTTTTGATAACATGAGAAATACAAAAGATTTGCATTCAGAGCTAGAACCTGCAATTGATGTACAGAATGGGACCCCACAGAGTGCGGGTGAATCAGTGAAGCTCCATACAGGGCCACCGGACTACCTAGAAGAGGTGCAGCTGCAAAATCTGACCTTTTCATAGTGAGAATGAAAAGTCAGATAAAAAAAACCCAACACACACCACAAAACAAACAGTTACCACTAAATCCTCAAACTGAAGTCCACTGTGGATTGCTCAGAAGAACATTCTCCTCTGACCTTGCCAATCTACTAAGTTTGACTCGTGACCCAAGTTATGGCCCTTTATCTTAAAAGGCTTGGTAGCAAGTCTGCAGGCATTACTACAACTTGGTGTAACAACAGGAAAAAAGCCTGTTTTTCAGAACAGAAAACAATTCTGTTTTCAAGTTTATGAAAAAAAATCATGTTAAACTACACTTGACACAGCCTTGTTCTAAAAAGATCATAACTTGCTGTTAGTTAAGATTAAGCTTTAAACGAGAGAATTCTTTACTAGCCTGTATCCAGAAAAGTGCTTTTACTTAAAAAAAAAAAAAAATTCTCAGTAAGAAGGACGGCATACTACAAGTCACACAACTGCTACTCATACAACTCACCTTTTCTCCTCTGCAGGCAAAAAGATCACAAGTTCAGCTTAAAGAAAGACAAACATTGTTTAGGCAACAATAGGAAAAAAATGAAGCTTTCTGCCAAATAACCAAGTCTTTCAAACATCACTGATGATCTTACCCTTCAGTAGCACCCAATTATCTCCAGCCTCTGTATACCCTCACATAGCTACCTAATCAAAATAAGGAAAGAAGCCCAGTGATTTTTAAACACATAACAGCATCATGACAAGCTGTATACAGATCTCTAAAAAAATCTAAGTATGCTTCCTCTGAATCCAAAAGATCACTATCAAATGAAATTTAACAAAGCATTAAGTACAGTTAAATCAGGCTCAAAAATCACTTTCAGATACTGCTGCCTGAAAATGCCATCAGTAACTCAATTATAGAATTTCAAGCTAATATTTAGAGGTCAAAAACCTGGGAACACCTTTAAGTCACACAAGGACATTTCACTGTTAGCTCCAGCCAGCCCCATGAAGAGTCTCATGCTCAAAGTAATTTTTTCAGGAGTTTCAATCAGCCAGTGTGAGAGATTATAATGGAAACGCCTTTTCGGTTTTAACTTTGTATTGCTTTGGTTATGCAACTTCCTTTGCTGTATGAAGACAGCAAGCAAACATCTGGAACATGCAAGTGCCAAGGGTTACATTCTCCACTAAAACCTTTGTTTTAATGAAAAAATTACATCAGGAGATTAAAAGAACTTATTTGAAAAGTCACAGCAGACACTACACAGGAACATCCCAAAAGTTCAAAATCATCAGCTGGCATCAAAACCATACCACAGAAAACCCTGTGCCACAAAGGGTGGGTATGTACGCTTAATGAACCTTCTGCTGGCAAGTAATGCTGCACGTATAGAGAGCTTTACATTACCATCACTACTCGAGTTTCTACAACAGTCACCTATAAAGAAAGCAGAAGACAGCCTAGGTTCCCCTGCTCCGTGCACCAACCACCTCCTCCTCGCAACCCAGCAGTTCCTCCGCGGCAGAGCGGCCACTCTCTCAGCAGTGCAACTCGCCCATCACGCTAAAGTGGGCACGAGAGAGGACTCGCACGCATTAGCCCTCCTGTATATGCAAGAGGAAAGCGAGACAGACACGCGAACCGCCAGCAGCGTTTCTACCTACAGTAGCACTATCAGATAGACGCCGAAAGGGGACCGGACCTGTACCCGTGGCCAAAGTCCTCCTCCCTCTCGCCCCGGGCTGCCGCACGCAGCCGCTGCCTCGGGCCAAGCCCTTCGCGCTGACCCAGGAAGCGAAGGAGAGGCGGCGAGCCCGGCACAACCCGGAGGCGGCGGCCGCCCCAGGGGAAGAGGACGGGGCACCCGCGCAGCGGCGGCCGAGAGCGGCAGCGAGCCGCCGCCAGCCGCAGGGCTCCCCGGAGCGCAGCGGGACCCGCGCGGATCCGTGAGGGGAGCGGGAAACGGGCGGGGGGAGGGGAAGGGACAAGACAGGCGACCGTTGCTCCAACGGCCGGCCCCTCCCCTCCGGCTGGGCCGGCGGCGGCAGGTGACAGAGCCTTGTTTTCCCCCTCCCAGCAGGTCACTCACAGCTTCAAGTTGGCGTAGGCCGCTGCTGCCGCCGTTCCTGCCGCTGCCGCCATTCGTCCCCCTCCGGCTGTCTCCGGCCGACGCCGGCTCCGCTCAGCGTCGCTCTCGCACCCTCCGACCCGGCCGCTCCCTCCCTTCCAGACTGACGCGTCCCCCGGCCTTGAGGGACGGGACCCCGCACAGGACAAACCTACTCGGGCACGTTAGCAAGAGCCACAGGACGGGGCACCACCCATGGAGGAAGGGGGAGAGCCTGGGCTGACTGACCGGCCCCGCGATTGGCTGAACCACAGCGCTCTAACCCCGCCCCCGGCACGCCAGGGGCCACCAGGCCACCGCGAAACAGTGACGTGTAACCGGGGGCGGGAGGGGCGGAGGCGTTCGAACGAAGCCGCTGGGGATTGGCCAGCGCGCAGGTGGGGTAGTAAGCCACGCCCCACGGGAGCCGCTGGGAGGGGTGTCGGCGGGGAGGTTACGTTGGATTGGCTGTCCTCTGCCTAGCGGCCCCGCCCCCACGTGAGGTCTGTGGTGAACTGGCTGCGGGCAAGAGTGTAACTACGAGCAGGGCCAGTGGCGCAATGGATAACGCGTCTGACTACGGATCAGAAGATTCTAGGTTCGACTCCTGGCTGGCTCGGCTGCTCATTTTTCTTTTTTTTCCTGCCCCCTCCTCTGTCTTTTTCCCTCCTGTTCTCCAGCCTAGGGGTGCTGCCTGCACCCTCTCTGCTACAGGGCAGCCCCCCCACTCCTGCACAGACACACCCCCCCCCCCCGTCATACCCCATCATACCCCCAACATGGAGCCCACCAGGTGCAGGGGCCTCCAAAGCACCCAGGGGATGGGTGGCATTGCAGGGGCTCGTGGCCTGTGTGGCCCTCGGCAGCCCCCTACTGTGGGCACCACCTTGGGGATGGTTGCTGCAGGGGAGGCCGGTGCCTACCTGGGCACCCCCACTGGAGCTGGGGGGGAGCCCCGGTCTGGGGGTTGGGCACAGAGCAGGCCTGGGGCACCCCCTGGACAATTTCCCACTGCATCCAGCCCTCTAGGTATCATCCTGGGGTTCTGGGCAGCTTCTCGCCTCAAAGAGGGGGAACCCCAAAGTATAATTACAGGTTATCCTATTTATTCGCTTCATTTTAGCTGGTAGCTCCGTGCTGCTCAGCCAGCAGTACTTAAGCATCCAGTCCTCAGACACCAGGCATTGTGGTCACTGATAGCAGCAAAGCCTATGGGGGCACCACGTGGCCGCCTGCCTCCCAGAACCACAGGAACTCTCCCCAAAACTGTCCCCACCAACGCTGGAAAGGAGACCCCCGTGCTGGGAGTGGACCCTGCTCCCACCCATAATGCATCCCTCCCCAGCTCCTCACCCCGGGACGAGGGTCTCCCCAGAGGGACGCCGGAGCAGGACAGCCTCAGCAAATCCCAGCTGCCTGCGAAGGCCTGGAAATCCCCAGTGAACCCCACTAAGGAGGTTTCCCCCCACCAGTCCCTGCTTCAGCTGCTGAGGCAAGGGGAGAGGAGGAAGGCAGAGGTTGGGAAACCATCATTTCACAGCTCACTCCCTCCCCGTGGACTCAGGGTGATGACAATCATCGGAATTTTAGGAAAGACTTGACGCTGAGCACTGCTTTATGGCATTGTCTTTAATCACTGAAATCACAACAAGGCCAGCAGCTTCGCCCCTGCTGCCGCCGCCCTTCATTCTTTATAAATATTTAACAGCACAGAAGAAAAGAGGGCGGTGTTCACAGGTCGCTACGGTTAGTTACACCAGCACAAATCCTAAAATACTCTCTCCTGGAGTTGAGCTTTGAAGGAAACAGACAAAATAATTAGTACCGTTCAGTATCGTTAGCCAGGCTCTGGGTTTGCTTTCCGGATACAGAAAGCCACAGCCTGCGCGTGTGCGCCCAGGTCCCTGTCTGGCCATGCACCGCAGACCTGCTGCACGGGGACCAGGGTCAGTGTCACCAGGGCTGGGAAATGCAGCCCCGTCATCCCTGCACCGGGGATCATCCCCGTCCTCTGCCTTCGCGGGGCTCTACGCCACGTGCGTTCACATGGGGATAGGTGTTTTCCCCCGTCTCTTGCCTCATCTTAGTGGGTTACCGATGCATATTGCCACACGAGCTTCTGGCTGCCCTGGAAGAAAGCAGGAGGAAGGTTTTTATTGCTCAGAAAAGCTTAATTTTGCTTCTCCTTAGGATGGGTGAGCAGCCCTGGGCTCTGTCTGGGCTACACGGCAGGAAGACATCTGCCCAATTGGCTCTGGTAAGTACACCTAGTGCTACCGCAGCCAGCGACCGGCAGGATGCAGAAACGGAAAAGAAAAACAAACGCAGTGTGACGAGAGAGGCAAACCCCCTCCCAGCTTCTCCCAGTGATGGAGGCACTCGGCCTCAGAGGATGGGGGAAAGGGACGTGTATCTGGCCGTAGCCCTTCCCTGCCCGCAGGTACTGACTCCAGAGGTGTTTCTCCAGCAATAAGCCTGGGTCAACTTGTCCTTACATTCATTCATGCACAGAAGGTTGCTCAAAATGCATCCGCAAACACCTGGCATGGGCACAGTGGTGTGAAAGGCAGGTCTCTCGCAGGCAGCACGTGCCGCACATCCACGTGCACAGACCCGACAGCACACATGATCCCAAAAGCAGACACAGAACACGCAGCCGAGGCCAACATTGAAGAAGCACAGTCCAGACCAGTGTATGCAGCTGCACTTGCCCTCAAAACCCTCTGCAATAAATGCACAGGAATATGACAACCAAAAGTGAATCCCCTCCACGCCACCTTCTCCCCTACTCTCCATAATCACCTGCCCTCTTTTCCCTACAGCTACTGTATTTTTTAAGTAACACCCTTCTTCCTCCACACACCCCCACTGCTTCAGCACATATTTTTGTTTATTGAACAAAAAAGTTGGCAGTCCATTTCAGCAATCGTTTCAAGGCAACTTTTACACTGCCACAGATTCATCCTTGGGTACGTCTCACCTGTAATAAAATCGCTCTGCCCTTGATCCAACACTGACCTACGCACACACATTGATTTTCACGTACGTGCGCAGCCTTACTGGTTTCAGTGGGACTGCCTGCCTGTGCACTTCAAGTTTAACACAGATGGAGTCCTCCACGCGATTTTGATAGCAATAGCAGCAGAGTACAAAGCTGCCGCTGCATCGACCAGCGGCAGGCTGATATTCAGGTAATTTGGAGGATCAGGTCAAAGCGTTCCAGTAAGGATGGGGAGCGTGTGTTCATTTTCCCTTAAACAAGGACCCAGTTTTGCTGTTGCTGAAATAATAAAGTGGTAAAATTTCCAGGGAAGGGCAAAATAGGGACTAAATTCATTAGGAAGTATGCGCCTGCAATTATCCCCAGGAGAGAGGAGGAGGTTGCAGCAGCGCTTATCAACAGACCTGAATGCTGAAATTCAGGGATGCCAAATTTTTGCCCAGTGCTAAAAATCAGCAGAAGAAAGCACAGGAAAACATTTACTTTCTTCTCTTGGCAGCCAAAGGTATCCCTTCCTTTCGAATGGCCAGCCAGACCTGTACCGGCTCTTAAGAGCCCAGTTTCACCTTTTCACATCTGCCATAGCAAACCTGATGCCGATGAGACTCCACCATTTCCAGATCAAGGAGCTATTCACTTTGTGGCAAAAATCTACCAAAAAAAAAAAATCATTTAAATCCTGAAAGCCTGAGAAAATATTTTAAAAGCCCCCAAATGAAACTCAGAAACTGAAGAGCCACAGACCTAAAATGGTCATCACCAGGGTGTTTGAAAATGCTGTTCCTTGTGTTTTACATCAGGGCAGTTTCCTAAATCACTTTGATGACAGGTGTTTCTTGCACTTTAAAATAGACAAAAATGTCTGCTGCTTCTATAGCTGGGGCTTTCCCTCCAGGGTTTTATGCAAAGATCCCTATTTAAATGGTTTCCATATTCTAAACAATAGAAATTTAACAGCATGATCTGAATGAAAAAAAAAATCTATTAAGCTCTGGCTCCTGAAAGCAAGTTTCAAGGAATTCACTTAAATAACTATTTGCATGTGAGTTACTCATTACCAGCACAATGGGACTTCCAAGGGTCCCTTACCCTAAAACCCGTCCGAAGAGCACGCTGGGGGAGGAATTAAGACTAACTTTTCATAGCGCGTGTCAGCTCCTTAATAAATAAAAAGACAACAACGTTCATGTGAACAGCAAAACCCAACACGTATCAGCCAGGTGATGGACAGAATCTAACACTCTTTTGGAAATTCTTCTGCAGAGCATGCAAAGCTCACCCATCCAGCTCCAGAGCTACCTGCCTGATGGCTTTTCCTTTTGGGGGAGCTGCCTGAAGGCAGGCAGTGAGGGCTTCCAGCTCCACAGATGCCTGGCGGGGGGGGTGTCAGGAGGAGAAAAAGCCTCCCCTGTGCAGGATGCCCTTGTCTCCCTGCTCCCAGACCCACCATCAGGCAGCGGCAGAGCTGGGGACAAGCTGGGGACAATCAACAGGGACTCAGACACCCACAGCCTAGGAGAAATAATAATGAGCTTAAATGAATTCAAACTCCCAAAGACAAAAGCGGTGCAAGTTAGCGCACATAGGGGAGCAGGGCAACGCAGCAGATGCTTTAGCTTCAAAACCACAAACTCACACGCTTCATTCTCAATAGCTTCACATTGTCATTTCTAGCTCTCCGTGAATAAAGGAGAGCATTGGCACTTAATAATTTATACAGGACCTCAAAACTGAAAGTAGGGCAGCCTTCACATCCCCAGCGCTGAGGGATACGGGATGGCTGACAGGAGTAACAAGACACCGTGTGGGAGCAGGGCCCAAACTTTCCATTGATGCAAAAGAGGCATCCTGCAGGACAGCTGACTGCAAACAGGCTACTTGAGGCTTCCCATGAAAGAAAATCGTCCTTCTCCCCTTCCCCTTCTTGCCTGTTTATTTTGGGGTTGTGGGGAAGGCTGCAAGAGTGAGACAGTAGCTAAAAATTCATCTTAAAAAGAAAATAGCAGCCCCGCTAGTGTTTTCAGATCTTCCCAAGATGAAGGCCAGAAAATGTGCATGAGAGGCTGCTCTGAAAATCAAGAGCTAGCAAAAGCATGCACCACGTAGTAGCCAGTCTCTCAGAGACAGAACAAAAGATCAGGGCTGGCATTCCCAGCTCACTTCCAGAAGCCACTTGGATATCTCACTGCCTTCACTTCCAAAGGAAGCTCAGGGAGGGGAACCACCTGCCCAGGACTATCTGAATTATTTCCCAGGGACACTCAGCTGGCGTTATTTCCCACCTCAGTCCCTTCAGACACTCCTAAGATCACAGCTGCATTTCGAGACATCTCCCCTGGGCCCAGCTGCACTGCAGGACACAAGCTGACACGGCACGCTGGGGTGAGAGCGCTGCAGGATCTGCCCTGGGTGTTCTGCTGACCCCAGCCCGTATCGCCTGGATACAGCACCAGTTATGTTTGTGTTGGTTCCCATCCCTTCATTATCCAGCATTTGGAGGCCAAATTGAAGGCTCCAAGGAGCTCATATATTTGGGGTCAATTTTACCTCCTCTAAAATCACAGGTAAAACTCTCCAAAGATACATATGCCCCAGACCCGTGTATAGTGCAGTGGGAAAGCCTCCCCGCTTGAGCTTTCGGTCACTCACTTGAAGGGTTGCATGTCTCCAGGAGAAACGGCGCCGCAGAGCCAAGCTACACCAAAGCTGGGGCTCTGGATGTGCTGCCGTCCCCATCCGCAAGAGCAGCAGCAACAGGCGGAGATGCTTACGGCTGGATGGGGCAGAAGGCTGGATGGTCTGCCGGCCCGATGAAACTCCACACCAAAATCACCGAGCTCCCACAGCTTGGGCAGCTTCAGACGTTCACATTTCAGACAAGGCAAGCTGATACAGATGTGAAGGAGGGTGCTAACAGGCCACTGGTCTCCATCTGTTTTACAGCTGATGCTTGTGCCTTTGTTTAATACTTAGCACAGCAACTTGCACCACTTGAAATGGAGGCCCGTGGTATTTATTAGCATGGGAAAAGAGGTTTGGGTGAACCATAGTGGGTTCTCGGCACAGGCTCATGTCCGTGCCTCTACTCAGCTAATTTATTGTAGTTTCCTCACTAAAAAGAACTTCAAGAATGTCATCCCGTCCCCTATCTAATAGAACTGAATTTACATCTCTAGCATGGACACATTAGGATTTAACTAGTTTTCCATACAACATGTCGGAAAGGGTAGCTAAAATCCCTGATTGCATCCAAGACTTTAAATTAAAAGCTTTTTCTTAAACAACAACTTTGTACCTGTACACGAGGGGCTGCACAGCTTTGGTACCTACAGAACATGCACTGCAGGCACATCTCTTACACGTAACACATCCTGGGGGAGCAGATTTCTTTGACTATAAAGCAGGGGGGTTCAAAAAGATAAATGATCCGCCTTTCTGCTTTCTCAGCAGAACAGAAAGCAAGGGCCAAACTCACTTACCCCTTGCTCAGATAAGCTGTTGTTATTCATGGGAGCAAATCTGTTTATACCAACATACTCATTTGAGTACAGGTTGTGAGGCTGGGCTCTAAATCCCTGTGTAACAAAGCCTTCATGACGATCTCGAGTTTGTTCCCAGAGCTCTAAACAAGCACCATTATGAAATGGCTTTGTGCTGGGTAAACACCACAGAAAGGAGTGGCCAGGCTGGGGGCTGAGCACTGGGGACAAGCTGGAAAACTCAGGCCAGCGTCTGTGTACAGAGAGCTTTTTCCAAAGCGAGCCCTGCAAGCAAGAACGAGGCTGGATTTCCCCGTGTCCACATTTTCAGCATCCCGACCTTTCCTTTCCAAATACAATCCGCTATTCAGACTCTGACACAGCAGACTGGCCACGGCGTATCACGCTGACACGCAAGCCCAGGCCCCAAGTCAACAGGGTAGTTTAGCCCAGCTTGTTCCAGTTTTTTGTTCTGTTTGAAATGGGATGTCAGCCTCCAGCTGCCAGCCAGCACGCCTGGTTTGTGCTTGGAGAGTTGGTGCTCTTACAGCCAGACTTGATACCGGAGTTCGGGGAATTAACTGGAAGGTTTGAGCATGCCATTTTGCACAGACATCTTTCTTTTCCTAAAGAATTAACAAAAAGAAAGACAGTGTCTAAAAACTGGTATTAATAGGTTGATGTCCTTCAGGGAATCTGATGAAGTGTGCTTGTCAGGAAACTCTTAGTAGACGGGACATCCCTGGCAGGGAGGCAGGCAAGCCAGCCCCTGACTTTGTAATTGTGCATGGCACGATCTGAGTTCACAGGCACGACAGCAAGTTGTGCTTTCACTGAAGAATCTTCCAAAATGAGCCAAGAAGAATCTCCAGACAGCAGAAAAAGGCACGTAAAAGTAAACCAGTTTAGATAACATGCCACATTCTTGGTCAAGTAGACGTGGTTTGATACAGCTGGAACTCACAAACACACAGACTCTGGGAATCCAGCAAAATTCTCTCATATCCTTTTACAGAAACATTGTTGACTGGTGAAAAATATGCACAGGAAATCAACTGAGGGTGGGGAGAGCAAGATCGCGTAACAAGTCTTCTGTCCAGACCTTCCCATGTCGGCCACGCTGGCTAGTAGTGGTGCTGGTACACAGCTGCTGGGCTGGTGCCATTCTCTATGTGTTTCAGATGACAGGAGTGACAAAGCAAATGTTCATCTAGCGGGTAACAGCGATGCCCGTCTTCATCGTTCAGTTCCATCCCACAGTCCTGCAAAGAGAGGCCATGCAAATTATTAGAGCGTGTGTTCATCTTCCAGCGTCAAGCGGGGTCTGGCTTCCAGGAGGGCGACTTTGTGACAAGGACAGAAGCCACCCAGCCAGCAGCTCCCTCCTCCTAAGTCCAGCGTTTGCCATGAGAAGGAAAGCACCTGACATAGGCACTTTGAGGGGCAGCCTTGTACAAATTTGTCTTGTGCAGTTTTATTGAATAAGCCTTATCTCGTGGTGAGGTGCAACCCTATGTATTTTAAACATGCTCGTGTCTCCTTACACTCTCAGGTAGGATTCACCTCTTCACATTACATTAATTGCAGTTGTACTGATGTGAAGCCTGCCTGCTGAGTCAGGGCCTCTTTCCACTGCATACGAGCACAACGAGAGAAGACATCTATTTATTTTAATTCACAGAGCAGAAGTATGAAGGCTCTCTGGGAAGTCCTGCATGGAGACCAAATGGTGTTTAAGAGCTGGCATCTCTTGGGATATTTTTGTGCAGCCACATCCTTTCTCCAGCCTCAATGACACATTCGTTTCCCATGAGAGTGAAGGTAACTTACACCAGACAGGATCAGTCATCACCTTAGCATTTTTAAACAATCTGCCTTGGAAATCAGACACACTAACGTGATCCGGAGCTCAAGGCTTCTGAGAGGCAGCAACAGAACCTTACTAAGTCACCACGTTTCCTTCATTAAGAAATAAACTGCCAAGTTTAAAAGTGATAATTAACTCTTTGCCCATAATTTTATGGATAGCAAATGAAATAATTGCTGAAAAAACTTTTGTCGTCAAACTGGGAATTTCTCAGCCACTGATAGAAAGGGTCGCACAATGCAAGGTTTGAATTGCTCATCTACTGCCATTGGAAGGGAGGAGATTTATTTCCATCTTAAAAATAATAGTAGTTATGACTATTAAGTGCCCATTCCCTGAGAAAGCTGCTGACCTACCTCGCAGTGATAACATTCCACGTGGTAATCCTTGTCCATGGACACAACCCGAATGGTCTCATCAGACCCCTGTAAGCATTCAAGCAAAAGAGAAATTACAAAGGATTACAGCAGGATCAGACACATGCACTCTGAAGATTGCTTCCTGCAACAATGTGAATATTGAACAAATGCATTTCAGCCGCTGGTTGGACACCACAAATAAATCCTGCCACCTGCAGTTATTTTTACAGTAAAGCTTCATCATCGACTGCAGACATCCTCTAAAATGTAACATCAGACATGTTAAATTCTCTCTGTTTAACAGTCACATCTGTCCCAAAGCAGGCATTAAAGATTTGGTAATTTCAATGTGTCACATTTCTCAGCATTTTAAAGTGGTTTTGCCCAAGATGCCTCTCCTCGAACTATTAAAACAATTTAATCCCAGAGGTCATTCTTGAGCACCACCAGCATTTATTGACATGAAGGAAACATAAATCCTGAACATAAAACTAACAGCAGTATTATCCTGCAGGAGATGAAAAAACAGCCTGGTTCAGCAGAAATAAGCTTCATTATGGAGCAAAAGAAGGGTCACATCTCAAGGGCAGTGTATGAGCCTAGGTCAAAAGGTTGCACGCTGGAGGAAGGGATCATCTCTCCCCATTCCCAAGAACGTTTGTCTTGACATTGGGTCAAGTGTGAAAGAGAGAAAGACCTGAGACATGATGCTCCCTCCCCTGAGGGGACATGGAATAAAAGGTTCTCACCTCGGAGGGCAGAATGGGAAGTCCACATGCTGCACACTTTGGAGCTAAAACTCTGGAAAAGCAACGAGAAATTGAAGGCGAGTTATAGATCAACATAAAAAGAGAGGCCTGTATGTTCTCGGTGAGAACATATTTACAGCTGCAGCTGTAAATAACTCATCCACATGAAAGCTTTGCATTCCGAGATCATAAACTCATTTCAGCATCGATTTTAAGTAATGCTTGGCACATGTTGCTCAATCAGGCAAAAAGAGACCTTACATTTTACACTTAGCGCCAGAAAAAAACCCCAAAACCCACTGTAAGATTCTTGGCTGCTACTGAGAGAAACTGAGCAGGACTGTCCCCAGAAAAACACATCAAAAGAAGTGGCAGCCTCAGGGAAGGAAACCTCAGAGAAAATACCACAGGACTGTACAGATCCTTAAGGACTTATAACACAACGTAACAAGATAAATAAATAATTAAATTAAATTGCAAGGAAATATGCATCATTTCAGAACAACGGTGGCACACGGAAGCAACTGTAATCCTGGCACAACACAGAACAGTTCCAGGGGCTGCCTGAGCAACGCTTAATACTCTGCCTGCTCAGAAAATGGAGCAAGGAGCAAAGCAAGCCAGATGGACGCTCAAAATGTATGCAGCTCTAATATCATAACTACCAGCTAAGAGCAGAGCCATTTTATTTTACTGTCTAAATGACAAGTGATTTTTTAAGTGGATTTATTGGTTGTTTAATTTAGAGCTGGATAAAAGTTTCACTTTGTACGTTCAGCGGTGATTTCTAAAAGCATTCTTTAAAAGTCAAACTCAGCCCTGCAACTACTCAAAAAGCAACTCACGTTGATTTCAACAGGCATTCACAGTCTTACTTCAGAGAGGACTAACTTCTTGCATCACTGAACGCTTCATGAGCATGATTTCTCACTACCTCTGCTTTGCAGAAGGGGCAGCTGAAGGCCAGGGATTAAGTTATTTCCTCAAAGTTACACAGCAGTTGATGACAGGGCAAAAGGAGAGACATTGGGAATTTCTAGGGTCTAGCCCCATGCTCAAACTTCTAGCTTCCAACCCTGTCCCTATTTTACTAATCTACACTTCCTAATTAGCTGAAAAGCTAAATTATAGGCTGATTGGTTGGAACATCTCTGCTGTTTATTCTGTCCTTACTTGTGGTAATCTCTGACGCAGTAGATTTTGTTTTCAGAGTCTACAGTGAATGGCACACCATCCAGACACTCGTTGCAGACCACGCATCGGAAGCAGCCTGGATGATATGACTTCCCTAGAGCCTGCAGGATCTGCAACAAACCAAGAGAGAGGAAAAATGCATATGAACAGCCAATAAAGGTGAAAATAATAAACACACAACTTTACATCAGACAATGCTGCATACTCATCAGTGAGGCTGTGTCTTTTTTCAGGCACCTCATCTGAAAAACGAGTTAACAGGGACGGAAAGAGCAGCTGGAATCAATATATATCACCTGGTTCCAGAAAAATGAATTATTAGCATGGGTAAGAAAACAATTTAGAGTCTCAGTCAAGGTATTTAGCATTACAAAGGATGGAAGTGACAGAATTTAAAAGAAAGAAAATAATTTCTGAAGCCAACAGGTGGAGAATACTTAGCAGGATCACAAGGCACGACATACCAGACCAATAAAAGGAAATACATCTTTATATTCTCCATGAGAGGCTGAAACAAATACTATTGCTAGGTTTTCATAATGCCTTAGATATCCAAGAGCTTTGTACTCGCTAGCCTGGCTTTCTAATTAACACAGATTAGGGAAACTGTATTGAACTCAACATCTGCAATTCACCGGTTGGCTTTGGGGCACAAATTACTGCCTGGAATACCATGGTCCATCAGCCAGGTGATCAGAGTATAAAATAGCTTTTCCAGTTTTAATGCTTTACAGTGTAAGCAGGCAAGCAAAGATAATTAATGATAAGCATTAGAAAATCTTGGGAGGCATGCTGTGAACTGACCACCCAGAAATTCCTAATTTTTTTGCCTCAGCTGTAGTTTTACACCACCAGCTACATGACCAAGAATTTGTCTCCCTCTGAATCACCCACAACTGAATGCTGCCCAGTTCTGGTAAAGGCCAGCTGACCCCCCGAGCTGTGACCCCACTCCGTGCACATCATGAACGGATGATACCTGTTGTAGGCTAACGACAACTGCCTGCTTCAGCAGGATGTCCACACACCTACTGAAGAGCTTGCAAGGACTCGGACAGATCTGAACTGAGGTCTGGATCACCCACTCTGGGTCAAACCTGTTCCCCAGAGTATCAGTACTCACAAAAAGCAGCAACAAGACAGTAGCTTCATCCTGAAGGTACATGAGAAGCCACAGCTTGACTATAGGAAAGACAGGCTCAGCAGAGCCGCAGCGATACCCCACAGCAAGGGAGCACTGCAGAGCCACGGCACTTCTGAGCAGGAAGCATCGACGGGATTACGAATATGCTGTTCAGAGAAGGCCGAGAGGGGATGAAAGAGCTGAAGGCTCTGCTTTTCGACTTGCTCTGTAAACAGGTAGAGCAAAGTCTCTGTGCCACACACAGCAGGGTGCCAGCTTCACTTCCCCGCAAAAATCAACAAAAGGCTTAGTGGATTTTCTTTCTGCTACCAATCTCACACTAGGCAGGCTACCAGATGGTAACAGACAGCACTGGATATGAATATATTTTGCTTTTGATGCATTCTTCTAAAAAGCTGTGGGAATTTTTTTTCCTAAAGCAATTATCACTTACCATGTCCATTATCAAATGACCACAAATGAAACACCTGTCAGCTGACTGCTGGAAACCAGAATACTGCAAGGACAAAAAAGAATTGGCTTAAAATTTCACAAGGCTAGTCGAGCATAAACAACAGCATATTGTGGGGCGTTATTTGCTTGGCCTTTTTCTGTACTCCTTACACAAGCTAAACTTCCCAGCACTTTTTTTCAGTAAATGAAGATGTGGATGGGCCCTCAGAGGATATTCTAGAATGACTCCAGACTTCCAGTGTTCAGAAGGAGTATGAGTTCCTGTAACTTTCAAGTCCTTAACCTAAGTTTATTTAAGTGTATAAGTAAATACCATAAATGCACATGCAAATAAGGCATTTACATGCTTATTTGACCACGTGAGTCTACAAGCCAGGAACTTACTTGTGTTTATTACATCTTCATATCACAACATATGTATTTATAGGCTTGGAAAGCCAAATTCTACTGTTATAGGTCTACTGAAGCTTCTTTGAGGTCAGTAGTACTGTCCTAGCTTTCTGGTAGTATAACATTCAAGTTTGGCCCAGAGCACCTTTCTTATTGCCATTGCTGAGATGTAATCGCAAGGAACTGCCCATCATGTCCACAACACGCGGCTCAGGCACAACACATCACCTGCTAAGGTTTCAGTCCTGTCTGAATGGTGGAAATGCAAACTGGGAAAATGAAATAATTTAGACACATTTAACCAATCTTTCAATTTTCAGAGTTTGTAGAATATACTGATGTGAACAAAGAACATTAACTCGCTACTCTGCCAGAAATCACTAGACTTCCCCAACAAGCAGGCAAAATTTTTCAAGTCTCAATGAAAGCTTAATCTCTGAGGGCTTGGGGGCAGCGGGTATACGGCTTTTTATCTCCACTAGCCAAGGACAGGACCGTAGGGTTGCTTCATGCTCAGGTATGTTCACACAAAAGCCATTGAGGGCAATGGAAAGATATCCATTACGATGTCCAAGCAAAACCAGTTTACTGGAAAAGGAAATTCACTCATTCAGTCTTCTGTAGCCATTCATCTTGCTCCTGTCTCCATGGCACAGCTAGAGGAGCTTTCAAGGAGCCACAGTTTTTGAGGAGCCATCGCAAGAGGCTACAGCTTCAACTATGGGCTCTGTGCCGCAAAACTACGGCCTCTCACTCGGCTACTTCCAGCACCACACACGGGCAGCCACCATGCTCAGGGCTGGCCCTGGGTAAATGGTAGAGCAGAAGGGACAGGCAGGAGGCTGGACTAGAGCCCTGTGAAACACAGGCAAAGCTGCTGGGCAGAAAGGCTACGCATCTGCCAGAGAGGCTGAGAGATGCCAGCACAAGGGTCAGCTGTGCACTTACCAGGAAATCTTCTTCACAGAACACCTTGCCATTCACAAAATAAAAGGCTTTTCCTCTCAGCTTTCGACCTGAGGAAAAAACACAGAGAGAAGAGACAGGTCAGTAGAGAGCTGGGAGAAAATGTGAGCAAAAACTGGCTGCTGAGAAGCAAACAACAACCAGGACATCTGAGAATCGCCACCGCACAGCTGGAGAAGAGCACCCAAGCCCAGCATGGGTCTTCCCAGCCTCCAACCCAACTAACCCCATCTCCTCTTCCACTGGCAGTCACTGATGAATGCCGATCACTGGATCTGGACAGCAGTCCCACCTCTGAGCAGGAGGAGGTAGCTTTGCAAGCATGGACCACCTCCTGGCAGCTGACAACACGAAATAACCTGGCAAGAGCGAGTGAGGGTACTCTGACTCACATTGGAACACCCCAGGAGAGGAGCAAGGAGAAGAAAGGGCATGCAAGGGGTGATCCGTACTTGACATCGTTCCTCAAAATGTCACCCCCCCTCCATGCTGTTCCGCTAGAAGGTGCCTTCAACCCGCAGCTGCCAGATAAGCCACTGCAATACTCTACCACCTGGTCTGCCTCCAGCAGAGTGCAACACCAGAGTGCTCAACACACTCCTCTGCTCCCTACCAGCACATTCGTTATTACAACTGCCTGCAAAAGTTTGAAACTATTTTCAAAAAAAAAACATTTTTGTTTTTTTCAAACCAGAATGTCCTAACAGAGACAGGATAACAACATTTTTCCAAGAAAGAACTCTACATATGGGGAAGATTTATATTTACTGCAGATTTTGTGTTTATGCTTCACATTTGCTGGCTGTTTTCAGTTCCACATAACTATGGCAATGCATGCTCACGCTGCCGCCACTTCTAAACACCCTGCCTTCTCCCCAGAGAAAAGGGCTAGGTTTTGTTTGTTTTTAAAAAGCTGCTCCTACCTCTTTGCAGCCCAGTTTCCCTATTCAACCAGGGCTTTGAAATGCAGCCTAGCACTGCAGCAGCTCTGCTTGTTCTGCTCGGTCAAGGAGCCCCAAGCGCATGGCTGGAGGCAGCGCCCAGGGCAGGGGGAGCACCGTTGCCCAGGCACAGCCAGAGCAGGACCTGCCGCAGGCTAGTTTTGGGGACCTGCCAGGCATTGCTGGAAGGAAATCAGAACTGAGATATCAGGTCTAGAAGCCTCCCATTACTTACGCTGCATATGGCAAATATACTGTTTAAAAAATTAGCATCAGCTGCTGGGTGTATAAATGCGGATGACACAAGGGACTGGTCTGAGGCTCACCTCTCGGTGCTTTATGGCATGCACCTCCCTGGCAGACTTCCACGAATAACCACACTGGCTGGAAAACATTAAGAAAAGGAGGAAGCCAAATAAAACCACTTCAATAAATGAAAATCTTTACCATCTTCTAGAAACGCCAGAGGGCACTCTCAGGCTGGGAAACAACTCCCGCTGCTCCTCAGGAAATGGAGGTGCTCCAGTGAAGCTCCAAAGTTGTGCCAGTGAATTCAGCCAGACCAATATTTCACCAGTAGCCCTTAGTGCCCTGCCCAGGTTTCAGCCAGCAAGGCAGGCAGAGGACGTGACAGCCGTGCTTCCTGGGAACGAGCCCTGGTTTGCACGAGCAGCAGCTCCATGAGTAAGCTGTAGGTGTTGCTCAGCAGCATAGGAGCCAGAAGCACGTTGCCCTGAACATGCTTATTGTCCCCCATTCTCCTCTAATCCCCGCTGGGGACAACCACGTTAGCTGGACGTGAAAGATGACCCAGGGTGCCAGCCCATCCTCACACCAACACGGACATCGGATGGGACACAGAAGAAAACCTGACAAACCCAAAAACATCCTGCTCTGATTTCTCTCACCCATCCTGATGCTTTGCCAAGGTTGCCCAAAATAAGAAGTATCTAATCTTGGATGCATTAGCTTTGTCACCCATAACACAGGGTGCGTATTTGTACAGTAACCCCTCCTGTGTGCCTGCCTGTCCACAGGTAAGCCCGGCACACTCATCGGCAGTCGCAGAGTCCCAGTTTCTGAGGAGGGCAGGGAGAGGCAGGGGGATACCCGGGATTTGCAGCACCCTTGTCAATGGTGGTCCTAAGCAAGTTAACAACAAGACTCATGCAGCGAGAAGTACCCCCGAAAATCTCCTGTTGATTTACATACAGCATTGGGATTTGACACTCCTAAAAATGAAAAACAAACAAAAAACTTTTAACTTTGATTTTAAAATACATGGTAGCATGGGCTCCAATTTAGTGCAACAGGCAGGTGCCCAAGCGACTTTCCACTTGTATGTAATGTCTCTTCTTACAGACAAGCTGGCAGCACTGACGAAAAACATATGTGTAGAGCCATACAATGAGGACACACTTCTTTGGATGATGGCCGGTGCATGAGCTGCAGCCATCACAGCAGAGGGGATGAGTTTGGCTCACTGCCACCGCATCATTCTTTCACGGTGACAAAACCAGCATTTACCAGCCATTCTGCGCCCGATATATTTTTAACCCTGTGACATTAGCAGGTCAAGATTGATGGCAACAGACCTTCAGAGAAGGTGACACAGCCAGTGCGCTGCGTCTGGGCTTCTGCTGCAAGTTCATTCAGCAGAGGGATAAACCCTTTTATAAAGGACTATATAATTTGGCTGTTGGCGTTACACGGCCCCATGAAGAAGAGGTGCTGATACCTAAAGCGCTTTGAGGGAAGGGGCAGATGATATAATTACTTTCTTTAGGGAAGAAGTGGTCATTTTTACTATTTTTAGCTTCTCTCCACAACTCTCTGTAAGTCCCTGGCAGAAGCGTAAAAGGAAATTTGCCAAAATCGAGTAATCAGGTGCCACTGCAGCCACGGCGGGAGTGGTGCAGGCAAACAGAGCTGATTTCTTCCTCTGCTGCTCCCAGCCTCTCCCTGCCCACATCGGGATGGACTTCTCCTCTCACCGCCCCTTTGAGATGAGGAAGCATCTCCTCATCGTACACATGGGAAAGCAAGATGCAGGAAAAGCTCATTTCCCCAGGCTGCGCTGGGGACCGTCCCGGTGGAGCTGGGAAATGCACGTTCTGGCTGAGGCCACACCAGTAAAGCAAACAGCACCGGGACTGCCCCACAGCACAGAGCAGGGCGGCAGCGGCTTCTGTCCCTGCGCTGAGCTCCCTGCCACGGGGCAGCGCCTTAAATTATGCAAGTCCCTCTCAAAAGCGGTACTTCAGACTGTGTGCCTGCAGAGGCTGGCACAGGTTTCGCTTGAGCACAGAGATGCTGTCGTAATTTCACTGAGAGGAAGGATTGAGAACTCAAATGGCATAAAAGGAATCACATATTGATCACGGCCTACTTTAAATTTGCATCACTTCAAATATGCATCATGATGACGACAGAGACAATATCCTTTGATAAAGCCAGGAATACTGATGCGTGGCTTGCCGCTTTCAGGATCAATTGCTGTATTACATGTCTTAAGCGGCTGGCTCCTGACCATATTTCATTTTCACTTCACCCTGAATTTGACTAATCTCTCACCTGAAAAAAATTCAGACAGTTAAAATTCTTCAGCATTTCAACCCTACTATCTTCACCTGTTGTGATAAAATTTCTTGATTCTCTTCCTGACAGGATGTTTGAGCCTTGTGCTTTTATATACTGCTCATCCCTAACATGTCTATCTAATCTGTTTAGCTGTGGGACCTTCAGGATGACCTCAAGGTCATTTCAGCATCAATTTCAGAATATTTCAAGCTTAGTCACTAGTGCCTTTGTGCTAAAATAAACATGTTTTGCTTAGCCTCTGATAATAGGCATACCACCAGGCTGCACTCCCAGGATGCTGGTGCTTTTGTCCATTGTTTTCTCAAATGACAGCTCTCTCCTTTTGAAGTTCATACAGAGGGGTTTACCAGGGACTTGCAACAGCTCAAGGCAGATGCTGGGAGATGCATCATTTGCCTGCTGGGGAGCTGGACTCAACTTTCTCTTTTGAAGTTGCTTTTCTATTATTTATTAAAAGGACACTGGGGTCACAAACCCATGTTCAAGGACAAGAGGTTGCTCTTGATGCATGTAAGGGTACAGGGCCAGGTCCAGATCCCAAGGCTTTATAGGGATGCATGACCAGGACCCCGCATTGCCGGGGAGGGAGTGTGGACCTCATCACTTATCTAAGGACCATGGAGCTTCCTGCAGTATCTGCACAGCACATGGGCGAGAATCACTGCAGACTGGCAGCTGCTCCCATGCTGACAGCCCTGGGCCACTGTCGTTACAAAAATCAGTCCTTCTTAGAGTGCCACAGCTCTCCTTGCTGATGGCAAACTGTTGCAAGAAGATATTCAAATGTTTCTCTTTTTAGGGAAAACTCCTAGAAGCTCCAAAATTCAGAAGTAAGATAAAGTCACCCTGGGACAAAGCAGCGCTACGATTTGGGGAGTCCCTGCTGAAGTACCGGTTTTCAACCCAGTGCCCAGCCGCTCTCTGCATCACTCCGGTGATGGCTGCTCTGTTCCCCAAAATGCACCAAAACCAGACGGCTGTCAGAGCTGGCCTCCCACCCCGTCACCCATCAACTGTCATTGAAACACACGGAGACTCACTGGAGGAAGGGGCGGGGGGGGCACAATCTCTGTGTCCTCAGTGAATGTGACTCTGCATTGAAACTATAAGAGAGCAATTTTTGAATTTCTCTGGGTATAGAAGAGACCACAATGCATACTGAGCCACTACCAGAAAATTATTCATAGTGATCCATTAAAACATTATAAGAAACGCCCTAAAATCTTTAGAGCACAATTAATCCTATACCTGTTCTTAACAAAAACCAATACTTTGAAAATGACATTATAAAATAAAAAGACCAGAAAGACCGGAAATATATTCCCTTAAAGGTTCCAACCTTTTTTTTCACATTGTCCTAATGATTTCAGACTTTCAGCCAGCACTAAAACACACGCAATCAACTCAAACCGCTAGCATATTGATAAAACCCTGATTGCATCTTCTGTGTGTGAGCTGAACACTTACTTGTACCTTTCCAGCGGGGATATCTACTAAAGACGCCTGGACCATGCCAAAGCCCCTTCAGCTCAGACCCCAAAGCACTACTGCCCTGAAACCTGGCCAGGAGAGGAACAAGTACTGTCATCCTACCGTGAAAGCTGCCCTGGCATTTCTCATCTACGGCAAGCACTTCTTGTGCCAGACAGCAGGGATTTCTCACCAGCGTGCTGAGAGACTGAAGACAAAAAGTCAGCAAGAACAAAGCAGCAATTTAGACTGGAGCGGAAAAAACACACTGATGCCTTCCCTGTCTCCCAAACAGTTGGTAAAGCCAAGGCACGGCTGAATCTCTTCTGAAATTACTTTTGCTAAAACAATATATTGTTTACTACGTGGACTCTTGCATGATAATTTTATTAAAGGGATGCTGAGGAAGGATTACCAGCAGTATTTTGCACTCTCTCCTTTGAAGATCTGTGCACTTCTCACACATGTCAATCAGTATAGTGGTTTTTATATCCATTTACAAGCAGTAAAATCTGCCTCCACTAGAAAAGCTGGTAGTTTCTGCATCTGAAGATAACCATACACATACATGCGCCGCGGGGAAATTCACTTGGCGAGGGTGTCTGTCCTGTAACCTGGGATTAAGTCACACTCGCAGAAAAAGGTAGCTTTCTACCTGTAGAGTTATTTAGCATTACCAATAAAAACAATGGCCTTGTTGTTCCAGGGGTTATACACCAATACAAAGCATGCTTATTCAACATAATCATCCCAAAGACACCAAGAGCTGAATCGCTCTAAGTAGCCATGCTTTATAATCACTGCAGCAAGATTAATTAGCCCAAGCAGAGGGCTACGCTCACAGATACACTGCTTCAATACCTTAACTACCTTGCGTAGTAAATGACTCTTGATAACTCTAAACACAATTACATTGTGAAATATTTAAAAAAACCCCCACATTTATATCCCCAGAGGGTGGCAAGAGACAGCCAGCTTGTGTTATTTCAAACTCTGCCACTGGAACAGCAGCCTGTTACCCTTACACAGATATCAACATCAATCTGAGCTTACAAAAAAAAAAAAAAAAAAGAATTAAAAGAAAGCAATGTAATAATGTTGACATGTCAAAGGTCAAATTCTGTGATCTGGCAAACATGCAAGGTTTCCACCTCTTTGTAATGAGGGGTCAAAATCTGGTCCTTGTTTTGGACCTTCTGCAGCAGTTCAACATCGAACCCTCTGTCGAACCACCTTGCAATCTGTTCTTTCTTTCTGACTTCCTTCCTTGCCTAGTGATTTCCTTCACAGTCATCTCTGACACTTCCCTTGCACTTTTTTAGCTTTCAGATTTCCTTTGAGGACCAAGCGGCTCAAGTACAAGACCCTTATGCTCTAAATTACACTGCAAGCAGAGCTAAAAAGGCCTGTTTTCCAGGCAATCTGCAGCAGCCGGATATAAGCCTGGCTGAATCCTAGAGAAACCACTAAAACACCAAAAACAGGTTAGAGCTATACTGTCTAGTTAAATCTATATCATTTATAAGGTCTCCTTACTACCTTAATAATAAATATCAACATCTTGAATCACCTGCATTTCTGGTGTTCTGAGGAGGTATAAACAGGTGATTTAACTTACTGGTTAATGTGTAACAAACTGTTTGGTAACTACAACCGTTTGTCCAACAAACTGAAAAAAAAAACCCCAACCAAGACGGAAACAGACACCTTAAGCTTGCAGGAAATAGCCGTATGAGTTTTGAGGCCTTTTTTTTTTTTTAACCTACTTTCATGGCCCTCCTGTAAAGCAAATATAATTACTAATCCCACAGAAAGAGCCCGAAGTTTTTTCCTCTCCCTCTCTGCAAAAAGCTGCCTTGTTTGTGTCTCTGCCCTGTAACAAACAAGAAGATAAATGAGACATTTGTGCCAAAGTAATCATTCTAAATCTGTTGTTTTGACCTCTAAGCCAAATTTTCTGCATTACATGCCAGTGGCTCAGATAAAACAGTACTTTTTTTTTTCCTGACAACTGAACCCTGTAACGTAGGTGTAGCTCTGCTCAACAAATTACTCTATCATTTATCTCTGAACATAAGTGTATCAATAAACAGAGGGTGTAGGAAATTTGGCACCATGAGGTATCAACCCCCCTCCTCTCCTTAGACCCCCTCGGTTTTCTGTATCTGGGAAACTAATGCACATTTGGACGCAAATCCAACTACGAGCAAAATTAGAAATCCTCACTAAAATGAAAACAGCAGGATAGCAGATATAAATATCTGGAAGACAATATGCTTTACCTTAATAGGTAATTTTGTATATTTTATTTATTGGAGCGGAGATATTCAGCGTTCCACCAGAGCAGAAATTTTAGGATTGAAATCACGAGCAACCTTGACTTCTCAAAGACAAGATTGTACTGGATAGTGTCCAAGATGAACTCCACTTGACCTTAAAAGCAGCACTTACTTTCCAGCTGGAAACCAGAGTTTCCATACAGGCTGCTCAAGATGTGCTTTGCAGCTAGACAGACAACACCGTCCAGACAAATATTTATTTTTCTGGCAGATAAAACGGTCTCCTCATATTTTCTGCAGCAATACAGATGACAGCGAGCCTGCAGAGAGGCACGCGGTCTCTCTGGGTAACGACAGAGCTGTGTGCCCTTCATTTTGTCTTGCAGCCAATGGTCTGGGGGACCGGGAAATAACCTGTGTCTGCAAAAATGGGGATTCCCCTTGGGTACATTTCCTCCCCGAGCGCACGGCAGGATGGCATGTACCAACCCCAGGCGTCAGTTAAGTAGCTGCAATGCAAAGAGGCTTGATGAATCAGAAAGTCAGCCCAGCTACGACTTTACAAGCACAACACGTCAGGTGGCAAGCCACGCTGTTGAGGGGGAGGGAAATAAAAACGCCTTCCCCACGCCTCCCAAGCCCCTGGTGCAAACAACCCCTGCATGAGACCACAGTGGCAGCACAAAAAACCACCTCCTGCACCAGAGGGTTTCCTGTGAGCCTCGCCACTTGTAGATGTACGTGCACGTGTGGGAAACACCACTGCTGCAGAGGCCTTCCTCCCGCACCGCTCTCCGTCGAGTACCAGAAGCCCCACGCCACCACGCGCCCTCCTCTCCATCCATCCATCCGTGCCGGCCACCGCTGCGTCCAGCTCTCAGTGGCTTAGTACGGCCACTGCCCCAATGGGAAGGACTTGAGCTTTCATGAGTAAATTACTCTTCTGTACGTAACAGGCCGAAACAGGCTCTTTCTTATACTCCTGTGGCATCCATCCCCCTTTTTTCATCTCATATGGAAATACAGTATTTTCTACTAAGAGAAATATTACTATTACTCCCCTCCCTTCTTTCCTTCTTTTTTTTTAACTAGCATTTTTACTATTTTTTTTTCTTTCCATTTGAAACCCTTTGCTCCAGCACATCTCCAGAGAGATTCCTCACGTACATCCTGGGTAAGAGAGAAAATGGTCTTCACTTTGCTAAACTTAGGGTTTTTTCCATCTTTCTAGTCGCACCTAACACCCAAACCTTTTCATCTTGCATTGGAAACCTTTGGAAAGGGTTGCCTTTTAGAATGCAGCAAATAGCTACTCTTTCAGTCCTCACCAACCTACATCATTAGAAACGGGATTAAGTTATTTTTTAACCAAACACAAACAGAAACAGAAGTAACCACTGATACCTCTGCAACCACATGTATCTCCCTAGCACTGGACTCCAAATAAAGATGGCAAAATCCATTCTAAAAGGAGGATCAAAAGTGTTTCTTTCGGAAGCATCAGTTGCACAGTAGTAATTTTAGAAATTTAAGACAGCTCGAAGCTGCTGCTGGATTATTTTTAACAGGAGCTTTGTGTACAAGGGCAGTTTGGAGGCCACCCGGCCACAGAGGGCAAGAGGACCCTGAAGCAAAGCCCCAGCTGCAGCCAGGAATCCTCTCCACAGGAGAAGATTTCGAATTAAATTTATAAGAGAGGACAAAAGAGTGAGCTGCTGACTTTTGAGCCTTTAGGAAGCTGCCACCACGTGCAAACACTTTTTCTGTTCAGGTTTACCATCTTCAGTCAGACGACAGTGAAGTACTCTATTGAAAACATAGGTGAGGCAAGGCAGCTGGTGTTGGACAGCTGGGAAATGAACAGAGTTCAAGGTTCAGCTATTATTAAAAAGCACACACATCCTTCTATATTTATTCCCACTTTACAGCTCCAAATAAAACACATGCAGTCTTGATGAGTTTACAACTCTAAATACAATGCAGGAGAAAAACCCTAAGGCTTATCTGGGAAAACCAAACTGATATATACAAAAGCACCAGAAGGATTATTATTATTTTTACTGCTGCCACATCTACAGCTACATTTCTAAAAATACACTAATAGGCCTAGAATTAAACATAACAAAGTAGAAATACCACTGGCTTACAAACACAGCCACAATTTGAAATCAAGCAGCCTGTTCCTCATCCCAGCTCCATCACGGACCTCCTCAAAAAGCCACTCCGGAGGATCCATACATTGGTGCATGCTATACACTCCAGCAAGCTTCACGTGTGGGTCTGACAAGTGGCAAGGAGCTCGGTGGGGCCAGCTGAACTATCCACCCTGCTTCTCGGGCAGATTTCACAGGGCTCGCCATCGCTGCTCCCAGCCTGATACCTCTGGCACAACAACCAGCTCCCCCCCTGCAATAACCAGAAAACAAGCCGGCGGAGACATGCCCCTCGTCGCTGGGGATGGCTCCATTTCTCCAGAGAAAGAACAAGCAAAACATGTAACCTGGGTCAATCATGCACTTAGATGCTTTGACCAGAGGTCCCGCAGAATGGCAAAACGCTTACAGCGAGTAAAGGTAACGCACGCAGTGAAAACACCGTGACTGGACCGACCAGAATGGCTGTCTGACATGACAAATAAAAAAAAAACCCTAAATGCAAGATAAGGCATATTCACTGCCACTTTGAAAAAACACTCTTACAAATAAATAAAAAAAAAAAAGTAGCTGTAATAGAGAGGCAGAGGAATGAAAACAACCATCCCCCATACCAGAAGACAGCCGGCCAGCACAATCCAAAGTATCTTTTCTACGTGCCCTGCCAGAATCTGTTCAAAACCAAAGAGCAACCACCGCCACCAAGACATACAGGTGCAGCAGAGAATTCAATAACCCAATAACCACCTCCTTTTTTCCCCTCGTTTAAACCAGAGAAACATTAAGCCTGAATAGTTTGCCCCAGGTGGCAGGCCAGGCAGGGGGTACTCACTGCAAGCTCCGCAGGTGAAGCAGCCATCGTGGTAGAGGTTGCCCATGGCCTGGCAAGCCTGGTTTGCTCCATACACCCCCTTGCTGCACTTCACGCAGGTGCCTGGAGGAAAGAGAGGGAGACAGAGGTCAGAAACAGGACCTGGCATGGTGGCTGGGGTCACTGGCTGGGCGACTGCACCTGGGATTCAGCGCGGTGGCTCGGCAGCTTAGGAACAGATGGTTCCTTGTAGCCACAAGACGTGGGTGACACTGGTGTTACCCACGCTGAGAGGTGCTGTTAACCACGGTCACAATGGTCATCAAACCTTCATGGCAAAAGCTTTTTGCAAAAAAGTAAACTGGACAACAACAGCCCTGTTAGTCTACAGCAACATCTCCTTCCTTCACCCATTCATTCCCACAAACTTAATATACATTTAAAACCACTTAATGTCCCTCCCAAAAGCCTGAGTGGCAGCAAGTGGTGCTCAGGGCTGTTCACAGACCAATAGTTTCTGCTACTTATTGCATAAAATAAGCTTGTTGGTTGCAACCAATGTGAGGAAAACACACGTCTTCACTTAGCCCCTTTAAATCTTCATTGCTTTCAGACCCCGCTCACATCTGCTGAAAGCCCAAAGGATTTCCCACCAAAACAGAGCTGAACCGACTACCTGACACCTATCTCTCCCCCCTCTGTCACCCACATCTGAACAGAGAGACCCAACATAGGCGCTTTCTACAGACCATGTAGACCATCCTGCCCAGACGTTGTTGTCACCTCTTGCAGGACAAGAAGTCAGTTTTAAGGAGAAGATACCTGGTGGCGGCGGCACCACCAGCCAAGGGGGGCTGACTCTCAGGTGGCCCATGGGGTGAAGGAGAACCACAGCCAGCACAAATGGTCAACTTCTGGCTATAAGCTGTCCCAAGCGCAAGTCCAAGCTGCTCCTCACGCCCAGGCTTTCCTGCCTCCACCATCACCTGAAGACCAGGGTCAGCTCTGGAGCTCAGCTCAGTTGCTGGCACAGCCAAGCACATTTCCACCAGCACCTGCCCAGGTGTGGGGCTCCAACCCAAAACCCAAGCCAGGCAGACAGCGTAGGGTGACGATTTCCACCTCACAAGGAAGCCGCTGGGACCCTCCAGGCACAGACCTGTCTGATCAGGGCTGGGAAATGGCGGCAACGGGGCAGATGTGTGGTGGTAGGGGGGAGGGACTGCAAGAAGACTTTAGCACTGCAGGTTCTCAAAGGGTGTTGTGTGTTCAGCTAGGGCCTCTCAAATCTCACCGCATTTCCATGTGAAACTATTTTGATGACTGCGTAAGAAGTGACAACTGAGTTTCACGCTTTTGATGGCATCCGCTAGCAGGACCTGCTCCCTCCACCTAACAGGGAGAAAAGCAGCAAGGCTGCCCAAAACCACTATTAGTGGCTGGAGAGAGAAAGTCCTTGTCTGAGGAAAATGACACATCAAGCCAGTTTACCTACTTCAGGCATTACCCCGTGATTGAGATAGACCAGTTTTAGAGCAGCACCACCTTTTACCTACCTCTAAACGGGCAGCTTTAATCTGTGTTTGAACAAATAAACACGGATCTACTCAAAAAGGGCAGTGTGAAGGACAAATAGAAGACATGCTTCTTTCTCTGGTCCATGATGACCCTGCAGATGTGAGTTCACCTCCAGGTCTCTCCTTCCGCTGCTGCTCAGTCCCATTCACCCCAACTCTTAAACGCCCTAGAGAAGGGACTGTTGCTCACATCTCGCTCCTACTGGCCCAAGAAGCATCATCTTGCTGGAGTTCCTTAGTCATGCTGTGGTTAACAAAACTTCACTTCTTTTGGGGCCTTGCAAGCTCCAGAGTAATTGGAAAGGTCTGGTGAAAGTTAGGAAGAAACCCAAGGAACTTACGACAGCGCTGAAAAGTAACTCCCAGCTCCGGCAGCACCACGCTGGCAGTCCCAGGCTGATTAACAATTTCTTCCCGTGGCCATCAGTTTTCACACTACGGGGATAAAAACGCCCAGGAGCCCTTTGCAGTAGAGCACGCACGGCTGCTAAAAAGCAGATACTTCATTTTCCCAGAGCTGACCTGGCTCTCTGTGCTGCAGCTGCCTGCGTGCATTCAACCAGCATGCTGAAAGCCGTCCTAGTGCTGCTGCAAGCCCCACTGCACTCAGAGCCAGAGTCCAAACTGACACAAACCTGGAGAGAATGCTGCAGAGAATAATTAGTTACTCTGTTTTGTCCAAATCCAACCTGAACTGAAATGCTAGATTGGCCGCGGGCCCACCTCAGCCTGCAGACTGGCACCAAGTTAGCAAAACTTGCTGGTTCTTTTCGAACAAAGCAGATTTATCTCAGTCATTTATTGAAGGAAACACTTTAAGAAAGCAAAAGATAAATCATGCAGGCATTGCAAAAAAAAAAAAAGAAGAAAAAAAAAGACAAAAAAAAAGACAAGCCAAAGATAAGAAAAATTGGCCTTTCAAATGGATGTTTTCTCCCAGGAACGCGTACGTTCAGTGGCAGCCTGAGATGCTGTGCAATTATCTGACACAAGAGCTAACAGCTACCTCACAAAATTCCCTCTCGACTACAGCAATGCCGAGTCGTAGAAAGGGAGCGAGCAGAAAACCTGCTGATTTTGCTGTTCAAAGCCTTTCCATGACATTCACCAGGCTCTCCACAGAACCAATGTATTCATTGCACTCCAAGTGCTGCATTTTTCCCTTCTCCGTGCCAATGAGCGGCTGCTCCAGAAAAAAAAAATCACCAGTGTGCTCCGATTTCCTCCTTTCCAGAAAGCAGCCGGGCGACAATGAATATGGATGAGCAAGAAGAGCAAGCAGGAGGCAGAAGGCACAGCAGCTGCCCGCAGGCACAGTGCACGGTAAAGATGCTGGCAGGCATCTAAAGCCGCTATAAAATACCCTAACACAAATCCCACAGAGGGCAGAAATTGCCTGTGCTGTCTCCTGTCCATCCCATTTAAGTTTCAGAGCCCGTATTTTCCCCAACGGGACAGATAGTCCGGCTGGAGCCTGCAGGAGCTTCCCAGGCTCCCGTATCCTTCCCCAAACCTTTCTCCACCTCCTGCCCCTTGACTGCCCCCACCATCCTTCCCCCTTGCCTCATCTCTAAGTACACGTTCCCCCACATCCCCTGCTTGACCCTTTTATCAGCTTCTTTAAATATTTAGGCCCTTAAAACATGGAAAATGAAGTCATAGAATGAAAGGGCTTTTAAAATAAATTGACAATGTTGTCTGTAAAAACTATAATGCGCTAAATTACCCAACTACGTAATAACCAACCATGCTATAAATATTTATAGATGTCCTGTGGCAAGGTTGACAACTGAGAAATGGCATGATGGCAAATCTGTGTATAGTTTATGCTTCTACTTGTATCTGCTAAATCTTACTTGAAAGCCAATTAAATCTCGGTGGCAACTGCAATTATTTTAGAAATCAGTCTTTACTTTTCCCAAATATAACATTCTGAAGTATTTTAAGCCACATACTTGAGCCTTCATCTCTGACTCTTAGCCCAACTGGTCTGAAAGGGGATAAAAAGGTGATTTTTTTTTTTATTGATTTCTGCTTTCTGCTCACTTCCTGCCGCCACGATAATCCTGTTCTTTCGGCTTAGGCTACGCAAGGAAAAAGCAATACCTGTTGCTGACGGTGGCCAGTCGCTGAGCCCGGCAACACGTGTGTGAAGCCAGGCTGATGGAAGGCAGCGCAGCGCAGGCGACATCCAACCCCATCCTGCCACAAAACGGGCTGTGCGCCCTGCTCCACGCCAGCTCCGACGACTACTTCCCGAAACAGTGCTGAGCGTGCTTTCTGCTAGCCAGGGCGTAAAGTTAAAATGTCAGCAGCATCAGTGCAGTCCCACACGCCACTGGCACTAGTCAGAAGCTCTGGGTAATTTTCTTGGCATAGAGCAGCTTTTAGCAAAAACTTCTCTCCTCAGCTCGAAGCAAGGGGGAGATCCCGAGTAGCCACGGCTCAGCAAGATGCTCGATTCCTGCACTCATTTTGCTGCGCCTAACGAGCATTTATGCGAGCGCCCATCTGAGCGGATATCCCCTCCGAAATTACGGCTTTTAACCTCAGACAATGTTATTAAGGAGAAATGAAAGGTTTCTCTTTTGCCACCAGGATGACAAACCCAAAGCACCACAAATGCACGGCGCCGGTAAATTCACGCTCGAGTGCGCCAGCAGAATGGTAGCCAGATTTGGAAAGGGAAAGGGATGGAAATTGCTGATTTCGGCTCAATTTCTGCCGGCAGGGCAGCCTGGCCCCGGACAACAAAGAAATCTCTGTTCCCTTTCGCATCATGTGGAAAGCAACCGCCCGCGCTGCAGCTGAGCGCCTGAACAAAGGGACTTTTGGGGCAGAGCTGGGACCGAAAACATGCCCTGTAAGCCATGTCTCAGCGCTCACCGTACTCCATCTCGGTGCTGCAAACCAGAAGGAGGGCAACCACTGAGAACAGCCTCAGCTTACAAGATCAAACGGGTCCAATGCAAACCTCAAGGGCTGTCAGAAATGAAAGTGAACCCGGCACGAAGTCTGAAATGTCAGTCCCACCCTCAGTTCAACAAGTTCATTTCCATTTACCGCCAGACTCAAAGCCTTTAGAGATGTTTTTTCCTCTACATGTTGCTATTGCACGCTCACCAGAAGGAGCTGTTACTTACTATATCCCACTCGCTAAAAATTCAGTGCAAGCCACACTGAACAGCAGCGTTTTCTGGGACTGTAGATGTATTTCCACATGCCAGACATCATCCATCTACGAACCAAGAACATACTTGTGCTTTTTTTCCAGCAGCAGCCCCCTTCTTTTCAGCAGCATCTCTGTCCTCAGCAGCATCCAGGACAGCCGAGCTTTCCTACATGTGCTCCAGGCTGGGTTTGCTAAGACTGTCGCTTAATTTTAGAGGGCCAAATGTGTTGCTGTCCTGCTTCCATGGTGAGATTTCCTTGCCACATCAATCTGGTCCTGGATAAGAGGAATGCAGCGGCAAGATGAGGGAAGAGTTTGGTGGTGTGGGTCTGCATACGTAGCTAATCCCAAAACAGCGCTCGGAAGAATAAGGCTATCCTGCCCCTTCCACTTACTCCATGCAAGCCACGTATCCACGATCACCTTGACTCTTCTCCACCACACGTAACTGGGTTTTGCCCCCTCCTTACAGGAGGCTGGATTTATGCTAAAGAACTGCCCCCCCCAAGTTGCATTTGGAAGAAAACCCCAGAACCTTTACAGATAAATACCTCTGGGATCATCTTTCCCATCAGCCCGACCCATCTGTTAATTCCAGGAAAACCAAGTCCTCCACTTACACTCACATTTTTTTCAAACACCATACTCTGAAAAAAAAAAAAGACTTCACCTGTCATACCCAATGTGATACTCAGTTCTTCAGGTTTTACTTCAGACCTTCTCCAGAACCTGATGCCACCTCCCCGTGGCTCACCTTAACCACGTCATTTCTACATCAAACTCTAAATCAGACACATTGCGTGCCTCGCTATGCTGTTATCCCCTGCTGTGCAATCGCTCTTGCTGGAGAGTTGATTTCAAGGAGATCTGGAGGCCCACGTGAGATCGAGTGCCTGGAAAACCTGGCAGTTTGGTCCCATTCACCACTGGGTGACTGGGTTGTCACTCAGTGGTAGCAAAGATGTACAGGTACTCTCTGCCCAAAGAACCACGGAGTTGGTAAATGCAGTTTTTCTTTACCATTTTTGCATGCCATGTTCTTGACCCCCAACTTTGCTGTAGACAGTCGTGTACACGCTGCCAGCGATGTACAAAAATGGCATCAAACTCACATCAGTGACATTTTAAATACCTTATAGCGATGTCAGAGATTACGGTAACGCCAGTGCCAAATGAATGAGGCTCCTTATTCGTTTCAGTCTCCACTGCCACAGTATCTTGGCTGAAAGACCAATTGCTCCTCTGCCTCAACTCCCTCCTTTTTCTTTCCTTTTGGTAGATTTTTCCTTAGCTTGCAAACCCAGCTTAGCTCCCATGAGGAAAGGAGGAGAAGCGCATACTGCTGTAATCTTGAAGAGCCGTATCCCAGGCAAATATTTATTTGCTCGGTTCCTTGCAGTGAGATAAGCTTTGCAATCTGCACACACCCACTACTTCACGTGCTGTCATCCTTCCAGCCTTCCTTGTTCCACCAGGACCCACCTCGTCCTGCCTCCCCCTCCTCTCCGCTGCAGGCCAGCGGCTCCTTCCCGCTGCAGCGTTCTCCCAGGAGCAGGCAGCGAGGGATGCCTCTGCTCATTCCCAGTGGAAACAACGCCATTAGCATCATCCATGTACAAAACAAACCTCAGAAGAACTACTAAGCAGAAATTCTCCGCTCGGCAGCCTGAATTACCCTCGTTGCCACCAAATCAGCCTGGTGCACCATCATCATCAGGGTTTGGTAAAGTCCGCAGGTATGCGCAGCCTTCAAGTTAAACCAATTGTGGTTTTGGCAGTAGTAAAATGCTAACTTCACTATGCACACGATTTCAAAAGTGCTCCACTGGCCTTCGAGCTGATTATACCCATTCAAAGGTGCTGGGGTTCTAGGTCTCCATGGGGTTTCAGTGACTCAGCTACCGCTCTGCTTCTGCCAAGGGGCAAAGAAACCTGCAGGCTTCGCTATGAGATCTTCTCTGCCCGACTGCTGGAAAGCATCCCAGCATACCGCTGCAAAACAAGGTGTCTGGGGCTCTCCTAAAATACCTGCGGCTTATCAGCTCTGCTCTAAATAATAAGGGAGGAAGCCAGAACTCAACACCTAACAAATATTTATGAGAAGAAAAACCATTTATAAAATTTGTTTTTAAAAAAGCTCTTGGTAAGGGTGAAGATAGCCTTCATCAGATGGAGATTTCCATCTAGCTATGTGAAATAAGCATTGGTAAAAATGTGATGCTACACGTTACACCTCTAAAAGTGCCCATCCTGTGCCTGCAGACCAAGGAAGTGCATGGTACCACAGGTTCTGCTAAAATGAATGGCAAAACCTCCCTGCCAACCCCAATGGCTCTCAGCCTGGCCTCTGCCCTGCCCAGTCACTTCCAGGCAGTGCAGGGAGATGCTCAGTTTGGTTGTGTGCCTGCCCAGCTCTCACCTGAAAACTCATCCGGCACCAGTCCTCG
The DNA here is from genome assembly GCF_028858705.1 of Grus americana. Lineage (NCBI taxonomy): Eukaryota > Metazoa > Chordata > Aves > Gruiformes > Gruidae > Grus > Grus americana. Next base: position 121,057,992 of record NC_072853.1, on the reverse strand, counting down.
GGATGGTGCAGCCTCACCTAACCCGAAACATCTGCATTGCACTGGGTGGTGCTAGGAGAGGAGTCGCAACTCCCTCAGTCACTCCTATTTAATTAATCTTCCCATTTGCCAAGTGGAGATGAAAGCTGGTGCATTCAAAGGAACACCATGAGTTCAGGCAGTCCCGGAAATTCAGTGGGATTCAGGTACCTTGTTCCTGGACATTGCCTGGAAACAGTACACCAAAAACCTGAAAGCAACCTGAGGTGGTTTCCAGTGGCATCTCCTGGGACCTGGGGCCCCTTCTCTGCTGCAGTGGAACGAGCCTCTCCAGGGAGCAATTTCAGGATTTCCCTCCTCAAGCGTAAGACCTGGGTGATACCTGAGACTCCCCATGTCCTCCTCGACAGCCCACATAAATCAAGTCAGCGCTTCAAAAGCACTCTTGGAGAATCCAAATTCCTCCAGAGACATGTGCAGCCCGTGCTGCTCACACATATGCCACTATTTAAAAAAAGAAAATTCTTGGCTTTGCTTCTTTCACTTGTTGCACATACTCTGAGCAGACAAACGGATTTTGTACAGCAAGCTGGTGCTGACAGATAAACAGACTATCTGTTACTCCTCAGCAGAGCATCCTACCTACATTATGCCTACTCCCTAGCTTACCCTTTTCTAGGCTTTGATTTACAAACACTCATTTTCACGTAATAAAGGAAAAAGCAGCTCCTTTACTGTGATCAGAATTAATTAATTGTTCATGATAAATATCTGGTCCAGACTGAGACAGACTGAAGGACTGTACGTTACCAAGACAGACAGCTCCATCTTAAAAAAAATCCCCTTGTTACAAAAGCAGCACCCAAAATTAGGAGAGCTGAGAGCATTTTAGATAAAAAACTTTGGTCATTTGCACTTCAGTCCTGGTTTCATTTCCTGGCTCCCATGTACTGTAAAGCTGCTGCATTAAACTTCCCTTCACTGGGGCAAAGCCTGTAACAAAACAAACTGTTGATCCTTTTTATCACTGTTGCATAAAAGCACATATTTTCCATCCTAAAGTTTGCTAGCTTGAGGGTATGGCATAGCAAAGACAGATTCAGAAGACCAGCTAGGTTCTTTACTCCTTCAAAGGAAGTAAGATAACTGTGAAAAAATGAAAACAGAAGTGAGAAAGGGGGAGGAGGTGAGAACTAAAATACCTCGGGTCTTTGCCCCTTCCTGCTCCCTGGTCCTCCACAGGACAGATACGTGGAGCCTCCCACACAGAGCTGAGGCTCCACAAAACATTACTTCTTCCTCTGCCATGACTGCAGCATTTCGTTTTTCCCTCTCCTCCTTCCCAAATTTCTCAGACACTACACACCCTGGTATAAAACCTCCTGCCAGGAGGATGTCAGAAGACCTCACTGGGAACCAGGCAGCCTCCATCTCTCCTCCCTCCCCAGGGCTCCCCCGTAACTCGGCCGCCTGACCAGCGGGACTCTCCGGGCTGCCAGAATTACTCCTGCCACTACAGATTTCCCGCGGGATGAAAGCCTCCCCTGGTGCTACCACCTATTTTGTGTAAAAATAATCTAACCACCAACTATGTCTCTCTGCTTTCTCATCCCATCCCCATGCACATTTTGGACGAGGTATGATCCAGCTGGTTTACTTGCACCGGAGAAGACGCGTGCAGCAGGCTCTGCTGGAGAGACCCCCGACACCTCTCCGGTGGAGCTAAACGTTGCCTCCAGCAAAATATTCCCATTTTTGAGCACCGCCTCCCACGAGACTGCTGTTCCAACCCCATCTTCATTATCAGCTCCTCGTCACAGGGTTTGGCCCTACTCAGACCAGGCTCCCTGAGCTTCTTCAAACCGCGTGCTGCCTGCACGGGACAGAAAGTGCCCAAACACGTTTACAGGCCAAAATACTCCAAGCGCAGCAACTCGACACATCACTTGTCCGCGACAGAGTAAAAACATCTGCCCTGCCACAAGGCTGAATCCAACCTCAGATACCGAGATAAATAATCCCAGCACAACCCTATGTGGGTGAGTACCACTGCCCGATGCCAGGAAACACATTTTATTACGCAGTTTGCAACTGAGCACTCGGTGGTCCCTCCAGCTACATCCCCGAAGCGTGGCATGAAGCCCGGGGCTGCTCCTGTGTGCACAGACCATCGCTGAGCCACGCACCGACCCCGCTGGGCAGGATCCTGTGCAACGGCACCTGTGCAGCCTAAGACACAAACCCTTCCTCTGCACCACGCTGAAGAGTTTAACCTGTCCCTGCTTCTACTTTTGTGACCATGAGTCTAAAATCATGAGGAAAATCCAGACACTAGACCTGCTCCGGTCATTTGTTAAATTAACTGTGGAGTTCTCAGCCTTCCCTGCAAATCCAGGTTTCCTTCTCCCAAAAGGTGAACTATCTCATCTGCTATTAAATGGCACGGCAGGGAAAGGAAACGCTCGATTTGCCCCTGACCTTCTGCCATCCTGGGGCAGTAAATCAGTTTAATCCAGCAGGACATTTAATATTCCCACTGGGAGATCCTCACATATAAGCAGTCCCTTTCCACTGCCAAGTGCCAGCAATAACCTCTGGTGGCAGTGTGGACTACTTGCGGACCCAACATTTAGGGAGGACTGTGCCTACCACTCATTCTTCTGCTGTCTGCAGGATGCTCTGATACTTTCAGAGCTGATGGGGACCAGCACCTGAGGGTGGGGAGGGGGGGGAAATCCTGGCAAGTTTGGGAAACCACCACCCTTCCCATCCTCAAGCAACTACTCTTCAAGACATCCCGCAAGCACACCCGGCCGTGGCTGCCTCCATGGGGGTTACTGCCAAGGGGTGCCTGCCACTGGCCCCCCCTCAAGCTCAGAGACCTTCTCGGTGCCTGCAGTGTATGCAGGCGTGACTCCTCCGCAGGCTGGAGCCTTCCCCCTCACACGTGGTCAGGCAACATACTTTTAAGACATGGAGAACCATGAGTACTGTCAAGAAAAGTTAAGTGCCTCCCTGCCAGCAATGAAGGGCACTTCAAAAGATGCTGCTCCAACTTCTTCTCAGCACTGTCCTCCCCAAAGCTGCTACACTATCTCTGCTTTAAAATTTAAGAGGTAGGATTAAAGAAAAAAGCATCACAGTACGAAAAGCTTCCAGTCCACTGATAAATAAAAGTTAAGTAACAAAAAAAACCCCTGAGCAACTGAAAAAGCATAACCAAGCAGGCGTACGGGGACACACAACCCTGCAGGTGCGAACCCTGCAGCGACACTGTGCAACAAACCCTTTTCGCACCGACTGGCAGACTGCCTCCTTACCAAAGTAATCGGCCTTTGGCCGAGCATCCATCTCCTGCTCCAGGCGCTGGGTCAGTGCCTCCAGTTTCAGCTCGGCTGCTGACGGCCCTTGCTCCGGCTGTGGAAGGAGGGTCTGGCAGGGCAGCTTCACCTTCGCTGTGCTGGAGCCCTCCGGGTGCCTGGCATCCGACCGTGGGCCGCTTGTGCCCTCCAGGAAAGGCGACTGTGGAGCATCTGAGGCCATCGGCCCGCGCAAGGCCAGGCGCGAGGAGCCTGGCTCAGGGCTCGCGCTGCTGCCGTTGGGCCGGTGGTTTTGACCATGGGCCACGAAGTGGCCAGACAGGCCAGGGTAGGCAGTGGCATGCTGGTAGTCCACGCTCGGGGTGGTGGGTGCAGAGCCAGGGGAGAAGGACAGCGGGACGCCCTGGTACCACGGCTGGCTGCCATCCCCTCCGGCCCTGGGACCACAGGGGTCAGCAGGGCCCGAAAACCCTCGGGCAGGCTGCACTGAGGGGGCTGAGAAGGACGAAGACCTCTGCTGCGGTGGCGCTCCCGGCGCCCCCTCCTCCGTCCCCACTGAGGATGCTGGGGGGGTCCAGGTGTGCGAGAAGGAGGAGGACCTCTGCTCCCCGGCGCCCCGCCTGCCCTCGCTGCCATTCTCCTGCCTGCCACGGCAAGGGTGGGGGTCACTGGTACTCTCGGCGTGCTGCTCCCCACGCCCTGCGCCGAGCCGCGAGCCCCCCACTTTGGGGATCCTGTCGGGCTCTGCTTCCCAGCCCCGGTGCCCAGCCTGGCTCCCCGGGGCCTCGGCACGCACCCCGCTGTCACCGAAGCCGCGCTCCCCTCCGTCATACGACCTCGTGCGTGGCCCCTCGGCGGCAGAGGCAGGGGGCGGCTTGGCACCCCGTACCGCCGGTGGGCTGGGCCGGGGGGCGTTGAAGGTGGCCCCTCCGTTCAGGGCAGCCATCAGCATCTCATCCTGCTGCTGCTGCTGCTGCTGGAGGTGGATCTTGGCCATTTTGGTGGCAAAGACCCGCCTGGTCTCCTCGAACTCGGGGTTGTTACCGGCAGCTTTGTCCACCCGAAAGAGACCGTCCTTGGAGGCCTCGTACATATTGAGATCTTCGATGAACTTGCTGGCTTCCAGACCCAGGTCGTCGTACTTATCCATCCCGCCCGGCTTAGCGGGATGACCCCCGCCTTCCTCCTCCTCCTCCTTCTTCTCCTCCTCCTCCTCCTTCCTGCCGGGCTCAGGGTACTGCCGGCAGCGGCAGCCGCTCCGTCCCGCCGCGCCGTCTCACTCCCGCCGCGCCCGTCCCAGGCGGGGGGCGGGGCGGGGGGCGGGGCCAGGGGGCAGGGGCGGGGCGTTCGCCCCGCCCCTGTCCCCTGGCCCCGCCCCCAGCCCCGCCCCCGCGCAGCGCGAAGCAGCCGCTGGTCGCCGGTTTATGGTGGTTGCGTGTGCGGGCAATCAAAAGACGTCACGTGCGTTTCCAGTGACGCAACGCGCGCAAATAGCGCGCTGCAGCCAGCATAGGCGATGCTTGGGAAAGGGCCAGATAACGCAGCTGTGACTCGGAAAAGGATGCGCACAGTGATTGAAATCGCCCGGATGATGCAAGGAGGAAGTTTTTCCCTCGGTCTCCTCCAGATAACGCTACTTTTCTCACCTCATTCCCCTGAGGAATGACCATTCAGGCCCTGAAACCCTCATGAAAAACCCTCGTGAAGTCATGGCCACCCATTGTGAAAAAACAGCCCCTCCACCCCCATGCAAAACTTAGTAAAAATCTCATTCCCTAATTATTGTAGCAGTTAATCTTTATAGTAGGAAATTGTATGCAATTTATATATATATATAATATACACACTTTATATATATATATATTTTTTTTTTTACATTGCTGCATAGGTCCCCAGTTCCTTGCAAGAAGGGCAGCCCCCACCCTGAAGAGTAAAGGATACCCCTGGACTCCTGAGACAACACCAGAATTCCAACCCCTCCAAAACATCTGTGAAACCCTCCACTTACCTGGCATTATAGCTAAGTAACTGTAGCACTACCAACTCTGGGGACATCTAGATTGAGAAAGAAGCAGATGGATGATGACATCATAAAATTATAGCTGCTTTGCAAGACAGTCGCGTGTGTGTGTTAAGTAGCGATTGGTCAAATCACGTTGTACCTGAACCCTTGAAAGGTATAAGAACGGCGTGTACAACCGCATTCGGCGTGTCCCAGTGTGACCGGGACACCTCATGCACATGAGTAAAGACTTACCTCTTCTCTCTCCTCCGTCAGCATGGGCCAGTTGTGAAATTTTCATGGCAAAACCCAGCTGGGGGTGCCTGGAGGTCAGGGGGGCTGTGACAGGATCTCTGCCGGGCTCGAGGGAGACACCGGTTTGTGGGGAGCTGTGGTGCCTCTGAGTAAATCGAATGATGCAGTTGATCCTACGGGCCCAGGCACGTGTCCTGCATTCCCAGGACCTGTTGTTTTATTCTTCGCCAGGCTCCAGGAGGCAGGACCAAATGTTAAGGAATGTGGAAATTCACTGCCTTTAATAAGCGCGAATAGGGCTGTGACCAAAATGTGTCAGAAACCAAAAAAAACCCCTCTCCCCTTCTTGACCAATTCCCTTACAGAAGCACTGCTGAGCAACTGAGGCCAGATCTAAAATAGCCTGACTCTTCCAGCAAGTTTTGGCCTAATGTGCTTTAAAATCGTGGCACTCTGGGCCCCTGGCAAAGGTGCCTGTCTTCTCTCCAAGCAACCTCCAAAGTGGTCTGGAGCCTCCAAAGAGGCTCCAAGCAGGACCAAGAGGCTCATCCCTGCAGCAACAGCCTCAGGCTTGAGCTTGAGCTGATAAGCTGATAAACTTCAGACTTGCAAAAGTTAGCCCAGCCATGGCCCGGGGTTAGATAAGGGGGTTTGCGGTTTCTAGGGAAGGCACGCGGGTGGGAATCCCAGCGCAGGGTGAAGCACAACAGTGGAGCTCCCCCCCTGCCTAGAGAAGGGGGACCCCAGCATGTGCTGCCACTAGCCACAGTCTGCCGAGTTTTTAAGGGATCGATAGCGCGGGAGCTTTCGCGCAGTATCAGGAGAATATCCCATCTATGCAGCAATACCATCTATCAAACCTCTCTAAGCCTTCCTCTGCTGTGCGGGTGAGGGAAGGAGGGCTGTCACCGCCTCCTCAGGCTGAGCCCCCCCCAAGCCCTGTTTCACTCTGGGAGAAGCTGGGTGCTTGGGGGCTAACCCCCTCTTTGCACAAGCCCCGGCACTTCAGGAAGGTTTAACTTGCATCTGGGCGTCCGTCGTGCAAACCACAGCAAGCCGCTGCCTGTGCCGGGGCCCTTTTGGCCGGAGCAGAAAGGGCTTGCCTCCCATTTCGTGGCCGGGAGAGGCCATGGTGTCGCCCAGCAGCTGCTTCGTGCCAGGCGGGTGTAGGCTCAGCCCACTGGTGACTAAGAGCGAGAGCAACTACCTCTTTTGAGGGACTTCACCAAAACTGTTGAGTCTGAGGTTAAGCTCAGCCAGGGCGGTGAAAGCCAAAACTGAGTTTCACTGTCTAAAGAGCATCGTCAGAAAGGGCTAGTGCAAGGCCGGTTTGGGCAATGTCCAGAGTCATCGAGCAACGGATTGCTTGAATCCGTGTTTGTATGGCCCGAGAGGATGACAGAAAGGAAACAGAGCAGTGGGTGGGTAAGGATGGGAGCGGGAACCCAACCACTGCTTCGCTCGCAGGAGGAATCAGATGTAGAGCCATCAAAAAGGAAATTAATTACACATCATTCTCGCACCTTCTTCCCTCCTCCTCATCAAAGGATATAAAGTTAATTGAGGGAAGGCACGCTCCTATCCAGCATCTCAGAGAGTCAGCCGGTGTCTGTTGGGGGTTTTTTTCTACAAACACACCGAGATGAGGCTCTTCAGCCCTGTAGGAAACAAACCCTTTGGCGGAACAGAAGTATTTGGGAACAGACATATCTATTTTCAGCTTTCAACAAACCAACCAAGGAAGAATCTGTAACTTCCCTCAGATCACGGTTTTTTTCCGACTTGCTTTTTTAAGGGTCATGCATACATTTTCTGCCATTACTTTATATCTAACATCCGTAAGTCATTTTACAGTCGGACCCGCAGGAGCTCACCACCTCTGAGGGGTGGGGGGAAGCAACCTTCTTGCCGAATGGCCGCTCTGGATGCTGCTGACCTTCACCAGCTATGTAAAGTACGTTTCCTTCCTATGCCAAAGGATCAAATCAGCTGTCTGCAGAACAATGCTCGCGCGGACGACATGGAAAAGGCTGCCGAAGCCCTTCGGATAAGGAACCGTCGCGCTGGGCTTGGCCTCCTTCCAGGCTCCACACGCATGAGCAGACACTTTGATGGCAAGCGCCTTCGAAGGGGAATCGCAGCCAAACGATTCAAAGGCATTTTGGTGTTTAATTCGCGACGCTTTCAGCGAACATTAGGCAGCAAAAATACCTTTGAAGTTTCGTGCTCGCATTTATTCTTTCTGTGAGACTCGGGCTGGGGGTATTCCCAAGCAAGCAGATGATTAACTTGAACTTTCTATCAGACTGGAGATGTAATACTACACTGACTTGCAGACCCTTATGCTGCAATTAGATATGGTCCCACAGTTTTATAGTTCCTGCGAGTTTTACAGCCCATGCCTATTAAGGAGTGAAGGGGTCCATGATCACTGTCATAGCACAGGACCAAAATCTACGTGCCTGTTTGAATTAACTTATTCTAAACCCTGTCCCTTGAAGAGAAAAAAAAAAAAAACATTGCCCGTTTAATCCGTTTTTGTTCCCGTGGGCAAGGCTTACACCCTGCATTTACTCATGCAAAATTATGCTGACAGCTTGTAACCCAGCCCCGCTCCACGTGGCAATCGCAGCTGCCCGTGGGGCGGAGGGAGGCAGCAATTTGGGGAGAAGTAGCCCCGAGCGGCGTTCCCCGATTTTGGCCCCATCTCGGTGGGAGCGCCGGGCGCATCGCCGGGGCGGCACAGCCCTCCGGGGCTGGCGGGGTGCCGTAGCCGCTGGCAGGCTGGGGCAAAGTGCTGCCTGCCCGGCTAAACGGGGAAGTCGTGAAGGAGAGCAGGGAGGGGATGGTCTGTCTTCATTTCTTGCTGCCATGTTTGGCTCTGGGCTCACGTTGCAGAGAGCTGGAGAAAATGCAGAGAAAGCCCCCACCCCCTTCACACACACACACACCTCCCAGATCATTTTTCTGTCTGGGAGAAAACGCCCTCAGATTTTGAGGCACGACGACAGTGCGGGGCTGTATAGTATATGGAAAAAATGATTAAGAGGTGTCTGGGTGACAATTTATAGCTAGATCTCTCTCCAAAAGCAACTATTGTATGCTCACTATTTGCAAGCAAACCAGCATGAGGAACCAGTGGCTGGCAGCACATCAGTTTGTGGACATTTCCAGGTCTGATCCCCGGTGCCTGTGCCTCCCCGGGGCCGTAGCTGTCCCAGGCAAGTCATTTCCCGCAGGAGCCTAGGCTACGCATGCCACCCTGAAATGCCCGAGACACAGATAATGCTCTGGTGTCTTTTAGCAGGAAAGCAATAAAGGCTTCAGTGCTAGAATATAGACTGAACAATTTACAAGGCAGAAGTCTTTGCAGGATGGAGCCCGGCTTGGTTCTTGCAGGAGCGAACGTATCTCTCGGCTCTCGCAAGGTACCACCGCAGCATCCCCGAACTCTGCACAGGCTGAATTGCGCCGGGAAATGATGAACGCTCCCTCTGGCTTTCTAAGGAGGTTTTCAATAAATGTGCAATTTATCTGCACCAGCCAGGTGCTTTATACCAGGAGGATGATGTACAAGGCTGTAGGGTAAATAAGAGGGTGATGGAGGGAAGGATGGAGGGAGCTGGCAGCGGGAGGTGAGACTGGGGGCGGCTGCGGGCAGGAAGGCTGGGCTCAAGCCGGGGGCCCAGGGGCTGAAAGGGGCGCAGTGGAGGTGGCGAACCTCAGCCTCTGCCTTCAGAAAAGTTTGCAGGAAGGCAGCAGGGCAGGGTTGGGAGAAGTGTGTTCCTCCCCACCGCTGCCCCAGGCGCCTCTGCATTCCTCCGGGAGGCCTGCCCTGCCTGCTGCCCGAGCTGCCTGCTCCCGTGCTGCCTACACATTTAACCCCCAAGTTGCAGGGGCAGGCTGGGGACTGCGGGCAAGCCAATGCCCTCCTCTGCAGCCCCCAGGGTCAGGGCAGAAATGGGTCCAGGCTTGGATGTTTTTCTTCTGTTGCAAAAGAACCTGCCTGCTACGGGGCATGATCTCTGCCATACATTACACTGAGAGTCATTTAATTAAAACTAATGGCACAGAAGGGCCAGGGCAACACCCGGACAGCTTTCCAAACTGCCCTTCTGGAGTGGTACAGATGCTTCACAGAAAGGCTTTCAGGGTCATGTTCCTTAAACCACTACACCCTGCAGCATCAGTTCAGTGGGGATGCTGCAGGACCTGCTCACAGGTGGGTAAACTGAGGCAGAGCAGGGTTACCTGGCAGGGCACACCGTGGGGAGGCGAGAGAAGCCATAGGGAATCACGGAGATCCCAAACAGGAGCCCAGGCAGCAGCAGAGACAGAGAAAAGGCTGCGAATGCCCGAGCTGCAGCAGTTTGGTCTCCCCAGGGAAGGGCAGAGCTGGGTGCCAAGTGCGCAGGCTGCCACTCCGGGGCAGAGACCGCCCTTCGCCTTCCTCTCTTCAGCATCTCCAGGTACCATTGGGGTGGTGGAGACCCTGGTCTCCCTTCGTCGTCAGTCCACCGGGCCAAGCACTTGCTTTTGGTGGCGTCAGGGTTGCACCAAAATAATGCAGGTGGCTTTGGTGGTTTTCCTACTCCCGCTCAAAAGAATATGGAATAGTTTGTTTTCTCCATTTTCTACTATAAAGAGCCTTTTATCAGGACAAGAACTTGCCTGGAGAATTTTCCAGCTCTGTTTCCCTGCTTCTTTATCAGCGCATTAACACAAACAGCGCAGTGACCTGTTTCACCAACATACGTGGCCTTTAGTAATCCTCGGCTGGAAGCACTCCACAGGTCAGACGACATCCTGCCATCAGTCATTGGCCTCACGTGGCTCGGTGGACTTCGAGTGGACTTGCCAGATGCAGTCAGTGCACCCACCCCATTCTTCCGTGCATGTCCTAGGAGAAGCTCTCTGACTAACAGATGTTTTTAAATGCTCTTTCACATGGGAAAATTGGGAAGTATATATTTTTATTGCACCCTTGCTATTTCATCCAGCCACGTGGATCTCTAGGGATGGAGACGTACTTAAGAAAAATATTCATTTCTAAAGGCTTCTACAATTTTTTTCACAACAGTTTCTTGGCTTAGCCAGCCCGACAACGCACGCTCACATTTCTATTTTGCAGCAATTAGTAAGATTTGCTCATTATACTGCTGTGTATTTAAAGACAATTGATTTCCCTTTGTAGCAGAAAACAATTTCCTGTTATACCAATTGTCTTAGTCTTCATCAGAAACAAACCCAGGCTGCCAGCGCCAGTGATGTGTCACGCTCCTTTATTAAATCGCTCTCTTTCTGCCCCGGTTATGTGTCCTGTGTTTATTATTCCTGATCAGGGGGCTGGATCACCTACGGCTGTTATGACTCTACGGATTTCGCTTCACACATTGTTGGCACCAAGCGCAGTTACTGGAGAGCAGCTCCCCTCACTCGGCAGCTCGCGCGTCTCTCCTGGCAGCGGGAGGTGGGTGTACTGGGAGAACCCGGGACCTTTTCTGCTGGGTTTTGGCACGTGTGAAAAACTACTGGTAGATAAGGAAGTTCAGAGCCTTCGATGTGACCGTGGACCTTCCCCTCGCAACCAGCCCAGACAGCGTGCTTGTATCTAAGGGAGCAAGCACAAAGGCACGCATTTCTGTAATGTAAATGTATACGTTCTGCTTAGAGTTATACTGAAGAAGATCAGGCTGTTCAAATAAAGAACTTCTTATGCCCCAAATGTCCCAGGCTGAGTGTCACAAGCGGACAGAATATGGATATTTAGCTCATTATACTTAAGCCTTTGCCATTTACATGTTCCTTTGCTGGGTGAGCAATTCGGCAGCCTAAAACGGAGAGCAAATTGGTGTGGCACAAGGCAGACGAGCATCCAAGGAAGCGTCCTGGATGATCAATGTCGCGGGGTATTTTTTATGAGATTCCTGTGATCAAAATCTCTCACAGGTTTGGGCCATGTTCACCAAACAAATACAAGCATCCGCTTGACCTTGACTGAGTTTCCAGTCTCTCCCTGCCAACATAAAGGCTGGCAGATAGAACAAGAGCCATCAGGACTCCTCTCCGCCATGTCGCTACACCAGGGCAAAAATACTCCCATTCAGAGACCCCAACAACTTATAAACCCAGGCAAACCTGTTCAAACTCTCTGACTACACATAAAACTCAAGCTAATTTTATATGGAAGATGATGCTGGCTTGCAGCTCTCCAGGGCTAAAACCAGACCTGAACTCATCCAACCCCAGGCTTACTGGAGTGAGAGAAGTGCCGTGAGACACAAAGGTCTTCTGTGACTCGGGGCCTCCTGGGACAGACGGGGTTAGTGGATTGCAAAACGCTTCGTGGTACCGGAAAGTCACTTTAATCAGGAAAGGGAAAAAAAAAATCCCACCTTTCCTCCGCATGTCAGGCAAGATCTCTTTTGTCATCTGGGCCGCAGATGAGAGCTCTGATCCTGTCCCCTCCAACGCAGAGGTAATGCTCCGGTTCAGCTCTTCTCTTGCTATGGCTGGGACATGCTAAACACTGCCTCTGATCTCCTGTGATCAGCTTCATGCTGCTTCTTTGAGGCATTAACCCTGTTTCCATTAAAAAATTAACACGGCTGTAGTTCCAGCAATATTTTTTTGAAGTCAAAAGTGGACATTACCTGGACTGATAGAAATCAGTGGGCTAGTAAGTGTATTTACCACTCAGGTTCTGGTGATAGACCTGGCTTCACATGCAAGACTTCTCTTACAGCATAATCATTTGATACAAAATTAGCTGAGATCCTAACAGGAAGGAACTGAAGAAATAAAGCAGCAGAAAAAGCATCCAGCAAAACCAGTGCATGTACTGTTCCAAGTCGGTAAATATACATAAATAAAGCCAATCTCTTCTCTGTAAACTGCAATAAGTATTGCAAAACTAGAAAAAAAGCCCGATTTCTCCCCCTGCCCTCATTTATAGCCAGGCTTTTAGAAAAATCTTCTATACTGCATATATACTTCCCTCGGAAGGAACGACCAGCAAAGTGCTAATTAACATTCTTTCTAGTTCATGTGGATTGTAAAAAGTTTAGAGAAGAGGAATAGCTTTCTGTGAGGCTTTACACTGAAGGAGACAAAGACGACTGTATGACCTGCATTATCTGTGGAATTTCTCCCTCCAGAAGAAACAAGCAGGCTTTGACAAAGATGAGAAAAGCCATCATTAACCAGGTGTCAGTTCTGAGGCATTACTTTAATCCTGTATGTCACCAAGAGAGCGCAGAGATTTTATTTTGCACCAAATCTCCATGTTCAGATTCTGGTGAAGGGCATGGAAAAAATACACGCTTGTTCAGCAGCGCCCTTGTATAGTTTTTTTTGGAAGCATAGGTGGGACAACTTGGCTAGAGAACTGCCTTAGCTAGCGACCTAAGCTGTGACATTGGTCTTTAATGTGATGTAAAAACCCTATTGCCTTGCTCAGTCACTGGAGGTGACTATGAAACACGCAGGCCTAATAACACATTTTCTACACAGTGGTGTCTTCCAGCACATTTCAGTGCCCCCATCACTCCAGCGCCCGAGATCCTTCTCATGAAATCAATGGCATTGGAAAAGTACTTAGTGACCTTTCAGGACTTTGCCAATTTTTATTTTTCCAGAATAAAAGTTCAAAGGCTGGACTTTTTAGAAATTCAGTTGCCTGAACGATTTTGGGGTAGAAAATGTGCCAGTAATTCTTTTTTAAATTTTATATTACTTCAAATAGAAATGTGATACAGACTGGATCGGTGCCGTGACCAGTTTTCTATCACCTTGAGTGACAAGATGCAGAAAATGCCCCTTCCATGTCGTGGATCTGTTTCTCAGAGTAGTTTGTCCTGGGTCTATCCCGCTGTGTTTAGCAAATCTCCCACATCTTCTTTGGCTCATCACGGAACAAGGACAGTGGCACCATGCCCATTTTGATGCGTGTGACGAAGGAACGCAGCGCCATTTGCTTGATCGCCCACCAGCACCTTTCCCTCTCACTTCTCATCAGGCACGGACCAAACCTGTGAGTCACAACTATCGCGAGACAAAGGGCAAGCGTGCTTCGGAGCAGCTCAACTTTACGAACGGTTTCAGCAGCTGTCAGGACAACGGCACAACTCCACAGCTGGCACCTCTGCTGTCCTTCAAACATACGCTTAACCAGGGGATTAGGCTCTGTCAGACTTTCTGCATCATCTCACTCACTCACTTTTTCACCGCCATCTTTGTATCCTCTAGACCACACCGAATTTCAACTTACTGTGAACACGTTGGCGTGACTTCTGACCATACACTTTTCGTGCAATTGCCCTTCACTACCTTCCCTATTTTTTTTTATCGTGCAGAAGTCCATTCCTTATTTTGACTTTTTGCCTGAATCACCAAGTGACATCTACAATTCACTTCCTCTGGCAAGAGCAAATACCCGCCAGTGCTAACAGCAATAAACACTGCGGGTTGCTGCTCAGCCCTGGAGTGACTGCAACTTTTGTTTAAAGGCACCGTAGGGCTGCTTGGGCTTACAACATCTTTCTTCATCCTTGTAAATTTTGAAAGTTTTTATTTACACCAAATATGTCACCTTTCCCCCCCAAAGAAAAACTCTGTTAAAATGGTACCACAGGGTGTGTTAAACTTTTTATACAGGAAAAAAAGCAGGGCTGTGCTGCGCTGTGGATTTTACTTTAAAGGATCTCTTTCACAGTGCTTTTAGGGGCTTCTGAACAGGAGTTCTATGAATTTATAACAACATATATGTCAGGCAGACACTGGAATTCAAATTATTTTAACTCCAACTAAAGGCCTGTGTTTGAATGTCTGAATGCATTCCTTTGTGGCTGAGTTTTTTCGAGTCTTAAAACTGCAAAGACCGTATCTTCATTATAAGTATTCCATTTCTTAGTCATTCTCGTGTCAAAGGATTGCTGAAGAAAAAATCTGTGCAAGTGTGCTCCAAGAGGAAGCGGAGATCAGAAGAGTTTTGTTGCGGAAGTAGGGACGTGCAGAACCGAATCTGCTCGCTGAGCCTGGCATCTCTGCTATGCAGCGAGATCTTCAGTACCAAGAATGCGTAAAACCAAAATGAGTATCTCTGTTGCTTAGCACGCTGCGATGTGATCTATCTTGATCCTAGTTACTTAGAGATTTTTGTTGGTTTCCTTTTAATCTAATACAGAGTCTGGATGAGTGCTGGCCTGGAGGGTTAATGCAGACCTCTGCGTTTGCCTGGCTGGTACTTATTGCCGACTTCTTTACTATCAGAATGGCTCATAAATGGCTGGCTTATTTGACTACTTAGTGTAATGGCTATTAAAGAAAAGACATTCTTACACAATGAACCCTGTAATTGTCTCTTTGGAAATCCTTTTTAAAGCATTTGCTAAATACAATAAACGTTTCTGGGTGGATATAACAGCAATGCAGCGTACAAATAAATTGGTTGAAATGAGGCAAGAGAATGGCTGTGTTTTACGAACGTCTGATTGATTTTTAGAAACATTTCCACTTAATGAACGCCTCAGAAAAAAAGAAAAAAAATTTCAATTGAAGTTTTACTATCTAGAGTATTAGGTTTGCTTGGCTAGGGGTTTTTTTTTGGGGGGGGGGGGGCACTAGGGGGTAGCTCCTGTGAGAACATGGCAGAAGCTTCCCCCATGTCCGACAGAGCCAATGCCAGCCGGCTGCAAAATGGACCTGCTGCTGGCCAAGGCTGAGCCCATCAGTGATGGTAGTAGTGCCTCTGGGATAACAGAGTTAAGAAGCGGGGGGAAAAAACTGCTGAGGAAACAGCAACCAGAGAAAGGAGTGAGAATACGTGAGAGGAACAACTCTGCAGACACCAAGGTCAGTGAAGAAGGAGGGGCAGGAGGTGCTCCAGGCACCAGAATACCATGGTGACGCAGACTGTCCCCCTGCAGCCCATGGAGGAAGGATGAGGGGGTGTAAAGATTCCACCTGCAGCCCGTGGAGGACCCCACAGCACAGCAGGTGGAGGCACCTGAAGGAGGCTGTGACCCTGTGGGAAGCCCATGCTGGAGCAGGCTCCTGGCAGGACCTGTGGCCCTGTGGAGAGAGGAGCCCAGGCTGGAGCAGGTTTGCTGGCAGGACTTGTGACCCCGTGGGGGACCCACGCTGGAGCAGTTCATGAAGAACTGCAGCCCGTGGGAAGGACTCACATTGGAGAAGTTGGTGGAGGACTGTCTCCTGTGAGAGGGATCCCACACTGGAGCAGGGGAAGAGTGTGAGGAGTCCTCCCCCTGAGGAGGAAGAAGCAGCAGAGACAACGTGTGATGAACTGACCACAACCCCCATTCCCCGTCCCCCTGCGCCGCTGAGGGGGAGGAGGTAGTGAAGTTGAGCCTGGGAAGAAGGTGGGGGGGCAAGGTGTTTTAAGATTTAGTTTTTATTTTCTCATTATCCTACTCTGATTTGATTGGTAATGAATTACACTATTTTCCCCAAGTTGAGTCTGTTTTGCCTGTGACAGTAATTGGTGAGTGATCTCTCCCTCTCCTTACCTCGATCCATGAGCACCCCCTGAGGAGGGGGTGACAGAGCAGCTTTGGTGGGCACATGACCTCCAGCCAGGGTCAAGCCACCACATCTAGGCACTACAAGAACTAGGAGCAGAGACAAAAAGCACGCTGTCTGCCTTCCCTGCTGCTGCATTTCTAGCAGCCGACTCATCCCTTTCTCGAAACCCCCTGAAAGTGTCAGAGATGGCTCACGCGTAGGAAGTAACTTCCATTCTGTTCTGTGCAGAAACGACTGCCAGCACTTTGCTGCAGTTGAATCTCTCATGTATGAGCCAACAGAAACATGCCAGCGAGGAAGGAGGATCCTGGCTAAGGCAGGGCTTGGCTAAATAATCTGACCTTTTCCTTGGCTTGGCTCTGAAACGTATGCAAAATGCATCGAACCACCCCATTCCGGCTACCTGCTGTGCCCAAGGCCGGTGCTAAACAAAACTTTTTTAAAATTAACACTCTGTAGTAACATTTCCTTACCACTTCAAATATTAGTTAATGGTAGGGTACCCAAACATGAGATAAAGGGAGCAAAGACTGACCGCAGCGCACCTAATATTTGGTGTAGCACATACTCAGGGCAGATGTTTAGTCCTGGAATCATAGTTATACCTCTGCCTTTAGCCAAGCCAACTTTCCAATAGGATATATTCCTGAGGCTGACACTAAAACCCCTGTGCCTTATATCATTTACACTCTGTTAGAATCATTTAGTTCTTCTGCACATCCTTCTCATTCTCCCAGAGAATACGGACAAACAGCATCTCGCCGTGACCCAATAAGAAACTTTAATTCCGCGCATTTCTCCGTGCTGAAATGAAGATTTAGCGGCAACCTGATTTTAGTAACATTTCTTCCCCACCGTTACATGTGATTTAAATAACCATGACTGGTATTTTTGAATTGGTTTCATCTCAAAAGATTCCAGTTCCCTTTTACAGCCCAGCAGAGCCTTTGCTATTCTTGCACTAAGAAGTTGATAAGGGCAGTTCTGGGAGACAGAAAGGCCTTTTTAATGGTTCGTCCCTGGAGATGCTTGACTCCAAGTTCACTTTGAAGAACTAGTTCGTGGACTTCTTCAAAATTGCGGGCTGCTTGCTGAGGCACAAAAACTTTGCCACAAGCTTTGTTATTGATCTGAAAGAGAGAGACATGAAAACAAGAAAAACAGAAGTTACTAGGCTGATTTACACAAGTCCATTTCCTGAATCCAATCCATCTCATCATTACACATGGGGAAAAAATGTGGATCAGACTCTCTTTTCTCCAACATCAAACTTTCAAAGTAGAAGACAAAGCACTCCATACCTTCTGTCTCTCTACCATAAAATAAGAGAATGAAACTCTGACTCAAGGAAAATTGAAGAAGTGGCTATAGGAAGTCTTAGTTTTGAAGACAGCAAGCACAACGTGACTATGCAATGTGGCGATCTTATAAGTTTAAAAATGAGATAGTCACACAAGCTGAATAATGAGAGTGAACATAATTGTTTGTCAGGTGGGAATCTTGGTTTGTCCTTCTAGGCTGCAATTTGGATTCCTTACAGCTAAGCGATTCCTTACAGAGACTCAAATGCAAAATTTATTAAAACAAAAATATTTGTGGCTGAAAAGATATCTGAAAGATTCATCATCACTCATTTTTAGAAAAATAGGCTTTAACTCATTATATGTTGCATTTGTATTAAACGCATGACTCGTTAAGCCAACACCGACCACAAAGACAACAACCACGCGTAAGGTAATGTTTTCCCACGTGAGGCTGGTTTTCACAGCAGCTTCCATACTGGTTTTGCATTAGCAGGGCAGAATCATGTAAGTAAAACTGAGTAAGGCCTTCAGTGGGAATCACCTTAATTTATAAAATGGTCTTATAAATCTTTTCTGTCATGCAGTAAGAGTAGATAACGGTCAGAGGCTACAGAGCCTTACTGAGTACCCTTCTGGAATTGGCATAAAATTCAGTACTACAAAAGCGTTTAGATTTACATGGAGTACTTTCAGTGGATTCATGAAAATAATATCAATCCCACATTTTAGCAAATGAAATAATTTGAACTTTTTAATCCAGTTCAATCAAATTATTTGCATAAAAATCTGCAGGTACTGCAGATCTTTGACCTGTAGACATCGTAACGAGTTTTCAGTCATCTAAAAGGAACATATGTTGCTTCGTACAGCTTGGACATGCACACAGCTTGGTTTTCACCAGGATTTTATCCAGGATACATGCATGCAACATCCTACAGATGACAGAGACCTACTTCACTTACCTAGTTTGTATTTTATTGAAAATAAAATAATCTGTGCAATTCTCAGAGAGAGGAAGTTGGGACAGATTGTTAAGGAACAAGATGAAGTCTCAAATGCAGCTGGGATGAGTCATTTCTGGTTTTTTGACTAGACTTGATAGCAGTTTGCAGTGATAATGTAGGTAGGCTTTTAACTCTTCCTACATGCACCCATAATGTGGTATCATAAAAGACTGGTTGTGTTAAACTCTGCCTTTAGCACCTTGTGCAAAGTAAATCCCTTGAAAAACAGAAGAGTTCATTTTTAAAGCTTTTGTGAAAAATAAATACAAGTAGTTCTTTCTGACAGGGCACTTCAGAGAAGAAATACATTCCACAGGAAAAAGAAAACAGTAAAATCCAAACAGATAGTTTTAGTGAGAATATAAAGCAAGCTTGTGAGCTCGCTGCTAGGACACACAGCCTGCAGTTCCAAACTATGCCTGCTTAGTTAAAATGTCATTCACTGTCCTCCGTGATGCAAATTAATATGTCCCAGCGGATGGATGTTGGCAGGGGGAAACTTGCCACAACTAACCTATTTGGTGCTGTTCTCAACAGAAAAGCCAAATGGTCTAAATCAACTTAGTAAATAAATGACTGCTAGCGGTTGTGTTTTCGTAGAAAGGTCGAGAAGCCTAGGCGACCTGACGCTGTGTACCTTCCCACAGCATCTCTCCTGACCTTCCCACACCGTGCCGCGAGCTGAGGCCGACAATCCTATCAAACGGCAGATTGGTTATGATTTCAGCATGCATTTGCAGCACGGCTTTCATTATATCATAGGTATCGTGATGCAAAGTCATACATATTAATGCCATTCTTAAAATAAGCATCTGCAGATTTAATCATACACTGAGTGTAACAAGCATCCCATTCACATATTCTTTTAGTCGAGGGGTTAGATTCTCAGCAGGACAAATATCTTCTGCATCTCTCCCCTCAGCAGCTCCAGGTGAAAGTGCCAGCACAAGAAACGTGGGTGCTGGCAGCCTTGTTTCTCTGAAAAACCACAGCAAACTGCAAGAGGAGAAACAAATGAGGTTGCGGTCCTCTCTTCTCCTGAGGATGCAAGCTGATGCTGCTTCTTCTTTTTTTTGTTGTTGTTGTTGTGGGTTTTTTTGGTTTTTTGTTAAACATTGGACATTTTAGGCTATTTTGGATCTACAGGAAGCTAGAGGGAACTAGAGAGGTTATGAGGGATGAAATGAAATCACAGAAGACTGAAAAAGAAGCACCTGGAGGCTGCAGAGAGGAATTTTTAGTTCAACTCAAATGCTTTTTTACCATTGGTGCATAATCTTTCTGAGAAGTAAAAAGGAAAATAAGTATCTGCGCACTTTTAGGCCTTCCTCATATGCCAAAGCAAGAAAAATGACACCAACTTTTTTTTCTTATTTTATAAAAACATCAGTTACAAGACCACAGCTACTAACACTTCTGCACCACCCAGAAAACGTGAGGAATGCTACTCAGAAGTGTGTTCATAGGATGAAATGCACACTACGTTCAGGTCAGATTTTTCACAGCATTAACAATATACAGTACAATTAAAAATACTGAACTCTGCAATAACATTTAGAATAACAGATACTATGCATATCCAGTGAATTTAAATGTCTGTCTTGTAGGAAATCTGTATTGTATCAGCTAAAGATGCAGTGAGTTTGTTGCTTTTGCTGCTTTGGGTTAAATATGGAAAGACATAACTCCAGCACAGACAGGAAATAACGAAGTATTTTGTGTCAAAAGAAATAAAACCATAATGTCTCAGCAGGCAAAGCCCTGGCAGCCTGAGGCAGTTTGATGTCTTGAGAAGAATAGGGTTGTGGCCCAAAGACTCGGTGTGACTGTGCAGCCTTGTGAAGAGACACTGCCTCTTTGCAACTAACCAATTCCTCTGTATGTCGAGTGGTTCTTGGTTGAATGAGGGCAATTTACTTTTACAACCACACAAAAACCTACAGTGTCCACAACACTTTAAAATACTCACATTTATGATGATTTCTCCCTGCTCCTCTGTATTTCCCTTTTGCCTTACTCTTACAGTAGAAAGCCAGGCACACCCCCTAGGCACTATTTTTGAGAATTATTCCCAGTTGGAAAAAGGAACTCGTATCTCTGGTCTTCCCGTCACTTGCTTTCTCAGAACTAAGGAAGGTGTTTACATATGTCATATTCTTCCATGAATACCTGACTGAACACAGGGGTTGCTTTGTCTCTTATTACAAGACTCCCTCTCAAGGCTATGGCTTTGACAAAGTCAACGAGGAAAAGAAACAAATATAAGTTTCATAATGGCTGTTTAAAGCAAAATTAATGTTTATTCTTCTGTTTTCTTTTTTGGAGAAGGAAGCTTTAACGTGAGCAGAAAAATATCAGTGACATGCTTAAGCATTTTTATGCTCAGTTTTACAGCCTTAAAAACACTGAGTTCAGAGTTTTCCCTGCATTGCTCAAGTTTTTATTTTAAAGATATATTTAATAACATGTTTGCTTGAACCACAAGTGCAAAGAAGTTTCTATAATTACACAATTTTTCATTCATGACTTCCTTATAAACTGAACACTGGAATTTAAGATGTTTGCTAGCTGTGCTTGAAGGTGAAGGTTTATTTTAAGCTCAAGCAAAGAGATTATACCCAAGTGAAGATTTCTGTGGATATATGACCTTTTTAAGTGTATGAATAAATACTTATCACTTATAGAAAAAAAAAAAAAAGAAAGAAAAGCAATAAACCCACAGTGACTATTAGGCTAAGTCTGCTATTAACCCCAGCTGGCACCTCAGTCCTTCTCCTTGGTTTGGGAAAAGATGCCAATTGAAAATTTCCTCCAGAAAGACAGACTCTGTGGCCTCTGCTAAGCATGGGTGTTGAACGTTAGAAAAATCAGGTTTTTAGCATAATTTCTCATTCTGTTCAAGTGGACTATGACTGAGAGATCTGGCAAGATATTAAAATAACCAAAGTTACTCCTCCTACCTAAAGGAGCTAACATAATAAAACTGATTAAATACAAAAAAAAATGCATTGCTGCTGTTTCCCTTACACACACATGTCCACACGCGCATGCACACACACAGAGCATGCAGTTTTAAATGACCACATAACTTTTCTTCTAGAGGCTCTATCTCATTCAATGTCCAGCAACACAAGAAGTTTAAGTTGAAACATTTAATTTAAAACATTTAATTTTAGAATGTTTGCATGGTATATTAAAGGTTATTCTTTGGTGAGCAGTGAAAAAAGGCAGGAGTCCTGCAGATCTTATAGTATGCAACTACGTAACTACGGACCACCGTAATGCCTGAGCATGATGAAGCACTTGAATGCAAGTTGATGGAAGAGCTGAGACACTACTCACAGATCCCACCTTCTGGCTCCGAGTCCCTGTATGGACTGCACTGGCACTTGCTGCTACTCTGCTCCATGTACTGATAGAGCTTAATGATGCTGAATACAGACTAATTAATTAGAGATGTAAGAAAAAAACAGTAAACGACACTGTGCATGTGCACATATATGTTTTGGAAAATTACAGGTTAACTAAACGTAGTTTTATGTCCACTATTCTACTGAACTGCCAGCTCTTTCTCCAGACCACAAAGATGTTAGAGCTCAAAGAGAAACTGGAATGCAGTTAGAATGCATTAGAAAAAATAGCTGGTTTTCCTCATCCTCATTCCTGCAAATGTGCTCTGCTGAAATGTGCCAGAAGTTCAGCCCGAGGCAGACGGGAAACATCGTTTGGTAAAAATCACAGCAACTTAACCCAGCTTATGATACGTTGTGTTAGGCAACCATAGCACTGCAGGTACCACAAGAAATGTCACCTCATTATACATTTTTCTACAGGGCCAAGATCATAAATGTATTGTCAGGCAAAAAATCTGGCAGGACCTGTATTTTGGTCACAGTTTGGACTGTACCGTCCTTGCCTGCAGCTGTTCATTGGTCAAATCTCCACAGGTCCTAATATGCAGTCACTCAAAAAGATTTATATTTAGGTCATCTCCCTTCCCGACTTGCTACATTTTTTCATTTAGGAAACCATTTTAATTGCTCAGCACAACAGTAATTGCAGCTTCTATTCTACCTGACCTTTCACTGAGCCACCTAAGAAGGAAACTCACTTCCACAAGAGCAGAAATTTTGTCATCTTCTGAGCTTGTAATGCATTAATTGACCACCACTGAAAATAAATGCAAACGCTCTTACCAGAACAGACATCTCCACAATGTCTGATGGCTGAAGGTACTCTGGGTCTACTATGGGCCAGGACTGAAGCAGCACATCAACATCCCAATGACGATGAGTACAAAGTTTATTCTGCACATGTGCCAAACCTGGAAAATGAAACCAGTCAAATATTCAGCTGTACTGTAACCAGAACATTCAACCTTTGCAATTTGATAAAAAAAGATCAGAATAAAGTTGACTTTAAAAGTAAGTCCCTTAGGAGGAACCAGCATTGTTTAGATTAGCATACAGTGCATTATAAACAGAAAGATATAGATCTTTGAAGTGGTTGTTTTATACCACATGTAGGGATGCTAACATGAACCTTGTGGGCACATTTTAGATTTGGACTAGCACTCCAAAACTTTGCCAAAAGCACAGAAGACCACTGTTTATTATTTTAAATTGTAATGCTGCAACACAAGCTGACCTCTACTTCAGGAAGTCAATCAAAATACTGTTGGTTTTTTCAGTAACACGACCAGTTTAATTAAAATTTTACTAACAACTCAATCAAAATGATACACAATTTTGGCTTATTATTTTACCATATGTAACATGCTGGGTAGTTTTTAAATTTGCAAGTCAAGCAAGATTTTCTCATTTTGTGAAGTGTCTATTTTTTCACAAATTAAAGGTGCTACGTTAGATTACCTTGCACAGCTTGCTCTCTTTATTATGATACATACATTCTGAGATGCTTTATTCTTTGATTTTATTTTTAAAAAGTCCTAAAATGGCTATAAATGATCTTCTTTTATTAAATAGGCTTTGTTCTCCTCAAGACAATTCATTCCTGTTTTAAGTAATAGGAGAATAGGATGCAATTCATTCTGAAGTCACATTCTTTAACTGAATAAAAGCTTCTGAGTTGGATTTATGTTGCTGTTTACTCCAGCTGTAGGACAAAATAAAAAGATTTTGCTAAACATGAGGCTGTCAAATATGATCAATATTGATGATGATTGCTCTTGTGATTCTCACAAAGCCAGGGGATTTTTAAATTAAAAACATTCTCTGTGTATGAATAAGAATACAAACTAAAACTTTAAGCATGTACTTCATTCAGAACTGCAACATGTATTTGAAATCTCATCTGGTTTAGGGAAACTCCCACAAAAGCATAAAGAAAACCCATCAACACAAGATTCACTGTTGAGACTGAGGTGCCTGAAGCTGTTGAAAACACAACAGCAGACACAGGGGCAAACCCAACCCATGCACAATACATACATCAATTTACCTAGCTGGATTGTTTAGACTAATACAGCGAATAACAACAGCAAACAGAGACACAAAGGGAACGCAACTTCCTCCAGAAAAATTTGCCAGATTTTTGTCAGCACTTTTTCAGACAAAGCACTTTGGTAAAATGACACACAGCCTTGCTATTTGCTGAATGATTCAGAAAGGGGCAGTGGGGTGGACCGGTGGGAGCTATTTCTAATGGGAAGCAAGAACGTCCACATTTTCTAAGAGTAACAACTAAACCACAATCTTATTAGGTAAATTAATTGATTAAAACATTTTAATGGCTCTGGATTTGTGTATTTTTTTTTCTCTTGTGACAGTAGCTCAGAAACCAAAAGATATGAACTCTAGCAGAAAAAAAAAATCTTTGCATTGGTGACTCATTATCACATTGACTTTAAAGACAACAGCTGCTAAATTCTTCCCTTTTTGGCTTTTGATCATCCAGATGAGCTCATTTCTTTCCAACTGATCACATGCCTTGTGGCAGAAGCATGCATACTGGCCACTCCTTATTTTCCTGTTGAAGTGGATTCTTCAAACTATTTAAAAACCACTTTCTCATAGAAGTCAAGAGTTTCTATCTATGAAAGCAAAACCAGGGTCACTTTGAATCCCTGTAGAGGCTGTCAGTCCTAATAAACCTGCTAATAAAAAATAATTAGAATGTATTCTGAAGCTGATAAAGTGTGACTAAGCACAGCATCGATCTTCTAGTTCGTTTTCTTGCTACAAAACGAGCTATGAGCTCATCCATATTAAAAAAAAAAAGTGCAAAAGTCAACAGAACTAGGTTCAGAAAACAGAGTTTGACAGGAAACCAAAATGAAGATTTTAGTTATGTTGCCTATTTGGCTTCCTGCCTTAATTCACATTTTGTGAGCTGTAAAACACAGAAAACACAATGATTTGGTTTGCATTTTCAAAACGCAACACACAGAAAACCAGAAACTTCATCGCCATGATCCAGAATGGTGATGGTCCACTTGTCAGGACCGAGGCAAGAAGCCTCCTCCAGCCTTCCCACCTGATTCTGAGCCATTACACAAAAGCGCTGTGTGAAAAATTACAAACTGACCATTTCACAGACTTTTATTGTGAAAACATTAAAAACCTGTTTTACTGTCTTATTGTACTGGAAAGCGCCTAGTAAAGTGCATATTATGAAATAACATGCATTTGGCTTCATATTTTTTTACTTGTTTTGCCTTTGTGGCTATCCATTCTCTTGCAGATATAGCACAGAAAGACCACTGAGTACATTTTTACTTACTGTAAGCTGCGTAAGTATATGTACAGCCATCTTTCAAGACAGGTCAAGGACAACACTTGTGCTCAATCTGCAGGACTCATCCTGCAATTGGATCAGCCTCAAGGTACTTTTACTGACTAGCAAGCTAATACTGAAACAAGGTTTCCCTAAGTAGTATCTCACAGCATTGGAGCCCGAGTTAAAACACTAAGTTAAATGCATACTGTAAATGAGGGAGTTGAGAGAATCATAGAATAGTTTGGGTTGGAAGGGACCATTAAAGGTCATCTAGTCCAACCCCATGCAATGAGCAGGGACATCTTCAACTAGATCAGGTTGCTCAGAGCCCCATCCAACCTGACTTTTGAGTGCTTCTAGGGATGGGACATCTACCACCTCTCTGAGCAAAGGAGGGGACAGGGCAAGTCTAACAACGTTTCAGCTCATGGCAATGCTTTATTAGCATTACCTGAGTATTTCATACACATAATACTTCCCCTAAGGTGCTATTTGGGGGGGAAGAGCAGATTCTCATTTTAAAAATATTTAAGAAGGAAGATGTGGAAGTAGTCATGTATCAGCAAGGTTAAGTTAGGACAGCAAGGTAATTCTAGTCTCACACAAAAAAAGCAGTAGAAAAAATTATCTGTAAAATTCCTGCAATGGTGCAGGTAGTTTGACACAAAATTATGTAGGCAAGAGAAAAAGATGTGATTATGGAGTAAACTGAGCAAGAGCTGGCATGGGACAAGCGCTGGCCCAGAGAGGTTAACAAAGCAGAAAAGGCAAGGAGGACGGAAGTCTTAATGGGCGATAAAAGGAAGCTAATGAAGGCATCTGAAGCAATGCCAGTATCAGAGTTTAGGACTAGGGATTTTCTAACAGGAGATATAAGAAAATCAGAGGGAGCAGTATAAGGTGACTATGAGGGTACAGTATCCAAATGTTGATAACTTTCAGATTTAGCAAAATCAAAACAACAGAAAATTGTGTTAAGTAAAAATCCACCAAAGTAGCAGACAAGCAGATAAAAGTTTTTAAAAAGCTCAGAGCAGGAGTGTGTAACAGTAAGCGGAGATGCATTCTGGGTCAGTATCTTACTCGCCTCTGCAGCCTCTTCCAAGGATGGGATTGTTACCATGTTACTTTGTTCTTCATATGATTTTTTACTATTTAATGAATCTTCCTATTTGACAGATTCAGGCAAGTTGCATATCCAAAATACCCTTCTGCAGCCCAGGAGGAATATGCCTGTCCATTATGTGTGAAATGGTCTGCAATCTCCAAAAAATGATAGCAATACAGTAACAGCCGTTTCCAGACAGCTCTGAGAAAAACTGTATTATACTGCTAGTATAGTAGTACAGAACTGGGTAAAGTCATGAAAATTTACATTTGTTCCATACAGTACTAGGGGATTCACTTTATATGTTCCCTTCATATGTTTATATGTGACAGATGTGGAGCACCAAGGAGGGTTGCAAAAAGCCCAGGGTACTAAAAGCGAACTCTGGAATATGTTTCCAATTCAGCAAACTCCACGTGAATCCTTTTAACCTTCTGAAAATTACCTGCCTTCCTCCATTTGTGCGGACTCACTATCCTTCACTTTTGGTTATTACTTTTGGAGGGAAAATAATTTTTTTTTAATTTGAAATTGTGTTTCTTCTTGGATTTGTGAAGGGGGACTTCTGCATTCAGATTTTCAATTAAAATCTGCAACATCAATTAGCTTCTACTCAGCTCTATTCTTTACAAAAGCTGTCTTGAGCAAGGACTGAATTCAGACAAAGAAATTCTTGCAGTAGAGCTATTAAAATGTTGCTAAGACAATTATACCATTATGAATTCCAATAATTATGTTTCATTTCAATACATCTTAAGATGTGTTTATCATCGGTGTATATCTTTCATGTGCTATCTCTAATAAAAATGTAACAACTCACAATAAGCAGTTTCATATCCTTGTCTGGACAGCAAAATACTGTACTACTACAAACAAACTTAAAAAAACCCCCAACCCACACGTCTCAAATGGTGTCTGTATATTCCTCAGATACAAGGTTTCAGGAAGGAAACAGATTTCCTCATCCTGTTAGTGTTCATAAACTGCCAAGATATCAGCCGGATGAACTCTTCCCACACTGAGGGGCTACAGTCGCTTTTTATGTTATTAAGCGATAAACTAGTGTATTCACCGCACAATTAAGACCATTAGGTTGACACACCAAAATACTGAAAACTCTTCCTCCTCTAAGCAGGAGAAAGAACTCCTTCACTCATACAAAATAGCAAAGCACTGGGTTGCTGTTGTTCAGCTGCTGAAAGGTGAGGTGCTTATTAAACAGCATTCAAGCAGCTTTTCCCTTCACTCAAACTGGAAGTATTTACTGCCAATACTGAAGTATGCTCTTCACCCAGCTCACAAAGGGACCAAACTCTTCATTCCTACCTGATGCATGAAAACAAGATGGTCACATATAAACTAAACCCCACGGGAGAATAATTCTTCAGCTGCAGAACAACAAAAATCGCTGTATCTTGAATCTACCTAATTTTACTTTCATTGTACTTAGAAGTTGAACATTACATCAGAAGCATCCCTGGGATATCAAACTGAAGTTCTACGTTTGCAAAGTTTATCAACAAGCTAACAAAGAAAACATAGTGGACTAAAATGTTAACATTTCAAATGAACTCTGATGCAACTCCTACAGAGCAGGACAGCTTTATTACGATCAAAATTACTTATACCACTGATGCTAGTCATTACTTAATATGTCAAGCAAAGTATCTTTAATTAACACTCTAAAATTATCTTTGTAATCTTCCTAATATTTTCATTAGTTGTTAATCATTAAGAGGGACTGATTTGCAGTTCAATCCAGCTGTAAAGAACTTTTTTGCTAACCAAGAGGTTACCTACATGCATATTCATATATTTAGACAAGTTTTAATTTTTACAAGCTATTGTATTAGAAAACACTGATTTGCCTTTTTTTTGTTTTGGTTTTTTACATTTCATTGTGTCAAATAGCTTTTAGATTGAAATGGAAATCAATTTAAATGCAAAAAAGGATTTTTTGCTATTTAAATATAAATGCATTCTGAATGCAAGTATGTAAGAAAATTTATCATATCATATATCATAGTGTTTTGCAGTTAAACATTATTTTTTTCGAGCAAAGGAGAATATTTTATGTAATTACTGAATAAAACTAAAAGTATCAGATATTCTGGACATCAGATCCTTCAAGATTTTAATATCTATAGATGCTAGTCTCTTTTGCCTTGCTTTTTATTCCAAAACTAGAAAAGGAAAAAAGGTTGGTTGATTTTTGTTTTTCAATTTTCAGCCCACCTATCATTTAAACTGAAAAAATACTATTTGCATCTGCAGAAGAGCTTCCAGATGTCAAAAGTTATTTTATTACTGCCACAAAGCCTCATTCCAGGTGCCTAGCCAGAAAGTTCTGTGGTTTAATTGTCTTCAAATCTTTGGCAGAATTAACTTAATAGAATACAATACGTTAAGTCAGGGTCCTATCGTAGGTTGTCATTATTTCACATTTAGTTTTAAATTCTATTGTAATTTCTTTTAAATGTTTATTGATCATAATTAGTGATCAGCAAAGCATAAAAAGAGAGATTACAATGCAACAGTAAAAGTATTATTCATCCTATGAAGAACAATGCAAACAGTCAAAATTAATGAGGATGCTCTTTTTTTCTTTCAAGGCTGTAGTAAAATTAATATTAGGCATATCTGACTGCGTAGTATACTTGTTAATGAGAAACATTAATAAAAAAGCAAACCCTTTTTCTTCAAAAAAGTTTAAATACATAAGATAATGTAATATGATTCAGAGTTAACACAAGTCACTGTTCCTACCAGCGTTCCTACTCAACCACATTATTATCTGTTTGATATTAACTACAGGGCTTCCAAATTTCCCAGTTTCATTTTCCCCTGTAGAAAGAAAAATGCTCATTGTTTTAATCACTAAACCAAACAAAATGTAAAGGCTGCGTACAAGTTAATTTTAGAATGAAACGTCAGTATTTAACTATAAATACATTGCTTATGTGTTGTTTACTATTGGCATTACAATAGCAGAGGCCTCCATCAAAGTGTGGGGGTCCACTGCCATAGGTGCTATTTATAGAGCTAATAATATACAAAGTCCTCTTCCTGACTAGTTTACGAGAGAGGAAGCGGCCCTATCCCTACTTTTTAGATGCAAAGCCAAGGTACAAAAAGAGAGACTAAGTCTGAGTGCGTATGGTGAACTAAAGCACAACGAAAATGAAACAGACTATTTAGAAAGCTTAATTATTATATTGAAATTATTTAAAATAACGAAGCATCATCACCTATACTTAATAAAGTTACATCAGAAGAGCAACAAGACTTGGTGGAACCAGAGTGCAATTCAGAACATGAACTTGGGGAATCTGTCTCTAGAACATGGTTGGACATTTTTTCACCAGCAATCCCAATCCCAGGACAGAATTGCTACATGCTGGCTATTTCAAAAAAATATAGTCTTCTTACCACAACATAGTAGTTAAATGTACATATGTTCTCCTGATAAAATTGTTTTATAACTTCGATGTAATGCTATGCTGACCATGCTAAAAGAGATGGTGTTTTTCATATTCAGTCATGAAATTCTTCAGGCAGTAATCACCACACAATGTTTTTGTATGCTAGTTGCACTGAATTGCAATGCACAGTCTTTGATCCACACAAGCAAATTTTTTTCTTTAAATGCAGGCAGGAGCTGAGGACAACACGCTCTCAGTTTTTATTATGCTTCCTTTTCATTCTCACATCAGAGAAAGATACAGAAAATGTTTATCATTCTCATTCTCCCATGATTTTAGTAGTAAGAAAAGACTTGCTTCTCTAACATTGAAAACATTACAGGATTAAGTTTTACATTTGACACGTTACATTAATTAAGGCATCCTAGCATTGTCATTTTATCAAACATACTTCATATTTCTGTATTCCCTAACATTTATTTGAATTTCAAGTTGACAAGGCACTGTATAAGTGTAAGTGGGCCTCTTCTACCTCCATCTCAACCAACGCGGAAAACAAAGTCGTGGCAATTACTTCCATTTAAGTATAATTTTAACTAGATGGTACTTCATATTATAAGAAAATATTGACCAGAAATAGCTTTCTCCAGATGAATCATGTCTGATGCCACTCTTTATTCTAAACAATTAAGCTTTTATTAACATATCTTAAAAACATTGGAAATGAAAACACAGAAAAAGCCCCACTCTCCCTAATACATCTTGCTGTTTCCAGAGTCTCTACCCCTGTGTTATTGCTTTGACAAGAGCTGCCTTTCTTTGAATTTTCTTCTTTAACATTATTACAGGGCCACGCACAGCTCTGAAACAGAAGCTATTAAACAGCTCTGAAATAGAAGCTATTAAACAGCTCTGTTCTGTAAACACTTGAATGCACAAAGTTGTAGGATGACTGTTGAAAATAAAATTGTTCAAATGGCATCCAAAAGCTAACATTAGGTCCAAAACCACATAGCAATTTGTGGCCAGTCTTAATGTAGAATATATTCCTATCTTCCCACATAGGTCTTGGGATTTCTCCCAATAAACCTTAAAAGCAACTGCTGAGCCCTGGCATGCGCATCCCTTATTTCACAGGCTTTAACTGTAGCAGCACCATGCAACTTAGCCCACTTAGGATTTAGACCTCAAGGTTTACAACTGTGTAAGATCTTAAAAAAGATTTCCTGTCTACCATTCCCACTCTCTGAGAGGTTAATTTGCAGCATAACGTCCTTCAGTCTGTGGAGAATTTTACAAGAGTAGGATTTTTATTGAACACTCCTTTAGCCTTTTAGTGCACAGCCCTCTGACATGGTCCTCTTTGTCTGAATTCCTGAAAGAAAGTATTTGTAGTCCAAAGGTTTTGAAACAGTTGTTTGAAAAAGGGCTGCTTCTATCCTCATGTTTAGCTCTTAGCACTGCCGTCCATATACAGGAATGACTAGCAGCTGACATATGAATTCCTTATGCAAGTCCTGTCTTGTATTTTTCTTCCTTCACCCTTTCTCTGCCTAGTCTCAAGAAATCCACCTTCGTATGCAAGGGGAAAGAACTAAAAGCAGAAAGAGAGCTCTGGGAACACCACAAATTTGAAATTTGTTTACGAATCATGACAGAAGGTGACAAGATAGATGCAGATTTCAGGGACATGTGACACGTGCTATCTTAAAGACATTTTTGCAAACTTTTTGCCTTTTTTCCCTGTACATCAATAAAAAGTTTATTTCTAGAAATACCTTTCCACATCTCTGATGCAATGTGCGGAGCCATAGGTGCAACCATGATGCAGAGTGTAGACAAAGCATCTTCAAATTCTGTGCTGTGGAGAACAAGACGCTGAGAAGCTTGCTAAACGAAAAGACAGAAGGAAAAGAAAATAAATTGTTAATATAAATATTCTGGGGTGAGGTGGGAAAGTAGTTTAATTATGAAGAAAATGCAGTAATAAAACCTAAAAATCCATGTCTATGCTCAGGACAGCAAAAGTTCATAATAAGTTAGAAACTTATGAAAAGTTCTTGAGAATTAAAATCGCAACTCTTGGTCACAGAGTGCTCTCTAACACTTGGAAGCTAATCCCAAAGAAGCTGATGCAGACTCTTGGGAATCTGCTCTGCCATGGGAATCCGGACACAGACACGTGTGGACAACTGCGGCCCTCAAAAACATTTTGTGTGCTGCAGTTCTAGAAGTGCAATCTTAGATAAAATCAGTGCTATCTGAGAAGAGGTGAAGTACTTGTATAAAAGAGCCTAACTCTGATGAACGCAGCATGGCTTTTGTTGGGACAAGGCTCAGTTGTACAGGATCCTAGAGTGGCATAAGTAAAGCCGAATTTAGTGATGAAGTGAGGTTGTAGAGCTGAAGGAAGGTTTGGGAATGAAAAAGCGCAGTACAGCTTTTTACAGTTTGATGTTCAGATTCCTTTAGTAAAGTATTCAGCTTCTCTAGTACAGAAAATATTTAATTTCTTGCAAAAGGTGCTAGACTGAAAATTTGAACCTTCATTCCTCTATTTATTCTCTCTTAATAGAAAAGATATAGCACTGAAAGTAGCTGCATAATTTTTTTTCTTTCTTTGCCTGTTCTGACTCAGAAAGATTACATCCCCTGGTATGTTCAGATTCTGTGTTTATTTTGTAATTCGCCCCTCTAATGAAACAGCACAGAAAAATGTCAATACACGTCAGCTTATGAGAATTATTTGGTGGGTGTGATGAACACCCATTCCTGTCTACTAGAAAATTCTCCAAACCCAGGGATTTGTTCGACACATAGCACAAATGTTGTCAGATGGCATTTTCTTAGCACTGATGCTAATGAGGTCAGTGCAAACGAGATTTGAGTAAGTTTTGGTAACTACTACCTATTTTCTATATTTAATCTTCACCCACCTCCCCACTTCCTCATTTCAAATGGGACTGAAAGAGGAAGTGTCAGCATGCTATACAGAAACCTGTTCTTCAAAGATACTACACTGACTTCTTTGGTCAAGAAATACGTCACTGTTCAAACATCTGGCTGTCAGTAGGAGACTGATTTTTATTTATATTTTTTTGAACATTCACTCATCACCATCCACCAGCCCCAAATGCATATGAATCACTGAGCTGGAGATAAAGAACTGTGTGTCACCTTCCCAACACCACTCAGTATTCCAGACTTAAATTATCTCAGTACAGCACTTGTGCACACCCTGTTTAACTTTTTGTGAAGTTCCTTGGCTTTGCCAATAATCTCCTTCGAATCCATAAGGTATAAAATGGTATTTCAACAAAGTAGTTGAAAAATCCAAATTTTTATTTGATTTCTTGTCTCGATCAGGTTACCATTATATGCCTGAAGGATTGTTCAACCAGATCTAAGAGCAGTAACAAAAATAACGATAATAGTTTATTGTATTTGATATATTGTCACTGGCTGATAAACAACACAATCTAAATAAAAAGTGCTAAAGACTTAAGTTATTTTTACTTTTTTTTTTAAATGGAGAATTTGCAAACTCTATTACTAGCAGACATTTCAGTGGTGAAAGCTGTCTCTGAGGAATGTAAGATTATGTGTGATTTTCCTTGCAAAGTATAACCCTTTTCTTTAAATCAGAATGTTTGGTAATTCCATAATGTAGCTATACCTAGCTACCTATGCAACTTGGTTAAAAAAAATCAAAAGAGAACAAAGAGCAGAGCTAAACAAAATGTATCCCATTTGTAATTACAGGATGCAGACGTAAACATCAGAACCTAGTGGCTCTAATACCATCAAGCTCTTCCTGCAAAACCGTGTATTTCAGGGTGACAGCGATACTAGAACGTGCTGCTTTTGAACTGCATAATTCAACGAGGCTCTCAGCTTAGTAGCAATGTTTATGACAGTAAATGACTTATGGAAAGCTGGACCTATAGCTCAGGCTATACCTATATACACACAAAGCTCCTGCTTTGTATAAAGACTTACAGGAATAGGGTCTGAGAGAAAAATACCTTCATTAATAACGTGTACTTACATGGAGTATGTTAGTGAGGCTCATCAATCGGGAAATAGCTGCATTGAACAAATGATCCTTTGTGAAGTACTCTGTTACCTTGTATTAGAAGAAAAGGTCCATCACTAATTAGTTAAAATTCTCAAACATAGAATATCGAGTTTTTAAATGAAAAAGAATTATTGATAATCGATTTCAATTTGTGAAATATGCCCATCTTACCTGAAAATCACTTGGGCATACAAACACATCATATATGCAATCACATGTGTGTATGGGAAAATAATAATTATAAAATTCACTTGACTAGCTTATCCTCTGTTTCAGGATTTTAAAAGCTTCAATCAATGCCAGCGAGAACTGTATATTAGTAATCACTCTCTTTTCTTTAATAAAATATCTTCCCTTTGCCCCTACAAGAGGCCTTCATACTTGGAAATGCAATTATGTTGGTGAAAACTTGTCTGTAGATTACAAGATTACTATTCTAAAGTCTGTTAAAAGACCTGGAAGGTCCCTCACCACAGGGTTTAAATCAGGAAAAGTTTTTATCTGTAGAAAAGTATTTTAAGTGAATTTTGCACATATTTGTCTCCTTCTGAGTCTTGGATAATTGAATTCACACTAATCACAGCACGACACAACACATAAGAGATCAACAATCATTTCAGTAATTTTTTTTTTTAGGATATGCTAATATATTTTCACCAACAACTTTTTTTCATTCTATATGAAACAGCAGGCATGATAATGAGGTGTGAAGCAAACAGACCAAAAGCTTTTGTTAGGGATAACCTGCATAAATCACCTATAGCTTTGCTACTGGAAACGGAGTTACTTAAAACCCAGATTGATAACATTTTACTGCCATAACATTTCATCCTTTAAATGAGGCACACAGTAGAGAAATTTTGCCAATCCAGATCTCACTACTTTGCAAAAAGGTTCTGTCCCATAGAATTTGTAGGTAAATAAAATTACTTATACAGAGAATAATTCACTTAAAAACTATGAGCTACTCATCTGGGGAAAAAGCTTTTGGCTCTGTAAGTCAAGCATATGGTTTTAGCGTAAGCAGCAACTCATTTAGTCATTTACAAACTATGTAAGTGTTTCTTTTAACCTCAGAAATCACCAGATTCTTCTGCTCCCAGATCTTTCTGGCTTCAGCCTTCTCTTTCTTATTCAGAAGCTCAGGATTGGGCATGGTTCCTGAAGTCCTTGCTTCAATAAGTTTGGTTACAAGCATCCAGAGGCGCGTCTGCCATCTCTGAACGCCTGGCATAGCGTCAGCTGAGATTAATGAAAAATTGCAGAAACAAATTTCAGTTACAATGAATGAATCCAAAATTTTGAAGAAAACCAGAAAACAAACTGAACTCTGGAATTAAATATTTTTTTAAAAACACCTGTATTTTAAAGGAAAAATGTCAATGCACTTAAAAATGCCTTTACAAATAATGCTGACTTGCCTTAATGGAAAGAAATCAATAAGATAAAACAGAAGTATTCTTCTGCAATGACTTTAAAACATATATACGGCAAGAATATTTGCTAAGTCTGTAAAATAATCCAATGTTATGTCCATGGCTGCTCTCAGAATGTGTTTCTGTGACCTAGGGACTGCGCTACAGAGAGGCTCCAAGCTGCTCCTGCTCACAGCCAGGTCCTCCCTATGGTGCGGTGCAGAGCCATGAGTGAAGGTATGGCTTGAGGTGCAGCACTGATATGGCTTTAGCAATTTCTTCCAGACGTGTCGTGTTTCTACTAGACTGCACAGCACTACATCACTCTGCACTGCACAGTATCAACATATCCTAAAATGTCCTGGCAAGAGCTTCCAATTCTGCTCCGGCAACTGCACTTGAAAAGACTGCCAGGGCTACTACTAAACTGGGAGAAGTTAAAGAGATGTGAGTGACTGTAATACAGGTGAATTATCTGTCTGATTACACTAGATGAAAGACTTCCTGCACATCTGGGAACAGTAAAATACAACCTGAATGACTATGTCTGCACAATCCTCAGAAACTCTCATAAGTGGGACTGGGAGTATGATGCTCTCACCAAACTTTCCATCTCCTGTTCATACCGGAAGCATGTGGACCATCTAGACATGGTGCGCCTGGCAGTATCCAGACTGTAGTAATGGTGTAATAAGCTGCTGTGTAAGTTTGACCACATTTGGTCCTGCATAGTCTGGAAGATTGCTTGCCCACACCAGGGGAGAGGGGAGAGAATGACAGGAGGCCCTGCCTTCATGTCCACCACAGAAAAGACAAGGACTCTAGCCCTCAAATGGCTATCAAAGCACATCCAGTGAAGAGAAGGATCATCGCAACTAAGAACCAGTATTTAATATTCTCTAAATAAGACAATTTTCTGTATTGGGTTTGCATGGCCGGGTTTTGGTAGCGAGGGGAGGCATGTACAGGGGTGGCTTCTGTAAGAAGATGCCAGAAGCTTCCCCTATGCGTGACAGA
The DNA here is from genome assembly GCF_028858705.1 of Grus americana. Lineage (NCBI taxonomy): Eukaryota > Metazoa > Chordata > Aves > Gruiformes > Gruidae > Grus > Grus americana. The sequence continues at coordinate 121,021,808 of NC_072853.1, read as the reverse complement.
GCCAATGCCAGCTGGCTGCAAGACGGGCCCGCTGCTGACCAAGGCTGAGCCCATCAGTGATGGTGGTAGTACCTCTGGGGTAACAGAGTTAAGAGGGGAGGGAAAAAACCCACCAGGAGCAATTTGCAGCCAGAGAGAGGAGTGAGAATACGTGAGAGGAACAACTCTGCAGACACCAAGGTCAGTGAAGAAGGAGGGGCAGGAGGTGCTCCAGGCACCGGAGCAGAGATCCCCCTGCAGCCCGTGGAGAAGACCATGGTGAGGCAGACTGTCCCCCTGCAGCCCATGGAGGTTGATGGTGAAGCAGATATCCACCTGCAGCCCATGGAGGACCCCACACCACAGCAGGTGGAGGCACCTGAAGGAGGCTGTGACCCTGTGGGAAGCCCACGCTGGAGCAGGCTCCTGGCAGGACCTGTGGCCCTGTGGAGAGAGGAGCCCAGGCTGGAGCAGGTTTGCTGGCAGGACTTGTGACCCCGTGGGGGACCCACGCTGGAGCAGTTCATGAAGAACTGCAGCCCATGGGAAGGACTCATGCTGGAGAAGTTCATGGAGGACTGTCTCCCATGAGAGGGACCCCACGCTGGAACAGGAAGAAACAGAGACAACGTGTGATCAACTGACCACAACCCTTATTCCCTGTCCCCTTGCGCCACTGCGGGGGAGTAAGTAGAGAAATCTGGAGTGAAATTCAGCCTGGGAAAACGGGGGCGGGGGGGAGGTGTTTTAAGATTTGGTTTTATTTCTCATAATCCTACTCTGATTTTGATTGGTAGTAAATTAAATTAATTTCCCTGAGTTGAGTCTGTTTTTCCTGTGACGGTAATTGGTGAGTGATCTCTCCCTGTCCTTATCTCCACCCACGAGCCTTCCATCGTATTTTTCTTCCCCTGTCCAGTTGAATTGGGGGCAGTGACAGAGCAGCTTTGTGGGCACCTGGCGTCCAGACAAGGTCAAATCCACCACCACTTGCTTGATTTCTTCAATTTAAACATTCACTATTTTGTTGTCATTAAGAAATTCAGACCAAACTTAACGATCAAGACAGGCTTTTCACCTACGTTCCATCTTTTTCCTCTGGAAGTATCTTTAGGCTGCTAACATCGCCTTTTGTTCACATTTTCCAACACACTTTTAACACTACATGACTCCAAAATCTTTCTTTGTATTTCTCAAGTGGTAAACAGCTTGGTACGAATGACTAAATGCATTTTTGCTAGCATTATGCCTGCATGTACTTAGCTTTCTTAAAAGAACGTTTAACCACCAAGCTCTAGTATAATTTGCGACTAAGATTTTGTACCCATGATTCCCACACTAATTTAATTATTCCATTTTTAAGATGGAAAAATACAGCAAAAAGACTGTGCATCACTAAATTAGCTGTTTCAGAGAGAATTATGTACCTGTGTACTGTTAGGGATGCAGGAGTTAAAGCTCGATTCCTAGTGGTTGTTTTTTTTAACAGACCTTTTAATATGCCTAGCTCTACTGTTGTGATTAGGTGCTGACAGAAAGCCAACTGAAAAGTGTCATAAACCCCACTCCTCCAATACATACAATAGTGCCATAATAGATAAATGAACACATATGAATGTAAAGGTGACAGACACCGACTGAAATAATGCTTAGTGCAGGCTGAACTAAGTAGCAAGAAGATAACACAAGAAAGAATGTAGTAGTATACCTTTTTAAACCAGGCATGGGGTGTTTTATTAAAGCCTTATGCAACAAGAGGGCTAGATTTAAATGTATGCATAAGACCACATTAAAACATATGAACCACCGTAGATAAAAGAAATTAAGATCTGTCAGTATGACAAATTGCACGATGGCAGTAAATAAGTGCGTAGGAGGGTAAATCTTAACTTATTCAAGAAACAAGCTCATAAAAATGTCATGTGTGTACAAATACTAGTTACTAGGAACTCTGATTATCTTCTAATGAGATTCTTCTGAGAAGTATTTCATAGTCCAGCTTACAAAAGCCATCGCATACATGGTGTAAATAAACAGAAATAGTAAAATATTTCAGTTTTATCTGTTATCCGATATGATTAAAAAAGCAGCTTACAATGAAAAAAAAATCGTAAAATAATCATTTTCAGTTAATCAATTGTAGCTAATAAAAAATAAGAGAATGAGGTCCAAGTTCACAGAAGAAAATACCATTTAAGAAGTGCTTTCCATACATGCTTTTAGGTTGTAGAGCTAACACACTAGAAAAAAACCCCCACAACAAAACAAACAACAGAAACTATTCAACTTACTTTTAGCATCCCACAAAATATCTTGTTCCGGAGGAGCAGCAAACAGAATGTAAAGACGTAGGGTGTCAATGCCATACTCTTTCACTAATTCTTCAGGGTCTATTCCATTGTGCTTAGATTTGCTCATTTTTTCCCAAGCAACTTGGAGCTTCTCACCAGTTTGTAGGTGAACTGGTTCAGTTCCTAAATATTAAGACATAGGCAAAATATTAAAACAAATTTTGCTCATTTGTAACAGCAATTAATTTTGTTCCCTAAGCATAAGAAGAAACAACTATTTCTAATGGGGTTTTTGGTTTCCAAACAGCTTAAAGAGGAAGAACACTCTCTTCCCTCCCATATCTTTCCTACTTTAATGTTTTAACACAAGTAATATCCCAATATTTCCATTACATCATGACAGAAAATCTCCTTGTACTGTTTGGAAGCTGTACCTGGCACTCATCCTATGTGCTACACTGATAGCCCCTGAGATTTAAACGCTGTTATAACGATGACATTTAAAACCTCCTAGACAGGTGTACTGATTTGGTACAATTCTGACCTGCACTTAGCTTTTACAAACAGCAGATGTATAGATTTCAATTGCATAAGTTATCCTGACAAGAATGTGCCTTTTGTTTGCATGAATTTAGAGATGGAAAGGGGCATTTACACTGATAAAGGTACAACCGAGCAAAACCACCTGCTACAGAAAAGCTCTAGCTTTTCTGGAAGAAAATAGGCTAGCAGGCAACGATAAACATAAGGGGGTTGGTTTGTTTGGTTTTTTAACTGACTTATGGGGTTTGTATGCAGGAGAAAAACAGTGAAAAGAAGGTTGTGTGAGAGGAGTGCTTAAGGGAGGTAAACATGACCAAACCACTCCTGTTCTTACAGGTGCCCAAGCCAGGACCTGCTGCTTCAGCTTATGCAGTGAAGGCACTGGACAGAACTTGAGAAACAGCACGCTTCCCTATACATGTTTTACATTCCTAATATCTACTGAATACACCAACATCCGTGTAAGCTTTGCCATGATGTTTTTGTAGGTTGTCTGTTTGCTGGGGCTACCAGCAAGCTGCTGAGCAGTGTCTTAGCAATACTGACTTCTGATCTTTTGGACTACACTGGAGCTAAAATAATACCATAGCACTGTTTCTATGTTTGGATGCAATTAAAAGCTGCTGGATTAGTAGGGTCTCTGCACACTTAGCAGTGCATATGAATCCAAAACTCACAGAAGTTGCTCTCCAGTTTAAATATTACAAGGATTCATTTTCTCTTCCAAATTCTCCCAGCACTGAGGCTTGTACACCAAAGTAGTCCTTGACTTTCTGGATGTACCTATGCTGATTTTCCCATGCAGTCTCTCTTACCAGTGAGATCAACCTCCTCCCTCTTCAAACACTGGCCTGTTGTTGTTAGCCTGAATGTCTGATTCTTGATAAGACCTTGAACCAAGAGCTTATGGAAAGGCTCCCTAAGGATGGAAAGAAAAAGAAACTTGTCTGTTGAAAAGAGCTGTTAAAAGCATACTTTATGATAAGCCTCAGGTGTTAAGCCAATCAGGCACAATTATTTAATGAAAGAAGAATTTCAAGTTGACTACAAAAATGGTCGTCACCTTAGAAAGAGTACTTTGTGCATTTATTCAGGGTGGCTGGCTGGCAAGTATAAGTATTTATTTGTATTCTGCACACATTCTAGCATCCTGATTTAGTACTGAGTTATTCTAACGTCACTTTTCAAATTAGCATATGGATAGTACACAAAAGTTTCTTTACCAACAGTGCAATTTCACTAACTTTACGCTAAATTCCCATGTGTAAAAGCATTCAAGTACCTGGCCTCACTGTCTTACAAATATTTAGTTCTAGCTTCTCTCTGAGGAGCACAGTATTTTGAACAAATCAAAATCTTGCTGCATGTTTCCTTCTATAAACGGAGAAGATAGTTTCTCTAACATAAGCTCTTGCATTCCTTGTCCCTTTGCAGAACTAGCCATGAAGACCTAGCTGTAAGAAAAAAGTACACTAGAAAAATGGTAATTTTTTTTCCAATGCTGGAAAGTTCATATGTCAGTGGATCAATTTTTTAGCATCTTGAACATGAAAACTTTACTTTTCTAGCAAAATTTACACCAGGAAGAGTAAACTCTCATCAAATGTCTGTATGACAGAGTTAAAAAGAGCCTTAAAAGCACCAAAGCTAAGGGCAGTAGTGCACTCAGCAAGAAATAAACTCTAAGTAAAGACTGCTCTGGTTGACAGATACATTATTGTGGCCACCTCCTTTAACAATCTTGTATTTCTGATTCATCGAGTCAGACGCCTGTCGCTGTTTTCACTGAAAAAACTGACAACAAAATTAATCTCTAGAGGTGTTGGTCTCCCCAACTCAATGGGCCAGGATTGGCAGTTCTAACAGCAACCCCAAGAACAGCAGGGGCCAGGGAGGAGGTATGGAGCCAGACCCAGAAGGCATACACAGTCTGAGGAGTCTTCTCATGCATCCTCCAACACAAAGACATTGGTGACCATCATTTTAGAGGACGTGCTAAACAGCGCTGGTTACTACTGACTTGCACCTCCTAATGCTCACATGTGTGCTCAACATTAAGCAATCTGAATCCTCCACACTTCCACCTAACAAAGCCCCACATTTTTACCAAAACAACTTCGTTGGGTTTTTTGATCATCTATAAAAAGGATGCGTTACTTCTATTTACATATTTTCAGAAAGCTAGAATAAATCCATCTAAAGAAGAAATAGTAAAACCAGACTTCCACATTTTACTTCACGTGGACAAAGTCATAATCCAAAACACTACTCACTTTTAAGGAGTTAATTAAGTACTTTACATGATTAGGAAATATAAATCATATGACAATTTATTTTGTTATTTAAAACACAGTAATTTATTTAATAATATACAATATTATTAAATTATATAAAATTATGCATGTTTTAACTGTATTAAAACAGATCTCTTCCACATACTAGTCTTTAAATCCTTTTGATGACTCTGAAGTAAGGAGATATTTGAAAGAAAAGTCTTAAACTGGGAGAGAGAAAGTGACAGGCTTCATACTTTATCTTCGACATATTAATGTTTGAACATGAGTTTCCCTCCTGGCATCCTTTGTATACTTCTAAGTACTGGCACGTAGTGGTGTACTGTTCAGACACCAAGCAGCACTAGTCCCTACCATGCCACCTGGTTTTATCAACAATGTTAATTAAAAGTAGCAATTCAAGCATCTCTACAAATATTTTCTAGACAATATTTCACAGGTTGCCTGAAAAATCCTGGTGTTTAGAAATAAATTAAAGGAACTTAAGGAGATGAGAACTGAGGTCAAATTTAGACAGTACAATCAAGAAAAAGTATTTTAAAAATAGGAGGCAAAAATTATCTAAAATCTCAAATAATTATCTCAAATTATCCAAGTGAATTAGAAGATGAAAATTGGGAACAAAACCCAAATTGTGGAAAAATGCTTCAAGAGATAACTGTTCAGGATAAGTTTCTTCTACAAACTAAAAACATCACACCAATGAAAAATAAAACGAATTTTTCCCCCTATCATTCAGTACTTCAGTCTGTTTAAGATCTCAAACAGTTACTAAAACAGCTACACTTGCTGCTATCTAAAATAAAGGTAATGAGGTAGCCGGAACATCCCAATCAGATAGGGTCCTCCACTGGAAGTGATTTTTCAAGGAACACTTATTTTTAATGACAAAGAGCGAGTTCAGATCATATGCCAAAGTTGAATGCAGGAATGAGCATTTCCTATTTTTGTTTATGCTGACAGAGGTTACAAAAATGCAATAGAAAATACATTACCAAGTATGGGGAAAAAAAACCCCCATGTCTTTCTAGTGGGAGACCGCAGGAGAATGCAAACATGCCCAAAATGAGAAAACCAGAGCCTGTCTAATAAACACAGGGCTCAAACAAATTAAGCCCTGTACTGAATTTCTCCCATGTGCAGTGATTTTGCCAGTGGTGTGGTGGCTCCATCTCATGGTCACATGGAAAGTCACACTTTTATTTACATTAATAAATCCACACACCTGAAACCTTCCCCTTTGAAGTAAGCAATGTGTTTCTTGGCTGTGGAAGGGGACTGCCAAGATGCTGCAGCACATCAGGTGTGATGCGGTTCTGATCTAAACACTGCATTTATGTCATGCATTTATGGCCTAGCGTCATAAACACCTCGTGAGCCATACCACTGGGAACAACTGAAACTCAGTTATGTTCAGACAGACAGACATTTCTGGCACAGTAAACAGAGGTGGCTTGAATTTTTCTGGATGCTTGATCGTATTTCAAGTTGTAAGGTTGCTGGAACAGGATACACCTTCACCTGTCCATAAGTGTGTTTGCACCCACGCTGGAGCATGGGCACTGTGGCTTTAGTTGTGTGCAGCTTTTGATTGTGTTGTACGTCAGATGGGACCCCATCTGTGAAGTCTGCCTGACACCTCCAAGAAGGATCAGCTGTGCTAGCCATGAAGTGTGTAATGCATCTTTTTCCCTTCAGTAATGTTCAGACACAGGTTAATTTCTATGATAGACCAATCTATATAGGAGCACACAATGGATGGAGATGCAAGCGTGACTGACAGATCAGGAACTCCTGCTCAGGGCCATGTCCTCAGGCTCCTTGCTTTGCTCTGTGCAAGGTGACTAGAGAGACTTTCAATCCAATTACAAATGACCTGGAAGGACTCTGTGGAACCTTCAACAGTGATAAACGGTGGACTCAGAAGAACGGATAACTCTAGCAAGGATGCTCACTGCATGTATTTGCATCCCAGCACTTCTAGAAAGGCTGAGAGAGCCCAACGCTGTGCCCTAGAGTCAAGACAAGACCTTGGTCGGTCACTGTCAGCTGAATTCAGGTGCTTGTGAAACTTACAGTTAGAACTATCTATAACAATCTGGCAATCTGTAGAAGGCCAGAAGCGATTAGGGGATGTGGGAGCTGATCATTTTAGGCAGAAAATAGATCAAACAATATTGAACATTCAGATTTTACACAGTCGATACCTGAGTGCTTTTACTTAAAATCAACACTAGTGATAAAGTCCCTAATGAACGCAGAGAAGCTCTAACATCCTTCCTTTACAGAATAAGCTATTTCTGTCACACACGTATCTTATTTTATTCTGTAATGCAGCTATATAAAAATAGTGCCTTCTTACTCAACAGATTTGCTTCTCTATCACAGTCAAATCTGCTGACTTAATGGCAACAATAAACTTTTTTATTGCTTTGTAATCCTTCAGAGAGACTGTGCTAAATTCCATTTACAATTATTCACCAGACAGAACTGATTACTAAAGTCTAGGGAAGAGCCAAATTCTGTGTAACTTGCACTCGCAATAATACAGTTGAGCGGGTGTGACTGCGTTGGTGGATTAAGCTGGAAGGGCTGAGGAGGTTGCTGGCCCCAGCTGCCTACCTGGCCCATCTCCCAGCGGTGGTCACAGCTGGGAGGGCTAACTGGCTTCTGAATTAATTCCAGAACCGATGCACTTTACAGACGAGATTGCTAGAACAAAATGACATCAATTTGAGCTTAATCTGTTGTCACATGTACCAATACCCAGAGGGTGCTATTTATTCTGCATTGTCATTACTGAGGAAATGAGCAGCACTTCCCACCGTCTCCAGTTCAATGCATTAAAAAAATAAAAGATCATGCCCCATCTTCAGGGGGTATTTAAACTATATTGACACCTTTACAATTTCAGATGCCTATAAACATTGCATTTTCCATGAAAGCATGTGTGACGGCTGTAAATGGCCTATAATGTTTCTATTGTAATAATGTACATCACATTTGAAGATTGCTTTGAAAATCTAAACTATGAAATTTTAAACTTTTGTTTTCAACCTCATTATTATATAAATAGCCATTAGTACAGAATTAAAGACTATCTGAAAATATTTCAGTGGATTTGAAAGTCAGAGGATAGGAGCCAAACAATGAACATTCCCATGAAGAAAACCTATAAAAATGAAAAATTACTACAGATTAATAGGGGAATCATAAAAAATTTGTCAGGATACTAGATAACACTTTAAATGGTGGCAGCTCTCATTAACTGAGATGTGGCAGAATTTTACTAATTTAATCCGTAAACAATAACTGAGCTAATAGAGAAAGACTGAAAATGCACAAGAGGGCAGTGTTTTTTAACCTTAAAATGCTTTTCCTCGGAGCTGTGGGCTTCAGCACCATGACTTTAAGTTTCCTAACAATCAGCTTGTTGTTTCTAATCACCCTTTACAGATCTCTTAGGCCAGCCCTTGAGCAGTCCTAAGAGAAGACTGATCAAAAGTGGCTTCTGACCAATGCTAAAACATATTTAAGACAAATGGTAATATTTGTAAAGGACTTGAAATTTCCATATCAAAACAAAATCCTAATTTGACTTCATGGCTTAAAAGAACGTAATGCTTTAAGTGCGTAGAGCTAAAGTAAGCAAACACTTCTGCATTTGATTATGAATTTGTTACAGTCATCTTGTACAGTCTGAACACATGTATATGCAGTACAAAAAGCAGATCCTAGGGGCAATGCTGTAACATATCTTCACATGTGCAACAGCTCTTGAGATTGTATATGGCCTCCAAGGAATTCTCCACAGTCTTGCAAACTACTTCTACAGAAAGCAATTTTGATTTTCTCTGCTATTGTCACTAGACACAGTCAGTGCTTCTTTAGCATTTTTTTCACTGAAGTTAAAAGGTTTTTTTCTGCAATTTACTATATTTAGACCACTCTAGGCACAGTGCTTTGGTGCTACTGCTCTGTCACAGTGGATAATGAACAAAACGCATTCCAAATTCATACACGTACAGAATCATGGACTCTTAAAATAACGTAGGTTGGAAGGGACCTTTGGAGGTCATTCGGTCCAACCCCTTTTTCACAGCAGACCTAACTTCAGGTTGCTCAGGGCCTTGTCCGGCTGAGTTTTGAAAATACCCAATGACGGAGATCCCAAAACCTCTCTGGTCAAACTGTTCCATCATCTTCACTGTGAAAACTATTCTCCTTCTGTCCAGCTGGACCTTGCTGCAATCTGTGACTCCTATTCTTCCTTTCTCTGTACATCTCTGAGAACAGTCTGGTTCTGTCTTCTCTATAATCCTCCTTTAGGTAGCAGTAGACTGCAATTACATTCCCTCCTTAGCCTTCTCTTCTCCATGGTGAACACGCACAACTCCCTTAGCCTCTCCTTGTATGCCATATGCTCCACAGCCCCTGACTATCTTAGTGCCCCTCCACTAGATCCTCTTCAGTTTAATAATGTCCCTCACACTTTGCAGGCCTCAAAACTGGACACAATATTCCACATGTGCCTTCATGAGTGATCAGTGGAGATAAGCTAAGCTGGACATGCTTTTGCTAATTTGCTAATGCTTTTTGCAGCACCGTATACTCTTAACGCCTACTGCTGACTCATGTCTAACTTGGTGGTCATCAGGACCCCTAAAGCCCTTCTTTGTTGTAATCCTCATCACATAGTTGGCACAGCCCCAGCTGTTTCTGTGGGTAATCTGCTCCATGTACCTGAGATTCCTGTCAGCACTTCAGACTTGCTCCTTCAATTCCAAGTCCTCCGCATAGCAGTCCTGCCATCCAGCGTATCAATGGCTTCCCCCAGCATGTGGTGATCAATGAACTTGCTGAGGGTGCACTTTGTTGAACTGCCCAGGTCGTTTATGAAGATGTTAAATACAGTTGGCCTCAGCAGTGACCCCTGAGGAACACCACTTGCAAACAGCTGCCAGTCAGACTTCGAACATTGACCCTTTGAGCCTGGTGGTCCAGACAGTTTTTCCATCCATACCGTAGCCCACCCATTCAGTTTGTATCTCCCCAGTCAAACTAAAAGGACAACATGTGAGAACTTAAGAGCCTTGCTAAAGTCATGGTAAAAGACATGCACAGCTCTTCTCCTCATCCACAGAGGAAATTGTCTCACCATAGAAGGAAGGCAGATTAAGTTGGACATAATTTCCCATGGATTGGTAAATCCATGATGGCTACTCCCAGTCACCTTGTCTTTCATGCGCCTGAAAATTACTTTCAGGATGATTTACTTTAAAATATTCTTGGGGACGAATGTGAGGCTGACCTGCCTATAAGTACTTTGGATCGTCCTTCTTGCCTGCTCCTGAAGATGAGTTTTGCATCTGCCTTTCTCCAGTCAACAGGTACATTTCCTGATCACCATGACCTTTCTAAAAAAAAAAAAAAAGCAACCTTACAATGGTAAAGGTCAGCTCCATCAGCACCCTTAGATACATCCCATTTGGTCCCCTGGACTTGTACGTGTCTGGTTTAGAGTAGGGTTGAATTAGGGATCACTTCACTGGGTAGTACCTCTCTCCACCAAACTCTCCTACTAAGCACAGACTTTGACAGCAAAGGCAAGATTGGTTTTTGTTACTAGGTTCTTTGTCTGATTTTGTTTCAGGCCAACATTTTCCTTGTCAATGTATCTGCAGAAGCCCTTCTTACTGCCTTCACATTCTTCACCAATTTCAATTCTAGATGAGCTTTGGCCTTTCCTAATTCCACCCTGCCTACTGAGCTAATGCTTCCACATTCTTCCAGGGATAGCCCATCCTCACTTCCACTTTCCATGCACTACTTCTGGTGCTCGAGCTCATTCATAAGGCCCTTTTTCAGCCAAGCTGTCCTCTTTCCATGCCTCCTCATTTTCTTGCACACCAGAGTGGACCGCTTACTTTGCAAGCAAACCTCCCCTTACAGTTGTTGCCAGTTTACATAGACAATACTTCAGCCATCATAGTTAGTGTTGTTTCAGGAGGTGGAAGAATTTGACTAACAAAAGAACATTTTGTTGCTGTGTGTTACAGCTCCACTAGATGGCTGTTAGATTAGGATCATAAAGTCTTTTGTAGAACTGATAAGCCTGAAATTGCTTGGAAGGAAAAGCTCTGCTTAAAAGAATAGTGTCTATGACAGAAAGGATTTGCTTTGAGAGGCCCACTCCCTCAGAGAAGGAAGAGCCTTCCTGCTGCAGCTGTGCAAGCTGGAAACAACAGGGTGAAGAACACACAAATCATCCACACCCAAATTCTCAAATACAGCTTTCACTGCAAACTATTTTGCAGGCAAGAATGAGTGATGAAAATGCACTGCCTGTTTTCATCAAATGATTATGAAATAACTCAGGGAAATATTCTGCTGGCTCTACTAACTATTCCATCTTTTTCTGGTGCACAGCTACTTAAGTTCTAGTTTTGTAGCAAAACTGCTGCATTCAAGAGAGTTCACTGCCATGTATATGTAAGGCTCCTCTTTTACGTCAAGTTTTTAGAGTGGATACTGGCAAAGAATGAATGCATATGAGTTGCCAGCTGAGAAATTACTGAGCAGTTTGTTCTCGTGAGATCACTCATTTTGACTCAATCTATTCAAACATCTCTGCTAATGGGAGAACTGGACAGAGCATGGGGCAGTGTTTCACTATTCTGACACCAGTATCCTCCCTGTTGAGGCAGGAGTAAAAAAGGGGCAGAATTTCAGTGGAAATGGGGGCATCAAGCTGGGAACTTGAGAGGACAAGAAACAGAACATCAGATGACTCACCTTCCTGCCTCAAACTTTACCTCTAACCAAAACAGAGGATAATGAAGAGGCTACAGCAGCATCAGCACCAAGAGTAGTTAAAAGTAATTACGTAACAGTCATTAAATAAAAAATAAATTGACAGCAGATGCATATACTGCTTTTGCTTATCAGGAACTGTTTTGCACTGTTCAGCTCCAACACTGCAGTGAATTATAGAAGTGCTTGATTTTCTACGTATGCATGGTTCCACTGAAAATGATGGTATTACTGTGCATGAAGTTACCTAATTTGAAATAATAGCACCACTCAGAATGCCTGAAGTTACTAGTTTATGCAAGCTTTTGCAGGCTGAAAATCTACAGCAACATTTTATCACTTGCTCTGGGCCAGTTAATACTCAACATGCAATAAAAATGCTATGTATGTATGAATACAGAAAATGCAACTGTAAGAAACCAAGTAGTTAGCCAACACTGACAAGCAGGAAAATTTAGGCTTATTCAACGTAATGTTCTGCATCGTAACAATGTCCACTAACACTCTTGCTTTTCAAATGAAATATGAAAGATTTTAATAGAAATATATAAGGCTTACTTGTGTTTTGTCATCTTTAGGTCATGGCAAAAATGGCTGAAAAACCTTGCATAGAATAAGTGCATAACTGCATGCTCCTTTCCTCCGATGTACAAATCCACAGGCATCCAGTAATCTGCTAAGTCACTATTAAAGGGCCTGAAAAAACACAATTATAGAAAAAATACAGTTTGGAAAAGAAAGATCAGCTCTACTAAAGTAGCTCATCATATTCAACATCAGTATTTACTGAGAGTTATACATGTGTAATAAAACTTTTATTTTGCTATCGATCTATTTAATTTTTAAGAAGTGATAGGCTTATTAAATTATAGAGAAAATTTTAATTGCCTCTGAAAAGCAGATCCACAAAAATAATATTTTCATATATTTTAGAGATGCAACTAAGATTTCACATACGTTACCTGAGAAAGTGATGAAAAGATTTGCTTTCTCTACAAATGATTTTTTCATAAATACCCTGTGGCTAGCCTTTACATTTTTTAGTATTTATCAAGTTTTAGATACAAATACATTACAGTGAAAGACAAAAGATACGTCCACTCAAAAACCTTTGATTTTTTTTTTAATTGGAGATTTCCATTGTTGCCATTAGGGGGCAATGAAGCAGTTTACTATAAGGTTGCAAAACATTTTGAAGAGTCAGAAGGGTCATTGTACTCCAACTGTATAATGCTCTATGAATTTACAGTAAATTTGTTATTTCAAACATAGTTACTATGTCGTTGGAGGTCACCTGCATAGTTTCCTAGCATTGTTTACTGCTTCATTAAATATTGTTATGTCTCCTGTAATGGGCTCCTGCCTTCAAAATAGCATTTGTACGTATGTTGTTCTTCAATATACGCTTTAAGGCCCTGTTCTAACAAATTTACTTGTTTTGTCCGCTCATTTGATTATTCCATCTGTAATTTTTGTAATAGCAACACTGTTTCTTCACAGATGAGCCCAGAAGCAAATTGTGGATCTGGGATTCATGTCTTTAGTGGAACAAATCAAAACTAACTTTTTGACAGGGTTCCAAAATCAATAGAGTAATTCTCCCAAATTCTAGACCTGTAAAATATGACTTATGGAAATAAAGGGTTTACCTATACACAGCTTAGCTAAAAAAAAAAACAACAAGCAATAAACAGATCAAATGGAGGTAGCCATCTAGTGCGGAAGTCCATAAAAATGTTATTTTTATGTATTAAACTGTCACTGGAGAGGAAACAGTCTGCAAATCTTAATAATATTAATAATAAATTCACAGCATCACTAGAAAATAATTAAAATTTATGTGAAATGAAAGTGTTCACAGGAGGTATTTCTTTAGTTTAACCAAACTGGTACTGCCAATATTAAAAAAAAAAGAAATTGGTCCAGCTATATTAAATCACTTGGTATGTAGTATGTAGCCAGAAACCACTCTGGACAACAAATAAATAAATCAATCAATCCCCAAACAGCCCTACATGTGGTATCAATATCTAAAAAACGCAACTCTCTCTATTTTCCTCAGACTACGTAGTAGAGCTGTTCCACTAATTCCTCTTTGGAAAAAGCAGTGCTATTAACAGCGCTACTACAGGCAGACTATGAAGCAGAAAAACAGCTAAATAACTACCTCTGTCTTCCCACACTCTCCATGCTGCAGTCAGTAACACAACAGTATGTGAAAAATCTCCTTTCATTAATTATGCATATAGTTGAAGTGCCAACACAGCAGGAGCTTGCTGCGATGCCTCTTCACTTTAGGACTGCGCACAGGGAAGTAGCAAGAGTTACCAGAATTCAAAAGGAGAGAAATGAGGGTGCTGTTCTTGGCAGCTGGATGTTACACCGGACTATTCCTCTTCTTACCGGTGGAAAAGCACTGCCTGTCCACACGCTGAAATAGTGTATTGCCAGGGAGGGTAAGCTCCATGCAACTCCCCACAGTCTCAGTTACAGTCATGATAGGCTGTCATTCTTGATGGCATCCTCCACCAAGGACTATCTTCAGCTCCTCAGCTGAACACTTCCTCTGTGCCCTGCCCCATGATGCCCTTTCACGCAAACTTCAGCCCCTTGCCCTGTGACTCCTGTGCTTACACACTTGTGTCTACACATCCTGCTCTTGTAGATCTCCTGGCATGGGAGCAAACTAATGCCACATTTTTAGAGCAATTCCTAGTTCATGCTGTGCTGCGCTCAGGCCACAGCATGGGCACAAAATCAGGGCAGCACAGGGGTTAACATCACCTTCTACAAAGGCAGATAGAAGCTATAAGCACCAGAGTGTCTGGCCGCTTCCTTCCCTTCTAGTCCGTGAACCGGGCTTGCCCACTCATCGGCCCTGAACCTGCAGCCCTCACCTGTCCGTGTTGCGAGGGTCAGTGTACCTCAGGTAGTACCAAGCGGAATCAACAAATGTATCCATGGTATCGACTTCGCGCCGCGCTGCTTCCTTACACCTGAGCAAGAGAAATGGACAAGAGCTATTTTTAGATAAGTGACAAGCTTGGGAAAAAAAACAAACAACTGTGTACGGTGTGGTCACAAAGACATTTAGATTGAAAACGGAATGGGTCTGTACAGTCTGAAGAGTGACATGTCCAGAAAAAGTCCAACACCAGTAATAGGGCTCACTCTCCTTCCCAAACCAAAGTAAATACAAACCAAAAAGAAGCCTGAACAGCTATAATGCCAAGCAATAGCAGAAGACAGCACCGCAACGGACAGCCCTCTCAATCGTATGTGTGTGGAATTTTTTAGAATTGCCATTTTAAAAGAAATTAAAAAAACCAAAGAAAATCTTAAAGCACAGACAAGTGTACTTTGCAATAAAGTTAATAGGTACTGAATATATATCGCACTCGTTAGGTATTAGCAGACAAATCATCTTATAAACATTCAGCAGAAGGGGCAGGTGGTTGCCTCTGATTGTCAGTACAAAAAGGTCTTTGCAGATTCCATTTATCATCTCTAGAATAAACAAACTTAGTTTAATTTCAGCTTTCACTGAGATGTAGCAAATCTCTTCTGGCCCTTGTAGCACAATTTTAATTTGTGATTACAGCAAATCAGTTTTTGCTTGGAGTTACATTGGCAGCCCTGAGAAACACTTTTAAAATAAATTTTAGAAGCTGAGGTTACTTTATGCTAGTTTCTGCCTGAATATAAATTATTTGTTTGTAGAGACCAATGATCACATTTAATAAACTTTCATTAGTTGTAATTGAACCCTCTTTAAAACTCTTACTGTTAAAACAATGGGATTATTCTAATATAAATAAAATTTTGCAACCTGTGACATACTTGCATGTAAATACCACTGGCTATATATAAGAAATGTATGTAATTTATAAATGTACATAAATGTAAATGTATATATCTGTGTAATAAATATACATAATAAATGTGCACTGGCTATTTAATATTTTCTAGCTGCATATTTAGTCTGTGATCAAGCTTGGTGACTGAGCTGCAACATGTATCTGCCTAACTGCCTGATACTTCAACTTGGCTTGCCGAGGCAAGTTTCAGAGAGTATCACCACTTAACATTTCTCTTTGCTCCATCTCTGCCCCAGGTCCTTCTCTACCAGCAAGTTTTTCTTTCAATAGGAATAATGTAGTGAAGAAAATTTACTTCTAACTTTTTTTTTAAATACAGAATAACCATTTTATTAAATTGTGCATATAAGCAGAGACTTAGCCAATGTAAAATAATACTGTATTATATTGAAACAGAACGGCTTTTCAGTCAAAAGCAAGAACACTTTACAGTCATTGAACCATAATTATATCTGCTTCGTGCCTCTGATGTTGCCTGTACTTTAAACGGACATGGCTCACTAAGACCCAGACGGTATGGGCATCTTTCAAAATTTATACAACAGGCACAATACTGTAATCTCATTAGATGATCTTCAGACAGCTAACACAATTACCTGGACTTGTATAACGATGAATAACTTGAGCATCTCCTCCCATTTATGATTGCTTACATTGTTGTCACTCAAATACTCACAGACTTTTCTATCTTTCCATCTTGCTTTCCTTACTAAGTCTAGATATTAATTGCAACTAATGAAAAAAATACTGTTACTGGAGAGAAGGACTAAAGGAAGGTATCATATAACTTCTCAGAGCAAGGGAAACCAAGGAAGATTGTGCAGACAAAGGCAATAGCTCAAAGGATTTGAAACCGTAACAGACATATGGATGAGCAATACTGAAGATAGCTGTCAAACAGGTGAGAATTAAGAAACCAGAAGAAGGTGAAAATTAAAAAAACATGTTAATTTCAGCAAACTGCCACAATTTAGGCTAAGAAACAATCCTGTACACCTTTATTTCTGACTAAACAAATGCCCTT
The DNA here is from genome assembly GCF_028858705.1 of Grus americana. NCBI lineage: Eukaryota > Metazoa > Chordata > Aves > Gruiformes > Gruidae > Grus > Grus americana. Next base: position 121,004,986 of record NC_072853.1, on the reverse strand, counting down.
GATTAACTTGTAAGTAGGGCAGACACAATAACTATCCAGAAACAATAAGGACATCAAAAGTACATTGTTGCTTGGTAAACAACAAAATCATTTTTGAATTAAGGTCAGGAGAAAGTCAGGAGCACAGACAGTGACTTTTAGTCACATCAGGAAATTTTTCAGTTGAAATTAGGAATTACAGACCAAGGCATTTCTGGGGATTTTACTAAACCCATGGATCTTGTTTAGTAAGGCTTTGCTGCAAGAGTCACACTTCAAAATACACTACTATATGTAATTTAAATAGGCATATCTCAGAAGAAATTTTCTATGCAGAAACATGGAAGTAAATGTGTGTTTTACATAAAATACATGTTATCAACAAAGATCAAAATGCACGTCCTCAGAGAACCACAGAACTGCTGTGCGTAAGCTACCTAATTAGAAATGAAAACCATGCTGATATTCTACCCTGCGAACGTTAAAATAAAGTGAGATGTTATGAAACTGCTGCATTATCAATGAGAGCCCTAATGTCATTTCTATGTCTGACTCCCCTGCCCTACTTCCCATTAGGTCAGTCTGTTAGCAGCAGCATTGCATTGCACTGCTGATGAAAAACTTCTCTGGGATAACTCATGTTCTACCAGTTCTTCTGCAGAACCTGCATGCAAACTCCAATTTACAGAATATCTAAGCAGCCCCCAAGATTAGACGACTGACTTTCATGACATCTCTCTCACTACTTAATTTAGGCTGTATTATTTCTTAAACAGCTGGACTACAAACAATAAAGATTACAACAGTGACAAGATGCATATACTTACTATCTCCTTCAATCTGAATTACATGCTGTCATCTCTAATATACAGTGAATGTGATTCTCCATGATAAAGAATTATATAGCTGAGGAAACACTTTGTGTTCATTTTCTTAGCATTAGTCCAACACTAATGTTAGTTACCTTAACAAAAGGAAATAATTCAATAATCATTATAAGCTTTATGTGAACTCTGCTGGTGAAAGATAATGAAAATTCTTGTAGTAAATGAAGTGAGAAATACTGTTAAGAAATGGAGAACGGGGAGAAAATAATTCTTTTTTCCCTTTTTTTTTTCCCCTCCAACTTAAAAACAGTGAGCTTTGCTTCAGCTTGTTTATGAAGAAATAGCAGTGGGTGCCCGTGTTGCAAAAAGGGAGTTTTACAGAGAAAAATACCCTAGGCTGGGTCAGACTAAACATCATTCTGGAGTAGTATCCTGGCTCAGAGCAGGCACTTGTCAACACTTACAGAAAGAGCATAAGAACCAGCCAGGTGAAAAGCGGTCACTCCCAGTCTGCAGTAACGGCAGCATTGGCTTACCTCGGACAGGAACAGTTCACCCATTCTGGAACAGTTTCTAAAGGTGAGGCTCCCTTTCCCGTGAAGGTGGTTACATTGGGCAACACCACAGGTAACTCTTCATAAGGCACGGGGACAGTGCCGCATGTCTGGCAGTGAATGATAGGAATAGGTGTTCCCCAGTACCGCTGTCGAGATATTAACCAGTCTCTTAATTTGTCACTTGTTAGGTCTCCACCTATTCCTTTATTTTTGGCCTGCTGGGTAATAGCTTTTAAAGCCTCCTGCCGAGTCATGCCTGTGATCTGATTAAAAAAAGAGACAGGCAGAATAAGAAAGAAAAATGTATATTTGCTGTCAGTGAAAATGCAAGAACAGACAAAAAAGTCACAAATGCAATTTCTGAGAGTCAAAGTTTATGAGCCTCATATTAATTTTCCCCATCCTGCCGCTTAACATTCTTCTATCCAAGAGACTATTCACATGCCAGTTATTTGATTCATTTAAACCCCCTTAATCAAAGGGTAAAGTTCTTGATGGCCTGGTAGAACAAGGCTGAGAAAGAGACCTGTAGACCCCTTCAGCCTTTATTGCCTGACATTTGCATTTACTGCTGATATTTTAATCAACTGCTGTATGCTGAAACTTCCAGAATATCACCAACACAAGGTTGAGACTGAGGAAATGTGGATGGTGAAACAGCTCACTTTCTCCTGCATTCTTCTGGGTTTTTTCTATTCTTGCTTTCAGATACATCTTGACCACATAGACCCTACCTGTCATGTAACAGAATATGAGCTTTGTGTCTGCTATCAAATGCATTTTTTCCAAGAGCTATAACACCATATATATTTTATATTTAAATATAAAATTTCTATGTCACTTCAGGCAGATATGTTACCAGAAAGGCTTACACCAGATTTCAATGAATATGTGGAAAAAGGACTAACATATTAATATTTAGCTTAAAAATGTATTGAGATGATGAAATAAGAATCAACTTTTAACATAGGATCAATTATTCAGTTTCCATTACAAAGCTCAGACCAATGCTGTAGCTTCTTCTCCTGCACAAAAGGAAAAAAAAATAATTTTATTGCTACAGAAGAGCCAACATATTTCATCATTAAATTATTCTTAGAAATTTGGTAGCACAAGCCTGGCTTGATTCTTAAAAAAAAAAAGCCTATAAACACATAAATTATTTGACACTCTTGAGAAAACAGATTTAGTTTGCATTGTTATTGTAAGTTGGAAAGAACTCCATACTTGTATACCCACCTCCCCGGAATTAATTACTTTCTCCAAACCATCTGGCAATGTTTCAGTGACTTCAGTGAAAGAAATGCCCAGATTCTTAGCTACTGCAGCGTCTTCTGCACTTGTACTAGGTATTCCTGGGGCAGAGGAAAGTAAAAAAAAAAAAAAAAAAAAAAAAATTAGTTCTGGGGTTAACTAACACAGATATCAATCATCAGTTTGAGGATAAAACATTTTATTTCTATGACAATCTCTTTATAATGGCTTATGTTTGCCCAAAGGCGTTTAAAAAATCTAAGAAGAATAAAAATGTTTTAATGTTCTTTAAGCAGTGAAATTCAAGCAACACTAATTACAAACACATTTTCTCACTTTCTTTGTAAGCCAAGTATTAATCAATGTCTCATCACAGAAAAGGCTGAAAATTAGATGGTTCAGAAAAAGCCTAAAAGTAAAGCTACAAAATTTGGATAAATAATAAATGTTTCAATACAATTATATTGTATAATATATTTAGATAATACAAATTTAAATTCTATTTGCTAATATGAGAAACAAATACTAGACAAACAGCCTAAATAGTCCTCTTGATTCAATAGTAAATTTAATCTCATTCTAATTTCATAGTTTATTAAAATGTACCACAACACAACAGTCTCTAACATTACTATCCCTTCAACTTATTATGAAAGACATGATTTGTTTATAATCTCGGGAAAGCATTTCAAATAACATCAATTTTCTATTTGGAATATAACTCCTGAGAGCACTTCCTACTGCTGTTCAAGTCAGTTATAGAAGTCACAGTATTTAAGGCCCCTGATGCTATCTTCCCCTTGGCATCTTATTATTTGGGTCAGTCATACATCTTGAATACAAGTTCCTCTGCTAAAACATGTAGACTTCTTTTTATTATAGCAATTTATTGGCACCATAGAATGAGACATAATCTTTAAATATTTCTTACTCATATTAATAGATGATGACATCTTCCCTCTGATTTTGCTGCATGTATTTTGAAAGATATTTTGTTCTACTTTGGAGGACTACCTTTCAGGGTGAGTTACGAAATTCCTTAACTTTATTATCATATGTATTCTGAAATAACATTGAGATACTAACAGATTTATTATTTCCACAAGGAGATACATCTTCCTGCATATTTTTTCCCTTTCGGTGGTTATTTATTTAAGATTTTGAACAATCTTGCACAATTGCTGTCATCTTTAAAAGGCAAAGAAACTTATTTCAACAAGCCAGTGCCAACATTAGGTTGGTGACAACTACAGACAAAAACTCTCAAAATATTGCTGAGCACATTAGAATTATTAACATACAAACTACTTCATTCAAAACCAGTTTTAACAATCGTCTTCATTCAGGCAATGAAATGCCTGCTATACATTAACTCTGTCAATATATGGAAGTTTGGAAACAGGTAACTACAGAAAACCAAGCAAAACTGCCCTGTGAGAACTCCCTAACAAGCAAAATACGGAATCGCTATTTTATCTTTCCAGCAGATGTAGACTCTTGCCATTTCAAGGCCTTATTATAGAATAATGTATGTGTCTTAATTTGTCAGAGAGCCTGGCAGCCTGCAACAGGTGGCTTCACAATATGCTCTACGAATGCAAAAAAAGCGGGCACCACTTTTTAGTCGTCCTTCTTTTGAAAAGATGCTGCTATTAATGTACATTCGCAAAGCTCAACAGCTGGTATCCAGAACTTCCCAGGAAGAGCTGGGCTGTTTCCAACAGACATAAGGCCAAGGTACGTGCCAGTGAGCAAGCTGGAAGTTTTTAAGGAAAAATATGATTAGGTATCCCAATTATTTGGCTTCTTTTACATGAACAGAAGTTCTAGTTGTCAAAAACAGATTAATTCCTAAAGTGTAAGATGTGGGCATGTTGTAAGTAAGGTATAGAGCCTGAGTGAATAATTTCTATCATCAGCCTTGTGAGGGTCATCCAAGACATTTTTGCAGTGTCAGCTGATTTTAATCAGTCCGGTTGCGCAGGAACAGCCAATATTGGCGGTGGTGCAGAGAAGACAGGAGTAGCTCCAGGGCAGGAAAGAAGATTCAACAACAGGGAGGCAGCAAAAGGGACTTAAGGGATAAGGATGTAGTGGAAAGGGGGAAGAAAAGATAAAGAACTATTTCCTAAAAGGACTGCCACAGAACATTGCCTACTCATTGCCGCTGATATGAGACCACAGCAAAACACAACAGTAAACAAAAAGCTTGGTGGGTGCTACTTTGCAGATTAAAATGGACACCATTTTTAAAAGTTAGTACAATTTCTAATTTTACTTAGAAGGACAGTCACATTATCTAACCATAACTGTACTTAACTGCCTAAGTTGTGGGGCTAGGCTCCCTATGCAGGGAAGGAGTAAGATAAGCTGCTTCACAGGATGACTTTGAGAAGAGAAGCCCACTCTAGGCAATTCAGAGTATCCTCTAGCAATGCCCAATGCCCTTCCCCCTCCATTTATGGATGCTTAATCCTAAATTAGGTGCCTAAATTATGGGAGAACTTCCTTTAGAGATAAAGGGTCCAAGATAACTGTCCAAGACTACCTGAACAAAATTATTACCTATTCTGATTTATTTTACTGATCTCAAGACAAATATTATCAGATAAAAGTCAAACTTGCAAGCTTTGTACATCTACTCTCTGAAACATTTCTCTATAAGGATGCACATAATTTATGTAAACATAAGACCAAAAAAAAAAAGCTAAAAGTTTGGGTTGTTTGCAAAACATTTATGTTAAACAATGGTACAGTTCTGTTTTGATTAAGGATGGTAGACACAGCCAAGTACACATGCACTGTAGGTAATCAATCCTCTTAAGATAAGCAGATTCTCAAATTTAGCTTATTAAGCATACTAATTTTATAATATTTCCATTAAAATTTATCATCCTGTAAATCTCTTCCCCAGACAGATTCCACATCGCTAATTTTCCCCTCCTTCTTCACTAATGAAGAACAGTAATGAAGAACAGTATTCCAAAGTCCAGAAAAGAGCCACTGTGTTCAAAGATTTGCCGCAACAGTATCTGGTGCTCCAACACAGCAATTGAAAATTGTACTATTTTGCTTACACATTAAATCTAACATACCGATTTTACTATCGAGAAAATTCTCAAAATTGGTTTTTGCTGAGATGACTACAGGAATCTCCTGATTGGTAAGCAAATTCACAGCTGTCACTGAAGTAAGCGAGTCTGAAAACAAATGTAATGATCACAGTAAGTAAAATATGACAGAAAATACACTAAGAACATTATTTACTCTTAAAAGTCAGTTTATCTTAAACATGAAATTTAAATAAGAATTTTGTTTAAATAAGAAAGAAAATTAAAAACCTAATCACATTTCTAAAAAGTTCAGACATATTAAAATCTTCAGTAAGTCTGAGTGATAAATTCTCATGATTAGAAAACATACTTATAACAAACACCAGAATAAAAACAGAGTAAGATTTGGAGTATAAGAAAAACAATAGTGAGTCTTTGACCACTGTGTGCTGCAGAGTTGTATGAATTGGATCTAATAAGACCTGAGTTATATACCAGCAGACATTACAAAATTAAGCAAAAAAACCAGTTATTCAGACGAAACTGAAGGAGAGCATATATAATATGCTTATGCTTTGCCTTCTAACAGAAGAACTACAAAGCATGAGAAATATTGACCAGTGTAAAAAAAGAAACCTAAATAACCAATTGATTTCCAAACAGAATACTCATATTCATATTAGAGATGAGGAACCTAATGTCCACAGGGAAGGGGAGAGAGAAGAGGAGAGAATCGAGGGGGATAAACTGAAATTGATTTACAATGTGTGGCTTTGGTGGGTCAGCAAGAAGAAAAATCAAACCTCAGTACTCCAAGATTTGAGGATTCAAATCCCACATCTCAATCTGGACCTGTTTCTAACTTTTTTTGGTGCCTTTAATTTGAAGATAATTAAAATAACTAAAATACAGACTGCTAAGAGCTTCCTTTCACCTATCGTCATAGCTAAGCTGAGGAAAGTCTCGGTCGTGTATTGCTACATATAAAATCTGCTTCAAATAAAATAACAACATTTTAGAGAACAGGGCTACTATATCTCATCAGTCTTGTTAACACAAACAATATATTTATTTGTTTCTGATTACTACTTTTTCAAATTTCAGGTCTCTGAGATATCCATATTCTAGATAAAATTTCCCACATTCAAACCACTGCACATAGCTTTCCTCTTCTGTTTAAAAAAAATATACAAAAGGAACCAGTTCACTCTTTTAAAAGCAACTAAGCAAAAAGCCTCATGAACAGGATGCTGAGTGGGTAGGACAGTCTGCTTTTAAAAATAACTTCTCTTCTACCCAGCAATAATTTTGATTTTATGCTGGAACTCAAAATAATAACTCCAGTTTATGAAGGCAGTCTTTCTTTTGCTCATTTGCTCACATCATTATTATAATAGCCGTAAAGAGATGATACTGCAGTAGTAGTATTATAATGAGATAATGAACAATGTAAGGATCAAATCTTTATCTCAGATGCCTCACACTGAGGCAAAATTAGAAGACTTACCAGATTCTAAATTAACATAATTTTTGCTAAGCTAAAAAAAAAAAAAAGTTTGAAAACTGGTTGCTCACCTCATAATAATAATAGCCTAAAATACAGAGCTGTACTCCAAGAATAAAGGTATCAGAACTTTAAGTTACTTTGCCATAGAACATCTTTTTTTTACATTTCCTAGAAAACATAAAAACATACCCTCCCAATTATTTAAATAAGAACACAGTGAAGAAAGGCAGTTACAAGACTATGTCTGCTGAAAAGAAACCACTTAAAATTTTAATGTTACTGGTGAATGTTTTAAAAAAATCTTGGTTAATGTAAAAATATGGTCGATCCAAGGTTACTAAAAATTTTTTACTTAAACGCCATTGTTGGCCCTTTATATGTACCATGGCTGAAATGTAAATCTGAAAGTCCATGTAGAAATTCTTCTCCTTTATCTTCTCTTCTTTGGAAAATACCAGTCCATGCCTTTGAAATGCTCAAGAAATAGTAAGAAATATCAGCCAATTTCAACTGAAGAATGCATATAAGTATATTTTCGAGTAGCAGGAGTACACAACAATAGCAGAGTTATGATTCTGGAATTGTGTCCACTTGAAAGCCTCTTTTTCAACGTCTTATGGCTGTCATTATCCCAGATGAGAGTTTCTTAATTTAGCTCAACCAAAAGGTGAAGTTTATTGTTAACAGACACAAAAAAGCCCTTCAAGTATTTTCACATTTAAAAAAATAGAAAAAATATATTGTAGTCCTTATTAAAAACAAGTTTTGCACCTGTGCAGTTTGGCTTAAAGCGCAAGATCCAACAAAGACACAGGCACGTACATGGATGTGCATTTCTGGGGTTAGTGCTTTGATTTGGCTGAACTGTAAGAACTGCAAATTTCTTCCTTTATTCCTTAATAAAAATTCTCCAAGCTTTGCTCAGCTCTGAGACAAGGGCTCTACATACTCAACACATTCAGACTCCATTTTTTTTCTGCCAGCAAGTGAACTTCATTAAGGTTATAGAAATTAAGCAGTCAAAAATAAAGCAGGTTCTGTTCAACCATCACAATTTCCCACAAGATTCCTGCTTCATTGCTCTTGACATCAGATGTTACACAGACAATGAAGCCACACATTTACCAGTGAGAAAAAAGTAAGTATTGAACACCGGCTTGAAGTGGAAACAAAAAATATTCAGTAAACTTTGTATTTACTCTTACAATTTTCAGGTTTTCCAAACAGCAAAAAAATAGTAGACCAGGGATGCTAAATAAAGGCAGAATTGGTGGTAGGAGCCTTCAGGAAACCAATCAACAGCAATTAAAGAATTATCTCTAATTTTTGTCCTCTGTACAAGACAGGACCTGCCATAAGGCTACTCTGAATTTACTCCATTAGAATCTTGCATTAACTAAGGATCAGCGCAGCAGAGTATTTTTTTGCTATCGGTGATCCACTTTGCTATGTATTAATGATCTCTTGGCCTCCTTATATTCCCTATGACAGGAAGAGATCATCGTTGGTGCAAGAGTTGGTTCTGATGTTTTTGTGCTACCATGGCTGAATTACCATATAGCCATGAGATTCTCCAATGGGCTGACAGTGTCAGAGTTGGACTGTTCACTTGTGACACATGAGGAGACAAGAATCTGTTCCACCGCTTTTATATACTATGAAGTTTTACAGTCATTATAAAAGGAAGAATTCTAAGGTAGCTGCTGTTACTGTATCTGAAGCCAGGACAGGCTGATGTGATAATCTTTGACATATACAAAGAAACAAAAGACCTGTTCCCTCAACAGGAACAGCTCATGCTCAGCTTGACACACATTCTCTGAACATCATTCTCTAAAATTGTTACTCCTCTACAACAAAATGCAGTATGAGAAAAATATCACCTTTCCCTGGGATGAACTCCCTCTGAAAGACTTCCTTGAGACTGCTATTCCCATGCAGCAGTCTGTGAGTCGGTAAGATATATAAATGGGAAGCTCCATAAATGGCTTCAGGTGTATAGGTGTAAGCTGCTAGCTTCTCTTCTGTTACTTTACCATTAACCTGAAAAAGAGCAGAAAACATCCCCAATGAATTTATCTTTTTCTCCACTGGAAGTGCAGTGGTTTCAGATTCTCCTTCCTTTTTATGCAACTAACAAATATACTTCACCCTGTAGAAATATACAACTCTGAATATCAAAGCCAGATTCATTCCCACTATAGGGAGTTTTCTGAATCAAATCTTGACAAAATTTACTTTTAAGACCTTGAGAAAGTTGCTTTACAATCTTGTCTCAGTTTATCCAAATATATATATATAAAAAATATATATTATAAAATTATCCGCAATATTACATTGTGCTACTGAGCTAGATTCGATCCCTGGTTAAGTAACCTGGAATCTTTCTGTTCCCTTTTAATACGCATGCCCTGTTTCCAAGAAACAAAAATGAGATGGTACCTCTGAAATCTAAAGAGAATTCTTCTCAGCTACCAGACTTTCCAGCACACTTCTCTGATGAAGTCAGTGCTGCAACTTACATACAGGAATAAAATAATAAAGGTGACGTAACATTAAAGCAACTGGATATAAAATGAGAGTAATAAACTCAGAAGACTGCTTAAGAATTATCACTCACCACTATCAACAGGCTTTATATTTTAGGTCAATTAACTGTGGAGTGTAGAGGGTCTTAGAAGGAGATTTTTCTACAATATGTATTGATATACATTTTCAGAAACAACTTAAATACAAAAATGCACTTGCTAGCAGTGTGCAATTCAGAGGTATTAAGTTTAAGCTGTCCCAATTTGAGGTTTCCAAAAATTCAGTATTTTAAAATAAGAAGTCACTGAAAATGTTAGACCACAGTAAAGGAGCACAATGAAGCCAAAGGGCTGAATTTCTACCAGGTTCTCTGAAAATCTCTTCTGCCACTATCATATTCAAAAAGCCTTTTGCATCTCCTCAGAAGGACTTCAAATTTTACCATTTTTCTGTAGATAATTATAATTCTCTTAAGGTTTCTCTTTCCTTCCTCTCCTTTCTTCCTATCCAGACTTCTCTGTAGTTCCGTCACTACCTAATTGTCTGCTTTTCATTATTTTAATTATGGTATGCAATAAATGAAATAACGGACAAACGTCAATAAAGTGGCTTGCCTGAGGTCAGCTTGGGTCTGACAGAGAAGTTGCAGAGTGCAGCTAAAGCCCAGCTAGATCCTAGCTGACTTGTGCAGAGCCACTCGATACTGCTTTTGGGACTGCTCCCCTGAATGTCCTGGCTTTCAGGAATGCTTATTAGCTGGCATGTATCTTGGCACAAATACACACAGCCAATTTGCATCCGATGTCGCACTCAAACACACAAATCCTCTCCTAAGGAGGAAGTATCTCTTCAACCCACCAGTGGTGTTCTTCAGGATGTGTGCTGGTATATAATAATATATAGAGGTACAATACATATTATAATATATAATATGTGTTATATATAGGTATTTTTTATATATATATATATATAATTTATAGAGATATAATAATCTCTTTTGGGAGGTTTTGACCTTTTCAGATCTGAAAATCCATTTCCATCACGCATTTCAGGGGTTGCAGTTAGACCAACCAAGATAGCAGCATTCAAATTTCTGACTTACCTTTAGCAAGAAGTCAAGAGAGCATCCAACACAGTCACCTATCCAATTTGCTTGCATTTCTTTTATACCATACCACTCAGGGAGATCGGACAAAGCATCAAACATAGCCTGATGCAATAAAAGAAAGAATTAGAACATTCAGCTTACAAATTAAGGCTATGGTTTTAATTATAACTAACAACAAAATTATAAGATGCTGGTAAAACATAGGAAGACATTTATAATGCTGCTGACCTGAATTCATCTCTCTGAAAATAGAATTAACACAGCGCAAGCCAGACCTATGACATCTCCAACAGAGATCCCACTGTTATTAAAAGATGCCTTCCTTTTGAATGGACTAAACCATAAATGCAGAACAAAACCCTCAGATGGAAACAAACACAGAAAATATTCCCAACGGGTGGAAATTATGGGAAGTCTAAGTGACCTAATGAGCTGACCAAGACCACTGACACATAAGAGATGTGCTTGCAGGTATGAAGCCTGAGTTTGGATTAGTTGTTCTAGACAATAGCCTGGAGATGGCAGTCATACAAGAGACATTTACATGTCCTAAAATTTTCAAGCTCTGACTTAAAATGGCAAAATAGACTTTCCAGCTGCCTTTGTATTTTCCATATTTCATATTGAGATTTTACCAAGCACAACAGGCTATAAAACTGAGTGGGATCTTTAGGTGATATCACCCTGTAAAAAAACCCCAAATACAATAATAAAAGTTTATATTAATTGAAAAAATATATAATAATAATAATGATGATGATGATGATGATGATGCAGAGAAGAAATTATGTGTTGGAGCCTTCATTAGCCATAATGTCCAGCAGCCAACTCATAACTTCTATGTATACTTATACTCAGCAAGAGATATATCCATATATTTACATGCTTTCTGATGTGTGGCATGGAAGCATAACAGACTATTCAAAGTCAGCTAATATTTGCTTAAACCATTTGAACAGTATGTTTTTAATAAAAGAAATCTACAAAAGTAGTAAAGGAGAAGACATACAAAGGGATGGATAACTCAAAGCTTGTCTCATTTTTCACTTCATAACACTTCACATTTGTGTTATGAATACTCCATGACTGTCCAAAATCTTCACTTTGGCAGAAGTACAGCCAGAGGCATGAGTCACTCAGACAGATGGTGGATATGCTGAACAATTACAGTTAAAATCTAAGAATAAGGCAATGTCTTGAATAATTTTTCCTTCGGCTGTAATTCCCAACATCAAATGTGCAAGCTCTTTATTATCTCATTAATTGCTAACAACATGCAAGGATAGACAGTGGCTATTATTATGCTGCTCAAATTAAATAGTGGATAGTTAGATAATTACTGAAAATACAACTCATTCTTTTTTCAACTTTCATGTTTTAACTCCACTCTTAAATATTTTCAGAGTGAGATGCATAAAAGACATTCTAAGGATTACTTCCTAGTTAGTGCTCTCTTGTATATCTATCATTCAAAATACAACAAAGGGCACGTCCTTCGTAAATCGTAATATTACACCACCACTTGGGATTATTATTGCTTTCTACATCATTAAGAATCAAATTCATTTTCTGATGATTTATAAATAAAAGAATGGTAAGGTTTTGGAAGGTTTTTAATCATACTGTAACTTTAGTCAGTTGTAGCTCACAATTGCAAGTATGTTATATAACAGAGAATTCCAAATTCTCATAATTCTCATTAATTTTAGTGTTCCAGAGACTACTGAGCTTTATCTGCCATGAATAATCCATGTACGTATATACCTACCAAAGAATAATGAATAACTGGAGATATATATATATATACACACAGAGATGTATATATAGATACAGAGATAAATATATACATAACACTTGGATACGTTCTTTGTAAGAATTTTATGCATTTTAGAAACAATGAAATTGTGCCAATACACACAGAACTGGCTGGACACATTAGTAGATTTTTATAAATTCTCCGGCTTGGATATCCATCCTAATCTACATTACATTTTTCTGGCAGAAGCCGCTAAATGTGCATGTGCTCTACTGAAACTGTACAGTCTGTAATTGCTTGCCAGCAAAACTTTCTAGATGTTTTTCCACTGCAGGATCAATACATCAAGATCCTTAATACCAGTGTGATAATGATTTTAACTGCAGTTAGTCGGCCTTGTTAGGAGCTATAGGCTACAATTTGACTTAGTCCAATTCTTCTCTAGATAATGCAGTTGCTTCATGCAGATAAACACAGTGAGAGCCAACTTAGCTTCACCTGAACGAAGATAACGAAACTTATTCTGTGTGATGACACAGCCTGGTAGAGTCTGCAAACACAAACCCTTCACATCTTAATATGCACGTGAACCATAGTATAGTGTGACTAAAAAACAACAACAACAACAACAAAAAACTTTAAAACTTTTCAATATGGAATGATGGTTCTCTGTTCTTTGTCCTCAACACACTACTTTGGTTTCTTCTTAAGTCTACGAATAGCAGGTGAAGTAGAAAATGAACAATATGTAAACCACAAACACTTTACATAGCGTTACAAAAAATATAGGCAAAAAATATACAGTATGTATACTGCTAGCATGTTAATAAGTGTTTCTGGATGGTAAGTTAACCTAGGATACGCACTAACAGGAAAACAGAAAAGCACACTAAATCTTAATGCATGTACATTCAAAATTCATCCATGCAAATTAGGAGGTTTTAAAAAATTGCTTAAGGGAAACCCTTTTAAAAAACTTTTTGTTTTCAAATCCAATTGCACTACACCCTGCAAAAACATAAAACTATAAATATATGTTAAAACTACTATTAATTTTAAAAAGTTATATGTAGCCTGTTTCGATATACGAAACTCTTGAACTGAAGCTGACCAACACTAGCATAGAAATTCCTGAATATTATAAGCTAGTATTTGAAAAGTTAAATATTAACCCCATGAATTTTGCTTCCACGTTCTTTTTTAATATCACTGCCATGTTCATGTAGTCCCATGAATTCTGCTCCAATTATTATTTTGCAATTACTGATATGATTCCTTAAACAAAAATTCTGACCCTTAAGGGCATGTATGTAACTCCTAGTCATTTGTGCCACAAGTTTGTTAACTAGGTAACAACAAGAGGATTCCCCGCACACAGGCAAATAAACAAAAGTAAAACCATGTCAAATTCTGCAAGGGACAAAGAACAAAAGCAACATTACAATACAGTAAGCAGATAAACTTATCAAATAAATTCCATTTTCAAATTTCTGATGATGATTTAAACTTGGAAATGTTAGGTAGCAGAGTCTTTCTACTTTCATTTTTCATAGCTCAGGAAGAGATGATAAAACTTAAAAAGCAAACATCTAATTACAGGAGAAATTACTCCCATCTTAATTAAACACAAGTCAAGGCAAAGCATAAATACATTTTGGCAGTCTTTCAGATCTAAAGATAGAGAGACTCAGGAAAAAGCTAAAGAAATTAAAGCTACATTCAGGGATGAGAATGACTTCAAGGCTCTTACACCTTTAGGAAAGTTTGACTTAAGTGCTAGAGAAGTTGAAGATTCAGGATAAACTAATGTTTCACAGGACTGCTTTACTCTTTCAGAACACACAGAAAATTCTGGCATAGCTAGAAGATGAAAGCCAACCAGTTCAGATGATCAGAGATTCACAAAATGAAGATGAGTGTGCTGAAAATTCATCACACACAACGATGACCAAGTCTGAAACTAGAAGTAACACATCTGAAAACTGGAAAATTGATCTCACATATCCAGCTGTTTAGTCTGATAAAGATTCATAGAGACACAGACACAGTTTGGCAAACTTAAGACAGAAAAAAGTACATAAAGTCAAAGAACAGAAGTGCTTTATAATTTCCCAAGAGTATCTCAACTCCAGAAGTCCCCCTCCTGCTTGTAGTTCAAAGAGGGAGTATTCTGCTGAGCACCTAAAAAATTCAGTCTCTGACTTCAGGAACTGGCATGATTGGCTGGGTGGAAGAGGGGACAGCAGTGGATGTTGTCTGCCTTGACTTCAGCAAGGCTTTTGACACTGTCTCCCAGACCATCCTCATAGGTAAGCTTAGGAAGTGTGGGTTGGATGAGTGGACAGTGAGGTGGGTTGAGAACTGGCTGAATGGCAGGGCTCAGAGGGTCATGACAAGTGGCGCAGAGTCCACTTGGAGGCTGTAGCTAGCGGTGTGCCCCAGGGGTCAGTACTGGGTCTGGTCTTGTTCAATGTATTCATCAATGACCTGGACGAGTGGACAGAGTGCACCCTCAGCAATTTGCTGATGATACTAAACTGAGAGGAGTGGCTGATACCCCAGAAGGTTGGGCTGCCATTCAGCAAGACCTGGACAGGCTAGAGAGCTGGGTGGAGAGAAAACAAATTAAATTCAACAAGGGCAAGTGTAAAGTCCTGCACCTAGGGAGGAATAACCCCAGGCACCAGTAAAGGGTTAGGAGTTGACCTGCTGGGAAGCATTGCTGCAGCGAAGGACCTGGGAGTCCTGGTGGACAACAAGCTCTCCATGAGCCAGCAATGTGCCCTTGTGGCCAAGAAGGCCAATAGCATCCTGGGGTGTATCAAGAAGAGTGTGGCCAGCAGGTGGAGGGAGGTTCTTCTCCTCCTCTACTCTGCCCTCGTGAGGCCACATCTGGAATATTGTGTCCAGTTCTGGGCTCCCCAGTTCAAGACAGACAAAGAAGTACTGGAGATGATTGAGGGACTGAAGCATTTCCCTTAGACAGAACTGTGTCTGTTTAGCCTGGAGAAGACTGAGACGGGATCTGATCAATGTTTATAAATATCTAAAGGGTAGATGTCAAGAGGAAGGGGTCAGACTCTTTTCAGTGGTGCCCAGTGACAGGACAAGGGGCAACGGGCACAAACTGGAACACAGGAAGTTCCATCTCAATATGAGGAAAAACTTCTTTACTCTGAGGGTGACAGAGCACTGGAACAGGCTGCCCAAGAAGGTTGTGGAGTCTCTTTCTCTGAAGATAATCAAAACCCGTCTGGACGCGATCCTGTGCAACCAGCTCTAGGTGATCCTGCTTTAGCAGGGGGGGTTGGACTGGGTGATCTCCAGAGGTTCCTTCCAACCCCTACTGTTCTGTGATTCTGTGAACTGAATTTGTTAGTATGATCAATGCCTGCCACTAATTTCATACTTTGTGAGAGGATTTCAACCCCTCCATGATAGTAAATGAAACAAATTGAAAAATCTAAATATAATCTATAAAGCCAAATGTTTACTCTTTTTTAATGAAGACACTTCAATGAAGTTTGACAAATCTCTTCTTGTGTTTTTTTTTCTTTTTTTGTTTTCTTTTTTGACCTTCAGTAGCTCTGCCTGTACTATCGTAGGTCACACTTGACTCTTATTTCCCATGTGTGAAGTATACTGAAAATATATATTAAAAAGGAGCAACACCACAGATACTGTGCATGCTTAAAATTCTCTCTCGTAAATGTCTGCACCATCAGAGTTTTTCCCTTTCTTTATCATATAATTTATGGTCAAACACCTCTGGTTTGACCATGCAGAACTGAGGCAAAGAAATGATTCCTCAAAAACAAAAAGTAAAGCCAGTGTACTCTTCCAAATTTGCTCTCCAGAGTTGTTCTCATTGTAGCAACTACTAAAGAGAAGATATTCCCTTTCCAATATAATGAAGTATATCTTTGGGATACATGAGTAGTTGATTCCATAAATATAATAGCTCTTTAAAACATTTGTTATCATTTTTAGTAGTACTGAGCATTCATTGTTTTGATTAATCTTATACCAACAGGAACATAAATTTATATTGCCATAGCATCAAATGAGATGCTGCATTTAAACTAAGGTCAAAAGATCAGCCTTGTCTGGATATCTACGAACAATTTTCTGTCTTGCCAAGCTGACAAAACAGGTGTCATTTTTTTATTAATGAAGTGCTAAGCAAGCTGTGGAGACAATGCTCTTGGTCCATGTCCAGGAGATAGCTCTCAGCCTGACTCAAGAGGAAGAGTTTCAAAGTGAGGTTTATAAGGCCCATTCTGTTGGAAGACGACAACTATGAACTACACCCCAAGTGTGGGAAGTGAAAAAAAATTACGCATAAGGCATAGAAATCTAAAGAGCGAGCATTTCTATTCCCCTCAATGATAAGGCATTACTTCATGCAATGAAACTCAAAGTATTGTCAAGACTCTTAACATCCTAAAATGCAGTACTTCAGATTCATTACATTTCATTACCATCTTGCTTAATATCTCAGAAACAAAATAGAAAGTAAAAAAATCAAGCAAAACACGATTATGTAAACCAATTTCAATTCTATTCAGACCAGACAAAGTAGCTGTCAAACCCACAGAAAAGCTGGAGAAGAACTGGTAGATCTTCTGTTGTTTTCCCTCCACAGAGTTAGCACCATGCTAAACATCCAAGTTCCTGCACTTCACAGAATGTGGGAAGGATTTGTCTCTAAATGTCTGTATGAAAAAAAACCCTATAAAAATAAAATAAAGAGTATTTACCTGTATGGCAACTGTAAATTAGAGTGGCAGAATTTTGTGGGCCCTGCCACTGTCCCCAGTATGTAAATTAAACATACATATACTATTGTATTGCTGTGCAAGAAAAGGGAGATGATTTAAGGCAAAACTTGAAGTTTCAAAGTTGCTTCTATTTTATTTTGTTCAAAAAAAAAAGATTATTTTCTGGTTATTTGGGTGATTTTTGAAAAGTAAAATATGAAAAAATATTGTATAAAATTAATTTAGGAAGAACAGGGCTTATGCAAAGATTAACCTTACAGATTCTCATTTGAGGACTCAGTTGACTGTGCATAAAAAAACATAATAGCAATTTACAGGTACACACAGAAAATACTAACATTTACAGATAGATTTTTCCAATGAATCTGCCTACAGATTGAGCTGGGTAACCATAGCAACTAAATGTTTTAGCTTAAACATCTTAAATGCACAGACAACAATTTGAATAATAATGCCATCAGTTAAGGCATTATACTTTTATCAAAGAAATCTGTCAAAAGAAAAATTAAAATGTTCTTTAAAAATCCACAAAAGCTGCTAGACCATTTCAGACGTACTTCATAGTTTAAAAAATGGGTCATGATTACTTTATTACTTTACATAACCAAAATGGTTTCTGCTAAGCGTTTAAATCATGGTCAATATTTTTGCCCTTTGAAAAAAATTCATTGCTAATGGTAAATTGCCATGTGAGCAAACACTGCTTTGTTTGCATTTTTTATTTCAAGAAAAGACTATGAATTGGTGCAGTAACAATAAACAGATCAAAGCAAACCCACAGAAGATGATTCCTCTGGACACAACGGAAATCTAAAGAATAGCGTGTGTAGGAATGAAACACTGACTCCTGTAACACACGAGATGATTTCACAGCCCATTACTGACCATGTAACTCCTTATTGCTACTTGACTAGGAATGTAAACATTGCAGATGAAGATTACCCTTACTAGTATTTATTTTTTATTAAGGTTGTGAGATACAGAAGAAAACGTTAAATGACAAATGGGTGAAAGAGAGGAACACGGATGACTAGAAAGGTCATCAGTATGCAGTATAAATAGGTTGAATAGTCACAACAAAATAATTTGTGGCTGCTCCAAGTAGAAAATAAGTTGTATGCATACGTTCTGGCAGTACAGCTCAAAAAAAAAAGCTACTCTATACTGACAGAAAACACAGGCCTTTGGATCAGAATGATTTTGACCATGCTAATCTGGCACCATCTTGCCTTAACCTTTTGGATACCTTCAAAATAAGCAGAACTGGACAAAAGATGTTCAACAGGCAATTGACTCAGAAATGGGGAATAAAGACCTCAGGGCCAGACAAGTTCTGGAAAGGCAAACTTCTATTTTTATACGGTTTTTTAAATGCAAAAAAAGTGGACCATGGATTAAAAATCCCCAGTCCCATTAAAGATAATATTTATAATGTCCTCTCAGATTTCCCATTTACAGGAGCCCAACACATGGAGTACAATAAGTAACCTTCACCATCTAAGCCCAGCTTGGACAATAACATTCTCTACTCTGTAGCATCCTCAGCCTTCAGGTGCCTGAAAGTAACTGCAGAGAAGGTACTATACACATATTCATGAGAAGCCTAAAACAACTGAAGAAAAAGGGAAGTGAGATCCATAAAGAACCTGGTATTATTCTAGAGAGGTATGTTAGTGGCAAACTGTCAGGTAACGATAAAAACTCCTAATTGTTGTACTCATTTATCATTAGAAGCACAAATACCCGAAGTGTCTGAACAGCAAAGACTTTCAAGAAGAGGAAGTCTTAGTGGTAATGGTTCTGGTCCATGATGTCAGCCAGGAAAATCTCTTTATGGACATGAGTGTCTTCAAAATCAAGAGACATGAAATAATCTGCTGAAAGTGAAAGTATTATCACCACTAATGTTATCATCCTAAAATCATATTAGTGATTAAAGATCTTTAGCTTCTCAAAGTTAAAGAGATGTCTCTATCCTCCACACCTATTAGGACTAGATCTGTAAAATCTGGACCCTCCACTCCAAGATGAAAGGCTCTGTAAATGATAAAGGTAACATGTCTCAATAAAGCCCTGTCTCCCAGCAAGGGCTTTTGAAAAGAGGGGGGGAAGAAGGCTTAAGGAATAGGCTAGGAAGAGTGATTGCTGTAACCATGGTGTTCAACACTATGCTATTTAGGATGATATGGATTCAGATCAACTGTCAACAGCCTGAATCCAAAGAAAAAGTATACAAAAGAAACAGATTTAGAAGGAAGGACTCATGTCTCTTACCACTCCTTGAAAAACACTGGGATGACTACCGTAAGGAATGAAGAAATGTGTGCAAAGTTGAGTTTTGAGGATAATAAGATATTCAGAAAGAGGAGACAAAATTGTAGCATTTAAGATGTGTAAATTGGCTTCTGTCAAAACACTGTTGTGAAGCTTCCTGGTTATGTTACTGTGAGCACAGAGTCTCTAAAAGATTGAGTTCTTTTCCTCAGAGACAGTCTCCCTCCAATGGACAATATTCAACTGCAGCTTGCATGGGCCATTCAGAGCTGTATGGCCAAAACAGTCTTCTTCAGAAAGTAAGACACAACATGCTATGTTATCTAGCCTCTTGCAACTTGAAAGAAAAAATTAAGTACCAAGAAAGGGAATTTATTTACCTTAATCTTCCAAAGCATAAAATTCATCTAATATCAGATAACAGACTTAGAATAGCAGACCCTGGTAATCTGTTATTCTTATTTGAAGGTTTGGGGAAAAGAAAAAGTAATTTTTTCCCCCCCTCTACAACCAAATGTTTAAAGCCCTTGCCAAAAGAAGCAGAGTGAAACTGTTCAAAATGTGCCAGAACCACAGCAACAAAAATGAGAGTCAGTGGAGGGTGAGTAAAAAGGAAAATTCAAAAACCA
Organism: Grus americana; assembly: GCF_028858705.1. Lineage (NCBI taxonomy): Eukaryota > Metazoa > Chordata > Aves > Gruiformes > Gruidae > Grus > Grus americana. The sequence goes on along the minus strand of NC_072853.1, from coordinate 120,984,732 downwards.
CCTGCTGATAGTTGGTAGCATCTGTCACTGTACAAGAAGTGGGAGCACATGAAGGCAATGCTTGCCAAAGCACTTGAGCTGGGAGCAATATGGCATCATTCATCAACCTGGTTGTATCAGCTAGCATAGACCCTACAGAATATCATGCACAGAACAAAATTCTGGGAAACCTCTACAGAGATCTGTAGAGTACTCAACCATCCTCTGTAGTAATGCTTAAAGGTTCTGTAGAGGTTGATATAAATGTTCATCCCCAAATGAAAAGCAGAAGCAGCTCTCATTCATGATGCCACTAAGATGTTCAAGAACATGGGGTTATTTGTGCTTTTGCCCTTCATGTAGGTAAGGGATATGGTGGTCTCCTGAAGTGACATTTTGGGTGCTGTGGAGGTACAAGTTCCCCCATCATCAGCTGAGCCTACTTACTGGAGAATGACATGAGGGAGACGTGATCATCCCAAGAGCTGATGCCTTTCCTGTAATGACATTTCTTAGGTCAGAGACTAAGACAAAAGATAAATCATCCTCCCTAGAGCAGGGTGGATATTGAGCAAGAGGTAACAATCCCGTAAGCCAAGGTTGTTTTCAAGGTTATGGAAAAGCTCCTCAGTCTTGTATTTTGGTCTTTAGGAGTAAAAATTTAAGGCTGATTCACCCCTCTTAGAGGGAGATAAGTAAACATTGATTTGGTGCAAGCATGGACACAGCCCAGAAAGACCAGTCATCATTTCCTACAGCCTCTGTAAGGACAATAGACAAAAGATGGATCAATAAAGGTAGAAACTCTAGTGAAGCTCCAGCCTCAAATTGAGAGAAACAGTGAGTTGGGGCAGACCCTGAAACATCACAAAGATGATCCTGAAATCTGGTGATAAGATTACCAAGAAAAAGCTCAGAACGTTGTGATCATTTTGTGATTGTGCAGACATGCTTCTTTTTTCCTTCAGCTATAGCAAATGTTCCCTCCTTACTGCCACAACAGACAGCACGATCAGAAAACATGTATCTCAAGCATGAGGAATCAAAGCATCAAGCAGGATATCTAAGGTTTTTCTCTTTATTCTGAATGGACCTAGAGTGAGATCTGGATTTCTTCTCCCTGGATGATGGTGGAAATTTGGTCTCTTGAATCTGGGGCTCAGGAAAAGGCCAAAGATGAATTTTTAATATTTTCTTGAGAATAACTTTCTTAATCTGTATTTGAAGTCTCAATACACAGAACACTTGGATGGAATAAAAACTTCACCCAGACAAAACACGAAGTTGCTACTTTCATCTCAGAAAGCATAAAGCCAAAAAATCTTGTTGAATAATTCCTAGGTGTGGAAGCTATGCTGTCCCATCACAATCAAAATTTGAACTCACAACAAAGAAGGATGTTTAAATAACTTGAAAATATTTTTTAGATTACAGATAATCAAACAGAGCAGAGTATGAAGTATAACAGAAGGTCCAGATGATCTTCAATAAAGAGTGGTTAATCATAAAGAACTATGGTTCAGACACGTGGAATTGAACACTAGGTGACAGGCTGTACTCCATTGGTTATACCATGCCCATAAGTCCAACAGGTTGACTAGGCAAACAAGTTTATAGTTCAAAAGATTGTATGGCTGTACACTCAAAACATGCAGAAAAGCATTTAATGGTAAATATGGGATGACAATGTGTGAATGCAGAATTTATTCATTCACCTCTAACTTATGCTTTTTGATTTCTTCAAAACTTAATTCCACACCAATTACTTGGAATTCTTAAAGATGTAAACAGAAAGACTTCAGGAATAATAATTTTTATATACACACATACACAGGGATAGATCACACATCTGTTATTATAGAATTATATATTACACAAGCATACATATAGAAAAGACCACATTTGGCTTGATGAATATTTCTGAATGAAGTCACCTCTTAAAGCGTTACCATAATTTCCAAAAACTGTATTCTCATACCTTTGCATAAGCAGTAGTTTTGATAAACCACTGTTTGAGGTATTTCTGTTCCACTTTTGCTCCTGAACGCCATGAACAACCATTGTTATCCACCTGTTCATTAGCTAGAACAGTCTGATCCACTGGATCCCAATTAACCAACGCCTAAAAAAAGTTGCAGGAAGAAAAAAATATTTTCAGCAGCTATTTCAAAACCAGAATCTTACTTTTCAGACACCAAAAAATTATCTGGAAACATTCCTTGGGCCCCTGAGTTTTCTACATTTGTATAAATGTATTCAATGGATGCCACTGAATCAGCAACATGGACTCAACTGAAGATGTTTTAAATATTCATCTCCTCAGAACTCAAAAAACCCAAGAGCAGTTGGCAGCATTTGCCTTGATTGGTCATGTTAGCAGGATAGGCTGACACTTGAATATTAAATAGGTGTTGCAATTGACTATACTGCAGACTAGATAGTCTGATGCTTAAAAGCTGTCCACCGCTAATCCAACAGCGTTGAGTCAGACTGAGGGGGATGAACAACCAAGGGTCTCCAACTTGAAAGGAAAGAACACAAAGAAGTATTATAGTGGTCAGCTTAATTTCAAGCGAAAGAGTTGATATTTTCTGCACATAACTTCTGTCAACTATGTGAACTACTTTTGGAATCATCTTTCCTTATCAATACAAATACATTAAAGAAAAATTAAAGTAAAATAAATGTTGCTGTTCAACTCTACAAACCTTGTTTTTTGAGGGCTAACTGAAATACCAGACATAACATACTGGGGAGGGAGCAAAAATCAAACTCACCCTCCCCGCCCCCCCAGTGTTGAACAATTTAGCTGATCATTTACCATAAAGGATCTAAGACCACAAAATAACCTTAATAGTCATTCCAGTAGGGGTATTCAATGCTAGACATTAACTTGAAAAAATTAACAGAAAGAAAAAGAAAAATAAATAAAAATAATCAAAGCAATAGTGTCATTCATTATTTTGAGTGTTATTTAGTATTTGAGCTAAATCAAAGTTAAATCAGCCTGACTGAAAAACAGTAGCTCCAGCTTCATAGCGTTCTAATACACGAAACGTGATTTGAAAATTTGAAATGCATTCTTTGGGTATGGGGAGGACTTAGTAGCTCAATCTAAAAGCTAATCACTGTCCTCATATTACTCACTTTAATCTATCACTGATCACCTTCTGAAATGCCCCAATTTCCAAAAAACTGATATTGCTTAATTTTAAATATGCTACATATTCTTAGAAATAGTAAATATTACAACCATTTTACAAATCTTATAGTGAGGACAGCAGAAAGACAGATGCATAGATCCTCTTCCTTAGGAGTACCATTGCTGGTTTTGTTATCAGTATGTGGTATATGTGTGTGCGTGCACATGCACGCTTCTGCCCATAAAGTTTGATTACCTACATCGATTTATACAAAATTTATTATAATGAAATGAATGAAAGTCATTCTTGGATAAAAACTCACTTTCAAATGAAGCTTGCATGAATTCAGTATGTCACTGGAATTTAAACTTTTTACAGTTTGCCTACCTTTTATCTGTTACCTACCAATAACAACACACTGGTTTTTTATAAAAAGCTTCTGAAAATTCATTGGGAAATTAAAAGCAAACTATATATTGCACTACTACAGATCTATTTTCTAGATTTTCAGAACATACAACTTCTTCAGTAATGATATAACACATTATGAAGCTGGCTGTGAAGTAATGATCTTTTAATTTATAAGGTCTGAAAAACCCCACTCACCACTACAAAGTTAAAATAACAGCTAAAGAGAGATAAATCAGATAATATTAAGAAGTAATAAAATATCAGTTGCATAAAGCAGTATTAGCATATGCTTGTATTAAATGGCTATGACTCAAAGTTGAGAAAAAATACTGTTTCTGTTTTGATGATACTGGATCAAATGAATGACAAAAATTTTAGAAGGTAACTGAACTGATCTATATGAGTGTAATTATTTAGCATAGCATATTGTCATGATTCATAACAGGCAGATTTATCTAAATAAATCACGCAAAACAAAGGAAATACGCATTTAAGACATCCGGAGCTGAAAGGTCTTGTCTGTGAACTTTTAGAGTTGCATTTTGTTCCTTCCATCTCTCACAGCCTTTTGACTAATATCCAGAACCTGGACATTAAATTAAATCCTTAGTTTCTACTTGTACCTCACAGAGACAACCTCTTGACAATGACAGCCTTGGAAACTATGGCCCCAGGAAGCTGTTAAATGTCATCTACACAAAGAGAGCACAGTGCAAAAGTGTATAGAGACCACAAATTATTTAGATCTCATTACATCGATGTAGACCATATGCTTTTAAGATAGGATTTCTCTCATCTAACTTCACGTATCTATAGCGTAAGTATCTCCAGGTTTGGTGCCTATGGTTCTGCCAGTCTACAGATACCTAACCAAAATAATCAGTATAGTCCAGGCAGAAACTAATCTCAACCTAAATAAGACACCCACATCTGGCCAGGTCAATAACCTCTACAATGCATTGACTAGATCAGTATTGCAGGAAAAAGAGACAGGATTTTTCTATGGTGAATAAAGATGCCTTCTATGGATCCTGCAGCACCCAGACAGACACTGTTAATTCTCACTAATTCCAGCTCCTGGACATACTGAGTCTGTGTCTCCCTACCAGGGTAATTTCTGGCCAGACACACATACTCCTGGAACAGAGCATTAATTAGACTAATACTCTACATATATTATTCTTATCGCCACAGTAAGGCTATGAATTATCTCCTCATACCCTAAATAAAATTGTAAGACAGGAGGCTTCAAACTGTGCAAAAGTACTGCCTAACATACATAGCAGGTAGGTTGAAGACATGGGATAAATAAATGCTTTAGGTATATATGACTGTTTGAAGGGACCCAGGGTTACGGGCTATCTCTGCCATCTGTTTCCTGCCAAAAAGCAACTGGTTTACATCCACCAGAGATTACATCCCCTACAGGTTGACAGATGCTGATTTAAGTCCTCAAACTGATCCTTGACTCTTAGCAGGGAAGCAGATCCAATCACTGGTACCCAAACACATCCCACAGTACTGGGAGCCTGCATGCAAATTTGTTTTGTGTATCATCACTGCTTCTAACAAAGCAGCAAGCCTTGTGCTTTTCAGAAGCACCTGGGATCACTTGTCAAACAAACAAATTTACAGATAAAAATAAGTTTGTTATGGCAAAGCTAGGGGGTTCATTTTTTTATTACAAACACAGAAAATAATTACAGAAAAAAAAAACCCCCGAACACCTCCCCCTTTCCCCCTCCAACCCCAGCATTTTAGGACATATCAAATATCGAATCTTTTTGCTGGTTTTCATTTAAGATCTCTGAATACATCTTGCCTATGGAAATAGGAGAAGTAGCTCAGTAACACCCTGCCATTCCAAATGCTGCCTTTCACCATCAACCTCTTCCTCTGGGTTCAGAGAATAATCAGAGTACATCCCTAATTATACCCTATAGGGTTTCCTGGTTTCTATAGAATATACATGAAATGTCAAAGCATATTTAAGAAATCTTAAATTCCATTTTAAGTTAAAAACATTCACTAAATTGCAGCTTTGTTTAGGTGCAGCCGTTCAGGTATTTTGGAACTGCGTTGCCTTGGCTATACAGAGAGTTCTTTGGAATGCTCATTTAGCATCTTTGTTTCACCTCCTGCTTAAGAAGTTAGCTGAATCCTTCCCTTTTCAGATAGCCTGATATATATTATTTACAAAATATTATAAGGTCAATCTTTTCTTTATGTACTCTAAAAGAAAAACACAGTTGTGATAGTGTTACAGCATCTAATATTTCTGTAGTATTTTAGAGATCACAAATAAGGTACAAGAATTGGATGATTAGGCACAGAATCTCCAACCATCAGTTCTGAGACAGCATCACAGTAATGTTGTACAGTTAATCTCGCTGCTGAAGAGACTCCTTATGATCACATTATCTTATATGTTTTCATGAGAGGGAAGTTAAGACCTAGAAAATTCTATATTAAAGCCACAAAATAAACTAATGGTAGCTATATTCCAATCTTGCACTTCAGTGTACATCACTGACAAGAAATATTTCTCATTAACTTGCTGCGATAACCTATTCATGTTACTTAGTTACATACAAATTTAGTCATATAAAAAATTCAGTTATATATAAAATTAATGATAATTTCCTATGATTTAAAACCAATAGAGCACAATCCACTTAAGGAATATGAATGGATGATCCAGCAACGTGCCAGTGACACAAGTGACTTCAGTTAGTGCACCTGCAAAGTATTAAAGGTCAGAGTTTGTACCTACCTCTTTTTGATACACTATCCCAGCTTCAAAAAGCTTAAGAAAGAGATATTGTGTCCATTTGTAGTACTCTGGTAAGCAAGTGGTTATTTCCTGTAGAAATAAAATAAATAAAAATTCCTGAAACCATTCTTAGTATTTTCTTACAGTGTTTTAACTTAAACAATTAACTCAGGAGTATACAATATATGTCACAGAGAAAACACAAATGCATTTTTGGGTAATGCTTCTAATGAGTAGTATTCACCTGTACACAAAACCAGAGAACATGGGCTTTGTGTGGGTTTGACAAGCAAAGCAAATTTTCCTGTTAACACAGAATAAAAGAACCCTGTAAGATTAACGTTGATAGATACGAGAGCACAAGAGGAATAGAAATGATCACAGCCGCCTGACCAAAGAACCAGCAAAACTAGAAAAAAGTAGAACTCTGCTAAAGAAGTCATCTTAGCCACATTGCCTTTTCCTCTGTTGCTCAGCGATGAAAAGCAGGAACAGAAGCAGTTCGGAGGCAGCTGCCAGGTGGCTGCCAAGAAGCAAGAAGCCTGGAGGAACCTACAGCTGAAGCAGTCGATGGGGTAGCAGAACAGCACTGAGGAACCAAGGCTGTTGACAGATAGAGCGTGTGGGACAGACAGGAAGGAATATGGGGTAAGACTCTAAACTTCAAGATAAAAGATCTGCAAAGGATATCTTGCAATCAAAGGTCAAACAAGGGACCATTTTAAAAGACAAGCCAGCTCAAGGCAGAAGAATGCTCTGGGTTAACGTGTGGAGAAAAAGACAGAGTTGTGAAAGAAGTCACAAATGAGCGGGGTTGTTAAGAGCGAAATACAGACAGATAAAAATAAAAGACAACATAAAAAGAAGGAATGAGAGTTAAGAGAACAGAAGGTAACACTAAAATGGATAGCTTTTTTTAAACTTGCAAACATTTTATAAGTTTTTAGTGAACTCTAATAATTAAAACCCAACCTACTTATCACCTGCTTACAAAGTTCCATATTTTAAATGCTTCTTCTTAAAAAAAACAAACTACATTTGAAATAAACATCTCAATATGTAAAGATGACTACAGGATGACATGATTATAGACTCCCAGTTTTCTCTGCATACAGTGCTTTACAGACACAATAGATACACATACACTTTCACCAACATATTTTAAAGTTTGGCCAAAGTGAAAACAACTGTGTAACTCGGTATTTAAGCTCTGATTACATCATAAATATGTAACAATAAACAGATCACATTTCCCTCCTCAACAGCTTTCCTGTTTAACTTGCACCTGTTTAAAGAAGAAACATTTCCACAAATTTTCTGTTTGACCACATTTGTACTTATTGAGGTGGAAGATGACTCCTACGCTGAACTTCAAATCAACGAGAACTTCCCTTGCTTTTCAGAGTTACAGGGCTGACAGCAAGCCACTGTTAAAATTTATTCCGTTTGCAAATAGTTATCAACCACCTGAAATAGCTCCAAATGTGAAATGCCTTTCACCCAGGCTTTCCTATCATCTAAGCTTCCCACTACACACAACATCAGCAATATCATCTGCTACTCGAATGACATCTGAAACACTCTAGCATAAAAATTTTATTCTTTTTCTACAAATTTATATTCCAGTGCTGAAACATTGCTTTGAACAATTAATATGACCTTTGAATAGATATGCCTCAAAAGTGTGTATAAGAGGCTTTCAAGACCAGAAGGAGACATTTAATGGCAAGTTTTCAGCACAGCATGTGAAGACGTAGTCACGAAAAACAGTTGCTTGATTAAAGCCCTGTGCTCTGCACTGAAAAAAACCACTTGACAGAAGTCTGATTTCCATCTCTCCAACTAAACACTATGTGTTTAATCATTTTAATTTTTTTCCCCCTGCTTCTCCATACAGGGGAGTAGTTCTGTCAGAGCGATACCACTACAGGCAACAGAGCTTCCTCACTCTAGTATCAGAGACACAAAAGAACAGAAACAATCCCTTTTGGTACAATATGAGATTATGTGAGCAACAGGCAAACAGGTAAGACAACTGAAGTGAGTTGTCAAATAAAAATAGTAAAATGGACTGAGATTTGTCCTTTTTGTCCTGAATGGCAGATGTGTGTTAACTGAAAAAAAAAAAAAAGATGACGTTTCTCAGTCTAAACAGGCATGTTTAGGGCATGGTACAAGCTAACTCATGGGAACAGATTCTCATGTCCATGCGCTCTCACAAGTTGTAAACTGACATTTTTTAGAAAGAAATGCAGCAGACTTATCACAGAAGCAAATTTGTTGTGTGGTCACTGAGCTGCAAAAAGATCACTCAAGCTCATTTAACGTTATAACCATGAAGATTTGAAGTAACATTTGAAGTTAAGGAAGAAAGAGAAATTACATCACTACCAAGTGAAATGAGCTGCTGATGACAAGCCAGCAACCTCTTGTCAATCTCAAAATGTATTTTGGAATTTTCCTACCATTTAGTACATTAAGACTTATGGTGAAAAATAATTTTCCATGTATGTCAGTTACTGATCTTGATTAAATAAATAATGTCTGGTAAAAAGTTTCCATTAGGCTGCTATCATGCTTAAATTAAGGTGAATGTTAATGTTTCTATTTATACATTATAAGCATGGCAAAGATTTGCAGTGCATTAACAGAACTGACTTAACGCAGAAATACAGAAAAGGGTTTATAAAAGGGTTTGCAAAATAACACAGTGGAGCCTTTCCATCTTGCCAGAAACCGTAACTTTCTGTTTCTCATTTGTGAGGTGAGCACTAGCATAACAGCATACATACAGAACCCGCATCACAAAATAGTTCAGTGAATATATATAAACAGGATATTAGCATATTTTCTGCAAGGAAAGCATATTAGCATATTTTCTCCCTTTTCACAAATATGAAACATGCTGCTCAGCTGTCCACTGCATGTGCTCTTTGGCACTCTGTGATAGATTTAGTGATAACACATCACCCCAGCATTTCAGAAGGTACGATGAAAAGGGACAGACAGCATCTCCCTCTTTTCCCCCAATCATTTTCCCTTTTCCTTTTGTCAGCTTGCTGGTTAAAGAGAGTATCTGATACTGTCACCAACGCATCTTTATCATTGGTTACTGTTACTGCTCCTTATTCCTACAGGAATGACATTCATGAAAACAATTCATTAAAACAATTAAAACAAACCACCTTTAAAAGTGGTCTGCTTTTAAAAATAGCAGATATTGCCAAGGTATATATATCCTTACCAAAATCTGCCTTGCTAAATCCCTTTAATGGCAGCACAACAATCTGCTCCTAACAAATAGCATGATGGAGGGGTTAGTATCTTATTTAATTTTGTAAATAAATTCTCCGTTGCAGACTAAATAGCGGTATTACAATTTAGATTTGACAGCAGTGTGACTTGGGAAGCAAACAGTTCATGTTGAGATTAAAGGGTTGTGCATTATTAAAAAATCTGACAAAAAAACTCCAGCTAACAAAAATAGGGGAAAACCAACAGTGAAGAATCCTAGACAAACAAAAAAAAACCCAAACCGGATGGAAGATTTTTGTCATCAATACAAGAAAAACTAAATTTTCAAATGCCTTGTTTTATAATTCATCAGTTGATCTAAATCTGATACATTTACAACTTTCTATTATGTAGCTCTGAATCTAAAACTGGGTTTTGTTTGGTTTTTAAGGTTACATCTTCAAGCTACTTTCATGGCTATTTTTTAAAATAAAAGTAACATTTACAGGCTGCATAAAAGTGTTTATTTGTTGTCAGATCCACCAGACTTTGTGAATAACATATAACTAGATTAGAGAGAAGTAATTTCCTAGTTTATTACCAATAATTTCATTTCTAGCACAGTCTTATGCTATCCTGAAGACAGCCATGTTGCACTTGGTACTTATTAAAAAGGTGATAAGGAGAAAAAGTCTGAATGGATTTTTTCAAAATCTATTTGGGAAGATTAAACAGTCTTTAATCTATTATTTACCTATTTTGGTATTGAAGGGCATGCACCACCTCTCTGGAAGTATAATTATTTGATTTTCAGAGGTTTAGAGCTAGACCAAACTATATTTCTAAATTCATTTGAATATTTGTATTTCAAAGACCCTTAGTTTCATGCTTTATAAGCTACAAATACAAACACCATGCAGTGCCTACATTTTAGAGCACTAATATCTTTCCTGCAAAAAAGCAGCCTTGTATCAACGGTTTCCTTTTTTATTTAATTACAAGTAGGGTAACTGATTATCAGTGGTATGTGGATAAAAAGAAAATTTAATAGGTAATGCTGTATCTACTGTTACAGTTTTATGCGTGCTCAGGCAGTGCACAAGAATGACAACTACAAAACTAAACAGAAAAATATCTGCACAAATAAAATCTATCAAAGATTTCATCTTTTTTAATGTACAGAGCAGAAGGGGAACATTACTCTTATGCAAAAAATTATGTCACTTGGCATGCATGAATTGAAAAGACTAAAAAACGTTGGCAGTATGAGCTACCTTCTAGAAGAAAGCTAGAGATTGATAATACAGTGGTGAACTGATGGCTTACTGGGAACAAGCATTCAGTCTGACGGCAGTCCTGAGTAAAAGAAAGGAAAAATGTTATACGCTCCTCATCCCTTGTTGCTGATGATATGAATCTTCGAAAATTATATTGCCTAATTCCCCTGAAAATCATGTTTAAAAGAAGTGGCAGGCAGTTTGCTATGCTGTCTGGGATGGTATTTTGGAGAAATCTGATCACCAGGAATGCCCAAATTATTGTTATCTTAAAAACAAAACATAACCACAATGTCTTTTATTTTCCAGGTGTTTTTAATGTCTCTCAGAGACATTTCTTCTATCCACAAACTGCAGCTTTTTAACACTGGATTTGACAAACATAAATGTTCAGAATAGAAATGTTCTCTCTTTTATTATTTTTTAAAAATCTCTCCCCAAAAATCACACCATTTTGAAAGTGATTTAAAAATATGACATTTATTACTTGAGGCACTTAAAATACCTACATGTTTCAAGGAAAAAAAAAATCAGATCACTATCAGTATTCAAAATCACTCTAAAGCAAAGTTCTTACAGAGCTATTTTATGGATTTAATTACATTTTTAGTTTGCTTACATTTTCTGTTTAGGAGAATAATTTTCAAGTGTCTTTGCAACCTGACTTTCTGAAATAATCTAATTAGCTCTTAATAATGCCTTATTTGTGGTGCCTTACTGGTTAAGTAATTTCGCTGACTGCTACAACATAAAAATACTTTTGCATTTTGATTTGTAAGACAGAAAGAACAATGAGAAAAACCCAGATAAAAGGAAACTTCTAGTATCCCAGGTGCACTAGCATTTGTTCATAGTAATTTTACCATGCAATAAAACTACAACTAGTCTTCGTATTCCTGGTCAGGACTTTCTTTAACACCAGACGTGACTTTATAAGCAGTCAGCTTCTTCAGCGCAGCTACATGCACGAGGTATTCAAAATGTACTTTTTATTATTTTCCTACTTTCCTCCCCCGCCTTAACATTTGTAAAATGGTAAAATTTGCTTAAGTTTCCTTCACATCATCTAGGCATTTACCCCAAGGTGGCCACAGAGGACAGAGACAGTTAACATAAAAGGTTCACACTTTAAAAAGGCGATTCACCGCACACTAAAATAGGGATCTAAGGTAGGGGAACGGGTTCCCTCCAGCATGTATTTGTTAGTTACTATGCTCTAGCACAATGAGGGAGCACATTTAAGCAACACCAATGAAATTAAATTAAAAACAAACTCCTGTTTTGTACAATAGTCTCAGTTAATTAGACTAACCCATATAAAAAGTGTTTTTCTTGCATTTTTCACGAGTCACTAACATTAGCGGGTTGGTTTGCATTGTCACAGTATTTTGTAAGCCACTGATTAGTGCCCTACAAGTACAGAATAATAATAAAAAAAATTCCTTACCTCAAAAAGCTCACTTTTAAGATAAGTACCTGCACAGCACAGTGCATTGCTGTGTAAAGATGCTTGAGTTAGCCCAGAAGTCGTGCAGCTCAGGCAGTAAGATGCTCTGCCCAGCCTAATTAGCCTTGCAGAGAAGCTGGCTTTATCAGCCTGGAAAATACACTCTGCCACAGCTTAGCCATTCCACTTCCAAAGGTAGTTCTTTCATGGCTAGCTCAAATAGCCGTGCATTTGGAGATCATGTAATATAGATATATTTCAGGCATCATACGTTTTTTGCAATGAATAAACATATCTATTTCTAACGGTTACCATTCAGGTCACTCTTACTCCAGTTAATAAGGCAGGTTTTCTAGGTAAAATAAAAATTAACTAATAAGTTAAGGAGCGAAAACTCCAAAATTCATTGTGTTTCAAGGAATATTTTTTAGCTGTTTTACAATCTTACCTTTCAAAACCACAAACTATGTGCTCCTAGAGCATTCTAAATTATTTTAATTACACAACTGTTCAAATTAACTTAGCTGTACAGCATCAAAGCCCTTTCCACAAGTACTCAGAGACTTCTGAAAGTTCATTAACCAAAACATGGTTTGCTAGAAAAGTGAAAGTAAGCCTCAAAGAACAGGCACAGAGATGAGAAATTACTTTTCCCTTATACTTATATTTTCTGCCGTGGTTTTCAGTACTGCCAGTTCTCCATCTCTTCTTCGGAACAGAAGGGTTAAACAAAAGTCCATATACAGAAGTGAATTTTCTCAATTTTCTTGAGAGGCATTCCGCAACATTCAACTCTGGTGTGTTCCATAATACAGCCTACACATACGACTTCACTGTTTTGAAGAATTGCTGTATTACACGTATAGAAAATCTTTGCAATACTAACAGTTTCAAATATAAGAAAATAATTGTCAAGAATGGGTGCAGTAAACCTTCCACAACAAACCTTTTATTTTCAGAGCAACTTTTTGGCTATAAAGAGAACAAAAATCTTACTGCAAAGGCTTATACTGAAAATCTTGCCATATACATGACACAATGAAATATGGGTTTTAGATGTAAGACATACAAATAAACAACTTCACCTTCAAGATTAAAGAAAACAGATGGCAGGTCTCAGACTGCCAGAAAACTAATCCTTTTCCTTTTCAGATCTACAATACTGTTATAAAAATCCAAGATTAGCATCTCCATCACTCTATTCAGAATCATATTAAGGTGATAAGCAATGGTTATTGCTGAGAATATAAAGGTAGTGACTGACTTTGATTCAATGGTAAATGCAGTAACCTTACAATCGCTTCAAAAATTAATTTCTTTTTTATCTTGAAAATGACATTAGCTTATGTCTGATCATGTTGGTAAGGTTTTTGAGGTGAACACCTATTCTCAAGCATTAGTGTTTTAAACAAAATTTCTATTTTCTAAAACAGTCATGACAGGAACACCTACAAAAATATAGACTAATGCTTCAAATTTAGAATAACATAACCAAACCACCATTTCAAGTTACTAGCTTTAAACCCTAGAGTATATTATGAAAACATACACATAGAAAATGCACTCCTCAAAACATATATACCATAATACAAAGGCATGCTGCTTCATAAATATCTATGTAGACTATTGCCTAACTTCTAACACAAAAAATTGCTAATTTGAAAGAGCTGAAAAAGCAGAGAGAAAAATTGAAATGCAAAACTGAAACTGCTTTAAAGAAAAGATTCTCCTAAACCTTGAGATTATCAGAAGATTTCAGTATGTCAAAAGTAAGAGAAGTTTGATAAGAAGCTTGAGAGAAGCTCGATTTCCCTCTTTTTTCAAGTGTAATTTTACAGTTTAATCACATAAACTGGTCACTTTTGAAGACTTCTACATTGTCATAAATAAAATGGTGAAATCCATGTTTTTCAACGTTCCATCATACAATAAAACAGTATCCCTTAAAAAAGAAAATCTTACCCTTTCCCATGTGAAAGACAGACCTAGTGCATCAAACTGTTCCCTCATGTGTTGAATATTACTGCAAAATAAAAAATTAAAAAATTTATTAACTGAAAAATATTTCTATCATGAGATCATATTTAAAGTCAGGTGCTCATAAAGTTCTGAGAAATCAAAAGCACTAGTTAACCTCTAAATACTAACAGTGAAACTCAAGGAACTGTCAGAAATCTCAAATAATAATTTTAAAAGTCCCTAGTGTATTCTGGTTCAATTTCAATGGCTGTGCGCACAAGAGAATGATTTTTCTTCTCTTGATTTGAGTATAACTGAAAAGCAAATATGGCACTGCAGTTTGAGAGAAACGCTCCTCAAGCATCACTTCTCATTATTTTTAATTGTCTTTAGTGCAGTTGAGCCAAAGAGCACTCTGAAATCTTCACAATGCACTAGGATGTACTTCCACAATCAGCTTAATCCTGCTCTATTCTGGCAATGCTATTCTGGCTGTATTTTGCTTTGGCTCTGGTGATGGTGTGGCTATAGGATGAGTTGAATCAGCTTACCCATACACCTGAAGACATGCCCTACAAAAAATTCTCCAACCCCCAAGCCAGTTTTCTTGCTTCCCTCTGATCAACAGGCTGATCACCACCAATACTGTACCACAAAACCAGCTGAGCCAACACAAAGGAGGTGGTGGGAACATCTATCCTGAGGTGACAAGGAACCCCTAAACTTCTGGTGGCAGCACAGCCATAGATAAACTTAAGTCAACTGTGAAATTGTAGGGCTAGACCTACATCCCAGATGGATTACGTTCAAAATATATGATAAGATACACCAGAATATACAGTGAGGCTTTAGTTTGAGAATGTACTAAATACAGTTTACTAAAATACAACTACACAGTTAACTAGTGACTCGGTATGAATTCATTTGCGTACTTTAAAATTACTTAAAATTTCCTATGGACTTTTAATTTTCTACTAAAATGCATTATGTCAGATAAAGTATCATCTGTCCTCCCAGAGCAGCTAATTTGACAGTCATGAAACCAAGCATTTAATTCTGATCCAGAACAAATGTGCACTGCTGAATCACTGAGTAATGCAAGTATCCCATATTAACAGTTGCAGAGCCCCAGGTACACTAGCAAAGGCCTGCCAGCAGGGTTATATCAGTACGGGTGTACCAGAAAATCCTCTTATGGACTCACAGCTTCCACTGGGAGAAACCATACTTTCAGTAGTACAGCTTATATTGAAGTCCCGCTCAAAATGAACAGTACCAATAAAAAAAATTTCAAATTTGGCCGTATTTTCACAAAGCTTCTGCCACTATGCTAACTCTTACTAACAAACATTTCCGCATGTTTTGCGTAAGTAACTCCACCTTCAATTTGTTTTATGTTTTTTTCCTAATTTTGAGAATATAAGAAGTAAAAGTCAATTGGAGCTCATTTTAAGTCACATCTTCAGAAAATTATAATGCTCCGAAATTTGGTTGTTCACTCCTGAACCAAGTAAGCTGAAATGCTTACAGTGTGTCCCCTTTTACGTGGGTGGTTGGCTCTGCTCCAGGGATGACTAAAACACATCAGGTTGCTATCACACCATCACAGCTTCACATTCAGTTAAGTCATCCCTGTTGCAGGTGGGAGAAACATTCAGGACAGGGACAGCGGAGAAAACAGGAGACGGCAATTACTTTGGTGGTCAGACTTTAAACTGCTGGTATGATGAACCAACTCCCTTCCTTAGCATAATCAGAAAAATTGGGTATGTAAATAATTTTCCTATTTGGTTGTTGCTATAATAATCAGTCCAATGATGATATCCTAACTTGTCTCGGTTTGTTGTTATAATATTATTATTTAACTGTTAAAAGTAGACAATCACTCTTTTCAATACTAAGGAAATTTTCAAAGCAAAATTTTCTTCCAGTATAAAACATCTTGTAACTAGGTGAACTGCTTTAAGTGTATGGAACAACATGCACATATTTACAAGAAAAGAGAAAAATAGAAGAGCACAAAGTAGCAGAAGAGAATCAGCTCAGGCTGTGGCCTGCCATGTGCTTTTTGATACGACCCAGACAAACAGCTTAGATGAGACAGGCTGAGCTGATACGGCACTTTGCTATTGCAGTCTCTCTGCTCACTGCTTTTCTGTTGAGCCAATTTCAACTCAGTCAGCTGGCAGAATGGCTTTCTTCTGAGTTCACAGGCTGAGTCAGTTCAACAAGATCTCCTACCAGTGCCTACAATAGGTGAGGAGGGACCACGTAGTAGAGGATGGAAAACACTGACCCTTCTGTAGTCACAGGTACTTCATGTCAGCTTCCTTGTCTCAAAACTACAACCTTCACTTCGTTCTGCCTCGTTTGTCATGTACTTAAGGATCACAGTACCCTCCATCTGGTGAAGGTTCCATCAAGATAAGAGTTAAAAATGAGGCACTCAGATAAAACAGATACGTAAATTTCTTTTACAGCTGAGCTTCAGTAGACTTATGGAGGAAGTCAGAAATCACCAATTTACTGACCATGCTCCAATAAAACTGAGACAGCCCACAGCACATTGCACAGTGATGTTTCAGACTCTTAAAAGAACAAAACTAGGTTTTTGCGTCGTGATGCAACTGGTTCTCAGGCATATACTCATCTAAACCACACATGAAGGAAATTTTTAAAAATGAGCATAAATAACTCAGAATTTGTGTGTAGTGCACTCGTGCATTCTCCCTAAGTGAAATCACTTGCCATCATATTTTAGCTGGAAAAGTATCGAGTATCTTAACATGGGACCAGAAGCACAAAAAAAAACTTCAAAGAAACAGCATTATCAAAGAAGGAAATGGATCAAGCTCCAAAAAGATACCACAGCTAGATTACTGCACACAGAGCACAACAAACAGCTTCACTTAAGATTGGTTTCTGAGTCATTTACAGAAATTATTGTTTACTTATATAACTTTCTACTCATTTTAAAGAATATTAGGGGGACACAACATCCAATTCTATGGTCTAAAGCCCAAAATTTTCACAGAAGTCAGCAGCAATAATGGTTGCTTATCACTTTCCAAGATAAAGTCTCAAATGAAAAAACTATTTTCTTCCTCTTTTGCACAGTACTGAAAACTGCTAATAAATCTAACCATTTAGCTCATAATTTTCAACTGTGTATTCTATACTAAGATTAAATTCACCATAATGAAATTCTGATTTATTTCTTATTCACTGATTTGGGTGCTGGGTAATGTCATTCTTTCAATATTCTACCTTTTTACAAGTTAAAAGCAATTGAGATGAAAACCTTGAAAATCATCCTGATACATTTGCTTTTCGAAACAGAATCATCTGCACAGTCTCATAAAACATTGGCAAATAACCCTAGTTCATTCTTTATTGTCTGTCTTCCACACTGGTTTTACTCTGTTTTGTTGGTTTATGGGGACTACGGTACAGATATTCACAGTGAAAATGTCATATTACTTAAATTCATTAAAAACTACCTTTGTGTCCAGCTTGCAGGGTGAAGCCCATGTTCAACTGCAGCATTTTCTGCTGGTAAACCAAATGCATCCCAACCCATTGGATTTATCACCTGTAAGCAAAAAGGAAAAACAATCTTACACAACTTTCTGGAATGGCATCAACAACACAGACAGGCTTCTAAATAATGAACAGTGTTTTGCATTTCAGCATTTGCTTTGTCTGAATTGAACCTCTTCAAAACATGCCCGCTATGGCTAGGTCTGTTTTAAAAGATGAATATGAAGCATACTTGCTATCTACAATGTGATGTTAGATGGAGCTTAAAGTATTATGTAATAAATCCTCATGACTATTTCAATACCAGTGACAAAAATCAATCCTTTGCGAATTGTGTGGTGGCCAAAATTAGCAGTTGATGCTACTACTAAACAAAATCAAATATTCTTTTTGTTGAAGAAAAATACTCTATGATAACCTTAAATCCAACAGATAATGGAACCAACAGAAAATGAAGAGGATGGGGAAAACTGTTTTAGTCAAATTTTACTAAAATATCTTTTGTAAATATAGACTGCAGACTGACAGAATTGTATTTCATGACCACAAATAAAAATGCAAAAATTTTTACTACAAAATATAATAGGTCATTTCTGTTGAAATAGAAATATATCTTTCCTATTAACATGCAAATTATTTAGAAAATTAACCTAGCAATACAGTATAAGTATTCAAAAAAACTGTTCAATAACTACGGAAATCAAGGCCAGTACTTAAGATGCTGTCATTAAACACACATATATTGGATACGTGATAATACCCATTTGTTACACCTACAATTGTGCTATAAATTCAATAACTATGATTAAAGTTATGCAAGTTTAACAATAGCAAAACATGATTGAGTAACATTTTACAGGTTCTAAGAAATCAAAATTTTTGCCCCTAAAAATATGAAGAACTTGTTCTTTAGTGGCATGTAAGCAAACAAGAAATAAGAAAGCAAGCCCAGCAATACTAATCTCATAAACTATCTCCCTGTGAAAAATCCGTTCATTTCTGAAGCACAAGAGCTACTTTTGCTACTGGTTTGAATTATTTTTATTCTTCTTTGCTACAACCTTCCAATCCTCTGACTTCAGTGGATTCTTTCATAAAAAATATTTTATAGACATGTTTATAAAGGTGCCCTAGGCACCAACTCAGTGTAAAAGCAACAGAATTTAACAGATGTGACTCCTCAGTATTCCTGTTTTCAATACTGAGCTAAAACTAAACCTGCTGTATATCATTACCCTGCTGGTGCAGCAATAAAACCAAAGGTATTAACCTGTGATCAGCTGTGGTTCAAGCCAGTACAGTAAGCATCGTTGCACAGCACATTTTTTATGTATAAATCTAACTGAAATTGGAATGCTATGCTGTCTTACAAATTTTCCCTGTAATTAACATTTATTGTTCCTCATATCACAGTATCAGAAAATATAAGAATCAGTTTTTCTAACTCCCCACTTCCTCACATTATAAGCATTACATGGAAAATCTCATTTGGAGCCTAAACCACTTGTCAACGCCCCACTGAAGCACACCTCTACCCAGCCCTTCTCCTCTCCCTCCCCCCACCAGTAATCAAAACTATTGGTATAAAAGAAAAAAAGGTAAACTACAAATAAACTGCAAATCTCAACAGAATTTTTTAAGGACACACTAAAATACTAGTTTCTGCAGCTCAGCTCTTTTTGACCACTACTATTGCTGACCACCTGTCTCTAGACAGAAATTAAATAAATCAGTTGGGTTTTTTTCCATGTATAATACATATTTTCTCTTATCTAAACTCTCTTTGTTTAGTCCAGTGTCCTACATCTGCATCCCTACAAATGCCTTCTTTTAGTACAAGCTGATGCACATTAAATGAGATTAAAAAAACCTACTCTTGATTAATTTTTGTAAAATTTGGCTTCTGAAGATCTCCTGGATATAGACAGGCAGCCATAAGCAAGGCACAATCTCATTCCTCACGCTCATGAGCAAAAAGATGTGGGAAGAACAGCTTCACTACCAGCTACAGGCTCCCCAAAAGGGCTGACTGATGCTCCAGACAGCTAATGTGCAGACATTTTATCACTGTACCATCAGCACTAGCAGGAGTTATCTGCTCACACAGATCTTCCCAATTCTAGCATGTATATTAAAAATACCATACAGTATATTCACTTATCACATTCAGAAGACAGTTCAATTTAACAACCAGTAGCATTCCTCAAGTTAAAGGACTGAAGAAATACGCTAATTCAAGTTTCAATCAGAAACCTGAATTTAAAGAGACATTAAAAATATCCTCAAATTAATCTCCAGGATAGATCTATTTATGTAGTTGCTATAGAGATGAATGTAACACGCACAGTGGTTTAGAAAATGATTTCAAGTTTATTGTCTCTTTTACTTCTCTACCGTGAATGGATTTAAAGGTTTGTGAAATGCATTTGTCTAAACAATAGGTCAGCTGCTTCTCGCTGGAATGTATGTTACATATCTACAGTTAAAATGCCACGGTCTCCATGCAGCACTTGGCATTACATCTTAACTCTACTTTGCCAACATAAAACACATGGCTGAGATTAACTATATAGTTCTGAAAAGCATCTGAAATCTCAAGAGACATGGAAGGGGAGAAGAAAATACACTACTAACATGTCAGAAGTTAGCACAAAGAATAAAGGAATGGTTCAACTGTTCAAACCAAAGAAAAATAGGAAGAAAGCAATTTTGAAGATCAAAGGGTATTCCAGGTAGCTCCTTGATGGGTTGGTCATAGGCTCTAACTAGCAGAAAACATGGCTGCTCCCTGCTCCCTCCAGCGTTACAGACGAGCAGAAGGAAAAAACCTCATCTACTTTCTTGAATGCAGACTTGATTGCTTCTGACAGCAGTCTCTAAACCTTATGCAACTAAGGGATCAATTCTGCTCATTAGAGTGACCACTCATCCAAGCATCGCTTCTCTGTACAGACAGTATTTTCTCTAAGCTGCAAGGGGAAAGAAAAAAACAAATAATGAAGATATGTTGCAGAGAGGAGGCCTGCATATGTCTGAGAATGTCTATACCTGGGAAAAGAAGGCAGGCTATAGTTTCAGTTATTTTAAGACAGCAGAAGCCAGTACTATCTCCAAAGGCCAGAGTTTCTGATCTTCATGATGAAGTAGACAGGCAAACTCTTCCTGGTTAAAACTACTAGGTTAGTCTGGAACACAGAGGGCTTAAGATCCTCAGCAGTTCAAATGATCTGGCAGGATCAAGTATGAAAGACTGGCATTTTCTACTATTCAATGTACTGTGTTTTGCACAGGAACATGAAAGTTGCAAGTGATTTATTAGTGTGCAGGGAACAAAGTGCTTGGTAACTACCACACTGAGCGCTCTTTTAAGGAGCAGATTATTAAAAAGGAAAACAGTTGCATCTTGAAACATTTTAGATCCCGAAGACTCTGACTTCATATTAGCTCGAAGCATCGCTGTAAGAATCACTGCACAGCATGGTCAAAAATCTGTCATTAATGATGGCTAGAGCTCTTAACGTGACTGTGGGATGAAGCAGAGGAAGACACAGTAACTCCATTAATTCATTTCTAAGATCTCAGCTCTTCCTTTCAGAGGATTTTCATCTATTCACTGCCGTAACAATCAGCCCATCACACTGACATTAGTAGGCGAGATCAGCAGGTACCACATAACACAAAGCTGACAATGATCTCATAACATTCAGTTCTCTGCCTCCATCAACATAACTAGGACAGATGATTCAGTGAATTTTCCTTTATGTTTGTAATGAAACAAAGAATTTGTTTGCTCTCCTGATGTGCTCAGTATGTCTCAAAACTATGACCAGGGAGCTGACGTATCTTTCTCACATCCAGATTGATGCATTCTAGATTTTAAGACAGACAGTAGAATCAGTGTCAAAAATGCTTGTAAATAAATATATTTATTTCAGAGAATGTGTGATAAGAGAACCAAAAATAAAAACGAAGAGGTTTGCAGACAGATTAGTGATCTGAATCAATACAGCAAAGTCTACATTCCTGTCTCTAGTTACAGCCCCATTACACACTTGACGTGAACTAACCAAAAAAGGCTGACAAAATAGGTGATCCATGGTCACGAGTTCCAGCTACCAGAAAACACTCCTGACTGCAGCAGCAACTTTCTGTCACCCTCCTTGCACTTGATCTCACAATTGTGCAACCACACACAAGTAAGACAGTAAGGACATGCAGTTGGAGAGGGGAAAGTAGAGGACGGCTGCTCCTTCCACTGACCACCTGCAATCAGGCTGAACACGTTGAAAATCTGATTTGTAAATCGACAGATTACTGATACAACACATTTTAAATACAAAGCCTCCACCTGAATGCAGACTAGATTGTCTTTTAAGTGTCCTAGGTAATAAACACCATCATGCTAACATGCAACAGCAAAAAATTACCACCACCACCCAAAAAAACCCCAAGCAGGCAAGGCACACCTCGAAATAGATTAAAATAATGAATTTTTGACTAGTGTGTACACTCTAGCAAGGACTATTTAAATGATTCTCTGCAACAGAATGCTGCATATTTGCATTCTGATAAGGCACTTTCAAATTAAAAAAATAATCAACCCACACAGATTTCTATCAAAGCATAACTCCGCTTATAAAATGCTCTCATTTATCTCTTGTTCTCACAAGATATAAAGTATAAGAAATTATTCTACATCCACACACTACCACAAACATTCAGAAAACAAAGGCGTCACTCACCTCCTTAATCTCACACATTCTTGCATAACAAGAATGGAGCACATCAAAAGAAGGGCAACAAAGCTGGTGAAGAGTCTGGAGCACAAGTCCTGTGAGGAGCCACTGAGGCTCAGAACTGGGCTTGTCTAGCCTGGAGGCTGAGGGGAGACCTTCTCGCTCTCTACAACTCCCTGAAAGGAGGTTGTAGCCAGGGGGTGTTGGTCTCTTCTCCCAAGTAACAAGTGACAGGACAAGAGGAAATGGCCTCCAGTTGTGCCAGGGGAGGTTTAGATTGGATGCTAGGAACAACTTCTCCACCAAAAGGGTTGTCAAGCCTTGGAAGAGGCTGCCCAGGGGACAGGTTGAGTCACCATCCCTGGAGGTATTGAAAAGACCTGTAGATGTGGTGCTTCGGGACATGGTTTAGTGGTGGACTTGACAGTGCTAGGTGAACGGTTGGACTCGATGATCTTAAAGGTAATTTCCAACCTAAACAGTTCTGGGATTCTCCGATTCTAACATAATTACATTTTAAAATAATATCTCATTTTCTCTCTTTCAGAATGAAACAGTGAGCTAATTAACACTTTCAGTACTTGCTACTGGAAAACTAAATTTAAATAATATTAAATTGACATAGGATACTTGTAATACTTTCCACTTGGTTTATACCACAGAAAATAACCTTGCAAAAGGACACAACAGCCTCACACAAAAAAAAATGGTGGAGAATAGCAGCTAATGATTATCATAAAATGGAACTGTATTACAATAATTCATCCTACTGATGACTTCATTATAAAGTTTTAATTAAACTTGCCTGTCTTTCTTCAATACCATTCACTTTTGCAATTTAAAGAGTAATAAGATTCACTGCTGAAACGGAAAACAATTAATGAAAATACATCTAATTTAAAAAAAGACATTCTGGATAAAACGAAAACACTCTTAAGTTATTTTGGGATATTGTGTAAATATCACTGACAATATTCCAATCCCACCTGTGAGGAGCAGTTTAAGTCCAAATTAAGAAATCTGATCCTAGTGTACAGGAATTTCATCCTGAACTGTCCAATGATCATTCTCATTTCTGCACAACTTGCATATGACAGCCTCGCTGTGGTATCAATTACAATTCAAAATTTTATTAAAAAGATATCACAGGAACTATTGAACTGAATCACTCTCTGTTTACTGATTGCTAAGGGAATTATTCTCAGTCCTCTGAGAGGCACAAATTATCCACTTTGGAATTTATCAAAGACATGATAATGATAGCATGATAAAGCAATGGTAAATACTTTTTCCCCAAGCAGCAGCAGACTGGAAATCTGCCATGATGAAATCCACCATGAATATCTCTATAATTTCTACATGGCACTCAAATAATTAACAGGAAATCTCTTAACTTCTTACAAAACTCATACATTTGAATTCACAAGATGCATGTAAATTTACAGAAAAAACACAACCGGAAACTTCAGAGTTTAGTTCTGGATTGGTTTACTAATAGATACAAAATAGTAATTTAAAATACATAAATTACTTTTTGCTAGCATTTTTAAAGAAATATGCTTGTAATAAGATCTGTGACTAGAACTCTCCATACACAAAAATTGTTTTAATTGCACTTCAAGAAAAATGTTATCCTTAACACATTTTCAAAAGAGACTAGCTCACTGCATTCATGCTAAGTAATCTATATGGTTTACAGTTCCCATACAAAGACTTCAAACTTCATCTTCACTAATTAGAATGTAAACAACTTATCTTACAACAGATGTCCTCTACAAATCATTTACCCAGCAACCTAATCCAACTGCATGACAGAGTTTGCTTCCCATGCACTGCCTACAGGTACTTGAGGAATGTTGGAATAAGAAAATGGTTTACTGGTCAGATCTCCAGGTAAAACAAACGGGACTTCATCATCCATCGGCACAACATGCTGGCCCCATATCGATACAACTCCGGTGATTACCTCTGTATTGCAATACACACCTCCTACTGAAAACTCTGCCAAGCTTATCACTCAGTACACTGGAAAAGTGACTGCCTGTTGCGACGTTACACTTGCATTAAATCCCACCCCTGCATATCATTTAATAAATGACCAGCCAGTCACGTATTGCAGAAAAGGCTGCTGCTCATTAGGTAATCTCTTTGGTTGCCCATTTTCAGTGTCATTAGTCACGAATATCATCTACAGCTTTATGTTGAAGTGGTATTTCTTCCAAAAACAGAAAGGGGAAAAAAGAGCAACAAATATTTATTTTCCCCACTTAAAATGCTGGTGAAGTACAGGTTTCTGGCAAATACCAGTAGATTTCAGTGCATATTAACTCTCTAGAATATTTTAATTGAAACAAAATCAGATCCTATCCAGCTAGAAAAATGTAATACTAATGTTCCATTTTAGAAAAACAAAAAACCAGCTTCCAAATGATTTAACACTTTCCCAGTTAAGATTTCAAACTACTTCCAATATGAAGAAATTACACGAATGGATTCCAAAGAATGCTTCCAATTTACTAAAGGAGCTCTAATCCCTTTGTAAAGGCGTTCAAGCTTATCTTTACTTATGTATTATAACAAATAAGACAATCCTTGCCTGTTCAGATTAAATTAATATGAAAGGAATTTACTATTTTCTCATGAAGGCATTCTCTAAGAAAAATGTCTTGACCTTATTCAACATACATTACTCTTAATCATATATACTAGTCAACTATGTACACACTATATATATTTTCCCTGATGTTTTCCCCTCACTGTTCATTAGACAACAAATACACATTGTAGTCTGATGTTTTCCCTGGGAACTGTTAAGTTTGAATGGTTTTGCCTGTATTTTTCACAGTAACAGCCCACAATTCCTCACTGACTTACAAACACTTTCAACCTCCCTGTATTGCTTCTAGCACCGTTTTATGACTTGCTAACCAAGGTCAGTTTTACATCTATAGCTATAGATATCGTTCCTAAGATAATTTTCAATGACTCTTCCTTTTTCTTAGCTTGGAAATGATGGAAGTATTTACTACTCAAAAATCTTATCCTAAACTTGCCTTGAATACCTGAAATGCATTCACTTCTGCTTAGAATTTTGACTTGGGAAAAATTAGCAGCCCCTTAACTTTCAAACATGCAATATTAAAGCTAAATTTCCAGAAAGAAAAAAAGAATTTAAAAAATCAAGTAACTTCAAAATTATGCATACTAATATTTTTGTTTATAAAGCATTCTTTCCTTTTATGTACTGAAGAATTTCAGTAATTCCCTGAATACAGGGGAAAATATTTTTCTTGGGTATATCAAATTTTATGTATAAGATAAAACTATGTCACAGCCTATAATCATCACAATAAAGAAATCTTTAACAGATTGGACAATCGTGACAATGGCCAGAGAAAACATCTAGAGGTTGATAAATTAATTGTGAGGAGAAAAATCAATTATAAAGACTTTAAGTGATGGAGAAATTAGCATGGCTAATAAAGAAAAAGCTTTTTTAAGGTAAATATAAGTTCCAGCAACATCACTAACACAACAGCTCTTAGTATGACATAATCATTTGAGAGATCTTTAGTATCTTTTAATTGTACATGAAGGTTAAATTCTTTGGCTGCCCACCTTCAGTCATAAACAGATGTTCAAAGTGGTTAACACAACAGCAGATAGACATATTTACAGAAATTCAGCGTGTTCTACAGGCACTCTAATACCCTTCAAAGTAATTTTCACATGAAATGTTAAAATAAGCTGAAGTGTAAGATTTAAAAACTTTAAAAGACTTTCAAAACTTTTCTTGAAAAAACAGGCAATAGTGGAAATAAAAACTTGCTTTCATAATGGCTCTTATATTTCTTTGCAATTATCTTTTCTCCAAAGGCTTCTACTAAAGGTGCTTACTTCCCTTGTATTCAAAAGCTAACACCTACAGCATCCTACCGGATGTAGATAATTATTTTCACTTTATTTTAGCTAGTAGAAGAGGAAGTATGTTTTCATCTCTCTCAATAGAAATTTAGTGGCTATCTCCACCATTATTGATGAGAGATGAGCTATGCCCTGAAATAACATCTCCTGTGGTATTAACATCAAGCAGGAATCAAAAGTCCCTTCAAAAGCCCAGCTGGCTCTATTTTTTTAATGAGATGTAAGTTCTGGAGTTCGGAAAGATTAGTATTACAACAGACATTATGGGTTTTTTTTCATTTAAAGTCCAAGGTAGTTATTTCTTTTTCCTGTAATTTCAAAAGCATGAGAATGCATTTCTGTAAAGCAACAGCATATATTCAGTGCACAGTATGTTCATCATTGGCATAAAATACATAGTATTTGGAAAGGCAGCACACTGAATAATTCAGTGAAAATACCTTTAAGAGTCTCATGGGTGGTGATATATCAAGGAAACACGACACTTCTGCAGCCCTTGTAGCAAGGAAATTGCACTTAGTACCATAACCGGCAACTAACATTTTTCTCCATTTCATCTTCTCTGTACTCTTTTGAGGGTCTGACTCCTATATTCTTGAACCGCTCCTTCTCTCTCGTACATTAGAAAGAATTCCTTTCAGAGTCTCATCCTAGATTCTTGCCTACGGCTATTTCTTTCCTTTTTGTTCCCTACCCTAAAATTGGGTATTCTCATTCCATATTCCTTCTTCCTACTGTTTCCCAGATTCTTAACATTTTCCCTCTACCAGATGTCATCTTCTCACTTAATATGGTTGTCACTCAGGCCACAATTCTCCCACACCTTCCTCACATCCTTCAAATTTTACCCACCAGTCTTTACTGCAGAACACCTGTAGACTGCAGGGTCTAGGCTCTCAGCTACACCTTACACCTACTGGAGAGAGAGAAGGGAGCGAGAGAAAAATGATGGCAGGCATGGGGCAGACTGGGAAACACAGGAACATGAAAAGTAAAGTGGGATTTCTCCTTGCAGGTGTGGTGAGTAGTCTTAGCTTCCTACTTCATAGACTTCCACCCTCAGAAAACTGTTTCATACATATGAGTAAGGCTGAAATACACAAGTCAAGGGGTCAGCGACTACAGAACAGAAACTTGTAGTTACACCCAGGTGACGTGATGTGTGATGCGACCCCTGACTAACAGCAGCCATGAGAAAGGGTTTCCCTCCCAGCTGGCACAGAGGAGCAGGATGTCCCCTTCAAGTTGAGGACATCAACCTCTTGTCAGGAGCAGAAGAGGTGAAAGGAGTTGATTTCTGCGGTATCTCAGCTTTCTCTTGCCACCTAATCTTTTTTCCTCCCCCACAGTCCCAACTAGATGGCAGTAGGGCCTTCAACCTCCTCTCATCGAAATGGTGAGGTGCATATGCCTCATCAACACTGTGCCATATGTCAATAGATTCAGGTAGCTGATACAGCATTGGCTGTATCATTTGAGATAGCTTCTAACGATTTGTTATCAACTGGGAGTTTTGACCACCACCTGTTTTTAAAATGTCTCAAACTTCAGTATCCAAAGCTCCACAGGTCATGTGCACATATTTGTAGCATTTGTAGCATAGATTCCAACTAAGCCTTCACTTTCATGGATTTTGGAAAATACTAATTTCCTGACCAATTGTGATATTGAAACATAAAAAACCCACCCAGTCCTACTGCTGATCTTTTCTTACCTGCATCCCTCTCATTTTCTGGAATCGCGCTACTGCATCACTAATGGTGTAGACACGAACATGGCCCATGTGAAGCTTTCCAGAAGGATATGGGAACATAGAAAGCACATAAAATTTTGGTCTTGATTTCTAGAAAGAAATTTTTAAAAAGTTATGACTACATGAGTTAGCATTTCACGTAACTAAATACATGTACACATTACAAACTACACAGTGCCAGAAAAAGAAAAAGGTTCTACTGGAACTGATCCAAGTGAGCACTGACAAAGTTCCTAGGATCAAATTCTTTGGGGCTGTAAATGGAGACTTTTTACCAGATTTTGCTGCCATCTCATCAATTTATATTCATATTTATGTGACACTTGAAAATTGTTTTTAATCAACTTTTACTAACAAAAGATATATTAACATAACTGCAGCTCAACAAATCACCGTTCCCCACCATAGCATATGTCACTGATTATCTATGTGCTCCCAATCTGTCCCACCAAAAAATGAAAACATGACAGGTTAAATTATCCTCTTAACTGTTAAATGTTTTACTTTGTATTTACAACAAACATGGAGCTCAGGGCCAGTTGCTTTCTGTCAGCTGAACTGCAGTAACTCACTGAGTGACTAAATCATCTGCAATTGCATGAACATCCACTGAAGTGAAACCGCTCGGTTTCACTACATATGCTCAGATCTAAAGACATCTTACCAGCAGTATGTTGCATAATGAAAGAAAGTAAAAATTTCATCTAGTTCAGTTTGAGTAAATTGACAAAAGTTACAAAGAAATCAAACATTATCCCTCTCACATAATTCCTAATACATCTTAATTACCATTGAATTTACCATTGATACACACTTGATAAGTTCCCATATTATTTTTCTTATGTTAATAATGCAAAAAACCCTATGGGTAGCTTTTAGTATTTTGAACCAAACTCTATTCATATTTATCAAATATTACTACTTTATCTCTTTTGTCCAATAATAGCAAAATTAGAAATAATCTGAATACTTCATTGCAGCACTACACAATATTTGCCTCTCAATATGAATTTAAATTTACTTCAACTGTAAGGATAAACAAAAATATTAAAAATACAGTTTTGAACTTAGTATATGTATGATATATATGATACATATATTTACATGTATTATCAGATATTAAAGACACAAGCCTAAATGAACGCTTCCCTGCTACATGTATGCATACATGCCATTTTCACCTCAGTTTTCTTCCTCATAAAAAGCAAGTCCCTTTTCTCTCTTCGACACTTCGATAGAATCAACTCTTTGTTGAAGAGGGGGCACATTTTAGGAAAGAAGAACAAACAAACATGAAGGGGCATAAAAAAGTTTTTATACCTACGTGACTGAGCATAATTGTGAAGGCAAAAAGAGTCAGAGACCGAGATTACAATTGTTTTCAAGATCCTTTACTGCATTGGAAAAGTTGGGGTTTTTTTCTGCAAGCCACTCATTATTTCTAAGACACTGTAAACTAGAAAATACTGTTTAAAAAATCATCTTCCCTTAATATAGATGTTAATGAGTCAAAGTGTGTAGTGTTAACAGATTTGTTAGAGTCATTGGGAACAAGATCTTTAGAAAGTTAATTGTTTAAAGAAGTTACAAGTGTAGAAGATGTTTCTTGTAACACTTTAAGTAATTAGTTCCTAAATGTGGTATAATATACAAAGAAAGAACTGATTGCTTACACACTTCCTAAATTTACAAGCTCATACTTTGCTGATTGTGTTTTTCCTCAAGATTTTTTTATTATTTTTCCATCTATTTCATCAATTGTTTTTAGTAATCTACTATCATATAAAAGTATTTTCGCCTGAAATGTAATATACATCTCATCATTATAAGCCAACTATACTAAGTAATTTTCAATTAACTCTATTCTGAGAAAACAAAAATATCAAACATGTAATTTCTAAATTTCTCATAATGCTTACATCAGTTTCTGAAATTTTGCAGAACTGATCCTTTATTCTTGGGAGCCACCAATTCTCAACTCTTTTTCTTGTCTCCAATCCATAGCTTTTTTCCCATTTCCCCGTCTCACTGTAAATAGTTCTGACATAAGCAGGAACCAGTCTCCTCTGCCATTTAATTAATCCCAGGAAGCCACTTAGCTGTCTCTTCAAGCATGAGGAACAGGTGCCAACTCTCTGACAAACCAACTGCATTCTTAAGGTTATGATAGCTGAAAAAGACAAAAATATGTATTTCAGTCTACAATATATAACAGGAATTCAGTCGTTATTACGATTATACAGAAATTTGGTAGCTATGAAACATATTTTAGCTTGATTTAGATTACTTGGCTGTTTTCCATGGTATTTGCATTTTATTCACGTGTGTTTGAATTATAAAAGCATTTATTTTTTATCCAAGAGAACTAACTGTGGCCCTTGCATGGAAGAAAACTGTTAGATTTCTTCTCTAATAAGATACAATTCTTACATTCAATCTGCAATAAAAGCAGGATTAGTCAACAACAGTTGAGGAAACAGCTGACTGAACAGAACATGGGTAACAAGGTGTTAGTAACAATTTAGAATGAAAATAAGGAGAAGAGGAAGTTGGATGAAATTATCCTGTAAAACGACTGAATTTGCAATCACTGAAAAGAGATGGGGGAGGATGACTATAATTAGTAGATTTCAACTAGATATTCTAAACTGAGTATTTTGCTAAGGGCTTCCTCATCAGTATAGTTTTCTGCAAGAACTACATGAGAAACTAATAATGTTCAGACAAGATGTAATTTAACAAGTCAAGCATGTAAAGCAATCCATTTCTCTTTCAACTAAAAATCCAGTTAAAAGAACTCTTCATACGCTTTAGTGAGTCTTCTAAAATAAAACTACTCAGATGTGAGAAAGATCAAACAGTCCACAAGTTCGGGATCGGTCTCAATAGGATATTTACTGATTTTTACTTCCTACAGTAGGAAATATGGCATTGAAAAAAACCCTACGCTGACATTTCTTGCCCATCTTCACCCCTAATTCCTTTTTTAAAAATCTTGTTCGTTTATTTATATCAATTATTTCCTATCCTCTATGGTTGTTTGGGGTTTGGTTTTTTTTTTTTTTTCAAATTCTGACCTATACACTTGACTGTTGTACCAAGCTAGCTATTTCAGTCAGTTCATAATTTTTCTTGCAGTTACATTAGTAAAATCTCTGTGTAGAGAAACTCTGTATAAGAAACAGTTTTATTTATTTCCCATGTGATAGCAATTTTATCAGTAGAAATAATTGCTATACCACCTAAATTAGGTCCCCAGTATAGCTAGTGGGAGTTATATTTCCTTAATATTCACCACATTATGCATACACAAGCACTCATCACCTGTATCTATTACATAACTAAAGAATTGCACCTTTTTTCTGTTACTTATCAAGAGGATCTTTCAAACATTTTTCATTTATATAAGTCATGTCAGTACCTTGAATTTTTTGTGGCTAACCTCTAAAATCTCTCATATTTGTAATAACAAATCCAGGACTGAACTCAGAATGCCCAGTGCAGGTGCACGAGTTATGTAGGAGAAACCTAATTTCTCCCCCTCCATAACCTTACACTTCTTCACTCAGTTCAAAATTAGCAAGAACATTTCAGTTCTTCACCATTTTGTTTATTTTTATTAATTGCTTCCTTATCACTTATTTCTATTATTTCCATTTCTTTTAAAACAGAAAGGAGCACTCCCTTTTCATAGGGTAGGCCACTTTCAGCATTGCTGATTTACAATACGTATATTTTAAAACACGAACATTACATACACATGAAACCTTCTATGAAGACAGAAAGGAAAGACACAAGCCAGACCCAGTGCCTGTGCACGGCTCAAGAGAAGCCTGCTTGCAAACCTCACGCCTGCCAGGACACATTTGGGTAACCTCAGGTCCTACAGGTCATGTGTGCAGGAGTCAGAGCAGTAGATGCGAGTGGGAAAGGGGCCATAGCCTGAGCAAAGCTCAGTTAAACACATGGACTTGCAGGATGAGGAGGAGATCTGCAGTCTCCTTCCTGCTCCCAGACCCCCTCATGCACAAGATGCGATGACCAGCAAGGCACACGTTGGGCCAAGCAAGGACACGTAGCACATCTAAGATGTGGCCCAAAGCATTTTTGCCTTTGCAGGTTTGTGTGCATGGGACTAGGACAAGAAGGGTGCCCCTCCCCACCCCAATTATGGGCATCCCAGCCCAGTGCTGTGTGGGTCTTCAAAGGAGCACATTACAAGCCAAAACTGTCCAACTCTGCAAGGTGTGCCAAGAAGGGAGGAAGGGGCTGGACAGATGGGGGAGCACAGGTAGAGACCCTGCTTTGGAAAGATGCAGTAAGCATGCAGGAGAGGAGACCTTTACTAAACTGAAAATTGCTTGTAAGTACTAGCACGTTTCACTTACTCTACAAGTGAGGTAGGCAGTCAAATTCCTTTCTTTTCCCTGCAGCTCAAATTTTAATTAAAAAAAGAAAAAAAAAATCTCCTTACATATTCCCCTCCTGCAGTTTATTAACAGGGGCCTTGTGGGGGTGGCCCGCTGCTGGAGAAGCGGACGCAAGAGCACGCAGCTCCCGGAACGGGAAAGACCAACCGGGAGAGCGGTCACGGCGAGGCGGGACACTTGGGGAGGGGGTGCTACGGGGCACAGTGCCGCAGGGAGAGCCGGCTGCGAGGGGCTGCCCCGCTGGCAGCGGCACGGCGCGAGCACCGACGCTAACAGAGCAAGCGAGGGGAAGCAAGGCACCGGCGGCAAAGGCCGCCCGGGGGTGAGCGTGAAGAGGAGCAGAGGCAGACGGCAGTTAGAGCCGTTGGGCTGACAGGAGGCGAGCCCCGCGCTCACGACTGCCGCCGCGGGACCGTTACCTGCGCGCGGAAACCCGCTGCTGCGCCTCACACACCCTCAGTTTCTCTTCCTCTACCTGGGCGCCGCCATTTTTTTTATTTTTTTTAAGCGCGCGCGGCCGCACGGCGCATGCGCAAGAGGCCATGCGGAGGCGGCGCATGCGCCGCAGGGGTGCCGTTCCCCGTGGAGGGGCGGTGCGGTCGGGTTGCGGGTGGATGCACCGAGCTGAGGTGAGGGCAGTTTTGCTGTCTGCCTTGTCAGGAGCAAACGGTGTGAAAGCCGAAAAACCTTCAGGAAATCTCCTGTGTTTCTAAGCTCTGAGCCTCACGGTAGGCAGGACGGGAGGGAAGCGTGGCCCTCCGAAACGGTAGTCCGCCCAGGTGCGATGCCTGGTGAGGCGGGAGCCTCTCGGAGCTTGCTTTGAAAACTTGCCCTGCAAAATCTAGGGCAAAACGTGAATTTCAGTAGTGATAGACAGTTACTGACCTACTAGAGGTAGGTAGCAACCGCTTTAATTAATGTGTTTAGGTACAGTTACGCATTTGAAAAGACCAAAGAGCACCCCGCCTTAGAGTACATACACTGCATTTATATATTACACGGGCTTACCGAGATCGCAGTCTTTGCCTTGGGAATGGCGGCCTGGTACCTCTGAAGTCCTCGGCCCCTCAGTCCTGCAAACGTTCCAGTAGATGTTTGATGAGGAGGGCAGAGGATGAGAGCAGGCTAGTCACCGGAGTAACGCTCCTAAGGCTGTGAAGGATCTTGTGCCAGGCACTGCGAGGCTGAATTTGTCACTGTATCGTCGTATTTCGGATACTTAACATGTAAACCTAGGGAATCAACAGTAAATAAAAAGATTAAATTAACTGGGATTGGATATATGTATAAGTCACACACTGATTAATTTTGCTCGCCTCCACAGCAATACAGATACTTTGTAAAGTGACCATACAGTTTAGGGCTAGATCGCAGTAGCATTTTGTCTTCAATAATTTTCTTTCTGTTATTTTATTTTTTTTTAGAGGCAGATTCTGAAATAAAGCCAATAGTTGTTTTATGATGTCATTTTGACTAATGAGGAAAAAAAAAGCAGAAGTCAATAAAGACAATCTAGAGCAGCATAATTAATTCTACCTCTGGCTGGAAAACATCATCTTACCCAGTTGTCAACACTATACAGTTCAGAGTTGTTTTTAATTACTGCAAGTAGCTTGTAGTAGCCTCCAAGGAACAAGAAATACTTTCATTTTTTCCTGTGGATTGTGCCCTTTTGCTGCTGGCGACTGTTGATTCTTTTCATTTTTAAACCTTTTTCTTCACTGTTGTGTTTCCAGAGGAGTTTAAACCAACACATTCTGTTTACACAATGCAATGCCTACAGTAAGGTGAACCTTTTTGTACTCTAGAGATAGAGGCTTCTGATATGACTAAAAATACCTATTTACTGAGTGTAAGTTTTTGGCTTGGTTGTGTGTACCTGTCAAGTATGCTTAAATTATAACATTTTTACTGCAAAAAACAATCTGCAAGCAGCTCTGATGCTTACCCTGCTTTTAAACTGGTACAGTTTCACCAAGACTGTGCATAAGTTTGCTTTGCTTTCCTGTTGATCTTCCTTTCAGCAAATAATGGTGACTTTGGTCTAACACACCTTCCCATCCCAGATCTCTCTCTGAATTTGCTGCTATGTGAGTTCCTGGGCTGGGGGCGGATGGGGCATTTTGCAGTGTGGGGGAACAGGCAGTGCAGTCCTCAGCTGAGACCCTGCCCCAGGATAAACGTGAGCTCGTGACCAGCTGGGACATGTTTTCACGTCGAAGGATGATTTCCCTCACACCAGCCCTGATCCCTGAGCTCTCCTGATTCATGAGATGGGTTGAGAACAGCTGAATGGCAGGGCGCAGAGGGTTGTGATAAGCGGCGCAGAGTCTAGTTGGAGGCCGGTATCTAGTGGTGTGCCCCAAGGGTCAGTGCTTGGTCCGGTCTTATTCAACATATTCATCAATGACCTGGATGAGGGGACAGAATGCACCCTCAGCAATTTGCTGATGATACTAAACTAGGAGGACTGGCTGACACACTGGAAGGCTGCGCCGCCATTCAGTGAGATCTTGACAGACTAGAGAATTGGGTGAAGAGGAACCATATGAAATTCAGTAAGGGCAAGTGTAGGGACCTGCACCTAGGAAAGAACAACCCCAGGCACCAGTAAAGGGTTAGGGGTTGACCTGCTGGGAAGCATTGCTGCAGCGAAGGACCTGGGAGTCCTGGTGGACAACAAGTTATCCACAAGCCAGCAATGTGCCCTTGTGGCCAAGAAGGCCAATAGCATCCTGGGGTGTATCAAGAAGAGTGTGGCCAGCAGGTGGAAGGAGGTTCTCCTCCTCCTCTACTCTGCTCTGGTGAGGCCACATCCGGAATGTTGTGTCCAGTTCTGGGCTCCCCAGTTCAAGACAGACAAAGAAGTACTGGAGAGAGTCCAGCAAAGGGCTGCAAAGGTGATGAGGGGACTGGAGCATCTCTCCTATGAGGAAAGGCTGAGAGAGCTGGGTCTGTTTAGCCTGGAGAAGAGAAGACTGAGAGGGGATTTCATCAATACTTATAAATATCTAAAGGGTAAATGTCAAGAGGAAGGGGCCAGACTCTTTTCAGTGGTGCCCAGTGACAGGACAAGGGGCAACGGGCACAAACTGGAACACAGGAAGTTCCATCTCAATATGAGGAAAAACTTCTTTACTCTGAGGGTGACAGAGTACTGGAACGGGCTGCCCAGAGAGGTTGTGGAGTCTCCTTCTCTGGAGATATTCAGAACCCACCTGGATGCGATCCTGTGCAGCCTGCTTTAGGTGATCCTGCTGTAGCAGGGGGGTTGGACTGGATGATCTCCAGAGGTCTCTTTCAACCCCTACTGTTCTGTGAATCTGTGAATCTGTGTGGGGCTGTTTGGGGGCTTATGTCCCCGCTTGGTTCCTACTCTCCACAGAGATCACTGCCTGGTAAAAACAGACAGATGCACAAGCAGTGTATCCAACCTCTGCCTGGCCTATTAAGATGAACCCTTGTTGAATTTAATTTTCATTCGTATGGTGGGCTGTGAGCTATGGCAGCTCACAGCTCTGATTTGTGATCCCTGTTGGATTCAGCTCAGGCACCTGAGATGTTTCCACTTCCAAAGAGAAGGGACCTCACATGGAAGAGCTGGCTGTCCTTGTTTGCAAATGAAAATCTCTTTACTTTGTGCATGTAGTGCTTTTCACCTTGACTGGGGACAACATGGTAGAGCTCAGAGTGAGTGGAGGTAGCAAAATAACAAGAGAATTATTTTATGTTGTCTTGGAAACATTTTGAAAGTCCAATCACTGTCTCAAATTTAGAATTATGATTTTTTTAAATACATTTAAATCTCTGGGCTGTTGAAGTATCTAATGTTAAACATATTGACCTATATTTCTCAAGGTCTGCCATCAAGATTATAGCTGATTGAGTAGTCAGACCTTTGTCTTATCTTTTTAATCCATTCATTTCACTAAAATATTGCTTTCTCATCCTGACAATCTTCTTACGTATTTCATTTGCTTGAAGCTGAGGATAATCTGTTTAGATTAATACTAAATTAATCACAATCTTAACTGCCTCCAAAGAAGTTAGATGGATGCTATACACAAATGCCATACCTCAGGAGCACTTGGGTTTGGGCCCATGTGGAGCCACCAGCACTTCTCTGTTCACCATATTATACGACAACCCAAACTCGGCTTGGTTATAGCCAGTGATACTGCAGTGATACTGCTGAAATGGGCACTGCCAGAGGGGTTTACAAATAGGTGGAAGCACAGTATTGTGATAAGTCTTGGCTATAGGTGCCACTTTCCACCCACTATTTAAAAAAAATAAACTGGAGAAAAATTTAAAAAGTATATTGTTTGCTATTGTCCTCCTCTTCTGGACTTGCTGGTATGATTTTAATTAGCTGCTAACAAAAACAAGCCAAGCACATTTGTCACAGGTTTGTATTGTGTGTTACTTCAGGACATGTTGAAGATGACTTCTGTCAAGATACTACTGGGAACTTACTCTGAGAATATATTGAACTCTTAATTTGTGTTGCTTTCTCACTCATTTTATTGAAGCTTGCTGTGGTGTCTGGATTCGGATTATGAGGAAGGCAACCAGTATCAGATGAAGCTAAACAAGGTGCAAGATTATCTGGAAACAGAAATTAAAACTTGGTGAGAAAAACAGACCAACCGAAAGCATGCTTAGAAGGAAAGAAGAACAAAGGTATTTTGAGTAGCATGGTAATCCATGAAAATCAAAAACCATGTAGATATACACTGTCATTTGGCATTTGGACTTCTTTATTGGCTTACTTATCATAACAGTAGTAGTAAGTTGCCTATCTATTAAGCACTAATTGTTTGGCATCACTGTTTTAAAAACACTGAGGTCCCATGTCAGCAGTAAGTCCCAGAAATGGCAATGAATGATTGTCTTATGGTGTGAAGAGGACAGCCAAAAGCACACCAACACTTTCCTCCACAATCTGATACTGACTTTTTTCTGTGGTCTCACCCAAGTCTGCTAACTTCACTGAGATATTTTCCTCATCCAGCAATGGGAGGTCAGATTTTCCTGTCTGCTGTGCCCTGTCTGTGTGTTCGGATGGGTGGAAGGTTGGCCAAGTTGTGAAAGGAAGGTAATTCACCTGCTGCATGTATGACAAACAGAGAAAGAGTCAGAGAAAATGACCAGGGGCAATTAGGCTCTTTTTAAATGAGAGCGAGCTCGAAATATCGCTGAAAATTACAGGGAGCTCAGAGGCTACTATGCCTCTGCTTCATTCTTTAATTTCTACATTCAAGAGCATCCAGATGTACCAGGGGCTCGAGACAAAATATCAAGCTATGAACCCCATAAATGCTGGGGTGTATTGTAACGGTACATATACAAGAGATCCTCAGACTCTTCCAAACAAGGGACCTACGCTCATGATCCCCACCTTCCCCAGGTAGGTTTTGCTTGTTAACCAGGGCTGTTTGCTCAGTCTCCTTCCATTATGGCAAATGAATGATATAATGACATTTGTATTTGCCCTAATAATAACCTTGGTAATAAACTATTTTCCATAAGGCTGTTATTCCCTTGTTTTCTTTTTTAGACTTTACACTAACTTGTTTGTTAGCATTTTTGTTAATCAACACACAGCCTGGAGATTATTAAGTAGTTAGGTAATTCATTAGTTCCTGTATGGAAAATGTGCAGAAGTGCCCCAGTGGTCTGTCACTTAAATAGACATGCTTCCCAGATTTCCATACAAATATAATTTTGCCTTTGTTGATAGTTACCAGAATTGATGCTTGTGTTTCCTGGCATTGCTCTTTTGCTCTACATCAACAACATGACTAGTATTTTTCCAGCCTTCTACAAAAAGAGGATTAAAAAACAGCATTTGGAATACCAAATAATGTTTATTGCCTGCATACTTCAAATCCCAGTCCCATTTCATGTAATTAAAGAGTTGCTTGGTTTTTTTCCATTAAACTCCTTGAGAGTGGCTTCTGCTTCTGAATTTCATTTTGCCTTTGTTTACATATACATGTATTTGGTGGGTTTGCTTTAAAACATAAGGTCAGATAAAAATGCAGGTGATTGGATTGCAGGGATGTGAAGAATAGCGCTTGAGAATATAAAAAAGCAAGAAATTAATAGACTAAAGAAAAAAAACCCCTCTTAAAGCCACGTCTACCACATGAGCCTAGATCTCCAAGGGAAAAATTCTGAGTGACCCCATGAAAATCAATAGAAGCTTCATTTTTGCAATAGATTTTATTTTAAAAGCAATTAAATATTGTGGTAATGGAAGAATAAATGCTTGAAACAGATAGAAGAGGTAGAGTTATACTTTTGGGATAGAAAAGCGTGGATTTAGGCAAGACTGGTCACATTACTAGGGGTGGAGCTTAACCTGCTCATAACACGTATTACACGATACGGTTGATGCTCGCCGCAGCCAGGGACTGGCCTTGATGACAGAGGAGGTTCTTGTCATCCAAACCAACACAGGTTCGTCATTCTTTGGTTTTGCAAAATGAAGAAGAACTTACACAATGTGTCAATGGAAGAAGAAATAAGAAGTCAGCACCACCATCACCCCCCATCCAGGGGTCTATGCTCGGTGACCAGGATGGTGCCATCTGGTTGGAACATCCATGAACTTGCGCCTGACCCTGTGCCACTCGTTAAACCACTGAACGATATGGAAGGACTTTGAAAATATGCAAGAACCAAACTTAGTGGAATTGTATTTACCAGCATTGTTTTAGCAGGCTGATCTGGGCCCCTAAGCCAGGAGCTGGGACATGGGGCTGGGGTCCGTTTTGAGTCCTAGGTGAGCCTTATTCTGAGGGGACTTTGTGCAGCACCTGTGTTGTGTTGGGTGTTTGCAGAGGGGTGCATTGAACCCAAAATGCACATCCTTGATGTTCCACACAAAGGTATCAGACCAGTGTCTGTGACAGCTAACAGCTTCTGACTGATCCAGACTAAAGTTTGTGAGTAGGTATGTGCATGCAGGTGGGGAGAAGTTATTAAAATCAATGTACTTTTTTGCCTTTCATCAACGGTCCAGTTTTCAAGCAGAGTTATCTGTGCTGTATTTCCATCTTTGTCATCTTCTAATTCACTAGCACAATTTTGCTGTTGTTTGGAGCTAGTTATACACAGTGGTGAGCCAAATTACCCCTTTGCAGCATTCAAAGCTCTACATTTTTTGCTTTTAATTTGGAAAAAAACTGTTTATAAGACTGTTTAAAGTTTTGAATTTACAGTCACAGAGCCAAGAGCCCAATCCTCACAAGCTGGTGGACTCTGGTTATGGTGATACCATATTGTCGTTAAGTCATCCACAACTCAGAGGCATCTGGGAACATTAGGTGTCCTTATAGATAGAAATGCAAATTTTGGAAACTTGGGTTTTCATTCTCTCTTTTCTGAAGCCTGTCATTGGAGATGGCAAGTCAGTTGTGTACCAAGAGGCAGGCGATTCCAGCTGCTTGAAGCCATGAGCGAAGGCTGCCACACTGATACCGTACATACCCATATAGGTGAGGGAGAAGATCACAGAATCACAGAATGGTTTGCATTGGAAGGGACCTTAAAGATCATCTAGTTCCATCCATCTGGGCAGCCACCTTATAGAGAGGCGCTGCGCCCCTCTTCCCCCATCGTCATTCACAGTATATTTTTGTGTATTACAAAAGTGTGTGCTGCCATGTCAGACAAGAAAGAATAACAAGACAAACACTCATTAATTAAACCCTCATCGTGTGATGTTTCTTTCATTAGGAACCAGGCTCTCATATTTAAAATAGGTCACTTTCCATTCATCGTGACTATTAAAACAGCTTTTTACACTGACGGCCAAACTTCATCATTGCAATTATCTAACAACCAGATTGCACTTAAACTTTGTAATGATATCTGACAGCAGGAAACAGTTTTGAGTGCTGGGTAAAATCATCCTGCACACTGGGTTTGTCTCCTTGGCTGTCAGCTGGCTCCAGAAGAAGAACTGGAGCAGAATAGAAGGGAAATATCTGCAAAACTTAAAATTAATGAGTACTAATTGATCTTCATTGTATGGAAAAGTTAAAATGCTAGTTTTTACTAAAAAGCTCAGTGCAGCTTGGAGCCTGTTATATACACATATTTACATGTATGTGTATATATATAAAAATACATAACAGATGCACATACACATACGTATATGCGTGTTTTCTATCTATGTACATATAAATATGCCCCAGATAGAGGTAAATATGATCTACCTCTTTTTTTTTTTCTCTGTATTTCTACACACACTATAATTACCAAAGGAGAAAGAATGATTAAATTATTCTTTCTAGTTAAACAGGAAACAAGATGAAAGGAGCCTGGGTTTACCAAGGGAACATGGTGCCAGAATAATCTGATAGCTTGCCTTAAATGAGAGAATGGATTTTCCAAAATAGAAAAAGTGGTAAATCTCATTTGGACCTTAGCAAAGCACTTAATACACTCCTAAATGGGAAAATATTAATGAAGCAAAAGAAGATGGAGGTTAACAGAGGACACAAAAGGTGGGGAAGAACTGGCTGTTAGGGAAAGGAGGAGAAGAGTAAAGAAGCAAGTTACTGTGAATTTGTCAAGGGTCAATTTTAGGACCAGTGCTGGTAATGTTTTCATTAACTACATTAGCATATGAAGTTGGTGTGCTCTTGAAATCTGAAGATGAAGAGATATTGCTAACATGGAAGAAGACTCATATATTAAAACCTTTCTGACTGACAGGTAGATAAATGGGAAGGACTGTTTGATTAGAGCAGAATGTCAGGGTGTGCACTTCAGGGTTAAGGAGGAATTTCTTTAAGGAAGACGAGAGGTGACTCAGGCGGAGAGAACTCTCTCTGGGTGTCATAGATAATCACAGGGTGACTATGAATCGACCATGGGATGAAGCCATGAAGAAGGTGTACATGCTCATAGCATACAACAGACAAGGCATTTCCAGCAGGAAGAGAAAGATTCACTGTAGAAAGCTTGGCTGAATGCACATCTGCAATACAACTGCTGTCACCTTTCTGTAAGAAAGATGAATTAATCTGCAACCAGTGCAGAGAGGTACCACAAAGCATGTCATATGAGAGATGACATAAAGTTATGCTTAGTCTAAAAAATAAAGGCTATGATAGGATACTGATTTCTTTCTAAGAATATATTGGTAGGCCTAATACCAGGAACAGAGAAGAGCTATTTAAGGAAAAGAATAAAAAAACTTCAAGTAACCATATTACATTTAGACTGGAAAGCAAGAACAGGTTCTCACTATTGGATCAGAGAGGACCTTCAATAACTCTAGCAACTTTTAGGATGAAAGTCAACCTATGAACAGAAAGATGATGTGCCATGATCTCTGTGGAGAGCCAGGGTCTGGTGTAGGTTAGCCCTTGAAATACTGTAACTAGTCACTCAAGTCCTGATTTCCCTGGAAAAAATTGAAATTACCTTGTGAAGTAACATTTAGAATGGGAGCCTTGCTCACTAGCAGTTAGCTTTGAATCACGAAGTAAGGCAGATACAGGAGTGCTATCCATCCTACAGTACAGCGGGAAGCCTGAAGGTTTCCCTTCCCTAGATGTAACGCAAAGTTGGCATTTCTGTAAATCACTTTCCGCTCCCCCTTCAAAACTCATCATGCTGTAATAAAAATGAAAATTTAAGTTTCGGCTGGAGGAAGGTTCTTTTGCACGTTTTTCAGCAAAACTGCCTGCACGGCTTGCAGTCATACCAGATGTACCGGATAAGCTCATTCAGCATTCCTTACTCCCATTGAAATGGCTTGCTAGACACAGGCAGGAGAGGATGTTCCATGCCTTTCTGGCCAAGAAAGCAGATTCAAGCAAAGGACATGCAATTTCAGCACAGGATATACCTTGATTCATACTTTATTGACGTAAGGAAATCACTTGTTCACTCAAGAATGACCTAAGCCCAGGAACGATCGTCATGGATGGTGACTCAACGCTGTTCTCTATCAGCATTTTTTTTTTACAATTGAGCTGTGGCAGCTCCTTGCTGTTGGGGTGATAGAGTGGGTAGCGCAGCAAAGGACAAACAGACTGTTTTCTTGTGCCAGGACATTGTGCTCATTTTATACCTAAGGCAGGCAGGTTGTGTGGGTCACTTTGTCCCCGAGCCGCACGTGGGAACCCCAACTAGGGCCCTGTGGAGCCCACCCTGGGCATGGGGCTGGGGACAGTGGTCACCAGGGCCTATTTTAGCTGAGGAAGGCTTTGTACTAAGGGAAAAAGTTCATCCAGTGGCAACGTGGGGAACCTAAGTCAGACCCTGCTCTTTCTGTTGAGTACAGAAGGAGCCGAAGAAGGGAGCTGGCCTCCCTTGGGATGGCTTTTGTCAATGCCTTGCTCAGCTGTGCCCTCTGGGCATGGTGGACTGTTGTAAAGATGTGAAGGCTGCAGGGCATCTCTGCATTTTAAAATTAATATTTTATGTTCCTTTACCAATCTGCTGCTTCTTGTGATGCAGCGACAGAGAGGAAAATCTGCAGAAAAGCCAGCGGTGCATAAGAACAGTTTGATAAATTGAGTGTGAGAAATTTCACAAAAAAATGAGTGTGATGTTTTGTCCAAATCTGTGCGCTGCGCTCTACTGATGATGGAGTAAGGACTCCATCATCAACAAACATGAGAGATGATAAATGGGAAAGTCCTAGGAGGAGTGAAGTTGCTAATAACCTGCTGTCAGAAGTCAGAACCTCAACCCAGTAGTGAAACAGCGGGGGGAAACAAGTTGTTGGGCTGGGAGCCCCAAGTCCCAGAAAGGGTTCACACCAGATCTGAGAAGCCTATTTAGCTGGGGGAGCCCAAGTGGGACCAGCACAAGCACAACTAGCTACTGGACCCAGCAAGATGCTCTGTCGGGGGGTTATGCACGGGGGAGAGAGGACGCCTGCTCACAGTCCACCGGAGAGACTATTGTGCTGCTTTAGGATATTGCATATATTACAGCTGGGAAAGTTATGACGCTATAACAGTCCCTTGCTGTCTCATGCAATTGTGGATACCTTATATTCTCCATTAGCACTATTTGCAGCTCTAAGTCCTGTTCAAGGAATTTTTAGTTTAATTTTCTTTGGAAAGAAAGCAAAACAGGATTAGTAAAGCATTATGGATGCTGTTTGAAGTCTGGCAGTCTTTCCTAATGATCATCTACTACGATTTAACTTTTGTCCATTTTTTTCCTATTTTTATTAGTGACTATGAAGCAGATATATTTAATGCCACATCGACTATGGAAATATTAATTCTATTACATAGAATGGTCTTGGTTGTTAGCTATGATGCATATGCTGTTCAAATCCATTGGTACTAGATAGAAATCTTCTTGCTTCCCAATGATTAGATAACTAATAGGAGGATTGCACGCTCTGGACTGCAATTCCTAAATACCAATTAACACCTCATTTTTAGGATTTGATGTTATAAAACCTGCCACTCATTTTCTCTTTGTAGCTGGAATTATAGGAAAAGATGTCACAAAAACGGTATAAGAAAGTGGAGTATGTTTCTTCTTAATAGAAGATGTTTGAGATTTATATGATATATCTAAAAAAGAAATATGTTTTAAATGCTAAATAGTTATATTTCAACAACGTAAGACTTCTTACACAAGTGCAACTTCTAACAGTTGATAGTGTCTCTTTGGAGTGTACGGCTCATTTTAGATTCTGTTGCCATAAATAAACTCAAAAAAGCAAAGTTATATGCTGGAATTCAAGGCAAATTTTGCTTTTAGCCATGCAGACCCACAGTGATGCTAAGGTGACCTGTCTGTATGTCCTGTCATTGTGTCCTACGTGAGGAGTACAGGGTTGCTTCAGTAGCCAAATTCCACTTTTTTTTTTAGTTCAGCGTGGACTGGTGAAGAAGAATTTGCATGAAGTGAAGAAAATACCGAAACACCACTTAGGTTCTGTGTACATACAGCCCATACAGTCAGATTCCTACTTTTAAGTCTTCTTACTTCTTGAGGGTTTTTTGAATATATTTTTTCCTATTAACATTCCCAAGTCTAAGCAAAGTACATAATGTTTGCAGTTTTTACATATGTTTTGCAAACTCAATACTTACACTGTTACCTTATGCTCATTTAAGTAGTGTATTCTACTCTAACATTCAAAAGCCCACTAGAGGAGATAAGGTTAGAAGGTAGCTTGACACCTAGAATCCCCAGCCCACATTAGCACTGCCTTTACGTGAACACAACATTAAGATTTCTGAAGGCCTGTCCAGGATTTTTAGTGCCCGCTCTTTATGAAGTGCTTCGCTTTAT
Source organism: Grus americana (assembly GCF_028858705.1). Lineage (NCBI taxonomy): Eukaryota > Metazoa > Chordata > Aves > Gruiformes > Gruidae > Grus > Grus americana. The sequence goes on along the minus strand of NC_072853.1, from coordinate 120,939,835 downwards.
GCGGAGAAAAAATGGCTTATCATTTGTACAAAGAAGGATAGAAAAGTTGAGGAGTACTTCTCACTTGCTTGCAGGCTTCCTTTGAAGTACTCCTCACTTTGTCCTAAACTAAGGGTTTCTCCCACGCCTGCCTGCTTGCGGCTGAGGTGTCAACCCAACGCGAGACACTTCCAGCAGGACACTTCCCGCAGGACACTGTGGACAATCATTCAGCAGCGGTTTCCCGGCCACAGGACATGCTGGGACTCATGGCACGCTGTGGAACAGCAACACTCCCCGCGTGCACGGTGGGACCCCCATACATTCAGCGTCACAAACGTATATTAGCGTACCAAGAGCTTTCCATGGTGGGGACTTGGCGAGATACTGACGAAGGGTGGTGAATGATGTCTCCAAAATGTCTTCCTAATGCAGTGAACTTCCAGCTTCTGTGTGCGCAGAGGGAGCCTGGAGCTGGGAAGGAAGGTGGAAAGGCAGAGTAGCACAGACACTGGCTGCACAGATGTGGTGGGAGATGGCTACCACATGCTGTTATAAGTCTATGACTTACCAAATAGCTGGTGGGAAATCAAATGTCAGTGCTTTCCTGATAGAAGTCTACCAAGTGACTGTACTACAGCTTATCCACAGGTTGAAAGCTGCTCAGTGGCTGTCTCCCTATCCATCTGAGCTTCAATGAAACTAGGGAAGACCAACTAAAAAGAAAAATTTACATACCAACAACTTTCCATAAGTCTGGAGGAAGCGATGGAGAAATAGGTGGGTAAAAAGGTGTGTAAGATGTCTGCAGCATGCCTTGAGACATGCCATTGGAGAGAAGAAAAGTAATTCAATTTTTGATAAAAGTTTAGAAATTCTAAAATGGCCTGCAATGTATATGCAAAGCTAATTCAGGGACAATTCAGCTCAGTATCTTGTGAAGTACCAGCTGCAAACTGAATGCTTAATATCCCTTAGACACTCCTGGCTTTCTAATGATATAAATCAATCCATTCCTGCTCTAATGCCTCCAAGGGTTCCGTATCTTGAGCTAGACTCCATTTCAGTCCTGTAGAATTGCTGTTTGGAGGCTGCAGGCAAGTGTAGTTTTTTGAGATTAAGTTCATGTTTTAGGAAAGAAAGAGAAACCTTTTTCTGACATGTTGTTTTGTGTTTTAAAACTGCAGCTGCTCTTCATAAAATGTTGGTGTGAGAAGCCATCACGTGCTGTGTTCTTGTTGGTGCTCATTGTTTTCCCAGGAGAAGTCAGGAGACCAAAGGTGCACGATAAATAGAGCTTATTAGACATTTAGCTGGTTGGCTAATGACCTGCTTTCTGAATGGAGCGTAACTGAGAGTGCTTTTTGTTCCAGTCTCCTGGATATCCCATGGTTAAAACTGACCACCAGGCTTTGTGAAACATTAGTCATGAAATTTCTGTTTTCTGAATCACCACAAATTCCTTTTCTATTTCCCTTCTTTTCCCACAAAATTTGGGAGCAACAGCAGGTTTTCCTGATCTGCAATTGAGCAATAAAGCAATAGTCCAGGATTTTCTTGATAGAAGTACAGGCTTTTCTTACATAAAGCCCTTTATTTAGATGCTGAGAAGGGGTAGCACAGTACACCATGCCTCAGAAACACAGATGCTTTCCCCAACCCCGGCAGTAGTCTACGGGATGATCTCACATTAGTTATTTCACTTTTGGGTTTCAAATACTTGCTTCCCTCTTACCTCATTTTTAAGAGGTTCCCCATATACAGTGACTTACAGATGAAGAGTTGAGACTCCATATAACTTAAAAAGAAGACAGTGAACTACTCTAAATTTCAAAGCTTTCCTTGAGTCTGTAGGAACACATGAATGCTTTTACCAGCCAGGGATTTGCAAAAGCAGTCTAGACTTTGTAAAAGCAGTTATTATTACTATTAGGTCTCATCTGAAGTAATTTATTGGAAAACACTGTATACACAGCAAGGGGAAAAAGAAAAGATTCTCAGACATGACAGGATTTTCTTTATGCTTTGATTTTTGGTTTTATAATCTGTAGGAACTAGTATACAAATCAAAATGCCAGCCAGTCTCTTCTGGAAATCTGGATCCTCACAAAGATGAGCATGTGATGATAGTTTTGCTTTTGCCCAAATTGGCAGCTTTTCTGTCCCATTGTTTCCTACAGTCCCTCACCTCCTCATTGAGCTGCTGCAGCTAAAACCTTTCTCCTCTTAAACCATCATGACGACTCTCTCCTTCTGATGTTCGTGATTAAAAAATATGATAGGAAGATGCCACCTTCCAACAGAGGAGGCTCCCCCATGAGTTATCCTCTATAGTTATAAACAAATAGAGATGGTTTCTTCCCCAGAGATTATAGTTAGGTGAGGCAGACCAAAGGAAGCAGTGGTAATGTTTTTCCCACTAACAAATCTGGAACTACAAGAGAAATGATTTACAAGGTTTGCGTAGAGGAGATAAGTAGCAGACCTCAAAACTGAACCCAGACTCCCTGACACCCAGCCCCGGCTATAACTGTATGGGCACCTACGCTGTTTCTTTGTGATTGCCAAACATAAGGGTGTAAATCCAAGCAAGTGGTGTTGAGCACTTTCAGTTCCCACCAAAGTAGGATGCAGAGGTGCTCAGCCCCATGCTGCCCTCGGCAGGAAGGTCCTGCTCAAGACCAGCGCTGGTTCAACCTCTACCACCCCCAGGCTCTGCTACCTGCCTGCGTCAGCCGCCTTCTATTTCTCATATGTCTCTAATCCACCAAACACACATGTGGGAGTATCTAAATTAAAAATAGCAACCCAGAAAAAAATGCTGTGCAGTTGGAGAGCTGATTTGCAGCTGAATTATTCATCCCCATGTATCCCTCTCATGCCAGGATGATAGTACCGGGGCTGTGCAGGTGCAGCCTTGCTCAGGGACTGGCAATGCCAGGGCCAGACAACACCCTTGTGGGTGTCTCTCCCCTTGGTCACTTGTCAGCAAGCCAAATTCCCCACTGGTCAGCTCATCTCTCTTTTTATACCAGTTGCCACATGAAAACACCCTAAAACACCGCCTTGCTCCCTTCTATGCCATCTCCCTTCACTTATCACCCAATAACCAGACTAACACAGCTCAGCTCTTGCAAACCCAAACAACTGAATTAGTCTAACCTTTTAAAAGGTTATTGGAACATCCTGTTCCATTAACAACAAACCTTAGTGGAGAAACACATGAAAAACCCGTTCCCATGCTTTTATTGGCTAGGCCTGAGCCGGGGCACTTTGGTGGGTTGCCAGCATGCGAAATTGCAATTTTCAAGAGACTATGAGTAATTTTCGTCATGTATCTGCAGGAGTGGCCCTTGGTTTTAATCAGTGCTCTGGTAGCTGTGATTGCGGCGAGCATTACAAAAATTGCTGGCAGTTAATTGTCACTTTTTTGCAAGGAATTTTTGTAAATAACATTTTTATTCCCACAGAGAATCATTCAATTACCAGAGCAACCATAAAAACTTCAGAAGTCAGAATATCCTGAGGCATGAAAGAAGGACACAAAAACCAAAATGGACTTAACTTCAAGGTAGTTTTCGTGATTCCTGGCTGGCATCCTGGTTCCCTTATTCAGTATGGTATATTTGGTATGGCCTCCCTCACTGCCGTGGTCCCAGGCTGAAGCCTCGCAGGACCCTACTCAAGCATCCTCTCCAGGGATCCAGCTCTGCTCTGAAACTCACAGAAAATCTGAATTATATAGTAATAAGAAAAAACTAGGTGTTTGGTAGTGCCTTTTTGCTTCTGGCAGACAAACCCTCCCAGTTTAACTGGTAATATAAGTGAGATGTTAAAAGTTTGTATAACACAAAATACAGCTCAGCCCTAAACTCCCTGACTCTCCTGTCTATGGGGCCCCAGCCCCATTTTTTTTTCATCCATGGTTTCTGTAGGATATCTACATGGGTGTCACGTTCCCCGTTTCATTGCTGCAACCTGGTTTCACAGGCCACCAACTCATTGACAATCCAGCTGTGGCTGCCTTGGAGCAAGCTAATCTTCCCCCACAAAACCACCATCGCTTCATTCTGAATTACAGCAAATTGTAGTCCTCAGATACAAGTAATGGAGACATGAGCCCATGGAAGGATGGTCCCACCTTGGTTTGCTGCTGCAGGCATTCAAAAAGGAAGATAGCAGCCGTTGTCTCTCTTAAGTTTCTGACCTACTTCTGCAGCTCAAGGATACAGGAGACTGTGCCAGACATCAATCTGGGCACTTGTCTCAGGGTTCCAGCTTTTCTTTCTTCGAATAGTTGGCACTCAGCGGCACCATCCCTTGACTGCAGGAGCCCGTTTCTTCCCAGTGGGAGCTGCTGGGAGCAGGTCTGCTACTCGTACGCACCCAGGCATCCTTCACTGGGATGTAAATGCCCAGGCTTGGGCACTTCCAGAGTACAGCCAGAAAGAAGCCCTCCAGTTTTCACAGCTCTCTATCCCTTTTGCTAGATTTTGTATCACCTTGTCTTTAGCTGATAAATCTCAGCTGGGAGGCAGCTGTTCACTAACCACTGAAATGGGGCCAATTTCTCCAAAAAGGGCCATTCAGTGACAGTCCTGCTACTTTCTGTATTCAAGCATATCCTCCATACACTTCATTTTTGCAGCTAAACATTAGCTCCATGTGATGATTTGCTGAGCAGTGAAAGAGAAAGCAGGCTGGAGAGAGGAGAAGAGAGCTAGGGAATGCTCTTGTCAAAAGAGCACCAGATTTTACTCTTATCTCTGATGAAATGCTGAAGGGCAAGGTGAGGAAATGGAGATTTGCTAGCACTGATCATACTTTCTCCCTGACTGGACTCACAAAACAGCAAGGACTAGGGAAAAGAGAGAATTTTGAGTGGCATTCGGCTGTATATTTAAGCATGAATCATCCTCCATCTATTGCAAATCCTCCTTTTTTATTTTTTTTTAAATGTAGTTGAATTTTCATGAAGGAATATATGAACTTTGGCTACAACAGATGTCATCTTGGAGTTTTCGTTTGGTTTTTTTTAATTTTTTTAATATCTGACTGTAGCCCCAGTATAATAGGCAATATTGGGCTTTCATCTTTCACCACAACCAGCTATATAATCCAGAGCAGATGATCATTAGCATGCATTACTTAAGAGATGTACAGCACTCAGTGAGTCAGGGTACAGACCAAAAATTAATTGTTGAAGAAATTAAAAAATAATCCATTGAAGAACAGATACTTTTGAGAATATTGCAGTCTGCCCAGACTCCAAAGAGCCACTGCACAGTGAAGATAGCTGTGGTAATGTGTTCCCCTAAAGCTTCCCTGAAGGGATGCAGGGAGAATTTGCTAGGAAGGCAGTGGCCAGTGGGAACATGGCCGGAGTCTACAAAGGAAGTTCTGGCAATGCGCTGCAACCCGAGTATGGAGGGTGAGGTTGGACGGTGGCAGCTTCCAGCTCCAGGCTTGAATTTCTGTAGGAAAAGGAGCCGCTCACTGGTGGGAAAATGGCTGAGGTGGCTGCTGGAGAGGCGAGCAAGAGCTGGCCAGAGTGCAGGTTGCTTGAGGCATCTTTTCACAGGCTGCTGAGGAGCGGGCTTCAGTTTAAACAGCCTGCCAGTATGGACCTGATGATCTTAGAGGTCTTTTCCAACCTTAATGATTCTATGATTCTATGACTGAACCACCTGCAACAGGGCTGTGGACTATGGGACATGCATGCTTGGAGACACCTGGAGAAGCGCTGAAGAGGCCATGCTCTGTGGCAGCATCCTCAGCCAGTGCCGAGCACCCGGGGGCTGTGGCTGGAACAGCCTTTTAGTAGCTCCCTGCATGATTGCCCTGCTGAGCTTTCCTTCAAAACATTTAAATCTCTCCCGAACAACTGTCTTGGTGGCAGAGCCTAACCTCTGCCGCGCTTTCTGGATGCTGGGAGTTCTTTGCTGCTATTATTATTCACCCTGCCCTTTATGCAATGCCAACACTGCTGCTGATTTATCTGCTATACTTCAGGGCCTTTTTTCAAGACCCCAGTTTCCCGTGAGAATATTTCTCACTGATTTACACGGGCTGTAGTGGAGCAGGCCATTAGGGACAGAAATGGCCACACAACTGGCCTCAGCCTACGGGCTGCATGGCGAGCTGTGCTGTAAAATATTTATGAAAGAGCTGCCCCAGAACTCTCGGTTTTGGGGGGAAGAAGCCAGTGCAGACTGTTTCTCTCTTCACCCGGAGTAATTGTAGGGTCCAAGCAGCCAGGATTTCTTACCACTTTCTTTGTAAAGAAATTCTTTTTGACAACCAATCATCATTTTCTTCTGCTAATTTTCCAATAATTTCTCCCAACTCTCTCCTGTACTGCATCATGCATGTGCTCTTCAGATTATGCTCTCCAGCTAAGTTCCTGCTGCTTTCACGCCTTTTGTAGCTAGGGCAAGTCACAAAAAGCAACCTAGACCAAAGCTATCTGAAATCAGACTAATTTAAAAGCTCAGATTCTGCCATCTCATGCTCACACCCAACAAAAAGTGCCCCTGAAGCCCATTCATCATTGCCTGGAGGATGCTGTGCCTGGAGCACAGCACAGGTAATGCACCAGGACAGCTGCCCCCCAGCCAGGTCTCTGGTTGCCTCTGCTCAGCAGACTCCTCTCTGCTTTGCTCAGAGTCCTGGTGTGAAAACTTTTCCCTTTTCGTTTACTAGATTGGCTCTAGGAGATGCATATGGGTAAGAATGACAGTTTGGAAGATAGAAATTGATTCGGTCTATATGTGTCCTGCTCTGAGAAAGCAGAGGAGTGCTTCACATCATGTTAACTCCATTAGCCAAGACTACAAGAAGATTATTTTTCTTCCATGGACTTTGTGAAGTACAAGACTCCAGAACTGCCCCAGTGACACCTGACCAAGGGTGGAAATGGACTCTCCTTGAGCTCCTGCCAATGGGACAGGGAGATATAGGGCATGGGAAGATGTTTTCTCTGTTTTCAGTGCCAGTAGTGATTATTTTCTCTGATCCAGAAGTCGAAGTTGCCAGATGTTTCTGGTGCCCCTGTTAGAAAGCTGTAATTTTTAGAGACAAGGTTGGGCCTGCGTTAAAACCAAACAGGAGCCTTAAAAAAACCTGCTCAAGTTGTTTCCCTCAGACAAACCAGAAACTAGGCACTTCTGCAAATGAAAGATTTAATTCATCACACTGAGACTTAATGACTAAGTATGACAGTAGAAGTAGGGGGTTAAATGGTGGACTATTTACTGGTTATCATTTTCACAAATGATAACTAGTTGACCTTTTTATTGCCTTTCTAAGAGGTTCCTGCCCCATTTCTGCCCCCTGCCTCCTGGCCACAGGTCTCTGCCCTCTCATTTGTGCCAGAGACTGAATCAGCGATCTTTTTATGGCCTGTCTCTAACAGAGGGGACAAAAATCTCCTCCCCTTGTGGGTTTGTGGGAAAGGATAACTGGCAGTTACTGTTTGTGCCTAATGCATTACTGCCTGAGCAGCTTTTACAAAGATAACAGCCCTGTCTGAAGCTAAAGCAGGGGTGCAGCTAGGAGTGACGAAAGTCCTGTCATTAGAGCAAGTATATTAAGAAATTGGTGTCAATTTAATTGTCTCTTGGTGGCACAAAAGACCTAGTGCTAAGAGAGAGACAAGGAGAGCTGTCATGTGTTACTTTACTGATGATAAGCTCTGATTAACTCTGTTGGTCAGCGGTTTGCAAAAGAAGGTCTGTTGTGCCATTCAGAGGTTGTATGGAGGCTTTGGTACCTGCCCAGATTGGTCCTGTGGGGTCAGGAGGTCTGATCCTGCCCCTTAATCTGACCCGTGCTAATTTTCCCTTCCCATCTCAGTAGCTTAGGTGTCTGTGCCATTCCCCTGCCCATTGCTATTGCGGCTCCTCTCCACCATGCGAACAAAAGGGAGGTTCACACCCCCTCAGAGGTGAATGGAGCTAGGACCATTGGCTGGAAACCCTCAAATCCTTCCGAAGGACGATCCCTGCCAAGGGTGCCAGCCAGTGGTCCCAGCACTGTTGTGGGATGGAGGTACAAAAGCTGCATTGGGGCTGGGAGGGGATTAGCACCCTGCTCCATGCCCGTGGTATTTGCCTTACAAACTAGTCACAGATGTGGGTTATTTTCTGCTGCTAACTAGGAGAATAGTTTTAAAGTTACGTGTCACTCTCCCGTTTCACTTTTAAGAGACAGTGCTTATTTTTAGAAGTTGTTACTCACAAACAGTAGGTTTTCCTGGTCATATCCACTGATAGAAATGTCGTATTGCAGATGGCAGCATGTCTAGTCCTCATGAGACAAATTTCCTGGAACTGAACAGAAGACAAAGTGTGAATATCACAGCATCATTTAAGTAGCTGTGCCTGTTTAGTAGAAAATCAGTCAGCAATACAAAACAATTATTTAAAAAAGCAATGTCTTGGACATCCATTTTAAGTTGCACATAAACAGCTCAATCTTCCTCAAGCTAGATGTTCCTGCAGAAGCAAAATAGGGTCATGAAAACATTGTTTTGAACTGGGAATTAATGAACAAGTTACTTGCTAATCATGGAGATTTTTTTCCACTGTCACAGCTAGATGCCCTCTAGTTTCTTTTCCTTCTTGAGCCACTATAGTAATGAGACAAAATAATAGCTATTATTTTGGGGGGAATTACTAGCTCAGAACCAGCTTGCAAGCCAACAGAAGAAGAACAGGGTCTTGAAGGGCCTCCTGTCAACTTTCTCCTTGTTCAAGCTGAGTGGACCAGCTACTAGCTTTCACAGATGGGTAATCAAGCCAGAGAGAAACACTTCAGCTCTAATAGGACATGCTTACTAGTGAAAGGCAATGCCTGATGAACAAGTCTTTCAGATTAGCCTTTGCTATGTAAGGATATTGTAAAAGAAAATATATTCTACAACCAGGTTGAGGAAAAAAAGTAGCAGAGAAATAAAACTGAGGTTTTGACTGTCCTGAGAGATCAAGAGTACGATGCTGGTGTAAAAGGCTTTCCTATTTACCTTTTAATATTGCTCGATAACTATGAACTCAAGAGTAGGAACCAAGAATAGCCAAGCATGACCAATGCATTTGAAAACAAAGTATTAAGCCAGATGATGCATTTCAAAGTGATCTGCTTTTCAGTGGAAGGTATGTGGGGGAAATTACTGGCACAATAAAAAGGGAAAAAGGATTTGACTATGTCTGGGGTAGATATTCTTCATATCTCAAAGAGACTCAATCCTATGGCCATTCTAGAACATAGCACAGGGTGACAGAGGAAAAGCTTCTGTCCTTTTCCTGGCTCCATCTCAGCAGGCTGAGCATCTGCTCTTTTAATCCCGCCTTCATATAGTAGAAGGGGCCTGAGACATTTCTTCCATAGTTGCTCTGCTCTGTGTCCTTTCCCATCTGGAAAGCAAGAGGGGTATTTGGGATACCACAGGTGAGCAGGACTGCTCCCAGTACATGCGTGATAAATATTAAAAACTTTTGGCAGCACAGTCTGCCAGCAGAGGAAATAAAACTAATATATTTATGCGAATCAGCACATTCAGCACAGATAATACATGACCCAAAGACTCTTTTGGCTTTTTTATGTTTAGTGTAGGTGGGTGGAAGGTTCCTCTGTGCCTCCAATAGAGCAGAAAGACTGATGACTCTGTGAGAGAAGGGAGGTAGGATGGACCGAACGCGGTGGATGAATCACTGGAGCACGGCCCTGAGGAACACCAGACATCTCAGGGCTACGCTACCAGGAATGCAGTGGTGCCCTGCTTGTGTATGGGATAGAAGCTACTACAGTTTCTCTTACCTAGTTTGATAAAGGAAATAAACTGGTTTTTTGCAACTTTTAAAAATTACTCATCTTGTGAGATACTAAACTACAACTGAGGCCATGTGGAATATGTAGGAATTGTACAAGGCTGAAGTTATCACACCTTTCTATCAAAAATAATTTCAGCATCCCTCATACCATTTCAGTTATGTCCTCTGTCACTACAGTGAATTGCAAATGTTAGTAGATGTCTCCCTGTGTACATCTGTGTATATATTTGTTTATATAAAAGAACCATCTTCAAAGGAATCGCTGGTGTTCAGCAGTTCTGGCTATGGGCTCAGACTAAAAGGCTGGTGAATCTAAGTCAGAAGAAGAATTCATATTTTTAAGTACGAATCCCTCTTCTTGATGTTTACTATTACAAGGATATCTCACATTTTGACATACTATATTCTCTGTGAGGTGAAGGCTGGGCAAGGGGACACATGAGAATAATCCCTTCGTGCCTGAGCAAACCACAGCCCCCAGTCAGGAACACAAAGGATGCCTAGTCTTCGTTCAGCATGGCAGCTTTCCTGGAAGAGGAATATTAAGTCAACAAACCACTAGCTCTGAAGGCACACTGTCAGCTTGCACCTTTAATACTGCTCCAGTCACTTTAACAGAAACTATTCCATCCAAGCCTTCTGTATTGCATATATGGAAAAGAATCTCTTCTGATCAATGCAATTCATCACCATCAGAATGAATATGTATTAAATCTTATATGGATACAAGCACCAACTGCAAAGCCCTTTATAAAACTCTTTGTGACAAAACCAGCAAATAACCTCTTTCCAGTCTCTCATATCGCTCTTGCTTTATGCTTTCTTCCTGTCTCTTTCCCAGGCATTCATTTGTCCTCCAAGGGGTTGGGTTTACTCAGCGATGCCTCCACTGACCCACACAGAAGTATGTGGTGGGCAAGTTTTTGGAAGGAATTCCTCACTTTTTTAGTAAAAGTTAGTGAAAAGAAGGGGGAATGCCTTTTCATACTTAACTACAAATCTCATGAAAGATGGAAATAGTTTTGCGTTCACCTATATTGAGCTCTTCCCCGATCGATAGGGGAAGAGCTTCCACTCGTAATAGATCCGTTTCCAAGTTCTTGCAGTCCTTTCAAATGAAGGTCCCTTCTTTACCTTCCAAAAGGCAGAAGCATACCAATGGGCTGATGTGTATGGAGAATATTTTCTTTGCTGGACCTGGTCTACGTATAGGCAGAGCAGATTGCCTTCCTGCAGCATCACCTCCCCAGCCTCTGCTGAGTCTCATCCACAGTGGGAAGATCTGCTTTTTGCCTACCCTGCTGAGAAGCCTCATGCCCCCCTTCACATTTCTTATGGAAATGGTGAACTCAAGCCGTGGCACTTCTGAGGCCAGAGTGTCTCACTGCTCTTATATAAATGAGATATTACAAGGCGCTCTTTCTGGAGGAATAGCGGCTCAGCTAGTCCACAGGTTATCTTACTATGCATTAATCATCCATGCTTAAATTCCCCTGGCAGTTTGCATCACCATGTGACAGTCTCTGGAAATGAAACTTTTAGTGTCAATGCAGCCCCGAACAACCCTTCGCACGCCTCTGGTGAGTGAATACGAGTGTTTAGCAAGAGGATTGACTGCAGAGTTTTTCTCTGACTGACTCCTGAGCCCCAACTGCTACTGAAAAAATGAAACAGGCAGCAAAAAAGACCCACAACTAATGCCAGACATAGTTGCCATAAGGATAATAGCTGGCATTTGAGTCTCATTGGCCAGTTAAGGATGGCATCCACAATGCCGGAGAGGTCGCCATACCAGGCCCGGGATTTAGAAGCGAGATTAGAGGCAGCTGTTCCTTTATCAGTGTAAAGATGAAAGCTCAGGGTATAAAAATAAAATCCAACTGATCATCACTTTCCTTGGAGGCTGTAGCCAACTTCAGCAGCGGCTCGTGCCTCAAGCAGCAGTGGCGGCATCGTGGCATGCCCGTGCTGCCTTTGTGGAGGGCGCTTGGGAGCACATCCCTCAGCCCTGTGTGGTGGCTGCTGGTGTCTTCGGGGGGACCTCCCAGTTGCCACTGCTTTGCAGCTCCCTGGAGGGATGCGTGCTGTGGGGGGACAGCTGCCCCTACAGAAAGGTTTCGTTTGGAAGAGCTTTGCTATAGAATAAACAGCCGTTTAATTTCACAGCATCATTTTTCTGTAGTGAAAAGCATCCAAGGAACTTGCAGGTTGGGGAGAAGCATCTTTCATCTTGCTTCCAGACTCCTTTCCGGAGGTGAAACCACTCCGTGCCCGAGGTGATGGGGTTCACCTGAGTCCTCAGCACCAGGGGACAGCCACCACAGAAATGCTGAAAATCATGCTGTATGACATGACATAGCTTTTTCTACAAAAACAAAAATGTAACTAACTGTCACAATGCTAACACAATGCGAACTATTAAAAACAAGCTGATCCTAGTATGCCTTCATCTGGATAAGCTGTTTTCTTTAGAGCATAATAAATCGTAACTGTTTCTACAAGCTGTCCTGTACAAGGAGACAAGAACAGAATACAAAACTTGGGAGAAAAATTTCAAAACCTTAATCCCAAGAAAGGGTACTCTTTAACACTGCTTATAATTTCTGCAGTATTTTATGAAACATTTATTAACATGTCATTTGTTTAGAAAAAGCAGATTATTCAAACCAACATGGCTTAAAAATTTGTCTTCAATGAAAAATGTTCTCCCTCTGTGAATATATCAAATTGCCATCATCAAGTTGCACAGTGAAGTATTTACTGTTGGCCCTCAGCGCTTGAGATGTTGAGTTACGTGTACCCTCTTAATTCTGCCCCTTGGCGTGTATCACCATACTGCTTTCGTCGGCAGATACCACTGTTAATCATACAAAACAGCGTGCTGATGTAATGCATTCTTCAAATATAGCTATGAAGCTAGAAAGATTATGAATATCTAAAAGGAATAATCTTTGGGAAGAGACCAAGCAATTAAAAACGTCATTCCCCAAAGTGATTGCATCAGAAAGTTATGAGCCCCTCAAAATTGTGGACTTTAATGACACCTTCCTAAACTACCAATGCCTGATTTGTTTTATGTACAATCTGATTATCTGCCTTGAGAATGTAGCACCACTAGTCATATAAGTCATAAATATTTCACTGCGTAACTGGGGAGTGCTGGTTTTTTAGACAACTCACTAAATGATTACCAGATTTCTAGGTAATTGACTTTCTTTTAGCTGGCACTTTAAGTAATTTATTAAAACAAAAATGACAGGATTGTGTCAGGTAATTAAGAGAATGATACTTAAATCCTCATTTTAGTTCAGTTCTTACGCTGGTCTTCATTTACTTCACTTCTGAAAAATCATCAAATCTTTAGTTCCCAGTTTTAATGATATGTGAACTGACATGGCTGAAGTTATATATTTGATCATTCTGTAAAGCTCTGGAGCCCTCTACTCTGCTGTTTTTGGACAGCCGCACAAGAACCTCGAGTACTTTCTATAAAATACCGGGAAGCTTTGTGGAGTATGTGTTAATCTCTGGTCTGAACATCAGAACAAGCAGGGAATCAAGCAGAAAACAAAATGAAAACATCAAGAGTGAAGAATCTGTCGGTTAATTCTTCAGAGACTCTTTCTTGCTCATAAATTAGATTTAGCAGAGTGTCTCAATATGTAAAATATACACAAAAGAAAAGTCTCCTAACGGGATCACCAATTGTAATCGTCCTCATTTGCTTATTGCTTTCAACTAGTTAAAAAATTCCAGGCAGAACAACGGGACCGTTGCAGATCTGCTGCACTCTTTGGCCATGACAGTAACTGTATTACGCCCCGGGGAGAGGTATCATGCCAAGAAGGAGGGGATCAAAATGTGCCTTCCACTGCTTTGGTCCCTGCTCAACTCAATGACCTTGTGCAGGTTAAACAGAGTGAAAATCTATTCGCTTTGTACGCACGGCATGTGCAAAAAAATGTACCATAAACCACCTGAACTCCCCAGGTTTGATTACCACTTGCATATTTATGCAAATCATCCTGATGACTTCTGTGGAAGTGACACAAAGCAGAAAGGTTTCCTACAGTTCATCTTGGAAGGAGAAGGGGCTCTTGTCTAATCACCCTGAATAAGCGAAGATACCGAGGCATTTGCTGACAGTGGGGCATATCACCTTTCCCACTGGACTGTGCCTGTCCTAATGAGCGCCTGCTTCCTCCCTCTCTGCAGAAAATGGCCTTCCCTCTGCTAAACAGCACATTTAACACCGGCACTCATCCGGAGCCTAGGGAACATCAGCTGTATGCTCTGCCTTGGTTCCTTTCCTGCCAGGTAGACCGGTATATGTGATCAAGACTGCGCGTCTTAAAATAGCATGCTGGAGACCGTGCTGCTCAGCACTCTCCAAACGTTAGCTAATTGCCGCAGCAGCCCAGCACGGCACACGCCTGGGACCCGCGCTCTGCACTGATTAGGAATTCGCACACGCGGGGAAGAGTGTGGGGGAGAAAGACAGCGAGAGGCAGCGATAAAGGAAAAGTAGATCAAATCAGACAGGCAAGCAGGGAGAGAACAACCAGTAGATAGAGTTAGGGGTGTCAGGGGTGAAGGCAGTAGCTCCCAGAGGATGCACGAGTGTTACAAGCTGGAGGACAGGAATCAAGAGGGTTTGTTATTCCATTCTGAACGCTGCTTGCACCAGCTCCTGCTGCAGCACGGTGCTCCTGCTGGTGCCAACGTCCACAGTGGCCACTGAAGAAAAAGACCAGGAGACAAGAAGACCAGCCTTTTCAGAGATGACAGCACACCTGCTGACCCAAGAGAGGACCTCCAAGCAAAATGATGCCTTTCAGCAAGAAACAGATACATCAGGCTGGGGGAAGAAACCAGGAAAAATGACAAATACATCGACAGAGACTCAGTGGGAATCAAACCTGGACACATAGCTACGGACAGTCCAGTCACCTGCCTTCATGCCCTGCCTTCCCATATGGGCAGAGAGCCACCTGGAAAGCCTTCAGGCACACCACACTTTGAGTATGCATCCCCTCCGGGCTCAGGAATCAGGACACACACAGACCTTGTAGGTTTTGTTCAGCCCAGGTTTAGGGCTGAAGTCTCTCAAGATCAGGCTTGCTAGATCTCCCACAACTCCGTGATGTCCTGCTCATCCATCCCATACTCACCGCAGCATCTTCAAAGCATCTTGTTTGAGAAGCTTTTCTCATCTGCTTTGTCAAAGATGTGCTACAGAGACTTGTAACGTCACAAATTGGTGTAACTAGACTCTCACTAATAAATATTAAAGTTAGGCACATAATTAATATTGAAAGGGACATAACTCCCAGCTTCAGTCCGTTTCTGGCACATAATATTTGTATTTTTATGTTATCGAAAAGCATAATCACAAAACTCCCATTATCTTTCTACTGAGTAAGCCATCATTTTGTTCAGATGCAGGCAGCACAGCAGCTGATGAAGATGTCTGTGTTTCCAAGGAGTTAGCCCTTGAATTGGTGTCTAGAAGGTAAAAGAGGCCTGAACAACTATAAGTTCTTCCCCAAAATCACACTTTGAGAAGCCCTGGCCAATTTTACTTTATTATAATGTTTTGCAAGAGTGAAATTAAGCTGCATAAGCATGATCAAGTAGGGAAGTTCTGCCTCACAGAAGAACTCCCCCATGCACCTGTTCTTATAGAAACGGAGAGAAAACTCTTTTAAGAGATGAAAAATGAAACTGAAGCATGACATCATCAGAAGTATCTCGCTTGCTCGCATAAGCTATGAGCAGGTTACGGTTACCTAGCAACTCCTGCAAGTAGCTCACTTCAGCAGCAAAGCATTAGGGTTTAAGTGGCGGACACGTACCTGGCTCTAAAGCCTTGCTCTATTCATCGGCAGAACTTGGTGTTCAGTGGCAGAAATCAGAAAAAACTTGGGAATATTATTAAAGACTTCCATCACAGCCTCCAGAGCTAACCTCTTTGGGGGCCCACCCTGTTGGGGTATTGTATGGTAGATGAGAGGCTTTTTCTCCAACAGCGTCCACTCTGAAAGGCAAGCTAGAACACGCCAGTGAGACAAGTGAGCAACGGAGTACAGTGAGCGTCTCATAGTCCTGCAAGGGTTGCTCTTAGATTACACTGGATACCGATGCCTATAAATTTCCCTCTGCAACTCCGTATTGATCCTAATCGCATGTGTCCCGCTAATGCACGCGTTCTAGGAAGGCAGCTGGTTTTAACTGGAAGGCAGAAAGCACAAAGGAATTGACCCGACTCCCACGTTCTGCAGCTGGGTGCCTGCGAGCTTCCCTGCGAGGGGCTGCACAGAGCCTCCAGGAAAAACAGAGCAGAAAAGTCTGAACAAACCAACTACCGACGTAACCACTCCATAGACTTCAAAGCCATCACCACTGACTCGGTCAAGTGAATTATAAATTTATGTGTCTTCACGTTTGCAAAGAACAATGGCATCTTGCAAAGAACAACTGCATCTGTACTTGCCTTTTCCAGCGTGTTTTGGCATATCCTGACCCATTCGTGCAGTCAGGATTTCACCCAGATTCACCACAGAGATTGGCATCCGCAGAGAAATTAAGACACCTTGCATTTCTACGTGTCGGTGTCCAAACTGTCTCATTTATGGGGGAGGTAAGAGATAGCCAAAGTCTGCAGCAGATAAGGGTGAACTGATAGCAGTCTAGACTGAGTAGCTGAGGAAGCACGAATTGCGTGAGCAATGGTGTAATGCAATAAATGGTATTATTTATAATCTCATCAGGCTTTTCGTGTCTTCAACTGCTTCCTCTTTGGATTGTCATAGATTTATTTCTACATGACAGTCATAGCTTCTATTTAATATTAAGGTGCTTTTCATTTTTCCTGTTGAAACACTGTAACTCTAGGAAATTCATCTATCACTTGGGTGTCTAGCCCTTTTGATGGACTGTTCTCAGTCAATCCTTTCATTAAAAAAGAGGTGAGCCGTGATGTTCCTTCTCGCAATATTGTCATCACACTCTCCTCTCCTGCAAGCTTGTCCTCTGTTACAGGATATTGCAGTCTTGATTAAGATAGGGCTTGTGATGGGGTGATAAATACAGATGTAGATAAACTCCCCAGAGCAGGGCAGAGCAGCAGAGAAGAGCAGCCCGGTGTGTGGTGGTCCTGTCCAACCGGGGTCACCCGCTGACACCACTCCTGCTTGCCTACAGGTCCCTGGGGACCACGCGTGGCTGTGTACGTGGGTGCACCTCCCTGTAAGAGGAGGGCTATTTTGTTTTTTGCAGCAGTACCTGTATAAAGATAAGCTGTATAATTACGAGGTGGAGGAGTTTAGAGTCATAGAAACAGGTGGATGATGAGGAAGGAAACTATCGCCTGACCATGAAACCCAGTGGATTTGGCTTATATCTCAGAGCTGCATTGCTGCTATTTTGATGTTTTTCTATGGGGGGGGGGGGGGAAAGGAGGGATTTGCTCTGCATCTACAGATGTTAGTCCTCTGTCTACTGCTTTGGCATTAGTGTATCTGAAAAAACTTAGTCCCCCCCAAAAAATATTACATAGGTTTATCAGAACAGTCTGAGGCCCAGGACCGAGGTGAGCTATTCATCAACACACTGGCTGACATTTTCTTCTTAGGAGCTTCATAGGTGAAAATGCAGGAGCTGCTGTCAAGGAGCAGGTGAACGGTCCACCAGTGACCATGTCACTGATTCTCCAAGACTGTAGAGGAAGATGATGAAAAACCAAATAGTAAACAAATAGGAGATTTGCCTGCTAGCAGCGAAGGGAGACGACTTCTTATCCTTACGCTAGTAACTTGACTTCTCTAGAGACACAGAAGCTTGTAACTCATTATATATCCCATTAGATGGGACAGAGAAAATATTAAATTAATACTTTAATAATTTATACAAACATCTAATCCTTTTTATAGCCTCGCTAAGTTCTTGGCTTCGATGGTTATTGTAGGAGGTTAACCGTACTCTTTATAAAATTGACTTCCTTTTATCAGATTTCAGTTTGTTAACATCTTGTTCTTGTGTTATGTGAAAGACTAAAGAGCAGCACCCATTTTACCTTCTCCATGACGTGCATAGGGGAGATAAGACTCTGTCACGTCCTTCTTATCCATGCCCTCTCCAGATTCAGTGTTGCTAATTGTTCCAGCCTGTTTTCCTGCAAACGCCATTCCTGCGCACCAAGGCAATCTTTCAAAATATCAGCTTCTCTTTTATCTGTCATGGTTCTTCCATGGTGGTCAGAGCTGCAGGACACTGAGGGAGGATGTGCCATTCAAGTGTCATGGTTTAATGCTGTTGGGACATCTAGTTCTGTTCAGCTGTCTCAGGGAGGACTGACTTCACCTGGAGAGGCTGGCAGAAATTTTTGCTTCATTGAGGAGCCCATGGCAAAGAAAAAAGTCAAAATGCATGCTGCTGCCCTGTCTAAATCCTTCAGCAATCCTAGTGAGGAAATGGACTGATTGTTCTTTAGCCTTCCATTTTTCTTCTGAAACAGTTAGGAAAGTGTAGGAGCTGCTAGAGAGATAACAAGAATAACAAAAATCCCTGCAGTGCAAGATGTGTGGAGGCTCGGAGAGTCGCGGTACCATCTGTGCCTGTCTATTTACAGCCAGAACAACTAACGCCCAACTAATGGTGAAGAGAAGCAGAGCATCATGTCATGGAGACAGCTCTCTAATCTTACATAAAAGCAGCTTTCTGAAAAGCCTGAAGTGTTCAGATGGAGAGAGGAATGGTCACAATTTATACTTAGGAGGGTTTATTTAGGGAATGGTGGAAACACCTCTTTGTTTCAGCCACGTCCTTTGAACGATCTTCATCTGAGGCTCCCAGGCAAGTTTGGTCAGAGCTTTTTCAGCAACACAAAGTTCACTACATGCAAAACGTGGCATTACAGATAGATCCGTGGTTACAGCAAAAGATCAGTAATGAGGGGAAAAGCAAGTAAGCTGTGAAAGTGGTCTGCTTGTTTTGATTAAAAAAAAAAAAAAAAGATTTTTGTATTTGGTACAGCTGCTGTGTGAAAGGAATAGGTATTTGTCTAAGGTAATGAACGAGCTCTTCCCTTCATGCTTTTCAATGAAAATATGTTTTGAAAACAAATATGTTTGGGCTGAAATTTTAAAAATAATCTTTGAAATATAAGGAAAACACAGAGTTAAATCCACTGTACTTAAATTATCCTCAGGGATAATTTTAGACCCTGTGACTCAATTTGACTCCAGCAGGGATAAGAGATTGGACTGGAAGAAAGTATTGTTTTCAGGTGAAATGGTCGCAGGCAATTATCCACCTAATGAATGGAGCTGGGCGCACAGGGGAGGGGCAGGGACATGGTATACTCAGAAGCAGGAGACACACCTGGGGAAAGGAGAACCTGGGGACCGGAAAAAGCCCCAGATGAAGGAAATAAAAGGTAGAAAGGAAGGAAAAAGCATTCAGACTGGGGAATTCCCTGTACAAGGGACAAAAAGTTCTTTATCTATGGTTAAAAAAAAAGTATATAGAAAAACAAATCAGGTTTCACTCAAACCTCAGCTTCAGAGGAACTGATACATGTAAAAAAATCTCTAAAAATCAAATATTTTTTTTTTTATTCATAAAATGTATGGGTTTAAGTGCTCAACTTGTGCCACTGGAAATTTTAGATGCTAATTATAAATAAAAACCCACCTAAGTAACATCTGAAGTGATAAACACTACCAAAAAGTGTGCTAAATTTGCTGCTGTTCTGTCTCCACTGACTTCAGTGGAGTAGGGAATTACTCTCTCCATCCCTTTATGTATTTTTTAATTTATTTACTTATTTCAGAACAGATATCTAGACCTCTAAACACTCCCAAAAGTATAATAAGAAAGGAATAAAACCCACAATATAAGAGAAGAACAAATGGTCACAACTAAGACTGGGTACACTCAAACATAGTCACACCCCAGTGGATAGAGGGAGCATGCCATTACCATCGTCTTACCAAAAGTTCTGGAAGAAAAGATGAACTTTTCAATATTATGTTTGCTCACAGAAATGAGCTCCTGCAAGAAGTTGGTCTTTTTCCCTTCTGTCAAGTTTCAAGTGATGAAGGAAAAATAACTCATTTTGCTGATAAACTGTGAGGCTATAGAAATGTTCTGTGACCATCCAAACTGCTGCTTCAAAACATCTCTGGAGACTTCCATCAGCCTCTGAGTACTCTAATATGTACAGCCCAAACCTGCTAATTAACAAAAGTGCCTCTGAAGATTGTACCACCAAGTAGATGCAAATTACTCCTCTAATTTCTTTCTTCATTACATTCCTTGTTTCCTTTGATGCTGCAACGCCTTTTTCTTCCCATGACAACACACTAGCGATGGCTGATAACATCTTGAAAGTAATTGCTAACATTTGAAATTTTATTTTTCAACTTTATTGGCATAGGGACTTTTCTTTGTCCATGTCTGACGTTTCTTCCTGCTCCTTCTTCTTCAGCTTTCTCCAATCCTCCAAGGATTGATTCCCCTTTTACCTGGAATTCCAGGACTCTTTGTTCTTCTTCTCTGCTTTTCCCCACCCCTGATTTCGTTCCCCCCCTCCCCTGCCCCTCTTTTTTTTTTGGCCAACTATGGCCCATAGTTATCAGATCAAATTATGCTGTTTGTAAATGGGGGAATGCCACCAAATTTAGTGGAGTTGAAGCATGGCTACATGGCTTCATCCTGTATGTTTTGTGAGGTGTTTACACCCAACTCCTCTGTGATATTTTAGGTAACAAATTCCCTTTGACATCTAAGTTGGCTAAATGCCTTTGAGGAAATGGACCTCTGACAAGGATGTCAATGCAACCTGCCTGCACCGAATAAGAAAATGTATGTTTGTTAGAAAAGGAATGGAAATAGAATTAAATGTCCCAGCAGCTAGTAAAAAATAAGTTTCCTTCT
This sequence comes from Grus americana, assembly GCF_028858705.1. Classification (NCBI taxonomy): domain Eukaryota; kingdom Metazoa; phylum Chordata; class Aves; order Gruiformes; family Gruidae; genus Grus; species Grus americana. The sequence continues at coordinate 120,919,088 of NC_072853.1, read as the reverse complement.
ATATATAATAAGAACATATATATGTCAATATATAGATATGGATATTAAAGGACAAGAGGAAACAGCCTTCAGTTGCACCAGGGGAGGTTTAGATTGGATGTTAGGAACAATTTCTCCAGCGAAAGGGTTGTCAAGCCTTGCAAGAGGCTGCCCAGGGGAGTGGTTGAGTCACCATCCCTGAAGGCATTGAAAAGACCTGTAGATGTGGTGCTTCGGGACATGGTTTAGTGGTGGACTTGGCAGTGCTAGGTGAACGGTTGGACTCGATGATCTTAAAGGTCTTTTCCAACCTAAACGGGTCTAGGATTCTATGATTACACATTCTTATCAAAACAGTAAGATTTTTTTATCTTTATATATGTCCTATGCTTGCTGAATAGCAACAACATTTTCATCTCTTAGACTATTTTAGACAAACCAAGCCCCTAATAATAGGAAAATTAAGCCATTTGGAATAATTTGGTTTTCTGTGAGCTATGAAAAGATGTCCTTGACTATCCAATTGTCTGCTTTTTACATATATGGATTGTTGGCAGCAATACATTTGGCATGCAGTAAATTTCCCTGCTTTTGGCATTTTGTGGTTGTTTCTCCTTTTGCAAGCCAAAGATAATGATAGTAAGCACAGGAAAAGATTTGCACCTTTCATTCGTTAAAGTTCAAAATCAAGCTTGTTCCATAAAGAAAGCACAGGATGAACTGTTGTGGCATAGCAAACCAGATCCCACATGGGAGTGTGATCAGGGGAACTGAATGTCCTACGTGGGCTAGAGCTAAAGAATGTTTCAAATGCAGACTCTCAAATAGTGCTATAATTTGTCTGCGGAAGAGGTTGTGAAGATGTTCCTTTGTTTAATGGACCAGAATATATCAAGGATATGTTATAAATTAAGTAACACTGACTGAGGTTTCTGCCAAAAATAAATATACCAAGTAGTCTTAGAATGGAGAATGAAAATAAAAGCAGGACTTAATCTGATGGTAAAATGAGATATTACTGAATCCATCCAACATAACAATTTAATCACTGAGTAAAAATCAAAGTAATTGGTAATGTGTACACTAAAGAAGCGTTTATGCACACTGCAGAAGAGGTGGAGATGGGAAGAGATGTCTTATTACAAGAAGCAGCATTAAAAGCAGTATCTGGACTGCAGAAAACCATCACAAAATTGTAATAGACAGCCATTCAATGTTCAGCAAATCCCCTTAAATCTTGGCAATCTTTTCTGGGTCATGCAAGTTTTCCCAAGTATAGTCATAAACACGTAATATGGTATGACTGCAAATCTCTCTCTTTTGGAGAATTATAGGCAACTAGTTACCCTACAGCATTGAAATCACAGAGGAAGGTTTTCAAGTCATAGCACAGCCAGAGGAAATGTGTAGGCTAAAAATAATAACTTAATTCTCCTTTCATTCTTCAGACATCCCGTAAGAACGACACTGGGGTGGGGTGGGGGTGGTGGGGTGTCATTCATACAGGGAAGTCTTTGTCTTTCGTTAGAAAAACAGAATAAGCTCCTTAACCCTTCTGCATAGTCATGGTGGACTGACTTCAAAGAGGCCTTCTTTAGAAAAAGGGCCATTTTTTCCTCCAACTGTGGCAGAAACAGCCACTTTACTAGGGAACGGAGGTGAGTCTGCTCACACTAGACTGGGTAATTTTTCTTCTAAAGGGCAAATGCTCAGGCCATAACATATACATACATACATACGTACCAATATATGCACACAGACATTCACTTTGCAAACAGCTGTACCATTCCCAGCTGCCTGTCACCACATCTGTGTTGGAGGTTGCCACTGCCCCAGCTCTGCCAGTGGAAGGGACCTTGTGAAAGCTCCCTCACCTGCTTCAGAAAAAAAATGTTGGTGGCGTCATCTTGCTTTCAAAGATGAATACGAGCCGGTAGTCACAGAGCAGATCAGACAGAGCCGACAGAGCAGAGCGGTGGGAAAATGGATACCTCCAGGTGGTGGGTGGCTGCGAGCCCCAGGAGAGCCATGAGCAGAATCAATGTTGTCCTCAGGTGGCATCACCAGAGCCAGGAGAGAACATCTGCCCAGACCCATAGGCAGATAATTGGTCTCCTTGACACAGAAGACAACTGTGAGCTCCCTGTACAGTTGGCAGCATCCTGACCACCCAGCAGTAATGACCCTGTTTGGAAAACTTCTCCAAATCAAATCTGGAGCATTTGTAGTGATCTATTAAATCAAGCTGCCAATCTCTCTATGAACAGATATGGAGAACTTGCTTTCACCTCACCACTAGTTCTGAATAAAAAAGGGCAATACCTAGTACGATACTCCACTCGGAAAAAGCATGTCATATAATTATTGACATGTGTTTTTCAAAAGTAAGATCTACCTACAGTGAACAGACAGACTTTCATTGATTTCCATATCCTTTCATATTTTCCCTTCAACCAAAATCAATGTAATTTTAGATTTGATTCCTCTGGTTTGCTGTTTGCATTTTTTAAAATCCACTGTTGAATTACAACATGTGTTACCATGTAGGTTTCCGATTTACTAAACTATAAATAGAGAGATTTCCTTGCTGCCTCCTGTGCAGTTACTGTAACTGCTCAAGGTTAAATGTTTGGTGGTGTTAATGAGAACTCTACAGGGTGACATAAATATACAACAGGAGAATCACAATGTAGAAAAATCTAGATGAGCCCATCAATAAATGCACAAATATAGGCATTAGATTAGATAAATCTAAATATAGAATTAGATTATTTCTTTGTGCCTGGTTCTGATGGGATACAAGCAGGTGTGTCCAATGGCAGATATGAATTCATGCTTAGTACACATATTGTTTCCTCCTCTGAAGAAAGGGATTAAAGTTTAGGAATGGGTCTAAAGAAAAATCTCAATGAATGGAAATGAGAGCCTGAATTCATTAGAAGGTTTGACATCAATGTTAGTACAGTGAAGACTGTCTTAGATTTCACAAACTCTCCCTATATTCTGAGACCCAAAGTAGAGACTTCATAAAGCCATTTTGTTCATAGATTCCTGCAAGCACGTGTATGACTGTGATTACATCCTGTTACGAGCTTTACTTGAAGTTTCAGCTCCACAAGTGCCCAAGTCTAAAAAATGGAAGTGAATTGATCACAGATGACTCCTGCTGTTTACTCTCACCCTTTGAGTTTCACATACCTTCAAAGAACACACAAAAAAATTTAGCTGGCAAAAATGGCACAGATGTAGTACAGGTTTTCCTTAAAAGATCTGCTTTTCTTAAAAGATCTTGCATAGAAATTCTGCTAGTCCCACCTGATGCTAGACTCCGATTAGCAGTAAGGTTCCCTCTGTCTATAAATCTGGAGCTAAACTTGATCTGAGTGGAGCTAAACTTGAGATGAGTTCCCAAGGAAAACAGACTTCTGTTTAGCTCAACTATGGGAATAATTTCAAGTGAAATAATAGATCTGGGATGAGGTCACAGCCTTCATCCTACAGGAGATTATTTCCATCTCCTTTTCTTTGCTCCAGACCAGTTAATCCTCATGCAATGTGTCCCTCCCTCTCTGCTGAGGGCCCAGATATTGCCACAGCTGCACAGCCTTTCTCCATCATTGCAATACCCTGTACTCCATGCCCAGGTTGGCTTCACTGGAACTTGGCAGAACAGCTGCCGTGACAGTCTGGGCTGAGAGAAATGCAGTAGCAGTGCTCCATATCCACTGGGAGCTTCTTGGTGGGGCTTCATGCCCCTAGGAGCCTTGCTAAAACATACACGTCCCAGCTGCAGTGCTGCCATTCTCGTCATCCAATGGGCCAACACATCCCTGACGTGACCTGATGTCTGTGTGTGCCTTTAACGCAATCACTTCTGCAGCGCCCTCACCAGCGACCCAGTGTACTTGTTTCTCCAGAAGGAAGAAAGGTTTCAAGCACGCAGGAAACTAAAGCCACTGAGGTCTCAAATCAGCATGACCACTTAACTGGGTAGGTAAGTCTAAGCACTTGACCAGTCCTCTGCAAGTCATGCTGCAAATGTGGTCATCTACCTTGCTAAATTGGGGGCTTAATACCCTTGAATTTCATATGAAAAACACAAATGGCACACACCTGAAAAAGGATCAGCCATAGAAGTGCTGAAATTTGAAGAAGTTCCTAAACCAGAATTTAAGCTTCACGGTTTGCTTTCTGCTAAGGTCATGTACCTGGGCAGTGTCCTATTCTGACCCTCTCTTTGCTGTGAACCCCCCTAACTTCAGCAACAGAAGCTCTGAGTCATGAATAAACCCTGCTCTCCATTTCTCCCGGCCTTGGTGACAAGACAAGCTCTTCCAGCCGTGAGCCTTGTTCTCCATGAGGGCCCGTTTCTGGCTGCAATCCGTGCTTGGGAAGCCACCACTGAAACAGTGCCCTGCAGGTCTAACCTGCCACCGTTGGCTCAGCAAGTGGAAAGCTGAGCTGCAGAATATCAGACAGGCAACAGGAGGCCACAAGTATTTTAAAAGCCCTTGGAAATCAGCTATCAGGTCTTTTATTGTCAGCAGGGAGAGAATTATACGCTGTTACCTTCTTCCTCCTCTCATGCCAACAGCGTGACACGAGGATGCCTACTGGTGCCACACCTGACTCAGAAGTGGAGAAGATCTAGTCCAAGTACTATAGTAACTGGCAACAGCGTGAGCTGGTTTACTTCTTACCTCCTCAGTCCTCTCAGTTTTCCCGTTCCTTTTACGATTTCCTGGAAATGGGAAGCAGCCCCCATCGCAGCTTAGTGCTCACTGAAAGTCTGCAAGTGTCAGGCCCTGAATAACTTTCTTGATGGGCAAAGATCTAGGAGGGTCTTCAGCTCTCCTGCATTTTCCTCAGATTTTTTCATCTGACCCTTCTGCAGCAGCAAAGTCATCAGAGAAAATGAGGCAATGGGAACTAATTTAGATCATGAGAGTTGATTAGGAAGTTTAGGAGTGAGAAATAATTTGACAGGATTTGATTTAAAATTCTGCACCATAATGGGCTGTGTGGGGGTGATAATTACTCCTGAACAGTGGGGAAATAGCCAAGCAAGGAGAGAAAGTCCAGCACAGCCACAGGTATTTCTGCTTCCCACGTCTCCTGTGAGCTGCTTGCAAGGGAAGCCTATTCAGCTGCTCACGCAGAGCACACACGTGCTGCAACTCGCTGCTGCTTTGGCAAGGAGGTCCTCTTGCAGAAAGGAGGGAGCGCCCATCACACTGACTCTGCACACCACAACCACACCTCTGCATTGTCCATCCAGGTCTTGAAATATTCAATGTACATTGACTAAATGCTCACAATGCTCCTGATGCCTTTCCTTCTGCTTGAGTACTAAATAGTTGGAGAAAGAAGCTTGCCTTTCCAGTCAGCTCAAAATATTCTGTCATTTCTGGGAGAAATCCCCAGTCTGTAGTAACCCCCAAGCTCCAAAATACAACAAAATAAATAAGCTCACAGCGAGCACTATTTTGAAGTGACTAGTTCATTAGCTCCTTGCCTAGGGCAAAGAATTGACAAAAGGAAGAAAAGATCCAGATTTTTTCTGGATTCTTCTTTGGGAACTTCAATTAAAAATGCTGCCTGGGAAGATGGCTGAAGTGCAAAGGCTCTGTTGGTGCCTGGAATGGAAGAGTCTTTCTCCCTGAAGAAGAGCTATGCATGTGTAGTCTATGTGTTACTTTCTCTGTAGTCTGTTACCTTCTCTGTCATAGAATCATAGAATCACAGAATGGTTTGGGTTGGAAGGGACCTTAAAGATCGTCTAGTTCCAACCCCCCTGCTGCGGGCAGGGACACCCTCCACTAGATCACATTGCCCAAAGCCTCATCATGATTTGGAACAGTAAACTGGAAATGTATTTATTTGTTTACTTTTAAGGAGAAATTCAAAATTGTGCCTCCCATTCAGAAAAAAAACCAACCCATTGCTAAAAACCCAAAGAGCTCACTCTCTATCAGCCATGGTGGGCGTTTCAGGTGCTGGGAGAAGCAGCGCTGGTCCACGAGCAGCCCCCGCATCACCAAGCGGCTGTTGGCAAGGCCACCAGACGAGGCTCTGCCCTTCTCCCCCTTCCCCACGTGCACATCCAGCTCCACCTACGCAGCTCTCTCCAGCTCTGCAGTGCCATTTGCAGCTGAAGCGAAGGCCTTGTGTTCATGCACAGCCTAAACTGTCCTTTCATGAGAGATTGGCTTCTGCAAAGAAACCAACACCAGGCTCTGGGATAAACAAACCATTTGGAGCGATTGCACATGTGCTGTAAGGAACACCCAGTGATTTCATTTCACTGCAACTCCTCACTCAAGGCATGTGAAATATATGTATTGTGTTAGTTTGTGTTGATCTGGGGACCATTTTCCTCCCTTATAAACATGGTATTTCTGGGTAGTACAAGCATCCATCTGGGAATGGAGAATGGGCAGCACAGTCCTGCCCACCTTGAGTGCTGGTGTGATAGAACCAACAGCACTGTCACTCAAAAGACCCCTAAAGAAATTAAATAACACGTGAGGCAATTTTTTTTTTCTTTCAAGAATGTCAAATGCACTTCTGATTTCTTAGTCCCTTGAAAAATTTTTCGGTGATTTCTGTCCTAAATCTGCTTTGCTGCTATCATCTATTTCTTCATAGATAATGTGAACAGTCACATCTCCTCTCTGCTGGGGCAGGATTGCTGGTAACCTTCCAGGGCATTCAGGATGTGATGCTGATTCCTGGATTGATTCCCTCTGCTTATATACTTAATAAAGATTGCTCCCCGTGGGCAGTAGTGATTATGTGTGTGATAAGAATGCTCATTGCATTGGTTCTTCCTTTGCCTAGGAACGTATGTGTTAGTGGCCATAGATGTGCAATGCATACCTGCAAATCCCTTCACGTTGTGAGGAAGCAGTTGCATTCACAAGCCCTCCCATCCCTTGAGGTTTACTGGTTCCACATCCAGCAGAACATTGCTGTCACAGAAGGTCCCAAGATTGCTTCTGAAGCAAGACCAGTCCAATGGAGGTTTAAAAAAATAGGAACTAAAATGTTGAGCTCACTTCTCATGAGATGTCATAAGTGAGTGTGGCATTGGATGGTATTCACTTGCTTGGTCTGACAAGTAAGCTATAGGTGTTTAATCTGCTGGACCTTCACAAGCTCAGGAGTTCCATTCACATGCAGGTCACTGCACTAAACATGCTAGGAGGACACAAATTATGTGGCCTAAGGCCAAATCCAGGACATGTGGGTACTGTAGACTGTTCCCCACTGTCATGGATGCTTGTGTGTACTGATGAGGGCTCCAGAAAGGGCTGTCATCTGAAGGCCATGTCAGCAAGTGGATGACAAGTAGATGAAAAACACCTCTAGAGAAGCAATGGTGATATTAGGACTGGTAAATTTCTAACACAAGCATTAATGTTGTACGCTATATCCAAATTATCAACAGATCTGCTATATTGGGATGTCTTACAAAACCTGACTTGGCCTTCTTACAGATACTGGCCCAGACTACTGCTTAATTGGGTCATTATGAGCAGTTTAGTGAGGATGCATTCAGTCACTCAGGTGGCAGGAGGTTACCTAGCATTTAGTGTTTAAGTAATTATAAAATGACAAGTTCTTGACTGTAAGTACAGAAGGTGCCACAGATTATAATAGGGAAGAATGGGGGGAAAATCTCAAATCAGTAAAAGGCAACCTTCCAGGAACAGAATTTGTCTTGCATCTTAGTATGGTATTTCCACTTCATTTTCTGGCTTTTTACACTACTTAAGACAAAGAAGGGGCATATACTCATCTTTGAGGTATCAGGTTATCCACAAGAAGATTTAACCTAGCAGAGTCTTTTATACTCCATCAGGCACAGCTATTCCAGTGAAATATTGCTCCTTTCCATTCCGTAAGTTAATAGCAACCAAATACAATATATTCTCTACCCTCTTTTCAAAACACAGACATGTCTGATGCTATTTCCTTGAGACAACAAAGAGTGAAAATAAAAAGAAGCCAAAATTCTTGAATTAAGTACATTGGTTCAGGCTGCAAATTTTAGAGCCTTTTAATGTCCTGGGTCACTCAGTTAACAAATATGGTACTGGACCAAATTAGAGATAGGGAACTAATAAAAAGCTGAGCAAATTTGGGGTTCAGATTCTTAAAGAGACTTCATTCAGCCCTCAGAGTTCAATCCTGATAATTTCAACCAGGAAAGGGCTAACTGGCTGAAGTGTTATGGAGCAACATAGAATCATACAAAGCTCTGTTCATAACAAGCCCTTTGTGTGATACAGACAGCTTTAATTTGGTGTGGGGCACAGATGACGCTGCAAAATGGTGGGAATAGAGTTCAGAAAAAATCAAGACTGAGGGGTCAAATCCTTGCTTGGAATATGACTCCAATTTATGCCAAAACCCCCTTAAAGTGGTAGAGCTGTAGGATATCAGTAATAGACCGCATAGCTCAAATTGTAGTTTGAATTGAATTTTGGCGAAGAAAGTCAAGGAGCAGAGAGAAAAGAGTTCTTATTTAATGGGAATGTATTCCTCCATTTCTCCGTAATTGCTGCCTGCAAAGGGGCTCTTTCCCTTTCTGGTCAGACACTTCCTATTTTGCTGAGCAATACAGGTATTAAAGGCCCCTCCACACCTTGCCGTCCACCTCCAACCTTTGAGCAAAGCTTCATGTCACAACACGCATTAAAAGTGGAATAAATAGCACATGACAAAGTGTTCAAATGATACATCTGAGTGACTGTAAAAGCAGTGCCATCATCTTTAACCTATTAAACCCAGAAGGTTTCAAAAGGTACCCTGAAGAATGCTACTTCTAGCTCTGCCACACACACATCAGTGCTTGCCCTTCATCCTCTGCATTGTTCAGGTAAGAGCAAGTAAGATAAATCTGTTTTGGTTTGTCCATAGGATAATTACATGAGCCTTAGGTGAAACATGCAGAAAATACCCATTTTATTTAATGACTTGTAAAGTGGTTAGATCCAGAAGAAATGGGAGAGCTTAGATCATGTTTCTGGATGACCTGGGCACCATTTTGCAGCCTCCACTGGGATAACAGCTCAGTTGCTGGTTGCATAATTCATTTTTATCCTGCCCAGCTGCATGCAAAGGTTAAAAAAGATATAATTAGTCTCCTTCTCTGTTCCCACCTCTGGCCCACACAAACCCTGTCTCTTATTCAACCTGTCATTGTTAGCAGTATTATCCAGGTCTCCTGAAAAGAGATAGCAATGAAAAAAATTATGGTAATTTAATTCAGAATGATCTTTCCTTTGTAGTTTGCACATTACTTTTGCAGATACATCTATTAATAACCTGTAGGAATCAGCTTCTATTTACATAGCACTTTTCTTCCCAAAGGGTCTCTGAGTGCTTTGCTAACCTTAGGGATCATTTCATTCTTTCCTGACAAGTAAAGCTCAGTTTTATCTTTATGGCAAACTTCAGGCAAAGGATGGGAAGAGAGGAATACTGAGCCCACCCACTCCTGCAGAGCCCACAGCTCCCAAAGTGGGCTGCCAGAGTCCAGCAGAAGGTCTCCTGCCCCACTTCAGTGCCCGAGGCTCACTTTGTCCTTCTCTCTCTGCCTGCTCCCTCTGGCTGCACAGAAGGAGCTCCAGCAACCAAGGAAGTTCACACCATTCCTGCGTGGTGATGCTCCCAGTTCCTGCTCCATCAGCACTGAGCTCATCTCAAGCAAAGTCTATGGTGTTAAATGAATTATTTATTCAATTTAATTAAGAAGTACTGAAAGCCTCTGGGAATGCCGGGGAGAGAAATCCTGCATGACTGTTACTGTTATTTCTCTACGGTTTTTTTGGACTACAGGGGCACCTACAGGCACCATCAAGACTAGTTCTCATTGTGCTAGGTGCTGCAGTGGTATCCACTGAGTTGTAGCTCACTGTTATCCAGGTAAAGGACAAGAGGGAATAAACACCCATTGAAATACAGGAAATTCCATTTAAATATGGGTAGTCAAAGAATGGCACGGGTTGCCCAGAGAGGTTGTGGAGTCTCCATCCTTGGAGATATTCAAAACCTGACCAGACGTGGCCCTGAACAACCTGCTCTAGTTGATCCAGATTAGAGCAGGAGGGTTGAACAAAGTGGTCCAGTGGTCCCTTCTAACTCAAACTATCCCATGCTTCTGTACACTTAAACAGAGCAAAATGCAGGACATATACCCAGGTGCTTGCAGTCACAGGTCAAAGTTGGAGGAAGCAGTGGCAGAGCGAAGGTCCATAGTTACCTGACAGGTTAATCAAAGAATTAGGATTCACTCCAGGGCCTATTCTGATGGCCCATCAGTGGAGACCATGCTGGGGACAGAACATGGAGGGCCAGGAACTGCCTCCCATTCAGAGTTCCGTTGTTGCGATGGGCTTCAACATTGCTCAGTGCATGTCTGACTCCAGCTTTTACAGAAAACCCAATGGGAAAATGAAAGAGAAGTTTTTGTGTGAAGATAATATCATCTATATATAACATAGATATGTGTATATATGTATATATGAGGTCATCCTGCCTCAGGTATAGGCTTTCAACTCTTGGAATAGTTTTGTGGACTACCTATATATAAGAGCGCTGCCAGAGATATCATCCGTAAGTTTTTATAGTGCCTTTTGTAACTTATTTGCAGCGAGCTGAATGGATCCAGGTGCAGTAATACTACACGTATGCCATTTATACAAACAATGATCGTCTTCAGTGCTGAGCTCCTGGAGCTGTTCAATGCTGACAGTCCCCATGGGACTCTGGAGCAAATACTTTATGTGAAGCAAATACTTTTTCAATGGATTTGACTTCAAAAGCAGTTTCTAGGAGCTGAAAAACCTGACCCAAAAAATTACTGAAATCACGAATACCGGTGTTTCAGCAGGTGCCTGGCCCTATTGCAATCAAATTTATGGTCTCAAGCCTCTCCACTCTTATGTGTCTTAATCAGAACTCTGTCAAAATCAACAGGATGATGTCGATGTAAACCCTGTATTCAGAGGAAAACCTGGCCTTTTGAATGAATTGTTCAGCATTCGTATCTATACCACTTTGTAGCCCTGGCACAGTGGAAACAGTATGTTAGGAGAGCTAGAAGAATTTGACCATCTGTGAGTGACCGACAGTAAAATCTCTACAAAGGATTTTTCTAACAACGCTAATAATCAGGGCAGTGTTAGGTGTGTAAATGAGCCCAAGGCCTGGTCTGCAAAGTTGGCACAAAATGTAGTTTTGTCAAGATCAAACCATTCTGTGACAACTTGCCACCTTCCAGTTCAGTTTTCAATGACGTAACCCTCTCATCCTTCTAGTTTTGTTGTGATCTTGTAGAAATGCTCAGTTTAATAAAATACAACCGCTTTTGATGCTATTGCTTGATATTGGCTTTCATATGTATTATCTTCCATATTTTGTATTAAATAATATTAGATAATATATAAACATAATATTGCAGATGTGACATTTGAGACATTAATTTGATGCAAAGTCTAAGAAAAATTAATCGAGATAGTACAGCTGGCACAGAGTAGTTTTTGTTACTGACGTGATAGTAGGAAGCCAGCTCTTTAAAATCCATACAATAATAGCTTGGAAACAAATTTCTTTAGAATTTTAATTTCCTGAGGAATTTCACTTTTCAGTTCTACTTCAGAATGTTTTTATGTTCATTTATTTAGTGTCAAAATTGCCTGTGGAAGAAGCCTTAGTCCAAACCAGTTCTGATTATCGTAAATAAGAATTTTCACAAAAGAAGCTCCGCTGCCTTGAAACTGGTTTTGGACTTTGCCTTTGAAGATGCCATTTTCAAGCATACCTCAAGCTCCTCTTTTCCACAGTGACACGAGAAATTCCAGTTCTGCTCTTGTGTCCAATTTCCTCCCAGTACAAAGGACTGCCATAAGGCTTTTTGTGTCAGTTAAGCCTCAGATTCAAGTTACGTGGACAATTTTGCTTAAATTATATGGTTTTACCACTGGGGAAATCTTTATAACACATCATGCCAATGTTTGATGCTAAAGACACTATTTTGAATAAGAAAATAATGCTAAATAATTAACCATATCCATCTTCACTAATCAGCAGAGCCTCAGTGAGTCCTGTTTATTAAACTCATTTTTGTTCCTTATGTGTGTGCTCAAGAATATAAAATTACGGAACAAAAATAGCATCAGCATTTGTAAAATCTCTAGAGAAAACCAGCTACTGGTGTACTTGACAACAGGGAGAACAGCTGGAGAGTCTAATACCCACCTCCTCCAACCACATAAAAAAATAATTCTGGCAGCCTGGCTAAGGCTTATGCTCCATACTTCTTCCTAATTTTGTCCCTATAACATGATTTTCTCTGTAAGACACAAATATCTTGGGGTTTTGGGGGTTTTTTTTGGTTAACATGTGACACTAAGCTCCGTATTTCCTCCTATGCAATTACCAGTTCAACAAACAACTACCTTCACTCAATATTTCTGCGGCTTCCTTCTTATCACCACCGACATAGCAAATCTGTCTTCCTATTCGTAGGCTAGGAGCAGAGAGAATAGAAGTGAGATAAAAATGTCCCTAAGCTGAAACTGTGCTCCTTGTCTCCTGGGACCAGCCATCCAGTATGTCCATTTAAGCAGAGTTGCTGGCAGAAAGTGAAAATAAACTGTACTGGTCATTTTACATAGTGAGAGACATCTAACTTGGAGTCCCAGTTATACTGTTTCAGAACTGGTAGGTACAATTTATAGCAGAGGAGGACTGGGAGTACGGGTTCAAATACAGCAGGCAGAAAAACCCATGCTGCCTGGGGAAAGTTCTGTAACCTCTCAGCACGTGAGTCAAGGTCCAGCCTTCTGAGCAAAGATTTGATATCAGCATAGTCGAAAACAAAAACTCTACAGGGATGATAACAGACCGAAGCAGAAAACAGGGATGAAAGTCCAAGATTAATAATGTTTTTTTGAAAAGTAGTTATAGTGTATGTATTACTTGGCACTGTACATAAAACTTCAGGCTCCATCATCCATTAAAAAATACCTCAAAAGCCATGACCAGTGGATTAGCATCTATCACTCTGTAGCGCAGAGAAGCCATCTGCTTGATTAACTGTAGGCAGGAATATGCGTATCGGCAGACATCAGTGACAAGAGATACAACCAAAATCAAACGGCAAAAGCATGAACAAAAGTTAAAGGAAAGGAAATTGAAGAACTTCTAAAACAGGATATTCAGGTAATCCTACAGATTTCTGAGCAAACTGCTTCCCTGTGCTGAGAGAGGAAGATGCTCCTTTCTCTTCTGGCATTGTACTTGTACATATTCAGCAAAGCCGGGAAAACAGATTCCAATCTAACCTGCTGCTTGCAGATGCTATTGATCTGGCATGAGGAAGAAAATGTAGCCAGTATTTTACAGCAGGGATAAAAGCTAATTCAATATTCAGATACACAAACAATACAATAGAAATCATATTCTCATAAGGCATTAGGCTAATTAAAATATTATAAACTCTCTATCAGATTATCCTCTTTATTCTCGTGGTCCACTGGTGTCAGCATCCCTGACTGCCATTGCACCTAGAAATCCCATAGAGACTAATTAAATTTTCCTGACTTGCAATAAGAATACAGGGGATTATTTTTAAATCCTATTTTTCTACCTCTATAGATAAGATGTGACCAAAAGCACAAACATCCCTATGTCACCTGTTCTCATAACTGAGTCTTCCTCTAGGGTTTGGGAAGAGTATACCTGGAAACCAGGGGACCGTGGCATTTCTACCAGCACAGTTTGTCAACTGCAGCAGGATCAGTCTGGATAGACCATAGCATATGGGTATAGGTGAGAAGAGAAACAATGGCTTCATTCATAGCTAGAACTTGAGAAGAGGAGCCTGAATATAGTTATGACAGATTACCATCTACCAGTCTTTCTGAGAAGATAAAAAGGCAATTGTCAGCTCTGGGTGCTCTACAGTGACACAGTAAAAAGGGCCAAGGGCAGGTGATGGATTCACATATAATATTAGAAAGTGTAGCATCTGACATGATGGGTTGAGCAAGAGATTCCCCAGACTAATTTAAGACACACATCTTCGGGCTGATATGTGTCCCTCTTTAATTTGCAGAATCAAGCCAAGACATAGTAAAAACCCAGGCACACCTTTTAAACCTGGTCAGTTCAGTGAAGAGCCAGGCACATAACATCAGAGGCTATACTCCCTACTTGTTTTGTGATTATTAGTTCATGAAAAGAGTAGGTAATGCTGAGTGAATATTGATCTTTCAGAGATCAAGCTGTTCGTACAGCATGTATTTTCTAAGCATCTCCTTCTGCTTCAGAACATTGGGAATATTTGCATGAAAATAGAAAATCTTTAGTTTTGAAGAGCCTGTGTTCCTCTGCTGCTCATTTAACGCATCAGGTTTAAAGGCAGAAACCTGCATTTGTTCTTACTTCTGTACCCCCTGCATTAAGGACCCAGTCCCTGGTATCATACAGAATCGCATTTATGAGTGCAATGGTCCTGCTGAAAGCAATCAGTCGCCTTGTTCGTGTAATAACTTTGCTGGATTAGGACATGGGCGCTTTGGAAGTTAGGAATTAAAGTTCTGACTCCCTTGACTTCCATGAAGCTACTCCAGTTTAGCAAAGGTACAACAGAGATGTCTGAGCACTAGTCTTGGGTTCTGAGTGCCTAATTATAGCTCAGACAATTGTTGCCACGTCATACTGATTGTGGCCATTGCTGGGAAAATAAGCAGCGTGAACTAGTGAGTTCCCTAGAAACAAAGAACATTTTGTTTCCTTCTAAATCTGGTTCCTATCTAACCCAGAAACAGCCGACAGTTTCTTTGAATCTGCTAGTTGAAGTTCAGGCTGTCTGTCATTCTGCAAATAATTATGATGCCGGACTGATGAGTGGAATGGGAAAGCCTTCTCTTTGACACCTTAGGACTGCTTCCCAGCTGAGGCAACGGGTGGGCATCAGGCTAGCTGTGTCTGCTTGGATGACTAAGCCCCACTCACTGGCCTGGACACTTCCAGAAAGAGTTAATGCAGTTCTGCTGACTCACAGAGGCAGATGAATCTCTTTTCCCATTTTGATATACAGCAAAAGTGTCTCACTGGAGAAGGGACAGCAGGCAAGGGTTCCCAAACAGGGGCATGCATGTGACTGGCATGCAGACCACTGCAGGTGGTACCCAAGTGCTGAACTCAACCCACTTCCACACACCAACAGCTACAGCAGCTCTGGGAGCCCCAATCTACAGTGTTCATGCACAGTCTGGAGGCAGGAAGGAGTTTATTTTTTACTGATGATGTTGATACTGCTGTGCTTTAAATGTCACTGATTTGTCTCATGCAGCATCTCCAAAGTATTACAGTTCATCTCAGCTTGCTCTGCCAAAAGTCCTAGCCAAGGCCTGTGCATCTTCCCTATTGTAATCTCCTCTCTGGCTAGAGCTCCTGGAACTGTCTCAAGTTCATGCATTTGGGCACATCACTCTTGAGTTTTCCACAGTTCTCCGTCATTTCTCCTCTTCCACTGCTCCAAATGCAAACTCCTCGTTCTCAATTTCAAAGCCCTTCACTATTCAGTCCTGCCTCATCCCAGTCCTGGTATTCGTTATCCTTCCACCCACCCTTGCTTTGTCGATTGCAGCCTCCATTTTTGCTTCTCAATTCTGCACTTCCCTTTACGACTGGGGACAAAAACCTGCAGTGAAACCAGTAGAGCCTCTGCTGTAGACTCCTTTACAACGTCTCCGTCATGTATCACATAGCACCGAAGCACCAGCTAATAACAGCAAGGCAGAGGACGGTCGGGGCTGCAGGTTGGCTAAGGAGCTGCACACACAGTCTGTATCACAACCTGTCCTTTGAAATGTGATTCTCATCCACTTGATTTCTGGAAAAGTTCATTAGGATACAGACTTGTCATCGACAATGTCTTGTGTTTGCGTGTCTTCTGTGCAGTATGGCCAAACAACTCTTAAATGACCTGTTAACTAGCTTGTCTTCCTCTACTGTGGAACAGGATTGCTTCACAGTCCAAGTGTCTTACAGCTTCCCAGGGAAGCAGGATTTTGTATTTTATAGCTGGGTTTTAAAGCCACAGAGAGACCGAGGGCACACTGGAAGCTCATGGGAGTGCCAAACCTATGTCTGCTTTGTGCAAACTTATACCAGACTTCTGCACCTGTCTCTCTTTTCTATACAGAGATAAACATCAGTAAAGGCAAGCTCTAGGGCCATGTTCAGAACAGGCTGGGAAACACTCAAAGTATTTGCAGAACTAAATGCTTTCCAGGGAGCTATCTTTCAATGTATTGTTGTAGTAAATGTTTACATTTTCCAAAGACAAACTCATAAAACAGTCATTAAGAAATGCTATTTTATGTACAAATATTTTGCAGAACAATTTAATATGTAATCACACAAAATCTTTTTGCATTCCTAGTACCTCCACAGCATCGGCATTAAACAACTACTGCTTTAGCTGACATCTCTTTTCCTTCAAGCACAACTGTGGCACGTCAGGGTTTGCCCAGAACCCCGGGGATCTTTCAGATGTTCAGAACATCTGTGCTTCATGAACACACAAAGCTTAACACCTGGTCAAACTCACCCTACAACAGTCTTTAACAACCTGGCAGAAAGTAGTCCCAAGTCCTGCAAAGTGTATACTCTGGTGTTACATAAAGGTGTAATATTGCCCTTTAACCTTACCTGAGGTTTCTTAAATCTCAATTCTGCCTGCACAGATCATTTAATTTGGATTCATTATCTCTATCACCATATCAGATCCTAAATTTCCCAGTTTCAGCCAAGCTCCAACACTGGATTGGTTTACTGGTGAAATAAATACGAGGCAAAATAGGTTCTAGTTATAGTCAGGCTCCTGGCCAATAAAATTTAGAAGAAGCAAGTGTAGTAGTTATAAGACAAAATAAATACAGTCCAGGGCTGAATCTTGCCTAAGCTTTAGAAGTTCAGTTGGAAAAAGTCTCACACGAGCAAGAGTCTTACTCAACCTGCAAGTGGGAACCTAGGTAAGAACCTGAATCCAGTCTTCCTAGAACACTGCTTCAGCTCAAAACCCATCTTAAAAACTTCATTGTACAAATGGAATACATGATAGTACTGCATTCATTACTCTTTGTAGGCCAACTAGATCTAACCAACCTGTATTATAATGTGTTTTTTCTATTTTGCAATTATCTCAAACCAGTCTGGTCTTGTTTTAAGATCACTTTCAGCTGTGGAGGTACAAAGTTTGTTCTTTGGACCACTTCTCTCTTACACCCATTTCCACCAATTCTTCTTTTCCTGTCATTTCTTTTTGATCTTTGTCTAAAAGCCTCAACCTATATAAAGCATGCTACAAAAAAAGCTCTGAAAGTCTATTAATACACTCCCCTTAGCATTCTCTGCATATATTTCACACTTATCTTTAAATTTGATGCAGTCTTTTTAGTTTGTGCTAGTACAGCACAGAGTCTAACAGAGCTCTGGACATGAGCTCCTAGGTGCTCCCCAAAGCTCCCAGAGCCTTCATCGTAGTGAAACCACCTGATGCTCTGAACAAAGTTTTCCCGATTTCTAGCAATTGTATTTGCAGCTGGATTAAACTTTGTAGTAGTTGCCATGATAACTCTTCTTCGGTATTTCTTTTGGATTTCTGATAGCAGTTGTTTGCTCTCCATCAGCTGTGGGGTTTGCAGACCACGGAAGCCCCAGTGGAGCCCATCTTGACATGCAGCAGCTAAATAGCCCTAGCCTGGTCCTCACTGCTCAAACCCTCTCACCTCCCCTGCCACCTTGCCCCACTCCCTCGGCTACGCAGGTACAGCTTTTTGCAGGAGTGTGCGGTGATCTGGATAAGGGGTTAAAGATTGGAGTTAAGGTTGGACTGAAAAAGTTTACAGTATTTTAATGAAAAAGGGCATATATATCAAAGGTATTTTAAAACAGCAGTTATCTTTGATGACTCCCCAGCTCTTTGACGTGGGTCATTTTATGGCTTCAGGGACACCTGCGTTTGTATAACTGAGATGGTGGTGCGAAGGCAGTATCTGCTGCTGATAGAAATGCATGTCGAATGATGAGCTTAGTGTCTTTGCTGAGATAGGTGTGTTGACTTCTCTGCAGAGATTATGCCCTTGTTCCCAGCCTGCTTGCCAACTGGCTGTTCCCTTTGTCTGGGCTTCTGATATTTGTATAAACAGTGGTACAAAACCCTGGCTTGTTCTGTGAAGCACATGATCTCTGTTTTCTGCAGATAAATCTTTCTGACGTCATGTAGCAGTAGCAAGCCGCTTAGTCCAACCAGCTTCTATTATCTGTTTCAGAAGCTTCAGTAGCCTTTAAGTGTTTCATAACAAATAATTTCTGACAAATACACAAGAATACCAAGCGAGGAGGAGGAGAGTGAAGGTTCTGATCAGTGTGCTCACAATCAAGGCAACACGTCGGTGGGCAGTATGAAACATCCCTTAGCTCCTTCCTCAACCATCAAACCACTGATTATCAATGACTCTTCAAAAAGCGTATTCCACAGCCATCATAAGATCAGTTCTTACGTTACTCTGAGATTCTCCCCCCACATCAGCTGTGAAACCATTAGCCAACGAAGCCTTCTAAATTATATCACAAGAAACATTTTTCCTCAGCTGGGAATAAGTATGTCTCTCGGAACAATCCCCAGGATGATTGGATCCTACTCCTTTCACAGAACTGAAACTGCTCTTTTCTGAGAGGAGTCAAGTACCAACTTTCTCCTGACCCTGCCTCCCTCTTCAGCTGTTGACCATGAAACTCTCCTTATTTACCTGGCACTTTTACAGAGATAGGTAACTTACTTTATAATCGCTATACTTACTTGCTCCTAACATCTTTTTTTTCCTGTAATTGACAGTAGGTGTCTTTCCACAGAAAAATATCTCTATGATGTTATAGCTGGGTATCCAACCCTTTACTCTGTTACTTTCCCATCTTCTCTCCCACATGCAACTCCTTTCAGAAATGACAACCTCAAAAGCACATCCTCTGTTGAGAAATGTTCCACAGTTATTCCCTTTCCTCAGCGCAGATCAACGTAAGTTTGCCGAATTGAGAAACGCTGCCTGAGGATCACAAGCTTTTGACTTGGATGCAATTACAGATTTCCTTCTGGAATCTGTACCTGCTTAGGGTCAGTTTCCACTAGCTGCAATGAGACTTCAGGCTTTAAAACAGCACCCTCGTGAGATGCAATTTTAATGGCCCTTGGGCAGAAATACTTCTTCTTGATTTCATCTTCCTTGAAGTATTTCACAAGCGATACTTTAATAAAAAATGTTTAGTTAAAACGTCATTAAAACAACTCTCAAAGATTCTGATTGTCCTTTCCCATTAGTCTTCATCCTCCCAACAGCTCTGCAGTCTGTCTCATGAAACTCCTACTGTCTTGTTACCTCATTATTCCCTTCTAAAATTTTATCATTATAGCCCACTTCACACCTCCTCTACCACACTGACAAATGCTACTGTGACCTATGGTGCATGTTATAGTTCTAGCTATATATCTATAGAATCAAACCTGCAAAATTTACATCCTGATCTGCCTGTGACTTGTGGGTCACCTTTGGCTGGCCCCTGATTTCTTTATGCTTCAGTCTCCCCAGCCATAAACCTACTTTGTTCTTTGAGATTTATGGCTGAAAACCACAGAACAGAGCTATAAATTAATACTACTTATAAAGACTTTTCAAGTGTGCTGCAACCTCTTTGAATGACTGAATCCATGCAGAGATTAATTATATCCAACAGACCTATAAATGAAATGGCTATCAAGCAACAATCTAACTTACTTTCTGCTTCTTCTACCCAGTTGCTTGATTATTCCTTGATGAAGAGGAATAGATATGAGGCACCCATGCATCTCCAACCTGAAATAAATTGCTGTCTTTTAGTTCTTTGCCATGGTAGTCTAAATGATGCTAATTGCATTTAACCTTCCTGGGGCAGGTTATCTTTCCTTGCAGGAAAAGAAACTTAGCTCAACTCTGCCTCCCCAAACTTCTTCGCAAATACCCCTGACTGCGTTCAGCTGGGTGCTGGGAGTTGAGACCAAAAGAACTGAAGCTCTGCTGAGAACATTTGCCACCCACATACTGCAACAGTGTGCAGGAGCTAAATCTTATTTATGAGGCTTAGTTTCATTTCCAGTCCTTTGTGCCAAAATCCCAGTGCAATGTAATTTGTGCATGAGTGGTCACACAGTTTTGGCATTATTTGCTACAGGCTAGCCCTCTCTTAATCTGATTTTGGGTCTCTAGGCATACTACAACAGAAAAACTTGCAGCCACACAAATGCGTGGGACTGTGGATATGACAAAGGGCATCAGGAGATGCATGCAGAGACACATTTAAGGGACAATAAAAACTATCAGAGAACTCTTAAACAAGAGACATTGAAATAGCACTGAAAATTGTATTTACTGTATTGTGACATCTGAGCAAAAACCCAGAACAGGAACCGGACAGCTTGCTTTGAACACTTAATCAGGCATGTTTCTCTGTAATAAACCAAACTAAAAACCTAGCCAAACTATAGACATCTGGTAGACAATACCCTTTGGGCTAATTTGGGACCAAACACAAGTCCATTTTGGTCTCTTTTGAGTAGAAGGCAAGCAACTCTGGGTTTTATCATTATATATTTAGGCAAGGGTTTTGAAAGAAAACTGATTCACTACCTTCATTCATGTTGAATTACAGCAAATCTAAAATTTACTCTCTACCCTCATTCACTACCCTCACTCCTCTGAAAGAGTGATTACAGTAACTCATTCTCCAAGTGAGAATGTGTCCTTGTGTCACTTTAACGTGGGACCACGTCTGACATGGGACCAAAGCCAGCCTTGAAGGAGCACCTTATGGAGTTCAGTTCCATCATTTACATAAATTGTCCCATATATACTTGGGAAAGCCTAGTTTTTTGTATTTATGTCTCCCTTCTGTGTATTTGTCCAAAAAGGGCTGCAAAGAAGAGAGTCCCAGCTCTGGATGCTTGCCAGGAAAATGTAACTCTGCCCAAGGTAAAGGCTAAGAAATGTTCATCATTTGTGTCATCTAGTTCTGTCCCTCCCCTCCAAATGTCAACATGCAACACAGCAAGCCTCAGCCTGTGTCCAGAGTAAGACTATAGCCAGCATAAGGTCATGAAACAGGCCGGAGTATCTAGCTTGATTATAAACTATCATGCTTTTAAAGCAGCCTTTTGAAAAATGCAGCCAAGTCTCACAGCTACCACACTTGGTAGCTCTGTGGTCCTTGTAGTAAGTTTCCACATTTAAATCTTTGCTACGTGGACGGACTGCGCCCGGCTGTGGGATGCCTTGTGCCCCAGGCCAGCCCAGGCTGTGGTGGGCACCCGGCTGCGGGAGCAGCTTCTGGGGCTGAGCCCGGACTTGCAGAGAACCGCTGGAAGGCACCAGCCACTGCACCCTGACAGTTCAAACTCCCTTCCTCCGCGTCTCACGCGTCCCTTTCCCTTCCTATGAAGTCGAAATGAAAGTCTGTGCAGCAGGTTTCTGGAGGCTCTTCCCTTATCTGCGCCCCCCCGCCGAGCCCAGCCTCGGGCGGCGGCAAGAGGGCACTGCCCGCAGCCACCCTCTTTCCCTCGCCCCTGCCCGCCGAGGAGGGAGAAAGGGGACTGCCACGGCTGCTGCCACAGCAGCCCCCGCGTCCGCCCACGGCTGGCCTCTCGGCCGGGAGAGGCGGGAAGGGAGGGACCCAGCCGGCCCGGGGCACAGGGCGTCGCCCGCCCGCCGTTCCCTTCCCCAGCCCGCGGGGAACCTCTCGCCCCCGCCGCGGGAACGGCGGCGAAGCTGGGGGGTCTGAGCTCTCCCGCGCGGGGGACGAGATGGGGGGAACCGGCGCGGTGGCGGTCCCTGCCTGAGGGGAGAAGGGCCGCCGCCGCGGGCGGGTGCCCCAGCGGAGGGAGGCGCTGCCCGCCCCGCCAGGGCAGCTGCCCGGCCGCGGGGCGGGGGCGCCTGGCCGGTACCTCAGGGCGCGGCAGCGGGGCCGGCCGGGCGCACGGCTCCTCCCGCCGGGGCGCTGGCGGGCTGGGGGCGGAGGAGGCGGGGAAGAGGGGAGCCGCTGCCGTCACCGAGGTTCCCGGCTCGCTCGCCTCGCCGCCGCGGCGGCCCCAGCCCCGCTCCCACCCCCTCGCCTGCCCCCACCCTCCTTCCCTTTCTCTCGCTCTCTCGGCGAGAGCAGTGTGCCTCCCTTCCCAGATGGCAGGCGGCAGCGCCATGCAGCCTCCCGTTCCTCCTCCTCCTCTCCCTCCTCTCCGGCTCTAAGTCAATGCCATGCTGCCGCTGCTCCTCCCGGCACTGCTGGCCGCCTGCCTGCCGCCCTGCCAGGGCTGGAGCCCCTCGGCGGCTGCCAGCGGGCAGGAGGAACAGGAGCAAGAGCTCTTCTTGCCCCATGTCAACTCCTCCTCCAGCTCCTTGGCCAGCCTCGAGATGGACCTCGACGGGGCAGCAAGCAAGGAGGAAGGCAGCACCACCAGCCCGGGCACGCCGACTGCCCCTAGCCAAGAGCCTTTCCCTTCCTCTCCCACCTCCTCCGGGCAGCAGCAGCAACAGCAGCAGCAGCAGCGTCCCCAGCCGCAGGGGCAACCGCAGCCCGCCGAGGACCCCCACTGCAATATCAGCGTGCAGCGGCAGATGCTGAGCTCGCTGCTGGTGCGCTGGAGCCGCCCGCTGGGCATCCAGTGCGACCTCCTGCTCTTCTCCACCAACAGCCACGGGCGAGCCTTCTTCTCCGCCGCCTTCCACCGCGTGGGGCCGCCGCTGCTCATCGAGCACCTGGGGCTGGCGGCCGGCGGTGCCCAGCAGGACTTGCGCCTCTGCGTGGGCTGCAGCTGGGTGCGGGGCAGGCGGGTCGGGCGCCTGCGGGGCGCCGCTCCCCAGGCCGCTGCGGCCGCCGCCGCCGCCTCCTCCTCCTCCTCTTCGCTCTCCTACCCGCCGGCGGCGGAGCCCGGTCAGTACTGGCTGCAAGGGGAGCCGTTGAATTTCTGCTGCTTGGATTTCAGCCTGGAGGAGCTGAAGGGAGAACCGGGCTGGCGGATGAACCGCAAGCCCATCGAGTCTACCTTGGTGGCTTGTTTCATGACTCTGGTCATCATCGTGTGGAGCGTGGCCGCCCTCATCTGGCCGGTGCCCATCATCGCCGGCTTCCTGCCCAACGGCATGGAGCAGCGCCGAAGCACCGCCGCCGGCACCGCCGCCGCCGCCAAGTAGCCTCTCCCGGTGACACCCCCCCCTCTTCTCTTCGTCGTGCGGTGTGGAGGGACGCGGGGCGGCCGCCTCCCGCCGGGCCGGACTCTGTCGTGTTTTGATTTTGTTGTTTTTGGTTTGGGTTTTTTTTTGTTTGTTTGTTTAAAGCGTGTTACAGGTGCCCGGGCGGCCGGGGGGCGCGGGGGGCCGCCCGGCCCGCCCTGAGGGGAGCAGCTCCTCCGGCCCCGCCGCCGGAGACGACCAGATCCTGTGTGCTCGTTTTATATCTTTAATACCCGTTTTAAACGAACCTTTTAGTAAAAAAGAAGAAAAAAATAAAAAGAAAAAGCCCCCCCCCCCCCCGATCAACGCAGGAAATAAAAGATCCTCCCATTCAACCGCGTTTGTTGTAGTCGGAGTAGCTTTTTTGTATATGAATACAGTTTGAGCGGGTTTTTTCTTTATTTGCAGAAAGGAAAGTCTCTTTTTGGCAGGATCAAGAACTGAAGTAGTATATATATATTGTTATTGCTGAAGCTGAACTTTAACGAACCTTTTACACTGTATTTCCCAGTTGAGATAGTGTGTATTTATTATTGTAGCTCCGCATTATTTGGCTTTTAATACAGAGGTTTTCTTTCTGGAGCCACTGTAGCCTGTCGTTGATCTGTGTCCGCCAGTGTGGAATGGAGGGTTCGGACGGCCTCCCCATATGCAAACTGGCCGTGAACCTCCTCTTTCCCCGTGAGGTGATGTTACTAGGGTTGTTGGTGGAAAAAGGGGAATCCCAAACCCTTTCTGAACAGCGTTTGCCCTATCTGTACAGTAGATTTAGGTCTATATGCTTACATCGGGGGGGGGGGGGAGATGGGGAGCGTGTCTGTGCCAGAAATCCTCCAAGGTGATTTACTTAGCACTGCTCCACAGGCTAATGCTTTCTCCTCGTTTTCACATCTGGTGGTTTCAGTCCTGGGAAGACAAGACCCACTCTTTGAGATGTGTTAAAAGCAGCCCGGAGGCAAGTCTCTGACTTCCACAAAGTGCATCCCTCCAAAACAGCCCAGATGCAGTGTATTTGTTGGAGGTATGGTAATATCGTACCTCTTTTTTTCATCTACCAGTCTGCAGGGTGCCTGTGCGGTGGAGAGAAGGCAGGAGCTGCTGGTCCAGAACTAGATTACAGCTGCCGCTGTGCAAGCGTGCGAGGAAGAAAGCTTTGCAAGATTTCTTTCTTGTTCGAGCAGACAGTTGCATAGCCTGAAATATCATTTGTTGTATACTTCCAACTGTTTAGCCTTACAAGAAGTTGTTTCATTTGCCTTAGACATGATTAGTCCCGCTGAAGTTTTTAAAACCAAAATGTGAACTAAGCGAGAAGGGTTTGCAATAGGAATTTTCCTTCCTTTGTCAACATCAATGTATTCAATTTGTTAGGGACATGTGAACTCACTCAAGGCTAATTTGGTGTGTTTGTAATGTTGTTTTCTTCTGTATGATTTGGTGGAAATAACTGGATGAAAGGTCTGGAGGGATTAAATTCTTAGGATTCCTATTTTTTTAATTGAAAAGAAAATAAATGCATGCTCTATGTGTATGCTATCTGGAAAAATTGCAGAGAGAAGAAGATTGACAAACAGTAGAAATAAATCAAGATTTTAAAATGTTCCATGTTACCCGGCTACCTCTACACCCACTGTTTGTCCTGTTGATACACCCACTGTTTGTCCTATTGTTCTTAATGGGCACGTAGTGGTGTTTTCAGAAAGTAGAGGATCCAGTCACTGTGAGAAGTGTTCATTTGACTTGTTGATCTGAAGGGCACCTTCCCCCATATGCTTAGTTTACAGAGCCCCACTTTTTCCTTGATGTGAAAGACACAGCGTCATTTCCACCTTCTGCAAATTTGTGCGCAGATGTGCGACCTGCTAGAGATCAGTTATTTGCCTATAACGCACCGTGTGACAGAGAACCCTCTTTGTACTGAAAGGCAAAGCTAGCAAGAGAACACCAAGCTAATGTTAACACCCTCCTGAAAGAGAAATGCTCTCCATATGGAATAAACCTCAGAAGAGTTGCCATGCCAGGAAAGAATTTCTTCTTTTAAATGAAGATACACTTAGGCAGAGAGTTTCTTCTTTTGCATGAGATACATTTAGGCAGAGAGTTAACAACTTTTGTTGGAAGTTTTGTTGGCTTTGTAGTGTGTAGTGTATAGTACTCACTGTTATCCAGGGAGCCTGTGCTTGAACTCAAAGTTGAAATCTCTTTTTTTGCTTATCCTAGTTTCACCAGTGACCTGCCGTTGTTTGTTGCTTGAATTGCATCAACATAGCAAGATAATGGTGTTACTGTCTGAAACAGGCAGCTTCAGTTATTGAAGTTTTTTTTATTTGCAGTTCTTACAGATATCTACCAAGAACAATAAAGCTGGTACAGAATGGTTTTGGGGTATGTCTTCTAACTTCTACCAATATCAGCTTGAATACAAACCTTGTGAACACGCAATGCCAGCCTCAGAATATTTTGCTGCTTCACTTAAAAAGTGTGATAGAAGAGAGGGATTTGCTTATAGTTCTTCTATAAATATGCTTGTAAGTGGAGCTGTGATTAAAAATGTGCTAAAATGTGAAATGTTTAAAACACAGGGATGGCATTAAAAAACCAAAAACCAAAACAAACCCCAAAAGGCAAATCTCGTCCAGAATACAAAAAAACTCACAACATTTTCAGGGAGCACTGATCTCAGATACAAAACGCAAAGAGCATTTCCCAGTTAGGGAAGGTGTTTCCTTACATCACAGTAACCATCAGGGTAAGCACGTTCCCTTCATCGAGAGACGACAGTTCATGTTTTCTGTGCCTTAAAGAGGACTTTTAGGCACAGCGGAGGGCACAGAGATTACGTGATGTACATACAGGGTTTAGCCTGGACCTAACTCCCTGAACCCTCGGGTTTCGGTGAGGTGGCAGCAGGGTTTCTCCTGTAAGGAACAGAGTTGCAAACTTGGGTGTACGCAGCCATTCTGGATAGCTGTCTAGCTGTTCTGCATAGCTGCATCCTCGGCCCCGAGTTAACAGGGAGGTGACTTAACAGCTTTCACAGTCCGGAGAGTCGTTACAGAAATGCATTACGCAGACCGTGGGCTTTCTTCAGTCGCTCTTACATCTCACACCAATAACCCCGCTCCCATAGCTGTGGCTGTTACTGTGACTCTAAGCAGCCGATAATTTTGAGTAACGAAAGGCACACACAACTTTTGCCCGCATCCATGGGAATTTAATCTGAATTAACCCCAGCAGAGTCAAGCCTAGAGCAATATAAAATGATCTGTCTCCACACCAGCTGGTTTCAGATTTCAACTTGAGACACCAAAATGTGTATTTATTTTCTTTTTCACTGGCAATGGATTTTTATTGTCTCTTTACTGGGGATGATTCTAAGCCATTTTTATTCATTTGGATTTATTTTTAAAACCGGTCGGTAGAAGGGTCAGCACAAGAGTGGGATTAGTCACCATATATAATCCTTCATGTACTCAAGGAGGGCATGTATATGCATATATATACATACTTCTATACATGAAGACTTACTGTGTACAACAAAGTCAAAACAAGAAGGAGAAGAAGGATGGTGAGAAATAAATAATACTGAACAAGTAATACTGGTTTTCTTTCACTATTCGTTGGATCGTGTTCCTTGGTAAGTTATCCCGACTTTATCTATGTACATGTGTTTGTTGGAAAGCAAGGGATATCTAGAAACAGAGGTAATTTATTGATTTCCTTTTTATGTAATTCAACTACCTTACAGATTTTTTTTTCATTCCAGGAACCAGGAACTCTCTCCAGAGAGAGATTTAGCATTAGAAGGTACTAAGGCTTGTATGCTAGTGTTAGGCTGGTACATTTTTTTCTGTATATTCAGACCTCAGAATTTAATCTCTCTCCCTCATGTACTTGCTTAGTTATGTTTTATAGATATATTAGAAGCAAAAGTATACAGATGAATATGGAGTTTTGGCACAGACACAGTTTTTCTGTTACTTGGTGCCACATTGATACCCATAATAAAAATATAAAAATGTACAGTGTAATAATAATTTTATATTATGTAATCATACTTTTGTTCAATTGTTTATCAGTAATCAAGAGCAGTTTTGTGGATATTTGGGGCGAAATTGCCATACTTGGGTAAATGTGAGAATTGTTACTTATTGAGGGCTTAGTTCACCAGCGCTTTCGATGATTAATATGGCTGCAACAGCAGAACTATTTGTGCAGTGAATAATTACTCAATATGAGTAAGGGCTACTGAACCAGGCCCTAAAAAAACCTAATTAAAAGCCTTACTTAGCTGAGCAAGTATTACTCATCGTGACCTCCGCTTGCTGAATTAAAGTGTCTCCAGGGCTGACATTACGTGATTCCAAGGGCTGAACAAAAGCCCAGTGAAATCAAATAGTTAAGTTAATTGAAGTTTTGTATGACTAAAGATCAAAGAATCTATTTTAAATATACGTATCTAGCTGTAAGAATAAGTATTGCATTTTTCTTCCTCTCTGGTTTTTATACACATAATTTAGAAATCCAGAGACAGGATTTCTCAGTCCAGTGTGAGGGCTTGCTAGTTTGGAAATTAGCTTTTTTCTGAAGCTCGTGTGAAAATGCTAGTTATTTTCCAAGGAATTTTACAGAATAAATGTCTCTTTTTTTTCCCCCAACATATTTCAGAAAGAGCCCTTAATTTTTCAAAAGAACATTTTTAGTGATTATGGGAAGATGTGTAAATATCAAATCCCAAACATGTTCAGATTTCAAAACATGAATCTTTTTAACCAGGAACTGATTTTGAAAAGCATATTTTTAATCAAAAACATTGGTTTCCATTCCCCCCCTCAAAAGTAGAACATTTCAATGAAGATCAGAAGTGCATATGAGTGTTTTCCCTTGCAAAAGTGATATTGTGGGGAAAAAAAACCATTTTTTTAAAGCCTATTTTTTGCTCAATGCATAGCCGTATTGTAAGGATAGTGTTCTGTTCCGTGATCTGGAAATGATCACAGCTTGTGACAGATAAGGAACTACATTTCTTGTCCTTCCTTCATAATAGTTCTGGTTAAAAAAGTTGTTCAAAACAATTGTAAATTTTAAAAAAAAAAAGTAGCTTTACTCATTTGTTTTGTTTCTATTCTATTATGCCAAGGGAGAAAGCAGCATGGTCTAAAATTTGGGATATTAAAAAAGTTTTCTAGTAATGTCTGGATGGTGTTAAATTAGGTTTGTGGCCAGACTAAGTGTCCCAATCCAAACATCTTCCAACTTTTATAAAGTTTGGATTCATAACTGAGCGTAGCAGTTTGAGCATCTCTCTGACAGGGGAGTCTCTGGATCTGCATGTCAGGAAAGCCAGGATCTAAATCCTTATCTCTTATTTTAGTTTTCTTATTATCTCAACAGCTTAACAATGTCAGAGCAAAACTGGAAGACCCAAATATCCTCCGAAACGTTGTGTGCTTCCGTGTGTTTGCCTTGTTTGTAGCTTTTGTAGAAAACCATCCAATTAATGGGACATGAATTTGGGATCAACGCTGTTCTGAGGAAGTGAATTCACTGGGAGCATGAAGTTAAATTATATTTTTGTTCCTTGTAAGGTGAGGCTTGCTAGAAGCAGTGGGACCTTACCTTGTTGGTGTCATTCTGAGTGTTGCTAAGCAACATGAAGTGGTTAAAACAGAGATACAGAGAAGAGCACGGAGGAATAAAGGAAACAAAAGACACAGAAAAAGCATTAAAAAAAAAAGTAAATGTGCCAGCATGTTCTGTAAAGAAATTGTGAAGTATTAACTAGGAAAAAGACAGCGATTAAGATCATAGGGAAAAAAGAAAGCTGACATAAGATGAATTAGGAACTCGATTCCATACTTCATATTCAATCAAAATTTTCAGTGGTCTGTTTGAATAAATAATTGCCGTCTTGGCTCCAAGTGGCAAAAGTAATAGCAAAAGAGAATAAGAGCCTGGGAAGAAATGGAAGGCCTAAGAAAAATTAGGCATGGAACCACCATACCATAAATAAAAAGCAAAAATAAATCACTCTACATATTGCTGGGAGCCGAACAACAAAATGGCAAGGCACTCTTTGCATATACTATCTACACTGGTTTTGCTTCAGATGTTGTCTGAGGTTGCAAGGAAAACATGCTAAAAGTTATTTTTATGGAATGGATATGGTTCTTCCATCATATCTTGCTTTGATCCATGTCAAATATACGTTTCTTATTATCCAGCACAAGAATGTTCATCAGAACTGTATTAAAGCTTTTCACCTGAACCAAAGTAATGCTGGTGTGAGTGTATGTCCCAGGCTGGGCCACTGCGGTTGATAAGGCTACGTGCTGGTATGCTGTTTGTAGCATTCTGATCTATATTGCCAATACTTTCTCACTCATACATTTTAAAGACTACCTACATAATCTTCCTTTTCTGTCCCTATCTTCACTGTCTCCAAAGCTTCACTCCATTTGTCTTCTGTCACTGAAATTAATCATTCTTAAGATTTGTTCTTTCTTACTCTCTCCCTCTTCCCTTCTCTCTTTCCATAGCATGTTTTTATCTTGACATTTTCTGTCTTCAGATTTCTCACCTGTCTTTCCCACTAGAATATCTTTTATTATCAAGCTATAAAAAACTGGAAACTGTGCTATCAGTTTCTTCTGCTTTTCCACTCTGCTTCCCATCCATTCAGACCATTACCTCTCATGCCTCTGGTCTGTGACACCTACAAGGCAAAGATGAACAGGAAACCTTGTGTTGAGGGCAAAACCCAAGTGCAAAGTTGTGTCTCCCACCAGTCCTGTGGTCACAGGATTTCTTCCACACTTCTGCCCTAGATCCTGAGCTGAGGCCCTAAGTTATTGTGGCTTCTTCTGGTAAATGAGAAGCAGACCCATTTGAAGACCTTCCTTCCACCTTAATTCCTCAAAGTCCTTTCTCTGAATAACCCTCTGCTTGTGCACCCGCCCAAAACCCTGTCTCATGAGTCATGGGAGCCCTCACATGCCACCTTTCCCACATACCCTCGATTGCAACATCAGGACGCGTCTCACGCTGCCTTCTGCTCTAACTGAAGGTAGGCATCTCACCCTTTGGTGAAGCTCTGCATGGCCAGAGCAGCAGTGATCTCACTTAGGAGCGGATCAGCATTTAAAGTTACACTCAGCTCAGGTATGCAACTACGGGGTCAAAAGCCATTACTTTTCAATTAAACCTTGGGTTCTGCAGAAACTGAAGACCCTTGCCTGGATGTTGGCAGATGGAAAAGTTGTACAAGCAGAGGGCCCTGGCAGACTTTTCAAGCGCTGGTCTGGTAGGATTCTGGTTTCACTGGTAGATGGCTGAGTGGCCAGGCCAGCTGACTGCAGCCCTACTTCTGTAAGATGATAAATACGTACGGCTCACGCTGGAGTCTGAGTGCGCTCAAGCCTTCTGAAAACAACATGTCTAGCTGTGGAGGAAATAATATTTACTCTTCTTGTACTGGTAGTGAAAGGATTAATGAGCTAAATCCCGTTTGGTGTTTTGAGCATGTGATGCACAATAAAAATGCAAAACATGAACATGATTTTATTCCTTCTCTGTTCTTTTTCACACTTAGGGGCATGGTTTGAGCCTTGTGTTGTTAAATTAAGATATTCTGGACAATTTTGCCCACAATTTAGCCAGGCAATAGCTGTACTCAGGAAATGCTTTTCCCATTTGAAAGGTGCTGTTGTGAGCTGATATATTAAAAACAAATCATTACTAAGTGATGAATGTTACTGGAAGAGATTCTCATTAATCCAAAAGTATATGAAAGAATCCCCCAAGGTGTAAGAAATACTTTCTAGGAGGTGAATATATGAAAAAATTGGTGTGGAGGTAGCTGGTGGAGATTTAATCATGGGGCTATTTCATTTCTTTCCTTGCACTGTGTGTTTCATCACATTTTCTCTGGGGAATGTGAGCTGTGCCTAATTATGCCAGCACTGTAGTTGCTCCTAAATGGAAACTGGAAACTACTTTCTTCGGGCAATACTTACTATGAATTCTTGAGATTTTTTTTTTTTTCCCCTCCAGGACATGTAAAGCACTTAACAATGCAGGGTCACATCATTTTCTTAACCCAGAGAAGCCCGTTTTTGAGGCATGATGTTTACCTCACAGCGTGTCCGATGTGGCCTTGCAACATCCCTTCTCTTCCCCAAGACGGGCATTTTCGTGGTGCCCCAACCCCCTCTATATAGTTGTAGGATCATTCAGGGGCTAGGACCACGGAGACAGAGGCCTTGTGCCTCTGTGCCCTACCCCAGCCGTATATCACCTTTCCTTCTGTCCTGGAAGCACAATTATGGTGGGAATATGTTTACGGCAGGCGCATGCAAGCGGCAGTTTCTCACAAAAATGAATACAGCTGTAAAGGTAACGGTTTCTGGAGAGGACCGCTGCCAGCAGACCTCTTGTTCCTCTTGCCCTCAGTTGACGGCAGCCTGTGCCAGTGGAGCACTCCACAGCTATGACTTCTCCATAGGTCCATGCGGGGCAGCTAAGGGAAACCACAATTTAGGAAATGAATGAGGCTTTAGCCTGAAAGCCATTTTGAGCAGAAGAAATCTTTAACTGTGCTATTCCAGAGTGTCTATACGAGCCATGTACTGATTTCTTTAATGTATACTGAGAGTTTTGCAGGCCTTTTTGGTTTGCTTTATTATTTTTTTTCAGAGTTTAACTAGGAATTGTTGTAGACACTGCCTTGGGAACACCCCTTTCCCATGCATATAAAATGTAATTCCATAGGCTTTGCTCTAGCTACCCCGGTGTGAGAGGGGATTGCCCGTGACAACACTCATCCTCCAAAATGTCACTTAGTTATCTCCAGTTCTGAAACGGACACTTATATCCTCTCCCCGTGAGACTGCCACCATAACGCTTACAGACACCAGCCCATGCTGGGTTAAGACAGAGGAAGACGACTCTTATTTTCCTCCTACATCTGGAATGTTTCATGCCTGTGACAATTTTGAGTTCCCTGAATTCAGCCGGTGAGATTGATAGTGGTGCTGCCCAATGCTAACTGAAGTGTGGTGGGTGGAATGGGTCACAGAGATTCACTCTCCTCCCGCACACAAGGTACAGAAAGAAAACAACATTGCCTAATCCATTTTCCTACATGTGCAAGGCGTAGCAAAGCAGAAATCAGTGACTTTACCCCTGTAAGAAAAACAAAACCCCTGAAGCAGATGCTGAATGAACCAGTTCTTCAAAAACAAAACCAAGAGCCTTTTTCTGTGCATCTGACTCCTGCTGATTGCCATGAGAACAGCCCCAGCGTAACTGTGTGATTGGAAGGTCTTTTACCATAGTGACAGGAATAGGATCACTTTTTGAAAATTTCCCAATTAATTTCATCAAATTTTGTGTGATTCAGCTGATAACTGCACTATCTTTAGTATCTTCACCTCTATCAAGTTGTCTCTATTGCTATCTTTATTCTGTTACATATAAAAAGATAGTGAGAAACCTATGATGATGGATGTAGAAGTTCATGACATGTCTGACCGAAAAACTGATTAAAATCCCAGTTAAATCCTTCTAACAACACTATTCAGAGAACTCGTAAACTGGAAAACATCAAAGAGTTAATATATTTCTTTAATGTATTTAAAATATAAAAATCCTCAGCGTTAAGGACTATGGGTTGGCTGTAGCAACAGAAAGCTTTCACCGCAAATTCCCAAGCATGTGTTGTCTTCTATTACTTGCCAAATAATAGTTATGGTTAGCTACTTCCTACTATCTTCCAATCCCACATTCACGGTAAAAGAAATTACTCATGAAAATGTGCATAAAATATTTTCAAACTACTACTATGAGTACCTCAATGATACAAGCATACTTCATCTAACTATGAGCCTGTCCTGAATATTAGGGTTCAAAAGGTCCAAAATGTTCTTTCCCTTTGACCATCTTCATTTGCTTGCCTTTATTTCCTACAGCTGCTGTACTGTCTGTTTATGCTCAGCATGGTTATAGTTGTGGTTATTTAGGAAGCAATGTAGTATGTGCACAATTCAGCAAAAAACTCGCTACAGGCAATACTAATCCTTCCAGGCTTGGAGTTAGCATGGGAACAGAGGGTGCTGGAGGTTTCCTTGCACTGCCTGCTGTAAAGTGTGGAACACTACTTCAGAAAAGAATGAAATTAATGTTTGCTGCAATTATTTTAAGAAATTGATCTTTGTTCATCTGTTCAAGGTGCTGAGCAGTCAAGGTCTGGACAAAGCATAAAGAAAGGAGGATGTATCAGCTCCCCTGTTTTTAATTTAAGCTTTGGTGGTTGTTAGAATTGGATGAATTTAATAAATAAATGTGTTGAGGGATGTAAGTTTCTACATTACTGTAGGATTTTGAGTGACTTCAGAGAACTGAAATGTAGAGTTGTGCGTTACTTCAGAGAAAGTTTAGGAAATATATATATATATATACTGAAAGAATAGGTCACACGAAGAGCACTTGTGATGGAAAATAGTGCGCAGCAGCTTTCTGTACGTAACACGCCTTGACTCACCCCACAGCACTGCAGTAGACACTGGTTAACCACGCTAAGCTGAGACAGCTGAGCCTTCTCCTTGGGGGACAGGAGGGTGAAACCTCTGCGAGAGGACAAGCCGAGGGCAGCACTCACTATTGCCGCTGCAAGGTAACCTCTGTGCCGCTTCGGAGGCAGAACCCTACAGCCGTGGGCACGTGTCCATGGAGGAAACAGCTGGGGTGAATCTGAGAAGCCGTTTTCCTCTTGTGGCTGGTGTAAAGAGGCACTTGGAGCTACTCTGACTCCAGTTTCCATGTGCTCAGTCATGCTTTCTTGACTTTTGCTCTTCTCCACTCTTGAAGGTCGTTGCCCAAGGAGTGCCTTGGGTGTTTAACAAATATTAATCACCAAAACAAAGTCTTCAGTTTGTTAGCTACTAGTGGCAGCCAGAATTTTTAAAAAGCATTTTGATCGAGTAAGATTTTCCGCAGTTGTTTGCACCTTAAGGTGCTGTGCAAATGGAATCCAAATGTCATGGCTGAAGGGCATTTGTGTTGACGTTGCCTGTTCCAGTATTCGGCCTTCTTGTATTTTCAAGGTTTCACGCTTCCCTCCATAAGTTATTTTTCTCCTTTGGCAGTTTGGCTTCTAGACTTCACCACAACTTTGATGGTTTCTTCTTTTCGCTGACCCATGTATCAGAATACTCCATGCACGGTGGTTTTGAGTAGGACTATATTCCTGCCATGCATTTCATTGCATATCCTGAATTTTCTTTTCTTTGAGGTCCTGTTGGAAGATGAAGGCAAGATAAACCAACAACCACTGTTCTCACAGTGGAATCCATTCCTGGCTCTAACGCTGTTACGTGAACGTTGCCTGTGCCCAAAGGTCTGAATGATTAGTGCTAACATGAATGGTATTTTAATTCAGCAGTGCATTTGGTTATAGTCTCTGTGCATGGATATTTATGCTTCATGTCACTAATAACCAGAAATCGTGTCTAATAAGGTTACTCTTATGTGTACATTATACAGAAAATGGCATTTAAAAAACAAGCTATGCCTTGTCTTAAAGGTCAAAGTTGTAATCAGGTTACCTTCTGCATATTAAGAAATGAAAAAAAATTAATGTAAAAATGTATGAGATGGATAGTAAGAGCACATGTTTGAATAATAATTGGAGGCAATATTAATGAAAACTGGGCCTCTGTGATGAACTACAACAGTATCTGAATGGTAACATGATTCACGCAGAATTGACCATGACCGTGAGAGGGTGTAGGCAGTGTACGACTTTACTACAGCCTTTGCAAATGCTAGCATGAGTGCCTCTTTGTACAAACTTCAGCAAGCCCGTTCTGACGTGCTGCAGGCACAAGTCAACAGCAAAGGCCATGGCCCAGCAGCATACCCAGCACGTGGCATCACCGTGCTTGCTCACAGGAACCCCACTGAGTTTTCAGCTCTGATGCTCCCTTCCAGCTCACCACACTGCAACATAGGCGCTGTGGTGCCGTTGCTGCGCTGCTGTGCTGGAGGTCTCCGACTTGCTCACTGCTCCTCTTGCTCCAAAGTCTTTTAACCAGCCAAAATGTCGAGGACTTTCTGAGCTCAACCTGTGGGTCCCAGGCAGTCGAGCTACAGTCGGTCACCAGCCCCCAGACTGTCCTTGGGGGGCTGCTGGGATGCCCTGACTTTGCTTGGCCCGACTCTGGGCTGCCGTTATGCTCCAGATTCTTGCTCCTGGTCATTCGTTCAGTCTCCCACTTTTTGGCTCTGCATGCTGCTGCTGCCTCGGAACCCCTTCAGCTTCGACCTGCTTCTCTGTTCCTGACCACTTCACCTGACCTTGCTTGATTTCTGACTGCGTCCTTTACTGCTGGCTTTGTGGCCATACCATGCCCCTGACCTGACTCTAGGGAGTCTTGAGTACGTTTTCCAGATAGGAGAGTTGGAAGATGGAAGGACTTGTTCCTTTAGTGCAGATATAGCTTTTCTCAACCTCATCAAGACTTGTCGTAGTGATTCATTTTGGATGTAAAAGTAATTCACAAAGTTAAAATGAGCAAACAAAAAGTTTAGGTAGCCCCTGCAACTGAAATGAGTGATTTCTCTTAGGGTAAAGTACATCAGAGAAGAATGGGACCAAATATAATTAGTACTGTCAGGGAAGACAGAGACTCACAGACATACAGGTACTCACAAAGCATGTCTATGTTTGTTCTACAGAGTTGGAGATTTGCTTTAACACAGTGTGATTTATGATGTAATCACACTGTCTAATGATGCTATCAAATACCGGCCTGTGCAATGAGCAGAAGTGACTCACTGGCAGGTTAAATAGCAGAAAGGGAATGAACATGTGCGTTCACCAGCCATCCCATTAATGCACAGTGCCGTAAAGCGCCATTAACATCTCAGTACATCCAGGCTAAATAGACTTAACCAAATCAGTTTTATTACCTGAGAATGTGTGTGCTTTAGCCTGCAAACCGAAGCACGGCGCTGGCTCTTTCCCCACTGTGATCAGAGCTGTGTCCTGCTGTGCTCTGCCGACTGCTTCCCGCTCCGCGCAGCCAGGCTGCCCACGGCAGCGCCCCACACGTGGCTGTGCTGTGTGCCATCCGCCCCACAGACCTTGCAAGCCCATCCGTGATCACCAGTGGCATCCCGTTCCCAAGACAGCAAGAACAGCTATGCCATAAGCCGTCGTCCGGAAAGTATCACCTATTTGTCTTTAAAGACCCGCTTTTTAACTGGTTACAGTGAGTTAGGAAATGATAGATGTTGTGTGTTACGGTGCTATTAGCCTACCAGGGAAGATGTTAAAAGTGGCCATAAATCATTTGTTGTGCAGTCTCCTAGCCTCTGGAACAATCCACACCAAATATTTATTTCCTTAATGAAATGTCCTTTCTTCTCTGGTTGACTCTTTGTAAGACAGCAAGAACCAGATCCTCTGTGTGATCAATACGTAATAAGGAATTGATTCCTTTGTAACCGCTCTGGCCCTAAAGCTGCGACCCCAGTGGTTTCAGCATCGGTTCTCCAGATTTACACTTGGGAATATGAGGTCAGGACCTTTTTTTCTCTGGCAAGTAAATTGAAGGCTCTTCCAAAGGTAAAATGAAGTGCCCCTGGCTGTTCCTAGCAATTGCTAAGAAGCCGGAGGACAAACTGGCCCAGGAGACTGGACCTGAGCAGCCATGAAATCCAGAGGGGAAGAGGCTGGCGGCGCTCCTGCAGCCACCTCTCCGTTATCCTCCCACCGCAGGAGCTGGCCGACGAGGGAAACTCCATCCGCAGGCTGAAGAAGGACAAGTGACGGTATGAAGTTACTCCGAGGTGTAGACAAACCAAGTGAGTCCCCATGGCTGAGCTATAAATTAGTCTCTGCAGCCCACCAGCATAACCTGCCTGCTGATAGCTTGTAAGTCAGTCAGCCGTAGAGCAGGGTTAATATTTACCTACATGTCTTAGACGGGTGGCATTCTGAAGATGGAAAGTATTACAGAAGCGCTAGAGTAAGTCATCATTAAGCCTTTACGCTGGCATATTTACTCACCTCTAATAGCTTACAGCGGTGCAGAAATACAATTAAACTAGAAGATATCTATAGCTGCTTGCCTCCTGATAACACCTCATTTTCTCATGTATTGATTTAATGGTGTAACATATGTTTACTGTGTTTTCCAAGTACCAGTGGGCTGACCTGATTTCTGTGTACTGACCCTGACTGTTTCTTTGTTCCTTTGGTTGGTGTTTATTTATTGCATCTGATAAAATATACAGAAGCTTGCCAGAGTCTCAAAGGCGGGGTGGCTTATCCACGGCTCAGCATTCAGACCGTTTCTGTAAGTAAAATGCGCTGTGGGGTTGTACTTTCTGGGCAGTAAAAGTATCCTTCATTACACTTCATCAAGAGATCATTAAAACCAACCTTCAGCCCTTTTGAGTTCTGTGGTTTAGAAAAGAGATGGGCACAGCGCAGTCATTTCCATTTGCTCTGGCTGGAGAGGTTTTTTCTTTCCTCATGATACAGCTGTTGCAATTTGCTTTTCTCTTTAAAGATAATAATACTGTACCAATATGCACCCTTATTACTGTTTGCCATTACCCCTTACAAGCATCCCTGCATTTTTGTTACAGGAACTATCAAAGAAAAAGAAACAAGGAGCAGATAAGTGTGTCTGTGTCTGTCTGTGTACGTCTGCTCGCTGCAAGGAAAAAAATTTCGCTGCTGGCCTTTTGCATGGGTAATACTGGAATAAAGAATTACATAGAAAGGAAAAGGAGTGTCTGTGGCAGAGAACTCAATATGGTGAAGGGAAGGTATTATTCTGGGTGATGCAGTAATTTAATTTATTACCCTCTGACAACCTAAGCTATAATTTTGCTTCAATTATATAAACCTGGTCATCGCACACTAATCATCCACATCTCCAAAACCGTGATGCTGTGCCACAGCTTGGACTGCAAGCAAAAACCTGTCTTTCACCAAGATGATGTTCCCTCTTCCTTTCTTCCCCTTGTCCTCCTGAAAGGATTCATAGGAAGCACGACCCAGAGCCAATTCCCAGCACGTGACAGCAGGAAACAGGGACATTTATATTCTGCATAAACGTGCGGTCTTTCTAACGTGGCCATTAGTGCTCACAGTGGTGTGCTACAACTGCTAAATACGGGCTCGCGGTCACAGCGCTAATTGGATGTAGCAGTTCAGCCTGCTCCTGCTCCTGGCAAACTAGGATTAGCAGGGTTAGCAGCCCCCGGCACCTAGTCCTGCATACACGGCGGATTTGTAAACTTTAACGTTTAGGGCTGTGAGAGCAGGAACCGGTTTGGAAGTGCTGGGTGCAAGAAACAGGTTTGCATTGCTGTGGGTGAAAAGCACGAGGTGTTGTGAAAGCACTATTTTAGATGTCTATTTTAGGATGAGATGATCTGTGCTCTGTAAGTGACTATTTCTTTCCACTGTTATGGCTGAAGCTTAGGTGGGGTATTTACATGGTAGATGTCTACATATGCTTAGATGAATCCCAACCCTAAAGCCAAATCTGAATTTTGCCATGTGTAATTTAAACATGTTATTCCTTGTCCTTCGCACACCCCGTCCCCCCCCATCAAATAGTCCCTTCCTGCTTATAGCTACCCTTGAAGTATTTGAAGACCCTTCTCACATCACTCCTCCATGCTCTTTTCTTTGGCTAAAGAACCACCCATCCTTCCATTTCTCCTTGCAGGTCTTATTTTCTAGACTTTCATATTTGTGTCATCGGGGATCTCTTCATCAAGCTGGCCTTCCCAAGGCAGTCCATCCTTGGGTATAACGTACCTACACAACTTGCACTGAGCAGCCCTCTGCTTCTGTAGGCTTCCTGCAGGGCTGCGCTCGCCTTGGCACGACAGATGATCTTCCCGCTGTTCCTACCTCGTAGCCACTGCTGGTGCTGGAGTTCCGGAGCAAATCTCTCAATCCTGACTGCCAAAGGCCTCCTCTCTCACTCTCTCTTCATGCTATTTAGTATAATTCTATGAAGAATAGAATAGGAATATTACCTAACAGGAATTATATTCTATGAAGAATAAATCACCTGCTATACACTCCGGATGGAATTCAGAAGCATGCTCCACAGAAATATATCTTTTGACAATGAGAGTAGGTCCATCATCAAACCCCTAAAGATTTTGAATGTTCTGTTTTCTCAGCATCCAACAAAAGTGATGAACTCCATCTTAAATGTCCAGTTCATGTCTTCTCTGTTCTAAAATAGCCTGCAGCAAAGCAATAGAAAATAATTGATTTGGTAGGTCCAGTTTCATGCTATATTCATTTCCAGCATTTCCTGAAGAGTCTTCAACTAATAGTATTTTAAATTTATACTGATTACTTAAAAAGGAAGGAGCTGGGAACAATGGATGCCCTATCTGAGGGAAGTCAGGCAAACATCTAATTACTGGCCTGCAGATTTTCAGATAGCTGTTGTTTGACCCATGAAGACATTGAAAAGTCATCCCTTCTTCTAAGAAACTTCACCGGTAGAGGCAGGAGCCTCGTCTGAACCTTGGAAAGAGCACATATAACACCTTTGTTAAACTAGTTTCCATGGTAACAATTTCATGTCATTGAACATCATTAAAGACTATAAGAAATACGAACTTTTGAGTTAGCTTGTCTTTAGGGTTTTATTGACCTCCCTT
Source organism: Grus americana (assembly GCF_028858705.1). Classification (NCBI taxonomy): domain Eukaryota; kingdom Metazoa; phylum Chordata; class Aves; order Gruiformes; family Gruidae; genus Grus; species Grus americana. The sequence goes on along the minus strand of NC_072853.1, from coordinate 120,879,066 downwards.
TCTGAATAACTGTTCTCCTGGGAGATAAGACTCAGGGCAAAACAAGGGATGCAGGAGGTGGACTGCTTTGCTGTCGCGTTATTAGCAACCCTTTCCTTTGATTTTTCAGCTCAGGATTTCAGAACAAACTCTGTAAATATGAGTAGGCATGGAAACGTGGCACAGATATTTCTGTCTCTAACACAAAAATAAGGCAACTAAAGATGACTGCAGTTAAGTAGCTTGTCCAGAGAGGGAAAAAAGGGAAGCAGGAGGAAGCTGAGTGAGAAATTATGTGCTGTGATGACTTGACTCCCCCATTTTGCATCCTTGCCAGGACGTATTGTTGCACTTCATGTTAAAGCTGGATAAAACCACTGTCAGGCTCCTTTGCCACTGGCCCCTCTGGCACAGCAGAAAAGATGAAAACCCTGGCAAATCCTGACATACGTGAGTAGCTTGGCTCTTCTTATGGGAAGCTCTAGCAATAAAAAGAAGTGAGATGCAGTAGCAGGAAAATTCAGCAGTTGCCTGTGATTTCCTCTGTGCACTGGCTGGGGTTTTTTTTTTAGCTTACATAATTAACATTTGTTTTCTTACCCAATGATTTTTTTGTGTACTACAGTCTTCTCTCATGGGCAATGTTTGTCACTTCTCCTGCGAGGGCAGGATTGCAGCCCCAGAAATGGGAACAAACCATGTCTGAACTCTGGCTCTAAAATCTCACTGGCTTCTACGTAAGGCTTTTCCAGCAGCCTGAAGGTCTCCTATGGCACATCACCTGTAGGGACTTCTACAGCACTGAGGAGAGACCCTTGAAAACTACTGCTGAGACAGGAAGTCAGTAAGAAATACCTGCCGTGGTTTTCCTGGCACTGGGCTTGGCTGAAAGAATTTGTGGATGCCTTCTCCTCTACATGACACAGCCACCGCAATCTGGGAAAGGTCCTTCAGAGGGGAAGGAGGATGGGGGAAAAAATGTTCATGCTTTTTGGGTTAGAACCAAGCCCACAGATCCAAATATTTTGCATTTTGGGAAATGTGGATATGACTGCAGGCAGCCCCTGTTACTCCAGTGTGTTAGTTTGGGGTGTCAACTATACCCAGAGGGTGCAGAACGTAGATTTGAAAAGACAAATGGTTCACCAGCTGAGATATGTATTCAAGATGCTACCATCCTATGACAAATAGCAAATTGCCTACTACTGCCTGCAGGATGCCTGCCCAGAAATCAAAAGAAGGGCTTCATTTTTTCCAGGTGGAAAACTGTTTGAGGGAGGAATCGAATAATGCACTGTATTGCTGTAGGATTATATTACAATAAAGAGTTATCCATTTTGGACTGACCCAAAATCAAACATTGTTTTTCACACCAAAAGAAGAAGCTGTGAAACTGTGTTTCAGGTTAAATGAAATAATTTATAGAGCATTTCACAGATGCCTTCGGCAGCTTCTGCTGCAGCCTGCGCAGGAGGAGGTGGAACACAGCTGGGAGAGAGCAAGAGGAAAGGTGAGATTCCTGTTCCTTTAAAAAAGTTCCAAAATTTTTTATATCCAGGCACAGCATCACACTGTTTGTTCTGGATACTGAAGACTGACATGGTCACAACGTTTCTTCCCCCTTCCCACAGAAACTTAGCATTTGGGGGATACACCCTAGATGTGGGAGAGCAAAGTTGGACTTCCTCATCTCTGAGGTGAATGCTGTAGCTCCAAAATACATTCCTTTAAAAATACACTAAAATACTTGAAATCACCCTGAGCCAGCAACTCTGTCACCTGGTGGTGACAGGCTCAGCATGTGAAGGGCAGGTGGGTTCTAGTTTCCAATTCACTGAGTAGTAAGATGTGGATTTTCCCACACCGCTGCCCAATCTAGCGAAGGAATTGACACCACCAAGTGTTTTCCTCTGTTTTCTTTAGCTTTACAGTGCTGCAGCAGAATGAAATGCCAAAAACTCAAAGTAAAATGATCTGACATTTTCTAAATATTTGTTTCTGCCTGAATTATTCAATAAATTCGTCATGAAACTTGAATAAGCATAGTGTCTCCTAAACTGTCTCTCACTGACGAAAAAAAAATATTTGCTACAAAAATTAATTTAGGTACCCACTAGGATTGAATGAGGCATGAATAGTCTGTTACATTAACATTCTGGATTTGGGATTTCTCAAAAAAAAAAAAAAAGGCATTACATGTTACTTTTTTAAAAATAGAATTCTGCCTGCTGGTCTGAAAGGAAATCCAGGGGCTTTGAAATGAGGGAAACCCCAACCACAATCCCACTTCCAGCTTTTTTATCTGAGGCCTGGGTATTCCCCCAGTCCCAGGGTAAGCAGTTCCCCAGGTTATTGAACTGTTTTGGCTGGTCCAAGGCTCCTTCCCTGGCCGTGTCTGCCTGACGGAGCTGTGCAGGGCTGCATGCAGCGGGGGTGCAGGGGTCCTGGCTCTGAGGCAGGCTCCTTGACAAGCTGCAGCGCTGCTTACCCAGAAGCTGGTTGCCTGAGATGACAGGAACCCGGGATGAAATAATATGCACAAAACTTTTGATTTCAATTATCAAAACATTTTTCATCCGACTTTTTTCCAATGACCTTTTTAAATGAATTCAGCCTTCTTGGCACATTTATTATCAGTGAGAAAACATCCTTACCTTTAAGCCTACCCATGATCTTTTCCTTCCCTTTTTTACTTTCTCTGCTTCACTGTCTCTTTCAGACCTTAGCAACCCTCCTATCTTTCTCCTTCTTTTGCAGTAAATCCCAAATCTGAAGAGAAGTGTGCCTCATTCTGTTGGTACAACTAGGGACCCTGCCATTTGCATGGGCATAAACTACGGTGTCATTCAACACTCACGCTCATTTCAGATGAAAAAGTGATGCATGGGAGGAGTGGGTGGGTGGACCTTTCTGCGTTGCTGTTTCGAATGATGTACATTATCTTGGATGCATTTTCTTTCTCTTTAAAAATTCAGTGTCCTTGCTTAGTCCTAAAAATTACTGTCCAAACCTCCTTTCCACTCTGAGGAAATTAAAAGCTGTGACTAAAGCTCGTCTCTATCAACATCTCAAATCATTCTTTAATGAAGAGAACAAGGATCTTGTCTCTTTGTTTACACAGAGGCTTCAGTTCAAAGCAGCTTGCTTGAGGATAGCATTTAATTGACCTCAGTGATGGAGCACTTGCAGGATACCTCTTGCCTAGCAACAACCGCCAGGTAGGGAAGATTTAATAACTGCTGGGATTTAGAAACTGGAGAATGCTATTGTGCAGCAATGGTGGCTTCTGAGCAGCCCAAAAATGAACCATCAGTGCAGGCTGGCTCCCCTAACACAACCTTAGACTGGCGTGGTTGGCTAGATGGTCCCTGTGCAGGCTGTGTGAAGGAAGGTTGCTGCAAACATCAAGAGGTTGCTCCTGGATCTAATGGCATGTCCAGCCCTGCTTTGTCCTGCAAGCTGCAAGGATAAACACAAGGAGAAGTAGTTATCCTTCATCCATGAGTCACTGCCAGGGCTCCCTGGTTCTCTGAGGGATGTGGTACAGGTGTTGTGGCTTCCAGCTTTGCACAGACAGCTTGTAGGTCAGGAAGGCTGACTACCCAAATGGCTTGCAGAGCAGTATGTGGAAGCTTGAAATTTCAGGTGGTATCCAGAACTGTGCCTCTTTGGTAAGTAAACAACCATTACCTGGCCAGGGTTCATTTTATCCTATAATGTATATTAAATGATGGACCACCAAAATAAAAAAACCATAGAAAAAAGCAACTGGCACTCAAATTAAGTGTATCCAAACCATTTTTACAGCTTTTCTCTGCATCTTAAGCTTTTTCAGTTCCTAACAAAAAAGAGAATTTCCAAAGCCAGCTAATAGACAGGATCTTCATCCTACTAAGCCAATGTTGGGGTCAAATCTTTTATCCTTTAAATATAAGGCACTTTGGGAAACGAAGCTGACAAAGAAAATATAAGAGAACAGTCAATATTTCCATTTACTCCCATTCCAGGTACAGGTTTATTTGGGGGATTTGTGAAGAACTGTGTTGCAAAGAGTCTGTGTGTGCTAATAACTAAGCATTTCCCACATTTGTCTCCCTGCTTTCAGAAATGCACTTCTGCTAATTTTCAGTAGTCTTTTATTAATCATTTTTGAGTGCCTTGGATTTTTATGTTATATATATGTGTGTGTGCTTGTGTCTGTGTGTTTATATAGTTTATACACCATTCTGATGGACTTTGCAGTCTAATCCCCCTTCTACACTTTCTTCCCCCAAATCCACTGCTTTTCTTGGTGTAAATCCTCAAACTAGTCACACTACTTGATGCCATAACCAGAGACAACAAGCAAATCTGATAGTTACCGTCGTACTCCTAGTCCTCCTCTCTCCTCCTCTTTTCCTGAGCATCAGCATCCACAGCCGCACAAGGAGATGCCATGTAAGAAGTGAATAGACCCAAGCCTTGCTGCAGCCTCTGCTCGACGGGAGGTGATGCAGATCCTCATCCGCAAGGACTGAATAGATCTTTCGGGATGGGCTAAATGGGGAAAAGAGGATTATTTGGATAGGGAGCGATAAAACCAGAGATGCCCCCCAAGTGCTGAAGTATCTCACTTGGACTCTTAGCCTCCCTCACTCTTTTCCAGCTCATACCTTGTCACGAAATCTGTTTAGGCCAGGAATCTGCCCGTTTCTTCCCTGCCGCAATTGAAGTCTTAGACTATGAATGCCTCAGGGCCAAGACTTGCTTCATGGTAGTCAAGCACCATTCGTGCCTGCAGTATTGTACCAGCAAAATGACTGTACTGGGTATCGGATTTAGTGTTGAAGCCACCAGCACCAAGGACAGGAAGGCACGCTGCAAACTGGCCTTGTCTGGCGAGGAGGCCCATCCCATGGCTTGCTCAACCTGTCTGGTCTTGGCCAATGGGGCCTCATTAAGCCCAAGCATAGTTTGTTTTGTGGTGTCTCAGATCAGGATGATCCTATGGGGGAAAATGAAACCCTAGGTCTCTAGTGCCTTGCTCTGTGGCTGTATCCTGACCTGCAGAAGGTAACAGTCTTCTGGTCTGCACTCATTTGGTCAGTGTTCTCTGGTGGAGCCATGTTTTGTGTTAGTAACAGCCCGAAGGGGAGAACACAGAGGTTGCTCCACACATCTTAATCTCTGAGGTGCAGCAAAAGTTTCCCAGCTGCTTCTGCTTTTCTTTCCCATGCTTTTGTCCAGGAATGCATCGCCATGGCCTTCGCAGCCTCACGCGACTGAGCTCAGCCCACGCTCGGAGTCAGCTCTGAGGTGGAAGATGGAGAGCTGCAGTCTGCATGGAGCTGAGTCCAGTGCAGAAGCACTGTCCTACAAGGGGCTGTAGCCAGCGCAGGTCCAACACTGCCCTGCATTATTTCTGCCTGGCTCAGAGCACCACCAAGGCAAGCTAACATTTCCCTGCAAAAAAAAAGCATGTAATCTTATCGTTAGTCCAAGCCTCTTATAGAAACATGTTTTTCAGACGTGTCTAGTTCAAACCTGGAGTAGCTGGCCATGAGATTACGGGGGAATTACATGTTCCTTGGAAGCATGCCGCTTTTGGCTTTACTCTGAGGCAGAATCGGGGAGCGGATTTTGATCTCTGCTGCCTGAGAGCGAGTTTGCAGCGACATTATGGACAGCAGTTGGGTTACTCTCCATTTAAATCAGCTGATAGTTGAATCTAGCCTGCAGTCGAGCCAGTAGGTCTCACGGGATCTTATCTACACTGTTTTTAAAACCTATTTCTTAAGCAAAACAAAGGCAGTTCCCTTAATCTGAAGGTCATAATGTTTGCAGTAACCCAGCTACCCAAAACCAACTCCCGCCCCCAAGTAAAACTCCATTAGAAAGGCAGAAAACAAGTCTCTTCTCCTGGTGCCTTGCTGGTCTATGAGAAGAACCAGCCCTATTTTCTTCAGGAGAAGGCACAGAGGCTACAGCGCATGTATGCGTCGCCAAGAAGGGATGGCTGAAAGGAGGACTGGACTTAGGCCGGGGGGATTCAAACCCCGCTCTCACACGGGCTGCCTGGTCGAACTCGAGCATCGGTTTGCTTCTGTTCCCCATCTGTCAGATGGGATTATCGCTCCACACAGGCACTACGGGGATGGAGGCCATGCGAGAGCCTGTAGCAAGAGGAAGGCTCTCTGATCTTGCAGCTCCTGACATCTGTGCCTACGCTGGTAACAAAAAGGCCACTGGTGAGTGGCTTTTTGATGTGGAATCTGCAATGAGACCCAAAACGAACTGAGACCACCTGCTTCTTTGTCTTAAACGAAAGCAACTGAGCAAAGGGTAGAGCCTGTTTATTTCTAACAGGTCTGATCTGTGAACATGAATCCTGGTTCTCTGGGGGGGGTTAGGATTATCGCTTCCCATTAATGTTCATGCTGCTCCCCAATAATGCCTACCCTTGTCTTTTGCTTGTCTCCATTCCTCCCTCTTTCCCTCAATTCCCTATTTCTCTTCCACTGCTCCTGCTTTTCTTCTCTTCCATCCTTCAGTTATCAGAGTTTTTTCGAAGCAAGGCAAACCGGTAAAATCACACACTTCTTTCACAAACTGCTCTGTGCTCACATTTTAACCCAAATTTATTTTTCCCATCCCACCTCTAGGTGGTTGAAATAAGCAGAATGCATAAACACACTGAGAAGCACGTTTCTAGTGGATAAGGAAGGGTGATTAAGGAAAATCAATACCCCCAAGACTCCCAGGGGTTCTGGGAGTGGGTACCGCTCCTTTCCCCCATCGCTGCAGGTACCAAGCTGCCTGGTCTCTAATCCGGCGACTGGGCTTACAACAACATGATGGTGGCTATATTCAAACTGTAATCAACATCCACCTCCTGGCTATATTTTAAATTGGATTAGGGTGTGAGTTTCCTTCTCACTTTACAATCAACATGAGCAAATGCTTTGTTTATCAAAGCAATCTGAGCGATGCATAATGGAAAGCACTGGATCTATCTGGAACAAGTATAACAGTGGAATAGGTGCGTTACAATAACGGGAAATCTATTCTGCTAAAAGCTTTCTTCAGGATCACTATCTAGAGACCTGCTAACCCTGTAATTGTTCCCTCAGCACAAGCACCCTCTTCAGAAAAAAATAAAGACCATAGCGGTCTGGTTCAGAGTACAAACAGTCGTGCTTGCTGGTGCTCTGATGCATGCAGCTCCCCGTGTGAAAGCAATGCTTCCCTCCCCCAGATGAAAAAATGCAAACTAAGCGCTTTGCACAGGGATTCCTTCCTAGTGCAAATCCTTCTTGTTTAAAAACATCAGGGGAAAGATTACCTCTGTGTCCAATAGCCTCTTTTGATTTTTTTTTTAACTAAACAGAAGAGTTTTATCTAAATCAATTCCAAATGCACATTTCCAAAGAATGAGAGACTGATGTCTATGTATAAGTCAATGGTATTCATTTGTGCAAAGAAGTGGAATATTTACTGTGATATTTTCATAAAATTGTTTTTAAAAAAGTGCTTGTTTTCTTCTCAAGGCTGTTTACTCATTTTATACATGGACAAGAAGTATCTCTGGTATTTCGAGTGAGTTTTTCCTGAGATCATCAAATGATTCCCCTATAATCCTGACTTTTATAATGTTTTGGATTTTTTTTTTTATTCCTCTGACTAATCTTGATATTTAGAGAACAATTTATATCAACAGACTTTATCCTCAAACTTCTTCACAAACTCGTTGCTATGGCAGTTGTCACAGGTTCAGCCCAGGAGCGGACATGGATTGGAATGAGTAGGAGAAGGACTGAGCCCCAGCTTTGTCTCCAGCTGGTTGGAGACTCTGCCTTGGGCTCAGCCTACCTAGGTTGCCACAGAGGTCACTCCTAGTCTGTCTCGGCTGCCAAGCAGACCATTAAAACTATCGATACCTGAATATTATCACAGAAAACTCCTTTAGTTTATCTACTTAAACAAGCATTAAGCCTTTCTTAACAGTTTTGGCACTCACAACAACAAATGAAAAAATAATGATGAGCTGAAGTGCAAAAAATGGACAAATAACAGCAGGGCAATCAGACTTGCAAAGGAGATGATGAAGAGGCTCGCAAGGCTGTCCTGCTTATCTCCTATGATTAACCCCAGGAGGCACCTCAGTTAAATTGGATGCCCTTGGAAAGGCAGCATGTAGTGAATAACAGTTGGAGGAGGTGGAATCAGAGGGAAAATGTTTTATCAAGCGGATATTTGAGCGTGTTAGAAATAGAAGGGAAAACAAAGGCTGGGCAGGTGAATAATATCTGTGGCAAAGCAACAATCCGCAGAGAATGAAAGATAGGAACGAAGCCAGGAGAGAGCTCTGCACCGGTGGGGAAGGAGAAGCTGAAGTCAGGGCGAGAGCTCAGCACCCCGCGGCCCTTGCTTAAAGTCCTGGCTTGAACACAAAGTACCTCCATGCCTCTGAGCTGCTCATTTTGGGCAGTAGATTGCGCTAACCATGGCAACCCACGAATTGGGGCTATAATGATCATTCTTTATATGTCTGCCTGCCAGCGTAGCACCTCCTGGTGTATTGCTCCTCTGCTAGAACCTGTTCCAGCTGTCCTCAAGCCTACACCTGTAAATCAATGAAATGGAAATAATTTTGTAGCTGTCCTAGCTCTTTCAGAGTAGCAAAGCCTCCCACCACATCAGTAGTACCCAGCATTCACAACAGGGCAATATGCGGCATTAATCTGGGCGTGCTTCTGAGGAGATACTTCTCAGGCAAAGAGTATTCTGGCGTGCGGAGGGAGGGCTTTCCCCATCTAAAGTACCTGTAGATTTCACGCCAAAATAGTTTTTTGGTGGTATAGGTTTTGGATTTCATTATATTGTATTGCATTATACTATATTGCATTGTACTATATTGGTTGGATTACTGATGTATTATTGTATTATATTGGGTTTTATACCTTTTTTTTTTTTTTTGTAACATTAAGCACCTAAATTATTTAAAATCACACTTGAAATTCCCACAAAGAACAAGGGTTAAATCCAGTAATGATGCTTCAGCTTTTAGGACAGCCTAACCCTTAGTTTTCGAGGTGCTGTTGCTACTATGACATTCTCAGGAGCTTTGTGCCATGATGAGAAGGGATTTTACTGAGGACTTATACAACACTAAAAAGCTACTGTCTCTTAAAGACAACAGAGACTTTGGGAAGGCGAGTACCCTTCCTTCTCCCTCTGATAAAGGTTGCATGCTGCTGCTAAAGGAATGTTGATTTTTCCAAGTGAAAAAACCATCTGCTAAAAGGAGCCAGGAGTAGATCCATCTGCCAGTGAAGTCAAAAGAAGAGTTTGTATTAAAGCAGATAGTTGTGGTCTGGCCACACAATATCAGGAAAGTAATTTTTATTTCTCATTACATACTTTTTGCTGCTGGGGACTGGCTAAAGAAGCTCTTAAATGCCTATCAGCAGTACAAAAGGATGCTGTTTATCTGCTGGGAATGCGTTAGAGAGAGGAGGATGCCAGAATTTGGAGGGAATAATGTCTTTTATATAGCAGTCTGATGCAGAGGCCTGCATGCATCAGCTGCACTTGAAGGACTGGAAAAAGATGTACAAATAAACAAACCACAAGCCAATATCCATTTGAATTTTAAATCCATTCACTCTAGACGTGCCGTCATGCCTTTTGTGTTCTTTTGCTTGCAGATATGGGAGAAATCACGGTTACTAAGTTCAAATAAACTTGGAAGAAAATTTTCAAAGTTTGTATGCCTGACTATTCAAAAATATAGGCATCGAATTCATGCTTATGAACATTTATACTGGAAGTGACTGCAGATTTATTCTGCCAGGGAATAAAAATGACATCACTTGATTTATTTGACCAGCCACTGGAAAACAATGTGCATATTAATGAATGTGAATAATTACTTAAAATTAACATTCAATCTACAGAGCAGTAGGATCATTAAGATGTATCAAATAAACTTAACTAAGGAATAAATTGAAAAGAAATGTTTGATCCTCTGGCAGTTATTGTATAAATGGGAGAAAAGACTGCATTAATTGCATAAATTATTCATTTTTAATTATTTCCTTGGCTGCAGTAAGTATTGATAATATTCTGTCTCAGGGAAGGAAGAATGATGACAAAGAAGTTTTGCTTATTCTCCTTACAATGGCAAAGTAAACAAAACTGCGGAACAAACTGGAAAGTCTGGGAGCGTTTCGAAGCGCATTGGGGAGATCTTGTTGTTCATTGCTTTTTTCTTCTCTCTCTCTTCTTTCTACCCTTCTACACAGCACTAGTGAGCCTTCCTAACAGACATGGTTTTTGAAAACTTGACTGATTAAAATGTTGGTTGGAAGAAAAATTACACCAAATAAAGCAAGCTTTGATCCATGGAAAAGTTTGATGATAAATGGCAAATCTACTCTCTACAGAAGGTGCACGTGTGCGTGGCTGCAAATAAAGCTTGCAGCAGCCTGGTGAGCCGGTTTGATCCTCAGCAATGTGCAAGCAGAAACATTGCATGACTTGGGGATCCAGGAGCATGCAGTAAAAATAAAGATTCTTCTACTTCTCAACGTGTAACCTGCAGCTTTCGATAGCTGCCAATTCGCAGCAGTGGTCCCTGAGCTCCTGAGACCTCTTTCTTGGAGCAGGTGTTGAACACAGAGGGCAGCAGGGATGGTGCTCAGGTAAGTGCCAGCAGATCATCCTCCTGCTTTCTCCCCACCGGGACGGGCAAAGCTGCGTGCCTTCCTCGCCGGGCACTGTTCTGAAGATAGACCTGCAGATCTCCTGGGATTTTCTCTGGTATTTGCTTTGGGACCTGGTTGGATGAAATTTTCAGGTAAGACAAACTTTTGTCAAAAATGTTGGTTTCACTGCTTTAGCCTGAGAGACTGTTTTAGAAACATCTTACCTTGACTTACGAAAGCACTGCCCCATCTCCTCCTTTGTTCCCCTTCTCATGTCACCTCTAGAGCTTGTTGCCCTAAGCTTGTTGGCTCAGCAGTCTGGGACACCTGAAAACTACACAGCATCAGCAACAAAAGCCAAGGAGTTTTCAGACTGCTGGAAAACCCCGGACAGACAGACAGACGCACTGCCCCCACAGTATTTCTAGTCCTTGCTCCAAAGCATGTGAACAGCAGCGCTCTTTGGGAAAAAAATGCTCACCATATTTTTTTACAGGCGTAGCATGTAATAAAATGATGAGTTTATTGAATCGGTTGAATCAATTTGGCTAGAATTTCCTCAGAGAATTCAGGTTGAGGTAGATAGTTGGCATGAAAAATTTTGGCACAAAGAGCATGATAAGCTTACAAACAATCAAAAACAATTTTAGAGAGGGAAGCATCAGACAACCTTAACCAGAGATGCTCTTCCCAATCCGTAACGGATGAATATCATATATCCCATTAAATGCCACATATGATATTGTGGGTACCTCCTATGGTATAGAGCTGTTTCTGATGATGATAATGATTATTTCCTTGCTGTACAGTTATATCTTCAGGTATTCAGCAGGGACCTTTATTAAAGAAGCAGCATTCCCCCATGCAAGAAGTATGCCCTTGGCAGATCCAGCATTAGTTTATACTACCTGTACAAGATTTTTGACTTCTGCAAAGACACATATGTCCTAGTGAACTGTTGGGCACTAATATTCTTTCTTCTTGCAGCTGTTGTCTAGTGAGAAATGAGGAACTGGCTTTCCATTTAGCGTAGTCTCCCTCCAAAATGAACTGGCTACCACTTTACGTAAGTTATTGCTCTGCTGAAATAACCTGAGGGGCACTCAGCCTCCACACGGTGAATGTGGCATTCGGCAGAGCAATCAGTCTGAATCACCCCCACAGTCTCTGTTCCCTTCCAGGAAACCTGCTGGCCTCACCAGTTTCCTGGGGACAGTGCAGGAATCACTGCATGATCAGGAGGTACCGCTGACATAAAAGGATGCTGTAAGCTGTGACATCTTGTGTAGCTCACCAAAAAAAAAAAAAAAAAAGCCATCTGACAGCACAAAGATATTCAAGAATATTTCAGGAGGCAATTAGCATCTGTGTACCAAAGGCTCCCAAGTGGCTAAGCGTTAGGAACACTCACTAGGATTTTCAGCCGAGTTTGCATCCCAGCTCTCTATCTAGGGATTTTTTACATTTGCTGCATACTGCCAGGAAGGAGGGGACAGCAAAGGTGTCTCATCTCCTTGTTTGTCCCCACAAACCTGCACCAGAAGCCTTTCCTGAACTGCTCCGTACGTACCTGGCTACCCCATTGTTCTCTCTGGGGACTCAAGGATGCAACACCTCCTTGTGCTGCTCTTACTACAGAACCTGGTGCCTCTTAGCCACGTTAGCTCTGCAGGACATCAGCCATAACCTCTATGATGTCAAATGTCCTGCAGAATCAAATGTGCAGAAGTTGAAGTCACGAAAGTTTAAGCTCTTAAGCAGGGGATAGGTCTAGATGTCATGCCAGGATCTGCCCCTACTCTCTTCCATGAATGTGAAATTCCCTGATGTGAAAAGCTGACAGAAGGTTCCAGCGGGGGATAAGTTTGTGCGTGATGTCTCGGCAGCAGTGACTTTTGCATTCAGCTGATTCAACCTGTGCGGAACAGCAGGAATGTTTGACAGCACAAAGGGAAAGTCAAATGAAATCAAGCATGGAAAAGAATGTAATTTAAAGCATACACCAAGGGCCTATGCTATGTCCTGTTACAGAATTAAATGGAGACATTCTGCATCTACTTTCCTCAGCATAGTTCTCTGAGATGGAAGATGTGAATTCGTGTTTTGCTAAATGTGGAGTGAGAGCCAACTGATTTTTGAAATTAATTTGTGGTACAGATGCAGTGTCCTAGAAAATAGGTTCTCTCTCCTCCTGTTCTATGTACAGCTTTGTTAGGAAGAAGGTAACAGGCTCGGTCTGTAAGGGCTCATTTGAGAGGGCCCGGTGCCCTCTGCTGAGCTTGAATGCACAGACAGTGATCAGGAAAGAAAAAGATGTTGGGGCTTTTCAGGCAGAAGGATCTTACATTACCTGCCGTCGCCAGCACCTTCTCCTTGTCCAATAAATTGGATATTTGTAAATTATTCTTTTACCTAGACCGTATTTCTCCTAGGGATTTGATAAGCCTTTTATTATAAAAAGGATGTTTTCTGAAGTCCAGCTCTAAAATCCTAGGGGAGAAGTTCTCTTAACTGGAAACGCTATTTGCTCTTGGAAAAGCGTTCTGATTTTCAGGTCCCACAGTGTCTGTATAATCACCATAGGCAACATGTGGCAATTATCTTCTGAGAATCGACAATTTCCTAGTAATGACCGCTACCTTGCCTTTCACCTGAATTTTGGTCTTTAATGTACAAGCCTGGGGATTCGTGAATGTATCGTCTCTGCGGCAGAAGTATAGCAGCATGTATTACAAAGTTAGCACCCAAGAGAGCAGCGGATGATCTGTGGACACAACATAGACCTAGACCTCGCCTCGGGGCTGCATGTTCTTGGTATTAACAGGTTCTACAGAAAGTCTCTGCTGATCTGTGCCCTTTCAGCATCCAGGTTGAAAGAAGGTATGTCTTCTGGGGCCAGGGGGGGGCATTCAGCTTTTCTGAAACCTGGCTCCTCTCCCCAGAGGGCAAAGCAGCCTCTTCTCCAGCTGCTTTTGATAACAAGAGACCTACTGAAGTCCATAACTTCAACTGAAAGTAAATTTTCTCACACTTGTATGATCTCCATTGCCACAGCATCAGAGAACACCCCGCCAGGCCTACTTTTGAATGCATTTAATCTTTCTAGCACTAATGAAGAAGGTGTTGCTATTTTTCTTTGTTAAGCATTAGGCAACTAAGGCACAGAAAGCCTAAAACTTCATCTGTACGACACAAAGCAGCTCTCAACCAGCAGGATCTAAAGAGGGTGACACAAAACCCAGTACAGCCCAATAAGTTCTCCGTCTAGTTAACTCACCCTGCTGGGAAGCTTGGCGAAGCAGGGCTAGTGAGGTGCACAGCAAAATGACGGGCAGATGTCTAATTTCTGCCAAGCGTGAGAACTGACTGCTGTGCTCGCGTTCCCGAGCAGGCTTCTTAACACCACATTTTGTTTCTACAAACCTGAGTTGGGATGCTGGACCTACGTGCCACGGATTCCTGGAAGGCTGAATTCAAATGTAGATGACAGCTTCTTAGCTTGGTGTCCTGTAGCCTGCAGAAATCGTTACGGCAGCATCGGGAGCCACTTGAACAATCAAAGTGTAAACGCAACATCATCGGGGAGCATCACGTCCAGCTCTGCCAGGCTTTGGTGACAACTGGATCCAACTGTAAACTTTTCAGTTAAAAAAAACCTTTAACACTTCACATTATCTTGCTGGGCAGAATCTCACTTTTTTGATACATTCTGTATTACCTAAAATAGCTTCAGTATATGCTCTCTTCTTCCTCGTTAAACATTTCCAGGAAAGTCTTAGCGTGTGGAAGTTTGACACGTGGAATAAGAACTTTAGCTTCAGTTTCCTGGAGAACCTGCTGCAATTGCACCTAGAACTTCAACACAAAATACCATTAAAGTCCGCAACTGTCTTTAATCACTGGCATAGTCTTTTTCTTTCTTTCTTTTCTTTCTTTTTTTTTCTTTTTTTTTCTTGTCCACCTGAGATGGCAAATATTTTGCCAGAATGGGACTGGGTATAAGTGACAACAGAAAATCCTGGGATGCAATCCCCCTGCTTGGGACCTTTATAAATCCATGGTGGAAAGACTGTCAGTGCCAGGCACAACTGGTGTCTGTGTGAATCGGATCATTTTAGTACCTAACATAACCCATTTAAAGGCAGAATATTATGCAGTAGGCACCTGATTCACTTTCCTAATGAAGCCATAGACCTGTATGAAGGCACGGGAATGTTAGACCACATGCGCAACTCGGGGAGGAAACCTCAATGTCTCAAGCTCTTTCCAAATTTACTGTTTTTATCAGAACAGCTAATAGTGCAGGCACATCACCAATAGTTCCCACATATAAAGGACCCATTGCATACATGCCACCACGAGAGCCATGGGGAAGCACTGGTCTCTCCATGGAGTCCCTCACGTGACTCACGCTGTCTCTGTGGATGCTAAGAATACAAATAGGCATATGTGTTATTTGGTAGAGGCATCCTATTCTACAAGTTGTTTACCACACCTACTATTTATATCTTTTGTTATCAGAGCTTGAACATCTGTACCAGAGATGTCTGTATAAACTGACAGATACATACAGTATGCAATAAATAACCACCCCTTAAGCGTCGAGGAATGTTCCTGCTGTTAAGCTGGTTTGTTATGATTTCACTTAGAGACAGATAAAGATGATGGAATATGACTTCTTCCTGACAAAAAATTGGGTTTCTTCCCAGAGCTTCAGAAATGCCCGAGCCTTGAGACTCTCTCTGCTGTCTCCTTTGCCTGTCTGTGTGATATATGACGAGCGCTCCCTTCCTACGCAAGCAGGTCACTCCTTTCAGGCCACAATGTCTCGCGTGGTAAGGCAATACGTTTTATGCTGACCCACCCCTGACCACCATTTGGGAGCAGATGGATACAAACCAGCCAAATAGCCACTCTGGCTATGCTTTTTTTCTTCCCCTGCATTTTGCACAGCACAATGCAGAAGGGGGCCAGGCAGCTCCTTATGAAGTCCCATTTCTATTTCTTTTCCTGAGTAAGCTCCCTTTAAAATAGGAACAAGAAGAAAACAATAACTTTATACCAAAGAGAAATGAAATGTACCGGAGGCAGCAATTTCTCTCCCGTGCTACTGTAACAGCACCACATTCTTCACACCCGGTTTCACAGGAAAATTGCAAGCTATCTGTTTACTGACGCATGCTCAGGGATAAATCCTGCTCGTCTTCTTTAGGTGAATGAGTAACTCTTATTTAAATGAGCAGTTTGGCCAGGGACAGAGTTACCACGCAGTTTGTGACCCACCTCCTCCTTTGCTCAGGGCGCATCTTTTCGTGTCCCCTCTCCACTTCGCCGCTCCATCCATCCCCGCTTGTGAAGTCTCAGGCAAAGGGCAAAAAGATTGCAAGGTAAGTCCTTTCACATATAACTTGGAATCTTTAAGGTAAGCCTGTTTGTCTAATAACCAGGGTGCAATTCAGAATTGCCTCACTGCTATGATGAGAAAAAAGCCCCATGATAACTAATGGATTGAAAGGTAACTCCGGTCAGCTGGGGGGCTGTTTTCTTTTGCGGCATAAAATCATTGAACAAGCTGTAACAAATGTCGCTGCGCTCACTGTGCCATGTACCTGCCAAGTCAAATCAGAGATATCAACAAGAGCATTTTAAATGTTCTGGCGAGAGAAAACTTTCTTTAAGCTATCGGGGTGCTTCATGGGTGTATTTTCAGGTAATGAGCCTTGGCTCAAAGTCCTGCAATCAGGCATTGCTGAATCTCACTCATATTCAAAAACTAATCAGAATCCGTATTCAAGTGCTGTAAGCAGTCCCTGTGCTTCCCACAATTCATCTAACCACCATGAATAACTTGGAAATAATTAAGCTTTTGACCAAAATTATATGCTGCGTGACTTCAGTCTATAGAAGAGTGATTTGTTGCCTCCAAAATATTCCATGGATCATTATTATAGCTGGGCCAAATTCTTTCCTCCATTTTTTATGATCGATAATGCATATATGATGACATGCAGAGCTGTATTGCTTATTTAGCATCATATGTATCCTTATTAAACACTAAAATAGAGTAACTCCCAAATGCAGCAAGCAGGTGTTTTACAGCTGCAGCACAGATACACTTCATTTTGAGAACATCCTTAAGCCAGTGCCCAACTTGAAAGCAATGGAATTTAAGTACATGCAAATAATTGTCTTTTGTTGTGGGAAATTCTGTTCTGTCCTGCAGAGATGGACTTAATCCTGTGTCCAGAGGGTTGAGTGGACTAGAGCCAGTGTCAGTAAGACATTGATCATGCCGATTACAAAATTATCTAAGTACATACCTACACTTATCAGAAGGGCCCTGACTTTAACGCACCTTGGCATTTATGTTCGCTGCCTTCCCTTGTTCCTCCTGAGTCACTTCCTTCCCCTGTGAAGTGACTCACCAGACCTGGTCAGGGCCGCTGGGGCAGACTTATCCTGTGGAATCATTTTAGTAGAAGAATTTCTTTAGCAGAAGAATCTCTTTAAGAAGTTATCAAACAAATAGAAATGTGCTTGTATGGCTCTCATTTTCACAAACAGGCAGAAGACCGCGGGGGGCTGTATGCCCAGCAGGCAATAAAAACCCCATTTCCTTACGTATTTGTTGAGGCAGTCATGAGACTCCAACTCCTCCTTCTCCGTGCAGCTGCCACAAGCAGCAGAGAGGTGTTGCATCCCCTGAGTGCCATGATGGATGTGCTGTATTACTATAGCTGGATATTCCTGATAGGATTGAAGGAGACATTACAGTGACTTTGGTTCTCTTGAATAAAGAGAGGGGAACATAGAAAGTTCTTTGGTCTTTCCTTTAATATTAATCTGCTCTGTCTTAATTGGCCTGCTAGGATGATGCAACTACTGCAGAAAGGAAATAGGTCACTTTCATAAAGCACGGTAAGGAAAAACAGCTTAAAAATAGGCTATTACATATTTCCATGTCTACCTCAGTCAGGAGGTAGCACCTTCAGTTTATTCCACTAATAAGCTTCAGACAGTGAAAAAATATATGCCTGGAATTTGCTAGGTTTGAAAAATGTGGTATTTCCTGTGCTCTTGCAAGAGATACTGTACTTTGTACTATACTGAGCAGCACGGGGAAGCAGATGCTCTGCATCAATGCTATTCTCAACAGCAGCAGAACTGGAGAGCCAGCACATAGCAATTGCCCCGGTACGTCAGATCCCAGTAAAGCATAGCTGCACTCACCCGAGTCTGGTGTGTACAGATACCAACAGCCCCAGGTTCTGCAGCCCCTACCATGTCCTCTTCTCCATCACAGGCTTCTGCAGCCTTTTGCTTATGTCTTTGCAAGCTCTGTGGAGCAAGGCTCGCTCTCGGTGTTGGCACGGCGCCTTGGGTGAAGCTGGCTGTGGTAGGTATGGTCTTTAGGCATCACCACAGTATATAGTCATAAAGCAGCTGCTCAATCTGACCTTTTTTAGTAACAGAGGAGATGAAATACTTGGAAATTCAGCTAGAAAACCCGTTGGGTGCCCTCTCACCCGCGTGGGGTACTTGTCTGGTGCTCTTCGGGCAGCTGGATGAGCGTCACGCAGCTGGCTGAAAGCTGCTTTGGTTTACGCAGCGAAAGCAAGTGCTGTGTCATACAGCAGCTGTGTTTCAAGCACGATGAACTGCATCTTGATGACTCTCTTTGAGGCCGCATCGGCTCTTCTACCACCTGCCTCATGGACATCTGCACTAAATACACACCGTGTCATTTCAGGATCGCTGAGCTTGTTTTGCCGTTGAGAGTCAGAGCAAGGTAGAAACGACCAGCCTAAAAATTACTCGAGTGAACTTTCTCTCATTAGGACAAGAGCACATTTATGTGTGTCTCTCCTGGTGTGAGGTTATCAGAATATTTTCTCAGCTGATTTTTCCCCAGGCTGACTGTGGGGGTCTATGCCCATGTGCCTGTATGGTTATTACTTTGATGATTTCATTTTAGGTGGAAAAAAGTAAGAAGTGGAATCTTTCATTGACAACTATTGGTAGGAACAACGCTGGCTCAGTCTTTGATGTGTTCATTTAGCAATGTTACACGCACTGTGGCGATAAGGAAGCTGAAGTGGGAGATTTGCTCCTCAAATATAGTATGGTTTAGAGTTCATGTGCTTCCATTTACAACTTTTCTGTGTTTTCTTGTAACTTGCTCTGTGTAGTTAACAGGGCATTTCCAGGCAAAGGATATGATTCCCGTAGACAAAGGAGAGGAATAGTTTTGACTAACCAGCACATGTGGGTTTTTTTGGTTTTGTTTTTGTTGTGTTGTTTTTGGGTTTTTTTTATCCCGTATTTACCTCTTCCCTGGCTTCCTTGCTAAATTCACATTTCCAAGATGATTAATCCTAGCTCTTCCTCAGAAGTGTATGGACATTACTGTGGTCAGCTGGTCAGTAAAGCTCACCACTGAACAACGATGCACGGGCTGTGTCAAATGGCTGCTCAAGTCTTGTGGAAGAAGAATGCTATAAAAATGACAAGCAATGTTAATGAAGATTAAACCCTGATTTTCTACACTGCTTCCAGCTGGACCAGGGCACTGTGCATTAAGCTAATGAGAGGTGAAAGCCAAATTAGCTGGTTTTGATGGAGCTTTCATTGCATGTGTGCACACTCTGACTGCAGACGCAATTACTTCTCAATCCATGGGAGCTTCTATCCATAGACTTGCATACCACATGAAGCTGATCCAGTAAGGCTTGCCCCCAAATGTGACCGGGCTGACTCCTGTTTTTTTCTGAGGAAATGACTGTAGACCAGAGAGGAGGAACGTAAAATGATACCCGCTGCTCTTGCTCACCTCCAGCCTGAGACGGAGGAGAGAGCTGCCTGCAGGATGGTAGCTCTGCTTGCAGACTCGTTCACATTTAACCCACATTAGGACCAAATCAGGATCTTTCCCATCACTTGTCAATATATAAGCATAAACAAAAGGAGAGGAAAAGCAGAAATGTCTCAAGCACACACACACACACACACAAAAAGAAGAAGATGGGACAATTTAAAAAAATTCTTTGTCTTCAATAAAAGGACTGACTGAGGGAGTTGTTCATCAGCTGCATCAGCCAAAATAGACATGTGGATAAATTGACAGTATCACAAGAGCATTCACCTTCTCAAGAAAATACACTGAAGTGAAAGTCAATAGCTATTTCAAGGGAAATTTTGGTTAAAAGACATGTGAAAGGAGGAGAGTCTCTTCCTCCCGTTTTCCTTTTTTCTCAATTTTAAAAGCAAAGTTGAAGCAATTAAAGTCATAGCAAAGTGGATTAAGTTACTTTTATGCTTAGCATATTGACTCTTGCCACTAGACTGACAATTCTTTACCTCTGGGCCTCACTCTTTGCAGATGAAGGAGAAAAGTCTGATTTTAGCAGGGTACCTATTTAACGGCATTCACCTTCAGAGCACGCTTTCTTACCTCCTGGATGCTGGAGCATCATCACGGAGAGTGGTACAGCTCCATTTGCACTGTACTCTGAGGGCCAGGGTGTTTTGGGGTCTTTAACCCTGCTGACCCCCGGGGCTCTGCTATAGCATCCCGGCATGTCCAGACAAAAGGTGTTGATGGAGGTCGACTCCTTCACTGTAGCTGATACTACAGCAACCGGGATTGCTACTGCTGTAAGGAAGTGCATTAGCTGTGCTAATCTTAACGAAGTCAATGGAAAATGTCTTAGCTTTGTGTTGGTTTTTTTCCCATAGAGCTATGTGTACAGTCAATGTTTTTTGACTTGAAGTGGTCATTTCTGCATGCTTTCCCATGCCGAATATTTTAAGCATCTTAATCCAGCTATCTACACTGTTTATGCAACAGTAGATGTCCAAATCCGCTAGGAAGTGACTCCCATAACTAGCCAGTCTGTCACTACACAGCCCTCACAACTCTGCGGAGGAGCACTCGCTCTCCTGTCACACTGGAGAAGTCATAAGGACCGTCTGTCCCTTGGTCCATCATCTCCAAATCAGAGGGAACTGAACTTAGTTGTCTCACAGGGCCATTGTTAGACTGGCTAGCTAATGTCTATAGAGTTTACAAAGGGAATGAGATGATGATGGGCTCGTTTGGAAATGCTAGTGACCAGAGGGGTGACTGAGAACAGAAGAGCAGCCAGAAGGCAAGTGATTACTGGTTCTGTGTTCCTACTTCAGAATTACAAACGACAGAATACTGTTAAGAACTACCACGGACATAAACCCACATCTGTTTTGGCAAGTCAACCACATTTTTTTCATATTTTGATCTGGGAAAAAAGAAAAAAGGAACTGTAAGGTAATATAAAGCTGATATAAGAATTGCCTTCAGTGGGAAAGTACTGAACTTTATGAAGATGTGAAACTTGATAAAACACACCTAACATGAACTAAAAGCTGTGAGTCGGCCAAAAGCCTTCCTTTCTCCAATAGGAGAAAATAGAAACCCTAGCCCTTTCTTATTTCCTTATGTTAATGAAGTGGCATCAGAACTGATCTGAGCCTAAGATATCATTCTGTTCCTCCTCATGTGGTGCAACGCGCCTATCCATTCATTTCTCTGCAGTCGGATAACCAGTTAACTACTTTCTGATTAACGGTTTATTAACTTATTAATTTCCATTCCTAAAGACTGATTTTTTTTGCCATGCACATTTTCTTTTAATTGCGTACTTTTCATTGAGATGAGTAAAAAGCCATACTACGTAGAAGACCACTGAAAGTAGATTTACTTACAAAAGAGGAGTAAAGATTTCCCAGGGGAGCTGAGTGTGCTGTTGGCAGCTGAAATCAGCAAGATTCAGTCTTCAGCCTTGTCTAAAGCTTGGTCTTAAATCTGTAAAAATTCTGACATAATTTTGACTTTTCTCCTTCTTTGAACATGAATATTGCTGTGTACGTTTTTGTAATCGCTAGGTGCTGTTGTGGGTTAGTATAAACGTACTGGATTTTTTGCAACAATATTGCCAAAGAAACAAATGCTCCAAAGCAATGGTGTGGAATTGCTAGGAGCTGAGCTGTCCCTCGTTAGTAAGCTGAGCAAACATCTACTTCTCACTACTTCATGATGGTTTCTGCTCAGAGTTTTTTATTTTAAAGTCCCCAAACATTTAACAAGCAGGATACAAACCGCTGCTCACAGGGAGGAACCTACTTCTCTGTGAAACGTGGCACTTCCAAACACGGAATCATAGAATAGTTTGGGTTGGAAGGCATCTTTAAAGGTCATCTAGTCCAACCCCCCCTGCCATGAGCCGGGACATCTTCAACTAGACCAAGTTTCTTAGAGCCCCGTCCTACCTGACCGTGAATGTTTCCAGGGACGGGGCATCGAAAACGTCTCTGGGCAACCTGCTCCAGTGTTTCACCAGCCTCATCGCGAAAAATTCAAAACTCTTTCGGTAGGAGTTAATAATGTCGGACATGGGGAGGGGAAAGCGTTAGAGCAAGGTGTAACAGCAGAAATAACACTCCGCAGCACCAGCACCCTCTCATCGATTACGGCCCGCACCGAGCCGGCTCCACCCCGCCGCGCCGGGGCGGTGGCAGCGCCCGGGGCCGCCCCCAGCCCCTCAGCCCAGCCCAGGCCCTCCCCGCCGCCAGGGAGGAAGAGGAAGGACTTCACCTGCCCCGTCCCGCCCCGCCAGGTGCGAGGTGGAGCAGGAAGCGGCGGTGGCGCCGGAGGGGACCCGCGCCCGCCTCGGCGCCGGGCCCATGCGGGGAGATGGCGGCGGGCCGGGCGCTGGCCGCGCTCCTGGCCACGCTCCTGGCCGCCTCGGCGCAGTTCCTCCAGCAGCAAGGTAGGGATGGGGATGGGGATAGGGACGGGGCGGCGGGGGCTGCGCCGGGGCGGCTGCCGCTCACCTCCGGCTGGGGCTGGCCGGGCAGGGGGGGCCCGCCCGGTGCGCGGCTGAGCCCTACCTTGCTTTTCTTGGCCGGACCGTAGGCGAGAGACCGGTGGCTCTGTCTTATCTCCGCGTGCTGCTGCAAATTTGATAACTACTACTTGTTAAAAGGGGCGGGGGGGGGGGGGGGGATGGGGTAGGATCGCATCTGTAACGTTCATGCGGTGCTTTATGGCAGCCCCAGCCCGCCGGCAGGAGCGTGTGCGGGTCTCCTGGCTGCCGTGTGGGCAGGCGGGGCGAGCCCCGGGGTTGGCGTGTGCAGGTGCTCGGTCTCCTTCCCGGAGTGAAAGTTCACTGCGGCGCTGCCCCGCTCCGCGTCCCGGGGAGGCGCCCGGCAAAGGCGTCCCGCTCTGCGGGGTGCTCGGACATCGCTTAAAAATAGCGTTGAAATAGGGGCATCCGCTGTCAGAGCCTCTCGTTTGAACCTTCCTTTTTCTTTCTCTATGAAATAAATACTAACGAGGTAAGTTGTTTGCTCTTTACATCCTCGCTCGCTAGAGTATTGATTGTGCAAGTAACTTCACAAAGTCCTTTTCCCTGCATGCCAGAGACGCAGCTGAATTATCTGTAAGGAGCAGGAGTTCACAGGATTGCGCTCTGTGTCGGACCGTGCAGTCGTGGAAGCTTTTAAGCAAAGAGAATGGTATTATTTATATGGAGCAATGGAGGAACTGTACGTGCAGGGAAACGGGATGGCTGGTGTGCTCAGCCCGGTGGGACAGATTAAGCGGAGACCGCTCCTCACTACGAGTTCTGCGTCTCTTGAAATTCCTGGATGCTTGATGCAATCTTGTGTATATAACCCACAAATAATTTTCTCAAATCCTGTCTGTGACCCCAAAAGAATTCCGGTTAATAAATGCAGAGACAGCATGTGGGGTTTCCCTCAATTTCCAAAGCTGCTTGATTGCAAAAAAAAAAAAAAAAAAAAGTCTTCAAATCTAAACAGTCTGGTTTATAGCTATTAGTCCTGTTAAAGACTCTTGAACCATGAGTCCTTCTAGCCAAAATAATTGCCTAGTTATTTGGAATGACTATTAATAAGCTAAAGAGTCAGATGTGAAATTTGTGCACTTTTAACGTTTCTATTACCTTTAACTGCCCTGCTTATGCTGAAGTGTGGCTCACAGCCATTGTTATTATAAATAATACAGTCTAAACATTGACTGTGAAATTGGACAGCACTGAGGTTTAAGTTTCAAGCGATGTAATCTTTTAAATAAAATATTTGCATTTAATGCATTGCCTCAGAGTCAAGTGAATGACAGCTATTTGCCTCTCTACGTCTCTTCCAAGGAAAAAGAATATTAAACTGTGTATTATACTGTGGTTAACTGTGTGCTGTTTTCAAAGACGACAAACTTTTAAAACCTTAGATGGGTCAGTGTTAGAAGGAGAGGAGCTAGACTTTCCAAAGATCTTGTATTGTTGAAGTAGTGAATGAAAAAATCCTCAATTGCATCTCTCTTCATTCATAGGTCTAGACTTTCATTGGGAGACACAGCAGCCTATTAATCATACATTCACACATTATTTCTCACCCTCTGGTCAAGCTGTGTTATCAAAATCCTTTGTTCCTTTTATTTCCCACCCACCACCCCAAATCTTCTTGATGCCTCACATTAAACTTCATGGGCTTGCTTTTGCAGTACAGTACAGCTCTTTTTGAGCCAATGTGTTTGACTTTCACTTATTGTGGTTGTCTGCTCCAGCTTCTTCCCCTCTCTCATGTGTAAAGCATCCAAATGAATTATGCATTTGTGTTGGCATTTAAAAAAAAAAAGTTTATACCTGCTTTCTGCAAGGTTGAGCCCACATCATTAATTTGGTTGGGTGTAGTAGTGAGCAGGACACCAGCTGTGTGGCAGCTGTGGGTGCAGGCTGTGTCCTCGGAGAGCCAAGCAAGTCTGCTTTGCATGTGATTGTAATAGCTCTTGTCAGGAAGATGGCAAAACCAAATCAGATGGGACAGTGCAGGAAATGAAGGAAGATGACAAGTCTGATGAAGAATGTCTAGTCTATCCTTATTGTGCAAACCTTTTCTACAAACAAGATGTCTGTGTGGTCTGGGGCTTTCTTAGCTTCATCTAGAGGAACCGGGGAGAGAGTTCTCACCAGCCAGTGACCTTGTCCTTGGCCAAACGGTGAAGTTGCTCTGTAAAGCAAAGTTAGTAACATTGAAGAGGCACAAAATGCTGCTGGTAGACCCAATGGTTTGCTGCCACTGTTGGAGGTCCCTCTTCCTACCTCCTTCAGTTCCTTCCTTACCAACTGCATGCTTCTGCCCACTTGTCCCTCTCCTACACAGGCACCACCGCTCCTGTGTACCAGGTCCTCTGTCATCCTGTCAAACTCTCAGTGTCATCTTCCTCTTAGTGGACCTCCAGCCCCACCAAAAGAGAGGTGACTCAATCTTGGCTGCGTTAGTGGCATGGGTTGGCAGGCTGAAGGTTGCGATGGTGTGAGGGGGAGCAGTGCCTTCCCAGGTTTGTTGGCAGATGTCATGTGCCTGGTGTGTCCCTCATCCCAGTGAGAGTTGCTTTTGTTGTTGCACAGCCAAAACTGTAGTTGGAACATTTCCCTCAGCAAAGCTTTGTCCTGAAAACCAAAGATAATTCAGATTAAGATTTTCCCCCACAATCCTACGTAGCTAGTAATTTTTAAGGAGTTGCCCTGGTGCTGACATTGGTACTGGCTCCGCTGTTGCTGCGTTTTGGCTGCGGGTTGCAGCAATCTTCCTTTCAGCGAGGCCACATTTAGGTTGGGTGTGCAGAACCGGGCACGAAGTGGCCATGAGGTGCACGTGCCTCTTCTGAGGGACTGGTGATGCTCCGTTGGGACAGCTACAAATCTTGGTGTGCCTATTTCTAAAGCTGTCTCTTGTCATCCTTGATGAAATCCTTTCTTCTCTCTCCTCTTCCCTCCACTCTTTCCCAGCAGGTACAGTATTATAGTGTTGTGCTTACTGTCCTATAGAAACATGTAGGTGAAGCGTGGCTGGTCACATTGTCTTCAGAGGAGCTTGTGATTGTCCTTCAGATGCAACTTTATGCATAACGTAAATTATCAAATGAAACATTGGTTAACTTGTAGCTGGAAAACTGCAGAAAGAAGTATTTGGTGCGATAGCTGTGCATAGACGTGGGAGTCTGAACGAAGTATTGCGTATCTGACCTTTGAAAATGTGTTTTCCAACTAAAACATGTTTCTTTGAAACACTAATAATGAAGTTAATCAGACTTTTATGATGTCTATGAAACATAAACAAATATTTCAGATTTAAAGTATCCTTATGTAATAAAATCTGCATATGTATTATGGGGTTTGTCTTAAACTGTCATTGTATAATAAGTGAATTTGCAGATTATGTCGTGTTGTTTCTTGCTTTACCCTCTAGTTAACTTCTTGGCAACTGACTGATTTGAGTTATGCGTCAGTCTTAACATGTAGAGCTGTTGCTTTTAATAAAATAAAAATAACCCAAGCTGTTAGCAGGGTCTTTCTGGTGTTAGGACAGAAGCACAAAGAGGCCAGTTATTTATATTCTCTGAAAATTGGTGGAAGCTGTATTATTTCCATTCTGAATCACCGTTTTGCTCACTCGATCGAGACCTCTCCTTTTAAGACCACAATTAATGTGCATGAGTATTTGGTTGTGCCTTTTTTTTTTTTTTTTTTTTTTGTTGGCCTCATGCCATTATTAGTCTGGAGTGCTTCGTTTTTACTCTCTAGAAAATAACGTGTGTATAGTGAATGAATTATTTATTGTGTGTCTCAGTTCTGGTGCTTAATTTTCCACCAGGAAATACCCTTAAAATTTGCTCTCAATTCCAGATTTTTGGGGGATAGAGATGTTTGTTTTTAACAGGTGAGTCTTGTTTGTGACATTTTTTTTCATTTGTTTGTCTGTTTAAAATCTGAAAGGATGCAGAGGTAATGTGAAGGCTCAAGTGGGGAAGTGAGGTGGTGGGGGCTTGAAAATATTTGAGTATTAATACACTGAATTGCGCTTGTTCGCAGCATCACAAACGACCACCAGTTCGAATGCCCTCACTGGAGATTCTCAGTTAGGTCATGGTCTCTGAAGTCATGTGTGAACAAAGTTTCTCCAACAGCCATACTCTTGGTCATGGGGTTACTCATACGCAAAGCCAAACCCACCAACAAATAGCAGTTATTTGGCTAAGGAGTGGCCCAAGAGAGAAGAAACATGATGTGGTGGGCCAGTTCCTGAGGATGGCTCCTTAGGTGGCTGGCACGTCTTTTATCCCTGGGGTTATCATTTGATGAGCTGTGGTGGCTCATCAGCCAAAAAAATAATTAAGGGGGAGCAGACTGAAAAGGATTATATTTTCACTCAAGGTATGGACTCCAAGGACTGACTAGGGGAGGAACAGGGCTGAAGCTCATGTCCAGGGTACCATGGACCTGTGGCATGGAGGAAATTATTCTTTAGCTAGAGGATTGCCCTCCTCTCGTTTTTATTCTGATTTGTGTGCCTTGTCTCGCTACACTGTAATGGGAGTTTCTACACAGAAATCAGGGCTTTATGAAATAAGGGAAGAACCTTTCCCCTACCAGATACCAGGTATCCTTTGGGTCAGTTGTGTTCAGGCTTGTTAATTGCTTAAATGAATTAATTTTATCTCTAAATAATATCGGATAGAAAAGAAAGTAGGAGGAAAGCTACTGAAAAAAATAAGTTTTGACTTGTTGAAATATGTAGTAGCAGTAATTTCACAAATAAATATTGCCAGGGCTTGTTTTATTGGTATAGCCCTTATCACCCAGCTTAATTGATATTTATACATGTGTATAATGTGTTTGTTTAAACAAACATGTTTACATACATGTGTTAAATAAAAAGCTTTGGAATCCTCAGTCTTGGGTACTGGCTGAACAACTTTGCACTTAGTTCATGGCAGAAATATTTCATATTAGAAATAGCATGAGGAGCCATCCTTTGCTGAGAACAAAGTCAAGAAGTTTTTGGCCTTACCTGTGTTGGCTGCTACAGCTGTGACAGGGATGTGATGTGTTTGCAAATGAGTGTAGATCATGGGTGACTAACTCTTTTTCTTCTTCACCAGCTTCTCTGTATTGATTTGAATTTCATTTTCATTGCTGATGGCTAAACATGACCACCTTCGGGTCGTGGCCAGCCATAGACGAATGCAACCTGAGAGCAGTGGATGTGCGTGGAGTCGTACCCCTTCATGCTGTGGCCAGTGCGGGGCTGCTGGTGGTGCTGGGTTGTTGCTGGGGCTGTGCGGTGGGAGGCTGGGTGTTGCTGACCACTGTCATTGGCAGGGTGTTTCACTGAACTGAACAGCGATTTGCGTACTACACCTGTGGCAGGGTCCTCTCACTGTCTTCTGGGTGCTCCTTTGAGTGTGCCTTTTGGATGCTTTCTGGCCACGGTTTCCATGCAAGAGCTCCTAGAAAGGCTCCGTTGCAGCGAAGTGTGTGTTAGACTGTGGGATGTGGGAAAAACAGGTCATGGATGCCAGTTTTGATCTAACGGGTCTCTTTTTGGGTAATCTCATATTCTCTGCCCTTGCTTTTCTTAAGTTTCTGTTAAAACTTTTTTACAATTATACATCTTTTAATAATTTTTATAACTTATAAACCTTTATCTGACTGGTGGAAAGACTAAAGATATAACCTTAACAGAGCACTTCCAGCAGTTTCTGGGACATCAGCCATCTCACTAAGGCTGTTCAGGTATCCCTGTCAAACCTCAGCTCTGGAGCGAACAACACACCCACTGCAGCACAGTGGTGGTGATTTATTTGTTGGAGCCAAACCATTAGCCAGTTCCCCTAGAGCACCTGGTGACTTTTGGTGGTCTCTTAGTAGGATTCAGCCAATAGAGCCTGGTCACCATCCCTCAACTCAAAAACTTCTCTAATCTGATGGAGGTGTGGCCAGGCAGATTCCTCTTGTTCAACATCTGCTTGTGCCACCAAGGCATGAAGGAAAGGACTTGGGTTGTGCTGCACTTAGTAAACTGTTGATTGCTGGCTGTTATGTCAGAGCAAAATCTTTTGTTTCTGTATTAGCTGGTGGCAGAGGCAAGGGTTTGCTGCCTGTAGCTGAACCTGCCCCATGTAGACAGTATTGATGGGACCTCCTGGAAGACCTTCAGGAAGACCCAGCTGAAGAATTGTGCCATAACATCTGGTAGATGTGCATTTCATGTATGTTAGTAAAGTTTCATCTGCTTCTGAGTGCTCAGGCTGCCAATACTGTGGGAAAACAGATTTTTTTTTTTTTTTTACCTATCTCGTGTTTTGGGGGAAGAGTCTCACCTGTGCCTGTTCCATCGGACACCTTTTAACAACCATCCTCAAGGGTGCCATGGGACAACCTGCTTAGAGCTGTGCCTTTTGACTTCTTGGGGAACAAAGTGAGCGCGGTTGCTCACTGTCAGAGCAAATGCTTATTTTGAGAGGTACGATCACGCCGGCATGGCATCTCAGAGTTGGCCCTGGATCTTCTGGGTCCGTGGGTGGAGCTGAGAGATTAGCATACAGAGAGCAAACTGCGAGGCGTGAAAAGGGATGATCTGAAGTTCCTCAGAAGTGAGAGACAAAGCTGTTGGCAGGATGTTTGGCGTGGGAGGGACCACTGATTGTGAAACAGTGCTTTTCCACCTACTAGAGCCAAGACCAAAGAGCTGCTCAGACATGCTCCATGATGCTGTCCTCTCGCTGGCTTACATTGAGGTAGGGATAAACTGTGCAGGCAAACACC
This sequence comes from Grus americana, assembly GCF_028858705.1. Taxonomy (NCBI): domain Eukaryota; kingdom Metazoa; phylum Chordata; class Aves; order Gruiformes; family Gruidae; genus Grus; species Grus americana. The sequence goes on along the minus strand of NC_072853.1, from coordinate 120,849,737 downwards.
CTCTTGATCATGGGAGGCTCCTGCAGCGACTTGCATGCTGTCTTAGCGTTCCTTGTGCCAGTGCAACATTTTCTTGACAAGTTACACGACCCATGTATCTTACATTTTGTACGCTGTACACCACTTGGCAGTCAGCTTGCAGACAGCGTTCACTGAGCTCTGTATCTTGCTTTTACAGAAGCTACAAAACTTCATATCTGTAAAATAATAATTAAGAAAAAGCAGCCAACGTTCTCCCTTAGTTACAGCTAAGCTTTCCAAGTCTCAAATTATCTTTTTTCACTGCTTTTGGTGAAAAAAGCTTCTTTTAAAAGTGTCTTCTACACAACTTACGTGAGTGTCTTAATTATCCTTCTAAAAAGAGTCTAGAGAAAGGGGTGAAGTACTGAAATTTGTAATTACTTTTTTTTTAAAAAAGGTATTTTTAAGCCAAAGGTACTTTATTCCTGTGAGGTGTTACAAATTAACTTAATGAATTAACAATTTTTGAATTAACAACCCCTGCTGGCCCAGCGTACTGACAGACCTGCTCTGCTGAGCTGTGCTGGCTTGTAACATCACTACCCCAGAAGTGTCCACCCTTCTTTCCCGATGAGGAGGAAAATGGGATGTGTGACCTCTTGCCTGCTTCGTATCCCCATCCTATCCTGGCTATCGGTTTAAACTGTCAGCAAAGATTAGGGGGTTGTACTGTGGCAGCTGAGGAATGGATATTCTCCCCTAGGTGCCCTCTCCTGAGATGTGGATGGTCACACTGGCGTCATAGTCTTTAGCAGCGTCTATCTCTGTGTTTACAATCTTCGCAGATTTAAAGCTTTAATTTTCTGGGTCATTCCCTGAAAGCAATCCTTTCACAAAATATGGGCCTCGTATCCCAAGCAAGCATGGTGTTGGAAGACAGGTCCAAACATAAGGAGATCATTGAGCAATGTAGAGAGCAGTTAGTTTATATTTAAAATGTAAACAGAAAACCTGTTTGCTTTATAAAGTCCAACAGGATTTCAGCAGCTTGCAGCAAATAGGGTTGGCTGTCATTTGTGATTGTACTTGTGATCTCCGCTTGCTGCTCACTGCACCGTTTAGTGGGTGAGAAGAGTATAAATGGTGTCTGGGTCCCTGACTAACTTTGCTAAGGTCTTGAAGAATGTGAAGGCAATTACCTGGGTGGGTATTGCTGGTGGAACCGGAGGAGTGATGATGCTTGGGCAATTGGGTGCTGTAGTTAAACTAGAGAGTTGGACTCAAACTGACAAAGAAAGAGTCAATAAGGCATGTACAAAATGTTCAAGTCGGCAAAGCAGGGAAACATTTACTCTCTTAAATATTCTTTGACGTGTTGTTGGCAAATTTGAGTCAACTGTGCGATGAATTGTGTTGGAGATGATGGTGTAGCTGTTGGTGTGTCTCTTTTAGCTGAGCCATAGGGCATTCACTTGGGATGTGGGAGCTGGAGCCTGCAGTCCCCATCACGCAGGAGACATCCTTGAGGTCCCCTCAATAGCAAAGGGGTATTTTTGATGGATTGCTCTGAATGTGTCCTACCGAGGCTGCTGTCTCCTGCACCGAGACTGTCCATTAGATCAGAAATAGGAGTTCCTACAGCTTGAAACTGAAATCGTTCAGCTTATGATTGGGTCACTGTGTTATTGAGTCATACTCCTTGCTTCCTACTGTCTTGCCTTGACCTTTGCAGTAGATTACGTGTAGCGGAACAACCTCAGCAAGGTTACGAGCATGCCTGCAGGCCAGCATCCCTGTGAGGGCTCAGAAGGGGTGGTGAGCTTCCCAGGTAGAGCCTGCCGAGCTGTAGAGGCAAACAGTGCCGCGGTGCTATCCCTGTCCCGAGGCGGTGGCACGAAGCGCTGCGGTGGACAAGCCCGTTCTCTTGGGGGGTGTGTTGGTTGTGTGGGTTCAGATCCCCCTCGGGCAGAACAGGGGTTTGGATCCACGTACTTCATATCCGGAGTGAGTGTTGCTGCTACTCGTCTTCTGCAGCAACCCGTCTCCTCCAGCTGCCGCCGGCTCGTGAACAGTGTCTGAGTCAGTCCCATCCAACTGTTTTTTATTAAAAATGGCTGTAGGGGAACAAGCCCTTGATTTAACCAGAATGAGCAAACCAACAGTTTTTGTACCTTATTTTGGGATAAATTAACATCTGGGATTATTATTTTATTTTTGGTGGTGACTCTTGTAGGCTTTGGTTTTTTGGTCGGTCTGGGTTTTTTTTGATTGTTTTAATTCATCCAGTGAAGTTATGTGAAACAATCTATAGATCATTATGGATAAATTGCTGTAATAAAAGGCAACTCTCTAGCCAAAACTAGTTGGACTCTGTTCTCACTCCTGATTTGTTTAACAAGGCACTGTACGTAGCAATAAAAATTGCTGCCCTGCCAAGTCTTTTCCTTGTATGTATGTATGCACACTGTCTGTGAGTGCCACTGGTTCTGCCACCCTCAAGTTGTCTGCTACATTGCACCCCCCTCTTGTACAGGAAAAAAATGTCCTTTTGACATTTATGTATACATACTACAAAAATACTAGGAGATTAGTGTCAGGTGCACCCACAGTAGATAAATTTAGGCTAACTCTGTGGAGTAATCCAACTTGTTTTATACTGTGCAGTTTGTTTCTAACTCAGGTTGGAGAGCTCTGAGCAATAAAATTGGTTAAAAGTTTGGGAAAATCATACTGTTGAGAAAAAGCTAGCCAAGGTATCTTTGTGCAGGGAGGAGCGTTACTGAGTGGTAAAGGGATGCTGTGATGAGACAACTGTCGTGAAGGTGCAGACTCAAACATGGGTGAGCAGTAGTGAAATCTGGTTGCAGGGAAGATGCAGACTGAGACTAGAGCAGTTGAGGAAATAGCCAAGGGAAGCTGCAAAACTCTAATTGCTTAGAGGAGAAAAACTTAGGGTGAGATCAGATATCTACGTCAGCCTGTGAACCAGCTCAGGACCGGTGGCTTCATCTCTGACATCTTCTAGCCCAACAATTTCATTGTTGTGTAGACGGAGAGTAGATCCAGCTTTGGCAATGCTTCCTCTTGTTGGTTTGGATATCCTGTGTGTCATCCCTGCGCAGCATTAATGAGGCGTGGAAATTCCTTCTTTACAAGAAACGTGTACGCTTACTGGTAATCCTAATAAAAAGGCATGCAGTGGGAATCATAGACAATGACAGATCAGTGTGAGTCACGAAGAGACTCACTGATGTTTGTAAAAGCTCTGCAATAGAGGTGACATTAAGTAGTCTCTCTATTGCCCTGCATGTGTGTGGCTATATTTTGGGGGGTTTAGCCATTTAGTCGTTTATTTTTAGTGACTTTGGGATCACTGGATATACTTTCTGCATGATTCTCTTTTTCCATTTTTCCTACGAAAATGACATTTGATAGTCTAATGCTACTGCGCACGTTTCTAGCAGCTGGCTGCTGTTGACGTGACGGCACTCTGCTCTTGTTCTTTGAACAAAATGATTGTGTGTGGAGTTTCATCTTAGCAAGCTGTTTGTTTATGTTATAAACTAGCTTGGTATTTGTCCTTGTGCGGCCTTCTAGTGGACAGCTTTGCTGAGCATAATTGGCTATACAAGCTGCGTCCTTGTTGCCTACTGGGATGCTGATATATTGATCATTGCAGCACTTCTGCAATTTTGGGCAGGCCCTGTTTTGGAAAGCTGAGGTGTGGGCCATGTTCACGTTGGAAAGTGATAGTGGGCTGACAAGGATTTGATCTTCTTGCAGGGAGATCAAATGAATGATGACATGGTCATGAAGTCTGGAGGGGGTGGGAGGGACAGACGGACACAAAACCCAGGCAGCAGAAGTCAGGTCCTTCAAGGGCCGGGGAAGATGATGCATTGTTTTGACCCTTGTAGGAAGGCTTTGCCTATTTCACAACATGTTGAAAATTTATGTTCCTTGGTTTCAGCTCAGGGCGTGTATTTGTTTTATTTGAAAGCTAGTCATGTGCTTAAGGTTATGCTTAAGCTTAATCCTCATGACTAAAAACGGTCTTAGAGCTGTGCATGAGCATTTAGTGCAGAAGTGCCGTCTATTAGTGACCCTGCTGCATTTCTCCGTCCTGCCAGGTTGGCCGTACGGCTGTGCTCTCCCAGGGATGGGAGAAGGAACAGTGATAACCGTGTTCGACAAGAAAGTGAGGAACAGACTTTTCAGTCCTACTTATAAGCTGTAGGTGAGCGTGACAATTAATGTATATAAGAAAGAAGGCTCTTTTTGTCTGTAGTTATTCATTATTGGTATTATGCTATTAACACTTCATAACTGGATGACATAAACGTCAGAAAAATTGTTGCTATCATGGTCAAAGGGTATTTTGTGCACTAAACATGATAAGTAAAAACCCCCAAATAACCCAAAAAGTGTCTGGTGGTATGGAAAATAAAACTCTGGGCTAGGCTGGAAGTAGTTGTTTCACTTTCTTTTCTGAAAGCTGCTTCCTCCTGAAGCACGAGGAGGAGCAGCTCTGGGCACTGGCTTCGCTTTACTCTTTTTCCCCACCCCTCGGACACTGCCCCAGGGATTGTCCCTTGTGTGCTTGGAAGGTCATTGCACAGGATGGTTCTTAGCCTGTATGGTATTATTTTTTTTTATTTTTTTTATTTTTTTTATTTTTTTTTTCCTCCCTTCAGGAAAACCCAGATTGAAAACCTTTACGAAAGCGTTTCTAAAGCAGAAATGCAGATGCTGAGTAGTGCCAGCCATTGGCAGAGGCGAGGGAATTCAGTGTAGGCGCTCAGGGAAGAGGGCTGTCCCATCATTTGAAAGTTGCTAAGTGACCAGGTTCTTACTAATGGTATAGAGGATTGATAAACTCAGTTACAAGTACGTGCAGAAATTTGGCAAACCTCGTGGTGTTTGAGGTTTTCATTTACAGCCTTTGATCCCGGAGGCAAATAGGTAAGGCATTTTCAAGGGCTTGCTAAGTCTTTTGACTCCAAGATTGTGTAGAAAAGCTGGAAAGGCTGAAAAAAGGCTCAAGACCAACAAAACTCAAATAAAAGCACAATGGGCTATCTGTTTGAGTACTCTTTTCTTGCCCTACTTGCCACTACCCTAGCAGTGATATTTTTGATGCCTGGTATTTGCCAACCTGGAGCTGCAATGTTCCCAGTGGCAGGGAAGGAGAATAGCCCGTGCTGGCTGCTCAGTCCCCAGGGCTTTTGCAAAACATTGCAATGAAAGTCAGGCCCTGCAAACCACAAGATTGCTGTAAAAATCAGGAGTTTTAAAAAGGGAGGTTTAAAAATAGGACAGGTGGGTTTTGTGGGAACTTGAGTCACTAATGCTGTACGCTTCTCTCTGCAGCTGCAATGGCAAAAGTTTTGAGTTGGGTGGGTAGGTTGGTTGAGGGTCTCTGGTGTGCTCATCTGCTGTGAGGGGACTCTGCCAATCAAGGATTCCCAAGGTGTGCTCAGCGCTCACCAGGTGAGCTCCTGGGTCTCTGGGCTTTGGCCAGCCTCCTTACCACCACCACAGGGATAGCAGCTGGCATGGGCCAGGCTGGAAGTTTAGGTGCTCAAGGGATGGCAAGAAGTCAGGCAGAGCCCAGGGCACTCTGCAGGTGTGCACTTCTGAGCCAGCTGTTCTCTCACACCTTCCTGGCGTGCTGCCTGGCAATGGGAATGGCTGCAGGGGCTCTCCCGGAGTGCTGCGCCACTGGGTTCATTAGGGTAAATCTCTCTTTATTGGGGTTTATGAGCAAGAGGATTCCCAGCCTGGCATATGGGCAGAGCTTTGCCATGCAGCCCTGCCTGATGTCTCACTCAAGGAACAGACCTTTTTGAACAGAACTTGGGATACCCATATTTCTAGTTTTCTTGGTTTTTTATGTATACATAACTTTTTTTTTTTCCATAAACACAAAAGGCACAAATGCTGTAGACACTGTGGTTTTATCTTCCATACACTGAAATAAGGAAGGGAGAGTAGTGAAAACAAATGGCAGAAAACTTACCAACTGGCGTGTCCTCAGATTTTCACCTGGGGCTGGGATATGGTTCACTTCAACGCAAACTTTATTCATGTCAGCCAGGACTGGGGTCAATCTTTGCTAAGCATCAAACTGATGCTAATAACTTTTCTAGTCATCTTGAATGTCCACTTGGTGCTCCTTGGTGTCTTATACTGTGTGTATGCTTTTAAAAGACATTCAGGTTTGGTCCATTTGTTGATAAACCACTACCCATTCAATATGAGAAGGTTATTCAACATCCAATTCCCGTGAGAGCAGCTCCTGCATTTGGTAGTCCTTGAGGATGGCTTGAAATAGGCGAAGATTGAGGCTTTGACGTATTCCCCAAAAGCCATTGCGTCTGTGATGGTCATGTCAGGGATGGAGAAGAGGTATCCAAGCACACACAGTCTGTCCCAGGCCACACATCCCTTCTGTGCTGCTGAGGAACATTGCATGGATGCCCTGTACCTTCAGGGAACAAGTTGTAAAAGGTGGGGCAGATGGGAGAGGGCCATGACCACATATATTTATCAGCCAATTCTCTCTTAGCCAAAGCTGTCATCTGTAAGAAGATATTTATTGCTTGTCTCTTCCTTGTCTTGAGGACTGGAAAGCAAAAGCTTTCATAGAGCAAACCAAACTGTGCAGTAGCTAACGCTGCATTAATAACTAGGAATAGCTGAAACTCTGAAGTGTCTGTTGGTATGTGCTTTTGGTATTGCTGGAGTACCTTGCCTGGTCTGCAGTAATTTTTGAGGTATACCCGGACATTCACCTGTTACCGTTGGGTGCAGCTAAAGTTGAGGCTTGCTTTGTTGTTTGGCTGCTGAATAAACTTCCTGAATTGAGTCACAACTTTATTGGTGCCTTCAGGAACGAAGCAGGCTCTATGATAGGCATAACAGACCAAAAACCAAAACTGGGACAAAAGCTGAGCTGCTTTTTTAACATAAAATAAATAACACAGGTGAAAGTAAACTGGAGCAGAACTGGTCCTATGCAAATTCCATGTATACCCCTCTCTGGGCACAGGCAGCAAGCACATTTCTAAATCGTCTGTGCTGGGCTGGGAGAGCCAAGGTGTTTTCTGTAGGTCCAAAACCAGAGACTTTTGAGAATATGGATGCAAATATTTCTTCCGGCAGTGTGGCGTCTATGGGGATGGCTGGCAATACTCATACATGCTAGTGACAAAACACCTCTATCTCTTTGTTTTTTCTTTCTTAGCTTCATTTTCGATCTCTCTTCATAAGGTGGATAACATCACAGTTATGATTAAAACGAGACCTGGTGTTTTAACAACCTGTCAAATTCGTCTTAAAAATCGCAGCGTGTCTGAACTCAAGATAAAGCCTGGGGAGATCGTGACTTTTACCTTCAGTTGTGGTAATCCGGAGAAGTATTTCATCATGGAAATTCAGAAAAATATTGGTAAGATACAGGGTTTTTTTCCCCCCAATGGTAATTTTCCTTCAGTAAAAATACATGCTTTTTTTTTCTTGTTACTATATTAAGGTATCCCCTATAATCTTGGGTAAAAAGAAATCTTTGAGCACTGATAAATAACCTTGAGTTACTGAAACTATGCAAGTTAAAGCAGTCTGTGTCATGGCTGGCAAAATTAATGTTAACTTGGCTGTTTCGGAAACAGTTAAATGATAGGTTGTTGCATCAATTCCTTGCTACATTCCCTTTTCCCACAGTTTATAAACCCATCAAAGAATCTTCTTTCCTGTCAAAAGCCTCTGAGCACCGATAATGACGTATTAGCCATATTATTTGTTTAACAGCTTGATTGCGTCTATAAGGGCAACAGAAACATTGAGGACATGCATGTGTTTCCTTGTATTTAATAAACATTATTGAAGGCAATAAACTGAAAATTTGCAAGTGTTGTAACTAAAGCTTTGTTTGCTTTTTTTTTACCCTGGATGTTCTCCCTGATGTACGTATGTTAATATACTCTTTAAAGGTATGAACATGTGCTACTTCTCAACAAGATCTCAAACTTCATTGGGCATCTAGTCTTTAGTAACATCTCTGTTATTTTTGGGGCAGTGTTCAAGGATAGTTGTCTTCACATTTTTGAGTTTTATTCATATGATTCATGTAAATAGTAGTGTTCACAATATTTCATGATATATTTGTAAGATGCATTTGTGATATTTCTTCTTTAAGTTGGCGCCTAGACATAAAGTATGCTTATTTTTAGTGTCCAGCTTGAAATACCGATAATTGTGGATTTTTCAGAGAAAGGTTTTCTAAGTTCTCCCCAGAATCCTGCAGTGGCAGTTGTTTTTATTCATGACCTCTGCAAAATCTGGAGCCCAGGTTGTTCATCAGGGCACCAGTGAAACAAAGATACAGTTCATGGCAAGCAGTGGAAAACTGAAAGATGAATGATTTGCCAGGAGTTCTCTGAGCAAGATGGGATAAAATTGGTTCCCTAGATCCACAATTTCCAGCTCTCCTGCCATTACGTTTCTTCCTTCTGCCCATTCAGTGCTTTACCCTATTCACTAAATACCTTCTAAATTCTTCAGCAAACAAGGCGGGAATACTAGAGACAATAAATTCCTTCCATTAGTCAACCTGACTAAAGCAGGTTTATCTTGTCTACTGTATGGGCTAGGAGTCCTGGTTAGAGATAGCATGTGACCATGTTACAGGAGTGTCTTTTAATGGATGGAGAAGGTTCCAGAGTGTATCATGGCTGTTCTCTCTCTGCATTTAGACTGTGTGTCAGGCCCGTGTCCCTTTGGAGATGTTTACCTTTACCCACCGGGGCTACCTCGCCTTAACAGGACTTTCATCTGGGACGTGAAGGCCAGTACAAAGGCTGGACTTGAACTGAAATTTTCTACCCCGTGGCTAAGACAGATTGAACCAGGAGAGAGGTGCCCCGATTCCATTAGCTACAACATCAACAGCTGTATCGATATGGCCACAGTCAACATTGGCACCTTCTGCAGGAACGGCTCGGTGTCTCGCGTCAAGCTGCTGGGAGGAGTCGTCATGTCTCTGCACCTCCCATGGGACTCATCTCTCAACAGCTCGGGCTTCAACATAGCTAACAGGGCTTCCATAAAACGTAAGTGCGGAGTAGTGTTTCCTCACCTGTAGCCACCTCGTGCAGATTGAGGCACAATTCTTCAAAACTTTCTTCTCGGGTAACCTTCTAGTTTCGGTGATGCTATCCCTAATTCCCTTCTACTTCATGTTTTCTAAAAGCTGTTGTTGGGTGTTTTTTAGTTTGGTAGCTCTTCTGGGGTCAAAATATCTTAGTTTGGTTAATAATTATGAAAACTACTGTGTTGCTGCTTTTGGTGTACATTGCTCGTTTTCAATCGTCTTTAAACTACCTAAAACTTAAACATACCTGCTCTATTGTTTTTGTGCTTTCAACTAGGTGAGACTAAATAGCATAATTAGAATGAGCCAAGAGAGTTATTTGCTGGCTGCAGTGTGTAGTTGGGTTTGTTTATTTTTAAATAAAGCTTCCTTAACTTGCTGGAGTCTTAAACCAGTGCCTCCCTTCAAGAGAGGAAGATGGGAGAAAGGGGAAGCAGTGCCTGGAAGGTACATGAGGCTGCTTAAATACAGCTATCTGTTTCAACCTGCACAGTAACATAAAACGTTGTGTAATAATCTTATTAAAATCCCTGGAATATTGTATAGCAATCAGTGGGTTACTTGGTGATCCTGTGACAAACCCTCTCTGGGAGATGTTCTTGCTCTTTACTTGAATTCTGGAGTTGTTGCCATCAGTTGTAGAAGGGACCTTGTCCAGGTTCAAGCTTCTAGAACACGAGTTTTTGTAACTCCTGGCACTCCTCGCAGTTGCACATCATCGCTGGAGTCCTAGAGCGGGACTGTAATCTCTGTGTACCCAACTTCACGCTGTCAAGAGTCTGCCAAGCATGAAGTGTCCTACACAGTCTTCATGGTTCACATTCATGTTTTATCATGCATATTTGAGGCTCTTTGCTGGTTTGTTTTTGTTAAATCTGGGAGGTTTTTGGATGGACAGCTCCATGCTGGTATAAAAGCTCGCATCTTTTGTTTCCTGAAACCCAATGAAGCAGAAGTAGTTGTCAGGTTGCATGTTTGCTCTTGTAAAGCCAGGAGCAGAAGTTGGAACTAGCATCTTTCAAAAAAAAAAAAAAAAAAAAAAGACAAAAAAAAAGACTGTTCACCTTCTTGAAAGGTGAACCCACTTAACTGAAAGTACAGCATGAATATAACCTTACCTTTTCTGTAATTGAAGACAAAAGCATCAACTCAAGTATGTTTTAGTCTAAGGGTTTTATAATAAACTAACCCATAGCTGAAATGGATGATCTCGCTGTCAAAATAGAAATACTCTGCTGCTGGGATGCTACATGCACCAATGTGTCTCCTTTAATTGCAACTTTTTTGGTATGGTTTTCTTCCCCCATGCTTTAGGGTTATGCATTATTGAATCCATTTTGAAGGGAGAGTCTTCAATCACCCTGATGTCCCCAAACTATCCACTGGGCTTTCCAGAAGACGAGCTCATGACGTGGCAGTTTGTGATTCCTTCCAACATGAGAGCAAGCGTCTTTTTCCACAACTACAGCCTCTCCAACTGCGAAAGGAAAGAGGAGAGGGTGGAGTACTACATCCCCGGCTCCCTCAGCAACCCAGAGGTGTTCAAGCTGAGCGACAGCCAGCCTGCCAATATCGCTGGCAGTTTCAACCTGTCCCTGCAGGGCTGCGATCAGGATGCTCAGAACCCGGGCATCCTCCGCTTGCTCTTCCAAGTCATCGTTCAGCACCCGCAGCTCGATGAGAGTAAGTACCTGCCTGCCCCTTCTGTTGCTTTTGCTTACAGATGCCTGGGCTCAGCAGCGCGAGGAAGATAAATTATGGGTTTTGTCATTTTTTTTCTTTTCTTGAACTTTGGGCCTTCCTTGAGTTTAAGGAGGTAGGTTGCTGAGGCCTGTTTTGCCACCCTGGGTACCACCGGCTGTCTTTATGGCAAGGCAGATGGAGATGCTGAAATTTGTAATTTGCAATGTAGTATAAAGCTCCATTGCAGATTTTACAATGTGTCTCGTAAGTGGAAAATTCCTTTCCTTTTCTAGTGCTCGCATCATGTAATTGAAAAATGCCTTTTACACCTGCAGTATCAGGTTTTGCATGTCGTATAAACAAAGCTAAGCACCGTGCAGCTTTTCCTTGCAATGCAAAATTGTCTTCATATTACTAATAGCATCAATATGCATTTTTCCTTCCTTTCTTCCTTCCTCCAAGTTTTATTTTGCTTCCTAGGGAAGCCTGAACATCTTCTAGCATGACTTTGTCACTCTAGACGTGGAAGCTGTCAATAAGATACTCCAATGATAATATCCCCTACACATTTGGATGTTCTTTAGGTTTCTTGATGCTTGTTGCTACACTAAGAAAATTTTTTTTTCTGTTTTCTTGCCCTAAATTCAGACAGGCTTAACACCATGGTTTGTAATACCACAGCATCTATCGAAAAACAGAAATAAAAGGCCTGGCTAGGTAATGAGCTATGAAATAAGTAATTTGTCCTCTAGCTTCTTAGCTCTGACCTCAGTTCATGGTGGAGGTTAATGGTCAAGGTGCCCTTGAGAGGAGCAGGTGGAGGGAAGTCCATGCTCTGGACTACCACTGCAGCAGGAGCTACTTAGCAGCTTTAAGTCATTTTAGAGGGAATGGAGTTTGAATAGCCTGTACCTTGAAGTCACGTATCCAGAAAGGGTCTGTAGCATCTCACCGCTGTAATCCTCAGTTTTTTGTCTAGTCTGGCTCTGTTCATGAACTGCAAATCCTCCTGAAATTGTTGTTAACCAAATCATGTTTGCTTACATTTATTTTGTGTTGCACCTTAGAAGCCAAACAGAGTGAAAACATTATGTTCACTTAATCAGCTTTATCTCCCTTCTACTTTGGAAAGCAAAGAGGAATTTTAATATATTCATGACCAGTAGATAAGATGATAATCACCTAAAAAAATAAAAAACAGGTTGTCATTTATGGAATGAAATGCAAGTAATAAACCACTCAGATTTGAGAGACAACAGTGGTTTCTCTAGGGATTTTATAGGATTTCAGGAGTGATTTCCTAGTTATATAAGCTCCATGAAAGATTCAAATTCAGCCCTCAGGACAGTATTGAAACTTTTATTTAAAAAAAGAAAAACAAAAAATGCTGTCTACAATGTGCAAGTTAAACATGACTTATTAAAAATGCATTGGTATCTGCATATTCTCAAAGCTTCCCGAACATTTGAGTATTCCACAGCTGTCTGCAATGCTTATCATTAAATAAAAGGAAAGTATAGCTCTTTCAAATCAAAATAATTTCTTGATCTAACCAGCTCTGTGTTTAGCTGCTGCTGCTGCAAAAAAGCAAACCTCTGAAGAATGAATAACCCTATGGTAGTAATCCTAGGTTCTGTGCCTGGTTGTGGCAATGGCTTGGAGATTTCCACCTCACCTCTTGTCTTTTTGTGTGCCTCATTTCTCATACAGAAGAAAGCTATTTTATTCACTTTCTGTTTATGCCTTTGAGATCCATAGATGAAAACAGAAAATGAAGAGTAAGAAGTATATATATATATTTTTTTTTTTGTTTAATCTTTCTTTGACATCAGAGACACATGCCTTGTTAACAGCATAAGGATGCTGTGTCGATCAGATAACTATCTTTCCACATGATAGTTAATCTTTGTGAGCTAGGCTATGGCCATGATCTTGGAATCTTTTTTTCTCTCTTTCCTTTCCTCTCCCCCTTCCAGATGTTGCAAGTATTTGCAGCTGTCATTAGCTTAGGTGGGAGAAGGTGTTTGTCATCCCTGCTTGCCCCTGTTGTTCTGACTTGCTGTAGCAAGTCATGTAGGATATCACAGCCTTGCAGAACGGCTGAGGTTGACAGACTTCTGGAGATCATCTAGTCCATCCTCCTGCTCACACAGGGACAGATAGAATAGGTTGCCTAGGACTGTGTCCACCTGGGTTTTGAGTATCTCCAAAGACTTCACAATTTCTCTGGGGAACCTGTTCCAGTGTTTGACCACACTTGCATTATTTTTGGATTTTTTTTTTTTTATGCTTAAGCAGAATTTCCTGTATTTCAGTTTGTGCTTCTTGCCCTGTCACTGGGCACCATTGAGAAGAGTCTGGCACCATATTGTTTACACACACGCGCACACATCCCCCTGAGCCACCTTCTTCAGCTTAACAGTCCCAGCTCTCTTGGTCTCCTCTCGTATGACAGGTGCTCCAGTCCCTTAAGTGTCTTTGGCCTTATTCCAGTACATCCATGCCTCTCTTGTACTGGGGAGCCCAGAACTTGACCCAGCACTTGCAGATGTCTCACCAGTGCTTTAGCAGAGTGGGAGAATCACCTTGCTCAACCTACTATTGATGCTTTCAAGCATAGCCTAGGTAGCTGTTAGCCACCTTTGCTACACCGGCGTGTTGCTGGCTCATATTCCACCTGGTGTCAGCCAGGACCTCCAGGTCTTTCTGCAAACCTGCTTTCCAGCCCCACTCTTGCAAACTTGCTGAGGGTGCACTCCATCCCATCATCTGTCCCGCTAGTGAAAATGTTAAGCAGTTTTGGCCTTGGTACATGCCTCCTTAAGCAGATCTTTGAGTTGAATCTCAATGTTTGAGAGAGGGTGCCAGGGACAATGGTCGCTGTATGCACCCGGGCACCTCAGGACCAGCGAGGTCAGAGGGACTTATAGCTCTTGTGTGGTGGGGTATGGGGAAACAAGTGGACTGCAAGAGAAGTGGAGGCCAGTGTTGAGGAAGGGGAAGGTGCTCTTTACTTTTCAGTGTTATCTCTGCCAGCCCTCAGGTTTGTTTTTTACAGCTAGTCAGAAAATATTTCTGGAAGAATGATTTTGAGCAATTAAATGGAAGGGCAGTGTGGTAGTTCAGTCATGCTGTTGAAGGAAACCAAGCAGTCTAGCAAGGCTTGGTCCTCAGCCTTCCCACCAACATGGTGACAGACTTTGATAATTTGTGGCATTTCTGTATGCTTTGAACTGCCAAACAGAAGAGACTTTTAGGAAGTGTCTTTGGAGGCTCCAGTGACCTTCATGATGACTGCCAGCACTTCTGCTGAAGTACAGTACTTGGCAGTTTTTTCCCTTTTGAACCATATTGGTACTTGCATTTAAATTAGCTTAATCTTTACTGACTCCAGACAACCAGATGTGCTTAATTACTGACTTTGGACAATTTTCTTCAGCTTGGCTCTGAAAAACCTAAACTAACAAAAAGTTAGCTGAGATGGCAATCTTGCAATAAATACAAAATTTGAGAAAGGAGAACCTTTTTTCCAATTGACTGTTGTGTGATCAGTAGAGCTGACTTTAAAAGAAATACAAGAAAACTCTCAGGGAAAACAAATCTAACATAGTTGGTTGAGCTCCTTACATTATAGCCTAACCTGTGCAAAAGAGGCTAGCATACATATTACCCTGTTGTAGCTGGAAAGTGGTGGGGAAATGGGTTTTGTGTGTGGAAAGGCTCAAACGTCTAAATAAGAGTAGTGATACGATACTGTCCAAGTTTGTTTTCTTAGCTAATATAGAAATAGCTATAACAGCTGCTCGTGTAATGGAGTGAGAAGAGATGGAGGAAGTTCTGCTTCACACCATGCTTCTTGCCAGTAATTACTCTGGAGTGTTTTTCGTTGCAGATGTCACCCATTTGGTTGACCTGAGCAAGGAATGGAATATGACTGTAACGATACACTTCGAAGGGTGGCCCAGCCACATCCCGCTCATGTCTGAACCAATATGCCTTATCTGTAAGGATCCTCGCACCTGCGACCGCGTCATGACTTTAGTGTCTGGCACTGTCTACAAGATCTCCTTTCTGTGCAAGGACTTGTCCCGTCTGAGGATCACAGCTGAAAAAGGCATAAGTATGACAAAAGTGGCTTAATGTTGTTTCCTAGGGAATGCTTTTGCACGCTTTTCCCCAGCGGTCAGCCAAACCTTTTCTCTTGTTTGGGCTTTAAATAGGGTGAGGTTGGAAACGAGGTGTCAGCCAGCTGGGGGACGGGTACAGTGAATCTGGAGATGACCTTGCTGTTTGCCACGTCATTCTACCTTTAAAAATAGAAACTGCGTAGCTATTCCTAGAAGGGAAAGGACAGAAGGCACCTAAGAATCTTCTTGCTGAAAACTGTAAAATAGGGAAACAGAACAGGAGAGCCATAAATCTGCCCATGAAAATCTAGGACCAAGGTGGCCACCAGGAATGCATTTTGTGCTGCTCTCATGTCCACTTGGTGTAGAGTTTTCCCAAATGCTTTCAACTACCAGTAGAGAAAGAGTTTTAAAGCATATATCTGGACTTTGGCTAGTTTGCAATTGTGGCCCAGTCAGCCAGTGATACAGCAAAAGTAATATCTTGAGTGAGAAATTTTGAATGTTTGTGTCTGTTGGTTTCTTTGGCATCCTGCACCCTTTTAAGGAAAGATCTTTAACTACAAATGATAGATGTTTGGGTAAAGGTTACTAAGAGAGGGTAAACGCTTATCTGTGTCTGTATCACAAAACTGACAGTACTCTGTTACGCAGGAAAACTTGCTTTTCCTAAATATTTCCTCTGCAAGAAAAATACAACCCTTGGGACTTGTTTTTGTGATCGCAGGCTGTGTTGATCTTCGGTGGTGTCAGAAGAAGATCTATTCCCTTTCGGTGCCCAAGGCTATTACCCAATTGCCGATTGGACTGCATAAGTTTATTTGGAGGCTCTTGGCTCCTGATCTGATCAACATAGAAATTACATCTCCGTCCTTGAAACTTCAGCAGCACATCCCAGAGCAGAGGTGCAACACAAGCTACAGTTACGGCATTGTTAGTGCCACCTCAGAGACGGAGTTGAATGTTGGTGTATTCTGTCCTGGTGGATCCATAGAAAAGATTCAGATGAGGAATAATGTCACCATATCCTTAAAAACATTTGGTAAAGGATTCCTCAATGAGTCTAACCATCAGGATCTGAAAATGTCTTTTGTGCCACATATTAAAGGTAAGGCAGTGGTTTGTACTATTTTGTTGTACAGTGTCGGATCTGTCAATATGCTTGTTAGAGCACATATGAACAAAGAGAGATAAGAGTTCAGTTCTTTAGAGTCTAGTCCTGGAGCCATTGCTAAGATCGATCTTTATCTGAATCAATGAGGTGGCTTATTCCTGGAAGAAGGAAGGACCTTTGTGCTCCATATGGCAGATAGTTGTTTGTGGGAAATTCTGCAGATATATCTGTGCTGATTGGGATAATTACTGATGTGAAAGGGGTGATAGATGAGTTGTATTGCTGATTTTGAGGTGCAGTTGACTCTGTGAATTTGCTAGTCACTGGTATAAGTGACACTTTTTTATTGTGGAGAAGAAAGACCAGATAATTTTACGTGCTGAAAGAGAAAGTTTGTTTTTTTTAAAAAAAAACACAACTAAATATCAAAACTAAGTTTTCAGTCCTTTATTCTTTTCCTTTACTACAGATGAGTGCATTTTCACTGTAAGTCCAGATCCAAAAGCTAAAGTTTACTTGCAGACTCCCAACTGGCCATACGGTCTACCTCCTTATGTCTCCATATCCTGGCACGTCATCGTGCCCAGTAAGCAAGTTGCCCACCTAGGGTTCTCCAAGGACCGCATGGGCATTGCTTGTGAGACGGGCCGTGCCTATGTCAACATAAAGGAAGAGACATCGGGGGCAGAGGAAACTGTGCGCCGTGAGGATGAGCTTCTGCCCGAGCCCCGAAATATGTATCACGACTTCTGGGTAAATGTCTCCAACTGTAAACCTGTGGATAAGACGCAGCTGACCTTGCAGTTCTGGGTGACTTTTGCTGACAAGCAGATAGGTGAGTCCTGTAAGGTTGTGGTGGTTTGCTTTCTGCTCATTTCCTTGCTTTCCCTTGGGGGAACAGTAATGGATGCTGGCCCACCTTGGCGCTGGGTTTTATGAGATCCTTGCCTTTAGAAATACCTGTCCCTCAAACTTCTGAGAGTTACAGCTGGGTACTTCTAGAGGCTGGGGAGGAAGGAGAGCTTTTAATGTGATTGGGTTTGGGTTTTTTTTGAGATGGGATTGCAGGGCTCAGAGGGAGTAAGACTGGATTTTATTTTCTTTATTTAATTTGGCTTTTTAAATTGGAGATCACAGCCAGAAAGTATAAGAAGATCAAGTGATGTTTTTTCCCCTCCCAGGGTCACAGACCAGGTGAACAACTGGGGATTTGATTATGCAAACGTATTCATCCAAGTAGTTTTTACTTTGTGTTAGCAGTTCAATTAGTCTCAGTGTTCACATGAGCAAGAAGTCATCCCTGGGGCAGTTCTGACCATTTAGTGGAGAGTGCACTGACTACTAACAGCAAAATCTGGATTCTTGATGTCTTTCATCTCCCTGAAACATAAATAATTAAAAAAAAAAAGGCATTTTTCGGATAGGCTTTGCTCATGTAAATTTGCTTCACATTTGCACTTCATCTGTGTGAGACTGCTGTCTGTAGAAGTATTTACACAGGCTAGAACTAAAACAGTATCAAATTAATTTCTATTTTTTCCCTCTTTTTCTTTTTTTGTAACGTATAGTTCTTCTAACATGCAGCATTTTTCTTTGCTCACATGTGGACTTTCCTGATCAATTTTATGATTCTTAA
Organism: Grus americana; assembly: GCF_028858705.1. NCBI lineage: Eukaryota > Metazoa > Chordata > Aves > Gruiformes > Gruidae > Grus > Grus americana. The sequence continues at coordinate 120,832,065 of NC_072853.1, read as the reverse complement.
AAAACCTTCCAGGTCAACAAGCATGCTCCAGGTCAAAACCCACACAATTTGTGTGTTTCAGAGGAAAGGATTGTATTGACAGGAAGTTGGTGAAATGTCACTGTTTCCTTTGTTGAGTCCCTCTCTGTCTCTCTCTGCACTTTTTTTTTTCTTCCCTGCCTATTCAGCCAGAGGCACATGAGATGTTGCAGGTAAGTTTCGCAGCCAGTGAACTGTGTTGAATTCTTGGAGGTGGGTGGTGGGTTGGTTGGGTTTTTTGGTTGTGCTCCACTGCTAGCAGCAGGAGTTTGTCATTGCTTGGCCTCCGACCTCTTGGAAATGGCTTGTGTTACCCTGCGGTGAGCACAGCTTGGAAACTCCTGCTCTGCCAGCAGCTAGTATGCTTAGAAACTCTTGAGGAGGTTCAAACCTAGCTGGCTTTTAGGAGAAAGCTGAATGTTTTCTCTCTCTCGCTCAGTGTCCTTGTACCTTGTCTGTTTGCAGACCTAGGAGTGATACTTGCTGTGGTGGCTGGGGCTGGAGTTCTCGTGGCTATTGGACTCACTGTGTGCTGCGTTAAGAAGAAGTAAGTTCGTAATTTGGCATGTGTAGCTTAGCAGTTCAAGGAGGCATTTCAGGAGAGCTGCTGGGGCCTCCGTTTCACGTGTTGATATAAATCCCTTGATTAAGCGTCTGAAGCATGAGGTGGGCAACGTGCTGGTGGTTGAAGTTAGTGCACCTCCAAGAATGCTGCTTTACTCTAAATTGATTGACTTTAAGAGTAGAGCACCATTCCTTGAGTTGCATTACTTCCACCCCTGTGCATTGCCTATTGGCTTTACTTAGCACAGGCTTCTGGCTGTCCTGGAAGTAAGGTATTGGTTGGATTTAGTCAGCAATTCCTGTGAAACGAAGTCGCAATGAATGCGGTTGCTGTGCCTGTGGCTCTAGACAAGGCTTTGTTCAGACAAGCTGTAAACTCACTCAGATATACTAAGAGCTATCTTTCATCTACATGACCTCCAGCAACTTCTTCTGGACTTCGCACATCAAGTGGGAGCATTTTTCTGTGAAATGAGCCCATGGAGAGAGAAGTAGGTTGCGCAAAGCAGATGTGTATAGCATTGTTGATGCAAGCAGAGTCTTAAGGTATCGGTAGCTTGGGGTTTCTGATACATGTACACTCAGTGCTGGCAGGGTGATTGCCTCCTGAAGCTGTAGAGCTGGAATTAATTTGTGCAATATGATGATTAGAGCAGTTGTGAGCACGGGAAAGACTTTACAAATACAGGCTTAAAAATCTTCAGTTCAGCCTTTGTTTGGTCTTCCTACCTTAGGGACAGTCACTCCAGAAAGTGCAATCCAGAAAAATTCATTCGACACTTATAGAGGACCCACTGTTTTACTGGTCTTCAGCAACTCTCAGCCTTGTTTTGTGAGGATCTGATGGCCTCTGGTCCTATTAGTGTTTGTGGATGTTGGGAGACTCTGTACTCCGCACAGCTGGCAACCCTGTACTTGGGAGGCCGTTGGAGTTAATCTTGCAAACTTCAGGGTCAGCAGAACAGCAGTAGGTAACTAAATACTGTGAAATTATTTTCTGTTTTGCAAAAAAACCCCAAACATGTCTAGACTCAAGAGTTGTTTTTCCAAAGACTGCAAGTAAAGCCTTCAATGTAGGCTGCCTGAGCCTGGGTGGTTGGGATGGGTAAACAGAAGCTGCTGTTATTGAGTTCAAACACCCCAGCCATGCGTTGTTCTGAACTGTTAACAATTTCAACTCTGCAACAGGAAGAAGAAAAGCCAGAATCCCATGGTGGGAGTGTACAATTCTAACGTGAATACCCAGGTGCCTGGAAAACGAGGCTTATTCCCAAAAGAGAGGAAAAACAACGAGTCTCATGTCTATGCAGTTATTGATGATGCTGTGGTCTACGGGCACTTGCTGAAGGAATCCAATGGCTCAGTCACTCCAGAAGTTGATGTGTACCGGCCTTTTGATGGACCTGTTGGTAGCTTGCCACCTTCTCCACCTCCATTCTCCTTTAGAAAAGACATTAAACGCTCTTCTATCACTGAGGAACCTCCACCTCTGATGGACACAGACCATGACACTTACACATTTGCTCATCAGAAATCAGGACAACCAGAGGACAATGGAGATACAAATGAAAAGTATAATGGAGATACGAGCATGTCCTTGCTGGAAAATAAGGAACAGGATGGTTTAGTGGAGTAATTCTATGCCAGGTATAGCAGTTTCCTGTGGAATACAGGTGACCATAAGGACAAGGGTCTAGGAAAAAAAAGATTAAGATGAGTGGTGTTATCAAATGTGTTTTGATGTTGTTTTATTTTGTGTATGTGTTTGGTTGTTTGGTTTTTTTAAACTTCAGCTGTTGATAGCTTTCAGTTTGAGTGAACATCTAGCAAACTCAAACAGTTGAGACACTCCTGGACTGCACGCATTTCTGGTTGTGAAACAGGTGGCAAAGGTATGCTCCTGCTTTTTATTATTAAGCCATCAGGAAAATAAATTCCTAACTTCCAGCTTAAATAGACGGGGGAAAGTGTTTTGTCCAGTATCTCCTCCTCTCTCAAGTCATTTTTTTTCCTGAGTGTTGGTTGGTGATTCCTGGAAGGTGTAGGCTACACCACCATCTCAAGGCAGCTCCAGGTTGCACAGTTGTCTAAGCAATCTGCTAATGTCTGAGCAGAGGAGGGGATGCTGTCATTTCCACTACTTGCTGCTTGAAAATTCATCATATTTAGCATGCTGGTGGCTGTGCAAGTATAGTGAAAGACCACGTAAGCCTCCTGGAAGAGCACTGTGTGTGTAAATCAGTGTGAAGGCTTGAGCTTGGGCTCTTCTAGTTCAGAAGTTATGGGCTTTCTCTAATTTCCATCTGATGTTGTTATACTCGGATAGCACTGTGTGAACCTACACCATAACTGTATTTTCTCTGCTTTTTTTACAAAAAACATTTCAAAAGTCTAAACCAATTTGTGCTTCTGTTCAGATGCTTGTAGCATTCATATTTTACTAATATCTTGTGCTTTTGACTCAAGTAAGAGTAAGGATTCAATGAAGAAATAATGGTGTGGTCATCCAGCTGTTTACTAATGCTTTTCACTTCACCTGTTAGAGATGCTTGGTTAATAAGGATTAAAAAAGAGGGAAAGAAAACATTGTTTCCAGCAGGTGGTTTCTCCGACATGCAAAGAATGAGAGTCAATCCATAAGGAAAGCCTAGATTTACTTTTTTTAATCAGTCTGAATTTAACAACCATGTTGAAATGATGGTGGGGACAGCTCTTGATTTCTAGCGGGACTTACTCTTCAGTCATCTAGCTGCCTTTGAAAGCCACCTCTTGAAATGAGGTAAAATAATAGGTCTCACTTTTAAATGCTGTAGTTACCATGCACCTCAGTTTCTGTGCCTCTTAAAACTTGAGGGTCAGATCTTCATGCAGAGGACTACGGGTATTTGAATAAAGTTACTTTTTATATACAAACATCTGGCTTGTCCGTGTGTGCAGCACTAGACCCAATGACTTGAGAATTTCTCTCCAAATGGTTTATCGTGACTGTTTCTTGTCTAAGGATACACGGAAGGGCCATAAAACTCTTAAAACATGTTGCACGGCAATAATGTTAAACATATAATAATAATGTCTAAAATGAAAATGTCTTTATTAGAAACCTTACTGTTTACATCAAAAAAGAATGTGGATTTCTTCCTGTGTTAACTATGCTGACATTGCAAATCGACTATTTATGTCAAGTGTGTGTATTTAACAGTGTATACCATTATGCTGCTTGGACCACTACAAGATTCAATATAATGGTGTATCTGACTTGGTTTTCTGTAGCATATAGGAAAACACGTGCCAGCTAAAAGTGCCTTTTAATTGTTTCAGGTATTTTTCTGCTTATGTTTATCACTTTTAATATAGAAATGTGTATTCCTACATCTCTGGCTAGTCACTGGGATCACATATTTCAAAGTGTACTGGGTCATTTTAATGTCATTTGAGAACTTAAAAAGATTTCTGCAATACTGATAACTTTTTCTCAGGTAACTGAATTGCCACAATACATTTTTGTCATGGTAGTCCAGTTGTGCATTCATCTGGTCAATGTTTTTCACGTCTCATTCCTTTTTAGTAAAAAAGAAGTCTGTAAGAGAAATTCAAGGCTGTCTCATCCCTCTAGCTCGGTTTCTGCAGTTGCTTAGATGATATTTTTTTACTTCATGGTCTTTCTAACCAACTGAAGAAAATGTAATGGAGGTTGGGCTTTTGTTCACAACCTCTTGATCTTTGAAGAAGAATATGATGCTTGTTGACTGCGGTTTTTTTATTCTATTTTAACTCGGCTTTTGGTATGGCAATATAAACCTTAGTTTACAGTTGTTTCCAGTCTAAGGTTGACTTTCACTGTGCTTACTTTGGTATGTTTTTAGAGTTAAGAGTTCAGGCAAAAATTCCAGTTCACTTTTCATTAACAGAAAGTTGTGACTTAATTTTTTTTTAAAAAAAATAAATAAAATATAATGATACTACCAGCTGGAGTAACTAGTGTGTCTTTCGTGTGTGTGCGTAAACTCAGCCTCAAGTATTTTGCTGTCTGACTGTTGGTAGCTATGCCATTGCCCTAGATGATAGACATGAGTTTCTAGAGAACCTAGTTTGCTGGGATAATATACTGCTTATTCTGTGTGTTGTTTTTCTCTCATAGCCAGTGATACACTATTAATTGCTGGTTTTAAAGGCATGTGTTTAGATCGTTGGGGAGAAGGGTTGTAAAATATTTAAAGCTCTCCGTATAAAAATAAATGGTTCAGCGCCTTCTCGGTAGGGTCATGATGTTCGTAATTTATTCACACCCGACTGACACATACAATTGAATTCCAAATTAATTTCTTTTCAGGGATAATAGCATAAAAGTACATTTTATGACTAGTGATTCAGCCCAGAAGAGACCTTTATGAAAATGTGTGAAGCCCTTTTTTTGTTCTAAATTAAAGTGCATGGAATCAGTACGTACTGACTGCTTTCTTGGTTTGTTATTTATTTTGAGGCAAGTTTAAAGCACACAGAAAATGGGGTTTGAAATCCTCACTACTCAGGATCCCAGTAACTGCTGGAAATGGATCCTAGGCTGAATTAGTCAGATCTACTCTTGGAAGGCATAGGAAACTCAGCAAGGATTGGCCAGTCCCTAGGCCTTCTCCAAAATTGCCACTTACTATGAATGTAAATGAAAGTACTTATCATTTGGATCTTCAGCCAGCCAGTGTCTAATTGTGGGCTGCAGGGTACACAAAGATGGGAGCAAATCTGTCTCCCCAAGAACTTTGAAGCTAGAGACTTAAAAAAAAATAAAAATTAGGATTCATTCCTTTAGTATAAATGGCTTTCTACATCCGACTTAGTGATTGGTTTATTTTTGATGAAGGATAGCAAAAGCTAAAAGCTTCCCAGCAATTAAGTAAGCATGGGTTACCTAATTTTCTTTGAAACTGAGGAATTCTGGTGTGGAAAACCAATCCAGCCTGAAGAAGGGGACAGTCCTTCTACAGGGACTTAGAAATTTCTGGCATGTTGTTTCAGCAGCATAAATAAAGCATGACAAATTGAAACAATTAGCAACACTCCTACCATATAAAAGGATTTTTTTTGTGGTTTGGGCTGCATCCATCTCTTGTATTAAAGAATTGCTACACTGCTGCAAACAAGTCAGGCATTATGCTTCTAGGCAAGATGAATCTTCGAAAACTGAAGGAACTGCTTTGTCTCTTGCTTCATTTGTGTGTGTGTGTATTTTATAGATAGATGTGTGTCTTTATCCTGGTACCACTGCTATAGTCACTCATAGCTGTAGAAAGAGTTCCATGATGCATCCTCTCAAAGATGCTCTAACAGAGCAATACTCCATCAGCGCACAGCACCTTTTTAGACAAGGTGCATTAAGAAGAGTGTGGCCAGCAGGTGGAGAGAGGTTCTCCTCCCCCTCTACTCTGCCCTGGCGAGGCCACATCTGGAATATTGTGTCCAGTTCTGGGTTCCCCAGTTCAAGATGGGGAACAACTGGAGAGTGTCTAGCAAAGGGCTGCAAAGGTGATGAGGGGACTGCAGCATCTCTCGTATGAGGAAAGGCTGAGAGAGCTGGGTCTGTTTAGTCCAGAGAAGAGAAGACTGAGAGCGGATTTCATCAATACTTATAAATATCTAAAGGGTAGATGTCAAGAGGAAGGGGCCAGACTCTTCTCAATGGTGCCCAGTGACAGGACAAGGGGCAACGGGCACAAACTGGAACACAGGAAGTTCCATCTCAATATGAGGAAAAACTTCTTTACTCTGAGGGTGACAGAGTACTGGAACAGGCTGCCCAGAGAGATTGTGGAGTCTCCTTCTCTGAAGATATTCAAAACCTGCCTGGACACAATCATGCAACCTGCTTTAGGTGATCCTGCTGTAGCAGGGGGGTTGGACTAGATGATCTCCAGAGGTCTCTTTCAACCCCTACTGTTCTGTGATTCTGTCACATGTGACTTTTCCTTCAGATATGTAGAATTTTTGAGTGGCCTTAGGCCTCCTGGTAGTGGTGGTGGTGGGGGTGTTGGAGCTCTCCCACAGTCAGGTTGACCTTTTCTCCAGTATTTACCAAAGGCCTTAGGAGCGATGGGTGCTCGTTTCTGAACATTACTCGAGGCCAGTGCTGGTGCCTGCTGAGGCCAGAAAGGCCGTGTCCTCCAGTGGGGTGGTTTGGGTGACTATGGGGAGAGGTGAGGGGAGGTTTCCATTTCAGGGGTACCTCCTCAAATGAAAGAGGGACAGATTTGGGTGTTCTTCTTTCTCAGGAGCCCTGGGCATGGTTTTATCTGAAGGTGTTACTAGGATATCCTGAACCTTTGCCGCTTGCCACTGCAGTAGAAGGATCCCTGCCTTTGATCTTTATTTTCAGAGGTGTAAAATGACAGACAAAGCCCATACAGACAGCTTTCTCCCTACACGAGGTCAGTCACGGCAAGTCATCTGTTAAGTATGCGTGTATAAATCTAGTTTTCTGCACAGAAGAACCTGGCCTTAAGTGAGATTCACCGCTTGGTCTCAGGAGTATGAACTGCAGGCTCCCTAAGCCTAATTGGTTTAGCATCTGCTTCAAATTCATCATTGCAAATGCCTTTTATTTAAAAGGTTGGGGTTTTTAAATTAAAAGAGAAGCAAATTAATGGTGTGTTTCTTCTCTCAAAGTGCTACTTTTAATTGCTGGATTCTGGAAAAAGTAATCTGAAAACAAATATACATAAATGTTGTTTTGTAATATAGCGTGAACTATTAAGCCAAATAATCATTTGCAACAACGTAAAAATGATTGCTTTACAGTTTAAGCTGCTAAGTAGAGTTTTGTTCATACTAAACTGCATGTTTGCACTTCGGGGCATGAGTACACGAGGCTTTCAACCTTGGAGACCTGCACACCCACCAGTAGTACCTTCTCACACTATAGAAACTTTCAGAGCCATGCTACTTTTCAAAGTAATGCAGCTTCTGATCTCTTCGAAAGTGAGGACTTTAAAGATAAATGGTGGGGTGTTTTTTTTTATAAGAATAATCTTTGTAGTAAGATGCAAACCCAAAAGCTTGAATCTTTACAGATTTCACATTTCCACAGTAAATTAAAACTGTTCTACATTCTGCTAAATCAAACCTGTTTAGATACTTGGTAATTACTTCCACAGCTTAATGCTTTACCCATTTAAAAGCTTGAAAAGGTTCATATACTTTCCCTTCATTTGTTTCCTTAAATTAATGAGAGTACATTTGGCTTTTTATTTAATAAGTGGTAAACCTAAAAAGTAAGCAATGGCATAATCAAATCTAGTGTGACTGCTCTGTGAACATTTTATAGCATAGTCTTTCAGAGCAATTAAAAAAAAAAAGGCAGCAAGCCCTTATATCTTCCTCTTTAATTTCTTTTCTTTGGGTTAATGGAGAACAAGTTTCTAAATATCTTAAACCAGCCTAGGAAAGCATACAGGTTCATAGATATGTCTAATATCCTAGAAGATAATTCAATGTTTTCCTTGCTAGTCAAACATCTGAGGAAAATGGGCAATTTACTATATACTTGTGTATTTTGACATTGGATTTTTGGCTGATTAGTTCTGCAGGTCAAACTCCTGTGCGTTCTCCTTATGTTTTTGTGGCCACTTGTTTGGGTCAAAGGGTGAGATACAGCTTCAGCTGAAAGGAGATGCTGGATTTCTATGACAACGCATCTGATACTACTCGTGGGATGAGAGTCTTAAGGAATCTGTGCCTGGGTTATAGCTGGAAAGGTGTCACCGCTGCAAGTAAGGCAACTCAACCTGGAGAGGTCAAACCATGTGTCAATTAAGTTGCTCCAAGCACTGACTGAAAGGTGAATTTTTGTCATCATCCCCTTTTCCTACTGCTGTATTTTCACGTCTTTCCTTCCTCTCTCCCCACGCTCCCAGTAAGCCAAATTCAAGACAGAAGGCTCCAGAAACCACCTTTTTTTGGTGAATATCCTCTATAAGATTTACACCAAGCAACCAGTGTTGGGGTGAAATACTTTTAACCTCTGTCTACAACGTACTTTTTACTCTAGCCACACCTGAACCTGCTTGGTTTATCTGAATTAAAAATGCTTCTGCTGTCTCAGCTTCCCTTCCCTCTGGCTGGAGAGGTTACAGCAAAGCTGCTGGGTGAAGTTTGCTACAGCTCAGTCCCCAGATTTTGCTGTCACAAAGCTGCTTCAGTGCTGAATGAAGTGGCAGCACTTGAAGTAATTGTTTGCATCTCAAATATAGCTGGAGAAGTACTTGGGAAAACATGAATAGAGGTGGGAAAATTTCAAATTATTCTGGAAACTATTGCATCTCTTGACGTGAATGACCTCTCATATGAGTAATACTCAGTTAGACACAAAAGCGTGCGGAACAATAAGCCAGGTCCATGAATGGTGCAATGAATCATGTCTTTACCAGTAACCAAGGTATACTTTACAAAATCTGTAATTGCTTCTCTAACATTTACCATAGTAAAAACGTCTCCACCATTTCACATTTTGGTTTAGGCGATGCAATGGTGATGGCTCCATGGCTTTCTGTCACCAAGGAACAACACAGAGGAGCCATTCTCCCTCCTGCTACCTCAAAGTAGAAAAAAGGTGATGGGAATAATGCTTCCCTTTGCTTTAGAAATAGTGCGATTTGAGGCTTAGATACCAATTTTAACTTTAAGCATTAGGGTGAAAAGTAACCCTTATTCTGAGGGTGGATATTTTCCTGTATCCTACTGAGATTTAAGCCTTTTCTTGAGGGTCGGCGTGAGGCTAGGCCTTATGCTTGTCCTCACCCTGGTCCCACCAAAGCCAGGGGAAAGAAAACCACCACCCGTAAAGGGAGCCCCTCAGCTTCCTTCCCTAGATACAGAGGCAGTTTTTAGTAGTTCATCTCCTTGATTTATTTCTAATAAGTAGAAATAAAATTGGGTGTGAATGCCCATCAGGTGGATGCCACCTGACTAATGTGGGAGGAGGGAACAGATTTCAAATTTGAAACTCCTCATGGGATGGGGTGGGGGGGGGGAAATGGAAAAAAAAAATAAGAATTGCTTCTCTGAAAGCCAAGCTTATGGAGGAGCTGAATGACTGAACAGTTTGCACTATGCCATCAGCAGTTTCCGATCAGGACGCTCAGATCGCTGGGTTTCAAAGTGGTGCCGCAACAACAAAGGGCACGTGGAGTGGAGTTACTGAACGTGGCAAGTGGTAGCTGCTAGTGAGTTTGGGGGATGTGTTTGTTCTCCTGACACTTGGTAATAATGACTTAGGTCCAATGCAGACTTTGGGGGTAATTCTTACTGTTGATAGTTAATAATCTATGCCAAGCTTTGCGTTGTCTCACGTTGTCATTGTGAGGAGACGGGCGCAAGAGGAGGATCCTGTTTGCTGTCACAGGAGCTGTGCATGAAGCTTTCTCTGTTCCTGGAAAATCACAACCACCTCTCTTTCCTGCCAGTGTCCCGGAGATGCAGCAGGTAGGCAGGCTGTGCTGGGCTTTTAGGAATGACGAGGAGCGAGCGTGCTGCCAAAACCAGCAGTTGCTTTTGATGGTGTTAGTTGAAGTTAACACCCTTCTGACTACTACGTTTCTGCTCCTAGCCATGATATTTAGTTAAATCACTTTCTGCACTAACCTTTGCCAGTAGAATGTATTTAGATAGCTTTATACAACAGTAGGAATGTGAGATATTTTCTTTGTCAACGTTGACAGTGGACCCTAACTAGGGACCCTAACCCACCCTTTGGGTTTTGGCTAAGAAACTGGTCACATCTAGGTCACAGCTGGGGAAAGCAAGGAGGAGGAGCTCTCCTGCACAGCTGGAGGGCATGTTTCTGCCTAGGTGCTTAAATTTCATCCTTTTCCTCAAAGCTACTCCTGTAATAGCATTTGCTGCGGTTACTTCTGCTGTTATGCTTGCAGTAAATGTACTAACCCTGCTATGAAATTTCTGGTACAGCTAATGCATGATGATATAATGGAAGAAAGGTGATGAAAGGTTTCCAGGAAACCTTAATTTTCACATTTTCCTGATTTTTTAATGACTGGGGCTTTACAGCTCAATTATCTCTTACTTTGTGTGTGCGTGCATTGTCTTTCATTGTGCAGGATTCAACCCTGAAGTCCCATAACTGCAATATCTGTAATACTCAGGCGCCCTCTGCATCACAGTCACAGCCCTAATGCAGACATCTCTGGGCACACATGGAGTCCCGGTACTGGGTGCCCAGGAGCCCTGCCTCGTCCCAGCCTGTGGCTCTAAACCATCTCCCCACAGTGATGCTCGCACAGCCTCGGCACCCTTCCCGATGAATAAAAAAGCATTAGCATCTCTGGGACATGACCATGGCAAAGGGCTGGAACATAGATGTTATGACGTGGTAGTCTTTTAAATTTTCCCTCTCCTTTGACAAAGCTGGATTTTCCCTGCAGCTCTGCTAAGAGCAGCTGGGGAGCGAGTTGATGGGAACTTGTGAGATGGGCAGGAGGTGAGAGAGGCTGGCTGCTGTGGTCCCTGCCTCTTTTATCTGCCTGTGAAGGCTTGAATTTAACTGAGAACTGGGTTCCTGGACCAAGTATGGCTTAAGACTCCAGGCATGTGTAATTCCTTGTTACTCCTGTTAGCTGAAATCCCAGTGCTGCACTTGTGCACTTCAACACTACACTAAATATCTCAGCTTGCTCCGTGCTGTGGGGATGCAGCTGAGGAAGTAGTGGGATTGCTGCAAAATATGACATGTGCAGATAAGCTCTGGCATGCTGCAGTTCCCGTGGATGGATAACTGGTACACAGACGGGGAAACTGTCAGATTATGTGTGGGGCTTTTTTTTAATAGACAACTTTTATGCAACTTCAAGTCCCTGTGCCTGGAAAAAAACAACTTTAATCCCCAAGGGGTGTGGATTCGTGGCATTGGGAAAGGGGAAGGAGAGCAGGAAAGGAGTGGTGTCCTCAGCCCCGTGGCTGGCAGACACTGCTTCTCCACAGCAGGAGGTGAGAGGATGGGTGATCGCAAGGCAATATCTTGGCACCTTGAGCTCTGCCTCAGACCTTTGTAAGAGCTAAAGCAAGATAGCTGCCACCTCTGTGTCCTTCTCCCCTGAGCCCGAGGGAAGGAGGCGTGTTGGCTTCTCAGTTTTCCTGTGCCTTTGGACTACCCATTTGCTCCAGGGATTTCAGCAATGGACAGCTTGCTCCATCATACGAGAACTGGTAAAGGAAGAAAACAAGTGGTAGATGTCCCAGGAAGGCCTGGCAGCTTATGGACATCGCTCTCATTCATCCCAAAATAGGAGGGGAGTGAGGAAACTGTCTTGCCCCTGATACAGCCAGTTCCTGTGTCTCAAGACCATGACTGTCTATGGACCTCCAGGGTCATCTGGGCCCCATGATAAACATGTGAATCAAAGGCTGAGCCTTTGCTTTTGGGTGCATGTTCTGCTCCCTGCAGTATGGCCTCCAGAGCTGTCTGCTCTCTTTTTAATCACTTAATAAAAAAACATGAGGTGGTTTTATATGTGGCTGTGGACACTACCTACATCTGCCGTTCCAGCAGGCTTAAATATAGGCTACTTGTATAGGTTGACATAACAATTCCTGTGAATGTTTAAGAGAAGGAAAATTTCTCAGTAACTATTATATTTGTTTGTTTTCAAGCTTTCCATATTTTATATGTAAGATGGGTTTTTTTTTTTCCCCCAGTACTATGCTTTCAGGTTTGCTTATCTTTCTCCAGCAATACACTACAATTGCTTGCTGTGTTTGCATCCCTTTTTGGTGCAATTGGGGATGGTTGTTGCTCTGCTTCATTTTTTCAAAGCAAATTCAGTTTCTAGGTTATGTAGAAAACTGTCAGTCACTCACTGTAGGTATATATCACCCCACCCACACAGTGCCTTCCAAGTCCTCGCTCTTCAATGGAGCCAATTGTTTAACCGTGTTTATAAAAAGTGCTATTTCTAGAGCGTTTCCTGGAAGTTGACTGCTTTAAGGTCTACCCACTTGAGGGTTTGGCTTTCTGCTCTGACATATTATAGAACAAAGTGCAAGAGCCAACCTCCATGGATATGTCTTGCAGCACCTCTAGGCTGGTCTATGGGCAGGTGGGATCTGTGGCATGTCCCGGGGTTTGGATCCCCCATGTCAGCGTGGCTCGGTGCTTGGAGGGTTTGGGTTTGGATCCAAGGTTTCCCAGTGATAGAGGCAGTGTGCAGGTTGCACATGAATCTGGATGAAATTCAAGCTGCCCATGGCGCATCCTGCTCTACCGGTAAAGCAAATCTGTCACTGTGGTTGAGCTGATTCACACCTGCATCCACCCACCTGTGAATTGTGTGTATGGACCAATCATTTAATATAAAAATACATCTCATTTGCTGTTTGGTGTTTTGATGGAGTATTTTTCAGTTTCCTTTCGGTTGAATTACTATATGAAGTTTCAGCTCTAGTCTTCTTGATCACACTTGGCAAAGGAGCAAGACCTAGTATCTAGAGCTCTGGCAACATTACAGTGAAGAAATCACATCCCACATGGGATTATTTTATGAGCTTCTTGATAACCATTCTCTGCAGGAAGGATTTTACATGACAGCTCATCCATCAGGTGTCTGAGGTCATCAGTCTCCCCCTGAAATCACTTTTCTCCCCTGTGACTGTGGAAGAGGACCCAGCTGCATAGATAGGATCCCTTGCTCAGTGTCCATATCCGTGTCAGCACAGAGCAGCTGGGGCTGGCAGGGACCTCTGGAGATTGACTGGTCCCACCTCCTGCTCAGAGCAAGGTCTCCTGGAGCAGGTTGTCCAGGGTCATGTCCAGTCGGGTTTGGAGTATCTCCGAGGATGGAGACTCCACAGCGTCTCTGGGCAACCTGTACCAGGGTCTGACCACCCTCACAGAGAAAAAGGTGTCTCTTCTGTTTAAGCAGGATTTCCTGTATTTCAGTTTGTGCCCATGGCTCTGTCTTCTCTACCAGCTCCCATCAGGCATTTAAACACATGGCTAAGACCTCCTGATCCTTCTGTTCTCCAGGCTGAGCAGTCCCCACTGTCACACAACAGCTGCCCCAATCCCTTCATCATTTTTGTGGCCCTTCACCATGCTCACTCCAGTAAGTTCATGCCTCTTTGTACTGGGGAGCCCAAAACTGGACCTAGCACTCCAGATGTGGCCTCACCGGTCCTGAGAAACACGGAAAAGGGGTACAATATTGAACAAGAGAGACCTTGCTTTTGGGAACCCTGTTGATGGGTGTCATAGAAATAAGAAACATTCCTGTTACTGCAGTGGGAAACTAAGCTGGCCCTGGGGCATTTCTGTAACGCAGTAGGTGGTGTAGGTTTTACTTCCCCTCTTGCATTTTCTCGTATAAGACGTAGCGCTTTCCAAACAGTGTTTTCTAAACATAGCTTCTTGAGATGTATTCTTCATTGCCAGCCTCCAAGGTTGGCAAGCGGCGTGCGTGTTTCATTCTCTTCAACAGGCTCAGGGTTAGCTTCCTAACAGGGCTGAAGGAAAAGCAAGTATTTTGTGTGATTAGCAGTTGGCCTCACCTCTTGGCAGTGTGGTCACCTGTGGGTTTTTGTCTCCTTCCTTGGGCGAGGCTGGATGTCGAGGGTACAGTGCTGGGTAGCGAGCACTCAGGCTGCAGGTGCTGGGTGCCTTACAGTCACCGCCAACACCGATGCCCCGAGCCTTTCGCGCGAGCGCGTGTCCGGGGGTTTGCAGGGAGGTGATGCAGCCACCGACCTGTTTGCACAGAGCAGGACAGAGCGGCGAGGCTGCTTGGTGTGAGTCATGTCTTAGATGTTTGTAATTTTGTTTTTAGCTGTATTTGCAACAGTCCCCAGCTGTTACCTTTGGACTCCCTCTGGGTACTTCTATACTGGAGATAAAAGGGATAAAGCACTATTTTTTCGCTCTGTACACCATAGTCTGATATTATTTCATCCACTGCTTTATCTTCTGCCCCCAAGGAGATTATTTTTATGCTCTTCATCAGTGTAGTGACCCCCAACTGTTTTATGTTTATGCTCCCAGTGGTTGTTTGGCTTACCCTTGTCTGCTGATCCTCACAGATCTGTGTTTCTTCCCTGCCTGTGGAGGATTCTGAGCTAGACAAATGTAACTTCAATTTAGTTTTTTATTTTATTTGCAAAAGGAGAGATGAGAGGTCAAGTGCTGAAGTGGAGTCCAGTGCTTACGTAGGAGTGGGACCAAACAGTAGAGCCTATAGGAATAACAAGGCTCAATGGTGCAGGGGTGGAGATGCTCCTTCCCTTTTGAGGAGCATCCTACCAATGGTCTCATCCCACAGCCAGAGGTAGGAAATGCTTTTCGCTTGTGGCAGGCAGGAGCAGAGGTTTTTGGGAGCTGTTCCTTGCAAAAGACGATGGAGAAAGACTACATTTGACACAGCGAGAGACTCGGGCCTGAGTAACCCCCAGGCTGAGCAGACAGGCACAAGGAGCAGACGCGTGGGGTTGTGGTGCTTGTTTTGGCTGTGAATCTTCTCCCTCTCTCTGCTTGGGGTCCTTCTGCCACGTCACCGAACTCTCTTGATCCAAAGTCACCCTGGACTAGTAAGGACCAAGTCCCACAAAAACATTCAAGGCTCAAAACAAGCTTTTGGCTCATGACTCCCAGATTCTTACCCACCTTTGCCTACCTGCCTACCTACCCACCTGCCTTTTTACTGACCGAAGCCCAAAGCAACCTGGCTGCTGGCTGGGGTGTTGATGTGTGTTAATAGTGTGCTGTTCTGGCCCTTGCTCAGAGGGATACCTCAGAAAAGCATTACCCATTTTATGGTTAACCATTTTACTTTTAACCATTTGGCCCTTTGCCTGTACTTCAGGACCTTGGTGAATTTGGGTCGGGGCAATTAGTTCGCTCTACTGAAGTCAGCTGTGGATGGTGTAGTGCTGGGGTAATGCTTTCTAGGGACTCACCCAGTAACTTCTCTTCTTTTGTTTATATGAATATATGCACATTTCACGCTTCATCTTTCCTCTGCTATATTATGGAGTCGCGGGCAGCTGAGCGGCGCAATCAGCAGCACAAGATCTTACACAACATCTTCCATTTTAATAACACGAGGTTCATTTGAGATTGCAGGCGTCACAATACATTGGTTCAGACATGATCACTTCCACATTTATTTTTCTTGGGGAAGAGCTGAGGTTTCTCTCCATTAGTCTGCATGCCTTTGGTTGAGACTGTGCTTTGTGGACAGCAGATGTTCCTCTCTGGCTTGAGAGCCAAAAAGATTTAATGGAAGATCAAAAAAGTGATGCTTGTCCCAGCCCCCAGCAGATGGACCCCATCTGCTCCAGGCAGTTCCCATCGGGCCATGCTGGAGTGGAGGCAGCCAGTGTTGCCCCATTCAACCCCTCCACCCTGCTATTCACTGTAAGCACAAAACACGGAGTTGGCGACAAAGGAACAAAAAAGAGTGCTGTGGTAAACAAGGGTGAGGAATCTTCTAGAATTTCTTTTTCTTTGGCTTTTAAAAGAAAATTTGTAATTCATAATGTACATTAAGAAGAAGCATGTAGAATAATATTAAACTCATAAATGCCACCTTGAAACTGCAAGGTCAGTTTTGGCATCCTGGGTCCAACAAGTAGGGCAGGAGCAAAGCCACCCTTCCCCGTGCTCCTCCCAGCTTCAGAAGAGCAAAACATCTATGAAGAATGGTGCTGGCAGGAGTGTAGCTATGCGAAAACAGAGAGGAAGAGAGATACGAGCAACTTGTTATTCTCTAGATTTTGACAGATTGACTCTTTAACGTCCTCTCTGGGAATATCCTTTGGCATCCATCTCCATGGCTGTTTTTCACATTGCACTTCACGCAGAGATGGTCCAGCTACAGCACCCACATCTTCCCCAAAGCTCAGCATCGCCAGGGTCCGTGGCTTTCACATCGCCCCTCTTTAGTTCCTGGGCTCCCATAAAAGCCCTCTGTTTATTTCTCTGACCACACAGTTGTGTTTTAAGACCTTGTGGTTTATGACCAGTCAGGATCAAAGCTGGAAACGCTTCTGACTTTGCTGCTTTGCATTCATGTATATCTCAAAACATGGAGGGATCGTCTGCCAAGGGAACTAGAGGGTTCATACTGAGACAAGCTGGCTTGTAGGATGTAAGTATGACCTACAGCAAAGAGCCTTGGAGACCTACAGCAAAGAGCCTTGGAAACCTTCAGGATCAGGGTCCAGAGTAAAGCTAGACGAAGGGGGTGTGCTCTTGTGCAGAAGAGACCTAATTTCACATGCAGTTCTGCAGCAGCTGAAAACTCCTAGACTGGTGTGAAGCACTGTCTTCTTCATGTATGGCCTTCTCTCCTTTGCAGGATGCTGAGGAGGAGGAGTAGGATGAGGAGGAAGAAGTCATCGCTGCCTCGGTGGGGGATGGAGAGGGATGCTCGGTGCCACTGCAGCTCTGCTTGTGGCGGAGGAGGTGGGAGGCAGCCTGGGAAGTGCGGGCTCCACTCTGGGAACTGAGGTGCCGCCTCCCCCGGCACCACTACCGCTGCCAAACGGGGTGAGGGAAGGACCTTTCTTCTGGGTTGGCTCGTATTTTGGAGTGACATTTCCCCAGCAGCAAGAGGAGGGGAGGAAGGAAATCTTATTTGCCTATAAAAGGATTCCCTGCCTGCATCCCGTGTGTGGCATGTGACTGGGATGATAAGAGGGGAGGTGGAAATCCTGTAAACCATATCCCAGGGTGGGAGGCTCTTGCCTTCTGCTTTTCCCCTCTGCCTTTGATATCTCTGACCCTCTGACAGGTCCCTGGAGCTGCTCTGAAGAGAAATGCAAGGAGAAGCAAGCATTCCAATCACATTGACGCAACTCCGTTCCTTCAGCAAGCTATATATATTTTTATTTTATAGTCATTTGAACAGCGGAGAGTTTGGCAATAGTGACAGCCTCGAAGTGTGCACTCTGCATTTGTGTGTGTGTGTGTTTTGATCCCTCCAGCTTGGCTCTGCCACTTGACATCTTGGAAGACCCACCATCGTGCTGTTTTTAAACAAAGCAGCAAATTGAAATACCTCTCCCATGGGGTCCCCAGGAGCACCATGTCTTGGCACACCAGACCTGGCAGCGCAGGGGACATGACCCAAACTGGAGGGGTTATTACCAAGCTCTGATCTGCAAAGAACCATTGATACCTTTCGGCCAACAGCCAGCAAAGCTTCGTTAAGCTGTCAGGGTGGCCTGCACTTCTTTCCCATCATTGCTGTTTATTTCAATTTTATTTTTTTTCTTTAACTCTCTTCTCAGTAAAAAATTATGGAGTACAGACCTTCATCTGGGCATGACTTTATTGGCACAAACAGCGCTCAGCAGATTTATGTTTGCTGAGGACTGTGCCTGGATCAACAAAGACTGGAGTATTTCAGCTGGGTTTCCATCACTTAAACAGGGTGTATGATTCCTAAAGCTGCTAAAGTGAGTCTTCTTGGAGTTTATTTTCAATGGGCTTGTCTTTTACCCCTAATAACATTACATTTCTGTGATTTACCTAATATTTTCACCTTCTATTTCCAAGAAAACGTTTGACTGACTATGCTGTAAGTCATCACTGCTTCCCCCATGATGCTGGAGCAGAAATAAAGCTTCTGATGGGATTTTTTTTTTTTTTTTAAAGATCTTGGAATGGGTCTAGCTCTCCCACTGAAATCAGTGAAACTGGCTTCTGACTGATGAGAAAAGGACACAAAATGAGGAATGATTCCAGAAAGGATGCCCTTCTCAGTAAGTCAACCTGTGCTGTTACTTGCTGGCTCATTCATACACATAGTTGGACAAGTTGGACAACCTGTTGAGCAGCTGGTACTCAGCCAATAAGCCCAACTGTATATTTCAGTGCAAAGCAGGAGTAAATCCTTCTACCCATCGAGCCAGGACCTCGATCCCCAGGAGCCTGAATTGGGGCGCCGTGAGGGACGCGAAAATCAATCCCACGTACCTTGCTGTCTGGGCTTACGGGGAAGAAAGCGGGAACTACCTATGTTGGTGTCCCAATGAAGCTCAGCAAGATGGGAAAGGACATTGCAGAGCGACAGCCCCGGGCAGCTGAGGCGGCTGTTTGCCAAGCTGGACTGCTGCACTGGTTCTTTGCTGAAACAAATGAGCTGTCCTAATAAATTCCCTGTGTAAAAAAATATATCTATAAATCGTGCCTTAGTAAGAACAATGCAGCTGCTAATGGGGCTGGATGTGGCCAAACAAAATGCTCTAACGCTCTCTAATCTGATACCGAGCCGTGACGACTTTCTTTGGAAAGAGTGACTCTACTTGAACATGTGCGCGCGCGTGCATATGTACATGTATACGTACATGTATACGTACACATACTTATAGCTTTATAATCCTGCTGCCAAAGGGAGAAGACCCAGGTTGCGCGTGGGCAGGAGGGAGCCCCCGCCGCTACACAATCATGAACTGGCAGACGTAGGGCAGCTGGTCTTTGCACCTCTTGTCGAACCACTTGCCGATGGCGGCCCCCGACAAGGCGGCACAGTTTTCCAGCTTGCCACCGTCGGGCTGGGTGGTGATTTCAGTCTCCCAGTTCTTGTAGCGGATGGGGCCGCCCGTCATGTCGACCCACTTGCCCTCTGCCGCCATGTCGTTGAGGCCCAGCCAGATCTCCACCTCGGAGCCGATGCTCTTGCGCATGTAGTCATAGAGGGCATCGTTCTCCTCCCCGTTCTGAGGGGTGCTGAGCGTGCCGCCCTGCGAGATGCAGTTTTCGCTGGCCTCGTGGTACGTCTTGGTCTCCGAAAACGCAAGAAAGCATTTTAGATGAATTTTGGTGCCTTTCAGGCAAACTGAGCGGTTACCACACAGAACAAAAAGACAGAAAGGGAATTGGTTTTAAAAACAGCACCCAGGCAGAGGCAGTAGCAGCAGCAGCAAACGCAGCGGCCAAACTACAAACTTCTTTTCTTAGGCAGCACGGGAGTCCCAGGGGCCCTCTCCCTCCTACACAGGGCATGGCTGTGGGGACCTGCCTTCCCCATCTGCAAATGGTCGGGAAAAATGGACCTCGGGGTGCCCCCAGCACCCTCCTGGGCTCTGCCGCTGCCGGAGAAGAGGCACAGCGTGGTCCTCCCAACCCTTCCCCTGGCCTCGCTCTTCCCTGGCTGCTGCTATGCTTTCTCTGAGGAGTTTGTTGGAGGTCAGGTTTGTGATGGGCGCTGCTGGGTGTTGGGAGTGTTTTGGAAAAAAGCCTGCAATTTCAATTCAACCATCTTAATTATGCAAGCATCAGAAAAATGTCTTTTTTAATAGGCTTTGATGAGAAGTGTTGTGCTTGCATAGCTTGAGGTCTTCAGAGGAAATTTCTACTTGCCTCTGATTATATTGTTAAGAATATAATTTTTATTTATTTTTTTTAAGCTCTAAACCCTGAGAGAGCAGGCTACTGCAGCCAAACAATAACTAATCAGAGCCACGCAATAATATCCAAACCAATGAATGTGAGCTTGGAACTAAAGCCTTGATTTTGCTTGTGTTCCTTTTCTTTTAAGGAGAAAATTCTCCTTAACTTGCATTTTCATCTCATTTCTGTTTCATGTTCTGCAAATCCTTCTCCTATCAATGTCGGTGGAGTTTGTACAGAATAACCATGGAGCACGGCTGGAAGATGGACATTTTACAAACACGCTGTACGTGTTCAATGAAGCATGGTGAGACTGACCTCCATGAGTTTCCCTGGGTAATACCATGGTACGTATAAGAGACCAGGTCACCATTTCACTGGGGTTCAGACAAAAGGCTAAGCTACGTTTGACTGATGTACGGAATAATCCATTACCCGTCCCTCTGATTCATAAAGGAAAATGAATATTTGGCTTAGCGTCATAGAAATATTCACAGCTTTACAAACGGGAAGCACTTGCACATAAAGAGGGGGGCCATAGACTGCACAACTCATGGCATTAACTGCTTGAGGAGCTTCATCTGCCTGGAGGAATTGCAGCAAGTGCCCCAACTCCTTGTCACAGGGCACTTGGGCATCTCTTGTTACAGTGTGTGGGGCAATCGTAGCCACTTTATAAGCAGCTCTTCTCTCAAGGCAAAAGCCATGCCTCCTTTACCTGTCTGGAGTGCTTGCTTTTCCTTCAACAGAGCAACCTCCTGAGAGATGTTGTCAATCATGGCCTTCAGGTCTTCAATCATTTTGAGGCTCACACCATCTGCTGGAGAAAACAAGGGAAGAGCATATACATCGGCTGCGTCACCCGGGGAAGCAGCTGAAGCTGTTCCTATCATTGAAACTCCCCGTTTCACTGCCCTCAAAGACAAACAAAAGGGATCTGCAAAGTCAATGCCTGCCCCCTTGGACACCCATCAAAGCGAGTGTTTGCCTGCTAGTCTGGTTCCACCAGCAACCCAGTTTCCCCAGCTTGGTTTTTGGGGCTTTGCACCCCACGGGGCTTTGTGGGGAGATGGTCTCCAGCTGCTGCAGTGCTGGAGCGGGGGTCGCACACGTGAGCATCGCAAGGTGGAGCCCCTGTGTAGGGCACTCATCTCGGGTGGTGCTGCACTGGGGTCAAGCTCCCAAAATGCAGGAGGGTACCATATGATGCTGCCCTTCCTGAGCAGGAGTCCTGCCGCACACGAGTGTTTTGTGGAGAACTTAAAGCTGCTGCTGAATAGGATTTATTGTTTTCCTAAACTATTCAAAAACACATTATCTCTCTCTCTCTCTCTCTCTTCACAGCACACCTTCCTGGCTTTCCTTAAACACCCTAATGCATGATTTTCTCTGTATGCACCCCTTGCTGTGCCCTCACGTTAGTCTGCTTTCATGGGTGTGTTGGATGGAAAGCGTTTTGTTTGCCAGGCTGATGCTCAGCAGGAAGGGGCTGGAAGGGCTGCAGTACCTCCACTAGATCTGCCCCTGTACCATCAGCCCCCCCATCCCTCAGCCCACCCACCACACCATCCCTCAGGCCATCACAGCTGCCTCTGCCCTGCCTCTGCCTTCAGCATCCCCCATGCGGGTACCCAAAAATTGGCCAGAGCTGCTCTCCTGCCACGAGAAGAAGCCTCCTTAGCTGGGGAGTTGGTTGCACCCTGCTACTAAAGCCTACATCTTGCTAGGTGTGTCGCCTCTGCAATAGTTCCAACCACCTATTAATAGGTACTTGGATTTCTCCTGTTTAGGAGCAAAAGGACCATTGTATCTTGGAGGTGGTGGGAGATCAGATATTGAGGTGGTTTTATTCATTATGCTATCTCTGCTGCTCCTACTACTTTATCTTGCCTGGCGTAAGCTTCTGGTAGTCCTCATGGGGTGAAAAGAAAGGGGACGATTTGCCCATGAACACAGTAGGACAGGCTTCCTCAAGAGTCAAGGAGATGAGGAGCCGAGGCACCAAGCCAGGTAGGTGGGGAAGTGGCTTGGATGTGGAGCAAAACCACCAACCCAAAGATTACATGGTGCCGTGAATATGAAAAGCCAGACACATCAGGAGGAGGGCATTCAGCTGCTTTGCTCATTGCTTAATTATCCTTAATAGGTTCACTTAACACTGAGGCACTAGTTATTATTTTGGTGCCTTTGATGAAAACACTTTGTGGGAAACAGCTAATTAATGCTTTTTTTTTTTTTTTTTTTTTTTTCCTCCATGCAAGCCTCTCTTGCAGCAGAACAAACATCCCTTAGGTTTAAGTAACATCCAAGGGCCATGGCAGCACCCTGCCAATGAGTCTTGCTGGGGCAGCTCCTTATGTTGTTCCAGCCTGGTTTGCTGATGGGTTCCCATCTAGAGGGTCCTTGTCACACAAGATGGACACATCTCCTTGATAACTACCTAAGCACCCCATCCCTTTTCACCACCTAGTTTCCAAGCCCTGGGCCACAAGATGTTCCTGCAGCAGTGCGTTCATCGGGATGTTGCATGGAGAACAGGGAGTGGTTAATTTGCACTTCAGCTACGTCAGCAAACATCGAGTTTTCTGGTTTATTGCCAGAGGTTTTCATCTCTGCGCTGTCATTTCCTCAAGGCTCGCCGCCTGAAGCCCATGACCAAGGTTATTGGAGCTTGGGTTTGCTGCGAGTGAAGCCAGCGTGAGGGCTGCCAATGCCGCCCGTGGGACCTGGAGCAGGTCCTGGCGTGGCTAACCGTGAACAGCAGGATTAAGTGTGGGCAGAGGCAAGATGAAAAGGAGGTCACAATAGTCTGTTGGTTTGAAAGCCTGGCCAGTAACGTATTTGACACTGCAAATGGGAGCTCTTGCCTGTTTTTCTTTGTTCTAATTACATGCTGAACAACAACTGAATCCCTCTGAACTTCGTTTTGATTATTTAACTATCCCTATATGAAATTTGGACCTATATCTGGGTTGTTCAGCTTTGCCTGGGCAGGCATCATCTGGTTTGTTCCTATCCAAACAGGTTTCTGTCTCCTGACAGGGCAAGCATCACTCTGGTTCATAATGTCTGTCATCAAACCTCCCCGGCCATCGGTATTTCTTCTGACATCAGGCATTTCCCTGAATGTCCCGTCCAAAAAAGTCGGGTCCCGTATTGCAGTCTGTCCCTGGATCACAGGAAGGGACCGAACACACAAATGGTCACAGGCATTTTCTGGGAAGAGCACCCAGACTCCAAGATTACACAGGAATTTGGGGCAGCCTCGGGAGCGGTGCCCACATCAGCTCCTACCCGCTTGGTTTAAGCATCCGGACTCTGATGGCTGAGTCCCAATTACCTTAAAAACACACGAGAGCTATGCAAAGATGCTCCCTCCCATATCCCCAGCACCCTGCTGTGGCCGTGACCAAGGGCAGCCCCCCCCAGGGCTAGCAGGTCCCCAACCGGGGAGTTGGGGGGTGCCACTGCCCACCGTGGCTCCTGCACCCCCCCAGGCACCCTTTTGGGCGAGACTCCCATGGCTGTCAGAGGAGGCAAATCCCATCTGCTCCCCAAGATATCAGGGTGCAGGGAGAGTTTGCTGAGCTGCTGCGTCTGGAAAAATCACTGGGGAGCAATTTGAAGGGGAAAAAAACCCCCAACAGCAGGCAGAGTGAATATGTTGTCTCAGCATTTTCTAAATGTTATGGTTTGGCTTTTTGATGTTGAAACAGCACCATTTTTGTTCTGAAGCAGATCCAAATGTAAGCAATAATTACAAAAAAGAAGAGAAAACAAAACAAAAGGGGGGGGGAACAAAGGGAAAAAAGAGAAAATAAACTTGGCTCAAATTATCATTTTCTTTTCTAACATTTGTGGCTTGGCAGCACAGATTAAAAAAAAAATAAATCCAGCCAAACCCCCCAACCCTCCAGTGGCTTCACACTGCAGGATGCTCCCTGGTGAAGAGCAGGGGGTGAGCTGGGATTGGGGGGGGGGCTGGGATGGGGACGGGATGGGGATGGGGCCAGCGGCCGAGCCCCGGCCCCTGCGGCGGGTGGGCAGGCATGTGGCGAGGGGCTGGGGGAAAAGAGGAGGGGGATTTTTAGAGCTTTCCTCCTTCTTCTGCCACCCCCTGGCATTGATAAAAATCAGAAAAATGTTAACCAAGAAATGCTGGAAGTTTCCAGTAAAGGCAGGGCAGCTGACCCACTGCAGGGCTTTGAAAAGAAACCCCAAAACTCTCAGGAGAAATTGCCACCAGTGGTTGCAGAGGGCTCGATTTTCAGAAAAAAAAAAAAAAAATTGTGTGCCCCCCCCCCGAAAAATGTTTTTAAATTGGAACCCAATTTTCCTGTCGAAAAGGTGATTTTTCTCCCAGTTTCTCATCACCAATGGGTTACAAACAACAGTTCCAGTGACACAGAAAGAAAAATAAAAGTTCTAAATAACTCATCTCTCTCTCCTGGTACATCCAGTAAGTGCAATGCACGTATGTACCCCATACCAGCCCAAGGGGGAATTTTTGCTCTAGAAAACAGCCACAGACCAGAGATGTGGAATATGCAGCTATGCGGTAATTTCATAGAAAGATCTAATGGGAGAAAAAGGAGAAATTTCTCAAGGACAGGATCTGATGAAAATAGCCACCGGGTGAGTGTAGAGCGCAGCCAGGCCAAGCGAATTCCTGGGATGCTTCTTCCTCGCTCCCCACTTCGTTCCAAGCAGCCAAGCGCCCGCCAGGAGCAGTCCAAGCCCACACGATTGCAGTCGGACACATCAGGCAGGCTCACACGCCACCGGGCTGCAACGCAGGCAGCTGCCTTACCTGCCTTCTCCTATAATTAACGTGCATTGAGTCGGAGGGAGAAAGGATGGGACAGTAGCAAGAAAAGAGAAAGAAAAAAAACCCCAAACACTAGGGAAAAGAAAATTTAGGCATCTTTTTGTGTGCATTACCCTCTGGTAAGCCTGAGTAGTCACAGCTTGCGTACGGCTTGACATACACCCGGGGCAAGTGTTTTAAAATGAAGATGCATGTTGATATTTAATGGCTTATATATTATCTGCCTACTCTTGTCTCCAAATCTACAACA
This sequence comes from Grus americana, assembly GCF_028858705.1. NCBI lineage: Eukaryota > Metazoa > Chordata > Aves > Gruiformes > Gruidae > Grus > Grus americana. Next base: position 120,807,021 of record NC_072853.1, on the reverse strand, counting down.
GCTGCCTGTCATCTGCCACTAATTTGCTTCTGAAAAATGAATGAATAGGAGTAGGGGGTCATAGAAAGGGAGATTTGAATAGAGGAAAAGTTTGGAGTGAACCTTAGCGATAACATGGAAAATATGTTGTCCTCTGAAGTTCAGACCAACCTGTCCTATCCAATTTACTCAAGGTAGGAACCCGCCAAAACATTTCAATATCCTTGCTGTTTTACAGAATGGCTACCCACTCATTCCCACGGGGGGGCGGGGGGAAAAGACACTTTATTAGGTTTTTAGATGCTTTTTAAAAAGTTGCACGAAAGCTCTATTAACTGCCTAAATGACCAGGTGAATTCCATCCCCCCCAAGCCCCACCGGGTTTTCTTGCCGGGAAGGTGCTGCTGCTCCTTACCTTTCTTGGAAGCCACCGGTTTTTGCCGGACTTTGGAGTTTTGCTGGCCGGAGACCTGGGCAAGAGAGAGGAGGCAGAGGAGCAGGCAGGCTCCCCGGAGCGCCATGCCGCTGCCGTCCGGTGCCGAGCGGAGGTGGAACGGCTCCGCTCTGCCCTCAGACAGCCGGCTTAACACCGGCTGGAATCAGAAATGGCTGTCCCAGAAAGCCGCCCGCTGAGCCCTGGCCAGAGGCAGCCTCCCGGCCCCGGGGGGGGCTCTGGCAGCTCCGGCCAACGCTGAAAACATCCCAGCGGGTTTGCATTTCTTAGCATGCTGCTTGTTTTTGTTTTAAAAAAAAAAAAAAAGGAAGAAGGGAATGAATCTACTGCAAGTCTGCTAAGCTAAACATAAGGAAAGGCTGTGGAATGATTTCCTATGGATTTTAGCAAAATGCCACGGGTTTGATCTCATGCGTCAGTGGCGGCAACGACGATGTGAGTGAGGTGTGAAACTGAGTTTGGGTGGCCGAGGGAACAGAGGGGGCCAGCCTGCGGGGCTGCCCGCAAGGGATGCAGTGAGCACCACCAATGGTGGAGGGACCATATGGGGGGGCCTGAGCACCCCAGCCCCTGCCACAGCACGATGGACGCCCTGCATGGAGATTTCTGGTAAATTCTCCCAAATTTACGTTGCAGCATACTGCTTCACTCCATGCCCACGTGGGGTGGCTTGGTGGCACCCTCCCTCAGCTGTGGGACCTGCCTGGGGCTGGGGACAGCATTTGCCCCCCTTTTCCTTGCAGCGACAGGGCAAGGGCTCCCAGCCCTGGACTCGAATTCCCAGCCCTGGGGCAGCTCCAGCATAAATCATTGTCCTCGGGGGGGGGGGGGGGTGGGGGTGTGAGGACAGCTGCATTGTCCATACTGTCCCCGGGACTGTGTTTTGGCAGACCTGGGCAAAAGCATGGATGAAGAAAGTTGGGAACACGTTTGACCTGCTACCGCAGATGTCCCACTAAGAGGAAGGCTGCTCCATCTCCCTACCAAGCGCATTGCATCTGCCTGGTGCACGACCGCTTCCCTCCCTCCCTCTGCAGTACTCACACCTTTGAGAGTCAAAATCTGCAGGTGCTCTTTGCACTTAAGAAACCTGGCACGCACCAGGGTCGATAATCCAAAGTATCTCGTGGCCAGGACTGTCAAAGCACCGAGATGCTTCATGAGGCACGGCAGCTCTGAAAAGCTGGTTGATGCTTCACACCTACCACCCTGGAGTCAGGCTGAGTACACGGGGGGGTCCTCCCTGGGGTCAACCGAGTGGTTAGGTAATCAAAAATAATTAGAAATTTGGGTCTTCATCCAATTTTGGGAACGTTCAGGCTTCTAAATACCCCAGAGCTGTAACAGAAGACCGTGATGTGCTGGACTTGGGATGGAGGGAACACATCCCACTGAGCCATTTGTCCCAAGTCCCCCTTGCAGGGTCTCTGCCTGATTTCAGCAAAGTCCAGCTGGTCCAAGAGCAGCCCTGCAGCCTAAATCAAGACCACCGCCTCATTTTTTGGGTGCTGGGGTTTTTCAGCAGCTGCAGCACAAGCAGGTGAGTCTTGCCTGCAGGAGGAACAGGAACCTTTGAGCAAGTGGAGGAAATTCCTGTAGAGAGGGGAAAGGACGGAAAGGCATTTTGAAGAACAAAGAGCTCTGGGCATCAGCCATTAACCTTAAATCTTTTTCTGAAAAATTAAGGCAAGATGCCACCCAGCACAGTGTGAACCATTGGTGTCGTAGGCACATAAAAAGTCTGAGATAAACGGGGGTGTGGCTGGAAAAAGAGCTGCCGTGATTTAGTTTGGCCATAACTCTGTTACCCTGCCTCACACTTTGGCTGAATAAGGAAAACCCTGCCCTTATATGCTACCTGAATAGAGCTCCTCTGCATTCCAAACTTTTGAAGCCAAGGACGAATGGGTTTGATTTTCACTCCCTTTTATCACACACAGAGCCTCACTCTGATTTAAGCCAGAGAATATATATTTCAAGGATTGACCGTTCTACCTGGACTATGCCAAAATGGGATGGAGCCCAAGAGATGCCAGACACATATACGTTCCCTTCTCTTGACACTTGAGTAGCACTGACGTATCCATCCAAAGCACTTATGGTAACTCAGCACCTCCCAGTTTTCCTTGGCTCCAGATCTGCTCGCCTGCCTTTGCTTTGATTCATGTTCTGCCACGCTGGGGAATCAGAATCACAGAATGGTTTGGGTTGGAAGGGACCTCAAAGATCATCTAGTTCCAACCCCCCTGCCATGGGCACGGACACCCTCCACTAGACCAGGTCACCCAAAGCCTCACCCAACCTGGCCTTAAACACTTCCAGGGACGGGGCATCCACAACCTCTCTGGGCAACCTGTTCCAGTGCCTCACCACCCTCACAGTAAAGAATTTCTTTCTAACATCTAATCTAAATCGACCCTCCTTCAGCTTAAACCCATTACCCCTTGTCCTGTCACTACACTCCCTGATAAACAGTCCCTCACCATCTTTCCTGTAGGCCCCTTCAGGTACTGGAAAGCTGCAATTAGATCTCCCCGGAGCCTTCTTTTCTCCAGGCTGAACAACCCCAACTGTCTCAGCCTGTCCTCATAGGAGAGGTGCTCCAGCCCTCTGATCAGCTTCGTGGCCTCCTCTGGACTCAGTCCAACAGCTCGATGTCAAAAAACCCCAAAATGCTCCCATTGCTGTGCATGTGAAACAGATGGCTCTGATGGGGAGTCTGATGGTGATCCCCAGCCACAGGTTTCTGGGTGGCTGGGACCTGCGGGAGCATTGCGCTTCTCTGATTCCCCAGCTGAAATGAGAAGGGCAGGAGGTTAGCTCTTCTCTGAGCGCGAAGGTCCCCACGCTGAAGGTCTGCAACCAAAAGGGCTTCTCTCCATGCGCCAGCCAGCAGGTCCCGTGCTGGATGCCACCGTAATTTTTCTTGAAAAAGAGCAAAATGAAAAGTAGACTTAAACAGCTTGTCTCTAGCTGTCATACCTCTTTGCAGGGGACTTCGCTACATCTGGCTCATGTAGGCTGAAAAAAATAAATCCCTGACACTGTAAAAGCTCATGAAGCCACCTGACAGGAGCAAGCTGAAGTGTTGCCACAACGGGTGCAGAGCAGGGATGCTATGGGGAAGGGCCACCTAAAATCTGGAGGGCCCGTGCCTGTACTGAGCCCACCTTCTGCCCGGGCTCCTGCTGAAGGCAGAGGCTGCGGTTCCAATTAAACAACGGGGCTATCAACGGTCCTTTGTAAATTGACTCTTTGGGCAGATATCATGCTTTTGAGATCCCAATGATTCACGCTTCTTATGTAAGGGAGGCGTGGGAGGCGGGTAGAGGTAATCCTTTTTATTAGATGAACTAATACAACTGGAAGACGGCAGCGAGGTTTTGGCCACACGAATCCTTCCCCTCTGGGGCTGAAAGAGAAGCAGCAAATGTCAGAGCTGAGGAGCGACAGCTGGGAGGCTCGTGGGGCGCATACAGCCCATTGGAGAGCAAGGGAGCGGGCACCAGGGGAAAGAGAGCAGCAGCTGATTCATGGAAGGGTTAAGGAAAAGGAGAAAGGCTATAATTATGCCAAGAAACCAGGCTTTTGTCCATGATTTTTTAAATCTGTACAATTATGGATTTTACTTCCCAGTAAAAGCACTTTACTCCCTGGTTTCAAGCCTGGTCTCCTGGTAGCTCCTGTTAGCTGTAAGGAAACTGGTTTGAGATGAAGAAAAGAGGGCAGAAGAACGTATGCTTATGGAAACTGTCCCAGGGCCGCAGGGAAGCAGTCAGAAAAGTTTACGTGGCTTTGGGAAACCCAGTAAGTAGTCTGCGGTGCTGAATTTGGAAGGCTTTCAGTTAGCAAAACAGTGGCTGGAATAAGCCCATGAAAGGAAGCTGGATGCTCCTGGCAATGATGCAGACCTGTGATTTCGTGCCCAGCTAGGCAAGGAAATGGGCAGCGAGATCAGAGGCTATTTTGATTCGGCTCCTAGGAAATGAGCAAGTATCGCCAGGACAAGAAATGAGGCAGCGCCACTGCACAATGGCTGGAAAGTGGAAGGGTGGACTAGATAACAGTATTCACACGGTTATTATCAAGATAGGCAATTACCAGCCCTGGTTTTTCAAGGCTAAGTTACAGGTTCAAAGGCAGGCCACCGCAACGCCAAATGATTCTTGCTTTCCCTGCAGCCCCTCTCTGCCGGGAAGGCTCCCGCCTCCCTTGCTGGCACTGACAGCAGGAACGCAAAGGGGAGACCCAAAAGTGGGTTTCTTACCTCTACTGCCTTCACTGAATCCACTCTGCAGGGGGAGGATCCACGTCTCAGCGGTGCCACCGTAAACTCAAAGAGGAACAGGAGAGAAACAGTGGTGGGCAGTAAAAAACATGCTGCAAGGAAGTGGGGCTAACAGAAGAAAATCTCTGATATTAATTAGCTGCTGCCTGAACTCGTGCTGGCATCATTCCTGATTTCCACCAGCATAAACATCAGAACAGGTTAAAATGGAAAGAGCCGAATCTATGGATCATTGTTTTTGAGACCAACCAAGAAGAAATGCGATAATAGTTCAGGAAAGGGTGGTTTTCATAAGGACAATGATGGGGAAAACCAAGGAGTCAGCACTTTGCCAAAACGTTATCCCCAGCACCAACTTTAGGAAATTGGCTCTGAGCCTAAGGAGGGAGCCTTCCCATCACATCCCATGGCAAGCACGGCTCACATCCCTACCCCACATTCACCAAGGGTCACAGGACAGAAGGATTTGTGCTAAAGGACATCCTGGGCCTTAAACTGGACCTAAATGTGAAGAACTTGAGTTGAAGTGCTGTCAGCTATTCAAAATCCTGTTTGCAAAAGGAGCTGCGTGAAAGGACTCACCCTCCCTTCTGCTTGGAGCATGCAGCTCCTGTGGGCTAGGGTTAAACCTGGCTGTCTTCACCGCTTTGCTTTTCTGCCCATCATCCATGTCCCAAAGTCCAACCAGCCAAAGGAAAACTGTAGTCAAGCGTCTAAATCTAACACCAAAACTCTGGAGAAATTCCTAACTGTGTAGGATTGCTGAGCAGGCTGCACGAAACCGACTGTCTCGGCATCAATTCAAGTGAAGTCAGCGTTGAAATTAAAGTCAGTATTTTAGGACTGGCAGGCAGACGGCAGTTCTGCCAGCTTACGATCTTCTTGCACGTTGTTCTCACCTTGGAGCGACTGGTTTGCTTTCATATGGCTGTGGATGCTGATTAGGGATGTAGAATTTCAGCATCAGCCTTATAAATGTCTTAATTTTTTCAATTTAGAGTAAAGGTTGAGTGATCAGACAACAGGAAGAAAACAATCCATGCCCTTGAAAAGCCTCATCAGATTAAAGTTGGTCTCTGAAGGGAAAGGAGAGAAGTAGGACTTAAGTCATAACTTTTCAACCCATAGGTTTCCAACCCTGGAGATACCAAAACTTACCATTTGCCAAAACACAACAAGAAGGAATAGTGAGAGTGCTCCTCTGGAAGGGAGGACCTGCAGGCTGGTGGCTCTGACTACCTCCGACACCCAAGGACAACTGGCTCAGCTGTGGTCCCCACCACGCCAGCTGGGTGGAGGAGGGCCTCTGTATGTCAGAAAGCAGCTGAGATTTCATTCCCTTCCCCCCACCCCCCAAGGTATTAGCTAAGGGTCCGCAGTAACTACGATCTTCTGAGTCTAAATCAAGGAGATCAAATCTGATCTACAAATGGATGTGAAAACTCAGGAGTGTCTGTGCTGCTGATCCTGCCCTAATCTTGAGAACAGGATAGCAACAGAGGTGTTCGTAGAGGTTGTGAGATAACTACAGCCTTATTGAAAAGTGTTCCAGTTAATGAAATTGAGGTTGAAACCATCACCAGGGAGTCATTAACAGCAGCATGGCTGAGATCCTCACGTCGTTTTGCAGGAGCAGCAAAAGGGTCTTTGTTAGTGGATAGCTAGAAATGCAGCTGATCCAAAGAAAAAGTGAGGCATCGCAGTGTGGGGAGATGGGTACCAAAGTTCCCTGCTGTGGCCAAGGAAAAGGAGCGAGAGACCAGACACTGAAAGTGCCAGCCTGAAACCAGCCGCTGACACCTGCCTCTGCAAGGCACAGCTCACAGGAACATCCACATTTTGCCTCAGAGGGAACAGCTGCCTCACACCGGCAGGGAGTGCAAACAGGCAGGAGCGTACTAGGACAGGAGGCATTGGGGAACAGGGAGGAACAACAGCACGGAGGCTGACGGCTGAAGAGCTTCGGTTCCAGTTGCAGGCCTGCACTTTGCTCAAGCGTGTTAAAGGAAAGGAGGGAACAAGGCTCTGGGGTAAGGACTGGAGCACTCTCCTCTCAGGTCTTACCAAGTCGTGCTGACTTCTTCCCCCCACTCTGCGGCTGCTTACTACAGGCAAAGTAAACCAGTGCCACAGCAGGGCTGGAGAACATCCCTCTGCTGAGGAGGGCAGTGGCATCTGCTGAAGTTTAAAAGTTGGAGACAGTCCTAGAGGAGGTGGTAAATCCCCATTAACACCCATTTACAGAGAAAATGCAGAAGCTCCATGAGGTATTATCTACATCAAATCAAGGTGCCGAGCCTCTCAAAAGGAGACTTGCACACTCCAGTCCCACGAGCTCACTTGTGGCTTCCACTAACTTGTCTTTACAACAAGTCTTTACAACTGAAGCAAGTTTTCATAAAGCCCAACTGCGGATGGCACTGCCCCTCTCCTCCCCACTGCCTCAACCCCTGCCCTCAGGACAGAACAAGCTCCCCTCTTCTTCCCAAACTACACAACTGCAATGTTGAACCATTACTGTAGCTGTGAAATGTTGGCTGATGGAATTCTTGGGCTTGGTAAATCTGCTGTGCATCACCCTGAGCATAAACTCAGATCTGGAGGAACACAAGAAGCAAACCAGCCAGGTCCACTGAGCTACAGCCTTGCCCTCTTCTGATTCAAGGGGACTGTCCCTGTCAAACAGACCTTTAGGCTGGAATACATGGGGAAGAAAAGAGAAAAGAAAAAAAAGAAAAAAAAAGTTAAATTGTGGCTGGGTGCACTTTAGGCACCACAAGTACAAGCCTAGCAGGAGTTGCTAGACTCCTCATCTCCAGTACACAGCTTTCAACCTCTCGACACTCCCAGCAGAAGCAATTAATTTCTGGGACAAACAGAGAACTATCCCACTCCACAGATGTTTCCTCTTAGTTCTACTGGACTCGAGTCAACGAAAACGTGGCAATATCTGCACAGCAACACATGGAACTTTCCACCAGCCCAGATGGGAACAGGAGCAGTCTCAGTTGAAGCCTCTATTAAAAATCTAACTGCTATTTTTGCTTGGGATTGAAGGGAGAGGTTAAAGAGAGCTAAGAAAATAGAAATGGGCAGCATAGCCCTTAGCATGCCTGAGAACCACAGTCTCAAAGATTTCTTGGCAGAGGTTGTATCAACCGGGAGAGCTGTAGGCCCTTTTACCCCCGTCAGAGCTTTGTTTATCTATTTGGGATATGAGTTGGTAGCAGCAAACCTCCAGGGGCAGCTGAGACCAACTAGCAGCTATGTAATACTTTTGGCCGGGTTTTTTATTTGTATCTCAGGGGTAGAAGCAGCCCCAGTCTGAATCGGGGCCACACTTCACCCCACTGCTTTTCAATGCCAACAGATGGGAGGTAGCGAGTGTGGAAGCAATAGGGCCCCTTGAAGACCCCCAGTTCACTCTGTGGCTGCTTACACAGCTACAGACGCCCTGTGGGGAGGATGTGCATGGTTAGAGGAGGCACTGCAGATACTTGCACCATGTTAATTTACACTTACACTCTCAGAAAGTGCTTGGTACCAAGTATTTTGTGATTGGGGTAGCCATTTCTGTATACACAGCTGCTCCACAGGTTTCCCTGTGCTAGCAGCAGACACAGATGCTCAGGTAGCAAGAGTTTGCTTTTTAGGTGTCTTGAGCACATAGCCTAGATCTCAGAAGGGCTAATTATTTGCCATCCTTAGTAAAAAGTGGAGAGAGAATGCAAATGTATTTACCTCCACAGAGGTGTCAGTTAACATGCTTGAAACACAGTAAGGTTTCTTCCCTCCCACCCCAGCTCTCATAATCATCAATTTAAAATTAAAAGGATCTGGAGAGAGGACAAAAAGCATCTTAAATGATGTAACTTGCAAAATGCTTGGAGATCCTTCAGCTGGAAGGCTATATAGAAACAGACTATTATTACCATGTTACAAAATTCACCCTGGAAGTAACTCTGGGCAGCCTTTTGGTATCCAACCACAAATCTGTAATAGAACAGGCAATGGCTATTCAGAGAACGGCTGTGGTTTAAGACTTGCAATCCTCATTTAGATTAACCATTTTCTGAAACACACGACCAAACAAAAACTGCCTGTGGTAAGTCTACGGTACTGTAAATAGTTTTTCTCCCTTCAGTTTTCTTTCTTTCTACATTCTTACAAGTAGCTTTGCATGGCAAGGAATGGATCACAGCTTCTGTAAAGCTGATGTCAGGTTAGTCTTTGCTTCACATAGAAAAACTCTACTGGAGTGATTGAAGATGATATGTATCGTCACTTCTTGCCTGTATTACTACGTAGTGCTATCATAACCTACCTAACTCATTACTTAAGGTTCTGAAAAAATCCCACCTCTTCAAAATGGACATCTTGGGCAAATTTTGTATTTTTTTTTAACCTGCTTGTTATAGTAGTGGCTACACATATCTGAAATACATAGTAGTATTGCAGTCACCTTGAATAATTATGTGAGTGAGCTCTAGGAAAAGGGCTGAAGAGATCTGGGGACCTTAAGTATGCCATATCTTTTAATGTGATCGTGATTATTAGTGTGAGCCTTAACATGTTTTGCCCTGTATCTACAGCTCTCCTTCAGCAAAACCCCTCCCCTTCTCCCCACCAGACACGTCTCAATTAAGAGAGTGTTCTTAATTTGATATTAGGAAATTCAGAAAACGCTGCTTGAGTAAGAGCTAAATGATTCCTGGATTATTGTAGTAACTTTTGCCATAATGTTTGTTCAAAACTATTCTTCTAACACTTGCAGCTGAAATACAACTTCTGAAAATCAACTTTTTGCCTTCGACTTCTTCCATCTCTTATCTCTTCCTGTCCTCCAAATAAACAGCTCTTACTCTTTGCTGGGCCAGCCAATTGATGTAGGGAGAGAACCCACTGCTTTGAAGACCTGGTGATACAACCTGATTGCATACCTTATCTGCCATCTTCTGTCCTTCCCTGTAAAGGATCATTACTGACAGCCACTATACTTTTCCAGCTGAATTTTCAAACTCTTAAAAATTAACTTATTTTGCCTTCTACCTTAGCCATGCCCCTTCTCCTTAGCCACCACGAGAAGTTTTGACTAGGTTACTATTGTACCTGTTGGCAAAAGGGACAGGCAGAGCTCTAGTGAGTGAGGAAATCTTGGTTTAAAATATGAATCGGAAACTTGGGACCATGTTGTATTTATAGTAAAATCTAACCACATTTTATTCAAAGAAAAATAAGATAATTTGAAGAACGACTACCACCAAGTACTCTTCTCATCTGGCTGGTGAACAACAACAACAAGTCAAGAGGCCAGGCTTTGGGCCAAATCCCCATATACACTCTAGAACACACCAGCTAGTCTGCAGAAGTGGAACACATGCAAACAGAATTAAGTGGAAACTACAGCAGTCACTCTTGAAAACAGACTCAAGCACTTCCCAGGCAATTGTATCAATTGCTCCTGGTGTGCTTCCTAGGTGTGGCAGTTATCCATATGGAAAGCATCTCCAATTTGCTTCTCTGCATTTAACTGTAGCTTTCTTTATGCTTAGTAACATTTTAAAAGCCAGAAGGATAAAGGTATTGGAACAAAAAATATCCATTTTCTATATACAAACTGACAAGATTGCACAATCAATTAAAAACAGTTTTGAACATTTAATAAAAACTCATCCTAGAAATCCAACTTTCTGCCGTGAGGTCCCCAAACTCTCTTCTTCATCCAAAATCTTCTGAAGGGCTATGTGCAATGACTTGCCTACTCTTTTTCCCGTCTGCAATGCAAAGAAAGGAAAACAAATCTGAGACACATGCTTATTAACAGGAAGACAACTCTCACGGAACACCTCCTTTTGACAAATACTTTCCCTTTAATGATTAATATACACCAGCTGGTATAATAAAAACATGCTTTTAATTAAGAAAAATAATGTTGGTGGAAGCTTCATTTTAATTTGATTAAGTTTTGGAAAAATGTACACATAAAGGCAGTGCTCTCATTCATCAGAGAAGCATTCCATGATCATTAACACCAGATCTGTGCACCGCTGGATCACCCAGGAATACAAATTAAATTCACATCAGGCACAAGCACACATTCAAACTGGCCAGCACACACAATATGAAGCAATATTCTAGCTGCCAGAGGACAAGAGATACTTGACCAGCAAAGCAGCATACTAATACAAAGTTCAATAAACTCTTCTGAATGTGCTCAGAACCAGCAGACTGAATCTAGACCAGCTCAACATCCTGTCATGTGGCCAGAGAAGCCCAAAACGCACACTGGTTGCATCGCCAAATCAGTCTGTGGGCTGATTCTTCATTATGACGTGCAAATCTGTACTGTGCAAGGACCTTAAAGGAGTTAACAGAAGGTTTTCTTTACAGAAATAAACTCCAGCAGGGTAAAACCACCAGGATTAGCTCCAATACCAGCCTCTACTCTTCCCACATGCACAGTCGTACTGTGGAAGCTGCAGGACACGGAAACATTGGGCAATGCTGAAATAAAGATCTTAAGGTAGTGGTGCCTATTAGAGCTTTCCCAGGGTTTCTCTAAATGACCTGAAATACTGACTCCATACAGGGACAAAGAGAGCCCACCTGTCCCTAAGGAGCCAAAGACAGATTATATTAAACTGAGTTTATTAGCTCCTGATCTATGCAGCAAAACCTATGCCTGCCATACAGCTGACCAAAAAGCTCTCTTTCACCTATTGATGACAACTACCAACACCATGAGCACACAAACCTTAAAATAAGGTACGTTTCTAATTGAGGAACCAGGTGACAGAATATGGCCCATAGTACCAAAGAAAATTTGGGAAAAGTTTTGATGCAGCAGGGTAGCTGTCAATCCCAGACAGTGTGAGTCATGCTAAATAAAGGGGGGCACACAAAAGAATTGTTAGAGCTCTGCACTGGGACAAAGATCACAGCAGCAGTCTGAAGTCCCGGGGTGTGATACACTTTGTGCATTCTCCTCAAACATAGGACACCACCACTCACACCAGGTCAAAGTGAATGGGAACTGTGCAGAGCTTTGGTATTGACACAACACACAATCCTGTTGCCATCTTATTCCTGCTTGCCTAGCTTATGGATTGGATCATAAACTCAGTAAAAAAAAGCCTAATGCTGGCAGCTCCCCAAAACTTTCCCATGAAGCTGCCTTCCTAAGACATATGTCCTAGGAACATCTGTTCTCTACCAGGCAGGGAAAGCTGAACACTCTGACATGCAGCCAAATCATTACAGAATAGGGGTGTCAAGCAAACGTTATGCAGCTCCTCCACTGGACACTCCTTTTGGCCTTTTTTTTTTTTTTTTTCTTGGTAACCTAATCAGGCTGCTGAGTTTGAGGCAGGGACAAACAAATAACCTCTGACCTCCCAGAAAACATCTTGGTTTCTTCTGATCAACTTTATCCCTCACTCCAAACTGCTCACCACCTAGGAGGGAAGACTTCTTCCAAAGCAAGTGAGAGCCAGCACAGATCACTGGGTGATCACAGCTTAAGCTTTTAACTCCTTGCACCAACAAGTAGGGACAAGTTCACCAAAGCTCTTAATCAGAGTAGGACAGTTTGAAGATTTCCCGTGGTTACCTTCCATATACACATCTGATTAGTGTTTAGGTGAGCATTATATAATCCCAAGCACAGCCTTTGTGGGTAGGCTATGCAATGCAACTGCTGTTTAGGGCTCAGTGTAGAGCACGATCTGTGATCACAGTAGAGGCTCCAATGAAAGCTTTCTGCAGATAATTTGCATGTGGGCCAGCTTCTACCACAAACCTGTATCTAACTTAAGCACACATCTCTTTGTAGCAGACCTAGACTCAAAATCTCAAGTCTTGTATGACATTAGTTAGAATTGGACTCAAAATCCCATCAAGGAAGACACATCAAACACCCACAGGAAGTTCGGTTTCTTTAGGATGTCAAGTTAGAGATAACCCCCCTCTGCAAATCTACGTAGATAAGGGGGATAAGTGAGCTCTCTGGATGCAAATAAAAAGCTCACCAGTACCATCAAGATTAGGACTCTGAATTGACATCATAAAATGATGAAGTGCCCCATATACTCAGCATGTAGTTTCCACTTGAGACCAACTGTTTTCAAACTTGGCTCCCAGTTCTGCATTCCTCACTACAGCCATGCTGAAAATAGTTCTGGATCTCTAGGAAACAGAGCCAGTTTGAAGTATTTAATTTTCATTCTGACTCCAAGTTCAAAACCCAGTTCTGTCTCATGCTCGAGGCTAAACCCAGGCATGAGAATTTATACTGGAAGACAGTTTTAAGAAGAGCCCGAAGAAAGGTTTAAAATGGAATTATTATGTGGATGTGAACAACATCCAAATATTAGTATTTTCATGGAGTAGGGGCAGATCAGAAACCCAATAAAGGGGCAAAGAAAAACAACAGTAAAATGAGAGCAGTAAGCTTATCACAAAACAAATGAGTTATGCTAGAAGAGAACACCACGTACTAGCAATTCAAAGTACCATCTCTACTTCTGTAGGGACTTTACCATGTTAGAAGTTTTGCCTTTTCAGTCTTCAAGGGAAACAATGAGAGAGGGAACAAGTTCTCTAAAAATACTCTCAAAGTTTATCAATTTAAGCTTTAGAGTCTTACAGCTGTGAGGTACTTGACTGAAACAACTGAGAGTACCACACATTTCAGGCATTTAAAAGTTTTAGATGACTCCCATTAATATTAGATTCTGTTTCAAAGGACCTTCAGCAAACCCCTTGTGCACCTAATAAAAGCACCAGGATTTCTGCTTTTGAAGTCCTTACTGCACCTTTTCATACATTCAAGTTCCAGTTCATCCAGTATCACTCAGTATCATCAATAACTGCTCAACAATCCTTACCTCCATCATTTCAAAAATACTCTCAGGATCAAGGCTACCTTTCCCTACTTTCTTCATAGAAGTGAGGGCACCTTTACTGGTCACAGAAATAAGCAGGCTGGCCAAAGAACAGGCTTCTTCCTGAAGGGTAGCATCCACCACGTGCCTATATCCAATCTGTAAGATAGTGACAAAACAACATATTAGTTCACAGTTGTCTAAGCTCTTTATTGAGAAGTTAAACTGTGAGTAGTAGCTCTGTTGGCTATCTACAATCTATCCTAATACCATGTGATTGACTTTACAGCACAGTACTTAAACAGCCTCTGACCCCAAAGTAAGTGTACATGCACAATACAGGTGAGATAAGCATGTCACTATTTCACACAGTTTTTCTCTCTGACCATCCTTTCATCTGTATGAAACTCCAGATTCCCCTTTTTCCCCCAATTCCAAGCATGGATTTTCCTCCCCACTAGGTGAAAACTATACATCCTGAGACTTAGGTGAGCCCCCACTTCAGTGGTGGCCTTTCTACTATTTATGAAAATTGCTTAAAAGATATGTCAGACAAACTTCCAGGTAACTAAGCAAATCATTAACTCTTGCATTGGAACATGCAGCATCCAACAAATCAACTGCATTAGTTGTGGGCTATATATGGAAAAGGAAAACAAAAACCTGTTTGAAAGGAAAGAACAGTACTGCACTCATGAAAACAGAGTTCTGTTCCCAGCAACAAATACTCGTTGTGTAACTCTAGGCAGATCACACAACCTCTGTGCCTCTCAACAATACCCATTTGTTTTAACATACTGAATTATCTGCTGCTCTGGATGTTGAGTGAGTAGATGAAAAACAATAAACAACTCTTCTGCATGCAAGAAGATGCGTTTTAAGAATGCATCGAGTGGAAATCTGTGAGGGGTGGAAAACACCCCTTATTTGGTAAAAGATCTTCTTAATTAGGAGGCCAGGGATGAACAAATACAGTGGACACTGACCAAGTTTCACAACACAAGTTTCATCTCTAGGGAAAAAGTAAATGGCAGGTGAAGTTAATAGAAACTTAAGTCTCTAGGTAGAAGGTCAGAAATTTGTCAGGCTTACTTTGCTTAGCGTGACAATGCAGGGCACATCATCCACATTAAGTCGAATACAATCATAAGGGTCATCAGACAGCTCAATCTCTTTAGAACCTTCTTCATCCTCCAGAACACGCACTTTGGGTATTCTGTGGAAACAAAATGTGCAAAATCATTTCCAGAACAGATAACAAATATAGGTGTCATATGGTCTCAAGTCCAAGAAATGCCCTTGCCTCTAAATGACGCTAAATGTTTAGCAAAAAATCCAGATGTTATCAAAGTATTAACAACTCACTAACTGAGACTAGGAAGAAAACATCGTAAGTGGGAAGATGTTTAGGATAAGATCATCATATTTACATCATTCAAACCATTACAATTTGAACAGGTTTTTACACTAATATATGGGGAGAGATTCTTTTGGAATTTGCACAATGCAATTCTGAACAATTCTTTGTACATCTGCCTGGAAGTACAGGAGAGAAATCACTAAGACTGAATCCTTTCATATTGTGGTTCCCAACCTTGCAGACAACAGTAAAGTTTTCAGAATTACAGGAATTGCATTGATTGGCAAAGCTGCGATATCAGTAGCAAATACAAGTTGTAAAGCTGTTCAGGAAAGAACGACACTAACTAAGGAGACTTGGGGTAAAGGAAGAAGATGACATTACTAAAATCCTTTCTCTTTAGCAAGATGGGAAGATTGGCAAGATATTCTCATTCTTTAAGAAGCCAGAAGACTCTGATGTTCTAAGGATACACAAAAGCAACGACCACGGATTAAAAACACAGGCAGAAATCAAAGAAATATTTTCTTCTCCACTGTGAGTGATGAGCTCTCACAAATGAGGTAGACAGGCTCCTTATCAGCAATACATATATTGTATTTGTTAGAGCCACTTTATGGGAGTTTTACAGGATGATTTAATGCAGTTTTCTTAGCACAATTAAGTAATTTAAAACAATTTAGTAGAAGATGGTATCTCAAGAAACCAAGAACCTCAATGTTTTATATACCCTTATTTATCCAGGTGCCCACTAGAAGGGAGTACTGACTGAGAGACTTTGCTTTACTGGTGAGTAAAACCCACACATAGCTCAACCATACTGCTCTCACTTTTACACGTTTGCACTTGAAAACATAAAATATTTCAAGATGTCCCTAGAAAGCCATCTTCAGTAACCACATGGAATGTAACCACAATCTGTTTTTACATTAGTACTTTTGCAGTAGCATTGTGTTTTATAACTAGACTCTGGAGGTTACGTTATTTTACATATTCTGTACCAAATATCTTTTAAGAGGAGGAGATAGGGACTGATTTAGTGAACTTTTCCCCCACCCATGCAAAGTGATTTTTGTTGTTCCCTGGAAGAGTATTCTAGTTACTTGTGGCTAAGAGTCCCACAGCTACACACAACAGCCAACCCTGCATCAGTGAGAACAAATTCCCTATGAGAACGTTGGCCTGACCCAAGCTAAAACTGTAACTTTCGGTAAGCAGAACTGCGATGTGTACTTTTTCCTGAAATCAAACTCAAAATGCTTTGCAGAGTTACATAACAACCTGTTGGAAATGCATCAAAGTCTATTTTGAGGTTAAAAATACTCCATTAAAAATTGATGGAATAAAGTCACAAGGTGACTAACCCTCAAGCTACACAGAACAATGGACAACACTGGAGAACAGCCTAGACAAGAAGTGTATGTGCCAGAGCAGTGTTTAAAAAAGGAGGAAGATTTTAAGAAAATCTGTGAGATTGAGAAATTTTTAACTCCATCCTAAACTAACTATGAAACCAGACCAATGTTTGGTTTGCAAGAAAAAGTTGCCAGAATTAATACCTGAAAAATGCCTGCAAGGAGCTGTTTTGGCCAAGAATAGATGAGAGGGGTACAAATTAGAACTACTGCAGAGGTAAAAAGATAGTTGATCAGACACAAGCATCACAGTTGCATAAAAGAGGGGTATATACATGCAAGAACTAGGCAAAGAGAGTGTAGCACAAAGCATTTCCATAAAACTAGAGATTTCCTCTCCCAGCTTGTAAAGATTTATCTTAAGAACTAGCTGTACATGTTTACTTTGCAACTTTTATTTTTCTGTTTTGATTCCTGCAACTCATCAGGGAAGAAATCTGTACAGCAGGACTTAAGTCATATAATGAACAATGCTCTCTTCTGTGTACTGCAGACCCAGATTTCACAACTGTAAAACCATTTCTACCCTTGCAAGGAGGCATCAGTTCTGTCTCTATCATGCTGCCCGGCAAAAAAGCATGACATCCACAAGGCTATTGCATTATAAACTCTCTAGCTTTTGTCATTTGCCTAGTTTCTGTTGCTCAGTTGCAAGTAGGCACATTCCACAGGATCAAGTTACGTCCTGACACAGTAGCTACTTGCACATTTTGCAGTATCTACTTCAAGGATCGACAAATCCAGCCTTAAGCACCTTGGAGACACAGTTAAGAAGAAAATTTGCTATCTGCTTTCTTTTGCACATGATCTTTATACATATTTTTAGAACATAATGAACAACACCAAACTCCAAGGAGTAAATGTTCCCCCTAAAACAGTGATATTGTCATTGTTCCATGCCTGAAGGGGATACGAGGAGTCTGGTCAGACATACAAAGGATTTAAATGCCATAATTCTTATGCAAAATTCCCTAAGTTACAATTTTGCATTTACTTAGCCCGAAAGAAAAATGTGTCCATAGTTATTACAAAAATGGTTAGAGCAAGATTTTAAGGATGAATGTGAGGTTTTCAAACACCTGTCTGAACATCTAAAAATTTGTAGCTTCAAAGAAAAAACAGCAGCTTCAGCTCCCTGCTCTTAGTTCAAAGGCTGCAGTCAGGGCTGACAAAGATCTGAAAAGACTTATAACAAAAACCTGGTTGTAAACAGATTATGAAAGGCAAGTAAGACTCAAAGAGGGACACACACGTCAAGCGAAGTTCAGAACACTTAATCTGAAGTGATCTTCAAACTGACATCTTGTCTTGCTGGGACAATAATATTTTACAGAGAGCAGGCAGCTACTCTAAACAACCTTGTGTCAATCCAAAGAAAACGTAGTAGGTACCAAAGGAAAGGGAGAGGACTATAGTGAATGAGGACAACAGGTTTTCACTTTGAATTTCACCTCTTGAGTTTCTGAGCTCGTATGAGATTAGGCGTACTAGCATTCTCTGCTCAAATCAATAGACAGGGTTTTCACAGGTCAAAAATCAACGGGCTCTGCATTATGTCATACTATATCATATTTTTATTTGATATCCAACTTCCACAAGACTGTGGATGCTTGCACACAGATTAAAGACTATATGAAAGATACAGTTTTCAGAAGAATAAAGATAAAACAGACTCATTAAAACAATTACACTCATGTTGCCTGTGTTCCCAAAGCAACAGATTTTATTTAATTAATTATTTTAGTTACTTTTTATATTATCATTCCTCTTTATTCAGAACTGGGATTCTGGTTGAAATAAGAAAAAAGACTTAATTATCTCATAAATGAAGTACGTGCCTTGGATCTACAAAACAACTCACAGGGAAGTGACTGTTTTAACTATATGACTTTTGCATCCTGGCAGCTCACCCACAGAGACATAGGCATTTCTTCCCTTTAGTGTACTGTCATCAACTCTTTCACGAGCCATTACATTTGTGACGGTATTACTTAATGCTATGAAACTAATCTACTGCTAAGAGTTACTGTTGAGAACTTGATTAACATGGAAAATTTCTCAGCAACATATACAAGTTGTAGTCTTAGACAAACTCTCCCCTTCTCCTGTTCTAAAGTGTTTATATCCTGATATGCTGCCTTTCTTCAAAAGCATATTTTCCTCCTCTTCTTGCACATACTTTTCCAGCTCTAGTACTGTGCACTGATTCCTTGATGAATAAGCCAGAAGTATGCCAGTGACTTTAGCAGATCTCTAATTTACAGATGAAGAACAATTTGAGATTCACTTTCAAAACATTCACGTCTTTAAAGAGTCTCTTGCTCCTCTTCCAGCTACTTTTGCTACGCACGTTTTTTTAGCAAAGCCGTTCACTATTTTCTTTCTGAAGGATTCTACAAAACTCTATTCCCTTTCATCTATAGTTAAAGAAGATAAAAACATGAGAAAAAATATTATCCAATGTAATCATTAAAACACGTTAATTCTAGTAGATTTTGTTCTTCCATTCTTTCAATTAAAATGCATGGGGCAAATTTCTTTAAAAGACACATCATTTCCCCCTCCCCACAGTCTCTCGCCAGCGTTTTTTCTGCTTAGTTTTAAAAAGAACTCTAGACTAATAGTTAATGAGAAAGAACATCAGAAGTGGGAAATCAGGGCTAGTTACAAATTGGTAGTAACACTGCCAGAGGGCTTCTTATTCTGGATCATCACATATCAGTAAATACTTCTTATTTTAAACCCACAAGGCATCAACACAAAGACCTCCAACTACTTGCAACAAAAGCATATGGTCAATACAGTTTTTTTTGGATCTGGATATAGAACAAAAGTTATATTGTGAGCCTGTCTGTGCATATAATGCAATATGACACTTACTTACAAACTGAATTAAAGTCATTAGTTCATGTTACTTGCATGCAAATGGACTGCCTTGTATCTGAATGCAAATTGCCTTGGGCATTTCTTATTTAAGTAATTAAGCATTAAAAATGCTTAGCTCACAGAGAGTACTTCTACTTCCACTCACATGAAATGAGATCTGTGCTTTACCTTGTGTTAAAGAGAGCTGCCTTCACTGCGATAGAGATTGCATCAAAGAGGTTTCCACCACATTCCAATAACTGGGGAGGAAAAAAAGAATCTCTTTAAAAGAAAATCAAGCTAGTGCCTTGAAACCAAGTCTTTAACCTACTTGAAAAGGCACAAAATTAAGAACCACAACAGGTTTTTAAAAAACAAAGTTGTCTTTAAAGCCTATCTATGAAAAGAAACAACAGATAGGAAATTAAGATTTCAGCTAACTGTATTATACATGCAAAACAGAAGAATTAATGCACTTCATAATAAAGTTCATGATAAAATTTAATAATAGAAACTGAAATGAAACCACTGCTCTTCTTAGTCTTCTTGAGCTAAGGCTCTGAAATAGACTATGACCAGAATACTTTTTATAAACTCACCGCATTCATTCTTTAATGTTAAATCAAGCCAATCCATTTTCTATATTTTATTTCAAAGAGGAGTCTTTTTTAAATATCAGCTGGACAATTGATAGAATTGTTTTCAAAGCAGCAATGCAAATTGTCACCCAGAACATGGTATGAAAACCTAGGTACAGAAGGTACAGTTCTGAAGGCACATTGTGATTTATTCTCTATTCTGTATGGAAGAGTTGTCATCAGCAGGCTTGTCTTGTAGCTGAAAAGGATCTAAGGAAATCCTGACATCAAAGACTACTTGTTGCTAACACTATCACTTAAATTAAGGTCTGTGCAGGGAGTCTAGCTTAGTTTCTTCCCATGAAGATCAGGGGAACAGCAGTACTGCATACTATAGAAAAAGGCAGGGCTCCCATAACCACTAATACCTGACAGACAACTCAAAGATCTATTAGGTCATAGTCCAGTGTTAGTTCTCTGACAAGTTTCACTCTGAGGTGCCAGCACTATTCTATGAACACACACATCCTCAGCAAGCATTTGAAACTACTTCAGCAAGAACATATGGATGCTTCTCCATTACATCAATCTATGCTGTATGATGAGAGCAAAACAAGCTTTGCAACGCTGATTGCATTGATTGTTCTTCAAAATCTATTTAAGAATGAGATAAACTCCTGCACTGGGAGCATATCATAAATCAGATATTCTGGAAAAATGGTTTATTTTTATGAAGACAGACTGAATTGTGCAAAAAGAATGACAAAAAGTTGGGATAGAAAGCTAAATACAAAGGTGATCAAATTATTTCTTTGCGAACAGCTGCTGGATACAGAGAGGTTAACTCGCCACTTTCAGTCATTATTGGATTTTACTGGATAACACAATAAGCCCCACAATATCTTTGTTATTAAAACACAATAATGGGATGTGCCTGTACTGTTGCTAGGCTTATGTTCAGGTTGCTGTTCTAAAGCCTTATCTGTATTACAGTGGCGCCTACAGGCTAGGAACACAGCCTCTGTCAAGCATGGTACAATTCCTCCAAGAAGAAATGAACACTCTCTTCTCAGCTGAAGCACCTTGTACTGAGATCCCCCCTCATTTTTTTTAATTTTTCATTTTAAGGACTAAGAAAGTCTGCACAACTCTGAGTTGTGGGAAGCAAAGGAGTCTCTAGAAAGGACTGCTTTTATTTTACCGATATACAAATGAAGAAGTTATTGGAGGTGAAAAAAAGAGAAAACAGTGTAGACCTTGCCTTGTTCAAAAAAATTTTTCCTCCAATAGGACAGATTTCTAAGGTGTTGTGGTTGTTTTTTCCAAACTGGGGAGGGAATAGAAAAGATGAGGAAATCCTATGAGGGATGCTCAGTAGTGAATTGCTAAAATTTCAACAGAACCTAATGCACCTTCCCCCAACACAGTGACATAGAAGGGGAAAGAAATTGAGGGAAAAACAGGGAGGGTGAGAACAGGGTTATAGTTTTGCAGTACTGTGTATCTCCACATTCACGTGCTACTCTTCAGAAGATGAACACCATCTATTATCAAGAAAGAATGCAAGTATTTTGAATGGTCAGGGTATATATTCTTGACCTTTGACACATATCTATATGTGTCCATATGTCTGCATCTTTGTAGTGTGTACAGTTGAAGTTATTTTCTTTCTAGTCTGACTGTGCACAATTACAGCACCTCCCAAGTACACTGACCACTAGAAAATGTTTGAGATGTTTTCAATTGATAAGCTGCATGACTATACAAAACATGCTATTTTCTCTTTTGAGGTTGTGTATCTCAAATTTTGTTTACACACAGGAGCTGAATATAGATGCTTCGATCAAAGTCCACATGGCTGAATTACATAGCAATGGAGTATCTCCAGGTTTGTAACACTCTTTCTGTGTTTTTGTCTTTTGGAATAAGAAACTTGAAAACAAGTACCTTCCTACCTGACCAGTAGTTTCAGGCTTATGACAGATGTAAGGCTTATTTTCCCTCCAACTTAACTATGCAACACAAACACTCACGTGAACAATTTCCAGGAATTCTGACAGAAAACATCATACAAAGGACTCTCAATAAGCGTTGTTATTATATTTAGAATCTGCCTCCCTCAAATGATGAATAATATGACTTGCAGTGCCTCATACTAGCACAAGCGTCATACTTCCACAATGTACTATTAAAATAGAGCTCTATAGGACTAATTCACCAAGAGCAGCTTCAGGAAAATCTGTAGGTATCAGGCACCTACATAAAGTACAAACTATCACATTTGATATACATATCTTCTATTTAAAAGGGGAAATAGTACAAATACCTCAAAAATATGAAAATGCAGAGGCCTGAGATGGGGGAAAAAAAAAAAAGCAGGGGGGAACAGAGTAAGAGACAAATGTTAACACTATCTTGTTCTAACTATACCAGCAGCTCTTCAGTGGCTCACACACAAAATCCCTGCAGAATATGACATGAAAAAGACTCATCAAGTTCAGACTCCTAATTATAAACCTACAACAGATTCTTTATTGGCACTGTAAACAAAGCTAAATGTAAAATTCATCCCATAACATAGGTCTAGACCTTCATAATTCTAGTACAACTAGTAGCATAAAAAAACAAGGCTGTTTCTCTCTGTAGCTGTGGACAATCAACAAATTTGTCCAAGAAGAATCAAAGAATGACCAGTTATACCTCCTACAAAAGCTATACAGAACTACTTCTGCAGCAGTCAGCTTTATGAAGGTCTTTGTTTATGCAGTGTTTATGCAATGTTAAGCAGTACATTGCTTAAATAAGCACAATATTTAATATTCTGTACCCCTGCTTGTAATTACCTAGTAACTAAAGGCCCCAGTGTGATTTCTCAGAACTAACACTTCATTCTCTATTAAACTATGCCAAGCTCCAATAAGTTGGTGACTGGGACTGTTAAAGCACTCAGCATTGGTACATATTTGATCATCCTGTACACAGACTAAGTCACGGTACGTACCATATCTACTATAATTAGGCTAATGCTACTGCTTTTTAAACACCTAATGGACTAAATTTCACATTTATTTAGGTCTTAGTTTCAATGTTCCTGTTTTAACAAAACCTCATTGGGGTTTTTTTTTTGGCAATACAGCTTAACATTTTGCAAATCATTTAATAGATGTTAATGGATTCCTGTGCGTAAGATCCCTGAACATATTTTCAGTTACAAACTTGACAAACAGAAACTCAACTTTGGACCAATAAGAATTGGAAATAATGCTCATGAGAGTCTGACTTGCAGACTTTATTAAATTCCCAGAGTGCTTTAAATACAGCATGTTTGGAAATTGAGCTGCTGCATGTACAAGATTTATATGCATAAAATTCAGTTTCCATTTTTAAATGAGAACAAATATTCGGTTTCTCTTCTACATTAATTACATGCATACAACTTTCATCAAAAAGTGCCTAGGCCAAACGTAACTTTTACCAGAACAGCTTCTATTTTTCTTTACTGAATTAGTACTGATAATAGTGCAAAGAGGTAGACAGAATGGACAGTTATGTTAGGGCTAACATAATGCTAACTTACATTCACTAGAATGACACATTTCCTATTATATCCAGCTTGGAAAAAAGTTTAGCCTTCTTTAGTGGCAATTTCCTTGTCAGTATAAGGTCACTGATTTTTCTCTGAGACAGATTTGGAGTATTCAGTTAGCTCTGCAGTGAAGCAGCGGCAGCAACAAAAGTAGAAAAAGAGCAAGCTGGAACTAGCGATTAACTATTACAGCTAGATTCACAAGCAAATGGCCATCCTATTCTGTGATCCATCCTGAAGCATTATATCACATTATGATACGCTTTTTTTATATGAAAATACACATGGTTATGCTAAGTCAGTAAGCACCTTGAAAAACATCCTTGATCTTAGTTTTCATTTCCTTACTTACCAATACATCAACATAGAGAACCCAGCAGTGCTCTCTGGGATTAATACAAAGTGATTTCAAGTCTACACTGCTCTCGCTGCTAAATACTCTGTAGAGTGTATTTGCTATCTCTGTGCCAAGTTCTTCTCCTCCCCGGCCTTCAAATTCAGGAGTAGCATTTGCAGAACTAGATAAAGAAAGAAAAAAATACTTTCACTTCTGAAGCAGCCAATACCCAAAGAACATTTCTTAAATATAAAGCATTAGAAATATCTAAGAATTTATTTGTATGAGAATAAACATCCTATCTGTAAAGAAATTATTTCCATTTTGCATAAGAAAATGTCTTGATGCAGATAATATACCTACATTTTGCTACAAACTCTGATACTAATTAAATTCCACTACTATTTTCAGTTCCTGAGTTACAATATTAAAGTTGGTGAATTCTCTCAGGGATTATTTCCTAAACACTTCCATCTTCTTTCATCTCAACCCTTTCAAAAATAAAAAAGTGAGAGAAATCTGTACTAAGTTCAAAACAGCTAACAAGACAGCCTGCTAGAGTTGAATGTTAAATTATTATGATAAGAGAGTGGCTAAGAGAAAGATGTGACCATATGACAAGTAGAGTATGTTTTGGCTTTTTTTTTTTTTTTTTTTTTTCAAGTGACATGACTGCCT
This sequence comes from Grus americana, assembly GCF_028858705.1. NCBI lineage: Eukaryota > Metazoa > Chordata > Aves > Gruiformes > Gruidae > Grus > Grus americana. Next base: position 120,782,599 of record NC_072853.1, on the reverse strand, counting down.
GACCTTAATTGGTAATTTCTTTACAGAGTGTACTCTCTGCTATCAAGCCACTTACAGACAGCAGCTCATTACTTTCAGCAACTGCAGCTTATGGAGATCAGGAACTAGAGAACATTTTTTCCAGAAGGGATCTGACAAAAACGTGTGGTCTTCAGTTCTCTGATTCCAACATAACAAAATTTGTTTATGAGCAGTCATGCAAGAAAGTCCTTGGGTGCTGAGGGCTTGTACACAGCTAAGAACAAAATTCTAACAAGACAGCAGGCCTACAAAAAAGAAAACAACACACACACACACACACAAACCCCCAAAACCAAATAAACCTCCACCTCCAAGTTACAATGAAATAGAGCAGAAATGTCCAGAGGTGCATATACAGCAAAATAACAAACAAATATTCTGAACTCAACCTCTGGTTTATAGACAGAGGGCAAGAGCATTCTCAAGCAGTGGAGCTATGGCACATATTGCAGATCTTGTTTTTAAATAAACTAGTCAGACCTCCCCCAAATTAATTTCTCATTGCAAAAAATAAGAAAGGAGGGTGGTTCCACAGAAGTAGTTCGATTTGTTCAAAATCTGTAATAGCAAAGCCTTGTGTTCTCCTGGCTGGGCACCTCCCAGTGCCAATTTCTCACATATGTTTTACTTATATGATGATGTAAACTCTTAGCTCTTCCAACACGAACACCACAGGAATGCAAACATACAGCAGAAAACAAAGTCTTGGAATATAATCCCCTCACCTTTAAAAAGCCAACAACTGAAGATCCGCATTATCTAAGTATGACTTAAACCATCAAATGAGCTGTGTCAACAAGACTGCAGTGCCTATAAGCGAAATCCTTACCCCACAGTAATTCTCCCAGCTTGTTCTTTTGCAGAAGTGATGAAAACTCAGAATGCCAGGAAGAGCTACTGAGTTTTATAGAACTTAATCGCTGCTTCTATAACCAGACAGCACTATACATGCTTAAAAAAATAAATTACTGCCAATCAAGCACTGACCTATGCTTCCAAACTACAATTTGCTACTTGAATAAGCACTGCAAGTGTGACATAGTAGTATTACTACGTTATGTTATTTTTACGTTAATATTAGACACCAATTTTATAAGATAGGACCATATCTAAGTAGAAGAAGAATTCTGGGAATATGCTGAGTTAGGCCTTTGGGTTGTATTAAACAAGCACTTATCCACAGAAGCAGCTTTCATGCAACTAGATCGTTCTGTTTAAACCATTTGGTTTAAAGTATGGTTATGCAAGTATTATGATTCCTATGATAAGCTGAAAAGAATTATACAAACCTCAGTCGATACCTCATTATTATTTCTAAACATGAAGTTTTATGATTAAAAACTACAACATTTGATAAACGGCTGCTGTCTTTGACAGTGAGTCAAAAGAATGTAAGACTCAGTTGGAATATTATTGCAAGTTTCACTGCATCTTAATGCCATTATTATTTTAATCCTTCAATTCCTTGCAATCAAAGTGAAATAAAAAAGTAATGTTAGCAGGGTACTATTATAATAGCTATACGGTAAATACTGCCACCCAATGCTCACAGACTATTGCAGTAATTTACACTAGGTAAAATTCAAAAAAGGGTTGTCTAGCACACTAATAAAACAAGCTTTTTGGCATTTTCTTTTATAGAGCACAGAAAGAACTTAGTAGTGGCCAAGTGGAGCACAGAATTTCTAGTCCTGAACAGAACGTAATTTTAAAGACTTTCAAAACCATTTCAGTGTCACATGGCATAACAACCAAGACTCCTACAGCATACAGAGGCTTTTACCACAGATCTCCACTTCTAAAACCCTTGCTGTTCCCAGCCAAAATCTTTCTCTCACAGTAGTTAAGTTCTTCCCATCCGTTGCTCAGGCCATTAATACACTATAATCTACAATGTAAGTAATTACAACAGAGATAAAACAGTTAAACAAAAGCTTACAGCTATTTTCCTGGTATACAAAGGCTTCATTATGGAGAGGATATTCTTCACTTAAAGCCTTATTCACTTCAAGAAACCAATACCAGATTTCCATTCTTGCACCAAAAGAAGCATACAATCATTTAAAACAAGAAGGCAGATTCGCTGTTTTAGAATCAGCAGTAAGTTAAACACCTCACTAATATTCTACCCTTACTGAAATCAGCCAGAAGATATCACATTTATAACGTCTGGACTGCCAAGGCAGTCCCAGAAATATAGACTGAATTCAGGTCCAGATGCTGTCTAACTGTGTTAATATGATTATAATGATATCTGAGCTCATGACCCTATAAAGATTTGGGCTAACAAGGGTTTGGATTTAGTCTAGTCAAATCGGTAACTCTACCAACATGGATTTACTGATTCAGGTCTTTGCCTGGTCAGGCGCTGTCACCACACTTCCCATCCAAAAGGGGAACATCTGCTTATAGAGTTTGAAATGGTTTTTACTCAAGCATCAGATGGTGTTTCTCTCTGAAAACCAAGCTAAATCCACTACAGACCACCTTTAATGGAGAAAGTACTGTAAAAAATTGTAAAGGCATTTCAGTCTTTCAAAACTCATTAGTTTGTCTCTTGCCTTTGCAAAGAACAGTTGCCATGAAAACAGGTTTATGGTAAGAGAGACAGAGGGAAGAAAGGTTCCTTTCTTGTAAGCACCATTCAAGTGACATCTTCAATGATGGCACTAAAATTTGTTTTAAGTTAACATTTCCTCCACAAAATGCAATGGAACAGCATCCAAGGATCACGCTGATGTGGCTGCTCTGCAATACTGTCATGTCATGGTGTGGAGAACCGCTTTCTATCTATATTTAAGATCCCACCTAATCCAGACTCCCATGCAGGCACCACTGAAGTAGGCCCACTCTTCCAGCTGGAACAAAAACACGTCTGGCTTTCAAAGCAGAGGGACAGATGGCCAGACTTGGACAAATATAGTCCTTGCTTCCCTAATTCCACAAACAAAACCTAATGCATTCAAGGAATTCAGATATCTGCCTTTTTTTTTTTTTTTTTTTTTTACTATTTCTTACACATTGAAAATGATAACTCTGCTTCAGTCAAAAAACAAAACTCCCTAAAAAACCTTGACAAGTCAGTATTGGAACAGCCCCAAAACTCAAACATGAGGAAAGCAGACATGGCAGTCTTTCAACATCAATGGCCAGGACGAGTGTCTTCTTCCGTGCTGATGAGCAGTAAGGATATCACGTAAGATGTGGACTTGCTCTACAATAATTATTTTCTAGTATCAAGAATCAGTGCCCCAAAAATCATCTGTCTCAAAATGGGACTAAATGTGCTTCTCAGATTTGAGGTTAAGGACTCAGAGTAGAATGAAGAGAAATGGAATTTTGGGGCAGAGAATTATATACACAATGCAGCAAGTGCAGTACAAGAAACCATGAAAGTTTCAGGAAATACTTCAGTCTGAGTTTTTACTATTAGTTTCAACAATATAAAATCCAAGTAGAACATACAGGAACTTAACCACGAGATGCAGCGTATCAAACTATGCTCAGTTACTACCACCCAGCGGCAGCCTGGAAAAGCATCGGAGTACCCACAGCATCTCATTTCCCTTCACAGAGAACAAGCTGCTCCCACCTCACATTTTGTCTTTCGGATCTTTCTGGAGGCTAGAGGTCACCTTTCCCTGGTGGCACAAGCATGCGAGAAGTGACCACCCTGCTCTAAAATTTAGGCTTTTGGTCTGTGTTGTCACAGAAAGTAAAGATTATCTGTTTCTAGAACTGACAAGATCCATCTTGCACAATATTGCTGCACATCTCCCTCCCATCTTTTTACAATGCAGAGATTAACATTTACAAAATACAACCTAACATTAATCTAATGAGTTAAAGTTTTTCTAACATTCATATGTAAATAAATGAAGTGCCAGAGAATTGCAACATCCCCACAGACCACTTGTTTCAGTAAGGAAATGTCCCTGCTGTCATTGGACTCCCTTCATATAGAAGGCACCAGAACAAAGCAGGTACTATTTAGGATATTTCGTACGTGAGTTTTATAAAACAGCCAAGCTCAGATCCCCTCTAACAGCAGGACCACATTTGAGAAAATCATCTTCCTGTCTGACATTTTTTGAACAGTAATCATAGACAAACCATTAATTCACAGGTGAGTCCTTCCCTCTACAAACCCTAGGTTTCCACAGTTAACTAGTACTTTGTGATGTATAGAGGCACTCTTAGAAAAGGCTGCATAATGTGAGATACACAAATGGTAAGGCACATAGAGACACTTAGGTCAGAAACATTATCAGACATACCCTTAACAGCTCTTACACCTTAGCTTTACTAATGGTACATTGATTTAATGTCAGAGTAGCAACATTTTTTTGTTTTTAATAAAGGTCATGTGTAAAATGGCTAACTTGACAGTGCCAAGGCTTTTATGAGAGGTTCCCAAAGCACATTATTTCATAAAGAACAGTTTTAGGAAGTCTGCAAGATATGGACACTGTAGTTTCAGACAGCAGTCTGAAATAACTTTGAGATGTCACTATGCTATCTCAAGAGCAACCTGAAAACAAGAGCACTATGAAGACTGTAAGGATAAGCAATAGTCCATTTGTAGCACAAAGCCAGGAATAGGATTAAAAGTAAATACCATTTTAGTTAATGAAATACTGACTCACCAATAAATACCATAACTACATTTTCTAACTAACTTTTGCATCTGACGTTTACAGTAAGGATTTTTTTTTTTAAATCAAACAGTTTTGTACAAAACACGCTTCAAACTTTTTCCACAGCTTTCAAAGACAAAGTAAGCAAAATCCTTTAAGCACAGTTAAGGTACAATCTGCATCAGTAAATTCTTTTCTTCCGGAATACTTAGTTTTTGAAAGATATTTCTATTCTATCATTGTAAAAAAGACAACTGGCACTGTAGTCATGAAGTCATGTTAAATGCATGTGTAATTGAACCATTACTCATTTCCAGCTGCAGTGATACTATGCAATTTGGGTTTTTTTAACCTGATTTCATCCTTTAACTCCTATTGTTTTGCTTATTTTGCGTCTGCAGAACCAGCAAAAAGCTTATGAACATTCACCACTATTGAAACAATAATTTGTTTCTATTGCTCAGACCCTTATGGGAGGTTAGTGAAATGAAGGTATAAACTTCTTAAGAATGGTAAGATCTAATTTGTCATTTATTCAAAATATTAGATCTATTTCCTTCTAGTATACCAACCAGTCAACAAAGAACTCCAGGTAACCTTCATCTGGTTTCTCCAACTTTGGTGTCCCCATTTCAGCTTTTACACCTACCAAGATATCAGTGTGTCCCTGTTAGAACAAAAACATATCACACAACTAGAATTATATTCACAAAACTACTTGTTTAATTTAAAAGTCTATGGTAAGCTGACATTTCTACCTTTCAGTTATCTGCACCCATCATTCTATCAGAATGAACTTAAAATCACATTAGGTTTGTTTTTTTTTTAAAGGAAAGGCTTTAGAAGAACAATGTTAAGCCTAAGAAGTTTCAAGTTATTACCATACATATTAGCTTTCTCTAGGTTAAAAACACACTCTTCATATCCATGACTTTCTATCATTTTGGTTCTGGAAACGGCTGTATCTGCAGAATCTTTACAGTACTGCGCAGTATATTTATCTTCTTCGCAGTCAACACATGCCAGATGTAGCTTTGCTTCACTATAAAGGAATAGAATTATTTTTTCCAGTGACTAGGCACAACAGCAATTTCATTTTTTCAAGATCAAATGGTTCAGATTGAAGGCCTTTCAGGTACTTCACCGTAAATCTAGCTCAAATAGGTTAAGCCAGCCTGAATGAATGAGGTTTAACAAGGCCAAGTGCCGGGTCCTGCACTTCAGTCACAACAACCCCAGGCAACACTACAGGCTTTGGGAAGAGCGGCTGGAAAGCTGCCTGGCAGAAAAGGACCTGGGGGTGCTGGTTGACAGCCAGCTGAATGTGAGCCAGCAGTGTGCCCAGGTGGCCAAGAAGGCCAACAGCATCCTGGCTTGTATCAGGAATAGTGTGGCCAGCAGGACTAAGGAAGTGATCGTCCCCCTGTACTTGGCACTGGTGAGGCCGCACCTCGAGCACTGTGTTCAGTTTTGGGCCCCTCAGTACATGAAGGACATTGAGGTGCTGGAGCGTGCTGGAGGGCAACGAAGCTGGTGAAGGGTCTGGAGCACAAGTCTTATGAGGAGCGGCTGAGGTAACTGGGGTTGTTTAGCCTGGAGAAAAAGGAGGCTGAGGGGAGGCCTTCTCGCTCTCCGCCACTACCTGAAAGGAGGCTGTAGTGAGGTGGGTGTTGGTGTCTTCTCCCAAGTAACTAGCGATAGGAACAGAGGAAATGGCCTCAAGTTGCATCAGGGGAGGTTTAGATTAGGTATTAGGAAAAATTTCTTGACTGAAAGAGTGGTCAGGCACTGGAACAAGCTGCCCAGAGAGGTGGTGGAGTCACTGTCCCTGGAGGTGTTCAAAAAACGTGTAGACATGGCACTTCGGGACATGGTTTAGTAGACATGGTGGTGTTGGGTTGATGGTTGGATTTGATGATCTTAGAGGTCTTTCCCAACCTTAATGATTTTATGATATATCCTGTCATTAATTCCTTAACCCATAGTTTCAGTTAATGCTACATCGATACGCACTTTATTACATATACACAAACCCATCTACAAATAGCCTTGGCTTATCTTAGGGTCACATAAACCAGAAGTTTCATCGGCAAGGTGCAGAATCCCTAAGAAATTTACCTACCAGCTTTACTCTTGCAGATCCACTTGTGTTTGATACAACATCTGTTTCTACTTCTGCACATCTGTAGTCTTCACAGCCACGACCATCTACACGAAGGTCCTCCTAAGTATGACAATCAATATATTGTGTTTAAGGGAAACAGTAATGAAAAGAATCTGTGATTTTCCAGTTTCCTTTTCCTATGCCAAACACAACAGTAAAATTAATATAAAAGCAACAGCTCCCAGTTTCATCACTAACTTTTATTTAAGAGCACAACAGAACCAACTGTATTTTTCCATTCACCTCTCATTTATCTAAGGCTTGCAACAAGCTTTCTGCAGACAGACATGAACTCCTGCACTGCTTCCATCCTGTTTCCACAGAAAGCTTCAGACTACAAAAGCGGAAAGGTCTGGGCTTTAAAAGTACTTTACCTAACACAACACAGATTTTTCTTGGGATACTCAAGTTTTATATATGTAGTTAGGATCCAGCAAACAAAAATAACCCACCAGCCGTCCAAATGCTTTCATCTGTTTGTATTTCAAAAACAGGTATTATACACCCTCAGATGCTATACAGCTCATCACTATAAAAGTAAGGTTTTTTTGCAGTGAAATAGTGTTTCAGTACTTTGCAAAGTACAGCCCTTTTATCTTTGACATTTCTCCTCACACATCCTTCACTCCTCTTCCTTGGTCCATTCCCTGTTCCTTAGCTTATTGACAGGCTAACACTCTATACAGCGGTAAAAACTCGAGAAAGACCGAGGGAAGAAGGCGAAGAGGAGGACAAGAAATGAAAAAAAACCCCACCAAATCCACGTCCTGTTCTCAGCCTGCTTTCTCTTCAGATGTCCTGTTCCCAGTGTGCTTGGGTGACTACACCAGAGCTTCCCTCCCCAGACATAAAGTAATGGAAAGCTCTCTCCCTCCCCGCCAACTTACGCTGTAACTCATGCCGCCCCACACCTGCTCACAGGGAGCCCCACGCCTCACAAGGCAGCGCTACCGCCGGCCTCAGGCACGGCCGAGCTGGCCCGAACGACTTCCCGCTCCCCCCGTGCAGAGGCCACCGCCTACCACGCCACTTTCGGGCTAGCGGGGCCTCCCGCAAGGTGCCCGCCGCCGCTACCTGGACGCCATGCACGATGTAGAGCTTCTCCGGCTCGCTCAGCACCACAGACGCCATGACTCCCTACCGCCGCGCTCGAGCCCTTCCGCTTCCGCCGCCCGCGCGCCACCGCCGCTACTGGCAACGGCCGCCGCTACACCACGGCGAAGGGGGCGGGAGCGGGCAGGCGCACGCGGCTCCGGCCCCGCGTGACGCCCGGCGCTGGGGGCGGACCCTGCGCCTGCGCACTGCGCCGCTCCCGTGCGCCCAAGGCGGGAAAGCGCCCGGGTCGCCATTATTGCTGTTCTCCTCGCCGAGCGGGCGGTCGGGTCGGGGGTTTCCTCCTTCTTTCAGGCAAAGTGGAGCGTGCAGCCGTTAGACTCCCCACAGAAGGCTTTCATGGGGAGTAGCTCGCTGAGCTGGGCACCCCGCGTCCCGAAAAACATCCCCTCCCAAGAAGCCGGCACTCATGGTAAACCAAAGGGGCACTCTCTGCCAAGGTAAAAGCTCCTGAAGGAAGCTGTGAAAATGCCCGAGTGCTCGTGAAGGGCTCGCGTAGTGGTAAACCCCGCAAGAAAAGCGAGGAAAAGCAGAGGTGTTTACCTCAGAGAAAGGGCTGAGGGAGGTGCAGTGCATGAGGCAGGTTGGCACAGGGAAGAAACAAAGTGCTCTCATTAGGAGAGTGCTGTTGGTCGTGTGCCAGATATCCCTGGGAAAGTAGCATGAGAAATGTAATTAAAAACTCATGCTATATATTAAAACAATAAGGGGTTTTTTTTGACAGCCTTAATTGAAAGTTTCATAACAATGAGTGGTTGAAGTAGCAAGGTTCACACACAACTCTTGTGTATAACTTTCAAATTATTTTAAAAGCTGCTATCTGCTTGGGTGAGAATGACCCATGACTCACAAGGGTTACATAGCACACTGCCGGAGTTTATCCAGGCGTTGTTAGCTCTCCAAGACTCCTTGCTCAGTCAGATGTACAGAACATTTCTGGCTGTGCCTATTTGAGCAGGCAGCACGGCGCAATGGGAGCAAACCTGAAGAGTGAGAGACGTTCTGGAGGTTTTACTTTGGGCTGGCGCTGGTCTGGTGCCATCAGCGGGCTGCGCATCTGTTAGTGGTCGGAGCCAACCAGATGCGCTTCTGGGATGTATCCCATGGTTTACCTACATCCAAAAGGAGCCAAGTTTCTGCATGCTGGGATTGTTACATGGGGATCTCAGCGGGGAGAGCTGGTGGCAGAGCCTGACTGAGCTGGGAACCAAGGCTTGGGTAGCTGCTCGCCCTCCCCGCTGACCTGAGGAGGTGAGCAGGGCCAGGCCTCCTTCCTGGGCCTGGGGAGTGCCAGGCAAAGGCAGCACCATGCAGGAATGGGGTCTGGTTCAGATGTTCTCCCTAAACAGCATCTGCCAGTGCTGCCATGCAGCACAGATGGACCCCTTCATCTGACCCTGCAGTGCGATTCTTGCGTCTTCACGTGCCACAGCATGAGCTAACCACAGAAAGAAGTTAGAAACTCCCTTGTAGAAGTGAATCCCTGATCTGAAATAAAGCATTAATGCAGGTGCACCCTGTGGTTCCCAGTGAGGCTCTGGCTCCCTGTCCTGCCTGTCTCACGGCTTAGCCCATAGCAGCCAGTGGTTCCAACTGCAAGGAAAAAGTGGTGGGTTTTTTTGTTGGGTTTTTTTTTTTTTTACCCTCTGTCATCCCACCCTGGAGTCTACCTAAAGTGAATCAAACCCTTGCATAGTCCAGCGGCTCAGCTAGCACGCAAACAGCAGTTTTCCAAAGGCTGGAGAAGCCCACGTCTGGCTCGTTTTTCCTTTGGGACAGCAGAAGCAGCCCCTTGCTCTGAAGAGCACATCCTAGTGCGTTCAAATTCCTGTCCCCAATGCAAGGCAATGGTGAAGGTTATCACACAAAAAAGGATGCTAGTTATTTGTTGTTTTGTGTTGTTTTTTTTTAAACAGGGGCAAAGTGGTGTCTTTTCCTCTAACCTCATTATGGTAAACGGATGACATGCATTGGCTGAAATAAAGCCAGCCTGAGGGAACCGCCTTGCCATGTCAAAATTCGCACCCCGTGACGAATGCCCAGCGAGGCTGCAAGCAGCGCCTCGAAATGGCGAGTGTCGAGCAGGTGGGTGCCTGGGCACGGTGACACCTGCAGCCGTACGCTCTGACCTTTTGGACGCCGCAGGGTTTGGGGTACCTGCAAATCAGAAACACCCGAGCTCGTCTGGGCTCAGAGGTGCGCGGTGAAGCCCGTCTGTTCCCTATGTAAAAACAGTAAGAAAAAAAAAGGTGATTTTTCCCTCACAAAACCCGCATTCCCCCCCCGCACGCCCGATACGTAAATGCGCACTAGGCACCGGCGCGCACCGGCCACACGGGGCCCTGCGGCACCCCGGCGGCTGGGCCGAGCCCCGCCGGGCGCGGCGCCGGTGCCCGCCCGTGGGCCGGGGAGCCCCCCGCGCCGCGGCGGGGCGGGGAAGGGAAGGGACGGGCAACGGTGCGCGCTGCCTGCCGCCGCCGCTCACTTCCTGGTTCCTCCCGGCGGCCGCCCCACCTCCTCGCCGAGCCAGCGTAAGGGGCGGTGGGGGAGGGGAGCTGTCGCCGCTGCCGCGCGCGGGCTCCCCGGTGCGGCGGGGCGGATGGGGCGCGGCGCCGCCGCGCAGGGCAGCCTCGGCCGGCGAGGCGAGGCGCGGCGCTGCGTGGCGGCGTTGGCGGCGTGCGCTCGCGCGCGCGGCGTGGGGGCGGCGGGGCGCGCGCCGGACCCGCGGTCGGCGGCGGCGGCGGCCTGTGGGGTAGGTGGTGCGACTGACAGCGGAGGGGGGGGGGACGGCCCGCCGCACCGCGCCCGCGCGGGCAGGTGTGCGCTGGCGGAGGGGGGCGGGAGCGGGCCGCCGTCGGCAGCCGTAGGGGCGCGGCGCGGCCATCCCGTCGCCGGGGTTGAGGCGGGGGCCGCGCCCGCCGCCTGCGCCGCGGCACCAACCGCCCCCTGGCCCTGCGCGGTGCAGCCCTCTCCCCGTGCGGGAGGCGGGGGGCGGCGCGGCCGGCCAAGGGCCGCTCGGTGCCCCGCTTCCCTCTGCCGGGGCCCCGGGCAGGGGCTGGGCGTGCTGGGCGGCCGGTCGCGTCGTGTCTCGCAGCGGCGTCTCCCGAAGCTGTTGGCATGGATCGGAACAGGGGAGGTGGGCTCCCGCTCGCCCGTCGCCGGCTTCCAGTGCTGGGCTGTAAATACTGTGGGGCTAAATATGTTAAATAATGCTGGGCTAAATACGTGATCTGGGTCTGCTCCGGTGTCCGTTCAGAGCAGCGTAACATCCCCTCGGCAGGAAGTTTAAACTCGGAGCCTCCAGCAATGTCGTCGGGGTCCTGTAATCTGTTACTGGATTGCAGTAATGACACGGGGTCCTGTAAGGTGTTAACGAGTTGCAGTGATGAAACGTGCCCGTCAGCGAGTGGCTGCACAGTGGAGCGTACCCTCTCACTTCAGAGGTGGCCGTGGTCACCTGGCGTTGGACTGCGGCTGTCCGATGGGACCGTAGGGCAGCTGCGACTTCAGCGTTGGGAGTAATCCGTATTGAAACCATGGCGCTGTGCTGTGCCAGGTATAGTTGGAACGCACGGCGAGTTACATGTTAGTAGGAAGTAATCTGGGCTGTTTCTAGACAGTGGCCTCTCAGTATTACTGGAGTACTTCTGAAAAGTAATTTTTAGGAAGAAGCAAGCACTCGCAATTGCTTATTAAAAAACAGTCTTCAAGAAAACATAGGCATGGGGGAGGAGGCGGCAGCAGCCTGGTCTCTCATGCGCTCTGCTGCTGCCTGCGTGCCAGTGAGGGATGCCGAGCGGACACCAAAGCTCATTTAGATTTCTTTTGATCCTAATTTAGAAAATATAAATTATTTTTCAGCGTACAAGAGAGAGATTGCATGCCAGGCTCCTGACGCAGCGAAGGTGTGCAGTGTCAGATCTGTAGGAAGGGAGCCTAAATTCGGATGGCCGTTCTGATACGGTGGAATCAGAGAAAGGGCTGACGGGGTGCAGTGAGTGACTGCCTCCGATGCCTGGTGGTGTAGATAACAAGACTTTAGAGCCTTTTTACTGTGTTTTTCTTTGCTTAGTGAAAGCAACAAATAAGTCTTTTATATAGTGTTACAGGCATTTCAGTGGTAAGAGTCATTATAAGGGGAGCCAGGCATTAATTCGTATGTTTTTGAAAATGAAGCCCCATGTGCGATAAAGATCCGGTCCTTCAGACATGACGACTCTGTCAGCGTAGCTTTTAGTGCTGTCTCACTGATGCAATAATATTTGTCACACCAATGGGAGCTGCTTGTGGTAGTAAGTTGTGTTTGACTGAATGCTAATTGAGATTTAGAAGGTGCAACCAGAAGCTCTGTGCGGTTATAGGTTTATAGAAGGACAAATGTAAGGTCTGCCTGGAAGCTACAATATTTATTGCAACATTTAACACCTCCTGGGTATTTTGTATATGTTTCTGCTTCCTTTTTAGTTTTCATTTTAAGTATTGTACTTACAGGCAGGGCGTGTATTTCTATTTGAAATTGCTTGTTTGGTAGTAGACAAAAATGTCAAAATGTAATTTAATGCCACTATTGGGAGCAGGTTGCAAGAAGATGAATGCTTAATTCCTCAGCAGATGCACGTCTGCTGTGCCCAAGTAGTTATGTGTCTTTTCTGGGCAATTTCTTTTGTGTCAGCAAAGAAGAACAGCTGATAGTCTGACAGTGTGTGTGTAGCCTGGGCAATGCTAACTCAGCTTTGGTGAATCTCTTTGTCTTACGTAATAGCAATTTACTTTTCTTGATGAGTAGGTTGCTGTGCATCTCAAACAGAATAGGAGCTAGCAGTGTCACATAGTCAATACAGTTTGAACCCATGTGTTGCATTATTTCAGGGGAACTTGCTCGTGCAGACATTTCCCATACATCTATAAGGGGAATCTCTCTCCTGCAGAGGAGACTGCAGGGTAGGTGATGGGCACCCACAGTGGTATCAGTCTGAAACTGCCTTGGCTGTAGCTCAGCCAGCCTCTGCAGATGTTAATTGACTTGAGCTTATGGTTTTCTCTGGTCCCTCTGTGGTGTAGACACGACCTTTTAGTTCAGGTGATATTCTGTAACACAGTTTTTCTGCCTTCCTGAGAGAAGGCAGCAGGTAATGTAAAATATGATAAGACAGAAAAGCTGAAAGTTTTCAGTTTTTATATTCCCTGTCCTGTGCTTAGCTGGTTGAGGCAAACAGGATGTGAATGATGGTACCCGGAACATTGTATTTGACTTGTGCATGTAACTAATCTGAAACTTAAGGTTGCGTTAGAGAAAATGAGAAGTTAAAGCTTTCCCAATTAGAGCTGCGTATTTCCTGGGTTGTGCAGGCAATAAGAAAAAAAGGTAGCCTGTAACTTGACTGGAACTGCAGTGCAGCAAGTCTGCCAGTAACACTTTTTACACATCCTCCTTTTGAGAGGGAGTCCAAAAGAGCGAGCCACCTTGCCTCCACAGGCTGTGGGTGCCAAGGGCTGCCTCATACGGCAGCGGTTCCCAGCTAGTGAGGTGCAAGGTGCAGCTAGGTACTGGCTCTCAGTCTGCAGGAACACTGGCAGGTTAACTCCTTTCAGCTGCTTCTGGCTGTGCCCCCAGGGTTGGGGGGGTTGCTTGGGAGAGCTTCTGGAGGCTGGAGAGAGATTTGTCTAGGTTTATAGCCCCATAGCTCTTCACCTCACCAGGTTACAAGGTGACCATACAGAACTGGTGCTGTTACAGGAGAAATGGTAGGAGTGCAAGGAGAAAAAAACCAAACAAGCAGAGGATAGGGATGGGAAAGTAAAGAAATGAGAAGGAAGGCTACAGCAGCAGGGTTCAGCTAGAAAAATGTTGGGATATAGCTGTTCCAGAAGCTGTAATAGCAAGTAAAACAAGGACACAGAAAACTCAGTGTTAATACCCTTTGGACAAGAGAGGAATGTTGAATGGGAGGAAATGCAAGGCCCTTGTTGATGGTTTTGCTGGTAGCCCGGTGGTGGATGGCGTGTTTGTGAAGTTCAGCTGTGAGTTTTGCAATAATGCAGAACTGACAGGGGTGACCAATCTTAAATGTGGTACAGCATGCAGAAGTTAAACAGGCTTAAGTTGAAACGGTAAAAGTGAATAAAAGTAGTGAAAGTAGTAAAAAGTAGTAAAAGTGAATAGAAGTACTATGCTATTTAAAAAAAAAAAAAGGACAATGAAACATTTACAGTCCAAGTGGGAAGGCAGTAGTACCATACCGTAGATACAGAGAGATCAGAGGTCTATAGCAGGCGATAAAGGGAGATAGTAATGTGATATACATCTTTGTTCTTTGCAATGACTACGTGAATCACTGATGTCCAATATAGCATAGAATAGATAAACAATATACTATGTATTTTGCTCTCCAACTCTCAGTATTTCGAAGGATAACAAAATTAGTTTATGCACAGAAATTGTATTTTTTTACGAAGACAGGGATCACTTGTGCTTGCTAATGCAACAGCAAGCAAACCAAGAAATACTCAGTTTACCAACTCAGAAGTTCTTTACTACATTTCAAAAGCTTTAACACACAGCAACTTTGAACTTGCAGGTTTTTCTGGTTCCCTGAAGTAGCAGCATAGGTTTCTTCTAGGCTAACTCTTAACATCGCAAAGGTGGATTATGACAACTGTGATTTTAACTTCAGGCCTTTTCAGGATAGAGGTGATAATTTTTTTGGTCCCTGCTTTATTAATGCACTATTTTAATTCATGCCCTGTGTCTTTCTGTGTTTGGTTTAGACACCAGCTTAGGTGTCATATTTAGATTTAAAATCTAAATGCCTTACTGCCTTCATACCTGTATCTTCCCTACCCCTATATGGTTGGGAAGAAGTGCAGACTACAGGTGGGGGAATAAAATACAGAGAGACTGAGTGACTTGTTCGTGCTTGTGAAGGGGATGCTGTAGCAGAAGCAGGTGAGAGCCAATTCCTGGGTTAGACCATCTGAGTGAAAAGGTATGTCTGATAGATAAGGTGCTTTTTCTCAATTGAAAGATAATATTTAGGTTTTTTTTAGACTAGGCTGGTTCTGCCAGCTTCTTTTTATGATTAAAACTTTAAAACTGCAACTCTTTTCTGCTTCTCTGAAAAATATATTCCTTATGCGATGAAAGCAGTGTAGTTTTTAAAATAGAGGCTAAAAACATCAGTTGTATAGACAAGCTTTCCCCCTTTAATTTTTTTCTTTCCTTTTTTTTTTTTAAAGTTGATACAGGACAAACTGAGAATTTAAATTCCCTTAATGCAGTGGCTTGCTGTTTTAAGTCCTGAGTCACCATCAAAATTGCAAAGCTGTCTAGAAGACCGCGACAGCTTCTCCTGTTTTGTCTCTCACAAGGCTGTGTATTCAGGATAACTCCAGTGCTGTGGGAAAGCATGACACCCCCATTTGTTGTTTTCTGTTGCCCAGTGCAGGATTGCTCTTTCCTTCTGATACTTGCTCCAGCTAGGTGGCAATGCCACAAAGCTGGTTTGTATTTATGTGTTCAGGATGAATATTTCTTTTTTTACATAGGTTAAGTAGCTCGTGTGTATTTAGTCTGTCAGGAAACTGTAAGACTGAAGTGACAGAATTTCTCTGTTGCCCTTGCAGCTCTGATGACCATAAATTACTTTGTAATGGTTTGTACTTAATGAAGGTTTTATGGAACACCTTCCATCTCTCTGGCTCTTTGATCAAAAGTTTATCGAGATCACTAACCTTGTGATCAGACCAAGTCAGATCCAAGCCTGACCTTAGTCTCTGTTGCCCTTGTGACCTGTGTCCTCTTCCTGTCCTGTCCTGCCCCAATTTTGTTGCTCATCCTTCATTGTCCAGGGCCTCTGTACCTTGGACAGTGTCTTTGTCTCCTCTCCTTTGCTCAGGCTAGCAGCTGACAGGCCTTGCAGGTGGGAGTGCAATCACCAGATAACTCAGACTCTTAGGTCCATCTTTATTGCATTGTAATTTATTTATACAGTATGCAGCCATTAGTTAAACAGAAATGATACAGACGTTAACCAGGAAGCTGTTACCATCTGTCCTGAGAGATTACATACCACAAACATTAGCATAGGAGAAAACAATGTTTTTAATTGAGAAAACGTGGCCTTATTTTCCTTACAGTTCTACTAACGGAATTCCTCTGGCACTGTTGAAGTTGCTTCTTGTTTGCGCTGATGTAAATGAGAGGAGAACTGTGGGGTTTGTGCCATATGTGGTGGCGTCTCTTTTAAGCCCGTCAGCCTCAGCCCAATCCAGGGGGATCCGATCCTCAGGATGGAGTTTCTAAATCTGACGGATGTCTTTGAAGTAATTTCCACCTCCTTCTGAACTCCAGTTCAAATGTATTCTTCAGAAAGGTGTGACTTCAATTAAATCTTCCCCTCTAATGAGATGCTTCTAATAAAAATAATAAAAGCGTGATTTTAGTGTGATCCATTTTTATTAAGGTCTTGTTCACACATGGCCTCTTCAAAATAATAAATAAATTTAAAATAAAAACCCCCATGATTCATGAAAATGGTTAATGATGTAAACAGTTTTCTAAACTGTAACTATAAAGCAACATTGTAATATAGGCTCTTGCTGCCTTCATGTATAGAAAAAATGTTATAACGGGGTTACCATCTGGTTTTGTACGCTCTCTTTCCCCCTTTCCAAGGTAGGTAATCCAAGCCTGTGCATTTAGCCTCAGAAAACACAAGTTTGTTTTAAGCTTTATAATTTTTTTAAAGATTATTTTTAATGGATTTAAAGTAATTCACATTCTGATTTCTTTATGTCATTTTTCTTCACTATGGGAACTGAAACTGTTGAAATTGCCCGGCTTCAGTAGCCAAAGGGTTCAGGGGAATCTGAGATGTTTGTGAGCCTCTTACTAAAAGCAAACACATAGCTGGTAATGTAGTACTTAGGCTGAAACTGTACCGCTTAATATGACATGCATTTCCAGAAGAAAAATGGAAAATTATCTGCAGTAGGCATCATCCTGTTACCTGCTCCTGGGGTGGCTGGAGTAGGGCTAGCAGTACTGACTTTGCCCTGTGACATTTTGCTCGGAGTCATCGGGTGTCCCATCTGTGCAACGTTAAGCCCCGTGCCTGATTCTTCGCTATTGCTTTTGCTATTTGAATGCGAGAGGAGTAGTTTTTAATCTGTTTGGGCTTTTGGATTGGGGTTTATTTGGGTTTTTTGTGTTTCGCTTTATTTTAACCTTGTGTGGACTCTCAAAAATATTCCAATGGAAGTACAGCTCTCTCTAGCAAATTTAAGCCTGCTAATAATAGGCTTGCTTTTTTTAGCTGCCTTTCGCAGACCTGTTAGAAGTGTCCCGTTGACCCTTCAGGGTTTTGTAAACCAGGGGTTGGAAACTGCCATGCTGATGGATATCAGGATGAATCTGCAGGAGACTGCCAAAAATTCTCAGCATAGCTGGGCTGCTTTGTTCCACTCCTGCTGATCAGATAAAGCTTTTTAGGCCTTGCAGAAGCCGTTAGGAAAAAAAATATATGAATACTGATATTTCCTTATTATCCCTGCTAGAACTTGATTTAGCAAGTTTTGACAGGCTTGTTGTTGGATTTGGGCTGTGTGGAAGTGTGACAGGAGAAGCATAGGTAAATATCCTGTTAGAAAACACACTTCCTCTCATTTTGGTTGCAAAGGAAGATTAAATTGCAATGTTTTAATTAATGCAGTTTTAAGTACAGAAAAATGAAACTTCAAAATTAATTCTCTTGCAGTTTCTATCTATCTGGGGTTTGTTGGTTTTATTTGAAGGGACATCCTGTCCTGTGGATTTAGATCCCCTAGTTTAGCTGTCATGAATATAACATGACTAGTAATGTATGTTTGCTTCCTTTTGAGGATGATAAAAAGTTAACTTTAGTGTTGTTTGTCAGCTTTCAAAATACTTTCAGTGAACTCTGGTTCTGTGTGTGTCATAAAAGCTGTACCGAAGTATCTCTTTAAAGTATATGAAAACCTCAAAAAATGCACACATGATCTGCCCTTGAATTTTTTTTTTCCTTTTTTTTTCTTCTGAATTGTTTTAACGTAATTGGCAGAACTTGAAATTCACTTGGTTCATATGACAAAATGTAACCTCTTCCCAAAGTTTAATGTTAATGGACTTCCAATAGAGGAAATGGTTGCAATGTACATAGTAATACTCTAGTTTTGCAATTCATATCCATGTGCTTGATTTCACCAGCATGAGTAATTACATGAAAATCAGCTGGGTGACAATGATGATGGCGTTAAGCTTGGTGTAAGTTTTATAACATCAGAACCTCAGGTAGCTTTCAGGTACAGCATTCGTTAGTTCATTCTTAACGCATTCTTTGGCGGTCACAGGCCATTAAAAAATAGATTTTTGACACTGCTTATGGCCAGTCAAAAGACAGTTACTTAATTTATGTAGGGTGTAATAGCATATTTTAAGTGTCCATTGTAGCAGTAAGTGGAATTTAATTTGCTTTATTTACATTTCTAAGGTGTATATTACATGGTTTTTTGATTATTCCCCGTAATGCCAAATGCCTTCCAGATAAAAAAGAAGAAAAGGTCTTTGCTCTGACATGTCGTTAAGCTAAATTGATGTGTATGTTGTCATTGTGTCTCACACTTACCTAGTGGCCTCTCTTGTAGCCTGACACCGTGATTAAGTCCTTAAGCCCTTTGCCTTTGTTGTTGACGTATTGTTTGCTCCAGAGCAGGAGGAACTGACATATTCCATCTGTGTGTTATAAATTAAGTTCATATGCAGCATGATTCAAGGGTAGACCAGTTAGGGCAAGTTATTGCTTCCTCCCCTACAATCTTTTTTTTTTTTTTTTGGTATTGTTTATCTGAAAATGCCAGGTTGGACAACATAACATAAACAAAAACAGATGTTTGTGTATGTAAGAAGGAAGAATTAAAAAAAAACAACTAAGCGGGTCATGTAGAAAAGATGCTGAGACTCTAAGCTCCTATAGCTTGACTCTTAAGATAATGTACACTAAACCACATATGTATTTCTGAAATAATGAATGATGTTTACGTACTGATTACCGATTTTTCATTTTGTTGCCTGATGATGCCTCTAAAGCAAGCATTAAATAACAAAGTGCATTAAATAACAAATTTGTCCTCCAGCCAGGAGTCAGAATTGGAAGCCTGAGCTGGGTCCTCTTAACCCACTTCCTTACGGCACTGCAGAAATGAGTCCCCACACTTGGACTGAGGTGCCTCAAGGTTCGTTCCAGTTTCTACTTAGTTCCACAGCAATAGTGCTGCTGCTTTAATTTTTTTTTTCTCTCTCTAATTTAGCTCAATAATATTTTTGAGAGAGTGAGCTGTAGAACTCATTGGAGTGAAAGCACTTCCTGCGTTTGCGAGAGAGGTAATTTTTTATTCGACTGCTCAAATGTGCTGTTCGGGACTAAACACACAATTTTATAATCACTATGTATTTGTCTAGCTTCCAGTCAGTTGCTAGTAATACTCACCTTAAGGTGACTTGCCAAACTAATTCCTCCGTTAAATAGAGGAGTTTGCTTTTCCTGTGACTGTTTCATTCCTCTGCTTTGGGAAACAAAATCTCAGTGGGGAAAAAAAAAACGGCTCAGAGTCCAGGCAAAAAAAATCCTGTAAGTCTGTGTTCAGGACTATCCCAGTTTGCTACTGTACCTGATGTGTCAAGTCTAAAATTTCCATTTGAAAACTGAACACCTAAATTGCTGTTTTCTTTCTTATTTTTAATGCCATATGATGTTACTGTCATCTAAACATTGTTGTCAGGCATGAGTCTTTAATTATGTCAGATTTATTTTGAGCTAGCAAACCAGCATAACAGTTTTAATAAGATTATTAAATAATGCAATGAAGGTTAACCTGTTTCCTTGGGGGAGTGGAGGCATTGAGTCTTTAAAATACTTGTTAAGTCAGTGTGACTACATAAACGTTCTTACAGAAATTGTGAAAAACTGGGGAAAAGGTATGGATTTACTAGCAGGTACAGATTTATCTGAACTTAGACCACCAGATTGTTTGGGTAATCACTGTTTCTGAAAATTATATAGCTTGTCTCCCTAAGTATCGGGAGTCATGAGGCTAAATTATAGCTGTGGTTAAAATACAAAGTAATTACGATGTGGTATGTGAATTTTGTGAATGAGGAGGAGGGGGTTTTTGTGGAGTTTTTTCTCGCCAAAGTAAATGAGATCCGCACACGCATGTTTTTATCTTGATTTTTCTGTTCTGTGTGATGTATATATAAATATAAGACTGATACACTTTAACATTAGTCCATGCAACTTTCTTCAGATTCATTAAACATCTTAAACCCTCTTACTATGCTAAAAAACAAAAATATAAGAAAATACCTAATTCTCCTAGTTTACTTATACCAGTTATGTTAGAAAACAAATATTGTGAATGGTCTGGTTCATCTGCTTCTGTGCACTAGAAACTTTGCGCTCCTGGCTTTTGCCTCTCGCTGTGGCAATAGCAGTTCAGTCACCTCTCTTCCATGTCACTCGCACTAACATGCACAAGCTTGTCACTTCTGTGCTTAGGTTTAATTAATCATCCTGCTCGTTAATAGCCTTAATCTTTGGCTGCGAGAGACTAATTCTCCTCTTACGAATTTGTTCCTCTTGAAATAACAACTAGAAAATGAGCTACCATCTCCTTTCCTGTCTAGATAGGGGCAATAGCATCTCCTTTCAGATCAGTATTATGCAAAATAAAGTTTCCCCTTGTACTTGGCAGAACTTAGCCATAAAATCTTTGAGAGAAGTTTAAGGTCCTAAATACTTTTGCAACCTTCTCATTATTTTTTCTATAAAATTTATCCATTTTGTCTAGGCAACAGTATTGCTTTTTTAACAGTTAAACACAAAAATAGCTTCAGCGTGAACTTTTTTGGCAGAAAACATAATTAATGGTGAGCATTTGCTCTCCTCTGAATTAAAATGGAAAAATGCGCTCTTTTTCTTTTTTTGCAAAGGAATGGGAATAACCCTTACATGTTGAAAAAGGAAGAGGCTGAACCCTTCTGTTTAGGTATATGCAATTCAGTGTATTTGGTAGCAAAATGACTGTATCCATTTTTGTAGAAGGGTGGGTCTCTATGTATAGATCGTAGTGTTTTGAGTGTTGTGCAAATACTCTGTTAAGAAGTGTCTTTGGAAGAAGTTGCTGGGTGTATAAAGAGCCACTTTCAAAGCGTAGCATTCCAGGTGTGCTGTAGCATTGAGTGGCGTACGTTCACAATGCAGATTGATTGATCCCCTGCCAGAGTCTTATGAGCACCTTTTTTGTTTCCACGTTTGGTGGGAGTTACACTGAGACTACCATAAGTGCCGTGCATACCTGGAGTAGTAGTTTCTAGCTCCGAAGTGGACCTTACCCTCTGGATAGACAAGGTGCCTGCAGAGGCAGAGGACAGGGCAATGGCAGCAAATGTCATGTTAGTGCCCTTACTGCAGCAAAGTGGACTTAGCTAGGAATGCTAAAGGGCGGGTAAAATGAATGCCGTCAAGGGATGGAGGAAAGGTGGTGGGAGAAGGATGGCAAAGCAGATGATTTAAGAGGGACGTGAATCCAAAGGAGGATGTGAGAGTGGGAGACAGCTGTTTTTCGGGAAGAGCATCCTCCAGGCAAGACTAGAAATTCCTATCGAGATCTTTGCCTGCTGCTTCAGCAGTTCCTGCCACTGTAACTTCGCAGTGGTGTGTTTTTGTGGTTTTACCCCAAAACTGTGAGTCCGTGGATAAGGAGAAAGGAAACCTCTTCCACTTGCTAAGCTTCCCGGTATGTGTAGGAGAGACCCTTCCCTTTCCCAGGTCTGATGCAGCAAAAAAGGGACCTCGCCAGCTGTGCCCAGTCTTTTTTCCCACATGGCAGAGTCCAGTTCTTGCTTCGGTCCGTGCTGTGGCTGCTCCCGTTGGCACCTACCTGATCACTGTTCTCTTAAAACTCTTGTTGCCTTTCCTTTGGGGGGGTGGAGGTGGCACACCAATGGATTTAATGTCTAATTAAGCAAGTCTTGAAAGCACTTAGAGAGTCTTCTGAGTAAGAAGTGCTTTGATAAGCGCAAGAGTCTGGTTTCTAAATCCATTATTTTGTTTGATTTATTTATCTTTTTTGCTTTTTCAATTCACTTTCTGTAATTTGGAATTTCCCACGTGATCCCCATGCTATTATGTGAACAGACCTCTACGTGTCTTGCAAAGCAGTGAACGCTCTTTCTGCCTCTCTTACAGATGCAAGTATGGACATAATAGCCTATGATGATTACTCCAGTCCACCGCTTCAGAGATATTGAAAGGAAACCTGAATACCTCCAGCCAGAAAAGTGTGTTCCACCTCCTAGCCGCACTTCCCTGGGAACAATGTGGTTTATTCGAGATGGCTGTGGTATTGCATGTGCTGTCGTTACCTGGATGCTGGTGTTCTATGCCGACTTTGTAGTCCTTCTTGTCATGCTAGTTCCATCGAGAGATTATGTTTATAGTGTCATCAATGGCACGCTGTTCAACACCTTGGCTTTCCTCGCTTTGGCTTCACATTTTCGTGCTATGCTGACAGATCCAGTAAGTATATCTCTCTCTGTATGTCTCGGAAAGAAACAGGCAGTGTTTTTCTTGTCTGCTAGATGTTGGGTAACTCAGTTGATGAGTGAGTGGCAGATTTAAATAACTTTTGTGTGTCAGCCTGCTGAGTGAGGCTGCTGATGTGGTATGCTAATTTCTCATCCCACTCAAGTCAGATGCGAAGTCAAGGACCCAGCTTTAGATTCCCATTGTGTGAGCAGCTCCTCTTTTTGCGCTGGGAAGGAGAACGTTTCTCTCCGACGCTGTTTTTTCCCCAATGGTAGATCTCCTGTTTGTGGCTTGTTGTGTCTTGACAAACAGGAAAGCTGGAAAAGCTGGTTTTGATTGTCTGCCTTGGCAAGTAATTGGTTCAGCAGAATGGAGCAGAACGTGTTGTTTTGAAAAACCATGTTACTGTGTCTCATACTAGCGATTTAGTTGAATTTATTGAACCATGCTGAAACAAATACTATGTGAGCATGCTAAGAACTGACAGTTCTTAGGCAGGTGGGAAGCATCATACTTGTAAGACCACCTTGTATGTCTCCATAGGAAATTGCTTTATGAGATACCCGGTCTACTGCTTTCCTGTCTTTCAGCTAGTGAGAAGATACAGTTTAGTACCATGATGCTTATTCTGAGTGGCCTGTGATGGTTTATTTTGCTTAATAACCTCTGGACAATTTCAATTCGAAATCCTATCTCCACTTGTCAGTGGAAAACAAAACAAGCTTAGACTCCTCTTGGCCCCTTCCTCTGGAGTGCTCTTGTTGCTGTTGGGAATGGCGGGGTGCCTCTGATACTCTAAGTATTCCTTCCAAATGTCATTTCCTACTTGAAACCTTGTTAGGTGCGATTAAAACTTCAGTGTAATCTTTGTTTCTTAGTTTCCAGCTCTTCCAGAAGCCACAGCACTGTGGGAATGGCTTCATTTGGGGTAATTTCACAGCTTATGGTAAAGACTGATTCATTGCATGCTACTGCTGCTGGGCAGAACTGCAAGCAGTAGTTGAGGCTCTGAAACTTATGGTTGTTGAACTCGAGAACAGAAGGTTGCATCAGTTTGTTATATAGTTTATATCCTAGGGGTGGTGGTGGTAGTTGTTGTTAATTATTGGATGTGGTGTGGCTTTGATGCCTAGGGACCTTCAGGTCGCTGGAATTATTTTGTGGAGTTAGCAGGAGCTCTTCTGAGACAAAAGCTGTATTCTGAAGCAGGCTGGGCAAGCAGTGTTGGACAAGCAGATACAATCTTTATGCAGCGTAATTGGGAAAAGATATGCTAATTCTTAGTGTGTGGTGGGATTTTTGTGTGCGGATGACAAGAGCTGGTGGGATTTTGTTTTGTGGGGTTTTTTTTTTATGAGGAAATCAGCTAAATAGAATGGAGGCGGGAAAATAAAGTGAGGGGATGCGGCAACGTCTGGCAAAGAGCGTGAGTTGGGGATGAAGGAAACTGCCAGGTCATGAAGAACCAGGGGCATGTCTAGGATCAGAATGAAACAGAAAGAACTGCTGAAGCAAGCAGATAGAATTCTTATTATAAATAAATGAACACCTGAATTCTTCAGAATTGATAGTGTGTGTCGTGCTTTTCAGGAACTGCTTCCTGTGGGTTCTTGCTAAAAACATTCCTAAGGTTTTGAGAGAGAACATGAGTTGTAGCATTTTGTGGAGATTGGTCTTGTAATTTTTAAATTGGTCAGGCCTGTTGGGAGGTTTCTGTGGAAAACCCCAAAGACTGCTCAGGAAAGCCTTATAGTACTGTTTTAACATGCAGTTATCTCATTGATGTGTATTGTTCCTGTTTATTGCTGTTGGGAGGTTGTATAGATGTGTTAAAAAGAGACTGTTCCATCAGAAATCTGTTAAAATATTACATCCCTGTTTTTATTTCAGTATAAAAGCCTTATATGCACAGAGGTGCATTTGTGCCAGTGTACCAGCACTGATTTCATACAGCATGTTTCATGGCTTCTTTTTTTGGAGCCCTAGAAAGGCTGGAAACTCTTGAACTGAGGCTCCTGCAGGAGCAATACGTTACCTGTTTAAAGACAGGTATTTTAAAGTGGAAATTGATTGCACAGCTAAGAATGTTTTGCCTAGTCTTACTCAGGTGGGAGGATTCTTAATGTTTCTATTTGAATGTTAAACCCTAATTTAAATAACAAATACAAAATGGGAGCATAGCTATAAATGCATGAGGCATTTACCAGCAACTCTTAATGTACACAATGATATTTGAGAAGTAGCTGCTTCTACTGGAATAAAACATCTGCGGTTTCCTGGTTGTGATATGAAACACTGGCATGATAAATTTGTTGATAGAGGTAAAGAGAGGGATGAGGATTCTTAAATATTTTAAGGTTACTATAGGATTACAGAAGACTAATTGCTTAAGTGAGGATTTACTGATATTTAAAAATACAAAAACCACCAAAATGATGTTTAAGTTTGTGGTTTCATATGTTAGGACCTCATTTTAATTTTTTTTTCTGAATCTTCTTGCTCTTCCTGAAACCCTGTTGATGTTAGGGAAGTTTTTATTTCTTTCTCTTCGCTCCCCTCCCATGGTTTTAAGTCATCCTATTGTTCTTAGCACTTGTAATGTCCACAGGTTAATCTTCTGGTTTGTTTTTTTTTCTGCAGGGTGCTGTACCCAAAGGTAATGCCACAAAAGAGTTCATCGAGAGTTTACAGCTAAAGCCAGGACAGGTGGTTTACAAGTGCCCAAAATGTTGTAGCATCAAACCTGACAGAGCACATCACTGCAGGTAAAGTTTTTTCTGAGGACTACTCTTTTATCAAGACCTCAAGAATTATCCAGTGTGCCTTGATCCAAATTGTTATTGGAATCTGAGACTTGAGTGGTTAAATTGAGAGATTGGCATCCAAATTCTGTTGCCAATAGTGCAAGACACATTCAAGCTTCTCTGAAAAACTTTCGGGCCTTTTCTGACAAGTTTTCATCTATAGGAGGCTGGGGCTACTTCTTGCAAAGCAAGAAACACCTCAAATGAATGCTGCCTTGACACCAAACCTGTAATTGACATTCCATAAATTTTCATGTAAACATGACTTAGAGATATTATATACCGGAATGCATAGAAATCCATGAAATGTAATGTCTCTCAGAAGGTTGGTGTCCTTTGATTTTTATTTTTATTCACAGACCCATTTGTCTAACTGTAGATACTATTTAGAAGTAATATTTAAGTTAAAAATGAAGTTCAGGTAACCGTATATATTTTTTAAGAGTTCAGACTTCCACATTTTCTTTGAGTACTGTGACTTTGTTTTGTGCTTTGTGATAGATCAGTATGCCTACTGGTCTGTCATGTCCTTTCTTTTTTCTGGTGGGATAAACTTCCCTGAAGAAGGTATCTGGTAGTGAGCTTTTTAGTACTAAAGGCAGTGAGCAAAAAAATAACTACTTCCTAAAATTCTCTTCTGCTTTTAAAACAAGTGAACCTGCTTTCCAGTAAGTAGTTAATGAGTTTACACTGGTATCCCTTCCTTACCTACTCAAAAACCAACGCATACTGAGAGAACTTGTATCACGGTTACTGCTGATTCACGCACAGGTCTTGTGGGGAGGGGAATACGTGGTAGTGAGCCAAACAAACTTGTTCTGCTGTTTGCATTTTTTGTACTTATTTTCAGACCTTTAGTTTGCAAATATTTTTCTTTTTTTGTTAGTTTTTTATTTTAATCAAAATCAGGAGTTGGTTATTTAGCAGGACCAATGTGATCGCGCCTATCACTTATTAATGCTGCCGTAAAATTCCCTCTGACACTTCTTCAATTATGAATGAAACTTTGCATCTAAAATGCTGTCTTGCTGATGACTCACAGTGTAGGTAAATGAAAAAGACTCTTTGGCTAAACACAAAACCTCGTCTCCATAGTTCTTATTTCTATGCTTTAGGATAACTTTAGAGACAATAAAATTTGAGACACTGAGCACTGATGCTATTGAGAATCTTCAAACAATTTTTTGTTGGGGGTTTTATTGGACTTTCACACATCAAGGTTGTGCATATGCATCAGCAGGAGGTAGAGCTAGCTTGTATGCCTGAGGGACCAAAGTGCTTTTTGATTCATATGCAATTTTGTGAGTCCCCTATGCCCAGCAAACTACTCCTTTCAGCATTTGGAAGCTAGGTGGTTGAGCAGGGGGAGCGTGTCTGAGTATGGGCAATCCCTGCTGCCTATAGTTTTCAGTCTTAGTTTCTGAATTTCCTTTTCCACCAGATAGTTTCACGTTCTGCCTCTCATCCGGCTGCTTGGTATGCATGCATGGAATAAAAACTCTCCTCTCAGCCTTTGCTACCTCCTTCACAGAGGTTGTCTTTGGCTTGGCTGCTTCAGGTTGTCCTTCTGGGGAATGAGGACCTAGGAGCAATGGAAGAGGTTGCTTGGGTACTTACCTGTTTCAGAGCCCAAGGGAAGTGTGTGCATGTCTGCACAAAGTAAATTAGACCACAGGGAGGCATCCTCCTGCTTTACACCACCTGCCCCGCTTTCCCTGTCCCTTTTTTTTTTTTAAAAAAAAACAGTAATCGATACTTGTCATATGAAGTATGATGTTATCTGGCAGATAATGTGTTTTTACTGTGTCAGCTGATTTCAGTCCCCATGTAGCTCAAAAATCACATCACACTGCTTATTCTAGCAAAACGAAGCTTTTCCTGTTGTCCCCTGTGCCTGGGGCTGGCAGGTAATAGGGTACACATCCCTGCCTGAGGAGAAGCAGCTCTTCATCTGGCTGGGGCCCGCCTGGCCAACCTTTCATTTAGGATCAGGGCTATAGCAACCCATTTGTTTTTCAGGCATGGCATGTATCCTTGGGGATTACCCCCTCCCACCGTGAAGAGTGAGTGCAAGGCTGTTCTGACTGAGAGGTTTTCTATTATTTATTCATACGTGCTCATAAGAACGTGTTTATGTTTTTGTTTGAGTTTCCCTTAAGCGTTTGGGTGTTGAAGTTTATTGTTTATATTAAGATCAAAATATTTTTTTGTTATAAGAAGAAAAATAAAATTAGCAGAGCCCTCAATCCTTTGTGTTTCAGTGCTGCCAGAATTGTTCTGGAATGTCTGTTTCCTTTCTGAGTCTATTGTTCGTTTGTTTCGGGGTTTTGTGTTTTTTCATATTTGATTTCTGTGCTTGTTTGTGCAATGTGGTATCAGGAGACTGCCTTTTGTCTCCTATCATACGAGAAAGCGGCAGAGAAAAAGACTTCCTTTATTATGTCAGTTGAAGCAGTTACTGAGTAAGCAAGAGAATGATGTTCAGACAAAGTAATAATCTTTTAATTATTTGACTTCTAGCCACAATGTGCACGCTGGCAAGAATTTGCATTTTTATTTTATTAGTCTGGTTTTGTGAAGTGCTGCTTTAACATCTAATTTTACCTTGAATGTATGTTGTGGTGCTGTCTTCCTGACCAACTGCCACAGCTGTTTTATGGTAGTATGTGGCTTTCCTTGATGTCAAGAATCTTTTACTAATGCTTTATTTAATTTTCTTTTTTGCAAGTTCCTGCTACCAGCTGATGTTAGTAAATAAACCTTAGTCTGTTATTAGCAACTCTGAAAAATATCTTTATCCATTACTGTTTTTCATATCTTTCTGCGTTCTGTTTCTTTTTTATCTGCGGACATTTTCACAAACCAAACAGGTTAAAACTAAACTAAATGACCGATTTTTTTCCATCTGCCTGAATGTATTGTTCAAACTGTATTTTCGCAGAACCACTGATGTGAATATTATGCTAATGTGTCTCAGTTGGCATTATTTTTTTACAATGGTGATTTGGTATTGTATTGTTCATTTTGAACAGATGTAGTCGAGTGAGCAAACCACAAATATAAATGTGGTAACCGGTAAATTTATTTAGGTTCAAATTTCACCTCTGATTCTTTCCTTTAATTTCTGTGTCCCCAAACCCCTGTGAAATCTTGTGTTGCTGGTATGAAATGTGCTATAAATAAAGACCTGTATTCTTTCAGTGTTTGCAAGAGGTGTATTCGGAAAATGGACCATCACTGCCCGTGGGTCAATAACTGTGTAGGAGAGAATAACCAGAAGTACTTTGTACTGTTTACAGTAAGTATTTTGCAAGTGGTGTTTGAGGTTGTCCAGTGCGCAGCACTGAAATGCTGTGTGTGAGGCAGCTCCGAAGGCTGGCTGGCTTTTTTTTCTTGTTTCAGAAGAACATTACAGGGAACTGTTGCAGACTTTGTTTTGCTAATTAGGGAACACACACAACACAGCGACAATGGGGGAAAAGGCATCACGGGAACTATTTGCCAGGGGTTTGTGTTGACAGTTGTTTAGCACGCTGTTTCATAATGTGAGTAGTTTATTATGGTGTTGAGCTCTTTGAGGCCTGGGCCGTACTTCTACGCCGTACTGTTGGCTGGTAGGGTCCCAGGCCATCCATATGTAGGGTTCCTAAATGTTGTAGTTGTATGAGATCCTACCTGTGTGGGATCACGTAATAAGAGCTGTTGCCACATCTTAAGGAAGTCTGCATCCCCTTTGGCAAGAATTACCCACCTTTTACTTGCAAGTGGTTTATTTTCGTACCTGAAAACCAAGGAGGTGTTTGACTTTTTGTACTATATCTATGGCATCATGAGTAAGAAAACAGGAGTGCAAACTTGAATACTACATATTTATGGAAGGGTTGAAATCTGTTTCATCAAAGCAAACTGCAAATATCATGTGGGAGTAGCGCGAACGTTACAAGGCTGAGTTTGTGATGCTCTGTTTTATTAATAAATCTTTTGAGACATCTGTAGGTTCGAGGAAGAATGTTCTCATATTACCAAGTAAAAAGGGGGAGACTTTCAGTTAAATGGAAAAGCTTACTGCTAAACTGTTCTATGGTGTGGTTTGGTAGGATGTGGATTACAGAACAAAATGAATCCCATTTCTTTCCCTTGAGCAAGGTTTTTTTCACCACGAAGAGTAAGCTAGGTGTTTTAATCCTATCAAAAGGATTTTTGTTTCTGTTAAACTGACATCTACTTTCAAGCAGGCTGTATTAAACACTTAATGTAGTTGAGAGAGAAACAAAGTAAGGGTTGCTGGTTTTGTTCTTGGTTATCCTTTTTGAGACCCAGGGAAGTCGAAGAACAGCAGCATGCTCAACTTGCAAGGAAAACCAAAATACTCCCCTATCACTTTTTACTGCTTCCACAGGAGTTTCTTGTGACAAAATCTCTCTCGCTTCCAATATCTGCCAACCTTTGTTGGAGTGTAGGTTCAGGAGAGTCATCTTTTAGCCCTGTCTTGGTAGATTGTAGTATATGTGTAGCATTGCATATAGTTTAAAGGTTTTTGTTACAAAGCTAAGACCTAATTTAAAATGAAAAGGATGAAGTACTAAGTATTAAAGCCTGAGAGAAACTTTCCATGCCAGTGTCTGCCTCAGGGAAAAATACTTATTAAAAAAAAAAAATTCTGAAACTCATGCTGGAAAATAGATAAAGTGCTTTTTGTGGTTAAAACAAATTAGCTGTTGTTTCTCTGGGAAACTGTAGTGCTCTCAAGAGCAAAGATGTAAGCTTTCATAACGCGATACCTCGATGTCAGGGAGTTGCTGTTCTCTGAAAGTCACACTGTACTCGGGGGAGAAAAGGACAGCAAGCTCTGTAGA
Organism: Grus americana; assembly: GCF_028858705.1. Classification (NCBI taxonomy): domain Eukaryota; kingdom Metazoa; phylum Chordata; class Aves; order Gruiformes; family Gruidae; genus Grus; species Grus americana. The sequence continues at coordinate 120,752,401 of NC_072853.1, read as the reverse complement.
AGGGTGCACTGGGGCACAGGAGGCTGGGGTTTGTGTCCAGCTGACTTTGAATTAAACAGTCTCCCTCCTGTGCACTCGGAGCTGTTAGTAAGGGCAGAATGAGTCTGTGTAGTCTTGGCATTTGCCAGCTTCAGGATGCTGGTTTAGGGAGTGTGGGAGGGCTTTGTGGGTTTTTTGGGGTGGTTTGGGGGTTTGGTTTTTTTTTTTTAAGTCTTAACACTGCTTTATTTGAAGTGTTTGGAAGATTTAGCATTTTGGTCTTTAAACTTACCTTATACCTATATTACATCCTTTATTTTTCAGATGTATATAGCACTGATTTCCCTGCATGCTCTAATCATGGTGGGATTTCACTTTTTGTATTGCTTTGAAGAAGACTGGACAAGTGAGTACTAACAAAATATCTCATTAAAATAACAGATTAACCTGTGAATAAGACCTTATAATGTAGTTTGCTTGTAAGGCAACACCTTTTATGCTGGGGTTTCAGAAGAATGCTATCAGGGCTCTGCTGTGCTATCTCTATTTTATTTTTTTTTTAATCAATCCTGGAACTTCATAATTCTTTCTGACCTGCTGGGATCTCTGTCCTGAAAAGTCCTGTTTCAACTTAAGCCTGATACTGCCTAGGGAGAAGCTGAGATGTAAATACACCTAGATAGTATGTGTGCAATAATCTGCTGTTGACATGAACACAGTGCTAATTTCCTGAATGCCAACACAAGATAAGAAGAATGTGGACGCTTTTTTAAGAGAGTAATGTGAATCATTCTTGCAAGACTGCCAGGAAAACATGCAAACTCAGATCCAAAAATCCACCCTCAAAAGAACAAACAATTCCTTTCCACAAAAAAAAAAAAATCAACAACCAAACAAAAAAACCCAGCCCTCACTCTGGAGCAGCCAGTGAGTAAATTTTCACAAAGCCAGCTGAGATGTGTTTTTAAAGACACAAATGGATACAGGAAATCCTCCAGGTAATTCTGAGTCAAACAGCAAGCTGTCAAAGGATGTGTGTGCAGATGTATGTGCTGCTTGTAGAGGTTTTTGGAAGAGCATTAGCTTCATTTTTCTTGGAATTCCAGTTGTGTCATTCAATATAATGACCGGGTTTAATTTATAATACTGCAGAGGATTTACACGTATGAACTGAATTTGACAAGGTTGTTCTGCAGTTCAGAACTTTGTAAAACAAGTGCCAGCTGTCACTGAGAGTGTCTGGATTTGACTACAGTGGCCAGGGCCATAGGGGAAGAATACATCAAAAGGTAGAGTTTCCTTTGCCCACTTTCTCGGCCTGCATCTGTGCGGGAAGGACTTTCCCACCTGTCCCAGGTTTAGGTGGCAGAACAGGGCAATTATGAGAGATGGGTCTGTTGTTTCAGCTGCCTTGGATTTGTGCTGATTGTGTTAGCCCTCGATTATGGTGTATCTGTTAAAGCTTTACATCTCATGACAAAAATAGGGGTTTTTGGTGATACTCATTCTTGGATTTCAGAAAAATCTGGAGATGTTCTGACATTTACAACACTCAACACTATGATTTTTGCCCTATAACATTTTCCGTCCTCTTCCTTTCTTCTGTTCTTCTTTTATATCCTCAGATATAAAATCCTCAGATTTTTTCAGCTCTTGCCTGAGTTTGCACTATAGAGTATGAGGAAAAATAAGAATTTGGCTTAATCTGCTGTTCTTTAGGTTATGGCTTAGAGCAGTTATGAAAGGAAACATACTCTGATTTTATGTTGGTGCTACAAAAATAATGATCCTTGTGTCCTGACCACCAGCTTGAGATTTCTAATGGGACTTTATCACTGTGGAACATCCATTAAGGTTTAAGAGAGAAGCTACAGGTGAAATGGAGTAGAGTGGGGTCCTAGCCAGTGTGCTGGGGAAACACCGAAGTGGAAGAGAAAGTTACATTTTTGAAGTGTTGCAGGGTTTTTTGGTTTTGCTTTTTTAAAACTTGCAGGAGCGATCATTTCATTGTTGAGTATCCTCAAGAATGTCAGAGCTTCCCTGCGCACCTTTTTGAGAATGGCGATTATATAATTTGACAGTTCGAGTATGGAAAACTTGTAGCTTTTTGCAGCTGCTACATTGCCTGATCTCTCCCCGTCCAACTCCGTTGTTTTGTCTTCACAGAATGCAGTTCCTTCTCTCCACCAACTACAGTGATTCTTCTCATCCTCTTATGTTTCGAGGCTCTCCTGTTTCTCATCTTCACCTCAGTTATGTTTGGGACCCAAGTACACTCCATCTGCACTGATGAAACGGTGGGTGTCTCACACATTCTCTCCTCTACCCTGGCGCTCTCACCGTTTGTATAAACAGCGAAGGGCTACAGCGAAGGGTTTTACCTCGTTGCACGGGGAGTTCGTGTATGCGTACCCTTTGAGGAAAGACCTAATGTAATAAGCTGAGCTAGCACAGCGCTGGGTTGTGCTCTCTGAAGTTTACTGTGGGAAGGTTACACCTCTGTATTGGCTGGGATGCTGTGTTGACAGTACCTCTGGTAAGGTAGGCATTGGTAACTGGGATTACTCTGTGGAAAGTATTTGTCCCTGTGGATTTGAGAACCTTTTTCCTTTAATGAAGTGCTTTTACATTGGTATTGTCTGAAATTCAGCTATGTGTCCCCTGGTGTCACTATTTACAGCTTTATGTGCTGGAAAGCCAAGATGAGTAGGTGGGGGAGGGATATATATATATCTCTCTATATACACATTTCTTTTAGTCTAGAAGATTTCCAGTTTTAGCTGCTTGTTAAACAGTTCAAAAACTCTTGCCAGAGGGAAAAAGAAAAGGGAATGGAGTAGGCTCATGGAAACCTGTTGGGTACAATCTGCTCCAAAGCCACTGTGCCATCCTCAATTCAGAGATGGCACAGTAGAGATTACATAGTAGTGTTGCAGTCCATCACATATCCCTGCGTTTGCCCGCTTCCGTAAAGATGGAGCTGGTGACTCCTGGGGATGTTCCCACACTTGTGAATACTGCCGCCCTTCACCAAGCATGCTCAGGTACCTGAATTAACTGCAGTGGTTGAAGAGAAGTGATAATCTTGGGAGTGATGACTCTTATTTCCTCCTCTGTCTCCTTTAGTTTTCTTTCACCTTCACTTGTTTGCCCATGGCCAGTTGAAGCTGGAATAGGTATTTTTGCCGCTGCTGGAGAGCTATGGCTGGCATTACAGACTGTAAGAGCCCATCGCTCCCGAGTCTTTTTTGCAGTACTTTGTTTTGTTTTTGTTTTTTTTTTAATGCTTGGCTTCTGCAAGAGGTTGATCTTCACTCTGTGGCTCTTCTGTGTTCAGAGGAAGACTTCAGCTGTTTTTTCTGCTGGGGAGAGCCCCAGGAAAGAAGTACAATGTCATACAGAACAACAAGATCCTGCCAAGCTTGAGTTTATCAATAAATGTGTAAATTAGCAATGCTGCCTCTGAAGTCATCTGAATTTCTCAATCTTTGAAACCTTTCAAGAATTTTTTGAAGCTGCTTCCTACAGCTGGGCACCCAAATAAGTCCCCTGATTTTCCCTTCCCATCAAATTCTGGGAATTCACAGATATTAAAGGAACAATGCCACAATCTAAAATGAAAAAGTAAATATGGTCTCCCCTGTTGGGTTGTGTGTTTTCATTTTTGTTTTCTTTTTTAATATGTACCACTAAGGATTTTGCTCTGTGGAACGTCTCATTGTTGATTTGCTAGCATTGAGCTAGCTGTGTCTGGCAAGCAATCTGGTTTGAGCAGAGGAATACCTCCAGGTGAAATTCTTCCTGGTGTGGTCTATTGCAGTGTTTTACTACACGTTTTAGAGGCAGGGCTGTGTCTTGCCCTTTCTCACCTCCTTCTTCCAATCACTGGGAGACCTAATTCCCCATCTTGTGTATGCCGTCCCACTGGGATGGTTCCTTTCTGCCTGAAGGGGACCCAGAACCCTGGTATTTTGCTGTTGTCTCTAGAGGCGACATTTACCAGGGATCAGCACAACTCTTGCAGTTGACCCATGTTGTGTTCTGCAGAGCTCCCACCATCAGTAATTTGAGACACGCAGCTGCATTACACCACATTAATCTATAGCATAGGAGAGACATGTAGGTCAGGAGAAGCTTACCTTGCAAAAGATGTGAAGTTAAAGAACAGAGTGATCTGCCTGCTGCTGCTACCCGTGGCAGAGTAATGCTCTCCAGTGACTGCACTCGTTCATTTTGCTTCTGTGGCAGCCAGGTGTAGCTTTCCTGAAAGACCAAATCCACTTAGTGGGTTTTAGACACAATACAGATATTTATTTTTTTTAATGATTGACTAGTGAATGTTTCAGCTGATTGCTTGATGGCTTATTTTTGTTCTCCCTCTAACCTTTACTAAACAATGTCAATGATTTCTCTCAAATCGGTATCTTATTTAACCCTTTCTCCCTGCTGTCAGCCCATGCATGTTTTAGCAGCGATTCTAACGAAACACGAAAAGGCACCAGGTAGACTCAGCTACACTGAGCCATGGGCACTTCCTGAACTTGCTTGGTGAATCTGGGAACATTACAGAGATTATCTTTGGGCTTGTGGGTTGTTTTTGGGTTTTTTTGTCTGCAAGCTTATAATGGTTTTCTCTAAAACTTTTCCATCTAGTTAGCACATTATGCTTTCAGCCATTAAAGGACATACTTTTTGTTTGGTTTTAGGTGGTGGGGTTTTTTTAATTGACATAGGAGGCAATTGGAGGGCAGGTCTTAAAAGGTTTATGAAATATCTAGGCCTGAACAAAATGAAAGTAATCTTATTTCCAAGGAATACTTTCTATCCTTAATATTTTTTTTTTAGTATAAAACAATGAGAAGAAAAAGGCAGTATAGATGCATTTTTATTTTTTTACTCCATCATTTGGATAAGGGGTAACTGAGAGTAGACCTTTCCCCAAATCCAGAACTACAAAATCTGAGTGTTTGACTGAAAATGTGATATTTCTGTTTTCAGGGAATAGAACAGTTGAAAAAGGAAGAGAGAAGATGGGCTAAAAAAACAAAATGGATGAACATGAAAGCAGTATTTGGCCATCCGTTCTCTATAGCATGGCTTAGCCCATTCGCAACACCAGACCAAGGAAAAGCAGACCCATACCAGTATGTGGTCTGAGGAATTCTTGACCAGCATTTCCACTAAAATAGAAACATATTACAGCACTACTGTTATAAATTTTCCATGAATGTTTAAAGCAAAAAGCAAAACAAACTTTTTTTTATGTCTATTAAATGGCTGATAATTGCAGAGAAAAAAAAGCCCTGTATTCCACAATTTTAGAAAATTCTATATCTCTGGCTGAAACTGCTGCTGCTTTTTTTTTTTTCCCTTTTTTTTTTTTTTTAATCTTGTTAACTTTACTGGCCTTTGTTTCTCTCTGCTTTCTGTATGGCATAACTAATGTGAAGGGGATCCTCTTTCTTGGTTGTGACCCACCTCTTCTGAGTAGATTCTCGTGCTGTCTCCTGACTGTGATGAGCTCTGTGGAAGACATATGAGTGCCAACAGCCCTACACAGACACCTTTGGACTTCCTGAAGGAGCACATTGCTCTTTCATAAGTGAACTTGAACGGGGAAGCAGACACTTCATGTACCGAAAGGTTCAAGACGAGAAGGCGACAGAGCAAGAGAGCCAGTTGACCTGGTGATCGCAGAGAGCTAAAGTACTTAAAACAATTGTTGCTAACACCAGTTCCCACCCCACCCTCCTTTTTCCTTCCAGCCACAGAACTGATTCCATCTTTCTGGCATTATTTTGTCTGTTCCCTCCCTTGTGCGCAGGAAATTGTTGCCCTCTTAGGGTAACTGTGGCAGATTCAGAAGACTCTTTGGATTATTAAATGCCTTACACTTGCAGGAAAGAAAGAAATCTAATTTTTGAGTGTTTAGAATAGCAGAATCATCTTGTTTGTGTGCGTTTGTCATGGTAAACGAGTTGTTAGAGCAATGCCTGCTAAACAGTGTTAATGTGAAAAACTGACATGAATGCCCAGACTACACTAAAGACTAATACTGACGGGATGTGTAGGTGTACCAGGGTGATTGATTCTATATTCTTAGCATTGCCCTGGTTTAGAGCTTTGTAAATCTTTTCTCATGTCTATGCATACATGTGTATGTGTGTAAACACGTGCACACATATATGTGTAAGTGATTTAAAGTGGGAAATTTTGATGGTAAGGAGCATGCATACTGTTATGAACTGTGTGGTGATGAAAGTGGGAGGGACGGAAGGCATTCCAGAAACGGGTAGAGCTAAACCATTCATAACTACAACTGACATCTTGTGTTCAGGCAGGGATTTTCTAATATTTTTGGGTCATGACTCCCATGGGCTCATCAAATGAATTGCAAACAAAGGAAAAAATACCAATTAGCTGTGTCCATGATTTCCAAGGAATCTTTTCTTTCCTTGGTTTACAATAAAATGTTTTAGGGTTGGGGGTTTTTGTTTTGTTGTTTGTTTGTTTGTTTTGTTTTTGAAAATGACCTGTTTAGACTGCTTCAAAGCCATGGGGGGAAGGGAAGGCAATCAGGGAAGAAGAAATTTAATGGATGTCTCACTTTGGAAGTAATGTGAATGCTGCATCTTTTCAATCTGTCAATGCTTCCATATGGAAAACAAATGCAATAAAACTTTTCCAAAAACTTTGCTGTTCTTATTTTCTTTCTTCACTTCAAACGTTGGGAAAAATCTGGAACAGTTTTCTGAACTTTCACTTCTGTACGCAAGCAGGCATTAATTAATTAACCGGATGTTCAACTTTTAAGTTTAAAAATGAGTTAATCAGTAATATACTGATCTGTTAATCAGTGGGTTTTATTTCACCACTTGGAAGCAGCTGTCAGTAATTGCTCTGCTGTGTAAACAGGCTGTTTCTGCAATCCTCCTTGCTCAGGGTTAGGTCATCAGGAGCGTGTTGTGATGCAGGGCTGCATGGACGGAGCCACAGGCTGCGCTTGTGCCTCGGCGGGAAGGTTCTGCAAAGGAAAGGTGGCCTTTGCATACGCATTTCCTTAACAAAGAAAAGTCCAGGAAAGGTTTAGGGTTTGTTTTTATAGTGCAGATAGTGGAAAGCTATTGTAAATAAATAACGTAGCTCTGATTTTAGTATGCAATGGTGTTTTTCAGAGAATGCTCCCAGCTTAATAGGTAAGGGCTGGATCTTTGGCCAGGATCAGTTCAGCCGGTGAGGTGTGTGCGGGTGGTAACTTGAACTGGTACAGAATCCGGCCCTGAAACCGCCTTGACGTAAAATCAAATGTAGGGGAGGCTTTAGTCACCTAGGCAATTAACAAGTGAATGCATCTCTCTGCACAGTTCATTGCTTTAAAAATTGTTTTGATTGTAAATTCCACTGGTGCGCATTCCAGTTTGGGTTTGTTTGAATTACCCTTACTCACTATGCATTTTGGAGGAAGATTGGTTACGTTGTTCTGGCATTTTGACCGTTGTGAAAAAATGCGTAATTACTCTTTTTTTTTTTTTTTTCCTTGTTTCGAACAAATGCAAATTGTTAAACAGTGTTACATAGTATTGATGTTTTCAGTCAAACTGTTTTCTTTTTAAATGAGGCGTCGTCACAGCTTGCAGAAATGTCCATTGGTACATGTCACGTGGGTGTCTCAGTAGCTGGGCTCCTTGGTTTTACTTGCACTGTACGACTTGGTGGTGCAATTTGATGCAATTTGAATGATGCTAAATGCGGGACAATATTAATATGAGAAAGGCAGACTTACCGATTTGCTCATTGAAAGTATTTTCTGAGCCAAAACTACCTGATTTCAGGTGCTAGCTCTGTTTTAGCAGGACAAACTCGAGCAAAGGCAGGGTACTTTTTTGAAAAGCTAAGCGTGCAAGGAACTGCTGTAGGGGAAGTCTGCTTTAATCATGATTTCTGATAGCAACGCTTCCTGCATCTTCCTCTTAATGGACAAATTGCTACCTTACTTGCCTCTTCTGTTCCCTCTTACCATTTGGGTTTTAAAAGTGTATCAGAAGAAGTTAATGCATTTTTTTCTAACACGCAAGAGCTGTCCTGCAGATCGCTTCTGGGTCGGGCCCTGCAGCCCAGCACCCTCCCCTGGCACTGTGCAGGAGCCGGTACTGGGGGCCGTAGTGGGAGGAACGGGGTGTATCACCCTACAGCATCCCAGTGGGAACAGGTCAGCCTTGTCTTACCGTCCCTGCATTTGCAACGTCGTACCTCTGACCGAAATGGGAGTGTCCGGTATTTTATATTTCTCTATGTACGTATTCTCTTTATAGTATTTGTTCAAAATTACCTAATTTGGAATAGTGACAGGTGATGCTTTCTGAGTGCTTTTGTTCTGAAAGTGAAATAGCTGCACGATGGAAGAGACAGCTGTTAGTTTGAATACAAAATTCTCACTTTTTACAATAATGGTGAGAGGTTTGGGGTAAATATATTTTAAAAAGTTTCACTAGACACTAATGAAATGTCTTCAACAGTCGCGTGTTCCTTCCTTCCCCCTTAAATTTTTTTTAAGGCAAAACCTCACACCCTACTGTGGGTGTGGGACAGGCAGCCGAAATTAGACCAGGATACAATTTTTACAACTTCTGCTCGTTTTCAACACACGCCCTGAAAGGATTAGTGAGGTCGGGCTGGGAAAGAGAAAGTATGCCCCTGCCTGCTCCCATTAACTGCTCCCTAATCTGGCTTTAGTGCAACCTCAGCCTGACCTTGCTTATCGCCTTGCTTAGCAGGTCCTGTTCAGAGCAGGAGAGCGATGGTTTTTTGGGGGAGGGAAGAGAGGGGTTGCCGCCCAGAAATGTTCAAAATCCCGATTCCCAATTTAGATTGGATTGAACCGGATTACGCACGTGACTGAGGGCAGGATTAAAGCTTGTACTGCCGGGGAAGGGTTTTGATGCTTGGTGTCTGTTTCTCCTCCTGCCCCGTGCTACTTGTTTTCCTTCTCTGTAGACACGCAATAAATGCTGCAGCCGCCGTGAGGGTTTGTTACTAAGGTGTTAGAAACCTCTGCAGTTTGCTAAGGAGCAGCCGACGACCGAAGGTCTTCCTCTGTTTTAAAATGCAAAAGCGTCTGCCTCTTGGTTGCACGGCCGCAGGGCGCTGGAACCGGAGTATCCCGGAGGAAAAGTGCGTGGTAGTGCTAAAACACTTTGCCAAGGCTCTGCCAGGCGCCAGCGCTGCCCCTCTCCCGGCTTGCCCGGCAGGGAGGTGAGGACGGGCACCAGGCACGGCAGCACCCGCTGCCTCGTCCCAAGGGGCCGGAGGTTGCGAGGGATTTTCCCTGGGACAGCTGAGGCCGCGCATTTGCAAGCTTGGGAGCAGAGTGAAGGGACGCGTGCCTGTGCCTGACGTTGCAAGATGCGCGTTTGTGCTTCAGGGCTTGAATTTTTCCCAAAATTGCAACCCCGAAGACTTAAGTTTTTGTATTGCATCATTTCTTTCTGCATATTTGCTCCTGGATTTCTCCTAAGTCAGCATGAGAAATGTGGCATAAATGAAGCTCACGAAAGCTTTGCACATAATTCTTCAGTTTACGGTGTATTTTCTCCTGGGCCTGCTCATGCTGACTCAGTGTTATTGCAAAACCAAGCTGCTGCTGCTGTATTGAAGTGTCATGTTATTTATAAGGCTTACTGCGACTGCAGCTGTGGTGCCGCTGAGCTGTTGCGTGTATTCATTTCCCCCCTCGCAAAACTTTGAAATGTTTTGTGGGTCGTTAGGGAAAATCTGCAGAATTAGAACGCGACAAGTGCATTTTTCATCTAGCTCTTCTGAAACTGCTCTTTTAAATGGCTTTAACTGAATTTGCTCGTTTTGCCTTTCCTTGAGTGTCTCAAAACTTGGATCCAGTATTCTTGCTTCTCTAAGAGTTTCTACGCGGTCACTTCTGTATCATCGTGAGCGTATCGTATGCAGCTGTAGATCTGACTCCTCTCTTACATGATACAGAAGATAGGCATAAAAAATTGTGCCCTGTTTCACACAGCAGTAGCCATTTAAAAAAAAAAAAATCTTAGTTCCTTCTTTCTACGTGGAGAAGACTACCAGTTGCTGCCTAGATTTGATGGACCTGTTACTTAAATACAATCAAAATGCTTGCTTTACTAAAAGTGATGTTCTTCGAGGGAGAACGGATCAGAATATTGACTGACCAAGGCTCCAGTCCTGCTTTGCGACCTCCTCTTCCGCCTGTCCAGATTTCCTCACCTCCCAGCGGGTATCTGGCTTGCATTGTGATCCGTCTTTGACAGTTTGTTAAACGGAAATTGTCGTCGTTAAATATTGGCTCTTAATTGGCACAGAGTAAGCTTGTTCTTATGTCAGCTTCTAGTAACAAGCCTAGAGATGTGGCTGTGGTAAATTCCTGATCGCTGGAAAAAGCTGCAGTATTTTGCCTGTATCTGAACTATTGTAAATGTGCCCAAATAAGGTGAAATTTTAAGTTGTATTTTATTGCTCCTTGGAGGGATTCAAAAAGCATCGGGATGAGAGATCCGTGTTTGCAAGAGGCTTTTTAGAAGCCGTCTCTTTGCCATAAAAATCAATAGCAACTCGTACCAAAATAAGTCACTGAGATTCAGATTGTCTGTGAATTTGGGCTTGGTTTGGGGTTTTGTTGTTAAATTCAGGGATGAACCTCTCGGTAATGCAGGTCGTCTGTCTTCGTCGACAACTAAAACTTGAATAACATCCTGGTTGTAGATAGGAGGTTTTGCACCTGCTGCAGCAGTTGGTGCACAAATACCTGCTATAAACGTGAGACGACCCAAAACTCTTCTCCTTTTGCAGGGTATTGAGCGTCTTAAAAATCAGAAGCCAACCTGGGAGAAGATCAGCGGCTGGGAAGGAATGAAGCTGGCGTTCGGTGGTGCCTTCTCCTTGGGTTGGTTCAATCCCTTTTCGAACCTGAACTGCAAGAGCCCAGCGCCGGCCGAAGCGGCGGCGGCGGCAGCTCCTACGTCAGCAATAATGACCCAAGAAGAAATCGAGCAGTTTCTCGCTCGAGATGTTGCCGTCCAAGTGTTACATGAATAAGCAAAGCATCCTCCAGGATGTCAACAGCAGCTTTCAGGTGGTTTTTTTTTTTTAATAACTACTTGTGCTGGAGATTTAAGGGGTTGGTTTTTAACATGCTTTTGGTGCATTAAAAAATTCAGGAGTATTTATCTGGAAGCCAGGTGCAGCACTAGCAGAAGCAATGCAAATCTCCAGGGAAAGCATTGTAAGTGATGAGATTCAGAAGCTCCTTTTCGGACCTGTGACAACTGCTTTATTGAGCTTTTCTTACTTGACCTTTAAGGAAAGTTTATAATTGTCGGATAGGTTGGTCCCAGCTCCTGGAAATGTGCAGTCCTAGGGAGTCTGGTTCATCTTTTGTTCTTCCAGCCTTTTGGAGGTCTAAATGACAAGCTCTGCGCAACAGCCAGATTAGCCCAGCTCTAAAGGCTTTCTTGAAAAACGCATCCTTTTTAGCTCATCCCATGGATGCTGCCTCTGGATTATGAAAGCTGCTGGTGCTCATGTCTTAGCAGAGGTGGGCTACAGACACAGCGGATGGGCGAGCTCACCCTGGGGTGTAATTCCTTTGAGCTCCAAAATATAGGGGGTAAATTTTAACCCTCTGTGCTCGTGGCGCTGCCCAAGGCTGGTGGCGCTTGGTTGAGCGGCATCGGGGCCGGCGAGCTGGTGGTGGTGCCGGGCACGGCTGAGAGCAGGCAGGTACTGGCCAGGTTGTGGGCTGCTGGTGGGGGGAAGCTTTTGCCCAGGGGCTGCGGTTCACGAACACGTAGGGCACGTGGAGCGGGAGCTGCCTGGCCGAGCTCGGCAGCCCAGAAAGCAGGCAGCTGGTTGAGACCAGGCACCGGCGGTATTTCTGCGGTCAAGGAAGAGAGGGAGACGTGAGCACCCTGCTGATAGAGGTACTGGCTCTCTCCATTTGACTTGCCTAATTTAGATGTCTCTTTCTTTTTTTTCTTTTTTTTTTTTTTTGGGGGGTGTGTGTGTGCATGTTTTGTTTTGTTTTGTCTCAATAGCCAGAGTTAGTTGAGAATGAATATTGCTTCTTAATCTTCCTGGGGTTTAACATTGTCCTATTAGTACTCGCCATTATGCGGGGTTTCCTCAGGCTAATTTTGCAGCCAGCTCCTGGTGACCGTTGGTGAGCGCGCAGAAGGAGCGTGCATCACTCAAGGAAGTGTCACTGCAGGTGGCGATAGCTGCAGCAAAGTCATGCAGAGGTGACGCTAGCCGCTGCATTCAAACACGCTACAAACACTTGGCGTGCTCCAGACGTCGATTAGCGTTAATTTAGATGGTTTTTCAAGTGGTTTTTTACTTCTCACCTCTCTTAGCTTGTCAGTAAATTTTGAAGGATATTAGAAATGTGTCCCAGAGGACATGCTTGATTTTGTCTCCCCCTCCACTGTAACATGGACCAAAGATAATTGCTTCCTCTAGAAAGTAAAAGAAAGGAGTTTGGGGGATGAAAGCACGGTATTGTGAAAGATCTAGATGAAGTTTTTATTATTTATAGAAGCAATACCAAATGGAATTTGTGTAAGACTTTTTTTTTTTCCTTCCCCCCTCAAAAAAAAAAAAAAAAGCATCTTAATATGTATTAATGGTGTGACAGTCAGGGCTACTGGGGAGGGATGAGATTCTCTGCTGGACTTGTCCTCTGCCACAGCAGTCCCTTTTTCTGGCAAAGGGCCTGGGAACAACCCGGGTGCCGTGACCGTTGGGAGTGCAGCTTGGCTAAAACCCAGGGGGTATTCCCAAAGAGTCATCCCACCCCCTATGCCCTCTGGATGTCTCCTCTTTTCCATTGAAAAGAGATTTAGAAAACATCATTAGGACCTGTGTATTTATACAAACCTTTTTAGTAAAGGGAAACAACCTGCATTTGGGGGGAATTGAGGTGCCCTCTCATGTCATTTAGGCATGACCTGTTGAACGTCATTGCTCCGTGCAGCAGTGTGGTAGGGAGGGAAGATGCTCTCCTGCTCCTGCACCAGCCTACGTTTTTCTGTCAGCCTCCCACGGGAAAGGGACGTCAGGGACATACATAGATCTGTAAGGGATTTCCTATAGGGAGCAATAGGGATGTTGAAGGAGGAAAAGTTGAGAGTGCCCTTTTTAGCTCCTGTTTTCTAATTTTGGCTTGCTGCTTGGCCTCTGCATCCAGTTAAGGTCCCTGCCTCAGTGCCGTGTCTGCAGGGTGGGAATGGTGCTACGGGGTCCTGGGGGGAGAAATTAGTTGATGGTTGAAAATTGCCTCAAGGCAAGTGCCCAAGGACGTCAGCTTGGGCGAGACCCCCTCGCCCTGCGTTTTGGTGATGCTTCTTGAGACGTGGACCCCATTGGTGTGGCTTTGGGTAGAGGCAGACAGAGGCAGCGTATTTCCTTCTCCACTCTCAAACCTGGTTCACCTCATCATGAGGACAGGCATCCTTCGCTTCTGCTTCCCACCTCTCATGTTGTTCCTCAGGTGCTGGCATTTCTAGGCTTTTTTTTTTTTTTTTTAATAGCAAATGGAAAAGCAGCGTGAAGAGGGGGGTGAGAGCCAGAACAGCCATCTCCCCTCCTCCTGCAGTTCTAGGCCAAGTGAGAGACTGGGCCGTGTCCCTCTGCCCTGCGCAGAGCCGTGGGCAGCCAGCCCAGCCCCGGCTTTGGTGTCCCCCTGGACCTGGTGGGGTGACTTCCTATGTCCAGCAAATTGGTTGTTCTGGTGTCTCTTGGCTGTTGGTCGCCCTCATCCTCCCTCTTCTTCTTCTCCTCCCCAGTTCCAGTACCCCTCGGCATATCTCCTCTCGGTCTTGGTATAGTGTGGCAACTGTCAGGAAATGCAAAAGTCTTCATGAGCTGGAAAAATCTGTTTTATCCACAGCTCTGGCATAAACCTCCTTCTTTAATGACTCCCTGGTAGCTTGAGACCAAATGCGATTTTCCTGAAATTGAAACCAAACCCACCGTTTCCCTTCCGTTCCCTCCATGCACTGCTTGCCCCTTGTTAAGTCATGCCTTCATCTTCAGGCTGTGCTGCTGAGGTCCTGGCCGGCTCGCCGGGCCCTGGGGAAGGCACTCCTCGAGAGCACTTGGCGTGCCTCACGCTGCTCCGGTGTGAGGCGTTAATACGTGATGGACAAAGTCGTTGCAGACGTGGAAAGCGTTCTTGTACTTCTTACCTGGTGTCTTCTACAGCAGGTTTTCTATGCAAGTAAAGAATTTACATCTCTTGAAAAAATATATATATTTTGTTGTTTGTAACTCCTTTTTATGCCTCTGGTCACTATTGTACTTATTAAAGAACTAATAATTCATCCGCCAAGGACCGCCAGCTCCTCCCTTCCCTGTGGTCATGGTATGCAGACTCTGTGCCCACTCTGCCTGGGGAGGGGGTCCCCGCTCCCAGCCCTGCCACCGCCGAGGTGGCCTGGTGGGACCCAGCGCTGCCGGGGGGGCACCGGGACACCATGGGCAGAGGGGTGGCAGGGGCCGGGGAAGCCTGACCGCCTTTTGTAGCCCAGCCACCACCTGGGCGCTCCTCCTGGTGTCCTCTAAATGTTTGAAATGCAAGGGAATGGTCAAAATATTTTTTTTCCTGGTTTTTTTTTCCCCTCCTCCCTTTTTTCTTCCTCCCTTCTTTTTTTTTTCTCTCCCTTTTTTTTTTTTCCTCCCTTTTTATGGGCTGGCACATAACCAGGTGTAGTTGCCACTTCTTCTTTCCACTCTGCAGCCCTAACGCTTGAGCAGTTACCTTTTAAATAAGCAAATAAATATACCCCTATGCTACCGTGTGGCTCTATTTCCTCTTTCCTTGTGGAAAAGCTGGAAACCCCAGCACCTGACTGCTGCTGGCCATGGAGAAGCAATGCTGTGGAGCAGAGCCATCCCTTGCCACCCGTGGGTTTGGGAGGTGAAGTGTATGCCAGTACATTCCCCAGCTGGCTAGCTGGGAGGGGGAGGGAATCACCCAGGAGGGATTTGTTTAAAACCTTCCTTGAGCTGTGCAGCAGCCCATGGTGCAGCGAGGTCCCTGGGTGGGTCCCATGCAGGACCAGAGCCCGGGCAGCCAAGCAGCTGCAAAACACCTCCCGGGCTCACAGCCACTGCCGGCTGAAGCTGCTCCTTCGTGAGCTCCAATCCCCGGCCTGAGGCGGGAACGTCCCCCCATGGGCTCAGAGCCATCCCAATCTGGCGATACCATACAACCTAGTCACGCAGTTGATTTTATCAACCTTTATTGAATCACGATTAACTGCAATCAACATAACTGTGCCCTTTAAGTCAGGTTAATTCCCTTAGCTTAATGGGATTTTTGCTCTTTACTTTGCGATTACTATCCAGCAATCAAGGAGGCAAGAAGTGCCCGAGACGCAGCGATGCTACATGTTTAGCGAGGCCACCATTTACACTCTGCTGAGGCACCGATCCTACTTGGTGATGGTGATGCCCTTCTCCACAGAGATCCCTTTGATCTGGGTCGAGGTCAGCTTGGCTACTATTTTCTTCTCTCCTAGTCTCGTTGGAGTGCATATTATTTCAGACTTCATGATCCTACCAGGTTTTACATCCCTAAGGAGAAAGAAAAAACAAATAGTCCCAACTGAGTTATGGTTCTTATTTGCTGCTTTTGAATCTTTTTGCCTAAAGAAATAGCTGCTGCGTCTGTTTAGGGTGGATGTTTCCCCTTCTCCCATGACCGGCGTGCAGCAAGCAGGGCTCGGCACGGTGGCGCTGGCTGGTGGTCCCGGCGATTCTGGGGACCTTCCCCAGACTTCCCTGTACTGCTGCAACACTAAATTTGGCTCTGAAGGGAGCAGCTGTGTTCACACTGGCCAAGCAGCGCCCGGCATCACAGCAGGAGCACAGGGAGAGCCCCGGTCATGCCCGAATGCCCTGAGCATGCCAACCTCTGTGTGGGTCTATCTGCTCCGTGGACTGCCCCCAAACATGGCGCGGTTTTCAACATAGCTTGCAAAGGGCCCTGTTATTCCAAATCCCCTAACCATTTCTTCAAAGGAAATTAAAAAAAAAAAAAAAGAAAAAGAAACAAAGCAAAGTACTGCCATGCTCCTTTCATACTGGGCTCATCTCCTTACCCCTGATCAAATGTTGACATCTTAAATATGCCCAAGCCCTCCACCCGCAGCTTGCAGTTGTCCAGGGGCATGTTCAGCTTGTTCTTGAAGATGAAGGCACAGGAGAACTCCTCGTTCAGTTTGGCTGTTTCTGGCATCTGGCAGAGGAGGAAAGAGAGAAACAAACCCAAATGGCGGGCATCAGAGAGGTAATAAGGATGCCAGAGCTGCTGCCAGTTTGCTCCTCACCACCAGCGTGGTGGGGGACAACCCTTCATATCCTTTCCATCCTCCCACAGCACCATGTGCTCTGTCCCGCTGGCTGTTTCCCCAGCTCTTCTCTCTCTGGTTTCTCAACATGTTTTTCCTTCAGGAGGTAGAGTTGTGAGGTTGGAGATGGGCCCTGTACAAACTGTCCTCTTCCATCCCCTTCCCTCCAGCAGCCCCTGCCTGCCTGTTTTAGATGGAGCAATGAAATCTTCATTTCATGGCTGCTTTCAGCCTTAAATAGAGGTTGAATAACCAAATAAAATGCTGGGCACTGAGTATCCCCGGAGGCAGCTGTTTGGGAGATCCCCCTGGGAATGCTAACACCACCTTGGTGTTACAGTGAGCAGGGCTTTAACCCTTGTCCCCGAGGAGCCCGGGCTGGCGGCTGCCTCACCTGGACAGTGATGGGGGGGTACTCAAAGCTCATCGTCGTCTCCTTGGTGAGTTTGTCACCTATCCCCTGGACCTCAGCAATGGCGGTGACACGGATGAACACTTCGTCTTCCACCGAAGACAGTGTCTTCATGTATGTGTCGGGCTCAATTTTCAGAGGGACCTGTGTCTCTGCGGGAAAGAAAACAGAACTCGGAGCTTCACCACATACCCATGAACTGGATGGCAAATTCGGCTCTCATGGCAGGTGCCTCAGGGTGCAGGATGAGGCATATTTGCTGAGACCATCCTGCTTTTGGCCAGATCTGGGGGCTCCATGGGGGGAAGCCCCAGCTCAGTGAGTGGTACCCAGCACGTGGAGCCCGTGGGGAGAGCGGCCGAGCCCACACCGTCTCCCCACCGTGCCGAGTGCCGGCTTGGGCTCATGTCCAGCGTCTCGGCAGCCCTCGTCCCCAGCTGCCCTGGCACTTGGGAGAAGGCAGAATAGCATGAGGTTAGGTACATTTAAGCTCGTGTTCCCCGGGGTTTCTCTGAGGCACTACTTGCTATAAAATTAGCTGCTTCCCTTTCACTTCAGATTTTATTTTTAATTGCCTGGACAAACTTCCAGTGACTTGGAAAAGACCCAGAGTCAGCAGCACTGGAGCCTGAATACTGCCTTAGCCACAAAGCTTCCTGGCTTCTTCTGGAAAACAAAAAAAAAAAAAAAAAAAAAAAAAAAGCCTGTCTTTATCTTTTAACGTATGAAGCTACCCTTGTGTCCTACCCTGCTGCATTTTGACAGCCACAGTATATGTGTGAAAACACTCAGCAATCACCATCAGCAAAGATATTTTTTTTGTGAGAGTGACTCACACTTGGAATGAGCAAGTGCTGTTAATTATTCATCACTCGTTAGTCTCTTGTTTAGCAAATTTCAGTCACATTGCTGGGGATCAGAAATGCAACCCAGGTTGCTCAAAGACATGCAATGAACAGCAAACAGCTCTTGGGATCAGCCAGGCAGGCAGCCACTAAGTTGAAATTTGCTTGGGCGAAGAATTCAGAAAATAACATTCACCAGCATCACCACCAGCTGATCAACATTAGGTTAGCAAGTTCAAGAACAAAAAAAGGCTGAAGTTTCCAGCCATCTAAATCCTGTGAGGGATCTGACATAAATGGATGCACCTGAAGCCTGCAGTAGCATCTCTGATGCTTACACGGTGAGGATGGGAAGGAGATGTTCCAGCACACCTCGCTCGCACCATGAAAATATCTGTCTGCCCACACTGATGTATTTTTAACGATCTCGTTGAAGCTGCAGCAGGACCAAGGCCTTCACGTTTTGGTCCCTGCTATGGTAGGATCCCAGTCTATAACTGAGACTCCCAAATGCAGTAACAAGAGAGGTAGGTAGCAGGCAGGCAACTTCTGCTTTTCACACCGTACAGAGCCACGCACTGACCTATAGCGGAGCTATTATGAACCAGCTCGAGTGAAACCCCAGACTGCCACAGCAAATAGCCCATAGAACACAGCAAGCTTTCCATGCCTACCAGATTTGCCTTCAAGCTTGACGATCTCCTTGACATATCCAAGGTTGGCCTCAATTTTCCCAGTATAGGACTGCAGCTGGCAGGAGCCGGCAAGATTGATAGTCCAGCTCCCAGGAGTAGAGGTCTTCACTGTGATGCCCAGTTCAAGGGGATTTCCAGGATACAGAGCTTCTTTATTGGTTATCTCAAGCTGGAGCCCAGTCTTGGAGACGGTCTCTTGCAGGACCCCAGGCTTGGAGACCACATTATCCATAGGCAGACCTGAAGCAAAGCGTGCACGAGGTACCATTCCGGAAGGGCGTATGAAGGAGGAAGCTTTCTGCATGGACTTCCTTTCCTCTTCAGAGCCTGGATGAAGAAAAAAGATGGGTGATAGCTGTATCTCAGTCTCCTCACCCAGAGGCACCTTCCCTTTATTTATGCTTCTGCTGCTGAGCAGAGAGGATGTCAGAACATCTCCAGCCTCTGCTCAGGAGACCCTCTTGGTTTACACTGCCACCAGATGTAACTGAGAACAAGTCTTATGAGGAGCGGCTGAGGCTCAGAACTGGGCTTGTCTAGCCTGGAGAAAAGGAGGCTGAGGGGAGACCTTCTCACTCTCTACAACTACCTGAAAGGAGGTTGTAGCCAGGGGGGTGTTGGTCTCTTCTCCCAAGTAGCAAGCTAGGTTAATGGTTGGACTTGATCTTAAAGCTTGCTTCTAACCTAAATGATTCTACAATTCTAACTGTAGCATTTTGGACTGGAAGAATTTCCTGAAGGAGACACTTTTAGAAGATGGATGCTCTTAAATTTTTCAGGCTAAGATTTTCCCACTCCTCACTGGGAAGGGTTTAACAGTGTAGCACAACATGGCTGGATCCGAGAACCGTGGGGAGGGAATGTGGGATTTTTTTGTTTCCAACATGTTCTGGGGAATGGAAAGACAAAAGAAGAACAAAGAAATGAAGCAACAGTGAGTCCAACCACTAGGTTGGTCACTCTGCCCATTTCTTTCACTGCTTGCAAGCTTGCTCGCACCCGTCCCTAAAGAGCAGCCTATAGGTGTCACTGCGGGCATGAAGATGCCCAGGAGCAGTGCTACCTCCCCCAGGTCTCCAGGCCTTACACGGGATTTGCCACTGCAGCTACCCCTGCAGTTTTCTCCTAGAGAACACATGTGTTGTGGGGTGATCTCCATGGTCAGGGGGTCTCCTCTTTGGCACTACTTTAGAGGATGGTGGTAGTCACCTTCAGGGTACTTGTACTGCGCGGTGATGTCTTCCCGCTCGTCCTGCCCCACGGCCTTTGTGCTTATGTTCACGCCGATGCCTTGGGTCTCGGTGCTAATCTTGATGTACTTGTCCTTGCCGTTCACCTTCTTGACAACCCAGTAGACTTTGTCAGCATTCACTTCTGCATACACAAATTTGCTGTCGAAGGGCAAATACACGTCCCCTTCTCGGACAGCCTTCAGTGGGCATGGACCACACTGGAAAACACCTAGAAAATGCATTCAACACCATTTGCTTTTCCAAATATGAACAGAGTCTCCAATTTTTGTTCCACTCTCAGACCCACCCAAGCAGGAATCTGTGGCCATGGTAGTTGATTCTTAGTGGTAAATACTCCTCCAACTCAGTGATGAACTCCAAAAGCCCCCATTTATCCCATAGCTGTTTGGGCTTTTTTATAGATGACCAAAGTCTGGTGAGAGCTTTTATGTGTTTCCCCTCACTTAAATAATTTTAAGGTTTGAAAGTCACAGCTCGATGATGGAGTCAACTGAGTCCAGTCACCTGTGTTTGATCTCCTGGCAATACCCCATTTTCTGCACAGCCTTGAGGTTTAATGTTTTCTTTCCCACCTCCAAATTCCCCGCATCTGTGCAGGGAGAGTAGTCACCAATTTTGGCATTCACTTTTCATTTACCAATGAATGGACTCATGACTTGCTCAGGAAAGCTCTACAGCAAGCATTTTTACTGAGGAAAGCAGTAGCACCTCTTACTTCAGACTGCTTTGAGTCCTCAACTTCACCAAAGAAATCAGAGGATGATGGAAAGAGAAATTAGTTCTGATTTCCAGCTGTGCGCTCTAACCTCTGAAATGACATTCATGTCCCCACGGTATCCTACAAGGTTGGTTTTCTACCCGCCAAAAAATGCTGTTCTTCCCATCCCGGGCTGAGACAGCAGGAGTGAGAACTCCAGCTTTAGGATGTCACTGCCCAAGTGTGTGAAGATGTGCGTGGGGAGTATGTGCTTTGCTGACTGAGGACCATGGTTTTCACTTGAAATGTCCCTGCCTCCCTTGGGAGCTGCAGAAGAGCCTTTCTAGGCAAATCCTACCTTGACTTTGCTCCTGAGGGGTTGAGTCGATTGCCTGCCAGCCATCAAACCCTGACGGCAGATCCGCCCGCCTCATCCAGACGTCGTTCCACACATGGAAGTTCCTGTGTGTGTTTGGGTTGGAAAGAAAAGGAGTGAGCTATTACAGCCAGCAGAGTCATGATCTCCTCTCTTAATCCTGAAGTAAGGGCAGGCTTAATGGAGCTTTGTCTGTAACCCTGTGAAACCCCAGGCTTTCTCTCTCTCCTGGGCAGCAAACTTGAAGTAGTAGGGAAATTGTTAAAGGAAAGCCTGTTGGGGCTGGGAAAAGTGGTGGGGGTGGGGGGGTGGGAAGCCTTAGCTCCCCCTTGGCAGTACCAGACGGAGTCGAGGGACATCCAGTTCAGCTTTTCTCCGAATTCATTCAGGTAAACGTCAACTCTCAGGTTCTCCTCTGTATCGTGTGCTGAGTTGAAGTTACTCACGCAGCGGGATGGGATCCCCAAGCAGCGCATGACTGTGGCACAGACAGACAAAACACAGGGTCACAAAATCACTCAGGTTGGTGGGCACCTCAGCTTGTCTGACCCCTCTGCCCACCCAGGGTCCTCTAGAGCAGGTGCCCAAGACTGTGCCCAGAAAGCTTTTGATTATCTCAGAGGATGGAGACTCCACAACCTCTCTGGGCAACCTGTGCCAGTGCTCTGTCACCCTCACAGCTGAAAGCAGAACAGACAGAACAGTTTCAGATTGTGGCCATCACCTCTGGTCCTGTCACTGGACACCACTGAGAAGATCCTGGCTCTGTTCGCCCCACTCCCTCCTGTCGAGTATTTATACATATGGATAAGACCGCCTGAGCCTTCTCTTCTCCAGGCTGAACAGTCCTGGCTTCCTCAGTCTCTCCTTACATGACAGACCCTGCCACCTCCAGTGCTCAGAGGCATTGCAATTTGGCTTACTAGCACAGTAATTAGGGTATAAGAGAAAGGACAAAGTTCACTGTTTACCTGTAGTGAGGACTCCTGCAAAGACCCAACATTGACCATAAGAGACCGGCTTCTTTGTTTTGTAATACTTCTGCAAAATTGAGACGCTCCCAATCCAATCCATAGGGGAGGTCCCATTGCTGTACTTTCCTGACCAGTTCCCCAGCAGCACACCGTTGTCATCGTTGGCATTAACCTGTGGCCACACACACATGCAAAGGAGAAAAATATGGGGATGAGGCTGAATGAGGCTTAAACCCTGGGTCTCTGCCCACCCTGTGGCTCCCCAAGTACTCTACAGCCCTGTGACACCCAGCAAGGTGCTGGTGCTGGCTGGGGGCTCCCCTGGTTGGAAACCTTCCACCTGGATATTTAGAGGGAGGTGGCATCACTGGTCAGGCCAGCCAAAATGCATTCTGCATCTTGTTATCTTAAGTTCCAGGGCTCCAAGAATGTTCCCACCACAGAGAGCAGTTGCCCTCCAAAGCACAACCCTTGTGTTGGCCCTGCCAACACAGCTGCTGAGGAAGGACAACCACTAGGACAGCTGCAAGCTTTGGAGATGGGGAGATGCTGTATTTTGCTCGCCTCTTCCCTCCACCCAAAATGCCTCCGGCTCTTTCCTTGAGGTTTCCCAAAGGAACCCATTTCAGATGTGTCCTGAAATGATGTTCAAGGCCCCGGGGAAAGAAGAGCAAGTAAGAAGGAGGAGGGAAAGCTGCAGGGGCAAAGCACTTCTCTGAGACAGGCATACCAAAGCAGACATGGCTCTGGACACAAACACAGGATCCCTTCTATTGCTCAGCTTGAGATCACTTTTATCCAGCAGATACATGCAGGCGTCCAAGATGAATTCTTCAAACTGTTTTGGAGAGGAAGTGGAGACATTTTTATACACCACCCTAAACCAGAATTTGCTCAATCAAAGTCTATCTAAGTACTTGGAGGAAACTGTCTGACTAGTCCTAACTTCTAAACTTCCTTATGATATTGAATTCTTGAGCCTACGGGACTTCCCAAAGCTGTTCTCTCCAAAGAAGGACTTAAATGAAAACCCACCTCAGAAGACAAAAGCCTGTCTCACGTGTCTTGCAAGCACAGTTGGAACCTGCCCCAGCAATCTTTACTCCTGTGAGTAGTCCTAAGTCACCTACGTCATCTCCCTGCAGCCCCGCAAATTACTCATGAGAGTGATGAAAATTTAAGAGCGTTACAGGTACTCAGTCTATTGACATAGGTACAAAATGAACCTTGGGGGAAAAAAAAAGTACATAAATGCAGATTATTACAGCAAAAGATTCCTAATTAGCAATTGCTGATAAAGCTTCCTGAGATCCAATTCACAGAGATGTCAAACATCCGATCCAACAAAGTTTGGCAGAATATCAATATCAATTCTCATTGCCTAACAGCAGAATAAATATTAGGATAGGAACAGCCCTATGGACAATGCCCTTTGGCCCCTTCATGGAAAAGGCATCAGCATGAGCACTTTTGCTGGGCTGTGTATCTTGCAGCTTGAAATTGCAGACTTATAAAACAAACTAAAACCAACAAACAAACAAACAAACAAACAGATTCCAATATATTTTGGTGGGGAAGTTTGGGTAGGGTGCAGGATGCTCCGTTTGGGTGCTCGTGTGCTTTCTACAGGGTGCAAATAAACCTGCTCTGGCATCCACCTCTTATCTCTAGCCTAAGAAGTTTGTCATTCCACTCCACTCAAGTTATCTCAGAGGCAGCGTGGAGGAACACCCTTCCTGAGAAGGCGGGCTGATTGTGTCCTGCACCCAACAGTTCACCTCGCAGTCAGTGAAGGCACCACTTGAATGATGATAATCTCCGCCGGTGCTTTTCCCCTATTTTTTCCCGATTGTGATGCAATAGGTAAATAATCGGATGTATTTTTCCCCCCGTCAGCCCTCTCCACTGCTCGTGAGCTGGTTACCGACAGTTGCTGTGTTGCGTGAGAGCAGGGAGGACTCCTTGTGGGAATCTTTTCAACTAGAAATGCTCCATCCCCAACTTCCACGCCCTTTGCCAGGGGTCTCATGATCTGATTATAAACATGCGATTAAACCCCCTTCTAAAGCTGTGGCTGGGAAAACATTTAAGTACGCAGATTAAGCAGGTGAGCCCTCCCAGTGAAGCTGGCAGGATTATTCAAGTGCTTTGAGCTACTCATGGACTTAAACTGTTTTTAGGTCGGAGACAAAAGCCTGAAGGAGAAAGAGCAAATAAAGGTAATAAAACCAACAAGACAGCTGTGTTTTACCTGCCCAAAATTCCAGGGTCTATTGTATATGTTGTATGCAGACCCAACATAGATGATGCCTGTATCATTGAGCACGTACTCCTTTCTCTGCGCATCATCAGCCAGGAAGACGACATCATCTGGAACAGAAAGACCCTCAGATGTTAGGTGGTTTGCACACACGCTATACAAAATTTTCCTTGGCAAGCTAAATCAGGGCAGCTGGTGGTCTGTAACATTCACACCAAACGATGACCATGCAGCACTCAGATGTTTTTTCCTATTGTGGAAGAATTTCCTGTAAGACTAAGCATTAAGACTCCTGTAGGTCTGTTGCCATATGACCACTGTTTTATTTTAGTAAACTGCTTCTTTCTGAACAAACATTTTAGTGGACTTAGGTAGACAGCAGAGAGAACTGGGGGACCGATGCCAACCAACAACACACTTTTTTTGTCTTTTTTTTTTTTTTAATCTGGATTTTAAGCCAACCCAGTCATCTCAGTTAACCTTTGCAGTGGCCCAGGGAAACAGTGAGGGGTGACACAGAGGTGCAAACAGAGGTGACAAAGAGATGCCCCTTAACCCAGCACTGGGGCTTCTCCAGCGAGGAGCTGGCTCATTGCTATTGCCCAGCTTCCTGCTGGATCCGTGAGTATGCTGCTTGCAGTGTTTTAGGGAGAAAAAGCAACATATGTGGGAAAGAGAGGAGGTAAAATGCAAGGAGAAGCTCTCCCAGGGACAACTGCTGGCAGCAGTTGTCACCCCAGATTGCAGGACCACTCACCTTCGCACCAAGGATTGAACAAAAGGTAGATAGCATTGTTTTCAGGCTTGTAAATGTTCGTCCCAGTCTTCACGTTCAGGGTGTATTTTCCCACCGGGGCCTTGGGCGAGCTGGTGACAGACAGCAGGCACTGGGGAGGCGACAAGGAGAGACGGCATGATGAACCCTCCACCATGGCCTGAGACACATGGCACAAGGACAGCACGAGCACCGAAGGTGGTGGCCACGGGGATGTGTGTGGGGGAAGAGGGATGGGGCACATCCTGCGTGCGCAGCCGGGGAGCAATGAATTAAGCAGGGCAAGGCTGCTGCCCACCTAAAATTACAGGGCTAAGGGAAAGCAGGACAGGGGTATGAGGATTTTCTCTGTAGCTCCCAATGGGCTTGGTGTTGCTGCCCTCCAGCATTGCCCCACATGAGAGCATGGCCCACAGGTTCTACCTCTTTGCCGCTGTTCTTGACGATGGAGATTTGCCACCCGCCGAGGTCCTGGTCTTGCCTTGGCTTCAGAGACAGCAGGGTCCCCCTGATTTTCATTGGCTTTTCACCTGGAAACAAATCCAATACGAGATGCGGGAGGGTTGCACAGGTCCACAATGACCACGCAGTGCTGGGCGGCAGGAACAGGCAGCCGGAGGCTGCCGAGACTCTCCCACATTGCCTGACAGCCACAGAGGGGGGACCTGCTTACCGATGCCGAAACGCAGTGACAGCTTGTCGGCAGCCTTCAGTTCCCTGCTGAGGCTGAGCTGCAGCTGAAAGGGCTGCCCACGACGCACCACCAGGTTCTTGATGTTGTATGCATCCGTGTGGTGCTGGCGGCAGTTCTCGCTCTTGAGAAAGTCAATCCCAGTGACCTTCAGATCGGTCCCTGCAAAGTAGTTAGCAGAGAGGGAGAAAGAAAAAAGAAAAGGGGGTTGATGGTAAATTGCTCAGCAAAGACAGTTTTCTTCTTCTTAATGGAGCCCTGTGGGTCATCAAAACATCTAGGTGTTCAGTGATCTAGCACAAGGAATCACACCAAGGATTGCCAAAAATAATGGATGGTACAACAGGTTGCATTTTTTTTAATATATATATAAAAATAATAGTATATTATATATAATATATTAATAATATAATAATATAAATACTTCGTATATGTATATAGCAGTATAGAGAGAATCATATTGCTGGGATGGGTTACGGAGGTTGTTGGTGGTGAGCGTGCTGCAGCAATCTGCCCAGAGCAGGGACAAGCATCTGCCTTGTCCTCCAACTATTTGGCCCTGGGTTGCTGCGGCGTGCCTCTGCCTCCCTCACCACCCAGGGAGTCTGAAAGATGTTTGTTTGACCTCTGAGGTGGCCCTGGGTGAGCGAGGAATGAGCAGCTTGAGGGAGGCAGCAGCAGCAGTAGATGTAGCGTGAGGATTTCTGCCCCTGCCAGCAGCCAGGCATTCAGCTGGCATCCCAGCACCTCCACGCATGGGCAGCTGCCCACCGCACGCCCTTGGGGCTGCTTCCTCAGCAGCTAAAAGTCTGCAAATGGGATCTCACTGGTTTGGAAATCCACATCTGCTGGCCCACTGCCTGCCCTTGCATGCTGCCAGCTGGTTGGGGGGCCAGCAGCCATGAGCCAGCTCCGCAGCCTGCCATGGGCCAGCAAGATGGCATGACTGCAAGTTTTGTTGCAATACTGAAAGTCTCGCTTCTGCAAAAGTCTTGCTTCCCCCTTGAAAGTAGAGTGGGAACAGCACATCTGCATCCCATCCCCACAGCTGCCGCGGGGCAGCTCCACTCCCCTGAGCATCTTGCACAGGAGCCCACCAAAGGTCCTGACCACCGCAGCATCCCTGTGGGCAGCACCCATCGTCCTGCCACGTCTCTGAGACCTCTCCTCCTCACCCCCATCTGCTCAGCTGCTTTCCTGGTGGCACCTTGTCAAAGTCAAGGCTGTGACAGCAACTTGCGTTTGCTGCATGCCCGTGCCTTGCTGAGTGCATGGTGCATCAGCTCCTTGAGTATTACAAATGTTTCGTTGTTGTTGTAGATATTAAACAACAGTAGTAGTAGTAGTAGTAATACTAGCAGCAGCAGCAGCAGTAGTAGTAGTAGTAATACAGCCAAGTGAAGAAAGCCCTGCTTGCCAAGGCACACTCAGAGGTGATGCTCCCAGGTAGTCCCCAGCTAACACAGGGCAGATTAAAAATTAAACCTCATTGCTGGGATTTTATCTCAGGATATGTCTTTCTGGTCAAAGACTAGCTTTATATTAGCATTGAACACATCCTTCATGTTATCAACTAATAATGAGCAGTAGCTTTAATTGCTCCTTACAAAACGCAGCATACACAGTCAAGCTGGAAGTGAGCTGAACGTGATGAAATTTTGCTCCCCTCAATTGCTGAGATCCCCAGTGTCTCTGGGATGCCATGAGCCTGGGAAATGTGACTCTTCAGGACTCTGGAACTGATTCTTTGTATTTTACCCTCAAAAATTAGTCTCAAATAATATCACAAGTGCCATTAATCAACCTCTTATGGAACTCTGCATATGTGAATCTGTGCAAGTTTGTTTTTTGTTGTTTTTTTTTTCCCAAGGACTTGGTTTCTCCTACAACCCAAGCACCAAAGGAAGGTCTGGGGCCGGGAGCCAGCTGTGCTGTGGAGATGGTGCCTGTCTGGGGGGATGATAAATGTGGGGGGCAGAGCTCTGTCCCCCTTCATGCCAACTGGTGCTTTTGCCGTTTGACTTCAGCACAGCTTTGGACTTCTGCAAGGGACCCTGCCAGGTGCCTCGCTCCCATTCATTCCCAGCACAGCAGCTGATTTTATAGGACACATCATTTAAAATCACCATATTCTGGGCTGCTCTCCCCTCCTGCAACTCCGGACAGGAACAGGGCTGGGAAAAGGGGTGTGGGGCTCCGAGAGGCACAACCCGGCACTACACTTGAGCAAAGAGGAAAGCCCTTGAGCAAAGCTTGAGCAAAAAGAAAGCCCTCAGCTTTCAATAAAGACGGGGATTTGGGGGTTACTGTGTCAGGCTTTGGCAGGCTGCCCAGGTGTGACAGGGAAAGCCGGAGCATGCCAGAACGTGGCAGAGCTATATTTCATTGGAAGTGTCTAACCTGTCTTGTACCTGCCCATTAAATATCCTTACAGGATAAATTTCGTGTAAACAGCAGGGAGTAACAATATCTTAAAAGCACTTGGCTCGTAAGTGATTCAGACAAAGATATGGGAGAGTCAGGAAATTTAAAACCGCTTATGGTAACTTAGAAATTAGCAAGTCAAAGGCATAATTGTTAAAGGGATTAGTTCACAAAATGTCTTGACAGATTCACGCGGTACCAGGCAACTGTGATAACTTGAGGATCAACAAGAGCCATCCCTAACATCAAAGAAGCTGAAATCTTCTGGTAGGTGCTGTGGCATGAGAGATGCCACAGGCAGGGCCGGGTCCAGGGCAGGCTGAAATCAGTGGCACGCTTCCCACTGTCACCTGCGCCGGGCAGCGACCGCAGTCTTGAGTAAACTGAACTGACCGCCCATGGATCCCCACCAGATTACTACTTCCGTGTATTTCTTCTTACTAACTAATATAAACCATATTTATCTTAATTGCATAACAGTTGTCAGTGGTACAGCAAATAGACTTAAAATTGACAATCACCTTTCGATAACTGATTTCATTTTTGAGTGCTTTTTGTTTGCTTGCTGCCTGCCAGATGCCAACATCAGGCTGATGTTTTGTGCAACGGGGGGTGTGTGTGTGTGTGTGTGAAAATTTCAGCTGAAATTGCTTAACCCTATTGAGAAGGATAAAGGGGAGGTGCACCTTTCTCAGCATTAACAAATGTCCAGCCGCCAAAGGTGCTCCACCATGTTCCTGACAGAAACCCCTATGCCAGGCTGAGAAGCTACCAGAAAACAGTCCTGGCGATGGGAGAGGGCTTTGGTGGGATGTGGGAGCTGAATGAGTAGGATGGCTCTGGGAAAGAGCCCCGGGGAATCCATCCTTCCTGCATTTTCTAACTTAGGGATTGCATTTCCATCCAATGTTTCTAGAAATCACCAGTGTTGAGGATGCACAGAGAAAAACCGCAGAGAACAGATGCCTTGGAATACGTCCTGACAGTGCAGAGATGCTGCCCATCAGTCACACTGCACTTATTCCCATGCAAACACAGCCGTGATACCCTGTGATCCGGCTAGCGCGGTGTCCCACGCCAAGAAATGCCGCGGAGCGAGCTGGTGGCGTGCCCATCACCGCATCCAAGGGGGTTTGACCACAGCCTGTCCTCCCTGGACAGCCCCTGCGTGCCGCTTTTGGCTTTCTGCTCTGCCTCCTGCCCGGGGCATGGGGCCAGGCGTCCACACGCCCTGTGCCCGGCTGCCTGCAGGCACCCCGGTTTGTCAGCACGGGAATTAATGATTTATAGCAGAGCTGAGCACGCCGAGAACGCTCCCGCTCATGGGACGGAGGCTTGAGCTGCAAGAGGCAGCCCTGGCTGTGCTCGGTCCTGGGGGAGGCCAGAAGCAAACCCAAATATTGCCAGATATTTTTTTCCTTTTTTTAGAAGACATCTCAAGACAGCATTTTTTATTTTATCTCCTAGTTCGGTGATTTATCCCTTCTAGAGCTCCTTCCTACACTAACCTGCTGGTCCCATTGCATGCTACCTTCCTGGGAAGATGATCAGAGCTTTGAGAGCACAGCAATCACCCAGAACAAAAATGGTAAGGATCTGGGGCCTTTTTTCCATGAGGATGAGGTGACATGAGGTTTAAAAAAAAAAAAATTAATACAGAGCAGAGCATTTATAGCATGCCTGGCTTCAGTGGGAATAAGGGCTGCTCAGAAGGCAGGAGGGAAGTGAGATGGGAACTGTAGTTTTGCAAGAGAGAGCAAAATTTGGACACCTGCATTTACTCCTCATCCTTGCCCAACCTCCAGCAAACTCTCTCACATCCCAGGGACGTGAGATCACATGCCAAAGATGCTGCTGTCCGTGACTTCCTGGAAAATTTCAGCTCATCCACACCCAGAATACAGAGGTGTGACATGGAGGGGCTCGGAGCGCTGTCAGGACACCCTTCCCCTCCTGATGGCTGTAGAGACCTGCTCCCGGCTCCGCTGCAGGCACCACCCAGCCTGCACGCACAGCTGCTCAGCTACGCCCCAAACCCCGGGGGTTTGGGGCATCTTGGGGTTGGGCTGGCCCCCCGGAGCACAGCCAGCGGTGGTGGTTCAGCAGCTGCTACAGGAGTGACTCAGGCACCTTTCTATGTAGGTGCAGGATCTTCTGACAATAGGGCAGGCAGGATGCCCAGGGGATGGAGCTCAAGTCCAAATAAGTCCCTTTTTCAGGTTTTCTGAAACTTCTGTCAGATGGTATCAGCTATCACTAAAAAGCAATAATCTACATGATTGAGTAGCCTGAAAGAAAGAAACTGCTTTCTCCTTGACACGGAACAAGTTTAGAAAAGCTGCGTTTCTTTCCCATTATCACCAATAGAGCCAGTTGTCTACAGGTTGATGAAAAGTGATGAAAAGTGAGTAGCATTTTTCAGTTGGTTTACCAATCCATCAAAACCAGAATTTGCACAGTCAGAGCAAACCTATCCCCCATGAGCAGTGGTGGCACTGAAACATCTGTCCCTAAGGTATCTACCAGGGCAGTTAGAGGGGTAAGAAACCCTCCACCTCCACTGGAGCTGCCATTGTCCCCAGAGGAGACCTGCCAAACTGCACATTTAGCATAGGCTATCGTATTGAGTGATAAAAACTCACCAGCGTTGTCACTCATGGTTCTTGTTGGCGTTTTGACCCGAGGTGCCTCGATGCCAGCAGCTTCTGAGCTCCTGAGTAGCCTCTGCCACTTGCTTCTGAGCATGGAGAAGGAAGACGAGCTGCCCTTTTTATCAGTGGCTTCCTCTGAGGTGTCAGCAGGTCCACTGCCAAGGGGTGGTGTTTAGAAAAAGGAAGTTCCTGTGGGGAAAAAAAAAAAAAAAAAGGCTACAACTCCCTCTGCACATAGTCAGACCCTGAAAAACAGTGAAACTTAAATCCCGACTCACATGGAAGGTGGATTTGCACAATCAGATGACAAGTGGACAGACCCTTCACTGACAAACAGTAAAATCATGGGCTAGATGAGTAACAAGAATACACCTATGACCTAACATCCAGGTGGTTACTGGCACTGCAGCTCAAGGGCCAACTTTACAAGGCAGCCCACAAACATTTAAACCTTAGGAAAACAAGAGTTCCCCATTAGGACCAGTCTAACTTTCTTTGAAGTTAATGAGTTTTTTGTCGTTGCGTTTGGGAGAGAAGCACATTAAGATGTGGGCTAAAATCCAGCATTTACACGTGTGGGTTGGAAAGCCCAAGGACCCTGGTGCTGGCCTGCTCCCCACAGGGTCAGGCAGATGCCAGGGGAGATAGCCCAGTGGGAGCACTGGCTGGGAAAGAGGAGAAACAGGCCATGTCCAGGAGGACCAAGAAATGTGGTGGATCAGGAGCCGTTTGCTGGCTGCTCTTTGCTGACAGCTGTACCAAAGGTCTCTGCCCAGGAGGTGGCTGGACCCCACAGGCCCCACTGTCATCCTGGTCCTCGGGGTGACCAAAGAATGAAGAGATGAGTCTACTCCATGGAGCGGAGAGCTGGTATCGCAGGCCAACAGTGACATGGGCACAGTGGCCAGAAAGAGATATAAACATGTCCCCAAATACCCGAAAGTGAAGAGACGCTCAGCCACGGGAGCAGCCTCAGCCCCTGCAATGCCTCCCTTCATGGCAGCAGCCCAGGGTCCAGCAAAGCAGGATTCAGTCTGCAAGGCTGCGTATCTAAATGTAGGTTCCCCCTAAACAAGATGTCCCTGTAGAAGCCTTCAAAGGCACCGACTTTTCTCCATCAATTCAGGTAGCTAGGTATTTACTTTAGGAGGACTGTTTCATTTGGTGCCGAAATGTCGGCACAAGCTAGGTGCTGAGTTAGCAGATCCCACCCTTCGGGCATGTCACTGCTTGCTGGCAGGTGTACGTTGGGTGTCCTTACTTGAGAGCATGACTAGCGCATCCCAGGGCACAGAAGGTTCAGCGCACATCTATAATCTCGCGGGACATCTGTCCGAACATCTGAACCGCCAACGTTCTTAGTAGATGGAGCATCACTCACCATTCAGCACTGGACAATGTGCTGGCAAGTACATATTTTGCTATTGAAAAAAAAAACCAAACCCACTACAACCCCAATTTACCTTTCAGCCTTGCTTTTACTCTGCATTTCTTTCCTCCTGGAAGGTGAAAGACATATTTGTTTAGAACCAGCATGAGATGAAGTAAAGTATACGTGGAATGTTGGTACAATAACATAACCAATAATACATGTAATCTGAACATTTACAATGTATATTACTGGTTTCCACTTAATTGCACCAACAGCGTGATCCACTTTATCTGAAAGCACTGAGAGTAGCTTTCTAATCCAGTCTCAACCTGGTGTGTGTATATATATATAAATAATGTATATAACATTCATGCTTGGTTGGAGGCAACTTAAATTGTGTGGATACAGTAGTCCTGCAGCAAAAACTACAGATTTTTGCAAACAGGAATGGGTTGATGTTGGTAATGCTCTATTCCCGAAAAAATTTTATGTAGGTGTGTGCTGGAGAGTCAGTGGTGGAGGCAGGGCACATATTCACCAGGGACAGTCACATTTCCAGTCCTATAGAGTTTTGCAAAAGGCTGATTTCAACAGCGTGCACGTTCTGACCCTTATGTTGAACCTAGACTTCAAGCAAAGAGTGTATAAGTTACGTAAGTGTCGGTTCTGCCCTGCCATGAACCTCCTTCATCTTGGAAAGTAGTTGCCTTTTTTTCACTGTCTACAGGAATTTTTGTTTCATGCCAGTAGACAGCATCTGGCTTTCAGTTCTCCTTTCACTTTGTCCAGCTGCTGGTCTTGCCTGCTGCCATTATCTTTTTCTATGCACTGGTAGTATCTCAATTCGAGGGTGCTAAACTTGGCGTATGGTACAACACTCCCACACGAGCTTCCTCGCCTGGCTCGTACAAGCTTGCCCTGCCAGGGAAGGCCATTGAACTGTAATACCCACCGAGACAGTTGTTGGCAAGGTCTGAGAAAAGGGATTTCAACTGAAACTGCAGGAACGTTTTTCAAAGACATGGTTTCAGCTTGTTTCATGTTGTCACCAGGTGATCTCTGTCCTTCCTACAGGCAAATCTCCTTTTGTCTTTGCTGGCCAGAGCGGCCAGAGTGGCTGGCTGTGGTTCAGCAGCGTGGCTTTTTCCTCTCCTCCTTGTTGAAGCTATGGAAAATACCAGCCCTTTTGAATCTTTTTTCCAAGACAGTTACAACAGTTAATCACTTCAATCCATCTCATAAAAGTATACTCTTCCGATTAACAGAAACAGGAGATTATATCTTTTTTTCAGGCAAGGCAATCTCCTGTGAATAACTTCAATAACTTCAGCGACTCACTTCCCAGCTTACAAAATCAGACACCAGAGGCTATCAGTCTTATCTGCATCTATCTGCTGCAAGGTAAGTCACCTTATTAGCTGGCATAAGAAGGTAATAAAATGCAAACAAATAAAATCAGAATTCCCCAGTGGCTGCTCCCCATTTACAAGCTTGCCCTTTGTCTCAGGTTTT
Organism: Grus americana; assembly: GCF_028858705.1. NCBI lineage: Eukaryota > Metazoa > Chordata > Aves > Gruiformes > Gruidae > Grus > Grus americana. The sequence continues at coordinate 120,719,091 of NC_072853.1, read as the reverse complement.
GTTTATTTTGCGTATCAAAATTGACAAGAACAAGTCAAACTTCCAGAGTATGACCACAGCCATTGATGCCAAGTAGGAAGGACAATCCTTAGCTTTGCAGTTTAATTCACTGGTGAACTCATGTCTAGTTACAGAGAAGTTGCCTTTTATAATAATAATGTACTGACCTACATTTTTTATAACCATCTAAGGCTTCACATTGCTTCTGGTTTGTCTTTTTTTTTTTTTAATAAGTCCAGTCAGAGTAACATTCAAAATAAAACACAGATCAAAAGTAACACAGGTTTTCTTTTTTACTCTGGAAAGGTGAACCAATCCTTCCAGTTGCCCTGCAAAGTTGCTCCAAGGTGCCAAGGGGTGCACCCGTCAAGGTACACACACATACAGCCCATGTCTGGGTCCTGAGGGGCACCACAGCGAGAAGCTACTTTCCACTGACCACAGCACGACTGCTCCGACATGTACCATCTAGTACACGTTGAGTCCTTCCTGAATCACAGCCTAGGGAATGATAAGTATGAGAAGTTTTGAGGGGATAAAAAGAACAAAAACGCACAGATGGAGAACAGCTGAAGGTCTGGTTGACCTCTTTTGAGCTGGACCTTATTCGAGGTGCTACGTTGCTCCTCCCCTCACCACTTCATTATGCTTGTATCTTGGTCATTAAGAATTTCCTAGTAGTGAGACGCATCCCATCCACGTAATGACCCTGACATGTTGTGCTGCTGTTACTCTGAAAGGAGCGTTGATCTGATCACTTCTCACTCATGTACACCAACCATGGACCGTGACAGTTGCCTGTCAGCTACACCCCAAGGGCATCCCACGTTTCCAGCAGGCAGATTCTCTTCTAATCTTACATGAGCCAACTTGTGCCAGGCAATCAGATGTCAGGGGCTGATGCAAGATGGCCAAGCCCAGATCTTAACTGATTCCAAGTTGTCTGGCCCCAGCTACCTGGTAATGAGTTTCTCACGGGCAAATACCAGAGAAGTGATTGATGCCAATAAAACTATTACAGAATTTCCATCGTTTCCTTCTCACTGAACCTTGAAAGAGGGGGTTTGGACCTAAAGTTAAGGATGTAGGTGACTAGCTTTGGTCATTTACCTCCAGAAGGAATGAAAACCATATTCCTCTGTGCCCAACCCAGCACCATTCAGGGAGTCTGCTCCTGAAGATGGCAAAGACAACAATAAAACAGAGACCACAACTACACGTATACCAAATGTAAGCTTATGGCCTTGTGATCCCTACTCATGCAAAATGCTCCTGTGTAGCACTTTCCCTGCCCTGAAAGAGAATTCCTGTGGTCGTCACAGGAAATTGTGGTTTTAGGCCAGGCCACCTTGGAAAAATACAGAGCCACTTTAAGAGCAAGCCAAAATGCTATAATGTTAAAATACCTTCTCTGGTTATTTTTCAAGATCCCTTTCTCTTTCTGTGGCTGAGATGCAAGAGGTAAAATTGCAAAATCAGTCTAGATATAGGGAGCAACAATATGTAAAGGTTGAACTTGGGATTTCAGTACTATAACCTTCAACTCTGGTACAACTGTTGCACTGGAAACACCAAAATAAGAATGCTCCAGTGTTGAGAAAATTATGTTATATACTGGACTAAAATTACTCAGGATAAGGTACTTCTGCTTCTCAGCAAAATACTTCTTTAGAATTTTGTGTAAGAAATGATAAAAAAGATCTCTATCACATCACTTCTTCCAGACAATAGTGCTTTTTTAAATAAAATTGCCTCCTTTTTGAACCCAAGGGACCTGCCAGCGTTTGCTGCATCTCACAGGCAGGAGTTCCTCAGCTGAATGACACGCTGTAGGAGAAGGAAGCTCCTCTGGCTTTGAAGCTGCTGCTTGCTAGCTTCCCTGGTGGCCCCAGTTCTTGCGGTAGAGGAGACAGTCAACAGCTTTGCCGGCTTACTTTCTCCATGCAACTTAACGGTCTTCTCAGCCCCCGTTACAACCCACCACCGTCTCTTTTCCACACAGAACGGCCCTAGCCTGCTAACTCGCTCCTTGCACCTTCATCCCACCCCATCAAGAGACCCAAGATGGGGAGAAGGACCGCTCCGGCCGCCGTGCGATCCTGCAGCCCGCAATGTGTGCTTGGAAAGGGTCCAACGGGGTTGGGTGCAGTTACTCCAGGGCCGTACCCACCCTACTGCCACTGACCCATGAACTAGCTTCGAGTGTGCATGTATGACCACACTGACTGATTGCAGTGTGGACACATATCCACAGACTACACCTAAAGCAAACAATATGAAAAGGTACGAGGAAAAAAAAAAGCAAAAGAGGGTTGCAAAAAAAAAATGGTAAGGGCAAGGAAATCAATAGCGCAAATATTGAATCAGGGATAAAATAGTTTATCCATATATTAAAAACAGCTTCAGAGAACAAGGAAAATACTGACAGAATACCTTCCCACCTACAGGATATGTGTTTGGTTGCACATGTCTAAGTGAGAAAACAGAAACTTGCATGCCAGTGTCTTCAAGTAACATTTCTTTCTGCAGGGGTGGTACGACAGCTTCTCCCATCTGGCTGTGTGGGTGTGTGTGTCTATATACATATAGATGTACACAGTCTACAGACTACAGGTCAGATTATGTCATGCTGCATCCCCACCAGCCAGCAGCATGACTGAAATCACTACATGGTGGGAAGGGAGAACCTTCTTGGACCAGGAGGATTTGTAGGAAGGAGCCGGTCCTGCCCAGTGCTGGAGACCCGGCTCCCATGCCACAGGGGAGCAGACCCAAAGCACGGTGGGTGCAAAGGCTTTGGCCCACCCTTGGACATGCAGAGGTCATGTGCGGTAGCCCCCTTGGTATTGTGGGATTGACTGGGGGGCAGGGATCTGTGGTTAATTGTCCCTAAAAGCCACCAAGCCAGCATACTCCCACTCACCCCTCTTTGCAGCATCCAGGCCATTGCCCTTCACAGCAGCACGAGATGCTCTCACCTCGGCAGGTAGCTGGAGTAGCTCCATACCCACCAAGGTTTCTTACGAAGCGTTTTCATGCAGCACTGGTTCCTGGCAGAGTCATGCCTGTGAGTTGCCTAACTCAGGAGTGTCCTGAAGGGAACGAGTCATTTGAAATACCTTCTCTCTGGATTAGGAAACAGTAGCTTGGCAGCAGGAAATGTGGAATTTGTAATGCCTCAATCCTTCCCTGGGGCACTGCTCATTTCTCCCAAAGCATGGCCTTAACTTACTGAAAGCAATTAGGTTTGAAGCCCTGGCTGATGCTCAGGCTGTGCACACGCATCGAGAGCACATCACGGTGTCAAGCAGACCTGTTTGACTCTTATCTCTTGCTGCAAAAATGAAGAGGTTCTGCTTGCGTCAGGGGACGAGGTGAGCTGCTCGCATGGGCAAGTCCCAGCCCCAACTTCCACCGGCAGGATGAAACCCCACCCCATAGCAGCCTCTGAGCCTCTAAGACTGAGCGATGGGTTCAAAGTGTACGTGACTCTAAAAAGTGGTGGTACCATCTGCCACACCCCACTTACTATCGCTCTTTCCAGTCCTCCCCTCCCACTTATTTCCGTTGTCACAGTGGAACCTCTGTGCTGTGCAAGATCCGTGCAGTGGTGAGTGGGGTGTGCATCACCTCCCCCCAGCAAAACGGGAGCGGGAGGCCCAACCCAGGAGCTCCCCAGGCATTGACCCAGCACCAGCAATCCCTTGGGACTTCAAAGGCATGCAGTAGCCCCAGGAGCTGCTTAGGAAGTCTTGGCAATGAGTACAGCCATTCACAGCCACTTTTCCTTACCCCCAAGGAAAAATCGAAACAACTAAGAGGGTTATTAAACAGTCAGAAACCAAAAGGTTTCCTTGGAGAGTGAACAGAGTGGCTGGTTGGTTGCTCAGCTGGGCAAAAAGGGCCCTGCACATGGCGAGCGTTGCTACTGGGCACGGGTTATCGTGGCGTTGCACACAGCTATGGGACAGAGCACTGCAAGGTCCAGGCCTCCCGGTGCTTTGGTCACCCCATGCCAGGCTGCTGCAGCTGGTCAGCGTTACCCTGCCCTGGGAGCCACCACTAGCTTTGTGCTCAGCAGGCTCTCTCCTCAACCAGCAAATGTGCAAACAAGCAAAGCACTTCATCATCGACAGCTGATTACAGTAGGGTCTTTATCCTTTGACAACAGTGCATTTGTTTTCAGGCTACGAATGCATACACACATATTTTTTATGGTTTCTGTAGTTAGCTAAGAAGCCTCTGATGGCCTAGGTCTCTGGGGTCTCAAGGAAGAACCTCCTTTCTCTGGCACAGCAGCATTTAACGAGAACTGCCAAACGTGGAGGCACAAGGGCAAACCAGTTTCAGTTATGGATGGTGTTGCCCATGAAATCCATCCATAGGTCACCAAAAGTGCAGCCTCCTGCCTGGATGGGATGGTCACCAACATTAGATTGGGTCAGTTGAGGTCTTTTCTAGCTGAGTCTTGAAAACCTCCACATGTGGAGACTGCTGCCTCTCCGGGCAACTAACCTCCCGGTGACAATTTTTTCCCTGATGGCCAGCTTGGAACTCCCAAGACACAACCTGTGCCTGTTGCCTTGGCTTGTTCTGGCCATTTCTATGGAGCAGAGCTTGGCTCCATTACCTCTGTAACTCCTCTCCAAGCACGTGTTGGCTGCTATCAGGTCAGCCTGAGTCTCCCTATCTCCAACAAGCCCACATCCCTCAGCCTCTCCTTGTGGGCCCCTGCCATCTTGGTATCTCAGCCAGACCAGTTTCCCAACACCCCTCTTGAACTGGGGGGTCCAGTGCTGGAAACAACAGCCCAGGGACAGCCATTGACCTGAGGGCACCACCAGGACTGACTGCCCCTGCCTGACCCCCGGGGCCTCCCCCCCACCATGCCCAGGACCCCATTTTACATTTTATGGGTAAGTTACTAAAATTTTTTTTTTTCTGGTGTTAAAAGTATCTAGAAACAGGCCTGCCTTAGAAAGGGCACTGAAACACCTAACCCAACAACCATCTTCTGCCTGAAGCTAGAAGGTGTTGCTCTACAGTTTAAAATACTTTGTTTCTTCCTCAGGACCACATTTTCAGAAACGTCTTCTGGCAATCCTTTCCTTTAAAAAGTGACATGGCACAACATCCCACACACTTGATTTTCAGAGGCAAACTCCTGGCTCTCCTGCGAAGGCTTTTACCACTGGTAAAGCTCACCCCAGATTCTTCTCCAAGACCAAGTGAGCCATGGTCACCACGTGGTTTCCTGTGGATGAGTTCCCACCCTGCACAACTCCCCTCTGCAGCTCGCAAACCCCCAAAATGGCGGCTTGCTGCTGCTTTTCTGCAGAAGGCGAGCAGGGTACCTGGCACCACGAACACGTCAGGATTAGTACCCATTTATTCGTAACTTCATGTTTTTTCTGTGACAGCCAAGGTCAGAGCCGTGGCACCACTCTTCTGGCATGTTGAATCACCATGACTTCCTTCTTCGCAAACACCCCACCGCTTGCAATATTTTAGTGGAATTAAGTGTGCGTGTGAGACACCCTTGCAATGTGATCAATATTTAAGGTGTCTGAAAGGTCAACACAGGGCACTGAATAAAATTCCTTGGAAACTTTAAATATACCAAACTCAGCAGAACAACCTACCGATCTTATTTATCGCATCTACTTCTACTGCTCATCACTCGGGCCAACATACTGTCCTTCAAGTTATTTTGATATATGCTGTGACCAAGATGTTATACAAACCTTCCAAGTTTCAGTGGCTCCTTGTCAATGACAATAGGGACATTTCTCAAGTTTTATGTATAGTTCCTTATCTAATCAGTCAAACTATGCTTTAAGGTTCAACTGCATCTATAATTTAATTTGGCTTTATTCCCTGTAAATGTATACAAGGTATTATTTACCTTAGAATATAATAGTCTAGGACCTTGTTTATACAATAGATTTTTCAAAACGCTTCCCACCATTAATTCAAGAATACTTACTTCAATCTTCATGAGCGACATTGTGAGCCTTGCTGTTAACCATGCCCCTGCTGCTTCTACTGTTTGAAGTGTGACATGGTACAGCCCTGCTTGAGGAAAATCTGATGAACAAGATGCTGAAAAATTAGTGTTGTGTTTGAGAATGAGGGGAAGATGCAGGAAAGACTCATTACAGCCAGTGCCTTGGAGATATGCAAAAAAAAAAAGTGTATTATGCTGGAAATGTGTGCTTGAGACTCTTCTCTAAAAATAGTTTGGCTCTAGTGTGCAAAAACTCCATGCAAGCACACTACTGGAGTTCCCACATAAGGATAACCCACCTTCTTCTGCCTTGGTAAACCAAGGTCTTAGGGTTGGCCATGATCTTCAGCCACCCTATTTGTCTACCATATTTGAACCGCTCACTCTTCAAACACAGCTTGCTCATTAGTCTCACATCACCTTCTTTTGTGTGCATGGTCTAAAATATCTGTACTAAATACTAAATTTCAGCCACTGAGCTTTGGACAGTGTTTTAATTTGGAAATGCTGGCACCTCTTTTTGAGATCACCTCCAGATGCATTTTGGATGACCACACATGAACCATTTACCAGAAGCCCACCACTTTGCCGTACAGTGATTGCAGCCCTCCTTGGAGCCCTGGCCCTACGTTGACAAGCAACACTGGCAGATGTGGGCCAGACCCTGTGTAGATAGAGGAGAGGGATTCTGCCAAAAAACGCACCCTGCTCTGCAATCTCTTCTTCCCACAGGAACTGGAGGAAACTCATTTCCACTCCCACCTTCAGGTATTTACGACAGCAAATTTACAGCCCTAGTGTATGTTCTTCCACCTTAACAATGAGCATCACCAAGTAAAATGTTGCCCTCACTTTCTGCACATGTGCAAACATCTCCTAGACCTTGACCTCCAACGACTGTAATAGATATGTCAGTTTTGAGACAGTCCATGTTAAAAAACTTTCCAAAAGGTTTGTTAGGAGGAGGGACAACAGCCAAATTAACCAGAAAGGAGAGAGTCTGGTCCTTCTCCTGTTGTTTGTGCAAAGGCAGCCACAGCTTACAGCTGGTTGAGAGTTAATAACAAGGGCAAACAAATCAAGCTTGCTGCCTTCATTATTTCTCCATCACGTACAAAGGTCTAAGGAGACTTGATGTACTTAGAAATGCATAGTTACTGGTTGTTGTCTCCACAGATCTATGAGGGATGCCAGGTCACTGCATCAAGTCCCCGCTTCCCAGGTGGCCAGACGTGTTCCCACCTTTTCTGTCTCTGCTGCTAAGCAAAGAGCTCCCCGGGGGCAAAGACCCATGTTGGTAAGGAGGAAAAGCACTTGGGGCACTCTGCCCTCTTCCCCATCATGTATGTAGCTCCCTTCTTTGGAGGGGAAGTCTTATGAGCACACCGAGGGGAAGAGACAAAGGTTTTTGCCCCTCTTGGGACATGGCTGCCAGACGTGATGAGCTAGGATGCTCTCCTGAAGCAGGGGACTTGGCGCAAACAGCTCCTGGCCTCTTGTGGGGACTTTTCATCTTTCTGATACAAAGAAGGAAAAGACACAAACCCAACTCCAGTGGCATTTCCACCCACAAGTCTATTTTTACATTTCTGCTGGACATGATGCTGATCTGCCAGTCACGACAAACCTGACAGGTTCCGATATGGAGGCTCGCAGAAATGTGTCCTTAGGTTTTCTGCACATGCCACAACCGTGACTCACTTTCTGTGGTTACAAGAAGACAGAGACAACCTGGCAAGCCCAGAGCAAACAAGTGATATCACCAGCATGATTCATGCATTTATAGGCATCATTGTATTACTTGATCAGGATTGCAACTAAAAAATTTCCAAGTAAAAGAAGATGTATGGGAAGGGGAAAGAAGTCGATACCTTAGAAATGATGATTTCTGACATAAGCACCACATCGAGAGACGTCTCATCCAAAATTTAGCATGTGTGGGTACCAGTGATCTGCTTGATTACATCATACAAATGGGAATCAGCATCATCCAGAGGTGTAAAAAACCTGTTGCTTGAGAAACTCCATTTTACCAAATGTTAAAGCAATTAACAACTTAAGCGGGGGGGGGGGGGGGGGGATGTGTTGAATGTGGACACTTTCTGTGAAAGCGGCTGACTGTTCACACGCAGCCTGTTGTATTCTTCCAAAATTACAGTTTGACCTACACACAGCAGGAATGGCGACCAAAACCCCATCCTGGTTAAGAGTTTAAAGGAAAGAGCAGCAACCTTACAGTGAGTAACACGTCAGGAATGGGAAAGTGGGAATTACAAGTGTCACATAAAAATGGCAAGTTAAAAGGTGTATGCGACTGATAAGGGAAGCTGAAGGAATTACTGAAAGGCTCCACGGCCTTACAGGCAGCAAGAGCTTAGGGCAGGCACGGGGCCATTTCAAGAGGCAGAGAGGAAAGTCAGGAACAGCAGAGCAGAAATATCAGCTGCCTTCAGCGTCTGCTTCTGATTGCTCTTCTACTTCAGGATAGGTCCTCTTATGGAAAAGTACTGATGCACGGGCACCTTCCACAGCCACCATGTTTACTTTTAGCCTTCCCCGAACTGGGAAAGCTCTGCGGCCACAGGGTGTGAAGAGGAGGAGCAGCTGATAAGCCTCTGGCCCTGATTTCCACAACACTGACTCAGCACGGACCAGCTCCCTCCGAGGCTGTCACTGCCACCACACCACCGCTGGCCTGTCGGGAAAGATGCAACCAGCGTGACTTTGCAAGTCGGCAGATCAGCAGGCGAGCAGGGGTCAGCAGGTCCACGGCTGGCGCGTTCGGAGTTGGCTGGGGACCAGGGCCGCCATCACGAGGCAGGCCGGCGAGGAGCGAGGGGCAGCACGGCGCTGTGCCCCCTCCAGCGGCCATCACGTCTCCTTCTTCTCCCTCATGAGCCGCAGTGGCTGAGGCGCAGCGGTGTGCAATAGCACGAGGCCACAGAGCGTCACAGCCAGGCCGACCCACCACAGAGGTGTCCACGTCTCCCCGAAGAGAAGCTTCCCCAAGATGGCCTGAAGGAAAAGACAGAGGCAAAGCTTTGCTGGGCCAAACCACCCCAAAGCCTCCTGCACTGCCAGAGCTGCAGGGACTTCTGCTGGGAGAGCCGGTCCTGGAAAAAACCTGCTTGAGCAAACTCCTGCTGGGACCACCAAGAGAAACACTGCTGCAGGTGATGTCGGAGATGACCTACTCTACAATCCAGCCTGGAAGCACAGCTGTATCGTGGTCCCAAAACAGGATTCTGGCAGATGCACATGTGCTTTGCTGCCTTCCCAGCACCTCTTGGGAACCAAATGTCCCGTCAACTGGGCGACTCCAGTCGATAAAAAAAGGGAACCACTGATTTGAGTTTTGGACACCACAAGCTGGCTGCGAGTTGTTGGAGCACAGAAATAAAGGTGGACAGCTGCTGAGAGTGAAAAGCGAGCAGAGAAAACCTGCCGGCCAAAAATGCTCCTGCTGTCACTAGAGGTGGTGCATCTTCACACCCAGCTAAGGTGGCTTTGACTTGTCACAGGTGAGGTGTTGCAAAGGAAAAGCAAAACAAAAGCAAAGCTCCCAGCTCTGGCTCTCACTGGCAATTAGAAAAGTTCAGTAAACCACATAGCTGCAAGGCTTCCTCCTGCACCACCCAGAAAAGTCCTACAGCCTCTGCCATGAGCAACAGGCAGAGCAGCTGAGGCCCGATACAATTACTTCATGTCTCCCTTTGTGGCCAGTGATGCCGGTCGCACATTCATTGCGACCGTTCCACATCACTGTGCTCCTCCAGGCTTCAGTGCCTGGGGAAGGGATCTACTCACCGAAGAGATGAAGTTGGAGGCCGTCGTCGTCACAGAGGCAGCGGCTGAGGAGGAGGACAGTCGCAGGGCTTTTGCAAAGACTGTCCACATGATCGCATTGCACGCAAACACCAAGCCAATGCAACCGATGCGAAGCAGCGCAGGCAGCTGTAGGAAGAAAGGGAAACCCCTATGTATTTTCACTGATCACTCATTCATCCTCACTAATTCACGGGCACTTCAGAGCAAAATCCAACAGCGTGGGCTCGAAGATGAATTACAGCTGGTATTAGATGAAGATTAATCTACTAAATCACAGAAGGCAACAGGAGTGAGGAAACAGCCCTGGATGGAACGTGATCCTGGGACGTCCTGCTGCGAGTCCAGCCTCAGACTACAAGCTATGAAGTGCTGGGACAGCGTACAGCAGCTGCCATGCCAGAAGCCAAACTCCAGGAAGCTCTTCAGCTCACGACATGGTGCACACACAATGCAGTGAAATGCCCTTTGCTCATCGCTGGATGCATGGAAAAGGGTCAAATTCAGCCCTGCCAGAGACAAGCACCAAAGATGTATGTGATGGTGCTGTGTGTGGTCCAGGACCCATCTGTTCTGAATTCAGGCTGAGATCAGTGTAGTCCCAAACCACTAGTCCTCACCACCTCCTGTGACCTGGCCTGCCTTTCTGCTGCAGCAAGGGTAGAGCAGGGTCCTCTGGGAGGAAAGTCAGAGCTGAGACGCTTCGTGCCTTATTTTGCATGCTTGCTGGAGAGCAGGTTTACTGAGAGCTCTCTGCTCCAGCACTCAGCAGCAACAAAACCACCTCTGCATTACAGAATCACAGAACAGTAGGGGTTGAAAGGGACCTCTGGAGATCATCCAGTCCAACCCCCCTGCTACAGCAGGATCACCTAAAGCAGGTTGCACAGGATCGCATCCAGGTGGGTTCTGAATATCTCCAGAGAAGGAGACTCCACAGCCTCTCTGGGCAGCCTGTTCCAGTGCTCTGTCACCCTCAAAGTGAAGATGATTTTTCTCATATTCAAATGGAACTTCCTGTGTTCCAGTCTGTGCCCGTTGCCCCTTGTCCTGTCACTGGGCACCACTGAAAAGAGTCTGGCCCCTTCCTGTTGACATCTACCCTTTAGATATTTATAAGTATTGATGAAATCCGCTCTCAGTCTTCTCTTCTCCAGGCTAAACAGACCCAGCTCTCTCAGCCTTTCCTCATACGAGAGATGCTCCAGTCCCCTCATCACCTTTGCAGCCCTTTGCTGGACTCTCTCTAGTAGTTCCTTGAACTGGGGAGCCCAGAACCAGACACAATATTCCAGATGTGGCCTCACCAGGGCAGAGTAGAGGGGGAGGAGAACCTCCCTCGACCTACTGGCCACATTCTTAATGTGCCCCAGAACACCATTGACCTTCTTGGCCACAAGGGCACATTGCTGGCTCATGGATAACTGGTACTCCAGGGCCTTCAAGGCCAACTAGGTTCTCAAGAAAGATCTTCCTCCTTAGACAACCTGACAATATACGTAACAGCCTCAGCTTGGAAAAAGGGTAGAGTTTTGCCTAAAAAGCCTTCACCATTTGCAGTCTCCCCTCACGCTCACAGTTTTGGTGGCCGCAGCCATTTCCCTGTCCCCCAGGTGTCATGTACTTTACATGAAGACACCAAGGGAGGAAATCACAGGCAGATCATTGACTCTTGCAAACACTCAGGAAGCACACAAAGGCAAAGGAAAGCAAGGCTTTGTCTAAGCCTATAGCGATCATGTCTTTGTGGCCTGTCATCTCTCTCAGTCCATGGTGGGATCCATCTTGAAGCAGAGAGAGATGTAGGTAAGAAGCCACCAATAAACACAGCTGAGAGGTGGCCCCTGCCCACGGGAATGGCTGCACTGCAGCCCCTGCCAGCCGCCCAAATCAGTGGGGGCCACCAACTGTGCTCTGCTCCCACTCAGAAGAAATTATTAACCACAAGCTAGGGGAGGCCACAGGGATTTCTGAAGCAAGTGATGTAGCAAGCACAAAGTTAAAAGAAAAAGGCTGTAAAGCAAATCTCTGTTCCATGGCTGGTGCAAGCTCTCTGAGGCTAACTCCATCCCAGAGAGGGATGGTTCAGATGTTCAGCCTCATTTTGCCCTGCTTGTGGCAATGGTCTCTGACTTTATCAGGGCAATGGTAAATGATGCCAAATGATTTCCACCTGTGAAGCACTTGGCTTTCCCACCACTGCCATGGCAAATTCTGCAGAGAGGGGTAAGAGGGACGACCATGCCCAGCTGCTACTGGCCTTCTGAAGAAGAAACCTGCTGCCATGTTATGGCTCACTGCAGGATGGGATTTGCCTCCTGCCTTCACCCTCAGCCTGTGTGGCCAGACAGCTTTACCTTGCTCAGGGCAGTTGTGTATGTCCACGTAAGCCTCTAGTGGGTAGGCAGACTCGGGAGCAAAGAGATGAGAGGGGAAAACAACTCTCTGGGTTTCACCTAAATTCAGTGTATTTTTTTCTGGATCTTGTTACTGTTTTCAACCACCCACCAGAGGGTGCAGAGAGGATGGAGCCCAGGCTCTTCTCCAAGGTGCGCTGGGATATGACAAGAGGCAGCAAGTGAATGTTGGAACAAGTCACCTGAGGAAAAACAAAGGTGATCAAACACTGGAACAGAGATCATGGGCTCTCCAACCTTGGAGATACTCAAAACTTGACTGGAGAAGGTCATGAGCAATCTGTTGCAGAGCAGGGTGTGGATGAGAGCCCTCCAAAGGTCCTCCCTGACCTGAATTAGTCTGTGAGTCTACCAGTGCTGGAGTTCCCACCATCACAGCAGCTATGTTATCTTTAGAAGTGACCCGGAACCCATGGGTTCTTCTGATCTTCTATTGCAGAGCCAGGGCAATCAGCTGCAGTGTGCTCTGCAGATGGCATATGCCCAGAAGGAAGGTTTGCTAGCGAGAGGTCAAGTCCCTCTGCGTCCTGGGCAGAGGAGCGGTCATCGCAAAGGCACGCGGGCAGAGAGACAGAAACATCCCCAGGTGTTCCCCACAAGGAAGGAGGGAGGTATAAATTCCTCCCCTGCCAAGGGCTCAGCCGAGCCAGCCCAGTGAGTCAAGGATTACTGTTCTGATTGCTTTTCTAAGAGAAGATTAATTTCAGTGTACATTTCAGATAATCCAGAATCACTCCTGAAGTGGCAGAAGTAATTTTAGATGAAGTTTGGCAGGGGAGAGGGTAAAGTAAAGGAAAACTTTTGTTCAAGTGCAATGACCCCTCCTGGTCAGGCCACTCTCAGGCTGAGCCATCACAACACATCCTTCTGGCCAGGAAATCCATCTTTGTGCTGCCGTCAAGCGTCCTGCTACGCTACGTCATAACCTCTCAGAACTGTCAATACACTTTTAACATTTGCTGCTGCTTTCCATGCTGCACAAGTGATGGTTCCTCTCAGACTTATTTTCAAATTTCTGCAGTTCTTCCTCAAACACAAAACTCCTTGAATGTCTGTCTCCTTGTGGCTGCTCTGCAGAAATGCCCTTGTAACGAGCGTGTAGGATTCAAACAGTGAGCCCTCTGAAACACCTAAGTGTCTATGGTCCTGTGCAATTTAAGCTACTAGGAAGATTACAGCATTTACTTAAAACTTGTTTAGTTTTACAGCTAAACTGATTAATTTAGTTCATAATTATCACCTAGAATTGACCTGAAAGAAGTTAACTGAAGGATCCAATTTGTCCAGAAAAAAGAAACACAATCTCAGAATCACAGCGTGGTTGAGGTTGGAAGGGACCTCTGGAGATCACCTGGTCCAAACCCTCTGCTCCTAGAGCAGGTTGCCCAGGACCATGTCTAGATGGTTTCTGAGTATCTCCAAGGATGGAGACCCCATCACCTCCCTGGGCAATCTGTGCCAGTGCTCGGTCACCCCCACAGTGAAAAAGTGTTTCCTGATGTTCAGGGGAAACCTCCTGTGTTTCAGTTTGTGCCCATCACCTCTGGTCCTGTCACTGGGCACTGCTGGAAAGAGCCTGGCTCTGTCCTCTTTGTACTCTCCCTTCAGATATTTACACATGTTGAGAGACCCCCGAGCCTTCTCTTCTCCAGGCTGAACCGTCCCAGCTCTCTCAGCCTTTCCTCACAGAAGAGATGCTCTGGTCCCTTCATCCTCTTCGTGGCCCTTTGCTGGACTCTCTCCAGTAGCTCCATCTCTTTTTGGTACTGGGGAGCCCAGCACTGGACCCAGCACTCCAGGTGTGGCGTCACCAGTGCTGAGTAGAGGGGAAGGATCACCACCCTCAACCTGCTAGCAACACTCCACCTCAATGACATGACACTTTGTCATAGCACCTTAAAAAAACCCAAACACCCCTCCCAAAATCCCCCAAAACCAAACACACCCTGCTCCCCAACCAACAAATGGGCAATATTTCTATAAATTTCAAAGGAGAAAAATACTCAGAAAAGATGCTGTCAACATTTTCAGCAATTCCACACTCTGCTTTTCTGTTGGTGCAGAGCACAATCTTTTTTGGGGGGATTGGTAACAATATCAGGATTTAAAATTTTTGATTCTCCTTCCTGCCATCCTTTCTGATATGTTGGAAAAGATCAACAAGATTGGCAAGTACTGAGTTTTAGCTTTCTTTAACCATCTCTAATAATCATAGAATGGTTTGGGTTAGAAAGGACCTCAAAGATCATCTAGTTCCAACCCCCCTGCCATGGGCAGGGACACCCTCCACTAGACCAGGTCGCCCAAAGCCTGACCCAACCTGGCCTTAAACACTTCCAGGGATGGGGCCTCCACAACCTCTCTGGGCAACCTGTTCCAGTGCCTCACCACCCTCACAGTAAAGAATTTCTTTCTAACATCCAATCTAAATCGACCCTCCTTCAGCTTAAACCCATTACCCCTTGTCCTGTCACTACACTCCCTGATAAACAGTCCCTCACCATCTTTCCTGTAGGCCCCTTCAGACACTGGAAAGCCGCAATTAGATCTCCCCGGAGCCGCCTTTTCTCCAGGCTGAACAACCCCAACTCTCTCAGCCTGTCCTCATAGCAGAGGTGCTCCAGCCCTCACACAAGTTGATTTTCTTTCCTGATACAAGGCTAGATTTTTTTTCAGATCTAGTTTCTCGTGTGGGTTCTCCTTTGGATTTCAAGCCCAAACGTACATTGCTGTATGAGTAACAACCCTTGCTCTATACTTAAGTGAGCCTCCCTAATGTGTTCTCACAATACGTGTATGCTGCCTGCCTCAGCATCTCCCCATTCACCCTGCCTGTGCCAGAGTTCACCTCTGTAGGTAAGGACACGGTACGCTCGAGGCGAAAGGCCAGCAGTCCCATATGACCTCCAGCACCAGGAGGTTTGAGAAACACAACTGAGATAAAGATCATCCCGTGCAAACACCCAAAGGAGAGCTCACCAGATGAGCACATCGGCTGAGCAGCACTGTGGAAATCAACTGCTCCACCTCTCCGCTCTCATCATGAGTGAACAGAAATAGAACGAGAGAGGGAGAAGGGCAACATTATCAGCAAAGCAGAGGGCTGAGAACAAGTATTGGATACTCAAACGTAACATCCTGCTTTTGAAGCAAAACTGACATGAAACCACTGCAAAGGTTCTTTCAGAGTCGCCTTTGGCTTCAGGCATTCCCATACCACACTTGGTTTCTTCTTTTACCCATCAGCAGACTTCCTCAGCCTGCTTGCTGTCTCTGTACATTACCACGACGCATTCATCAGTCAGCCCCCCAGCAGGTACAAGGCCAGACTCCCTCAAGAGGCGAGTCACGGCTCGGGTCTCCGAGACCGCCCCAGTTTCCCAGCAAACGCCTCGGAAGGCAAGTGCAGGGCACTCCCGGAAGAGCAGGAGGAAGAACCAGCCTGCTTCTTCCCCATGACAGATGCAACGAGAAGCCCTGACGGCTGAATGACATCTGCCCGGGCAGGCCACAGGCATAAAGTCGTTTCCCTCCACTGATTTCCTCCTTCCTTACCCAGCCTCCGGCCGCCTCCCCGCCCGGCCCCAACGCCAGCTTCGCCGCGGCCGCCGCCGCCGCCCCCAGCAGCCCTGCTGCAGTCGCTGCCGCCCCACCGCCCGCCCGCATGCCGGTCACCGCCGGGCCCACCGCCGCTGCGAGCCCGCCGGGGCAGCCGCCTTCCGGGGCGTGCCCCGCCGCAGCACCGCCCCTCCGCGGGGCGGGCGGCTGTGCTGGGGAGAGGTAAGGAGACCTGTGCGATGGTGGTTTATGTACAAAGGCTTTATTTAAAAAAAGGATGGAATACGAGAACGAGAGTCCTGCTGTAGACATACAACACGGAGAAAGACCCACAAGTAAGCAAGCGTGCAGCAGGGATGGTGCCTCCCCAAACCGGGAGAGGCAGAAAGCCATGCCTGCATGGAAATGGTCCTGAAACAGTCACACAAGACAGACGGGTGCTCCAAGGAACATTTATAAACCCAAAAGACAGCAATAATAACACCACAAAAAAGCCCACAGGAGACAACAGCGTTGTGGTCCAAGACAAACCCCTCTAGATTGCTAGTAATCATTGTTAGTTGCTTCTGATCTCAATTATTACTTGTCCATTAAAAAAACCCAAAACACCTCTCCAGTTTAAAGTCAGGTTTTTTTGCTTCTATACTCCATATCAAAGTTCAAGCGGAAACAAATCCACAGGATTAGGCAACTTTAAAATTCATATTTTAAAATTCAAATACTGAAGAAAAGCTCTAGGTGTCCTGCCCTTTACTCGACACACATCTGTGTCTCTTACTCCCTTTTACCCCTGCACTTGTGGGCAAAAGTAGTATTGTATAAGGAGCCATAAACCAGAACAATGGTATTACTGACAATAAAAAAAAAAGCCAAACACAAAACACAGAAGCGTTTGATGTTGGTATATAAAACCAATGTTTTGTGTTTCGCTAATAAAAGTTTCAGTTATTTGCAATAAATCTTAAGTGCGATTAAATGAACTTACGCTATACTCCTGAAATGTTCTGCATATTTCCAGGTCTTGTTTCTTAACATTTCTAACTTGTTTGATAAGAAAATCGTTGTAAAATACTTCCCAAGAATTTCCTACATGCTAATACAGAAGTCTGCTGTACATTTATACTGGGGAAGAAACGTTTAAAAAGCATTTTAAATTTCAAATGGAGAAAGAAAAGAATACAAAGCCAAAAGATATTTATAGTACTATTTACAAGTCTATTCCTAAATTCACATTTGTGCTTTATTGAACAAACTTCAATACGAAAATCATAAAAACTAATTTGTCAAATTTCTTAACTATTAATACTAACCCAGTAAAAACATCCTATGTTTAGCTAAAAAAAAAATATCACAAAGAAATCATGGTTTTTAAAATTGGGCTCTGGTGGAAAACGTAGAATTTCAGAAGAGGTAGGAACCTGAATAAAAGCACAAAAGGAAACAAAAATCCAGGTGTGTTCCCCGTGAGAAAGCTTTTCCTTGGCAAGGTACAAAGGCTTCAAGGAAGTATCTTCCAGCACCTACTCAAAATCAGTTTTGAAAAGTTTTAGAAAGGTGTTAATATGTCATTAAAAGCTGCCCACTTTGCTGGAATAAAATTCTTCACTAAAACTTATTACCAGCAAAAAAAATCCAGGAACTAAAATACTTGATTATTCTGGGACCACAGCAAAAGCCAAGTTTGACAACTGGCTTTTGCTTATTCTGTACACTTTAAAAATATGGCTCTGCAGTTTTATTTGTGTCATTATAGCTGATCATGATGTCTACATATGTCACATTTTTTTGTTTCTTTCAAAAAAGCATTTTCAACGCGTAGCTTTTCAGTCTCCTGTAAAACAGAAAAAACATGGGGGTGTTAAGGAAATTATACTCACTTCTTTCGTATTTCTAAGTAAGTGTTATCTACAGTTGTTCAAATGTTTTATACACTGTGTACTTGAGGAAATAAAATGGGCTGATTCTTGTCTGCGGCCTGTGAGGAGACAGACCAGCCATGACCTACACAACTGGATAAAATCCAAAGTATCTATTACTCTCCAACATAAGACTAAGAATTTTAGTTTTCAGTCTCAAAAAGCTTATCTCTCTCTGTCTGTATTCTACCCCGCAACTCACCTCAGTAAGTTTAGCATAATCTTTCTTCAGTTTCACAAGATACTGAATCTTCTGGTTTAGGTTTTGATGACCAAGTAATTTCCCATTCTCCTCAGCAAGAGAGTCAACTTGCTTCCTCAGCAAGTCCATTTCCTGTAATTAATAAAATACATTGCGTACCTCTTAACTGTAGCCCCTCCTTCTCTTTTCAGAGGAAATAGCTTCTTTAGAACTATTAACATACTAACATTTAAGTTTGTTGTACAATACGATGCAAGAGTTGGTTCATTCAGGAAATACACATTTGTCTTATGTGTCCTTAGGTACTACATTAGATCCCTCTAAAGGGCAAAAAAAAAAAAAAAGCACCATTTGATTTGTATTATGAATTGCAACAGTGATTTCTGTACCCAGAGTTCCACTAGTGCAGGAAACAGCATTGCAAATATAACTAAACTGCAAGACAAAACATTTTCAGAGGCAGTCTTTGATTGCTAATCAATTCAGGATATCATCCAGTTAGCAACAGCTGTACCTCTGCTGAATAAGATTCTACTGTAAAGACAAGAAAAATATACATAAAAATATAAAAAACATATACATAAAATATACCTTTCCAATTCTGTCTCTCTCTTCATATGTTTCCTCTAGTTTTGATCTAATTTCTTCTTTTTCATTAAAAGCTTTCAGTTCCAAAGCTCTTGTTCGTTCCATCTCCAGAGTAATTTCAAGACAAGCATGCTCTCTGATTTTGAGGGTATTTTTGGTCTCTTCTAATCTGCCAACATAAAAGCATCATACAATATTAAAATCCAACATAAACGACATACAACTGAATTAGTAAGTCATCCTTGGACATGCAGGCAGCCTCTTCTAAAAATATCCTTTTAAGACAAATTATTTTCCCTAGAACTCAGTGCTAACAGAAAGAAAAATTACATGCTGCTTCACAGCTCTTGAGTTTGATACAATCTCTTAACCAGTCGGTGTTTTGGAGTTGCTGCTTTTTTTGGGAAGTATGCTGTTTTCATACAAGTCCACTCATGAAAGAAAGCAGAAGTGTCACCTACAAGAACGCTAAGAATTCATCTGAGGCATGTAAACATGCCAGATGAACTCTGCTGCTCTTCAAGTTTCCCCTAAACTGCTTGTTTGTATATGGCTTCTCCCCAGTAGCCTTGTTGCTCAGGAACATCTCAGAGATGGTCTGAGCCTGTTTGGCCTGGTAACAGAAGGACCACCACCACGGATAGATGTCTTGTTTGCTGAAAATGTTTTAATTCTATCAGGCTTACAGAATATTAAACCATGCCATCAAAGTTAGC
This sequence comes from Grus americana, assembly GCF_028858705.1. Classification (NCBI taxonomy): domain Eukaryota; kingdom Metazoa; phylum Chordata; class Aves; order Gruiformes; family Gruidae; genus Grus; species Grus americana. The sequence continues at coordinate 120,699,862 of NC_072853.1, read as the reverse complement.
AGCCTGTCTACTGATGATATGAACTCTAGTCGTTTTGCACGTCTATTCAAAATTAAACTCTAAATTAAAATATTTTTGTCATTGGTTTTGTTTCACTGAAGCCTGGTGTTTAAGACCTACTGTATGAAAACAGTATTCACTTGCTGCATTTGTCAAGACATTTTCCTGATGAACAAAAGAATCTTTTTCCTCTTTGCACATTATTTGTTTGTATGAGACTAACACTATTATAAAAGCCTATTTCAAAGACCAGAGAGGTATGAAAACTCAATGCATCGAATAGCAAGAGAACCCCTAATCAAGACTAGGGCTTCTGGAAAATTTAGTATGGATTAACTTTTGAAATGACCATGCTCATAAAAGTTGTCTTCATCCTTCTAAGTTATTTGCATAGAAAGCATGCTATTAAGTGTAAATAACTCAAATATTAGGAGATTCAGCCAACATGAATCCTGAAAGCAATACAGATTAGGAAAAGAATAACAGGGTCAACATTTTCAAACTAATTTTTATCTACTATTTTCAGTATTTTGTTTCTTCACTATTACCCATCCAAGGTGCAAAACACTTGTATTTCTAAGACTACTTGCACAATAGTGCAAACGCTATCTACTAATCCTCTAATAATGAGCAATTTTCATTACTGAAGCTGAAGTGCAAAAAATAAATAGCATAAGAGAGCAAAAACTGAGATTAAGTTTAAAATTATAAAATATTTACAAAATTAATAAAGAAATGAACAGTATTTCAATTTCATTTGAAAAGGAATGTGCTTATAATTCACTGCATATAAAAGAATTGAAAAATCCCATGGCACAGATGATTTTAAACAAGTAAAAACATCCCTTCCAATTTAAGTTTTTCTACAGTTCCACCTTATATCAGGAAAATCCTCTGAAAAATGCTACCCTTTTAGAAAATGTAGTAATAGGTGCTACTACCACCTACTGATGAGAAAGAGTAAGAACTCAACGTGCCTCACAGAAGTGTAAGCAACATTTCCAAACTACATCTTTTATACTTCCAGATCTTGGACTTTATTGCTTAAATATACCTTTTTGGTACTAATGAGTTTAATACAAGTCTCCAGTTCAATGAACAATATTTAAACTTACTCTGCTTTGATTTTCAGCATCTCCTCTATTGCTTTATTCTGTAAAAGTTAAAAAATATTAGTTACATTCTTAATGTTTAATATACATCCATTTTTTAAAATTATTGGTCACTTAACTGATGCTACGTATCTCATTCCTACCACAATCATCCTACTGCCCAGTAACTCACATCTCTAATATTCACTGTAAGTTCATGCACGGATTTCCAGTTTCGTGCCAGCACAAATGACCCACAGCAATATCTCTGCCCATTCATACATGGCAGAGTTCTAACAGGGGGTTCTTCTGTCTGAGATCCATGGCAACCTCCGCAGCGATGTTAACTTCCCTTTGGCAGAGCCTTGACATTAGCAAGCGACACAATCTTCGCTTTCCAACTCTGTGGAAATGTCAGATTTAGTGATCTGAATCTGGTTTTGCTTATTGTGGAAGCTGACACACAGTTCATTGGTGTAAGACCGAGACAGAAACCTTAAGAGAGAAGTATCAGGCTCCGTGTCTGTTAGAATTCACTAGAAATCAGTGTTTGTTTCACTGCCATGAAATAGAAGAAAACATGTTAATACTTCACAGCAGGGAAACAGCAACTGACACGAGAAGGGCAATATACCTTGGCAAGTCGTTCCTCAGCAATCTCCTCCTCTTTCTCTTCAAGGTACTGAACGTCAGGATGTTTCTGATCACTAGGAAATCCAAGAATAAGGAAAGTTTCTCACAAACAAAGGAAACCAGTTGTAAAAACAACATTCTTACCCAGATTAAACTAGTAAATGTGTGTAGCTGTCTTGACACATGTTCATACTCAGAATACTGAACATCATAAAACAACTCTGGATGTTTAAACTTTGATATTTTCAGTAACTTAAAATCTTTGTCAACATCCCTAGCTAGGGCAATTTATTTTTCATATCTGGTATAAACAGCCTCAGACTGAGAGAGTAAGTGTGTCTATGTGTGGGTGGTTTGGTGGGGGGGGGGGGGGGCGGTTTATGTTAATTAAATGCCAGCTTAAAAAGTCTAACAAATTCTGAGAACTATAATAAAAATCATCTACTTTCCTTGTTACATTTTGGTACCACCCACTTCCAAAATCCACCCAAATTCATCCAGCTTATAAATGGTTGGACAAAACTGCAACACACTTTGTTTACTTATTCCCAGTGGATACTTAAACTAACTTTAAAACCTCCAAGGTTAGAATCATTGGTTATGCTCGAGCCTTTCAAATTCTAGTACTGGTCAGCCTGTGCCAGCTCCAAAGTAGTGAACTGAGCCTGCTCCAGCTTAGCAGTACAGAGGCGAAGGCTGACCTTTTCTCTACAGCTTGCTCTTCCCTGCCCTGACACCAAATACCAAAAGAGAGCAGGCACTTGATCTCATCTTGTGTTCTCAAACATCCTCTGATGCAGTCCAAGATCCTCACATCTCCTTACTTTGTCACGTGTGACACCAACGATCAAACCATCTCTCACTCTCTAACACTGGGCTACACAAAAGATGATTACTACCTGCTGCTATCAGCTGCTCCCATACTGTACGAGGCATGTGTCTGTTGTAAATATCCCCACCTGAGATATCTAAACCTGATTTTTCAGAGAGCATGCAATATACTATTAGCCTTCAGTCTATTCAAACCACAACTTCTGTCAACTAACAGCAACTGGAAATTGTTAATGCTTATCCAAGTTATATCCCAAGGTCCCAAGTTGGGAATCCAGCAAATGAGGAACATAAAAGTAATGCTTTTCTGTGAAAAGTTTGGTCCAAGTAACCTACTGCATAACCTGTGTGAAAAACAAAGCCACAGAATCCAGTTTTGCATGTCAACGTAATCCCTTCTTGTTTTTCTGTGATTTCCATTTCATTTGCAACATGCTTTCAAATGTCTTGCAAAGAAAGCAGAAGGCCCTAAAGACAACATCATAACTCAGTATGATCTGACCCACCAAGGCGGCCTTCTGCACAGAATGTTTTCCACAAATTAATCAATTCATAATTGAAGATTAATGTATAACATACACAATGCAAGGACAAACTGGAGTTGCATAGGCACCTTCAGTTACAGCATCTTCTAATTGGAATACTTAATTTTGCAAATTTAATAGTGTTCTTTTACATTAAATATTTATCTTACCAAAAAGTCAGTTCTAAAACTGACAACACTGACACTTCGTTGAATTGAGACGGAAGTTCTGGAAGATATTTATTGATACATCTAATAGGCAAAAAAAGATTAACCTCCTGTCTAGCATTAAGTTACTGTTTACTAAATTGCCCCTTAAAAATGAATTGTCATTAAATAAACAGAATTATTTGGTGCCAGTTAAGATTTCTTTTCACAAAATGTAAACCAGCAGATTATTTAATTCTTTACAAAATTGAAAAGAAAACAAAAAAGGTAAGCCATGAAACAAAATATTTTCTGTCTAAAACTAAGCTGTACAGATTACAGTTTGAACCAAACCTCAGGATACCTCCCAGTCTGAAGTATACAGCAGTGTACCATCTTTTCAGAGGAAGTTAATTCCTTACCCTCAAAAACATGAGGTAGAGACCTGGTTCCATTTACGTCTATGTTAAAACTTGTGTTGAATTCACTTGGATATTTCCTATCTACTGAATCTATATCTGCACAAGTAATATGGTAATATAAAATATACAGCAATGTCTGTGTATGTAATTATTTTACATTCTATTTCCCTTCCCTTTATAAAAAAAAAAAAAAAAAAACTTTGCTGTATTTAAGAATTTGTGATTTAAAGGCAATAAAGTTTACAAGCCAGTAAACAATTTTCATAGAAAAGGCTGAGTCAATCTCTAATTAAACAATATGTAAGATTGCATTTAAAGTAAAACCTGTGTATTTGTTTATCTTTCTTAATTGATTCAAGTTAAGACAGGTTTTTTTTTTATTTTACTTTACCTGTTCTTGCTTAGTCTCTGAGCTTCTACAAGGCTCTGTAAATTCCTGTTGTTCTCCACCAATATCTGCATTTCCAGACGCAAGTTCTCCAACTCACTTAATTGTTCCTAAGCAAGTGAAATTGGAAACATTTTATTTGAAGACCAAATTGCAATCCCTGTTTTCATTTCCAGTTGAACATGTTTTTGAGTAAAATAGAAGACAAAACTATTTGTCAGAAAACAAGTACAGTTCTCTGGCAAAGATCTGCATCACGCTGCCATTTACAGTTTCATTAGAAACTTGAGTTAGAATAAATCAGTACAGTTTCTTCAGCAAAAATGATGTTACTATTTGATATTCATGAACAGGAAACAACTCAGTTCTTGGGAAAATGAGATATATGGACATCTCAAGCAAGTTGTCACCATTTGTTACCAGCCTAGGTAGAGAAAACCAAGAACTGCCTTCCTGCTTTAACAGACAGACTACTACGCAGAGCTCATTAAAAATATGGACTCTGTATTCTGTCTTATTTTAACGTTACAAATTGCCTGTAGAGATTTACTCGTAGTACCTTCAGCCTTAGAATTTCATCATTTTTAGCTCTTCGTTCTTCATTCAGTTCATGTACAAGGTGCTCCAGATTTATTGCAGAAGCCCTCCGATCAGCTATTTCTTGCTCATGAGTTTCCAAGAGCTTTGCCAAATTCACATCAAATTTAGGAGGAGTTTTTGGACACTGGTAAGTTAAAAGAAACAAACCCCACAAACTATTAGTAAAGAACTGTTTCCCCTATGTATTGGTTACATGTTTTAATACTTAATTGGAGACGTATGTTAATAAATTCCTGGCAGACAAATCATTAATAATACATTTAAATTACAAACAGAATGAATGGGATTTGACCATTTTTGACACACTGTCATTTCTGGTCCCAGCCTGAAGCCATGCTGTAAAGTTTATTAGTCCTTTTCAATGAGTTTTAACAGTCATTACAATAAAAATGTTTCTCTTACAAATGCCATACCTGGGGAAATGTTACTGCAGATGAGTCCACAAAGCAATCTATTTGCTTCATTTTTAGTTCATATTCGTTCTTCCTCTTCTCCAGTTCTTCTGTCATTTTGCCCAACTATTAGAAACCCCAGTTAGAATTAAATTAGCTCATAATACACACAAAATATTAAAACAGCAACCAGATCTCTATTTTGAGCAAGCTTAAGTACACCACAAGTTATTTTAATTAGCTTAGACTTCACTTTTACAATTGTTTTCTACATTTACCTAATAACTGTTAATCATTCAATAGTTGCATGTAACAAGTATTTTTGAAGCATATATACACTATGTACTGTATAGCTAATCTGAATTTTGTTCTTGTTGATATTTGGTTTTTTTGCCTTGCTAACACAATCTACTTTTCAAAGGGCTTGCTAGCAGAGAAAAACTATTACAAACTTTGTTGACAAACATGATTTGATACAAAGATTTTACTGATATATATTTAATCAGTTTCCTCAAGAGAATATGCTAACACAACAAAAGGACTCTTCTTTCCAAAATAACTTATCCTTATTAGAGTTTTTGCCAACACAAATAGATTAATTAGCACTATGACAGTTGTGACAACTAGCACTAAAATTTGGACAAAGGCTTAACATAGCTATTTGGTCCGCAAAAGCTCCAAATCACTCTCAGACTGCACAATTTAGAGCTCAACAATTATCTCCATTACCTAATGATATCGTTTATGGATAAGTGTTAAGCAGAGGAAAAGTAATCCCCTAGGTTACACTGCTTATAACCTGAAGTTGCTGTTATTGTAAGTACTGATAATTTTACTCTGCTTTCAGAGTAAACATTTTTGCAATCTCTAGACACTATTTCCAAAGTATTCAAAGAGTTATCTAGCCTTTGTTCAGAAGCTTTTGAACTACTACTCTGCTTTTACTGGAAGGAGCATTGCTCTTCACCAAAAATACCGCATACAAGATGCTCTAAAATTACAACATTTTCTAGAAGCTACAATTAACCCTCCTAAGGAGCTAATTATCAGAATTGCCTTGTTTTACCTGTTCCCTGAGTTCCTGGATTAGAGCTTCTTTCTTTGTTATGTCTTCCTGCACACACCGAAGCAATGAATCATGTTTCTTAGAGGCCTCTGTCAGTCTTATCAGCTGATCAGTGGTATGATGCAAGTCCTCACACAGAAGGTCTCTCTATTTTAAGTCATTGGACGAGTAAAGAAAGAAATGTTAAAGTTATTGCTCTAAAGCAGTTGTTTCAAGATGTTTTGTCATTGCTGCTAAGATTGTTAACAGCTACAAGCATCTCCCTTTTCCCTCCACTTTTTCATCATGAATTGTAGCAAGCATTCATTGATAAATTTATTTTAGCGCATTTTCCATATCCATTGTCTTGGTTGCAGAACAAAAATGAGAACTTTCCTACAGTGTAGTTACAGTTAGATACTTGTGCGAGGTATTTGGAATCGACCACTGGTTAATAGATTGTCTAATTTTAATCCATGCTGAATTAGTGATTACAGCTTTTTTCAGTACACTGCTATTCTGCAGATGCCTCTGGATTCATTCTAGGATCTAGACTCCCATCCTGTCTGATGGGGCATCATACCTACACGAGGTGTGTTAAGCTAGAAGAACAAACAGTAGTTAGTATTTTAAATGCCACCTTGGATTAGTTCTTCTTGTCCAGTCAAGAAAGCATGAAGGAAATTAGTAACTGATGTATAAAGTCAAAGAAGGAGAAACCCTATGATTTTATCAGGAGACAGATACACCCAAGGATGACAATGGAGTAAGAATTGTTACTTCAGTTTAAAAAAATATAAAACCAAGTGATCCATTTGGCAGGTGACTCAGTTTTGGGTTCCAGAATGTCAAAATTAGATATTATTATTAATGAAGATAGTCTGTTTATTAAACATAGTGGAAATCTATTTAAGAATGGGTTTTGAGAAGCAAACACTACTCTGGAAGACATTATTGGTGCTATATGATTGGACTAAGCATATCTAATATGACAGATGATCTTGTAGCAATTACTTGTAAGGAGAGGCGAGTGGTTTTGTCTGATGGACATGTTCACCAAAATAACGGTGAGAGCAGTAACAGGAAAGACAGAGTTAAAAAACTCTGCTTTTTGAAAAGCAAAACTGGAGTTGAATCAACAATGCATCCTAAATCTGTTTCCAGCAGGTGGAGCTTTTACTTAAAATTATGAGTAAAGAAAAGATGTTACTGAATATAGCAGTGGGGGAAGACATAATGTTAAACACATATATTCTTCTACCTATTTTAATTTCTCAGCTGCATCATCTAATGCTGCCATTAAATTCAGTTGATGACTCCTTAGTGGCCTTAACAAAATTAAACCAGGCTTTTAGCATAGGTTTTTATGAAGTAGCTTATAAAATATTTATGTCAAGTAATGTGTTAGTTTAACAGAATTTGTCAGGTATCTCATGAAATGTTCCTTTAAGAACAGCTTAACTACCTATAGTTTGAACTAAAATGAGGTTAAATTTTACACAAGTATTTTAAGCAAAACCACATCCAATTAGTCTGTTGAACAAATAATAATATACCACCATTAATGCTTTTACCTCAATGTTATCGGCTATTTGTCTTCTCTCCAAGGCTTCCCTCAATTCTTCAATCTTTTTTTCCTGATCCTCTATGATTCCTTTGCTTTCTTCTTTTGCAGCCAGAACAAGATTATACTTGCACTACAAAAAGTATTAAATTAAGTTTTAGAATATTTTAGGAAAACAAGTTATCAAGGAAAGTTGGCAAACATAATATAAATAAATGTGTATCACAAATCTTATGATGACAACTACAAACATTTAAAATACCAGTGCCAATGACTAAAATCAGAATGACTTACCATACTTGCTAAATTGTACAAATTATGTAACTAGAAATGAGTTGTCAAAACAATGGAAAGATTATTAATTTAATATGTATTAGTCACCACAATACATATTAACCACTAAAACCATTATTAAAAAACAGATAACCATATGTATAAATCTGTCTCAACATTTTGTCTGTAGGACCTTTTGAATACATAGCTCATACATACACATTATCTAAAGCATTCTGTGGGTTGCTCTATCAGTTTGCAAACCAGACCTATTTTAATAAAGATGCATCATATTTATTCATAGTTATTCAAATAGATAGTTTTAGTTCTTTATGTTTTCAGATGTACAACATAGTAATATCAACAACATAAAAATTCACTCCCTCAAAAATGAATTTACAATTCAGCTTCAATTATTGAGGTCTTAAATTGCCAATTTCTCAGAAAATCTAAATGTGACTGTCAGCTGAGTGTATTTACAGGATGTGAATAGGTCCCTTTAGAGATATTGCTCTTTACCCACCACATGGAAAGAGTTCAGTTTTCAAGACAGCCTTAGGCATAAAATGTTCAGAAGATTTCAACATGTCAAAACAAAGAAGTTTCCTTCTATAATGCTACAGCGACTTATGCTGTTTGAGACCCATGATAAGACATGTCATTGCCTTCCATTTCTGAAAAACTATACCATGTCCTTCAAAATGACAGAACATACATTTATATCCTCGAGCTCTCTTGTCAGCCCATCTATGGACTCTTTCTTATGATTATTTGAAGACCTCAGCTCCTGGATCTGTTTCATCAAGTCAGTTACAACTTCCTGCAACATAAAAAAAGTTAATCCTCATACAGTGTGTGTGTATATATATATCTATCTTATATACATTTTATTACTGGATTTTCTTTAGCGTCTAATTTGTCCATCCCAAATTTCAACCAACTATTTGAAAATGAGGCCTCAATATGCACACGTAAAGGAGTACCAGGAAATTTGTTGTTAAATCATTGGCTTTTGTTCTAAGCACTTACATAAAGAATTAAATAACCTGCTGTGCTCATTAGAAGACTAGCCCTCTGATTTAGTCTCAGGCTATTATGGGATTCTAATAGGAAGAGAATAGAAGTACTATAGTTTAAGGTTACATTTGTTCGTAATGGAAAAAGGCACATTCAAGAAACACTACTGCACTGACAATACCAGATTCTTTTGACCTTATACATGTAAAATTTTTGATTTTAGCATGGAAAAAGCAAGATTATCAATGCATCATGCTGAATAGCAAACACACTGTGTGATTTCTTATGCTTGTTTTAAATACAACATAAATGCTTATACAATGGGAACTTGCTATTTAAGCTTTCAGAACACTGGAGCAATCTTTTCATGTAAAAGTGCTTTGATTTTATTAATAAAGATACCCACAGTCACATTCTTACATCACCCTTCTTACCTTTTCTATTACCCCACGACAACACAGCACTGACTGGAAGGCCCTATTAATCATCAGGGGAATTATGCATCGAATGTTTTGTCCAATTGACAGCTTTACCTTGATTTCTTTTTTTTGTTTAACCTTCAATTATCTTGTGTTTTCTCTGAATGCATACCAGTTTCCTACTACCCTACAAATGTCATGCCAGTAAAAGGTAGGATTTATTTTGCCTAGATACACAGCCAGGATTGCCTAGAAGCATAGAATTACTATCATAAAAAGGCTCTGGGCATTCAACTCTACTACAAAACACAGTTACCCACAAAACTGGGTATAAGTAACAGAAATAGGCTCAAACCTTATCTGTATCATTTGTCTTCTTCAAAGAAACAATAATCTCTTCAGCAGCAGCCAGATCCTGTTCCAATTTCCGCAGTTTTGTTTCCTAGAAGAAATAATATTTGTGAAGAAAAGACTTAATTACTTTTGAAGTATGTTTTATAAAGCACAAAGCCATGAAAAAAATGGAAGGAAGGAAGGTGCTTACCTTACCAGAAAAATTAAACAGTAGCTTAACAAAACAATCTGAAACTTGAAAACTCTAAATTTAATTTTGCTGGTAACATATAGAACAGCCAGTTCACCAATAAAATTGCTATTAATGCACAAGGAAATCCATGAACACATGATTTAGACATTCAGTTCTGCTGTTGTACCTGCTGCTCACAGTGTGTCACCATTTCAGAGGATGGTTTCTCCACCTGTGCTTTTTCAAGTATTTTCAAGAGCTCCCTGGAGAAGAAAACATATTTCTAGTGAGAAATATAATCAGAACATAAGAGAGCTTTAACAAGAATCAAGTCATATAAGTTTATTCTTATCTGCACTTAATTTTTTGAAGGGTTCTTTAACTATCACCTTCTCAGTGCTTTATAAAAGACTAATAGTTTAGTTACTAGCCATACACTGCTACCAGTAGTGGAACTTTATCTTTGACATGAAGAACTATACTTGTAATGAAGTTACATTTGTCACGTTAATTGACTACATTCAAATGAAGTGTTGTTCTAAGTTGGATAAAATAAAAAGCCCATTATGTAATTATCTCCACCCAGCTGGTGAAAAACACCTCTACAAACAATATCTCCATTTGAATAAAAAAACCTAGTGTAGGACAAAACCAGTGAAGTCAGATGAAAATAAAACTCTGCCACTAATTAAAACTTACTTTGAATTGTTTTCTTTGTCTTCTTGTAATTGTAATGTCAGTTTTTCATTATGTTCTTTTTCTGTTTTCAGAAGTTTCAAAAGGTTCTAGGATATCAAAATATATGTTGTTATAACAAGTTACAATATAAGGTCTTCAGAATAATTTAAACCAAAATAAAAATCTAAACAAACTCTTAAGATGACTGACACCCCTCCCCCCAAACCTTAAATGGAAACAGAAATATCTTTAGCTTTGTCCTGGACAAGTTCAAAAGTAAACACCTATTCATATTAAGCAATCAGCTCTTTGCACCTGCCATTGATAATAATTTCACATAGCTATAATGTTCCTCAGTATCCAAGCCTTTAAAGGGAGAAATTAGAATTTTCAACTGTAGATTAATTTGGGGGGATTTTTCAAATTCTAACCAGCAGTTCAAGATATTAAACTATAAGGAACTTAAAATAATAATTTTCAGTCTGTCAGTATTCCTTTAAACAGTAAAAAGGAAAAGTTTTAGCAAACTTGCTGAGCAGGCACAGTGTACACTGTAGAAAAGCAGGCAAAATCATTTGCAAAAGCCCTTGAGCAACCTTACTGCTGTTTTGCAGTCACTGCAGTCTGACAGGCTTTCAAGGACAGCATCAACTAAATTGCAGGACAGTGATCCACCACAAAAAGACATAGATTATTTTAACAAGATCACATCCACTATGAAAATTTTTAAGAAACTCCTTTGTAAAGACAGAATAAGTAAGCTAGTCTTAGCGAGCATTGAGATAAAAGGTCACCAGCATTTCAATGTCAGGATTCTTTTCCAAAGCAGTTTCTTATTCCTTTACTAATTAACCCATCTCCCTCAACATTTCCAGAGCAATTTCTTCAGCCAAAATACCTACTACTTCATCATGCTATCAGATATTTCTTGTAGCCTGCGGTTGCAAAAATCTTGCAGTAATTTTTTTAAAAAAATTCTGGGTACATCTTCTAAATGAGATCACCAGGAAACTTATTATTACTGTGGAATCTATTATCAATGATACAATAACAGGAATTAAATAATCTGGCTATATGAGTAACTGTATAATAAAGTCCCTTAAAAGCCTTGACTTTCTTACACAAAGCTCAGTTTTCATTGCTTCTGCTTCTTGTTTTTGGTCTTCAAGTTGTTGCTTCAGCTGATCTGTCTCAAACTTCGCTACTTCCTGCAAATTGTCATAGTCATCCTGCAGGCTTGCTTTTTCTTCAAGAATCTTTTCGTGTTCTAGCCTATATAAAAAAACCACCCACAATATTAAGATAAGGGTTTGTTTCATTATAAAATACTCCAATTACTTGTATTTCATAATCTCGCAGCCCAGAAAGCCAACTGTATCCTGGGCTGCATCAAAAGAAGCACGACCAGCAGGTCGAGGGAGGCAGTTGTCCCCCTCTATTCCGCTCTAGTGAGACCCCACCTGGAGTACTGCATCCAGCTCTGGGGGCCCCAGTACAGGAGAGACATGGAGCTGTTGGAGCGAGTCCAGAGGAGGGCCATGAAGATGATCAGAGGGCTGGAGCACCTCTCCTATGAGGACAGGCTGAGAGAGTTGGGGTTGCTCAGCCTGGGGAAAAGGTGGCTCTGGGGAGACCTTAGAGCAGCCTTCCAGTACCTGAAGGAGGCCTACAAGAAAGGCTGGAGAGGGACTGTTTACAAGGGGCAATGGTTTTAAGATGAAGGAGGGTAGATATAGATTAGATATAAGGAAGAAATTCTTTACTGTTAGAGTGGTGAGGCACTGGAACAGGTTGCCCACAGAGGCTGTGGATGCCCCATCCCTGGAAGTGTTCATGGCCAGGTTGGATGGGGCTTCGGGCAACCTGGTCTAGCGGAGGGTGTCCCTGCCCATGGCAGGGGGGTTGGAACTACACGATCTTTAAAGTCCCTTCCAACCCAAACCATTCTGTGATATGATTCTATAAATATATACAGTGTAGTTATTTTAGAAAGAAGTGACTGACATAAATGGTAATTTTTTTTATAAACTCTGAAACCCCAAATTTGTGAATGGCACAGGAAATGTAAGTGGCATTGGCAGAGAAGGCAGAGTACTGATCCCTAGAAATAATTTATTTTTTACAAAATTCTATGGAAATTTCAGTCACTGTCTTGATAATTCCCCCCTTTTTATTATTATTTTTTAATCCAGTTGTTGGACAAAAGACTCTACAAGAACGATCCTGAGTTGTCATCTGCTTAGTTGCTATCTGGGTTATTTATTCCATGTAAAATACTTCTATATTCTGAGCAAGTTTGGGTTATTTACCTCTAAGTTACTGCCTTGAAAACTTATTTCATTTGATCTTTCACAAGAGTGAAAAGCAAAGAAGGGTAGAAGATCTGCTAGAGAAGCGTTATGAATCATGTTATTAATGGAGAGCCTACAGAAAGAATATCTTCCAAAAAGTCAGTACTTCTGTTAACACAGAAGGCATCAATGAAACCACAACATTTAATTTCAATTCCAGGTTCCCAGTCTTACAATGCATCACTCAAATGACTTCAATTTTAAGACTAAATTGGAAAAGAAAACCAAAACAACTAGACAAACTATACCTCTTCAGCCACTTAACTTTTGGAGGTCAACAAGTTTATAGGTATATCCTACTTAATGGGAAAATGCTATCGCAAACCAAAATTAAGGAAGCAGAAATAAAAGAAAATGAGGCTAATTTCACCATGTTCCCCCTCTTGGCTCTGAAATAGTCATGGAAAGACTTGAGAAAAAAATAAGCAAAGGATATAAATGCAAAATAATAACTTTAAATAAGAGATGTAAAGCACAAGTTCACATGCAGAAAAGAACTAAATCACTGGATAAATCCAGAAGGGAGGTTAAGACATTTTACCAAATTGCCAACATACCTGACGCTGTCCAGCTGGAACTGTACATCCATATGTCTACCAGAAAGCTGACTCATTTCTTTCTCTTGCTTTTCCCTAAAGGCACTATATTCCAATTTTACAGCAGACAGCTCCTTGTCCGCAGACTGCAGGACAATGCGCAAGTCACAGACTTCACTTTTTAATACTGTCAAAACCCAAACAAATATTTTTACATGTTATTTAGAAAACTGTGCTAGATACAGGACATGTAACACTACAGAACGTCCTGGGAAAGTCTCACAAAATTTTATACATTTTCAGTGGAATTAACCTTGAAGGTCACACACAAAAAGGATTTGTAAATGGAAAAGGTCAATGAAACATTGACTTTAAGAACTGAAGAGTACAGGCAAAACAAAACATTCCAGCACTGCATTTCCATAGACCAATAGAGGATATTCCCTTTATTTTTAGTTAATATTTTCTTTATAAAATACTGTATCATGTACTCTCTTCCCATTCAGAGTGAACAAAGAACAATTTTCAATATTGTATATGGTCCAAGACTAGACAGAGAAAAACTATTCTGTAAGTATTAGAGATTTTTTCTTTTAAAAAAATTTTAAAAAATCAAACCAGTATGACTTTAACATCTTAAACCCAAATAGTTACTCAGCATATGCTATTGTTGATTCAAAACATTAAGACACCTCAGAATTTCATATGGAATTTCAGTGCTACATAGACTTACTATCAGTCTTGCTTTGACTGTCTTGAAATTGCTTTTCTAGTGATTTTATCTGTTCAAGGAGCTCCTGGCGCTCTTTACTCCAGTTATTCCTTTCAGATGAAAGAAGCTTGAGAAGAGAAGTAAAATTTGTAAATGGAAAGAAACATAGGAGTGGCTAAGTCACAGAGCTGTAACAATAATAATGTATTAGAGCATTTCATCAGCTGATTATAAATACAAGATGCATTTTTCTTTAAATTTGATGTTTGGTGAATCTGAAATCCATGGAAGTCCAAGAAAAAAAAAAAACCAAACCCAAATCGATATAACTGAAAACATTACCTTATCTAAAAAGTTCACTTAAAAGCAAACCACAGCTTAGGAGCCGAGATCTACTTCAGAACAGACCTATCAGAAATGAGACTGATCTGGGAAGAAAACAGGCCTTATTTCCTTTTCTATGTTAAATCAAACCTAGCAATTAAAGAAGACTTGTAAATATTTTATAGAGTAAGGATGTTTCAGTTCAGTTCCAACTGAGGCAAGTAGTATTTTCAGCATTCCAAAGTTTAAAATTTCCTTGTGACTATTGCTGTTTTCCAGAAATCATGAAGTTGGCCAAAACCAAGCACAGGCATCTTGAGTGTTTATTTGCTTGTATTTAAGATCAAGCAGGCTCAGAATCACAACATCTAAAATACCAAAACAAAAAAAAAAACAACCCAAACCTGCAGTGTTATGTTAAGTGAAGTCCTTGTCTTCCTGCACAGCCCTGAACTATGAAACTATGTACATTTTTCAAAAGTCAAAACGCAAGTAACACTGGAGATCTCACTAGACAACACAGTAGTATGAGTATGGTAGATACGACCTTGTCATATATATCTGTATTATATTGTTCTCTCACCTCCTGTATTTGTGCAGAATGATGCTCCAGTTTATTAATATGCTGCTGGAGTTTTATATTCTTGCTTTCCTCTTCATCCAGCTTTGTCTGCTTTGCGCTCAGTTGCTCCTGTGACACAACAGACACTCAAAATTAGAACACCCATCTTCCAGTTATTCTCACATTCCATATGGCAGTCTGTGCATATTAAATATAAAAATGTCAACTTTCTTTTTTTCATGACCTGAACCAACAGAAAACAGAACATTCAAAAATAAACTGGTATCTTAAGTAGCTGATTTCTCCTATTGCTAAGTAAACTGCCAGAACACAGGAAAATCCGTCAGGGAATACGAGGACTGAATCCAATAAACGCTTTTAGTTTTCAGACATATGTTTATCTTGGAGATATAAGGCTTTAAAAAGAAGTTATTCAAAATATATACTAGCTAAATTCCTTACAGGATCTCTGCACTATGGTAAGCATCAAAGAGGGGTTTTGGCTGTTGTGCCAGGGTTCAGATAACTTCACAGCACTTTTCTATGTGACAAAAGACCTTCCCTGCCCTTTAGGAAAGATACAACTAAGGTGTAACGACGGACAAGCAATATTTGGCAGGTTTTGTTAAATCATGCAGTATTATATAATAAGCTTGGGTATTGTTCTAAATGTAGCTGTCACCAGAGACTTATAAAGAAGATTCCTCAGAAAGAAGTTATCAGGTTAAAATAGTACACGTTTAAATGCCCTGTATATCTTAAACTACTTACGATATTCAACCCTCAAATCCCTTTCAAGGTTTTTCATTGTAAATCCTCTTAAGAGCAATGTACAATTAGAGAACTGTTCAGTGAATCCCTAAGTATTCATCAAGAGCTTCAGTTTCCCATGCAAATTAAAATATATTTGGTGAGACGGAAGCATTTCATGCCAAAACCCGCTTTATAGTAAAGTTACACATACACTTCAGTTTTTATTCAGAACGTTCACCTGTGCCACTTTGAGCTCCTCAGCAATGGCCTCATATGCTTGTTCATTCATCTGTGGGGGAATGGGCTCCTTCAAAATGTCATCCATTATCTCTTTGGAACACTGAAAATCTTCAGAACGATAATCTAAGATTTCTGGGCTTATTCGCGGCACGAGGCGAGACCTTAGCTGGTAAGCCTTTGTTGGAGTGGTTATATTCTGTTATAAAGATTACAAAGCAATCTTTATTTAACTGTAAAATGGAATTAATACTTTGTCTGGTATTGTATTTCATAGCTCTATAACCAGAATAATGAAATAAAATGCTCAAAGTTGTTAGTTCTAAACCACTACACTTTTTCACATTTGTCATCTGATTGCAGCAGCAGTCATTCAGTAAATATTTCAGAACAAAAAAGCAGCGTATCTGCTTTATCACATATGGATTACATGCCAGAACACTAGTTAGGTTAAGGGATCATACAAATGAAACTATGTTCTCACACACCTCAGGAGTAAGTATGTGTGGTTTTAAATAAACTTATTCTCATACCGTCAGAGTTTCTCTGTGTAGCTTATGTAACTGAGAGACTTCTCGGCGCTTGTGTGCTTTGGTTGCTTCCAGAATGTTTTCGAGATGTTGGTTTGCTTTCTGAAGGGACTGAAGCTCTGATTCCAGTTCCATATGCTTTTTCCTGTTTAGGAAGTATTTTACTACTGTCAAAACCAGTCCATCAGTATGCCCTCTATCAGTAAGAATAAACTGCAGTATTGCCAATGAGTAAACTGAAGCTGCACTCTTGCACAAGCATTGAAATACATTATTTTGAGAAGCCACCATGATGTATTAAAAGGAAAAAAAAGGTATTAAAAACTTAAGAAGCTTATTTGTGCTTGCATAATGAAGAAAGCAGATGGATAACTAAACGTGTCAGAAAAAATCCATTACACGGTCAGAAATAAGCTGAGCGCTCTGCAATTCCTTTTATGAGAAAGTGGTATCACCCATACCAATATGGTTTTAAGCTGTAAAAATGTTATCCAGTTATATGAGAAGTCTGAACTGTTGCTTGCCAGGACTAAAGAAAATCCTTTAAAGATTGTTTTTTTTTTTTTAAAGTGCTGCTCTGTTAAAATTATTTTGCCCTCTAAGAGTACTTTAACTGAAATCCAACAGTTGAGCAGAAATTTAGGAATAATTTTCATTAGGTATTTTGCAGAGCTACATGCTGTTACTGTGATATTTGGCCTTACTGATATAATTGTACGGTCAAAGTCTACAGACAAAAGGAAATATACTATTTCATCTTTTGGTAGTTTAATGCTATCGCTTTCCCTCATGAATTTAGCGTCTGCAACAAAACTTACAGAACAGAGTAGAACTTTAGGTCTGACTGTTATTGGACAACAGAAAAACTAGTATACATTGATTTTGTGAAACTCTTAAATCTTACTCTACTTATTCAGTTACACTTGCATGTAAAATTAAGCATCCTGTTACTCTTAAACTGGAAACAAGTTTAAAATTTAGTAAAATCCAGAGATGAATCCAGAGTCTCAAAGGCACACTTCTGTTTGACTGAACTGCACTAAGAAAGTGTCAGTAATTGATAATAAAAATGCCTACACACTATCAGAAAAGCAAAATATGCACAAAACATGGAATACATGAAATAGGAACACATGGAATGGGCAGGAAAATTAAGTAATTAATACATGCAGATATAAATAAATCATTGTAACTAATGATACAGGACAATAGATGGATTGCTGAATTGATGAACTCAGTATATTGTAACATTACAATTCATAAAGTTCATAGGATTTGCTACACAGAAATCCAAGAATAAAAATATAGGTTTGTACAATTGCCTGAATGAGCAAAAAGGGCATTACAAAGCTACTTTGCAAAAAACCCAAAAAAGTGGGAAGGCAAAAATGGAACTATCTTGTGCCCAATGCTTGCAGAATTACAGTCTAGATTCACTGAAAACAATAAAAAGCAATGTCAGGTACAAGCTAAAAATAAATATAATAAAAAAAAAATCAGGTCCCCTTTGCCTTCCGGGTTTACATTATGTTTGCTGGTAATGCAATATTTTTTTTTTTTTTTTTTTTTTGTATCTCCAGTAACAGGACCTGAAGTTTTCAGAAATGAGGTTGATCAGGTTGAGCCACGTATTATTCATTTGCATATATACACACACACACACTCTGAAGGTATTACTTGGGCCTTTTGCATTACCTTATGCTGCCCTCAAGGAGAACAATAGAAGTAAATTCTTTACTAGATTAGTAAGGACAAAGTAGACCCTTATCCCATGTTTAGATGCCAAAGCAAATGGACATGAACGAACTATTTACACCATGTCTTTGCTCTAGTTTGAATTAAATCTTTGTTCGAATAACAAGTTCCAGGATAGCAGTACTATTGCCTTCTTAAAAATCTTTGAGGTGGAGACAAAAAATTAACCAACAGGTTAGCCAAAATTTTCTGGGGTGCTTGGATTCTACATTTATGGTGACTCAAACTTGCAATCTTAAAGAGGTTATATTAAAAACTACCGTTGCACTAAAACCAAAACCCCCAAAACTGATCAGCTCTTAGTTCCTGTCACTGCTTCCATCTGTAATACTTCAGTTACTGAAAAATACTTGCTCAAGACGGAAACTAAGCCAAACTCTCCCTGTCCCATTAAGCAGGCGACTATCTGAATTTCTGGGTATGTGCATCTCCTGCATGTTGTGAAGCATTCTTTTGCATCTTAGCGTAAAGAAAAGCTTTTGGAAAGACAAAGAAATTTGCAACAGTGCAAACATGCCTTCAGATTGCATCGTGATTGTTTCCTAGTCTAGGAGTAACCAAGTTCAACAGGAACATATTCTGTGTGCATGCCATTTTTCTTAACCTGGCCCTCTCTTACATGCAAAGAACATACTTAGACTGTATATTCAGGATCTGAGACTAACTTTTAAAAACCATTATAAGTAATTATTTAAAGACATTTCTATATTGTTTTATCTCACTTGGTTAGCTCTTTGAATTCTTCATATTCTTGTTTTGAACTTGCCAGTTCACTTTGAGTCTGTAGCAGGCGTGCTTTCAGCCTTTCAACAGATGCCAGTGAGTTGCCTTCCACTGATATGGTGGTAGAATATAAATGATGACCTAAAGAACAAACATATACCCTCTGAAATCACAGAGCAGCTCAAATACTGTAAGTTTTACTAAAATGAAAGCATTCGTAGGC
The DNA here is from genome assembly GCF_028858705.1 of Grus americana. Lineage (NCBI taxonomy): Eukaryota > Metazoa > Chordata > Aves > Gruiformes > Gruidae > Grus > Grus americana. The sequence goes on along the minus strand of NC_072853.1, from coordinate 120,680,607 downwards.
TTTTGAACAGCATAGTAGCAACTGAGATTGAAGCACATGGGTATTAGCAAGAGTCTACATGAAAACTAGTAGAATTACTATTACTGCAGTCTTCATGACAACTAAGGACAGCAAAATTGTGGATTATGGACAGTGTTCACAAGATGCACAAGAATCCAAATTCCCTATTGCTGTGTTTGCTTGAAGGCCAACGTGAATAAAATGAAGTAAATCTGTTTTAACAGTCTTCAGGTATCACTTTGAAGGTGGAAAAAATACATCAAGACAGACAACATTTTCACTCTGCTGCACACAACAGAACTACAGGAAGCTTATTTAGCTGAAGAACATTAGCATATTTTTACCTCCACTATTTTTCTCTGTGGCTGAAGCTTCCAAAAACGCTTTTTCTAGTTCTGCGATGGTCTGAGCATCAATTTCTTGGGCCTTTTTAACTGACTGTAAAGAACGAAGTCTTTTATTCTCCTCTCTGAGGTTATGGTTCTCCATGGCATACTTTGCAATTCGTGGGTGTTGTTCCATCTGTGATAAGCAGTATTTTATTCAACAGTTTTTATTTTCCAGACAATGCTATACATAACTAGCTACTGCTCTACTACCTTTAATAAGCATTAAATTGTAATAGAAGAGGAAAAAAGGTATTCCCTACAGCAGTTAACTGTCCCTTCCCTTTTTTTTTTTGTTAGTTTTCCTACTCCCCTTGGAATCTGCTCTCAAAAAAGACAGTGGGTTTACATTTGATGTGTTTATTCTTTTACTGGTAATAAAGCAGTGGAAGCTTTTCTTGCTGCTCTTGACATCCCTTTTCAGTTTCAACTTTGAGCTTTGGCTTTGTTAACACTGTCCCTGCGTGCCATAGTAATGTTTCTATAGTTCTTTAATGACTGTCCTGACTTAGGTACTTTTCCCCCTTCACTTTGGAGCTCAGTTGAGCTACAGATTCAAGCTGGTCTTCTAATACATCTACTCCTTTTTCCTACTTGTGCTTGGAGAAAATTGTTTTTAAAGATCTGCCTTCTTTCTTGAGCTCCTTTGTTCTTCAAAACTGCCTCACAAATGATAGCACACCTATCAGATACCTGAATAACCCGAAGCCTCCTCTCCTGAAGCCTTAGGTACGTACTTTGCTACTTGCCTTCCTCAAGCAGCTCCAGGACGCATCACCCCCATTGGCCCATCTAGCATCTGTGTTGTTATCCTTCAGAAACCTGCTGTATTACTTGCATCCTGCTGTCTTTCCCTTTCAAGAGATGTCATGGAGGTTAAAGTCTCCCACAAGAATGAGGATTTGTTATTTGGAGACTTCCTTGAGTTGCTTAATGGAGACTTAGTCCTCTACCTAACCCAGACTGGGTGGCCAGTAGCAAGCTCCCACCATGACATCACCCTTGCTAGCCTCTCCTCTTATAAACTCACAAGCTCTAAACCCACCCATTGCCCCTTCCGTAGGGAAACTCCATGCGTTTGAGATGCTTCTATAAAGGGACCCACCATCCATCCACTTTTTTCCTGTCTGTCTTTCCAGAAAGCCTGTATCCACCCATCACAGAACTCTATCAAATGAGCTATTCTCACAAAATAAAATTGTTCTAGAAAGGAAAAACTAAAGACTTACCTGTTCTCTGAGTGTCTGCAATTCCTCCCTCAATTCACTGAGGAGATCGTCTTGCTCTTTTGGCAATAAACTTCCACCAGCCTCTTTATGTAATCTCTCCAAGCGAACAATATGGTCTTCACGGAATTTAACTATCATTTTATTGGATTGAATAAATTTCTCCTTCTTGGCACACAGATCTTCTAGTTGAGCAATTTTTTCTAATAAATTCTTAGAAAAAAAACATACAGATTGGTGGAAAAGTGATAGTCATACTAGATGGATTTTTAAGGTGCACATATCACATACACAAATCATGCAAAACTCAATTAACAGTAATTTTGTGAATACACAGACTATCATTCATTTGGAGCAGTTCTGTAGAGAGCAACAGCTCATACCAAAATGACAAATTACACATTATATTGCAAAAACTTTACTTAGAAGCTCCAGTATGAATATTTAGTCTACAGGATCAGTTAAGCACATCAGATGCACCCCTACAGTGCCTGTTTCAGTTAATTTTCTTCCAAAAAAATCCATTTTGGATGATTCAGCACTGTGCCATGGTATAAAATGGGGATGACTGGGAAGTTTTTGTCAAAAAACACACTGTTGATCCAAACACTCAAAGGTGCACTTAATTTTAAGTAAAACAGAAGTTTGTTTTTCTGTTCAAATTATTTATTAGAAAATCCAAATAAAAAACCCACCCCCTAAAACTAAACATACTATGAAAGTTATCCTATGGCTTCTCTGGATTTGAAAGATTCTATCTCAAATGTCATTTGACTTCCCTTATTACCAAACCTTATCGTCTTTGGACAGACTATTTCTATTCAAAAACAAAGAAAAATTATGAAGAGAGTCAGTTTCCATATGGTCTCATCAGATCGTACACAAAATACACTTAGAAATACTAGTGCTTTTTTACCTTCTTTTCAACTTCTGATTTCTCCCAGAACAACATCGCTTCAAGAAAGTTATTCATGTAATTTATGTTGTTCTTCCCTTTTTCAACAGCACCTGTACGGTAAGTCAAAGAAACAAATGCCGTATTTATTAAAGTGTAGGTTAACCAGGTTTTCCTAAATATATAACATGACAGTTGCGTAAAGAAAATTTAAATAAATTCTTCAAACAATATAATTCCTCTAAGATCATGTGCCATACCCAGAGCAAAGACATTTAGACTGTAATTCTTAGTCACCTGCAAGTACTGATAAAAAACAGAGTCAATATACATAATTGTATAATTAACAAAGTTGTTCAAGCATTAAACAGCTTTACGATGAACTTTTATTAAAATAAGAGAATCAGTTTGCTCACTTGAGTATATCTGTAAAATGCAAAACCCCTCTGAAATTTATTTGATAACACTAAGCCATTATTGGCATTATTATTACAGTTTGTACATATTAAAAGTGGACTAACTGGTTTATGAGAAGGAAATTCAGGAAAATAAGCATGAATTAACTGGACAATTAGTGATTTAATCTGGAAGGAAAATGTCCACACAAGGGATTAAAAGGGAGGGCTTAACTAATCCTCTTCAGAAATGAATTCAAAATAGCTTTCCTGAATATCCTCATGCAGGCAAGATTACTTATTTATAGAATACGAAATGCCATAGTATCCAGGTGCATAACAACTACCCTACTGTAATTTAATATATTTAAAAATGCCATCATGGTTTTAAAGTAGCTAGTAAGCAGGTTTCATATTTGTGTGATCAAACATTACAAACGAGATTTAACTGCATAGACTAAACACAGCTCTAACACATTAGGTTCTGCATAAAACCTCTCTTCAGTGCTTAAGCATCATCATTTGCTTTCCCTGAGAACTCTATCACAAGTCTAATGTGTTGCAGCCCTCTTAATATTTGTGTATTCACAGACAGTGATTCAGTGTCCCACATAATCACTGCCTTGTTTCACTGGTTAAATGTGTATGCTCAGAGAAGTACTTTTTCCTTAGGAAAACTCAACCATAGATCCTTTATACTAGATGAGTCTTTCTAAATTCTGTAGTAACTTCTATTGTTGTATCTTCTATTTCATGGCAAGGTCAGGAAAGGGTTGACTCAGGATCACAGTAAGAGTTACAAGACCAAATTTACTACCTTGTAATCAAACATTTTAAGATAGCGTATTTCAGCGATAAGTATACATAGTAGAAAGCTATGCTGGGATCTATATTGCCGCTACAGTGGTCTACTGAAGAGCTACTGGTAGAAAAAACTACATATTGATAAAAACCCCATTACCATCTTACATCGAAACTGATCTTTTATTGAAAAGTAAACAACCTTCTTAGGATCTTCCTGAAAGGACAAAAGGGGAAAAGGAAGGGAAAAAAATAATCTAGTCCTGAGCTTAAAACAATGCTGATTCAATGGGCATTATCAACACCTTACTGCCCTCCCTCAAACATGAACGTATGAGCAATCACATGTAAACTTTGGGTTACTTAAAGGATTAGGCAGCATACCTCTTACGAACTGGAAGAGTATTCTAGGTATTCTTTAATAGAAACATAGCCCTGTACATAAACTTATGAGAGGAAGAAAATAAAATCACATTAACGATTTCTGCAAGATATTAGATGCAAATACAGGCAATAAGATCCCTAAGACAAATACAACCTCTGTAGATCAGCCCCTACCAAAACTTAATGGATTACATAAGGCTCCAACACACTAGGCTAAAAAAGTAGCAAGCTCTCTGTCCCCTCACCCCCAACACTTACCTTGTGATACAGAAATATCACACACAGACGGCACTGAAGTAAGTTGAGCAAGCTGCTCTTTCAACTTCTTGACTTCAGCTTGCAGTTGGCTCACATTTCCTTGTGTGTCTTCATTTACCACAGCCTTTCATAAATATGTTAAGAGAAAATTAGACAGAAGTGCAAATAAAAAAATCTTGTATTTTATAGGATAAAAGAAGAGTCAAAGACTGCAAGACAACAAAACTACCGAGAAGTTTTCCATCTTAGGAAAGAAATAACTCATGGGAGAAGCAATGCTCAATTTACTGAGAAACCACTAAATTGCACTTTAGCTAAAAATATTGGTTAAAAAAATTTATGCTTTCTGCAGAATTTTCTCTGGAACTTTTTGACCAAAGATACGCAGTATACATCAAAGGCAATAGTTCCCAGCCAGATGCCAACATACCTTCAAAACCCACTCTACTTTCAAAACCCACTCATGAGAAATTATGTTTTGGGAATTATCATACATAAAAACTAGATGCACTCAAATACTATTGAATTTATTTTTTTAATGACAATTTTATTTTTAGTACAGATTTACTTATTTTTTCCAATTACATGCTCAGAGGACAAGCAATGAACACACACTATTATCAGCCATTACCTACTCTCCAGCTGTTGTACTCTATTAATAATCAAAAGCAAACTAGTCCTTTTCAAAAATAATTTCTCAAACATTTAGGAAAGCAAGTTCAGGATTTCAAAATAAATTATAGTAATTTAAATTAGTGAGAGCATGACAGTATTTCAATGAAGCTGTCCTGTTTGCAGACGTGCAGTTTAAGGGACAAGAAATTGTTTCTTGCAATAATAAAGACATTGAATAACTCTCTTACCTTGTTTTTAATCAACTTTGCTCGCTGAGCAAAATTAAGGGTGGACAGTGTTTCACCAAAACACCTGGATCCTGGATGAACATTTGCTATTATGCATGTTTTTGCATTACCACCAAGGGAATCCTATTTAAAAACAAAGAAGTTAGCTTTATTTGCATGTTTTTGGCTACAGCAGGAAGCCATCATCTAAGAGCTACTGTGCATCACTTTGAACAAACTGTAGAAGGGACTTTATTTAACAAATCTCCATGCTACTTAAGTTTCTGAAATTTTATTTCAAACATGGCTATAAAGGATGTGACTGTAAATAAAGGCTTTATCTGTGTTTTCAAAACCCTCATTCTTTATTGCTCATCAACAATTTGAGATATTTGTTACACTTGAACAGCAGGGAGAGAAAAAAAAAATCAGGGAATAAAGTAGATATTTCACTTCAGTCTTAGTCATTAGCAGATTGGTATCTGCACTATTTTGAACATCATCTAGCCTGCTGATTGTTCCAACCTATCTTCTGGTGGCAACTGCCAAACAAACAAAATCACAAAGCAATAGATTCTTGACCAAGGATATAAAAAGAACCTCTCCCTTTTACATGCATGTCTTCAAATATCTCTGTGCTGTTCGACAAGTAGCTCTCAATCTCTGGAGAAGGCAGCAGTTATACCTAAGACTCTAAAAGCCTAGTACTACAATACAGCCCACAAGCCTCAAAGGCATTCTCTGTCATGTAAAGAAGGTCATGTTTGTGGACTCGTTTGCAGTACAACTACCTGAACATAAATATAGCCAGTTAAGAAAGTAACAGCTCATACAGTTGCAATTCTCTTTCAATTTCTATGTATTTTGTGTTGCATTAGAAGAACATAATTCTTTAGAGGTTCACGATTCTAAGATATACATGGAACAGGGATTGAGAAATTTTTTATCACAATACTGTGTTGTAACACAAATACTATATTATAATACAAAAATATACTCTAGATATTATTCATTATTGTTCACAGAATTTTGGTGAGTGCTGGCATCCAACAAATCTTTGAGTGCTTCTGTCTGTTTTCTGTTCATCTTGAAAAGTGCCCATAAGCTCTCAGGTAGGAAACTATAAATTTATCTAATTCTTAACATCATACCAACACTTAGCACACATACACTAATTCTGGAAATCCTGTCAAACGTTTCAATACATCTCTAAATATTACATCGTGATACACAGTATTTCCCAAGTTATAGGGATGAAAACATGTGCTTCTTTCTCTTTAAGACTTGCAATATATAAAAGGAGCATAAATAATTTTTTTGTCTTCAGTTAACAGCAATAAATCAACTGGAAGTCTGTTTAGGTAAAAAGATATTTTTCAAGCTTTCTTCCACCTGCCCAATATTGAAACACATTAAAAATGTACCCAAGTTCAGCTTTTCAGAGTAAAAAAAACCAATCCAAACACAGATTTTTTTTTTTCCCTCCAAATAGCATATAAAATCCAGAGGATATATATTACCCGTAACAAAAAAGTGAGCTTGGAATCCCGGTAACAAATGTGTCTCTGTTTTCCATTACCCACATCAACAAGTGCTGTGATTACTTGGCCCAGGCAACTTAGTGATCGATTTATGTTACCTGCTTCCTAAAACAAAGAAGAGAACAAATGTGAACAGATGGTGAATGGAGCAGGGCAGTACATTTGGAACGAGGAAGATGACACATATTACAGAACGAACCTTTAACCTCAGTCCTTCTGTATGGGTGTCTTTCTGTCTCTCAGATCCTGCCAAGTCTACCAGGTTGAGCAAAGAAGACCGAATGTTAACAATCTCATTGTTTTTCTCCATGGATTCCACTGTGATAGTGAAAACTGCATGTGATCTTGAGGATTCTCTGTTCATTGAGGTCGATGCTACACGACGGTTTCTCCAGCCCATAGTTAATACCTAAGCATGAAAAAAGACATCAAGTAATATCAAGCATCCCAGACTGTACCCAGTATTTACATACAGGTGACATAAGACATTTCAGTGCAACAGCTTTCAAAAATCTCAAGAACAAGGACTTTTTTACTTTTTTATTTTAAAAGTGAAAAAAGTAGCTACAGTCAACTTAATAAAAACACTAATTATGATATTCACTTTTTATCCTTCAAGAGTGCCATTGCTATTTGAAAGCATAACATATCCAGTATTGGTGTATGTTAGCAGTACACAAGAAAAAATATTTAAAGTCACAGAAGTACTATGTGTATGTGTCTCATTCATGGAGAAATAAACCTGACCATTTGTGGAACACACACACACTACGTAATTAGTAGGAGATGTAGTTTTGTGTTGCTATTTCAGAGATGTGTAGGGCAAGCATTAAGGAAAGATTACTGTAATTGCAATTTATATATTCCAAACTCCAGAACTGCATGGTTTCTTACACGTATGGGATAGTCAGGAAGCATGACCTAGAAACAGCTTTTTACACTGTTTTTTGGAGGATGGAGATAGGGGAAGAGGGTGTCAGAGACACTGTGCAAAAAATATGTGCTTTAATCAAAGAGGAACATTTACCAAATAAGCATCCAGATAAATAGTTCAAACATTACAAAGTGACAAAAAATACCTGGTATGCTTCAGCAGCAGACGACAACACCTGTTCAACAGCACCATCAACAAAGACTCCCTTCTTGATGTGTTCTCTGAGAAAGAGTCCAGCTGAAGCAGAATCTAGCAAGTCAAATATCTGTTCATTGTAGATTTCAATAAATGAGCATTTGCAGAGAAAACTCTTTGCACTGCCAGCCTGAAAAACACAGTAATTTACACTATAAACAGATTGATTTTATTAAGTCTGGCATTGTATGGCAGGGAGTCTCTTTTTACACATACCTACATCTACTGGTTTGCATATATATTTTGCATACTATACATTTCTGATGCCCAGATGACAACCAACATCTAGAAACCTAAATGCATTTTTAGACTCAAAATATAAACACACTTGTGTCTGAAGAAAGTGTACTATAATTTGGTAGAGTACAAGATGCAAGAGTTTCTTATTAATAAATTTGAAGCAAGATGGCAAGATGCTACATAACTGGCTTACCAAACAGCCTTTGCTAATCTTTAACGCGAGACATTGCTTTCACCGCAATAAAAGTATGAAATAAATGTACCTTTTCTTTTTCACGTTCAATTAGAAAAAATAAGTATTCAAAGCTCCGTGGAATTACACCTCTCAGACTGTGAGTGAAATTATCAGAATCAGATGGTCCTGAAGAGATTTTTAATTAAAAAAAAATTAATTAGTACTACTCAAGAGTAATGGTTGATCTTTTCAAGATGTCTTTACAGAAGATTTCAGCAACCAGGTTTTAGTCAGCTTATGGCAAAACCACAGAAGTAATGCAATAAAATCAACTTTCAAGATCTAAGATAACATTCCATAATCAGATTTATATGTAGTCTAAGTGATGCTCGTGAAAGTTTATTTTACCTGTCCATAGGTTACTTAAGTCTAAAAAGTATAAACTACTTGGACTTCCAAGGGGAAGGGGTAATGGGTTTAAGCTGAAGGAGGGTCGATTTAGATTAGATGTTAGAAAGAAATTCTTTACTGTTAGAGTGGTGAGGCACTGGAACAGGTTGCCCAGAGAGGTTGTGGATGCCCCATCCATGGAGGTGTTTAAGACCAGGTTGGATGGGGCTTTGGGCAACGTGGTCTGGCAGAGGGTGTCCCTGCCCGCAGCAGGGGGTTGGAACTAGATGATCTTTAAGGTTCCTTCCAACCCAAACCATTCTATGATTCTATGATTCCATAGAAAACATGTACAGATGTGCAAGTATGTCAATACAGCTACCTTAACCCTGATGTGAAGAACCAGAAAGATGGGGTGGATTTGTCCCCATGTTTAGTTAATTTCTATGTAGCCCTAGAAAATGCGTGAGCCAAACTGTTTTTGGTTATTTCAGTAACTTTCTAATATCAAGTACAATATTAATGCATTTAAAGTCACCACTGTATGAAGAACAATTTATATCTTCAAAAAGATAGGAGAGTACCTATACTTCACTCTTTTGATATGAAGCAAGAACAACTACGCTGAGGATTATACCATTTCTTAAACCTTAACATTATCTGCAGGAAGACAAAAATCTAAATCAAGCCTGATGCTTGAGCAAGATGATGTTTTAACTCAAGACAAGAAAAACATTAAGAAACCACTGAAAGATTAAGCACTCTCATGCACTTACCCATCATAGTAAAGGTTTTTCCTGACCCAGTCTGGCCACTAACAAAACAACAAAAAAAGTCAGATAAAGCTTTATTCTGGCTCTGAATTCATTAATCTGCATCTTTTAAGGAAAATTCATAGCTTAAAATGGGGGGGGGGGGGGAAATTCTTCTAAACTGAAGATAGACGGAGGCAAGCTGAGAAACCAGTCAGCTAAAAAGGTATAAAAATAGAACAGCAAATTTGACCATGAAATTCTGTTAGATAAATCACCTTTTCTCTCCCCTGCCACCCACCATTTTTATTCCTTATTTCTGTTGGAATGGGAAATAGTGGAACTTAGCATTAAAATGAAGGCTTTCAAATATATACATTAAACAAATTTTTGGCTCAATCTTTTGGGTTTTGTGTCACTCAGTAGCTCACAAACCCAAAATGAGGAAAATACTTTAAAGCTGAATATATCTTTTCTTAACCACTTTTCTGGATTAATCATGCTAAAGAAAATTCAGGGCAATTTCACTCCACTTTTCCACATTTGTATATTGGAACAAAGTAGATTTCCCTTCACAGTTTTCCGAATGCTGTGCTAGGCTAAAAACCCCAGTAAGGTTTTATTAGATCAGTCCTTCAAGTTAGCATTTTTGACCAAAGCACTTACTCACTTTTCAAAATGAAAAAATACTGAGAGTTAATATATGATATTCATGCTACTAGTCATGGATATATTTCTACCTTGAAAACATTTTGAAAGTTAAAATTATCATTCATGACTTCTCCCCCAGGCAGCTAAAACTCACTAAAGAATTGAGCTGGCCAAATATCAAGTCAAAGCAATTTTCATTCCATTTTACTATGGACATATTGAAAATGACTAGCTTTCTCTTTAACAGTACAATAAAATTTCTAGGGTTTAGACAAACAACAGTAAAATTGAAATGAGTTTACAATCCACATTATTAGCCTCCAAAAGAGGAATAAGTAGTACTACTCAATATCACAGGAACATTCCCTACGTTGTGCTGCACTAAGCACTTACTTTCAAAGCTTACTGTTACATTAAGCAGGCTCTGGCACTTAAAACCGCAACTACTTAAACCACGACAACTACTCATTAACACAATCTCCTCAAGTGTTACAATTGTTATGAAATACCATTAAATGACTTACTATGCAAAGATGGTTCCATTGTAGCCATTCATACAAGATTCAACAATATTTTTGGCCACGCTTGAGAACACTGACTCCTGGGGACAAGGGAAAGAGAAGGCACTTGGCACCAGTCATTTAAGTATCTATCAGAGTTTTCTATGCCATAACTTTATAATGTATAAAATAGACATATTCCTTAAGTTTAGACATGAATCATGACTCCTGGAGTTCTCACAGCAAAACAATATATCCCAAGTCTTTGTGACATAAATCACTCCCTCTGAAAAAAAATTATTCCTTGTTGATAACAAAGAAAAAAATCATAAAAAGCAGCATCGTAGTAACAGCTTTCAAATATATAATATATTAAATGTGGTCCAGTATTTTTGATTACGTTATGTGGTTTAAACCATTAGTAGGTCAAAGTTGAGCCTAAGACACTCAACATTTACCACTGCACAGTGGCATATTCAACTAATCGCACAACTGTTAGCCTCATCTATTCTCACATATTTCTCTTAGACCTGCAAGAAGAGCCTAGATACAAATAACAGCCTACAGCAGGTGGGATTTTTTTGGGGTTTTGTTTTTTTTAAACATAAGTTAAATGTAATTGAAGTCTTAGAGGAATTAAAATTATGATCAGAATTTCAAACACAATATTATACAAATTAAATCGAAGGATTTTCCTTCCAGTATTACCTTTCCTAGATGAATAATGCATCTGTTTAAAAGGTCAACATATAAGAAGGAAATATAACAAATAGAATATAAACTTGTAAGTTCCTAATACACAAATCACATCTTTAATATTAGCTACTGACTTCCAGCTATTTTCATATGTTTGTCTCAACAGGGTGTTTATTTTCTGTCTATGGCGTTACCATAACATTTACAAACAGAAGCTTCAATTTTAACACAAACTTTAATTAAAGAAATTAATGGTTTAAAAAATACATTTAAATTATTAGAGAGCAGAATTTAATGCAACATTTCTGCACTATAACTACATATTACCAATCTGACCACTGCAAAAAATAAGACCTAAGGCATTACATCTTTAGAAAGGTTTAGTGTAGCACTTGGCAAAATTTGGGGAAAAACTGCAATACCGTTATGAGATTCTGGAAGTTATTACCTGTGTTGTTTCCATATTTGCAACATAATCGAAAGTGAAGATCTTTGGCTCAGGCTTCGAATGCAGACGGATGGTATTTGATGAAAGAACAGATAAACACAAGCCTTGATCTCCATCGGTTAACGCAGTTCCCTCTGAAGGGGGACGTACCCTTACATAAACTTTGATAGCATCACCTTCAACACTAAATGAATACTTATGCATTAGATTACTTCCAGATAGATATATCAGCTGTTTGATAGAATTAAATCACAAAAATCAGATTAAGCCTGTGAAGTCATACAAAGGTCTCTCCTGAAAATATCCTACTTCTAGCTGTACACATCATTTCAAGTCACAGATTTATTAAAGGTATCAATGTGGCAGATTTAAAAAACAAAGAACATGAAGTTAATGGTGTTTATTGCTATTGCGTGTAACTTCAGCTCTAAAAAAAGATATTTCACAGTGAACTTGAGATATATAAAACCAGTGTTATAATAACAGTTTTGGTAGTTTCTAAGACTATGTGTTTCAAGCATCCTTCTTACTACTGGAAGTTATAAAAGACTTTACAAATGAAGCAGATGATGCTACATTCCAGGAAGAAAGTTACCAGCATTTTCTTTGCTGCTTGCATGAAGGGAAAGAACAATCAATTCTTGATCCATGAGTCCGATAAAGTATAGCAAAGCCTGCCTCTACAAGGCCCCTAACCTATTTCATCACATTTATCAGTGGATGCACCAGTAAATTTACCTTGAATAAGTAACTGTGCATGATTATTAAAGCCTTTAGGAGTTCTGGCACAAATACCAATATAATATTTGTCCTGGTTTCAGGAGGGATAGAGTTAATTTTCTTCCTAAACGTAGTATAGTACTGTCTTTTGGATGTAGGATGAGAATATTGATAACACACTGATATTTTAGTTGTTGCCAAGCAGTCAGGGACTCTTCAGCTTCTCATACTGCCCTGCAAATGAGAAGGCAGGGCGAGCTCAAGAAGCTGGGAAGGGACACAGCCAGGACAGCTGACCCAAACTGGTCAAAGAAATATTCCATACCACATGGCAGCATGCTCCTTAGGTAACTGGGGGGGTGGGCTGGGAGGTGGGGCAGCTGGACCATACCGAGCATCAGCTTTGGGTGGTAAGAAATTGTGCTGTTCATCACTTGCTTTGTATATTATTATTTTGATTATCATCTTTGTTTTCTGCCCTATTAAACTGTCTTTATTTTAACCCACAAGTTTTACTTCCCCCCCCCCGCCCTTTCTCCTCATTCTCTCCCCCATCCCACTGGGAGGTGGGGAAGTGAGCAAATGGCTGTGGGGTTGTTTTAGCTGCCAGATGGGTTAAACCACAATATTAAAGAATTAAGTTCTTACATGAAGTGGCAGCAAACTTGGATTTACTTTACTTCATCCTTTCCCAAAAGCTGTTATAGCATGAGGGTGTTATAACCGTTAGTGATTTTCACTTTCGGTAAACAAGAGAAAGGAACAGAATAGTTTAAAAGGGAAGGACTTCATGACAGAAATGTGGGGTTGAGGAGCAGCAGAAGAAAGGGCTAAAAAAAAAAAGAACAAAACAGGAAGCAGCTGAGAAAGGGAAGATGTTATACTAGATTTAAGACACATTAACTTGCCGAATATTTTCTCATTAGACAGTATTGTTCTGAGTTGCGGCAGAAACTGCTTATATTTGAAGTAGGGCTTTTTGGTTTAGCTTAGGAATTCCTAAGAATTGAAGTTCCTCATGGAATATCTATTCAGAGATATTCTAGAGTCCAGCTGCAGAGTTAGTGGACAAATGAGAATTTACTGCATGGCAGAATTCCAATAGGAATCTGATCCCTCAGAACAACACTTTTATTAAGAAAACTTTTTTTTAAAACCTATAAAGAAGTTAGGAGAAAAAGGCAACAATCTTGTGCAGTAAAACATTGAAAGAAAAAACTTCAAATTATTTTACAAAGTTATACTAGGTTTTGTTTGCACTTTTTATGCAATGTGATTATTCATATATGGAACTGGCCAATACTACTTTACCTAGGTGAGTTCAACGAAGGTAATGCAGAGTCACGTAAATCTCCTATAAAAGTGCAACACATACACAGAAATTAAACAAGATAAAGTTATTGCTCAAAAAACCCCATTTAAATAGAAAATACTGCAAGCAGTACTGAGGGAGATAAATAGAGAGCCTTATACATATCTATTTCATACATGAATCAGAACTGCACAAAAATATTTAGTAACTGTCTTCCTTTGGCAGAAAGTTTTCAGTTTATTGCAAAGGTAGAAAAAGCTCTAGTCCTGCAATGTGAGCATGCACACACTTGTAAATGTATATGCAATGAGTTGTCTCTTTAAATTAATGAATATAAGATTTTGCAAGTATTTTTGAGAATTAGGAACATAAATGTTAATAGCATTATATATTCCCATTATATTTTCAAAATTGCTAACTCACTGCAGATGAAACAATACAGCATAAAATAGTTTTACTGACATGACCACAAAAAACCTCAATTTCCTAAACCTGCACAACTGAGTAGCTATATTACTTTTGCTTTTATGAAGCAGTATTCAGCACTCTGGAATGCATAAAGCTGTCCTGTACATATAAGCATCATTGTGCACTGCCTCACATCTCAAGAAGATGCCAGATATTACCCCATAGGTAGATATGGTGACATAGTTTACTTAAAGCTAAATATTCTAAATATTCTTAGCTCTTATTTTGAAAGGCTGCTGTCACTTGAACGTTTATAAGAGACTACAGTTAGAAACATCACAGCTGATTAAAACTCGATAAAATTTACAGATGACGAACTGATAAACGCGGGTCGGCTGAGAGCAACAGGGTCTGTAACGCCTCCCCGTTTGGGAGGGCTGCCTGCACCCTGGTATCAACCCAGAGAAGCCCAGGGGATATCGGAGCCAGAAGTGCTTCTGGAAGCGCGGGGGTCACCCCTCTCCGTGCCGCTGCTCCACCCCCACCGCCCTTCCCCGACACTCCCGGGACGGCGCGGCTGCCTGGCGGGCACTCCAGGACCGCAGCCCCAGGGAATCAGCCCCTCCGTGGCGCACCGAGCCCCACCAACGCGGCCACACCTTTACCTGACCCCATTTGCTCTCACACCTGGGTGATAGTCCCCCCGGAGGCGGCCAGCCCCAGCGGGCAAAGCCGTCCCTCACCCGGCCAGGGGCACTGCCGGCGGCGCAGCCTCCCTCACCGAGCCACCCCGGTCCGCGCCTGCTCCCCGGCCAGGGGGGAAATATCCCTCGGTTCCTTCAGGCCCACAACCACCCTTGTCCCCCTCACCTCGTATACCGGGAGCCATGATCCCCACCAGTCCTATCAACCCCAACACCTCTCCGCCCACCTCCCCAAAATGGCGGAACGTTTGAATTTGGCGCTAAGAGCGGCAAGCGGCGTGGCCCCGCCCCCTCCTCAAAGCCAACATCACGCTCTACGCCCTCTTTCCCCGCTCCGGCTTCTCTCCTGCTATTGGCTGAAAGTGTCTTCGCGCCCCCCCCCCCCCCCCCCCCCCCTTACGTAAGAGGGAGCGTTAGGGAAGGGAGGAGGCGGGTTAACTGTGTCCCATTAGAGCCGCCGTCCTCTCGTGCCCGCTAGGCCCGGAAGTGCGCGGTGGGAGGTTGGCCGTGAGGGGCGGGGGAGGCGGAGGCGGCAGCGCGGCTCGGTTGCGGGCAGCGGCCATGAGCAAAAGGAACCAGGTCTCCTACGTGCGGCCGGCCGAGCCCGCCTTCCTCAGCCGCTTCAAGCGGCAGGTCGGGTATCGGGAGGGGCCCACGGTGGAAACCAAGGTAACTGGCCTGGCCCCGCGCTCGGGCAGCGCGGCCCTCCTTTCCCGGGGGCTTGTGGCGGGACCCTGCTTCCCTTCTCACCGCCGCGGCCGGCCCCTCGCCGGGGGTGGGAAGGGGCAGCGCCCTCTGCACGGAGCTTCCTCTGCCATGATGCCCCCCCTTGGGGCCTGTAGCGAATGTGGGGGAGAGGCCCCGTCGCAGGCGGCGGGGAAGCAGCACTTCAGGCTTTGCCCCTGCAGGGCAAGGGGTAACAGTGGTTACCCGCTTAAAATTAACTGAAATTGTCTTTGTCACCTGGTTTTGCTTCTGTGTTGGAGGTTCAAAACAACAACAAAAATAATCCGGTGCCCCTCCCTGTTGCTGTTTTTAATACTGGCTGCCGTCGTGATCATGGTGCCCTTTGCAGAGCAGCCACTGCCGACCTGTCGGTGCCCAAGTGGTCTGTGGGGGGCAACAGCAATGATGTCCCACGTTTAACTGGCCTTACAAAGCCCAGGCAGGAAAAAAAAACAAAAAATGTTTTAAATATATAGTAAAAAAATATATTGGAAAGGGGTTAATGCCATCTTAACGTAGGTCAGTAGACACAAACTGTGGTGTGATGGCCAGGAAGGCAGGGCAGGGGCCTTGGGGTTTGAGCCAGCTTTTTAAAAGGTGGCCTTTTCTGAGGACATGCTTTTTTTCTCTGTTTCCAGTGTGCTATTACGCATGTTTCCTGCCAGCTGTGAGGTTTTACAGGCTGCCTTAAGAAAGAGGCCCATCGTTACTTGAGATGTGCTGGAATTTGAGATAAAAGTATGCCTTTAGTAAATTTAGCATGAACTTTCACTTCCTGAGAAAGATTGCATTTTGTCTATCTCTTGGTAACTTCAGTAGATTATGGTAATACTATCTATACTTTTCCTTATAGATGAAGTTTTCAGTTCCTATAATACTGCCAAACTTTATGTTGTTACACTGACGTTTCTGTGCCGGCAAGTTTATTTATATAAAATTTTATTCCAAGTTATTCTGCCTCAGAGCACAAGTTTGAAAGAGTAGAAATAGAGACATAGTCTTCCTTGTGTCAATAATGCTTACAAAGATTTGGTCAGGCAGCTTTAATAAAGCCACCATGGACTCCCTTTCCCTTTGCACTGTTTTGAGTACAGCACAGAAGATTCAAATTTGGGCCCACGCATTTAAGATTTTCTTTGTGTTGCGTTGCAGGCAGTGCTTGTATAATAAAGATAACGAAGAAAAAGGAGTGAGTTTCTTACCTTCCAAGTTCCTGCTGGTTTGGTCTTTAATTGAAAGAGCCCATACTGATTTTTTCTAGGCGACGCTATGTCTGGGTGATAGAACTGGAGAGCCATTTGGACAAAGTGTGCTGGGAGGGCCTGGCACTGACAGCTGTGCCACGTCTCCTCACTAACCTTCCTGCAAAAGTGAAACCAAAGTGTACTAGCCCACCCTTAGCTATTGTGATTTAATGTGGTGATCAGAATTGCTTTTATTTCTCTCCTGTCTAGAGAGAGCAGCTTCCACTTGCAGATGGTGATAGTGAGAATGGCAGTGACAAGGAAGATGAGCAGCCTCAAGTGGTAACACTGAAAAAAGGGGACTTGACTGCCGAAGAAGCAATGAAAATTAAACAGCAAATCAAAGAGGCTTTAAAGTCAAATGAATCAGGTGAATTTCAAACTAATTTCTTGGTTTGTATAGCCAAAGAGAGAGAACTCATAAAAGGGAGCTTGATATTTGCTCAGTTTTCTACTGTTTAATACTACCTTTGATTAGTTGTTTTGAATTTTTCAGCTAAATAATTTGGACTTGTGATTCATAATCTGAAGTCATTGAGTACATATCCATGCTGTCTGGCTTTTTATAGTGTTGCAGTTGTGTGCTTCTTGATTGTGCATCATCCTACCTCTAAATACCACCTTAAATCTTTTTTTTTCCTTTTTTTGTTTTGTTATGGTGTGCCATTGTCCTAGTACACAGTCTTTTGACATCACCTGTGGTAATTTTTGAACTCATTAATTAGTTGAGCCAAATTTGACAGTGGAGTGGATGTCTTAAAGGTAATTGTATGAGTTCATGAAAGAGAGGGTATGGGCAGAAGGAGGAAACTCAGGTTAGTGCTTCAGTAGAAAGAATGGCAGGTGTGTAAGCTCAGTAACGTGTTCACTTAACTGACTGGTCCATGTTATTACTTGCTTAAAATCATGCCCAGTATATGCTGTGACTTGCAAATATATTAAGCAAAACTAAATGGAATAGTTGAAAATAACAGATGATACAATAGTGCCAACAAACAGCAAGGTATAGAAAAAATGGGGGGGTTGCTACAAAGAATTAGAAAGCTTTAAGTTATTTAACAGGCTTTTCAAGAATGGAAAGATGGAAGTGGTGTGGGAGAGGTTGCTGCAGTTAGACAATAAAGAGGTGAAACAGTTGAATACAGTTATGTTAAGAACTTCTGTCAGTATTCGTCATTCAGATATGGTTGATGTAAATGCTTTGAGAGTCCAAAACCTTCTGTCATCACAATGTAGCTTTATTTTTACTTTTTGCTGACAGAAAACTTGACAGATTAAAGGTAGATAGTACTATCTGTAGTGGAAATGTCTTAATAATTAAGAACATAGAACTGGAACCTCACAACTATAAAATAGGTGATTCATAGAAGCTGTGGAACTTTGTTAGCCATTGTGGCTATTTACAAAGGCTGTAAATTGAGTTTAGAGCAGATTAAGAGGCTAGCACATGACTATCAATATGACATCCTTAGCTTCTGTCTTTTTCTGCTGTTTGGATTGGAAAATTCAGGTTTGTGCTGTCCCTATGTAGAAGTATGTGTTAAAATTTAAATTGTAGAAATGTAGAAGTCAAGTAACAGTAGTGGGAGAAAATGCATCGAGAATCTTACATTTTTGAGAAGCAGGTTGATAAAAATTCTTCATTTTTATAATGTAGGTTAGCTTGAAACTGAATAAAACTACATCTGATTTGTTTCTGCAGGTAGATATATATGCGTTAGGTGTAACCAGGTAGTGGACTGACAGCTGTGTTTACATAATTTGAACTCCTCTGAGAAAATGTGTTCAGCTTCCCGCTTACTTCCTGGTCTCTTGTTACTGAAGTGTAAGCACATGCTTGGTGTTGCAGTTTGTAAAGTTGTCATGTGATTTCTTTTCAAAAGTAGGATCACTTTCCTGGTATTGGGAGAAATTTCAACCTGTTGGAAAGAAATGGCATGATTCTTTCTGAGCATTGGTTTCCTTTTCACATAAGCAACTTGAATTTTGAATGATCACAGTAGGAGGAAAAATGATTTTGTAAGGCTGGGCATAAAGAAGTAGCTGTCCGTGAGAATCTATTGAGGTGGAGTCCATGCTGTGAAAAAAGTCCAGAAGAGCTACCAAGCTGAATACACAGTATGAAATGGAAGTGTATTTGAATAGAGTAACTGAACTTCTTTGGTGGAAAAAGACATTCCTAAGACACAATTGTATATAGTGAGGATAGTAGTATTGAGTCCCTGTAGGACTTTAGCACCTCTGCTTATTACCCCTTTGGCCCTCGAGTAATAACTTGCATTTGTAGGAGAAAGTTCCACAGTAGCAGGAGTGGTGAATCACTATACTCTGGGGACTGCTGCCCTCTCTTCTACATTATTGTGTTACTATTTGTTCATCTGCCTTTGCTGTCAATGTGAGGTCTTGGCCTCCTTTCTCTTTTTTTTTTTTTGCTTATGGGAATAAACAGGGTAAATGCTACTATGTTCCTCTGCTATGGAGAGGACTTGATGTGAAATTTTCAATGAAGGTGTGAAGGCTTGCTGAAGGCTTCTTCGAGTCTTTGTCCATCTTTGCACCGTCAGTCTGACCTCTAGATGAAAATTCTCATTTCTAGTCAGAGGCAAGTATTTAGACACCTGGTTGCTTCCAGTTTAATAAAGAGAGTTTTGAATAACCTGTTAACTTATTTTCTTTTTTTTTTTTGGATAATTGTCAGTTCTGAAAATGGGAAGCATAAAGAAAGTTTGATGCTGCATCATTTGATTACATTTCTTGTTGCTTTGATTTTTATCCCGGAGTTGACAGTGAAATTAATTTAACAGGTATTAGACCATTGTATAGCCCCAAATCAGATCATTAGTGAAATTACCTGAAGCTGAAAAGGTAGCAGGGAAGTAAATTTCCCAACTCATAATCTTCCTTTCCACCATGTTGACATCAATGCGGAGGCACTTTGGAAGATCCTAAGTAATCACTTAGTTGCCTTCTAAGGCGGAACAAAATTTAGTGAAGCTTGTACATTGTCTTTTATAAGTGTAGTCACAGGGAACTTATTTAATTTAGGACTGAACCTTTCCTATATGAGAAAACGCCCCTCCATTTGGAGGACTGACTTAGAGGCATTTTATAAAAATAAGTCATTTGTTTATCAACAGTCATTTTGTTTAATATTGTTATGCAGCATTTTATAAACCGTTACTCTCGGTTCAGAGACAAAGAAAAATGGTCTTATGAGAAATTAAATTTGCACAAAAGAAAAGATGGCAAATACTTTATCCCAGCATTCATTATCATCTATGGAATTGATTTTTCTACTGCTTTTCTAGTTCATCTGGCCTCTGGGACACTCTGATACATGCAGGTGACCAAATTTGGCAGAAGGTGTCCTTACTCGTTCAAAGTCAGAATTCTAAGTTTTCTTGTCTCATTCTATATGCTGGGGTTGGGGGAGGTCAGGAGAGAGGAGAGAATAGAGTCAATGCTGTCTTGGGTAACAGAGCTCTTTCCTTAACTAAGCAGCTGTTATGTATCACAGAGTTCATGCTGTTGTTCATCATGTGAACAGCAGAAATTAAACCAAAGCTAATTTTACAGTATCTAAGTATCAAGAAATTTCCCAAGTATCCCCATATGAGACTGAATATCCAAGGAAGACTGGCCTTCTTATCTTCATGATACCAGTGTGTGGAATCCCTGTAGTAAATGCTTCCAGAGGCATGCATAGAGATGGGTGGTCAGAAAGCACTAGGAGGAGCATCTGAAACGTCTGACCTGAACTACTAACCTTGGAAATCTTTAAGAAATTTTCCAGGTTATCATAATTTTTTTCCAACCTTTATCATTGAATAGACCTATATCCTGAAATACTGTTTGCGCTGCTCCTGCTGCTGTTCCTGCCAATTTAGTGGTGTTTGTGCTTCTCGTTGTTGCTGCATTGACGCATGCGGACGGAAACTGCTGAAAAATGGTGCTGCTAACTACACAAATGACTACTAAATAAAAGATACAGTAAACTGAAGATCAGTGTTTCTTTTCCAGACCTTCAGTTCTACTTTTCTTGTAATATATAACTTGCAATTAAAAGAGAAGAAAAAATTTTCTGAACGTGTGGCTTCTTAAATTGATGTCACTTGTAAGGTGAGTTTTCAGCTCAAGGTCTGATTGTGCCCCTCTTAGTCGACCAGTGTAAAGGTTTGTCATCCAGGTAAAAGCAGCAATGAATAAGAACAGTCAGAATTTCAACTGCTATTTTTTTGACTCTCTTATCAGAAGTGGATTTTAGTATTTCTCCTGTAATGCTTTTATATTGGTTGTATTTTACTTTGTGTGTTTCAGTGTGTTTATCAGAAATCCTGCTTTCCATAATTTGTAATACTGATAGTCTTTTATCAGGGCTCTGTTTTAAAAACTACCAACACTGAGATTGTTTCTTCAATCTCTTCTTTGCATTGCTTAATACAAGCCAGTTTTTGGAGGTCATTGATAAAAACAAAAAAAGACAGCTGACACATAAAAGTCTGGTAAAATTAGAAACGTGATGCTTTTACCAGCTGGAAAAGACAATCTTAACGAATCAACATAAATTTCTTGAGCTGCTACATAAAATTGTTTCAAAAAAGCATAGTTTGTCCTCCCTCTTTCCACAAGTTGCTTAGGTAAGGCTAGACCTGCTGCATTTCTTCATGTGCTTCATTCTTTGTCAAGCATTGACAACACATCGTAGCGCTCTGAAGTTGGCCTGGGATTCCTGCCAAAAGGACTGTCCTTGAGCATATAATGAAATTTTGACAGTGTTTGACCAGGCCAAGAGCTAAAATCTTTTCCTTTGATGCAGAATGATCCGCAAATAGTATAGAGGCCCTGGAGGTCAGAGCTAAGCTAGTTGCCATTTTGGTGGAGTTTTTGAGCTTTGCTCTGTTTATGCACTTTGCTTATGAAGAGTTTAAATTCATATTGCAAAGATACATATCAATTTCTCCATCTGGTAGACAAGATGAAATGATTTTGTGCAGTTCACAGTGTGGGTAGCAGAAGACTTGGGCATAAAGTTGAAATTTTTGACTTCTGTTTTTACATGGAGTATGAGTACATAGTTGTTTATCTGATTTATTTTGTGGAGTTTGGTTTTTCAATTTGCCATTCGAAGAAAATGTAGTAACTGCTCTTTAAAACAGTGTCCAATGAGATTTTTTGATGCTCCTCATGCTTATATGGTAACTGGTTACTTCGAAGTCCTCTTTCCACAGCTGTACTGGTACTGTGTACAGTCTGTGTGCTGGCTGGCTCAAGTATATAGACAGTTGGGTCTGCTTATAAGTGAAATTTTTCTTATAGATGCATTTTTTTTTCAGAATTTGGCTTATATCATGTGCCTTAGATCTTTAAGTTAGAAGATCTGGGTTTCCAAATGAACATTGTAATTAACCAACAATAGTAAGGGGAATTATTTTATATTTAACTTTAGAGCCCAAAACCAGAGGCAGTTATGTGGAAGAATATTTTGAATTTTTAATCCAACTTCTGAGAAAAATGGTACACAGCGCATTTTGATTGGTTGGGTGTGATATGTTTTCAGAAATAGTTATTTTTCTCTGCCAGAATTTAGCATGGGCACTTCCTAAACTTCTGTATCGCATGTATAGCATCTAAACACCTAAGCTTTCCGTGCAGAATTCACAATGGATCCATTGGCAAATATGCTTCTCATATCTACAGTTTATTATTGCTGGTAATTCCTTGTAACTGTAATGCTTCTCTAATGCACCAATACTGAAATATTTTCCCAAAACCTGGTTAGTTATTTTCTGCATAGTAGTATTCGCTCATAAACTACTGCAGAAGCGTGCGTTCTATAGAAGTCATTGACAGAATTGGTGCTTAGTTTTTCAAGCTAGGTTTCTTCTTAAAAAGGGTCTGTGAAACTTAAGGAATTATAAGTGAAGTTTCCTGATGAGGCTGATGGTCTTAATTTGTACCACACAACGCTTAAGACACCAGATTTAATAGTTGTGTTGTTTGGAGTATGCACTGAAGACTCTTTCAGCCAGTCTTCTGCCATAATGCTTATGAGTTGCAGAAAGAATTCGTGCTAAAGACAAAAGATATTTATTGCTTATGATTAAATAGCACATAATCTTGTCAAACACATGCATATTGTTAAGAAATTTCTGTTGAATAATGAATTTAATGAAAGTACTTTAGGAAAAATATCTTGTACAGAACCACAGGTTCTGTAGCATCCTGTCACATATACATTATAAAAATTGCAGACTACTGCAGCATGAGCCTTTGTGTCTGATTCATGACTTTACAATGACAGGTTTTTTCCCTAGAAATATTGCCTTGATGCTGTTACTTGTGCATTAGCTTCCCTCCTCGGCCTGATAATTCTGGAAGGGACTTCTCTTGTTTTTAAAATTGTTATTTGCTCTAGTACATGCAGAGGGGCAGAGTTAACCAGTTGGAATAGTTTGTTGATTTTGCAGATACAAAGAAACCCTAAAACTTTCATCCTATATGATAATAAAAGGCACGTTTATGACCATGTAATCTTTTTAGCTGTCTCAGCAGGACAGGGTCTATTAGGAAAAAAAATAAAACCAGAAAACCTTTGTCTTTTATGCGTGCCATTTTGTTCTTTAAAGAGATAGCATAATTCTGAAATAAGTGCATTTGTTGTCATGGATTTTACAAATAGTGAAGTGGAAATTAGAGGTTCCTATAAAGTTGTCCTCTCCATTTTGATAATTGGATGCGGCTGGATTGTGTGATAAAAGCTCTACTGCTCCGTCTCTTCTAAGTTAAAGCTCTGATTAGTGAGAACCTATTTCTAAGAGGAATTGCAGGAGAACTGTCTTCAAGGGCTGATTGCCATGGAGCAGATGTGTGTGCGTGGAGGACATTCATTGATACAGACTTGGCAGCCAAAAGATGCATTTTCACGATTGTTGTATTCTAGCAGAGGTCTTGCTGATCTTGGTTCTGGGGGAAAACGAGAAGATAATAGTGAAGATCTGTATGTGTGTGAGAATGTGTGCAGATGAGTTCTGATTTTACTGTCTTTGTTATAGATGGTGAACCAGAACCTGCTGATGGAAAAATTATGTTCAGGAAACCAGCCAAACGTTCATCAGAGAAGTGTTTGGACTTCAATGTAAGTTCAAGTAAGAAGATGAAAGAGGCAAAGAAAACTAAGAGAGAAGCAACTACTCCTCAGAGTACAGCTAAGCAAATAAAAAATAGCAGCCTTCTCTCATTTGATGATGAGGAAAATGATGATTAGGAGTTGTATTTTTTTTATATTTTACTTACTTTTCTAAGGATCTGCGTAAGATTGAGTGTTTTCCTAGAAATTGAAGCATGGTGTCTGAGTCTTCTCTTACTTTGTTATAGTCCAACTAGAGAAACATAGTATAAAACTAGCAAGAGCTAAGTCTTTGCACTTCAGGTGGAACTGTATGAACAGTATGTCACGTCTTTATTTTAAAAGAGAATTTAACCATGTATGTAAAAGCTATTTGAGGTCACAAATGAGTAGCAAAATATACCTGTACATATCCAGTTTATGTAAATTTTCAATGAATACATTTTAAAATGTCCTCCATTACTAAAAATGGATTTCCTCTGCAGTTACTGGCCTTACTTGACAGTTGTGTGGTTTTTTACCTTTTATTGTTGACTTGACATTCAAAAGAGAGACTTCATTGCTGTGGAACAGAGACTGAAGTTTTCTGTCTCATAGCTTAACAGAAGTTTGCACAAACTTTTGCATGTGTGGTTTGGCAGACGGGCTCTTTGCAGATCCCTTGCAGTAAGTGAGCCGGCAGTTGCTAAAGTCATGTAGTCTTAATCCTTTGGTCAATGCAGTCTAAGAAGCATCAAATTAATTTGCATTGATTGTGCTAGCAAGATATAAATTTTTTTATTGTCGTTGATGGTATCAACTAATGCAAAAGAAAGATGCCTAAACCCTTGGAGATTGTGCACTTTGGCCATCACACCGATGGTTTGGTGGTGGGGTTTTTTTGAAGTATATTTGTTCCAGTTAACTACATATGTTTTCATAATTATTTGTGATCTCAAACAGCTTATTTTAAAAAATGTATTTAATCTTTAAGGTGTGGAAAAGCATTGTTTTGGTTGTCTTGGAGTAGGAAATGGTAAACAGGAAATGTAAGTCAAGAAATGTTATAGCTGTGCTACAGTTTTCAAATGTTTCAGTTGCCCTTGTACACTACACTGAAAGTGACCATTTCTGTACCATTTATGTAACAGGATGTCTTGAAATTCAAAATAACACTGAGAGCTGATGGAATTAGGGAGAACAAGGTGGTGGAAATGGGACTAGTGAGTTTGAAATTATTTGGAAGTATGGTGTGTTCTGTAACCGTATTTAAGCAAGACCTGTGACGGCTGCAGAATTACAGGGTACAAGGCAATGAAACCAGTTCTTCTGCTGCGTGACAGGACATTCAAAATTATTTGGGCTGTAAAGCTTCATTGAGGAGCAAATTTGAAGTTGCTGTGTGAAACAGCTTGTTTCGGTTTGTTAATCTGGTATTAAACAATAAATTATGTTTTTGATAAGTGGTCCAAAGATACCTTAATGAAAATTTCAGTGCATAAAATGGGATTTTTTTGTCACCTGATAATGAAGCCTCTTATGACTGCTACCTGCTTCCGTACATACCAACTCCCTGCAGCATAAGATCAGATGCAAGTCTGCATACTATTTCACACTAATTGTGTGAGTGCGTGTTACCCTGATTTTGAAAACGAATAGATGTGTTGTCCTTTCAGAAAATTAAAACCAGACCTGTAAATGGATATTAAAGTCTTTTTGTAGCACTGGTCTGATATTAGAAGTGCCAGAGAGGTGCAGTGTGATGACCTGATTATTCCCATGAGGACACGTTACATTTGTAAATACATGATTTGTCTGTATTGTGCATATATAAAAAAAGAAAATCAAACACAGGAAGAAGAAATACAGAATCAAAGGTTCCCAGGGATTAATCTTTCCATTTATTTTGTATACTTAAAACTTGTTTGAATCCATTAAAAAGCTATATATACACACCCATGAGAAATATTGTAGCATTACAGTATACTGAAGAAATATTTGGGCATATTTCAACAGCTGAGTAAATACTCTTGACTTGCTGAGACTCATCTGAAAGAATGAATTACCCATTGACTGCTTACTTAAACTTTTCTGGTTCTGTTCGTCAGCACAGAAATGTACTTGCTTACATTTTTCTTGCAAAGCCTGAAAGCTCTTCACTTTAGATGTGAGGCAGTTTAGGAGACGTGGCTATCAAGACATAAATGCTTGCCAAGGATCAGAGGGAATTTGGATTTACCTTAAAATTAGAGAGGGCCTCCCAAATATGCAGCTGATTTGGCATGTTCAAAATAAGATTGAGGTCTTGTTTGAATCTGGTTAGTAATTGCATTTAAAGAAAAATTACTATTTCTAGTGAAAGACTTGTGAGACTGAAGTCCGGTAAAAAGAGGGTTACCTCAAAATACTGGGTGCAGTATTTTTGCTTAATCATGTTCCTTGCCCTACAACTTCATGACAGATGTCTGGAATGCAAATAAATTAATTGGGTTTACTTGGAAATAATACAATGAAAGGCATGTTGTTCTTCAGGCAACACAGCAGGGGAAAGAAAGGTGGATACAGAAACCCAGTTTCTTTCCTTTATTCTGACTGTGATTTGTAGTGCTCTGACCAGGAGGAGACCTTTGTATTCATTGTATTTCACTCCCAGTTCACCTAACAATAGCTAATTGGATATATTTATTAAGAGGTGTGAGTGATGCGCAAAAGCATTTTAGTCAAGTAGTCATGTCAAAAATTCAGTGTTCTTAATGTGACACACCAGGAAAATTACACACGCCATCAACTCTCCATAAAACCTGTGACTAAAGAGAACGATTACTTGTTCATTTAGGAAAGAGATGTGAAACTGTCTTAAGCAATCACCTGCCTTAAGCAACGGGTCATGGAAAAATAATACTCGCAAGAACTTTCTAATAAAGGGGAAGCCAAAGTGAGCACATGGAACATGCGGCTAGGACTGGAATGGACAATTTTCCTGGCTTTTCCTATCTTTCTTCCCTACCCCCATCCCCAGTCCTTTTCCCCTCCTTAGTGGGGAATGTATATGTATTTTTTTTCTTGTGGAGTTGCTCAGCTAAGCGCGAGAGAAGTGCTGTGGAGGAGCAAGGTGAAAGTAGCTGTGGCCTGTTACCTAATATGGGAATCTTGTACAGTTTTTATTAATAAAAATCTTTGAAATTTTCCAGTTCATTAAGACTCAAAAACAGTCATTGGTGGTAGTGGCAGTTCTCACTCTTCTTAGCTGAGCAGTAAGCTGGAACAAACGTGGTGAACTGTGGTAGCATTGCAGCAATAGATGATGTCATAAGGAAAGGTGTGATGCTCTGTCACCTTTCTTTTGAAGAAATGGGATCTTTCTCTAAATTACAGGAAGCAAGGTCAATCATCAAGAATGCTGCATTATTAAGACAGAGATTGCAAAGACGTGGGACAGAATGAGCAGTAAAATGCACGCGTGGGCAAGTGGTCCAGGAGTTCCTATCCTTGGTTATATTTCTAGCCTGTCTGATAAGGTTAATTTTTCTCAAAACAAATTTGTTGGACTGCCAATGGTCATTTCATTGGCCTAAACAGGAAGGGATGAGTCAGAATTCTATTCTGAAGGTTTTTGTGTCTGGCACTTTTCCAGGTAATACCATTTGGAGGATCAAAGGCTGTGTTTTGCAGACACTGAACACAAGAAGTCTGCATTTAGTTGTTTTAATTACACATTTTTTAAGTTTCATCACAGGACTTAATGTCTTTTTTTTTACAGTGCTTCAGTATATAATCCTGTTAGGAAGCTGCAGATTTATAATGAAGCAGGAAGTAGCAATGTCATCGTTTCAGCTGATTGTTTCCCTTGTGCTGTAGTGTATTAACTAAGTAATGCTTCACTTGCCAGCGTAGAGCCAATTGCATTGTCAAGGACGTCAGGCATGCCTGAAGATGAGTCATTGCTTTTGGTACAGCACAAGAGGTGTGAGATGCAGTCTCAGCAAGTGTTTGTCCATTGAAGTCGGTTAATAACCTATAGCCTTCTCCCATGGCAAGATGCCATAAATCAATCTTTTGTGCATTCAGCAAACGGAAAGGCTGGTGTATCAGCTGCCTCTTCGGTATCATCCCTTTAGTCCCATTTCTAGAGTGAGGTGTTAATCCGCAAAGAGATTTTTCATGTTGCATAGACCTCCCCTTCCGCCCTGCTTCCTTGAGAGTGTTCCAGAGGCAGCAGTCACAAGGGTAGCCATTAAAACCAGGGGAGAAACACCACAGGGTTTTACATGAGTGACTGCAACGTCCTGTAGACTTCCTCAAGATTTGGGGAACCCATAAAATCTCAGAGCCAGCCCCTGGGAAGTAACTTCCTCCTGGGGAAAATGGATGGGACCAGTCAGGAAAGTTATACAAGATTGAATTCTACAGTGTTTACCCTGCAATCTTTTTTGTTGTTGTTGGTTTTGTTTTTTTTTTTTGTTGGAGGTAATGAAACAGCTGGCAAAATCAGTTTTTCCTCTGTCAGGAGATGTAAAGTGGCTTTGGTGCCAGTCCAATCCATATGGCAAAGGATTCCTTTTCCTCGACTCCCGTGGCAGTCCTCAGTGCAATGCCTGATTAGTTAAGGCCATGGGCAAGAGGGAGCTACCTTGTAATAGGCAGAAGTTATTAGAGGATGGTGTTGTCAAGCCTCCGTGGGGTAACGGTGATCACTGCACACTTTTAGTTTTGATATCATGAAAGAATTGTTCCCTTAGGGACAACACAGTAACAACGAACTTTAAAAGGGCAGATTATAAAACTATGAGGAAAACGGTTAACAGCAGGCTGAAGGGCAAAGAGAAGTACTTAAAAACCATAGAGATCTGCCTGGAGGCTATTTAAGAACATTGTATTAGAGGCACAGATGGTTTGTATACCTCTGAGCAAAAACATAGCGTATGAGGAAGAATGAAACTCACAGGGTTACGTGGGAGAACAGCGTGAGCGTAGAAAGGTTGAAAACGCATCCCTCAAAAATGACGACTGTCTGAATGACAGACTAGGAAACGTTATCGGGAGAGTGGAAGGAGCTGGAAAGCATCAATGCTAAGAAAAAGACTGTAGCAGCTGCTGACTTTGGATCCCCAGGATGAAACACCAAAAACAGTCATTCCAATAATGTCCTGAGCACTTTGCCTTTGAAAACTGGGCTACTCCAGATGAGACTTCAGAAAAACAAGGATGCCCTTAATCTGAGTTAGCTAGCACAACCCTAAATCTCAATAAAGCCAAAGCAGTCTGCAGTTTTAATATGTGACTAGGCCAAATTTAAGAGTAAAGGAGCCTGTTCAAACATAGTTTCTCTATACTAGGACTTTAATTTCACTTTGTGTTAGATTTAATGCCAAAAATGATGTTTTTAATCTTTGTCAAAGAAGGTAGAGATTAAAAAAGAAATAAAATCCACTCCTAAAAATGCTAATTTTAGTGAAAGCAAAAAGCCTACATTTGTTCTGGTACTGCTTTGGGCTGTGAGGGAGACTATCTGATAACCATGTAGTGAGATTTGCAGAGCTTTTTTGCACCAATGTGTAATTGGGCAGATGCAGCATTTTCTTGTCATGTATCTGAGAACAAGAACACGATGATTATAAATTAGAAGGGGAACATCTCAAGTATCACAAATCTGATGATGTGTGCAAAAAAAGTGTCCTTGTGAAATCAATGAAAGTTATTCTTCTGGTTTAAAACCAAGGGGAAGGTTGGAACAACTATTTTGGCAATAAAAACTCGATGCACGCAGTCTCAGTGGGACTAGAGCCCTGGCATCTAGGCTGTTTTATTCTGCCCTGTTAAATTGAAACAAACAATTCAGCTGCCCGAGTCTCTTCTTTTCTCCCCTGACATGCCAACTATCTTGAGAGAAAAGATGAAGCATTGTTCTGATCAGTGCCGCAGCAGCAGCAGTTTTATAATTTAAGGGCTGCATAAAATTTATGGAGCACTGAGAAGAGCTTAAATCAATTTTATGATTTTCATAAATTATTGCAGGCAGACCATGTTTGTGCAGAAAGCTGGTGATGTTCGAGCTGTTCATCCAATGGACAACAACATTCAAAACAGGGATTTTCAAAGGCACCTGTGGGAATTATGCATTTGAGTTTGACGGGAGCTAGAAGACTTGTTCCTTTGATCTACTTAGTATTCCACTATTAATTTTTAATCATGCCAAATTGTTTCAAATACTTGGTAAAAATCAAAATTAGAGGAAGGTCAAATTCAGAGCAATTTTAAAATTTCATCTAAATGCTTAATCTGCTTATAAACGGTGGGTAACTTGTAATTCTATTTTGGGTGAAAAACCACTTTGGCACTTGAACGGTTAACCCTTTTCTTACCACAGTGTCTTTTTTGGGTTGTTGTTTAGGCCCCATTACTCTGAGGAACCTTGTTCTCTCTCTGCTCGAGGCTGTACCTGCAAATTACTCCAGCTGCTACAGAGAAGGATCTGCCTGTAGAGCAGAAAGAGAAATGATACCTGGTTCCTCAGCACATTTCAAGATTGTATAATAAGACAAATGTAATTCCATCCATTACAGATATGAATAGGGCTTGAATTTTCCAAGTTCTGGACAACTAACCAAGGTGGAGCTGATAAGAAACAGTTCCCATTTCATCCTAATTTGGGTATTATTGGTGATTGAAAGAGCCCTCCCCTCACTGGGTATTATGCCCATCAGGATGCAGATAGGTTGGAGACCTTTCATCATATCAGGATACCTCTGAGCTATAATATTCAGTGCTTAATTGTCTGTATTTTAAATTTCTCCAACTGCTCTGAAAAGAAATCATCGTGTTTCAGGTTATTGCAGATTGAATGTGCTCAACATGGTATTAATGGGAAGAACCGTTGCTGAATTCCTCTGTGCTGGATGGGCAGCTTGGGCTAATTTCTTTTCTGATGTTACTCCATCGCTCTCAGTGAAATGATGCTGATAGATACATGAGCTCCTTACTAAACCTGAACAAGGCAGTCTGAGGCAAATAGGTTTAAATTCAAGGAAGTTAAGCATTGGACACTCCAGGATCTCGCCACTGCATTCCTATAGCCAGCAACATACATAAATGATGGGAGTGACTGACCAAGTGGTCATTACGCAGGAAGAGATCTGTGACTGCTGTGAATTAACAACTGAGCGCAGGCCACAGTGTGAGGAAAAGCTAATGCAATTTCAGCTCAATAAATAATGTGTTGTGGAGAAGAAATGTGAAGTAATCCTACCCTACTTATTCTCTGCTTCAGACTTAAGCTGGAGTAATGTGTCTACTTTTGTGCACTATGCTTCAAAAAAGAAAAATGTAGACCAATTGGAAAGTCCAGCAGAAAGGAGTGCTATTGATCAGAAGTCTAGAAAACATGACCTGTGAGGACGGATTGAAAGAAGTGGGTTTATACATCTAGAGAAAGGAAATGCAGGGGAGGGAATAAGAATGTGATACCAGTCTTCAGATATGTAAAGCTTGCTGCAAAGAGGAAAGTAATAAATTGTTCTCGTTTTTCTGCTGGGAATACAAAAAGAACTAATGGATTTAAATTGCTGGAAAGGAGATTTAAGGAAGACATTAGGACAGGCTTTCTAGCTGTAACAGTAGTAAAGCACTGAAACAGATTGCCTGGGGAGGTTGTGGGATCTTCATTGCCAGACGTTTTTAAGAACAGGTTAGACAAACATCTGTCAGGAATGATTTGGGTATAATTGATCCTGCCTTAGGGCAGAGGGCTGGACTAGATGACCTCGCAAGGTCCCTTCCAGCCCTATTTTCTATGGTTCTCTCATTAGGAAGGCTGATGTGATATTCCTAGGACCTCATCATTCCTTTTAAAAGCAAAAACATGCT
This sequence comes from Grus americana, assembly GCF_028858705.1. NCBI lineage: Eukaryota > Metazoa > Chordata > Aves > Gruiformes > Gruidae > Grus > Grus americana. The sequence goes on along the minus strand of NC_072853.1, from coordinate 120,648,816 downwards.
ATGGCAATGCCAAGAATCAGATTTAAGCTGACAATATCTGGGAAAATGCAAACCTTAAGGTTGATATCCCCCCCTTAATTATTAACACTTGAATGCACGTAACACAGTTGGACTCATTCGAAGGCTAAATACTTGGAGGTTACACAACTGCATCTTTTATGACCAGACTGTGATCTTTTTAACAGCATGAGAATCTGTTTCTTCTAATGTGTATTAATCTTACATATTGCAACTTCCATTTTGTCATTTGAGTGAGTAGCAGGCATTGGTCTTTAGCATCTAACATATTCCAGGTGGGGTCACTCTCATTTCACATGTCATCACACATTTGGCCACACGCTACACTTCCACTCACTCACTCCAAAGCTCATTCTTCCACTCCAATTCATCATGACGCTAGCGCTCAGCTTCATTACGTGGCTGTGTTTAAATCACTCCCACCGCTGGTAATGCGCTTGGTACCCTTCTTTCCATTCTCAGACACTGGATATTCCTCCTGCTGCTTTCTGCTCACATGTTCTTTTATTCCTGTTGATAAATTTCATTTTCATCTGTCTTTTGCTGCTTTCCCTTCAAGCTGTGCTTGCGTTACAAACTGCGGTTCAGCAGTTTAGCAATTGGATTGCATCCAAATATTACCAAATGCCACATCTTTTAATATCAGGCAGAGCAGCTTGAATTTTCTTCCTCAGAGTGCTGTAAAAGACACACTGGCATGTTTTCTGTGCAAATGCCAAAAAAAAAGAAAAAAAAAAAGTTTAACAAAAGATGGGGGGTGTGAAGCAAGCTGAAGTGTCTGCATTCCCAGAATTTTGTATTTTCCCTGATTTCAGGTTTTAGTTCATGACCCAGCTGCTGATTTATTTAACTCTGGAACTCTGCCAGTTTTGAGCAGCCAAGAATTTGGCACCATCACTTTTGTGACTGGTGGTACCTTAGTGTTCAGCTATGTGACCCCATATGGTTTTTCTCCCCAAAGGCCATGCCTGGCCATTGATGATCAGTATTGCCAAGCCCTCAAGTTCTGAAAAATCCTATGTCAAAGATGAAGTATGTATGTATGTATATATTTTATATATTATTATTATTATTATTATTATTATTATTATTATTAATTTGGTTTGAGTTTGGCCCTTCCGCTTTCATGGCTTTGGAGCTTTTCTCTACAGCTACATGGAGAATAGAAGCTAAAGTAAAAACAAAAACAAAAACAAAATAAAACAGGGCTTTTCACATAATCACAGGATGCTTCCAGAAGCTGAGATTTGAAAAAATTCAACAGATACCATGAACACTGGTAACATTATGACTGGATATTTGGCTATTAAATTGTTTTACTGCATCCAGCAGAGAGAAGGATGCTCTCAGTTGTTTTTCATAATGGTGAAATGCTCGTCAGGGTGCTGTAAGACACCCTTTGCTTTATGTATCTTTGCTATTTCCTTGTTAAAGACTGACTGTATTCACTGATGCTGTGGGTATTGCATGAGGTTTCCCGTAGAGGAGGACTTCCCTTGATTGCTGTGGACTTTGGACCAGAGTCAAGAGTAGCTTTTGCCATGGTCGCTCATCTGTTTCGCTCAGGACTTGCCCTTCACATGTTTTGGAGATAGACGGGCAAACAACAAAGATATCCTGGTGCATCCAGATCATGGCTACCTTGTCTTTGTTGTGCATTCTTTGTGCATATTCCCCAGCTTCTGCTGTGGTTGTGTATGTGGGGATGAAGTGCACCTCCAGGTCAGTGCTCCAGAACCCATGTGGCCCCTAAGTTTCAACTTAAGATGCATTGGCTCAGCACAGGCCTTTGTCTGAGGACAGATTTCCCCCACATCATTTGTTTCTACTTTGTGCTTTGCATTGCTCAAAACGCTGATTTTCTCTCCCCTGTGGGTGCAGTCCATGGCAAGGGATCACTTGACCTTGAAATGCAGTTTCATTCATTTCGGCCACTGGTTAACGTTGAGATTGAGAGGAAGGTAAGCCTTCTTATTTGGACACTGCAACACGGATCATTTCCTGCTCCTGTCATACCTTTCCTGGGTAATGCTGGTTCTTAATATAATTTTCCCATATTGGCAGTTCACCGTATACCACAGCATGTGGAGAATAATACTTTTTTCCTACCACTTTTGTGTCTAACTCACCTATTTACATATGGTGGCAGTTTTTTTGGATTGCAAGTGCCCAATGCATTTTTTTCCTTGTACCTCTTGGGCCATTTGCTCTTTAGTTCTTCCTCCCTGCTACAGTTCCAACCCTGATTCCAACACGTCACTGAGCAAGTCTTCCCCACGGGGAGGGAAGGGACCTGTTCACTGCACCTCCGGAGCAGAACTGGAGCATTTGCCACGCAAGCCTGTTTCTCCAATTCAGTGAGGTAAGGTGTTTGCATCCTGTCGCACCTCTGCAAACCTCCTATGTTGTCCTCTTTGCCCTCAGCTTTGGGCTGACCCAGGCAGAGACCGAAAGTGTGTGAATGGCACTCCACCATTCCCTCAGCTCCTCTGCACCTCCAAGGAGTTCAGAGAGTCCACGGTGGCTGCAGCACCAGCTGGTTTTGGGTTTTGAGCAAGTTAGAGACTTTTAATGTGTGGATGCTAGCTTTTTAAAGGCTCCTTCCAGGACTTGAGAGCCTGTGTAGGCTCTAATAAATAAGTGCTTTTATCTCAGGTGTTGGCTTTAGTGCAGTCCTTCAATACCACACGCAGAAATACATCCCCGTGGATCTTGTTGAGCTGTGCAGTTTAGAAAGCCAGTTCCTGGGTGATAATTCGAAGGGCCAACACTCCTATACCCCTGTATTATGCATTTACCCAGCGCCTACCCCAGAGGAGCCCTAATCTGTGCTACAGACTCCAGGGTGCTACTTTAGTACAAAAAATAATAGTAATTTGTAAATGAATCAGGGAGATTTTAAAATCAATTTTCTTCAGCAAACAGCAATTATTGAAATGGTTGCAGTTATCACTGAGGACTGAACGTATAAAATGCTTCAAGATACAGAATTGGATTCTATAAACATATAATTCTTTTATCAATAATTCTTATAAGCAGGCTTCTTTCTACACTCTCCCTTTTGCCAAAACTCTCCCCTCTATTATATATTGAGCTCATTTCCCTGCTGCATAGCTGCAGATTTGTTGGTATACAAATTAATTTTGTTATTGACTAGAATGAACATTTGGAGGACAAGAATGCCATTGCTATTCATACCTAAAGGTAATCAATACAGGTACAGAGGAATAAATATTTTCTAACCAAGTAAGCATCCTCTCTAGCCTTATTTCCTTTTTCTAAAACCCACAGGACTGTATGCTGGTTGCTGGACATGTGAACAAAGCAGTGAGAGGCAGTAGCATTTAAATCTTATTACCAAAGAAGGATCACAAGAGGGAGAAACTTCTCTCCTCGTCTTGGCTCTTTCCACGCTCCAGCTCGGCAGTCACTCACTCGTAACAACCTATTCCTGCTCTTCGACTGCAGTGGCAGTTAATTACTTGTCCCTCATCAATTTGTTACCCTAAAAACAGTGGAGAAGAAGTAAGTCCCTGCTTGAAGCATCTTGACATCTGCTTGGGAATGGCAGACAGCAGTTTGCGGCTACAGCATTTATAGAGGGGATATGAGGGGATATTACGATGGTGTGGTGTGATTTACATCAGCCTGTCTGCAAAACGAGTATTATTAGCACATAAAAAGCAAAGGAAGGGGGAAAGTGGTTTGGCTTGCCCTGTTCCTGTCCTATTCCACTGGCCAGCTCCAGCTCCTCCCGACCGATCCTTGGTGCCGTTTGTGGCATTTCAGGCTTGTCTTGCTCAAAGACACCCAGGAGATTTGCACTCACTTGTAACCAGATTCTGCCTTAATTTACGCCTGAAATCACCCGGGGGCTGACAGAACGTCAGAGCTAAACTTCGCTTTGCTTCAGCCTTTCACAGGATTTGCACAGGAAATGCCGGAGCGAGACGGAGGAGGCCGCCGGTGCCCCGCCAGCCTCAGGCAGCGGCCGTCCAGCTGCTCCAGGCTTCCCTTCACGGAAAGGTTTCCTTCACCGCATTTCCCTCGGCTAACAACCCCGCCGAGGCCGCTGCATCTGCCGCCCTTACCCCGCCGGGCAGTCTCGGCCCGGGCGGCGGCGGCGGCCGGTTGCAGCGCGGCGGCGGGACGGCAGGTGGCGGCCGCGCCTCAGGCAGCGGGGCGGGGAGGCCGCCTCCGCGGCAGGGCGGGCCGGCGGGGCCCTGCCTCTTTTCCCGGGGGGTTATCTCCGGCCCTGCCGTTACGTACAGGCCCCGACATCTGGCGATCCAAGAGCGCGGCGCGGCGGCGCTGCCGGCCCGCAGGACCCGCGCCGGAGCCTGCGCCCCGCAGCCCTTCCCCGCCCGACCTTTCATCGCGGCGGGGAGCCTGGCTGGGAGGCAGCGCGGTTTTCCTTAGGGCTGTCAGCAGAAAGAGTTGCATGCCTCAGGGTGGGGTGGTTTTTCAGTTTATTTTTTTTCCTATTTCCCCCCCCTCCCCCCCATCTTCCCTTTTTTCTCCTTCCCTCTTTTCTCCTTCCCTCCTACCTTTCCTACATATCTAAGGTAACACCTGCTCCTCGGGTTTATATTTAATTCGGGATGAGTGAGGAACAAAGTACCACGAGGGGCAAGATACAGCAATGCTGGTTTGTGGTGAAAGCTGCAATTTTTGGGTTGCCGGTGTTGGCTGCCTGTTGGGGGCTACGCTGTGGGGCTCCGTGGGGCACCAGCTGCACCCCCGGTGCCCACTGGTTCCCCTTCGGTGCTCCCACCACCATGTTGGCTCCTGCGATACACTGTGCCACCGTGGGCGAGCAAGAGCTGGGGCTCAGGGGGCCCTGCTGAGGGTGTCGGGGCTGGCCGGCCCCGGGGTGAGGATGGGGACGAGGCACACTGGGGCTCGCACGCTGCTCTGGCCGCTGACCGCCACGACCCCGGGTTTGTGGCCTAATGGATAGGCAGTGCTGAGTTGGGCCCCTCGCATTGCTTGGGGACTGGTGGGAGCTTAACTGCAGGGAATACGGGGGACTGCCTGTGGAGCACCCAAAAATAGGGCTTAGCAAGACAGCCTTAAAATACAATGTAGAAAAAACATCATGGAGAAGATTCCCCTTTCCGACATAGGATACCAGTTATGGGCTGTATTTTGCAATCAGTATACACAGAGGTGGAAGATCAGTCATGTGAAAAGTCTCCACTGGCTTCAAGTGCAGCCTCCATAACCAGCCCAGTGGGGTGCGAGGGAGGTGTAGCCCAATTCTGTGTGCCACTGTTGAAACTTCAGTATCACCAATGACTAAATCTTTCAAGTTCTCTTTGATTCAGCTGGTTCTATTTGCAGCGCCTGACCTGCCATCTATTCATGTTATTTATGACTCCTCTCCCAGCACGGATGTGCCCAGAACTTTATTAAGCAAAACGAACTGGAGTTGAATATTTAGGCTGAAGTGCAATCTGTAACGCAAAAGGAGAGGCCCTAGCAGGGTATGATTTCTAATATGTCATAAAGTGCAGAAGAGTTCAGGTCAATTAATATTTGTGGAATGGCAGAGTAAAATTTCCAATTACTGGATGTTTGGTACAGGGATATTTAATCATTAGACCTTGTATACTTATGCTGAGCCTGTACGCTTAGGCGGTGTCTTAGAAAGGCACTATGTGCTGGAGACATAAAAGTAATTCTGGAGGTGAGTTAGGTTTTCTGATATCTCTGAATCTGACCTGTTATGGGATCCATGCACACACATCAGGTAATGAAACTTGCACAATACGATATGCGACAGGAGCTCATTTAAATGGATCTGCCATTTTTGGTTGCCTGACTACTCACAGCTTCTCTAAGTACCAGTCCCCTTCTTTCTGAAATGAGGACAGTAAGATAGCTGTCCTTTTAAAATCATGAAACGTGCTGGTGAGCATTTTCACATGCTGTTTTCTCTTTGGTTTGTAACTGTATTTTTAAAGAGAAGTGGGCAGCAACTGCAATTTTGAGCCAAACACTTATGTTAGACATCGGTGGAAAGCCAGTCCTATGTCCATAAGGTCTACCTTTCCTTCTTAAACTACCAATTCCATAACCTTGAATGCTTTTCAGAGACCTCTGTAGACTTAACTGAATAAAACCAAGGGATGAACAAGTTATTTTGTTTCTCAATCAGATACATATATCCATATTATTAAACATGAACATCTGAAGTTAAGCATCAAAATTCTTATTTAGCATCTGAATATCTATTCTCTGTACTTTTTTTCTTTTTTTTAAGGTGGTAGCTTTTTAGCTTTCTGAGGCAGAGGCCAGTCCTTTCTTCATGACGACTTCCAATTTCTCAGCAGTGTACGCAGTGCAGGGTGAGAGGAAGGTAAAGGAGACCATCTTACCTGCACTGGGGTTCCTTTGCTGCAGCAGAGCAATTTCTTTAAGCACCATCTCTCTTCAACATTTTGAGGCATTGAGCAAAGGTTCCCCAGCCCCGTTGTTGCCTGCTGTGGTCCTGCTGATGGAGTTCCACCAAGACAACATTGAGACAACGTGCCAGAGAGCAGGGAGAGGGGAGGGAGAAACATGGTCTGTCTCTAGACACCTTTATTCTGTCCCACCTTCATTTCCCTGTCACTGAGAAGCAAAATTTCTGTCTTCATCCATGAGGGAGGGTAACAGTGGTGAGCCAGACACCAAGGCAGCAGAGCCATCACTGCTCGTTATTCCTCGAGAAGGATAGGACCTGTGGGAATAGCTATGCTGTTGCCATCGAACCAGTGCAAGGCCAGAGATGATGCCATGGCCACTGCGGTGAGATCTCACTTACAGCTGAAATTTTACTTTCTCTCCTTTGTCTGCCAGCTTGGGTGACTGCTCACCTTGCTTATGCCTCCAGTTGGCTGTCTTTATACCCCCAGCAACGACAAGGGACTCCTAAGTGAAAATTATTACAAATAAATGGGTATAAATATCTATTAAGGATTACAGAAAGTAATGCTACAGATAATTAAATTGGCAAGCCCATCTTCAGTGCAGCTGTCGAGGGTTAGCCTTCACTTTCCTTTAGCAGCTGTGTCCATGCTGTCTTGAGGTGAAACTTAAGTTCCCCTTTGCCTGTCAGGCAGGCAGTGAGCCCGTAAGCGTAACTCTTTGAAGCCAGGCCTCTTTACATGGCTAAGCACGTCCAACATGCTCCAGTGCCACCAGGCACGCGTGGGGACCCGGGCCACAAACTATCTGTGGGGGCAGCGGAGCTCACTGTAACTAAAGCCACTCCAGAAAGTGCTCTTTCCGAGAGGTCCAGATGAAACCAGAGAGGCTGTTTACTCCATGCAAAATAAAGGTTTAAAAGCCCAGGCGTCCTTTCTAATCTATAGTGAGGGGGGTTCTGTTGGTCGTATCATGGATCTTGTTCTATTTCAGGAAGTCTGAATGTGGGGCAGTTGTCCCCCCTCCCAGTGGGGGATCACAAACAGGTGCCAGGGTTTTATGACCATCCGGGCCTTCTCAGGTTGCTGAACGGGTGGGGGAATCCCTTCCAGATCCTGCCTGGCCGAGGAGGGGATTCCAGGGGGTTCCTGCTCTGGAAAAGGCTGACAGCCCAGCTCTGCTCTAATTATAGCATCATAAGGAGGCAATATTAGAGGTACAGATGATGGACGGTATTTACTGCCCCCCTTTTTTCTCCAGGAAGCACTTCCTGTTCTTTGCACCCAGTTTTAGCAGCCCGGGAGTACTGAAAGCTCAAGAGCTCCTGGTGCTTAAACCAAAAATGAAACAAAGAAAGAGAGAGAGAAGGTTGATTCAGCTTCTTGTATAACAATCTCCACCCTTCAAACTCTGGGATAAGTGTTTGCAGAATGAGACCCTTCAGTGAAACACACGCTTTGAATTTCAAGCCCAAACTTCTCCCACCATATGCAAAGACTTTGTCATCACACTGATCCTTGTCATCACATCTGCTTGATCAAAGCCTCCCTGGACAGAAAGTGGGGGTTGCGATTGCCAAGCAGGAAAAAAAAAAAATAGTAGCTGTATGCCTTATCCAAGCCTGTCGTTGCTCTTATGGCTGCACTCACAATAGGTGCTGTCTTTGCCTGCAGAGCCAGTATTTAACACCTTTGTTTACCAAAGCTCCAGATAACCTCCTCTGCAGGAGGTGCTACAGAAAAGCAGGAGTCTCTCCTAGCTTATTCAAACAGAGCCCCAGGGTTTCTGAAGAATGTCCAGGAAGCCCTGTCCAGGAATTAATATTCCCCCTATCCCTTACCTATTTGTCAAAACTTAATTTTGTTTAATGGAGTTTTTAAATCTGCCACAGTCTTTTCCACATCCTTTCTCCTCCACCCTGTGGTGGTAGTTCATTCCTGGACTATAAGCGTTTGCACTGGCCAAATGTATCAGTGGATTTAAAAAAATGAAACAGGTACTTTACATGTAATTAATTTAGTGATTTGCTCAGCTGCTGATTCACGTGCATAACCTCAATTAACATTAATGGGAGTTATGTAGGCATGTCAAGGGCAGAATAGACCCCCTAATAATCTAACATGGAATGTTATTACATTACTGCTGTAATTATATCCTGCACACACATCATTTCTACTTTGCTTCATGAACTACTCTTCAAATGCAGTGGCTACTCATCTATTATGCTGTACGTGTTAATGCTGAGGTTACACTAAGCATTATCCTTCCTTCTCCATTGTTCTGCTGCCTGTCCACAAAAGATGCATGTAGCTAAATAACCAGCCAGTTGGTGTTTTGCAAAGCTGCAAGTTATGGGTTTTGAAGGTGATATTGGAAGCCAGAAACAATAAAAAAACTACAAACCTCAGCAGAACAGCATGTCATCTCTCCTTCAGCATTTTATTTTTATTTATTTTTAATTGAAATCTGAGCAAGCATGGCTAAGACACCTTTAGCCTCATGGTCAAAGAAAGTTGGGCATACATGAATCACAGAATCATAGAATCATAGAATGGTTTGGGTTGGAAGCGACCTAAAAGACAATCTAGTTCCAACCCCCCTGCTGTGGGCAGGGACACCCTCCACTAGACCAGGTTGCTCAAAGCCCCATCCAACTTGGTCTTGAACACTTCCAGGGATGGGGCCTCCACAACTTCTCTGGGCAACCTGTTCCAGTGCCTCACCACCCTCACAGTGAAGAAGTTCTAAGTCTACCATCCTTCAGTTTAAAGCCATTACCCCTTGTCCTGTCACTACATGCCCTCGTAAACAGTCCCTCTTCAGCCTTTCTTTTAGGCCCCCTTAGGTACTGGAAGGCTGCTATAAGGTCTCCCTGGAGCCTTCTCTCCTCCAGGCTTAACAACCCCAACTCTCTCAGCCTGTCTTCATAGGAGAGGTGTTCCTTTTTGTGTTTGAGTTTGTCTAGGAGCTCCTTGTTCATCCATGCAGACCTCTGGGCATTTTTGCCTGGCTTCCTCTTTGTTGGGATGCATTGCTCCTGAGCCTGGAGCTTGAATATTTGCCAGCTGTCTTGGGCCCCTCTTCCCTCCAGGACTTTGTCCCATGGTACTCTACAAAGCAGATCCATGAATAGGCCAAAGTCTGCTCTCCTGAAGGCCAGGGTAGTGAGCTTGCTGTGCACCCTCCTCGTTGCCCTGAGGATCTGGAACTCCACCATTTCATGGTCTCTGCAGCCAAGGCTGCCCTTGAGCTTCACATTCCCCACCAACTCCTCCTTGTTGGTGAGAACAAGGTCCAGCATGGCACCTCTCCTCGTTGGCTCCTCTGTCACTTGAGGAAAGAAGTTATCATCAACACATTCCAGGAACTTCCTGGATTGCTTATGCCTTGCTGTGTTGTCCCTCCAACAGATATCGGGATAGTTGAATTCCCCCATGAGGACCAGGGCTTGTGAACATGAGGCTACTCCTGTCTGTCTATATAAGGCCTCATCCGCTTGGTCTCCCTGGTTGGGTGGCTTCTAGCAGACCCTCACTATAGCGTCACTTGTCCCTGCCCTCCCTTTAATCCTAACCCATAAGCTCTCGGTCGACGACTCATCCATCCCCAGGAGAGCTCCATGCACTCCAGCTGGCCATTGACATAGAGGGCAACACCCTCTCCTCGCGTCCCCTGCCTGTCCTTCCTAAAGACCCTGTACCTTTCCATCCCAACACTGCAGTCATAGGAGCCATCCCACTGCCTCTTTGTGATGCCAGTAAGATCATCATAGCCCTGCAGACATGCACACGTCTCTAACTCCTCTTGTTTATTCCCCATGCTACGTGCATTTGCATAGAGGCGTTTCAGTTGAGTCCTGATGAAGCTGATTGACTGGCTGGAGTGGCTGGAATTCCTTTGTGCTGCACTTCAGGTGCTCTCCTGTTGACCTGTGATCCTTCTCCTGGCTCTGGGCATCTATTGTTGGCACTGGCATCAAACTGGTAGGAGTGGGATGGATTGAGGTTCCTCTCCCCCAGCAACTTTAGTTTGAAGCCCGCTTCACCAGCTCAGTGAGCCTATGACCAAAGATGCTCTTCCGCTTCTTCTGACAGATGGACTCTATCAGCCCCCAGCAGACCAGGTTTCTCAGAGCGAGTCCCATGGTCTAAGTAGCTGAACCCCTGGCTGTGGCACCAGTCCTGTCACCATTTGTGGATTCACCAGATTTGACTGGCCCTTTCATACCCCTTTCCCTGTGACCGGGAGCATTGATGAAAACACTCTGGAGTCCCTTACCACCACTCCCAGGGCTCTGTGCCTCTCAAGGAGGCGCTGAAACAATTCTGCTGTTCTGGAGGTTTTTTGGTCTTTGTTAAATGCTTCCTCCTTCATGGGGGAGAAAAAGGGGGAGTGGTCCTACCCTGGTGCTCCACTTGGATCTTACTGGAAACTAAAGAAATTGAGAAAAATGAACCTTACCTGACCGATATAAATAGCAATTTTCAGGTGATCAGGCTTAACGCAGCTGGCTCAGTCTGTTCTGTCTCTTGTTCTGTCCAGTGAAGTTGTATATGGACAACCACTTCCCAGTTTCGGCTGTGGGATATATTCTGCCTCTGTGTTTGTGCCACCGCTCTCTGAACTGTCACATTTCAGTATTTTTGTCTCGAGGCTCTCCTGCACTTCTGCAGAAGATAAGGCCTAATACATTTCTGAGTATGTGGGCTACCGTTCAAGCCTGCGTATTTGTAGCAGCATAGTATATCCCTGCAACTAATCGTCAGCTCCCTGTGGCCATCTTGCCGTGACAATCGTGCCCAGTACCTTGGATATGACACTGCTGTGAAATCAGAGGTACACACGGTACGCCTGCACATTTACAGGATCACACAGCTAAGCCAAGTAGTTCAGATTAGCTTGGCAATTAAGGGATAGTGAAAAGCGGTGAATCCTTAATGCTGACTGACAACATGGCACTGCTCGATGAAAAGGGAAAAAAGAAGCACTTGCAAAAACTTGAACATTGTGAAACAGCCAACGCCCCCAAGTTAACGCACTTTTTATATGATTGCAATCAGGCAGGCAGCACGTTCCGGGCTGAAGGTACTGGCTGATACCATCATCTACCAATCTCTTACTGAGGAGTTTGGTTTTACTATTTCTGTTTATGTAGGCCCTAATGTTTGTTAAAATGTTTGGTAAAAACAGAGCTCTGTTTCCAAGGTAACTGCTACCTAACTTTATTACTAAAACTGCACTAATTCAAACAAGGATCTGAACAAACAGATTCATGTTAATTTCAAGCTCCATTAAAAACACAAGGAAAAAAAATCAATGCTTGCCAAATGGAAAAAGAAAAGAAATCAATAGAGAAATTTTATTTTCAGCATTTTAAGTGGGGTTTTGTAAACAAGAGGTTAAAAAAGTAAAGCTACTTGAGAGCACTACACAGCATCCTTGTAAGCTGTAAACTGTAAACAGGAGAACAAAAAGATTTAATGATAATGTGGGATTAATCATTAGGGCTGTAAACCCTTGAGAAAGAGAGGCACAGAAGTGGAATGACCTGTCTCACGCCATGTGTGGTCAGGTCTCCTAACATCTTGTCCGGTGCCCCCCAGGCTGTGACTCAAGAGCGATGACCAAAAGCCTCAGAGCAGAGCAAAGGTGTGATTATATCATGTCCTACATTACTCTGAGTAGTGTGGGCGACAGCAGCTGTGCCTGCGTTACTGCCAGGGCTCTAACATTTGCTAGCAACCAACACACAAACACTCCAGGGATCCTGGCTATGTGGTTTGATTCCTAATATATGCCAAAGCCCCCGCTGCCCCCCGTTTTCCCCGCCATCGTTACCCTTGCCGGCAGAAAGGCAGGTATATTGGCACACGCTATGGGCACAGTCGGAGTCGGCTGTGTGGGCACAGCCAGCAGCGGCGTGCTGGCACGGTGACAGCTGGGACTGTCGGGTGACATGTGCCGCTCAAAGGGGTCTTGGGGATGGGGTATCGCTTGCGGATGAGACACCAGCTAAACACTTGGGATATCTGCATCCATCTCCTGCCCTGCTCTGGGTCTCTGTGCTACCCCCTCCCGAGCTGTAAAATGGGAGTCAGAGGTCTCGGTTTCCCGATGCCATTTTGAGGCTAAATCCATTATTAAAGGCAGCTACGCGGAAGGCAGCAAGGCTTGGAGGGCGCCGAGTGAGCTGTTTTGAAATCAGGCATTTGCACGGTAACTCAGCTATTGCCTCTTCATCCTTTACGTGACATTTATCTGATCCCAGAAGCAGCCATTCCTTTCCTTTCAAATGAAGGCTGCCTTGGCAGGTCCATGAGTTTTGAAGCTGTTAGAAAAAGATTTTTGCAAGGAGTAACAATGACTTTTCCCCTTCACTGGGCCATATCTTTTCCAATTTGCCACTGTTAATAAATATTCTCATTTCCAAAATCTGGATGGAGGAGAGAGAGGAATATAGAGAGATTTTTTCTGAGTTCTCCACACTAGTGTATTCCCTACCCAAAATATTGTTTTGTTGTTTAAAAGATTGAAAATGAGTGACCCTACCTTTGAAGTGCCCTAAGTGCAGGTAGTAAGAGTTCCTGATAGAAGTCAGTTGTTCAAGATCCAAGTTATTTCCTTATTTTCAAGAACAGGATGTCTCATTCCTTTCTCTAAAACATTTGCTCATCTCCTCCACAAATGAAATTTTAGATAGGTGTGTGATAGTAGATTTTACCTTCTCAACTAGAAAACAGTGAGGATAATGTCAGATGCTTGCCCCTTGGGTAGAGCTCTACTGTGTGAATAACACACAATCCAACTCAACAGGAGTCTCCAAAAAAAAAAAAAAGGAGGTAGGGCACAGAGTATGTAGCCAGTGCTTATACCCCAAGCATCTAGTTTTTAGTCTTTACCTTCTTGGCACTTGGTACGCAAAGAAAACTCTGAGAACGAGAAGGTGAAAGGCAAAATCTGTTGGGCATACACTGATAAGGCCAGTACCACTATCTGGTAAAGAAGCAGTGCAAATGGGACAAAATGATCTGCTGCACAATGCTGTAGTTTATTTGTAGTTATCCTCCTAAGGATAACTAATGATTGGGACCCCTTTCAGAACACAGGAAAGGACATCGCCAAATAAAACCTGAGTGCAGCAGTCCTTTGAAAGAGGGGAATGATGGCAACAGAAGTCTTTGGCAACATTTGAGATGATTTTTGTCAGGACAGCTGGTTTCTCCTCTCATTAGTCTTTTGGAGAGGCACCCTCTATTAAAGCGGCACATGATACCCCTTTTCCTCCCCTCCTCTCCCCCTTCTCTAGCCACCTCACTAGTATTGCATTGTTTGCCCCGTATTCTAAATGGTATTTACTTTAAACCTTCTTTGATTCAGTTACTACACCTTGGCACCTCATCAGCTGGCAAACACAAGTAATGAACTGAAGGGAACATAGTTAAGTTGGTATCTTAAATGCACACAAATCCCACATGCCGTGGCAACAACAAAATGAATAGCAAACACACTGCATGAAAATCCTCTTAAGTTCCTTTTTTTCAGTTCCAGCCTTGCATACAACAGGAGGAACATCTTAAAAAATAATCCCGTAATATTCCTGAACTAACAACATTGGCATGAGGCGCAGGATGGTCTTCTTATGCTCCTCTGCATATCTCAGACAATCACAGCTGCTGCTACTAAATTAATGGCTGCAAGGGAGTTGGGAGAAGGAGAACGATGAGAAAAAAGGGAAATGGAAAGCCTCGTAGGTGGCCTTGTCTCCGCCAAAACTAAATATTTTCATTGGAGCTTTTTCCATTCAACAATTGGCAGCTTTATCCAGAGGCCTTAAACAGACAGAAAAATTCTTACTGTTGTAAGAGTGACTGCTAATGGGATGCAGCACTATCTGCTAATGTACATGAATGAATATCTATTTAATAATAGAATTGTTTCCTCCTACGGTGCCTTTCTTCTTTTCTTTCTTTTAAATTCTTGCCTGCTGTGTCTGCCTGCTTCCCTTTGCCCTAGAAATTAAACCTTGGTACTTTCTTTATGCAAGATTTATGCTAGAAACGTTGGCTGGTATTTCATTGTCAGTCAGGGTGTGATTCTGCTGTGACATTTCCAGCTAGATTTTTATGGCAGCTGTAGTTAAACCAACATCAAGCATAAAAACAAACATTTTTTTTCCCCTGGCAGAGTTCATTTACATCAGTGAACCAGACTAAAAGGTGCACTACCCAAAGCACTTTTGGCTGGTATTGCTTACATCTGCCCTAGAGGGCTTTGCTAGGACAGACATAGCTGGACTGCCAGTAGCTCAAATGGGGTGGGTGGGTGTGTCTGTGCATGTGTGCACGGAGGGTAGTTGAAGTGCAGAGTGAATAGTGAAAGAAAAAAAAAAAAAGAGTTCAAATATACAATCTGTTGTTCTGGGTGTTTGAGTTTAAAAAAAAAAACAAACAACCCAAAGTGCTGAAGTTTGGAAAAAAATTAGCAGGGCTTCCAGACATGTTCAAGACCAGCTGACTCACATTGAAAGTTGGATTCAGCGGAGGTGGCTGAAGAGGTTGCTGCTTTCTGCCTGCTCACCTCACCTCAGCCAGAGCTTATTGCTGTCAGAAGCAGGCCATGATAGAACAACTGACCAGGTTGTTCCTCAGCTGCCCCAAGTAACAACCTACCATATTAATTTGATTCAAAGAAATTGTTCCCAACAAAGGCTTTGTTTGTAACAGTCCTGTAAAAGATACAGTTTTCATTGTCAAAGCTTCCAGCTCACTCTGGACTTTTCCACTTGGATTGGAAGGGTGGACAGAGCACGCAGGAAGAGTACTGTTAAGGTAGGAAGTGATTTGATAGCCACAGTCAGCACTTGAATCAGCAGGGACAGTTGTCCTTGAGGCTGAAGTCCTTAGGCCTAATAATCAACGGCCAATGGCTCTTTTCTTCATCTACCTCCTGCCTTAATGAAAGCAGAGCTCATAAAATCAGTCGTGAAGGAACATAGGAGGAAAGGAGAAAAAAACACATAAGGAGAAGCCCGGCAGGTCCTGTGGTGGTGGGAGGGAGGGATCCTGGTAAGGCAGAGGGAGAACAGGGGGAATGGAGGCATGCAGAGCCCCAGCACGCAGGAGACTAGGAAGACCATGAGCAAGGAGGGAATGGGAACCTGCAACCACTGGGCTCCCATAATTATGAACCCATAAGCTCAGCATGTAGAGTAGAGTGGGAGTCCCTCATTTACTCCCTTCTTAAACGTACTTTTCCCCCTTCTCAGAAGAAGCTCAGAGGTGGTGCTAGCAGTTCAGGGCTGTCCAGGTGCAATGCCTTTTCCACTGGAAACTCTTCCCAGTTTCCTGGGAACATCCTGTGTGTCCCTTTTCCCTCTCTGGCACATAGTCTTTGCATTGTTAAATATTGATGCATTCTCATTCCACAGGGTTCTCTACCACTTGAATTTCTTTGGCCTTATATGTTGTTTTCTCTTCAGTGCTTGCTTTCAACCTCTATGGACCCAGGGGGAGAGAAGGGGTGGGGGGAGACTGATGTAAATTAACCATCTAGTGTAAATCAGTATAACTCCACTGACTACAATGAAGCCACACTGAATTAGTATAGCTGAGAACCTACTTTGTCGTATTTCCCTCTTCTGTGTGTTTTATATTGCCCGTTGTGAAAAAAACAAAACAAAACAAAAAAAACCCCAGAAAAACACTCCACCAAAACTCCAGTTCTTTCTGTTTTGCTCTCCTAAGAGGTGCAGCTGTATGCTAATAGTCTACTTCTCTAGCGGGAAATAGAAAGGGCTATAGCATGCTTTGATAAACCAGGAAGCATGACTCTGATGCTAGTGGGCAAGGAGAGAAACATACAGAGCTTTTTTCCCCCTTCTTCTCTCCCTTGCATCAATTTCACACTCTTTTAGTTCTGTTGACCTCCATGGAGTCCCTCCTAATTTACAGCGCCATAAACAAAATCAGAATGATGCCCTCTGAAATGTGCAGAATTGTTTTTGGCTTACATTGAAGAACACGGCATATTCCAGGAATTTGCAAAGGCATCTCTCTATTTGGTGAGTTTCTTGCATTATACACCTTCTCCCGTGCTTCTGCTGCTCTTAGTGGCGTGTTTTATTTGGATACATAAGAGAAATGCAAACAGCGATGCAATCGCATGGCCTGCTGCTTTGGAAGAATTGGAAGGACTTGGTTTCTGCCGTATTTTCTTCTAAACAAACAGTTGGAAGTTGCATGATCATGGCTGGAGCAACAGTCAAGCCCTTGACTGTACCGATACCCTGAGGGTGGGTTTGGAGTTACTGTTCTGCTCATTAATTTCATGCCACGAGTGGACTGTAAGCACTTTACTTTGCCCTGTGCCTCCCTGTGCCTCTGTACATGTCCAAGGTGTGCCATTAATCAGCCCGACTATATGGGCTGTTCCATCTTATTGCTTAATTAAGACTCATCAGTAATTTACTTGAGATTAATACCTATTTAGTTGGAGCTGAAGTTTCATCTATTTGGGGGATGAGTTATTGAACTGCATTATGTGAAGTAAATCGATAAAATATTACTGGAAATGAGAATGACTCCGTCTCCCTTGCACTTCAGTCCTTTCACCAAGCTCACAGACAAAACTCACTTAAGGGAGGCGTTCACGTTCACGCTCAGCTTCCCACCTTCCAGCTAGATGTGATGTCTATTAATGTCTCTGATCACCTTGCTCTCATTACCTGAATCGTACTGTAAAGTTGGGAGCTGAGGGAGCGCTGCTAAGAATAAGAGGTGCTTTTAATCAGTTACAAGGTAGTGGCACTGTTACAGTATGACCCAGAGCCCGGTCTCTCCAGGGGTTGCTACAAAACCAACACCCTCAAACTGGTCTCAAGTTGCTATTAAAGGAGTGCTTTGTATCACCATATATACACATTATTCATGAGGAACAGCAGAGAGGTCAGTAGGTGATGTCCGGAATATGTGGCATAATTGCAGGGTTTTGTTAAGCTAATACAACTTGTTTACCAAATGCAAATAGCTTCCACTTAATATCATGTCTTAATTCTGTTCCAGTGCTGAGGAAGACTTTTCCCTGGCCTCATTGCCTGCCTGTGGTGACTTCCCTTGAATGGGGCTCTCTGAGCAGGACACCTCTCTCACCAGAGGCGCCTTGCCAGGAAAATTCCAGGTGGTCTTGAAAAACAGAGCTAGCCTTTCTGCCTTTTCTCCCATACCTTCTCTTCCTCTCCTAAGCTTGACCTTCTGGGATGGATCTGGCATATGCCCTCTCTCTACAAAGACGTATAGTTTTACCTTGGTGGATGGCTGGTTACTTTCCATTCCCAGTTTTCCTGCTCTTCACCCAGCCCGATCCCAAGTGAGAAGTGCAGAGGGTTTGTCCTTTTCTCCATTTCTGTGAAAAAAATGTTTACTTCTAATGCCATTTGATTAACAACCTGCCACAGAAGAGGGCTTCCAAGAAACTGGAGCTTTATTTTCTTTGTAATAATTGTTCCTATCTTTGTAATAATCTTTTCTAACACGTGACCAGAGTCAGGCTGCAGAGACGTGAAAGGGTCTGACATTCACTGACTCGAGTGGCTGCTGTAGCAAGTGCTAGGAGAGAGGGAAATGCTAATGTTGAGTGAGGGATGGACTTCAGTTCAGAGGTGTCTGCTGAGATGGCAGAGTTCACCTCTAGCCTGGAGCTTCTGTTGGTTTGAAAAAAACACATCCCCTACTAAAGTTTTGGCAAAAGAAGAGGGCTTTTCTCTTACTTGTGTGTAATTCAGGAGAGTCTAAAGCAAGGACAACCTTCACCTCTTACCAGCTTCATACCCTGTCCCTCTTTCTCTTCATTGCTTCTTTTAGCTTCACTGCCATCGTCACTGAAAGGCCTCCTGAACGCTTGTATCATAGGGAAGAGTTCACAGAGCTAAGAAACGAGATGCTCTCTCGGCAGCAGGTGCTGTTTAAAGCAGGGATTAATGTGCTCTTCTGGCCTCAGATGAACCCCGTTTCAGAGCACCCCCATACCCCAGCTGTCCTTTTCCACCCTGCTAAATGTTATCCCCGCTTCGTATCTGGCAGCATAACTGCAGGTTGGAGGTGCTCCCTAACCCAATTCTGTCACAGTAATCTGGGTCAGCCTCGACACTTCCAGTACTACGTTTATTTTTGTAGCTCTCATCACTTCAACAGTTGGGTTAGAGAGCCCTTTCATGTGCAATTATGCTGACAAAATTGAGAGGGAAATGAGCTCCGGAGGGGGCTGAGCGAAGAAGCACAGGGGTGCCAGTGGCCAGGACAGCAGGCTGACCATTCCCTAAAGCACACAGTAAACAAACCTGGGGAGGGACAGCCCACATCAATTTTTTGGTATCCTGAGACTTTTGTCCTCTGCTGGTAATGAGAGTAAGTAGGAAGTATACAAATTTAGAGTTTCATTCCCACGTTCATGATGTGCTTGCATGATAACAAAGGATAGCGTCCTTAGCTAAACTCTTTCCAACTTGGCACAGCCCTTCTTCTCTAGCTGAAGTTACTGATTTGGTACCAGCCTTGCAGTGAGCCTTGTAGGTTGCAGGTACCGAGCTACAGAAGATTTCCTAAGAAAGGGACCTTATGGTTTCTCAGGTGTGCCTTCAAGTTGGCTGAAAACATCCACGGGCATCAAAAAAGTGCAAAAGCTGATGAGCTCGACCTCCATGGAAACAGCACAACAGCAGATGGATTTGCTGAGGAACGTAATCATTGGCAAATGCCAGGATTTTTTTATTTAATATCGAAGAGGAGAAAGCTATAAAGTTTGGAGCTGAACTTCCCTGAAGTTTAGTAGAGGAGCAGGGAGGAACTGTTAATACTACATGTTTTGGTCCATCTCCTCTTTTGATATTTAACTGTTGGCAAAAGGCACCAGTGAAAGAAAGAAAAGAAATCATCTGGACACTTTGTTTTATTATTAGCTAAGTTTGATCTTTTGCTAGCTGCTCTCCTTCTAACCCTTCCTGCCTCTATTTCCATCCTTCATTTCACTGAGATTATTCTCTATGCTAGAGCTGTTTCTCTGCAAAAAAAGCCAACTACAAAATCTTTAGACATTTGCCCCTGGAAAAGAAGTACGCTGTAAATAATATACAGGAGTAAGAGCCTCATGAGGATCTGAGCCCAAGCAGATGTCACTAACGTGGAACTGAATGTAATACCTCTAATACCTCTGAAAACAAACCAGCCCTGCCAGTCCCAGCCCCTGTCACCTCTCCAATAATATCTGATCGCTGGAGCAGGCTTGGCAATTCAAGGAAAGCTGTCCTTTGCCCCACGAGAAACTGGCACACAGGAGAGCATACGCTGCCAACTCAGTGCCGAACTGTTATGACACCGGAGTCGCTAACCATTTTACACACAGTTGGAAGCAGCTTTTACATGACTTCTGCCTCCTCAGGCTTTTCGACCTCTCTCTTCAGCCTTTCCCATTATTAAACATAATGAAAATGTCAAGACTGCTCTTAGACCCACTCGCCTGGGCACATTCACCTCCCGAGCGAAAATGGGTTTGTGGCTGTGGGTGCAGTATACGTTTATTGAACTATCTCCATAGATACCAGTGGTGGCTTTTTCAATTCAGCCTTAACTAACTCCACTCAGTGGTAGAAACAAAGCGGCTGGTGTAAATAAACAGATGTTTTGTGCCTGCGGTTTAGATCGCTTAAGCTGTCTTTTGCAGCTGAGGTAAAGAGTTAGGAACTGACTGCGGCAGAAAGTCTTACCAGCTGCTTGCAACGCAGTACACGGCCAACTCCAGGGTAAGGATATCCACAGAGGACAGTGCTCTAATAGTTATCTGAGTTTAGATTCACACTTTGGTATATAGCAGTGTAATTTTGCTGTAGAGACAAGCTTTTAAATATTAAAGTGAATTTATTCCCAGATTTATATCTGTCTTTAATACGCATGCATGCATGTATTTATACCCTATGAGGTGATCACATACCCACGTGGTAAGCTGCCAAAGCAAGTGCTAAATTGTACTTAATCTAACTTTCACCTTTGATTACCTCAGTCTTTGGCCTTAGTTGCTTAAGAAGATTTTTCCTTGAGAACGTCTTGGCTGCAAATTCTCTTGGGATTATGTAGCTGGAAATCTCAACTCCAATTAGAACAAATTTATCTGTTTGTAAATGAGAATGTATATCTGAGATTTCATACCTCAGCCAATTTACTTTAAGCTTCTCCACATTGACCAACAGCAAAAATTTCCTTTTCAAATACAAAATCCTGCTTCCACTCAAAAATCAACCAACCAATCAATCAATTAGTCTGCCAGCTGGTTTTGCTATATGTAAGGTATTCAGTCCCTCAAACAGTGGCAGTTGTAAGAAACAAATATCAATATATATCATTATCAGTGCTTCAAAGGAAGGCTTTCTGCTACCGGATGGCTGAGAAATCCTCCCTTCCAGAGGAATACAGCAAGTGTTTCCAACCGTGGCAGATTGGAAATACAAGATTTTAAAATCATGACACTGACTGACAGGACTGCCATTTTAGGGAGTTGCTTAGACATTTTAAAATGCACCACTTATATTTATTTACCCTCCTAGGTCTCTGCTAAGGCAAATTAGCAGTATAGGCAGAGGGATTAAGAAAGCAGACGTTAATAAAGTCTCAGAGTTAGGGCTTGTGTCTGTAAATCCTTTGGCATAAACAAGAGGCAGTGGTGTGGCACAGTGAAAATCCAAGTGTCAGTCATGCCAGGGTGACTAATATAACTCACTTGTGGCCTCATTAATCATGAGTGGAGCAGGCATACCAGCTTCATGTCAATAGCAGCTTTATGCCACCCCAGCAAATAAGAAATCCTCTGCAGATATCCTCAGGTGGAGTGAGAAACCCTGGTCCTTCGCTGGTGTAAACCACTTGAGCTCTGCCAAAGACTGATGAGCGATGCCCATTTTTCTCAGCTGAGCATCTGACCCACATTTGCTATTCATTATTACCACATTATTTTTTGGGAGTCAGCAGAGTTCTTCTTGTGGCTCTGAACAAAGTGTTTGCCTTGTAATCTCACCAGGCTGAGGATGTCTCCAAATACTCTTTGGGAACTTTATAAAAAATGCAGCCTCTGCCCCAGTGCTAGAAAATAAATTAAAGATATTTTTTTTTTTCCCCCCAGGTGAAACTGATACCATCACACTGGTGATCCCTAAATAAGGGGAGCACACAAGTAATCCTAACAAACACATTTACCACCTGAGAGATTAAATTCCAAAAGGGTGGTAATTAAAAAAGGAAATATTAAGGTAAGTAGGCCTAGACTTATTTAAAAGGTCTTTGTTTCTCCTTCTTCCAAGTTGTGTGTGTGTGAAAGATTTTGCTGCCCTCCCCCTGTCTCTGCACCTTGATGACAATATTCATTCGGGATGAAGAAGAAACGTTGCTGCCAAACTGCTCACTCTAATTTTATTTCCTGGCACGTGGAGTTTTCCTTGGTGAGATTGACACCGGGACTGCTGCTGATGTTATGGTGTACTTCTCTCTGACAGCTGAGAAACGGGCTGTGTGCACTTTCTCAGCCAGTGCGGTCTGCTCGAGGAGAGGACTGATCCGCTTGAACAGCCATCACTATTTTTTTGGTAGGAGTAGTGTCCAGGTGGATTAGCTCCTCGCTTCAGGTGACCTCGCTGCCACGTGTGCTAGCAGAAGGGAGGCAACACGGACACTGGGCTAAGAGCAGGATCCTCCACCTCTTCTGGTGGCTGTCTGCATGTAGGTCAGCTTCGTCTAAGAGCCAAAACACACTGGAAGGAGAAAGTAGTCATAAAGATTTGACAAAATTTGGTCAATGTTCTGACCGAAGGCTGAAGAACCTGACAGCACAGTGCTTCTTAGACCTCCAAAAGTCCTGCTGGCATGGCAGCGGGTTCGACCATCCTGATATTAGGATAAAAAAATGCCAACCCACAAGCAGAGGAAAGGCTCTTTCATGTCTCATTATCCTGCAGCAAAAATGGGCAAGAAAATCCATTTCTCTCCTGCATCTCCTGTAAGCATATCTCTATATATTTGCTTCAAAATTTCATCAAAAACTGATCATAGGGCGGTGCTGGTCTGGAGTCCTCCTGCCTGCTGCCCAAGACCTCCATGTTGGACTTGAAGAGCAGTCTGCCTTTCCAAGTCATCTGTGCTCAGCCCACTCCACGGTCCCAGCCGGTGAACCGCCGTTCAGGTCTGCATGTGGTGGCCGGGCTGGAGCCGGGCAGGATGCCTGCGGGCTCATGTCAGCCTCCTGGGGTTGCGTCCGCCACGTTTGCCGCAGCCGCAGCTTAGCATCTGGATGAAACATGAGTTTTGGATTTCTCAGAGTGTTCTCAGGCCCAAGATAAAATGGCACGGCTGACGTTTCCTTTCAATGCGAGCCGCCCCGCGGGGTGACAAAAGTGCAGCCGACAGACCACATGTGGGTCCCGAGCACGTCTGGTGCCGCTGCGTGTGGTACTCGGTGAAAACCCCCAGCGAGGTCGAAGTGCGGCAGCCAGATGTGTCCTCGCCTCCCATCCCTCTCAGGAGCGAGGGCTGAAAGCAGCAGAAGAGACAGCATCAAGCACCCCTATTCTCCTCCCCGCTGGAAAAAAGGGGCTTCCTACAGGTAGCAAACCGGTGTTGCAATATCTCTCCAAAATCCCAGCACATTTAAGGCACTCTCAAGATAGTTGAGTATCTGGTTGGTAATATTTGAATGCCTGTGGTCGGAAAGGTCAGATGTTTTCAGCTGAAGTTGATAGGTTGATCATACAGGTGAGTGGGGACTGAGCAAAGAAAGACCTGGACCAAAAGAGTTTGGCTTGCTTTAAAAGTCTTCGCCTGTCGCTAGGGCAGAGGAACTCATGGATGCAATTACCAGTGGTGGGTGTGTGGCAGCGTGTCAGCCTGGTTTGGGCAGGCTGACACGCTGCGGTGTGTAAGAGGATCAGCCTGCTAGTGAGCCTGCAGGTTGCATCCCAGGATGTGCAAGTGCCTGGTAGAGCCGTCACACGTGTACCTACACAGTGTGAAAGAGGTATCATTTTGCTTTGTGTGTGCACACCTCCATCTGAAAATAGAAGCCAAGAGGAAAAAAAAAAGGAAGAAAAAAAAAAAAAGAAAACAGAAAGTGTTATGAGGTTTCCGGTTAGTGTGGCCCTGTGCTGAATTTAAAACCATGGTGAAATATTCATTATTCGTGGGCAGTAATAGTTACATCATGCATTAACAGGGAAGAGAGGAAAAAAAATACTCTTGGACACCATCGAAAATGGGCTGACATCCCTACTGGTGTTGTCTGCGGGTCCCGCATCCCCCAGGTACTGTTGGTCCATAGAAGCTGCAATGATTCCCACGGAGCTGCCTCGAGTCCTTTGGAGTCAAGCCAAGTCATACCAAGTTTTTCATACCGCTCATGTAACTTGCAGATCTAAGGTTTCATTTATTACGAACCTGCCGCATGAAAGGCAGCCTATCAATGGTGGCGGTTGTTCTTTTGACTCCGATGGGGAATATTGCTTTGCGGGGAATTGCTCACACTTCCTTGCACACCCTGGGCTGACCCAGAGCAGACCCACTTCACAGCAGATGCTCCTTGCTCTGGAGTTCATTCATGCTTTGCAAAAAGGCCACGTCAAGGCTCTTGATAATAGACTTCTGGTGCAATTATTGCAATTCCAGAGTATTACTCCACCTTGGTGGTTGATGTGCTTCTTCTCCGTGCCTCATAGATGGGAGAGTTGGGAAGAAAGAGGAGAAACACACAACAGGTACCTCTGTTTTTGGCTGTACTGTGATTTAACATCGAGGACCCAAAGTAGAGGGGCGGTCGTTTAGCTCAGCCCCCCGACTCTGCCATCAGCCCTTTGTCCTGACAGCCAGCTGAAAATCCTCGATTAACGTCAGCGTGTGGTCACGAGCACTCCCAAGGTTGAGTGCTGACATAGTGGTAATTGGCAGATCTCATCAGGCCGGTCAAAAGGGAGCTCTCCTTCATAGCAATTATCACCCGGGGGGGGGGAAGGGAAAAAAAAAACCAAAAACAAACCCAAAACCAACCATGCCAAACCTAGAGGCAAGGAATTAGAGTAAGTGGTGATGAGTTGGCAGATGCTGCCGGATCAATGGCCGTATCATGGCAGGGAAAGCAGCGACAGCCCTCTCGGAGCCGTCAGTCACTGTTGTTTTGGGTAAATGCCAGCAAACGGAGTGAGAGGAGAGATGGGGGAGGGAGGCACCAGCCTGCTGGGCCACTTTTAATTACTTCAGGTCACATCAGACAGAGAACTGCCCACCGTGACAGATCAGTCCCGCTCAGAGGGCTTGCGCGCAACCCGGGGTAGCAATCAGGACTTATGTTCACGCATCCCCTTTTATCCAGAAAAAAAAAACAAAACACCTCCACAACTCAAAGCGCTGCCGCAACCAAGCGGCAGTCAGAAGCATATTGTGCATATCGACGCATCCCCGTGTCACACGGGGCCCCCCTGGTCTGGAGCGGCAAGGGGCATCTGTCTAACAGCGCACACAGCGGCACTACACAACTTTCCGGGCAAGAGGGAGGGTAGGGGATGCTCGGCGGTGCAATGGCTTCCCTGGACGGGAGCCAGAGCATTAGCACATCTGAGGTAGGGCTCGTGTATCTCCATGTGGCTTGAGTTGTTTGCCACAGCCTCCGGAAGGGGATCTCGCCGTTGCCTCGCTACTTTTCTCCTTAGCTATCGCCCTCTTCGAAGTCTTCAGTGGGGCTTGTGGCAGCAAGATCCTCTCCCACAAGTGCTCTGTAAAACCTGATTTATGTGGGGTTTTTTGCACCAGCAACAAAGTGTTGTCACGGGAATGGTCACAGTCTTTCTGTACTTTGCTGCCACTACAAATTCCTTAGAAGTTCTCTTAAAAAAAAAAAAAAAAGGAAAGAAATATCACTGTCGCATAAACATTTTTATGGCTGAATTCATCACTGCCATATATGAAGCTCATATATGAGCCTTGCTTTCTTCACACACAGCAATCTCCTGTTGACTTCACTGGGAGCTGCATTTGCATTCAGTTTGCAAGGTCAGGTTGTTAATTATGCAAACTCACCTGGTCCTCCTGAGCTCAGCACAAATTCAAATGGACATGCCCTGATGAAAATATGTCCTGCATTGTCCTGCTATAGATTTCAAAATACTAGTTTCCCTAGTGGAAAGAAGTCTCTGATGGTGTGTGGCTCCTCTTTCTTTCTCCTCAGCGACGATCCTGGTGTAAGGGCTTCTGCCCCTGTGCTTCTCCCTCGGCTGAGCCGATCTGATTGCTGGTGGCTCTGCACTTCTGACCGTATCAATGAGCTGATCCAGGTTTAAATAATAAATCAGGCAGGGTTGGTTTTACAGTGCAAACAATTTTACCCAGAGATGATGTAGGGATGCAAAAAAAGCAGAGAGAGGAGGGGTAAATATGATTTAAACTGAAATTTGCCACCATAGTGTTAAATTGCAGCGGGAGTCAAAATTAAACTGCTCATCAGCCAAGGCAATGCAGACGAGGAGAATTAGGCGTTGTTTCTGTTTCGAATCAAATGCGTGCATAGACCAGGGGCGCTGGTTTAGCTTATATAAAGGAGAAGCCTTCATTATAAATCTGAGAGGCCACTTTAATGAGCTGGTTTAATCTGACGTAGTTCAACTGATTGTGGTGAATTTGGCACGGGCGCTGCTGCGCTGCCTGGGGGACCATCTCTGGCAGCATGCTGTACCCCCCCGCCCCCAGCACCCGCGCGCCCCTGGGTGCCGGCGTCTTGTGTGGGTGTGCACCCCACGGTCGCTGCAAGGACGCCTGGATGTGCGGGGGGGTTCTCACTTGCCCCATTTGACTTGGTGTTTTTCTCTGCTCTCTCCATTCTCCACGTTTTCTCCAGCTGGCTGGCTCCGGCTAACAGCTTTGGATAGAGGGGTTTCAGGAGTGGGCAGCTTATTGCTGAAACATAGCAGCTCTAAATTACTACCAACGAGATATTCTTTCACCTGAGCCGTGGGTTTTTCCTCCTACGATATTCATAACAGTGTCTTCTTGTGCTACTCTATTGTTTAGGGGGACAGCCATAAACACACTGCTTCCCCCTTCCCCCAAACACCTTTTAACTCCAACAAGGTTAAAGCACGGCATTTATATTCTTAGTCTGTCAGGCTGGTGCAAACAGAACAGTAGAAAAAGAAAAAATTTTAGTGCCACCCTAGACTTTCCATGTAACTTCAGGAAGGTTATTGTAATGGTAGAGCTGATCAAATACTAAATAGTACTTTCTACTAAAGGTTGTTTTCAAATATTCATTGCTATTCCAAATGACGACTTTACTCAACAACAACTCATATTTGGTTTACTTATTTGTTCGCTATTTGAACATCTACCTAAAGGGACTTCTCTTGCACAAATATTAGCATCAGACCAGGGAAAAGACTCAATATCATTTTGTGGGAAGACTACTTGGTAGGAGAAGAGCGTTGTGGCCAGGTGCCCACCAAAACTGCTCTATCACTCCCCTCCTCAGCTGGGCAGGGGAGAGAAAATTTAATGAAAGTCTCGTGGGTCGAGATAAGGAGAGGGAGAGATCATTCACCAGTTACTGTCATGGGCAAAACAGACTCGACTTGGGGAAAATAGTGTAATTCATTACCAATCAAATCAGAGTAGGATAATGAGAAATAAAATCGAATCTTAAACCACCTCCCCCCACCTCCATCTTCCCAGGCTCAACTTCACTCCCAATTTCTCTACCTCCTCCCCCTCAGCGGCGCAGGGGGACGGGGAATGGGGGCTGTGGTCAGTTCATCACATGTTGCCTCTGCTGCTCCTTCCTCCTCGGGGGGGGGGACTCCTCACACTCTTCCCCTGCTCCAGTGTGTGGTCCCTCTCATGGGAGACAGTCCTTCAGGAACTTCTCCAGCATGAGTCCTTCCCACAGGCTGCAGTTCTTCATGAACTGCTCCAACGTGGGTCCCTTCCACGGGGTGCAGTCCTTCAGGGACGGACTGCTCCAGCGTGGGTCCCCCATGGGGTCACAAGTCCTGCCAGCAAACCTGCTCCAGCCTGGGCTCCTCTCTCCATGGGGCCACAGGTCCTGCCAGGAGCCTGCTCCAGCGTGGGCTTCCCACAGGGTCACAGCCTCCTTCAGGTGCCTCCACCTGCTGTGGTGTGGGGTCCTCCATGGGCTGCAGGTGGAATCTCTACACCCCCTCATCCTTCCTCCATGGGCTGCAGGGGGACAGCCTGCTTCACCATGGTCTTCACCAGGGGCTGCAGGGGGATCTCTGCTCTGGCGCCTGGAGCACCTCCTCCCCCTCCTTCTGCACTGACCTTGGTGTCTGCAGAGTTGTTCCTCTCACGTATTCTCACTCCTCTCTCCAGTTGCTGTTTCCTCAGCAGTTTTTTTCCCCCTTCTTAACTCTGTTATCCCAGAGGCACTACCACCATCACTGATGGGCTCGGCCTTGGCCAGCGGCGGGTCTGTCTTGGCTGGCATCGGCTCTATTGTACATGGGGGAAGCTTCTGGCATCTTCTCACAGAAGCCACCCCTGTAGTATCCCCCTCCAAACCTGGCCATGCAAACCAAATACAAGTGTGTACAAGCAATCACAGATACAAATTAATAAGTCATAATCAGGAAAAAAAGAATCCTGAAAAAAAATCAGCAATTAGTGTAAGCAGCACTAGGGGTAAAACAGGCTTGGAGGAGGAGAGGAGATGATGTATTGAGGAGGAAGGTTGGTGGATGGGAGGACATTCAGAAGGTGACTGGAGATTTTCCAGTGGGATACAATTTTTTTTCACCTGTAGGTTGAAGATTCACGTAGGTACTGAAATCTGCAGGGTGGTCATTGGTTGTTGTCCCAGTTTCTGGTGGTAAATTTATGCCACAAAAAACCCCAAAACATTTGTTCTCCTTCTTTCTCACAGTCTCTGCCACAGTCAGAGGGGGAGACAGGACAGACTTCATATTTTTCTCCTCTGCCACCTCTCCTGTTCACTCCAAGTGTCTGTCCAGTTGGGGCAAAGCTGCATTTCCAGGATGCGCATCTTGCTCCCTGCCAGGCGTGGGAGAGACATTTCCAGTCTTTGTGCTCTGGGCTGCCAGAGCAGTAATATTTTTTCCAGGAATGCTAAATTCTTTCCAAAACTATTTAAAATAAACAAGCAAACAATTTCTTTTTGCTAAGCATTTACTCTATTACACAGGCCCAGCGGCAACTTTTTAATGACAAATATTTCCTAAGGTTTCTGTTCATGCTTGGACACAGCAATTGCATACAGAAGCTGCATTATGCATACATCGGACCAAGCATAACAGCACCTGCTGCTGCTCCTGCTGCTACTAAAGAGAGAGCAACTAATCTCTTTAATTATTGGAGAAGAATTAAGGCTTTGATTTGTCTTATTGCAGAAACATAGGTATTTCCCCCCTGCAGATTGGGGAGGAGATGCTCTTTGCCTTCTTGTTCTGCTGCAAGAGGGGCTTAAACCGTTGGGTGGGTGGCCCCCGCCAGCAGCACCCGAAGGAAGGGTGGGGTTGTACAGACACCCATCCCTCTGTTATCTATACGGGAGTCGGCGAGCGTGGGTTTTATCCCACACCAGCAGCGCTACTTGCAAGGCAGAGGGGCTGGATTGCTCCCTGGAGCTGTGGTAGAAGTGGTTCCCTCGGGTCCCATGGGCAGCAGAGGGGGGGAAGGCTGAGGGCGAGGGTTAGGCTCTCTCTGGGAGCAAGGCGAATGCGAATGGCAGCGGGATTGTCTGGGCGCTGCTGGAGCCCGCGTGTCTGCAGGCGTGCTGCACGTTCTGGGCACGCCAGGGAACCGCAGGACCGCCGGCGCATCGGCTGTCTCCAGCGAAGAGATGGGCTTGTCGTCAAGCCAGCACATCTGCTTCTTTCGCCTGGGAGGGAGAGGTGGTGAATCGGGAGTAGAAAATAATCACGGGGTAATTGTTTTCTTGATGAGGATTTTGTACCATGTTATTAGGAGGACCTTGCTGGCCACATGCTGCAAAGGGCAAAGGGAGTCGGAGGAGCTCTTGCAGGACAAGGGAGGGTCTGTTGCCAGTCCCCCCAGTTAAAGCTGGACCGGGCTGGGCCGTAGTGGTCTTCTCTCAAATGCTACCAACATTTGGTGAGCCTCCTTTTCTAAACTGCCCTCCCAGTCCCCTTTTTATCCCCTTTCCAGACCCTTGCCTCCTTGTCAATGTTAAAGCAAGAGGAGTGCAGCCATGGAAAAGAGCAAAAAAGATCCTTTCCATCCTTTAAGCTCCCCGCTGCCCTCCCCTCCTTCCCCCTCCCCGCAAAGGAGCCGTAAGTATTCCTCTGTACCACAAAAAGGACCTGCCAAAGGATCTAGGACAGAAAGGGTTAAACTCAGACGAGCACTAGCTCCAACACAGTTAATCCATATAAAGCTCATGGATTTCTCTGCAGTGATCTTTGTGGTTGTCATTTGCATTTTTTTCCTTTTGTGAAATCTTTTCTTCTTTCCTTTTACACTCGTATGCATGCAGAAATTAGCATATTGTACCGAGAGTGGGAGATGTAAGAAGCCGACCCCCTGCTGTTCAGCGGATTGTGCAATCTGCAGGCGGCATCAATTTTTCAGCAGTTTTCTCATTTCTCATTACAGTCAGGGCACCGCACAGCTACCGATTCAACACAATCCCTAGTGGTCCTACAGACAAGCATATGGGCTGTCGAATATCCGTACTGCTACTTTCATAGCATTAATATCCTTGTTTATGCTTCCACCGTAATTAATCCTGGTATTAATATAGTTTGGGCTTAGTTTTACTAATTATGTATGGGCTAGCAGGATAATTATGTCAGCAGACTCCGGTGCTGATACTTGACAGCAGTTTGCTAACCTTAGGAGCGGCACATAAACACTTTGGCCGATCCTGCCTTGGAAACAAGGAAGGCGAAGAGACAAGGAGGAGGGTGGATATGGCGAATCGATGTCTGATAACTATAAATAGTGTTTTTAAAATAAGGAAATTTCACAAGCACAATAAAGTTGTCCTCGGGTATCAAACTCCGTGGTTGTCATAGTGATGTGTGCATTATTAAGAGGGTGTTGTTCACTCTGGCATCTAATCTTATAATGAGGACGGCTCATTATCGGCCCGACGAGAGTCCCTTTCCCCACTGACCGCATCGCAGCTTGGCGGGTGCTTGGTGCTGAGGGGAAATTTTCCCCGTGCTCCTTCCCTGCCCTCCACCCCACCCCACCCCACTCCACCCCAAATAACCTCGGCAAGCTCTTGGTCCAGCGTACCGCCACGTGGGGCTAAGGGATGGCCAGCGCTAGGCAAGCCATTTCCCGATTTTCCTCTGGTTTTGAGCATGCCTGTGACTTAATGGGTACAAAAAATTATGCCCTGGCCACTTTAGTCTCTTTGGTGGTCCCTGGCTCTCGTGTTCATTAACATTGCAGATTGGGGAGTTTAAAACGAGCCGTTGGTTTGCTTTTATTTCTGCACCTGTTTCTGCCGCCTGACCATTCCCAGCAAATATCCTTCGCAGGGTCAATGATGCCCCTTCGCGCCAGGCGCATGGCTTAATGGAACTTCCTTTGCTTATCATTAGCCACTTTGCATTTTTATAGAGCGCTATTAACCGGGATGCAGGCTCGCTTTTAATTCCCTTCTGAGGTTTGTACACAGCAGTCGCATCCCTCCCCCGCTCCCCAAACAATCCAATTATCACAGTTTGTCACACAGGCGCGGGTGACCCACATGCCACCTGCTCCGCTGGCGGGCCCGATCCTCCGGGATGGCAGCCAGGCACGGGAGTTTCAGTTTTGGCTTTAAAAAACATATATCTGCTTTTGTGGACAAAACCAAAACCAGAACCCGAAATTGGCTGTGAAATTGCATTGTTTGAAGGCCTGGGATTTGAAAATGGCTTAAAAGAATTTAATTCTTCCCTCTCCCCTTCTCTTTTTTTCCCTTTTTTTTTTTTTTTCAGAGATAGATGTATGTCTAGACAGGCAACCTGTGTATTGTTCCAGCCAAGTTAGGATTAAAATGACCCTGGTGACGTAAGGATCTGATCAGCCGGAAAGTCTGAAAAGTAGAAGTTAATGGGAGTGCTGCTGTCAGCTTCCTATACAGGTATGTGCGTAAGTGTGAGATCAGAATTAAGGATGTGATTAAATGTCACCATCTTCAACTGGATTTATCATGGGCTGATGCATTTTCCTGAAATGGCTCCCAAATCTTACCTGAATACACGGGTGGAAATATTACCCATGTCTTAAGTTAATTTTGGAGCATCCCCCTTGAGCTGTGCTGTTAAACCCCACCTTGGCTGGACTTTCCTCGGCTCTGCCCTCCCTGTGCGATTTCAGCCCCTTCCCAGCAGCTTCTGGCTCTTGGCTGATGACAGTCCCAGGGTGCCTGGCTCCTGCTCGCCAGTGGCTTGGCCACCATTGTAGAGCATGGTACCACGGGTCCTGCTCCTGGACCTATTTTTTTAAGTTAAAGGGTCACTTGCTAAAACACAGAACCAGTCCTAACATCAGGAACTTCATCCCAGGTCTCCTTCCTCCCAGGCAGAGATTGCAATTAGAGACGACAGAGCCATGTACTGTCTGTGGCTCCCAACCCTGATGTTTTTTTCGCCTGGCAGCAGGGTTTCGGGAAGGGTATAGCCCTGTCTGAGTGGCAAGTGCATGGCATGGCACTGGGCTCGTGTACCCTAAGAGATGCTGAGTCCATGGCTTGGGTGATCCACCTACGGATTGCCAAGGGTGAGCTGTGATTTGCCCAAAGAAGAGGTAGTCCCTCTAAGTTCTCCGCTAAGCGTTAACGAGAGATCTCTTCTTATAGAGACATCTGTATGTTTACAATGTGCACCAGGGTTTCTCCACAGCTTCCTTCCAGTTTTATTTTCTTTTTTCTTTTGGCCATTGTATTTCAACTGAAAGTAGTGGGGACCCTCCAGTAAGGGTTTCGTGCTGTATGTTCTCTTTGTCACACAAAAATCAAAGGGAATTTTGCACATGACTAAAACAAAAGGCTGGAAGAGGCCCTCAAGGTATAGCTAGAAGGTCCTGGATTCCTCCACCAGTCCACAGGAGAAATCCTCCTGCCCTGAAGCAGTCATCTCCAAGGAAAAGCTATGTGTTTGTGTTTTCAGACTCTGGAGGGAATTTGGATAGACCATGGAACCATACAAACCTTTTACCTTTCCACCAAATCCCAGATTTCTAAATCTTGAGATTCAGATTGCCTGAAAGTTATGTATTATTTTAATGCTGGACATTCCTCTCAGTTCTGTGTCATTTGAAGGCTGTGAGTCGGTAGAAGGGAGCAAAATAAGAGAAATGTTTTAAATATGTGTGACTAGTAAATGGATTGACATTTTGTCTTGTATTTCAAAAGGCTTTTTCTACTGGGAAATTAGTGTCTACTCATAGCATTGTGATAATCCGCTTATAGTCCAGTTCATCAATATCTTAAGTACCCACATGCTTTTCCTCTAGAACAAAGTAACTTTGTCATTTACGTGCTGGTTGTCAACCATCTCAAGTAAATTGCCTAGCGGAATATGAGTGAGTTTTATCCAGCCGTGTATACTTTGACAGCATAGACTAAATAGTGCTATCAGTAATTGTATTTTCCAGTTACCAGGAGCTTGTTAGACCCCTCAGAGTACAACGACATTGCTCTTTACCCTCAGGACCTTGCAAGCCAACACCAGATGCTGCAGAGAACGGGGAGGGCAGGGAGGAGCATGGGCATCAGCAGGAAAACGTGGCAGAATGGAGAGGTAAAAAATCGACAGGATAAGTAACAAGCATCTTTTGTTTGGCTCATTCTTGATCAGCTACATCAGTCCATCAACGTGGTCCTTTTGAATTCCATGAAATGGCAGAACAAGTCCTCAGTTTTGTATGCCAGTAACTCACTGACGACAGAAATTACTTGTGGAGCTACAGCCACACAGATTGCTGTGGCAGCCCTAAGTGTAAATGGTTTTAGCAAAGTTTCGGATGGATCTACTGGTGGCTAAAATACAACCTGAGACCTGGAGAGTGCCTAAACTGCTGACAGGCAGAAGCCAAGAGGGTGTATCGGGGAAAGATCTTCGTATACAAACTCTGTTTCTGTTCTTTCTAAACATCTGCTTCTGACCGCTGTCAGAGAGAGGCTACTGGGCTACACAGACCCTTGTTTTGATGCAATGTGGCCTTTCTTAATCCATTTTAGGGTGTGCTGTTGCGTACCTGGTGCTCCTGGCTTCACGGCATTCCCTCTGCTGCAGGTAGCACTGCAGATGCCTGGGCAGAGATCAAGGCCCTTGCTCTCCATCTCAGCGAGTCAAGGCGATGAAAATTCATTTCATCCCCCGTGGGGACAGAATTACTAATGCAGAATGCCACTAAGAGCTTGCCCTGTTACTGTGGGGTCTTGAAAAGGGAATCCTAGCAAACTGGGGTGGGTATTAGCTTGTTTTCCATCACTGCCCTGGGTTACTACACGGGAGACACAGGGGAACAGAAACACGAATGGAGCATGGGATGTTTTATTAGTGTATGAGCACTGAAACTATTACTCATGGTGTATAGTTTGAGTCAGTGCAGTTTTAGGTTATCTGCTGCACATATATTCACCATACATAAACATCTGTCAGCAATTACAGTTAGTGATGTCGTCGGAAATCAGAATCATATCTCCACCCTGAGTTTATAAAAGGACCTTTTCAACTTTAAGACGCCAAATTAGCAAACAAAGTATTCTTATGTGTTATTTTAAGCGTGTGCATTAATACAGGCCCACTCCTCTAAGCAAACCTCGAGCTGAGCAAGTAGGGGAGTGCTTTGCTCAGCCGGACCTGGGTGAATTTTCCAAGCACTGTTAGAAATTAAACAGCTGGAGTTATTTTAATATTTCCGAGACTGTCTGTGTAAGGAATCCAGACTCTGATAAAGTGTTGGTTAATGAAGTCAGTTGGAGGAGGATAATTCCAATTTTGGAGCAGCTTCTGAGTTTTGCCATTTGTTTTCACTCTTCCCATCCAACACGGTGACGGCAGTGGATGAGGAGATGCCCAGCTGGGGCGCAGAAGGACATCTGGGTTATTGGGTTATTGACTCCTGTCCAGACCTGTGGATGACCCTGGGTTTTCCTTCCCAGGGGCACAGCTGAAGGTAAGCAGCGCTGCTCCACACCTAATTTAGGCAATATAGAATTTGCCCTCTTTCGACGTACGCTGAGTAGGTGAGCTCACCCACTTTTTTAATTCACTGCTACTTGACAATCTTTGTCACGCACCAGGAGTTATTCTAGTCCGTGACAGCACCCCAGTATTTTCTGTTTCATGAAACTTTTCTCATGGAAGGTAATTTGCCTTCAAGCATTTGGACTTTAGCAAAGCAGAGAAGTCACCAAAAATGTCCCTTTGGCAATTTCTGCTCTTAGCGTCTGCCCCCTTTCCCACTGATGTCAGTAGGGGCAACCAGGGCCTGGGTACCACTTCATCCTTCGGTCCATGTGGCACAGAAAGCTCTCAGTGATGAGGTCCCACTCCTGCAGAAGCCCCGGGGGTGCCACGGCTGAGCTGAGAGATCTGGTCTTTCTCTGCAAATAAAAGAGGTCAAGACAGAAGGAGCGGGTCTCTGATGAATTGCATGCTAAAAGGAGATGCGCATTCTGCCAGTTGCGTGATTGTATGCTGGGGCATGTTTTTTTAATGGAGACAGAAAACAGACATTTTGACAGGACCGAGTTTTGCTTAGGGCTATCTATGTGCTGCTCCCACTGAAGCTTCTTGGCCAAACTTGTCCCTTGTTTGAGAAGGCACAACTCTACTGAGGCGTGATAGAGCTGAGTTTGATACTGAGGTGCAGCTGAAGAAAAATATTCCACGCTGTCTCCTGTCCGGGCAGCGTGAGGAGGCCTCTGAGAACCTAGTTATGAAATCGTGCTGCTGCCCTGTCCTTGTTTGACTGGCAAGCATGCAGATTTAAAGAACAATGTTTTGATTCTCCAAGTGATCTTTAATTCCATCTCTCTTCTTTTAAGCTTGTCTTGTTGAACACACTCCCTGTGAATAAACTGTTATTGGGGCTGTACCTGTTCTGAGCATCAGAAAATCTCAAAGAATGTCTAACTTTCATGGGCATAGAGTATTACTGAAATATAAATAAATAAATAAACAGAGAAAGAGGATAAAATACTGAAAGGAGTAATCTGTAATGGCATTGCAGCTCCTGCAATACAAGAAAAGAAAAACTTTACAAAGTCCTTGGATGTGGATCTTGCCAGAAGGGATCATGTCAGTGCAAGGTGATGTTTTCTTCCCTTTGGTGATGGCACTAGTGGGGCTTTGGAAAGCATGGGTGCTCTAAGTACTGTAGCGTTATCATTATATAGTTATGGGTGAAACGTCTTTCCCCTTTTTCAACAGTACTTTTGTTTGAAATGTCCACACTGGTGTTGAATCACCTCTCTGGAAGGCTTCAGGTCAAGGCTGAGACTGTGCTGAAAGGGGCACTGTGGTCAGGTGCAGGTGAGCTTGGCTGAACTGCAGGAGGGCAAATATCTTGCCCTTGGCCCATATTAGATGGAAAGTCAGATTAGGTGATTTGATAATCAAACCTAAACCAGCTACCACTGTATCTATAGGTGACAGCAGGCTTGTAAGTTAATGTCAAAATGTCAACAATGACATCTTCCTCAGAAGACCTCAAGAAACGTTGGAAAGAGGTTTTAGTTCAGCAAGCTAGACTGCACATGAGGCAGTCCCACTGACATTGTAGGATTTATTCTTTTCTTTTGGCCCAGACATGTTTAGCTACCTTGCTGGACTATATAAACTTAACATTATCATGAAGTGGGGTTTTTCATGCTGTTTCAAGGAAGAAAAAATTACCAACTCCTTTGTGATGTGTGGGAAGGGAAAGGGAATGGTTTGGGAATATGATTGGGCTCTTCCCCATGCAAGGGCTACTGTATAATGGTGCTAGCAATGGCTCTCGCCAGCTCCCTGAGGCAGTCATGGTACTCTATAGGTAGTCCCACCTAACTCATTTAACTGACCTGTGCCAAAGGAGCCTGCAATAACAGTACCGGAGAGTAACACCCTTCGTGTATCCATTACACTCACTGAGCATTGCCAGCTTCACCTTGCCCAGCATGGCTTTGGTACCCTGTAGAGCTGTACGGGAAGCTCATACTTCAGATGATAGCTCATCTGAGCTCATATCAAGTTCATCTGAGCTGTCCTCTGAGAGGTTCAAAAGGCCACCACGCAGTGGCTGATGGTTAGCTGCCAGCTGTGGTAGTTAAAGCTAACTGAAGTCACTCTCTCTTTTGCAACAAAACCAACTCTACCACCTAATCCCCTCCATCACTGAGCAGCCAGCCACTGAAAATTAACTTAAGCCTTGTCTGTCTCTGCATGGCCCAAAGTGAGGTGTAGAAGACAAAGCTCTCTTCTACCATTGCACGTAGCAGCCTGTTTCCTCCTTGTTTGTGAAAGAGTGTTTCTCTGAGTTGTTTGTTTGTTTGGGGTTTTTTTTAGGAAACATCAAATATGACAACAGGATGTGAAAAAAAAAAAAAAACCCAAACAAAAAGAAATCAAGCTGCCTGCAATGAACAGGGAAATAATTCCAAGAAACACAGCAATTTAGATATTAAAATGTTCTTTCTCCATGAGAAAAACCCATCCATTAAAACAGTCATAAAGTCCTTTCAATTAGGCTTAGGTACCTTTTTGGAAGATGATTGCCAGTTCAGGATCTGTTCAATGTGGAAGAGTACAAATGTACCATTTTTAATCATGACAAATAACTTCTTTTTTATCAAATCATCTCTGCTGGAAATAGTTTTGCTCCATGCAGTAACGATAATTTGCGCACTTATCATTCGGTACCTTCCCAAGACAAGCAGCCGGCCATGGGATGTAATTTAACAACTTATCAACCACAGGTTCATCCAGCCCTTTGCAGCCAAAAGGGCATTTCACATTATTTCAGAGACTTCACCATATATTGCCATCAATTTAAGATTTCACCAGCCCCTAGTCATTAAAATTTTCCACTCAGCACTTCATTTTATAACCCGAGGACGTGGCTGCTGAATGGTGCCGGCAGACCCACTGAATTATCTGCTCCGTGCAGGTGATGGGATAATTACCAAAAGGATGCAAATCGCTAGCTGACTGTCAAAGGGAGCTATCATGATTAGCTGTACGTGTCACACACAG
Organism: Grus americana; assembly: GCF_028858705.1. Taxonomy (NCBI): domain Eukaryota; kingdom Metazoa; phylum Chordata; class Aves; order Gruiformes; family Gruidae; genus Grus; species Grus americana. Next base: position 120,611,144 of record NC_072853.1, on the reverse strand, counting down.
AGGTTGGAAAGGCATGGTGGGGGAAAAAAGGGGGTATCTGTGGCATGCTTATCTCCCTCCTTGCGTGTTTTCAGCTGGAGGTCTCTCCGGGGTTATGTCTGTTGAGCGATGGGGTCTGGTGTCTGACTCGGCGCGTTGCACGCTGTCTCCGTTGAGTCAGCAGCGGAGAGGCAGGGAAGGTCAGCAAGGTCCCACGGTTCACTCCCCTGCAAACCTGCGTGGCAGGTCCAGGCCTGGAAGAACCCTGGCTTCAACATTAGAGCGCGTCTTCATGACCACTGCAAAGGTGCTATGTTATCAAAGCCGGGCATGTAGGAGTTGTGTTCAGGAGAGGCAGGCAGTTGTTTGGTACTAGGCTTTCCTTCATCTTATGCATCTCCCTAAATCCCTCTGGGGCCTTCAGCAGACCAAGAACTGGCTTCCTCTGGTTGTCCCCTGCCTGCAGACCTTGTCTGCTACTTGGCATGGAATGGCAGACTCTTCCCGGCTAAAGAAATCCATCCTGCCGAGTAACACGGGATGGTGCCTCGTGGAAAAGGCAGGTGGCTGTCGGTGGAGGAAGATGGCAGATGAAGTTTTGGGGATGACAGCAGGAGTGAGGTATGTTGGATCTGTTGATGGATGTTAAGATCCGCTTGTGCTGTGCAGGAGCCGCAGACAGAGGCAGTTTGGGAAAAGCCTGCGGGGGATTTACCGACACGGGGGAGGAAGCGTGAGAAGGGAGGTGGCAGTTCTGCCACACTGCATCTGCTGCAAGGAGATGCCTGGGCAGCAAAACTGACTCTTACCTTTACCCCGTGGTCAAAGACGTGAAATGGGATGACTGCAGATATCCTTTTAAAAAGAGTAGTTTTTAATAGGACACTTTTTTTTCTTTGAGGTATTCTTCATTATTTGCAGCCTCTGCAAATTAGGTCTCTGGGGGTGTGGTGCTACTGGCTGTAGATGCTGCTGCGTGGCTTGGTACGGCGGGCAGGCGGCTAGCGTGTAGCTGGGAGCTCCCTTTGTAGAGAGCGCTGTTTGGTCCCTCCCTCGCACTTAGGATTGCAGCCTGGTTGTGTGCTTGCTCTCCTGCTCTCATACCTTCTCCCTGGCTGAAGGATGGGGAATTAGATGGTGCTGTAGAGAGGGTTTGCACAAGGAGTGCTGGGCACAGGAGGGCGCGTTTCTGTATTTAGGGTACGGTGCTTTGAGTGAGTTGACCTGGGGTGTCTCTGCTGAAAATCCCTGCTTGTGGGAGCGTAATTTCTTTTTGGACAGCAGGTTCAAGCAGAAAGAGGTTAGGGGGATTACTGGATGTGACTTATCTACCTGAAGAAGGATTTCCCTGTCCCAGATTTCTGCAGCACTGACCCTAGGCTTCCATTACAGTCAGTATGCACATGACTAACATAGTCTTGGGTCTTCCCTTTCTTATCCTAAACTAGGTCATGGCACCCTAAAACTGTGTTGTTCTTCCCCTTTTTCTGTAAATAGAGTCAGGGTTGACCAGCTTACTGTCACACTTCTGTGTTGCAATGTGAATAGTGAGATGAGTCTTACTTGCTCCCATTGAGATAGATTTTATGAGACTGGGGACCATCTCAGGCCTTTGCAGCAGCTTTCTTCTGACAGCCCCACCAGCTCTTACTGGCCATGTTGTTGTTATCTTAAAAAAAAAAGCACCAACACAGTGCTTTCTGATCTCCTGACAGACACAATCAGGCCCCATGCTCTCCAGCTGGCTATTGGAGCCGTAGCCAATTCCCAAAAAACTTGCACTGCAGCATCCTCAGGTTCCTCACTGTGCCTCCTACCCCTCCCAGGAGTCACGCTCCTCATGGCTGCTTCCTTCCTCTCCCTCCCCACTCACATCCCTGCTTGGAAGGGGAGGCTGGAGAAGTAGCGACAACGTTCATAATGACAGCATGGTGGATGACCTAGCAGGAGGCTTTTCTTCTTTGCTGGCTGCCTTGAAGGTCACAGGAGTCGGAGGTGTCTGCCCATTTGGCAAACCTGGCTGAGTTGGACCAGCCAGCCTCAAAGATGTTTGGGGAATCGGTCTGCAAGTCTCCTTTCCTTGGGAAACCGTCATTTATTTAAAGCTTCATCTAAATAGAAGAAGTCTTTCCCCTCCTTTGGCTACTTCTTGCTTTTAAAAGGTCCTTTGGATTGGAAGAAAAAAGCATATAATTCCTTCCATAACTGGTTCAACATCCATTTTAAAACCCTAACAATTCTGAAGAGGTCATCTGCCTCTACTCCACCTGCTGCTACCACTTGAGGATTTGAACATAAGACCTACAGCACAAGAACCAAAAGTCAGAGACCTGGACCAGCCTTTTACAAGACTGCACTGAAATAAAAGGAGAGAGGAGGGATAGGAAAAAATGGGGCAAGTAAAATAGGACGGAGAGAAAAATATGCACATTAAAATGAATTCTAGACGTATTTTTCCGATCATTTTTAATGTTGAGGTGACTTTTGAGCAGATTGGTGTGCATGGTATTTCAGCCAGACCTGTTATAGCAAAAGCTTACAGTGCAGCACAATTTAATTAAAAAAAAAAAAAAAGTTGCAGGATTCCCAAGCACTCATTAAGCCTCCCACCACCGCTGCGGTGCGGGAAAGTGTGCAGAACCGGGGGCTGAACTGCCTGATGTCATGCAGCACCCGCGTCCCTGGAGTCCCCAGCGCCTGTTTTAGTCATCGCATCATTTCTTTTCTCTGTGCACCTCACCTCTCTTAAGGCTTTGCTGCCTCAAACGTAGGCAGCGCCTGGTGTTTTTGCAGCTGGGTACAAGCCGTAGCAATCAAGGAGGGGGTGAGTAAGAGGGCTGGCCGTGCTCCAGCTGTTTGCCACTGGCACCTCACTCACGTGCTGTTTCGGGGACCATCTGACCGTTCCCTGCTGTTGCCCTCTGTGGTGACATTTAGTGCTGGGTGCTGGAAGATGTGCGAGGCAAAGCACAATCTCACAGAGTTCAGCGAGTACCTTTTATTTTTTTTGCTAGCTAAGTGACCCTGCCATCGATTTGGTAAAATGCCAGTCTGCTGCTCGAGAAAGGAGGAAAATCCCCACTACCAGCTGTAATGAATATATTCCTGGGTTTACACCTGTGTAAATATGAGGAGAATGAGACGAGGCTTGGCGTGAAAGGGCTGGGAAAAGAGTTATGGGTGAGAGAAGACTTTAAAAAGATGTTGCTGAGAATAGAGCTCTGCCTCTGTGCCTCTGCCTTTGCAGCCAGCATCATTATCTCTCATTGCCATAACTTTGGGGTAGGCTGCTTGTGTCTGTGTAGCTGTTCATCTTCCAGATGGCTTACAGGTGCTGTACGGGACTGGCATTAAAGTCTGCTTGCATAAGGTATTAGGGAGAGAGCATTTACTTGAAAAAAAATCACACAACTTCTCAAAATGCAGGACAACTCTCCTACAGCACATTATTAAAACACAGGGATAGATCAGCGGATTTTTTGAGTGAGAATCCAGATTTTCAGATGCTCTTTGCTTGAGAAGGGGGGCAGGCTTTAAGGCGATGTCCCTTCTTGCCTGGGTAGGTAACCGGAGGGCAAGGTCTTCACCAACACTGGGCGCTTTGCATCACGCGGGGAGCTGCTCACGGCGAGAGTTTCTGTTTTACAGAAGATAATGGGTATTTCTGAAGTCTGATCTCAATTGTATCTCTTCTGAAAATACATCTGGGTTATTCTTCAGCAAAATACGGAGACCTGGGGACATCGCTGGAGAGCTTGGGGGAAGGTTCTCCCCTGAGCACAGCTTTCTTTCTCCAGGCTGCAACGTGTGCAGCCTGCAGAAGGGAACCTGAGACTCTCCCTGTGCTTTTTCTCCACCCATGCGAGTGAGAATATTGTTGCACAAACTCTCAGACCTGGGCTGTATTTTGGATTTGTGGAGGGGATTCCTGCTGACTACACGCTGCAGTGTTTGTGTTCAGTGTTAAAGACTTTACCAGGGTGCGTGTATTTTTTTCCAGAAGTCCTGCAGGAAGCCTAACGAGTATATTTTCTTGTAGCTGTCATCCTCCTGGGAGCTGCGTTAGGATGCACGTACCTGCTCAGCTCCTGAGCGAGCACGGCGCAGGACGCTCCTTCCCACCTGCTCTGCGTTTAGTGTCCACTGAACACCTTTGTACGTTCAGTCGATGAGAGACCCCCCTGTGCAGCCGGCAGCACTCATCCGCACAGCCCGGGGTAACTCAGCAGGGAAAATCAGCGCCTCCCCCTCCTGCGTGAGACCCGGGGCTGTGCCAGCACACCGCCTTTTGCGGGTGGCAGCTGCGTAAGGAAAGATGACAACGGCAGGGCACGTAGAGACGTCTTCGTTCAATAAAACCTAGCAGCTTCTGGCAATCAGTGAATTAGGGGACTTCACAAGCTGGAGGCTGCAGCCAGATCCTCATGTTTAATAGCTGCCAGTGGTCCTAGTCTCCATGAGTTTGTCTAATCCCTTTTTTAACCCATTTGTAATTCCAGCCTTTGCAACATCCTGTGGTGATGGTTGGGCCTTTATTTGTTTTAAACCTGATGTCTGGTCATATCGTTGGATGGCCGTTTCCCTTCCTGCCAAAGCCACTTGGCTTCACCTCGTTTCTTCAAAGAGGGCTCTGATGCAGCACCATAAATCATTACGGCCAGAAAATATCCTTTTGAATCCCACAGTATCATATCAAAGCTCTGGACTGTGTGTGGTCTTTTAAATACAAAAATGTATGCTTAAAAAATTGAAGGGTATTTTTTTCCCCCTAAGTGGTCTGGAAAGGAGCAGATTGTCCTTGGACTGTTTGCAGAGGCCGGATTTCAGCAGCTGTCATTCGTTTGGCTTCTCCCCATCTCCAGGAATGCTGATATCATGGAAGGCAGGAGGGGGGCGGCATTCAGAGGAGCTGGGGCAAGTGGAGCGGGGTTTTGAAATTGCTAGTAGTGATGTTTCCACATCCAAAAGACCTCTCTTCTCCCGTATCTTAAATTTATTGTGCTCATTTGTTATTTCCTTTGACTAGAGGCCAACAAACAGCAAGCAATACATAAATATTTTGCAGAACAGAACTAAAGAGTGGTTTCCAGTACAGGGCAGACACTGTCTTAAAGCATCTAGATTCATCCTGCATGATAGAAGGGGAGGAATCAACGCTGCAGTCATATATTCAGAAACAATTCATTTCCAAAACTAAAAAAACCCAACTCAAACAAACAAACGAAAAACACAGAACAAAACAAAAAGTAAGCAAAACTTCCACCCTTTAAAAAGAAAGTGAAAGGGAATCTAAGCAAGTTTAAATGTGGTGAACGTTTTTGGAGATCTGAAATGAAGTGCTACAGGGAGCTCAGCATGGAGCAAACCATGGTTCATTGGCCAGAGATTTCAGTAAAAAAGTGAAATTCACTGAACTCCATGTTCCTGAATGTGTTGAAGGATTAAGAGCCTGATCCTATGCTACTCGGAGGTAGTGGGACTTTTGACTTGGTCAAACAGGAGTCAGCCCTGAATAAAGGGCTTAGGTCCCCCCAAAAGCAGATGTGCTGTCCTACACGGTATGGGCAAAACACCTCTGCCCAATCAAGCAGATCCTGTTGTCCTGGCAAGAAGTCAGAGCTCATTTCTGCAGGGAATACCTCTTTCCTTGCTTCAGGAGAGCAGTTTCCCAGGAGCTGTGGCCGTGCAGAATATTGCTTTGCAGCAGGCGTGAAAGTCTTACGCTCTTGCAGAGTCACAGAGGAGCTCTCTATCTACTACAACCACCCTAGTACAGAGAATCCGCATTTTATTTCGAACTCATCTGCTGCACATCCTTTTAAACAAATGAAGGGGGCCACGAAATTTGCCCTTGCGTGGAGAGAGTACAGCATAGCAAGCAGCTCAGAGAAGCTGGGCAGGGAACGCTATAGCTGTCTGCCTTTTCCAAAAAGGAGCAAATTCTTTTGCTCTGATATGTCACGCCCGATCCTGACGGTAGTGGGCTATTAATAGCAGCAGGTCACTCTAGGAGAATGCATGAGGAGGGTGAAGCATATAGCATATGGTTTCGCACGTTGAGGGACGCAGCAGTTAGTTAGCCAGAAGCTAGCTTCATCTGGGTCTCTCTTTCTGATCTCACAAGCTTTGTCCTCATAAATATGTGTGCTCGGAACAGTCTGTACCAGCGTTTTCCATCACTTTGTGACTTCAACCTCAAGTCGTGCAAAACTGCCTTTATTAATTTGGTAAACCAAGAAAGAAAAAAGAAAGGTCGCCATCCTGACATCTAGCCTGTTGCGCGACTTTGTCCTGAAGACAGTCACATGTACACTTGCCTCTAAATCAGAGAATCCAAGTTAATTTAGATGTTGAGCTATTTCTTATGCCAAGGAAAACACACTGAAGGGCTTCCCACCCAGCACCGATTCTGTACAGTGGTGTCATGAATGTGGACAGAGTTTACAGAATCAGATCTTTATTGTGTTTATCCCTTCTTTGGTAATATCTAGATTAACATTTGAGGTGACAGACCATATAATTCATAAAATGCAAATTATACAGCATCACAGTCTGATGAAAATGGACTCCCCTGTATAATGGTAGAGTAGCATAGACAGGCATTAAAAGTGAATATGACTCTCTGATACTTAAAAAACAAAGCCCCTCCTCACTCCCTTTTTAATAGCAGTGGCTCTGAAAATGACATTAGTTTTACTGCTGTCCTTAAGGCTAAAAGGAGAGGCACATGTGACTCTTTGGTCTTTCAATTAAATTGAACTTTATTGCAAAACGTTTGTTCTTTTGTTGTCTTGCCAGCTGGGTGGCTTCAGGAGCTTGAATAATACATGTGCAGCATTGTACGGTAATTGTTCCCCATCCTCAGAAATTCACAGATGATGAATTCATAGGTGGTTGCGCAGCTGATGGTGGCTTTGAGCTTCTCCATAGTTAGAAAAGGACTGAACTCGGTGCAGACTGCATGTGTACAGCTTCGGTGAATCCAGATTTATTATTTATCTTAGCCTGAACTGGCAAAAAAAATCCATCAACCCCAAGCCTACCGCAAAGAGTACATCAGGCTGGCAGGGTATGAAGACCAGATTCATCCTGGCTACCCTAAGATAAAGGGAAATCTAATTGAGGTGCCTGATTCAAGAGCATCACCTAAGCGTATAACCTAAGCCAGAGCAAGTGAGACCACTCCAGAAGGCGATGAGAATGGGACGAATCACCCTGCCGGACCTCTTTATCTGTCTTGGGAGAAGAAAAACAGAGCTCTTAGGGAGACCAGTCAGTAATGCAAAGTTCAGGTAATGCATTGAGTTGACACGCACCCAGGCCTGTGTGCCTGAAAGTGTTCAGGTCCTGCCAGAGAGGACTGTAGAGCCGGTGAAGTGTCAGAGCAGCTGCTGTCGTATTGCTAGGACTGCTCAGGCCTGGGAGGAAGAGTGGCCTTGCAGCTAGAGGTGGGAAGGGAAGAGGAAAAAACGGTGAGGTAAAGGCAGAGGAGCAACTGGGAATAATGACTGTGAGGAAAGGAAGGAGAAAACACAAGAAAATCTAGAACAAAGAAGCTGAAAAAGACATAACACTGCACTAAGAGCACTTTATAATGGTGTACATATCTGCAAACCTGCTCCGAGCAGTGCATTTGTTCCTTTCTGAGCATAATGCATTGGCGCTCCAGTTCCTTGCCGCTGAGCGGCTCTAATGAGTGCTCCTCTGTAGTATCCTAAACACCTCCCATGGCTTATGCAAGGTGCGCTAACATATTTGTAAAGGTTTGCTTAGAAATGAATAGATCCGCCCTAACTTCAAATTACATCAGTGGCATGTAGCCTCAGGACCCCCTGTATCTTAAACGAATCCCTGGTGGCAAGCCAGATTTAACTGTACACGAAAGCAATGTTGTTTTCTTTTTTTAGGGCATAGCCTTTACATTCAGCTCCAGGAGTTGCGGCCATCTACAGCACATTGCCCTGATGCGAGCTGGAAAGAAACAAAGGCGTTTTCTTCACAGGTGCATTTATCCCTGCGCATCGTGGGTGCAGGCGTCATCTTCAGCAATGAAAAGCATTTATATTTGATTACTCCTCTTTTTAGAAAAATGTCACTCTCAGAGAGAGTTTCAGTGCCTCGGGGCACAAGAACAGGATTGTTTTGGTTGTTTTGAACTGAGCGTTGGCTCTTTGCGTGTCAGGGCACGCCGCTTCAGTTTCCCATTTGTGGGCGCTCTGCCCTCGTGCCGATGTCTTTCAGCAGACCTCACTGGTAGTAGTGTAATAGTGGAGTGGATTAGTGCCATCTTTCAGAGGGTTTGAAACTTGACAGTTTTATCTCTCTAAAACAATGAAGTTATGCCTGCAGTGAGGTCCTGAAGACCTGGCAGGTACTCATGGTACAAAAATTGGACATAGAAGTCTCAATCCTAAATCTCATTCTGGCCATATGAACACAAGCGCTCCATGAAGGGTTCCATTGCACCCAGAGGAGTAAATTTTGCACGGAGAGATGGATCCCTGCTGCCTCCAAGCACCAGGGATGGTTGAGGCATGAGAGGGAACAGCGCTGGAGGACCCACAGCCCATCTGCTCTTGGCTGCTTGACAGCCCTCAAGGGTTACTGCATCTGGCGTGTGGTTTGGAGCAACCCTGGGTCACATCTCGAGCGAGGGACTACGGGAATCTCCTCTGCAATTCCTCCACTTCTCTGGTGCTCAGATCTGAATCCCAGAGGTTTGAGGCTTTGAAGAAACCATCGCCCATGTCCAACCACATAAATCCAGAAAGTTACTGAACTTACAAAAGCTGCTGATGAGTATCTGTGATGGAAGGTGGTTGCTTCAGAATGATGATTTGATTATGCAGAGTCGCTCAGGAAAACTTAATCTGAATTAACTAAATGCATGAATTGAAAGTGGATTAGCAATGCCACATAAATGGAGGGATTCCTTAGATTCTTCTCTTTAGAATTAAAATGGTCGTAATTTGTTTCAGCGTAATTATGAAAGAGTATGTCATACAGGCCTTTAATGAGATATAACTTACTGACCGTAAAAGTTAGTCTGGGTTAATTTTTTTGTGTCTCCCAGCAGGGGTGGGATTGGAATACAGTCCTGAAATTTTTTTTAGTAGGAAACTTGCATTGTCTTTACTGTGGATTTTAGTAAATGATTCTGATAATGTAGCAATCTGATTTTATTATGATTATATTGTTTTTAATCTTAGGATATAAAAACTCTTAATAAGCAATTAATTAATCCTCACCATGTCCCTGTGAGGTTGGTAAAGGCTTTGTAACAATCACTTTGTTCGTGCTGTACTATATCTGCCTTTAGTGCGGATACAGCAAGGCAAAGCAGTGCTACAAGACATGGGAGAGAAGATGAAAATCAAATCTTATTGAATGCATGGGAGGAATTAGGGAAGAAAAAAAAAAGTTACTACCCAGCTTAGAATTTGGTTGAGCCACCATGATGCACTCAGAAGAAAATGTCAGGGGAGATTTAGTGATCAGGGCATCTGCTTTATGTCTAACCAAATCCACAGCACATATAATGGTACCACACACAGTGCACTGTGGTGGGGAACGGCCTAATAGCAGGGATATCTAAATATCAAGGATTAAAAATAATTTATATGATTTCCTTTTATTTGGAAATAGGATTTATCTATTTAAATTACATTTCTTAAAAAAAAATAATTAAGATAAAAAGAAAAGAGAAAACCTCTTAGATCATGACTGTTCATGATCTTTGCAGTGCAAAGCCGCACTCCTCACAGTCCCTTCTCCATACGGGCAGCTTCTTTCTTTTTCTTGGCAGACAATTTATTTTCTGCTCAATGCTAAGTCTCGTGTTTCTCTTACTTCTTTAAATGAGAGCAAGCGCTGCACTTTTGTTCTGCTCCTTTTCCAGTGCCTTTTTGCTGATCTTCGCTGCATGTATCTGAAAGGTCAGGAAAACAAATCGATATGGAAAAGGACCTCCTGCCCCTTTTAACCTAACCTGTAGGAGGGAGGGAAGGGAAATCGCCAATTACATGAAATGGAATTTTAAATATGCTTGAAAAAAGCACAGTGGGAGTGAGAGTTTGGAGGGACAGGCGTCTACACGACCAGTCTCTGCAGTTCACAGGGAGCCTTTATGAACTCACGGTCTTCTCCTTCATGACAGCACATATGGGCAGATCCATAGAGCTGAAAGGCATCCCTTGAAAGAGGCAGTGTATGAGGGAATGGCCCTCTCATTTCAGCATCACTGACCGTGAAGGTCTCTGCAAGGGAGACCTTGGTGCACTGGGAGCAGGACTGAGACTCACCACGTGATTCGAGGACTGGCAAACGCTGACCACCATCTTGTACTGGCTGGGTTTGCTTCAGTACTTTCTGGTTACCATTATCTTATTTCCACTCCTCCAGGTGACCAGCTCCTACTTCTGCAGCTTCTTCTTCCACTAAGCGTGATGCAGAGCATCAGAAAGGAGGAGAGAGTCTCCATATCTGCACAGCAACGGGACTCCCGCTGCACCATCACTGCAGCAGTGAGGCCTATAATTGAGTCTTCGTCTGAACTCAAGCCTGAATACTACAGCTGAGTTTACTAATCATGGCCTCTGTTCCCAACATCTAGCCTCAAGCGTTCAGCGAAGAGTCCTCCATTAGGAGAGCACTTCTGGGAGCTTCCTCAGTGGTGGATGGAGATAGCTCTCCCTTTCCTTTCCGATGATGACGACTTCCAGATTGCCTACATAGGGTCTTCATGCAACTATTAGATGCTAAAAATTCAGGCCTTAAATCTCGTAAATTATTTTAGTCTTTAAACACCTGCCTTTGAATTTAGCCTTGATTGATCTATCAGGTGCAAGACTCTTGACGACCCTGCTGATGCACCTTCCTTTCCCTGCAGCCCCACCCCAGGTGCCTTTTTAAGAACTGCTTTTCACTTACTGCTTAACGTGGCAAATACCACAGTGTGGAAAAGTGGCTAATTGCTCTGCCCTCCTTCCAGCGCTAAGGTCAGCAAATAGAGAAACCAATCAGCGGAAAGCAAAGTGAGCCACAGCTTTAAAGCCCAGGAGTTTCAAACAGTGACCATCCATCCTGGGTAAACAGCAATGCTTTGCACAGGTATCAGCAGATGGCTTCTGCACCACCACCACCTCCCCTGCTAGCTGTCTGCTTCATTTCTGGTCTCTGCTTCGCGTTACGTTTTTCTTACTGAATCAGCACTAGAGATCAAACCCTCCCTTCTTACATATATCTATGCATATAGACCTCTTGCAGGGGAAAATAGCAGTGAGTGTGTTTCTCAGAAAGCTCAGTACTCGTGGTGCTGAGCGTAGGATGGTGGTGCTCCTCCTGCACACTGGTGGAGTGTCAGTCGCCACCGCAAAGACACAGAAGCAGGGGACAGAAACAATAAAGCAAATGCTTTCCCTTCCTGAGGTGGTCTGTTGTACTACTGAAACTCCTTCATTAAAAGCTTTTTAAGAATAAAGTTTGCACCTTGTTTGCAGTAAGAGCCTTTTGCAAAAAGCAGCTGTTAGAAAAACATCTTTTGCAGATGCTAAACAGAGAAGCCCCCAGGATGGATGTATTTGAGTCTTCACTTTTCTTTCTCCTTTGTGCCCTGCACCAAGCCATTACGCTTTGGGCCCGTTATTGCTCTTCAGCTGACTGCGTAATGCCGGCGGCAGAGCCAGGCTGAAGACGGACGACGCTGGTGTGTTGCACCCTCCGTTTTGAAATGTGTCCTGGAAAGGTCTGTTTGGAGGAGCTGCTGACATCTGCAGTAAGGCTGCTGTGCCTTTTGGTACACTGTTTTCATACAAAGAATAAACTGTAGGACTCTGAAAAAAAAAAAAAGCACCCAAATTAGGAAACCATTCAGGGTTTTGAGGTTGTTGGGGGAAATTTCTTACACTGAACTGCCCTGTGTTGTCAGAAAAGTGAGCCTAAGATTTATATCCCCAGAAATGAAAACAGAAATTGGTCTGTTAGACTGGGCAGAGAGTAATTTACCTGCAGATGCCTTTACTCTAAGTGAGAACACGGACGCTTTACTAGGGAGAAGCAATAGACTTTGGGACGAGATGGGACCATGGGTTTGGCTTCTTGTGCAGCTCCAGGCAGCTGTGGTCTTCCTTCAGGTCTTTGGAAGGCTTCAAAATGCTGCTAATAAGGAATTGTTAACATTATGTTAATACTCATTACATTGCTGGATCAGAGACACCTTAATGCGCCCTCCTTAAAGGAGGGGGCCAGATTTTAATCCTAGTGGTGTAAATCTGGAGTGATGGATTTCAGAGGATTTCCATGGAATTCCTCTAGAAAAGTCCACATAAATTGGAAATGAAGCATTTTAAAAGCAATATATTTTTATGCTAGTTAGCTGCCCCTGTCCTTCAGCCTAAAAAATTGTTTGGGATTCTCATGTTGGTTTGAAATGGCTGGTCAGGAAGATATCTAATCAGTCACGATTCACATTGTTATGGGAATTTCCCTCTTGCAGCCCGATGTACCTCAGAAAATGACACTGAACAGCTCAGCATCTCTCTGAGGTGACAGTAAAGTCACCCATCTGTAACTTGCTTGGGAGCATTTTGCAGACCTTTTGAGGTTTAGTTGCTCAAAACATCATGGAGTGATGTTTCGCGTGAACTTCTGCTCATCTTTATCTCTTGATGGAGACAGCAGTGCTGGAGCAGTAATCCCCCCTGGGACGCCTCGCCTAATGCGTGCTCTAAGCGGTCAAGATGTGCCGCTTACCTTCTCCTCAAGCATAAAAAAAAGGAGTATGATGTGGCTTACTAAGACCTGAGCAATGAAAATCAGAGCGATGGGCTATAATGAAGTAGGTTGATGACAGAAAATCCAGGTAATTAACATGTAAAAGTTAATTGTTGCAGGCATTACACTTGGACTGAGCTGTTTTATGCAGGGACAAGCTTGGCTGTTTGCTGCGCTATGGCCGGGTACATGGCATGCTTCACACCACAGCTAGGCATTTATTCTGCTGATCAGATAACTCCGCGGGCAGCTACCCCCATTGCCCCGTGCTGTTTAACTTGTACATCGTGCTGGAGTGCTTGTGCTCTGTGTGACACAGCCCTGAGCATCCCACCACTAAGTTGTAATAGCAAGCATGACGAAAAATCATCTTCATCTTTCCACTCCTGCTATTTTGACTCAGACTCTGCTGAAAATTTGGCACCAGATCCCAGAAGTTGATCAAGCCCTTGTCTACTGTATTTTACTTACAATTTCCCTTTAGAAAAATGCTACCAAGAACAACCCGCGAGGCAAGACATTGTAAAATTATTCTGAAATTGCGTGCAAGATGAGCCCGCAGAATTGGTTTGTGATTCTGATACCTCCGGTATTTTGATTTAAGGCTTTAGCTTAAGCCACCGACAGAATATTCTGTGTGTATGTATATGTGCATAACACAATTGTGTTTTTACTGCCCACAAACACACACACACAATTAGACAGAGCAAGCTGTCACTGCTCGTACGTTTGCGTTCAGGAAACAGATGTGCCTGTATCTTGCAATTTTCTCAGATCTCTAGAAGAAATGAACCACAAAGATCCGGAACAGAAATTACTTAAAAAGTGAATCTCCAATAGTCCCCTAAAAAGGCATGAATGAATGGTAGACATTTACTCAAAAATCCTTCTACATGGTAGTTTTTAATCTGCAGTGTAAGATTTGCACTTGCTTATATAATACCAGAGAATCCCGAAATTTTTATGGGTGTCCAATAAAGCTAATAAGTGAAGCTCAGCCATTTTCTTCTGTGAAGTCCATGAAATGGTGAGACCCATGCAGCACCACAATGCCTTTGGGTTAGATGGCTCCTTCATGGAACAGAATTGACAAAGCTCTGGGTAGATTTTTGGGGGGTATGGTAAAGGCCTTTCACAGGTTATTGGTCTTTTAAATTCCTAAAAACACCAAAGGTTTCCGAACCACACCTAGCCATCACTGAGACATTTGTTCATACATAGCCATGTATTTGCTTACGTGAGAGAGGTAAACTAAGACCTCTTTTGGGATCTCTCTTTCCCTGGCAGGCTATTGGGGTACAGGTATGATAGAATCTAGGTTTGAGTCATCCACAGTTTGGGGTTTAATTTTGCAAAACACAAATCTTCCACTTGAACTTTCCAAAGAGCATCTTCCAACGTCACCTCCTGCCAAATTTCCTCTTGTGCTGGCCAAGATGTGCAAAAGGGACCTCTATAACCATACGACTGTCATCATGCTGGGTGATCTAGCGCTTCAGTCCTGCATCAAGCAGTGCGTGGGGGGAAAGAGAAGGATGCAGGCTGGAGCAACTGCTCCATCAGCAGCTCTGCTGCTAAATTTTCACTTGTGGCTAAGCTAGTGTCCTTGGAAAACACTAAAATCCCAAAAGGTAATGCAGGACAGTGCTTAGCTTCTCTAATATGTGAGCAATGTTGGGTACCATGTGCATTCTCACTCAGCAGTACTAGTACTAGTAGTAGTAGCAGTAGTAGTAGTAGCAGCAGCAGTAGTAGTAACAATAACAATAACAATAACAATAACAATAATAATGCACTACATACCCAATTGGTGTCCTTCATTCTGGGTTAGAACTACAATAAGCGACATTAGTTTTTGTGTTTTTCCTGCCCTGGGTTTCCGAGGGCTGTTTGTAAGCCTTCCTGAGGCAGTAGCTTGAATCCCCGAGAGAAGAAATTGCCTTTCCTTGTTCTGATGCAAGCTCTCTGACTAATCCAAGACATCCCTTAAAATAGCCCTTGGCGTGTCTTCTGGATGGTGGAGAGTTGGTAAAAGGTAGTGAGGAGTGGAGGAGCCTCTGCAGAAGACAAGTGCTTCAGCCCCAATGCTGTGAGTCACTTTGTGCGGTCGTAGGGCTTTATCCCTCTGGAAGAGCCAGAGCCAGGCAGTGGAGAGGTTGTGTCACGCCGAATTACGCCACGGATGCCTCTGCTGTCATTAGTCCCTATAATCGGTACCACAGCATGGCCTTGTTGCTAATTTTTCCTCCTTATTTTATTATATAGGCCCCCTTCTGTCTGCAGGCAAGGCAGGGAGTGAGCTTTCCAGCGATGACAGCAGGCGACGGTGTTTACTGCAGGGAGCAGAGCTGTCAGCTGGGGAACACATGGGAAGACTGGAGGCCAGTCTCAATATCTATAGCTGGGAGAAAACCCTGAGTTAAGCTTAGAGATTTTGTTTTCTAACCATTACCTTGATTTGCTCTGACTTCATAAGAACAACAAAATTTGTGAAGTGTCACTGCTTATAACCTACTTTCTTGGGGGAAGATGGTCTTACCCTCAGACAAATGGTGCCATACAACCTTTAAGGGGGGGGAAAAAAGTGGTTTGTAAATTAAACTGCTCTGGAGACCTGGTTATTTATCACTTTACTTGATTCTGGTATCCCGCTTCTTGAAACCTGAACACATGATTTGGAATAATGATGGTGATTCTGGCTTTTAAAACACCTGCTAACAATTGTATTTGAGAATGCAAATTCCCTGATCTCAGTCAAGTTCAGACTTTGGCAGTTGCTTTTCATTCGTGCTGGCGAATGCAGGAGCAGAATGGGATCCTGATAATTGAAATCCCTGGAAGGCATTCCTTGCGCCCCATGACTTAAGTGAAGGCTGTAGACACTGCATCCAATACCCCTTGTTATGCTGGCTCAGAAACAAAGTTGACAGTGCGAGGTGTGAAACCGTTAATTTTCAGCTGAGGCACTGAGGACTAAATTTTACTCTGACACTGGAAAAATGATGCAACTCTGGATTTACATGGGTGAGGTTATGTTCTGTCTGAGACCTTTGTAGTTCAATAAATTGGTGAAGATGTTCGAAGAATAAATTTTGAGGTGAATGGGATCACCTCATCTTAATCCTGAAACTTCTGCTGAGACTAAAAAAGTACAGTGATGGATTCCTAATACTGCAGAATAACCTAAGCAGATGAGGCATGCTCCTCATTTCTGTACTACATAGTGAAGAAACAAATAAACACAGCTAAACTTTACCAATACCTTGGAAAAAAAGAGGTATAATGAATTGATAAATGCAAAACAAAATTCTTTGGGAAAGAGGAAAGAACTGGAATTAACGACACCATTTTCCAGCCCCCGGATGTACTCAGGCTGGTGTTCCTGGAACACTTGGATTGTGGCATTTCAGCTATTAAGTAATGTCATTGCACAGATGTGGCATGACAAGTTTCTTATCACACACAGCTATGTATGTTGTCTATATAAACATGCTTATCACGTGTCTCACAATGGATACTGGCACAGGGGTGCCTGTTTTTCTCCCCTTAACAGTAAAGCAATATTAATCCCACAAAAGACCTCTCACGAACCTTACGAGTCAGTCAAAACTGGTTTTGTGTGGAGTAGCTGCTACTTGTTTTGTTTGACTTGTTTGGGTTTTGTTTTTAATTTTAATTCCTATTCCTGTTCCAACATGGCTTGCAGAAGTTGCCTAGAAACCATCTCGCATCAGCTCACTCATCCAGGACACACAGCTCCCCATGTGCAGGCAGAGAGATAAGCTTAACTTCCTAATTTTTTAAAGAAAAGCAATTAACTGCCCCCCACCCCCCCCTTCCATGGATGTGATATCTGAGAACTCAGGGTTAAAAAACCCCAAACAACCAGCCATTACTGAGTCAGAAAAGCCCGGCGCGAGTACTGCGTGGGGTGTGTGGATGGAGAAGACGCTCTCGAGGCTGTGGCAGAGTCAGAGCCACATTCGTCCCAACTAGAAGGTCCGATGGGCTTCTGGTGGACCCTCCACTGCTTCTGGTGACACAAAGCAGCCTCAGACTTAATTCAACTGGGCTTTATGTTTTCATCTCCCTGCTTGTGAAAATACTCATCACTCCTTTGCTGTGCATCCTGTCCGAAATCTCCTCTTCTCTCCCTGTCTCCCGTAGTAGCTGTGACCGGCTGCTCATCTGCAGCCAGGGTCAGGAGTATGTGTTGGCCAGTCAGAAAATTGATGGGGTGTCTTGTGTTCTTCCAGGATAAAATCATCTTACGTGTGATAAACACAGAGAAGCTGAGAGCACTAAACACGTGTCTGACGGTGCAAACATTCGTGCGAGTAGAACTTGGAAAATAAAGGGTTTGTCTGGGCAGTGGCTGGACTAGAAGAATTTGGGTTTTGAATCAAAATGCAAAGGTTTTATTAGGCTCTCTGGGAAAACACAAAACCAGAAAAATAATTTTGGGTTGACCTGTAACACTTTATTTGGAAAATATTTATTTTGGGGTGCCTAGCCTTTTCGCTTGTAACTTGGGATGCTTTTTAAATGAAAAATGCCATCTCAGAAAGAAGTGTTGAAAGGAATTAAATACTTCTTAACTTGAAAATGAATGTTTCAACACTGAAAAAAAAAAAATTGCTCCCTTTGTGGGATTTGAAACAATTAAGTTTGGATTGAATTGGTCAATGTTTCTGCTCTTCCCAAAACTCCGCTTTCTGGTAAGGTTTACTATGCTTTGACCATTTTTATGTGAGAGTGTTTATTTCAGCAATTCAAGGATATAAAGTATAGGGGGGACATTTGAAAGAAATCTTTGTATGTTACTGCAAGAAAGATGTGGGTTCAATCTGCCATACAATCCTAACTTTGCCCTGCAAAGGAAATTTAAATCTGCAAGGAAAAAAAATTGATCTGGAGCAGTAAAAGGTCAAGTGCCTTCTTGTATGGTGGTGTGGATCTAGTGTAAGCATATGGTAGTCTCTCTGCAAGTTACAGCCAGCAGAAGGAGGGTCTCACTAGTACAGGGGTTGGGCAACATTTGAAAGGGATGTAATGTGGTTTTGAACACCAACAGAGCAAAAACTTGGAGATCTCTTAGCCCTTAAATTAATGCAATGAGTTGCAAATCTTCCTATTTCACTTGCATAGCCAGTTATTTCTGATGGTCTGGAATGCTTGCTTCAGACAGTCAATTCGGCAGCAAAGGGGAGCAATGTGAAGGAGGGTACTCTTGACTTAAAAGTGTTTTGAGTTACCTGAGTGCAAAGCAGCTGAGGTCCAGGTGATACAGGACTGTAATACTTGATTTGCAGGGATGACTACAGCAGCTAGCACCCTGAAAGTTCCTGTTGTATTGGTGGCAATACCAAGCACGCCTTGTGTATCTCAAGCTAGGTAAAAGCAAGGCGTTCAGGTTAGTTGTCTTAAGTAACTAGTTAGTGCAGATCTATAAGGTGAGCTGCCTCTGGAGACACCTGTCCTAAGGTAAGTCAGAAGGGATGAACTGCCTCTGGGATGTGTCATGTTCTCCCTCCGTTGCTCCTAGAGAACACCCAGGCAGCTAATTTAGACTGGGTGCAGGTGGAGCTAATACGCCACAAGAGACCGAGTGCCCTTTGGTTGCCACTGGTGCTCCTACCATAGGAGATGGCACGTCATCATCCGGTGCTGCAGAGAGACCTGGTACTTTTTCAAACATTGGTGTGCAGACTACCAGGCAGCTGTGGAAATAACTGGTCTGTTGAGCGGACCCTGGCAGTAATCTATATAATCATCTTACTTATATAAATCATTACTGGCTTGGCTTAGTTGCAAGCTAATGTCTTCAAATACAGCCTGGGCACACAAGAGTTTAATTTTTAACCGTACGAGAACATTGAACAGAGAACTGGCAGAAGCACTAAGTATCATAGAGACCCAGTCTTTATTTTTAATTGTGTTAAAATGCATTTAATGGATATTATTGCACATCTTCTGAAAATTCTCTTCATACTCCAAGTGCTGCAAATTTTTAAAAGCATGAAAGCATTAATCATAGGTAAGGAGGTTGAGTTCCAGGGTGCAGCTGACGGAGGGAGCTGGTACCTGAACACCAAGATGTGGTTGATACTTCCCTAGTACAAACAGCTGTCCCTTACGGCTGTTTTCTCTGCGTCCTTTGGTTTCCTTCCAGTTATGCCCTATCTGTTATCCAGGATATATTAGTGTCTCCTGTAGAAGTTAATCAAGTTTTCAAGGCAGAGTTGAGCACTCACTGAACAGGGTTTCGTTGAGAAGAACCAATAAACAGAAGAGTCACGAAACTAAGATGGGAGGTTAATTGCAGCCATTGAAATTTGGCACTCTCTGCTTTTCTAGAAGTGGAGGAAAAGGCATTATGTTCCAGAAATGTAGTAAAACAAGTGCCATTTTGCTTTTATAGTGCTGTAGTATATTTGTATAACCAAACCAGTTCTCTGCTACTGAATCTTTGGATTCCAGGGCTGTTAGGTCATGCTGCTACAGTTTCTAAATAAGCATTCAGCTAATGAAGTTCTTTGGCATAAATTCACATCTGCCTTTTGCTGTGTCTTGCAGCTTCCCCTAGAGCTGTAGTTAAAACTTGTAGTCACTTTATTGTCTTGTTTTGTTCACATGGAGCACTCTGCTTACTATCATAGTAAAGTTCACAGAGACCACAGTGCAAAATTCAAGTGCTAAAAATAACTAACAGGCCAAAAGCTCAAGCTATTGGGCATTATTTCCACTGAAGTCAACTGCAGCTCAGCCTCAGTTCTTGCGCATGTCTCTGTGCAGGAGCACTTGTATCCAGCTTAGTGGCACCATAAATTGTGCAGTCGAATTTGAATTTAATAAACATTCAGGAATGTGCTTCACAAAGCTCTGACTAAACACGTCCTCCCACACCATGCTGTTTCGGCAGCTGTCTCCTATGTCTCCCAACCCCACAAAAGCACCTGAGTAAGGTGTCTGTCTGCTTGGACTCGGCAACCTATCCATAAATCCCTAGCTGTCATTCCTGTGCTGAAAGCTGTCAAGGGGCTGCTGGAGGAAAAATTATCCCTAGTTTCAGCCTTGCCTTCTGTCTAGACATATTCTCCTTACCTGGCATGCTGTAGAAGCGAGGAGGTACGCTGGGGTGTTCACTGATGCTGCATCTGGGAATCACGATAAATAGAAAATGTCTGAGAGCTGAAACTCAGCTTACAGCCCCTAAGTGCATGAGAGCAACACAGCACCGGCAGCCTTGGAAGCTGGGCTGAAAGATAAGTGAATTTTTACATATGCTGTTTAAGGTTGTTACCGGCCTCCTCATTACTTGAGGTAGTTTAGGCAGCGAAATAAAATGCAGGCGGCCAGGCTCTAATAAACAGTGGGTCAGATACGTGGTTGAGGTAAACCGGGCTGGATAGATTGTAGCTGCAGCATCTGGGAGCAGAGGAGGAGATAGCAAACATACAGCCGTGGACTAAAGCTTGCACCGAGTGATGGCTGCACTTAGATGAAACATATTCCTTAGCAATATCAGGGCTGCTGTTGTGGACTCTAAATGGGATTCTGTGATGAGCCCGATCTTTGATGGTATTGGATTAACATCACTGCTCATTCCAGCTTATTATGTGTCCTGCAGTACCTGTCATGTCTCTCTGCCATCTACAGCAAATAATGACTCCGGCAATTATGAAGGCTTTGTGTGCCTGCAGATCAGAAATGCTATCTTGCAAAGGGCAGACTTTCCCCATCTCAGCACTGCAAATTCTTCCTTCACATAGTGATTTGGCCCTTTTTGTCTGCCCTTCCCTCTGCACCCGCTAGTTCGTGAAACAGCAGAAGCTTTACAGAAGAGAAGAAAACAAAGAGGCAGCTTCACCTCCTATCTTTCCCATTTTTCTACCCGACACACCTCCTTCTCTCTGGAGCCGGAACAGAATTTGGTATCGAACACGCAAGTTCTACTTTGCTCAGGGGCCGATCAAAAGTCTGCTAAAATCAGTGGAAAAATTCCCACAGGCTTTGCTGTTCTCTAGATTATTTCCAGCTCCCATCCGGCTACATCCCTTTGGCTGTACGGGCATGCAGGGCGGCTGTGGGAGCTCAGAGGGGGGGGATTTCGTCGAAGCCGCTCACAAAGGGGAGCCTTGTCTCCCTGTGCAAAGCGTGAGGCTCTTGAGTTTTCCACTTGGTCCAAATCTGCGATTCATCTGCTTTCCCATGCTCGCGCTCACATCGTAACACGCCACCAGCCAAGCACGGGACTGAATGCGAGGCAGTTGAGAGTATGTTTTTTTCTTGCTCTCCATTTCTCTCTATCTTCGGTTGCTCCCTGGGCCTCCCCATCCTCCTCACCTCAAGCCTGCCATCACGGAGCAGCGGCGATCCACTGCCCCATCTCCAGTGCGTCCTCTGTCTCTGCTGACAACCAATTCAGCTGTTAGGTTACTGCTCCCTAGCATGGCTGTGAAATCCAAATCAGAGCTTGCTCTGCCATCCTGTCTGGATGCGCCTTCCACCATTCCTGTAGTACTGCCACATCGTTGACTGCATCTCCACAAAATAATCTTGAAACCACAGATGGAGGCAGAGCAAAACGGGGCATGTGAGGAGAGTCTGCTCGGAAAGAAAGCGGTGGAGGTAATGCTTTAGATTTGACACACATGGCTTTGGCATGGGAGCTTCAGTCTGGCAAAAATATGGAAATAATAATAGCACTTCTGATCTTCAAAGTGATCTTCATTCACTAACTAATGAGTGTAATGTTAGGCTTTACAAATTGGTCATACTCTGAAAATACATTTGGTAGCAAAGACCAAGGGTCAAGATTTCAGCTACTGTAACACCTTTGAAATGTTGGTGCCAATTTCGTGGTGTGAAAATTAAGGACCAAAGTCTGTTCTAAGGGGACAACATCTTGTTTAGTCAATGGGAACTGCATGCCCGTTAATGAGAATCAGACCCTAATTAATTTCAGGCTTGCCACATATATTTTTCCATTTTAATACACATGATTATTGGCAACATCTGCCCTCACATGTGAACAGACCTGAGCTTTGCAATATATGAATTGGATATTGGTCCTAATATGAGACTTAATATACCAACATTTCTCATAGTGGTTTCTGTGGGATCCTTTGCTGGGGGAGGGAGAATGACCCAAAAGTACCCAGACAGTTTTAGGTGTACTATATCATGTGCACACACCCCAACAGACACAGAGGGTCAGCTGCAGCTTTGCGGATGCCCTGGGGTACCCAGGAGTGAGCCTGGGATGTTGAGTTCTTGGTCCCCACGTGCAGTCAGGGGGTCTAACAAAAGCAAGCTGCATGAGCTTTGCTGTTGATCCATGGATGCTGTGGCTGTGGCTCCAGGTTTATGGGAGGAAGGATCCCAGCCTGAGCACAGCGTGGGAGGGGTGGGGGCTTTCTCCGTGAGCAAGACCAGAGTCATGGACTTGCAAGGTAAATATGAAACAAGTTAATTTTAAAGGTATCAAATTATTCAAGATTTAATAATTCTGCAAAGCGCAAGTTCCCTCGCTGATATCAGTGACGGAGTTAGATAAAAGCTGGTCCATGGCAAGCAGGGCCTAGATGTTCTGCACTGAAGAGCTGCACGCACTGATTCCCAATTCTCTTGGGTGAGAGACAGATCAGTGTTGTGTTTGTGTTTTCAAGATTAAGTATCTCAAATCATAAATGTCAATAGAATTATGAAGTACATTGAAAGCTTCCAAGTTATTTAAAATTAAATAACAACCCTGTAATGCAGCCAAGCCAAGTATTGCTCAGATCCTTTCGACCCTTGCAGGAGGCAAAGGAGGCTTTCAATTTCTTTGTTCAATCACTTCATTAAATTCCAATTCCTCTTAAAAGCTTGGCAGTCCTTATCCTCTCCCACTTACTTCTGATACAAGTCCCCTTTGTCTGCGCTCAGATTTCTCGTGCTTCCTGTGCTTTCCCACCTTCCTATATCCCAGAACCTCCCTGAGCCTCAAGGCAGAGCCCCTAGCGAGGACTACCAATGGTATTTCTGCTAGAAATTTACTTGTCCTGTGTAGTCACCGCATTAGGCTGGGATGTGGCTGTGTGTGAGCAGGAGAAATGCTGCTCTGGCATTTTGGGGGACTTGTGATGGGAAACGGGCTGCACGTTGTTAGCCAGCGATGCCTTTGGAGGGGGGATGAAAGTGTCTTAGCCAGTCCTTGTCCTCAGCAAGGTGCCCCACTCGCTGTGGAAGTAACCTGAAGTGAGAGGCAGGGCAGTCGTGTTGGTGGAATTACGTGGTAGAGGTGAAACTTCTGACCTCAGGAGTGTCGCTGTTGCACAAGAGAAAAAGCAGGCCTGAGTCAAGAAATGGTCTGTAAAATCCTGGTGAAAGTCCCTGCCACCCTGGTCAGGCATGGTTATAGGCTGTGAGAAACACTGCTGCAACGGTCCCTTGGCTCTCCAACTTCAGGATGTACGTCTAGACCATGGCAGTGTACCTTTTTTCCTGCACTTTTCCCTCTGAGGACAGGTGTGGTGTTAGCATATTCTGTGGTAAGAGGGAAATACATCTGATGGCTGCAGCTCAACCTGAAAGTGCACTTTTATGCACGGGATTCATTAGCTTTCCTTTCCCGTTGTCTCATTGGTACTCAGGGAAAGGCAACAGCAGAAGATGCTGTAAGGCAGAACCACAAAAATAAACCATAGATCCTGAAGGATGTGATTTTTCTCTTTCTAAAGAGGTTCTGGTCACGGCTAAGGTCACCTTATACTTTGACTCGTGTTTATGACAGCCTCTACAGGCAGAGGGCTTTACAGCCTCTAATGTGTTCTCATTTCTCCTGGGCCATCCCACCAGTGCATCACGGTGGTGCCTGGGCTTATTTTCTTTTATAACCTCTTTCTAGGCTCTCACCGAGATTTCCTGTCTTGGGGGGATCTTGCTTAGGCTGGATGGATTACTCAAATGTTCCTGGTCCAGCTTCAATTCTGGCTTAATTTATCTCTAACTGTTAGGGTTTCTGACTGGAAAAAGCTACCCTATAGATTCATGAATTTTTACTGAATGAGGTGCAGGAGTTGAGGTGCAGCAAATGAGTCAGGATCCCCACGTGCAAGGCTCACCATTAATACTGCTGCAGAAGGATCTTGCTCACAGCATCTGCCTGAAGGACTTGAAGGGCTATTGCCACCAGCAGGGCTGGTCCTCCTAGGAATGAAGACCATGGTTTTGCCCATTCCATGAAGCAGGCAAGGGGGTGTAGGCTGTGTAGCTCTTTGCCCATGGGCTTCCATACCACCGTACCCATGGGGAAGAGAGGGTCAGTATTATGCCTTGCCATTAGTGAAGAAAAATCAGATCTGGAGAGAGAAAGTTTTCGAATCCTCAGCATGCAATGTGAGGGAAAATCTCATGTCTGCAGTACAGGGGAGGTTTCTGGACTGGTGCTGGGTATACACCTCCTTTGCTATGCCAGTCCTCGTTAATTCACCTCTGGGTACAATTCATAGGCAAAGACTCTCAGGAAGGGCCTGCAGCAGTTGTCATGGGAGGATACTATAGAAATTTCTCCTACAGACATCAGAACACAAACTGTGGGGCTTACCGCTCTCTCCATTAAGACAGGCATTCCTAATGGCTTTGGGCAGCAGTTTTGCAATGGCCAGTGAACTCAGATACCTTGGAAAGGCTGGACGTGAGGCTGACTTGGCAAACTGCTCCCAGGACCAGTGCCTGAGGCATGGGTTTTGTCCAGTTCATGTCTCGACGTGGTACCTGGCTTTCAGTATTTCAGTGCAAGTTGCAGATCCCTCAAGGTTTGTCTATGCAAGTCCCAAATGTCTTTCAAAAACTAAAGCTCTATGACTTGAACACATACTGATATTAACCTGAGGTTTCTACCAAACCTTTCACCGCTTCTCTGTGTCCTCACATCTGAGCTAAACATGTTTAAAGGTTTGCCAGTGCCAGACAGAAGTTAAATATGACATCAAGGGCTGAATATGATCCCGATACTCTAGAAACTCGATTCCACCATGCCATAGGAGTACATGTTTTGTTGGCTTATGATGTGTGGCCCACAACATACATTTCACTAGCCTGAAATTTGCCTGGCAGGGGCCAATAGTATAAATACAAACTACCCAGGTGACTGCAGTATTTCTGAGAAGTGGTGCTTTAGTTCTCTTAGCACGTCTAGAAAAAGACCTTGTGATTCCCCTGCAGGGAGTTTGTGTATGAGCCATACTAACTGCTGAAAGAACTGGTCCCAGGACTGTTCCAACTGGCTGATCTAGTGACATGAAAGTGTTGTCGTTTACACGCTCTGCAGAGCTTCAGGATGCAAGGAAGACAGATGTTTATTCTTCTTGTGCCCACTTAAACAATATATTTGATCCTGTCACCTGCCCTGTGTGAACTGCCTTCTTTAGAAGTCAGTATTAATGATCCAGATCAAATCTAGATGCTGTCATTTATCCCACTTGTTCCAACAGCCTTTGTTTAAAAAAAAAAAAAAAAAACAACAAAAAAAAGGTCTTTTTGACCTTAAAAAGTGGAGGCAATATTGCTTTTGTAAAATTGTTAGGAGAGGTTCTGAGGACTAGAAAAGTGCTTCATTGGAAGAATGTATTAGCAAATGCTACTTGATCACAGGGACACCTATATCTTTGGTAGGAGATGTAGGAAACAGACCTATTATCAGCTTATATTCCTCATACATTGGCATCACGTGTTCTCACAGTGATCTGGCCTTGCTTCATGGTCTTTAAGGACCCTTGATAAAAGCACTGCTTGACTACATAATGGGTGTGTCTTTAGCAGATAACAATCAAGACCCATTACCTCTTTCCCCCTCTTCTTCCCACAGTCTAGCCCCACATCATTACTACCCAAACAAATAGTCTCTTCACCAGACTTTCTCAGCTGGAACTGAAGTAGAGATTTGAAGTAAGCTGTCCAACTCCTCAGACGCGTGGGCTGCCCACCACATCTGTCTAGCCAGGTGTCAAGTATCTCTCTAGTGCCAGATCAAGGATCTGCCTAGTGCTGTGTCCTGCTTCCAGCAGTGGCCAGATGTGGGTGCCTGGGGAAGACTTCAAGCATGCCAGGCATGCATTTCCTGAGTGTGCTCCCAGCCTTCCACTATCTTCAGGGATTTTCTGAGTCAAATGCAGTTTTTATGTATTAGTAACACCTGAGGTATTTCTCTTCCATGAACTTGCCTGCTCTCCCCTTGAATCCCTCTTCCAGCTGTTGACCTTGATGACCTGTTCCAGCTGTTGGTCAAGATTACTTATTCTCTCCATCCCCAGCTGGTTGTCATAACTTTCTTCCCACATCCTTGTCATCAGTTCCTACCGCTGTGTAACTTTACTATATCTGTGTAACTGTCTGTCAATTGTGTAATGATTAAAGGTCTGGGAAATTTTAAAAAAATATTTTTAATAGTAGCATGTTCTTAGGTTTATTTTTTTATTATTACTAAGCTGGAGAGTTTACAGATTTGAGTTTGGAAGTAATCAAACAAACTGTTTAAACTGGGTAAAAAAGTGAATATGATAACTACCGTTAGTATGGGGAAAGGCTGGGACAGTGAAGTGTGCTTGGGAGTGGTAACCTTTTCACCTCAATCAGCAGCAACTGGAACAGCTTGCCCTCAGTCTGCCTGTCTCCAGCTTGCTAAATGTTCAAATACTCCATGCAGAGTGGAGCTGCCTGAATTTACAAATAGCTTTGGCCACCCTGAAACTGCCTTTTTATTTTTTTTATTTCCAGCAAATAAGTGATTCACCAGCCAGAAATATCACAAGCACCTATCACAACAGCACCAGTTACTCCTGGGTGTCTTGGAGCTTACAGCAGACCTGTTAACTGGTAGTCTTACAGTGGAGGAGGTGGTGGATATATACATTTATCCAGGCAGGGTGTGCTTTCCCCCAGAGCATTGCTGATCAAGGCTGGGCTGCTTACTTCTGCCTAGCCCAGGGGGAACTCTTCCTTCTCATGCAGGAACTTGGAGTCCACCGCTCTGTAACAGAACTAACAATAGCAAATGGACACAGCTTGCAAACAATTGGGAGGCTGAAATTTGTTTGCCAAATAGTTATGAATACAGAAGAGGTTTGTTTAAAAAAGAACCTTGCTTGCAAACAAACTGTAAATGGCAAAAGCCGAAATCTCTAAAACTATTTGTGACAAATAACTCGGTCAGTTCTATGAGCCTCTGTCTAACTCTTGCTCAGATGGGAGTCACTCCATTCCAGAGTAAACAGAGCAGCCTGGTGCACTCTCCGGTTACCAGGCCGGAAGAATGCAGTACGTTTTCTGTGAGTATTTGCTCTGACTTAAAAATATGCTTGCTTTATCTGTGTTCACACCTCTCTTGCATTCATGAGCTGTGAACACTCAACCAGTCAAAATTTACTCCTCTGGATACCTACCGAAAGCAAAATTAAACCTCATTATTTGCAAATGGAATAATAGGTTTTAATGTGGGATCCTGTTTTCAGAAAGCCCTGCCAGGTCTCTGGAACAAAGGCTATGAAGTCAGCCAGACATGGGTGTGCCAGTCTTCTGTAAATAAAAACATGCATGTACATAAGTACGTCTAACAAGTACTCAGACAGAATTAACTGTAAGATCCATATCTTGCCAACAAATCTGTGGAGCAGCTTAAGTTTGGTTTGTCTTTTGTTTTGGTTTTGGTTTTTTGGGGCTTTTTTTTTTTTTTTTAAGTAGCAATGCCTCAGGCATATGTCTGTGTGGCCCAGAGAGGAAAAGCTGAAAATGGCCTGTACAAAACTTGTAGAGTCACGGCTTATCTGCCTCCTGTCCCTAGGCAGTGAAAGCCACCAAAGGCCTTTGCAAAACCTTCTCCTGATTACAAGATTTGTGCTTATCCAGGCAGGAAGCTAACACTGCCAGGGGACTTGGGTGGCCCATTGCTACCGGAGAGGACATTCGCAACAAACTGTTGGCAGTCCTTCCCTAAAAGCAGGAAAAATATGTGCAACTTCAAGTAAACTTGGGAGGCTGCAATCTGCCAGAGGCTGATGCATGACGAGTGTCTAGTCTTGTTGGGTAACGTGTTTCTGGCCAATGCTACCTTCCCTCTAAGCAGACAGACCAGGAGGGAAAGCTCATTTCTCCGTTGCCTGCTGAATCAGTGCATTGATTGAGAGGACATCTCTGCTGGTTGGTGGAGATATAACTGGCCCAAACCACTCATTTGGAAAGGCTTGGGAAGATGGCAGAAGTAAGTGCTGCTTTCTCGTGTCCCCGTGTAACTGTGGTGCCTCTTCCCAGGCCTCCCAGAAACCACGCCAGAACAAAAGGATTGAAATAGTTGCTTGGGTACCTAACCCCTGTGACTCAGCTGATGGGCGTAGCGCTGCTCTGCGTGGGAGATGATGTGTTATCTGTCTGCTCCCGGAGTTTGTGTCTCAGCTCGCACAACCTGCGTGGCTCCCCTGCTCCCAGCAGTGCTCTGCACACCGGTGGCAGCTGAAAATCTACCTTGTGTGTGTCCACGTATTTGTGTGTATCAACATACCGACACGTACTACTTGTAAAAGAGGGCTCCTGCAGTTATAAAGTCCGTCAGTCACAAGTTAGGAAAAGCTGTAAGTGGCTGTTCATGTCTGGATTCTGCTCCCCTTTGCCTCCATCCTGGGCTAAAGATCAGGCAGGAGTCCTGTGGAAAAAAAACCCAAAAACCAGAACTTCATTGCACGTGTGTGTGCAGAAGAAAAGGTGTTCAAGCAGTGCATGATCCCGGTGCCTTTAGAAGAGGCGCAAGTTTTCTCTGAGGTATTTTGACTCAGTGCTAAAAGGTTTCTGGGGCACACTCAGGTGAGGAGGTGGGAGAGTGGTGGGGGAGGCAATGAGTGGGAGCAAAACGGTTATTCATTCTTAATGCCTCATCTACTGTAACAAAATTGGGATAGCAGTTCGCAAGTCCAGGAAAAGGCATGGCTTTAGCCTGAGGGCTCTACCTGCTGCATTTGAGATCTCCTGCAAATAATAGTCATCTTGCAGCATTTCAAGAAAGCTGCACAAATTTTTTATCATGCAAAATGTTAGGCAGCCTAAATACAGGAGTAATGGCCTCAATGATCATGCCTTAAGCTGCTTTTTACACCTGTTTCTTAACCAACATGATCCAAGCAAAAGTGTTCTCCTCCCCCTGCTTTATCTTGATTGGTTTATCAGCTTCTGGGATCCTACCTGTCGCTTGGGCACCGTAAAAAATGTCTGATTTGGTGGTTGCAATAAAATGTGTCCATGTTTCATGTTCCATGGTGAGGTAAAACAGCTATCAGGGCAGGAAGTTTTCTCGGAAGTCAACACCAACTTGGCGTGGCTGAACATCGGGGTAGCCATGGAAATCTGCTCTCAAAGCCAATAAAAGCCTCCAGTGCCAGGAGAAGGTGAGTGGGAAAGGTCAGCGCTGATGGTGATCTGTGAACCACCTTGAGGAGATGAGAAGATGCATAAAATAAGGTGGTGGGGCTGGTGCGGGCAGGGAGGGAAGCTGCTCCGGAGGAGCTTGGGGGGCACACAAACTCCTTTGCACTCAACAGTAAATGGTATCAGGAGAAGGTGTTTGCAGAGCCTAAGATGGAAGACATGGAGATGGAGTAAATGAAGTAAATGCATCATCTGCAAAGTTTCCCACCTTACTGCTTCTTCAGGCAAAACCCCTGCATTCAGCATTTCCCAGTATTTCTGAGGGGTTTTCTATGGATGGAGATGAATGCTGCATGGGAAGCTAGATTGCTACTCTGTCCTAATGTTCTGTCTCATCCTTTTCATGCTCCTTAGGAGAAGTTACTCCTCACAAGGCACTCTTGGGTGCTGTGAGATGACAAAGACTGGATCTTTTTACCTAAGTACTTTCCATCCATGCTGCTGGTGCTTACCTAAGCCAGCGTTTTGGCTCAAAGTTTCCAACTGGAGCTGGCTTTGGGATTACTGCTGGCAAACTGGTTTGTAGCAGTTGTACCAGTCCCTCCAGACCCTGTGAGTGAGAGCATGGACATGGGCAAGGGCAGTGAGTGCTTAAGGGTGGCTCAGAGCTTGGCTTATGGGATTGTAGGCAGCAAATGGGAATAATGAGCCTGGAGCTGCAAAGACACTTAGGGTGAGTGAGTCCAGCACAGATGCAGCGAACACACAGGATCTAGGGTAGAGTGACAAAACTTTATTTCCACACTCATTCTCTGTGCTAAGTTCCCCTAGAAACAGATCTGAACTCACATCTTACTGCCCTATAGATTGTGGACCATGGTAAAGCACTCCTTGCTTTTCTCAGGACGCAGTTCATGTGCATTTTGAGCCATGTGGTATTCCCGTGTATTTCTAGACCTATGATCTCGTCCTATTATTTCTGGTCTTTTTCCATCCTTTCACTGATAGACAGTCCTCGCTTCACATCTTGAATTCCAGCTGCCTGGACAACAATCAGCAAATGAACATTGGAGGAAATATTGGGAAAAAACCCCCACGTGTCTAGCAATTGGGCTTGCTGCCTCCAGGCAGGTGCAGGCTGCATGTGAACAGCAGCAATTCACTCAGCAGTGCTTTTGAAAGCAAGGAGCTGACGGCACCAGGAAAGCTGAGTGATGTGATGGGTCTGGGGCCAGGGAAGCATCGTGTGTGGATGCCAAGTAGACGGGTGAATTTTAGACGCTGCTAATTTTAGTTCAGCCTGATTTGCTTCACTGAGCTCTCCTGGTGCTCCAAATGCTGTCATTCAGGTTAATCATAATTCTTTACAAGACTTAAAACTCTTGGATACACAAGATTCTGATGGGAGCTTTTTTTTTTTCCTTTAAGATGAGGTTTTCCTGTGTGCTCTGACTTTACTATGAATGCATGCTAGACCAATACCAGTAATCATGAACGTGCTGTTCCATACTCTCTCCTCCTCATGATGTTCTTTAATCTATTTTACATGTAAAACACTTCATAATATGCAGCCAAGTGTTTAAGCATTCAATTCCCTTCCTTCACCCGCCCCTCCTGTTCCTGCGGTTGGTTGCAGATCACTGCCTGGAAGCGGGTAGAGAGAGAGCGGGTAGCAAGGTGAGTTTTGTTCCTGTGAGAATAACTCCTTTCAAGTAATTCTTTATCCAAGGTGACCAGTGTGCGCTGATACCGTATCTCGGCTGAAAGCACGGCAATTTCTGACGGTGCCGTCATCTGACCCTACCCTTAAACAAAGCCGCGCTTCGGTCCCCGGGCAGGATTGCTGCAGAGAGCCGGGGTGGGTACAACTCCATACATCCTCTGTGTTCTTTAAATCCTGTGACTTTGTCCTGTGTTGGTCTTCTGGGCTCAGTTTCCTATGTGTTTGCAGGGGTGAGCGGAGAGGGGGTTTGCATGAAAATTGCTCAGGTGTAAAAATGGGAGAATGGTTAAAACCTGATTTGAAAATAGACCCAGGCTAACAGAGTTTCACTTAATCTCCAGGTTGCCATTCAAGATCCAGTTTGTGTAGCTTGTGATGAAATGTGGTTACCACCAGACAAGTATTCAGTGCTTCGCGTAATGAAAATTGGCACTTTGCAGCAATTTCTAAACAGACGCAACTGCAGCTGCTGCGGGAAGGCTGAGGCCATCTGTTCCTCCTCGCAGCTGCTGGCCCCTTCCCATGGCCCTCCTCATCCTCATCCTCATCTCCAGCTCCGCTGCGTGCAGCTGGGAGCACCCATGGGCATGGGGTGGGCGGTGATGGGGTTCGTCACACTACGGCGCTCAGACACAGAATTGGTGCAGGGAACCTGGGGCTGTGGTTGCATGATTCCCATGTATTTCTGGGATTTCTTATTCCAGAATCATATATTTTAAGTGGGAGCTGATGTACAATATCAGTGGAGTGTAGGAAATTTGTGTCATTGCCAGTCTTCTCTGCTTGCCCTGTGCCCATTCAAAGCTGAGTACTTTGTGTTTCTGGTTTCAGTCTATCAGGCTCCACAAGCTTTCTTTGATTCAGATTTACAAAGGCGATGTCATATTCCTTTTTTTCTTTTCTTCTAGCTGTACCTGCTCAGCATATTGCAACCAGGATGTCGGCAGAAGTGTAACACTAGTCTTGCCCTGCAAAAGCCTGTTGAGATCTGATCCATGCAGACCAACATTGTTCTGCAGTGGTTCCCCTCTGAATGCTTCTGCTCTGGAAGAAGAGCATGTATGAAGACAGCTTTTCTACAATGGTGATGGGGCTTTGAATTCAACACTTGGTTTATTTTGTCATCATTTCCCTGCAAAGACAAATTTTGAACTTGTAGGGAGTTCCAACACGGATCCTTGGGATCTGATTACAAGGAAGGCTGGGGAAAGATGACAGTGCTTATGCTATACCTCCCACCGCCCTATTGTGCTCACCTTGCTCCTGGAGTACTCTGCTGCAGGATAAAGGCAAGAAAGGAATTGATTCCCCTCAGAGATACATTCCCAGCTTGCATTAACATCCAAGTTGCGAGGAAAGATCTGCG
Source organism: Grus americana (assembly GCF_028858705.1). NCBI lineage: Eukaryota > Metazoa > Chordata > Aves > Gruiformes > Gruidae > Grus > Grus americana. The sequence continues at coordinate 120,578,910 of NC_072853.1, read as the reverse complement.
GAGATCAGATGCACAAGGCTGGTATAGTCTTTGTGCAAATATGAGGCAAATATGAGCCCTAGCCCCTAAAGTTTAACAACTATAAATTTCAAGATTGGCCCATTTATCCAAAAAAATAGGACCTGTGCTAAAGTTCTCCCTTTGGTTGTGAAAGTCTCCACGTGACATAAATTTGTCTTTCTACCTGGGCAGAATTACTGCTTGTGTCAACAGGGGAAGAGGGAGGAAAGCAGAGAACTGCCATGCAGCGCAGCAAGTAGAGACTTCCTGCAATGCCTTTGTTAATGGTGTGTTTCTGGGAGCTGGTCCAGGGCCATTTCAGAGTGTCAGTATAATTTTACTGTTATTTCTCAGGTTGAGTTTTGATCCATGAGGCTTTATCTTTGGAAACAACCGTTTCCCAGAGCAGTGTCCCCGTCCTCATGATGAAGGGCTCTGCAGTACATCCTTTGGTTCTCTAAAACATGGCACGCTTCACAGACCTAAAGCATTTCCTAGCTGATTGATGGCAACTCATTTAATGCAACGTGTAGGTCTAAAACTATGAATATATCGCGCTGTGGAACAATATATTTCTTTTTCTCGGGGGTGCTTATTGTACACTGCTCTCACTTAAAATGGAGGGAGCAATTGCATTTTATCACCTGTTTGCAAAAAGTCATTATCAGAGGCTAAAAAATTTACAGGCGGAACCTCTGAAATCTGATGTCTTGACACACTGTTTTTATTGTTTGCTCTCTGGCCCTGATGGAGGCACAGTGAAAGCAGAGTCCTCTCCAGACAGGAAAAGGTATGGTACTATCAAGGTATGGACAGAAAGTAAATCAGTGTGAATTGCGAGTGGGTCAGCAACTCCGGGGTACCTGCCTCCGTGCATCCTGCCACCGATGCTGCACGTGAGGCTGAGCATCCCACTTTAATCAAAGGATGGTTGTAAGCAGTTGGTCAGAGACAGGCTGCGTGATCCAGGGAGGGCTGTGGCAAACAGAGAATGGGAAAAGATACCGGGAGGAGACATGAGTGTATGTGCAGGGAAGGTATGGCTTTAGTGCTAACCTCCTGCATCCCTCCGGAGTGCGGTCCTCGCACTGACGGCGCGCTGTGGCCACGTCTGAGACCGGAGCCTCTGTTTGCCAGCAAAAAAAAAAGTAACTGATTATCTGCTTTTCAGCAGTTTTCAGGCCAAATGCATGTCTGGTGTAATCAGCTTTGATTTCCTTGGGCTTAAGTTTGGAAGAGGTTTCAAGCAGTTTCCTTCTTCTGTCGTATTACGTGTAACAGCCACCACACTATGGGATCCTCATGGTCGTGGAGTCTGAAGGAATGAAATTAGTGCTGTCTGGCTGATCCAGGGCTCCTTTCGAACACTGCCCATCTCAAAAGCTGAAATTTATTTACATTTGCATGGACAAGGCTGGGCTCAGCTTTGCCACCTTCTAGGTTAGATGTTAATATTTTTTATCAAAAGTTGACTGACTAGCCGAGGGCCTTTTTTAACTTGCCAGGATTTACAACAAACATGTCACTAATAGGGATTTTTTTGCTGCATTACCCCACATTTAATAGGGGATGAATCCTTCAAATTGCAATACACGTGCATAGTTAATAGCTTAATTTATATTAAATGTATATTGCATTGTTAGCAAATAACAATGAGCTACATGGTGATTATAAAGGGTTCTGTGCAACTGAGGATGTTGCACATCCTTACCAGGGTTTAGGAAATGGAAATAAGTAAGCAACACAATGTGTAGTTTTTAGGCAGCCATCACCAGAAATGACTCCTCCAACAGATTAGGCTTCAGCACTGTGCACAGGTTATACTTTCAAACACATCACCCAGCCTATAGTCGCTCACGTTAAATACACACCAGTCTTATGCATGGAGGCTCAGCTCCAGCTCCTGTGGCCACTTCAGCGTTTGCATTTCCTTTGCTCTCTGTGACCGTAACCATAGAACCTACTACAACACTTGGAGAAATATAATCTTTGGCATTTAGTACATTTTCTCCACCCATATGCACGTGCGCTTTTGAAGAAGCAAACAGAAAATCCACGTAACTCTCGTGTCCAAGGCCAGGAAAAGCTATGACTGGAGAGAATTAAAAAAAAAAAAAAAAAGTAATAGTTATAGAGGGGAAGAGCATTAATTTGGGGGGTTATAGCTCTGCCTCTGGGAGCCAGTGCTGCACTCTGCCAAACTGCGTTGTGCCATCCTGGCAGCGCAGATGATAGGCTGCTAAGGCAGAAACGGGTCAGAGGAACGTGCCCTGCGCCAAGGTGCTCAAAACAGCACCCGAGCGGGGTTTCAGCGCTGCACAGGGCTTGTGCTGGCCATTACGGAAGAGATGAGTTTTAATGGAAAGGAACACAAATAGCTACTACGAATGGCTCCAGGCTAAATGGCTCACCCAGGCTATTTTGGCAAATACTTAGGAATGACAAATATATTCATCCAGCAGGGCTGGCTCAGCAAATAGGCTGGATTAATGATAATGATTGCAGTGAATAATTCAACTGGATCTACTAGTAGTCTGAGAGTGAGCCATACAGGCAGAGAAAATAAGGAAAATCAGATGGGTTACTTGGGTGCTGGATGGCACAGAAAGAAAGAGAAGGAGGCATGTAATGGAGAAGAAAACCCTACCCAACAGCTGGGATGCGAGACACAGATCCATCATGTTCCTGCTTGGAGCTGGGCAGAGTGGTGTTCAAACTGTGGAGCTGCTCTGGGGCTTTTCCAGGCAAAGCCATGCAGAGAAGGAGAACAAGCAAGACAAGTCAGGCAAGACCAGGTCCAGGCAGGGACCTAAGGAAACTTTTGTAGACATGGATGCATTTCCATGTGAAGTCTCCGTTTCGTTGAGCCAGACTTTTCCAAGGACAGACCATTTTGTCAGAAGTCCCTTGCCCAGCAGTTCAACGCCATCGCTCTTGCATTTCATTAAGTCCCTATAGCTGGTATCCTTATGCTGTCGGAATGGGCACAGCCTCAGCTGCACTGTGCCCAAATGTTTCCATACCTATTCCCCCTTCTTTTCCCCTTCCCAGCATCTCTGTCCCTTATGGCCAAGAGCTGTCCCCTGTCCAGCCCCAGGAGAGACACTGAGATCCAGTGGGTTTTGCCCAGGAGCGGTGATCTGCTCATGCAGAAAACATTAAAAGATTTAGGGCTGAGCTTGTTAAAACAGTCCTGGGACTGAGTGTGAGGGAGGGGGAAGATGGGGGCAAAGCTGCCACTATGTTCCTAAAACTGCTCTTCGCAGCAGATTTTGCACTGGCAGCACGTCCCTTTTCATCCCATCCCTCTCTTCACACTGTGGGGCTGCTTCATGCACCAGTCTGCAAAAGCCCTCCTTTCAGCTTCATCTTTTACTGCTGCACAAGGAGCTTTTAGATTAATTTTGGTTAATCAGGCCTTTGTGATGCTGTTTCTGGATGCCTAAAATGTGAAGGACTCACAAAAAGACATGTAGGTCATCTCCCACGGCATCATATTTTGGGGATCCCCACGTAGAGTGGCTGCGTAGGGCCTCCTTTGAAAGGGTTTCTGCCTGGAGAGGTTTGGATCTCTTGCTTGCAGACACCTTCCTGGTGGGGTCTGCTAGCTAATTGAGATAGATAATGAGGATGGCAGAATGGAGTTATGAATGACCAGGTTACTGGTTATGTTTCTTTAATCACAGATCCTAGCCTTGCGTTGAGTATAGGAGCATGGCCTACTGCAAGCTTTGAAGATGAAGAGGGCAAACCGTGGCCATTCCCAGCTGAGAAACAGGAAGAGGAATGGGAAGAGGGAGCAAGCCGCTCCTTCCCGTGCAGTGCTGCTGGTCCTGCACCCACTGATGCTCTCTGCCAGGATGCTGGGGGAGGCCGGGGTGCTCTGCCGCTTCCCTTTAAATGCCAAGGGAGGGATCAACGCTGCCAAAAGTGGCCTCTGAAGGATCCCCCCCCAAACTCTCATACCAGGGGGGTTGCCTGAGGTGCTTTGATTTCTTTCCAGCGGCACCCAGAAGAGGCAGTTCAGAGATCCTGGAGAGTGTATGGGTCCCAGTCATTCTCCATCCCCTCTTGCTGGGGACGCGGCTTGGTGGGGACAGGGACATGATGAGACAGGCTCCAAGCCTAGGACATGTGGTGTGACTGCTGGAAAGGGCCGAAACCTGCTGGACCTGGGGCTGAGCAGTCCTGGTGCAGGGGCAGCAGAGCACGGAGCAATGCCTGTGTGCAGCACAGGGGAACTGGGAATGAACTCTTGAAAAAAAAAATTAAAAAAATAAAAAAAAAAACAGTCAGGCCTGTATTTCACATTTCTCTCTGCCCTTCCAGCAACCCTTCCTTGAAAAGTTTATGTCTACATTACAAGAAGCGTTTGCATTTTCACACAGCCAAGTCCTCTCCCCGCTGTTTTCCATAGCTGAGCTGGCCTTTGCAGAGCTCCGGCGATGCGGGGCCTCTCGCGGACAGAGCCGTGTTTGTCTCGGAGGCATGTTGAACTTGGCAGGTACCGTACATCTAACTCCAATTTAAACTACCACCTTTCCAAAGGAAAAGAGTCTGCAGTACACAACAGCAGCCGCCACAAGGAAAATCTGCTTGCCCAGCTGGAAAACTCAAGCAGGGTCGTTAACAGCAATTTCTCCATCTTTTCACACAAATTTACTCCGCGGTCTCGCAGACACTGACCTAGCTGCCATTTTTTTCCAATCGAAAGAGGCTAAACCAGGGCTTCTTGATTGCAATCAACTTAGATAGACTAATGTGTGCTGAACCAGGCAGAAATACAACCTTAAAATACACGGGCCAGGCTCCCCCGCCCCTCACAAACAACCATCTGTGGTGTGTGTAGATCTGGGGTCAAGCCTGCTGTGCTCCTCGGCAGCCAAATTCTTTCCTGTGGGTTCATCATTTCCCATGAACTTCAGCAGAGTCAATATGTGATGGTGCGTTTCTCTGGAGCCTGGCCTGACTGGTTTTTTTCCCATTTGGCTGGGAGGAAGCACAAGCTAGGGAGAAGGTTGATGGCAGGTCTCCATAGGTGACAGGTCCTGTCCTAGAGGGTCTCAGATTGTTAGGGGGAAAGGGGAAAGCTTGTCATCCTGCAAGGGGAAGAGACATATATCTTCGGAGGGGCAGCTCTCAGGAGGAGGAACCATGGTCAGAAATCTTCTTGGGACGCAGGTCGTGCCTGCAGGCAGTGGGGAAGACAATATGGAGTGTTTCTGGGCACCGAAGCCTACGTGCACACCTCTGTGGAGTACAATTGTTCTCCGTCGCCGTTTCCATCTCCTCATTAAGCTTGCCATCAATAATACAGTGTTTCTTGTGCAGCTGAGGGCGGAAAAGGTGGTCGCATGGGAGCTGACTCACTCTGACTCACGTCTCCTGGGAACACAGGGTCAGTTGGGTTGATCTCAGCCCACCGCATGCCTAGAGACCCCCGGGGAGAGCGAGGGTGTCCCCTCTCCACTCCCTGCCCATGTGCCCTATTGCCACCTGCAAAGCCGGCTTGTCCTGGGGCAAGGAAAAGTCCCTTCTGAGGACTGGGCTGAAGGAATGGATGAGGGAGCCTGGTCTGTGCCACCAGTTTTCCTGGTCCTCCACCAAAACGACTGTTCCCCCACTGGAGTGCCAGGAGCCCCATTGCGGTAGGAGTGCTCTGGGTGCCCTGGGTCGGGCAGTCAGGTCTCCCTGGGTATTTTGGGGCAGCATCTAGACCAGAGAAATGCAGGTGAGCTCACTGCACCATTTTTTCTAGGTGTGGTTGTTTTGTTTTTTTTTTTTTAACTTGCCCTTTTGGGAACAGCAGAGAGACAGGGCAGAACAGGCTCCCAGGGAACAAAGTTTAGTTTCCTACACTTTATCATTTAATGGTGTGAATTCTGAGGCTGATCTTTGCCTAGGCAGAGCGGAAACTTATTATACTTGATTTCTTAGGAAAGGAGGGCTTGGGGGAAAGGGGAGCAGAGGAGGGCCTGTCTGGCTGCGGGGAAGTTAACGGTGCTGTACTGCTGCTGTATGCCCAGGCTCTCAGCTTCGACAGGTACAGCCTGGGCTGGGGGCAGCAGCCAGTGAAAGTCAGTGTTGATCTTTCTGTGACTCCTGAGATAACCCTTCAGTTTGGAGGGATCTTCACGTGCGTTTTCTCTTTGTTTTTGTTTCTCTCCCAGGACGAAGAGGGGAATACAGGAGTGTTGATTGAGCAGAAAGGTAGAAGATCAAAGCCAACCTGTATTACCATCTTTCTGGCAGATGCCGTGATGCAGAGCCCATCAGATGGGCATAGCTGGGGTTATGGAAGGATGAGGGAGGTAGAATTCTTTTCTGAAATGCTTGTCTCCAGGCAGTCTAGACCCAAATTCAAATTTTCTAGTCAAAAATGAAAAAAATAAAAAAGCTTTGACACTGGCTGTCTGCCTAAACATGTGTTTTTTATAGGAACTGTTCAGTTTTGGAACAGGACAGCAACCGTGATGGAGCAATAAACAAAATGTTAAAGTAAATGAGAATGATTGAGGTTGTCTTTGTGGTTGTATGCTGATGGTGCTTTCCAGACTCAGTTACATTCCTGTTAGTGGCATGCTTCTCCCTATTTTTTTTTTTTTTGGTGTGTGCGCCCACTTCCTATTTTCTATTTGCCCTCTTCCCGATCTATTCCTTCCAACACTGCTCTAAACCTTCATCCATACCAACTTTTCATGATGCCCAAAGGTCTTTGCAGTTTATCCAGTGCAAATACCTGTTTTCCAAAGAGGTTTTCATTCCCTTCTCTGAGGTTGTGGGTTTCTTCCTCAGTTCACTCTGCAGACAGGAGACCACCACTATCCCAAAACATGACTGGATCCAGAAGACTAGATCAAATCTCAGGTGCCATCGGCAACTGTGATGGATTTACCTGATGGTCCCCTCCCTATTTATTGAATGTTTGATTATCACTTTCCACTACTCCATCCCATTGAATTCAAGCAATGATGCTGAGCCTAGGGCGGGGGGCAATAAAGCCAGAAAGCATGGCGGTAGCATGGCGGTGATAACAGCTCTCCAGTGTGAAGACAGTGTGAAGCCTCTGTCTCCCAAATCTTGTCTGGATGCCTTGTATGGTACCCAGAAGAAATGTTGCTAACACCAACCCTTGTGCATTGTTGTCTTGGATGTGTAGCAAAACCCTGTTATCAAGGTCCTCTCTTCTGGATGGCAACCAGGGCTCTGATGCACAAAATTAAAAATCCTGTGGCAGCTTATTTCCCATCAGGGGGAAAAAATCCCCAGCAGATCCATTGAATTAACCAGATGTGTTAATAATATAAACCGTGCCTTGTCCTGTGTCTCATCCCTGTCTCAGTGTCTGTTTACGCTCTTTCCCTGCACTTTCGATTTCACGTGCCACAGCTGAAAATCATGCACCTTTTTTTTTTTTGTTTGTTTTGTTTTCTTCATGTGCAGCCCATGCCAAAGTGCACTGGCAAAGGTGCTGTGGGGAGGCAGGAGGTCCTGGCATGGGGCAGCTGGGCTCTTCTCACTGCAGCGATGGGGAGGCAGCGTCAGGCTGGGCAGCGCGAGGAGCCCGGTTCTGCTGAACCGCTTCCATACGCAAGAGTGTTGAAAGCCATAGGATCAAACTCAACTTCGAGGATTAACACTCGGGAGTCTGCATGCTACGTGCCTCTAAAACTGATGTGATTAATCATGTTTTCATTTGCCTTCTAGTTCTTCAGCTTTTTGTGCCAGCACTTTTAAAGCGTTCTCTGAAACGAGGAAGAAACATAATTTTCTCCATAGGCAGCTGAGCTTCTTGTGTAAAGATTTGGGGAGTCGGGACTTTGAGAGGAACACAAAGTACTGTCATACTTGCAGTGTAGTTGTGGCACCTTGCAACATTTGTCTCATTGCTTCCTCAGCAGCCTCTACCAAATTCAGGGAGACAGATGAGTGTTAGTTCAACTTTTTAAAAGAGACAATGTTTCTTTCAGCTAGAAAGTCTAAAACTTAAGTCTCTAAATTGCTTAATGAAGTTTTGCAGCAGAAGCTGCATTCAATAGCAACTGAATGGTTCCCTAAAAGTCATGGCTCTGCCTTAGCATATAGATATGTTCCTGCTTTCAGAGAGTAAATATTGCTCTATGGTGCTGCAATTTGTGCTGCTGGGGAGGCTGGCACTAATGCAAATACGCTGGGAAGCTATATGCTTCCTGCTCGCTGTGCACATCAAATTACTCCCACCTTGAAAAAGCTGGTTTTGTCTTTATTTGGAGAGCTGGTCTTATCAGTAATGTACTTCCCTGGAAACAAAGTTTCTTCCAAGAGTTAAAAATATGCATAAACCTGTAAAGGGTTTAAAATGTATCCTAGTACCATTCAGTGAAAGGTGCTTAATTGGAACTCCCACACAGTGCTTTGCAATTAACGGTGATGCTTCTGTTTAGAAAAAAATAGAGGAGAGGCTCAAAGTCAGAATACAAAATACAATAATGTCCTGTGTAGAAACATGGTGCACGGCTACAGACGCTATCCGTTATCTTTCATCTCGGTGTCTCCTGATCACAAACGAGTCCTACTCTTCTCTCAGCGTATTTTTTGCATGGGTCCCCTGTGCTATAGGGGAGGCTGGGGGCTGCACAGCTGAGCCGCAGCGTGCGTTCCTCTTCCCTGCGCTGAGCAACGGTGTGAGATACTGAATGCATGCTAGGTATCTCCTAGGTCTTCCTTGTGGCACTGTTTCAATCCTGGATTCATTGGACATCTGCTCAAAGGCTCCTGAAACTGAAGATGCTGCTTTGGGCAGAGTGGGGGAGAGGACCGGCTGATGCAGAATCCCTGAGTCATGTCCCAAATTCCCCTCTGCAGCAAGGCTGCAGGGTAACCTTGAGCCGTGCTCCCCTCAGTGCAGAAGATACAGCAGGATGCAACCCTGGACTTCTGCGTGGGAACACCTGCGTGAGGACTCCCCCCCCCGTGCTCCCCAGCTCAGGACTAGTGAAAAGCCAGCTTCATAACGCGGTGAGAAACAGCATCCTTCATTAAATCACAGAGAAACACAGCTGTAGGTAAGGATTTATCCTGTAGCAAATGAGGTTTTCCTCCCTCCCTAGTCCTCTAGTTCTCCCTCGTGTTCAGGCCCGCGTTTCCTCACTGACCTTTGCTTGGGATACTGATGTTGGGGGTCAGTGCAAGTGGGGGGCAATAGTGCCTTTATTTACCTTCTTCACAAATAACTGGCTGATGAATGACATGAAAAACCAAAGACCCTAGGCATGTGGAGCTATTAAAAATTTTGAAGCGGGGGGAATGACACACATTTGATGCTGGTCACGCTACCCAAATCCCAGCAACAGTGTGATCTTAAGCTCCACTGCTGCTTTTTTGCAGGGTGTGATGGGAGGAGAAGGCCCAGGGGCACCTGGGCTTGGCTTTCTTTGCCCCAAACACTCCCCTAGATTAGATAGAACAGTTAAAAAAACCAATAAAAAACAAAACAAAAAAACCCAAAATAAAACCCAAACCAAAAGCCAAGGACAGGAATTTCCTTGTTGACGAGAACAGACTGGCTGAGCAATTCCTGGGGGCTTTCAGTAGGCTAACCACAAATTTGCTGTGGAGCCTCGCGCTCTGAGAGCAGTGTGGGTAGAAACTGCTCCCCTTTGATGTTGGACCTTGAACCCATTTCATTTTCAGCGTAACTGGCCTTGTTGCCATGGTTGTTACAGCTCGCAAAGGTGAAGTGGCGAGTTCGCACCAAGAGAGGCTGGAAGCAGCCGTGTTTCTTCCTCCTGCCTCCCGCAGCTGCCCCCCACCCTCCATCTGACTGCACCGAGGTTTGATGGTGGGGAGATGCACTTAGCTTACATCAAAACAGCCCTGCCGCATCCAGCCGTGCGTATCATCCTGTCCCCTGGCTCCCCCATCGCCTGGCTCCCCCACCACCTGCCCCTGCAAAACTCATCGCAGCTGCCGGGGTAAGAGTCTCACAAGAAAGCCAAGTGCTTTGCATAGCCACTGCAGCTCTCATCCGACCACGAAGGCACTGTGTGCAGGACTGGTGATGATCAAAGGCCAGCTATGAGTCATCTCATATCCAATGAATGATCATTAGTTGGGGGAAGAGGTAATTAGACTGGCTTCACTATCTTGCTGTTACGCTCAGGGGTGTAATGGGATGGTGCTGCTGCCATTGAAGACCTTTATTTGTTAGGAGTGACTCACTGGGTATGCATCACAAATTATACATGGGAAAAACTACCCGTGCTCCCTGTTGGAAGTTGAAAGTCCAGTGCAATGTGCCCAGATGATCCTGGCAGCTGCCCGATAATGATAGCATCACCTGGTGAGCATTCCCTTCCCTTTCATCTCACCTAGAGGGAAACTATCAAAGTCAGGTCTTCTCTTGCCACCAATAACTGCATGGGCTATGTACCTGCCCCACTGCAGAAGCTGAAGGGGAAATGGCTTTTGACAAAACTAGTGGAGAATCAGAAGAACCAGATGCAGAGCCCTGGTATCCCGGGCTGCCAAGATCCCACAAGGACTTTGTAGCCCTTGAGAAGAAATTTAACCTGCTGATCGAGGTCAAAGCTTTGTGATCGCTCTGTTTCAGTAATAAGCTACAGTGAAGTTTGATCACAAACCCGAGACATTTGCAGTATCCAAAATCTGTCCCCAGATCTGAATTTCACAGTTGAGTTGGCCCACCTTTTGTTTTTAAAAAAAGATTGAGTGAACTTTTATTCTTATTTGACTGATTTTTATCCCATGAACTTGCAAATTCCAGTTGAACCAGGACTTCTTAGTAAACTTAATAAACTTTTTAAAGATATATTTCCTAATGTTTTTGCTTCCAGAACAGCCTGAGGTTTGGAAAGACAGAAGCAATCAACAATAAAAGGAGACAAAATAATTGCTTGGATCTTTACATTCTTTTTGTACTTTGAAACCTAATTTTAGATTGCAGCTGAGGCTTAAGGCTTGTTCTTAATTTGTCCAAACTGTTTTTCTTTCCTCCACTAGAACAAACCTGGTCAAACCGTGTTTGCCCTTCAAAACTTAGTTCTGAGAAGTGCCCAGTGCAGACTTACTCAGTGTAATGAATGTAAACATCGAGAAGATGACTTATTTCCTTTGTGCGTGTTTTTTTGAGTTGGAATTTGATTACAGCACTTGAAGAACAGCCTCTTACTGTATAAAAACACAATTATGGAGACCTGATCCTCATTCTCACTTCAGAGGAGGTGTGCTGCTAAGGCGTGTAGGTGTAAAGCAAGCATGTCACGTCTTCTGGCGGGATGCTGTGCTCTGAGTCTGTTGGGTGTCTGCTTTGAGGTGGTGGGTCCTGGGCCAGATATTTCTGCTTTTTCATGAAAACAACCTTCGCATAATCTTAGGCATCCTGAGCAGGTAATGAAGGGCTTGATTCTGAAGAGATGCTGAGAGCTGCAGCACAGCCAGAAGCCAGGTGGTACCTCCCTGCTGCCCATCCCAGTCACCCCAAAGCAGAACCACATTTCCCATGAAGGTGCTCATCACCTCCTGCTCAGTCTGTGCCCCCTGGCCAACCTGCAGCCATTGCTTTCCTGTGCAGGAAGACGTGGAGGGGACCTGGGGGTGTCTCTGCACTGGCACCAAGGCAGTATCCAGCTTAGCAATACCCAGCTGTTCCACTGAAGGTGCGTTGCTGCGAGTTGTTCACATTCACCGCGGCCATTGGGTGTGCCTGTGCTGTCATCGATACTGGAGATCGGTGAATTAAAGCTACCTGCTTGCTGAACACGTGCAAACACATCTGTCTTTCAGACATACACATGCAAAGCCAGAAAAAGAAAGGGGCAGAACTGCAGAGTATAATGTCATGATAAGCCACTGGAAAAAGCTCAGTCCCTGACCTTCCAAAATTCTTTCATTCCGGTCTCAATGTCCAAGAAAGAGATGGGTGAAACCAGGTGCTCTTTTTTTCAAGAGGTTTTGGAAGAAGAGAGACAATGGCTTGGTTGCAGGCCGGCATGACACTAAGGAAGAGCATGGCATGCCCTGCAAAACCCACACCATTTTGGTTAAACCCTGTTTTATTTTCCAGCCTCAAAGAGTTCCCTGGGTTTGAGCCGTACCTTCCCGAAGTGCCCACCCCACTCCCAGTGACTGGGGAAGCTGCAGACCATACAGCGTGCCTGCCAGATGTCTGCCTTTTCCAGGCTGGGTTGGCAGCTGGTAACCTCTCCAGGGCACTGACTGCCTTGCACCATGGACCGGGCGCTGTGCAGACACACCAGGACTCTGATCTCTTCTGGTCAGAGCCCCATGGCATTCCTGTGACTCGACGGGGAATCCTGTCCTGTTTTCTTTCTTTCTTTCTTTCTTTCTATCTATCTATCTATCTATCTATCTATCTATCTATCTATCTATCATCTCCAGAGTAAAAGCTCATTTTGCTTCTACCTCCCCCAACAGTCTGGGTAGCTTTGTTTAGAAGAAATTATACAACTAAATAAAAGCCAATACGAAAGGCCAAATCTTGAACCCATCCGTGGGCACAACCGCACTGCGGGTGACGTGTGGACAGGCGTATCTCTGGGACGCTAATCTCCCAAGCGTGGAAAACAATACGAGGGCAGATGTAGCTGCGGAGCTGTGGTGCGAGCTGTCAGAGGGACACCCAGAACCAGGGACACACGCTACATTTTCCAGCTGGTGGGAAGCCCGTGCCGTGCTGCCGGTATCTCTGCTGACGAAACCATGGCTTGGCCAGATGTCCCTCATTTTCCGTGAGGTCTTTCTCTCACGGAAGAAATTCTCGTCTCCCCTCCTTTTTCTTTCACTGCATTCAAGCCCAGTTCACTAAATCACCCCTGTCCCTCCTTTCCAAATTCACACCAACAGCAAATGAGGATGGATGGTAGCCAGTTCCAAGTAAGGAGAAGTGTTCACATCCATAGCATCAACACAGACGTGTTGCAAGGCCCGCTGTTCCTATGGGGCCACCACCGTGGAGAGCAGGATGAACCGCCCGGGACACTGTCCTGCGTGGGGTGCAGAGCAAAGGCACCCTCTTGGGTGGGAGGGGGAGGGGAGATCAGATGCTGCTGCATCTTTTACGTTAACATCTTGCTGAAAGCTGCATCAGATGTTGCAATTAAAATTGCTTCTTCACACCCTTTTGTTTTTGTGGTCAGTTTTGCCAGGATCGCAGTGGTGTCTTTGTGAAGCCACAAAAGGCAATTAGCAAAGGCAGGGCCAGATCCTGAGCTGGGAATGCGATGTTACACCAGATTGCCCCTGCTGATTTTCTGGCCCGTAGTTTTCAGTCATGCTGGCTGCAAGCACAGCAGACACAAAGTCTTGAGTACGCAGATCCCCACTGAAATCAGCAGAAATCTTGCTGTCAGAACCAGGGACAGGATTTCACTGAACTTACTCAAAAGACAAAGATGGTATTGACAAGGGGAACGGTGTGAGCCTAAACCTTCTTGCATTTTTAAGATTGCAAATTTAGCCTTCCTCTAATACTTTCTGAAGATTTCTTATCAAGTGTTTCTTTTTCCCCTGTCACTAAGCTGCCGCTGCTGGCGGCCAGGGCGACTGTCAGTCTGTCCCACACATTTGCCAGGCCTCACATAGTTTCTCTGTCAGGGAGAAAGGAATAGTGATGGAGAGCAGCCTGATAAATATGTCATCCAGGATCCCTTCCTATGGGCAGATCATTGCTGTCTCACTGACATCTTTGGGGTCTCCTCCAGCCTTAGTGAGCCAGGTCCAAGGCAGAGCTGGGGCTCAAAGAGATACAGGATATTTAACATGGTCCAATTTTCTTTGCTCGCCAACTGCAGTCTTTTGCATTGGTACAGAAGGTAAAAAAAAAAGAAAAAACAAAACCCAAACTAGTAAGTTGGAGTTTTAAACTACTTATTATACCATTATCATTATGATAAGTGACTACAAAGTACATAAAGTATCTAGAAAATTAGGTTTTCTTTTTTAGCAAGTTATTTTTTTAGGCAGAGTTAGTTTTATGTTAGCTTGGCACTGCCTGACATACTGCATTATTTTTAATAATGTTAATAAGCCAGAAATCTGCTCCAAGATTGTTGTGGCTGAAGAATTAATAAGATAATGTTTCCATTTTAAGAAATCCTCTAAAAATATATATATACACAAAAGCCTAAAAGCCACTAGTCTGATTTTCAGGGATCCTTATTGCCCAGGGCTCCCATCAGTCAGTGAGATGGGAAGCAGCACAGCGTCTCCCAGATGTCAGCTCAACAGTGCTGAGGGGTTTTACTGGTGCAGATGGAAGGAGACCTTGGCTCATAAAATGAGGCAGAGTTTTCCCCAGAAATTTCCATTTCTTTATTACTCAGTTCTGCCACAGCGAGACCGTTCTCTGGCTGCCTGCATTCCTGCCTCCCTGGCGATGGAGCGCCCATGGTGCACACAAAAAAGTCCCTCCAGATTTTTTGCCTAACCCTGATACGAGAAAAGCCATTTATCTGCTTCTCCGAATAGCCAGCCGTAGAGACCTGAACCTTCAGAGAATGGGAGGGCAATTTATGAAAAACAAAGGAAGACTGCAGGTGTAAAATGTTTGTCATGCTAACACCTGAACAAACATATCACTATGCCCTTGCTTATCTCCTTCCTACTCACCGCCTTTATGGAGTCCAGTGTCCTGCTAACTGCAGACATATTAATCAGGCAGTTAGATTAGAACAAAGTCACTGCCTCTGTACCATCTTATCTAGACTATATATATGTGTCATTATATAGATGAAGGCCAGACCAAAGGGGTTTTTTATACCTTTGTGATGACCAAGCTGCTCACTGCTTCCTGTTTACACAAATTCCCGGTGCCTCAGAGGGAAAGCCAGCCTCCTCCTCAGCGACTGCAGGAAAGTCCTCCGTTGTCCCACCTCTGTAAATAAGTACTATATAAATATATAGTATTTTTCTCCTATTCCACGTTCATGTCATCATTTGCAGCCCTTTCCCCACAAATGTCCATTTTCTCCTTCAAAAACCAGATTGATGAAGCAAGGTCTCTTTTTGACCCCATACCTTTTGCAGCCCTTAGTTGCATTAGCGGTGGGATTTTGCAAATATTTCTCAGGCAAATATCTCTCAGTGTTTTCTGCTGCTATGCTTTTGTTAGTCCTTGGTTTGTTACCTGGTTTCCCTTCGTTTGCCCACTTCCCGGAGTTTTGCTATAAAGAGGTTGATGTACCGAGATGACGCTGCCCCGGCTGCGTGGAAAATCGTTTGCCCAGGGTGGCACTGGCGCAGAGCAGTGGTGGAGGAGGGAAGAAAGGAAGGCTGCCGGTGCAGGCAGAAGCCTGATGGCTGTGACCCACGTTTTGGTCCTTCTCCCAGGGCCTGGGATTGCCCTCTATCCATTGGGTTTTGTCTACCAAGCCGACAGCTCTGGAGGCTGTGGCAGGGAGCGTCTTCCTGCATGAACAGAGCGTAAACCTGTTTTTACACATACTTGCAAAACCGAATCTCTCCCTTCCCTTTCCCCTTTTTACATTTTTGATGACAGTAAGATAATGCTGTATGCAGACAAGAGCTTTGAGAGTGTCACTGTCTGCCTGGTGTGCGAAAAGCCTATCTGCAGCGGGCATTGAAAACACCAAGATGCTTCTGTGATAAAATGAGTTGCGGGGAACCATGGCAGCAGCGTACTGCTGTGCTCTAGCTGGGTTTCCTAGTCCCCAGCTATCAGAGCACCTCTGGAGAAGCTGCCCTGGTTTTCAATCACCTCCTTTTTCTGTTCCTTGTTCTGTTTCTGGTTCATTAAAATTAGAGGTAGACTAAAGGCATGTTCTGGGAACTGAATGTCCTCGCGCTTTGGAGATCTCTGAGTCACAGCTGAATGCAGGAGCAGATGTCATGGCTGACTAAAGGGGATGGGGTCACAAATCAATGCAGCAAGTGTCTTTCTTACTTTTTATAAACAGCTGAGAAAAACAGCAAAATCCTCACAGCTTAATGCATGGATTAGTACTCATGTACAACATACATGGTTATAATATTCATAATCAAAATAAACATGTTTACCAGTTCTGTAAATCTCCATAAATCCTTCTTCCTCTTTTGCACGTAATATAATTCTCCCAAGGCTCGAAAATATGTATGGTGAGTTTCTAATGCACATTTTATTTGCTGATTTCCGGTGGTTCCGTATAGACATTTTAACTTCAACAGAACATCTCAGGAGGAACTTTCTTATCAGGATTTCTGAGACTTGCAACCATATTCACAACATCCAGTAGAAAGATTCCTAAGTCTCTGGAGACATCCCCACTTAAAACCATATTTGCTTTCCTGGCAGTTTCCTCCGAGAGCCTTTGAATGTGGGGAACAGTGCCGTAAGTGTTAAGCTTTGCTCTCCCCATTGCTACAACTCCAGCAGGCGCCGAGCCTCATGCGCTTGTACTCGCCATGCTGCCGGGGAATCTGGTGTGTTGTGAAAATGACTGAGATTATTATGACAAAAGGTTCTCTCCACTTTTTGTACCAGGAACTCTTTTGCCCTAGGAAATGTCTGCGTTTCTGAAAATGGCTTAGCAGTAATCTTGCTGCAAACTGCTCTCTTAAAGGAGCCTCCCCTGTTCGCAGCACGCTGGGCTGTCAGAGGGAGTGCGCTGAAACAGATGCATCATGTCTGGCAAGTTTTGTGGTGCTAATTTCTACCATGACAGCGATTTTCTTTGAAAGTGGCTCGCTGGGATAAAATAGGGTGGGAATATAGCACCTAAGCTGTTAAACATAAAGGAAAGATCTGTCCTTGCTGCAGATATGATGTGGGCTGCTGCTCCTCGGTGTTGCTTTCCCCTCCATACGTGGAAGTCTGATGGTCCCTCACCGCTGCGAGTGTCATTACAGGCAGTCCATGAAGGCTATGGGTGTACGCAGTACGCCACATTGTACGTCTGGTAGATAGCACCCAAATGAGCGGACAGCCCAAACACGCTCAGGAACTGCTAATGGCTCCATAAACTTTGAGAACATAACTTTGAGTGGATGTAAGTGACAGGCAGGTCCCCAGAGTGATTTTGGTCATGTATTCACTCCAATGCAATGTGTACAGTAGCTATTTTTGCTTGTTTGCGTAATAAACTTCTCTCACAGGTTTTTGCCTTTTAAGTTCTCCCTTGAGTGACATTTATGAAGGGTGATATTGTCACTGCCCCTGTGAAGTCTGAGAGAGGGTGATGCTGTCACTACTACTCTAATGGCTGTGCACTGAAAGCAGCTTTTAATGCCTTCAGAGCAAAGATCTCAAAGCTCTTTGTAAGCAGGACACCATGAAGCCTCAGAGGCACCAAGGCAGGCAAATCTTAGTTTTCTCTGCAGCTGAGGGAGGGTGATACAGGGAAACCCTGTACCAGTTTCAGTGAGAAAGTCAAGCACCGAACACCCAGCCCTCACAGGTGCTTGTGGAACAGAATTTGGATTTCCGAATCCAAAAGCCTCCATCACTTGGGCAGGAAATCCTTCCCTTCAGGTGGGTGTTGTCTTGCGCTTTCAACTCTACGGTTTGCTTGAAAAGATCTCATCCTGCTGTCAAAACAGCAAAGCCCTCACATTTTATACTCCGCCACGAACTAGTAAATATGAAATATATTCAAATGCAGAAGGCATTCTCTTGCCTCCTTGCAGAAGCTGATCAATATCTTCTCTCTCAGCTAGTGCTGCTTCAGTTAGCAGCAGACAAGCTGTTGGGTTTAGGCTTCCTGGGCTGACTTTATTTTTAGCTGGGAGTGGCATTTTTCCTCTGGAAGCTTTCCCTGCTTCACATCACGGAACGAAAGCTGCTTGCTGGCATGACACTTTCTCCTCCTCGCTACTATTTTCCCTCTGCTGACTTTGGAGCCTTCAAAACATCAGTTTGCTTATTAAATTATCATGCTGCCCACAGCGAGAGAGAAAAATGACTTAGTGCACAGCTTACAACCGAGCATCGTGTCGGGCACCTGCCTGCGAAGGGGCCGGCTGGCATTTGGGAGGTGGGCAGGCTGCGGTGGCTGCTGGGGACTGGCAGGGCAGGGGCTGTGCAGGGGCCGGTGCTGCGGTTTTGCAATGCCTTGAGCCCACCACAGCACCTGGGACCTCTCTCTGCGCCAGGTCAGACATCTCCCGGTTCAGGTCTGCTGGAGAGAGGTGAAGGTGTGCTATGCACGGCTGCAGGAGAAGCATTTCTTTGTTGAATTCACAGGGGGGAAAAGTAAATAAAGTTTTGCTGCTCATCTGCCTGAGGATTTTGAGGTGGAGCATGGTCAGCTCTCCTGAGAACCCAGGTGGATCCTGACAAAGGCAGCATGAGGATGTGCTGGGAGAGATCCCCCACGGCGACTGCCGCATGGCTGAGATTTCAGCCAAAGTCCTTAGTGGGATATGGAGCAGACCCCAGAGCTTGAGCTGATGGAGACAGGAAAGAGTAACGGCATTTTCTTACGTGGTTTGCTCTCCGTGTTGAGACCACGTGTGTTCTCTAGCAAGGCTCGTGTTGTTTTCTGTCACTCCTCGGCTAAAGAGTTTGCCACAAGCTCCACCTCTTGCAGTGAGTCATGGTTCAAAATGTACACTTCCATTAAAAAAAAAAGGGGGGAAAACAAATAAGTCATGAGGGCTATCGAGAATCTTTAACAAAGTGAGGGAGTGCGCACCATTTCAACATCAAATCTTTAGAGAGCCCTGAAAATCTGTAAGAGGTGGATGAACTTGCTTCCATCTCTTAAACCTAATGACAGTTTATATCTCTGTGGTGAAATGATTTGTGCACTGACCCATCTAAAATGCACGTCCTTCAATCTCAAAACTCCTCCCTGCCCTTAAGAGCTGTATCTGCAAATGTTCCCTGCATAGCTGCCGAAATGTCCAGTGTTCACCCCTGTGATACAATTATGAGCAGTAAATATTAGCATGAACAAGTACTGAATACCCAGGTGCTGGGCAGAATTAATGCAGTTCATGCCTCTTCTGCAGTCCAAGCATGTTTCCTGGGAGCAATGATAACATCCTGAGCAGGCAGGTAATAGCAGGCTTCATACTGAAAAGATGCACAGATGATCCTTTGTCCCTCCCTCCAAACCCTTCCAAATTAGATGCGCAAAACTGGCTGCTGCTGCTGCCTTCCGGAGGAGTATGCTGCAAAGCCGAGAGCCTTGGCAAGTAGAGTATAAATTGTCTGTGATATTCGAGCCTGTTTGAACTTTGCACTTTCCTCCCCTCGCTAGATAACATTATCGAAATCCCAGTGTTAAAGACCTGCAAGGTTGTATTGCAAAACTATAGGGAAATAATTCTGCACGTCCCTGACAGTCTCTTCTGCTAGGAAGATCTCCAACTTGGGTCTGTGAACACAGCTGTGTGTCTGTGTGTTTTAAAATCTCTGCATAGTTGTGGCCAGATATACCTCTAGGTCCATGCTGTTTCCTGCTCCTACTATAGTGCATGCATGCACATTGGGGTTTTTCCTTATTGTTTGCTTACGTGAAATAAACTCTCATGAGCCTGAGCTTCCTTTTCAGCTCTTCCTAGAGGAGTTTTTATTCCTGTTATTTCTCTCTAAGACTCATAATCCTTTAGTATTTAGAGCAGTAAGAACTGCCATTTCTGGCACATGGGATGAATCAACGTAATGGATCTTCATCTCCATGTTGGGGGCAAGGTACCCACCCACGCTGGTGAAATGGCAGTCACCAAACACGGGAGACATGATGGATTTGGCTGTGGTTGTGTTTTAGCATCTGTGACAACAAATGTTGCAGGTCAATAAACTCTCCTGCTTGGGCATTTGACTCCGGCAGCACCATTCGAGTGGAAAATGTGGTTTTCACCAGCTCACAGTTAATTTCCCCTTGTCCTAGTGTCATTGATACTCTTGTCACCTCCCGTGTCACTGATATTCCCACAGTACTCTGAGAAACACATGACATTGTGCAAGCACATACTCCTGCTTACTTACAGCCTGCCGTGCTGATTAGCCAGACCACGGGCAGCACAAAATACCCAGCCTGCTGCTCTTGGTTATATTGCTCCAGAGGGGAGGAAAAACCCCCTACTATGCATCATCTTCCCCTCCCTCCTCCCCAAAAAAAATTATATTAATTAATTTAACAGCACACTCCATTAGGAGTAAATGCATGTTCTTAGAGGGCTCCATGATGGAGTATAAATGCCTTATTAATATTGGATGTATCAACCTGGAAGCAGGAGCAAAGTCAGAGGGAATAGTGACTGGCAGTACAATGAGTCCACCAGACCCCATGCAGGGACGTTTCCTTTAGTTGCTCAGCCTGCATTCAGATACAGCCCGCTCTCCAAAGACACCATCTGTGCAGGTTTCCAGTGCCTGGGTTGTACCTCTGCAGCACAGTCCTGGCTGGATTCCCTGGGCTTTTCAGGGCTTTTTGACCAGAGAAAGCAGCTGTGGGCAGGCTGAGTACAAGCCAGACCCCAGCTGACCTTGAAGCTGCCTCCCACAAGCTATAAATATTGCTTTCTTCTCGGTATGCTGCGGGAAGAGTTACCCGTTAAGAAACAGCATTTCCTTGGTCTCCAGCTCTTCTGATCTCCAGAAGTATCTGCCGGGAAACCTGTAATACCATGCTATGAGCCACCCTGGCGAGAGGACTGAGCCGCTTCAAGCTTGTTTGTCCCAGCACAGAGCTGTGGTAATTCACCCGTCTCAGCGCTGCTGTTTTAACGGCACCTTTTCCAAAGAAGAGTAGGAGTTGTTGGAGGGGCAGAGGTGGATGGGGGTAGCTCCAGTGGTAGGCACAGACCTGTGGAGGGAGCGGAGGCGATAGATGTCCCAAGGACAGTCCTCACTCCCTTCCTGCACCTCCTGGGTAGTGGGGAGCAGAGTGCTGCTCTGTCCTCTTGCCCGCTAGAGATGCCTTCACCCATCATTCTCAGGACTCACATGGTGGCAATGGAGGAGATACTGAGATATTGGCAGCTGTTGTTAAAAACACCTGGAGAAATACTTCCCACAAGTCATATTTCTTTCTCGGGCTCAACCCAAACTTGTACACTTCAGCTTCCTCTGCGCTGAGGTCTCTGAGTTTGTTAGTCCTCTCTGTGTCAAGTGAAGCATCTGGGGCCATTTCACTCTGTTTCTTTCTACAGACCTGGATCTTTCAGGAGGAAGAATTAGTGGGACTGTCCTTCAGGATGGGTAAATTATGATACATCTGCACTCAGTTGCTCCTGCTCTTGGACCGGGCACAGAAACATGGCTTGCTCAAGGATAAACACACGTGTTGGGGACATCCGGCCCGCAGCAGTGATAAATTAACATACAGGCAGTGATGGTTGATGTGGGTGCTCACAGAACCTGGACACCACTAGTATCAGTAGGGCTTTCCCACTGGGGTGTGGGGTCTGCTCTGCCCAGGACCTGGGCAGTCGCATTTTCTGCTATAGGTGAGCTCTTCTTGGGCATTGCCACCCCACTTGGCCATGGTCCTCCCCTGTGTAAAGCCTTGTAGCAATGCCTCTGAGGGGGAATCGTTATTCTCTGCAAGAAGATTGGCCCCATATGAATATGTAACATTTCCCTCTTGAAGCTGGTATGCCTATCATACCTAAACTTCTGTTGTACATAAATGGGAAAGTTTCAGTGGAAAATAGCATTGCTCATGTCTAACATCCTTCTCTAATCAACAAAGATCATTTTCTGCAATGTATGAATGTATGTGCACCTAATTACCATTCTGAGTGATCATTAAGATGTACATAGAGTTAGCAGGAGCCTTGCTACTCATTCATCCAGGGAGACCCTATACCCTAGGGAGGGAAAGCAGGGCAGAGGAAAGCGCCTGGAAGTCCAGCATCATGCTCAGAATGTGTTCCCGCCCACGAATGAGGTACAGCACGCTGGTTTACCCTGCCAAGAGGAATACAGCCGTGCAGAATCTCAGGGCTCACGTTTTAAACCAAGATATACATTAACAAATCAGCAATGAGTGCAAACGTGCTCAGTGCTTTTTACCGAGGTGTTTATGTACCTCTTATGCTGTTTTCTCCGGGGCTTAGCGTGATATCTGTCAGCCCCCACTATTCCTCAGGAAGCTGGAAATTTCTATTATCAGGCACCCAACAACTCCGGCACAGTCTGTTTCTTCCTCTGCTGAACTGACTGCTATCTGACTGTCTCACAGCCTCCCTCTTATTAATTCAGCTCTGGCAGGCAACCGAGTGCTTCTAGCTATGGCTGAGGCACTAAGCCTAGGAAAGGGAATGCATCGTGTTAACCGTTGCTGTATCTGACCCGTGTCTGGTTTTAATACAGCAACGGGGTGAATGAGAAGGTGACTGCTATGTTCAGAAATGTGGGAAGCATTTGCAGCAAGGAGTGAAACCGTGCCAAGGCAATAACTGGGAATGGCTTTATTTCCAGCAGCTTGCGGTGGGTCACAGCACAAATCCGTAGGGTTAGGCTTTTCCAGGTATGCTGCGTTGCAGTGTCATAGCACCTCGTAAATGCTGACTGACATAGCACCACAGCCCCAGAGGAAGGAGAGATTTTAAGGCCAGTAGCAGCAGGTCTGAGCGCAGCCCAAAACCAGCACCTGGATCCCAGCACCACAGAGCAGTCAGGAGCTCGCTCCTGCCCCGTTCACCGCTTTGTAAGCAGACCTCTGCTGTGAGTCGGGAAAGGCGACCCGTGCGGGTTAAAAGTGAAGAACGCGTTCATTCAGGTTCCCATGAAGCAAAACTGCTCACTTTTGCAGCAGCTTAATTAGGATAGGCACCCTCTTTGCTAGAGGGAGAGAGCGAGCTGTTCCTGCCACTGCCCCTGTGAAGGTCGGCATGCCGGTCCCAGTCCCACCCCTTCCAGCAGCCTCACTCTTCAGTTTATTGATGATCGAAGTGAAAATTTTTTTCTTATTATTTTCCCCCACATTTGTTCCTGTGAGATAACAAAGCAAAGATTCATCGCTTTCTCTCCCATGCTGGCCAGAAACATCTATCTCCCAGTCTGTCTCTCAAACTCCATCCTCCTACCACTGAGCTTCCAGAGCGTGGCCAAGGAAGGCTGGCTGCAGCGTGGCCAGAACATCCGCAACGTGATGATTTGGGTTTCTTTTTATTTTTTGACAAAGTTGTGATGCGCCCAGTCTTTTCTCATGGGTTACTTTGACTCAAAAGTCAATGTTTTTGGCAAGATGCAATTGCACGCCAAAGTTTCATTTCTGTATGCGGTACAACCACAGAACAATTTCCAGGTTGTACAACCTTGGAAGTCATCAGAAACAATAATAGTCATTTAAGGGAATGGCCCGGATGGGCAGAGGTGAAACCAGGTCAATGAAATGCCTGGGCCATATTCATTAGTTCAGAAACTTTGTAGACAGATGAGTATATAATGCTAAAAGCAAACAGGAAAAGCAGATTTGCTGACAAGTAAAGAACAGGTGCCATTTGTTATTTTCCAAAGCAAAAGAGACAAGCAAACAACCAAGGCTTGTTCCAAAGCAAGGCGAAGTCCGGGAGAGTCTTTCCTCCAGTCTCAGTGGGCGCTGGAGCAGGTCCCCAGTACCGTCCAAGGACAAACTGATCCCAGTTACCGCCACGCTTGTTTGCTTCTTTCTTTCCTTCCGCTCAGGAGGTGCTGAGGACTTTCTGCTGATAACCAGCTCGCACGTTACATCTCACGCTGTGCTTGTGAGACGCAGAGAGTAAATCGTGAGGGTTCGCAGCCACCTCCACACTCAGCAACGCCGCTGCAAGCCCCACGGGGAGCTGCTGGGAGAGGCGCTCGCTCGCTCCCGCGGTCTCTCCCTCCTCCTCTTCAGCAACGCGCAGACTGAAAATCCCACCCTCCGTGATTCAGATCAACAGACGGCCCTGTTATTTCTCAGACTGAGAACTCTTAACGTTTCCTGCTGACAGCTATTTTGGGAATATTAAGCCCGAATGTTTTGGTGGAAAGTGAATTCAAAGGGCCACAAGAGCAGGGGAATGAGTGAATGAACCCAAGCAACTCAACAACACTAAAAATTTTGTAACGCTTTTTTTTTTAAACACAGAGGGAGCTTTGATACTGCACATGGCAACAAAGACTTTTGTCATGTAGGCTGCTTGGAGTTAATATGAAAGCGTCTCCATTGTGCCGGTGTTCGGTCGCAGGAAGCAAAGCTTGTAGTGGAGCGTGAGATAAAAATATTTTTAAGGCTCATCACTTTTTGACATCTCCACTCCAACACTTCCTCCCCAAAGCGGTGTGTACAGACAGCTCC
Source organism: Grus americana (assembly GCF_028858705.1). Lineage (NCBI taxonomy): Eukaryota > Metazoa > Chordata > Aves > Gruiformes > Gruidae > Grus > Grus americana. The sequence goes on along the minus strand of NC_072853.1, from coordinate 120,554,680 downwards.
GTCGTGGCTGCTACTTCTGATCTTCAGCCTCACCCAGCGAACACGCTTGGAGCACATGTGCTGATGCAAACTGTATGAGGAGGTGGAAGACCTTACGGTGACAGCCTGAAATCAACAGGGATGGCTCATCCGTTTAAGGTGTGCAAGATCTGGCCTCCAGTGAGCAGTCATTATCTTTCACGCTGAAGCACAAAGGAGTTGAATCTGGCTATGAAATTACATTATTCTACAGCAGTGGGAAAAATCGACGTCCTGCGGTCATGATTATGCAGGCGTTGGGCCATGCTGGAGACCACTGTGTGGTTTTGTTTTGATTTTAAAGAAGCAACTGGGCATCCAAGTCATTCAATAAAACAAAAATTCTGATTTTCAGCAGAGGTAGTGCATGCACTGGATTAGGTTCTGTGTGCCCTATTTCAAAAGCGTGTTTCTTTTGGAAAAAAGCTTTTACATTTTTCTCTTTTTGCTACCTTCTGCCTCAAGATCTCAAAGCAGAGGAACATTTGAACAAATTACAGCTAACCAGGAACATGTAATATTTATTCACAGTAAATGCTTTTCCTAGAAGAGTTCTTTGGAGCACATTTGCAATATATTGAATAAAAATTTGCATTTTAGAAGAAGATTCAGCCTTTCTAGGTCTGCGCAGCGAAGAACCTGCCCTGCTAAATATTTCCCTGTAGCTGCAACAAGCCTTAGCACGACCCCAGTGCTATAAGCACGCACACTGTCTAATTGTCTTGAGATTGGGTAGACGACATGGTTCAAACGGGAATGTTTGTCCACACTACATAGAAATGCAGTGAGTAGTACACTCATACAGGGTAGTACAGGGAATATAAAGGAGGCCATAAGGACACGTGGGGTCTGCTACTACCAAACAGTGTAGCGTATATACTATGCATATTTAGTATGCCACAGATTTCCCAAGCTCTGTTTCAGCCTCCAAGCACAGATTTGCGCACACCATATAGCTGATCGTGTCCATCCACACAGTACATAGTATGGTTTGTGTAGGTAAGCCAGGGACTGACTTTCAGGTGGACGGACCATGGTTTGGTGAGGACCATGGTTTGGTGAGTCCTGGCTCATGTCCTTTGGGAATGGAATGGAAAGCCCAGCACTGTGGGGTACCAGCTCAGGCGTGCTTGGGGCATAGTCTGCAACTCAAGCGTAAAAGGAACTAGAGACTCGGCATAAATTTGGTTAAGTCATTCCTGGGAATTTGGCAATGGGTTAAGCTTTCCATGCACATAATGCCTAGCCCTGCACGGTGTTGGCTGAGCAATGCTTTCCCTATGAAACTCAACCCTGCTTGGTTTCATGTCTGCTTGTATTTTCTACCCCCCACCTCAGCTTTCCAAGGGGACCTGGCAGGGGGCAGAGGTGAGAAAAGGAACTTTTCTAGTCAACTAGTGTCTAATTTCATACTGAAACCATTTGGTTTCAGCAAAAGATGATGATTTTAAGTGATTGACAGCATCATGGTTTCTGCTGAATTGGGCATTGTATTTTGGAGATCTTTTCATTGTGTAGCTGGAAAAAAAAAGGGGATAAAGGTTCATGAGACTTTCCTGGACCTGAAGCTGCTATGCTTCTTTGCTACCCAGCAGAGTGGATTGAGTAAGAAAAGAGAAAAAAATGTATGTAGTAATTTGAATTTGAAAGTGAATTTTGATTTGATTGAGTTCAGCAGTCCTTCTGTGTTTGTCTTCTGCATTTATTTGTATATTCAAGCTCTACAAGCCTGAGGGCTTGCCGAATGAATTTTAAACAGAGATGCTCATGTACTGACCATCAGTGAATTCTGAATAGTTTATTTTCTTGTAAAATTTACACTGTGCTGCTTTGTCACCTAACTCCCCTTACCAGGGAATAGAAAGGGAAATAGATGGATATGGCACGTATTGCATATTATAATTTATAATGGACTTCTCTACAGAGAGGAAGTTATTTGCTGACATTACTATTGAACATAAATAATGAATAAATTAGAGAATGTTGCAATCTGTTTATAGAGAATTCTCAGACAAAGGTGAAATTCATGAAAAAATATTAGTTGCAAATGATTTGCTCAGCTCTAGTTCTTACACCTGTGGCTCTGAGGGACCTTGACTACTCACGAGCTGATAACCTTCAATTTCAGCATGGCAGGCTAAGAACTCCTCTACAAGACTTACAGAATCAGAAGAACTTTAATTAAAAATATTTACGAATATTCATGCCCTCTTTCATCTCCAGAGCGAGCTCGAAGCAGAAGGGGGCTTTAGCTGACAAGAAATCTGGGTTGTTCTCCTTCTACATTTCCAGGCACTGAATCTCACGTGAAGCTTACTTAATATCATGACAGGGTAACACCAAGGGGCTTAGTCCATGTGAGGTCCTAAATTTTGGATGTTAAGTAAGTGAAGCTTATTTGTGCCTCTTGACCCTCAGTACAACATGGGTGGGGTGTATACAATGCTGAAATTTTATGTCTAACGTAAAGCAGTGGTCATTGCCACCTAGGATAAAGGAGACTTAGATCAATGATGACCCAGCCAGGGTGCTGGGACGAGGCTGCTATCTCATGTAAGTGCTCATGTGCTGGCTGGTGTTAACAGGCTGCTGTTAGCGTAACCTCTTTTGGGAAAAGTCTTGTAGATAAAGGACATCTCTGCAAATCAAGAGATGAGAGGTTTATTCTCAGCTGTGTCAGAGACTTAAAAAAAAGAGCCATTTTGTCCAGACACTTTAAGACTTTAAGCAGTAGTGTAGGTGCTTAGCTTCCTGTGGTTTCTCCTCATTATGTTTGTGGCACCTAATTATCATGTGAATATGAATTTTGAAGTGGCCAATGCCCTCTCCCTACCTATTCCTATTTCAATAAAATAAAGATTATAATCTCTGCTGATCTCACAGGGATGTGGTGAGGGATCATTATACGGCTTTTTGTCTTAGAAGAGAAGCTATAAAAGTTCATAATGTCTTATTAGTGATGCAGATCAGTCTGCAGTATCCACAAAGGCTTTTCAAGACATTTTGCATGAAGTGTTTTGAGCCAGTGAGGGCCATCCTGCCCTCAACCCCAAACTCAGGGGGTTCATGCAAGAGCAACTGGTTCGTCTTTGAGGCAGCTCCTGTGCCCTGGCTTTTGGCAGCTCTTTTGGAGCAGTGTGGTTTGGGATGGCGAGAATGAGCAGTTCCTGAGCAGGATGCTCAAGACATCGTTTGTCTCTTGCACACTTGTCTCATGCGCAAGAAATCCCCAGAAGTGGCTTTCTGAGAGCCTGTGAAACCCTTCCCACACCTGCCCTGTGGCTGTGGGTGAAGAACTGACCCTGGTCACCCATGGCAGCTCCTACCACTGCTTCCAGGTCTGAAGCAGCCATGTGGATCCTGCTCCCTGAGGCACTCACAGGCCCACTTGTCTCATTTCAGGTTCCTCTGAGTCCTTGGAGCAGGTCAGGAAGATTATCGAGTACGTGTTAATCAATCAGACTCTTTTAGGCTTAATGTTTTTCTTTGTTGATACCATTTTTTCTAATTATCCATGCTATTATCGCTGTTAGACTCCCCCTTCCTGCCTGATACACATTATGGTGAATTTGTGACAGGTTCAGGCAGAAATAAAGAGGGGGAAAACTCTACTTCCCAACCTCCAAAGTGTCCCCAGTTCAGTTTCTGCCTTGTTTTGGCTTCCTCCTCCTGCCTCTGTGGTAGCTTTGCAGTATTCCTGTCTCCCCTCCACGTGTCCAGGAGTCCCCCTCGCCTGGGGCAGCATCACCTGAAACGGCTCCTCTCTGAATGGGGGTATGGCCACGGGTTGTGGCCCCCCGTACTCTGCAGTGCTGCAGCTCAGTGTGGCTCGTCCTGCCTCAAGCACCCTGGGATGGGAGGCACAGGGTACCTCGGCTTCACAGACTGGCATGGAGAAATGGCGAGAAACGGTCTGTTGGGGGGAAACAGATCAGGTCAATAAATCTTCCCACTCGGTCACCCTAAATTTGCTTGTCTCTCTGTTCTTTTCAAGGTTTTGTTTTGTTTTATTATTTTATTTTATTTTATTTTATTTTATGCTCTGTTCTGTTCTGTTCTATATATTTTTATTTTATTTTTAATTTTAAAGATTCCCTCTCTGAGAACAGTCTGTAAGGCAGGCACCAGGTTATTGTCCTTTTGGTTTTCCCGTTTGAGATTGAGCCGAGATTAGCCAGGGCATAAACTCCTGCCCCGGTTGCAGTACTTTTGCTTTGACACGTGCATTTCAGCTTTAAAGTCGTCTTCCCTCTCCAGCAGCTGTAAACCACAGCACCACCCTCACAGGGTATTGTGCCCTGAGATTCACATGAGCGGAATAAATAGACATTTGCTCAGGTTTCTCCCATATGGGTTTGGCAAGACACACATCCCCCCGCCTCTTCCTTACCCACTTTGGTCTGGTTTGCTTTCCCTGTGTGCCTGACTGTGCTCCTGTAGGACTATATTAATACAAATAATGATTCCCTCAGGTGAATCCTGTTGGGAGAGGCGTCGGAGGACAGTACCATAACTGAAACAGCACATCAGGGCCGAGTGAACATAATAACAAGCTGTTCTGCAAATTGTGGCCTAAAAGAAACATGAAAACAAAATCTGAGGGAGAGTTGCTGTTATTATTTATAGAGACTGTGATTTCTCTTGCTATGTTTTGCCACTTTCTTGTTTTTAGCTTTCCACCTCTGTGCTGCATGAGATTACAAGACTTCAAAAGCATTTAACTATTATCCATAATATAAAATCTCAGCACAGACTGCTGGTTCAATCATAATCCACTACGATATAATATATGTCATCTCTTCTCTGGATTACATCTAATCAGGAAAGGGGACCCCACAGCATCTCCTCATCCATATTGCAAACACCAGTCTTGTGGGAGAAACCATGACCACCGCGGTGAGCACCTCACTGCCCGTTACGTTCTTGGAAAGGATGTTTGGGAAACGTGGGACCTAGCACAAGCAGCTGAAGTTCTGATGGGAGAAAGTAGCCCTATCACTTGTTGTTTGCTCCCTTTTGCTTGCCATACGGCTTTAAATAACACCACGGCACGCTGCTGAGCAGCGGCTTCTTGTAAGCATCGACAGTACAGTTGTGTGATGTTTGTGAGTGTCATTGGGGAGGTGGAGATGAAGCCTTCATTCGCACTGCACAATAACGTTGTGTTGCCTGTATCTAGCTCCTAGCCCTGCTGGACCAAGCTCATGCCCTCCTTCATTGAGGAGTTTTGTTCCTTTCCCAAAAGCCAGTTCCAAAAAGGAAAAGTGTCCTATATTTAGTGCTAGCGGATGTGGAAGCTTGTTCACAAATTGCCAACCCGCGCAGCATCATGAGGGTTCAAAACTCATTTTTTCAAGTGGAGAGTGGAAAATCGAGTGCCATATCTTGTGGTGTGCAGTCACAAGTATTTGGATGCCATCTCTTGGGGTGAGCTTATGACTGACCGCGTGGATGAAGAGCTCTGCATGTACTTTCAGAGAGCACCCCTCCACCAGCTCCTGCTGCACGTTCCCACACGTAGGTCAGCCATATAAGCCATCCACTCCATCACAGAGGGCTGAACTCAGGGCTTCGTGAGGTCTGCAGGAGACTTTCTGTCAGCTCTGGGGGGTTTGGCCAAAGCACACGGTGACAGCGAGGGACCCACCCTTTGCAGGAGCAGATCTTTGGATGGAGATGGAGCCAGCCCCGCGGACACATGCAAGCACAGCTGCTGGGGGGAGGCAGGCGATGGAGGATTTACCTTTTTGCAATCAGCAGAAAAGCTTTTGCAACCAAATAGAAAGGTTTACTACTTTGGAGGGCAGAGTGTAAAGGTACGGAGAGCTGGCAAGGGGCACAGAGGTGGAGTCACAGCCAACCATGACTAAAATACAGGCTCTTGGGTCCATAGTACAAGTGGTTCAACACCACAACTCATAGAACAGGTTTGTTTTCTTTCCTCACGCTTCCACAGAGTATTGCATACGAGATAGCACTAAAGAGATGACATGACACAGTATCAGAGCATTTTTTCCTCCTCGTAGCAAGAATATATAATAATCTTTCTGGGAAGCATGTCTCAGGCTATCTCCAAGAACAGTAGATGCTTGTAAGGAATTCAGTGAAGTCAGAATAGCTGGAGGCCGCGAGTCACATAATAACTTTTTTGTGCTTGCATAGTGTTTCATTTTCAGACTGATCTGAATAGGAGACACGAAATAACCAGATTTTTTTTTTTTTAATTGGCTACTTCTCGAGTTGGTGGGTTTTTTTGAAAACCAGGACTTGCCACCTTAATTATCACATTGGTAGGAGGAGGAGGAGGATGCCACGGAAACCTGTGGATGCTTCTGTGCTTCGGAGATCATGGGAGTGGAAGGAGAATACTGGAGGAGGATTTAAATGACACCACATGCGGTGTAAGAAGGAAGCAGGAAAAAAAAAAAAAGATTGTCACAGAAACTCATGGGACCTGATTATTCTTTATCATGACTGGGTTCATTGAAAGTGGGGCCCTCATATTTAAGATACATTTTGCTACTTATGTATGACAACAAATCCAGGTTTCACTTAGCCTGGCTTGGGAAATGAGATGGTGTTACTATACATCATTTGGGCTGGGATGAGGTCCCTAATGTACTGTGTTCTTCCCAACGGTGTGGACAAAATCACAGCAGGCTCTAACTTAGTATTATTATATATTACTCCTAATTATGTGTTGCATAGACTTGGATTTGAAGAAGATTTTGAGGAGGCTGAGAGCTTATTTGTGTTTGCTTTTCCCCTAAAAACCATTTTAAAAAATTTCATTAAGCTGTATAAAAGCAGATCATAATGTTCGAAATCATACTTGCTGGAGAGGGTTTTCAGCATTCCCTAAGAAGAAGTCATTTATGATCGTCTGAATTACTGGGATTTGGTGTGAGGAGGAGGAAATGAACTTTGTTTAATTCCAGGCCACGCTCTCTGTGCGACTGTCACCCATATTCTGGGTAGCTGCTTTGTGCTACCAGGCAGAGGGGAGGGAAAGCGATAAGACACAGCTTTGACTGCAGGGCAGGTAGCTAAACTTATGGCATTTAAATCAAGACTTGGGTTGTGCTTTTTCCTTCATGTGGTTTAAACTGCAGCTTCCAACAGAAGCTGGGTATCTATGTACGTGCTTTGGTGTAGGGGCATAGATGCTGTGTTCTACTTGGCTGATATATTTAGTTGAAGTATACAGTGCTACCAGTCTCACGCAAAATTTTTCATCGGCAAATCATTTATTCCAGTGTCAGGACAGGAAAAACAATTCAGCAAATATTTTCAGGGAATACAAAAAGAAAAAGCAGATGCATTCTATGGACTTAATAGTAGCATTTTCAACACAGAGATTTTCCTTCTGCAGTTGTGATTTGACTGATTCTTTGAAAATTAAAGTAGGTTTAGATAAAGAATGCCCCTTTTGCCTCCTTCTTCCCTCTCCCCTCCATTGCATCCTTACATGCATCTTTACGTGCGTGCTTGCCATCCAAATGTGAGGACATGCTTGGGGCAGGAGAGCGCTGAGCTCCAGTCCCTTCTCCATCTGATTTGTACCTTTGGAAGGGCCCTTCACTGTTGAGCTTTAGGGTATTTTTGGATATTGATTCTCTTTTCTGTTGAAATTCTCTCACTCAGGTTAAAAGTACTTGAATACGCAGAGCAAAAGTTACTTGAATATTTGGGCCAAAACCTGACACTCAGCTACCCTTGCTGTATAAACATCCAGTTATTGTCTCCTTGTCTGAGCTGGTGAGTATTTTCTCCTTTCAGTCTCACTCCCTTTTTGCTTGAAATCTCCCTTTTCTCTGTCCCCCTCTGGCCCCAACTGATTTATAGCCCCCTGCCAAAAAATAAACAAAAAGCTTGGCATTTCGGCCCACTCTATCTTGAATGGTTTAGTTCATCTTGGGTCCACTCCATAGAACCATAGAATGGTTTGGGTTGGAAGGGACCTTTAAAGGTCATCTAGTCTAACCGCCCTGCCATGAGCAGGGACATCTTCAACTAGATCAGGTTGCTCACAGCTCCATCCAACCTGACCTTGAATATTTCTGGGGATGGGGCATCTACCACCTCTCTGAGCAACCTGTTCCAGTGTTTCATCACCCTCATTGTAAAAAATTTCTTCCTTAAATCTAGTCTGAATCTACCCTCTTTTAGTTTAAAACCATTACCCCTCGTCCTATCACAACAGGCCCTACTCCATCCCATAGAGTAACCCCACGTTTCCCACCTACCTCTCCAGAGCCTGACCTTGTTCCAAGCTTCTTGCTCAAGAGCTAACCCGTGCCTGAACCTCTTCCCCAGGCTTTCCTTTATGTGGCTTTTAACTCTGTCCTGGGTCAAAAATCAGGCAGCCAAGGATGCCCATGCTCTGGATCACCACTCCATAGTGGTACTGACCTTGTTCCCCCATGCCTCTCTTTGCAGAGCTTACAGCATCTTGCTGAAAGTGTGGATGGGGATTTTCAGGCTTCTCCGGCTTGTCTCCCTCGCTGTCGGGGTGGATCGGTACACTCCACCCATATTGCAGGGCAGTGCCTGAGCTGCTGGCTGGGCTTTGGAGGAGGAGGGGAGCAGCCTTTTGACCACCTGCATCCTCCTTAGGATCTACAGTAACCCCTGAGCCCAAATCAGGGAAGCTAGCCCTGCATTGCCCTTTTCCTTAGCTCTGTTAAAGATGTGGGGAAGCAAAATGTTTTGGGTTGAAGAAAATGTTTCTTTGGCTCAAGACAGTTTATTTTTTCCTTGCTGAAAAAAAAATAAAGGAAAAAAATGGTTTTGGACAACTCAGACTGATTTTTTTTTTCCTTTTTTTGGTTCTGGCCACCTAACTGAAAATATCAATTATTTCCACGGTCACAGGCACTCTGCCAAACTCTTGCTCCTCATGACTAGCGCTCCAGTATAACTTTATGGATTAGTTATCACAGCAGATTCAGCCTCGGCTGTTTGGCTTCTGTAAACAGCGTTTTGCTGTTCTTTATGGTTCCTCACGCCTCCTCAGAGCACGGTGCTAACTGCACCGCTCCCTGCACATCCGCACATCTGCTGCCTGAGGTTAAAAGCACTTGACCCAGCCACAACCCAGGCACTCCTCTTTCTCTCGGAGCTGCGCCCTTCTCAGCCGTTATGCTCGTTCGTTGTGTTGTCCAAGGTGTAATTCAGCAATTACCACCATTCCCCAAACAGTTAAATCGCTTATATTTCTTACAGCTGACACAGAGGCCAAAGTACTTCATGCTGTTAACCAACTCTGTGTTTAGCCTAGTAGGTTGTTAGGCTACCCCTGCCGTTCAGGCTGCCTTTTCTTGAACGTGCCCAACTGGAGCGTGCTTGGCTCTGCTTCCCTATGTGCAAAACTGGGATGAAGTAGCTGGGATTGAGCATGACACACCTTGTGATAAATTCAGATGTATTAGCAAACCCTGTTTGGTTTGCTGCTGGGAGGAAAGGCATGACAGGCTAGCAAGGGAGCAGAAAGCAGTGCAGATGCGGGGCACCATCCTCGAATGCTCAAACAACGGATGGAGCTTTCAAGACTTAAAGTATAACCTCTCTTTCCTAGGGAGCTGAAGGTATGTATTTTCCTGAATGTTCCTTTGAAGTGCTGTAAAGGGAAGACCAAACCTATCAGGGCAGGTCCCATCATTCGGAGGTTCTCCAGACTATAATCCTTGTGGATTTCATGCCTACAGCTGGATTAATGCACAATTCTTTCCTCCCAGAGCAGGGGCAGCCTGGCATCTCCAGACCTGGCCTTGGTGTTTTGGACTGTTTATGCCATTTTTGATTGCTATAACTTCAATTTGCCATAGGTTTTGGACCACACATGAACCACTCAGGACCAGGGAATTGCATTCCTCAACCACAACCAAGGATCTGGAGCATGATGGTCTCATGAAAAATTATATGTTCCCTGACCAGCACATGCTTATTCGTGAAATTCATTGCTTCTGTTGTTTAGAAGTCAAGATGAAGTTTGACTGCAAGCTCAGTAATATGGTTGGTGACACATCATCCATGCCACAGAAGTCACTAAAAATACCATTTCTGCCACAAGAATTCACCATGAAGTAATCTATGTTTTCCAGGGGTTTTGTTCATGCTGCACTTTAATGCATAATGCAGGGTTTTTATTCATTAGATAATAGATACTTCAGGTAATGAAAATTCATTCTGTGTAGCAGAAATACCAAGAAGAAGTGGCTTCTTATAACTGTTCAAGGGCTCAAAAGTGGATACTTGTATGCTTTCATGTTTGATTCTTGTTCCACATCACTTCAGAAGCATAATTTTTGTTGACAGAAAATTGGCCAGGCTTAATAAAGCAAGGTATTTCTATATCAGCTTCTGGGTTCTTTCTAATGTGTTGTCATTTTAGGAGCTAATTGACTTCATAGGCAAGATACTTTGGGACCAAGTTTTCAAAGGCTTATGGCTCTGTGAAAAGATAATCCATAGGAAACTTTTTTTTTTTAAATACTAGCAAATATTAATCTGTCTTACTTCCCAGCTCTGCAAGAGGCAGAGCACCATTGCATGTTATTTCAGGGAGAGAAAGCACATAGTTAAACTCCCAGCTCATGTCACCCTCCTGCTTTCACTCATGGGTGACACTAGGGCCATTTTATCATTGTCTGGAGAAGAGGAGCATCGCAGAGCATCCTCTGGTTTGTGTAACGCGAAGCCGGAGACCTGACCCACTTGATGTCGTTCCAGATCCCTTTAGAGGTTTTCTGTCTCCATTTCCATGGCAGCTGCATAATTTCTGATCCCACTACCTCCAGAGGAACCAGAGCTCCAAGAGCTGAAGTCACTCTATCCAAGGGAAATAGATACACTCGTTCCCTTGGATGTTACTGTCTCCCATTTTGTTTTGCAAAGAGAAGCAAATCACCCAAGAAGACTTCAGAGTCGACTTGTCAGAAGATATTATGTAAATTAGCAAATCACATGGGCTTGTATTTAGAGCAGGCAAGTGAAAAGAGAGAAGTGTTTAGCTGTAACGTAGTCTGAATTAACTGCCTGACTTTGAGGCACAAGATTGTCAAGTGACTTGCTCATTCAGATGAGATGTAAGATTGGAGGAAACCAATCGTGCATCAAACCTGAACATTCCGAGATAAGAATTTATACATATATACACACTCATATATATATGTATAAAAAAATTAGGACATACACACACACGCACACACATATTTCTCATTTGTACCCTCTTGTGAAGCTATCCTGGTGAAATTACTGCGTATTTCAAAAAGTCAGGGATTGTTTCCATTTAAAATCTCTCACGTGCTCCTTCCCTTCTCATAACATTCAAACCTGCAGCCCTGAAGAGCAGTCTTGCAAAGCCCTGGAAAGGGAATTGGCACTATGTGCTATTGCTTCTGCTTTCAGAAGGAGACCCTTTAGGCCCACTGATTTACTGATTTGTGCAACTCGCATTTTGCATTATGTTTCTTGCTAATTATCAGAAGCAGCATGAGGTTGATTATCAAAAGGGCACTTGCTGCTCCCAGGTCAGCCATTCATCCTGGTCCGGCAAACAAGGCGGCCACTGCAAATTGTCAAGGTTTGCAGATAAAAGCAGAAGTGCCTAGAGGTGGCTCCAATCTGAGATCCTCCACAGCTGTTCCCAAACTTTCTCAGCAGCTCTGGAATAAACAAGAGGAGCTGGAGACATGTGTGTGCCTGCAAGGCTATGACCTTATTGGCATTACAGCAACATGATGGGATAGCTCCTGTGACTGCAGTGTTGGGATGGAAGGGTACAGGGTCTTTAGGAAGGACAGGCAGGGAAGATGAGGAGTGGGTGTTGCTTTCTACATCAATGACCAGCTGGAGTGCATGGAGCTCCACCTGGGGATGGATGAGTCGTCGACCGAGAGCTTATGGGTTAGGATTAAAGGGAGGGCAGGGACAAGTGACACTATAGTGAGGGTCTGCTAGAAGCCACCCGACCAGGGAGACCAAGCGGATGAGGCCTTATATAGACAGACAGGAGTAGCCTCATGTTCACAAGCCCTGGTCCTCATGGGGGAATTCAACTATCCCGATATCTGTTGGAGGGACAACACAGCAGAGCACAAGCAATCCAGGAGGTTCCTGGAATGTGTTGATGACAACTTTCTCCTTCAAGTGATAGAGGAGCCCACGAGGAGAGGTGCCATGCTGGACCTTATTCTTACCAATAAGGAGGGCCTGGTAGGGGATATCAAGCTCAAGGGCAACCTTGGCTGCAGTGACCACGAAATGGTGGAATTCAAGATCCTCAGGGCAGCAAGGAAGGCACACAGCAAGCTCACTACCCTGGACTTCAGGAGAGCAGACTTTGGCCTCTTCAGAGATCTGCTTGGTAGAATACCATGGAACAAAGCCCTCAAAGGAAGAGGGGCCCAAGACAGCTGGCTAATATTCAAGGGTCACCTCCTCCAAGCTCAGGAGCAATGCATCCCAACAAAGAGAAAGTCAAGCAAAAACACCAAGAGGCCCCCATGGATGAACAAGGAGCTCCTGGGCAAAGTCAAGCAAAAAAAAGGAAGCCTACAGAGGGTGGAAGCAAGGGCAGGTAGCCTGGGAAGAATACAGAGAAACTGTCCGAGCAGCTAGGGGTCAGGTTAGGAAAGCCAAAGCCCTGATAGAAATTAGTCTGGCCAGGGATGTTAAGGACAACAAGAAAAGCTTCTATAGGTATGTCAGTGATAAAAGGAGGACGAGGGAAAATGTGGGTCCCCTTCGGAATGAAACGGGTGACCCGGTTACCCAGGATATGGAGAAGGCTGAGGTACTCAACGACTTCTTTGCCTCAGTCTTCACTGGCAAGTGCTTGAGCCACACTGCCCAGGTCACAGAAGGCAGGGACTGGGAGAATGCAGAACTGCCCACTGTAGGAGAAGATCAAGTTCGAGAATATCTAAGGAACCTGAAGGTGCACAAGTCCATGGGACCTGATGAGTTGCATCCGTGGGTCTTGAGGGAACTGGCAGATGAAGTGGCCAGGCCACTCGCCATCATATTTGAGAAGTCCTGGCAATCCGCGAAGTTCCTGCTGACTGGAAAAGGGGAAACATAATCCCCATTTTTAAGAAGGGAAAAAAGGAAGACCCAGGGAGCTACAGGCCGGTCAGTCTCACCTCTGTGCCTGGCAAGATTATGGAGCAGGCCCTCCTGGAGACTATGCTCAGGCACATGGAAAACAAGGAGGTGATTGGTGACAGCGAACATGGCTTCACTAAGGGCAAATCGTGCCTGACAAATTTGGTGGCCTTCTATGATGGGGTTACAGTGTTGGTGAATAAGGGAAGGGCAACTGACATCATCTACCTGGACTTGTGCAAGGCATTTCACACTGTGCTGCATGACATCCTTGTCTCTAAATTGGAGGAACATGGATTTGATGGATGGACCACGCGGTGGATAAGGAATTGGCTGGATGGTCGCACTCAAAGAGTGGAGAACAGTGACAAATGGCGTTCCTCAGGGGCCGGTACTGGGACCGGCACTGTTTAACATCTTTGTCGGCGACATGGACAGTGGGATTGAGTGCACCCTCAGCAAGTTTGCCGACGACACCAAGCCGTGTGGTGTGGTCGACATGCTGGAGGGAGGGGATGCCATCCAGAGGGACCTTGACAGGCTGGAGAGGTGGGCCTGTGCGAACCACATGAAGTTCAACAAGGTCAAGTGCAAGGTCCTGCACATGGGTTGGCGCAATCCCAAGCACAGCTATAGGCTGGGCAAGGAATGGATTGAAAGCAGCCCCGAGGAGAAGGACTTGGGGGTATTGACTGATGAGAAGCTCAACATGAGCCGGCAGTGTGCGCTTGCAGCCCAGAAAGCCAACCGTGTCCTGGGCTGCATCAAAAGAAGTGTGACCAGCAGGTCGAGGGAGGTGATCCTGCCCCTCTGCTCCGCTCTTGTGAGACCCCACCTGGAGTACTGTGTCCAGCTCTGGGGGCCCCAGTACAAGAGAGACATGGACCTGTTGGAGAGAGTCCAGAGGAGGGCCACAGAGATGATCAGAGGGCTGGAGCACCTCTCCTATGAGGACAGGCTGAGAGAGGTGGGATTGTTCAGCCTGGAGAAAAGAAGGCTCCAGGGAGATCTAATTGCAGCTTACCAGTACCTGAAGGGGCCTGCAGGAAAGATGGTGAGGGACTGTTTATCAGGGAGTGTAGTGACAGGACAAGGGGTAATGGGTTTAAGCTGAATGAGGGTCGATTTAGATTAGATGTTAGAAAGAAATTCTTTACTGTGAGGGTGGTGAGGCACTGGAACAGGTTGCCCAGAGAGGTTGTGGAGGCCCCATCCCTGGAAGTGTTTAAGGCCAGGTTGGATGAGGCTTTGGGCAACCTGGTCTAGTGGAGGGTGTCCCTGCCCATGGCAGGGGGGTTGGAACTAGATGATCTTTGAGGTCCCTTCCAACCCAAACCATTCTGTGATTCTATGATTCTATGAAACACTTTTGGATAGGATGAGAGACCCTCTCCGCTCAACCCTGCTCAGCGCTGGCTACGCAGAGAGGCACATTTCTCTGTTTATCAAAAACAGAGGTCCTGCTTCCCAGCGATTGCAGTGCCTGTGTGAAATGTGGATAACAGGGCTAAAGAGCAGCTGTCTGAGGTCCAGAGAGAGCAGGCTGAGGTAGGTGGAAGAAAAGTCATGGAGGAGGCAATTGCTAGCAGAGCAGTTTGGGTTCCTGCTGAATTACTGACCATGAACACCACAAAAACAGGGGCAACATCTTCTTGCAGCATAACCCTGCTCTGATGAGTTTGAGAAAGCCACTTGTTTCTGGAGGTCATCTGAACAGGAGCTCAGGTTGGGCAGGGGGTCCTGACTGTGGTGGCCCCTCATCCGCAGACCTCTCCTCTCCTGGCCAGTCATGCATTTACTGGCTCTTGTGCCTACAGAGCTGGGAACCCTGCTTGTAGCCCTGCAGACTGTCACATCTTGAAGGTGTTGCCTTCTAATGGCTGATACAGAAACAGGATGAAGTAATTGAGTAGCAGCAGACTCCAAGAAGGGAGGTAGGTGGGCATGTTTCTTTGAAGCTGAAACTCCACAGATCCACAGAATAATAATAACAGTGGGCTGGAAATACTGAATTTTGCATGTCAGCTTTTCCCAAAGATTACCATACGTATATTTCAGTGAATTACACATTATTTATATATTCTGTAAGTACTCCAAGTTCATGGGCAGCACTTGACTTCCTGTGAATGATATAAACCTGCCCACACCCCCAGTGCAAACTGAAATAGTTTGTCAGTGTCTGCAAATGAAAATGGGGCAAATACTCCTGAAACCTCCGTCTGGTCGCTGTAGTCTCCTTCCTGTGCTGCGGTCAGATGGATAGAAGGCACTCCTCAAATAGGTCAAGGAAAATCCCCTTACACAAGCGCTGCACATACTAGTTTTGGTCTGTCACTTCCTCCCACCCTCACTCCCCCCGCCACTGCCCTCTGTAACCTAGAGTTAAGAAAGCACTTCCTCTGATAACGCTGGGAAAGGTCAGAGCATTTGGTTTAGCATTTTACTGGAAGAATAAGCAACCTGGCTCTCTGGAGTGCCAGGGACGGTGATCTGGTGGCCCACACACAGGACCAAGAGCTATAAATTCCTAAGACTTAATCCCTGCACTGACAATTACATCTCCTGTGACCTTGAGCAAATTGTATAACCTCTCTGCTTCTGCCTTTCCCCTTGTGAAATTGGGAATCCTGCCTCGCCACGCTGTTGCGAGGGTTAATTATTTAACGTGTGTGCTTAAGTGACCTTCTGCTGGTGTCCGTTGTATTCTGCGTGTTTATGGGTGTCTAACACAGCTGATCACTGCCTCGCATGGATGTTCAGAGCCTGATGGGGAAACCTCAGGCAGCAGTTTCATCTCCAAAAGAAGTCATCCAGCAGGCTTGGGGCAGGAAGAAGGAGCAAATGAAGGAGGCTATGGGAGACCATTGACCTGGCAGACTGTCCTTCCTGTAGGAAGTGCTGTGAGAGCTATTTCCAGGGTGGAGGGAGAGAAGGAGCATGGACATCACTGTCTGTTGATGCTTCAGACCATAAGGAGGTTACAACCTTTTTCTCTGTCTGATTGCCGGCTGCAGAAAGTGGGCCTGTGGCTTGGAGGTGGAATGATGCTTCTCAGAGCTGCAGACAAGAAACGTGGTGTATGTGCTGCTTCTTGCTCGGGTTTGCAGACAAAGTCTTTAACTTTAAAGGAGCGTGGAATCAGACCCTCCATGACAGTTGCACTCTGAAAAAGGGAAGAAAGAGAGAGGCAGCAGTATATGCTCTGACTGTTTCACTTCTCTCTGCACTTACATATCAATGCTACTTCATGTGCCATTAATTAGACTTAATAGTCTATACTTTATCTCCCTTGTCATAATAAATTAAGTGTGAAAATTTTCAACAAAAAAGCACTCAAGTGATCTCAGCACTAACAAGCTCAGCTTTCCTGAGACCTGAATTCAGCAAAATGCTTCAGCAGCTGCTTAGAAGTTCTGCATGCGCTAAGCTGAGCTGCAGCCTGAGACAGTACCAAGAGAAGGGCAAGCCTCCAAGGTTGGGCTGCTCAACCATCCAAACTGATGTTAGTAGCTCTGCCCTGGGCAAATGATTGTCTCCATCCCAGTGGCATCACTTGCCTAAACAAATAGATGGTGCACGCCTTTCGTTTGTCATTGATCTTCAGCTTAAGGGGAAGTCGTTCATTTGGAACCCAGATTGTCCAGCTCAAGTGGCTACATTTTGGCTTCCAAATCTGGCTGCTTGTATTTGAATTTTTAGTTAGGCAGGAGACCAGCTCTGAAAACTTTGGCTCCAGGGAGAAACTACCTATCAAATAAGCTAGCCTGAGCAAACATCACACTTGGACCTGGGGAAGGAGACAGCTCTCAGAGCTGCTACCCAGCTGTTTTCAGTTCCAGCTGGGGTCATACATGCTTAGTCTCACATTCTCAAACTTACAGGACATGAGCCATGAAAGTTGAAAAACCTTAAAGACGGAGGCATCACTGAATGAAGACATCGCTGCTCTCCAGGAAACATCTAAAACTACATCTATACCAGATTTTGCATAAGGTCGGTTGAGTTGGAGACTCTCCCCTCCACTAAAGCAAACAGGTTCTAGTTCCCCTTGACGGTCCCCAGATCTTACTGAAAGTCCTTAATACCTTGAGGGGTCAAAACTGTACACTATAAAAATATTATCTGGAGCTTTTGAATATTGTAGTTTCTGATCCTGGCTGAAATTTGGAAGAACAAATGAGTTCAAAACAGGAAGGGAAAAAAAATCCCAAACCCAAGTGCTTACATTTTCACTGGATCTCAAAGGGGCTTGATTTGAATTTGGTTTGAGGGGGGCTGTTCAGCTGTGCTTCTGTTTTTATTCCAAGTGGGTTTGTGCACTCCAAAATGAGCAACTTAATGCAAGAAGCAGCATGGCACAAAATAATCTAAGTTTATGCCTTCGGAGCAAAAACCAGAAATATGTGCTGCTGTAAAGATTCCTGCTGTGCTGAGGTCCGAGGTCTGCATATATCTTTATTGGTGAACTCCTGCAGGAACAAATAGCAGGCGAAGGCATGACTTGAACTGAGTTGCTTGTTACTGCTGCAACCGGAATTCAGCCCCTGCTGCTGCCAATTAGAGGGCTAATTGAGAAGTGGATCCTTAACCCCTTCGGAAATTGCTGTCTCAAGGAAATTTCCTGCCTCTCTCGATGGTGCTGTGATACAGAGCCAGGCAAAGGCTGTGCTAACAGCGGCTGGGATAGGCACCATGCAGGAAAGTGCTGTTCAGGAAGAAAAACATGATGCTTCACTATTTATGCAAAGTTTAAAGAGCATGTGTGATTTGGAAGAAAACAAGAATGCGGTCTCATTTTCTTAAGATTCGGGGCCTCATGTCCAGAAGCAAGTTATGTCTTAAACCGCTGCGTTTGTGTCATTAAAAATCTCCTGGAATATGTCATGCTGGTCTTTTCCCGTGGCAGAAGCATTTCAGGCTCTCCCCTGATGAGGCCTAAGACAATGTTATTTATTTAGAAATTCTTCCAGAGTGTCTGTTTAGTATTCAGCAACCCACCTTTGCCATCTTCCCTCTCCATCTACAGTCTCACCCCAAAAGCCAGCTGAGCTGATTAGCTGTTAAGACCTCACATAGCCAGGACTCTCACGTGAAATCAAAAGATTAAATCTAGATTAAATCTGATTGCCCACTGGTGCAACTTCACTGAAATTGTTTAAGCTTAAACTAGGGATGAATTTGGCTCAGAGTCATTAATTGGTTTGGGTATCTTGCAGTTCTTTGCCTGAAAGACATTAAATACTCGTTTATTTGTTGCAAAACGGTTTTATGTCACAGCTGCTATCTGGCATGGACGGAAAGAAAAGCAAACTACCCAAAATCGCCAGGAAGCTGTAATCCTCAGGGAATTTTCTCCTATCTAAATTGGAACTACCTCAGTAGCAGAAGGTTACTCAGGGATATATTAATAGGAAGGAGCGCAACAGATCTTCCATTGTGATCAGCCATGCAAGTTCCCTCTGCTTTTGGCAGAAGCAGGATTGAATCTGAGGGTAGGAACGTATCTGGACCACCACCCAAACCTGAACCATCATTTTGCCTTTCAGAAGGGTTCATATTTTCCCCAGATACTTTTCCAAGTTCATGTGCCAGACTCTGCACTTTTAAGCTATGACTGGCAACAGAAGCACAGCAAAACAGTATGAAGAAAGAGGATTTTCTCCTAGGATTCCTGACCTGAGCAGAAATAGGCAGTACTGTAAATAGTGCAAAACCCATCTTCCTTGAAAACTTTCCAGCCCATTTTTGCAGACTGTAGGCATTTGGGCAGTCCAGATGAACTCTGGATAACCACCCAAATTTTTGGGTTTGCCCATCGCTAAAAATATCACAGACTGGAGGGCACTGTCTTGAACTGAGTCTCCAAGCATTTTGAAATTCACCCAGCCCTGGTTGAAGCGATCATTATAATCTGGCAGGGAATGCAATCTGGGTTCCAAACTGTAGCTATTTTTAAAACGATCTTGCCAAAGCCCTGTTGGAGACTGAAAAAAAAAAATGTTTTAGCCTGAACAGAATGATCAATAATTTCCTATTCTTGATGTAGCATTTGTTTGTGAGAAGCATATATAATAGCACGTTCCTGTAGGTAAACTGCATACAGCTAAGCAACTGTTAAGATTTGTAATCTTGCTCTAGAGTCCAAAATAATAGTAATGATGATTTAAAACCCCTCCAAAGTCTGCTACAATTTTTAGTTACCACCTACTCATGGCCTCCCACGCACTCCAGGAAACCAGCTAGCTTTCCCAGCTGCTCTATAGCGAGCTCTTCGCAAGCACGAGTACAATTACACTCTAAACAAGGCTAGAGGTTTCCCACGCAGACAACTTTACTATCTTTTCTTACAATACATGAGGCCAGAGATGTCAAGCCATATGGTGGGCACGTGCAGCAGCACGGTCAGGTGAAACGAAGGGAAGAAAGCCTGGTTGCATTTGGTGCATTTGGGAATCCACTTCCCAAAAAAGCTTGTTGTTCCCAGACAGAGAAAAACCATTAAAGAGCAGCCTGAAAAAGTGGTAGTGGGTAGGTTGTTATCAGGGGCACCCAGCTGGAGAAAGCACTTGGTTAAGATGAGACCTGTGTGTGTAGAGAGTAAGGGTGACAGAAGCACATGATCAATGCAAAGAGGACCCTAAACAGAAGTAAGTGAACGGGGCGTGAAATCCAGAGAAAGCACAATGTGAGCCGTAGCACACTGAATAAGTTGAGAGTAGAAGATTACAGCAGTATCACCTGTCTTAAAGTGTGCAGAAGGAGGGATTCAGGGACAGGGGTGGATTGCTGGCAAATCTCTTACTATTTTTATCTTCTATCTGCATGAGACAATGATGGATTATCTATGTTTAATAGGAATTTATGACCCAACGAGTGATATTTAAAGGACTCAATGATGCATTTAATAACCAAACATTCTTCCTGATTAGTGCTCATTCAATCTCTTGAGGATAGTGCTCCCTCTGACTGAGATTTTTAAAAAATGCCTTTGTCTCCCTATAGCTTGTGCCAGAGTCCAGGGACACTACAGATGTCAGGAATATCTGAGAAATTAATTTTGCCTGAGAATGTATGAACTATATAGTTTATTCTCTTTTGGTTGCATGCTTTCTCTGTCTGTTTCTCTCGTTGTATGCTTTTAGAAGGATGCAGAAGTTGGAAAGCAAAAGTCCTGCTGATTCTTCATTAAACTGATTTTTTTTTCCCTTTCTTAGTCAGATTTATCAACTCTTTGAGCATTAATGCAATCGTTTAGCTATTTGCAAAGGTGAACACAACTGATCCTGAGTAATCTGCATGATTTTAGTAATTTAAATAAAAATGTAAAGGAATGAACTTGTGCCACTTGGCAGAGGCTGCATTTTTCCTCCTCTTTTTGGGTTGCATTTTCACAAATGCGCTAGCTCAGATTCTTAGCTGTCTGACAGGCAGAGAAGAATCGGAGCAATAGAGAGTGGGAAAAGAAGCATTATTTTTGGCATTGATAATTCACTCCTAGAGAGATTACTCCTTGCCCACTACTTCTGGTTTCTAAGATAATCAGGCATCTGCAGTATCCTAGGAGAAATGGGTTACTGTATATGTCTGGCCACATCCCTTCCTCGCTATCCCTTATGCTTTTGGGGATTCCCCCTAAGGAGAGGAAATCAGCCTTCACCTTAATCTTGTGAAGGTTTCTCTTTTCCACTCTAAACTCCTCACAACCTCTTAAATCTGTTTCAGTGAAAGGCTCAGGAGCATACCCTAGTCATCTATCCCACTGCCGTCCCGAACTTACAGGCAAACATAAAATGACTGCTTCAATCCGTGCATTGCATCATTTTTAACCTTCTGCTGTAGGAGCTCTGAAAGCAGGATTTGTATCAGGAGGCCACCAGCTGATGAATGGTGGCTGTTTCCTTCTCGTTTACTCTGTGACAGCCTTCCTAAGTTAATCACCATTAGACAGACATGGGCAAACAAATCTTTGCCCAACTCAACAGCCTTATGTTCTCCTATACCATAGGTTACTGTGACACAGAAGATGAGGGAAAACACTGAGGTACTTCTTCAGGGTTTCCTACAAATCACCCCGTCACAGAGAGGGATTTACCACCCGCAGCAGAGTAGGAGCCAGTTCCCTCCTGTAGAAGCCTCTGGTCTGCATGCCGGCTTTGCTGCCTTTAGCCAAGCTCCTCAGAGGGGAGTTTTATAGCAGATGCATCAACATCGACCAGATCAGCCTTAATTTAATAACAACTCCTCCACAGTAAGGAGAAAATGCTACCTCCCTATATACCCCCCATGCCTGCCTCTGCCGTCTCAAGGACCCCCTCCATCTTCAGCGAGAGCCTGCTGCCCGCAGCAGTGCGGGAGCTTTCACCCGTTTCATTCAGCATGGACCGGACTCCACCATCCGCCTTCGCTTTATTTCCCCATAAGAGTCACAAAACTTTTGATGACCTTGCCTTCTGCCCCTGAAGAAAGGTTAACAGCCTTTGGGGCTTTTTGGTTTTCCTTCCCCTTCAGAAAGTCGGCTTAGTTTCAGTGATAAAAATAAACAAGGCAATTGAAATGTCCCCATGGATCCAAGCCTGATTTAACTTGGCAGAGGGGCACTTCACCCCCTTTCTTTTGTCAGTTAGGCTTGCCACTGAAACCTGTACTTGAATTTCAATGCTTTTTTTTTTTTTCATTTGGGCTTGATTCATCTCTAAGTTTATCCTGCTAAGTTTCCTTCTAAAACTCATTCTTTCCTGAATCACCATAAAAACATTATACAACCTATTGCTCCCTACAAAAAAAAAGGTTTTTTAAATGAGAAGTCATTTATGAATATTGTTTGTATACTGTTCTATTCTAATGCCCTGTAAATAAAAACCTATATATTCTCCATAGTTCAATCTAAAGCTTTACATAGTAGTACCCATTCACTGAACCAGCCCTGTCTAGTGTGTGACAGATTGACACATACACAAATTCATTCTTATTGCATTTGAAATACCAAAATAAAAGTGTCTCCTGTACTTTCTGCAGAATACTCCACCTTGAAATGGGTCCAGGTAGTTTCACTGTACATGCAGATGAATTTTCTGCTGTTCATATTGCTGCAGTTCTTAAATGTATTATTCATTCAGAGTGATTGATTTGGTGTGCTGTCCACATTGCTTAAAAGCCACTGTCTGTTTGTCTGTCTGTTAATCTGTTTCGGCATCTTGCAGAGATAGGACTATAGAAAACACTTTTTGTTTCTGTCGAAGTAGTGACCAAAAAAAAACAGATCGTAAAAAAGGAACTGCTTGATCTTTGGATTCATATACATAAAAAAAAAAATCTATACCGCTGAGATGGCTGAATAGCCGAAAGGACAGATTTTTATATTCTGCCAGTGGTGTGCTAGAAGCATGGTGCATTTGTTTCTGCCTGATTAGTTGGATGCTGGGGCAGGGGAACCAGGAGGAGACGTTGCAGCAGAGGAAGAAGATGCTCTCCGTAAGATCATGACCTCCATTCCAGTGTCATTTCACACCTCAGGCAGCGATCTTGTTACATCTCATAAGCTAAGCAAGGTCAGCCCCGGTCAGGCTAAGCACTTGAATAGGAAACTTCTAAGGAAAAACTCAGGCGCTGTGGAAAGTGGGGCTGGTGGCTGGGCAGGTGACATTATTCCCTTGGAGTCGGTACAAAAGACGTGCTCTGTTAAGAAGCCTCCGTGCATCTGCCGTGACTCTGCTCCGGCAGCTAAAGGTGCTGCCTCTCAGGTGAGTCAGACCTGGAGGCAGCAACGACTGCAGTCATTAACAACATCTCTTCCCGGCGCTCCCCGGGGCGGAGGTGCCAGCCCCGCTGGCCTGCCCAAGCTCCGCACTGGGTGACTGCGTGTGTCCCCAGCAGCTCCCCCCTGCAGTTCCCATACGGGAGGTCACGCTTTGCTTTACCCTCCTGGTAAGCTGGCCCAGACGATGCTGCTGGCAGGCTCCATCCCCAAGCGTCCTGCAGCTCGGGACGAGGCAAATTAAACATATGCACTGGGCAAGAAAACCCCGCTGTTTCGGAAGGGTACTTATTCAAGAAAGGGAAATAGTGAAAAGCCAAGAAATGCTGACGTGAAAATCCTCCCGGCACTCACAGCTCTCCTGCTCTCTTCCCTTGTGCTCCCAGTCACAGGCTGTCTTCTCCTCTGAGGAGCCTCACCTCAACCGGAGCACAAGTCCCTTTCATCCCCACTGCCCGCCGTGAGGAAGAGCGTTACTCCCCTCGTCCTCACAGAAGGCTCTTCCTGCCACCAGAAGGTTCTGCTCCAGAAGTGGATGTATCCTTTTGCTGTAGTATTTGACAGCAAGGTAAGGGTTTTGGAAAGAGAGGAGGGCAACTCTGCAGTGTTCTTTGCTCATGACTTACTGCCATGGAAAGCAGGTGAGATAAAAAAACCTCCCCAAACCCACATCTCTAATGACAACTACACTCGAAAGTATGCAGATACATGGTACAATGTTTAGAGAGATGACTAAGTTGGTATTTAATCAAAACAATATTCTTAGCTGTATTAGTGTGGTCTACATTTTAATGCTGCATCCCATGGCAGAAAGTGTTTTGCTTGATGTTTTAATTCTGAATTTTCTAAGGTGGAGGATGTTTCCTAGCCCCACTTTCCATCTCTCAGTTGCAAAACAAGTGGTGAGATGAACGCTCAGGCAAAGTCCTAAGGATAAATCAATTCAGGCCAGCAAACCTAGAACCAGCCAAAACGTTTTGCTTGGTCTTCAGATCAAAGGCTCGTTCCCTTCATTCAGTGCAAAGAAGTCCTTCAGAAGACAGCGGCTCATTGCTATCCCCTCTCAGCACGGTGACTCCTCCTCCGGTTTGCACTGTAATTGCGCGTGTCCCTGTCCGAGCACGCCTGTGGTGCCTTTGGTTTCAGATGCAGCACAGATGGCAATATTGCTGTTACGAACCTAGAATTTGAAACTTTGGCTTCATGAGCGTTTCAGACCCGATGCCGGCTCCCTGGCTAGCAGCTGGAGGAGTTCTTCATGGCCCCATCCTCAGCACAACGAACAAACAGTCAAAACCAACCAAAATTCCACCTGAGCTTCTTTAAAAATATTCTTTGATGGTTGCTTTCCTGGTCGTCTATAAAATGCCATGCCCCAAAATGGCATTAGGTGAACAATAGTCATTTTCTGAAAGAGAGCCTCTCTCAAGTCCCCTTCATTTGTGTTTGTTGCTGTTGTGATTCTTCACCTGCTGGCCTTTATCTAGCAAAGCAAGGTGAGTTCAAAGACAACTCTGGAGGTCTGTAACAATTTTAATGATGAGGTGAAGTTGGAAGGTCTTGTGTATTATGAACTTAATGGGGCATTCTTCTCATTTACACTGACATCCTTTACATGGAGTTGTGAAAAGGAAAAGGTATGGACAAGTGATCACAAGCAATTGATTTATTAAGAAATAACTGCCCCTTGGCCGTAAGTGAAGGCCCAGTGAGGCAAACAAATACTTAATAAGCCCATATAATCCTAGTGGAGTTACAATGGGCTTAAGTCCCCATTGTCTTCTCCCACTTGCTTTACTTTGTTATATGAAGCCATCATATAAAGAACAATGACAAGAATCAATAACAGAGCTGTGTGAATAACTGAGATTTTAATTTTTCCTGCATATGCTGAAAAATCATGAGAGAAATTCATTTGCAGTTGACCTGCAATGAATTCTTTCCAACATTTTTGGCAATCACTTTAAGTTAACCGTAGCATTTTCTTCAGCCTCAGACTAAATATTTTTTCCCTGACTTCAGCATGTACAAGTTTTTTAATTAAAAAATAAATTGAAACAAATATCTGAAGTGGCAGAAGTTAGTGGAACAGAAGTGGCACTAATTTTTTTTTCAGTACCAAAATGAAAGGTTTAGATTATTTTTTACTGGATTTTGTTTGCAGTAGCACAAATAAGCCACGGAAATGCTCAAACCATTTTATTGTCACCAAATCACACATTTTCTCTAAGAAAAAAATATTGCTATGAAGGGATTTGCCAGGGCTCTACTAGGTAGCTGCATTCCCAGTGTTGATGCTGGAGCTGTTTATTCCAGACACTTCATGCTCCTGTTGAAAACCCAGAGTGATATGCATGAGACTGTTACAGGTACACAGCAGGGAACTTTATTATGAAGCATTTTGGGGAGGTATGGCACTTTCTTTTGGAGTTTTGGGGTAATTCTGCAGAGATGCAACTAATGTCTGAAGGACCAAAAAAAAAAATTCTTTTGATGAACCAGTTCTTTTCTAAAAA
The DNA here is from genome assembly GCF_028858705.1 of Grus americana. Lineage (NCBI taxonomy): Eukaryota > Metazoa > Chordata > Aves > Gruiformes > Gruidae > Grus > Grus americana. The sequence goes on along the minus strand of NC_072853.1, from coordinate 120,529,285 downwards.
TTAAAGTGTCACACAACTTCCATGGCAAATATTTTCTGCAATAATTCCAAAGACCTAAACTTTTTCAAGGTAAGTGTGTAAATCCATCGGTGCCTGCTTTCCCAGAGGCCAGGATAGACTATTTTAAGGTTGTGCTAGAAGACAGACAATACATTGGGGTTGGTCAGGAAGCAGAGTCAAACCAAGAGCTCAAGTTAGCATTGCCAGCCAAAAATAAGTAGCTGAGTAACTACAAGCTATAGAGGAAATACTCAGTTTAATATATTCATTTTGTTCCAGGAAGTGATGTCAAGCTATTGTCAATGGGAAGCGGTGAAACCCAACGGGTAGTGCGACAGCGGGGAAGTCTGTAAGTGTTTGCGAGACCCCCCCAGTGCCTTCTTGATGAACTTGGCCGCTCACCTCCCCTCTGCTTCCACCCTGCTCTATTTATTCCCACAAAACCCTGTCATGTGGGGACCTGAGTCTGAGAAGCAAAACAGCTTTGTGAAGGTCATACAGAAAACCAGGAATACAGCTGTCCCCTGGACTTTCTCCTCTTAGGCACAGGAGACCTGTGCTTTTCAGCAAGATTTTTGGATCTGCCACACTGAATAAATAAGATTATTTTGGACTGCCTGCTTATTTGTCCTATCTACAAACAAATGGGGGGGAAAAAAACCCCAAACCCAAAACCAAACCAAAACAACAAACCCTTGCCTTTTTCTTTTCAGAAGGCAAGTCCTGCACTAAGAGCCCCCAGGTCTTCATCTTCATTTATGCGTTCCCACTTGTGGTAGGAAGGGTGCCCATTATTTTGGTAAAGCAAACACCAAGTTTAGAAAAGGCAGGCAGGCAAGTAAATTGAAGGGTTGGTGCCTGAACAGCTGTTTGATAACATTAACGCGCCATGACTGCAGTAGAGTAACCTTTGAAGAGGTTGGTCAGGAGCCCAGCCACATAGGCTGGGAAGTGCACAGCACTGATTAAGCTGGAAATGGCTGAGACAACAGTTACCAAAGGAAAAGAGAGAGGCAACGGGGATATGGAGCTGCTTCTGTAGGGAAAGCCCCAGCAGCTCTCCTGGAGTAAGAGCCGAGCCAGCCCACAGCTAAGCAGGCACCCATGCAAGGAGAGTGATAAAATGGTTAAACCAAAAATTTTTCACTTGTTTTAAGAAAAAAGGGCAGATTTGCAAGAAATGTTGAGTCTGTCTCCTCATGGTCACCAGACTCCAGACAGACAGACATGTATTTCTGAAGCTGGGGAAGAAGCAGAGCCCTGCAACAAAGTGATGGCAGGCACCACGAAGATAATATTCTCCTTCCCCATGGCCGTATTTTTAGACCCGTTACTGGGCGAGGAAGCCTGACAGCCAGGCATGTGCTGAAATTCACCGTAACTTTGTTCACAGTGGGACGCGCACTCACGCTGACCATCAGCCGGCGGATCCACCTCTTGGTGCGCCTGAAACAGAGCTTTTCATGTTCAAAGGGGACGGGAGGTTTGAAGGTTTGGAGGCTGGCGCGGGGTACGAAGGTGCCTGCCTCTGATCTTCATATGCCTCAGTTCTTCCAGGAAAACCCAAGCTAATTGCTGTTTTAAAAGGCTATTTAATTTTAAAACCTTCCTCCCCCTCCCCATTACTAAGCTGGCATGGCTTTCATCACAGAAAAGGTATGTACCATGTGAAGGGAAAGTAAGGAAACGTGAGGCGGGCTCTTGCAGGTACTAAAAATAGTGTGTGTGTGGGGACAGCCAAGGAAGTAACTTCACAGGAGATAGGGATTGAGTGGCTTCCACTCTATGAGGTTTTGCTGAGCCCAACTAATTAATGTTTGTAAAGCACTTTGAAGATGAAAAGCACCAATTTGTCGCTAAGTTTAATTATTTGCATCATGTTACTTAAGACTTTCACTAGCTACCTTCAAACACCACCGAACTCTTCCCTCTAAATGGCGAGCAAGCCCAGGAGCTCAAGGCAGAGTTTCAGAAGTTGGCGTGAGGGCTCTGGGATGGGAGCAAAGCCACAGCAGGACATTGCTCTGACGCCTCCGGGTCTGCGGCTGGAGGGTGGGCTTAACATGTACACCTCGACTTTGACTTTGCTGGACCTGAGACACTTAAAGAAGGGCTCCTTTTGAGTTCCTAATGAATTCCAGCCCCCTTTAAATTTACACTGTATAATTAGGGCTCCTTTACGCTGGCAATTAAAAGGAAACCAATTTTGGATAGGTTCACATTTACACTGTACAATCATGTTTCTAACACATGTGATTACTACCAGTGATAGAACATGAACTTTTGCTGTTAATGGCATGCATGCTAATTGGCAATACTGTTAGCTAATACATGTTAAAAACATGAATGCAAACTCAGATCTAGATGTACCAACAGGAGGAAATGTAAGGAAAGTAATCACTTAAACAGCAACCTCCACTCTTTGGAAGAGAAAGGCTTTAAACAGATAGGACTAAATTCATTGGGAAGCTCATCAGGTAAGAGAAATCAACGTGATGACACAGACTGCAAACTTTATTTTGAAATGGACCGATATTGTTCACATTGATATAGCTGATATTCTCTCTTTTTCCAGATGAAGTAGTTAAAAGATCCCTCATAACATTATTACACCTGTCTTTGCAAGTGAGGCATTTTACTTCTTCAAATAGCATCCCTAGGGGACATTTAATTCTGAATTATTTTCTCATTATAAAGTATGGTCCTACTCATGAGAAACAGAATGTCCTAGTAAAATAGGACATGACAGGGCCAGAAATTTATGGGTTCAACACAAGGATTGAAATCTTGATTACTGAATAGAAATGTCTGCAGAATTAATGATAACTTTGGGTTCTCCACTCATCTCAGTGGGATGCTGCTCATCATTTTCTGATGATTAAAAAGGAAAGTGTTCCTTAGCATTTGTAAACTCTAATCAGAAACATAACATTAGCTCTAACGATGAAAGAGCTTCATCAGACAGAGATAACTTTTTTTTTTTCCCCAAATTGAACTTGGAATTAGTTCAGGAAACTCAGTTTGCTGCATCCTCTCTACACCTCCTGATTTAGCTGCAGACTAGAAAACCAAAACATGGAGGGCATCTCTAAATCTAACATTTTCTCAAGAATCTCCTGAGACACTTTGCAAGATTTCCAAGCTAGCATTCATCTCAGCAAGATTTGCACACACACAGAGTACAGAAGCTCTGGAAATTTTGGGCACCTTCTCCTGTTGTTTGCAACAGGCAAGGTCCAAGAGTGTTTGCCGTGGAAGATGCTGGAGGGGTAAAAGCTGCTCGTACCCACGGCACTTGCCTCGGAGCGACTGCCTACCGCTGACCAGCAGTCAGATCTGACCCACTGCTTTTAGGAAAAGACTCAAAAGACCTGACAGGAAAGACTCCCTGTGACAAAGGAGTAAATCTGTGTACAGGACCAAATATTCTCACTTACCCTTCTTTAAGGAAGATCCTATTCTGCAACACCACAGAGTATGTTCTTAGTTAGAGAACCAAGACTGTGCCTTTTTTTTTTTTTTAAACACATACAGAAGGCAACTGGGGTCCACTCCAGCAGTGGTGTACTTCTGTGATGGGCAATGAATCCATACATGTACTTTTTTTTTTTCCTTTTTATCTGCAGTGCAGATTTCCATTACACATTCTGCACTTGTTTCACACACACGATTCCTGCAGAAATCAATGAAAGTCCTATGTGCAGAAAAAGGCACAGAAAGTGCAACAGAGATTTGCACCACGGATTAAGAGATTCTCAGTGCTGATCAAAGAAGAATTTTGTCCAAGGTTTGTAAAGCACTTTTGAATCCTGCTTGATGAAAGGCTCCATAAAAATGTAAAGCTGCTGTTGTTGTTAATGCTCCCTTGGTACATAACAGGAGAAAAGATGCTGAAATTAAAGTCACATATATTAATATTGATTAAGAAATGAGCAAATTCTTCTAGAATTTGATCTGCCTTTCATTATGTGCACTTGATCTTCCATTTTCAAACAGGGCATAGTTATGTCCTGGAAAATCACAGCCTTGAACTCCACCAAACCACAACTACAGATTATATATTATTATATATAATTTTGGAAATCTGTCTGGAATACACCATAAAGCAAGAATAAAAGAAAAACTGTAAGGACATTTGTATTTGTCAGCGTCTCCCCAGACAGAGCCCTGAGGATATGATATTCTTAGAATAAAGCTTTCATTTCACAGCGCATCAGTGGGAAAATTAACAAGCTCTCCTTGTACTGTTCCATAATTCATTTTCTTTGTTTTAGATATTGAGCTGAACTGGTACAGTAACTTAAATAGATAGGGGAAGATTTTAAAAACAGATTTGGATCCTGGCTGGTTTGGGTTGTTTAGTTTTGTTTTGCTTTTTTCCTCCCTTATCCTGCAACTTCCTAGCATCTAAATAAGAAGTTGCCTCGATTTATTTTAGCACTTGCCTTTTAAATGGAAAGTGCCAAATACTGTTATAATGATTTAAAATACATCAGAGCAGGCTCACTTCAGTTAGTGCAAGGGATATAACTGCATCTCCTGCAGCATCAGGAGTGACGTTTGTTCCATGCAGGAAGGAGTCTGCTCGTCTCCGGCAGTGGCAATCGGAGACCGAGATATCAGAAAGCTCAGAGAGAAGTTGCTTGGGTTAAGATCAGCTACCACCTGTGCTCCAAGTGAACCTCAATTAACAATGGCAAATGACAGCAATTTTTGCTGTTGTTTTCTGGAAATACAAAGTCACATTTTTGCATGAATATCACACAAATGCAAAAGTAATATTCCTGACTCTATTTTCTATCAAGAAGTTCCCTCTGTCCTTAAAAGTCCTGGGACTCCAGAAACAGAAAAAGGAGGTCATAGCAAAGCTAACTTTTCTCACTGAGAAAACTCCTGCGTGAACAGCAAAAACATCAAGACCTTGAGAAAAATTTCATCCATCTCCTCCAGTTCTGCTCATTCAGGTGTTGAGCACAGAGCAACACTCCAGTAGAAAACTACAGGTTGGATGTGTAAATATGTGTGTATAATAGCAGGACAGAGCGGTGAAGGTGCTGTGGTTCCTGAAGCCCAACAGCCAGCTCTGACACTGCTTCAGTAATGTCACTCCTTACAATTTCCCTTGCCTGCACAGGAGCAGAGACCAGCATGTGGCTTCTCTCAAATATCCCCAAGCAAAGTGCTTGCCCACTTGCCAATGAAAACTCCTCTTGTGTGTTTAGGAAAAGATTGCCTACATCCTTCCCTCTGAACAAAAAATTAAATTCTGGGGAAAACGTGGTATGCCTGGTACAAAGTAGCGTACTAGAGACTTATGCAACTATGCAACTTTGGCTTGCTTCCAACTGACTGTTTCCTTTGGCTATGCCTGTACAGCATTTAAGAAAACTGAATCCCCCAAAAGTACCATTCTGTCCATCTCAACAACGCTGAGCCAGGAGGAGGACACAGTTTTGAGATGCTATCCATCGTAAATAATGGGAGTCCAAATCAGAAATATCACTTCATGCTTTTAAATGGTCTGGAAGCTGAGGGGAGTCCATTGACCTAGACGCCTTCATCACCCCTGTGCAAAATATTGTTAATAGCAGTGAAGACTGGGGACAAATATACTGAAAATCCCCTTGTTATGAACGAAAAAGTGGAGTTGCAATTGAGACAGCTGACAAAATAAAATAAGTTCTTTGGGCTTCTGTAGTAGGAAAGCCATCTCTGTTCCCCATAGATAACCTCAAAGACTTCCTTGCTGCATCCACTTTTCCATCTGTTTGCAGTCAGCAGTACCTCCCAGTGAGAGACCGCTGGGTTTATAAGATGGGAATCTGAAACTGGATGAAGCCAGTGTCACTGTGATGTAGGAAAATGCATTCAGCTGGCAGTTTTCAATAAGAAGTGATGCTATCTGGTCCAGAGATATCACTTTCCATGTGCCCATCTACCCAGTGGCCGGCACACTGTGGCATTATTGCAACACAAATAATAGTGGGGGCAGCGCACAGTGAAAATGTACTCTTTCCTAGAATAAGCTTCCTCCTTATCGCAGCCAGTGATAGCACTGTATTATTCTGGCTTTTGAAAGAGATGAGTCTGTTTTCGCAAAAGAGCAAGTGTCCTCAGTTCCCGTTGACTTCTGGCGTCAGCTACCATTGTTCAATGCTCTATAAGAGTGAAGCTCTGTGGGAGCGCTACTAAGGGAGGATGAGGATGCTCTAGCGATGTCAGCCTTCGTAGATGTATGGCTACAATACTGCTTAGCCAGAGGGTCACTACCACAATTGTGACCCCAGTCCGTGACGGGGTCTGCTGTCAAGTGGAAGACCTGGTTTTTCCCCATCCTATCTACAGCTGATAAGGATGCCTGCATCAGCCTATAGTGGACATTTCTTACTCTGTAGCAGAGTATAGCAGGAGAGGCAATATCCTCTACAGTTTGGTACCTGTGCTTATATACCTTTGCATACTTTAAATACTTGTATAAATGTCTTGGAACGCTATAAAATTACTAAAAACAATGGGCTCAGAAAGTTAAAGAAAGATCAAGAAAAAATACCATACTACAATTTTCTAGTTCAATGAATCTGCTTTGTGCCACAATCACAACTAGCCATGAACCAGCCCCAGCATTTTCTTTGATGTGTATAAAATGTATTTTTAATTTCACTAGGCTGCTGCTCACTCTTATTAGAAAGGGTAACTGGGAATGGCTAGGTTGCCGTCTCTGCACTTTTCATTGTTTTACTACCTCTGTCATGTCACCTCTTATTTTTCTCTTGTGTAAAATACAGTCTGAACCTTCTGAATCCTTCCTCACAGAGACCTTTCCATGTCTCTGAACATTACCATCACCTTCTAGACCTCTTGCTGGTTGCTATTACTTTTTTACAGTGCAGGAATGAGCGTAGCCAAACCTGAACAAGGGTATTGAAGCCAGGCATGTCCCTGCATTTACAAATGCCATTATAGTGTTTCTGATTACAAAATATTTATTGCAACATCTACTAGGTAGGCATGATACAAAGCCACTTTTCTGCCTGTATTGGGAAAGCTTCATGCTCTACCAGCAACCTTGTTTAAACAGGGGCTATTGGGGCTGCCAGCTATTTCTGATCAGAAGAGATGACAGCACTGCGAGGCATCCGAGAGCTGCTTGCTGGGATCTTCCCTGTTAGTGAGTGGATCTTGCTCCGTGCCGGCTTCTCACTCAGGGCTTTGTGTTCCCTCCACCAGATGGATGTTGGCAGATGGCAACACCATTTTGCTGTTTAATTATTTAAAATGCTGCATGCAAATCAACCTTTGGCATTGAACGATAGAACGGTGTTTGTGGTCGATACCCCATCTTTGATATGCTGTTTCATATTTCCTTCTTTGTAAGGCTGTAGAGATTATTCTGGTTTGTGTTATTTACACATGTACCCCATTCTTTCTGTGAATATCCCATGCAGGGGGTTGCACACTTGCTGTTGTGCACTTGGACTACCTGACAGACATTATCTAGCTATAAACCAAAGGGACGGCCCACAACCTTCGCTCGTGTGAACAGTCCCTTCGATTTCAATCACCAAGGGACAGAAACCTGTCTTTTCAAGAAAAACAGGAAACAACTGAGTAGCAGACGTTATTAAAAACAGTTGATATCTGAAGCTGTTGGAAATGTTGGAAAAGTTGGAAATGATGCCAACTTGTCACTCGTTGAGGACTGAAGGTTGTCCATCCCAGTTCTCAGGACCAGCTTCAGTAGGAGTGGAGGGACAAGTCCAGGCTGTAATGCAGAACCAACCTCCAGCAGGAGGGAAGGAGATTGTTTGTCATCAATATTGGCAGTGACAGGCTTTGATTTTCTCGGCGCACTGAATCAAGTTATTATTTTTACAATCTTTTTTTGAAGAGTTTCCCCCATTTTCATCTAGTCACCACCTACTGGCTTTAAGCTTTTGCCAGTAAAAAGTTATTATAAGCCATTTGTCTGCTTGGGTTGAGGCTTTTGTGAGATCGCAGAATGTAACATGACAACAGAGCCCATAAAACATCAGTTCCCAAACTGTTCCACAGGCCATGACAGTCCACACAGGGTCACAACCCGATCTCTTTTTTGAGGTCCTCCATAAAATAGAACATTGCCCTCAAAATCTCTGTTTCTTCCTCATCCCTCGTGTCCTGTGTGACTGTGCCAAGATTTCTTGGTATCTGGCCGTGTGTGTCTGTTTGCATGTCATCAAAAAAGGCACCTGTACTTGCAAGTTTCCGGGTGCAAACCTTGTCGGCATGGCAGAACTGATGGAAGTTGACTCAGCCAGTAGAAGACTGTTCTGAAAGCTGCATCAGTGCTCGTACCAGCGCAGTCTTTAAGAAAAATCAGAGGATGTTTCTTATGCTGTTGGCCATGCGATGAGCTGCTTCCAGTGGCCAGGTCTCGGCAAAGGTGGCTCTGCACGGAAGGGCTCAGATCCTCAGGGTGAAGGACCAGCTGTCCTCAGGGTCTTTGGGTTAGGGAAGGAAGAGTGACTGGGCAAATGAGACCAGAGAAGCATTTCAGAGCATCACATCCTGATAATCGGCACCGTCCAGTGAGGAATAATGTGAGGAGATGATAACATTCTATTGTGAGGGATTAGAGTTTTTAAAGAGCCCCACAAAACAGCTTTTATGACAAACAAAGCACAAGGTAAGCAGCAGAACCCAAGCTGACCTGTAGATCAGTTTAAAAGGAAAAGCAGCAACAACGAACACATTAATATGACTTAGTGAGATAATAGCTACCCTACCCTGCACTGATTGGAAACAATTGGCAGAGCCTGGGATATAAGGAATCACTTCCTGCAGCAATTTCCTTTTATTAAAAAAGCATTTAACCATTTATAAGCTTTTAATTACTAATTTTTAACTCTGGATCTTATTTTTAACTCTGTGCTCTCCTCAAAGACACTGTTCAGTCTGGCTGAATGCATGGCCAGGCCAGGCGGTATTCGATCGGAATACAGGTGTTTGCCATCCTGGTGTCACAGCAGAGGATATCACCCAGAAGATGTTACTGAAATTTTCTTGAAGCAAGAAAATTCATCCAGTCATTTGGCAAAACACGTAGCTTTCCAACCTAGGCACAGCAAGAGCAATTCAAATGCCTAGGTATGAAAGTGCAATCCGTCACAAATGCAGCTACATAAATGTAGCACCCTCATTTCCAGCACAATTGGAAATAGTTAAATCTCCAAGATCCACAGAAATCCAAAACATGACTGAAATAAGAGTCAAAACTACCTTAAAGGAAGGCCTGGTATTCCTTCCCTGTTGGGGCTATCATTGGTGATTGTGAGTTTGTTTTTCTTTCTTTGTTTGTTTCACAGTACACTGGTCCAAGAAAGGGATTAAAAAAAGGTTTTGTTTCTGAAATACCTGAAATGAATTTTTAGTTCTGTTTTGTTTTCTCATGTGGAAAAAAAAAGAAAAAATGTGATTTGGGTCAAAATTTGGGTCAAATGTTTAGCTCAACTAAAAATAAAACATTTTCATGGTAGCAATAGCAGGCTACATTTATTTTGATTTAAGTAGCCTTCTAACCTAAGTATGAGCTTGAAACAAAAAAAAAATTAAATATCCTCTTTTGCCAATATGGAGGAAAGTCTGAAGTTTTTCTGGTTTCCCTCCTTTCTTTGGAGAGGGAAGAACTGAAACACTCTGACACATGGCACAGTTGCCCAAATGTTTTTGCCCAAGCTTTGATCTTTTGTTATCCTGGAATAAAGTGAATAGAAACATTTGCCCAGCTCCGATTTCAAGACTTAGCAAGGAACCGGGGCCCATTCTCCCTCTTTCCTGTGCCGATTACTTCCTGTGGGTTATCTCTCCGAAAAGCAAGCCTTTGGGGAGTGATGGCGGCACAGGATGAGGTATGCAATCCTCTGCAAAAGGGGCTCCTTTCTACTTCTCCACCTGCCCCAAACTGCCAGCTGGGTCCTGCCCGGGGCAGAGGCTCTGGCAGGGAAAGGGCAGACAGAAAGGGCTGCCGGGACAAGGTGGCAGCACTCAGAAGGGACAGAGGAGCATCCTCTGGAGTGCCTGTATAGCCCAGCGGTCCGTGCACCTACTGCGGCAGCATCACACCTCCTCTGCCTTGGCGTTGATGCGGCTAAAGGAGGGTTTCCACTGACCACGCACTGGTGGGGAGTGAGTGCGAACAGCCAGCAGGACCTTCTTCCTCTGCCACGACCAGGGTTCTCCTCCACCTGCATCCGTGTCCTCCTCCGTGGAGGTCCCAGACCTCCTCCCTTGTTCTCTCTGAGTAGGGAGCAGAGGACAAAGTACGACTTAGGTGGGAGAGGCCCGGCAATAAGCATCAAGTCATTCCCTGGCTATACCGTAAAGCATCATAGGAAGCATAGCCCTGCTGTGAGGATGGAGAAAGAAATTTGAGACCAGGAGGCACACAAACGCAGCTCCTGGATAGCGCTGGAACAGCATTGCCAGGTCACTCTTTTAGGGTGCATGTTTCTCCAAAGAAAAGATTTTTTTTTTTCTAGTCAAAGATGACCTGTAAAATTTTGTCATATCTTAAAAAAAAAAGTTGATTTGGTATCTTAAAAAAAAAAGTTGATTTGGTATCTATTAGGACAGACAATTTTTAGCTAGCCTACTTTAGCTGCCTCTCCTACCTTTCAGATCAGTGTCTTTTAGAGGGGGAGTTTATACATGCAGTGAGGAAGGGAATGACGAGTCTAGTAACTCGTTTATTTTAATGGCAACTGCATGACACTGTTCCCATCTTTGCAATCATAACTGGTCTCCTTTTCCAGTGTGTGTGCCCAATTATACCTTGCAAGAAGCCATGTATCTTATAAAGAATTTAGTTAATTTTCATTATTTTCCAAAGTTCTGTAAATGAACAATGCGCTTTTTACAGGTCTTTCATCAAGGAGTTAATAACCAGATGAAGGTCCTCTTTTCATCAGTTCCTAAGTGATGCTCCATTTGATTGAAGAAGATCAAAAATGATGATCAGAAAATAAAAAGGAAGACTTTGTACAACACTTTAACTGTCTCATTCCTGTTTTTTCAGAAGTATCACTGGGTTTCTTTCAGGCTTGGGGGAAAAAAAATGTATAAAATTCTTGTGAATTGCCAGTACTTGCCTTCCTCTAATTTTAGAAACCCTTGTGTTAATGGTGGGCAATATATCTCTGCCAGATAGTACCATGATGCTAGGTGAAAGCAACAACAACTGTAGCAAAACTATTAGATTTGGATATTGTCTATTACAGTGTCTGTGGTCCTAATCTTGCATCCTACCCCATGCCAGCCTGCACGGTGCTGTCCCAGAGTGACCCTGTCCCATCTCACTGGCACCCAACCAGCTACCCCATCCCTGGGCTGGGGTGGAGGTACCCTCAGGGGGTCTGCAGGCCAGGGGAGGTGGAGGGAGATGACTGCCCTTGTGCAAGAGATCTTTTATCTTTAGTGTATGAGAAGAATGTCATCCTGCTGCATCTAGTTTTACCTGAAAATTTCCTCTTTAATTGTGTCTTGAAAGACCTTTGTATAAATTTTTTTCTTCCCAGCTCATTTCACCTTTTTCCATTTGCTGAGCCCTTATTTACTGCTTTTAATTAGAAATAGGCAAATTCTTTATGAAGGTGTGAGATGCTTCTTCCCTAAACCCAGCTCAAACGTGTAACTCTGCTCTACTGAGCTCTTCACAGCACAACTTCATCCTTCTTGTCACCTCTGCCCCTGTCCCCTCTCTCCTGCAACCCAGCTGCCTTGTATGCACTCCCTTCTCCCATCCCTCCATCTAACCAGGGTTCACCTTTTTCTGCTCCCCTCTCTCACTGCAGCATCCATAGGAAAAAACCCCAGTATAATCCTCCTGTTACCACCAAAAGAAGCTTCCTGTCTGAAATTTCCTACAGTGATTAAATGTTGTTCCCCTGCCCCTTGGCAGTGATTTGCTTCGGAGTGGGTCATTACTGTGCAGCTGTTAATAACGAGTGTTTGATGCAGGCTGGTGTAGCTTATTGAGACGCTGGACACTGTCATCCAAACCTCCAAATGATATTTTCTATACTGTCAGAGAAGTAGCCCTGCATCTCTGTTGCAGAGAGGGAAACTGAGGCACAGCAGGACCAAAGACGTGTCGCCATCCTATGCCATTCCATCCTGTGGTTTGAATCATTCCCCTGAAGTGAGCGCTCTCATTGAAGCTTGGTTTCAATCCAGGAGCAATTTGGGTTTCCAGTACTCAGTACTTCATAGCTTCTAATCATCCTGCATAGTGAAGCCTGCAGAGAATCAGAAAATGTTACATTTAATTTTGGACGAAGTTTAATGAAGCCCTGGGCTTTAGGAGAAGCACTCTATTTTCAGGCAAGCTCAGAGCACTCAAAAAAGGGCACATTTTATTGCAGGTGCTTTGCACAACCTTTGTCAGGATTAAATATGATGGAAAGGCGATAGCTAAATATGGATTGATATTACCACACTTTTTACAAAATGCTTGATCCCACAGTTCTGAGGACCAGTTACCTTAAGATCTGATTCTTAAAATCAGTTATCTTTTCAGCAGGATGTATAAATAAATCAGCAGAAGAGCCAGTTAATGACTCACTGCTGTAAATTAAATGGTATTCGTTATGAATATGATTCATTGAAACTTTCCTAACAAATCAATTTGTTTCAATCATACTGTAATTCAATAATAATATTTAGCATTTATATGGTGCTTTCAATAGCTCATGAAACTTTCCAAGCATTAATTATCTGCATTTCACAATAATATTATGAGCTGCTGAGCTGGGCTGTCTCTGCCTTACAGGTGAGAATGCTGACGCCCAGAGAGCTTAAGGAAACGTTTGAGCCTCTCAAAAGTGTTAGCATTTCTCTGTTTTGCTTTTTTTTTTTTGTATCCGCCCTCAGACATGGTGCACAGCGGTGACTCAGGGCTCTGAGATCTGGGGCGGCAGGGCAATGCTGGAGAGGGTTTGGTCTGTCATGGTAGAGCCGGCAGTTAAAAATCACAGCGTGTTCCCAAGCTTGACATCCACTCTATGGAAGCTTTGCTCGCCACTGTGATGCCTTCCCAACTATGAGGCTTCTTTCTGCCTTTCCCCCATTCAAAGGCTGAGCTCCAGAAACCCCATATGCTGTGTCTGCACCCAGGGGCTGTCCCCCTTCCCGCACCCCATGGACAAGTCCTGCTCTAGCCCCTGACCCATCCTCCTTGGCCCCGCTTCAAGGATCAGTTCATAGATTTCTTCAGCAGCTCACATCTGTCCAACTGCTGTGAACTTCAGCTTGAGCTGCTCATAAAATGGATCCTACAGAAAAATGAAGCATTACAAACTACATAAAAGCAGTTCAGAATAAGGGCTTAGCGTTCAGGTAGTCTGTGCCTAAAAGATGGAGATGGATGTCATACGGGATTTTCAAAAGCACAGAAACAGAATAGGTGCCTGATTGCTATGAACATCAGCAGGACATAGTCTAATTCAGCAATTTGAAAATCCCACAAGGAAATGTTGGCTTCTCTAGGACATACTAATCTCTGCTTTAAGCAAGTTGACATAACCTTAGAGTAAGCTACTCTTGGATGTGAAGGCAGGATTAAGACATACCTTATTTCACTCCCATCTTCCATGTTCATCTGTGAGAGGGTTTTTATGACAGAAGCCTACCAGAGTGCTAGTTGCTTACCTCTTTTTAAAGCCACTTATAGATCTCTACATCCCACAGTACCATATGAAGAAGAGGATATGAAGATGGGTATATAGGCAACTGTAGGGATCTGTCATCTGAGTTTTGGTCTAGTACTGTGCAGCACTGTAAGCCTGGAAGGTCTGTAATGCTCCGGCTACTGTATCCTGAACATACCTGATCTCATCTATTCTTTGAAATTAAGCAGGATGTGGTCTTTCACAAAGCACACAATTACATTATGGAACTCAGGATGCTGTGGAAGCCAAAAGCAAAACCATCTCCGCAAGCAATTAAAAAATTCATGGAAGAAAGGGCCACCAAGGACCATTAAACACAATGATGTGGATATGGTCTGTAGCTCAGGGACTCACTAAATGACAGAATTCCAGAAGCTGGAGCTTGCTAGTGGGAGAAGATCCCTTATGGTTGCCCATATATTTATTATATTTTTAAAGTGCTTGCTAGCAGTTGCTGACAGAGACAGGAGCTGGGGCCAGCACACCTCAGGTCTGGCCCTGAACAGCCATAAAGATTTGGGTGGAATGTTGGCTAAAATGGAGCTGTGGCTCTAAGAGGCTGATCATCATGACGTCTATGGAGTAGAGGAAGGAAAGTTGTCAGCGCCCAAATAAAAAACTATGAATCATCACCCACCATGTCACATGAGAGGAAAAAAAATAGGCTGTCACAGATTTTATTGCCCAGTTTGATTTCTTTTTTAACCACCTCACTAGTTCTCTGCAAGTGCATATGATAGTTCACAGTCAACAAGGTTAGTGTTTCCACAGACAGGAAAGGGCAAACCTCTTCCTAGCACTGAGACAAATCTTCCCCTTGTGCTGAGATGAGGAAATGCTGAGACAGAGAGTATTAATTAATTTACACCTTGTTACCATGGCTGTCCTGCTGCCAGTGACCTGGGGCCTTTGTGGGACCTTGTGCTCTACGTGGTTGGTGGCTATGCTGCCTCAAGTGACCCACTGACCATGACTGCCCCCTGCTCCAGACACAGCAGCACTGTGCTCCCATCTCGCCCTCAGCTGCATTGCCCACGGCTCCTCCTGCAAGCACCCAAGGACCAAGGCTCACATACAAGTCTTGATAACTGGCTTTCCCTCCTTGCCCTGTATCTACCGTTTTGAATTGCAGACGCACAGTATTTCTGGCCGCCCTTGGTCTTTTGCCTTCTTGCTTGCATCCTCTGCGCTGAACAGAGTATTGCTTAGAGTAGAAAATAAGTGTTTAGCTCCCTGCTTATGATGAACTGATGTCATAACTGATGTCTGGTGCTCCTTGCTGAGGACCTTTTTGCTATGGGCTTCATAGGCAAATAAGTCACCTTGATGCCAATATTTGTCCCTGTTTCCTGATGCAATGCATAAATCATATTGCTGTTCCTTATCAGCTCGTAGCGCTTAATGGGTAGCTCTGCTGCTTCAGCAGGGAATTAGCTAGAATAACATTACAGTGATAAAGTTAAGGAGAGTAAGCATCCATCAGTGGGTCAATTAGTAATGTTAAAAAGGAAGCTCTGAAATAACTCACACAGTAATACATTAGTTCTTGTGCACATGTTCAGATCCATCACATGGTGAGTATGAAATGAGGGAAAGAACAGATAATTAGGAATACGTTCTTTTTTAGATACATGCCAAAACCTCCCTTTAATAACAATATCTCTCATGGCCTTAGCAGCTTTTATCTCTAAATTCTTTAGATGATACCTGCAGTCACTTTTAGTGAAGCTGGATTTGAAGCCAACTCTCAGTTCTTAGCAACCATGGACAAAGCTTGGTGTATTGGCACCAAACAGGTAGACCTTTGATTTCAAATGCCCACCCATGAGACACTTCCCATACACTCACCAAATTGAAGTAAGACTCCATTTGGACCCCTTGCAGTGGTGAGAGGCTTCCCTAGCACTGGGAATTTGCAGAGCCGTGGCAGGGGAGCCCAGGACAGCCCTTCGCAGAACTGCTGAGAGCCCATCAGCCCCCGGCGTGCTGCAAACTGGCGTGTGTTCAAAGCCCGTGAAACAACGCCAGCTCCTATTTCACACGAATCCGGCTAGAGAGCTCTAAATCTGCCTAAATGGTGTTTTATAGTCACTGCTGAGAATTTCTCTTATATGGAACCTTCATAATTTTGTTACAAGGATTTTGAGCGACAATTTCATTCCCAAGGTACAGGTGACAGCACGCTCCGTTAGCTGGTGTCACGATGCTGGGAAGTAAATGAATGGTTGCCCAAGAATAGTAACATCCCCTAGAAATGCACTGCCCACCCACGGCCTTGCTGCAAGACCAATGGAAGAGGTGAGGACACCGGTGAGAAGCACAGCTTGCATGTGTCAGCAGCTATGGAGAGAGGGATATCGGTGACATAGTTTGGGTTAGAATATACACTCTGGGGAAAAAAGAGGGGACCTAAATTTAAACCAAAAAAATTCAGCAGTCACATTGTCACCACAGAGGTGCACATGAGCGGGGAGCTCCTTAGACCTACTCCACCACCAAAGCCATTGCAATTGCCCCGTTGCTGACCAAAGTTATTTTCTGCAACACTGTTTATTAATGTTTTAAGTCAGAACTCTCTACACTCCCAGACCCTTTAGGTATTTAAATAACCTGAAATTTAATTGCTAATCCAGTAGACTAGAAGAATAAAATCAGGAGTTTAATTTCCAAGCTAGCCCATGATTATTATTCATTGCCCAAAAGCATCATTAACACAGCATCACGACTGACACAGCAATGACTTGTACCCTCCCAAAATGTCAAATGCACTTACATTTAAATGGCTGAAAACCAGGAAATAAAGAGTTATGGTAAAATCAGTGTGTGCTCTGGAAGCAAGCTGAATCCACAACTGCTGTAAATTAGCATGGCTCCAGTGACCATAATAGAGTTACCCCAGTGTACGCCAGCTGAGGAGCTGATGTCTGTTTTTCCATTGCTGGGCATCTGTGTATGATGAAAAGTACCTAAAATGCTGTAGTCTTTAAATTCCTAGAAACTTTAAAATCAAATTAATCAAGTTGTTGGTTAGATCATAGTGACAATGACATGGAGAGAGTAAAGTATACTGAGTGGTTTGGGATCAGGTCCTCGTCAGCAGTAGTGAAAACAAGCAAACAAAAACGTTGAGTAGTCCTATAAATAGCTTCAGAAGGAAGCATACAGTATGCGTGCTGAAGCGTCAACCTTGGAAATATTTATGAATTGTCAATATTGCTTCTAAAGATGCAAGACGCACCAAAAATTGAGTCAAGCATCATAAGTCACCTAGAAAAAAACAAATCGGAAACTGAGTAAATCTGGGCAGTCCCTCTGCAAATACAGTGTGTACTATCTATCACTGCTGGCTGCAACAGAATAAATAGGCATTTATTGCTGAGGGGTTCAGACAAGCATATTTATCCACTAATTCTTGACATGCAGGCAACAATTTGGCACTGATTTCTGAACTCTAGTGAGTTACTTGAGTTGGGCTGTGAAGACCCAGGTCTATCCCCACAGACCTCCTCACGGTAGCAGGGCTATGGTGGCCACCAGCCTTGCAGATTATACAACAGCGTGCTACCAGCACTGCCAGTGGTCCATGATGAGATGCAAACTAGTCCTCTCAGAAACTTGGTAAGCTCATCAAAGACCTTCTAATTCCCACATGCTCAGAAATGTCTTAGCATTATGTGATATTTTAATTCATTTTCTTAGATAATTGCAGGTGGTTTGCTGCAGCGCAGAGCTTGAGAAACGTTTCCTAACAAAGCGATGAGGAAATGATAGGGAAGCCGTGCTTTCTCTCCTGTTTTGAATACGTGCATTCATTTTTATTGCAAAGCTTCCTGCTACGGTTTCAAAGCTGCTCTCAAAGTGGCAGGTTTTGGCCCTGTCAGCATTTTCCCTGTTTCCCCTCTGCCTCTGCTGAGACGAGCACTTTCCAGCCAGCAGCCAGGTCTGGCCAGAGGCTGTGAGGATGGGGAAGAGGCTGGGGGGAGCCCTGGGGACCCTGAGGAGATGGGTGCATGTGGCCCTCACAAGGGCTCCCTTCACTCCCAGCTCGCTCTGGGACAAGCTAGACAACTCCCAGCTATCAAATGCTGAAGAAATTGTCCTTTCTCATTCTTCAGCCTCTCACTCCGGGGGGGGGGTTTCCCATTTAAATCACTATTTTCTACCATTTCCTTTTGGTGTGTCTTTAACCTTAATTTTAAACGCCAGCTTTTTTTTTTTTTTTTTTTTTTCCCCTAACTCCTCACTTTATAGTCTTCCCAAGGCAGTAGCAGTCAAAATCTAATGAATTCCTGAAGGTCAGATGGGCGTTTGGAGACCCATAGTTTGTGATGTAAATCGAGGGCCCGAGAATAGCATCCAGCTACAGCCCACTGCAGTTGGCACTAATCAGCAAACATCTAATCAATGGGAACAGTAGCACATTCATGTGCAAGAGATATTATCTTGGCATATAAATAATGAAAGCCTCTAAAGCACTCCCAGATGTTGGAAACAAGATTCCTTCTGGGCATGTGAAGAATTTGCTTAGGGGAAAACAGAGCAGCCACACAAAAATAGAGAGCTGTTTTAGTCTGATGAGGTTCTGTTTATGAGAAAGAATTACTAAAAAAAGAAAAGAAATACCTGCATGGCTTGAATCAGCCAAAGCTGACCTCTCATCTGCCAGATACCTGTAAAGCAGACAATTGTTTTTATCTGGGGTATTCAAGTGATATTGCTGCTTGATTATCTTTCATACAAAAGAGGCCCTGCTTTCTTACTATTGCCAAATATCCAGTTTACAATCAGGTTTTCAATATGTCCTGGAATCTAGGCTTTCCTGAGAAAAATGAGCTTTTTGATCTCTCATAATGACAACTTATTCCATGAGATAAGGCTAAAAAAAGAGAAAGAACAATTAACAATTATTTATTTCTCATGAGAAAATGATTTAATTCACAGTCAAAGCAAGTAAAAATTTTAAGTCTAATACTTCATGTTTGGACATTTTTAAGAAAAGCAAAAATTACAGAAAATTTACAAAGTTAGAGAGAGCTTTCTTAGTCTTTTGGCAATCAGAACATAATTAATTTTCACAGCTTAGTCTTGCTTAAACTTTTTATTCTTGCTGAGGACACTCAGTCCTGCTGATCCAATATAGTTACTCACTTGAGTATATTACTTATGGGAGTATGGACCAACAGCCTATGAATAGACTGGCAACAAGCGATCCTTGCTAACACAACCCTTATACTGCCAGCCAAGTCATTTTAACAGAGCCTATTTCATCTGAAAATGTAGAAAATATTATCAGTGCAAACCCACCTCAAGGTATCAGTGACAAAAAATAAACTATTGTCTAACCTTGCTGTACAAGATTAAAAAAATACCAGTGATGTCTCTCCAGGTCCTAATGGGTACAGCTTGCCTCAAAGACAATTATCATTATTTTACCAATACCTGCTCAATACCATGTGCCAGGATTTAAAAGCCTCGTCATGTTTATCTCTCAAAAACCACCATAAGCTTCAGGAATATAGTGGCTGGGATTTGTTAAAACACAACCTTTTTTACTGCAAACCAAAAAAAATTACCAGGTAATCATTTTCACATTGCTTGATGGCATTGAATACATTGAAGTTGTTGATTCTTGTCAGTCTCTTTCTTTACCGGAGGACAATGGAACAAATAAATGGGAGTTGTCTCTTTCTCTCCCACAGCCATAGAGGAAAGGTTCCTCCTCCAGATGAAATACCAGAATTGTAACAGAAAATGAGCCAGTAGTGCGATGAGGGTGGGATGGGACAAGACTCAAACTGGCAAAGTGCGGTGTTACGGTGTCCGTAATCTAGTGCTCTAGGTTTGGGGGTTGTTTATTTTTTTATTTTAATTGGTATTTTGCTAGGATTCTTGGAAGAAGGAAGCTATGAAGGTTTGATAAAGAGGGTTGTAAAGAGGGTATTCAAATATTTTAGTAGTTACAGTTCAATGCTTATGTTGCTGTTGCCCAGCAGTGTTACCACTTGCATCATCAGCTATTTGTGATTGTCATTTTAATGTGTGCAATGCCCAATGTGATGGGGACTAGATCCCTGACAGATACCAGATCTCTAGGCACTGTTACCATAGTGGCCATGCTCCTAGTGCCGCATTTGGGAGAAGCGACTGGAGTTTTAGCAGGTTATGGAGGTTGCTGTGGTTCTTGCACTTCCAGTAGTTGGGGTGTTACAAGGCACACCCTCAAACAGAGACTGCAAATGGAGCCTGCAGGGATGTATGCACGTATTTTACATCTTCTGGAAACTTCAGTGACTCCGGTGAGGCAAAACTTATCATTTTGAAGACTTTGTTGGATCAGGGCTTGATTTGTAATGGCAACTCCATTTTGTCACCTCTTAATGTCAACCTCTCATACATTTCACAGTAACTAAGGAATCATTAGTTATTACCAAATTCTTGCTTTCTCCCAAGCAGCAGATACCTAATGTAGCAAAAATAATACACTTCTGTCAAATATAAATAAATCCCAAGCATTCTTCTGAAAATTCAACCCATTGTGAACAGATGGTTATAGAACAAGACTTATTTCTATGGTAACCTCTGACAGTGCCTTCTGGTAGGGCTTTGGACAAGGTAGTTAAACCTCTCTGTCCTTGTTTTTTGACTTTCCTAGTCATAATACTTGTCTCATAAAAGAGGTATGTGCTCTAAACAGTATTTGGAAAGTGCCAGGAGGCTCTCTGAAGGAACTTAATTGTAAATTAATGAGTATATTGTCAGCACCTCCTCCAAAATTCTCTGGATCTAAGTCAAGCTTTATATACCCCATCACAGGAGTCTTAATGCACACTGTCCCATGGAAGAAATGACTGTCATCAGTACGCTTTGCCAATTATCTGACATGCAGAAGAATAAATACTATGTAATGGTGTAATGCTTGGGAATGTGTAATGAGTGTGTTTCCTCTGCTGGAATAATCTGTAGGTGGCAAGAGGACTTCAAAAATGGTTCAAAGACACTCAGGCATAAGACTTGGTACCGTGGTTTGTATTTTTCCCAGCCCGAACTCTCATGACCTAGCGTGCAGAGGATGACCTCTGACAGCAGCGCGTGGAGCGCCTGGCCATGAGGTTACACACGGCGGACGTGAGGGGATTGGATATTGCCTCTGTCTTGTGCTTCAGGCTCCATCAGCATGTCTGGGGCTCCGCTCTGGCATTTGGGTGCAGAGTCAAGCTGGGTCCTTGTTGTGTATCAGTCTGAGTTTTGAGCTCTCCTCAGCCACCATGTGCCCTGGTTTTGGTGGAAAAGAAAGCCAGGTGTGGGCTGGGCAGGAGGTGCGCTGCCCTTCCAAGGGCTTTCCAGGACACTCTATCTATCCAGCCTGGCAAGCTGATGAGATATTCCCTAATTCCTTGTCTAATGCTAAAACAATGACACTTCTCTACCACCCAGAAAGCCGAAACAAAACAACTTAAAAAACCCAAGAGATTGATTTAGCTATATCAGTGAGAAAATTATTCACTAGAGAAACTGGTATAAGCCATACTGCAAAAGAACTTTTGGCCTTGGTAGGGCAATTTCATTGTATAGCTATACTAGAAGTCCTTTTCCTAGACCTGTGGTTAACAGACATTTTGTGCGGCTGGGGACATGTTATGGATCTGAATTGAAAGGACACCAGAACTGTGGTTCTGCATGTAGTTTTGACATAAAAATTGGTCATTTTGAAGGAATTTTGTCTGAAGAATCTGTTCAGTCTATCTCTGCCCCCCACCCAGCACATTGTGTTTGGAAGGAGAAGATACGGGTGAAGCCATTTCAGAAAAAAGCTCTGACTTTTGTGTACTTCCATTTCTTTTATATTGCTAGGTAATTTAATGTGACGCATGGAAAAAAATACTGTGTTTTATCAGCTCTCTGTTCAAGCAGGTGGTGCTGTATTTTCTATAAAGGACAGTGCTTAATTTAAGATTTCTACCATAGCAGCAATTCTAAATGACAGCATTTGTATTAAAAGAGCTGCTCTTCCCAGCAGCACTGTTATAAAAATACTGAAACAGTAGTGATATTATTATAGATCTGCTCCAGTAACAAAAGTTCTACTGTAGGAAAATCTCTGATTTAGAAAAATCTTTGCCATCTTTCGCCAGTGATAAATGTTCCCTTGGTTTCCATACTGGTGCGATTTAATCCTCACAATTTGAAGAGCTTGCAGGGAAGCAGCTGTGTACAGTAAAAGCGCAACATGTTGTACAAGCTTCAGTGGGAGCAAAGGTGGCAGAATTGGGCCAGGAGCAGTATTCAGGGTAACAGTGTGGAGACAACAGCTGGGAGCTAGGCTGAGCTTTCCAAAAACCCTTGGTGCACCATGCGTGGGCACGTGTGTGTGTAGGGGCAGGAGGGACATCCCCCCACTTCCCCATGAGCCCCCGTACAGGGGGTGCAGTGCCCTGCTGCAGGGCAAGTCCCTTTGCTTGGGGGAAGAGTTTAACTCGCTGCTTGCATGAATCAGCAGGAGCACAAACATGCTATTAGTCTGCACCTGAAGCCGAACGGCTTTCCCATGGCCAGTGATTCAGCGGTGAGGACTGGTGCGGCTTCGTCTCTTCTCCCCTGCCCCCTCCACCTCCCCGGCAGCAGGGTCAGGGATGGGGCTAACATCGCTCTCTTCGGCAAGATGGGTTAAGATGTCCTCTACGCGCGCTCTGCATGGGTTTGTGTTTCAGAAAACCATCCATCATCTCATCTGCGAGGAGAAATGATTGACCTCAGTCCCATGACACCGATGTTAACATTTTCAGTGCAATCAGAAGCCACAGCCTAGAAGAGTCATTTCCACTTTCCTGGGTTTTGTGGTAGGACTTAGAGTGGTTCAAACCAACGTGACTGTAGGAGTCCAAGCACGTGTTCTGGTGGGCTGGGAGAGGGGATGAGAAAGGCATTTTCTGCCAAAGTTCATTCATTCTTTCTCCTCATACTGCATCTAAATGCTTTTTTAATTACACTAATGTTTTCGTCTCATGACATTGCCTCACAGGTCACCTCACTCTCCAATTACTGCTTGTGTAAGGAAGTGCTTCTTGACACTGCCCTCAATTTCTTTTTACTTTATTTCCATTTGTGCTTATCTGCGATGGAATGAAAGTATGAACCATGGCTGAAATTAGCCATTAGGATTTTTACATACTTCAATTAGTAGTCTTTTAAGAAAAACCATTTCTCTCTCTTTTTTTTTTTTTTTATTCTGGTCAATATAAACCAGTTCTTTTTAGCCTCACAAGCTTCATGTCTTAGTTTTCAAATTAACCTTCTCAATTCTTTTCTGAATCTTTCTAGTGCCACAGTAATTTCCTTATAATATGGTGACCAGGAATTAATGAGTAATTTATTTCATCTTCCTCTGACAATATTTTGAGCACCAGCCTGTACAGGAAACAGTATTTCTTTTGAATTAAGAGCTGCTGTGGCCTACCTGAGATCCGCGGTGGCTGAGAGCTAAGTTTAGCTACACACCGCGGGGTGGTGAGGAGAAAATTTAAACACAGGCTGCGTGACCAGACTCAGAAGCGGGTGCAGGACGCCATGGGTCACTCTGCTCTTCTCATCCATCACCTCACCCGGCACTTGAGGGGGATTTCACGGGGGAAACAAACAAAATTAATTTAGCAGAGTTTATCGCTGTGGGTTTTTCATACCTGTCCTATCCCAGAAATGTTATGTCCCATATCCCCTGATGACCCCAGAGCTCACATGGGAAGGCAGCTCCAAAGGAGGTGGGGGTCGGGGAGCATGCAGAAGTAGTTGCCATCCATAGATTTGGTTTTGTCCAGGCCGCTCTTCCTCCCCACGCCTCAGGGATGAGAGGACGGGGAGGAAGGAGAAGGGCTCTCCATCCCATCTCAGGCCAACTGGGGTTATTCCCAGAAGGGCAGTCCCTCGGTCAATTCATCAAATGGCATCCCGAGGAGTTCTCATACCCTCTTGCTGACTCCTGTGGTGCAGAGCAGGTTAGACTTGCTTCAGCATGGGGGGAATTGGCCAACAGTAATTAAAAGTGAGTGTCAGCTCACACCAATGCTCCACATTATTAGTTTAAATGAAGATACTTTCCATGGACAGTGAGCCTTGCATACCGTAGCACAAGCTATTGCATGCAATTAGCTTGCAGAAAAACCCATGACGTGCCAAAGGAAATATCAGGTAGGAAAACACGAGCGTCTGTGCCCTCCATCAATAGGAAGAGGTGCATCTCATGAACCGGGCTGGCTTTCTGCTGACACAGGCAGGCCTGGGGACACCCCGAGCCCAGGCCAGCCTGGATGTATGCAATGAATGTATGCAACCCAGGCTCGCCCCTCGGAAGCTCGCTTCTTGCTGGAATACTGAAATCACAGCCTTTTTATTACACATCACTAGCTCCTTCCCAGTTGAATAGTCAACTTCATTTGCAGTCAATCTGGCTTCCTCAAGGCTGGGTTAGCTATGTTGGTGTCATTTCCAATGCACGTTTGTACAAGCTGCTCAAAAGCACCTTCCACACTGAGGACAGCACCACCTGCCCAGACAATCTACTCCAGCACTTAGAGTAGCCCTGCTATTACAAAATGCTGTCTAATATCTAGCCTAAACTGTCCTTGCTGCAATTTAAACCCATTTCTTCTTGTTCTACCTGCCACAGCAGCAGAGTACAGTGGTTTTTTCCAGCTTTTCCTCGCAAGTCATATTTTCAAGACCTTTGGTTATTAAGACTGTCCTCTCCATTTTTTTTCCCATCTTTCTTGAAGCCCAGTGTTCAATCCTGGACACGGCATTCCTTTAGTACAGAGGGGAAATGAACCTTCCATTTATTTCATATAATCTAATTTACTGCCCATGTTTTTGATTTGGGGAAATGTCTCATTCACAGTTTTTTTTAAACCTTGGCCTGGATAATGCTGATATCACTACCAAAAGAGTCCAAGCAAGTGTCTGGCAGGAAGAGACAAGACCTGGGAAGAACAAAACTATATCCCATCCACCCATTATCATCCATCTTCTGCAATGACCAGCTTCTAACCGAAACTTACTGAGCACAAAGCTTGCTCCTTCCTGCAGGGACAACCAGCCATGCAAAAAGGAATAAGAAGCAAGCCATAGTTTGCATGAATTTACCTAATGCAAATCAGTGCTGTGAGGTTTAAATAAGTAGTGTTTGTACCATACCACTGCCTGTGCTGTAGAAGAGATTTACCATGTAGCTACAGTGGCTGCAGCTCTCCTCGCGATATGTAGGTACATAGAAATCTTAGTAAAGGGGAGTGTATGAGCCCATGGACCTCTCATTCAGCTGAAGGCTACCTCCAAGACTCTCTCTAGGTGGAGAGTACTGCTAGAGTAAGTCCCCAATGAGAAGGGGAAAATAGCGATTCCAGTTCTGCGCTAGGGTCTTACATGTACATTCACATAGCTATATATTGTACCCCTCCTAAACATCCTGACATTAGAAGGTATTTCTCCTCCAGTTCAAGGACTACTACTGCCAATTTATGTGTCTCTGCACAGGGATGTATCTGACCCAGCATGTTTCCAGCAAACTTCCTGACATTAATATCAAATGGGGCTCCTGTCCAGTCTTATTGTACATAAAATAACATCAGTGTTAGGCTACCTAGATGAAACACATTACAGATGACACAAATGAAATACCTTGCCATTTATATATCATGAAGTAGACACCTAGGATTTTCTCAACAGTGAAGCTGCATGCCATTAAGTCTGTGATGCCTTCCATGAAAAAAAAAAATACAAAAACCAAACAGTGAAGGCAATAGTTTCAAATCATTTCCATGGTGAGTACAAATGAGATGTATCCAGATCTTCATGTCCTTTTTGTCTGTTTTACATGCCAGCGCAATCTAGGGACATAGTCTACAGCAATGACTAAGGGCATTAGAGCAGCTGCATTATAGTAGTGGATGGTTTATGAGTACTTGTGCAGAGCACTGCAGATAAAATGAGTATGCTACTGAACTGTCAGATTATCCCCATAACTGGTTAGAGCAAGGTGACCCAGGCAGGTTACCATGATCAATATAGAAGTCTTACAGCAAAGTTATGTATGTATAGCGGCTCCCACATAAAACAAATTCTTCCCATGTTGCCCATGTAATTCAGCTGCCTTTAATTCTAAATTGCCACTTTCAAGAACAAAATGGAGCAGCATTTCTGTGGGCAGTGGATGTTTTTCTACTTCTTCAATGCAAATACAACAACAGGCCACCGTTTTTGCTGAGCTAGCTGTTTCCTTGCATAGCCAAGTCTCTATGTTTTCATTGGCAGGACCATATTGCAGATTTTAGGAGCCACAAGGAGCAAATCATGCTTTGGATTCTGTAACATAAGCGTTAAATAGTTCTGCACTGAAATACACTGTGGGTGCAATTAGATGTCTTTGCCATACCCAAAAAAAGTAAACACAGATCTTGGCTGTTCACCTAAGCCCATGAGCAAGCCTGCACAGCATGGGGTTATTCATGTGGGGCAGCCCTGGAGCATAAGCCAAGCCTGGAACAATTCAGGGTCTCGCACAGATTTGGCAGGGCAGCAGATGGGTCAGCCCTGCTCCACGCCCTCCCAACAACAAGAGCAGCAGCAGCTCATGGCCTCATTTCCCAGCCTGGCAGAGGGCTGCATGTTTGGCTGGAGCGGTGCAAACCCTCGTTGCTGGTGCAGAACATAGGACCGCAGCTCCTGGGATCGCGCTGAGGACACAAGAAGTTCGCAGAGATGTAACAGTGGCACCTGCAAAATGAAATGTACGACACACTGCAGATGTCCTTGCTATCACTTCAGTCGACCTTCCTTGCTTTCCTGCAGGCACCCCATGCGGTTTGATGAATTTGTTTCTTGGTCTATTTCAGAGCCAGCTCAGATGGGGATTATAAAAACTTCCAGACCTGTCCCAATTCAGAGACAGTTTTTCATGGGCACTAACTTGCTGCCACTGAAATCACAGTTGCCTGTAATCCCAAATGTAAATTCATGTTTTGAGGATCCTCAGGTTCTCGTGTTCCTGAAAGAGACCTGTCTTGTTTTGAACGTCTTCCCTCCATAAAGGAGCCCTGCTGCAGCTTGGCAATCCAAAGACTTCAGGCACCCTAAAACTACTTGTGGACATTTTAGCTGCAATGCTGCTTTTCCTGGGGAGGCACCTACAAAGAGCAGGGTTTTCTCTAGTCCACCCACCCCCTATTCAGGCACTGCCTTCTTTTTTGGTATGCTTCATTTTAGAATGAAACATTCAACAAATGTTTTAGGAGCGTTGTCATAGTTATTCTTATCTCCTTCCTCAGCAGAGGGAAATCACTTATAAACATTTCCAGCTTCACTCCCCTTTGCTTAGATTAACGAACTGACCAGTACGTCACTGCTCTTGGTGATAAGCTTCACTGCAGTTCAGGGCAGAGTAAAACACTCCTTCCATGAGAGTATTATCAGACCGAAAGCCTGGTGGTGTATTACACAGTTTCTTTGTCTCGCTGTAATGCTGTTTCAACATGAGTCAGTTTCTGGCACTGAGTCACCTACAAGCGGTGAAGAGTCCTACCAAAAAATATACATATATTTTGCTTAATGCTAGAAGCTATGCCATTGACTCTTGGGATTTTGTTCCCAGCCTCACATGATCTGGGTTGGTTTCAGATTTTTTTGAAAGGGACAGTTATCCCAATTTCTTTTCTTCAGAGCTTGTGACATTTCACCAGTCCAAATAGGCAGTCACCTCCCGTTGCTTCTGAGGAGGTGGAAGAGTCCTTCTGCTGGAGGAGCTGCCTGCCATGTCACTGCAAGCTGTGTGCAAACCACACTGCCCATGGCAGGGAAGTTGGGCATCTCCTTCCATGGCTTTCTGTGGGTACCTCCTTGCTGGCCTGCTGGACACTGTTTATCTTGCTTCATTATCATTGTCACAGAGGTCTGCTTCACTCCCAGCTGCCATTTCTCTCTTTCCTATAATTTTGTGCCACAGATTCAGACTTTGGACTGTGAGCCCAACTGTGCATTAAGAAGCGTTGGTTATCATTGTCCATGGAAGAACGTGTTCTGCTCTGCACAAGAAAAGCTCTCATGGAAACAGAAATAGGAACAGAAATCTATTGCCCCAGATTATCATACAGTGCCCTTCTGCTGGCCTTGATGGTCAGAAGCTCTTCACCCCCTTATCCACCATCACCAGCCTAAAGCAACCTTCAGCCTGTGTTCAGGACTTCATTGGATGTTTCCCCTTTCACGTCATCCCCGTATTTACATACTTACCTCTTTGCACATCCCATGCGCATCACCTCATAGAGCCAGTTAGCAGTCTGGCCCTTGGGAATACCCAGCAGTTGCTGGACAGCTGTAAGGGAAGAGGGACACACGTGAATCTCACTGAAGCTGGTGGCTATACTCCTGCTCAGCTCCTAGTGTCATTCATTACCCTTTCCCTCATGTTTCCAAAACAGACAATTGAATAGGCTCAGATATTCCTCATGACAGTTCAATTTCCCAAGCATGGGTGCCCACATGTCTTTCCAGAAGACCCACTTCCTCAAGTGGGGAGATCTCCTCATGCATTCAGTATCACAGCCTCACTCCTGCAAGACCTCTGTGAATAACACACCCTGGCCCCACCCTCACCTGAGACTTTCAGTGGGAACTGTGGGTGCTGAGCCCAGGCAGAGCCCATGACAAAGCCCATGGTTTCCACCACGTCTGAACGAGACCTACAGCCTGCAGCAACCCAGGGGACAGAGTCAACCTGGTGAAGATGGTGTGCAAAGATTATCTCCCATCTTACGGGCAGTGCCATCTGGCACGGATGCACATGTGGGAGATTAAACATGTAAAAGCCAGCAGCAGCAACAACAACAACAAACATTTCCATAATAGTTCTCTTTCTTTTCTTTTTTTTTTTTTAAAGGAAAAATGCGTTGACCGTCTAATTTGGATTCATAAAGGAAACCTATTAATGAAAGGCTTCAAAGAACTGTCTCAGAACTTTTAATCAGTAGTTGCGTTTTAGCATTGAAAAAAAAGCAGAGGGGGCTGGGTGGTGGGCTTTTTTGTTGTTGTTTTTTGTAGTTTTTTTTGTTTAAAGCACCAGACTGTTTGAAAGCAGGCTGGGTGAGGGAGCCCAGCGGGGGGCCTCTTCTCGCCCACCTGGAGGAGAGGCCCCCTGAATGCTTGTTTTCATTAGCATGGGCCTCTCTGGCTCTTCAAAACCCTTTCCACCCGTTGCCAAGGCAACCTGGAGCCGTATTGCGGCACACGGGTGTTGCGCATCAACTGGTGTGTTGCACTTAACTGAAATAAATAAGCAAATAAACATGGAAAATGGCCACGGGCCAAATAAGGGCACTGTCTTTTATCATGGACATCTAACATTTATAGGGATTTCAAACACTCTACTAGGCGTTTCAGCAAAGAGGTAGTTGATCAAAAAAGGAAAATGCATGTGCACGCACAGACAGTTCTTTTCATTTTAATGGGTCTTCTTGCTTGAATAAGGTGAAAGGAATTGGGTCTAGAACATGCAATCCCACTCACAAGTTACATTTTCATGCCATTCAATGGCTCTCAGCTCGGCTTGGCTTTTCAGCCAAGCTCAGCTCCTCCTTTAGCATTAGAGTCACCAGCAGCTATGTTTTCCCACCAGGCGTGGACACCACCCAGGCTACCAGTGGAGCTACTGGGCAACCTCCACAGCAGGTGCTGTAAATGCGGCTTTTGGGATCCAGGTGATCCTGGACTCTCACCTGAATCATTTATACCACAATTGTGGGGGTATGAGTGACAACCATGGACCTGAGGCTTTGGTTTCCATGCAGTGTGAGCAACCAATGTGGTAGAGAAGGAGGGTGTCTGGGGAGATACCGCAGACTGAGTTTGTGGTTGAGGATCAGGACCTGCAGCCATGCTAGTGAAGGGGGTGTGAGGGGAACGGTCTCCGCCACTGCCTGCACAAGGTCCCTGGCATCAAGGGGTAACAGCTGAAACCCCCGTTCAGATTATCAGCGAACAGCCAAGGAAAAACTTTGTGTCCCTGGGAATATTTGTAGCAGGTCCAGCTAAGTACGGCTGCAAAAACAGTTTTCCTTTAGACTCAGGAAGGGAGGTGCTGGCTGCAACTGCTGGCAGGGGAAGAGGGAAGGGAGTGGGGTGGGAAGCTCTGGAAGGAGCAGTATCCATTGCCTGCTACCGTGCCGTGCTGTACCACGCTGTACTTTCTCCATGCCGTGCCGTGCTGTGCTGTGCTAGCAGTCACCAGAGCAGGAGACAGCAGCAGGAGCTGGGCAGAGGCATGGCAGCAAGCTGCGTGTAGGCCCCACGTGCTGTTGGGTATAGGCGCAAGGCAGGGGAAGCCAGCAGGGAGGAGACACGAGGGCTGCCTTTCCTCAGCGGGGACCACAACAGGCTCCAGTCAGCTTCATTGGAGCTCGTGCGTCTCTCACAGTGACTGAGAGGTGAAGGCCTGCAACCTTTGCGGGGGTTAACTGAATGATTTCTGAACATGGTCCTGACCACCGAATGCAGACCTGGAGCTGGATGGCTCACGCACCCAGAGTCAGTGCTCAGTTGAGTCCCATCTTTACCTAACACCTTCTGACGCGGTTTAGAAACAAAACAGAGAAGGGGGTGTGATGGCACACCAGCCATCTCCCTTCTCACTTCACCTTGTAAGCCCTGCTTGCAGCTTTGCCAGATTGAGCCCCCCCTGCCCGCGCGCTACCCCCTCCACAGGACCCAAATGCCTGCGGGCACCCTTGCCCTGCTCCCTGAACACCCCCATCCCTTTGCTCCCGTGGGACCCTTGTGCTGCAAAAAACTGCATGCTAACTGTTTGTCCCACCTGGGGTACGCATTTCAAGCACGCGCACGGGCATACTATTAAATTGCAGTCATGTTGATTGTATGCGTGTGTAGTGTTTGCACACCCGCTAAAGGTATGGGCTCTCCGTGTGTCACCAAGTCCCCTCAGCACTCCTGTGTGCATCATGCGGTGAATGGTAACGTACACCAAAGGGCTCTCTCCAGCCCCTCACCCCTCAGTACAGCCCACAGGTTTCTCTGCCGCTCTCACAGCTCCCTTTTCTGAGAGGACTTGCAGTGCTAGCAGCTCCTCTGGCATGCACTAGCATGGCAGCTATGTTATTTTAAGCTCCCAAGTGTTACTGTAACACAGACCTTCCAGATGCAAGGATTCAAAAGTATTATGGTACCAAATGCGTGGACATGCATATGTGTGTAGACAGGTGTGTATTGTTGTATGTCGCATTATATACTTTTATATCCAATAGATACACACATATTTATATTTATTTTACATATCTATACTCAAATATATAATGCCTGTAAAATGTATATGTACCTATCAGGTGTACAAAACATGCCAGGGATTTGTTAAGGGCTAAGTCTTCAGATGATGCATGTGAGCTGTAACCTGTTTATTTAGGACTTTCAAATATGTAGCTATATATAACTATGATTGCTGAAATGAGTGTAAACATCATTAAAAAATGTATCTTCTTGTGCAAGTTCTGTAACTGTCACAGTCATAAATACACAAATGGAGATGATGATCAAACATGGGTGTACTACAAAAAATATTTATTTAAACAGATATGAGAAACACTGACTCGCCCAGAAGTACCTGAAGCTGATCACGGCGAGTGCATCTCATGTAAGCCAAAGACTGAAAAATGGTTTTATAATGAGGACTCAAAAATTCTTAAAAAGTTCTCATCATATTTGAAACCTAAGACCTCAGAAATGGAAGAAGCAGAAGGCAAGTGCTGTGGAAGGAGCAACAGTATGCACCCTATTTGGGGTCCTTGTTGGGTTTGGTTTTGGTACCTGTGTTTTGCCTGGATCGTCTGTGTCAGTTCAAAAGTGTGTTAAGAAAGATAGAGAAAACCTTGTCTCTCTCTGATGTGTATGATGAGACCAGCCTGCGATTGATACTGCATCTGCCCACTTGTGATAACTTCAGTTCTGACATAGTGCCCGTTACTGAGTGGTGTAGTTGTATCATAGCCTCCCATGCAGCCTGATTTTCAGCATTTGGCACTGATTTGCTGAGGGTTTCCCAGCTGTTCATGCCTGAGGACAGGGAGCAGCGTGCAGCCAGGGTGACTCTTGGGCTGTAGACTGGGAGGTGGGGATTCAGACTTGACCCCATGCAAGAAGGGGAGCCTGAGTCACAGGGGATTTGCTTGCAGTCACACAGGCAGAGCAGAGAATTAAACTCCACAAGCATTGTTAAAAACTAAAGACCCTTCTGAGCTGCCACAATAAACATGACTGTCCAGATCCTGGTGAAATGTTGAAAACTGGCACAAAAGCCATTAACGGCACCAGAGCTCCGCTGATCTGCATCAGCTGGGGACATGGTGCAGTGAAAGAGGACAGGCTCATAGCATATGTAATGGAGTATACCTCATCCTCCTCCCTAGCTAGCATCTATCAGGTTCAGTAAGGCTGTAATGATACATATTAGAGGATGTCCAGCATGAGCTATGGAGTGGTTTAAATTGCATCAGACTTAGGGTGGCCTCTCACATTGCCCTGAATGGGGAAACTCAATAATTCTGAGCTACCGTAGCTCTGAAAAATTGTGCCCGTAAATCTCTTTCTCATCTGGCTCGTCACATTTCCAAGGATGATTGTGGTGCGGCTGCATCGAATACGCACCCTACAAAGTGTGTGGTTCAAAGAAGCAGACTTTGTTTTTTAAACACGGTAGATAAGCGTTTCAGTTCACCTTTAAGGAACAAGCTCCATTTCACCAATCTGTTTTTCTGGTAGTACATCTGTTAGGAAGAAAAAGGCATATGGGGCTGCTCTGAGGAAAAGTAAGCTCCTTTTGGTAAGATCAGGTCCCTGAGCCCAACAGCACCAATTCTTTCCCACATGAGATGAAACCCAACCCAGCAGCGAGGAAGAGCAGAAGTCTTATGCACCACTTCAGCCCTATTTAAACTCGAGTGTGGGAAGGGGCAGGGGGAAGAGGAGGAAACCATATGTCAGCTGTCTGTAAAAGTATCAAATTAAGCTGATAAGTAATCTTTGCTCAGCGAGGAGTGTGCTGTTGGTCTTAGTTAGCCTCCTTTCGAGATTAGGCACAAGAGTGAAGAATTGCAGGGCTTGGCAGTTTGTTTGCTGATTGTTCCCTGGTCATGTTTTCCAAGCATTTTATCTTGGGGGTAGGATGAGTATTCTCCATTTCATGTAGCTGAGGTAGTATTTTCCTGGAACGGGGAAGATATGGATTAACATAAATTAGAAGGGAAAAAACTCCAACAAAACCCCAAACCCACTCAAACAAAACCAAACCACAGCCTTTGTGGCTCTGGAGAGGGTCCTGGTGTCCAAGGGGAAAAAAATAGCTTCCCATGATTTCAACAAGCCGTGATTGCAGTCCTGCTGCCCTCGGCCCCCTGACATCACCCTGTGCCAGTGGCCCTGCCGAAATCAATGGCACAGTTCAAGGATTAGGACGTTCTGATCAGCAGTGCACTTAAATATGCACTCACTTAAACATCCAAACAATCCCTTTGAATTCAATGACTGCACTCATGGAGTTAAAAATAAGCCTGCTGTTAAGTGCCTTCATCAGATCAAGGTCTAATTATTTACTCTACGTGAGTAGTTCCAGAGGAACTCAGGTCTTTGCTGTTTGGGTTAGTAAACTTAAGAAAAATAGCCTACACTTCTGATTTATATAGTGGCAAAATGAAGTATACTTTGAAGAGGCAAGTGCTCTTAAAATCTTTTTGTGCAGTGAAACCTATGTCAAACAGATTAGAATAAAAAAGCAGAGATAGATTTCCTAACAAAATTAATCTTCCATAGACAAAGAAATTTTGCCAGAGATCTTATGGATGCTTTAAAGCAATGTCTTTAGACAAGGCTTGTCTCTTGTGGGCTCTTATTTGCAATGTATTTTTGAAAGTTAGTTGCTACTTCTGGATGGATTTGAGATGGAGTTTCAGTAAGGGGAAAGCTTAAATGAATAGAAACCAAAATGCAGAGTCCCCACATTAATTTCTGAATATTGCTTCTGCCATTCAAGGACAATTTGTCCCCATGCACGAAGCCTCTTCAAAGCCTTATGCTGCACATTATGTCCCTAAAATAGGCCTTATTTAAAGTGAGCTTTAAGGTGTACAATGCTTTTATACTCCCCCATTGCATCTGGTCACCTCTGGCCCAAGCCAGCAATCCTGATAGTGAAAACTCTTAGCTGAACAAGTGTGTTAAAATGCCTCTTTGACTGTTTAGATCAAGATCCCCGAGTCTGGTCCCAGCTGGATGTTTTCCAGAATCTCTTGTAGCCTGCAAAATCTGAGGAGAAAACCCATGGAAGGGCCATACTCCTCCAGGAGCCCCAGTACTGCTCGCTTCCGGTTGAACTGGAAATGCTTTAAGGACAGGGTCTTACCTAATGAACCGTGCTTCCAGTAATGGTCTCAAGCACGTGCCTGAAAGGGAAGGGTGGAGGCAAGAGTGAAATATCTTTAAAAGTTAATGAAATCTTTCATTTCAGTAAATGAGATGAGCGTTTGATTTACGTTTGGTTCTTTCCTGGCTGGAGGCTCTCAATCAGAGCCAGTTTGTCCCATCCACATGTGTCAAGGCCAGGATTCATCTCACGGCACATCAGGCGCTTGGTTTCCAGCAGCTGGGGTGAAACACAGGCTCCCCCGAGGGTGATTCACATCGTAGGTGGGCTGAGTTGCCCTCAGGAGGTGCCTGTCTCTCTCTGCCTTGACTATAATGGGAACCAAGGGCTGACAGCACTCCAAACTTAGACACCTCGACTACGTGCCTACAGCATGATAGGATGAATCTGGGCTTATACATATTTTTTCCTCCCTCCAGGTAAAATTTCACTTTGCATTGACCTTCTGCACTGTTCCTCTCTCAGAGGCAGTCTCCAGGGGAGCATCAGGGTTCACAGAGCAAATGGGCACTGTGTTGACCCTGCAGACTTTCGCCATTGATGTCCTTCCCTTGGGTGTTTCAGAGGTGTCTTCCAGGGTTTGCATCCTTTCCACGAGACGCCGGCGATATTAATATTCCTGATCATAAACTCTAGAGAACCACAAGCAAAGCTCCCGCACTCTGAGAATAGCTCCAGTGCTAAATATAGGGGATTTTTATGAATCTATTTGCCAGTTCCATTAGTCAGGGCAGAAATACATTATTGTAAGATGTCTAAGCATTTTGTCATTGCTCACTGGCTGTATCAAAACGTAGTCTAAGCAGTTATCACTGTATTTCTGATTAATATTATAACAACCACCGGCTAATCACAGAGTCAGCAGTGAAAACTGCTCTAATCGTTATCTTTCTGGCGAAGTAACTTCCCCGTTATTTGTTGTATACTGCAGATTTTGGCGGGTGGGGGTTCTTTTTTCTTCTAATGTTAAATGTGAGATTTTATCCTCAAAGGAGTGATTATCTCAGAGCAAAATTGGCAAGGTTAAACACTATCTATAAAAAAACATTCAGCAGTGTGCCATGAAATGAATTACATAATATATCAGTCATCTACCTGGCTTTTGAAAAAGTGCGAATATGTGTTTGTTCAGTCTGGGTGAGTATTTTATATTAGGCTTCTTTTTCCATGAAGGTAAAAATGACCTTGGTTATTAGAAAGCAAAGATATATTGAACCAGGTAGAATCAACACAGTTCCATTTCATTTAGTCCCCACTAAAATTGAAAGAAGAGAAAATATAGATTGAATTTATTTTACTATATATTGCCTCATTTGAACTTTAGTAAAGCATTAGCCACTAAGGCAAACCCTTCTCCCACCTCCCTTCCATAATCTCTTACAGATGGCATGTTAAGGAAATTGCCTTGACTTTATTGATTCTTTGCTATGAGATTCAACTAACAGCCGGTGTGTTACTGGGGAAATGTACACTATGCTATAGTTACAGGAAGGTAGCACTTTGACCTGGCAGCTGTGTGTACCTACGCAAAAAAGTCCCTGACACTTTAAAATCACAAATTGCTATTTGTTTTTTTCCTTTAGACATTAGTAGATCTTCTCTTTAGGACCCCATTTTAAAAAGCTGTATTGTATCAATCTGAGTATTTTACAGAATGATGGAAAACAATGTCCTGCCAAGATGGAAGGGCATAGGCTGAAAACTAGCTGCTATATTCTGCCAGGTCACCCTAATTTTCTATTAGTTCCTTTCCCGAAATACTTCCCTTGCAATTATTACAAAATGACCAGTTTGTGATGCTGCATGCTACTACTGGCCTCTCACAGCTCAATCATTCATCAGGTGGAACTTCAGACATCTCCAAATTTAAATTTCCTGTTAAAGTGAAGGGATCAATGTGCACTCTTTCTTCTCTCTGATTTTAAGATTAATTGGACTCTTAAAAATTCTGGGGAGCATTTTCATCTGGCATGAACCAGTCTAGCTCTAGTGGAGTCCACAGAGGTACACCCATTTCTACCAGCTTAGCAGCTGGCCCTCTGAATGTGAAAATCTACATTAGCACCTATTTTATAGGTGATAATTGCTGCCTAAGTACTGCAAACCCAGGATATTAGCACTAGTTCTGAGAAACTTCACAGTGGGTCAAATTCATCCCAAGGCTGAGGAGCTGGTGGCACCTCTTCCAACAGATTTCATCTCCCACGGTTTCACTCAGCCTCACGACTCCCCTCCCTTCTTTGTCTCCTCTCCGTAATGTTCCTCTTCCTGCTTCCTGAGGGGCTGCACGCTGCATTGCAGAAGATGAAATCCTAGCTGGGAGGCTAATGATGGAGCAGAATGAAAGCATGAAGCACCACAAAGCTTTTGGCAATCAGTACAAATCGTTTGCCTCTTTTGGCCAAAACATTTCAGACTGGGTTGGGTTTTTGGTTGGTTGTTGGTTTTTTTTTTAAGTTGTGAGAAGTGTAAATCACCTAAATTATTTGTTAACCTTTTCTGTGTAATATAACCTTATTCTTCTGCCAGCTGCATAATCTCCTCTTGAAATATGCTTAAAATATTGCTGGCTCTCATGGTGTCACAGTGTCCCCCACAATATTTGCTCCTAGAAACACCCAATTGTGGGAGATCTCCGTTCCCATTTAAAAATATACATTGTTATCCTTCACAGCTGGAGGGCTCAAAGGCCCAAATATCCAACCCTCCTTCTGATTCATGGTGCTTCTGCTTCTCTGTAATACATTCCTTTTTAAGCTAAGTTCATCTTCCTGTGGGTACTTATTTTAGCTCATAGGTTTTTTGCACTTTGGCATAACAACACTGTGCCTAAACTTTCAGAAGAGTGCTTAATTGGGACTGATAGGGTGCACAAGACTGGTAGTGAGATGGGCTGTAGGAGAACGGGGAGGCAACAGACTATGTGAGCCACGCTCCTTGATGTTAGTTGCCTGATATTTGTCATATCCTATTTTGGGGTCTGAACTTACGCCCTGGATGGATTTCAGCAGGACAGATTACAGTTCAACATTGCATAGGTATACTTGTATTTGACACATCTCTGCAAAATAAATATATTAGTGGTATAAAATCTCCTAAGGGCCTGATATGAAATTCTTCCATTCATCAGTCAAATTATGCTACTAGTAAGAAGCACGGCCAAGCTAGCTACTGTCAGGGCCAAATTCAAAGGCAGTATATACAGCAATGTAGTTTAGACCTCTTGGCCTCATTCCTCACCTCTGCTGCAAAGCAAAGCACTGCAGAGCTCACTAGCACTAGCAGTGACGGGCTTCCCATTTTGTATATAAAGCCATTTTAACCCCCATTAATTCCCTCCATCATGCACTAAGTCTAGGCTGAGAAAACATTTTGCATCCATTTGATCAGGTGCTCCCTCGCTGCTCCAAAGCAAATCTTGGGTAGTTCCCAAGCACAATCTGTACTCTGTGACCTTCAGCCATGCCTGAAGTTTAAGTCCCCAGAGAACTGTTGTTGGCTCTGCTGATTTTACTAGCAAAATCC
Source organism: Grus americana (assembly GCF_028858705.1). Classification (NCBI taxonomy): domain Eukaryota; kingdom Metazoa; phylum Chordata; class Aves; order Gruiformes; family Gruidae; genus Grus; species Grus americana. The sequence goes on along the minus strand of NC_072853.1, from coordinate 120,491,596 downwards.
AAGATGAGAAGGAAAACCTTCAAGGCCATGATGTGTCTCTTTTCACTCAGTGACTTCCTTTCCTTTCTACCTGCCTTCCATCTTTGCCCTCCCCAATCACTGTAGGGTTTGAGTGCCTTACACCGATGTAGGTTTCTCTTCATCCCTTCCCACCGCGCAAAACGTTATTGCTTTAATTCTGCTCGTTGAGGAACTGATCTACAGAGAGATGAAACAACTCCCTGCAAGCCCTATAAGAAGTCAGTAGCAGGGCAGGTATTCTCCAAGGCCCCCAGCCCGCAGACTCAGCTGCCGTGCTGTCCCTTCCTCCCCTCCTTTCCTGCACGCCACACTTCTCTCCATCACTACGTGCATATAGCCCTACCAGCCTGCTCTGCCAAAGCTTTGGGTCGCTGAAATCTGTACGCATTAAGGCATACCCCAATTCATTCCCTTTTTCCTCTGCCTGCACCAGTGGAAGTCTCACCATGCCATTATAAAAGAAAAGATTATTTTAAAACATTTTTTAAAGCTGCCTCAGATGATGCGATACAGCTTGGAGATAGGGGAGGGATTCACAGTTTGGTCACCCCGTGTGCCCTGGCACCGCGGCTGGCGTGGCACTGTCATGTCGCCTCATTGCGAGATCCCTGTGGTACCTCTCTGCCCAGGGGGGCGAGTGCCAGATAGCAGGAGGCTGGCTGGCTCTCCTTAAAATCCATTTTGCCTTCCACTGTTACTTTAACACTGCCTGTTTGTGATGTTTAAACGAGACATGACATTGCACCAAAACTCTCCCTACGCGGCTTCGTTCCCCTCCTTCCCCAAACCCCGGATGACTTTGAAGAACAAGGAACCCGACTCTGAGAGCTGGGCCTGCTGCGGGCTGCGATATTCACGCGGCATTAGATCATGTTAACGTTAGGTATAATCCAGTACAAATCCTCTTAGTGTCACTGGCACTGTAAGGGTTGTTATAATTGCTCATAGCTTAAAACAATTTTGCAGCTTTTCTTCACTGCCGCGAGTCGGTTCCAATTAGAAGAAGGGAACTTTCCAAACCTGCAGAGTTTCTATTTAGGACACAGCCCCATCCTGACAACACGCTGTCAGCCCTGCCGAGCAGCCGGGAAAATGTCCACTGTATTACAGAGACGTGACAAAAACAGAGGGAGAAGAGGAACATGTGTGCTCCAGTTTCTTTCAAAGTCTTTCGGAAGCACCTCCTTGGGCGATGATTTTGTTCTGCCTGACACCGCGTTCCCAGGGCCATGCAGCTTCTTTCTGTGTTGCCCATTTTTCAAATAAAGTTCCCATTTCAGAAAGTTAGAGGAAAGAGAGAGCAGAGGAAGGAGAACAAATGAAGTGGCAGTGAGCCTGCAAACGTGCCTCCGGCTGCTGGGGAGGCAGGGTGGACAGCCCACATCGCCCAGAGGCAAAGGCACGTGGGGTGGAGGAGACCATGCTCAGCCACAGCCGATGGCCGGCAGCTGGGGCTGGCCTCAGCCGTGCGGTCGGAGCAACATGGCTCTGGGCTTGCGCTCCCCCATGGAGTGGGGCGATTGCTGGGCGTCTCTAGGGTGAACCAGGCACCAGGGCACCCCGTGGCTGGGAAGGTGGTTGTGCATGTGATGCACGTGCTGGGCAGCAAAGCCACAATGACCAGGACAGACATTTGCCTCCTCAGCCCCCAGTGGCAACACAGCCCTCCATCCCACCCCTCCTGTCCCCAGTGGTCACAGGCACACGTCCCCTGCGTCCACGGGCAAGGGATGGCAGGAGCAGAGTGGCTTGCCTGCTCTGTGCTGGCAAGAAACCGTCTGCCTGGGCACTGTAAGCAAAACGATGCTCCCCACCAGGCTGTTTAGCTGCCAGCCTCTCTGACGCCATCCGTGTTTTCCCAGGAGTGAACGGATACCAGCACTGACTTTATGCTGAAGGACCAGGCAGCCAGAGAGAGCACCTGCGATATCTGGGTCTGCCTCCAGGATAACAAGGGAAACCTTCTGTTGCCACGTCCTTGTTTTGCAAGGGGTTCATCATAACAGCCTAGCATGCTGTAAAAAATGTTGGCAGAAGGAATGACCATAAATGTGACCACAGCGCTGGCCAGATATGCTCTGAGAGGTCAATTCAAGGCCAGCTTTACAGTAGAAAGCTAGAAGTACATGGGAGCCGAAGCTTTATTCCAGGCTGAAGGGGTGATGTTTGAATTGGAGGTGCCTCCTGAGAGTATGGAAAACAACAATGTGCCAAGATAGCAGCTGGTGATTAAATTACACCCCGGAGTGGGAGCCAATATAGCAGGCGAAGAAGAAAAGTCTGTGTCCTCCAATGCTTTCCCCCTTCTTGCTGCAAAGCTTCTACTCTCTCTGCCTTGCCTGTCTGAACTAGCTCTGCACCAGTTCAATTCACTAACCCAGTAAAAGAAAGTTTCTGTCAACTAAGTGAGCTGATTCAGTTGAAAGGTCCGATGATCCTGGGACTAGGGGGATGGAGGAGCTCATGCACTTGGCAGCAGGGATAGGCAGAGTGAGGAAGAGGAGTGGGAGACAGCGGAGCAAAACTCCCCCTCCAGCAGAAGCAAGGGCTTAGAGTGGCTCAGCCACGTACGCAGGGCAAACAGTGCACAAGCAAGCAGGTACAAAGTAAACAAATAAAGACTCAGGGGTGTGAGATCCAAGAATAAGACAAAGATTTTTGCTTTCTTTTCTTCCTTCCTTCCTTCCTCCCTAATCCGCCCACCCATAATAACAGAAACACATAGGAGGAAATGAATTTCAGGAACCGAGTCTGGAGAGGAACACGCACTCCTTGCTCCCTCCTGTTATGCTTGGCTCGAATCGGACGGACACACCTGGCCTTCCAAACAGGCACTATTTATACACCTCCTTCCCCACAGTGGTGTGATCCTCTCCCCACTTCTTCCCCGCCTTGTCTGCTGGCAACCGGCCAGGGCATGGTGGACAAGAGACCCCAATGTCATCTGGCGCAGGCAGTGGCTGGCCTCAAAGAGGCCGCTTTCTGCTGCCGTCATGCTAAGCAGCCAATCCATCATCTCCCAGCATTGATTTCGCCTTTCCTCCTCCAGCTTTGCTTGGTGGCTGATGTAGTAAGTTGCATCTTTCTTCCCCCCGCTCAACTGCCCTGGGAACATGGGAGGGGACCTGTTTTGTGGGTGCTCCCTGCTTGCAGCAGCTCTCCCAATGCTCCTCTTCCCTTAGGTCCCTGGTGCTGGGGCTCCTCCCCAGCCCATGGCACCTTCCATCCTCAGGTGACTTATAGCCAAGGTAAACCTCCCCAGATGAGGATGCTTTAGGAGTATCATGCTGATTTCGATGTTGCGCAGCAAAAATGGAGCAGGTAACTCCATGCAAGAAAAGAGGGAGTTAGACCTGGAAATACAGCTAAAAGTGGACTGTAGGACAGAAGAGAAACAAATCCTTTGGCACAGTCAGCCTCATTTCTCCCTGCAAAATAAACTGGCCAAGTGGAAATAAAATCTAATTTACCTGTGCCACTAAATCTACTTTCCTGATGTTAACGTAAGCCAGGCTTAGAGGTTTTTTGTGACCAGCAACTGGTGAAGACATTCATCAAGAAATGGAGCCAGGCCGCCGTATTGACTGTGTGCCCTGTGCTCAGCTTCTCTAAGATTTCAGAACAAAGGTGGCTAAAGCTGGTTCAGCCTCTGCATTGCAGCTGGTCCAGAATCAGGACCTAGCTGGTGGATCTGCAAATCCTGCTTGATATAGCAACCAAAGAAATTACCATGGGGGAAATTAAGAGTGTAAACCTGCAGAGCCAGCATCTAGTCAGCAATATGTGCCTGTTCCTGCCCTCTGGTACCTGCAAGGTGACCTCCCCATCAGTGTAGGAGAGCAGTTCAGTTTAATAAACCAAACCGGATGTTTCAATCACCTTGCCTTCTTCTTGCAGTGATAGCTGGCACTAAAATGAGAGTATAAAGAATAAGCCAGTAAATTAAAATGACCCAGCTATACAATGTTGAGAAAATCTGCAGAGGAGCTCTGACTTGCTGAGATACAGACCGCCCTCAGGTCCCAGTAGCCTCTGTGGGTCCTGAAAGCATGTCATGATAGACAACAAATGACTGGCTTTTTTTTTTTTTTTGCACATCTCTGGAGATTTTCCAAGAATTTCTGCAGGACTTTGTTGACTTTGCAACGGAAAAGTTCACTGTTCGGGAAGACAGTGATTCGTTCTGGGAAGAGTTTGTTTTCATAAGATTCATTAGTAAGGGGGAAGGGAGGTTGGAGATGTCTGTGTAGGGAGATGCATACTTGCGTTTGCACTATGTCTGTTTACACGCGCAGGCAGAGTGCCAAGCAAAATCATCCTCATATTCTCCTGCAACTGAATCTTTTCCTCGTGAAATGCATCCTTCCCTCCCGGCTCCCAGCACATCCCCAGCCATTGGGCATTGGATGATGTTTGCCCAGAGGATGCTCCCTCCCCCAGTTCCTCACAATCTCAGCTCTGTCCCCCGACCCTTTCATCTTATTTTACACAAGGCAAAGTCACACATTGGAAACATTTTTTTAAGCGGCTCTGTCATCTATACCAAAACAGACACGCTGATAAACGAGGAATGATCCTTTTGCCGTGATGTCACAGGAACTTGAATTCAAATTCATTTGATAGAAACAAATGTGCTTAAACTTCCACAAATGGGAGAAGGCTGCCTCTGAAATTATTTCCATTTTCAAGGTCAGTAAGCAAAGAGTCAGTCCATGTTCCTTGGAGACAGCCTCCAATCAGAGGAAACGGTTCCCCTGTCAGCCAGCTGTTATCTGCATAGTCCTCCTCTGCTATTTGATGTGCCACGGGCTTCTTGTCACTTGACTGTGAGATATTTTCATCATTCCTCTAGCTGACACCCTTCGCCTTCCCTCTTCCCTGGTGCAGAAATCCCCACATCTAATAGCAGCAAGGGGTTAGGATGTGTCTAAGCCAGCTCGGGGTCTTTCTCATACTGTTACCTCAATGTCATTTTTCCAGGAAACATTTCATATACATCTTATGACCTCTTCAGCACCCTTCCTGGCAAATAAATACATTGATTTTAATAGCCACTTGAATTCGACCCAGAGGAGAGTGATTAGGCTCTTAATGAGCTATGCAGTGCACATTCTCTGTTGGCTAAATCTTGAGGTGCTTACTCAGGCAAATTGCCACAGAGGCTGAGGCTATGTAAAGCGCTTCCAGATGTGGCCCCTTCAAATTAACTAAAAGACTAAGCATCATTCATTTCAGCACCAAGAAAGGAATACTGACATAGCTCACTGGCTGATTAGCAGCCTCTGATCTTCCCTTCCCTTCTTCTTCCCCTTCCCTTTTCCCTTCCCCTTCCCCTTCCCCTTCCCCTTCCCCTTCCCCTTCCCCTTCCCCTTCCCCTTCCCTTCCCCTTCCTGCCTTAACTGTGAAGGGAAAGGTGGGGAAGCACAGATAGGGAAGCTGGCATGATGTTCCCCCAGCTGCCAGTGCCTCCCTCAGCTTAACTCCATGCAGCCCTGGAGGAGACATGAAATAGTTTCAAGGACGGAAATATCTCCCCATGCATCCCTTGGAAAATGCCAGAGTGGGCAGTCTGCCCACACCAGCCCATCCTGAGAAGAGTTGCAGAGCACCTTCTTGGTTGGGAACCAAAAGCAGCGTGAACACCCTGGCCCTGCTGTGGAGCAGTGTGTGTGCATGGGGGTGTGTGTGTAGGTTAGCAGGTGGATCCCATGAGGATGAGACTCTAAGTTCCCATGGATTGCTCAATGAGTCCAGTGCTTTGCAATTCTCTTATGTTTCCTCTGTCACAGCAAAGGCAGCCTTGGTCTCCCAAGGAGAAGAGGATGGTCAGTGACTAGTGTGCCTGGGATGAACCCTAGACTGACTTCATCTCTCCCCGCAGGAATACTCCTTTCCCACCTTGTGTCAGTGACACAAAAGCTGCCAGATACCCAGTCTCAGCTTCTTCCATAGCCAGTGGTGGGAGGTAACAACTTCAGGGGACAGTTTAGCCTCCCTGCCGTCCTTTTAATCACCTGCCTTGTAACAAGATGGATTGGCCCGAGGAGATGCCTTCCTCTCCCTCCACTGGTTATAAAGGGAGACTACAGAAGTAGTGTAGACTAGCCGATCAGAGGGATGGAACGCCTCTCCTATGAGGACAGGCTGAGAGAGTTGGGGTTGTTCAGCCTGGAGAAGAGAAGACTCCACGGAGACCTTAATGTGGCCTTTCAACACTTAAAGGAGGCTTATAAGAAAGAAAGACACAGACGTTTTAGTAGGCCCTGTAGCGACAGGGCAAGGGGTAATGGTTTTAAACTAAAATAGGGTAGATTCAGACTAGATTTAAGGAAGAAATTTCTTAAAATAAGGGTGGTGAAACACTGGAACAGGTTGCCCAGAGTGGTGGTAGATGCCCCATCCCTGGAAACATTCAAGGCCAGGTTGAACGGGGCTCTGAGCAACCTGATCTAGTTGAAGATGTCCCTGCTCATTGCAAGGGGGTTGGACTAGATGACCTTTAAATGTCCCTTTCAACCCAAACCATTCTATGATTCTATTCCATGATTCTTTTAGACTGCTAAACTTGTGCAAGCAGAATCCTGCTGCCCCTTCACTCTGCCTTGGGTCCCCTGCCAGTTTCTATATACAGCAGTGAGAATCATCTCCAAACCCACCAACACCATGAAGTGACTCATCACAGGCACCCATCCTCCATCAAATTACCTCATGCATGTCAGACACGGCACTGCTGGCATGTTGCACATGTTGACGGCAATGAGTAGCCTGAAGGCCCTCATCCTTTGGCCAACCATTACTGTTTCGCAAAAGCATGTAGGTTTGACTGGCAGTGCCACCGTGTCCCAGTGTGCAGAGTGCGAGTCACCTGGAGGGCAGCTAGCTGAATGCCATGGAGTGCTGTAAGATTAATTGCTTTATGCTGAACACACACAGGGAAGAAGTTTGCATACTACAGTCACTGTGAACAGCAAATTGCTTCAAAATGCTAAAAGGCAGAAAAGTCTTGAAGTTATATGGCCAAAACCCTTGGTTTTGTACGCAATCCTAGTAAGTTCACTTCATTAAATTGAGACAATATTATTTACATAACATGGAGACGAGAGCAGAACAGAATAAATCACTAGTTTTAGCAAAACCAGAAACAATTACCGCAAAAGCTCAACTTTTTCACCTGGGATCCTTTAAGGTATTGCAAGGGATTCTGTCCCCCATGGATCTGTCTCGAGAACCGATGGGAAAGGCACCTTTTTGTACTGACAGGCCTGCAAATGTCTGCAAACAGAAACAGACTGAAAAATCTCACTCCTCTTCTGCTACACTTACAGAACTGTTTTAATATTGATAGATACTAAGGAGAAATGATTTCTCTTTAGATCACATCATATTTCTATTAGTGTTATATTTCTGCATTATATATAGCTGCATGCATAACTTGCACATATAGCAGAAGTAACCTCTCTATATATCATAACTCTACATGTGATATAAACATGACAGATGTACTATCAAACAGTACAAAATATTCCACATATTATTCTGTAGTACACTGTGTATCAGTTTAACACCATATATAGCTTGTGTTTTATTTTCAGATATAGCAAGATGTAATCTTTCACAGTTCACACAAATAAAAGTTACAGGAAAGAAAATTGTGAATAAAGAAGACAAACATTCAGTAGTATGGACATAAACATTCGAGACAATTACCCATACAGGGTGTTCCTTACTTATGTCACCAAAGGCAAGGCAGGTGCAAGGGTATTTTTAAACAGCGGTTTGGGGGAACTTTTGTTAGGCAGAATCTGGTCTACGTGGACATATACCTTTGCAGATTCTTTTATGAATTTCAGAAGGACCTTGCAAAGCACCCAGGGTCCACACCTGTGACTCAGCTGCAGCACTGAAACCATCTTCAGGTGCTGTCTCTCTGCTGGTGGTGCCAAGGTGGCCTCACCAGCTGCTCTGCACACTCCTTGAAGCCAATGGGAGTTATATACATACAGCAGTCCCGACACTGTGGCCGTCTAGGAAATGTACAAGAAACTAGAAGAGTTATTAATATATTGTAATGCAACTGGGGTCACAAGCATTACTGTAGTAGCAGTGATCTTAATAATTATTAATAATGTCCCAAAGAGAAAAAGAAAAAGGAGAGAGAAAACTTTCTCCTGTCTGTTTCTTTCATTGAACAAGAAGCGATAGCTGATCTAAAAAGTGATGATGAGACTGGTTTGGCTTATCCCTTGAATGTTGCAGCTTCCAAAGAATGACTGCAAAGTCAGAGGTGTGCTTTGCAATTTGTTGTTGTAACAAAACAACACTAGTTTCCTCACGTACTCATTTTCGTCTGTTATTTTACCACTTTGACCAAATCCTGCGTTACTGAAAATTCAAATGAGTTCTGGTCAAATAGTATAAACAAATAAATGGGTACATAAATACTACAGTGAGTAAAGGAACTAAATTTATCTCTCTTGAATTTCTAGGAAGTCATGTTTATCACTGTTTTTGAATACTCAGAAACCTGTTAGCTTTGACAGGAATGTTCACGAATCCTGATCATCTTGTTGATTTTTGCAGAAATGCCTGTTGTGTTTGGTGATTAAACACATTCTTAAAATGCTCAGTCAACCATCCAGTACCAAAAACAGGACTCTGTCACTTGTATGCTCACTCATGGTCTAAGACCAAGAGTACCATACTTTAGCTTGGCTGTGGAGGGTTTGATGCAAGTGCTCTGCTGAGGGCTTGACGCATATAAGCTACGTCTTCGGTTGTTATTGGTGCAATGCTAGTTGCTTCAGCTGCTATGGATGCAATAGCAATATAACTAATGACAATTCAAACAAGTGGAGGAATTAATCCAGCTTGTCACATGACTGAAATCATGACTGGCTCACAAATGATTCATGTGCCAAAGTGGCTAAATTCACACTGAACCTTAACAAAATTAATCAGCATTGCTAGAATTCAAACTGAGTTCCTGCTTTTTTAGAGTCCTGCAATAAATTAGCCCCCTTCTTCCACCTCAGAAACACCTATCTATTTCCATGATTTTTCATTTTAAAGAGTTTGACTTATGAGCTAATGTGACTTCAGGAAAAAGACAGAGAATATATAGCTATTCTTGGTTTTCTCTAGAAAAATTTCTGTGGGTCATTGCAGCTTTAATTCAGAATTGTATTGACTGATTTCTTTCTGCATCCTAAGGAGTTGCTAAGCAACATGGATTCTCTCTCGCCATGCATTTGTCAAGACAGAAAAAAGTGGAAAGAAATAGAAAAAGACTCACCTTCTCTAATATATCTACCAAGCCACAGAATATCACTTATTTCAGTCTCATCTAAAGTCATACTACTGATATATTATTCACTTCCTCAGTGCTGTAGCTGGTTCTAGAATTTAAGTTCAAAACCAACGAAGGTCTCATTTTTGCTCTCATTGATAAGGCACCACCGGATGATGACTTTCACCCATGAATTCACCCTTAGCCAATGGCTCATAAATCTTCCCATTGCCCATTGTGCCAAATTCTTAGGTTCTTCTTCTCATGAGGAGCAAAGGGTTGGGGAATGAGGGCTCATGTGTCCTCAGCCTGGAGCTCTCATCTGAGGTCTTTAGAAAAGACGAGTCATTCCAGGGAGCCAGTGCAGGCCTGCATGCTATCATTTGGGCCTTCCAGACACCACACTTATGGCTTGTGGGCCACTGCAGTAACTTGATCAATCAGAGATGGTATGGTAATGCTGTGGTGATTACCATGGTATGCACCGTAGCCTATATATTCAACATAGGCATACTATGGTTTTGTGGTAATGCTGTTTTAAAGGTCTGTCAGAAGCCTGCATGTGGTCATCAAGCATATTTTAAAACACAGAAATTCCATTTTGACATCTAACACACCCTCCAAGAAAGTGACCACCAAAGTATGGATTTTCTTCTTTCCTTTGCTCTTTGGCAAAATGATTCTTTGCTGGGTGGTTCCCCATTACACCGCAGGTTTTGTGTCCATCTCTCCTTGGAAAGGAGAACTGGTATTTGCCACCTAGTTAGTAACTCTCTCACTCTCCCAGAGTTCTCCTGCAATTAGATTTGTACAAGCAATAAAGATACACTTTTTTTTGTTACTGAAAGATTCAGACATAACTTGGAATACAGAGAAGGGAAACCAAATTTTGTAGTCCACGGCACTAAGGAAAACTAGAAGAAGATCTATTGGCCTTAATGTCTTGATGGTATGTATAGTCAATGAAGTAATTCCTTATTCACTATGGTATAACTGAGAACAGAATTTGGACCTCTTTGCTGCACTTTAAAGACAGAATTTTTGCACTCAGAAACATCTATTTGTAACTTCAATTGACAACACGTATCTGAGGGCTCTCAAACTGGAGAGCAGAAAAGTGTTATTGATTGACTTTCCTCCTGCTGTTCATAAAGCATGATAAGTTCTGCTTCTCCTAAACAGCCTTTTGAGGGCCAAAACCAGCAAGTCCATTTGCTCCTTCAGAAAGAAAAATCACAGTAAGTTTGTATAGAAAATTGTAAAACTGTTTGTATTTCAGAAACACTGTCAGATAAGTGGATGTGGCCCACTGAGTTTTGTGTAGCAGTTTAACTGCAAGATCTGGAATATAGCTTCAGAAATGCATTCATATTGTTAAATTGATTAATTTTGAATGTATTTATAGCTCTTAATATCCATTTCCTATTGCTATTCTCATGTGGAGTTTTATTGTCACACACATTGGTAAAAAACATTGGGTTTAATTATATACTGGGAGGTTGATGGTATATATATAATGTATAATCACAAATATGTACATCAGCCCTTAACTACAGAAATTAACCTAAAGCAAGTCAGAAAAAGGAAGCATTACATGTTACCCTGTGCTCAGGATCAAAGGAACTCGAAGTGCATCCACCACCCTGCCCCACGGTGTGGTGGATGAGACACAGATCCAGTTTCCTTTGGGCAGTTCAGTGAGTATTTCCAAACACTCTGGAATTCTTCAAGGTGCAGGAAACCTTCCCAAATTCCTCAATCTCAGTTCAAGGACTGTAGACAGATTGAATGGGTGTATAGTCCAAATGCAATCACTCTGCACACCAGGAAATTCCACCCCCAATCAATAAATAACAAAACTCCTCAGGTCTGAAAATTTGAATACAATTACTACAATCTCAGTCCCTTTTCTTATCTTGAAAATATCAATATGATATACAACTCCAAACCCCACTGACTACATGGTTCAATTTACAGGTCTGGCACAAATTTTTGTGCTTATGAGCCAGTCTGTTCTCAGTAGGTCTGAATACTCACATGAAGAAAGCCTGCTAAAGTGACTTTGAGATCAGGCCCTATTTATTACAAATATTGAACTCTCTTTTTTTCCTTTTTTTTTTCAGTTATACTGACTTGAGCTATAATGTGCTGGTAACGTGTCTGAGTCACAGTCTCTCTGTGTGTGTGTATATGTATGTGTGTGTATTTATATATAGCTCGCTGTATTTATAGCCGTGAATCTCGAGTCTGGTACAGCAAGCTAGTGAACAAAGCAAATTGGAAAAGCACCTTTCTTAAGCAATAAGAAGACATGCTATCAGTGCCTCTCTGCACAATTACTGCCTGCCCCAGGCACTGCTCTAAGGCATGGAGTCAAAAGTTGGCTTTCTCAACCACTCAATAAATACTTTAAATCTCATTCTTATTGCTACTTTGAAATGAAAAGGGGGGGGGAGGGAGGGATTAATAGGTGCGCGTTCATTAGGAGTTGTCACTAAAATTCTTTACCTGCTCAGATCATCCTCCATTTGAGAACCTCAGAGATCTTTACAAACGTTATTGAATCACATCTCGCCACACCTGTGAGACTTAACAAGCCTGATCTTGAAGTCAACAGTTGTCTTTCCATGAATGTGCCTGGTGTTTGACTCAGTCACCCATTTTTAAAAGCATCTGCATTTTTACAGACAAAAAATTAATAGAGAGGTTAATTGACTTTGCCAGGTTCGCACAGTGGGTTGCGGCAGCTGGGAACAGAGCAAAAGTCTCACGACTCCCAGCCTGGACTTCATGCCTGGCATGGCATTCGCCACCTCTCCTGGGAAGAATAGACTAGGAGAGTCATATTAAAACTCCTTCCTCCCCAAGCTAATTCTCTGAGACCCCCTACCCGCTGATGCACTTGAAAAGAACCAACCTTTCTGCACTGAAATTTAAACACATTAGTAGAGATATCTTTCAACATGCCCTATTTCCTAAGACACAAGGCACTTTTAGGAAGAGCTGTTACCAGCCAGTGAGAAAAATGCTCTGTTCAGTTCTCCTATGTCAAATTTGAAAGCTGAAGTAATTCTGCTGATACTTAGAAACAAACAAAAAAAGCAAAACGTGAGAAACACAGGATGGAAAATTTCAAGTGAATGGGAAAGGAATGGACAAAACTCTTCCTTTTGACAGCAAAAGAGGAAAAGAGAAACTGCTTTGCCACTGTATTGGTAATATCTGGTAGCACTGGCGTGCTAGAAACTGTTATTAGACAGTACACCACAATGAAAAAAAATCATTAAAACATTTAACACACTCTAGTCTTTGCACATCACGTTTATAATCTTTTTTTCCTTTCTCCATAAATTCCAAAATGCACAATAATGCAATGCAAATATCTCATTCCCTAAGATTGCACTGTAATGCAGACCTAAACCTCAACCTCATATTTTCCCCCAAGGAAAACAACTCTGCATAAAGTTCCCTGGTGCACGACTATATAGCAGACAAGTGTTTTGATAGACCATAGTTTTGCATAAAAGTGAGAGAGTGAAAGGGTGACTGTTTTTTTATTTTGTTTCTTTTTCTACTTGACAGTGACCAAAATGTCCTCCAAAAGTTTGCTGAAAACTCAAAGAGAACTTTCTATCCTGAAAAGCAATAAATAAATAAAGCAATCTATTGCATTTTGGCTCCATCAGCATGCTAAGCCAAATTCCTCAGACTTTAAAACGTGCTATGGAGCTACTGTCACCTCTTCCACAACAGAGCTAGAGTGAACATATCTCCAGATTTACAAAATCACAAATGTGTTATGTAGCTGACGAAGGCATACTATTTATTACCTTTTGTGCAGGGGCTTGAAGCGTTTGTAGGGTGCGATATCCTTCAATGTTATGCAGCAGCTTTCCTGCATGGGATATACCCTCCAGTCCAAAGGGAAAGGCCCCGTGCCAGCCCCTTTGCTGGGCAGCAGAGACCCTACCTTCAGTTGGCGCATAGTGGTGCGACATGGTGGCTTTCTCTGCTGCTTGCACAGGGGCAGGGTCTGCATCTTGCTGTGATGCTTCTCACTGTCTCTGCATCAGGTTGTCATTCCACCAGCTTCCCTGAGGGATGCCACTGTGAAACTGTTGTCATGAAGATCCTTTGCAAGGCACAGTAACTCCTTTAGAACTGTATTTTGGTAATAAGATATGAACCATATGATTTACACAGTAGATTATTTTATATACCCCAAGATGAACATATATGTATATTTATATTTCTATGCATCTGAATGTAGAATGTATGCACCCATGCAGGTAAGTCTTGTTTGTTAGTGCACAGACTCGTCAGCAAATCAGGATACTGTGTTTTGGTGTTTGGATGTCTCCTCATCTGATGGATATGTAGCAGCACAAACGAGCAGACAGTTTCCAATTGGCTGTGGAGGCAAGGAGCTATTGCTGGTTATGTATCCCAGTTTGAGTCTGGAATAAACCCTTTGGTAAACAGGCTCTGATAGAATAGGTTCAGATAAGGGGGTGCTGTGAAGGACTAAAACCTTCACATTCAAAAAAGCCATCGCATTGTTTGGGGCAATCCAAGCTGAAATGCATTAGGCATGTGTCTGTGCTATCTTTATGTGTGCCTACTGCTGCAGCTGTGAGCAATGGTTGCTTTGGTTGCCCCGGTATGTCTAGTGTTTGACCACTGTGTGAGGCTGGATCCAAAGTCCTTTGAAGTCAGTGGGAGTATTTTCACAGAGGCTGCTGGTCTTTGGGTTTACTTGATGTGGCATTGCAATCAGAACTGAGCTGGAGAAGAGGAGGGCCACACCACTGCCACCAGGATGGATGTCATCTCAAACCACGGCCAACAGCACAGGGAAACTGAAGCAATGATTGTCATGGAAATTTCCCAAAAGGCAGAGTGCTTATTTTCCAAAGTTTTGATCTTAGGGATTTACTGTCACAACAGCTGAAAAAAACCACAAAACAGCTCCTGCATTTGTCAAGAGGGGATAAGCGGAGAAAGGAAATGTTGGATCCTCTTCATCTCTCTCTGTGTTGGAAATGATGTCTGATTTTGCTCTGTGACCTTCCCATGCACTTTCTTTGGAAATCATAATTCACCTGGTATCTACAGCGACTTCTGCCTTCTGTTGCCAGCCACCCAGGTGGGGAGAGATGTCAATTTTTTTCCTCTTTCTTGGCCTGTAGAGATACATCAGCCTTTCTCTGGACTCTTGGGTGCTCCTCACCCAACATTTCAGTGCACCTGGTGAAGAGTGAGGGAGAAGAAGGAAGACCCGCCTGAACTGCAGCAGCATTGCACATCTGGGGTGCAGTCCCACTGCAAGCTGAACCACCTCCCCAGTGCTTCTTGTCTCGGGGGAGCACCGGGAAATCACCAGCAAAACTCAGTGCAGGTGGTCCTGGAATTTGCCCAGTGTTTGACGATAAAGCGTACAGGCCTTCAGTCAGCACTGGAGTGCAAAATCTGTAAACTGAAAAAGCACATCATTATCCTGATATTTTTTGTTTAAATGGCTGCCTTTTTGTCTGGCCCAACAAAGAGAGCTGCTAGTGCCCACTGGGCACTGGAAGAGGTACAGAAGTGAGTATTTCCCCTCTGACTATGGGAATTTCCCATTGCTGTTATCCAAAATCATTGTAATAAATTTGAAGGTGGAGGGAGGTGGGTTCTCAGCTCAAGCAAAGATGCTTCATGCTTTGGCTTCAGTGAAGTGGCAAGAGTTCACATCAGCAGAGGACGCTGATTGAGCTTGGCTCATCGTATAGCCAGAGCTGATTCCCTGACACAGCGGGTGGAAGAGCCTCTTTTAACGGCTGTTGTGGATGAGCTGCCATGCCTCGCTATCTGGGCACAAGCTAAAGAAAAGGATGTCCACGCACTTCACCTCTGACATCAGGAAGCCAGAGGGAGATTATGTGCATTAAAACCTTGCTCTACAAATGCGTATTTCTTGGCTTTTTACACTGATGAGTTATGTTTGTGATCTGGTGCCACAGCCTACACTCTTTGCTTTCAGCTTGCCTTTAAATGCTTCAGTCTTTTAATTAACAACAACAACAAAAGACCTCTGTCAATGTTTGTGGCATCCAGCTGCCATTCTGATGCCAACTGCTGTGCGTAGATCTCAGTGAGAAGGTGGTGGTCTGAGCACTTCAGCTTCCCTGAGAAAGTGCTTGCTGTATCATGATAAGTGACAACAGCAGCCATACTGACTACTGTCAGTATCAATGCAATGGACAATAATGATAGCGATAAGCTGCATCCTTCAGAAAAGTTTGGGTTTAAGAGATGTGGGCTAGGTAAGTCCTTAGTTAGGTGCATCAACTAAGATTGTAGGAGATGAGTGAAATATTTCAGAAAATAAAAATAAATCTGATAGGAGACTTCTCTGAGCTCCTCCCTTTGCTGCTTTAGGAGCTGGAGAATTTCTACCTGCTCTGGTCTGCCCTCGCAGGGTGTAAAGCAGGACCCCTTAGTACCACAAGGGTCTTACAATAAAACCAAGTACAGATTGATCAACATAGTCCTCTGTATTGTTGCTCTATATATTCTCTATAATTTTTAACTCTACTGTATTCCTGATTTAGCAATGGATCCAGGGAATGACTTTGGTAACTCATGTCACCTCCCTGCCCTTACTGGGCTGGCAATTCAGGTTGCATGCACCCTGGCTTTCAGTTTGCCCCAATAGCTCTGTCAAGCACTTCTGGAGAAAGAGGGTGCCCTTGCTGCACTGAGGGTCCCCGATAGACACATCCCTCCTGGGTCTGCAGCACCTGCTTGTGTGGTCAGCCCTCACTCATGCCAGGAGTCTCGCCGGCCTTCGTGTGCTCACTCCCATGAGTAATTGCAACTAATTTTGTAGGGATTTAGCCTCGTCACCAAATTTACTCCAATTTCAGAGGGACAATGACTGAGCCAATTGTTTTGTTTTGTGGGCGGCTTCAATAACGCCAAGTACTGCCTGCAGAGACTCTGGCTATTAAGAGCTGGCCCTACCTGGTTTGTAATGGATGGGTGGAAGAAGACAGCCTGAACCAACTCACTCCCAGGGTGCCTTTAGTCCACCGCACCACATTGTCTCCCATTTTCAGCCATTTGTTCTTTAAACCTTTTCTCAGATAGTTCATAAAATATTAATGTGAGAGGTCCCAGAAATCTCTCTTCTTCTCCTTTGCTGTAAAAAAAAAATATTACGAAAGTACTTCTCTTCAACCAGCACTTTCTTTTGTATGAGAAGTATTTTATCTAGCCACTGAGACAATAATTTCTGTTTTCAAAAACAGGAAGAAAAGTATAAACAATGTGCTGCCAGAACAAATAATAGAGGAGGTTTGCCAACCACATTCCTAAACGCACATATACAACATCTGTGAACAAAACTGCCACAGCCCATGATTCCTGACATTCAGAGCTGTCACACCATTTATTTTAGGCTTAAGATTTATGAAAGATTAATGATGATAAAGACCTACTGCTAGTTCTAAGCAATCTGGGGATCTCTTGCAATTTAGAAACTGTCCCCAGTGACTGCTGCAGAAGAACAGAAGAAGCCAGAGCAGTGGATCCAGGGCATGGGGAGGATGCAGCCTTTCAGGCTCTCCTCTCCGTCCTCGCAAATCTCTGGCATGCTGCCCGTGTTGGGAGCCTCTCTCTATAGGAGTGGAAGTTTTGTACATGCAGTGCAGAGTCTGCAGCAGAAAAAGACAGGACGATTCGCCTGAAGAAGAGTGCCTCAGGGCTCTGGTGGATGAGCTTTAGAAGATCATGTTGCAGAGGTGTGAGATGTCCCTGTCCCCAGCTGTCCCTACTCCTCTGCAAGGAGGTACCAACGTCGCAACGGCACCTGCACATCAGCTCCTGCGCCTGCATTGCAGCCGCCGAGGTGCAGCCCTAGCATGTACGTGCAAACTCCTGAGGGGGATGAGTTTGTGCTAAGAGACCAAACTGAGAGCGAGAGCACTGGTGGGACTGGTGCCAATGGTCTCAGGGCAGTAATGCTGGCAGAAGGACAGGCACAAGCTGCAGGGTTGCAGACATCGCTATCCAAACTATCTGATCAGTGAATGCAAGTCCAAACCTTCATGCACTCTTACTTCTGCTGAATTTGGGTCTAGCAGAAGGTTTCTATTCAAAAAGGGCTCCCTACATTTTCTGAGTCATGGCCCACTCTTAGTTTTTAGGAAAGGGCCAAAAGCAGGAGGACAGGCTGGCATGCAAAGTCTGTGATGTGTAAATCAGGCACTTGCGGCCCAGTCTCAACAGTGGTGCCTGTTGCAGCCTGCAAGGACTTTGTTCACATCAAACTGCTTTGTAAGTGATGTGCTTTCTCTAGCCCTTCCCTGTGCCCTATATATGGGGTTTGTACCACATTTACTGCATTGGCTTTAAACCTACTGAGCTGTAATGGGGCTTGGCATCAAAGGGCATCTCAGTAGTATTGGCATTGGTTAGACCCTAGCCATAAAAGAAAATCACAGCTCCAAATGAAATGGGTCAGTGCAAAAAAGGTGTGAGGATTTGGGCTAAGGAAATGCTCCCATCTCTTCAGTGAATATTTTAATTTTCTTCTTTACTCCTGTTTGTCTGCCCCAGGTATGAATAGGTTGTCCCAGCAAACCCTGGCCCCACTGAGAGGATGGCAGACATAATTGTGCCCTGGAGAGCACTTTGGTGCCCGCTGCCACCACTCGATGTGCAGCCTGTCCCCCAGGGTGCATCTGCCCTCCCACTGAGTGGGGATGTTGGTGCTGCTTTAGGGACATCTTTTACAGAGTTTCCTGGCAGGCGGTGCTAATGATGGTGTGGTGGTCAGCTCCTGGGAAGGAGATGGAGGTGCGACCATCAGAGGCACACAAGGTTATTCAGTGAGGGGAAAAATCAGAGCAACTTGTTTGAGATGAAGATGTTTTGCTTTGGTTTAAATGCCAGAGAAGGGAAAAGGAGAATATTTTGAAGTAACTAAGAATTAAAAAATAAGTGAGGAAAAAAAACCTCATCTGATGATTGTTTCAAGCTGCTCAAGCAGTCCTGGAGGCATGAAAACTAAGAAAAGGTGGGTGACCACTCCTCCCATGCTCACTGGAAAATTGATCCTTGTTCTCAGCTATCATTTATGTATCCATAATAAATATTGACTCCTGCCCTACCACAGGACTTACATAAGCGCTCCAGACATGTCTGTTTGCAGACATTATGATCTGTGTCTTTGACTCTCTGTACTAGTCTTGTTATAAATGATGAGCCAATAAATACTCTTGGAAAAGTTTTTACGATGTTTTAGTTGACATTTGAGAGCTTCAAAGAATCACATAGAGCCGCCTTCAAACTATATGCACTGTTCTTCATTGATTAGGTGAGCTCATTGATTTCTAGCAAGATCAAAGGTAGAAGACAACTGGTGGAGAGGTTAAAAATGGAGAAGACGTACTAGACCCATTTGCCGGTTACCTGCCATAGTAGAAGATGCTTTTTCCTGTACAACAGCCAACAAAATATCACTTCCACATTTATATGATTCCAGAAATGGTCTGGACATGTAGGGGCAGGGTTTCTTCTTGCCGCCCTGGCAGCTCCCAGTGTCAGGAATCTTCTTCTGTAATTTGCCCTGCTGTTGGCTACAGATTACTTCATCCACATGCTTCCACTCATCTCCGGTGCTGCTCCTCTCTGGTGTTGGGCTTCCCAGCTAAGCATCATTTTACTGATCCCCTATTGAGGAGGGACCTTCAGCTTTCAGGAAACAGAGATGTCCACAGGGAAATACGAGCAGTCATATTGGACTAAACCAAAAGGGTCTTATGATCGTGTCCCTAACGATGGCCAGCAGCAGATGAATTGAAGAAGCACATAAAAAGGGTAAGTAAAGAAGTAAGAGCTTTCCCTGGTGGCATCTGGCAGTCTGTAGACACCTCCTGAGCTGGCGCTCATGTCAGCAGCTTTGAGTGTGAAAGCCTTTGATGGACCTTTTTCCCATGAGTGTGTCTTATTTCTTTTTGAAGCCCAAAGAGGTGAGATATATTTTGCCTTTACATTGCCCTCCAGGCTTCTTTCCAGTTTGCGGCCAGCCAGTATCCAGTATTTTTCTGAACACCATTGCTGAGTATTTCTTGTTAGCTAACATCTGCATTTTGGGCTATTTTCCCCAGCTCTATTAACTAGCATTTTTTGAAAAGAACATCCTTAATTGGATCAATTTGAAAGGATATTAATTTTCTGTCCATTTATTCAAGCTCCCATTCTCCCCACTGGGGTTCACAACCCTTCTGAATCTGAGTGGCATCAATGAATACAATTAATATAGAGTACACATACGCTCTCAGATCATTAGTGAGAATGTTAAGTAAGATCAGGTCTACTATTGATCTCTGGAGCACCTAACTTTCTAGCTATTCCCCATCTAAACATGTTGATGACTAATGATGCTTTCTACAGGTAGGCAAATGAGGTTTTGGCTTCCTGCCAGTTCCAAAAAATCAGGGAAAAGCAAGACAGAAGTTGGTTTCAATCATGCTGAAAAAGAAAAACATTCAACACTTTCTGGTGAATCATAAAATCACATATATTCCGTCTGGATCAGGTGGGGTTTTTCCTTACTTGACATGATAGTTTCAGTTTTGTTTAAAACACTGTGAAGTGTTTTAAAACTTGCTTAGCTGCACATTAAAGGAAAATTTCTAAATGAAAAATAGTTTTGAATCAGAAAATACAAATGCTGCTTCCCAAATGATTCAGTGGGATGTTGGAATTTTTTTTTAGGGTGGTTACATTTTCAGGAACAATTAATTTAGGAAAACTCAGTCAGTAAGTATGAAGTATAACTTTCTAACTGGCAAATATACACTTTTCATTCCTTCCTTTACCACGGCCAACTAGACAAAGAACATTTTAGTTGGAAAATGTTATCCATTTCTGATCATCTTACACCAGGTTTTCATTTATTTTTCATTTAGTTTCATTTTTAGCATTTGTGGCATGTAAATGGGACAGTTAATTACAGTGATTTTTGTGAGTTAGGAAGCATTATTGCTTGCTGTTATAATTAATCATATTTACTGTAGCAATGCCTAAGAGTGCTTAACTGTGGCCAGGACCCTGTAGCTCTAGGTGCAGAAGGATCACAGAAGAGCAGGCAGATCCTTCTGCCAAAAGAGTGAAACTGGGCACTGACTATCGGAGGCTGCGATGTACAAGAAGTTGAGCACTGGGATAGGAACAGGTTTCGTGTTTGGTGCCCTCCTCCATTTTACTGCCTTATGGTTTATTTGCATTTGGTTTAGTTAGAAAGGGATAAACTAGATGGGAAAAAAAGAATAAAGGATGGTTAAGGAGTCTGTCAAGGGACAGGTTGCTGAGAGGTGCAGGTATGAATTGAAAATGAGCTCAAAAAGCTTGAAGTACTCTGCATCTGTGTTCATTTTTGTCTTTATGTCTAGTGATATATAAATATGCTGTATTGCTGTATTATATATGAATCATATAATTAAAATTAAAAAAACAAGGCTGATATAACATTTATTCACTTTCTGCCCATTCTGTGAATTGATTTGACTGTGTCTCTAGACTAATGTTCTCTCCTGCCCTGGTGTTACACAGCTTTGTTTTAGCTCAGAGCTTTTGGTCCTTGTTCTTAGTGAAAGCCTAATGCTCAGAGCTAAACGAGCTTTCCTCAGCACGGGAGCTGGCCATGGGATCAAGAAACCAGCGGTGGCTGTACACCAGCTCTGTGCTCCTTGTTACGCAGCACTGCCAAGCTGAGAGCAGCCCCAAGGCTGCTCTACCCCTTTCGGGGCAGAGAATGGCCCTGAGCCACTCCAAAATGAGATGTGGCATGAATTGAGACCACCTCTCACCCTCCTTTTCCTGCCAAAGTCCCCTTTCTGCCTGCAGTGCAGGACAGCGCTTCTACACAGGTAGAGCAGCTTACAACCTTGCAATCTCAGAGCCTCTCACAAACAAAATCTAGGACACCTACATCTCTGTGTGAACTGAGTTCTTTCTCACTGGATGTCAGTGGCCCCAGTCCTCCCAGTTGCTCATCGCCTCACATTTGCTTGCTCCTCTCTACAAAGTTTCCTCCTTGTTTTTTACTGACGCCCCAGTTAAGAGCTAATGGGGTATAAAGCTTCAGGCAGAAAAAAAAAAGTAGATAAGGACGCTGGAGCACCGTCCCAAATGGCAGACCAGAGCCTGCTGGTGTATATCCAGAACACGAGTCCTCATTTTGCACGTATGGAGGAAGGGGAGAAGGGAGATGCTTATTAGACCGAAAGGGAGTTCTGTGTGCGGGAGAGGAGCGCTCTGCGGCCCTGAGGATGTAAGGAAGATTTGCTAACTTTGCTTTATACTATTCATGCAGATAAGGAAGACTCTCAGGCTCCAATCATAAATCAGTATTATACAGTATACTCCCAAAGGCCATAATTACTTCCAGAAGCAGAAATTTGAATGACCCAGATAATTAGTTCAGTGCAGCTGGTCCAAAAATTATTTACATAAAAGCCAGTTTTACTTGAGGGGGAAGAAAAACAACCTTGCTACCGAAAGCAAATGACCCAGTTAGCTTCATGCGATGAGTGTGAGGAGGCAGAGCGTGAGTGGCAACGTGGTGGCCTGTGCCATCCTTTCTTCCCTCTTGTTTTCAGAGGGCAAACGCTAGAGTGCCGGTCTGGCAGACGAGCCCCTCTATAGATAAACATGCAGGAAGGCGGTGAAGAAACAGGAAAACTGCATGAATTTGACTGTGTGCAGGAATCACCCTCAGGGACATGCAGGGGTCGACCACATCCAGAGGAAGGCATTTCACTTGCAGAGGCGCAGGCACCTAGGGAGCAGCGAGAGGGGTGAGGAGCAGCACAGCTCTGCTCCAGGCTCTGAGGAAGCCGGCGTCGGTTCTTCCACACAGGGGACTGAGGCAGCTATAAACTAATCATTGCAGTTATCTGGATTAATTTTAAACTAAAACCAGTTCCTCCGTCCAGCTTAGCATGTAGCTGGGCAGGAGCAGGGGTGCCCAGGAGGTGAATGCCCAGCAGCTCTGTGGTTAAGGTCTG
Source organism: Grus americana (assembly GCF_028858705.1). Lineage (NCBI taxonomy): Eukaryota > Metazoa > Chordata > Aves > Gruiformes > Gruidae > Grus > Grus americana. The sequence goes on along the minus strand of NC_072853.1, from coordinate 120,469,231 downwards.
GGGGGGGGGGGGGGGGGCCGGTACTGATGTTTCAGAGGCTGCCCTCTGAACTGCCAGGTTAAACAGGAAAGAAAGGATATCTTTTTAGAAAGCATTTAATTTTAAAAGCATTTGAGTGATTCAACCCTTTGCTGGTGACTCTGTGCAGTTCTAGCATGCACTAATGGACACGCTAACCACTGCCGGGTTAACCACCGCCATTTATTTACAGCTTATCCCATATGGACAAGCCTTGAGCCTCATCTCTGCGATACTCTGACCCCATCCCCAGGGCCAGCTCCTCCACCCCTGCCGGTGCCTTGTGTTCTTGTGTCTTTGCCAAGTATCCTGAAGGCCATTCCTTTTCATTCAGGCTGTGGCCACCACAGAATCAGACCAATGCTCCACACAAAAATATGCCCGGAAAGGTATCTGCTGTCCCCAGTGTGCAACAGGCATCACCTGGCATCACCACTCTTTAGCACTCCCTCAAGGCATAAGTGGTTTTGTGCTGCTGCTTCTCAAAAAGCTTGCTCACTCTCAGAACGCAGCTCTCATCCCCCAAAAGGAACCAGAAGACAAAACAAAATCTGTGAGAAACAAAACAGGGTAACAATGATCTTTTGTATTCAAGAGAGAGCACAAACTTGCTTATTTAAAAAAAAGAAAACACCCAAACCCCAACAAATTGTTCTCCTAAAATGTTGTAAAATGTACAAATAATAACAGTAAATTGCTGTGTATCTCACCAGCACCACATTACTGTTTGCTGTTAAGTTTGCTATGGATAGCACTTGTTACTTAACAGCATAGTAAATAATCAGATAACATCCCCATAAAGAGACTGGATCTGATTTGCCTCCCACTTACCCTGCTTTTATGCTAGTACGTGCCCATTCATTTAACGGGGTTAATCTTGATTTACAACAGTGTAAATGGAAAGGTGAATTAAAGACCACAGAAGGCGAGTTGGAGAGGATGTGATTTGCAGTGCGCTGGATCCTGATTACAGTAACACACCCCTAGACAGGGACTAGCTCCACCAAGCTAAAGAGCTGCACAGTTGCCAGGGCAGAGGAAATGGAAATTCAAGCCCCACTGTCCTTTGTTTCCAGCAAGTGTGCACATCTTGCACAGCACAACGTGCCAGCAGGTTCCCTTCCCTTTCCCTCACCCCACCCTCTCTCCATGTGTCCCTGGGGCATAAGAACCATTTCTCATGTATAGCCTGAACACATGGGGGTCTTCATGATGTGCACACTGGAGATATTTTGCTCTGCCCTTTGCCTAAAGGCAATGCACACAAAGTCCTAGGGACATGTATTGCACGCATAGAAGCCTGCGAGGCAGAAATGAGCTGATGACGTTTTGAGGTGGGCATTCAGAAACCAGTTGACTTAAAGTTTGGTGCAAACTCTGGTGCATCCATCTCTACATGTAGTACAAAGTCAAATGGAAATCAACCTTGTCCGTCAAACTGGAGCTTGCTCTGGTTCATGGGTCTCACGTTCCTGCCCCCAAAAGCTGAGTGCAGGCCACCAGCGTGGGCACCTTGCAAATGTTGCTGGTCAGGCAGAAGTACGTCTCAAACAAAGGGCTTAGGGCCAGTGGATGGCAGGTCCTGGAGGAATAATATCAGTGGACAGAAGAGAGAGCAGCTTCTTGCAGGATCGGGGAGTGGATGAGGGAGGGGTCCTCAGGGGCATTTGGGTGAGCAAGCAATGCCATTCTCCCCAGGCCGCCCTGATTTCCCACTTGCAGTTTGGGAGCCTGTCGATGGAGATCTGCAGGGGTGTGTGCATTTGCATCCATCTTTCTCTTTCGACATGCGAGAACCAGCTCCTCAGATGCTATCGGGCGACAGTCACTGAGCTCAGCAGAAGTGCGGCAACTCCCACCGGTAGCGGAGCTGGCACAGCCAGGGTGTTTGGAGACAGCGCTGTTGGTAAATATACCCTTGTTTACATTTCCTCTTACATAAGGGGAATGTTTCCTCTCCTGGCTCCTCGTCGCCTTGTGCAGCATGGGATGCTCGCAGCAGGAGAGGGCGCGCGGGAGAGGAAGCAGGATGTGCTCCCGTACGGTGCTCCCAGCGCTCTCACCACACCCTCGCCCCGCGCCAGGGCCGCTGATGGAAACCGCTTCTCTCTGTGGTCTACACTGGCTCCCAGTCAGGGCGGCAATTACGCCACTGTAATGGGTACTCCCAAAATGTATCGGTCAATCAGAATTGCATGTTAAGCGGGTGCCGAAAGCCACGGCAGGTTTGATGATTGCTCTGCGCCAGGATCGCGGCTGTAGGCTGGCGAATGCAAGGAGCACCCAGGGAGACGTGGGGAGTGGATCTTGACCTTGCATTCATGCCGGTTGCAGAGACCAAGCGCAGGGGGTGCTTCAGGGCAGCTGCTTCCCTGATAAAACTCCTCCTGTCTTGCAGCAGAAATGAATTTGCCCCTCTGGGCCAGCTGCTCCCTAACATGGGAAGTTCAGAAACCTCCCTGAAGTGCAAACAGACATTTCCAGCAGCAACAAAATATACATAAACATTTTAAAAGATCACTTTAAAATTCCACCTCTCCCCCTCAGCTGCTTGCCACCGTCCCATTTCCAAAGGAGCGGGATTTCTCCTGTGTTCAGCTTCACAGATATATATGCACACACGTAAGCACGCCCACCTCGTACACAAAGTATTCCCCATCTTCAAGTCACAGTCTCAGCGGAGTACAGAATTAGATCCTGTCTCCACTTCATAAGCTCGCCCTCTCTGCTGGTTTATATAAAGCCATTTCAACCCTGAAGGAGCTGGCATCTCGCATCCCAGCCTTCTGAATGTACAGAGCAGAGGAGTTAAGAACAAAATAGTGGGGGTGAGGCGGGATGTTCTGTTTCTGTCTCGGTAACATGAAACGTCCCGGAGTTAAATACCAACAAAATATTCAGTGTTAATGTTTAATATTGCTGGGAACTTGTCACCTCCACTTACTGTCTTGGAGCTGCCATTCTCTCACAGACTCCCACGTCTGAGCTCTGGGCCAAACATGCTTTGCCATTATATACCAGAAGAAAAAAAAAGGAAAAGCCCAGAAGTAGGGAGAGACAGTGACTCTGTCTGGGTTACGAAGCTAGGTAGGGCTTTTTATCCCCTTTCTGTTTGCAGAAATAAAATTACTTATATGGCAGAACTCCTAAACTGCTGCTACCTTTTTGAAACACCCCCTCTGTGGGATGCTCTTGGATGTATGGAGATTTGCTTTGCTGTGCTGGGTAACCAGCCACATCACCCCTCTCCTTTCCCCTATCCCCAACCAGAGCCTGGCGTGGCTGTTCTGCAAACACACTCACGAGCACAGAATTTGGGTGTTCCAGGGACAAAACAAACACACGTTCTAAAATAACAGGAATTAAGAGTTTGCCTGCCACACTTTAAAATCGACTTGAGGCTCATTTGCGGTTGTGAGGGTCCTCTTGAAAAATGCATGGATGCCGTTTCACAGAGGTCGCTTGCAAACCAAGGAGTATTTCTCGGTGCAGCTTGGTGCAATCCTGAACGTCTCCCTTTCACCGCTGGAAACTTGGGCACCAAAGAAATAAGAAATCAAATCTCCTCTCAATGAATGGAAACACCGTGCATCACACTGCAAACAGAATTGGGCCATCCTGCCTGTCTCTGTGGTTTCTGTAAAATGCCTTATTATACCTCTAGGCTGAGTGGTTAATGAAAATTCAAACCCTTCTAGCTTATTCCACTTAGGAGAAATAGGTGATGCAATCAGGTATCTCTGCTGCAATTCTGTTTATTTGGAAGACTGTACAAACCCCTACTTCTTTAAGCACAGGAGGAACAAAAAAAATATATATATATGGTCATTTCCCTACTCTTTCCTCCAAACTTCCTTTGGTCAATACCTTGACCCAAAACTGACTCCAATATTCTGCCAAAACCACATAATCATCAGACTCTCTTCAAACTTTCTTTTGCTTCTGTGAGCTCTGTTATTCCATATACACCTTTGCTTTTTTTTTTTTTCCCTACAGCAACAAAGATGCTCACCACACCCCTGAAACAACATTCAGCCCCCGCGCTGCGGTGCAGAGCAACTGAATCCCTAAAAAACACCCAGTCTGCCTTTTGCGGGGAGCGGGGGGAAGGATGATGACACATGCTTAATGCCTCTTGCAGCCATTATAAATGAAAGATGCCTCTAAACCATCTTTTTCACAGAGGTTTAACCCAGCTGTAGCAACACTCGCTACCTTTGTATAACTCTTACAGCTAAAACTTTCAGTTAAAAAAAAAACCCAAAACACGTAAATTGATATTTTTATGGAGTTCAGTGACCAGATCCATTAGGCTTATAACACACACAGAGATGTGCTGTCATCCCTCTGAGCCTGCAAACAAGCTGTGGCTGCAGGAGGATTATAAACTACCTCTGTTGTTTCCCTGCCTTTCAGTGTCACTTCTGTTTTGAGGATGATCCAAATGCCACTTTACTACTGATCAGTTTGGATACAGACCTACAAAACATCCAGCGGGGTCAGACCAAATAGCCCAGAAAGCTGTCTCTGGCAGTCGGCAAGAGCAGATGCTTCAGGAAACATGCAAGAAAAGGGTAAATTCAAATTCATCCTTCCTCTGGCATAGGCTTCCAGCTTCTGACAAGCTCAGCTGAAGGATGTCTTCATATTGTTGTATTTAACATCCCTCAAGAGTCTTTTCTGATCTCAATCTGTCCGATCACTTTCTGATCGCATTTTGCTTTTGGCCTTCCTGGCATCCTCTAGCAATCAGCTCCACAGCTTAATTACATGTATGTGTTTGAAATTTACTGCCTGGTCAACTGAAAAAAACCCCCCAAAACCCAACAACAAGCTACTGGGCATCAAGTAAAATAGTGAGAAATAGTAAATAAGCAGTCTTTATTCATCTTCTCCATGACATTCATGCCTGTGTTTATGTTTACCATGTTTAATCAATCTTACCCCCCCAAATTAATGCAATAAACTTTTGAACCTGTTTATACTTCTGCCATCTAAATATCCTGCGGCAATGACTTCCCAGGGTGAGACTGCGCTGGCGACTTCTTTCGATTTGTTTTAAATCCACTCCTTGATTAATTCGCCGGGTATCCCATTTTCACTGTCAAGAACAGTAAATAATCCTTGTGTTTATACCTTCTCCAGCCATTTGTGGTTTTATAGCACACTGCTGTAGTCCACCTTGGCCCCGGTCATCTCTCTCTAGACTGAAGTGTCCTGGTCTGTTTAATAATAGATTGCTGCTAAACTTAACCATTGCTGCTGGAAGAAGTGGTGAGCGTAAAGGCAGTTTCTGTGACTGCTCTCAGGGTTTCATTTTCCTGTTTCATTGACCTTAGACATAGTGCCTTTCTGGAGAGTATTTAGGTCATAGGAAAGTAAGATATTGGAAAAAATGTGGAAGTCTGTTTCAAGAAAGTATATTCTAAAACATTTGGGGAGGGGAGGAAGTGAACTTTATTTGCATCTGTAAGAAACAAGATGTGAGAAATGTATTCTTAATTACGTGCAAAAGTAGCACATACAAGGTATTGTTAGGCACTCATCTGAAATAATCACAAATCTGTATTTTTTATTAATGAACTCGGATCAGAGATGGAGCTGCACTATACGTTTAGGGAGCTGACTATTTTTTTTCTGTTGACATATCTTTAAAACAAGGGAAAAGATAGAAAATGGAAAACATCAACATTACTGACTTGCAATCAAAAAGGAAAGTTAAGATGGAAAAGTTTAAATTGAAACGTACACAGAGACCTAGTGTGCAGTGTAGATACAGAAGTTATTCATGTTCCCAGAGAATGTGCTTATTAGGTAGATAGATTATATATCAAATATTACACAGTGACTCAAAATAGTTTTAAATTTGCCTGCATTAAATTGGAAGGAGAATTACATAGTACTATGAGTTTTGAAATAAATGAACTTCCATGGAGATGTTTATGGAAATCTTACTTCTGGAAGGGTGATGTGCAGCACCAAGAACATTTTGAATGGAATTCCAAAATTCCTTCACTTTATTCCTAGAGAAAATATTCCACTGCAATTTGTTTTCACTTTTTGCCAAAATTTTCACTCTGTGTGCATTAGGTCTTGAGATAAAATGGAGACAAGTCTTGTTCTGAAAACTTCCAGGAGCTATCTAGGCCAATACATCCTAAGGTATGATAACACATTAGAGAAATTGATGGTGTTTACAGCTATTTCTGAACCAGTGGCAAAAAACTAACATTAAGGCTGTACTTAAGATTCTGAATGAACAAGCAAATTACCAGCTTGTTATAGCCCTATAATTAGGTTACAATTGATCTATGATCGACACACAGGTACCTTGAATTTCTTGGTTTGTAATTGCCAACTTCACTGTTTTCATGAACATCTGTGAGTTCGTGATTCTTCATGAGTTGCTCACAGTCATGTTATTTTGAGTATTTGATCATCCAATGGTTAGTGCCTGTATTCCTATGCAGCACTGGGTATGGCTTCCTGGCTGTGTGATGCAATCTTTAGACAAAGAAATAGAGACACTTCAAGAAATCACCTAAGCTCCCTCAAGAGGGGGAGAGACCTCCAGCAGCCACTTTGTCCCACCCTAAACCATGGGAGGTGGCCTAAAGTGCTGCAGGACTTTGCTTCTCTTGCCCCCTGCAGCTGGACCCTGCTTAGCTCAGCCAAAACTACCCCATCATTTCACATTAGTACAAACTAGATTTCTCATATAGATAGTCCCCAAGGGTGTGGTTTTAAGCAGATTTATTTAAAATAGTGCAAAGGGCTATACGTTTCATATTTAACTTAGACTGGTTGGCTTAGGATCGTTGGGACTTGACTTACGGTTGGAATTCTTGTGCTTCAATTCCTCAAGGGCACAGAGGCATAGCTGCTGCTTTCAAAACAAAACATGTTAATGGAAGAGGTTTAAGCAGATGTTCTTTGGCTGGCATTTACAATGGTCCAAGTTGGTTACCACAACTGGGCTGGCACAAGGCAACTTGGGTTGTCAGTCTGGTGGTTGGGCAGGTTGGGCAGTACCTTACACTGAATGAAAATACACCATTATTCAACCTGAGCAGCAGTATTTGTCCCCGGATATGTTAGCACTGATTTGACAAAACTGGTGGGAACAGAAGCACAGACTGGGCCTTAAAACAGTTATTTAAGCTGTGCAGATATTCTTGTTTCAAACTGGGAGGCACTCATTTCATCTTAGCTCTGACTCCTATGCTTTCTTTCTCCCGTGAGAAACAGTGAATATTATCTACAGAAAGCAAATATTTGGGGTTTTGAGACATGCATGTATTTGATAGGCCACTTTCTGTCAAAGAAAAAAAAAAAGTTTTGAGCAACCCTAGTTGAAAGCCTGAAGAGAAAGCTAAAAGGGATGAAAAGAGGCCTTACTGAACAGTAATGCTGTCCAGGAGGAAAGTTATGGCACGCTCATGTTGGTAGGCAGTTATAGCCCCTATCTGTCAACACTAATATGCCATGTGGAGAGAAATGTCTCCCGTTACACCTCCGAACGCGTCAGCGATGTATTTGAAACATACCCATCACCAGAGGACACAAGCATGAGAAGCATTTTGTTTTGCAGCAACAAAAAAGATAAAACATTGCAAAAGGTTGCCAACAAAGCAAGCTCTGTGGTGAACCATAGCTGCTTTGTGGAAGATCTGGAAAAGACAGAGAAACCTTAAAAAAAGAAAGCAAAGGGGGAAAACCCCTGCCAGAAGGAGTTACCAGTAATTTTGGAAGCAAATGCTCCGGAGGGCAACAGCCAGTGGAGGATGAGGAAGGGGTTAGCAAGGCCAGGGAGGATGGTGTGATGAAGGAAGGATGTGCTGGAGATCCCTAGTCTCGCCTCCTGCCTCTCCTGCGGGTCACAGGGTGTCCTCGGGGAGGCCACAGGCCACGTGTACCTTCCTGCACACCGGGAAGTGTGCTGGCGTGTTTTGGGGCTGGGATGGGGTAAGTGCATGCCATGGCAGCCCTCCTCCGCCTCCTTCTTCTCCAGGGATGCTACAGTTGCTCTTGCACACGTGGTTCAAGGATTATTGATTCATTTTTAGGCCACTTTCCTATACAAATTAGGCTGCCTGAGTGCCTGTCCGTTAGTCTCCCCTGGTAACTCTTGAAGCCTTTTGTTTTCAGGCACATTGACAGAGGGGTGAAGTTTCAGAAATATCTCATCCCTACGGGTTTTGTGAAAATAAAGGACTAAGTAGAGAAGAGAGACCCTCTTCGCTTCTCCGCTGAAGGACTGACTACAAGAGCTCGGCTGTTATTAGGCATCAGAAACCCACACGGATGAGTCCCTCCCTGGGCTTCATTGCTTCTGCTCTGCAGGAACTCGCTCATGTATTAACCGAATTTTCTCATCCTTCTCTTTATAAAGCCAGCGCTCTACTGTAACAGGGATAATGATATATTTCACCTGAAATAGGATGCTTATGAGAGCCTAGCTTGAAATAAAGATTATAAAAATGTAATGTCTAGCAATTGTAATATCATCCACAGAGTAGGAGAGAGAGAGACAAACAGATATATAGGTAGGTAGACAGGTAGATAGATTTCTTAATTGAACTCTCTGCTTTGGCTGTATTTCCTTTAGGCAAGTACCATAGGTGACGAACAATAAAGGACCGTAAGGAAGAACATGTAGGGGGGGGGTTTAACAAATTTGACTTATCATAGGCAAGCTTTTACGCTTGCATCAGCCTATACTGAATATCCCTAAATAATTCAAAACATTCAAATGGTCTAACATTAGCAAAGTAGTATTCTCCCCACAGGTGCTTAAAAGTAGAAAACAAGCTGGCAATATTTCCTCTTTTAAATACTATTTAATTCCCCTGCTCCAGAGCATTTAATATCCTATATAAATCAATATCTACCTCACTATCTATCAATAAATGAATAATTTCATTTCTGCCCATCCCCAGACACTCTGAAACCATTTATTCTAGTCATTTAATCACAAAGCTGTTATTGCAGGGGAAATTCAAGCGGACGCGAATACATAAAGCCAAAAATAGAGAGCTAAGCTGAGAACTTCACTATAATAGCAATCTCTTCCAAAGCAAGCTGCTTCTCACTTTCCCAGGAGATATAGTAGGTATCTCTTCACTTTTCAAAACAATAACTGGTAAGGTAAAGCTCAGTCAAGCAAAGCGAAGCTTCACTCACTTTGCTTTTCACAGTCAACATTTGAATGCCACAGGGAGTCCTTGCTGGTCTGATCAGGAACTGTCTCTCTCCCCCTCAAAGGACCTGGGGTCCCAAAATGTCCTCACGCTGGAGCCTCCATTTGAAAAGGAATCGTATAACAAGACCCATCTGTCTCTATAGAAAAACATGTTCATCTCAAATGAGTATTCTTCTTCGGTGCTTTTTTGAATGGACCTACATCTGGGAAAACTGAAAATATCCATCTTCACCCCACGGAAGCCTTAGTTTACCTGCAGCAACAGCATTTCCCTTCCCAGTTTGTTCACTGTCCTTTTGATGCCACGTGCCTGCTGTTAGGAGATCAGATATATATGCATGAGAGTGTGTGTGTCTGCGTGTGTATACACATATACAGACAACACATAAGATTCAGAGGAAGAGTCTAGTTTTGATGTGAAAGTGGTAGTTTTTCCTTGACATTAACACAATTCCTTCTGCACCTCGGTGAAAGCCTCAGAGATGAGTGAATTAGGCTATGTCTAAGTCAAAATACGTAACAAATATTAATTATATAAACCTCCCTCCAATCTCCATTAGATAAACACTTTTTTCTGTAAGAAGAATGGAAACTCAGATGACTTGCCAGAGTTCAGAAAGCAGAATGGTGATATATATGTTCTCCCAGCTCCCCATCCTATGCAAACCTGTTCTTCCTTCCAGACAGGCCGGCTATGTTTACCATGTCTCTACCTTTGCTTTTGCTCACCTTCCATCCCCACAGGGAGCCCTCAAGCACGTATTTATTTGCACTTTGAACCTGTGCTTGCTTGCACGGCTATGCTTTAGCTCAAGCTGGGACCTGATTGCTTTAGGGGAGACAGAGACGAGATTGCCTGAGTGCCGGTAAAGCTTCAGTGCCTTCGTCTGCAATTTTCCCCATTCACCCCAGCACTCCAAGTTCTCCTGCAGTTGATGTCAACGAGTGGGAAAGAATCCTACAGCAGTTCAGAGCAAAGCGTGTGCAGCACAAACGCCCACGGGTGAGTGCAAAATAGCGCGATCAGACTAATGTGGCCTGAACTTTGCTTTCAACAGCAGAAATAGCAAAAGCCTTTATGCATATTCTAATGTATACCATGAATGTTTTGGAATGTATAGATGGTTTATTATGTCAGATTTAGCTTTGGGAGGTGTCTTGCATCCTATAAATGCTAGGTTACAGAAAATGCTGACATAGGTATTTATGTATGTGTATAAATACATATGTCTGAGTCTTTGTGAAAAATAACAGCCTAGGATGGCTGGACAGATACTTGACTAACTAGGTAGCTATACACATCCTTAAACTGAAACAAAAAAAAAAAAAAAAGCCTTTAAGCTACATGCATCTTTTAACACTGACCTGACTTGTAAACCCCTAAGTACGCTGAGAGGGCTGCAGCCATCGCAGGTTCCACCAAGTCTCCTCCTCACTGAGTGCATGGCCCCGGATCCGGCTGTGCAGGTCTCCACAGTTCCAGTAGAACAGGGAGACATAGTGGGTCGATTGGTAGCTTGGGCCTTCGTTATTTGGCTTTAATCCAAGTAGCACCAGCAAAACTTTGGTGGGTATGATTTCGACAGTAGGCAGGTAAAGAGGACCATGATAATGCAACAGTCAGGGAAGGTCCTGGCATGGTCTTCTTCTAGTCTCTGCGGTATCCAAATTAAACAGTATTTTTCAAGGGTGAATCTGAACACATCCTATTTCTGTCACTCAGCGGCCTGGTGTGGCAGAGGTGGGCCAGGCAGCCCTCAGCCCCACGGCTCACAGGCAGGCATGCAGCAGCCCCTGCGTCCCGGCATGGACTGTTCAGACTTGCTCTCACTTTGAAGCTGGCCCTGCTTTGAGTGGGGAACTGGTCAAGAAGGTCCTTCCTGACCTAAGTTATTCTCCAGTGCTAAGTTGAAACCTGGTTTAAGTGGACATTTGGGTGGCACCTCTCAATCCCAGCACGGAGGTTGCCCTGCTTGTTTTGAATCACGGTGGGCTATCTGTGACTGCAGCAGAAGAGGAATAACATCCAGTTTGCAAGAAAGGAACATTCCTGATGCGAGAAGGCTCCTGAGTAGCTCAAGCCAGCTCTCTTCCCTCCCATCAGCACCCACATGGATGGAAACAGAGGAGAGAAAATTTCAGGCACAACTGCAGCTTCACTACTCCTGTTCTTTGGGAGGATGTCGTAGCTCCCACCTGTGCTGGGTCCAGGCTAGGAGACCAGGAGAGCCACCATGGCTTTGTGAGCCACAGAGGGCAGTTTGGCAGGGGAGGCAGACCTGGCCTGTTGTCAGGAGCGGGGGGTTGATCCCAGTCCAAATCCGCTTGAGATAGCAGATCAAGACTAACTGTATTTACTCAGGAATCGCCACACTGCACGGATCTGTCTGCTTGTGGGATTTGTGCTAGCTTGATGAAGGGGTTGGCTCCTATCCTCAGCTGAACCCTCATGGTTCAAAGTTGTGCTGGCTTTTTTTCTGTGTCCTTTGGGGTGAAAAATGTCTTGCAGCTGCTGCTTATAATTGTTTCCCCTATGTTTCAACATTCTCCAGATGAATGTCACCCGAAGCAGTGCTCCGAGAGACTGCAATCATGATTGCCAATAGCCAACATCCAGTCTAAAAATAAAAAGCCACAGCATGGGACTGAGAGACAAGCAATACATCCTCTGGCAAAATTCACCGATCGCTGGAAAGAAAAGGCCTCACCCCTCCATCTAGTCTTCTCCATGCTGAAAGAAGCTTCCATCTAACAGCATCCTCTTCTGATGTCATCAAGACATCAAGATGGCTTGTAGAAAGCACTAGGTGAGATGACCTTTCCTTTTCATAAGTGCCCGTGTTTAATAGCCATGAAATTTTGGCTGGTCAGTAAATATGGTGGAGGGAAGCAGAAGTCTTGTCAGTGGACCATTCATTTGCCCCTTGAAGGAATTTGGTGAGCTGTTACCAAATACCTATTTTTGGCCCAAGAGCTAGCAGATCATTATTTTTTTTCTTCTCTGGTTTCAACAGCCACCATTTGCGGAGATGGATTAGGCTGAAAGGATCCCACATGCAGAAGGGAAGAAAACCTAAGGAAAACGTTTTCTGGGAGAGAGCCACAGTCCCAGCCTTGCTTCCTCCTGGATGTCACAGCCCAGGATGGAGGGACAGCTGCTAAGGACAATGTTTCCAGGAGTATCAGGGTGTGGATGGGGAGAGGGGGCAAGGAGCAGAGCCATAGGGCTGCCCTTTCCCCATGCTGGTGCTCAGTGCAGAGGGCACCACCGTGCTGCAGAGATGGGACCCACTGGGCTGCCCACCTTGGTACCCAGCAACATTAGCTCTTTGGACCAAGCTTTCAGGTTGCCCTGGCTTGTACCACGTGTGGCACATGGCCAGCCTGGCAGGAAGAAAATACCAACAAGCTTGCAAGGCTTCTCAATTAGCTTTTCACTACAGCCCAGGAATTGAGACCTCAGGGTTTTGCCTAGTATATCAGTTTCTGCATATTATACCTGACATGGGCTTAAATATTTATTTCCCTTCTTTTTGATTAGTATTTAACACGCAAAGAGAATCTGTTCATTTGTCAGCCTGACCTTGCTCAGAATGGGGTCTGGAGACCAATCCTTTACGTGCTGCCAGTAGCACATATACTTGGGCTAAGTAGAAGTATTTTGTGGCAGCTGATCTACCAGTCCACTGCAGTGTTAGGGTCGATCCTAGCCCTGCAACAAAAGCCTTCCTGAATTTTGCACAGAGTAACCTCACAAGATGAAGACACTCTAAAAAATAACGTGACACTCTACCCTTGTGAAAATAAACAAAAGGCCACATCTTTGAACAGCAGTGGTGAGATGTTTTATTTGCACTCATTTACCCCATGCCTGGGGGACGTCAATTCTCAATCACTATTGCTACACAGTCTTAAATGGAAAATAAAGTGCTTCGTGTGAATGATCATAATTGTTTCAAACCAGACTCTAAGCACCCAGTTAAGAAAGGATAGTACCGCCTTTGAAATGAAAACGTGGCTCAAGAGGGAAGGAGAGAGATTCTAGCTCTTGTTTTCCATTTTCGCAAGTCTCCTGAGCTCTCTCCCTCCGTGTCTGCTCAGTCCTGGGTAGATCGTTTCTCTGGCGTCTTGCTCCTTGGGGGAACCACAAATCCTGGTACATTCTCATTAAACCGAAAGGATCCCCAGTTAAAACCACAGCACTCAGGCTGATTCAATAACTTGTTTGGTCCACTGTTTTTTAAGAGGTTGCAGAACTATAAATATGTTGTTTCAGGGGAGGACTTAACTGCCAAGAACAAGCAGCTGATGTTATATTATTAGATTCAGGACTACAAAGAATGGAGTCTAGACATTCCCTTATTAAAAAATAAGAATATTTACTTAGCATTTCCTCTCTGTGCTGTGAAGTGATAAATATGATCAATAAGTTTCTAATATCTGAAGTCAAGACTCAGTCCCACCTTCAGCCTTTTGCTCCCTCAAAGGTTTTATACGGGTCCACGCATTTGATGACATGTCTCCTGGAAAAAAAGCTTAAGATAACATTTACAAAGTTTATAAATGTTTTACAAGGGGCTCCCTTTTCACTTGTGATAAGACATGGGGATTTCAGGCACAGGCAGGAGAATTAAATAGTATCATAGTTGAGTTAGGGAAGGAGGAGAAAAACTTTACTTCTTGAGGTGATCTAGTAAAAACACCTCTTCTCCTTGGTCATTGATGCACAGTACTTACAAAGAGCTTCCCTGCATATATACATCTGGCTGCATGCGTTGCAAGAAGCACGGGGATTACAAGCTTGCAGGCTGGTGGGGCCCACGTGAACCACGGGAATCACCAGACTCACCTTTTGGTTAAAAAAAAACATGGTGATTTTCCTGAAGATGTGGGGACTCCTGTTCCTTTTTCTGGTCAGATCAATGCCATGGCAAGGAGGTAGAGGGGAACTGCCGAGTCCCTCCCCACCTGCTCCCGTTTGAGGCAACATCTGCAAAATCCTTCCCTCCTGAGCACAGCACACACAGGATTTGAGAAGACCCCATTTCCAAAGTTATCCTAGGGGAAAGAAATTAAAATCAATGAGCAGCAAAAGCAAAAATATCCAAGATACACATGTGATAGGTACTGCAGACCCAGACCCAACAGAGCATTTAGACTCCTATCGCCTGTTAGTGCCCATGGGTTGATACAAGTAGAAAGAAATAGAAGCCTTTCTCAGCCTAAACCACATAGAATAAACTCAGAAGCAGCAAAATACTCCTTAATGTCTCTAGGCTTGCTTATTTAATGGCATCAGAGCCACACACATCGTTATTCCAACCCCCATAAGCACAGCATTGGTGCCCATCATGGGCTTGAGAAATCCACCCCTGCTGCGATTTTAAACAAAAACCCTTGGATGGGCCATCACTTGAGGTAGGGAGGCATCTCACACAGCTAATGGGAGTCCTGGCAGACCATTCAGCTGTGCGGTAAGCTCCTTGCCTCTAGGAAGTGAGAGCTCCAATAGCATATTTCTGAGTTAAAATGGGACAGCTGTATTTCAGACCAGTTTGTTGCTTACCCTGGCTTTTCTTGGGCTATTCTGATGGAAATCAGAGGATAACACATCCTAAAGAATCAGATTTGGGTGCATTGTTTTCATGACCAAGTGTATGTTGCTCCACATAAATAGCTTACTACCTTGTAAATACTCCAGAAGTAAGGGTCTGTTCAAGATATGTCTCCTGCTAATACTTCAGACAGGTTGACTATGTCCTAATTCACACTTGCTAGACTACATGATTATCAAATCTTAAAGCAACCAGTGTTTCTAGTCACATTTTCTTCTAGAGCATGGTTATCAGCTCATATCTATGCCTTATTTACAGTAGAATTTAACATCATGTATGCAAACATATGCTAAATCCCTCAGTTAAAAACCAAGCATCAGCATACATTAAAACACCTTCATCTTGTCCAGAATATTCTGCAGCACTTTAGCTGTATGACAATGCCATGGCAGTTGCTGACCTAAGAGAGATGAGTGCTGAAGCTGCTGAAGGTGAGACATGTTTTGCACAACTGCGGCACGTTTCCCCAGAGAACACTGCAGCACCATCTTCCAGGTTTTGTCCCCCATAAAGGTAAAATGGAGGAGACAGGCTCTGCTAGTGTCCACTGTCGGTGTGCCAGGCGAAGTGTGGAGGCTCCTGTGGCAAGAGGAGGAGCTGCCAGAGTAGCAGGAAATTCCACTTTCTCAAGTGTTTCCTAATTAACACCATTTCTGGAGGCAGAGTACCTCATCCCAGGGTGCAGGACTGACCTGGTTACTGAAGGAAGGCATTGTCTACCCTTGGTTGCCCACTGTTTTCTCTGCTCTGGAATATACTTATTATATGCTCACATAATTGGGCTCTGTACCTCTTCTCACTCAGAAATGACCCAGCCAGGACTCAGAGAAGCGTCCCTGCCAGCCAGTGATGTTAGACGGGGTATCCGTGCACAAGTATCACAGTTTCACCTAAATACAGGTGCCAAAGGGGAGCACGGTGCTCTGCCTACAAAATACACCCCTGCGAGCGCTCCAAAAGCCAGGGCCTGCTCATGATGTATCTACAGCCAGCAATTCAGCCAGGCTGAAAACATCTTGTCAGACGGCGTGATTATCACGTCTCAGAGTTCACGTCTGCCTTCTTGGGTCAGGGGTTTCAGCCCAGTAAACCTGTGGTTCCCACACTTTTTGGGGACTATTTGCTATTCTCACAGCTCACACCCCTTTTCTCACCCAAATGCTACAAAACCTGCACCTGCAGATGGGGCAGCAGAAGGTGCTTCCCATCGCCCTGTACCCACAGCAGGCCCTGGCCCACAGCTTGGAAACACTCTTGTGTTCACCAAGGGATTGCTCACCCCTTGCAGCTCTGGAATGCTCCGTAACACAGCCACGGGCACGCCTGTCGGTGCTGTGCTGAGCAAACCAAACCCACCCTGCTTCACAGTCTTCGTCCTGGTGACCACGATTTCATCGGAGCCGTCCCATCCCACCGACAGCATCTCCTGGAAAGGCATTTCCAGCAGCACCCGCATATAAGGAAAAGCGCCACATGAGCCCTTCCACCTGGCAGAGAAAAGGCTCGGGAGGCTGCAAACGTAACCAGAGGAGGCTGTGTACATCTTATCTGGGATGCCAGAATGTCGCCTTTATAAGCGGAGCCCTGTATTATCAGAAAAGAGGCTATTTTCGGCTTCTTAGCTCACCCTCTGGAGCGGTGGGTGACCGGTGTTGCAGGAGCTCATTTAGGAGTCAGGAGATAGAGAGCCGCAGCAAAGCAGCCGGGGATTTCCGGGAACGCGGGGTCACCCTGCATCCGCACCAGCCTCTCTGCACTCTTCCAGCAGCGGAGCAGAACAGGCTCGGTGGAATAAGGCAGGTGCCATTAAATTACGATAATTTAAAGAAGCATTTTTTTGTCTAACCTGCTAAGCTACTGCCTTATCTTTTTTTTTTATCCCATGCACCAGAGAAGAGAGGGAATGCTGTGGGGACAAAGAGACATAGATGATATTATTTTAATACCAGCATTATTTTAATACATGTAATAAAATTAAATTCTGCTGGAGAAGTTAAATAATTTACCATGTTTCTATGCACACTGCACTAAAAAAAACCATGGTTAAAGCAATAATTTATTCTTTGACAACAGGAAACAGCTGATAAAAGAAAACCTCTTTTGTTTTGGATTTACAGACCATTTCCCATGTGTTATGTTTGCTTTGGCTGTCTCTCTGGCATCCGCTGGTAGAGATGAGAAGGAGGGGAAGGCAAGGGTGTTGCTCAAAACACAGGACCCCCCAAATGCTGTTGCTTCTGTTGTCCTCTGCATAAAGGTAGTAAGGATCCTCCTGAACACTTTTCCTTCTCCCCAGAGCTTTTTTAAGGCAACTGTGTGAGGCTACTGTCCTAGCAGAGCTCCAGAAGCTCTCTGGAAACATCACAAACTTCCCAGGAATAGCCAGGCTAGGAAGTTCATAGTCCGGAAACGGAGGGGGAAAAGGGAAAAAAAAAAAAAAAAAAAAAAAAGAAAGAAAAAAGAATAGTCTAAATAAACCAGTATGCAATTGCTCCCACATGTAACTCTGCAATCCTTTTGTGTTTGGCTGGTGGTTTTACTTCCTAAAGGAAGCACTCCTCAATGACTGTCACAGTCATGTCACTGGCCATCTAGCCTCCCTTTCTCTACCTGAAGAGTGAGCCCCCGCTTATTTCGGGTTGTGCACATCCCTACTTTGCTGCACGGCCAGGCAAGGGACTTGCGGTTGCCCCTTCACAGCACCTTGGGTAAGAAAACTCTCACCATGTGCTGGAGTTGTACCTGTGCTCCCTGCTCCCAGCATCAGGCAAACAAGGCAGCCCAGTGCCTGAGGAGCCTGGAGACCATCGCCTCAGACACGGCTCATGAGGGAAGGGGAAAAGGATTTCTTGTCTTTTCTTAATTATGAACAAAGAGGCTTTGAGATTGCTTTCTCTTTGGTTCTTACCCGAGGAACAGCAGGACTGCTAAGTCTTGCGTTGGTGTTTTTGTTCTTTCTTTTCCCCTGGAGAACCCTCTGGATGTCTCAGAGATGGGAAAAAGCAGGATATTGAATCTTTTCTGTGCAACAGTCCTGACAACCTGAAGAAGGGCTCATGAACCCTAAGCTTGTCTGTGCTTCCTCGCTCTCAAGCAGGTCTTGCAAAAGCTATGACCTTTATGTGCAGGCAGGAACCACTAAAAGGTTCTGCTAAAACACTTTTATTTTCCAAGCTTCGGGGATTTTGAATATTGTGATGCAGTGATAAAGTAACTCCACCATGTATTTAAAATTGTCTGAGATTTCCACTGTAGACCTTAAACAGAGTGCTAAATAGGACAAACAAAAATAGCTGTTCCTTTGACAAGTGCTTATTTAAAGCCTGTTTTGTCAGCATTGCTGCCCTGGTTATGACAGGGAAGTTGTCTAGAAATTGCATAATTACCAATATTAAACGCAAAAGCAAAACAGCACCGCACAATTCAATAATGGAGCGGGTCACGTTTGCCATGGCTGTTGCAGCCTCTATTAAAGCTGCAGCAACTCCAACTCAAACCATGGCCTCAGGAAAATGCCGCGCTGCTGCTGCTCCTCATTTGCTCTCAGCCCAGGAGGTTGCACTGCTCTCGGCACTCAGATTGCTGCACCAGGGGAGTCGATAAGGACGCTATTTTCTCGCTCGCCCACATGCTGCTGAGAGAAGGCAGCATTTCTCCTTTTGCTGCTTGTTCTCCAAGTGTCCAGCACTCATCACCAGATTCTTAATGGATTTCAATACAATAGGAGTGGGGACTGGAAAGCAAGGGGAGAAACAGTCCAAAAACATTAGGAAATCGTTTTTGCACATAATAAAATTTGTAACAAATTCAGCACCTGAACTTCTGTGGAATAAAAGAAAATATTCAATGCTCTTTCCTTTCTTCCCCTTCCTCTTGCCTTGCCTTTCCTCATAGTGGAAAGGAGGTGAGAGAAGATGACCAGCTCAGAGATGTTTTTTTAATGGTTTGATTTCACAGATTTCGTGTTGCTTATGTACCACTCATCTTCCTCTTGGTCTCCAGGGGCTTTCAGGTGGCTTGTCCTCCTATTTTCTATCAGCTCAGTGGGTCACCCGAAGGGCCTATCCATGTGATCAGTTTTTGAGTCCAACCATAGCAGGAAGCATTGCAGCAAGCTCCACACCACCTTTCTCCCCACCTCTTTCCCTCCCAAGGTTTATTGCATGCACCAGAGCACGTTTCTACCCACAAACACTTGTTACACGTTGTCATACTTATCTGAATGCAAGCTCGGTATCGATCTGCTCTGCACTTTAGTCTAGCTGATTCACCTTCAGGAAAAAACATAGGGAAAGTGAGCAGGGAGCTCTGGCCTGCTGGTGAAGATCCCCTCTTGCAGCACTGTTTATCCGGCGTCTCACCTGGGAAGAGCAGCAGCAGGTTCAGGAACCTCTGGGTGCTGAGGCAGGCACACTGGAAATGACAGATTTGCATTTAGCATCCATCAGTGAAAAACCTGCTTTAAGTGACTCTGTCAGCATCATATATGGATGCAGTGGCAGGAGCAGGTATGCCACCCAGTAGTCAAATTCCTAAGGCACCATGTAATCTTCTCCCTTCTTGTAACCTGCTGCCTCATGGGCCGCATGTCTTCCAGCTAAAGGAGGACTTGGGGTGAAGACCCTACTGCCAAGGGCTTTCTTCATAATACAGTCTTCATTAATTTTAACAGCAGAATCACAGAGATGTGGAGATGGATGGCTCCAATGACCGGAGTGTTCGAATGGAAGGATACAGGCCCTTTGGGAAGGACAGGCAGGGGAGACAAGGAGGGGGTTTTGCATGTCAGTGACCAGCTGGAGTGCATGGAGCTCCATCTGGGGATGGGTGAAGACAGAGGGTTTATGGGTCAGGATTAAAGGGAGGGCAGAGACAAGTGACATCATTTTTAAAAAGGGAAAAACCAAAGACACAGGGAACTACAGGCCAGTCAGTCTCATGTCTGTGCTCGGCAAGATCATGAAGCAGATGCTCCTGGAAACTATGTTCAGGCACATGGAAAATAAGGAGGTGATTGGTGACAGCCAACATGGCTTCACTAAGGGCAAATCATTCCTGACAAATTTGGTGGCCTTCTACAATGGGGTTACAGCATTGGTAGATAAGGGAGGAGCAACTGACGTCATCTACCTGGACTTGTGCAAAACCTTTCACACTGTCCTCCATGACATCCTTGTCTCTAAATTGGCGAGACATTGATTTGATGGATGGACCACTTGATGGATAAGGAATTGGCTGGATGGTAGTACTCAAAGAGTTGCAGTCAATGGCTCAATGTCCAAGTGGAGACCAGTGACGAGTGGCGTACCTCAGGGGTTGGTATTGGGACTGGCGCTGTTTAACATATTTGTTGTTGACATGGATGGTGGGATTGAGTGCACCCTCAGCCATGTGGTATGGTCAACATGTTGGAGGGAGGGGATGCCACCCAGAGGGACTTTGACAGGCTGGAGAGGTGGGCCCCTGCAAACCTCATGAAGTTCAACAAGGCCAAGTGTAAGGCTCTGCACATGGGTCAGGGCAATCCCAAGCACAACTACAGGCTGGGTGGAGAATGGATTGAGAGCAGCCCTGAGGAGAAGGACCTGGGGGGTGTTGGTGGATGAGAAGCTCAACATGACCCAGCAATGTGCACTTGCAGCCCAGAAAGCCAACTGTATACTGGGTTCCATCAAAAGAAGCGTGACCAGTAGGTTGAGGGAGGTGATTCTCCCCCTCTACTCCGCTCTAGTGAGACCCCACCTGGAGTACTGCATCCAGCTCTGGGGTCCCCAGTACAGGAAAGACATGGAGCTGTTGGAGCCAGTCCAGAGGAGGGCCACAAAGATGATCAGAGGGCTGGAGCACCTCTCCTATGAGGACAGGCTGAGAGAGTTGGGGTTGTTCAGCCTGGAGAAGAGAAGGCTCCGGGGAGACCTTATTGCAGCCTTCCAGTACCTGAAGGGGACCTACAAGAAAGGCTGGAGAGGGACTGTTTACGAGGGCATGTAGTGACATGACAAGGGGTAATGGCTTTAAGCTAAAAGAGGGGAGATTTAGATTAGATATTAGGAAGAAATTCTTCACCGTGAGGGTGGTGAGGCACTAGAACAGGTTGCCCAAAGAGGTTGTGGAGGCCCCATCCCTGGAAGTGTTCAAGGCCAGGTTGGATGGGGCTTTGGGCAACCTGGTCTAGTGGAGGGTGTCCCTGCCCATGGCAGGGGGGGTGGAACTAGATGATCTTTAAGTTCCCTTCCAACCCAAACCATTCTGTGATTCTATGATTCTATCCTGTGCTATACATGAGCATGGGGACTTAGGGAAAAAATTAGCATCATCATTTAATTAAAGATGGATCATAATAATAAAATCTGCACAAAGGGACTGGCATGGGATTACGAAGAGAACCTTAATTGTTGAATTCTTCCTATGTGACTGAGAGAGCTGAAATGTTTCAGCTGAAACTACCTATCAAAAAAACAACCAAACCAGAAAACAACCCAGAAAACAACAAACCATGATTCAGAAGACATCTGAAGACAGTTTCACACTGAACAGCCAAAAGTTGTGTTTGACAAAAGTTACGCACAGCTGAAAACAGGACCTTCTCATCCAAAACACTGGATGCCTTTAATAATCAATAGCGCTCCCCAGTTGCTCAGGTTTCCCTTGGCAGGCAGAGAATAATCATCCTCACTTCTTTCAGCAAAGCCTTTTAGGCCTACCGGTGAAAATGAAGAAACTGTCATCATCACTAATCCCATCTACGGTGATTATTAATATTATTTGGAAGAAAATCAGGGCTTTGTTCACACACAGGATTTCCTAACAGCGAACCTATATATGACATCCCATACGTAAGAGCTGAGTTTCCCTTCTAGGTTGGGCCGACAATCATGTCGCAGTCAAGGCTCTGCCCCACGGGCAGCACTTGCCAGGCAGCTGAAGGTGCTGGAAAACGCGCTCTGGAGCTGATGGAGTTGGGCTCAGCCCGTCCTGCTGCCGGGTGCTTCGAGCACCCCTTCGTGCTGCTGTGAACAAACACACTGGGTGCAGACAGTGGTGAACCATGCCTCTCTGCCTCCGCCAGCGTCCCATATACGTACCGGTGAAGACTTAAAACACTACCACTTGCATTTCTCTTGTAAGGAAACATAAAAATGGGTGCAAATAATAGAGCAGCACAAAGCACCTTGAGAGCAAACAATAATTTTTTTGTAGATTAGCAAGCATGTCTAACTCTGTTTCCAACCGAGATGATTCAAATATTTTTATTTTTGTGGCTACACAGATCCCTTGCTTTCTTTTACAGTACTTTTAAATTCAGCAAAACAGAGGAAAACTGCTCAAGTTCAAACTTCTCGACATTGTTGTCAGTTTATTTCCATGAAGCTGAATGCTGAATATTATGAAACAGCTCAGGAATGCTGGACGTAAAGGGAGATTTCCTTTTTTCCCCCTTCAGCTGAAATATCTTTTGGCAATAAATCCCCGCCGGAAATGTGCTTTCCCTGATTCCCCGGCTTAATTAGCTCAAACAATGTAAGATATGTAACACTGACCACCATGGGAAACCTGATAACAAAGAACAGTGATACAATGCAAGCCTTTCAAACAGATGCAGCCAGTACCCTGCTAAGACAAAAGTGGATTCAGCGTGGTGTCAAGCCTTTTCTTCCTTCCCTGCTGCAGGAGTCACTAGCGCTACGGTGAGACAAGTTAAACTCTGCCATGTTTTTTCCTGGTAATGATCTAAAATTGCCAAGTCCTCTGTAGCATGCAGGTCACACATTAGTATTTTTGTCAAGGAAGAGACAGCGACTAATGCTGCAGCTAGCTCCTCGGCACTCAGCATGCATTCACTGCTATTGCCATAGGGAAAACTACGAGAAAACTGACCCCAGTACTGGCTGCTCATGTGGAAATGAGCAGCACTCCTGGTTGGCGAGACTGCATGCCCTCACGTGCTCCTTTCTGAGAGAGCTGAGGCTGCGGTTTCCTCAGGATTTCTTTCCTGGGCTGTATCCTGAGCAGCCCTACCCCCTGCCCTCGCTGAGCACTCGATCCCACCCCTGCGTCATCCTTCAGCAACGGTTTGTGCAGATGGACGGTGAGCAAGAAGGATGTGCTGACTCGGGTTGCGAATATCCTTTTTCTCTTTGCTTTTCCTTGCTCTGTTACTGCTAGCGGGGTGAGTTCTCCAGTGCCAGCCCCTGCTCGGTGCTGGGGTGCTGCGGTAGCTGCAAAGCTGAAGAAAGGTTGATGGATCGGGAGCATGAGCAGTGAATGAGGAAGGATGATGGTGCTGCAAGAGCCAGTAACATCACTGGTGGTGGTAGCAGCAAGAAATACAGCCTCTCCTGCAGACAAGCAGAATTGGGACCCTACTTAGATCAGAACAAAATTAATGTGCGGTTGGGGTCTGGATTGGTGGCCACGGTGTGGGTAATCCCAGTGTACATTAAAGCTGCTCTCACCCAATATTGTTAAAGATGCCAGAGGAGAAAAGATGCAATAGGCTTTTGCCTATTTTTCCATTTATAGTTTACAGTTTTTAAGCTTAGACATATTTATGTATTTTCTTTTTCTTTTACTTGCATTAGAACCTTGAGTCTTATCACTTCTGTTCCCCAAAATACTCTGTGGACACCAGAGAACTGGCAGGGTTATAATGTCACAGGGACACAGGTAAGGGAAGTGCAAATAAACATAGTCAGGAACAGAGATTTCTTTGTCAGAGCGTTTATAGTTTGCTGCTTCTTTTGGTTTTGTCATTACCCGTGTAACTCAAATGCCCTGCAGGAGAACGGAGCAATGACTTTGGTCAGGTCCACCTGCCAGAGCTTCGTTGACTCAGCAATGTCCGTCGGGGACATGAAACCGGTTGGAGAGCCGACCTCCATCTGTGCCTGGTGTGCCGGGGCCAGACACGCCGGCAGGGCTGTACTTTACCGGCTCAACTTGTTTCACTCGCACACGGGTCCAGGAGAGCACTGCCCTGCCAGCACAGCCCTTCCCAATTCACCTGGCCCTTCAGAAAAGGTGAGAAAGCTCTAAATCCAGAAGAATTCCTCCAGGAGGGCTTCCAGGAGACAAAACAGAGAAACAGAAAATCCAACCAGATCGGAGTCTAATGATTTGTGTATTCCTAATATAATATCAAATGGAGTTAAGGAAGCCCGACAGCCGTCTCTTGGGCTTCTTTGTTCGTTGTGAAGAACCAAAGGTCACGGGCTCACTTTTCTTCTGTGGGTTGTCTTTGAAGCGCGGGTGTCATCCGTGCACCACAGGGCCCCACAGAGAAGGTCCCGTTTGATCCAAGTCTGTAGGAGGCTAGCTCTTTTTGGCATCTCTGGTTATCACCTTTGTATTACAAGGCCAGTTGCGATCTGACTGATCTATGTTAAACAAATTAGATTCATCCCTCTGGCTCAGCAAAAACTCAAGCGTATCCCTCAATTGGGTAAAGCACAGACACTCCAGCTTTATTTATATTAATGTAATTATAGATAGACCAATATTGAAATGGCCAACTTGCACTGTAGGCAAAATAAACAAATGCTTCTTTGGTGATCAGTGCATCATGTTTGGGTTTGGTTTTGTTTTTTCTAATTACAGCCTGCATGCTAACTCTAGACCATACCTAGAAATGTGGAAGTCTTTTCCAATATACCAAAGTGAGAAAATATACAGAGTATGATATTATTATATATACCAGGTATGAAAGTATCTCATACACCAGGTATGAAATCTCAGTCCCACAAAAGTCATTGGCAAAATTGTCACTAACTTCAGCAGAGACAGCACTTCAGTCTAGGAGGGTATGTGTGTGTGCAGTGAACAAATGTAAGAAGCCTAAGGAAAGAAAAAGAAATATCAGGAACATAAAGGAGATTACAAAATCTACCATGTCTATCACGAGTGCTGGGCAGCCACACGTGTCCTGCATCTGGTTCTTCAAATTAGTTCCATACATGGCTGCAGCATCACTTATAAAAAGATCCCAATTCACTGAGTCTTATAGAGCTGTTATTAAATTCTGTTTACTAGGTACAGCTGTGTTTAATTTCTGCCTATATAGTCCTTGGTTTCAGCAGAGATTTTCAAGATGTTCCTATTATCACTGCAATTCTGGAAACAAAACTTGCATGAGAAAACAAAGATGCAGAGCTCCTTCTTCATCTACTTTTCCAGCCAGGCAACTGACTGCACTGCCAGTAGACCTGGTTTGGTGCGGAAGAGCTGGTGTGAACACTTTTTTTTGGTTTGCCTCCAGAGGGGATAACAGTCTTCTTGGGATTTGGGTCTGATTGTTCACTGTTTTCTCAAAAAGAGCTCCTCCAGGGCTCTGGCAGAGTTCGGTCTGTAACTTCTGAGGCTCCGCATCTGGAGATCTGCCAAGCCTCTGCCTTTGGGTGATACACGCTCCCATTTAATGGGAATCTACCGCCCCCGCCCCACGCACGCACACGGTTCTCAGGCAGGAGGTACCCACTTTTTCTGGGAAAATTACTGCTACACAGGCACACAACAGTTGCGTATGAGTAGCCACACAGCTGCGGGATGCATCAGATCTATTGGGCACGCGGCAGACGGTTGGACGCCTCTTGCACAGCAAAACCTCTGAATCCTATTGCTCACATATGGGGTGGCTCTGCACCTCAAGTTCAGTGAGTTCATCTGGGCCTGGCGTGCCTGGGGCTGGTGCAACAGCTAACCCTCCAAATCACTGCACAGCACTCTGTCATTGTCACCAGGCTTCCCGTGTACTAGGCATGATGACTCAATTACACCAAGATTTTCAGTCTGTTGCCTGGTGTTTCATTGGCTCAAGTTCACTTAAACAGATGTCTCCAGAAGGTCAGCTCAGGAAGGTAATGAAACACAAGCCAGAAAAATGTGTGCTCGCTTGGGCACTTTTGCCAACATAACAGAAACGTGCACAGGGCAACCTCACCCCCGCCCGATTCAGGTGGTTGCACAAAATGAAGAAATGTCAAGGAAGACTTCAGGTACCTGTAGAGCTTATGGTAAATAAAATGCAAGAAATAGCTTCCTAAACTAATAAATGTATGTCAGTATTTAGCCACTAAATTACATGATGTGATTCTGCATTCAGAGGAATTCCATTTGTTTTCTTCTTGAAGTTTGCAGCTGGCTAAAGGAAGACAAACTCATTGAATCATTTTAACTGACTTGTGTTATTGGGTAAACTAGAATATTTCAGTATTTCAGTACTTCAGTACTTACAGTCTTAAATTTATAGAGAATAGTCAGAATGAACATTGTTACAGACTTACAAATAGTCTTTCTGGAGATACACGCACACTTTTCTTTGCCTGGTATACTTCCTATCTTTATTTACCATGCAGCCAGAAAAAAAATTCGTCTTGCTGGAAAAGTGCAGACAGCACTAAACTTACTCAGTAACTGCTTCTCTGGTTACAGAACTATAGAACTGGTGCCGAAGGAGGCAGTGGTTGGTGTGGTTAGGAAAGAAGGACTCCCTAAAACCAAAGTGTCTAACAATTTTTTCTTTCTCTCTCACTCATGCCAAAGGGAAACTCTTCATGTGAGCTATGGCTGCAGATATAAAATAGCTTGGCCTCTTCTCCGTGTGCAGAAAGCTTTATCCTGTCCTTATAAGATTATGGTCTATCCCTAGGTAGTTGCTGAGCCCAGACTCAAGAGATGGCCAAACAGGACTGCCACAGCATCAAGGAACAGGCTCCACTGACATCCCGAGGAGTCAGTCCAAAGGCTCTGAGCTGAACAACCCAATCTTTCCAAATATCAAATTGGGCTACAAATTATATGGCTCATATCCGTGATATATATATATACACACACACACATGTATAGCTGTTTTCTGTTACTGCTAGTCTTTTAATAATTAAGTCAGTCTTCCACTCTGAAGGGCAATTGATTGTCACTGAAATTATTTTTAATGCAGTCACTTTGTATGTACCTGTCTCCAGGTAACTCCAGGACTCCATCCACATTGCTAACCATCATATTTTCAAAATTAAGTCTTTTCTCATGAACACTGTGCAAGGACAAAATCAATCTGCCTCCCATCACACTATGTGAATAAAACTGAGGCTGTAGGATGATGCCAAACCACGCATTTGTGGAAACATTTAAGCATTTTCTTAGCTCCCTTGGACTGTCTTGAAATTTGAGCATGTGCTTAAAATCCTTCACACTATTGCATTCTTGGACATCAAAGTATTAATAGGGAAAGTGGCCAAAGAGCAGTAGTGATCTAACAGGTCTTATACACTACACTAAAAATGTTGGTAGATCACAAAGCCCTTCACTGATTTGTTTTAACTGATGAACCAAATCTTGGTCTCCTTTTTGTCAGCTGACATTTTGAGCAACTCATGGTCCCAAGATACTGATGAGAAAAAAATGAAGAATACAGTTGATGAGATGCAGGGCCTTGGGCCTGTGAGGTGCCTCCTCCAAGAAGACATTAAACCCCAATGACATCTCAGCAGGGACTGAAAGGTGGACCTGTGCAAGCTCCACTTCCCCAGATCAGATCTGAAACCACTGCAGGAGTCACTGCCTTATGGCATTGTACTGATGTCAGCAGACAGCAACTTTAAATAAAGTAGGGCTCTCATTCACATTCATTGAGTAAATGTTGTTATTGCCTCCCAGCTGTTTGTTACCACCCGTCTGCTGGGCTATGATCTCCTGACAACAAAGTCGACGGGAGGGAACTGGTGTCTGAGCCTCAGCCATTATAATTTAGACACTGTACAGTCTAGCACCTTAGCATGAACCCTTCCTTCTTGGTGGCTACACAATGAGGTACGAACTGGAATGGCTGAGGTGTAGGTACACGCTCCCCACTATTACTTCTGTCCCAGAGGGGTAATTGTCTAATGCCAAAGTCCCCTGCTCATGTAGTGGAACAAAATACGTGTAAAAAGCAAATGAAAAAGTTCACAGTATTTTACATCCAGCCACTGCCACTTACCGATAAATAAAAGTGAGCGTGATGTGGGCTCTACAGCAGCACTCAGCAGGCAGCCTCCCTCTCCTCCTGGTTGGGTACCCAGCCCACGCCAGTGGGCCAAGCTCCCGCGGGCTCCCCGCAGAGCTCTGCTACGAGCCACAGCACCAACGGCTGAAGGCACAGCCAAACCCGCACCAGCGGTGGGGACTGCATCCAGAGGCTGCTCTCCCCGTTCTGCCAGGTCCCACCCCACACCGTGGTTTTACCCCAAATCGCTCCAGTTCAGATGTGTCGGTTCCCATCCTCTATCGGACCCTTCTCCCATGCGCTCCCATCCGCGACGTCCACAGTAGCACTCCCCTCTGTTTCCAAGCACCAGGCTTGCTTTTCAAGAAGACTTTTGCCAACTGCTTTAAAAAATGCAAACTTGGGCCAAGTGCTCCATGCTTTTGGATGCTGCCATAACTTTTGGAGCCATTACTGCACAGTGGCATAGAGTACTTTTATTACAGAACTCACATTTGGATTTTAAATGTTCTTTCCATTTCCCCAGATCCAGCTTGCATTTTTATTTTATTATTACAGTTTTATTATTGCAAAATATTTTTTATTATTGCTGCTAATTATTACTTAGCTTTATTGGGTTTTAGGTTCATCACTGCTTGGAAACTTCCGTGTTAGATCTGGTCTGGATAAATATCAAAAGATTTGGATACTTTTCCAAAAGTTTTGCATATGCAAAATTGTCTGTATTCCTGGAAAGGAATGGAAGTTAGCATATGAAAGAGGAAGAATCAGACAAAGTAGAGCAAATTAAAGGACAGACTCTAGTACCTCCCATCTCTGGGAGAATTTCCTTAAAACTGAGACACAGCATCCTAGTGAGTCTGTTTCTGCATAGCTTGTGTTAATTTAAATAGTTTGTGTTGTATTATTACTCTTTATTATCAGGCTTTCTGTAATGGTCAGTGTTACATATCTCAAGCCATGTGAGCTAATTAAGTCAGGAACAGCAATTTTTGGAGTGATATAACAGATTATTCCCACAATAGCATTCCCACAGTATTTCATCATCTCAGACTCTGGCTGTACCTAGAAAAAAAAAGTAAATTCATTTTTGAAACTGGGTCTAGTTTAAGTCTTCACTGAGACATCTGTGCAAGGCCTCCTCTATAGAAAGAACTGGGGGAGGAGGAAGCCCTTTGTTGGGAATCTTACAACAAAATACCTGTTGATGGTCAAGTCATTTCTCCTGGGAAGAAAGCTAACTGACTGTGTTGAAAGTGCTGTAGACAATGGCCAAGCATGTGTCCTTCCACATCCAAAGAGTGCCAGGGGGCTTTCGTTCCCTCCATGGTGGTCCCCAGCACAGTTGCACAGGGCACCCACGCAGGGTAGCCAGGGCAAGGGAGCAGCTCTCCTCTTACCACCCTGCTTGGGCTTGGGTTGGACTTGAGTTGGGTTCGGTCATGCCATGATGACACCAGGTCCAGCCAAATGCAACGCTGTCATGGTAGACTGGACCCCAGCAAAGCACTTGGCTGAGGATATGGGGATGACCCATGAAACGCTGAAAACGCTTGAGGCAAAGAAAGAAAACTAAGTCTGAGGGTACCTGTACATGTTTGGACTTGAGTTTGTGTAAGGATGGGGGTGTGAGACAAGCTGCACCAATGAAGGTGGATTTGTCTTGAGCAATGAAAACCCTTACAGTGGAATCGTGCCGTCTGTCTGGGGAATACTGCCTTTAGCAACGGCTGAAGAAGGAAGGGACGTGTCTCCGTGTCATGGGGGCAGAGCAGCGCTCTGGAGATCCCCTGTTACAGCTGTTCGAAGTTACGCAGAGTTGTTTTGAGAAAATTTGTGCCCCATTCTGGCTGCTCATTACAGCTGTTGAAGAACATTTGGACTTGAATAAACTTTTTGAAGAGCCACTTTTGGATGCATTCAGATTTTGTATCAGTTTTGCTTACTGTAGAAGAAAAAGGCCCATGAAGGTTGCCAATTTAAAATCATTTCACACAAAACCACACTTTTTGGT
The DNA here is from genome assembly GCF_028858705.1 of Grus americana. Taxonomy (NCBI): domain Eukaryota; kingdom Metazoa; phylum Chordata; class Aves; order Gruiformes; family Gruidae; genus Grus; species Grus americana. The sequence continues at coordinate 120,439,406 of NC_072853.1, read as the reverse complement.
GCATAAGTTTGCACCAAAAATGTTTTGAAATCTAGCATAACCTAAGTGTAACTATGCAATTTCCTTGTAAATTCCAGATTTATTTTAGTTATTTCTGCATAGGAATGCCAAGTAATTAACAGCACTATCCATGAAAGTATAAATGTTTATTTCACAAAATGCTCAAGCAGAACTGATACGAAGTGACCATTTCAAATATCACATTGCTTTTCTAGCTTCCCCCCCGATTTGATTCTTAATGCTGTGGAATGCTCTGTACCAGGCGATGTGTGCACAGAGATTATAAACAGTCATGGTGTGGTGTGCTTGCTGATACACAGTTAATTCAGTTGTCTCCTTCAAGTGAATTTACATCCTTCCATCTTCATATAATGCCTTTGCATAGGAACTTAGGACATGTATCAGTTTGATTACATGAGAAAAGGCAATCCAATCTAATGAATTAATCTGAAGTAGAAGAAATTTTCGTGCCAAGAACATCTCTGCCTTCTAAAATGGAGCTGAAATGTGGATTATTTGTGTTTCAATATATCCAGGCAAAGCAGCAAACTGTTCAATTTCACAAGGGCAACTTTAATGAATTTTCCCTCTAGGTACAAATGAGTGGAGAATTTTTCCCTGTGTGACAGACACTTTCTTTTTCTGCAGTACTTTTGTAACCAACAACATCTGTGTACCTTATTTCAACTTTTGCAAGAATTGGACGAAATAGCTTCATCCATTAGAGAATGTATAATTCAATTGGATTCATTTTTGGTTTACATCAGTGGTAAATTTAGTTTAAAATACATTACCTATAGCATAGCCAGACATAGCATCCCAAATTGAGAATGAATTGTAATTACTAGACTATAGTTTTCTCCCAGTCAATCCTACACCTATCCTAAAGAGTACTCCCATACGTCTTTTCCCTGGGACTTAACCATTGTACATCCTAAACATGCCAGCTTCTACCTCTCATTTGGCTATGAATAAAGGTTTAAAGGATCTCTTTTCTGACTTATTAAGGAGACTATTTTCAATTTCTAAGCTGTAAACATTTGTGAAAATATTTGATCTGAAATAACATATTGTACATTAAGTTGTAATGAATAAAATTCCTGTTATTTGTGTTGCTGATAGCAGAGGGGAAGAAGATAAATTCAGACATGTTGGTAATCGTCAATTCCTTCCTCTTCCTTGAAAAATCAATGAAAATGAGATCCATAACTTATAATCCACATTTAGAATTGTGCTTAATAGCTGATGACATGATATGACCTATGGGGAGAAAATAACGGAAGGACTCTCAACTTGAAGAAATTCAAGCCTAGACATCTAGGGAAAATAATCCAAAACTCAGTTATTTCTCAGAAGGGAAAATGAGGAAAGTAATGCTGAAAGATGCCTGAGGGTGATAGTAGAGAGTGCATTAAATGTAACTGAGGGAAAAAAAAAAAAAAAGAGAAAGGGAAATTTTTGGCTGCAGATTCAAAGACATCACCTCCTGGAAAAGGGAAGAAAAGATTCCACTCCATATGGCTTTGGTGTGACCACACTAGGAATACTAAATTCACTCCTGGGTACCTTATTAGCATCTAAAAGGGCAGGTTCAGTGGAGAGCAACAATAGTGTCTAAGGGGTTGTCTGGGCTGACTTTTAAGGAAAGATTAAAATAGTTTAGGGGTGGATTGGGGCACCTTTTATTCCCGTGGAGTAGCACTTTAATTCTTATCCCATCCTTTTCCCCTACATTTTAACAGGCCTACTTACAAAGCAAAATAATACAGGCAAGTGTGTAAAAGTCTGGCCCTAAAGATATATGTATTGGCTAAGCAATGAACAGGGGAAGTTCCAATAGACATCTGTGTGTGTCGGAAGGGTTATTAACACCGGTGGGCATAACTTGCAACAGGATGATATTTTTAAAGGCAAAAATGAAAAAGAAAATGAAAACTTATTGACAGGTCAGTTAGGGTATTGATTGCTGTCACAAATGAAGTGATGCATCTCTTGATACATTTAACACTATGCTTGCAAAGCACAAGCGACTGCACTCAAGAGAGCTATCCTGCACTGGACAGAAGATGGGCTAGATGGCTTGGCGGGTCTCTCCTATGTCTACCCGCACTGACTGAGAAACTTTAACGAGAGACAGGGAGTTACAAGACAACCTGATAATAAATATGCACCAGTGTCTAATGTATTATTTGGCCAAAGCCCAGATAATTCCTGGAGTACACCTCAGGGCCTCATAATGACTTCAGTGCTAAATATCTTACAGTCCCACCTCTGCCTGGCTGGGGCCGTGAAACATTACACAGTATAAACAAGAAATCAGTCAGTAATCCTGAGCTGCGGTCTCTAATGGTAGTGTTGGGGAGACTCCTTGGATCTTCTAGAAATACTATTCAGATCAGCCTTGTGCTGGGTTTAAGCTTACTAAAACCTCCCTAGGACTGTTGCTTTCACAGTTTCTCTGTCATGCCCTCTTCAAGTTGCATCCTCCCCTTCTTCCTTAACCAGGCCAAGGCTTCCATTGGGAGACAGATCATCACCACTTCAATCAGGGAAAAAAGTTCAGATCCTCTGACGGACAGATCTGCCACCCCTTGATGCTGCAGACATTCAGCAGTGATGGTAGGTATTGGCCAAGCAGGGTTCCTGCGCTGACCCTGCGGTCCAATTGCACCCCATCACAGGATGCTCCTCGCATCCCCCAGGATGCCCTCTCTTCTCCAGGGCTCAAGCAGGCTTTGTTAGCACCTTCTGTGTTATGGCAGAATGGTTTATTTTCCCTTCATAGGTCATTAAATCTGTATTGATTGCAAGCAATTGGTTCTCCACACTGTGCAGACTTTGTTATAAATTACTGATATGGGATGTGAGTTCATTTGGCTTCCCATCTGGTATATTTAGCAGTGAGTTTTGAGTGTATGTTTCTCCCCTTGCTCTTGTTATGGTCCCCACACAATGACAGCAGCAGTCCTGCTTTTCTCCAGAGCTGAGCATAGGTAATTTCTTTAGCCTCGGCTCCCGAGGAGAAGCCATTTCTTATTTATTCATTGTCCCTCCTTTCCACCTCCCCAGAAAAAGACGCATCCATATTAAACTGCCACCTTCCAAAACAGGCTAGAAGAAAAAGGGGATAGATCCTCTCGCTTATTTTTTAACCACTTTAAGGCAACATGATAGCATCTCTCAGCTGTGAAATTACCTATACTGGGAAACTTTGCTTCTCTAAAAAAGAAGGTCCTCTCTGTGAAATGGAAACAGTGCAGTGAGCTTTTTCGGTTTTCCACAGCCCTTTCTGTAGCAAAGATCATGTCATCGCTGCAGCCTTTTAGCCGCGAGGAAAGCGCCAGCCCCGGACAGAGTCAGGCCTTGCAGCCAGCATCCTTCAGGGCTTACAGCAAAGATCAGCTTTACGGAGGGATCTGAACTGAGATCTACACAAGTTTGGGTCAACCAACCTGCACCAATCTGACTTTCTCCTTCAGGTACATCTGCAAATGTTTGTATTGCCTATTATCAAACACTTTTAGTATGAGAGGTGGTAACAACTTTCCCAGTATTCATCCTTAACTCTTTCTGTCATATTTTCTCTCCCTTTCATCATCTTCCCAATATAAAATATTCTTACTATTTATTTGTAAAAAACCAGGAACAGACAAGGTACTTTACAAGCAGCAATGAAGAAACAGTTTTTCTCAACAATGTATATTTCTGCCATATTCATTTTACCACTCTCCTTTTTCATATTCTTCTCCTCACTCACCAAACACAGTTTTCATGACGGTAGCAAACAGTCCAGAGAGAAAAAAGGATAAGCATGGAGAAAAAGAATGAGCAAAAGACAGAGAAAACCCCCGGGAAATTTCTTCTGAGATATTTATTAAAGTAAGGGCTGTGGGAGGATAAACATAGTGTACTGATTCCATTCAAAAAAGTAGATCCCCCTTTCAAAATAACCACAGCCAAACCAAAGACAGCCAGGAATTTCTGTAGCAGAAAATCTGGCATCTCTGAAGATCTCTGCAGATACAGAAATACAGACAATCAGGAGGAGATGGAAGAATAAAATGTAGATTAACAGTGAATCTTCTGAGCTTGAAGACCCACAGCAGAAGGCAGAAGTGAGCTTCCAAGTCAGTCCGTCGACCAGGGAAGGAGATGCAGTTGCCATTTTGCAGGCAGCAATAGATCTTCTCTTATCTTGGATATTAGACTCTCTCTTAGAGATGCTGTTGCCCTGTGCAATGGGCTGTTCTTGAAAAAGTGAGAGCTTTCCCCTGGAACTCCAGGGGCATCTGATCACCCTTTCAGAGAGGACCACTGGGAATTTTCATTATCATTTGGACAGAAACCAAAATTATGCAGACTGGACCTTAGTTTAATATTGTATTAAGGTAAGCACATTGGCATCATCCTGTGACAAACATTACATCATCCTTTTAACTAGCAATGTTTTTAACGTATATATTTCACTAGGCAACAGACTGATAGAGTTTTTGACCTTTTAAAGTCACACGAAATATTTACCAGCTTTGCTATCCGAGAGCGCTACAAAGGCAGTCAGCCCCTCTAAGCTGAGATGGGAAATGTTCACGTTCACTTCAGGTGGTTTTCTGTGCATCTGTTATACACACACACGTATAGGTATATACAGAAAATTACACACAGAGGCCTGCTACAGAGAGCGACTGTATATATATATATATGTATAAAATGATTACAAATACTTGTCTCTCACACCCATCCTCAGTGTGTGTGAGTGCCAGAAACTAGACATGACGTTCCAGACTGGAATGATGCAAGAAAGAAATATATTGCATTTATGGAAATCATTCATTTTCCTTGTCTGGGAACCTCTTGAATATAAATAATATTTTCATTTATAAATTTCAAAGCGCTGTCCTAAGAATGGGTAAGAATCATTATCTTCATTTGACAGTTGGAGAAACAAAGAGCAGACTGTTTTAAGCAGCAGTCTAAGGTCACATGGAGTAAATGAAGTCAAACCTCATCTCCCGAGCCTGACTTTCCCTTGAGAGAGTATACCAGAGAGCACACCACTCACAAATTTATCAGCTGAAACTCTTCAGCGCATACGCTAACAGTATTGGCAACCCTGAGCCTTCGCAGATCAGGACTGAGGTTTCAAATGATCAGTGGATTTCCTTTAAATGCATAAGATTAAAACCCCCAAACAAATACACTTGTGTTTCTTCTATTTGCTTTCTGTTATATGAGGCTTTGGAGTGTGCTAAGGTAATGCTTTCTGGGTATTTCCACCACCAGGCACCTTTCCTTAAAAAAAGTGGGGGCAGGAGCGGGGGGTGGGGGGAGCAGTACTAAACAAACAGCACTAAATATTGCAAATAAAATCTGGAGAGTTGGCAACAAAATGCAGAGACCGTACCTATTTCTGGCACGTGCTGAAGACTGCTCTCTTTATAAAAGGATCTCCCCACCCTACCCCAAACGCAGATCTTACTTTCAGAGCCGCAGCCATTCCCGGTGATGACTCCTGCGACTGGTAAACGTCCATCACCGCCTTGGTTTGGGTCCTCCAGACCTTTTCGCAGCAGCTCGGGGCAGAGCTCAGGCTACGCCACGGGAGTCGTGGGTCTTTCTGCGCTCTTTGAACCCAGCACCCGATGTGGCCAGAGCACAACAATTTAGAGCAGGGCACACCCCAGCTTTCTTTTGCAATCATCAGAACTGTTCTTCCCCCAAGTATAAGCCAATTCTTCCCATTCAGGTCGGTAACGTGGGATTAAAGCTGCCATGGCCGCACGAAGCCGAGTGCTGGTCCAGCCGGAGCTCATTCCTCCTGCTCAAATTTGCTGGTGGGTTAACTCTGTGCCCTGAAGCTTTACATCAGACACTGCTTATCTGCACCCTTCTTACTCGGTGCCAGCTGAAATTCACAACTCTGAAGTGGTGGCATTCAGTTTAGGGCTTTTTTTTCCCTCTTAAGACCTGTCTTTTTCAAATGTCTCCAAATTAGACAATCGCTAGGGGCACTGATAGTTGTTTTCCTTTTAAGTCAGAGGCACTATTTGCTTTTTCAGTTCCTCAGTCGTTTTATCTCTTATTATGTCGAATCATTTTGAAAGCTATATCTTCCATTTAAAAGTCGTATCCCATTATCTAGGAGGGAATTTGAAAAGGTCGGTGTTAAAAGAAAACACAAGCTAAAACAACCCCAACACTCAAGCCTTCAACACTAACTAACCCGTGCGATATTGAAGGTCAATTAGACTTTAAGAAAATGTGCAGGCAATACATGTGGCATGCTACTGATAAAATGACATTGCTTATAATAAATTAAATTATAGTAGAACCTCACTGAGGTACTAATCGTGGGCAAACCACTGGAAAAAAAAATGTTTAGTCAGGCTAGGATCTCTTTAAGTTAATAAACAAAAGAATATAGTGCATTCTGGACTGCAGCCTTGAACGATTCAGTTTTACTCAGTCTTAACGCATTTGCATATATGTTGCAAAAATAACAGTTATAGGTATATGACAGCACTGGAAATATCTGGGTGGTTTCTAAAGAGTGTGAATTAGCAGTATGTTATTTAATAAACCTTTTTACGGGGACCACAAGACATCGCAATGGTTTCTCCTTGCTCTGCCATGTCTGTTAGCATTTAGGTTTTGGAACAGACATAGTAAGTACTGGGGAGAAGCACATATGGACATTCAAAAAACTGAAATAAAGTCAAACATGTTATCCAGGTTTCATTTATCTCTCAAAGTCATAAAATTGCATGCGGGTACACACTTGCTGGAGTGTGAAAAATAAAGTATAGGTTGTTACTGTATCTCATTTTTAGCAGAAAAGATTTGAATGTGTGCCCTGTATATTATGTGGGCATGTAATATGCTATGGTAATAAATAAATCAATCTGATCTAAGAACCTGGTTCTTGTTTTTCAGATAACTTGTTGACAGACTCTGGTAAATGCAATTGCTCAGATTTCTTCATGCTGTAACCCTTGGAAATGTTACAAACACTTTTACAACGGTAAGCCTGAAGACGCAGCACCACACAGAATTCATATTGCTAACATATGAATGGCCTTTAATGTCTGCAGAGCCTTCAATCAGCTCCATTATATTCCTCTCAAAGACAGACATGAAATGCGTTTGACATTATCACAGTTTCATTAGCTAAAACTTCACTGGCGTTAGCTGTATGTGAAACGGCGGGCAACCCTCGCCTTTACAAGAAAACGCACATCTCACCTATTTGAATTAGCTTCTTCGGAGAATTCAGAAACCAGACAAATACAAATCCCATGTTTGAAAGAAGTGGAAGGAGAAGAACTCAAAAAATAAATAATAATTAGTTTTACAAAATTTGGTTTGATAGAACTTGGATGGCACACTGTTAAAGGCTGTGTGAAGAAGACATCTTCTCCTTAAGAACATGCTGGGGGGCGAAAGTCATAGATACTCCCAGATACGTAATCACAACACGGATCTGCAAAATGCTTAATCGCAGGGAGCAGGCAACATGGAGTCATCACCATTTTAATTCAGGCTTTTAAAGATAAAGCATTAAAATGTCTTAAAGCAGACAATATTTGCTCCCATTTCAGTTGATCATTAAACTTAATCCATCTGCTTGGGGTTTCAGCCCTGCCTGACTCCCTCTGAATAGCATCTGATGTCTGTACCATGATTAAAACACACATACACGCAGAGATATCTGTTTGGACTGTTATGCAAAATAAAAATGCATTTTCTTCCTTTGCTTTCCTTCAAAACACATCCCTCTTTTAACCTAAACCTTTAAAGGGGTGTCCTTGTCACCAGAAAACTGAAGAAAACAGTGGAAGTTGGAGCACATCTTTTAACGGTTTCCAGGCAGCCTGTATCAGCCCGGAGCAAAGGAGGGTCTGGTAAGCTGTCTTCCATCTTCCGACTATTCTTATCTCTAGTTCTGTTTCTAAGGTCAGTAAAAACATACAGAAGTGATTATGCAGGAACTAGCTCTGAGGGATTATGCTATTTGTCAAAGTAATAACAGTGAATTCAATATGCGTAAATCTCTTCTCCCCGTGCAGTAGAGCTGTGCTCCGGAATACAAGTGGGATATTGATAGGAGTCATTTCCGAGGCAGCTTACCTTTGCGGGGATTTTGTGTTTGATGTAATAAGAAACCCAAATTTTCTAAGAACCCACAAGTTGCAAGGGACAGCCCCATGGGCCTTTTCTGCTAAGAAAAACAGCTGAGTTACTTCGCATTTTTATCAGTGACCTGGAAGAAAATACAAAATCCTTGCTGACAAAGTTGGCAGATGACACAGAGACTGGAGGTGAACAAAGAAGAGAGGCCACTGATGCAGAGCAAGCTATTGGTAAGCAAAGAGCATGTTTTCTAATACACCCCGATATAAAGATGTAAAGAAGCTGTGACTATAGGAGGTTGTTACAGAATGGGGGACTCTGTCCTGGAAAGCAATGACAGCCTGGTCATGGTGAATAGCCAGGGGAGTACCAATCCCTGGGGAGATGCAGCAGCCAAAAGACCAAGTCTCTAAGACAAGGGTGGGAGTACCTTGGGATAGAGAGGCTGCATTTTGTATTTTGGTACTGGTTCATCTGTGAATCCTAACAACCTTGCAGCCTTATCTGCTTCTGGGGAACTGCCAGGGAGCAGAAATCGTGGGTCGATACAACTCTTTTGCATCTGTGTGAGCTGTACAGATGTGCCTCATTCAGCCGTGACCAGCTGTGCCATATGCCGTGGCCTTTGCCTCCTGGGATCTCCAATGGGATGTAGGGGCTGCCAAAATTCGGATTCCCACTGAAGAACACCAGCCTCCTGCATCATGGTGTCCCAGAGGCTGCCACCTGGATGTGTGGAGCCGGTCAAAACAAACCCAACAGCTTTAACTCACCACATTGCCTTGTAGCTCAGGCACAGTCTAGATGTGTCCACTTTGTCCCATCCCGGTGACTCTGGTCCAGAAAGGTGTGAATAAGCTGTAAAGCACAGCAGGTTTGGAAAACTTGCCTTATACAGTAAAAGGTTGACATTTTATCACAGAGAAAATGAAGGACTGGATTTGATCAGTCTGTAAGAACAGAGCTTCATAATGGGTTGTGTGGTACAAGAGATGGAGGTGTAACAACACACAGGAGCTGCAAGTTGAAACTGGACAAGTTCAGACTAGACAAGTGCTGATGTTTGACTACTAGAAGAACCACCCAAAGGTTTTGCTGGGTTCCCTGGCCCTGGAAATTTTTAAATCGAGATTAAGTTCCTTCTAGAACAGGATCAGACGAGTTAAACAGCAGCACCTCTGACCTCCTAGTCTGTAACTCCATGAAGCCTACTCTGAGCTTTCCTTTCTCTTACCCATTCCAGAAAATTTCATTAAGTAGGGGCACCCCCTCAGTGATGCTTTTGTTGACTTTCCTTCCAAATTGGATGTTTCATTCAGAGGACAGTCATAGGCTATGCCAGGTGAGATGCCAAAGGAATTCACCTCCCGTGTGATACTATATTGCCAGGGATGATAAAGACTTAAGGCAGGCTTGAATGGAGAAGTCAAGCCAGCTCCCTTCCATCATACAGACCAGACATAAATCTGGCACTTCCCACTTGAACAAAGATTAGTCCTTTACAAATCTTGTTTGGAGGAGAGCTAGAGAGCCAAGATGCAACTGTCTGAGGGCCCCTCTAGAATGTGAAGTGTCATTTGGGGACGGGGATCCAACAGAGCCTCACCTAATAAAATCAGCTGGGGATAGCAGTGTACACGGGAATTTGGTTGTTGGTATACGAGGCTATAAATAGTCTTTTGGAAAGCCTGGAAGCTCATACAGTTATTGCTTGATATTTTAAAATGTTAATGTGGATTTCAAGCTCATGAAAGACATGAGATTGCTGGTGAAGACCTGTCTAGCCACACAGAGGATCAGCAAGAAATTCAGGTTCTTCCATCCCACTCAGCCTTGCCATGGAAGAAAGACCAGCTCCTGGTAAGTTTTGGTCTTCATGAACAATTTAGCCCCCAGGGCCCTGTGATGGCCTGCGCCATCTCTGATGCCTGCTTTGTGATACAGATAGATGTTACCTGGAAACCAGACTGGTATTGGCCACTTATTTCTTCTTCCTTATTTTCCTCCTTATTGTTTAGGAGGAAAAAAAAAAAAAAAGAGAGGAAAAAAAAGCAAAAAAACCCCCAAATCTGTAGCACCACAAGAGAAGGAACAAAGATTGTCTAATGCTCACAGGGATCTCCCACCATGCCTCTAATTATTGCATCTTATTAGACCAGCTCAAAATGGATACTTTGGCAAAACATGGCTCTTCAACAGTGCCCCATGCATCAGATGGTGAGACCATCACTTTTAGGGCTGATGGTTTCTAAAGAATTTGACTTGTGTCTTCTTGACTCCTAGCAGGTTCACCCACCATTTGGTGCCCCTTCCCAGCAGCACACACGTAGAGCACAAATGGTTACAGTCTGGCTATTTGCAGATTCTGTTTCTTACTGTGAAATTTGTTCACATTAATTCCAGATAGGAGGAAAAATCAAGTTGTTTGGGGATTATTTTTTTTTTTTTTACTTTAGCTTTTATCATTAGAATAACCAACATAAGTTGGTTTCTGGGCTGGATGAGTCAGATGGAGCTGATAATCATTAGTACTGCATTAAAATACTGCATTAAAAAAAATAAAATACTTCTTGTAAACATCTGATTTTAAAAAAAAAAAAAACAAAACACTAATCGGTTAGAAGCTGACAGAAATTATTAGCAATAAGCTCTTTCGCATAGAAATAGGCTTATTACCATGCATTTGCAGCAGCTGGCATGAGCCTGGCGTGGTGCCAGCAAACTGTGTCCTGCAAACACCATCTTTCCACCTGATCCTAGGAAAAACACCAGCAAGGCAGGGTTGCGTTCTCGTCTCAATCCCTGCATAATATACTCCCGTTGACCCCTGCAGGAGTTCTGCGCATGTGCAAGTGTGTAAAGGGTATGGTCCTAAAAGAGAAAAAAAAAGTCAGTTTTGCCTTTTTCAGCTGGCAGACCTGTGAGCAAGGACTGTGGGCTGCTTTTAAAAGACGGGGGTAGAAGGGTAGGGGGATGTGTTTTGCTACCTCACTGAAAGCTAGGAGAGGCCATCCAGGAAGGAAAGAATAAATTAATCACAAATCACAGCCACATAAAGATCTTAGGTCAAATCAGATTTGTTAGTGTGTGTTGTGTTTGGAGTTTTTTTAAAATCAGCAGAAAATTACCCTCTGCATGATGCATGGCATCGTCTTCGGCTCCTGGGTCTGCCCACACTCGGATGTCGAAGCACATTTGCGGTTTACTGAGATCTAGCGTTGTTCGCTTGCTTTTTATGGCCAAGGACTTTTCCATATGATTACACTCTAAAAGTGTGCCATAGATTACACGGTCCATAACAAGGTTACAAGGAGAGAACACAGGTCTGCATTTAGGAAACCATCCTTAATCCCAACAGGAACAGCTTCGAACATGCAGCCTTCAAACATTTTCATTATTGACTTGGTTAAATATAGGGACAGATTTTGCAAATGTCAGGGACATTCACTTTGCTGGAGGACGAAAATGCTCATAATTAAAATTAAAACTGAAACAAAAGAACCCGAAACACTTTGCAGGATTGGGCTTCAGGTATGGAAAGCACAATGTTAACAACATGGAATTGTAATGTGAATCCAGTGATTTTTGTATTTATTCTAAAAGGCCAAATCATGTTAAGATTTTGTCAACTCTTTAGTTTAATGGGGGTGAAAAATACTGACTATAAAGGCAGTGAATGAAATGGCCTGTGAGGCTTTATGGGTAACACAAAAATCACTATTGAAACAATGATCCCCTTACAGTTGAAAACATCGACCTTTGCTGAAGAAATTCAGCAGTCTTGAACACGGTGCTCGCTGCTTAGTCCAATTTCAAGTCAATCGAAGGAAGCAAAATACAAAGGGAAAGGTCATATTGACTTAGTATAACAATCTTAATGAATCTTGGCCCTCTGTTTTGCATTTCCAGTGGCAACGTGAAGGCAGTGGCTCAATGCCTTCCTCTCTGTGCTGCTTCCAAACACACAGGTAGAGGGAATAAGCTTTTGCTCGGCTCGATCCCTGAACAGCACCGTGTCTCTGGTTAGACAGAGCCTGAAAAACAGCCTTTTTATTTTTAGCAACAGCATTTACTAAAAGGAGCTGTTGTTGACAAGAAAAGCCACTCATATTTGAATGTGAACTATTTCCAGCACTTTAAGTGCGAGGGGAAAGGTAAGCAATTAGAGAGTCACAATCGATAAGGAAGAGACCGTGAAGGATTTCTGGACAGGGAATATTTCTTTGCCTCCCAAAAGCATTTGTCCTGTGTAAAACCAGGGTATTTTTTGGCACTGCTGTAGCTTATAGGTGTACCAGTCCTGGACCAGCACCCGGCTGTGTAAGGTACCGTACAAATGCAGGACAGAAAGACAAACTTCAGTTTAAGGCAAGAGCTCACAAATGGATGCAGACTAACAGCCAGGGGAATACAAGGAAACAGGGTGACATTATAATAGTTAAGTCACTATTTCAGATAAACAGTGAAAGGCATGATGACAAAATTTCTCTTGATTTTTTTTTTTTTTAAAAGCTGCTGCTCCCTCTGTCAGCCCCAGTCCTGCCGTGATGCCTAAATGAAATAAATCAGCCTGTTAATAACGCCTCAGCAGCGCTGGCAGCCAAGGACGGAAGTCTAGTGAAAGACAAATGGTTAAAGTTTACTAAGTAGTTACAAAACCACCAAAAACAGGTCTTAAAATGGGAAGTGTCAGGCAAGCCCTTAATAACAGGTAATACTACCAACCCCACCTATAATTACCGTACTCCTCTCCCCACCCTCTGAATGTCACTCGTTTCCATCAATTGCAGGCTTTCCAGAGGACCGGCGGTTCCTTGGCAATGTCTGCACACTGCCTTACAAAAACGGGGCGACGTTTTTTATCTGAGCTTCTGAGGAGCTGCTGTGATATACGTATTAAATAATAACAGCACAAATAATAGCAATAGTAATGAAACAGGAGGTTCAGCTCTGCCCACATCTAGCTGCGCTGACACTATCATATCCCCAGTACGGTTTGAGGCAACCTCGAAAGACTGCGTGTAGAGGGAATAATGTATTGAAAGGAATACATTTACCATACATCACATAGTCCCCATTAGGAGATTTTTGTGATCACATTACTATGTGCTTTGTCTTCAAACGGAGACTTCGCTGGCTTTTCCACCCATAAGCAAGAAAAAATACTTGCCACACTCATTATCAGTCTCTTGGTTCAGATTTTCTCTCTGATGTACAGCTGCTTCATTTTGGTTCTCAGTTCCAACAAGACATATTATTGTCACCTTTTCTGTAACAATTTCCTTATACTCCTGAAACTACATGACAGTCAAGGATATTACTATGAACCTGAGACTGGTATGTACTTAGAAATGTTTTAGATGTGTAGAGATGGTTGAATATTTTTGTTTAGTCATTATTTTACACATTCGCTCCCATTTGGGTTAAAGGATTTTTTAAAATTATATCAGTGCTTACTAACCAGCCTCATACGCTCTTTCTCAAACTGTTTGTTCTGACTATCTAGGGAGGCTCAATGACTGCACAAATCACACGGAAACTTTTACACTTGCTGATTCGGTAAGGGGTGCTTTTCAAACATCTGATTTAACGTGCAAGAAAGAATAAAAAATAATAACGGGGAGGAATTTTCAAATAAATAAAGGCTTGTGAAACAAATTAGGGAAGAATTTGAGAGACTTAGTGCCTCAGTGAACAAGCTCCTGTGTAGTTGTAATAATATAACCCACAAATCACAGTAAACCAAGCGTAGTGCTTTGATTTGCGAAAATATGCAAGAATATCCTTTTAACTATCTGATCAGCTCTATACTGAGCGCTCACACTATCAAAAGGTCAGAATCCAAAAGGGTTAAGTATTGACTGACAAGAGGATGAAAGGAAAAGCAACAGAATGTAGGTGTATAAAGGTCTTGAGGGACATTCCTAAAAGTCAGTATCAGTTTTAGACTTCATGCACAGGACCAGATATGAATTTCAAATAATGCATAGATTTGGATCATCTGTACTTTTAAAAAATGTGAAACTCATATTTAACTCTGTCCACGCCAAAAGCTTTTCTTCTTTTTTCTTGCTCACGCCTTCATTCATGTGAAAATTCATGCTAAAAATTATTTTTACTCTTTCTCACACATTTTCACCTGTTTAGAAAAGCACCCCCTCTCCCTTCTTTGACGCTGCAATCTGCACCATCGCTCACTGAATAATGCAGCCAAAGAGTTTACAAAACAGCATACATGGGTGAAACTTGCTAGTTACCCAGGGGTGACAATATGTTACAAACGAATGGGTTTGAAAGCAAATAAAACCCCAGGCGCTGGCTATTTCCATCCAAAACGCTGCGGGTAAATGCAAGTTACACAGGGCACGTGCCCCTGCCCCCCAGCCCGGCTACAGCAGAGCCATGGCGGGGGGGACCATTGCCCTGTTACGGGACCCTCCGTGGTGGCGGCGGCAGGGTGGGACACTCGCAGGGTGAGGGGGCGACTAGAAAAGGCCCCTGGCAATCTGTGCTCCACTCTCCTTTTTTTAGGGGCAGGATGTTTTGGTAAGAGAGAGTTTGCTGGCAACCTGATCCTCTCTCCGGTTGTGGAGATCTTCAAAGGAGATGGTGCTGGCAGCTGACATCCCCCCTTCTCCTGATGGGTTTTTTTCCCGTTCACACTGCAGATCCCTCCCCTGACAGACCTCCTGATCAGCTCCTTCTTCCTTCTGCAGCACAAGCTCAGCCATATTCGAGTCCTTTCGTACCGTGCACCACATCAGGAGGCCTCACCGTGTTGTTTGTGTGGGAGAGCGGCTCCACTCTGCAGTGGCATTAACCAGCTTCAAAAAAATAATAATTTGAGAAGTTGCGTGGCTTCTAAATGGGATCAGGAGCCTGATGGTTGAGAAAGGCAATGGCAAACACAGCAATATTGGGAGGGCAAAGGAAGAAGCTTAGGAGAAGGAAATAGCTGCCAACCCAACCCTCTCACCTAGGGCTTCCCCAGAAACCATAGTAGCTTTGTCTCTGCCCCACAGTATTTCACATGCACAGGGATAAGTAAATTTGTTGGCAAAGCTGACAAAGACCTTTCCCCACTTCCGTTTCTAGAGGCCTGGATGCCCAGAGTTAAGCCCTTCGCCCAAAGACCCTTTGCAAGCCATCCCTCTGTGCTGGTGCCTGACTTGTCCAGCCCTGCAGAGAAGCAAAAGAAGAACTCAGAAATTGCTAACCCATACCCCAGCCCCAAAAACCTCCAGCCATACAACACTCGTGCCCTGAGACGTGGCACAGCCCTCTCCGGACTGGCGGGTGGGCTGGCTGGGGATGGGCTGCAGGGACCCCCCGGGTACACGTAGCACACGTCCATGTGCAGCCTCCCCTCCAGCCCTGTGGACGTTGCCTGACAAATTACACCCAGTGACGCTGCTGTAAATGGCAATATCTCTTGGAATGGTTTCAGTCAAACCACACTTCTCTGGCAGCGCGTGCAAGGAGAAAGGTGGGTGGAAGGAAAAAGGCAGAGCCAGTGCAGTAGCAAATATTGACACAAAACAATAACAAAACATTGTTGTAAAACCTACACAAACGAACGGGTGAGTCTGTGGAGGAGCACAGCCCAGGAAAGTGCTTCAGACTCATGCATTCACGTTCACATTTCCAGTGCCGAAGAATACACTTGCAGAAACAGAACATGTGTAAACACAGGTTGCAGAAACTGAGATGAGGTAAAAAAAAAAAAAAGTCATTTATAATTACGCAGAAGGACAGATATTACCAGATACAATAAAGTGCTAACACGATCACTCAGTTTGTTTTTTTGTTTGTTTGTTTGTTTTAATGTGGGTAGTCCCGCTGGCCTTCCTTCACGCTCAACAAATGCTTTCTGAATTGCGTGCTCAGGATTAGGCCCACATTCAACATTCACAGTAAAGCTTAATCTTGAGTCACATTAGCCCACGAAAAATAAACCCTAGTCTCTGCTTTGTTGCAGGCATACACACAGCAATAAAAAGTCACCAGTCACACTACGTGTACTGTACAGGTTGTCTTACACTTAACTATCTGCTTTTCTCCAGAGCCAGCTATCAGATCTCCTCTTCTTCCTTTTTGTTCTTTGGTGAGGGAAGAGTGGTTTATAATGGAAAAATAAACAACTTGTTGTATCTACTTATCCTCCCCCCCCAATAAATTAATCAGGTGGTGTAATACCTCCAAAAGTAGTTACATATGTTTTCTTACTGGAGCCACTCATGAGTCCCACCATGCAATGCTTTGTTGTGTAAAGTCACTGTTCTCTGACACATGCATTTCTCCTGTGTAGGGCTAGGTCAATCATGGCTTCTCTCCCAGTTTTCCCGCTGAGTGCCAAACAGGACATTTTGCTTGGCAGACGGCACATTTCCAAAAGCACCTGCTAGCAGGAGCAAGAGATGGTATGGAGTACTCCACTAGCTGCCTAAATAACCTGAAAACCTGCTCCTCAGTCCTGCTTTGGGTCTCCAGTTTTAATTTGGATTTTCCTATGGTGTGATGTGGTCCCGACAACCTGAGCCAGGCTGCTCTGGTACTTCAGTAGCAGGAACCAGTTAGATGGATGAACAAGTTATGAAAGGTTGATCCAGTTCCCCTACTGAAATCACCTGCCAGCAAAATATAGACACCATTTGTGAGCATGAACAGCACCCTGACTCCTAAGAGCATGACACCGAAATACTTGCGCGCCACATTTCTTTAGGTGGGGTCTGAGGGACAGAGCCTAAAGCACCACTCGTTGGTAACACCAGCTTTACTTCAGGAGAAAGGAGACACCAGGCTGTGGAAATACCCGCGCAGAAGTTTGTGAAAGCGCATTTTCACCCCGTGCTTCATATGCAGAAATGCTATACTATTTACTCACTTGGATGATGACTGGGAGACACATTACCATGAACTATTATGGAGATGAATGCCTCAAATTTAGGAATTCATGTCCCAGTTGTTATTCTGAGAAAATAGCTATGGACGTAGATGGAAGCTGAGCCCAACTAACAAATTAAAAATCAGATCTTTGGAGTAGATGCGTAGGAACCCCAGAAACAAAACAAGACTGATACAAAAGCAGCATTAAAACCAAACCCATTTTCACTACCACAGTATATACATCTTTGCTTAATTGATTATACATTTTCTTCTTCTGGTAAAAGGGATTTGAGACATGCAAATTCTAGCTTAGGGAGGAGTTGTGCAACATGGCACTTGCTCATGAGTAATCCAATTGACCTCCCTGGGGCCGACTCATGTGAGCAAGCGCTCATCACCACCACCGAGGGTTGCGCAATCGGTGGGGTTTCAGTGCACCTCTCTGTCTGCACCACCCTCCCGGACAGCACCGCGTCCAAAGTGTTTGGTGGAGCTTCTCTGATCACTACCAAGCTATGCCAAAACACAGAGGGAATGTGTCCTGTGCGAGGAATTAGTTTGATTAGTTCTCTTAGGATATGCGATACTTTTTTTTTTTTAAGATCACAGAAAGAACATTTCAAGGTTACTCTGTGAGAATAATCAATCTTTTAAAACACACAAGTTCTCTAGTTACATTTGCAAAGAAAAAAAAAAAAAGAGCTGTGTGTACTGTGGCACTGAAAAAGCTAGTAAAGCCAGCACAACTGAGCCCTTAATTTTCCCTTTTCACCAGGTTTCAGACAATTAGGTCTGTGAGCAGTAAAAAAAAAAGGCGGGGGGGGGGGAGAGAGAAAGAAAAAAAAAAGCACATGGTTAATTTTTACATTATAGTGCACAAATGAAAAGAGATCACTTGGCTTCATTTAACTTCCCATCTTCACAGTCTGAAGAATGCTGCAACATGCTACTGGTGCATGCCTGCAAGGTAACTACTAACTGGCTTCCATAAACACTATATTTACCAGAAAAAAACCAAAAAACAAACCAGTAAAAATCCCTGCTTAGTTCACTGCACATTATAGAAGCCAAATTGCAAAGAGATTTTTTTTTTCCTTCTGCAATGAAGTAAACGAAAGCGCCAACATATACAAATATGCATCTGTTACTAATGAGATGTTTACAGCCCCTGCCTTGCCAATTGCACATATGTAATACCTTGGTGCGTCGTTACCTATAGAGCGCTGGTTAAGAGACAATAGGTGCAAATTAATGTATAAACAGACATTATCTCTTCAAGCCTGGACATGACTTGAAGCCTCTTTAAATATTTTTAAATGCCACAGCTTTCTACTTAGGTTTTAAAATCCTTTCTTCCACTCTTTGCTGCTGGTGAAAACGTTCGGGGGACAGGACAAGATATTTCTAATAGCAGGATATTTCACTCTGCACTTTGTTTTAGCGTGTGGGGGGAATAATAATTGTATTCAGACTTGAAATGGCTTGGGTTACGCAGTTCAGAGCACAAGCACCTGCAGCAAATTAATTTGTTGTAGCACATTTATTATCTCATAGCTTCTATTTAGGCTGCAGCTGTTGCTATTATGTTAATAATGTTTTTTATCACCACTGTATACAACAGGTTATGGTAATACAGAAATTTTGGGGCATGGGGTGTTCGGGTTTTTTTTAATTTATTTTATTTCTCAGAAAGAAAAAGATGGGGAGAATACAACACATAAGCATTGATCAGGCATTTAGCCTTCTGTTTATTAGCTGATTTGAAAGAGAATGG
Source organism: Grus americana (assembly GCF_028858705.1). Lineage (NCBI taxonomy): Eukaryota > Metazoa > Chordata > Aves > Gruiformes > Gruidae > Grus > Grus americana. The sequence goes on along the minus strand of NC_072853.1, from coordinate 120,420,619 downwards.
GCAAGAGAAATTAGAAAAGAGTAACAATAGACAAAGATGGCGCGTGCAGAATTTGTGAAAGCAAAAAAGAAGAAGAGGTGGAAAAAAAGAAAGAAAGAAAGAAAGAATGAAACACCGAACACCGCAGTGCTGGGGTGGTGAGTGTTCGGGTGGGGGCGGGGAAAATGCTGCAGTTTTCGTGAAATAATAAGGTGGAAAAAAAGGCATACAAAGAGTAGGTTTTTCATTGTCTGTAAAATATAAACACAGATGAATTCTGTCTTTGGTTTGTTCATGCTTTTCACTCTGCACAGCAGGGATGTTCTTAAGAAGTTGCCCTCTGCGAAATTTCACTAAATGGAAACCGTGGACCCTGCATGATGCGATTATAATCACACCAGCCATTCTTTTTACATAATTTTTTGTTTAAAATCCAGTAATGCTTCTTGTTTTTAAAACATATATCTATATCTATACATGCATCTAAAACGGTGCTGGTTTACGTCCCCCCAGCAAAGTGCAAGCTGAAGCTATAACTGGCTGTATCCCATCCGCAAATCTCCGTGGACTCAAAAACAATATGAAAATTTTTAGCTGACAAGAACATGTCTGCTGCCTGCAGTCACTGCAATAGCTCACCATGTTGCCTACTAACCAAAAGATCAAAAATTATCGATTTCATGGCGCTGCGTGCTTGGGATAGAAAAGCTACTTTAAAATTTGCATTATTTAAGAAATGAATTAAGAGAAAAGACTCATGTTTTAGAGCACTTTGGAACGTAAAAATGGCTTTATGTTTTAATCTTATCAATGATTTACTATAATTCTATTATTTTTAGCAGCTGGGGTCTGGAAATGATTTTTTTTTGCCGATGAATTTAGGATTTTGCCGCAGTATACATCTGCAGTCCCAGAATCCTCTGGTAAGATAATCCCTCCTGCGATGGGGAAACGCCTTTAACCTTTTCGTGAATGAAAAAAATATGCAACCATTTTGAAATAAAAAGGGGGAAAGAATGATGATTTCTAAGAGCTGGAATGAAATTTACTGTGAATTGAAAGAACAAGGGAAGGAAAACACACTGTAATCGCGTTGTGGCGTTGGGAGTTTCTAGCTCTTGTCTCCATCGCTCCTACCCTTTCTTCAATGGTGTCCGTATATATGCCTGGAGTATGGTGTTACCCATATTTCACGCGGGTGAGAAACTGAGAACCAAGACGTTAAGAAAGACAGTGTTTTCTTGCCGTAACGGCAGAAATGCTACAACTACTTCCTCCGTGCTGCAGGCTTTAAGGAAAATTTTGATTATCAGTCACTGAAATTCATTTGACCAGTGGTTGCTTAAGATGACGGGACTGCGTTAGGGGAGCCAAGCCTCTAGATAGCAAGAGGTGTTTACGGCTGCTCCGGGGTTTCAGCTAGAAAGGGAAGAGGAAATTTTTCTGCGGCGTAAGGAAAACCCGAAGCCCTAGTCCATGCACAGCCTGTTTGGAGATTTGTTCAAATGAAACTCCTACCCTGATGCTCTCGTATTTTCAGACTGCACAGTAATTAAGAAAGAACGGTCTGAACAGAAAAACTGGGTCTTAATAATGTACTATCTTTTGTTTTAATATTACATATTAGAATCAATTACTTGGAATAAGGAAATCTGGCCTAAAGCTATTGAAAGAAAAAGGCAAAATTTATACATCAACTACCTTTTTAAATACAGCTCTCTGTACCAGTACAGCTTTATATTTAGAGTATCGACTGTTAAAGGGTTACAACTCTGAGAAATCGGGGGTTTCATGTGGACAGAGTTTGATTAGGGAAGAAGAAGGAAGGTGTCACACCTCTGCGACTGTTACCGTTTTTGCCTGTGTTTCTGGCTGTTTTTTCTGCCAGGGTGCCTGAACACAACCATTGCAATTGTTTTAAATGGGGAGTGCGAGACCCATAATCATTAAGAGACAGGCACACAGAGAAATTTTAAAGGAAAACTTAAGGGCTGCGGTATAATTGATAATGACATTTTGAAAAGGACCAGGATCGTGGATTTCTGTTTACGTGATCATGCAATGAATTTTGAATATAAAGCCATCTTGATATTTGTTTGGTTAGTAGTAATTAAAATACATGTGTTGGGAGATGCAATGCTTTGTGTTTATTCTGTTCCACTGCTTAATATGCCAGATATTCTGATGAGTAATGCCTCAGCTGCTAAATTAGCTGGAGAATTTTTTGCAGTTTCTGAAACATACCTGATATATAAAGTTAAACTGTTGTAGGCATTCACATGTACTGAATTAAAGAGGGATACACTAAGGCATAATGTATATATTCAAAACAAGAACACTGAGGGGAAAAGAATAACTTTTTTTTTAAATCAAATTGGTGGCCACTGACAATACTATTTTTGATGCTTGAAACAACATTTATGAACTACTCCAATTTATGTCATTCCAACGAGTTAACAAGTTGGTTTGATCGGTATGTCCTATATTAATTTATTAATAATTTGTAGGGTCTCCCTTTCCTTCAAAATGACCCCAAGTTACAAACTTGTGGAATTTTTTCTGTAATTTTTGAGAAAAGTGAAATCTCATCAGTATTTTGAGTTTGGCTAGTTCTCTCTTTGTCCATAAAGAACATTTTTGTTTTCACTGAAAATGAGCCCGAATGGCACAGCTATTTGCTTTACCACAGCAAAGGTTCTGAAGTGTATTAATAAACTGTAGTTCTCAAGTATGAGGCAGAAGTTACACTGATTAGTCCTGTATCTCAAAGAGTGCTGAAATATTGCAAGCATCTCCTCTCTTTTTCCCTTCACTCCTGTATGAAAGTGAAAATACGTGACTTTTTTAGTACACTGCAACTTCACTTCACTGGAAGAACATTCCTTTTATTTTTTTCTTTTTTTTTTTAATAGGATCAGAATGATGTATTTTTTTGCTGACAAGTGAATATACATTTAGTCAGCATCTGAAAAATATCTGTAGTTGATTCTCAAATATGTTCCTAGAGTATGCACGGTTAGAAGCCAATTATGCATACGTTTTTAAGATCCATATGGGAAATCAAAGATTCAGGCCCAGAGCCCTAGATGCTTCTGTAATTGGTAATTTCGCTTTGTCCTTATATTAGTGCCACGGCTACTCATTCGTTACTATGTTCCTTACAAATACAGCTAAATGCCAGCATTTCGGAAGGAAAGGTGACCAACTAATTTTACCTTCGGCTGTTTGTTATTTTTAATTAATGGGCTTCCTGCTTTCTACCGTGTTAAAAGTTGACTCTCCAAAAGCAGTGCTAAGGATGTAAAAAAAAAAGAGGCTAACAAAAAGATTTAAATGATTATCTTTTAAAATTTAACCATGAAGCTCTCCTTTGCACTGAGGATTTCTTACTGCAGTGATACACAATGGACATGTTAGGAGACTGCTTGACCTTTTGAAAAAAATATGTCTGCAGCATACTCGTCTAGCAAACAGCCACCAAAACAAACCTATTAAAGTATAAAAGAGCTCTAAGGAAACTTCTGAAGCTGCATATACACACTCGCTGCTTCTTAGGCAGGGAAAGAAAAGTAGAAGAAGAAGAATAACCGGACTGTTTGTGAATTTACTCATGAAGCCTGCACTGTTAATACCTGATAAAACATTTACTCTTCTTGTTTTGATAGTGGACCATAACACACTGTGTTTTAGAAAAAACAGAAACACAAAATGTATTTTACAAACATTTGTATAATTGAAAGAACAGTATATCATGATAATCGTAACTGTAACACTTCCAGCTATTAAGATATGAGTTTTCCTAGGGTTTTTTTAAAAAAGGTGTTATTTTAGAAAATGGTTAGCTACCAAATAGCTAAAAATCACAAAGCTAATAGAAACCAAATTTCTATTAGCAATGTGTCTAGATCCGAAAGCATCCTAACCACTTTGCAGTGAAACAAATACAGATTAAAATGACAAACCATGCAAGAGTAAAACAACCAAAAATCAACAAGAGTTTAGCATCATGTGTTAAAGGCCTCATGAAACGTTTATAGATACATATAGATATATAAAGTTGTATGTTTTAAACCTGTTTTTAAAAGGGCTAGTTCCAGTTGTCCTCGTCGGGTCAAAAAGAAAAGCGGTGCATAGTTCAGGGGCCAGAAGCAAAGACACGGACTGTACCCCTCCTGCTCCTGCAAGATCCAGGCTCCGAAAGCCCCATCCCTGCAGACCTCAGGGGGTGGGATGGCACACAAAGAGGCTCTGAAAGGTATCTGGGACCATGCAATGCATCAAGGGCGTTTGACTGATTCTACTGTTGTTATCAAGTGCCCAATGGAATTGCTTATAGTGAATTTGGCAATAATGCCCTATAGAAACAGCACTTTGAACTTATATAGTACCTTTGATCCAGGGATCTCAAAGGAGGGGTCTGTCATTATTACTATTCCCATTTTACAGAGGGTGAAACCGAGGCAGACCAGATTTTCCCAAGCTTGTAGAGGAAGGCAGCTGAGAAGGGGAGATGGACAAAGAAATTAACTCTTCCCCACACTTTTTTTTTTTTTTAATGCCCAAACCAATCTCCAGGAATACTTTCTCTGACTCTTATCGTAAATTGGAATCAAACTTCTGGTGTCAAGAATGGCAGGTCTTTCTGCTCATAGCAACTCCCCTGGAAGGTGATGAGCATTCACAGCCCGCTGGCCCTGATCCAGCAGGATTTGCTTTGCCAACTTTTGCCGACAGTTGCCCTCATTCTTGCCCTCCTTTTGGCCAGCATCGTCAAAGCGAGCAACTGCCCTAAGAGAAAAAAGCACAACAAGGAAAGCTGTATTTTTTGAACCTCCAACTTCAGGGTTGTCCAGGTGGCATTTCATTTCCTTACTAGCGGGGACCTGAGGTTGCCCACCGCACAGGGAGGCTGGCGGGCGGATGACTGCTACATGTCCTGCAACAGCAGGGGGGAGCAGGGAGGAAACAAGGATTTTTTTATCACCGCTGCGTTCCAAGAGCCATTTTAGTAGTGACAGCTAACCCACAGACTCAGGGCCCCTCCCCTGCACTTGCCCCACTGGGTTGTGGGCCCTTGCCACCCATGCCAGGTCCACCTGCAAGGGTTGCCTGTTGGGGTGCCCTTTGTGTGCAGCAAGCCCTACTTATTCCTCCTCACCTCCCCCAGGAGAAATCCCGTTTTAAAAAGCGCTGATTGAAAAAAAAAAAAAAAGCAGTCGACATTAAAATCAAGTAGCACTGTGGAAAAGGCTCCTTTAGTCTAACACTACATATTACTGAATAAGTCAACAGTGGGGAGAAAAAAATCATTGTAACTTCCTGAGTAGAAACTCAAAGCCTGTTTAAAACAGTATTATCAGTGGAAAAACAAGTATAAAGGTGGCCCTTCTGTGAAACACACATCTCCCCACTGCAAGAACCACATAAGCTGGAGGCTGGTGGGGAACGAGAGGCTGCACAAAGCCCTCCAGCACAGGACCAAGAATTCAACCCCCAACATCCGCTAGTGCCAAAGCAAATTTATACTGAGGGGGGGGAAATAAATCCATCTTTCACTAGCAACGGATGTTTTACATAAACACGGTAGCGTATACGGTCCTTGCTTCACGTAGAGGGGTGTGTATTTTTTTACCCCGGTATGTTAAACACACTTTGCCAGTGCAAGACGGTACACGCAAAAAGTCCGTAAAATATTCTGCTGTGCAAGCCCGTGCACGCCGAGGAAGAGAGTGCCACATACGTGCCTTCACAGGGCTCTGCGCGCTGAGAAAAACCTTGTGCAATTCATAATCTTTTCCTGTTTTTACGACTCACTAAAAAGACGAGGGGCGGGCGAGGAGGAGGTGGGGGGGGGCGGGGGAAGCTCGCTTCTTCCATAAAAAATAAATAAATTGCATAACGATATACTTTCTTTGGCAACTGCTTCCTGACAAATATTTACAGGGGCAGAGCGGAGCGCGTTTCCGCCGACGTGAGCGGGCCCCCCCGCCGCCGGGCCGGGCCGAGCCGAGCCGAACAGAGCGGCGGGCCGGCGGGCCAGGGCGGCAGCTTGGCGGGCTGCCCTAGACCAGCGCCGGGGCCGTTTGTCCTCGATTTAACAGCCCAGGAGTCTCACAGACTTGGCGACAAGCGTTTGAGAGAACGGAGTTTCGCTACAGCTGGTGGCGTGCGTTTTAAAAAAAAAAAAAAATCGCCAGGCAACGAAAGGCCAAATTAAAGGCGGGGGGGGGTGGGTGGGTGGAAGGAAGGGAATCACGCTCGCCTTTGCTCCCCCTCCCGCCTTAAGCGGGACCCCGAACTAATCCCCTCAGCTGCACTCCCTCCCCCGCCGCCTCTACTACACCCTCAAGCAGCAACTTCGCTCCCAGCCGGGAACTCGGATGCTTCTTCCCCACCTCCGGAATAAGGTGTCTCCGCTGTCCTCCCCTCGCTGGCCCGCCCGCCCCTCACGCCGCCGCTCCCCCTCCCCCTCCCCCTCCCCCTCCCCTTCCCCCTCCTCCGCCTCCGCCTCCGCCGCCGCCCCGGCTCGGCTCGGCCCGGCCCGGCCCGGCCCGGCCCGGCCCGCCCTGCCTCCCCCCGCCGCGCCGCCGCCGCTACGGCCTTCCCCCCGCTCGCAGCCGCTTCCCTACGCTGCTGCTCTCTGTCTCCCTCCGCCCTGGGAGCCGGGCACTATTTCTCCTCCCCCTGCCCTGTGCGCTGGGTGCCTGTGGAATGCTGCGCGCTGGGCCCGGCCGCGGCGGCAGGATACAGCCGAGCTCAGCGCTCACTATAAGAACCTCCTTGTGAGCGACGCCATTTTAAGCCTCTCGCTCGGTTCAGCGGTAGGAGTAGCAGCGGCGCTCGGGGCAAGGGGGACTATCATCGCCGCCCCGTACGGTCGCCACCCGGGAGGCGGTGGCGAGGGTACTGCTGTCAGTGAAGAGCCGAGCGAGGAGGAGGAGGAGGCGGCGGCAGGGGAACAAGGAAGGAAAGACGGACCGGACCGGGATCGCCCGGGCGGCAGCAGCAGCAGCCGGAGCCCGGGGGGACCCTGCCCTCTCGCCTCCCTGCAACGTCAGTGCCACTTTCTCTGGCGGGAACTTGGGGCGAGCCCGGGCTGGGCCCCCTTCCCTCAGCGGCCGCTGCTGCCCCGGGGAGGGCGGGAGCGGGCGCTGCGTCCCGCAGCCGTTGGGGGGTCCAGGGTGTGCCCGGCGCCGAGGCGGGAAGGACGGGGCTGGAGGGGGGCGGGGGGCGCTGCCTGAGTGGGGGTGGGAGAGATGAGGGGGAGAGGTTTGGGCTGGAAAGAAGGAGAGACCTCTTGTTTTGGGAGGTCCGGACAGCTGCGTGGTTGCGGGAGGCGGCAGCTGCAGCTCCCGAGGTGTCTCTTGGGAAGCTCGTCCTGGGGCGAGGGGGTGGTTGCTCGGGTCTGCAGGAGAAGGCGAGTCTCTGCTGCCCGGGTCTCCGTGAGAGTCTGCTCCCGGCTGCGTTTGTAGCTGAGGCCGGAGTACTTTCGTGCCCCTTCTTCCTCTTTTAAGTGTGTGGGGGAAGGTACTGACTCGCCGGTGGGCTGCAGACCACCGTTGGTGATAGGGGGAATAAATCAGGGGACGGGTTTATTTGCAGCGAATATAATTAACTAATCACGGTCACCGCAGTCAGCGGGAGATAACTAATCTGTTGCCTTGTGGGTTTTCGGTCTTAGTTGCATGCATATTTGCTGGAGAGGTTATGCTTCTGGGTGTCACCGAAATGAAGCTCCTCGGAGCTGGGAGCAGTCAAATTAAGTTTTTAACACCCACGTTACCAGAGTCTTGTAGCGAACGACTTGGGCAGCGTGGAGGCTCACATGCTGCAAGGGGAAGCGCCTGCTGCTTTCCGTTGCTGACTAGGGGGGACGACGGCGACCTCAGCCTCCCAAACTTAACGTACTTCTGAGGTGTGTGAAGCAACTTACTGTTACTCCCAGTAGGATGTAGGGTACTTGTTTCTGATTTCCCGTGGAACAGGGAGGTCCAGATGTGGTTTTTCCCGAAAGGCTTAGGTCATCTGTCTTTCGTGCGTGATCAGTTGCTCCTGGGACAGCGAGGTTTCTTAAATCTAGCAAAACCTTGAATTCTTCCCTAGCTAAAACTTGACTTAGGACGTCGTGCCCCTTCTTTTTGAATCTCTTCCCAAAAACCTCTACTGAAGATTATTTCCGTCTGGGAAGATAGGACAGGCTGTGAAGGTACTACGGGCAATTTGTGACTTTAGGAATAGTAGTATTGATCTTTGTAACCAGCTACTTCTTGATCTCTTTCTCATGGAGCAGCCATTGTTCTGACACTCTGTATATTCCAGACATCTGTGGTCCTCCCATCCCCCAAAGTATGCAAGTGGTGAATGGAAAGAGGCTGGGCTGGTATGCTGAGGTCGATAGATGGAAATCAAGGAGGGGTTTTAGTAAAACGGGATCTTTATGTGCTGAAACTATAGTAAAGGCAAATATGAGAAAAGTACCTGAAAGATTATTGGGTCTGTCTTGATGTTAAGTTCAGGCTCACCAGACAGCAGCTTACCAATTATGATTTTGCTTCTGAATGACAAAAAGGTACTACTGCAAGGCTTTAAAACAGCACAAAGGGCAAAACTTACTGGTGTTTATTGGGCTGGGTTATAATGTGAATTTCAGTAACCAACAGTCTAGGAACCTAATGTTAATCTTGCACTTTGAATAAAAAGGTGCTGACAGCTGCAGGTATGTGGCTACTGTGTCAATTGCCTAATGTATGGTACTGTTGAAAATGAGGCTATGCTTAAGTGTTCAGACAAGGCTTTAAGACTTTCTAAATTCAGCCTTTCAGTATAAAAATCATATCGAGTGTGTTGCTGTTCTGGGATTGTTCTACAAAAATGTCATATTTGCTTGGCTATTAGTTCAGGTATTTTCTGTTTAAGTATAAACTGATACGTGTGGGAATGTTCATGTTGGTCTGTATGGCTGATCATTTCAAAGAGTCTAGGAAAGAAATAAGTAAAAACATGTTGATGGAAAGGACAACGCAATGCACAATAGCTTCTAAAAGCAAGGATTTAATACAAAGTAAAGCTTGATTGACAAAGTCAGTTCTTCAAATGTTGTGTTACGTCCTTAGTAGTTTCCTTTTTCTTGCCTAAGAAGTAAATAGGCTGGGCTTCTTGCTTGATATATAGTCTGCTGTGACCATTAGCATTTTGCTTTGACTACGTGGTGTGTCGATAACTGGCTTATCAAATCTTGGCCATGAAACCTGGTTGCCCTTTAGATATATGGTTTCTTTGTGAAACTGATGTTGGTATTTCATGACTTAAGATCACCAAAAACTCAAGTTTACTCTTCAGAACACAATGTTGCAGAAGGCTAATTCACATGTAAAGACAAGTTAGTACTAGTGGCCTTTTAAATCAATTTTGCAGTATTTTGAGTGGTAGAAAGGGAAGTAGCAAGAATGGGGCAGAAAACATGGCTATTGTAAGCTTCAGTCTTACTAAGTGGAGTCAGAATGTGCAGTCTGAAACTTCTGGATAATGATGTTTCTGCACAATATTGTCTAATAGGCAGACTAGTGTGCAAATACAGCAGTAATCAAAATAACTCATGTGAATTCAGAGTTAAAGCTGGTAATGCAGGGGTTGTGGTGATCATGCAGTTGCTTGCAGCAAAACTTGTTCTGTGACTTTGGTAGACTGCATACCATGGCAGGAAAATCAGGACTGACCTTGCCTATCTTGAACATCATACTTCATGAAGCCTGATAAAACTTTGTGAGAAACTGTGGAGCAGTTGAGACTTGTTCTTTGGTTTTCCCAGCACATATTTGCCAGCTCTGAGCCCCCTGCTTTGCAGGGTGACTGTGCGGTAACTTAAAAATGGCACTGCATTAGCTTTGCAAAATACTGCAAACTCCTTGGCAGTAAGTATTGCATGTGACTTTTGTCTCTTTAGATGAAATGATTATTCTGGTCAGATGGGCAGGTGGTATTGCTGACTTTCTAGTTAAGCACTGGAAGACTTGTTTTGGGGGTGCTTTGATGTTATGAACCAACTAAATTGGTTAGACTTGCCAACATAAGATAGCCTGACAGTGGTTTGCTTCTAATATCCATTTCTAGCGCTTCATTCCAAGCTAAAACTTGCTGTACTCTGTGATCAGGCTTTAATCCAAGAGGGTAATGTCTTAATATGCTAGTGTTGTGTAGCCTGTGTCTCTCATGAGAAGAAAGGAGCCAGATAAGTGTTTTTGCCCTGATGGGTAACTTTGAGTGCAAGGGAGAGAACTAATGGAAGTCTTATTCTGGTATTTCTGTCTATATGGAACACCAAACTGATAAGGTGAGCAGGTGAAACATATACCTGTAGCTCAACTTGCCCTCATGAATCTGTTAACTCTGATTTGATGTGAAAGCAAATGTGTCCTGTGCTTTTGTTGCCTTGGAAAATGTGGGTGTAGATGTTGCTTCACAGCTTTCATTACAGAAGAACTTTTTGTTAATGCTCCAAGCTGCTTTAAGAAACAATGTACACTAGCTGGATTAGTATTGGCAGAAGTACTTGCTCTATTACTACTAAATAAACTCTGAAGCCTTGTTTAAGGAATAAATTAATTCTCTTAAAGGTTGAAAGAGTTAATCTAGTATTCTAGGTTGCTGCTTTTAAAAAGGTAGTATCTGGATCTTACTGAGTCGGCAAATGCACAGTGTGCACTGTAAGTATGTTTGCTGGAACTAGTGTTTCTAGGCTGACTTACTGTGCTAAATAGACTTACATGCATTGGAGAAATTTGCCAACTCTGCAGCAACTGTAGCAAGTAGTTCTGTATTGTCCTGGCAACAATTCAGGTGCCCTCCAGTGGCCAGAAATCTTAACATCCTAAAGGTGCTGATAAATGCTGTTGCCTTGTCAGTTTGCCTTAATTAAAAGTGAGTTGAAGAAACATAGTGTCAGACTTTATTAGCATGTTTATTGCTTAAACAGTACTTTTTTGAGTGTTGGTATGTCTTACTGTAAATACATAGTTGTTCTGACAGACAAGCAAAGACAACCACTTTCAGATTCATAAGTATTTCATTAGTGTCAGTGCAATTATGACTAATCACTGGTTTCTTAAACCATGGAGATTAATGTTTAACATCCATATTCAGGGCTGGCTGCATGGCTGCAGCCTAAGAAGTAACTAGGTTATGGTTAGAAACTTCCTGGTTTGGAAGGGAGATTTTTGCTCAATTGTTGCTGTATTTGAGTAGAAATGAATGTTTTAAGCTCTACAGAGACAGGAGGGAAAGATGCTTCTGTAATACAGTGTCTATCAACCTTCTTGTTAGTAGTGTACATGATCACGAGAAATGACTGTAGAAAGATTAAGTATCTTTTTGACACTCAAAACTAAGTGGGCAGGAAGCTTGAGGAGTGGCAGTGGTTTGTTGCTGCACTTTATTAGTGTTAAATGTGGTATAATATTTGTCTAAGTTCTCATGGCTAAATGGCCATGATGGCAGCTTTTTGTAGTATGTGGCTAGGTAAGACTAAAGAATGATGTTTGATCTTGGCTACTGCCATATCTACTACAGACATCTTAGTGAAAGTAGAGACACATGTAAATCAGTGCAAGCTGATTAGGTGAGTACTGATGGTGAACGAAACCTTAGATAGAAACGCTAGCTCATCCCCAAGAAAGGCAGGAGAGACCTAACTGTGTCCCACAAATAAGAGATGGTAACTAAGCTGTGATAATAAAACTGCCCTTAATGTTTTGCCAGGCCATGAAGATACTCAAACATTATGAATGAAACCCTAGTTGGAAATGCTTGCTAGTGACCAAAAGATCTCAAAGTAAACCCATTGCTGAACAGAAGTGAACTTAGTTAACTGTTTTGAGGTTACTTGCTTGAGTTGGTGGTGCTGAGTTGGTCAAAACAATTAAGACATAAGAGTAATGGGTTGATAATCTTGTTATGAATTTAATGCAAGTTCATAAACTTGAAACTGTCATACCAGCCCTTTAATACTGAGCTGCAAACTGCTGTCAAAGGATTGATAGGTGCATGATGTGGTGGTGAAGATTATTACTTTCATTCTAAAGCTGGATGTGTAATACCTGATTAGTAGTTGAAACAGTTCTTTGCATCTCATGTTAACATTTAAGATTATCAACAGCTCCTCTCTTGAACAGTGGAGAAGGATACATAGGTACTTGGAGCCAATCTTGCCTGCTAATAAAGTTACAGATTTTTATAGTCTTGCAGTATACTTGCTAGTGAAAAGCTCTCTTAAACTATTACTTTCAAACATGACCTGATAATTTCTGTCAGCTTGAGCACAGCTGCTGCTTATAGCTCATGGAAACAACCAGATTTTTATCGAGGACAAACAAGTACCCAGTGCAGAAAGCATAGCTCTCTTTGAGAAGATCACTCTTATGTTTGTAGATCTTGTTAGGACATGCTGGTGTACTTGCCTGTGATTTTGAATATAAAGGATTGTGTTGACAGACCTGTTGCAACTCCTGAATGCTTCTCTAGGTAAAGGGCAAAAAAATTGTGCTGTGGATCCAAATGCTAACTTCTCTGAAGTGACAACATCCAGTGCTGTGAGATTTCAGATACTACAGTACAAGTATGCCTTTAAATAGCAAAGAGTATGGACTATGAAAAGGTTCAGTCTTTACATTGCATAGTATGCCCAGCCATGTGACTCCAGCAGCCTTAGGCTCTGGCTGGCATCAAACAAAATTCTGTATGGCACCACTGATAGTTGTAAGAAATTATGGCAGTAGGTAACTCCTACTAAGTACATTTTGACTTCTCTAGGTGTCCTAATCAATATGTAATTTCCCACGATATTTCTCTAAAATGTCTGTCCTAAAGAGTAAAATACTATGCATCAAAGGTATTAGAGAACCTTTGTATGATATTGCCAGCTTCATTTGGGGGGGCATGGATGGATGGGACCTTTCTGGCAGGTTCTAAAGTTTGAAAGTTCATCTCTTAGAATGATTGTGCAGATCAGTTCCCAGGTGAACTTTATTACTTTTTCAGTAACTTATCCGATGGGCTTGTTCTGAATTCTCCAGGTTCGCATCATTTTATAGATTAGTTATCTCAAGTATTTGTTGGCTGACCATGGCTCTCAGACCAATGTTAACTGTTGCTTTATTGAAACTTCTAATGGGTTGTTTTTAAAAGGGCACTTAAACCTTAGTACCTGTGAAGACCCTGACTAATTGCACAAGCTGTTAGTGCCTAAATGCTGTGTTAGTTGCTCAAAGCTCTGTGTTTCAGCGACACTCAATGCCTACAGCTGAAGATATCCCATCTGGCAGTGAAAGCACTGAGTCTACTTCTGACAGATTTTTTGTTACCTGAACTTGGTAACAAAGTTGGTGGCTGAAGTTGCTCTTCAGCGATTGATTAAAACTCAGTGATTGATTAAAACTACCTATGTTCTGGGTGGCATTCTGTACTTAGGGTGAGCAAAACAAAATGTGGATCTGACTACACTTACGTTAAGTCTCAACTGCACTTGAAACTTAACGAGTTGTCACAGTTACCATTTGGCAAGCTGACTAGGAAGTGTGATTATTTACTAGCCTACTGTCCCTTTTGGGAGGAAGGGGAGGGTAAAACAGGTGAATGTCCTGTAGTATTAGAACACTCCATAGTGTTCCAGTCCTAATGGAAGTGAAGTGGGGTAGAATGGAGCCTTACAGCTGTGTTGTAAAGTTCTTGTGGCCCCTTTCCCTCCCCTCTGCCATGTGTGTCTAAGGTTGCATGGATTCAAAGATGAGCCTCACTTTCTGTCCTTGTAACCTGAGTTTTGCCTTCACTAGACATTTTTTTGAGGAGTAAATCCTCTTTTAATACAGCTAACCCAGTGTTTAAGTTTAGTCAAGACTACCAGATGCCTGTACTTCAGTTCCATTAAGCAATTGTAATCAACTTTCTTAGAGAAGTCTAGCAAGAGCAGAAATATTTGCATGCTGTTTGCTTTAGGTAATGAGCATGTGAATAGAAACTCTACTTTGTGCTCTTAATTGGTCTTAGATTGCTGAGATGACTGAAAATAGGCAGGCATAACACTTTATTTTGTGATGTGGCATCAAATGAACTCTTATTAAAAAAAAAAACAACTTATAAAAGCTAGTGTAGGAAGGCTCTTCTGCCTTTGTTATGAAAAGGAATTTTTAGATAACTTCTAAGACAGAAGACAAAGGCTGAAAAGCCAGAACAATTGATGTAATAGCAAACTGGAATGCCTGAAGGAAAAAAGAAATAATGAAGTGGAAATGAAGCAGCAAAAATCAGTGTCTGAAAGCAGAGGTAACTTGTAGTGAGCATTGGCAGATCTGCGTGTGCTGTCAAATACCCCTCTTCTACTTCTGCGGATTATCGGAGCTAGTTTGTTGCCTCTTTCAGTTTGTATTAAGGATTTTTAAAGCTTGGAAGTTGCAACCTGCTAACCTTTGAGAAGAATCAGTTAAGCAGATACTATTCAGGTTTCTTTGTTTCCTGACGTTTAATAGGAGAAACAGATCTTAGACTTTCAGGTCTAATTATTAAGATATCTTAAAGAACAACTCAACTGTTGTATTTAGTGGGTTCAGAAGGCATCAGTAGAATGCATGGTCTGAAGTATTCTAGCTTTGATAAATTCAAGCTGGATGGATTGCACAGGATACTGAGTGGATAGGGTACTTCAATGGAGTGAAGTATTCTTATTTGGTGGTTGGAGGGAACAATGTTAAGCAAATGTTGCTTGAAGAAATGACCAGAGCAGTTTTGTCATGAGTTAAAGTTTATGAACGAGTTTTTTTTTCTGTTGCTGTCTAGGATCAGTAGGCTGGATTTCAGTGTGGGGGTGTGCTGTGGCATGCAGGTTAAGATTCCTGTCAGTATTGGTAGCTCTTAGTTTTCAGTAGAACTACTGAAATGGTTGAAGTGGCTACATCTTGGCACATCACTTAAATATAGTAATGCTGCTCTATCTCTTGCCATGGCATTTCTTCTGAGGTGGTAATGAAGGCTACAGCTGAGTGTTTCTGTCTTCTAACCTGAAAGAAGATAGAAATGTTCTGGTTTTTTCCTTTGTGTTGGCTACATGGTTTGACTTGTTTCCTTTTGATGTTAGTTACTTCCATTTACTTAGGATATCTTCAGGTGGCCTATGACAAGATATTTTTTCCTAGTATTAAATACCAGCCTGCTGAAAGTAGAAGGAATCCTGACATTAATATGAAAAATGAAGTTTTGTATTCTGATTCCTGGTATAGATAGTAAGGTAAACCTTAACTTTAGTGTCTCCAAAAATACCCAAGTGGTCCATTGCTTTGAATGTGGTAATTTACAGCCTTAAACCATTATTTGAGAGCTAGTTTTCAATGAGTTTCACAGTAGTTCTTGTCCATCCAGGTCCTTAGACTGCTAGTCTGAGGAGGGAGGGATTTGAAAAATTGAATGTCTTAATCCAGAAGTCACTACTAGTGAGTGACTAATTTGACAATAAAGGCCCTCAAATGCTTGTAATATAACTTTAATTTCAAAATAATCTCCACTCACTGCATACAGCTGTTCCTTTCAAGGTTGACAAAGTGAGGACTGCAAATGCTGCTACTTTAGACAGAATATGGCAATGCTGTTCAGTACTTGTTTTGTGGATATAGAATGTATTTAAGGAAAACTGTTGTATTTAATCCTGTGTGGTAACTTTGTACAATAATTAAATTTTTTAAAGTGCAAGTCTTCAGAGTGAAACTCAAGCATGTTGTTTGTTCCTTCTTTGAAATAAAGTATCATCTGTTCATTAACAAGAAAAATTGTAAACTCCAACTGTCATTCCTACAACAAGCTTCCAAAATCCCTTAAAGCACACAACACTGAAACTGTACTTTCATGACTTCTTACTAATCTTGCAGAAGCATCTGATATATGAAGGGCCTCCAGAATTACCTACAAAGTATACTTTACCCCAGAGCTCAATAGAAGTCAGATAAAAATCCTCAAAGTTAAGTTTTGTTTGGAATATCACGGAGGATATGGGAGAAGAGGACTTTATCCCCATTTGGATAAGGAATAATTAAGATACAAAATGAAAGTTTCTTAAATGGAGACCTGCAAGGCAAATGATAACCTGAGAAGTTAAAAGGATTGTCATCTCCCTTAATCCAAAACTAGAATTGTCAAAGTTAGAAACTGAATGCAAATACCCCAGATCATTACTTTCCACAAGTACTACCCTTGTTTTCATCTGTGGATAGGCAATCTATGAATCATTTCTTATAGGTCACCTGTAAGTTCTCACTCTCAAATTGTAGCTGTCACATTTTCTTCAGCTAGAGTAAGACTTCTTGCTTTTCCTTTTTAAAAAAAAAAAAATTAGTAGCAGTTAAACTGATTATAGGCTTCACTCTTTAAAGGAAGAAAAATAACTGTGCTTCCTGTTAATCAGTTTAGTATGGTTCCTAATGAATATTAAAGTGACTATCTCAGTTGGATCATGTCTTCATAAGACTAAAAACAGTAGAAGGTAGGCTTGCCTGTTGCATGAGTGCTTATAGCTGTGGGGTAGGTTAGACCAAAAATTGCTTAGAGACAGGTCAGCCACTCATGCCTGAAAGAGCTTATACACCATGAAAGCTTCTTTGATGTTTCCACTATCAGTATTGTCTTGGATGACTTCCCCCCACCCCCTGCTTCCTTTTCTAGAAAACAGAATAACAACTTCATGGTTAAGATCAAAGGATTTTTTATTTACAAATCCTTGACCGAACATATTTTTCATATCTCTACTTGAAAACTAAGATGAATTAGGAAGCTTCTGCTACATTAAGTTCTTGTATTTCTGTTCTTCGCTCACAGGAATGAGTGCTGTAGTTATCTGGTGTTATTAGTTATGGAACTGAAGTTGCCTGTATATTTTGGCTACTGACTCTTTGTAAAGCAGATGCACAGGCAACATCATTGGCAGGCAGCTGCATGAAACAAGACCAGTTACAAAGTTAGACCCAAAGAATGCTTCCAGTAACACTTTGGTGGTGGTTGCAATAACTTCTGAGCACTTGGAGAAAAACTGTTTTTCAGTACATGTACTTCTCTTCACTTGTATGTAAATAATCCATGTTTTTAACTGCTGTAACTCTAACAAGATTAAGATCTGCTTGTTCTGTATAAGAAAATGTGTCATTCAGCACCAGTGGTTAATTTAAAGATGCAGTTGCTTGGCCTGTCCTAGATGAGACATAGAGCAAGACATGAAAATATGGTCAGTAGACATGTTCACTTTAAATAGATTATGGTGAATGGATGTGTCAGTCTTCATTTCTCATACATGGTTTAGTAACATGCTGCTCTCAAGCAAAAGATTTCTGGAAGACGCAAACTTTAAGAGGAGGGGAACTACTTATCAGATGAGCCAGGTGTAATCTGAGTCAATCTTAACGAGGAGATTCTATTAAGATTAAGGTAGCAACCTTGAAAGAAGATGGATACATTTTTATTTAATACAAGCTGCAAATATGAGCTGTTTCATAGACTAACAATGAAAATAGTAGATAAACTGCAGCAGAGGTGCAAATGTGCTGTAGTCTTGATACACCAGGCAGGTAAATGTCAGGCTGATATTCACCCCCCTAGATAGCCTGTTCTTCTTCTTCTCTGTAAGAGTAGAAGTAAACAATTCACTGTGCTCTGTGTTCTAATGGCGTTTAATGACTTTAGAAAGAAAATTATCTGGGTTTTACGGAAGCTGCTCACATTTGAGAAGTGCTATAGGCTTGTTGACTTCTTTGGCATATGCCTGATTCCTCTCCAAAATCCAAAGTTAATGCCTAAGTTTTATTCATTATCAAAATACTCTTCCTTTGAAAACCGAGAAATTGGAATTGTCTTCTGTAGTAACTTAAATTAGTAGCTCGCAAGCCAGCTAAGCTTGCAGAACTATTTTTCTTAGTTTTTTAGAATTCAAATGTAAGGTTGGGACTGATGGTAGTCTAGTGCAATGTCTTGTATTGCTCTTCATATGAGGGATTTAATATATATATTTAAAAAACCCCACACCTCTGTTTAAGCCCAAAGCTGATCATACTTGCTAAACAAGTGGATAGTGTCATGGGGGAGGAAGAGGGGGCTTTTGAGAAGTTAACAGTCCCATAACTCCTGACAGTACATTCACATGAACTACTATATAACATGACATTTATCAGAATTTAGACTTGAATTCTGAGTTTCAGGTAGTCTTTTAAAAATAGTGAGGCTTACTGAAGCTTGCAGTTATGCTAATGTTTCTTTGTAAGAGTCCCTCTGTCTCTTCCTGATCTGTATTACTGACCTTGACAGTGTAATGTCACTAGTCATATGTCTTCCAGTAAATTTGAATAGGAGCTTGAGTTAAAAGAGCTGATATGTGTTTCATGGTTTTAAGACTACATGCTTAATTATTCTAGCAGCGGGTTTTTTTGTTTGTTTCCACTCCCCCACGACCTCACCCCTATCCCGCATGTATTGATCCAGTTTCTGCAGGAAAATGAACAGCACAAACATTTGTACCTAGTCTGGGTTTGTTGCTCCCTTTGTAAGTGTAGCGGTTAACCTTGTCAGTGACACAGGAAAACAAGTCAGCAGCTTGTCGGCACTCAGCTTAATGCCTTGTAAAATGAGAAGAGAATGGGAATGGAAATATGGGAGAACGTTCAGTTACAGAAACCCTAAAAACAAATAGAATGTACCCCTTTTCCCTGGCTACCATTAGTCTGCAGTTATTTTGAACCCTTAGGATTAAAACCAATTTCCCATCTAAATAAAAAAAAAAATGCTACCCGGAATTGCTGGGGTGTTATGGGTGTATGAAATGCAGATTAGGATGTTAGAAACTTTCAGGTGCAGCTAGCAGGCTGATCGAAGGTCAGCGTTTCAAAGACTGACTATCTAACTGATAACACAGTTCTGCATGCTTAATTTGATATTCTTCATTGCTATTTTGTAGGTGTTCTTCAGCTTTATTTTGGAACAGTGTTGCAGTTTAGTGATTAGTCTGGTCTGTTGGATTGTACCAAATGGTACAGGTACTCTTCTGATTTCTTCAGGCTCCTGAAATTGAAACAACCATTTCAGAGTGTAGTTGCTGTAGGCCAGCTGCCTTCATTTGTGCAAATTCAGCAGTGGAAGGATATAAAAGTTGTTCTGAAGCCTCATATTGTGTATTTGAATTTGGGGTGGTAGTAAATATCTCAAAGCATACTCAATACTCTTGGCTGGTACATCTACCAGTATGTTAACTTCAAACCTAGTTTGGTGATCATTTTTATTAGCAGTCTCCTGATGGGAGGAGACAAGAGAGGTTACAATAAAAATAGATCTTCTTTTGTGCTAAGCATATTACAAATTGTATATAGCAGCTAGATCTTGTCCAGTTTTCTATTGGAAATGTTGCATCTGGCTTACAGTGAGGACTAGGGGGAGCAGACACAAATTTTACTTTCAGTACTATTCCACTTCTTTCTTTTTGGGAGTTGTTAGTGAGGCTGACAAAATAATGCTTAAGACCTGCAGGGACTTATCAAGCTTTTGTATAGGCGCTTCCTCCAACTTACTACTTGGGAATTTTTGTATTAATGGTGGACTGACAGCACGACTTAGTTTTTCCTTCTTAGTACAACTGCTACTCCCAAACTCCTAATAGCTCGTTGGAAAAATACAGTGTTCGAGGGACTGGAAAAAAATGGTTGTATTGTCAGTGCATCCTCCATGCAGATTGTGAGGAGTAGACTGAGTTGGCCAGTCTCTCCCAGGCTGTGGAATAGGACTGGTTTAGGGACCTAAGCATTTCCAAATGCATAGCAGGGTACTTAACTGCATGTTGTGTTATGTCTTAAATCAGCTTAATGCTGCTTATCTGCTGCAGATGCATATCTACTGTCCATTTTAAAAGAGCCAGGGAAGGGTTGTTGCCAAAAGTTGTGGGAGCGCAGAGTCAGGACAAACAGCACTGGCATTTGTACAGCAGAGTAACGAGTTTGCTCAGGAGCTGCTGGAGTATCCTGCAGCTGGCTCAGAGACAGTGATATATAAGCTTGCCTCAGACGTGCCTAACCTATTCAGTGAGACTAAAACTACAGGCCTGTCTTCTGTTTAATTATGATTTTCTAAAAGCTACTCCTGAAGGAACCTCTTAAAACTGGGAAATCTGTCTTTACACAAATACAGTGTCAAATGGACTTTGTTCTCCTGACACAGTACTGCAAACCTGTCCTTTAAAGAGATTAGTGGCTTGCCTTTACTTAATTGTCTAGGAATGTTTTGATCAGCATAGCTCTAACACCCAACGGCACATTGAAAGCTGATTGCTGGAAGAGATGGTTTTGCTCACTGCACTAGTTACCACTACAAATGTTTCTGCTTGGCTAGCTCCCAGAATAGGCTGTCACCAGCTCTGTGTCTGCTGAAAACAGTGTTGGACTGTTGGGGGAAGGGGAGCAAACAAAATAAAAGTATGACAGCTTTTTGAGTGACCTGTTGTGAAGCTGTAGCCTCAAATTTCTCTTTTTGGGTTAGTGAAGAGACTGCTACAGATTTATGGTACTTCTGTACCTGCTTGGTGATATCAAATGGAGGTGCACACTTAAGATTTTGATAGGGCATTTGATCATATTTCAGTTTCTTGCCCCCAATTATCTTGATTTTCTGCAAAATAAAAAAAAAAGTTTGGTGACTTAATGTGTGCAATTAAAGGAGAGTGTTCATTTATAAGGCTGGTTCAATTTTCAGTTTAACTTCAAGGAAGAGTATTTTGTGTAGCAAGATAACTTTTTTCTTGTGGTACAGGAAAAGAGTAAAGGAAGAGGTTCAATTATAACTCTTCAGGTAGCCTTTCTACCACTGAAATAATAGCTTGCCTTAAACAGTCATTTCAGCTTTCGTTGTGAAAATCTATGTTGTAGCCCCGTATCAGTTTTGCTAGTATCTTATGAGTAGCTGTCTTTGAGAGAAATGAGCAAGTCTGACATTTAGCCCTTGTCTTTGCGGCATGTCCACACTGTGGAATTTATTTAATGTCTGGACTTCATCTTATGCAAGGATAAAGAAGTAAAAAATGGCTCTATCATGGTCAGTCTTCAATTCTTTTTCTCTTGCAGCTTTAAGAAGAGAAAAAGTCTGGGTGATACATCTCATTCTTTTGTGTCTCTGTCCATGGGGGTTTGCGAATTAGTATTTGAATGTACTCACTGTAGTAATGAAATGGCAAGATACGCGAAGTCTTAGTTTGCAATTCTAGTGTTCTAATATGAAATGCTGTCTTACTAGCTCTGATTGGTGTTTAATAAATTCTAACCTTGGTCTTTTTTTAGGGTCTCTGAAAGGTAGCAGGAAAGAGTTCTGGGAGCACAACAAGGAACATGGCAACCCAAGGTATATAATGCGTCACAATTTCTGTTACTAGAATCTAGCAGTTCTAACAAAGAGCAGTTAAACTGGCTCCTTATTTCCCTTTTTAAACTTTTTAAAGTCACTTGGATTGAATAATGTCTGCACTACTACATTAATGAATACCTTACACTGGAACTCAAACCTGCCAACAAGTTTGTCATTGTAAGCATTTTGGGTCCCTTATGTACAGTCAAGTACATAATCACAGTATGTGGAAAAGGGAACCTTTAAAGAGCAGACTAAGATAGTCACAATAGCAGTGATTGCACTGCCTATTAGTCGGGTTTATAGATGTCTGCATTGGTTCAACGTAAAGCCTCAGTTTAAAACTTCTGTCTCGCTTGCAGTGCTACCTCTGCAGGGTTGAGGTAGTTGATTATAACAGTTTATTGTCATTTAAAATCTGTGTCATCTCTTGAAGGATTAATGCATGCTGGAGTAATGGAACTAAATTTAATTGTTCAACAATGATTTCTTACAGCTGACTTGATGGAGTTGGATATGGCAATGGAGCCAGATAGAAAAGCAGCAGTCAGTCACTGGCAGCAACAATCATATCTGGACTCTGGTATCCATTCTGGTGCCACAACAACTGCTCCTTCCTTGAGTGGCAAGGGAAATCCTGAAGAGGAGGATGTGGACACGACACAAGTCCTGTACGAGTGGGAGCAGGGATTCTCTCAGTCCTTTACCCAGGAGCAAGTTGCTGGTAAGGCCTTTTCTATTACGCTGGTTTGCTTAGACATGCAGCTTAACAACACAGAAACCTAAATACTGAATTATTACTAATCTAGAAGGTGAGTTTTTTTATTCCTAGTTTGAAGTAACAATTTACTTTGTTTTTCAGATATTGATGGCCAGTATGCAATGACTAGAGCTCAGAGAGTGCGTGCAGCTATGTTCCCTGAAACACTGGATGAAGGAATGCAAATCCCATCCACGCAATTTGATGCTGCTCATCCAACTAATGTGCAACGCCTGGCTGAGCCATCCCAGATGTTAAAACATGCTGTTGTTAATTTGATAAACTACCAAGATGATGCTGAACTTGCAACTCGTGCAATCCCAGAACTGACCAAACTGTTGAATGATGAGGACCAGGTCAGCATTTTCTTTGCCCTCGGTGTAGCTTGCTTGTGGGGCTCCTTCAATAACCTTAAAAGCTTTTTTCAAATATTTCTGTAGGTGGTGGTGAACAAGGCTGCAGTTATGGTTCATCAGTTATCCAAAAAGGAAGCGTCTCGCCATGCTATCATGAGATCTCCTCAAATGGTGTCTGCTATTGTACGTACCATGCAAAATACAAACGATGTGGAAACAGCCCGTTGTACTGCAGGTACACTACACAATCTCTCACATCACCGTGAAGGCTTGTTGGCAATCTTCAAATCAGGAGGCATCCCTGCTTTGGTTAAAATGCTTGGGTATGTGGACTACTAAGATAGTATTTGTGTTTGTTAGTTTGAACTGGTAGGTGCAAGTACTCAAGAGGTTTTTTTCCTTCTGTAGGTCCCCAGTGGACTCTGTGCTGTTCTATGCCATTACAACTCTTCACAATCTCCTGTTGCATCAAGAAGGAGCCAAAATGGCTGTCCGTCTAGCTGGTGGGCTGCAGAAAATGGTTGCCTTGCTCAACAAGACAAATGTCAAATTCTTGGCCATCACAACGGACTGCCTTCAGATTTTAGCGTATGGCAATCAAGAAAGCAAGGTAAGTGCCTCTGCTATTGAAGCACTTAAAAAAAGCAAGCTTGCTATGAATGACCTAACAGTTCCTGTGTACCTTATTCTGAATCTTCAGCCATGTTGGGCTTTTGCCGGTCAGTCGTGACCTGCAAGAGGTGAGGGATGCAGGAATTATTTTGTGGAAATGCAGTCCTGCTTATAGTGAGACCATAAAGCTTACAGACCTGACCAGCCGATGGGAACAGTTTTTCAGAGATCTCTGACCTATGATGGGTGTAAGCCAGCAACAATTACTACCTACTGACATGCACAGGAAGTGACACATAAATGTTACTTTTTGCTGTCTTTCAGCTGATTATTCTGGCAAGCGGTGGACCCCAGGCTCTAGTAAACATAATGAGGACCTATACTTATGAGAAACTATTGTGGACCACAAGTAGAGTGCTGAAGGTGTTGTCAGTCTGCTCCAGCAACAAACCTGCTATTGTTGAAGCTGGTAAGTACCTTGTACCCATGTTAACTTAAAAAGCTCTACAGTACTGCAGGATCAGTACATTTCATGTAAGAACAGCAGCATCAAAAATCAAACTTGAATTGGTCCTTCAGTCCATAACTAGTTTTGGAGGCCTTTAGTATACAGAAGTATAAAAGGCAGTCTGATTATAAGTAACTCTCTACGTTGTTAGCTGGATGGCTTAGTGGCCGAGCATTGTCAGAATGGCCCCTTTAGAATATGCATGCATTTAAAAGGTCCAGTGTCACAAAAAGAATTTCAGGGTTTTTTGTCTTCTGTGTGGTGAAGGGTTAGGGCCTAGCCCTGTTATGATACTAATGCCAAGAAAAATCCAGAAGCTTGTGAGGTATGCACTCACGCTTTAAGGGAAGAGAAGGACCTTCACAAGATGAGCATCTGAGTAATGGTATCAAATCTGTACAATGTTCTAGGTGGGATGCAAGCTTTGGGACTCCACCTCACAGATCCAAGCCAGCGTCTTGTCCAGAACTGTCTCTGGACTCTGAGAAATCTGTCAGATGCTGCAACAAAGCAGGTAAATGGCTCTTCTAAGGGATCAGGATCAAAAGCTAACA
The DNA here is from genome assembly GCF_028858705.1 of Grus americana. Lineage (NCBI taxonomy): Eukaryota > Metazoa > Chordata > Aves > Gruiformes > Gruidae > Grus > Grus americana. The sequence goes on along the minus strand of NC_072853.1, from coordinate 120,396,454 downwards.
CAGTAGAAGAAAGACTAAATTTTTCCTCCCCCCCCCTCCCTTTTTTTTTTTTCCCCAGGAGGGAATGGAAGGCCTTCTAGGAACTCTTGTTCAGCTTTTAGGATCAGATGATATTAATGTTGTGACTTGTGCTGCTGGCATTCTTTCTAACCTTACCTGCAACAATTACAAGAACAAGATGATGGTGTGCCAGGTTGGTGGCATTGAGGCTCTTGTGCGCACAGTTCTTAGGGCTGGAGACAGGGAAGACATCACAGAACCTGCTATTTGTGCGCTCCGTCACCTCACCAGCAGACATCAAGAAGCTGAGATGGCTCAAAATGCAGTACGTCTCCATTATGGGCTCCCAGTGGTGGTTAAACTGTTGCACCCACCATCACACTGGCCTTTGATCAAGGTGAGTAATAGTTAACAGCTTTCAAGGCTGAAAACTGGTGCTTTTTAAATGTAATTTTAACAGTGAAAAACTGTTTCTGAGGTGTTGGGGAACGTAACTTGTCTAATGGGAAAATTGTTTCAGTTGAGCAACTGAGTGTGTTGTCTCTTAGAGATTTAAGCATTTGGGATCAACTGATGAAAAAAATAAACTGCTAACAGCAAGCGTACCCCTCATGATCTTTTTATTCCCCACCCCCTTTCTTAACTGCAGGCTACTGTGGGTTTGATCCGCAATCTTGCTCTCTGTCCTGCAAACCACGCCCCGCTGCGTGAACAAGGTGCTATTCCAAGGCTAGTTCAGTTGCTGGTTAGAGCACATCAAGATACCCAGCGACGTACTTCTATGGGTGGAACGCAACAGCAGTTTGTGGTAAGTGGCCACCATTAACTGAAGTTTAAGTGTAAAACTTGTCTCTCAAACTCCTCAGATGGCAGCATGCCTTAACCATGTATTGTTTGGTCTACGTAGCTGTTGTCTTATCTTCATATTATTCTCTTGGCATGCTCATAATTCTGTCTCAGCAGACCCGAAGTTTTTCTTTAAATAACTAACTAAATAAAAATGCCAAAACCTTGGTTCTTCTTTTACTTTGACCATTTAATTCTGAACGCTGTAGATAATAGAAATACTGGTTTTGCTTACTCTGGCAGGGCAAGTAGTTCTCTACCAGGAAACCAGAACTGCCTCATCCTTCTCAGAAGTATGAGTTTAAGAATGCTATCACAGCTCATTCATTGCGTATTTTCAAGGGTGCTTATTGCTGTAAAAGTACTGAGAAGTTGTATGTGCTCCATACTTACTACCTGTTTAGGTACCAGGTCATTGTGGCAAGATCAGTCTTGATTTTTTTGCCCCATTAAGCACACTAACAAAGGGGAGGTTGCCTTAGCATGGGCAAGTAAATGGAAGCAACACCTACTAGTGTAGGAGTGTGGTTAACACTTGCAGAGGCAGGAGGGGGCCTCTTCATTACTGATAACCACTGTTTCAAACTTAGTAAACTGCCAAGCTAATTCAGCTTGGAGAAAAAAAGCCAGTGTTGTCAAACATGAAGTTTATAATGAACTGAAATAAAAATGAGCACTGAGAGGAGTTCCACTGAGATGCTTCAGTTACTGAGTTTAGTTGGATAAACTGGGCTGACTCCCAGCAGGGATGTGAAGTTTGAAGGCCAGCAGTAGATAGTGGATGTGAGCCCTGTTGGGGGAAGAGGATTTGTGCAGGGGACAAGCTTGGTTGATTTGTTGACAAGGGTGATCAGCTTTTTGACAGTCATTTTAGAAGATGGCATGCAATATATCAACTTCAAAAAGTGTCTTTTCTTTCCCTAACTAGGAGGGTGTGCGTATGGAAGAAATTGTTGAGGGCTGCACTGGAGCCCTGCATATTCTTGCACGTGATGTTCATAATCGAATTGTAATCAGGGGTCTAAATACCATTCCACTATTTGTGCAGGTAAGCAAGAGCTCAAGAAAATGCTATAGTACGTACGAGGAAAACGAGTAAAATGGCTCTTATCCTCCCTTGGTAGAACTGCTAAGTCAGATTGTGCTGAAGAGCTTGTTTCAAGTAGAAGAGCTAAAGAAACCTTTGTGTTTTGGTTGCAGTTGTTGTACTCTCCCATTGAGAACATCCAGAGAGTAGCTGCAGGTGTACTTTGTGAACTGGCTCAAGACAAGGAAGCAGCTGAAGCAATTGAAGCTGAAGGTGCAACTGCCCCTTTAACAGAACTGCTTCATTCTAGGAATGAGGGTGTTGGTAAGTGAACTGAAAAGATAGGTTTCCCACTTGGGTTAGAAAAGTTGCTAGAAGACTTGACTACTGAAATCACTCTTCCTGTCGATAGCAACATACGCAGCTGCAGTGCTGTTCAGAATGTCTGAGGACAAACCACAAGACTATAAGAAGCGACTTTCAGTTGAATTGACAAGCTCTCTGTTCCGGACTGAGCCAATGGCTTGGAACGAGGTGAGTTGTGTCTTTGTATTAATGGTTCCTTGGGGAGACCTTGCTTCCAAGCCCTCCCTCCTTTCAGTAGTGAAGCATAGATGCCATCAGTGATACAGGCCCAGAAGAACTGTGTACATTTCTGTGCTGCTTGTATTCTAATGAACAATGAATGCAAAAATTGAGGGATGAGTGATAGGAGGGAAGCATAAACATAAAACATACCCTGTGAGGCTTCTATTAAGCAAACAATATAGGATTAATAATCTTGGGGTGGGGATGCAACTTGGGTTGTGAATTGAGTTTTCAGACTTGAATATGTTTGCAGGAAGATTATCACACATTGCCTGTTTTATGCTTAAAGGGTGACACAGTGAACTGAGACTGAAAACAGTGTGCATGGGGTAGAGGGAAAGTTTCACTGAGTTTCTGTCTTCCCCCAGATTCTTAAGATTCAGGAGCCTCGCTTGTCTTACATTGTATGTATTTACTAAATAACGGACAGCAGCCCAGTGCTTACTCTTCTGTTTTCCTAAAATCTGTATCTACCACAGTAATGTGAAAAAAAAGCTAAAACGGAATATCTTTTTGAGATTGGAGTTGGGCAATTAACTTCTGTAATTGGACAAACTGGGGGAGGTCCCTTCAGAACTCTTTAACTGCTCTATTGCTGGCTCAGGAGTCTCTGAACAGCTGACTTGCTGGAGTTGGGCAGCTGTACCTGAGGACAAGTGTTCCTAGACCTGCCCCATCTTTTTTGTTCTATGTGATCTATGGATTCCTCTGCCTAAATCTGGCTGTTATATATTGGATGCAGATGCTTGGACAAAAAGGCATTTTGTATTCACAGAAGTACCATGCTGCAGTGCTCACTGCAGAAGAGTTGCTAAAAAGGGGCAAGCTTCAAAACTCCTTAAAAACTCAGAATTACTAGTGCTGGCCCAAAGACCTGACATTGAAACTGTTTTGTAACTTTTTGTGTACATCTAGACAGCAGATCTTGGACTTGATATTGGTGCCCAGGGAGAACCTCTTGGATACCGCCCAGATGGTATGTCTCCTCCGTTCCCCTTGACTAAACTTAAGTTGGATGAAGTCAAGTCATAGATTTTAAAGGAGAACTGCAAATGAGCGAAGAGTGAATTACTCTTCAGCAAGGTATTGCAAACTGACAGGCAGATGGGGAACTGCCAGTTCAAATAACTGGTTTCTGCAACACCACTGGCAGCACTGAAATGGGAGCTGTATGAATGTGTGAAACTGGTGTCTCTTGTCTGAGTCTTGTGGGAGAATCTCCCACTGAGCTGTTGTTTCCAGAAATCTTTTAAATTCTTTACAAATGGACTTGACAATTCCAATAGTGCAGTTTTTCTTTAAAACAAAAGCTGGTATTGAATGTATTAGTCTGTAAGTGTCTATAGACTCGAACGCAAGCCTATCCCTAAGGATTCTAAGCTATTTTTGACTAGTCTTTCAGAAGCAAGTCTACAGTCTTGGAGCCTGGTTTTGCTGCAGTATTGTTGAATTTTAGTACTGTTGATTGTGCAGACTAATGGCTTGGCTGGAATCTGCTCGTGCTTCTGACTGCAGTGTGCTTTGTCTGCAGAATCGTACTGTAAGGCTGTTTCGAACAATGGAATAGCCATTAAGGGCAGGCAACAGATTGTTTTGAACTTGGCTGAACTAGAATAAAATTAGATGGCTACAAAGATCTTCTCACACACTGATACTGGCGGCTTCTGATGCATCTAACATCTGTTAACATTATGCTTTTTTTCCCTCTGCCACCTTTAACTTTCTTAGATCCTAGCTACCGTTCTTTCCACTCTGGCGGATACGGTCAGGATGCCTTGGGTATGGACCCTATGATGGAACATGAAATGGGTGGCCACCACCCTGGTGCTGACTACCCAGTTGATGGTCTGCCAGATCTTGGCCATGCCCAGGACCTTATGGATGGGCTGCCTCCAGGTGACAGTAATCAGTTGGCCTGGTTCGATACTGACCTGTAAATCATCCTTTAGGTAAGAAGCTCCAACCTTGAATTTAAAAACAAAACAAAAAGAGAAAAAACAGATGACTGGACTGAGGACTTGGTTGGCAGGGAGGGATTGGCTGAGTTGGGTCCCGGTGTGCCAGAACAGTGAATAAACGCTCTGGAAACACATGATCAGTACGCTCCAAACTGACTTCTGCCGTGAAGTGTGGAAGTAATTAACTGTAATGTCTTGTGCACTGGCTTCATGCAGTCTTAATCTGTGAAAACAGCCCTTTACTCAGGAACGCTGACACCTGTTTTGTTTTTTTTTTCTCTTTGCAGCTGTATCATCTGAATGAACTTGCGTTGATTGGCCTGTAGAGTTGCTGAGAGGGCTCGAGGGGTGGGCTAGTATCTCAGAAAGTGCCTGACACACTAACCAAGCTGAGTTTCCTATGGGAACAATTGAAGTAAACTTTTTGTTCTGGTCCTTTTTGGTCGAGGAGTAATAATACAAATGGATTTTGGGAGTGATTCAAGAAACGAAGAATGCACAAGAATGAATTGCAAGATGGAATTTATCAAACCCTAGCCTTGCTTGTTAAAAATTTATTATTTTTTTTAAATCTCTGTAATGGTACTGACCTTGCTTGCTTTGGAAGTAGCCTTTCTTTTTGCAGTAATTGTTGTTAGGTTTTTTTTTTTTAAAGTCTCTCGTTATAGTTATAGTGAATATGCTACAGCAGTTTCTAATTTTTAAGGATTGAGTAAAGGTGTAGAACACTAATTCATAATCGCTCTAACTGTATTCTGAATAAAGTGTAACATTGTGTAGCCTTTTTGTATAAAAAAACTAGACAAATAGAAATGGTCCAATTAGTTTCCTTTTTAATATGCTTAAAATAAGCAGGTGGATCTATTTCATGTTTTTGATCAAAAACTTTATCTGGGATATGTCTGGGTAGGGGCCAGTAAGAACTGTTTATTTGGAACCTTGTATTGGACAGTTTACCAGTTGCCTTTTATCCCAAAGTTATTGTAGCCTGCTGTGATACAGATGCTTCATGAGAAAAATGCAGTTATAAAATGGTTCAAAATTAAAGTAAACTTTTAATTCACTCTGTGTCAAATTATTTCAGATCAGAAAGTATATTTGAGTGTTAACGAGTTTTCTGAAAATTGTCCTGGAATTGCCAAAAACCAGTGGAGGAAGCCAAGAACCCTCCTGCTGAGGAACAGTTACCCTTTAGAGCCCTGAGCCCTCATGACTTCAAGAAGTGAGAACAGGGCATTACCTCAGCTCTCCAGCTGTGCACTGTGACAAGGGTCAGCTTAAGATCCTTTGCTTGCAAACTGTCACCTGGTTCAGTAGCTTAAACCCATTTTCATGTGTCCTCAGTCTTCAGTTACCGTGTGAGCTAAGACCCTCTTTTGCTGCTGAGGCAGTGCCTGGGTAGTTGGAAGCAGGGAAGGTGGTTCTTAAACTGCCAGCTTGCTCATAGACCCCACGCATCTGCACGGGGCAGCTGTTGCCAGCCTTGCTGAGAGCAAACGCTCCCAGGCAGCTGTACTTGCGTGCAGCGGTTTGCCAGCAGAAGACCGGAGGAGGTCTTGGCTGCAAAGGATCACAGCTCGGGTTAGGATCCCAGGGTGCTGGGAGCTGAATGGAATTACAAAACAGACTGCCCCCCTCCCCTTGTGTTTGCAGAGCAGCAGCACTGTGGCTGTAGAGGGGCAAGTCTCACCCAGCCATTCAGCTTTGTTCTGCTCAGTCGCACTCACGCTGGAAGACTGTTACTGTAAAACACTTTACCAAAGAATAGCCAGCAGCTAGCTTTTCCTCTCTTTTATAACTCCAGCTGTTAAGCTAGGGAAAAGAGATTGTGATATTTAAAGTAAATTGATGTAAAACATAGAAGGTGAAATGGGTTTGTTTACCTACGGATGTCTGCTTGTATGTGAGAACAGGGCTGTCCAGGTGCAGCAGGAACATGCCATTGTTGCTTGGAAAGATGAATGTTAAAAAAAAGAAGTGGTCATACTACCAGACTTAGCCACACAACGCTAGCTCAGGGACATGGAGAGTAATGGAAGTTAACTCCTTTACGTACCGTGGCATCTCCTAGCTCCAGAGGATGCTTCCTAGAGCATCAACTTGTACTGGGGATAAATGACAAACTGCCAGGCTCAGCTCACCAGCTTTCAAAGAGGAGCCCCGGCCAGGAGCGCTGGTGGCTGACAATGACATGCCACCAATGCAGCTTAAGCTGTGCAGAGCTAGGCAACTGAGGGATGCGCATTCGCATGAAAAACAGCCCATGCTACTGGGGGGGGGGGGGGAAACAACCAAAAAAAAAAAACCCTGATAAACATCTATCATGCATATGTGCCACATACACACAGCCTCTGCGTGATCACAGGGGTTGGTTCTGGTTGTGCAAGCTGAAGTATATTGCTAGTCATAGCATGAGGTCACCCCTTAAAATGAAGAGCCAAGGCATTCACCTGGTCAGAAAAAGAGAAATACATGAACATCTCTAACAGCAGCTTAAAATAGTGAACCACTTTATATTGTGAAATAACTATACTATTTATTTAATTTACACTTTTCAAACTGGCTATCAAATATTTGCGCTACATCACATAATGCCAGCAAGGTAAAGTAATAAGAATTCATCCTTACAGGGATTTAAAAAAAAAAAAACACAAAAATACCACCCCCCCACCCCCCCAAACAAGTCCCTGAAGCCTCCAGCGTCACACATACATTCATACACACAGCTACAGCTCAGCTTGCTAAGTTACATCCGCTCTCCTGATTTGAAGATGTTCCTGCAGGAATGAGCAACTTGCACATTTGGGTAAGCCGGTCAAAAAAAATGGTTCATTTGGCAGTCTTGGTATTTTCATGTCCCACTGTTCTCAGAATTTCAAATGCCAGGGAAGCAACAGCAACATCAGCATGAGAGCTAGGAATTAAAACCAGTAACATCTATTAGACATCCTCAGGGGAAAACTTTTTGTTCAAATCCCACATTTGTCTTTTTCTATGCTGGAAGATTCTTACTAGCCATTAACTGCACTGCATACCCTGCTTTTCTGTTAAGCAGCGCCATGCAACTAGTGATTCTGTCCTGTAGCAAATCCTGTGTAAAAATTAATTTCAGCTCAAATTCACAGTAACTGCTACCTCATTCAATCTCCTCTGTAAAAAGAACATACAATTTATCATGCCCCCCCCCCCCATGAATCTACAGACACACACACACTTTGAGCTTGAGAGAAAAGTGTGGGTTTTGGTTTTTGTGGTTTTTTTTTTTTTTTTTACACATACAGCCCTCAGCATCTTGGTGCTCCACGCAACGAGGCAGGTCCACCCAAGGTGTAGCCCACCTCCTGCAGGGAGGACCAACTGCACCACCACATAGAGCTCTGCCAGGTTTGGGATCTTCCCCCTTCACTTCCTTGCCTAAGTTTTTATTATACGTATTTTGCCTATTTTTTTCCTTCTGGAAACACATTTTTTCCTAGCTATGGAAGAGAGGCTCTAACACATTACCACCAGTCCACAGAAACAAGTATTTAATTTTTTTTTTATAGACTACCATCCCTCATCTTTAGCTTAGAAAGGACACTAGTAGATCAATCTGCAACTTCCTCAGTTGCTGCAAACAACAAATACCTACCGGCGCTCCATGTTTTAGGGAACGCAGAGCTAGCCAGGAAACCCAAATGATCAGCCCACACTATGTAAGTCAATGTCTTAATGAGCAGCAGTTTAAACCACAAAATTTAGCAATCTGAAACAAATGCATCTCAGCAACTGTCTTCAGTGAAAAAAATCAATGGCTACGATGCCACACTTTAAAGTGCAGATTTGATTCCACATAGCTACTCAGGGGAATGGGTTGGTTCTGCGTCACTCTCAAAACTGCCCGTTCTGACTAGCTGAGGATGTATCGCAGAGGAGGAGTTTGGCGATCCACAGCTGCTACACGGCAGCAGGAGAGCACCGAAAGCAGCCTGCAGTCAAGCAGCGCCCCTCTCTTGGCACGTGACTGCTTGGCTTGGCATCCGAAAGATTAGAAACCTGTCTGCAAAAAAAGAGCAAAGCAAAAACACTCCTCAATCACTGCAACCCAGTGATAATGTGTGGGTGGAAGGGCCTGGGAGTTTAGACTACTCAGAGAATGGCTTAGATCCAGGATCTCGGTTGTAGCCTTCTCTAAAATGTTTCCAATTCTGCACGAGATACAGAGAGGCTTCTTACCAGGGTTCAAAGCACAGGTGAGGAGACCAAGTTTATTAGGTCACAAGGAATATTCTGGGAAAGACGCCACATAAGGGCACCTGGGGAGACTGCAGAACATCCATAAACAAAACGGCCATTCAGCTAAAGCTGGTTAAGGCTTGCTAACCCCAGGCTTCTCCTGCCTGCCAGTTGCCAATCTGAGTCCATCACAGCCCCGAGATCCAGGCTGAATCCCTCCCAGTTTCCTCTGGAGGCAAATGGATGGGAACATGTGTTCCCCAAATAAGGGGAGGAGGGAAACGAAATCCGTGAGCTCCGTGGAGCTCCCCTGTTGCTGCTGCAGCGCGCAAGCTCGGCACAGCAGAGGAACTTGGCTTACCCTAAAATATCAAAACACTTGCCATTGGCAGCAGCTAGAATTTGGTCTACGGAGCATCTTGTGTCAAATAAGAGGGTGCTGTTTATTTTGGGCTCTGTAGTACTTGGTTTTCTGAGTACAGAAACGTATAGATAACAGACAATTAGAGGAAGTCAGAAAAGCAGACTCAAAGACAGCAACTGGGCTGCCTAGTGCATCTCAGACTGAAAACGCTACAAGATATAGTGAAAACTAGTTCTAAAAGAAAAAAAGCCCATCTTTCCCAGCTGTCACCTTCAGTGGTGGTGTCAGTGTCTCCCCTGGGAAGAGGTGACGTTTTATTTTAGTTAGATAATTTAATGCATCATATGAAAACCCGTGAGTCAGCAGCTGAGTATGCAAGAGGGACGCAGACTGTTCTCAACAGGTTTGGTTAGTCCTCAGCATGCATCTCCTCACATTCACCATGTCCCAACATTTCCTCTCCACATCTGCCCACATCCCCCCTTCCTTCCAACACAGCGTACACCCTGCCATCACGTCGAGGAGCCAATTTTCCCAAACAACTCACCCATATAAAGCCTGCATTTGGGAGCACAGAAAAGATTATCTTAGTATTTCAAAAACTGATCTATAAACTACAATTTCTCTATGAATTTCAGTTCAACTAGGAGTGAAATGCAGCCTAACAGCCCACGGCAGGAGTGTAAAATTTGTTTTGAGGGGCAGAGAACAGTAATTCATTCATTCATATGTCCAAGGGGGATTAGATGAGGAAAAGTCTACAGGAGATGAGCTGAGGTTTGGCCAACTTGTTGGGACTAGCACCTCTGTGCTCACAGAGGCGGCCATGGCATTCCCCAAAGTCTCGTGCCTTCTCAGCGAAGCCACAAGTATTCTTAAACAAAAGTAGTTCTGTTCTTTAGCTGCACATTTTAAAGTAATCAGCTTGCAAGCGCACAAAACACAATAACTTTAAAACAGGGCACAAACATTGTATTGTGCATCTAGCCCACTCTGCCAGGAACCACTGACCAGTATCCGGTTACAGAGGCCAAGTATTTGGAATAAAATAATATATTTAAAAAATAAAAATAAAAAATAAAATCAACACATGTGCGCATGCATTGAGCCAGACTGTGCAGCACACCATGGCTCGCCGCAGCTGGGGATCAAAGCACGCCGCTGCCGCCGCCACAGCAGAAATACGGTAAACTCTGAATGAGAGGAGTTTGGAGGAGAGCAGTGTAGGGAGGGGGGCCGGGGACAGAAACCTGAGAAGCTTGTACTGCACAGAAGGCGATTACAGGAGAAGACCATCGCAGACAAAAGAGGAAGCGAGCACTCTCAGCCCTGGAAATTCCTGGAAGCCTGAGGGAACTCACCTGGCAGTTTGGGCCAGGCTCTCTAGAGTTTGGATAAGAGCATCGCCATCATTCTTCAGGCTCTCTGAGCGTTTCTCGTTTGAAGTTATCTGGAACAAAAAGAAAGAACCGTTATCAAAGGCTTAGCATGAAATTCCTCTCTGTCATTTTTTGTGGGATAGGGGAGAGGGAAACAAGTTAGAGCATTTATTACAATTGTAAATGGAATGTGACATTAAAGAGACCCAAGAGAAAGTCCCTTTTACTGAAGGGGACTGAATTTTAGGCACAGACCATCTAAAATGTCTTGGCTTAATTAACGAGATTCACTCTTGTTCTGAGTCCCTGTAAGTGTGCAAATTCACACATCACAGTCTGCCAATCCTGATATCATCCTTAGTTCCAATGCAAATAAATTTAATCTGAATTCCAGGGAGATCTTGGGGAGGCAGTCATTTTCATTTCTCACTTCAGGGAAAAAATAACCAAGGTTGTATCAGCCTTCAGATCAGGACACGTGGGGTTTCTCTGAGAGGAGCCAAGTTAAAATCACTGCAACCTTAGCCGTTGCAAGTTGAAATTTTTCTTGCCCCTCATCAGTCATTAGGAATATTACCTGCACAGGACTGTCACCTACAAAGCAGGGGACTGAGTAACCAAAGCTATATGCCCTTTCGTGTCAAGTGAATCCTGACCGCAGCTGATTTTGCTGCTGGTGTTTTTTATCACACTAATCTATAATGACTGGTTTATTGTTTCTCCAGCCTCAAGTAGTATAACTACACAGCTCCAAGTGGCCGCGCATTTCCTGACCGGTTAAGTGGGTGAACGGGAAGGTCACGGGGGACATGACATGAAGTTGCACCGCACCGTGGCACAGACAGACACTGAAGACTTGGCAGCTTGCTGAAGAAGCTCTTGTCTCTCAAAAAATTACTGAAAAAAAGGTTTGCGTGTCAGTTCCTGCTTGCAAAGGTAAATAAATCTTGGCCAAAGAGAAAGGAAAAGAGGAGGACCCGAGCAGCTACTTATTTCAGTACCGGAGGAGTTGATGCTTGAAACAACAACTTCTGATCCCAAAATCTGGCAAGGACATTTAAGCTTTAGCATGTTGAGGCTGGCCCCATTTACCATTGATCAAGCATCTGGGCGATACACCTTCACATCTCCCTCTTAAATCACAAGAGAAGCTGTATTTACAGCTGCCACCCCCCCATAATTTATCAGCAGCAATTCTGCAACAACAGTGTCACTACATCTATAATCATAACATCCTGTACTTAAGCAGTAACAGGGAACAGAGACCTGTCTGAAGTAAACTAAAAATGTATCCCATGTGTTGGAAAAAACCAGTGATGCCGTTACCTAAATACAAACCATTGGTAAATCCTGATTACAGGTCATTAAACCTTTTTACTCCCTTGAGGTTTCTATCTGATCCTTTCAGTTTCTATTTTGGTAATCCACTCTTCTTTACTTGTCACCCGTTAGATACAGAAGATGTTTTGTAATCTAGATTCTGAATGTGAGAACGATGACACACGTAATAGTAGCAATATAGTTAGAAAAGTGGTTTCGCCACAAGGCATTGCTTTTCATTTCTACAGAGCGCTCGTGCCGCTACCAAACACTTCCCCTAACACTTCTGCGGCTCACCAGCCGCTGCCACGTCCTTTGCACTTGCCACATTCGTGCCCCTTGTTTATCCTGTGCACTTAAAAGAGGAAGAGGTCACGGGGGGGAGGAAGGTCACTGAACGCTGCATCATGCTCCATAAAACTACGAGGTCAAATAAAGAGATATCTCTAATTCTAATACATCCTAACTCTTGGATGCTGACATCTGTACAAACCTCAGAGCCTTTTAACAAATTAGCCTTTGTGCGTTATACAGAGACAGAACATTCAAAATATGCTCAACTGTAAAATCTGTACCAAGAAAAAGTTTTAATTCTAAAATGCTCTATTTGAAACAATAACTTAGTCCAGCTGAGTCACAGGGTCTGACGATAAACTTGCCCATGTTGCAGCGTGCCTTGTGTCATTATTAAGAGTACATTTCTGTGGATACAATACATTTGAATGGAAAAGATTAAAACGGCTTTATATGCACAGAAATCGTAATGAACAGAATAGAAGGATCCATGAGATCGTCTACCCTATCTCCCTATTATACTCCACGGCTCAGAGCAGCTTTCAGCCACAAGCAATGGGCTGCTGAGATATCCATCCGTAGGGGCTGCTCCCCTCTCTAACAAAATGCTTCAGTAAGATCCTTTCAGCAGTAAAGGTGGAACCAGAAGGAGAGAAAGGATCAGGCCTTTAACAGCATGATCAGCTTGTCAAATTAAGTCTAAACTGAATTTAGGACATACTTTCTTGAGAGCATCAACTGGCCTCATATAAGCCAAGGGCTGTTGGTGAAGAACAGACCCATCCAGTCGGCAGTGCCACCTGCACGCACAAACAGGGAACCTGCACGGCCAAAACGTGGCTGTAGGGATTTAGGTGGGCAGCTGGGGTTTCCACACCCTTTCTCCATCACCAGTGTCCAGAAAATTGCTTTCTGTCTACCACAAGGCATCTGCACCCTGTGCCCAGGAGAGGATCCATGCTATGGTAGCAGGAAAGCTGCAGGGTGAGCTGCCAGTGCCCTGTGGCCGGCTCGACCTCAGCTGCCTGTGGTTTTTTGTCAGTAGTCCCCATGCTGTTACTGCTCTGACCTAGCGGCATTTATCTGCCCTTTATATCAGTCTGTGTAGTGGATCTGATTGCTCCCCGAGCGATCAGAAGGCTTCTCGCATACGACAGATTAGATGCTGCTTCACATAAGGCTCATGAAAAATATTGGCTGATCTGAGGAATCACTGTTCGCTTTCAAGACCCAAGATAAAACTTTACCTGTGTTTCTTATTTAAGAATTGTGCCAGTTTTGTCTTCCTTTTGTTCCACAGATAACAATAAATTATGGCAGCACATAAAACCATCAGCAACCAAACTTTTAGAAACGAATGTATTTTTCGCTCAGTTTGTTATCTTTTTCTTCTACCCAGCATCGCTGTATCTTTTACCCACACCGGTCCTACTTCTCATTCACTTGGAATTTTAACAACTAGTTTAATGATCTCTTGTAATATTGCTATTTGTTAGGGCTGGCTACAACACAAATTCAATGACATAATCAATAGCTATTTCTTTAATTAAAAATGTAATTAAATCTCAGTTTAGTTGTATACTAATTGCAATTTAACAAGAATTTCAAAATGGCTTTTCTTTATTAAGCTAATAGCCATTCAGCAGCTTTCCTCCCTTCAGTTCTATTAAACAAGGATGAGCCATAAGGAATACCATAATTGGTATGTAAAGATCAGTATTTCCTAAAATTTAGGATAGCTGTTCAGGTATTATGGTGCTGCTGAAGGTGAGTGCAGGAAAAGATACGATATGAAACATTCGCTGGAAGATCGTCTTCGCTAATAAATTGATTGGATTCTTGGTCTAAGTAGAAGTGATTTTTGCAATTCAAGTTTCAAGAAAGCATTGAAACCTAAGGGACAATTACTTTTCTTAAGGCTGGTTTCATAATACTGAACTGCTTTCTCTGATTAGTCATAACTCACATTTTGTAATTTATAACTGAGTTAAATGACCTAAGTAGTAACCTACTCTCTCACTATTTTGAGGAGAAAGAAATTCTCCTGCTTTGTTGAGGTTTCAAGTAAACCGTAAGCTTGATGTCTGTGAAGTAAGATGCAAAATATCGATTGGGTAAAAATAAGGAGCTTTTTATTTGAAACTTTTTTTGGTTGAAGAAAGGCCTCAGGAGCATATTTAGCTGCATCTTCAAGTGTTATCTTCTCAAATAAATAACTGCCGGAGATGTTTACCATTTCCACACTCAGCAGATGCTTTTCTACAAGCCATCACCCTGCCTGTATACACGGATGCAAGCAAGGCATGTCATAAATGCGCTCTCTCACAGACTGGCTTTTTCTCTTTCCCAAACATGCTCAATATTTTAACCTCGTAAAGCAATGCTTCCTTACTTTTTCCTCAAAATTTAATACAATTAAGCTAATTACCTTTGCAGGATTAGTTAGCTCAAGCTCTCGCTCAACTTTACCAACACCAGCTGAGAGCAACCGCACAGGTAACGCAGGAGCCGCTGTGGGATGGTTTATCTGAACCACCAGATAATCACAGGTCCAATGTTAGCATCACTTGAATATCGACACATGCTGTGAATAAAGTACCACTTATCCCCAGCTGGAGGATGTGAATGGGAATTGTATCTTCAGATAATACTGTAGTAAAACCAATCACCAATATATTTTTCCCTATATAGAAGATGAAATATATTTTTAAAAATTGAGTTTTCAGAATAAAAAAAAAGATTAAATAATTAAGCACACTCCTGTTGCCCTCTAGACACTATTTCAAATAATATCTTCATAGTAGGTGCTGTCCTCACAATTTAAAATGTGCATCTCAGACTTGTCATTCCTGCCTCCACCTTTGGCTGACGGCACTGTCAGTAGGACACAGAGCCTTTCATCCCCACCCAAAGCTGCTGTTTCAAATGCCGTCCGGTGACTGAAAGTTGATGGCTATTCACAGCTGCTTAGTGTGACCTTATTCCCATTTTTTAAGGAACAAATGTCACAAAATATAGTGGCGTCAAAAACATCGCTATAGCTGATGTGACAGCCCAGCAAATAAGTCAATGGGATGGTAACTTCAGAAACGAGGCACAACGCCTGGGCTGGGGGAGAAAACCTTCCAGTGTTGCGGCCCATCTTACGCCTATCCCAAGGCATTTAATGGTACTTTTCCTCCCAGGCTGTCAGTGCTGAGCTATTCACAGGCACTGCAGTAATCAAACAAAACACGTCACTTGGTTTGCCATTCACAGCTCACGATGACATGGCCAGAAATACGCAGCCATTCCTTCTTAACGGAGGAGCACACTAACCAAGAATATATTGCAAACAAGGACTCGTTCAGGTGAGCATCTACGTGAAATAAAACTAACGGATCCATTGATTGTGTTCAAACTTACTAAACATAAATATTTCTTTCAAAATAAATCCTTCTCCGAGCATATGCATTGAGCTGGCATTGCCCAGAGGAGATATATCAAATGCATCCATCACTTCCCATGACAGATCTAACAGATCCGTCACTCCCGTAGCCCTGCACGCCCAATTACTCTTGCAAAGTAATGCAGCCCTACCGTTGCGTAATGAAGGGCCAGATCCAATAAAGCATTTGGAGCCTATGAAGCAGAGACTGTAACGATCGCGTTAGAGGTGTCAGCCCCCAGAGAGGAATCCCAAGCGGAGACCTAGATACCCGCACAGTGCGCGGGCAGGGTGTACTTGCTGAAGGGCATGGAAATCTGTGCATTGACCACGAGGTTATCCGAGTTCCTTCTCCTCTCTGGAGCTCAGACTGCTAACACAGCAAATGAAAACTCACGGTTCAGGCAGCAGAGACCACAACTCCAACCCTTTTCTCAGTGCCCCCGCACCAGGCTACGGGTTCCCGTGCTCTCCCATAGTCCTCTCCCCTTTTCTAGGCAAGCAAAAGTCACATCTTTATTGCTGCAGCACAGCTCCCACCAGATGGGGAGATGCAGGGAGGTTTGGATGGTTCCCGCGCAGTGAGTGAATAACACCACAGCATGGGGACTCAGCAGGGAGGCAGCACGGCTCTCCAGGTCGCAGAAGTTAAGCATGAACTCTCATTTACCAGGGGAGCACTCTAGTTATTAGGCCAATTTTATACTCGTAGCAGAAATTAAAATAAATAAAAAATAAATTAAAACCAAACCAAGCTAAACCAGCAACAAATAATCCCAGCTATCTACAGTGGACTTTTGTGAGATGTCTAATCTGGAATTTGTTAGACGTGCTCTAGGCAGGCACATGGGACTGGACCCTTCAAAGAGCTTAGGTGCAACCAATTTACAGGTTGTTTAACGAAAATTAATGGTAACTCTTGCCAGGCTATGCAAGCGTAGCAGAGGAACACCCGAGGACAGTGTGCTCGCAGGGACACTGCACTAGCACAGCCACGACTTATTTTTGCTCTCCATAATGTATGATAGCTCACGCTAAAAGGGTAAAAACCTTCCTGGCATTTCCCCCCCATCGCAGCATGCTTCCTTGCTACTCTTCTCTCCACACATGGTTCAGCTGGAGAGAGACAGACACAGAATGTGTGTGTGTGGGAAGAACAAATCAAGTTGGACAAGTTATATTTATGTTACTAATTGCCAACTCATTTGAACAGGCCTGAGCAATGTTGCTGGACCATAAAAACAAGAAATGAAAGTTACAAAAGCATGAGTGTTCCAGGTGTGCTTTGGCAAGCACATTGCAGTCAGGGATTGCAGACACACAATTACAAAGACTTTGTGGCCTTCAGATCCTGCAAATACATGTGAAAACAAGCAGGTATCTGTGACAAAAAACCCCCCTACATCAGACAGTTTAGCTCTGATTTGAGAGTTCAAAAATCTTCCCCCCCCCCCTTCATGAATAAAATTCTTGTTCCACTGAAGTCAGCAGCAAACTCCTTTTGACTTTGATAAGGCCAAGATTTCATTCGACATGTTTTGTTTTCTTCTAATTTGTATGTGTGTGCAGGTTTATTCTACGTTCAAAGCAATTTCCACCGGTAACTTGGAAATGTACCAGTTTCCCGGCAGCCTGAAAGCCACGCTGTCTCGAGGACTATTCACAGAGAGACAAGGAATGTCTCCCACACGCTATATAATGGTTAATTGATTTTAGACGTTTCTTGACACCTTCCACTTTGAGGCTATTCTCTGCCCTTCAGCACATACCTAACGCACACAAAGGCATGCTCTGTGATTGTTGTAAAGTTGTAAGATTACCAACTCTAAGGGGCATTGTCTAAGCATAAGAAAAGATTCGTAAAACTGCAGGGTAATTATTGAACAGAACACCACTCTGTCTTGTTTGATTTTTTGATTTGGTTTTTATTGCGAGCAGTGGTCTCAGCTTGCTTTCAGGATATACAAGATGTCTTTATAATCCAGAAAATATCCATTACGACAGTTTCCATCCTCTGCAACTAGTAAGTTTAAAATATTTGACTTAATAGAACTGAATAGGGCAACCTCTTCACATCCATTAGAACCAACTGTACACAACAACTTCATTAGCAAAAGTAAACTGCAGTCCTGTCTGGCAAAAGGTGCAACATAGTGTTGCAGGGTTGACAGGCTATGCATGCTCATAAGCCAGCCCAACATCAATATGACATTAAAAATAAACGCTTGCCACCCTGTTGCTCATGATCTCATCCGCAAACACAGGTTCATCTGTCGTCTGCATGCCAATGACTCCCTGAAGTACCACTTCAGACTAGTTTCACTCTGTCCAAACAATGAACCCAGCCAGCCTCAAACATCAGCTTTAGTAAAATGGGGCCACGGACTTAGCTTACACAAACCTCACAAGCCCCTCCGATCCCTCTTCCCGCAGCTCCCAGGCAGCTGCCTGTCCTCACCTTGCTGGATCTGATGAGACCACCACCCCCAGGTACGCTTCACCCTGATGGTCTCGTATGACCTCCCCCCTAACAAAGGGAAAGGGGAAATCCACTGGAGTAATTTTTTATTACCACAGCAGGTCCAATTTAGGCTCAGATCCTACATTTATGTTCCTTTAGGAGCTCTCACAGAGGCTCCTGGTTGTTTTAGAGCAAAAAACTCTAAAACCAGTTATGAACACACACTGTAAAACAACACAACAGATTCTCTGCATATCTAGATTTCCCCTCAAGTTCATCATTCCCTGGATCTGAGAAGGCTCTCATTCCAATGTCCTTCATAGGCTCTCTCTCTCTTCATTGGCTTTTCTCCTAAAACAGCTTCTGACAAGTAACTCCCAATCTCTCCTAAATGTTGTTTCCTGTAAATCTTTTTCCAGTGCTGCTGTCTTTTGCGGTGTAGTAATTCAACTCGGGAATAAGATTCCTGAATGCCAGCATCTGTCATACCTTATATTTCCCCATAAAAATCACAAAATAGTCTGACTGTGAAGGTTTTTTTGGAGTTATAGCCAACTTTCATTGATATGCTCCATGGGTTAGGGATGGCTTTTGTTCTTTTCATGTACATGTTCTTTTCATGTTCATCTAGTACAGCTGAACCTAGATCTTTCATTGTCATATTTCATGCTATAACAATTCAAATAATTTCAAATATTTATATACTTGTAAGGGTAAGAATCATTACTACAGATATCTCACAATTAGGAAAACCAGTGACACCCAGAACATACTGGAAAGTGCTGATCTTTAAATGGCAATTACCATACAAAAGTATGCAAGCAACCAAGCAATTCATAAATGCTTTTATATCTAAGGACACAAACACTTGAGCAGCCATGCCTGTGATGCTTAGGTAAACCGGACAAACCCATAGGAACTGCCAAGCAGTTGCATTTAATTGAGGAATTTGAGTTTTAATGCATACAGCCTCAAAAAAACCCCCAACCAAACAACCCCTCCAACCTGATGTTGCTCCTTGTCCTGCTTTAAAATGCTCCTCATAAAGATAAAAGACTACTATGCCTCGACAAAGGCAGAGTGATGCAAATAGATGCTGTCAAAGTTGTCCTTATACAGATCCACTGGTGCAATTCAAGTCTGATCTAGTATGCAAAAATCCCTAGCTCCCCCTGAGCAGAACCTTTATATGGCATTGATTAACCTTCATGGAGGATGAAACAAAATTGGAAAGCTCATGCTCACGTTGGTCATAATCTGGATTTGAACACAAAACTCCAACAACTAAACATCTGTACAACTTCACTCAATGTGTTAGATTTACCGTTCCAAGAAAAGCATGAGTTAAATTAAGAACTAGCACAGATTATGAAAAATTCATACTTAAAGAATAAAAAGAGTAGCAAAATCTCGTTAGAAAATCATTATGAACTATGAGTTTGAGCCAAATATTAAAGCATTTAGCATTAGTTCCTTTGTAGCTCCTATAGACTTGGTTCCTATGGACACGTAAAACTTGGACATAGAACCCTTGAGGTTTTCCTTTAGTACCAAACATGAATAGTCTTTCATATACTGAAAAAAAAAAGACAAAAACAGATCTGAAGATTTTTATTAAGGGAGAAAAGCATCATTATATTTATGCTTTATCTAAAAAGCAACTAAGAATGTAAATGACTGAACAGGGATATAAGTCTATAAAACACCAATTTCTGAAGAAAATTATGCTTTATGGAATGGTTCAATTTCCATAAAGTTGTAAAAACTGTCATAAAAACAAATGGACTTTTGAAATCGATGCTTGCTTATTGTCATGTGACAGATGGCTCTGACAGAGAGCAAACAGCTACCTAGTTGGTCCTCACTGACCTCGGAGAGAATAATTTTGGTCTATTCACCTTTTTTTTTTTTTTAAATGAGCCCAGTTGCATTTAAGTATCTTTATGGCAGCTAGTAAGTCATCCATGTGCAATTACAGAGAGGAGGTCAAAAGGAAGTAATAGTGATGAGCCCAACAGATGACACAGCTAGGCAATCTCAACAGTATTGCACTATGTAAAATTACAGTGCACTGAAACACCAAATGAGTCCGGCAATCCTTTTGTGCCCACAGAAACAACGAATTAGGACTCCATAACGAAAACAACAGTGATAGTCACTGGGAATTACACTGGCCTTGAATTATGAATTGAATAAACAGGTTGCAGGTTTCAGAACTGCCAGTTTCACTGTACAACCCAAAGCAAAACATCTGTCCGTGTGAAAACAGAGTGTATTTCTCATTGCTGACCATGGCAGTATTGTTTTTCAGACATCTCCTGTTTCTATTCATAGTCATACTGGGGTCCCAGTACCCAAATACCAGCACAGTGCTAATCGTTGTGGGGGTGTCTTGGAAAACGAATACATTCCAAAAAAAGGGGGTAAGTAACTTCCCCCAGGAGCATGGGTCCGCAGAATGCCATCCACTGGAATAAAGACTTTCGTTCTTGCTGCTCTCTGAAATCAAGGGCAGGTCCCATATTTGATTCCCTGCCTCCCTCACGTCGATGTCATTGAAGAATAGCCATTACAGATTGACTGAATACTTTAATGTCAGTTGTGAAAACAACCATCAACCAAAACGGCAGCCCAAATCTGCACTTAATGCAGACACATAAATACTTTCAGACTTACACTACTTATTCCAAATAAACAGAATAAGATTTAATGCAGAATGAATAGTTCAATAGGCCAAGTTGTAAGTGTTCACAGTTACTTCAGAGATCATCCCCACTCACCGCATCTCACACAAGTCCTCAGTACAGTCATACTTTGGTTTTTGTCAACACTTGCCATTTCATTAAGTTGTGTTCAGACTCCAAATGCTTCACCCTTTATGAGCCCTGCTGTTTTAGTGACATCAGGAAACTGATGATTTGACAATTTCATATTGATTTTCCTCTCCCTACCTCAACTCACCTATACCCGCACTCGGCTGACTACCACAGTTTCGCCGGTGACCGGCAGGAACAGATTCCCAAGTAGCTTTCCTATGCTTTTATTAATTCTTTGAGTTCCAGCTCCTGGCAGCCTGTGTATAAGAGAAACCCTTGCAGCTGTCCCCAATATAATGCCATCTTACTCTTCTTTATAATAATATTTCAAGATACAGATGAATATAAACACTGTGGAGTTTCTTTACTGCAACTGCAAAAACAAAAGGGCTCTAAGACAAGGTTAAATGATTTACAGCGCAAATGTGCAAAGAGAAGATAAATCACTTTTTTCTCTCAATACAGTGCCGTACAGTCATCTTCATCTTTTCTTATCAGCTGCCATTTCCGACACATGCAAGAAGTGTTCTTATTATGCTAGGGAGCAAAAAGGATCAAGCTCTTCAACCTGGCAGTCTTCTATCAACAACAAAAGAAAAAGATACAAAGACTGCAAGTCCAACATGATGTCACTAACTAGTGACACAAATGGCAACGTACTGCTTTACTGTTCATAAAAGAAGTCAGGGAAGACCAAGGCTCATTTTATTTAAGGATAAACTCTAGTAACTGGTGACTCATCCCTGACAGTATTACCAGAAGGGCAACACGACAACTCTGCGTAATATTTCATGGCAGATGGAGCGAGGGGAATGAGACTAGCTGTCTGTCTGTGCAGCTGGTGGGCATGGGAAGGACAACATTTTTCCTAATGCAACTGCCCAGTTGTGATCACCAAAGTGGGACAAGGCAAGGAGGAATATATCACAGTGTCAAGAAATGAATGTAGAAGTTACAAAATATCTGCTTAAATTGTTCATCCTCTCCACGTAGAAGGCTGTGTCTGGCACTGTTACCACAGATACTCCAGCTTATCTTCTCCATTGCATAGTTAAACAAATTTTAGCTAAATTAAAATCATGCAATTAAGTAAAGAGTCAAACAACTGCAAGTACTTGAGTTAAAGCAGTTTAAGAAATTACCAACCACTTAGCTAGAATGTGAAATCTATGCATATATGCACCCACTAAATGTTAAGTGGGCTGGCTTGAACCACCACTGTTGGTGATTTACACTAACTTATTTTACTCCATGCTGTAAAACACTGGGGTGCCCACACAGTCAGCTGGAAAGGTAGTATTGATTTCCAACTGAGCAGGCAACCGCTCCCTCAACTCCCTTGCCTTGATGGCACTGTGATGGATGTCCTTATTTTAAAAGCTTGCTAAAGGTTAAAATTCTGAGCAAGAAATTGCTATCAAAAGAGTAAAGATGCTAGCACAATTATTTCTAATGCATCCTTATTTTTATAAAACATATTCAAATTGAGATTTAATTATGTCATCCATTAGTTACGTTGTCCAAGAGCCCCGACAATTGGGTTTTGTTTGGTTTAGTTGCCATGGTTTAAACAAACAAACAACTCACTGCCCCAGCTATCTGCTCCATTTCATTGCCAGGGCTTCTTGTCCCCAAAGCATGAAGGGGAGAGTAAGATCCCTGTTTATATCTCATTTGCTCTGGTTCACAACTTGTCCTATTAGCCTGAACAGCTGATGAAAGTGGGCCTGCATTAACACTGGGCTGAGACACGTTTCCAGTTCTGTGGGGTCGGGACAGCAGAGATGCAGGACAGCAAAGTGGAGGTGGCCATGGACCAGGCAGGGCAGCAGACTCCACTGCATCCAGTATCGCAGAGCCTTAACCATGAGCTCACTGACTTTTGTCATTAAAAGGGGGAGATAAGAAGGTAGAAAGCTGAAAAGATAAAACTTTCAGTGAAGAAGTCCACAACAAAGGAGAGCCTGTTCTTCCATAAACACAAAATCCGCTGAATTCCCAAAGAAGAAACCCTTTTTCCTATAGGAAGTGAACAGTTTAATTTGGATAGGAGAACATTCTCTGGAAGACAAACCAACTGTTTCTCTTTGTAACTCTCTAATACAGCAGAGATTGACCTTTGCATCCTCATTTTGATGCTTATCTTGAGCAAACAGCCTAGAAGTCAATGTCTACAGAGAAAAAAATAGGGAAGTGACTTTTCCCTAAAAGTGCAGAGCAAGTCCTAGGGAAAATTTTAATAAATATGAGTCCAGCTGCTGTGGCTGAATGTTAACCAGCTTTGTGATGCAGTGTTTATTTGGCCATGAAATGCTTGCTGAGACAAGTTAAACTTCAATCTTGAATTATACGATTAAGTCTTTCCCAGAGAAAATGATCCCTTGTAGCTTTTGCTATCTCCAAGTACATTACATTTCAGCATCAGCAGAAGAACAAACATTTTCTTATTTTATACATGAATCGGTTTTTTGCTTTTATCTCGTGGGTGAATTTAACGTTCAAGGAATGGATACCGCTGGCTAAAGCCAATTCTAATGAACGCAAGGGTTCTGACAAACTGCACCCACGCAGATCGGGCAGTGAACCTTACACCTAGCTTACAGCACTGCCGCTTCTGCAGTCTTGGCTTCAGTTGAATAGATAATCATATTGAACTGTGTGCAAAACAGCTACCAACAGCCCAGCTTTCAGCTATGACCTAATCGGGACGTGAACTGGATATTTTTTCCTCTCATTTTCTTTTTGACTATGGGAAAAAATTATAAAGTACTATTATCACATGGTAATATTCATAATAAAAACATACAGGTTCCAAATAAAGCATTTCTAACTTAATAAGGCAGTTTGTTTTCTCTTAGAGGTTTCAAGTTAAAACTCCTCCAACGTTTTTGCTGATGCGCAGCTAATTACATCATTGTTTTGCATTTGCTATTGCACAACTACCATGAACAAGGTGTGCCTTAAAATTAGATGTTGCAGCCCATACACTTAACCTGATTAGGTCAATAATTTAAATATTAACACAGTTACGGAAATGGAAGCAGGCAGATTCTTGTTAAAAAAGAAGTCACTATATACTCTTACACTGTGTTCTTTTAAAAAAAGGTGACTTAAATCAGTTTTCAGATGCAGAATGAGCATCTGGATGTCTGCCACAAGATACTATCTTTTGCTATATCCACTGTGGCTGTCAAACTTATAACTCTGCCCTCCAGGACAAAGTAACTGAGTCACAGTGCAAACTTAATCACGTCACAACACAAAGCTGATGCGATGATCTCATTACTGTTCCAGGAAAAGGAATAAACTCAATTCCAATTTACACCAGAAAATCTAGCTTTCAGCAAAGACCTACAAAGGCCCTGACCACATAACAGGGAGAACAAGTAACACGAGCGGCACCCTATTAAGGAAACTATTAACATAAGCGAGATAGTGACATTAAGACTGTTAAAGAAAGTCGCAGTGCTTTGTCAGAGGATTTTTGAATTTTAAAGGAGTTTTGAAGTTTAACCAAATCTGTGATCCTTTTTGGTAAGGTTAAGGTACCTGGAAGTTACCTTTATGTCAGGTTAAAAATAATTTTGTACATTAAAGAAGAGATTTATTGCACTATTTCAAGCACTTGACCCAATCCAAATTGGCTAGGAGGTTCATTTTGAAGCTTTTCACTCTTTTTAAATACTATATTTGGATTATTTTCTAACATACTATCAGACATGCAGAAACAAAATCTAAAATGACTAAATCTGACTTAAAAAGAATACCTGTCTGATCAAAGCCTCTAGCTCACCTGTGCATTTTTTGGTTGGGATTTTTTTGTGTGTGTGTAGATCTTACTAGCAGGAAAAGTCTTATCTTCTAAGAGTTGCACTTAAAACTGATTGCTTATAAAGATTTGAAGAATGATTGGGATTATCATTCTAAAACAGCACCCAGGGGAAGTGGGTGGATCAAGGGATTGCTAATGAAATATCACGTCTTTCACATCTAAACTGCTGATTTAAATTCAATCCAAGACAAAGATCCCCCAATTGGTGGACATCTGATGATCTGTAAGAAATGAGGTGATGTTCTCACTCTATTCTAAGAAGATACATGTTTTAAGAGCACTGAACTGCCAGCAAAATTGGCACTCTTTGAAGTGAAACCAAGGAATGGATTGACAATTAAACAATGTAAAATAACTTTTATCCCTCAATACAGTAATATTAAACAAGGCTTTGGCTTTCTGGATCAAGTTTAGATCACAATTACTTTCCCCAACCTGCTCAGAATAAGAGCTTGAGCCTCTAAGACTACTGCAGTAAATTCAAATTAAACATTTTAGTATGGTAAAAATTACTATTTAAGTTCCGGAGTAGCTATATTGGGTTTTAATGACTTACAATTTACAGAAAGGTCAGTGATAGATGTTAATGAGTGACTCAGACGACTTTCTATTATGCTTTTCTGCAGGAGCAGTCATTATCACATGTCAGTTGCTCAGAACAGCACTCTCTAGTCCTCCCTCTTCTTTAATAAAAACAAATTCATAATTTCCAATCATTTATTTACTCAGTGAATTTAGACCCTAGTTTCACTTAGAAATTACAGTAAACGTATCGTTTTAATTAACTTACTAGTCATAGCTGTTCTACAGATGTTTTGTTTATTTGAACATATTTTAGTCTATGAACTATTTGCAACTCTTATTACTGTGATTCTTGATTTGCTAATGGGATTTGTGACAGATCAACTGTATGACACATTACTGTTTCTCTTTGCTGAGAGTCCACCTCCTAGGTCTAAAGCCCTTTGCTCTTGGTACATGACATGGCTATCTATCTCAAATGGCTACCGTGCAAACCAAGCCCATAGCCAGTACAGGGAGATGGACTGACCTTAACTGCATATGAATCAGTGGGTTGGGCACACAGCAATTGCCACAGCAGGAGCAGAGCCTGTTCTCCTTACTCAGCCTTCTTCCCAAAAAGTAGTCCTTCCACCCCATAACCCCAAGTCCTTTCTCCCTGCAGGAACCTCCCTCGCAGCCCCATGGCAATTACCACCTACTTGCAGGAGGGGAACTCACCAGAGCTACCAGAGCAAGTCCCAGTTGTGTGCTGGTGGCACTGCATGGAATGGGGAAGGCAAGAGGAATTCTTTGTTGTGTTTTTCAAAGGACCCCTCTACCAAGTTCATTGCTTTACCAGGGAGAGCTTCTTCCTGTGCTGGGTCCCAGGGCAAATCCAGAGAGATTGCCTTTGGTCCAGGAAGAAGGAATATGGTCCCTTTAAATACTGGAAGGTGTTGACCATCCACAGATATCTCCCCTCGTTCCATGGCACCATCAAAAAAACTCACGTAGCTCAGAAGCTACGTGAACGAGGGGAGATACCTGTGGATGCCCCCTTACCACAGGCATGCACAGCTAGCCAATGCCACCAAACACAAGACAGGTTCCTTAGCAGGGGGTGAAGAGGGATGCCACAATGTGTGGAAGAGGGCATTCTGAGAGAAGATACTCCATTTCTTCTCCTGCTGATTCTTTCCTCTCTTCCTCTCGTGCACTGCCTCCTGGATCCCGCTCACCCCAAACCCAGTTTTTCTAGCCATCCCTCCACACCCATGGGCAGGTGCTGGAAATTTGTCCTAGAGGACAAAACCAGCAAATGTAATTCATGGCAGGGCTCCTTCACATCGTTGGAGGAGGTCACTGATGCATCCACAGCCCCATCCCCCAAGACAGCCTGCGTGTAGAGACAGTCATATAAAGGAGTAACACCACCATCATCAGCTGTCTCACAGAGTCCTTGGGGAAGCCTTGGATATGGTCCTCTGGGATACGGTTGGTGAGAAGGAAGAGACTGTCTTAGTAGATGCCAGGCAAAATTCCATTCTAAATGTACAAGAATTTGGCTACCACCTTTCCAGAAAATGAAGATCTTGGGTCTGATTTCTGTCACCCGAGGAAGGGATGATCCTTTACCTTCCCATTAGGTCTTCATCTGGGTGCTGAGACAACACCAGCACTCGGTCTTAATTTCCCTGCCTAAACCTCCTCCTACAGCTCCAGCTGCTCCCAGTCTCCATGCTGACCATTGGTGGCCAATCCCACAAGGCCTGGCAAGTGCCAGAATGAACAGAATCCAGAGACAAAAGGTGTACATAGAGCACCCTTTCTTCTTGCATTTCCTGTGGATCTGTAAGAGGGGTGTCATCCTCTGCCAGGAGGCTGCTAACATGCTTCTTGATACCCTTCTACTTTTCTAGGGAGTAGATGTATGCACATGCTCTAATTCTTCTCCCGAAGGAGTTGGATGTGTGATCAGAGAAATGTGCCTCAGGCCCAGTGGTCTTTCTGGACCCAGACTTTGCCTCTTTCTCATATCTTTCAATACACTAGGGTGGGTAGAGGCAGGTGCCTTTAGGGTCTAAAATATCTTGTACCAGATGCCAACTTGCTGCAGCCCTCCACCAACTAGCCATTTTCATGTTGCTGCAGCACAAGGACTGGAACACACCTTCTTTACAGTAATCTCAGCACCTTTACAATGAGGAAAAGACATAATTTCCTCCCTACCAAGCAAGCCCAAACTTTCAAAAAGCCTCTACAAAGCCTATGTCCTCTGACAGGCTATTGTAAGAATGGCCATAGGCTGACCTTGGCCAAGATTAAGAGCTCGTGACCATTACAGACACCAAGTAGCAGTCCATGAAAGGGGCTGACCAGCCAGATCAGGGTTCCTTACTCATTTCTGGCCTCATGCACATTTTTTTTGGACCAACATTCTGCAAGCCCCAAGGCCTGTACAGTTCGGATGATTTTTCCCTCTATACATTATTCAGTATTTATCATTACTGAATATTATCTGCAATTCTGTCATCCATTCAATCAATATTTTGAGTTGTCTGCAACTCCTCGCAATCAGCCTTAGTTTTGAATAATTTTGTGTTATCAAAAATCTTTGTCACAGCGTTCTTCATCTCTTTTTTCCAGGCAATTTATGAATGCATTACAGAGCAAAGATCCTGGTAGGCTTATGACAGTAATCTTTATTTATGGTGCAAAACCAGCCATTTATTGTTTCCTGTCATTTAAGCCATTATTAATCTGTGAGAACCTTCCTCTCTCTCGTGGCAGCTTAGTTGCTTTAGGAAGTTCTATTGAGAAACCTTAAGAAAAGCCTTTCCAAATCCAAGTCCACTATATCAATTCTTCACACACTCAGAGGAACTGGAGAAACATGACTTCCCTCTACAGACATCATACTGACTCTTACGTAATGTGCTATATTTATCTTTCTGTTTATCCATCTTTTCCTTATTATCATATCTAACGTTCAGCCTTACAGAAGTCAGAGTTAATTGTTTGCAGTTCTCAGAATGATCCCTGGAGCCCTTTAAAAAATTTTAGTATAGACACTGATTTACCTGATAGGCTGCATACCATAATTACAGGCTCAGCAATTTCCTGGACAATTACTATTAGGACCAGCTGACCTGTTACTATTCACTTCATCAAATTGTTCCAAAATCTCTTTTTGTAAACACCTTAATTTTTTTTTTTTTTTTTAGACAATTCTATATACGTAAAACCCAAGTTGAGATGACCAAACTATGTAACTTTCAGTAGCAAAAATCATAAGTCTGAAAAGTGACCTTTGGGGTATGAGTATAAGACTTCCCCTGTTGTTGTCTTCAGAGGAATACTTCATATGTCAGTCTGCAAAATGAAGCCTGATACAAAGATACAATAGTATCTGAAAACCTTTGTAAATAGTGATGAATGACTACCTTCATTGCAGATGATGTATTTTTTCATTTGATGAAGTGATATGCTATTAATGAGGACTGTCTATGACCATGAAGAATGGCATCTTTGTCTCTTTTATGAGACAATTTTTTGAAAAATACACACCTCAGAGTATAATCTGGATGACTGACCTTGCTAAGTAACACAACCTAATGGTAATGGTAAAACTGCACAAACAATCATCTAAATTACCACTACAGACTTCCAATGACCTTTTAAGTCCTAGCATCTCAATGTTTATGGACATAAACATTCCAAGACACACAGAAAATTGCAGACACCTCACGTGGAGGTAGGCTATCTCACCACCTTGAAATGATTTCTTATGATTTCCTTTGAAACATTTCCTGAATAAAGCTCCCGGAGATAAGACACTTTCTAGTGATCGTGTCCATCCCTTATCACATTTTCATCCAAAAATTTCATACACCACAGGGAGTCTGCTCAAAACTGACACTTGTATGGTGCAATTTCTGAATTTGCTCATGAAAACAGAAATGAGAAAAGTTTTTGAAGAGCATGTTCCCATGTATTTTTAGCATATATATGACAAGCACACAAATATAATATATCATAATAACATATCTAGCTTTTGACTCTGAGAACAAATTGTGGGTGTATTAGTTCTTGCTTAATGTGAGCACCACTGGGAAGTACTTTTTAAAAGGATAATAAGGCAGTGCAAAGAGCTCAGATTCATGAAACTATGAGAAGAGGACAATTTTGTGATGGGTGTGGACTGTGGGAGTTTTCTGAATAGATGCTAAGAGCCAAGAAAATCTAACCCTTTCTTTTTTTTCCTAAATGAAATGAAAACTACGAATAAAGACATCAGATAAATGGAATAATACTATTGCCATAGGACATGCAAGTGCAGTAAAGCTAGGATATGATAGCATTTGAATGATAAACAGAAATCGCAGGTTTAGAGACTAATAAAACACAGGAAGCTAAAATTAGAAAATGTTGCAAACACATCTGAGAACATGACCAAAATAGTCTTGAGAACAGCCTGCTTACCATGTTAGTGGAAGAAAATTTGCATAATTAAAAGGCATTGATAATTTACGTAATGCAGGTGAAGAGTAAGAACATCGTTGCATTGTAATTAGGAGAACCATTTGTCACTCTCATTTTAAATTGGACTCAGAAACTTCAGACACGTCAGTGGCATTTATATGAGTAAAAGTTACTGGAAGGACCATATTTAAACCACAGTAGGACAACTAACTTTTAGTTTATCAGTAAACCAAAGACCGTCGAGTATGCCGCCAGCCCACATTGGGGGGACAGAAAGGAGGGTCAGTTCTCTAGACAGTCTTGGAGGCTGTGGGACACAAAGTGCTAAATTAGGGGAAATGTCAAAGAGTAGTTAGGGGATGGAAATAGACAGCTGATGGGTACGTAACAAAAAGTGCAAATACCAGATTGTTAACAAGGAAATCTCACAGGTGAGGCTGCCCTAAGACCAAGCTGGAAGGTGGCAATGGGGAGGGCACAGAGAGATATCTGGCAAAGGAGGGGGTTATGGTCTTCATCTTCCTGGATCACAGAAGAGGATTTGATAACTGGTTAGGGTTATCCGCAGAGCAGCGTCTCCCATGAAGAGCAGGGGGATTTTAAAATAGGACAATGGCATTTTATTACAGTACAACAGCTGAGAAAGGATTCTCCAGTGGATAGGGAGCACTGGCTCACAACTTCTCCTCTCCCTCCTTATTTTGAATGAACTCAGATCTTGGAAACAGAGCCGCTGCCTATATTCAGGTTTGTTTACATGGCTGACTGACAGGAGATAATATTTCTTTACATCTCTCCTCACAAAAGCCTGCAGCAACAGATGGATTTTGTAGCATAATCTAAAGGTCAACAACTTCTGACCGGCAAAATAATGGAGAACAGACCAGACTGCAGCAACTTCAGCACTGGGAAAACCTAATTAAAAATGATGTTCATATTTAACCAGTGTTTCAGTATTGCACAAGGACAGAGGGAGTGTCTGATGTACCTAAGATACGTTCAAATCAATAAATGCTTTTTTAAAAAAGTAAAGCTATGCATAAATGTAAATCACATGCCAAATTCACTATCTGCAAGACACAATATGTAATAAACAGCCGGTTTTCTCCATCAGTTAAAAATATTTTAGAAGCCTTTAAGCACATCAAAGTATTCTGAGCTCAACGTGACAAAGGGGTAGATATTGTAGTGATGTCTGAAATGGCTGAGAATTATTTTCACGATTTGTAGATTAAAAAAAAAAAAAAAAGACTGTCACATGGACATTCAGAAGCACTTAACAATTAATCAAGACTCTCAAGCTCCAAACTTGAAATGCCCTACTTCTGTTCAGCTAAGAAAACTGGTTCAACCCTGCCATACTGCTCAGCTGCCCATCCTCTCACCAAAATTTCAAGTGCCCAGGGGTGTAGCCTCTAACTCAGAGGGACTGAACAAACATGACCTATGCTCAACAGTAATGCATACAACTATAGCACCTCACCCAGAATAAATGAAAGATCAGTCAGATACCATTTTGTATACCCTTTCAGTAAGAAATCATTCCAGTCTGGCAGTTTGTAACATGGGCAACAGGTCAGTAAAACCAGTTGTTCTCATTCAAGAGCAAAGATCGTCAAGCAATGAAATCAGTGCAGTCTCTGAAGCACTGCATGGCCTCTAAATTGATAGGCAGAGGTGAAAGATCTCTGAAAAACAGTATTTTCTATTTGATTTTATCACTCAGCTTGAGGACAGGTTGTGTCTTTGACAGTAATATTTTGCCATTGAACTTGACACACACACTAACTTTTAGATACGAACTCCACACACAAAGCTCAAATCACTTGTTACCACTACACAAGTAGTAATTTCAGCTATTATGTAACTGATAATTCATTCTGTAGTTTAAGTTACAGAACTAGTAATTGATTATAACACCCCTCTTTTGTGCACACTTTTCTGAATATGCCTTATAGGAAGAAGCATTCCCTATTTTCAGAAACTTTGGAGAGTTTTCAAGACTGCTGAAAGCATTTTAATTATGTTTTCAGCTGCAGACTTTTAAACAGGACCACAGAAAATACACATGTAGGAAAGGAAGTGCACATTTTAGACCCTGCTAAACGACAGTGCTTTGATTTTGCCCCAGTTGTTGCTTTGATTCCATGAGACCATGAAGAAGACCAACCAGCGGGAATTAAAACGTTAGATCACAATAAATCAACAGACATGAAAACATTAGCTCAGGCATTAAATTTACATTTTCCAGACCATTGGCTCTTGTGACCCAGAATATACTGGGAAATTTGAAGTTCTGCTGTCAGTTCTGTAGCTCTGTTTCATTCTAGCCCAAAGCAACAATCATGAAATGCAGACTCTTGCTTCATTCTCTTGCCCTACGCTGGAACATACTTATTTTTAGGCTTGGCATACTTACAATCTTATTACACATAGGAGTGGGGAAGGTAAGGTCCATGCTCAGTCTCCGATTGGGTTGAGGCATGCACTGTGTAAATGGAAATATCAGCTATTGGAGGACCATACAACCAGCTGCATAGCTGCAAGAAGCTTTAGCATACTCTGGGAAGACAGAATTTTCAGACGTTTCTGCTTCTAGTATAGAAGAAATCTTTACTGAGCATATAAGAAGTTGCCATTTTTTTAAGGGTTTCAAGCTTTTAAAAAACCTTTCAAATAAGAAAAAATTTCAATGGATGGCAAAAGCCACAAAGTCAAATTCTTGCCACAGGCAGTAACTTTTCAGAAAAGCAGAGTTAAAAAAAATCATCAGAATTTTTGAAACTATGACCAGATAATAATCATAACATAATAACTCTTAGTAGTCTTCCAGGAAAGTATGGAAATTTCATCAAGAATAGCTTAGGAAAATTTCAACCTGAGGCCAACACCTATTATGAAAAATCAGAGCCAAAACATCCAAAGTTACAAGCAACTGTTATCCAGTGGGACAAGTCAGAAACCCCCAATAATAAGCAACCATACATGCCATATTAAGCCCTATGTAACAAAGGAAAAGAAAAATAAATATTTTGCTGTCTTTTGGCTAACGTGCTTTTAGCATGCTCTCTCTCTCTTACTTGTATCACCACAGTGTTTCTCCCAAACATTGTGCTGCAGTAAATGACTTCCCAGGATAGATTTGTTTCTCTTCCCTGTCTCTGTATTATTTTAAAAATCATACTAGAATAACACCGGTGACAGATGTTTAAATATGTCTGTTGCTACCACAGTTTCGATAGCAGTGCACAAAGGCTGTAATGACCACATCCTGCCCACTACCATTCAGCCTCCTCAGCTCCACTGAGCAGACCCAATGGGACATAGAAATGTCCCCCTTCTGATAATCCTGTGGAACAACAGTTTTCCTGGACTTCTGACTTTACCTCCCTTGTAGGAAATTCAGATAAATAAAAATCAACATAATGAGCAGGCTTGAGATGCAAATATTGCCTAGGTATTAAAGAATATCTCATATTCTGAAGCAATATCAAATCAGTTATGGAATATTTGTAGTAATATAAACAGAACACGATAAGAATACAGATTTTTTTTAAGCTTTCCCATAATAAATTACCATCTGAACGTGATCAAACATCTCTAATGCAAAAATGTTCTACAGATAAAGCTTCAAATCTGCTCACACCTCCTCATTGCAACTGGCCTTGCTGTGATGAGGCTCTGCCGCATAAATGATGGGGCAACCAGACACCAATGCCCCACATATAGCACATGTGCCCTTTATGTGACATATGGTGAAGGTCAATGGGGCTCCTGATAAACGGGGACTTTTTGGAGAGGGCACAAGGCCATGACCTTTAAATGTGGAAGAGGTGAAATCTGTAATACTTCTTCTCCTTTTTCATCAAGGATAGTAGTGGATCCAGACTCTTAGGGGCTCTGTGCACTGAGGCTAACCCCTGGCCGTTAGCAGTAGGACACTGGGGAAACTGATGTACATCAAACTGATCACTCAGGTGAACACAAACTGCATCCTTACCCTGCTCCCTCTAACAGAAGTCATGGCTGGGTTAAGTAGCACAGGGGTAAAAAAATCTCCCCTCCGAAAGAGATTAAGAGAGGTCCTTTTTCTGATGGAAAGTGAGAAGAAAGATTGCTTGCCTCTGGCCTGAGCTACACCTGCACATTTTCTGTGAGGCTGCTCCAAAAGTTGGAGCCCTGAAAGCATCATGGGGCACAATTTGCTGATATCCTGTTACTGTGAGTTAAGGGTTTCTCTCTTGGAGCTTCAGCTTAGCTGGGACTAAGTGGAAGAAGTGCCTGTTATTGATGCACACCCCGAGCGGCCATCCCTCACCAATCTGTCCAAGGAAAACTCAGACATACAAGGTTCAGTCTTTACAAGTCTCTCTCACCAAATTATTTTCCAGTTGGATCAAGTTACTTACATATTGGGTAATAGTGGATTTGTCAAAGTAATTTTAAACAAAAAAGAGTTTCTAGGGTTACTGGGATACTGGATAGGTTTTAAGGTCATAGAATAAGCTGGAATTACTACAGAAACTTTGTAACTTTCTGCGCAATATTTACTTATTTTTAGAAATAACAAAATTAAATCCACAAGAATCTCACCCAGTCAATAGAAACTTTTTGTCCCCTCTGAAACCATACCATTAATACTGCTATCACATACAAGAGAACTAAGTCAAATAATAACTTTGGCCAAGGATTTACACCTATAGCTGGCAGGAAAATTCTACCCATGACAGTGTCTTCTTCTATAGTATGTAAATTACCCTAACAATAGCAAGCAATTTTCTTTAGTCATTCATTCCTTCTCCTAAACAACAACTTTCCAATTCATCAAGATAAATGAAGGAGTTGAACTACAATTCTTATAGGAATAATTTAATAAACCCTTTCAGTAAATTTTGATTTTGAACCACAGTGCCATACAACACAGATATTGGCATTCCGCACCATGTCAAAACAAGTCCCAATTACTGCAGGCTGTGATGTATTTTCTGATTCTATAGCTGAGAAGGTGCTAACTACTACTCTTTTATATCTGCTTACAATAATTTTACTGTGACTGAAAAAAAAAATAATAATTGAAATAACTTTCTATCCTCTGCCACTGGGACACACAGTTTTTGTCACTTTACCACAATGGGTTGTTTCTAACACCACTGTCAAATTGCTTAGGGGTGATCCATATTCTCTATATATTCACTGGAAGTTCAGTTTTTATTTTTGCTCCATCAAGGACTCTCAACTAAGGATGAAAGAACATAAAAGAGCACATTCTGAAAGGTATCATTTTCTTTCCCTGTGTTTTTCAGGAAGACTTCCAAGACATCAAAGCCTTCACACATTAAAACTCTGGTATAACTAGTTAAGGTGATACTTTCCAAAGCATCTTATTCAGAGTAAGAAACCAGTTTACTTATTCTCATACTTATGGTAACTGGGAAAGAAAAAAAAAAAAAAGTGTTACTGTGCAACTAAAACACCTAAATACTACATTAGAAAAAGCAGAAACTGGGCATAAACTCACATTCACAGATATAACAGCCACTAATATTATTTGTGCGGTCGGCAGTGGTCAAAGATCCACTTTTGCAAGAACAGAGCCACAGCACACAAGATGAGGTATAGATAAGGCAAGTTTTTCTGTAGACCTTAGACCAGTCACAAATTATGGAGGGGGAAAAAAAACAACCAACCAGTTACGGAGAGGAAAAGCAAAATGCTGGCTTAACTGCATCAAAATGACATTTATAAATAGGCTAAGAACATATTCAAATGTCAACTGCACAGATAAACTAAGTCAGGGCAACTGAACGCTGTCCTTTGCATGGTGGTGCAACTTCTATTGTTTGTGTGCATGGGCATATCACTACCACACAAGATACAATTACATGTAATTGCACCTTGGCACTTTTACTGGAAAAAGTGTATTCTTGACTGTCCTTTACATCAGCTTTGACATCAGCAGAATGATTCTTAGTTTGCTCTAGTCAAAGGAGGGGCAAAGTCTATATAATATTACGCTTTAAAGTTTCTTATTTTATCAGTAACTCATTTTAATAAATAAGTAAATAAAGTGTTGGAAGATCAGATGACTTTGGGGGAATGGAAGGTTCTTTCATCTCTAGGGCAATATCAATGGTGGAACAAATATGAACAGGCATCCTTGACACATTGCTAACTGTTAGCCACTCAGTTCTGGATCACTTTAACATCAAGTCAAAAGCAAACATCTAATAGATGTTCTCTGAGCCAAAAAAACAGTTTCAGAGTTGAAGGAAAGCAGGTGTTTGCATGATAAGATTACCAACATTAGCTTTAAATATCAAAAGTCTTAAATAGCAAAAGGACTGAAAAACCAGCAGAGATAGTACTTTTTTTAAAAAAAAAAAAACCAACAGTAATATGTTCCTTCTCTGAGCAAGAATGAAGCATTGTAGAGCTGGAAATTGGAACCTGGTTATAAGCATACTACAAAATACAGAGTAGAAATATTTGAGCTAGAAGTGCAAGACCCCCAACAAGCGAAGAGCACTAAACCCAGCAGAATCATGTTACCCTCCTGTGCAGCTGTAACTCTCACAACTTACACCTCCCCAACAATGAACTGGGAATGACTCATCAAATAGGGCCTGATCTAACTCCCAGCAAAATCACCTGCCCATAAACATGGTGAAAGTAACTACTAATTTAATTTAACTGTTCTTTCTGAAATTTCAAGGGTCTAAATATGAAGGTCAAAATGTTTCTTTCCTAAGATACCTGAAAAAACCCTCAGAAAATGGATTTCAGATAAAGATACAAAGGAAACGAGGTGTTCTCACAAACCTTTTTCCCATATATATGAGTAGTCATTTTAGAGTTGTGACTCAGGCCAGGACAACTTCACCGTTTTCAGACAGAGCAGGGCTGGTGAGCCATTAAGGAAAGTTATTTCAGCTGTACTTAATGACATAAAGATGAACTTCATCATACAATCTCATCCACAAGAAAAGGGGAAAAAGCTCCATCACAGTAAGCTGTCTGATGCTTCTTTCTTTTGTGTTTTTAAGGCTGTGGCAAACATTTGGTTGGGAAGATAGGTACTCTGGGAAGTTGCACTACACTGTGGAAAAGCATGCTGCTTCCACGCAGAGAGGGGGAAAGTGCAGATGCAGTACTGAAGTCCTCAGGTTGTTTCCTCTTCATGAACAAACATGCAAGATGAGGAAAAGGATCAGGGAAACCAGACTCTGCACAAGAGGTGGAAACGATTAGGAACAAGTGTTTGTTGGGTTTTTTTTCCTCAGTTTCTGACATGCCACCCCTACCAATTGCCAAGCAAAACTGAGTGTCCAATTTAAATGTATTTGTGACAGAACCTGCCCTTGACTTGCAGCAGCTATAGCTGTGCTTTACAGTGTTGGACAGTGACCCAAGGCAACGTGCAAGGGACTAATGGCTCAGCAAACGTGGGCCAGCTGCTTCCACAGCCAAATAACCACAACCCCTGGCTGTTACCTGTGAAGAAGATGCACAAAAGGGGGAGTTTCAAAGGTACGAGCACTTCTGCAGTTTTGGTTACTTCTTTGAGATGTGTTTGCTCACTTCCAGTTATGCTGTGGCTAATTCTTTGCAATTTA
This sequence comes from Grus americana, assembly GCF_028858705.1. Classification (NCBI taxonomy): domain Eukaryota; kingdom Metazoa; phylum Chordata; class Aves; order Gruiformes; family Gruidae; genus Grus; species Grus americana. Next base: position 120,359,328 of record NC_072853.1, on the reverse strand, counting down.
GATTTTAATTTACTTTAAAACTTTTCCCTTCAATATATTTAATGAGCACAACAACACTACAAAATGTGTATTAGTCAGCTAATACACCCACGCCCTGGGTGTGTTATAGCCCTCAGCAACACTGCTGCCCCAGTACATCCAAGATGTATGCATACTAGCTGACAAAAAACACACCTTGTTGTGTGTTATTGCTTACATAAGACAGGATTTAGCATATGTAACTGTATATTAATGACACGCCTTGATACATTGTTAAACTGGAAACTATGGTTGCACTCCATCAGAGGCTTAGGTGTGTGCTGTATTACACAGAGCAAAATTAATTAAGAAATCCTGCGTTCTTGCTGGCAGTAGCTGTAGCGATATGCTGGGAACGAGAGACCGCACTCCTCGCTGACCTACATGGAGCAAGATCCGGGCCAACCTCCTAAGTGCCGAATGCCTCTCGGGCAGAATCTCTGTCCTGAAATGTGCTATGATGATATGATTCATTTAGACAGAATGAAAAAAAAATCCCCCCCTGCCCCCGGCTTCTCCATCACTGTAAATCAGCCCAAGTCAGGGGGGCCTTTCCCCTCTGCCCCCCCCCCCAATCTCCCCAGCCCTCCTCTGCGCCAGCGCTGGCATTTGTGCAATCAGATGGTGAGAAATCAGGGATGCGATCTGGCCAACCCCTCCCATGCTTTTTTCCCCTAGGTTAGTTTTACAGTTTACCACTCACGCTCATACTGGCACCAGAGAGGCGGCAGAAACACATGGCTGGGACCTCCCTTTTTGACGCCAGCCCACACACAGGCTGGTTTAAAGCAATCGCGAAACCGTATCATTAACAATGTTGGCAAAAACCTTCCCACAGACACAGTTATCCCGACAAAAAGTTGCCTTGCCCCAGTGACTTTTTCCATCTGAATATCGAGTTAAGGTGGCGCTCTGCTGTGGAGCTGAGGGGGAGGTTTCCCCAGATAGCTCTGCTGGGCAAATCTCCTTCAGGTCTGCAGTGCAGCAGGACTGACTTCAACAGAGCAATGCCAACTGATACCAGCAGTGATCCAGCCACTGTGTTGATACTGATTTTTAGTCACTGCCCTGTTTTCCGTATCTTATACTTTTTCCTCTAAGGACATTAACCAAGCTCTCCTTTATGATTTTTACCCTTTAATGTTTCAAGCTTACTCACCAGGAAAGTTTTACCTCCAGCTGCCACAGCTCCATCAGCTCTCCTACTAGACTCATTTGAAAGTAGTAGTAAGGTGTTAATGGCTACAGAAACACCTCTTTTTTTTCTTTTTTTCTTTTTTTTTTTCTTTTCATTTCAAGGAGGAAACTGCTGGAAACTCAGCATTCCTTGCAGAAGTGTTAGACTGCATAAAAAATTTAACCAACAAGAATGCCTTTATTCGGCACACAGTGTAGATAGTCCTTGGCTCCCAACAGCTCCAAACTACATTTCTGTTTATTCTCTTTCACCTTTCCTTTGGAACCATTTTGTTGTGGTAAAAAGGTATATCTTCTGCCCTCTTTGAGTGCCACAATATTTTTTTAAAATCTTTAAAATGAATTCCAGAGTGCATCCTCACAACGAGAAAATGGTTGTGTTAATGTTTGAAGTAACGTGTGGTTTCACAAGCCAGCTGAGCCAACCTCACATCCCTCTGCTGCTCAAAGAGGCTGACTCCCCCCCAGCCCCCCTTCTTCCCTGCTGAGTCTTCCCAGTGCCGGTCCACAGTTGCGCTGGCTCTGGCACTTGTCTGGTACCTCTGTGAGTTCAGTTAACTCACTAAACTGACATAAAGCTGTTCACTTTTTTTTGCTGGGCTCATTTTCTGCCAGTTGAGTGAGCTGAACCAGCTGAAAGAGGGGGCAGTGCTAAGCACGGGGAAACATGTACCTGGGGGATTCTTCCTTTTGACAGCAGCAAGCTGCTAAAATGGCTCAGGCGTCTTGTGAAACCTCACCCTAAGGGCACAGCTTTACTAAATCTCCTGATACAAATTAAGAGTTTGCTATTACAGAAAGAGACAGGTCCTAGCAGTCATCCGATCTCACATTAAACTAATTCAGCTTGCTAAAGTGGCAGAAAACTACCTGGGGTGGCAGTTGCTCTTTGCCAGGTCAGCAAGCGGAACTGGCACATCTCCTGGTCAGACGAGAGTGGAAGCTGGCGGGAGGCACAAGACAACTGGGCAGCAGGGGCAGGGAGGAGGAGAGCCAGGGAGAGGAGGGAGCCCACTCCTTTTCAGCTGTGGCCAGAGCTGAAACCTTGTGAAATCACACCCCATTTTATGGAAACTCCTAGCAGAAAAACCCCCTTATTTCTCCACTCCCATTAACAGACAACTGTGAAGCTACTGTTCCCCCAAAGTCTTTATATAAACTTGTTGACTTGTGTAGAAGCTAAAAACTGTGTTTCTTTATCAAAATTTTAATTTCATGTAATATCCCAGTCTAACAGTCACTGCAAAAATAGATACAGTGATTTCAGACACTGCTGTACACCAGACTCTGTGTTACCGTTCTCCCAGCTTGATGAGTTATTCATGACTGTTCTTCGTTCACCGCAGTGTAAAATCAGCACAGCTAGTCCAAATTATCCTCGGCAGCGATTTATATTAAGCAAAGGAGGAAATTTTGGTTGCAATCTGAAAATTTTTTTTGGAGATGTCAGATGGATAAGAAACCTTACTTCCAACGCTGCAGTTGGAACTGGGTGGATAGGGACCTCAAAGGCTCGGCATCACACCAACACTCTTACAGGTATACAACACGGTCTTTTTAAAACAGCATCTTTCTAAATGCTGGTTGTTTTCAATTTTCACTAGCTGCTGTTTGTTAAGACACTTGTGTCTCTTGGGTGGGATTTTGGGGTTTTGTTTGTTTGCTTGTTTTTCAATGGAGCAGGTTATTTGGGTCCTTATGCTTTATGTTACAGCTAGGCCAAGATGAGAGGGCATTTGTCAGGTGGGCTGATGCCACTCAGAGATTTGAGGCAGCTGGTACCTTTGCCAACAAAAAAAGCTTCTTCTCTCACCATATGCTGCATCAGTACTAGGGAGGTTTGCACCACAACTGTGCCAACCTAGTTAGTGTAGCACAGTTTTAAGTGTGGCAAGACCTCAGAGTAGTGATCTTTATACCCTGCTCTGACGTGAATCTTGCTCGTGAGGTAGAGGGATATTTTTCCATTATTTCTATTCAAACATAGTCATATCTTTGGCTTTTGGTTATTCACATCTGTTTTCTGATCTGTTCTGATAAAAGCCTATTAGAAAAGATATTATACAGAAACTTCAGATCCAATTTGCAGAAATATCTGGAGTCATAAATAAACAATGGAGTTCATGAAACCTGATCCATTAAAAATACAATCTTGTGACCTGTTTCTGGCTCTGGTAGATGACTTCTCCTAAGAAAAGCTGTTGAAATTCTGAACATTCACATCTGAACTCCACTCCAAACTTAATTTAAACTTCAGTTTTAATAAATCTGGATCATTACCTCATCCTTACTTTTAACTACTAGTAGCAAGTAACTTTAGGGATTGCTACACCTGGCAAATTATTAAATATTTCAGCTATTTTCTAAGTGAAATGAAATCTACATGCGTTTCTTTAGTCCTCATCTCCTTTCAGAGAAATGAATGTTTCTCCCTGTACTGGTCTTACTTTATTTAAATAACCTGATAACTCATCCTTTCTCATCTTCTCAGGATTCAAAATAGATCACTATGGTCTCTTAGTCTACTCTTTCCTAAGGAATACAGTCCTCGCAGATCTAATCTGTTTGAGTAACTAAAATCCTCAGGTCTTTGAATCATTCTGGTTTTGTAATATTTCTCTGTAATAAGAAAACCAGGATGCAGGCACCACCTCCCCTAATTCACATTCTGACATCTGTACTGGCACAGGAAAGTCTGCAGTATTGTATTTGGACTAGATTGTTCACAGACATGCAAGTATTTCACTTCCGAAGTTAAAGAATTGTTGATCTTTTTTAAGACATTATTGTTCACTGAAACACTGAGTTAAGAAAAAATACTGGAAGGAAAGGAATGAAAATAAATTATTTCTCCAAATAAGGTAATTACATAGCTAAAAGTTATCTATGGAGAGAAAGAAAGTCCTAAGAATCAATGCGGCTTGTCAGAGTTACTTTAATGTGCCTGATCCTGTACAAACGCTAACCTACAATTTCCTGACATCTTAAATTATATCATTTTGAGAAGAGTACAGTTTGGCTACAGTGTGTCATGCATACAAAGTCCTTGCTGACTGAGCAGAAAGACTTTTTTGATGCTGTTATGACAGGCTGGAAAAATCCTTACAAAATATGTCCTCTATAAACATAAATCTCAAAGTTAACTTACTGGTCTACAGACAGTATTCAGTGCAATCTCAGCTGAGATTCAAACTTAGTTCCCAGCATCCATTATTAACTCCACCAGAAGGGCCTGAATAATTGGTAAACCAAAGCAAGAACAGGGGAAAATCTTCTGGATCCCAGAGGCCTGCAATCCAAGAGGATGGAAAATCACCAACCCAAATATTTTGACCAGAATTAAGTATTAATGCTTCAGTGGCTTCCAGAAAGAAATATGATTAAATGGAGTTTAAAACCAAATATTAGAGAAGCAAAATAGATTTCAAGTTATTATGCAAACCAGACATTTTCTATGCAAATTCAGGCACTGAACTTCTATAATCTGAATTTAAAAACATAAGTTGATGTCTTGATTGTAAATGGTGGTTTTTTTCCTTTCTGAATGTCATGCTAAATTACTGTGTGCATATGCAGGGTGCGTGGGTGGAAGGGATTGGCACAAGGAGGAATTCATTCTTATGAAAAAAAAAAAAAGAAAAAGTTTTTCTAAGGGCATGGTTAAGAATAAGAATATAGCACTTCCAATACAAATGGAACTAACCACTATTTGTAAACACATCAATATGCAAATGAAGAAGCATTACTTGTTAAGTACTGGCAATATTTGATTCAGGCCCTGCATATACCAGTAAGTTGGCCGCGCTGGCCTCAGTCGCATTCTTCTCATCTCTCTAAGTGGTTATATTCTCTCCATGGGGATAGCAGGGTGCCTCACAAGTCAATATGGACAATTTTCAGATTAGTCTTATGAACATATCTCTGCTATTAATTCTTACATGTATTCCATTATTAAAGTGCAACTTAGATACACTGATCAAAATGCTTGGCTTCTGTAATTCCCATTTTGTTTCATCAACCAGAGTAGCACAACAGCTATTAAAAGCCTTTTATATTTAAAACATTATTCTAAACCTACTGTATATTTTCAGTTTACACATCTGCGACACAGAATGAGAGGTAGATGGAAAGTCACAATGCACTTCAATTTAGAAGCAAGCTCTACTGGAACCAATCTTAATATACGCAGCCATAGCTTTCTCCCATTATTACGAAGCAGTAGTTTGTCTATATATCTGAAAATTAGGAATGCTGAGCTTGTGGGCCTAATCAGGCAAGACAGTGAGTAAGCCCAAAGTCTGTTAACTTCAATAAGATGTAGAAGTTCCCCACTCCTGGCATTTTTGGACTAATACAGCAGAAGTTTTTAGCTTGTACAAACCAGTGCAGCTCTGCTGTGTCACTGCCACTTTGCTGATTTACATGAGCTGAGCCTTTCTTAGTCTTGTGAATGTGGGAAGTGCTTAAATAAACAAGAATGACTATTTCATGCTGTATCTGTATCTTGGAAGATTGATACGTGGTTAATTGTACAAAAGAACAACAGAGCTGTGCAACAAAAAAAACCAAACCCAACCCAATGAACAGATTTCTCATAATATTTATGCAACAACATCTCAAAATACAAATTAATCTCTAGTTTGCATCTCAATTGCCAGACTAAGATGAAGGTATCTCAGCATGAAATCTATTTGTAAGAGATAATATTATTGTTCTGTAGTGCATATAATGTGATGAATGTCTTTTCTGGAATAGTTTTTAACTCTTCATCTCATCAGAATATGCACTAAAACCTGTCCCCTGTAACAGTCATATCCTGTTCTGCAGAAAGATGCCAAAATGGTATAACTGTAAAAGAGTACAGAGGACTGTGTTAACATTTGCTGACCTTTTCAGGTTTATTGAAACCACGTTTTTTCAATTTCCTTGAGATAATGGTACTTTGGATCAATATGTATGTTTGATCTCAACGGTCATTTACAATTTCCTATTGAAAGTGCACAAAAATTTAGTCCTGATAAGTTTCATCTCCTTGCAAGCCAAGGGTCTTCCAATAATTGAATTGAAAGCACTTATTGTCTAACAGCCTCTGTGAAGATTAGTACTCTATATACACCAGTTTAGCACCTTGTATGCCTTTTTTTCCCATTAATCTATATTGTTCTAATTTTCTTTTTAATATAGCATTTTTTTCTGTGGTCACGTTATAGGATTAATAATCAGGAATTTTACTTCCAATTCTATCACTAGCCATCTTGGCTAAACCAACCAAAAATGACATAGTAAAATATTCTGACATTATCAGAACAATTGACAGAAGCCTCGGTATATAATACTAGTTTTAATTCCCTCCCCCCCCCCCCCCCCCAAATGAATGGTGTCTTTTGAAAAACACAAAGCTCTAAAGGTAAAGAATAAAGTAAAAAATGCTTGGGAGTAAGATCAACAGAAATCAAATCAGTTTCACTTTTCTGAGCAGAAAATAGAGCAGGTTAAAGTTATCAGGGCCAAAAATGACCTTGCAGATTAGCATGCCTTCAATCAATACACAAGACTGGCTGCTTCTAACAAAGAAGAATAAAACTTGGATGGGTCAGAAATCAATGCTGGTTTGGGACTTACCCAATTTGAAGTCTTACAAACGAAAATGTGAAATCTCGAATTAGACTCTCTTTGTCACCCAAAAGCAATACAGGGTGAATCAGCAGGCAGTCATTATTTTCTGTCTGCTCCACACACTAATCAAGCTGCCTCATTCTGCTCCAGTGACAGCCCATCATTAAGGCATTAGAAACCTAAGCATCTGAATTGAGTCTTTTCTTAGGGATGTGGTCAGATTCGGAATTGTACAAGTCTCTGTCTCTATCAAAAATAGGAAGCCTAAGGAAAGCTGCACGACTGAAGGCACGCTTTCTCGTGTGTACATGGTGAACAAGCAACGGGATGCTAATACACACAATTCAATCCCGCTGTTCCAAAGGATGTGCTGTTTTCACAGTTTTCTGTGTCTGCAGGCAGAGACTAAAACCGGCTCATGTATCTCCATAATAGTTGTCTTGAGCAAGTCCAGAAAAGATCCTTTGCTATTTCTTTCCTCAAAGCTGAGACAATGTAATATTTTGTCATAAAGCGTAGCTTCTGCTCAGACTGCAAGCAGTAGTGGTCTGGACAATTCATCTAGAATTTAATCTAACAAACACCCAAGCTGCAGCAGTTTGAAAAAAGCTCTGCGGCAACAACAGGCCAGCTGTGCCCCACAGACAGCTCTAACGCGTCGCTACCCCAAGAGATGCGTGTAAGTTGGTGGTCGCAGAGGAGTGCGGAGAGAGTCCTTCCTTGCATGGCGAACTGTGGATTGGCATCTATTGTTAGGGTTAGTCAGCGCTTGTGTATGAGCTGAAAAAGGTTTAAGTCTATGACAAATATTTTGATGTTTTATGTTTAAAGGTGAGAAGAAACCATCTCTACTGATTTACAAAATGGTGAAACAGCTGAATGAACAAGTCTGCCTATGCCCTTGAATGGGGCAGACAGGTGGTTTCAAATTATCACCTCAATTAAATACAGACATTTTACAGAGATGCTTCTCTGATAACTGGATAAATGATACCACGGGGAAATTTCATCCTGCCAGAAACCCAGTGACCTCTTCAGTTTCTCACTTGCAGTAATATCAGCATGTACAGAATAATACATTTTGTGTAGAATCTGCTAGTTAAAAAATGAAGCTCATACAGAAACGAGTGCCATTTTTCAGACTAACGTTAGAAATAGGGGAAGGGTTTTGAAAGTTATTGACGATCCACCTATTTATTAATACAGATTAATTAGTGAAGTGTGTTCTCCTTGATATAACAACTGCAATAACACCAATGGAACAAAACCAGCCAAGAACTGAGCTTTAAAAGTCTCCAGTCTTTTGCACCTTAACCTTTTGTACAAGGCATCTTAGCATATAATTTCTAAACAACATTTTTGTTTAAAATTTGACTGATTTTCATAAAGGACAAATGTTTAAAATAATTAAAAATTAAATAAAAGATATAATTCAGGATTAAAACTTTCTCTTTTATGCTAAAACTCTTTCCCTACAATTATATTTCATTTGGTCTGATCCTTTTCCCTCCGCAGTCTTTTTCTTTGATCAATAAACCAATGCTAGTTGAACATAAGTAAAAATCGGGGTCATTACGTTAAGGCGGCAGACTCATCAAATTCAAAGATGTACACTGAATATTTTCTTTCCATAAAGTTGTGTTCAGCTTTACAACTGAAAGCTTCAGCAGTAAGGTATCTACATTAGGTAGACAAATGGAAGGTTTTTTTAATCTTAGATATTTTAAAAGTACACTACAGCTACTATTCTGCCATTGAAAATTAGAAAGGAAGTGAACTGATAAAAATTATAAGCTGCCCCAAAAATCATACGCTTCCTTCCTTGAAACTTTTCATATTAGCATGAAAACAGTTTACCTACCAGACGTCAGCTTCAGTAAAGAGAAATACTATTTGTTTTATAAATGGCCACTGCAAAAGATTCATTCGACACACATCACATTCTATCACTATTCATTGTTGTTTCCACAAGAGCTGTAAGAAAATAAATATTGGCTTTGAGTTTTTTACCAGTTCCCAAGTTTGAACCAAAGTCTACTTACCTGCATCTTCAATAACCGTAAACATGCTAGGATAGTATCTGACTTTTGCTTTGATACAATGATTCATCCATACCAAACAGTAAGAAATTGAGTAGATTAAAACTATATGAACCGGAATAAACACGCAAACAAAAATGTTTGCATAGACTCCCTCTTCAGTGACACTGCAAACATGCACATAACCGAAGGCTGAGTTTCTTGGGAGACGTGCACAAAACTGTTCATAACACGGTATTGCTTTGCTCTCTCGTGTGTTTCTAGTACACTTGAGTGCAAGCACACCAATCGGCATCAGCTACATTTGAGAGCAGGGGTACATTTTGAAGAGTTAAAAATAAATCACTAATAAAATAATAATATAAAAGTATATGAATTTAACTGAGAAGTAAGACATATTGGATCACATTATAATTAATACTATTTAAAATTCAAGCTTTCAAGAACTATGTCTAATTCTCCCTGCGTTTCAATGACACTATCTAGTTGGTTTTCTTCTTTTGAAAACTGCAGGGTGCAACTGCACTTTCTGAGTATCATACTTGTCTCTCTTCTATATGCTGAAGGGATAGCAAAAAACCCTCCCAAGTAATTCTGCTAGTCAAGGTTAAGCTCAGATGCTTTTGTATAGTGATATTTCTATCTGTTTTCTTCCTTCCTTGTTTGCTTTAGATCACTGTCAGTTTTAACCCTATGATTAAACTGTCATCAGCAAGCAATTTCTACAATGTTAAAACTATGGTTTTTTTAAACCTCAGTTTTCAAGTGTGAGAACATCAAAACATTTGTGGCTTTTTTCCTCTGTGACTTCACAGGAGTGTATAATAATTATTATGAGCTGTTCCACATTTTAAAATTAATAACCAGATTTGAGCGAAAGATGCAAAAGTTGCCATCAGAGGGCAAACCACTGCAGTGTCGCTCAGATGTTTCTGCCCACATGTTCAGCCCAGGTTTGAGACTAGAGATGAATTAGGAAAGTACTATAAGGAGATGATTATGTATTATGTGGTATAATTGTAGAAAATTATTGACACCTGTAATTACTTAGCTAGAACCAACATAATTTTAGCATTACAATATCAAGATATTCTTACATAAATTAATTTATGCAAATGGAATAATTTATGAGAACATAGCCCATTTAAATCATTGTCAATGATATCACATTTAGGTAAAAAAAAATAGCAGAAATGTGTCATTAAAATCAGAAGTGATGAATCTAGATCACAGTTGTAAGCGCTGCTTGGCATTAAACTGAATGTTCATACAGGGCAGTGAGATTTTATGGTACGTTAGAAACTCACAGCAGAAGTAACAAAAAGCAGAGAGACACCCTTTCGTCATCAACTCCCAAACAATAAAAAAGATAGGAGTAATTTGAACAGCGCACACTGAAGGCAGCAGGAAGCATTACATTGCTGTACATACCAGACTGACTACTATCATAGCTCCAGTGGTACTGAACACTTCCCAAACAAGTAACAGTTTGCTCCTTTTTCATCTGTAGCAAAAGTGAAAAATGGGGAGGGGTGGCGGGGATGTTAAAGGACCTTTTCACAGACATTAGCAAGCTGAAGAAAGGAAATTTTGCTTCCTATCAGGAGTCACAAGAAATCACTTAAGCACAGTTCGTTCTGTTCACGTTAACGAACCTGAAGCATATGCTTAAGGTCTTAATTTTGATAGTGACCAAAGTCCTTGTTCATTCATTCATCCTGCTTCTGCTCCAGAAAACCAGACTAAGATTCTGTTCAAAGTCATGGGCTACGACTGTACGTCTATGTACAATGCTGAGTATGAGAAATAAAACCCTCTAGACAGAAATACAGTGACAGCTAGAAGAGACAGGCAGCCAGCAAGAAAGCTGTGCAAGTCGATACCTATCTTCTCAGAAAGTTTACATGATAGCTAGTCTTGCACATTGTGACTGCGAAAAAGAAAAAAAGAAATTAATAGGACCAGTATTTTCTCTGACTGTTCGGAGAACAATGTGAACCTTCTTAGCACAAGTTAATAGTGCTGGTATGTCCCCTAGGCACACAGAAGACATGATGGCCCTACTTAACCCCCGAAAACACAAAACTTTGCAGTTTAGAAAGCTCCCGGAAGGTTCCCAGAACTTTCTTTTACATCTTCTTATTGGGACTTGCTGATGGCTTCTCTATGCTTGATTACATCTCCAGGCCAGACAGAAATAAGGGCCCTGAATCTTGTCTTGTCTTCATTCAGGATGGTGTGTGTCAGCAGGGCACTAGTGACAGATGAAGCTTTTGCTTTCCTCTCTGTAGGCTCTGAAATACCACCCATCCACTTACAGGAGCCAGAAAAGGGTGTGGATATTTCACTGTGACCTCCCTCCATAGCGTATCTACGCCAAGAAACATAAAGAAGCTGATTCTCTTAACAGGACTACAAGTCCCAAAGATCCTTAAATATGTAAACTAAGACCAACCATTATACTGCAGAAATCACTCTGTATAATGACAGAATTAGGAAGAAATGTATGTGCCTTTTTTCTGGACAGGTCTCAAGTTGTTTATTTGTAGATGCACTGAAGTTGTCCAAATAAAACAGCAAAATTATCTACATAAATCACCTTAGGTGCTATGCATAAACAACACTTACTGCAAGGAATAATAATAAAAAAACCCCCAAACCAACATACCAAAACCAATATAGAGATGAGACAGAAAGGTCGGTTGTTGGGGTTTTTTTGGGTATATAATCTTACTTCCAGATCTAGTTCTTTAACAAAGATTATAGCAGATATATTTTTTTCTTTGTATGTTGTGTAATCAAACTGGTTTAGACATCTCCAATAATGAAGATGTTGCTACTATTATTATAAAGTCATATAAAAGTAGGTGAGCAGCTGTAGCCTAATAAACACACAGCTGAACAAAGGAAACTGCTGACAAGCTGCAATCTTGTTTTAATGTAAATTCTCATGTGTTCACATCATATTTTAATTGTACACAACAATAAATAAGCTTCTGTGACTAGCAGTTTCTCATAAATGGGCTAATGCTAATTATCCCTCTATTTTCAACCACATGGTTTTAGTGAAAAGATTAATGTCAGAAAAATAACACAAAAATAACGAGCTTTGCAAGCCATTTGAGTAGCAGAAAATATTAGTTTCCTTTATTTGATTTTTTTAGTTTTAGATGAAAGCTGTGACAACTCTCTCATAAGACATCTCAATATTTCAAGCATTAGATCTAGCAATGTATTAATTATGTAAGAAATATATAACTTGTTTCCCTAGATTTTTCATCAGCATTGTTGTACTGGTGAACTGAAAGCCAGAGTGTGCAACTCCAGCACCATCACTGAATTTAAGGGCTGGTCTTTCTTACATCTGGAAATATGCCATTAAGTATGGGCAACAGGTTTCCCTTCTATTCTGTCCTTTGCTCTACAGCTAGGATCAGGAAACGTTTGTTTGGTCTGAAATAATTTGTACTAGTCTGACAAAGTTATTTTAACTCTGACTAATGATAAGATACAGCATCTAAAAGAATGACCGTCCAGGGAATGATTAAGAAGAAAGGGCCTTTTCAACCACTCAAGTGATAAAAACTTGCTGCTTTTCATTTTCACTCTTTTTGTCTGATTAATCCTTCTAGTTACAGGTCTTAAGCTTCCAGTCAAAATTAAGACTGTACTAAGAACCGTATAAACACAGCTTGAGCCACCGAGGTGATGATTGCATTACATGGTGGCCCCTAGACCAGACATACATACTTTCTATACTGCAAGCGTGGCGTCAGGTCCGGCTGGAGCATGGCCCCTTACTGCGTGGAGGAACCAGCTTGCTTCAGCACGCCGCGTGGGTTAGCGTGTTTGCACCGGCTGCCTTGCAGAGCAGTAGGGTTGATGGAAGACTGGGGGGTGCAGAGACTACTGCACCTATAGCTCCTTTATCAGTGTGGTACCAACAGTTGCCCAGCTGTGTCATGTACCTTGGTTGATTTTCTTTTTAAAACTTAAACACTCTTTCTGCTTTCTTTTAAACAAGTATTAAAAAAATAGCGTTTGCATCTCACACGATGTTAGCATGATATAGCTAAATATGATAGTATTGAATCTTTTGGATGAGGGTTCAAGTAAGGTTGCCAGAACTTCTCTATTCTCACCAATAATGTGATTGTGGCTAGAAAAACGTCCCTAGAAGACCTCATCCAATGATGACACTACAATATGTGGTGGTTTTGGTGGCTTTTTGCTTTATTTCTCTCTCCCCACAGTCTTCCTGAATGCACACAATTTCACCGGAGCACATTCCCCACTATGCACATTATAACACAGAAGTCCAGCTCTGATCCAGTTTCTTTGCAGAGGAGTGGGAAAGACATCCCTGTCCATCAGAGGGGAGAGGAAGAGAAAGGTACCTGAGGAGTGCAACCACCTCCAATCTCTTTCCTTCCTCTCCGTTGGAACAGAGAGGCTGCAAGCTGAACCCCTGTGAGTTGGGTGGGGAGATGGATCAAAACCACACAGAGGGGATGGGCTGTACAGAGAAGGGCACAGGATTCACATCACACTAAAATCAGTACATTCAGTAATCTCAAAACCGAAAGAGTTTCATATTATTTAGGAATTACGCATATTCATAACTGCAGTGCTACCGTGGTATCGAGATAGTGTTCATCACTGCTTTATATTTCTCACCTCTAATCGTTATTTCTCTCTCACACACACAGGTATTCAGCAGTAGTCAATGCTGCTCCTTTCATATTCCAATCCACATCCTGCCACTGTCCTCTGCACCTTGCCTTACTCCCAGATGTCCCAGAGTCATTAAATCCCTGTCAGAGTGATTACATTTGCATTCTACTTTCTCATCCAAGTTCAACTAAAAGTATCATCAATTTTTAAGTTCTTGAAGTATTCTACAAGGTATTAGGCAAGAGTTGAATAAAACAATCTTGGCAGGTTGATGTTTGGCTGCTATTATTTTCAAGTAGAGCTGGACAAATTCAATTTGCCTCATTTCAAAGCCATTTGAACTTTGTGGGTCAAAAGCTTGATTACTTCATTACTAGGTTCATCTCTCATTTAAACAGTTTGTTAAAAGGCGAGTGCGGAGAAAGACACAGATACAAGCTTTGAAAACAAAAAGCCTACCGGTGCGAGCTTTGCTTTTAGGAAGACTGTTAGGTTTCCCACACAGTTTAGTCTCATATCACAGCATCCTATTTCACTACACTTCATTTTCTTGAAACATAAAACTGAAAAAACTTAAATTCAAATGGAATTTAAATTGTTAAACCAAAATACTTAGTATCCCATAGAATTTCTGCTCCCCAGTCACTTCTCTGGTCTTTTCTTTCAATCCTTTTGTAAGAGAAATGTATGATTTATTTTTTTCTTAGGACTTAAAGTACCTAATGATTTGGGATGCTAAACCAGAGAAACTTTTTGTAGGCCTGATATTCAGGAAAGTGATTAGTACTTTCAGGAAATTAGACACCTTTTGGAATCTCTGCAACTAAATTTGGAAAATTACGGTATTTCAAACCCTAGTAATTTTAGAAACTTTTAGCCATTATGTAGATGGAAATACTAAAAAATAAGAGAAGTTATAATTCAATGAGAAAATCTGAAAGGATTACAGAACAGTATATAAGCCTAATAGGTGCACACACACAAGCATACAGCAGTATGCTAATGTAATTATGTACTCTTGAGATCATAAATAGTTATGCAAAATTACAGCATGAAGCTGCAAGAAGGGGAAGAGAATCTTGTTGAAACCTGCAGTGGTCAAAATGTAAGATGAGAGTAGGCATTTTAACATTCTTGCTCCTCCAGATTTCAACATCAATTCCCACAAAGCTTTCAGCTGCATTTTAAAGAGAAAAAGAAAAAAAAAAAGTAAGTTTCGGGAAAAATCAGGAGCATCAGGTTCAGGAGAGAAGAATCAAAAACGTATAAGTAGAGGTGGAAATATAGAATAAAAAAGACACGTCGAGAAAAGGATCCTAAAAAATATAATGGTGAAGGCGATATAGAGACTAGAAGAATTTATAAAATCATTCGTTATTAAATAATATCACCTTCAAAATGTAATATATACTCCATCTTGGAACTACAATTACATGAATAAATTACACGAGCATCTCTCTGATGTCATCAGAGCTCCTCAGTGGAGCAACAGTCCACTCGAGCAATCCTGAGGGCATATTATTTAAATCTTTCAATGACAGCTGTAATTTGCTTTTCAGCAATAAGAATTTTCCTCACCAAGCTAAAAGAAATATTGCTATATTAGCAGACCCAGGGCCACACATATCTGATGGATATATGGGGCACAAATTATTCTTAATCATCTTATAGTTATAGACTTTGAAAATAAATATTGCGTGCCATTACGTGAATATACCCCCATTTATATTGCAAATATATAAACTGTAATCCTGGTTTAAAATGACAAAAGGAGGCCCTGATCTTTATAAACAATGATTCCTTTTATGCTTTATGTAAACATATTATTTTATCAAGTATGCTAAATATTACCTTTTATAGTATTTAAATACTGGTAGTACTTTGAAGAAAAGTAGCAGTATGAGGATGTGTTAATATACTCACTTCCATGGGAATTATTCAATTGTAAAAGATTAACTTGGTTTTGCTTTTTAACTCTAATCTGCTTTGTCTAGACGTTTGCTCTAATGAGAATAAGCAACACGCAGCTACTCACTGAGGGGTCTTAGTTAAAATTTTAGGGCTGACTAAATACTGCTTTACCAGTAAGCTCTGCAGAGCTTTTCCTGCTCCAGAACTCAGAGCCTGGGCCCCAGGCTCCCTTGGGAAATCCTTCCTTTATCTCTCCCAAAGCCCACCGCAGGGAAAACCTCTGCCGGGGGGACAGGTAGAGTGCCCTGCACCAGCACGTCCCTGGAAACACTGGCCTCTTGCATGAAAAGCCCCAAAGGAAGCATACAGTTAGAATGAGCACAAGGTATTCTACCTCAATTACTACTACTTTTTTTTCAGTGACGAAATATGGGACAATAGCAAATTACAGTTACAAAAAAAATGTAATTTGTTTAAATTATTAGTCTGGTGGACCCCACTGTGTAGTATACTAATCTCACAGCACTTATATATACCTCACGTCGTGTATACAGGGCGGAGTTTTATACACGCATTTTGTTTAGCACAGGTAGGGGCAGGTTTTGATATCAATTATCTTTTTCTGATGCAATTCTAATATGCAATAAGTCTATTCATTACAATTACCAAGGATTTACAGCATAAATCCTTTGCATATTTCCTTTAAAAAATGAATTTTAAATCATTGGAGCTGTTTGACACTATAAAATTACATGCATCTGTTGATCCACTTCTAAATGAACACTACATAGTTCTAGAAGTACTCTTTTTAAGGATTTAGGTAATCATCTGCTTTTGACAAGACTAAGGATTGTGAGTCAACTTCATTGCTCTTAAAATGCCCCCTGAAATGTCTAAAAAAGCAAGCTGTATAAGCAGCGTAGAGCTGGTATGCAAATTACGAGATATTCTTATGCTGCATCATATGAACTCATCGACTAGGCATTGCATCCCAGAGAAAGCATCTGCTGTGTGAAATTTAGGACAGTAATTCACAGCCCATAGAACACTGCATCACCACAAATTACATTTGTTATAAATTTATAATGATGTTCATATAAAAACATTACATTTTAATAATTTAAAGAAGTGACAGCACTGGGCACTTTATAAATGTTTAACTAGTAGAGTCTTCATAATTTAAAATGTGGAGGTTTCATTACTGAAGATGCTGGATTGAATCACTGCTTGAACTTGGGAGGAGGGAGTCAGTTAAAGGAGAAATCTACTGAAAGTCTACCCTCAATGCACACAAATGCTATTTTAAAACATAACTTTGTTTCAGAAACACTAACATGAATCACAGACTCATCTGTGCAGCACCACGTTCATAAAGCCCAGATACAGTTGTTAGTGCCAGGGATTAGTATGTGAGCATGGGCCCTCTGTTGGGGAACTTTAAAAGTATGCACTTACTGTTAATGAATACGTCAATCAACCATTAGATGCATGAGATATCCAGGGAAAAAAAGTTAAAGTGTTTTCTTTTCTTTCATTGCACGTATGTTTTGACTGATGCGTATAAAATAATTTTCATCTTGGATCTTTCCGACAATCTCTAACTCCTTAAACACTGCCTTCCTTGTGCTTCATATAGGCATGTTGCTTGGTCTCGTTATCACGACCAGCATACTTTTGTTGTATCTATGTCTCATTTTTACTCTACCATTTCCATTTGACAGACAACCCATACCTGAAATGTCCTATTAGTCTATTTGTCTCCTTTACCTAATTCATGTGCCTCAGAGTCCCACATCCTCACAGCCTGATGGCCAAGGACTGTCTCCCTCTACAATACACCCCTTTAAGCACTCCATCTGTATTCCCTGTTCATCTGCATCCACACACTGGCTATTAAATCAAGCTCTGTGTAACCTGCAGATTTGCTCATGGCAAGATTTTTGAAAACACCGGCTTCTCAGCAGTGCTCCAGCCTTATAAGATGAAGAGGGTAAGGATCTAGACGAAGTGAAAGATAGCTAATGTTTATCATATGCCATATGAAAGTGCAGAACTTGAAATATATTAAAAAAAATAATCAATAGATAGAAACATTGGCAAGGAAAATAAGGGAGCACTGAGGATTAATGAAGAGGATATGCCAAGACCTTTTACTCTGACTGTCCACTACGAGGTGATTTAGAAGTCAAAGGAAGGACCACTCCTTTCCAGTAAGGAATCTATCTCCTACATTAGATTTCCTCCCAGTACATGGTAGTTATAATTTTATTTACATGCTGAAATGTAATGGACTATTTCACCCTCAGTAAGCTTGTCAGCAAGGAGACTGAGTTTAAGAGAATAGATGTAATAAAAAAGGGAGGTTTTGCTGAAGGGTTTGCAATACGAGTTTGTAAAAAGTCACTGTAAACTTGGTTTCTATGCATACCTGTATCTCTTCTTCAACATGGGCAACCAAAATCTTTCAAAGCTCTTTTAGTTTCTGGTAATGGCCTCACATGAAGATTAGATGAAGACGAAGGATTTTTGAAATACTCCTGTGGCCATAAGAATTTAAATTTGGAATAAAATGAAGATACTTTTATATTAATAATCAGGAGCAACTGGTTAAATTCTCATCCCTGCTTGCACAGCACTGAACACTGCCGAAGGATCTGTTTTAACCATGATAGTCATCTTTGTGTCAAATTACATCCTATTTCGAAGAGTCACTTTCAGGCAATTCCTTGAGCTTATTTTGAATACAGGAAAGAAACTAGATTGTTCTCTGGAGCAAGAAATGATTTTTTTACTGTGCTTGCGTTAAGAATACCACAGTGAGGTCCTGGTCTACAGGCACTAATGCAATTCAGTTATAATAATAACGAAAGCAGCAACTACTCCCATTAATGCTAGAGACCCCAGAAATATGTGCAACCTGGTATTAACATTCAAGCTGAGAAAATATTTTTAATAATTTAATCCTATTTGATTGGCGTTGGTAGATCCTCTTCAAAAAATTTTGTTGATAGTTACTACTCCTTATCTGAGGACCACAAAATATTTTGCAAACATTAAACATTACAGTAGCTTATGAGGGTAGGTGAGTAATATTAAACATAAAGCTGCTAGGACAAAGCAGAAAGCAGGAAAAGTAGGAGCCACCCAGCTGTATATTAGAAAGTTGTCAGCATCAAACAAACACTGAAGACAAATGAAGGAAAGCCATTAAAATAGCCCTCCGTTTGAACTTCTGGGTTGGGAGTGGGAGAACTCAATATATGATTTGCTAGCAAAGCAGGTGTTTGTCTATGCAGTGGAAATACCAGATGAAGGACAGTGTGCTCTCTTTGATATGGAGAAAGAACTACACAGTTACAGTAAAAACACCGACGGCAAATTAGTCATTGCAGAGGTATAAATGCATAAAACAAAACAGAACCTCTAGATTAAGATAACCATGGATATTCCAGACGTATCACCAGCTGCAAAAAGGTGGGAACTAAATCACATCAAAAGTTGGAAGTCCCAGTATATATTTCCTTAATCAAAAGCTTCCAAGCTATAAAAACTCCTATATATCCCCAAAATTGGTAAGTTAATTGCATAAAAAATTCCTTGTCATATGACTTTATGCATCTCTACTTAACGTTCTGATTTTACCGGAGGTTATGTGAAACCTAGTATTTTTAATAGAACAGGCTTGTGGAGTCCAGTGATCAGCTGAAAAAAAA
Organism: Grus americana; assembly: GCF_028858705.1. Taxonomy (NCBI): domain Eukaryota; kingdom Metazoa; phylum Chordata; class Aves; order Gruiformes; family Gruidae; genus Grus; species Grus americana. The sequence continues at coordinate 120,340,160 of NC_072853.1, read as the reverse complement.
TCTCTACTTAGATCCAACTAAAATAAAAATTTAATTCTCACAGTTATTAAGAATTTCTTGACACTTTGAGTTAAGAATACCTCAAGCCACATACAAAAAGAAAATAAATTGTGTTCACGGTTACACATACACAGGGATATAAACTATACCACATAAAGGGAATTTAGAGCAAGTGTAGTCAGAGAAGTACAAAATTCACACAGCAGAAGAGGATTCTGATGCAGCCAGAAATCAGTGATCCTATAAGCCTGGACAATCTTATCGAGATTTAAATATTTGCCTTTTCTATGAGAAGAAATAAGCAGAACATTCCTGTACCATCTAGTGCCTTTGGTCAAAAAATAGCAAAGTTTTCTGTGATCTGGTATCAGCCACAGAACTTCTGGACAGGATCAAAAGTGACAAGATAGGGGAAGATAAGAATTCCAGGGACTGCATCGGTGACTGAGACTTACCCATGGATACTTGTTCTGTTTAATTTCATAAGACAGAAGGATAAGTACTAGGAAAAAAACCCATCGGTATACAAATTCAAAATGCTGCACTTAAGAATTTTGGCAACTGAAAGAAGGATATTGTAAAATTCAAAGAGCTAAACAAAGATGAAGGCTAATAAGAAACAGAAAAGACCTATTAAAATTCTTTCAGCGCCTCTTAACCAAGAGTGTAAATCTAAATACCAAAATATTCTTCCATCTCCTCCAGCAGAAACCATAGGATGCAAATGCCAAAAAAAGATAAAGTCAAGGACAGTGCTAATTCTTCTCAGCATCCTGAAAACTCTCTATGACTTACACAAAGTATAAATGAGCCTGAATTTAGCCCTTCACAAGCTACATAAACCAGGCACACAGGTCATAAACATGCACATGCCTCTAAGGTGAAACAGTATCTAACTATTTCAGAAGAAAAATGAAAATTCTTATCAGACATATACAGTGAAAATTTGTGTCCTGGATTTCAATACACAGAATGTAATTAGTCAAGTTAAAATTAACCATGTATAGTACTATAAAGAATGCCATGGGATCTCGAATGATAATCAACTACAGCATCCCTCTCAGATCTGGATGTCCTAAGTGTTACTAGGCATACAAACAACATTGTCATACAAAACTGTAAAAAAAGCACTCTTTGAAAAGCTATGTTATTCTTAATATGAAGTAAATAATTATAAATGAAATAATCCATATTTTAGGACTTGGTATTGCTCATAGAATGTCTGAGAGCAAATTGGGATGTTATTAAGTTTTGACTATTCAAAAATCACACTCATTGTTTTCATTCTTAGTGCTACTGAAAATGCTTTACTAAGCTTAAAAAAATAAAATCTTCTAGCAGGGCTTAATAATGAAAGTACAGTATTTCGTTTCCATGAGAATTTGGTAGAGCCTGTATGATGCTACAAACTGAACACAAAGTTCAAAATACAGCTTAAGTGAGATTTTAAAAAAAAGAAATAATAATTCCAAATTACTCAGAATTGAGCCAATGTTGATTAATTTCTGTTCAGTAAACAACAAAGTACAGCAAAGGGGCTGTGCCACAAGAAAATTACACCCGCCAAATGCTGAATTTCTTTAAATTATACTATACTAGCTCTATTTAAATAATTGTTTAATTGTTGCTTAAATTCTATTAGAGTAGTTGTGATTAGTTGCATTCATCTTCTGAGTAGTTTAAACTAGCTTTTCTTAACTCTTCACTGTAAACTCAATATATTGCTTCTTGAACAAAGGGAATGGTCTGGCCCAGCGACTCCGACTCGCAAATATCCCTGCCGACTGCTAATATTCATCAGGGACATTGTAACCTTTTTTTTAACTGCAGGTGCTGGAGGCCTCCCCGTCTCTCATCTCTGGGGACTCTCTCACATTTCATTAAAACCCTAAAACAAAGGCCTGTCTGAGTGTGCAAACGGAGGGAGCTTCCCTGCATGGCGGGAACGGTGGAGAGGCATTATCCTTCCCATGTATTTGTTTCAAAGCGTTTTGAGAAACCTGTCCTGTTTATGGTCTGCATACTGTAATCTTAATGCTGATTAGCTCTTTCTTCTTGGGGGGGATCTTAAGTTGTGTTTAATGAAATGCTCTGTCCTGCCCAAGGACATTGCTCTATTAGACTGAGACTAAAGCTGGTCTACAAAGGAGGGATGCCGGCTTGGTAAAAATAAGAGATTAATACTGATGGATAGAAATTGGTCACGTAAGAGTCACACGGATTTTAAAAAAGATGTGTAATTTAAGGAAAACATATATAACAACATGTGCGTTTATAGTGACTATACATGTCAGCTACCCACAAATGAGTATTGTATTCACAGTCTAACAAGTATCTCTGTTATAAAGTTATTCCTTAGGGCAATGGAATATTATGGATTACCTTAGTAATTAATGAAATTAATTAAAGGCACACTTAAAAGGTTCAGATTAGGAGAAAGATGCATAAGAAGTTTTTCTCCAGCTAACTGAGATTATTTGAGTGCTGTGCTCTCTTGGCCAGAGATACACCAACAGGTTCCCACAGCTTTGTAAAACTGGGAAAGCAGATTCCACTGGGAATTGCCGCACAAGCACCTCCTTGTGGCGCTGAATCTGTAAAAGGGAAGCTATCTGAAAAATCTCTTGGGATTCTGCTTCACCTTCTTTGAGGCAAGCTCCCTGTAGATGTACTTGTGGGAATCTACTGAGGAGCAAATCTCCAGCAAGAAGCTTGACTTACAGAGGGACTGCAGAACTGCTACCCTAAAGCAAACATTGGTGCTACTCGGGCTGTATATCTCTTCAAGCTCTAAACGTCTTTCCTCATAATGCATGATCAGTGATTAATATAATGAGGACCTAATCTGGGAACTATCACAGTAAAAATATATACAGATATTTTAATATACAAACACATAGCTGTCAACTCAAAACATGTGAACTCAGCACATCTCTATAAAACGCAGGATGATATGGTTACTAATCTACATGACAGAAACTTAGGGATGACTTGAATGATATTTCAGACGTAGTGACCAATGGTTCCCCAGGCTTTGTTTCACTGAAAACAGGATAATAAATCTGCCTGCAGGTACCCAATGATGCCTTAGCTGTGGCCCAGACTGGCAGGGAGAGCAAATTAGCGTTCAGCCGTCCTACAATGAAATTAATGAAAGTTATGGACCTTTGCAACAGCTCAAGTATTATCATGCTAGCCTTAACATCTTTGCTACACAGCCTAATACGATTTGAGAAATCCTTATATGTAACCCCCACAGGGTATCTGACATGCAGGTGACATCCTAAATGTCTTAGCTGCTCACAAATAAAGGATGAACAACTTTTTGACAGTTAAAATAGGCAAATTAGCGAAAATTAGGTTCTAGAAAGATGATCAGAAGAAAAAGTGTGATTTAGGTAGAATTCAAATGTACTTTCTGACAAGTACTTAAAGTAAAAGTCACAGAACAAAAGTTCACTCTCCACAGTGAGTGCGGAATTGCCTGTTAAAGCCTGATGCTTATTCATTTTTCTCAGAGGAATTTTTCCTTATTACTAGATGGAATAAAATGAGTCTTCTCTGGTTTTGAAAGCTGAAACATTTTATTTGTCAGTACCCAGCTGTAAGCCCACAGTGATTACGTGTCCGGTGGAGATATTGGTCAGTGCTATAAAAATTCTGGTGATAATCACTTGCCTTTACATTACATACTAGATGGTAAATTGAGATGGCAGGTAGATTTTTTTTCTCTGGGGAAAAAAGAAATTAAAAACCTCTCAGTAAAGCAGGCAAAAATTGAACTATTTGCTTCCCAAATGAAAATTTCTTCCACTTTGGAAAGAAATACTTTAATCTAGATGATTTACTGAACTGTAATAAGATGTAGTATATCTTCAATTGAGCACACCTTCAGCAATTTTGCCAAGGACACCAAACTGTGTGGTGCAGTTGACACACTGGAGGGCAGGGATGCCATCCAGAGGGACCTTGATAGGCTTGAGAGGTGGGCCTGTGCAAACTGCATGAGAGTCAACAAGGCCAAGTGCAAGGTCCTGCATGTGGGTCGGGGCAATCCCAAGCACAAATACAGGCTGAGTGGAGAATGGAGTGAGAGCAGCCCTGAGGAGAAGCACTTGGGGGTGTTGGTGGACAAGAAGTTCAACATGAGCCAGCAGTGTGCACTTGCAGCCCAGAAAGCCAACCGTGTCCTGGGCTGCATCAAAAGAAGCGTGACCAGCAGGATGAGGGAGGTGATTCTCCCCATCTACTCTGCTCTCGTGAGATCCCACCTGGAGTACTGCATCCAGCTCTGGGGGCCCCCGTACAAGACAGACATAGATCTGTTGGAGTGAGTCCAGAGGAGGCCACAAAGATGATCAGAGGGATGGAGCACCTCTCCTATGAGGACAGGCTGAGAGAGCTGGGGTTGTTCCGCCTGGAGAAGAGAAGGCTCCGGGGAGACCTTGTAGCAGCCTTCCAGTACCTGAAGGGTGCCTACCAAGAAAGCTGGAGAGGGACTGTTTACAAGGGCATGTAGTGATAAGACAATGCGTAATGGTTTTAAACTCAAGGAGGGCAGATTTAGATTAGATATTAGGAAGAAATTCTTCACTGTAAGGGTGGTGAGGCAATGGAACAGGTTGACCAGAGAGGTTGCGGAGGCCCCATCCCTGGAATTGTTCAAGGCCAGGTTGGATGGGGCTTTGGGCAGCCTGGTCTAGCGGAGGGTGTACCTGCCCATGGCAGGGGGCTTGGAACTAGGTGATCTTTAAGGTCCCTTCCAACCCAAACCATTCTATGATTCTACGATTCACAGAAAAGAGGAAGTGACAAGATAGCAATTTCCATAAAGGGTGGCAGGAGAGGCTCCCAGCACCAAAGAATGGGACAAGATCATTCCCCTGGCATCACTGATCTGTTACACAAATGCTGCTTAAAAATTGCAAGAATATCTGAATAGCAGTATTGTCTAACCCAAGATGAAGCCACCACAACAAGACAGTTCAGTAAAAGGGCTGAAGAGAAAAAAAAACAAATCCACCAAACTCTGTTTCTTTGATTCAGTAATTTTGTTCCGTTTCTGTCCATTATATCAATACCAGTGAGAGAACATTCTTGAAAAAGACTGGTTAACCTGGGCCTGACAGAGCCAAAAGCTTTGAAAGCTAAGAGGCGATTATAAAAAAGTCAGAAAGATGACAGTCAATGCTGCCTCTTCAAAGCTTTTAAATGATCCTTACTTACATAGTTACAAAAGTTAGCTCAAAGCATATTTTTTCTAGTTTTCACCCCTAATGATTTCTTTTTACAGCAAAATAAAGCCTGTTAAAAGGGCTGTTCATGGCGATTCCATTAATAAGTCTGTAGGAAGATATTTTTCCCCCCCAATCTGGCCTATATCTTTATTTCTGTTTAATAAATGAATACAACAAATTGTAGGGCAAAAAATCAGTGAAGAAAGTGTTGAAAGAAGTTTATATTGCCCAGCAGTCAATTTGCTGGTCCAAGTTGATGAAAAATGACTTTAAAAAAAAAAAATCCCACCAAAAACCCCTTCAAACAAACCACCAACTTTGTCCAAAAAATACCCCTCCAGCCACTGGAGATAAAACTTAATGAACACTATTACATTAAAACAACAGTAGAAATAAGTTTCCATTTCATCAGGGTAAGATCACCTTGTACATTAACAAATTCTGTGACATGCTTTAAATTGAAGACTGAAACCGAGACATCTGTCTCCATTAGCTCATTGGAGTCATATGAAACACTTGGACAGAAATTAACTAGTCATGCTGCTACGCCTTTTCCTTATTTCCATAAATACATGTTATAAGGGCAGCTGTAGCATAAATATACTGAATTCTTTTTGTATATTCCTGTCTTATAATACCTGTGCCTGTAACAACAAAGTTAATGTGACCACAGATTGGAAAGATGCTCTGTACAAGCACTGATTGGCAGGAATGGAAACTGGTGCACTTAATGATCCCTCTATTAAAATATTGCTCAGTAATTTAAAAAAAAGAAGGAAAAAAAGAAAAAAAAAAGAACAACACTGCTCTAGGCTTCAAAATCCAGCATGAACAGCTGATGTGGGCTGAATACTTCTTAAATAGATATGATTATATTTCAATATCTTTTGTGATTATGACAATTTTGACAAGATAATCATCTCCTCTGAACAGGACTTTTTAAGGTTTAGAGAAATAATGTAAGATTTATTAAATAATCTGTCAAATTATCTATGAACCCTGCTTTCAAAAGAAATCCTATGATCTCATTAAAATAATTACAGAAAATCTATGCCTGACATTATAAATAACAAGTACCAGTATCACTGGTATACAAAGGAGAGATCTAAAAGTACAGGAACTTGCAAGATTCAAAAGGTGATAGCATAGCTTTATTCTCTTAACATAATCAACAGAAGTTTCTATGTTAAATATCCTGCATGCTAGGTCAACTTTTGAACCACTGTCTTCAGAATGGAGGGAAAGGAAACAAGTCTGTAGCTATGCTAAAACCAAATTTTTTATATATATATATTACAGCCTTATTTCTCTTTCCTTCCCTCAAACTTTGTTGCCTTTTTCTCTTATTGCTTTTGGACAGTTCTACGCAGCACAACAATTACACAGAAAGAGAAGCACAGGTACAAGCAATAGTCAATAGGAAGTGCCTTAAAAAATAAAAAAACTTTGCTAGAATTCTCTTTTCAGGAAGAGCTTGAGAAAATAAAGGAGTGAAACCTGAGATAATGTCAAGAATGAGAGAAATTACAAATTTTAAACATAATTTCCATTTTAATTTTATATATTCATGCTTCTTTTACAGAGACATAAAAGAGAGATGAGGAAAACTGGGAAGAAGGGTATGGTGTTTACTTTCCTGTTAGGTAAATACAGCAGGCAGGAGAAAGAGGACAGGAACAGCTCTGAAAGCTCTGCAAAAAAAGAGTGCTTCCTCCTAACTCCTTAAGTAGATTGACTCCTGCTGCCATTGATTATGACCTTACTCTAGTAGCACTTTCAAAATTCAAGTGTCTTCTGCCTCTTACACTGGTGAAGATACCCTCTCTTCATTGTAAACTCCTGCTCTTGTAAAGAGTGAAGTAATCAACCAATGCAAGGTGACAATTCAGGCAAAGCTTGTTATCAAGATACTTCAAGATAAACAACATACTATTATCTGAGACAATGTTACAGATACAGAAGGTTTTCCACCTAACCTACTTGAAAGACACAACGCTGCTGTCATGCCACCATGTCAGAGCATGACAGAATTGAAACCCCTACCCATCAGTAAGATCACCAGACTAAGTCCCCTGCACAATTCGCAGTGATTGGCATTCTACATCACAACCACTTCACAGCGGAAGTGGTCCGTATCGCTTGGTGAGAACGAGGAGTCAACAGTCTACGCACAAACCTATTTCAAGTACAATATGGCATTTTATTTACCATGAAATCGAGCACTGTGTTTCTGAACAGCTATTTAATGCTACAAGGTTAGTTCTTTGAGAAGGCATTCAGAAAATTGTTCCGATACTTCATAAAGCTGAAGTACTAAACAAATATATAAATAACACAAGTTATTTAAATAGCTGAACAGTTAACTGAAAGTGGAGAAATCCAACAATCATTTTGTAAGAGGTTTTAATTGTAGAAGGCTATCTTCTCCAGAGAAGTTAACTGAAATTTAAAGACATGAAATTTAACTTCACGTATTTTGTTTTCAAAATTATTTTATACTCTTTTTTTACTTTAAGAGGAAAAAAACAGCCAAAAAATTATCCAATGATATAAAAGAAACATATGGACTTTTAAAATATTTAGAAGCCAACTCACCAGTCTCTTTATAATTCTCAACAAAAGCTTCAGTTGTCGTGTATCTTTTTTGGACTTCAGTACTTCAGCAAAGCTGTCCATGTTTTCTGGAGACATACTCTCCTGACTGTTCCCTCCATACAGCTGAACCAGCAATGATAAGCACCATGAGGCACTCTCAAATATTTCAGTATCTTCACTGGGAAGCTAAAAATGAACAAAAATTGAACAAACAAAAATCAAATTCCAATTTCAGAAAAATTGCATAACACTGGGGATTTGGAAGAGTATTAACATTTGCATTGTGCCAGGATGGAATAATTTCTAGTTGATTGACACAAAATTCCATTAAACTAAGCTTAATAAAGTGATGAAAATATAAGTACAATATATCTGTTCTTAAGCAGCAGTACAACAATGTCTCCACTATGGTTCTATCAAATAGCCTATCCATAGCAACATCCATAAACGCATGAAAATGTTGCTCCAACTCTGTTATTTTCAGACAGTGTATTTTGCTTTAAATAGAAGTAGTAATAGCAGAAAGCATCATTATAGCAATGATGTCTAATCTTCTACATAATGCAGACCATAAAACTCCATTTAATTATTTCTAAATCAAGTCTATGGCTTCTGGTTGAGGTAGAGTACAGGCTATCTAGCTATTTAATGGATTTTAAGTAGTCACATTAGTAGGTACATTTTGCAGATTTTAAACATTTTCCTGAATTCCAGTTTTTCTGCACTCCTTTGAAGAGCAGACACTGGAGCAGGCCCTAGCAATGGAATAGAAAAACGCTCTCCTGGGAAGCAAAATTATGGAAAAAAATTTGGGGGCATGGCTAATAATCATCTTCAAATGAGCTTCTGGTAGTATAACTCTGCTATCAAAATAATTTATATCTTTCTTGAACGTACAGTCTGGAAAGAATGAAGAGAGATTTTACATTATGCTTGTATTTGGTACTGTTGGAACAACAACAGGAACACAATGCCTAGTTTTAGTGCAGACAGTTCATGAAAGCTAGTGGGAAAAATTTGTAGATGTTTCTTGGGAGCAGGCAAGAGGATGACAGATGGGACAAAATAACAGCAAAGGACTGAAGGAATTCAATGTCTATAGCTTATCAAAGGGAGGGTTAAAGGGCACTTGATCATATTCTCTTGGTTACAGGTGAGAAAAAGCAGTCTGAGGATAGGTTAATTCCTTTACCTGAAAAGGACTGGTAATAGATGATACCTCAAAACTTTAGGTAAAGCAGTTCAGAATAGAAGGAAGAAGACAATACTTTGATTTCCTTTTTTCTTTCTTTAATAAGATTAACCGCTGAAACAACTTCCTTAGAACTGAGACAGATTCTCTATCACAGGCAATTTATACATCACAATTTTTTTTTTTTTCTAAAAAAATAAGAAAACCTTTTACTATAATGAGGAATTAATTCAGGAAAATCCTATGACTGGTGTTACATAAGATCCTAGACTAAACGATTACAATAGCCTTTCCTGGCCTTACAATCTATGAACTGAACAAAATATACCAGTAGTAGTCTTAACCAATAAGGTATAGAACTGTAAAAACACCTCATCACTCCTACTCAGTTTTTTAATTCCAAAATTCTTTTTAAATACAAAGAATCTAGATTAAAGTACAGTTAACAGACTATCCTCACTGACAATAAAAAGGAAATAATTTATATAATCTGTCCAACTACTTATATAATATGCCCAAACATTTCAATCATGATTACTTATTTAATCTGCAGTCTGAACTTCCCAAATTTTTTCATTTTAAGGAAAACCCATACAGTTACTTTCAAACAATCTGGGAACATATCATCAGACATACACTCCTTAAATATTCAAGAAGCAATTCCCCAGGGATCTGCATGCAAATACAATCCTGTTTTCCATTAGCTTCATAGAGCTGGCTGTTTAAAACAGACTGAACTGAGATGTAAGCTCTGAATACATAGCCCCAAGACATATCACATTCTATTTGACCTAATGCCATGCAAGTGACAGGACCACAGCAGGTATTTCTTCCACAGTTTTGCTGTATGGTTTTTCTTCATTCCAATCTAAATGCCACCTATTTGATTGTTTCCTTTCCAACATCCAGAATTATCTAATAACATCATCAACATAAATAGCAAGGCTAAAAAGGAGGAAAAGCTACAAATAGTAACAGCTTTACAGCTCCATTTATATCTTCAATCCTTATCAAGTCAAAAAAAATTCCACTGATCTCACTGGAGGCTTTGAGGCGACTTGTATTTCCTTCACTGAAAAAAATGCTATTATATAAAGAAAAGAAAAATTACTACTTTAATGTATCTCTCTTATCCCTTTTAAAAGCAGCACTCTAACTTACAGTTTGTTACTAGATCAGTGTAGACAAGGTATATCAACCACTCCCTGAAGAAAATCACAGTAGAACAAGTGTATTCAATTTTCAAATGTTGCTTGTGGGCTAACGAAAATAAAAAAAAAAAAAAAAACCCACAGTGAATGTTTGGACAGATACGTCCTTGCCCTGGGATTGCAGCAGAGGCTGGTTTCCTGAGCTCCATAAGCACAAAATCCTATGCGTAATCAGTAATCATAACAGCCATACTTGGAAGCGAGTGTGTTCCCAAGGTCTTTTCCTGAGATATTCACTAAATATCAGAGGAGTGGAAAGGTGTCAGTCTCTGCAGAGGACTGCCCCTACAACAACCTTGAATGAAGAAATACATAAAGCACCCTGTCCTTTACAGTTCTTCCTCGCACAAGAAGGTATGTGACTTTCACGGAAGCAAATGAGCAAGTCCAGCCTGCTAGCATTATTCCCAAGGAAGGCTGTCTTCAGCAGCAGTCCCCAGTTAGTGAGACAGTGCAACGTTTTGCCCTAGGCGAGGAGGAGCTGGGCTTGGGCCGATGGGTTTGCTTATCTTCTCCTGGCACACCCAACCTCTGTTGCCACTGTTCTTTGTCCCTCAGCAAAAGAAAGGAAGACCCTGAATCTCTCCATCCAATATGTCTTGGCATCAGATAGGCTTGCTCTTCACATGATATCAAGCTGTTGGTGACCATCCTCCAAACCTAGCCACCAATATCACTCCAGGGTTCACAGTACTTGCCAGCCATGACATCATCCTATTCAATCATGAATGCCTTCACTGCCTGTTGTCTTCAGGCTCTTCTGCTCCTCTGCTTCACCAGAGTCTATTTGAGCTTCAGTGCTATCTAGAGTTTGGGGATCAAGTCGCTGTCATGCTGGAAAAATGCAGGGTAAAACAGCAACAGCATAGGTCTTGGATGAACAGGAAAACAAGCTGGGAATACGAAAGACCGTCTTTACTCTGGAGGGGATGAGAATCGTTGGCCTACAGTCTAACCCATCAATAATTAAGGTGGAAGAGGAACTCTCAGCAATGTCCCTATTTAAGTATACCCACATCAGCATTTTTCTCCATAACTCTCACTGTTTTGCTGCTTCACTACCGACAAGAAATGATTTAAATGTCAAAAGTCGTAAGTTAGTAATCTGAAATTTAACAATGGCTGTCAGTCAGTGTTAGTACTTTCATTAACAGTTATAGAGTGGAGGATCTGAAGAAAATTATTGGTATGAACTAAAGCAACGACTGAAAATATAATAAATATCTGTTAATATAGACAACCAAAGAATGAAAATTCAGCTTTCAAGTAAATGGTATATCACGTCTAATGAGAACAGCAAAGCTAGAATCATGTTGCTAGACAATGAATATAGATGGACGGTTCATCTCTTAATCAGCTGGAACAGTGTTCTGATTATTTTTCTAATCATAACAATTCCATTTGATATGAAGAAGTGTATTTCAAGTCTTTGAAATGCATTTATAGTTTTTCATGACAGCAGCTACTTAAGTTTTTCTTCTTTCAGAGGAGGAGAAACCCATGAAAAAACTAGACTTCTAACTCTAAGAAAATATCTATCCCTTAATATTTCATAATTACATAAAAAACTCTAGTGGTCTTTCCTCTTTTTTTTTTGCTTTATCAGTCTGAGAGAGGATTACGGATTCAGCCCTTCAGCAAGGTAGAAACATTAGTACTCGTCCTTGCAGCTGTTAATATTCTGGGCTAGTGTATAGCTTGAAGAAAATCCAGCACCTTAAAATAAATTACTGAACAGCTAAAGTCATAAGTTTTGTCATTCTCTAACTCAGAATTGTAGATTTATTTTTCACTTCAAAATTTTAAAATAATGCCCCATAACCAGACTTTTGTGCAACGAAGATTGTGTATTACTTTCTACTTAATTTTTATGGCCATGTTATAACCTCCTGTAAACAGGCTTATAACAAAGTTCTCTTCCTTTCTAGATGGAACCTGCTCTGTGTAATTTAAGGTTAAGGTGGGGAAGAGCAGGAAGTTTGTTGTTATTACACATCTATATTTCTGCAGTCTGTTGTCAAAAAATGCCTTCATTTTGAACCAAGTTGCAGTATGTTCATGAATTGCAAACCATTGCAAGAAACGTGTGATCATTTGAGCTGAAGTGGCAGTTTTCACACTGTTGGAGTTGTTACAGCATCTAATTTTAGAGCTACAATGAAACTGTCTGGATTACCCGGAGGGGACACTATTTCAGTGCATTAATGAGGTTATACACAAAGAGAGTTTATTACAATAAGAGATAGATGTTCATTAGATCAGTAATGTGATTACAGAATGGGCTGTAAAGGAAGCACCATTGGGAACAATATGGAAGATGATTTTGCAAACATTAAACAAAATGTAAAAGCAAAACATCATTATTAAATCTGCTAACTTTACTATGCTATTCTTATTAGTAAATATGCACAGTTTTAAATGAAAAAATAAAATATTATATTTTGGCTTAGAGCAAAATTGTCGTCCTCCTACCTAAGGGAAAATATTTTAAAAACCAATGTATTTTCATTTTAAGCTAGCCTAATTGCTGAGAAACTAAATCCCTATTCTGAAATTCTGTGCTTGTGACAATCTATTCTCATTTCCTCTGATGTGTTTTTGTTTGGGGTTTTTTTGTGGTTTGTTTTTTGTTTGGTCGAGGTTTTTTGGGGTTTTTAGGGCAGCTGTAGAAGAGAATTCTTCAAATATAATTTGCAGATAACATTTCAAGTACAATAACAACAATACATTATACAATACAGGAAATAAACGTATGTCTTGCCACTTAGACTGCAGAACTGTCCGTATTCCTAAGAAGTGTGAAATAAAATTCAACATTCTACAGGGTTATCATTCTTCTGCAGTCATTTTCATTATTCATTGGCAAACACCTTCACGTGCTCTGAAACTGAAGTCAGGGCACAGCCTTAGAGCCAGTGCAATGTAGATACAGAAAGGACCTAGAGGAGATCATCTCATTCATCCATGTGCACTGAGGCTTCATATTTGTCTTTTTCATGTTTGCACATGATTAACTGGTCTTTCAACAATAATATAGAGAGCACAGTAACCAACTACAGATTTAAACAGTAATATTATAAAGAAGAAGCCTAGCACCAAAAGACAAGAAAAATTCTCTCCCAGCACTCTGGTAGGCTGCAGAAAAGACTGGAGGATCTACACCTAGGGCTTAAATCTAGGACCTACAGAGAAATGAAATTCCTTTTTATAGGTACTGGCAAGATTTCTGAAAGTTTCTGAAAATCCACACTGAAGTGATTTCAAAAGTAAGTCAACATTCTTTTTTTTTTTTTGTTCAGTATAACATACATCAAAAAGTAGAAGGTATTTTATATCTTCTATAATTCTGCAAGTTTCAGTATAATAATCAAATTACATTTATGTTCAAGTGGAGAAACATTACACAAAAAATCTAAGTGTAACTAACTTTTAAACACAAAGCTGTCAAGCAGAAGACTAAATGCTCGATTTATTTTCCTCTTGTTGATCAATTAAGGGCAGACTGATCATGGGATTAACTATTGAATTCTCCATATTTGCAGTGTTTTCTGCATGACAGAATTTGTAATTATTTCTTCTTTCGTGTGCTTAAAAACTCTGAAATTTCATTTACATGCAATCTAGGTTTCCTACACTTGCTTTGCTATGCCCTAAGTGATAGACTGAGTCATAATTATAGAAGGGAAAAAATGATTCTAAGTCTTTTACATTTTCAAGTTTAATTCACATTCATTTTTGAGGAATTATTAAGAAAGATAAACATGTACAACTTGAGGAAAATAAATAGACAAGTCAATGAGGCATGGAACAATCATCTACTTGAGGGATATACATATCAATGAGGAAAGCAATTATTCAAAGTTACATAATAAACTATAAATATGGTAAGACAGGTAAAAATAGCAAACCAGAGAAAATAATTTTAACTCAGTATCTTAAAGTGATGGTTAGTTCAGAATTTAAGACTTCCATTATCTACGGAAAATAAAGTTCACAAGGAACTGAATGCCTCAAAACAGTAATAAAGGGTTATGCAGCCACACAGCTCAATGAATACAGAGAACCACTGTTGGCAGCTCCACAGAACTTAAGCTTAGGTAGGCCTGAGTCTTTTTGAGGGGTAGGGAGCATATACATCTTGAGACACCCACTAGACTTCACAAAGAATCCAGTCCCATTTAAAGAATTTAGAGCATAAAACATTTTAAATAAGTGGATCCTAAATGTTAGAATTATTATTCTGTTCAAACTCTCCCGACCTTAACAGGGTTGTTGAATACAGCAATGGGTAAAGGATATAAAATTTAACAAGCCTAGCTGAACTAACTTTCGTATGTCCAATCAAGCACACGTATGCAAAGAACAACACATACACATTGCAAGAAAAAAGCCCTCACTTTTACAAAATCTTTAACAAAATTCAAAACCAAAAATATGTACAAAAAAAAGCAGCAGCACCAATGGTCTTTACTCTTTGCCCATATGTTAAAATTAGCAGATTTTAAATAAGCATTTTAAACATACCAGAATCTGTAGAAACACAGAACAAAGCAAAACCTAGTGGTAATTTGCAGCCATGCTTCTGAAATACAAGGGCAAGTCAGAATCTAATCAGTACATGCTAACTACACAATAATCCTATCCTTTAATTAAAAACTTATAAAAGACTTCCAGGTGGTATAGGCTGAGTAAAGCTTGGCCTCTAATTTTCTGTTCTTTAGAGAGTTAATGGAATTTAAATTTATGACTAGCTTCACTTTAAAGGAACATTTGCATCTCTTCATGTCTTACTATTTATCATATATAGTGATTGAAAAAGTTAATGGAAAATAAATTAAAAGAATTGATAAAGATGAAATATTATGTAGTTGAAATTCAGTCACTTTGTTTTAGGTCATTCAGTGAACACTTCCAAAAAGCCTTTGTCAATAGCTGGTTAAAATAAACCCATCAAAGGAGGACCTAGCAACAAGTATAAGGCCAAAAATTAATAAAAAAGGAATCACGCTCTCCCCCAAAATAGAAGATGACAGACAGTGCTAAAGATAGTAAAAGGGCCACAGGTATTCCTATCACAATACATCTGAAAACCTACATTTAAATGAAAAACAAACAAAAGAATTGGGTCTGGAAGAGAACACAGTGAATCTGAAATGCTTCCAACTGAAATAACCTGGAAAGGGTAGTGCGATACGCCACAGGGAAATTCTCACATACCATTTTAATGGCTTTATGTTGAATAAAAGGCTGAGGCAGCCTCTAAACACCCTGTCCTGCTCAAGAAGCGTTCCTCTACTACAAGCTATTGCACACAGAGCCATTACAAATCTCTGGCAGAGTACGATAGGGGTTGAGCTGATGGGATGCATCAGGGCCACAATACAGCACTCTGCGGAGATTTCAATGCAGCGCTGTGACATCTAGTAAACCCTGGAAAAGACTGACTTGAAACAGACAGACTTCAAAGATGTTTACAGATCACCAGGGACCATTCCCACTCGTAAATCCCTCAGGGTCATCTTAAAATAAAACTAAACCCTTGAGAAAAACTCAGAAGGCTCAAAAACCAAGAAAATAATATTAAAAGGCATCACTCACTGCAAACTGATTTTAAGTTTACTGACTTTTTTTCTAATGCTAGCAGTACTTGTTGTTTCAAATTTTGAATACCATCCTTTCTCTATGCAGTGATCACTAGTCCATTCTAAAGGGCTAAAATTTGGCTATACATAGGTATCCGAACTGACGCTTGGGACAGACTTACTCTGACATCACTGGTAACCTGCAAGTCACTGTGACTTATAATTTCTTAAAAATTGTTAGAGTCCTTCCTTCATACTAGGTGGAAGCTTATAAACAATGACAAACTAGAAAACAGAGCTCTAAGATGCTGAATTCAGTTGAATAATTCCAATTTCAGCGACATTCCAAAAGGCTTACAAACAAGCAATTTCTCACCAGTTGAATAAGCAGGCTAATTAGGTCCGTCAGGGGTTTATTGATAAGCAGAAGGTCTTCAGCAGCCTGCGTGTCCCCTCCTGTGCCAGACTTCTGTGCCTTAATAAGATGAGAAAAAAATAAAAAGCAGCCTTGGTGACTGTTCCGTTATAAGAAACAAATTAGGTCCATTAGGTGGTCGAAGTTTGAATGGAAGTTTGAAGGAGACTTGTGCACTCTCTTCTAGTTAAGTATTCCTGGGCTCCCAACGAGCAGTTACGTTCCCTGTGTCTGTAACAATGAGCACAAAGCAAAAGGGACTCATGCTGCCATGCCCGTTCTGCACAGGCTGAAAATACTGACCTACATGACATTTCTTCAGTAAAATGTTATAAACTGTATACGCAAAAGATATCTCTACAGCCATAAATGTTTCATGTATTTGTATTCTCTTTCAACATGATGTGCCTATTTTAATATTTCAACAATTTTTTTTCTTTATCAGGAACACTTCTAAGTGCAACTCAAAACAAAATAATCAAAGTGACTGAAAAGTTAGGATTCTCAGCAATAATGTCAAATTTCGCCCTTGTGACTCACTTTGTATCCTGAAATATTCAGAATATATTATAATAATTTATTTTAAAAATAGGAATAATAAAATCCTTAATGGACCAAAGTCTGTGATATGATCTGTTACTACTTGTAATTCTGACCATAGTCATTCCCCCTCATCAAAACACACTGCCATCCTAGTCAAAGCTATTTATGCCCCATCCTCGCCCCAGGATACCAGAAAGGTCTACTTGCAAGATTTTTCATTTAACTTCATTATCTCGCAGCAGCTTTGGACCATGACCCTGTACAGTCTCGCTGCTAGAGGAAAATGTAAATATTTTGTCTAAAGAAGACATTTAAAAACCATTTTGTATTGTGTTTCATTGATAGCTCAATCCTAAAACCATCATCCAAGTGTAATACTTGAGGATTTTCATTTGGTTAAGTGATCACAGGAGCACGTCCCCTGAGTCAAGAGACACTACTGCTGAAGCTCCGCTGTTGATATTGATGAGTTCGATAATGCCTTTCTTCTGGAGAGAATTTTGAAATAAGATATCTGAAGAGCTGCTTCTCCAGGTAATAAGACACATTGGTATGTCCCTCACTGAGGCTCGCTACAATGACCTGGAATGCTGAGGTCCAAGAAGGGCAAAAAGACACAGTGCAGAGAAGACAAAAAGAAATAATGGAATGTTTATATTAATCAAGAAAGGGAAGTGAGCCACCTTCACTTCAGCAAAATTTACATTTTTTTCTGGTTAGTGCTTGGATGAGAAGAAAGACATCCTCCATCAGTGATGTTTGACTACTTACTTTAACTTATATCTTCAGTGTCTTTGGAAAGAGAATGAACAACATCACTAAAGGAATCATACTTTACATATGTATATGAAGGATACACACTACACCATGCTTAAATCTACATTAAGTCACTAAATCGCATCCACTTCTCAAATCAAAATTGCAAATTACTTTCAGCTGCTGTGGATCACCTGTGGAACATGAGATGATGAAACTGCTCCAAAACAGATATGCAAATTAATCTGAACATTTGTATCAAAACACAAGTACTTGTGGACCATAGAGAGCAAACTCTTGAATGAAGCTGGATACAGTTATCAGCACATTCAGCATAAAGTACTGGAATGCAAAGGAAAAGTGGTGTCATGTTTTGCCTATGTAGCTGGATAAGGAAGTAGTACCATTTGTAAAAGTCAACTTAAGCCTCAAAAATGGATAATATGAGAAAATTTGATTCTCTATTTCAAGTTGGTTTAGAAGATATCTTATCCAGAAGTTCCCTATAAAAATAGTCCAAGAATATTTGTTATCACTGCAGTGATGCATTTAGTGACACGTGGACAGTGGAATATTATGTAGCTGCATGGCAAATAGCAGTCATCAACTTATGGCCATCATTCAATAGGGCAAGTCTACTGAGGTAGCTGTAGAACCCCCACAGTCCTTGTGATGAGTATTGTCAAGACAAGTATGCCAAGGCAAGTAACACCACTGTAAAATTAGTTTTAAAGGGGTAGAGGGCAGAGCTATGCTTCAAAACTCAGGTTTCCAGCTGCTTCTTTTTACCCATTGGCCTTCCAGAGCAAAGCAGATTACTTTGACTAGAGATGGACAAAACTGGAGCTGGAGTTTTAGTGCATTGATCAGCTAAAGTATTCACGTAAAACCAGAATAGAATTTGGCTTTGAATGTATAGATTTAATTTTGGATCTAAATAAAAATCATCAGTTTCACTAATATTACCAATCCATGTGCAAGATTCTCTCTCTTTATGTGTCCTCCAGTATAATTGGCCTCACCACTGCTGTATGGAGCATAAGTACAGAATTTAGCTCCCTGTGATTACATGGAGTGCTGCCAACAATATGACAATCAGCAATTAGCCTACAAAATTTGAAATGCATTACAGAACCTGCTATTAGAGGACTCGAAAAAGACAAGGTATTGTACCATCAGTTCTAAATTAAGTTTCTTCCAAAAACTGAAAAAAACCCCAACAAACCCCAAACCAAAACAAAAAAACACCACCTCTCAGTGAAATATCTGGTGGATAACACAACTGATTATGTAAATCTGTGCAGAAAAAAAAAATACAAAAAGCTCAATTTTCAACACCCACTTCATACATTAAACCTTCTTAAACAAAAACAAAACAAACAAAAAACCCAACAGAGGAGGACCTTTTCAGAATAAAGAAGCCATGTCCCGAAATTCAATACAACCTCACTGCAATCTTTTGAATCTCTGTCTTCCAGATATATTGTATCTAATAGGCTTCTCTGTTTTCCAGTGGATAATCCCAAGAACATCAAAAACCTAACATAAAGAATAAGTAGTGGTGTTTGCAGCCTAAACAGAAGCCTAAACAGAAGTTACTTCCAGATGACTTAGAAATTTGGCAGATCAGTTAAAAACAAAGCAAATATTGCTAGCTTAACGTCATGTCCAAAAAAAAAAAAGACAAAAACAAAACAAGAAAAAGCATTTAATGCGTTATATGCAATTTCTTTGCATAGCATCTTTTTGTGCTCCATTTTTGAGGAGGAAGTCTTCACTGGAAGAGGAAGTCCTACCAGTGCCATCATTTGCAGTGGTTCAAACAGAAACTTGGAAGACAAATTGATCAGCGTAAGAGAGGAAATACTTTTATCAGTGCACATGCAGAGGTTATATATATTTTTCAATTACGTGTGATTTATAATAAAAAATATACTGGGTTTTATGGTGTAATCTTTTTATTTTAAAATGAATGGAAGAAAAATGCTTTGAACTATCACTAGGAAAATATTAAATTAAGTTATTTATGGAGTACAGAAACAAAAGAGTCAGCTAGGATCTGTGTTTCCAGCATATAGCGAGGCTAGTATGGATAGTCTAGCCAAGTAACTACATGAAACAGTGATACGCAGTTGAATACACATGCTCTTCTCTTTCCACCAAACTAAAACTTCAATAAAATCAGAAGAGTAGGAATTCATTATTAGGATAACAGAAAGTTATTTAAAAAATTGTTTAAGATGGCGATGACCTCAGGAAATAAATTTCGTACCTGTAAAGTCTGGCGCACAATGTTTGCTGTATACATCAGCATACAGTGCAAAATGTCAAGCAAGGACAGAAGCAATGCATTTGCTGTCTTCGTGCTGCTTTTATCATCTGCCTCCAAGTACAGAGCCACAGTTTCTATTAGGAGATTACAGATGTGATGAGCCAGTCCTAGATAGAAAGTGGGAAAAAAAAAAAGAAAGAAAGAAATAGACTATCAGGAAAAGAACAACATGGAAGGTAGCCCAGTTAAAAATAATAGATTAGCATAAAAACAAATTTCACATCATTATGAATATTTATTAAATTTCCTCTTTTCTTCATTAACATAATCACCTCCTCTTCTGTTTGGAGCAGCTCATAAAGAGAGCTAAACTGATACAATCTAATTTGCTAACTGCATGGAAAATTATGTAACGTTCATTAAAGACATATTTTGAATCTTAAACTTTTCTGTAGCGTGCTGGTACACAAGTCTCCTTCACAACACTCCTGGTCACAAGAATTAAGCAATTTCTCCAGGCTGTTACAAACACATCAAGGTCAGAGCCTAATGTTTTCTTTCTTAACTGGTCTGCCAATTACAACCTGCCCCATATGCTTTAATTGTAGAATTGAACAGTGTTATACTTAACATAAAATATATTCAGAAGAGCGTTATAAATGAAATACTGAATATTGTACCATAAATGCTATTAAGATTTGTTTGAATGGTTGTAGTAAATTTTCCTGAATATACCTTCTTGTCTTGAAGCTTTTTCTTTTCAGTTTCTTTGGAATTTAATAACATCTGCTCCTGTAGCTTGCTTAACCCACAAATCAATTCACATATCAGAAAAAATGTGATCCATTTCAAGGCAATACCGATTCAATTCAGAATCTTTAATTTCAAATACAAAGTGGCAGAGTTCATTATATTTGATCTTAATCCTTCTCTTTCAAAGTGTCATGAAGAATGAAAGATACTTTGTTCCTCACCAAGAACATAATTACGTTTGTAAACTATCTTCTTTTAAACTGGCAATTAGTCATCCCTTGAATTGGGTGAACACATGTAGTAACACTGTAGTATGTTAGTATATCAGCTTCTAGTCCCCATGACTCAAAAATGACTGAAGTATTTCACTGATTTTACTGAAGTAAAAAGACTCCTTTTATAAGTTTTCCTTTAAAAAGTAATTGTATATATTTTTAAAAACATTGGTACGAGATTAAAGTGAGATATTGTAGAATACGATGTGTAATTACACCATTCAGCTTTTGAGAGTAGTCAAATCTGTGGGGTGTTGAACTATTTTTGCTTTGAAAGCTGCCCCATCAATTAACTAACTGTCCATGAAATATTTTCCTCTCCTATTCATCATCCTTAATACTTTCCTCAGGAAATTAAATACAAAAACATGCATTTAGAATACAGTTATGGGTCAGAATTATTAAGACTTGCACTCTTACTATATCTCACATCTTTTTGTGCTTTCTATGATTACTAGCGTTATTCTTCCACAAAAGTTTGATTGATGGACTACAGCTCAGGCTAAGCTTTGAATTTCCTGGGTTTTTGTCTGCAGAAACTGAACCCTCAAAATTATATCAGGCTAATCTCACACATTTAATTTCCTCCTCCTTTTTTAAAGTACAGTTTTTGCTGCAGTTCTGAACGTTTCATACAAAAATGAGCTAGCACGCAGAGACATATTTAAGCATGTTAGCAATACCCACGAAGAAGAAAAAAACCAGACATAATTGTATGTCTACCCATTACAAAACTTGTGGTTATTCTATGCCTTTTTTCACAAGGCTAAATTAGAATAAACCTAAGTAAACAGTCCAGTAAGAGTTGGTCCCTATCAAAGTAAGGTCTGCAAAATTGCCTGCAAGGATATGTCCAAGTACACTCTGTTTTTCCCTGTATATGACCACAAAACCCACGGCCACATCAAAATGAATGAGTCACCCTTATTATTTCTAGATGGCTTACACATAACCCTTAAGATAGTGACTTGGACATTAACGCTGAGAAGGCCACTTTCAACTGAAGGCACTGTATGGGTCATCATCAAAAATTTTTTAGACAGTAGTCCCCTCTGCCTTTATAGCACTAAGTGGGGAATGACTAGTAGTGAATGAAACAATAGGATACATGACTCCGATCTGCAATCCTTTGCCTTTCGATTTTGGAGGAGGACTCCCCTGACTGTACCAGCCTGAGTCTCACAGCTGCCTCACTCCTGCTGTTTGGTGAATGGGGAGGTGAACCAAACGCTCAACCTTCTCTCCACCCATTGAGACAAGAATAATATAGTCACCTAGATTTTATCCTCTTGAAGTATTTACATCCTAAGGGTACACGTATTAGTAACCCTGCCTCCGAACACCTGAAATACACCAGAATACTCACATTTACTTAGTTAACAAAAGTATCAGAATTAGTGGATTTTATATAGGTAGATACATGGTCACATAGAGTTATATCTACAAAGATATGCATGTTAAATTTGGAAATTTTTGGGGAAAAAGCCCTTTTCCTGGACTTAAAATACCTTTGGAAAATTTAACACATCAAACTTTATAATAAAGACATCTAAAATAAAACACTGGTGCAAAATGTTCCCTAACACATTGCATGATTCATACAGAAACCTGATAAACATTTGGTTCCACAGATAAAAAAATAAAACAGACTGACCTCTTGCCAAGTAAATAAAGTTTCAGACATGCTCTTTAAAATACTTTATTGCATCACAACAAAATGAAAATTGGAGGCCACAATTGTAGACATGTAAATATACTCCTTGCTTACAGCACAAGACAAAATCCACATTCTCTGCCCTCAGAAGAGAAAGTTGGGAAGCTGGTATAATTTACAGTGACCATGACAAAATTCAATAGAAATTTAACGGCCTTGGCCATTGGCACTGCAATCAATTTACTCAAAAGGTAACTTATAAAGTTCAAGGCCGATATGTCTCAGCATTCCAAAAATTGAATCCCACAAAAGATAGTCTGAAAATAAGAGGATGCAATTCTAAAAAAGGTAACCGTATTCATTATTCAGTAAATCTTAATATAAAAATTGCATCTGGATGTCCATAGTTTCAGAAGATACATTGAAGATTTTCTGCCAGATTTTACAAGTGATTCAAGAACAATGTGTTTCTTAATTTCCAATACTGCCTAAAACAATATTTATCTTTAAAAACTTCAGACAATATATTTCTGAGACATTTAACAGACATAAGTTTCTTAAGCAGTAATTCTCAACTGTTCATTAGAAAATAACATAGGCTCTGATTAAAAGGTACAGCCCATGCACTCCTGAACTTTGGATGTGGTGGATCTGAATCTGAATTTTGTATCATAGTGGAGAACTAAACCCAATTGAATTGAGGAAGATTGTTCTATTGAGAACAGCTACATATTTTCAAGCATTCTGGTACTTCCAAGTACGTTGGTAACAGTTCGCTTTGTCAAGAGAAAAGTGTTAGTGACAGCTTACGTGGGTTAACTTAACGCATCATAATTTCTTTCAGCTGGGCATTTTCTATTAAAAGGGATTTTTTTTTGTTACTCTACGACTGCAAATTTCAACAAATGATTAAAATATATGACATCATATCATTTATAGCTATAGTTACAGTTTAGATTTACTACAATACTTCATAGTGCACTAGTCATGCCTCATATATATTTGTAAAAGGAGAATCTTCAAATCATTAAGCCTCAGTGCAGCTGTGCTATTCAAATTTTGCAGAAAAATAAGGCAAAACTTGGATTTTGCATTAGAATTATCCATAGAATTATGTTTATAAATTAATATAACTGGAATTAAACAAAGAACAAACCTGTTCTAATTGAAGTCCAAAATTCCTAATATGTATTAAAAGGATAGGATCCAAAATTCCTAGCCACAGTTTTAAAGCATTTGACAAACATAGTGCTCACAGCAGAGTGCTTCTCCTGCCCAGAGACCCCTGCAATGAACTGAACACGTCGCTAACAGTGCTTTATGAATGTGGACTGTGATGACTGTGCTTGTGTTTTACAAATCTTTTCAAAAGATAAAAGGAGTCTTTTGGCCCATGATACAGCTAATCGGACAGAATGTGCCATGATACCTTCTGGAATGAAAGCTGCGAGAAGATATTTTATTCTCACCTATTAGCAAGATGGATAAAGGAAAAGAAATTTTCGCTTCCAAATCATCCGAAACATCAAAGGACAGCCTAGGAAGCAATCTTCTAGGCAATCCTTTCATGCCTACCAGCAATTAGAGCATTCAACAAACCTGTGTGCTTCCAGCCGAAGAAAATGTTAGAGCAGGTGCACTTCCCTCCGAACAATGCCACCACGCAGCCAAGCAGCCAGCAGCAAAACCCCCAGCCCAGCAAAAAGGTTCCTTCCTTTGTTCCTTTCTATGCGGTGCTCTCTGGAGAGCTGTTTTTCCCATTTGTATCACACCTACACGACTGACTCCCCAGGGATATTACCCAATATGTATTCACTAGACTTTTCTTCCTTCTTTTTACTCACAGAGTGGACCTGCTTGGCTTTTTTGATATTTTTCTTTTAAAAATGACTCACAATAATAACATATTGGGAATTAGAAATGATAGCACCAGACTAACTGGAAAACATATTTCATAATCTTTTTAATGTTAATGATAAAACTCAAAAATATTGCTAAGAAACAACACAGGACTATAGTCTGCTAGATTCTTTTGCACAGGAATTGGCTCCTCAGTACTTGAGCACTTAAGATAATCCATCATGTCATAAAGATCCTTCATAAAACCTTATTTACCTTCATAAACCTGGGATTTAATTTGCATTCTTTACATGACAGCCCTACTAGTCAAGGTTTCCTTTTCTGAACAATTGAAAATAGGCAACATAAAGCAAATCGTGTCTTTAGGGTAATAGCATTTTTAAAAGAGGTTCGTTGCTTTATTGTTTATTATTTGTTACTGTTTATGTTTTAGGAACTATTTGGGTTAGTACTATAATATTATTGAGGAAAGAATAAACTAGGATAGAAAATTAGATCACCACTAATTTCAAGATGGGGTGAGTTATGAATGTCAGATCAAGCGGAAAGAAAACGATAGGGCTGTTGAACATATCAATTGCATGACTGCTGCACTGAAAAAATCATTTTCTCTTCTGATCTTAATAATGAATAGCATCTAAAGAAGAAAATTTTTCACATATTGGATAGTCTATTCCTAGTACCAGGACAGTGACCGGACATTTTATGACTGAATAAAGAATCACTAGGTTTGAGGAACAAAAACCTCATTTGAACTTGTCACACCGCAGTGGTCATGGCTGGCCAGAGCTTCCCTTTGTGGGCAGAGTCTGTGGCTCAGCTTGTCCTACACACACGGCAGGCGGGGGGCACTGACCGATGGCACCAGCGCAGGCAGTCCTGCCCTCACACGCAGAGAAACGGATGCAGTAAGGATTATGACAACCAGGGAAGAAAAGTCAGTTATCATCTTTACTACAACTAGGTTGAAAGTAGACTGGGAAGTACTATGTTATCTTGAGTGTGGATGCCTAAGAGGAATACAGGCTTGATATTCTCAGTGGCAAGATTTTTATGCCTTCACTCAGTCAAAGCACGACATAGCTCTACGACTGGCAAAGCTTAGCGGTTATTGTTAGAAGGCAGTTTATAGGCGCCATCTTTCACTTGTGAAGAAAGAGCGCAGGACTGATGACTCCCCAGGGAACCACGTCAAACTCTTCTCTGCCAAACAGAATCCTGCCAACACAGGAATTTACTTTCTTCTAAACTTTAATCTATGGAGCAGATACGTAGGTGATCAAGACCAACAGGTGTATAGGACAGCCACTAAAAGGTAGAAAAGCAAGTGGATTCTCTCATTAAAAAAAGAAGTATCTGAGTGTAATAAAAGATAATAAAAGTGCCACTTGAACAATTTAGGAATAATAAAATCATATACTGTTGAATATGCTTGACTGGTGAATACCGAAATAGTAAAATATAACAAATTATACCAACTAGGCTAGACTGTGGTGGTTCTGTATGAAAAGATGTGGTTAGTATGACATACACAGAAAAGGAGTATTTCTGAAAGTATAATCACCGATCCCTTGGGAGTTCCTGATTTGCTGCTGCTTTTGAAAATGGGGGGGAAAAAAAGTTTCCCACCTTAGAATGTCGGTAGGGTTTCTGTGACAAAATTTCAACTGAATTCAAGTTTTTGTGTCAGATTAACTCAACCATACTATAATTAATGCAGAAAAGATATCCAAGCTGTTTGAAACTAAGTTCACCTCACACGTGGGTACATAGCATCAAAGTTTTGAAGGCAGGGGATTTTGTTCTAGACAAGATTTACTGTGATGGTCCTCATTCCTAGGAGTATAACTCATTGAACATGAACACAAATTTGTTCAACTGGGATAGAATGAAGGATCAGAAGTTAACTTTCTTCTGAAAAATAATTATAAGAACATCCAAATGCTTTCTAGTTCTCTCAGGAAAAAAAAAATAACCCAGAATTTATATGAGTGAATACTACATAACCATGGACGGTAATGATGTTCAGGAGATCTATTCACAGTGTTGATAAGACATTAATAGCATCTCATTTCAGCAGTCAGGTTTGATTTGTTTGGATACTGTGCCATTGGCTGCACAGTCTCTAGAAACGCTATCTGCTTCTTATGTTCTGTAAGTAGCTGAGAATAATTGGACATTTACTATAAAAAGATAAGTGAAAAACATAGCAGAAAGGTAGGATCCACTCAAGATGTACACATAAACTTTAAATGCTCCTAACGGTGGCTTGTGGGACTGGACATAAAAGAAACATTTATTTTTAAATTATTTATTCAAATTAAACTTTTGCTCTCCAGAGATGAAATTTAGTACCCAGCAGAGTCACAAGATTTGCTGCCAGTTCTGTCACTAATGCATATGTTATGTACATCACAAAAAGGCTGCTTTTTTGTTAATCAAGGAGCATAAGGCCCTTGATGCATGTAAAATCCAGTGCTGTCATCCCAAGAGATAACTGACAATACAGCACAGTGCAATGCTAAGGCTGCCTGACACATGTTCATTTTGTAAACAGCTTTGTTGATGGCAAACACTAGTTCTTCCCAACTGTTTGCTAGTGATCAATTGTTGGAGGTTCTTACCCCTACAATTGTGTGTGAGTGGGTGGGTGGGAGAGAGAGGCCGTGAGTACTCCTCAGTCTCCCATGACAAGCCACGCTAGTCTGCTTTAAACTGTTCGAACAGGCAGCCTGCATTAATCCACCTGATTTTGCTTGAAGCAGATTAACACACTCAAATGATTCCTCTCACTGGAAGACCTGGGGAGGGACGGAGGTGGAGGTAATACTGTGACTTCATGGGGTATACATTTCAAATATTTCTGTCCCCAATTGTGCATATATTCAACACCTAACTTGCATTCTTTTCATATGGATGTAAGCATTTTTGTTCATACAGTCTTTCAATAGTCAATTGTGCAGTACTTGCAAGCACAACCTTCCATCACAAAAAAAAAAAAATAAACCAAGACCGTAATAAGATTGTAATCATTGTCTGGATCAACCATTATTGCTGTAAAGTAAACTTTATAGTAGCTTTTCAGCTAGATATTTTTCCCCATGTGTCAGAGAGACATTAGAAATGGTAGTCCATTTTAAAAAGCACAGTAATTCTACAGCATGCTATACTTCAAGTCAGATCCTGATACACCCTACTTCATCCCTTAGAGAGTGTCAACTAAAATGAAATCTCTTGGTTTTGTCAGACAGAAGTTAGATGATGCTTAGGAGATCTTCCAAACAGCAGGTTTTAATGATCTGCATGAGGAACAACCATAACTAACAGGACACCTTATGCTCTGAGAGGCAACAGTCTTTAAAACCTCCTCTAAAACTAGCCTGAGATATTAGTGGTTGTTGCTTCACAGCTACATGGAAAAACTTCTGCTTGCATGTTGTGAATAGATATATAGTGTATGCTTTTTAGAAAAACAAAGGCTGCATGAAGTCCTCAAATTAATGGCAAAAACTAGGCAAAAAGTTCTTCATTAGACTAAAATCTGTTATTTTTGTTAGATTAGGAATTCTTTGCATTCAGCAAGATTCAGAGTCAGTAAAGATCCAATAAAGACTTTTGACTTACTGCTCAGAAAGATCAAGCCTGCAACAATTACCATGTGATAAAATACAGGGGGAATTTATATCCTGGGCTTAATTTAGAACTAGAAATTCTTCTAAAGAGATTGCTATTTTAATAATAGACTTCCTGTCACACAGGATTAAACCCTGTTTATCTACTTCAAATATCTTAACATGCTTCTGCTTTGGCATCAACTTTCCCTTCTACCAAAATCCTTGAGAGACCACATTCAAACGTTGAGAGCTGCCTTTTTGACAAAACCTGTACAGACCAGATATGAACAGCCTCAGAATGTAGATACAGCCCCAAATTGTTGTCGCAAATTGACAGCATTCAACAGCTTTGAACGATGTTACCAGTGCTAATTGCTCTAGCTAGGCCTTCAAGAGTCCCTGGACTGAGAATGATAAGGACCAATGAACCCTAGCTTCAGAAAATTCTCTGAAGTTTTCAAACAGTTTTAAATTGCAGAAATAAAACACAGTTGACTGCTGTTGCCACGTATATTCAGCAAAGAATAAGGGTAAAAACTCTATACATTTCCCTACTGAAAAGTCATGCTGTGTAAGAAAAGATTATTTAATATTTATTCCTACTCCTCTTGGTCTATTTACGTCAGTCTTCCATAGGATGAAAACTTACAGAGTACAAATACTTGGATTTTCAAGTGATAGTCTTTTACAATTGTTACAACTAGACCAAAATATAAAACCAAAGGCTAGACTATGCACTAAGTGGAATTTGCTGCTGTTCATTACAAAAAAACTGAATCTATGCCACAATTGCCTGTAACACCCTGCATTATTCATCAATTAAGTTTACAACAGAAATGAAAGCTGACAACTGGTCATTGCAACTGTCCAAGGTGGCCTCGGTGTATTTACGCTTACATGATCAAAGGGCTTAAACAGAGGTCAGGATGTTACATGACAGTAAAGCTGGATTTGCAGCTATGACCAGATTAAATTCTGTAGCCTTAAACCCACTCTTCTAGGCCAACTGCTTTCTGAATAAAGTGTTAGGATAACTTTGACCAGCAGGCTCTCTTTCTAATTTGCTATCATCTGGCCATACCAATAACGCCACACCTGATTAAATGTCTAAAATCTAACCTCAGATGTTATTATCCTTCTTATTAGAGTGGCTTAGGCATATATCTCATTTTGTTTGCATGGATGCTTGTTCTACTGTGACCTATCCATGATTTTCAACCCTACCACCAGGATCTGTGAGCTGGAACCCATCACACTGTGATCACACTGTCACCTCAGGCTGTACCAAAAATGCCTTAACCTCATACTCATCATTAGTACAGCCTAGACCAACAGAGCCTTCATTTGCTGTCAGTGCAGCTACTTGACCCCAACTATCTTGGCTTCAAATGACTGTGCCAAGCCAAGACAGCTGGTGCTACAGCTCAGCTTATTTAATCAAGAGGCAGTCCTGGCTCTGAAAGAACTGCAACAGCCTTTGTGTGTTTGAATATCATGTTCCACACCTTGTCTCCCCTGTCTCAACAGGACCCACACAACAGGAGTGTGGGTCTACTGACGCTGGCTTGTGGACAGCCTGTACATTTTCTATGCAGGTACTTGTTGCTGGGAGTAGTGGAGCCCATGTATACAGTTATAGACTGGCTCAGACTCTTGGGGAAACTTCTGCTTAAGCACTGGAAGGAGATCACATGGAATAGTTTGGTCTACTACGCTATCTTGGCCCAAGCCACTCAGTTTTGAAACAAAAACAGTGAACTATACTACTCTCCCCAACAACAAACTGAACTGGATCCTGCTGCAGATTTATCTGATGCTTTAACTGACAATCTGGATTCTGCTTTGCTCAAGGGCAACTAATTTCTTCAGAGGTGAAAAAGAAGTTAAGAACATTGATAAAACTACAGAGAGAGAGATGGCCACCACAGAACAGAAAAGGAGGATTTAGAGAGCCAGTATTTAAGTGTGTGCCCTGTGAAGACGTGCAACAGAACAGCAAAAGAAACTTAGTATGCAAGCCCTGTTTTAGTACTTGTACTAGTTTTGGCTGGGATAGAGTTAAATTTCTTCCTGGTAGCTTGTATGGGGCTGTGTTTTGGATTTGTGCTGAAAACAGTGTTGATAGCACACCGATGATTTCATTACTACTGAGCAGTGCTCACACAGCATCAAGGCCTCTTCTGCTTCTCACAATGCCTGGCCAGCAAGTAGGCTGTGCACCACATCTACAGGTCTCTTAAATACCTCCAGGGATGGTGACTCAACCACCCCCCTGGGCAGCCTCTTCCAAGGCTAGACAACCCTTTTGGTGGAGAAATTGTTCCTAACATCCAATCTAAACCTCCCCTGGCACAACTGGAGGCCATTTCCTCTTGTCCTGTCACTTGTTACTTGGGAGAAGAGACTGAGGCCCCCTGGCTACAACCTCCTTTCAGGTAGTTATAGAGAGTGAGAAGGTCTCCCCTCAGCCTCCTCTTCTCCAGGCTAGACAAGCCCAGTTCTGAGCCTCAGCCGCTCCTCACAGGACTTGTGCTCCAGACTCTTCACCAGCTTTGTTGCCCTTCTTTGGACACACTCCAGCACCTCAATGTCTTTCTCGTAGCAAGGGGTCCAAAATTGAACACAGTGCTTGAGGTGCAGCCTCACCAGTGCCGAGTACAAGGGACGATCACTTCCCTCATCCTGCCGGCCACACTACTTCTCATACAAGCCAGGATGCTGGTAGCTTTCTTGGCCACCTGGGCACACTGCTGGCTCATATTCAGCCAGCTATTGACCAATACCCTTGATATTCCATACCATACGATGTCATGCTCAGCCATAAAACCGGACGAGAGGTTGGTGGGAAGGCTGCTGCTCCCAGACTGGCTGGGCATTATTTGTTTGGTGGTGAGCAATTGTTTTCATTTGCATCACTTGTCTGTCTTTGGTTTTATTTTCCTCCATATTTGTTTCTTCCTCTTCTCCTTACAATTCTTTTTAATTCTTCTTATCATATCTTTCTTTCTCACTTTTACTATTCTGATTCTCCCCCATCCCAGCAGGGCAGGGGGAGTAAGCAAGTGGCTGTGTTGTGCTTAGTTGCCAGCAGTCAAACTTTTCCCTTTCCTCTACCGTGTCTGCTCTGCTGGGCATAGGTGTTTATTAGGCATTAATGAACTAGGGGGTCCCAGTAACTTTATCAACTTGCTCCAACACAGGGAGCCTCCACCATCCTGTCCCAGGGTGTGCTTCATGTGTCACTTCTTATGTGACTTGGGCATTACCACTATGCACCTACATTTTTCCTCCAGCCTGCTTATGCCCAGATCACTGATTCTAGAAAGCAAATTCAAGCAAAGAAATTAAGTTCAATCTTTTTGTTTGATAAGATATACAACGGGGGTGGAGGGAAAGGGGCAGCTTGCAATGAAAGGCTCACGTTCCTTTGTTCCTCCTCCATGTTATCTCAAGTGAAGAGACAAACATCAAGGATGATAAAATTTAACAGTAGCTTGAAACAATGAAGTAATATCCCCAGCATTTTCTAAAATAATATGCTCTGCAACAGATTCAACACAGGTCACTGCTTCCATCTAGGATTCAGAATTGTAATAGATATACCTTCATTCTGTAGGATATTTGATAAGGCCTCCTTCTGTTTATGTGAAGAAACACTTTTTCTGGTTCAGAAAGAAAGCTAGTACATCAAATGGCTTTAGGGATGCCCAATGAGTTTCAGTACAGGAGCGCCCACTTTTCCAGACGGGACCAACATGCAGTTGCTGCCTGTGAATAGCTGAGATCTGCTCAAAATTTTGGCTCTGCTCTGTTTGAACTAGGCTCGTCCTTTGCCTTTGTTCATCAACATTTTTAGAAAGAGAGAACTGACTAGGAGCAATGAATATTGTGCTTTAAGGGAGAGGGACTTTGGAAGTAAGCTACAAAAAGTGAAGTCTGGATCTATGCCAAGTAAAAGCAGCTCTGATTGGAAGACTGGGGGAATTAAGATCTGTGAAACTGGACTGACAACTAATTATGCAAGAACTGGAGAGAAGCTGCAAGAAGTAGACACCAAAAATGAGATGTATACAATTAAGTTTTCAAGACAAGTAATTTAACCACAAGTAGAGGTCAAACATTTTGCACAACTTGGCCTGCCAGAACACTGCGCTGTACTAGGCTAGTGCGCTACAACTCAGCCTGGGAGACTGGCATCGCAGGCAGCACCAACACTGGCCAGCTTGATGGAACTAAATTAGGAAGTTATTGCCAAGAGTGGTCATTCACTGCCTTATGGATGTGTTACTGCCGCTGGTTACAAGCATGACCGTATGCACACCTTTCACGAACACAGGTTTTCTTGCAGGGGCTAGGCAGAGCCCCCAGCTGGTTCTTGCACTCACTCCAGACTGAGTATCTCTGTACTCAGGCTGATCCCATAATGCATAGACAGTCTGAGCAACGGCCTGACCCATAGCCTGGGCAGGCAAAATCTTGTAACCAGTGCTGTTCTTTCTATATCTTCTGCAAAAACCTCAAACTTGCCTTGATAATCTGTTCCTTTGGGTATTGTATCTGCCTTTTACTTACCTTGCTTATGACTTTTCCTGACAGTACAGATAAAATACTGCTGCTAAATTCATCTTCTTGTGTTGCTGTTTGAACCACATGTCCCCTGAACTCAACAACATTCAATGTAATTTCTGAAGAAAATGAATAGTAAGTAACAGTTTGAGCGTGTTTTTCTTGTGAGATAAATAATGGCATAAACCTACACTTCACATCATCCTGGGTTGGGTGGTGGGATCAAAATATACAATATCTGTGTTTGAAAAGGACACAGTTTATTCAGCAAAAATGTGTATGGGAAAGACTGTTGAGCCATCATGGATAATTTTACTGTTTTGTCAATCTTTATACAATACATATAGTAGCAGTAGTTTTGTTGTCTCACAGGGAAATAACTCATATTTCATGGCTGTATCACTGGCTAAAGAGCTGTATGTCACAGTCTGGGCACATTAGCTAGGAAATACGATCTTTTAAAAGTGTGAATAAATGCATTAACGACACTACCAGATTTTTGCCAAGTCTCACAGGAATAGGGGTGAGAAGGTTTTGAGTAAGCAACCTGCAATATGATAAGCAAAGAAAGAATGGCCCTCAGGAAAGATAAAACAAGTTAAAACTAAATGGATGCAGGTGAACAAGAAGTTTCCACCCTTTTTTTCCTTATCTCTTCAAAAGGTTGGTGGCAATACAGGAAAAAAAAATCTTCCCAGTTTTTACAATCTCCTAAAAGACAGAAAAGAGCTTTAGACTTTATAAAAAGATATCCTATTTCTTTCCCTATTCATCTTAAAAATTCAAAGGGAAGCACATATCTTTTTCCTCAACAAAAAAGACGGAACAACTAGCTGATGCAGTATCTTCTAACAATGTGGAGACAGCTATAGAAACCTTTAAATCCTATTTATGAAACAAAAAAACCCCAACGTTTATCAAGTTAGGGCCTCTTTGAATGAATAGTTACACTGATTTGCTTAAAACTCAGATCTGAACTCCACCACGTGCTTAAGCGCAGGTCTGCGTTCACACACTTGTCTTCATAAACCCTTGCTACATAAATATAATCCTGGTCCAATTAGAAGAAAGCTCAAGCTAAAATGAGCCATTTTTTTTTTTTTTAAAAAAAGGGCGTGATAGATAAGCTTGTACCACATTTATGAAATGTATTTTTTTAAAAAAATCAAATGGTATCATCAGGTGAGCATCTACATTTTTGTCAGAGCAGCTTAAATAACCACTGTCCCACAGCTGGAAGTTTCAACTGCACATCAATCAGGTTCTCCCAACAGCTGACTTGCAAAAACTGACTACTTGCAGATACATTGCTATAAAATTTAAATACTCATGGATACAAATATACACATAATAAGTTACCATATCGAATCTACAAGGCATTCACCAAATCCTGTAGGAAAAACTTACTAGTTAAGGAGTGGTAACTTACTACCTCAATAACTTTAACGAGAACACAGACTCTCACTTGAATATATACTGCCGTAAGATGGTGGAAAATCCATGTGTAGGCATGGATCTATGGCTTCAGACTTCAAAAAAATTTATCTCTAGAAATTAATTCTTAAATAAGAAATGCATATAAAAATATAACTTAAAGTGTTTGGAAAAACTAAGCTAAACAATATTATAAAATTAGATCCTTTAACAGAAGAAAACATCAAACCATAATGACTACATAAATGTTGTATTTTAGGTAAAATTTCAAAAATATAAAAAGATTTAGGTGGAAAACCACAAACATCACAGAAAAAGTTTCAAGTAATATAGACTGCTACTTCATATTTGTGTACAAATTGGGACTTCCAAAAGGCTTTAAAAATGTAACTAACTTCAGTTTCTCCATTTCTTCCTTTCTACTTTAAAAAGAAAATGATTTTCAAGTTTAGTTGTCCACAAATAGTTTAAACAGATTATTTTGTGAGATGAAGACATTTGTTCAGGCCATAATTTTCCTGAAAATAACTTAGAAGAGGAAAATATCTGGCTGTTTGGAGCTACGACAACTATTGAAAACATCTAAAACAAAACAAAAAACCCGAGCCATTCTTTAAACCAGTGAAAACCCTCAGATTTCATTTATCTGCCCACTACATAGATCTGGTCCTGCCAAAATCGGTACTTGTTTTTAGCAATTGACAAAATGAACTTCCTTCAGTAGGATCAAGTAAGTACATCTGAAGAAGACCATTACCCCTATGACAGAGTAATGATTGATGTAGTTTAATTTTGTGTATAGTACTTTGTACCTTTGCAACTTTACGCTTACCTCAAATTGGCAGTGATGCATTGCTTTCATACTGAGACTGTTCTAACAGCTGGAATAGAAAACATATGAAAGCTCTATATCCTATATCGCATAGAAACTATTCAAACTGGGTATCTCTTCAAATATATAGTTAGATTTTTAATTTCATCGCTTGATATCATCTTTTAGCTTACTAATTACATCTGACAAGGCTATACAGGGACATCATCATAATTAGATTTTAATTTATTATCTGTAACAGCTTAAATAGTTTTTGTCATCAATAGTTAACTTTTAGCTAATAGGATAGCTACGCTTTTACCTAGTTATTAATTTTCTCTCAAACTGAACAAATCCTCTAGTCCTAATATATGATTTGGGTTGCACTTCAGGGGAGTACTAGCATAATATCTAATGATAATAACGCTTAAATTAGACTGCAGGAAAAGCAGCACCTAGAACGAATGCAAAAATGACAGTCTCCAGAGGGGAGGAAACCCTATCATTTTTATGGATAAGTGGGTGAAAAGGAGCATGAGGCTTTGCAGATTTCTTCCTTTCTCCCAGTCCTGAGTTTGTCATCATGAAACCTTCAGGTATCTACAGCCTCAGATACAAAATCAATGCCTTACATTTAACATAAAAATTTCATTTTTCAAAACAAGTTTTCTGCTTCCAAACATTATCAGTCAGTGTAATTGCTCAGCCAAAACCTTAAGTCTTAGTTTTGTCTAGTAATTGGACAGGCATAAAAAAAAAAGTCTGTTATGGTTGGCATATTAGAAATAGAAAGACAGTCAAAGTTGCTATATTTATTGAACTAACTTCCCACCACTAAAATAAGCTGATTAGTTATCAGATTTCTGCATAGACTAGACTGCATATTCTCTCAGACTAGAATATCATGGAATGAGAAGATTTTGAACATTTTTTGTTATTACTCCTTTCTCTTCCATAAATTATGGAAGATGCCAGACAATCTGCTTGACTGGCCACAGGAAGGGTATCAGGAAGCCTACTCCAGCCACAGAAAAGGCCAGTCCTCTCTTACAGCACAGCACTAGTGAGACAAGATGTAACAACCTGTTGAGCCTTTATTAACTGATTTTATCCTTTGAAGTCTTAGCAAGCGTGCTGTGACATTTTGCGCCTTATGGGTACGGCTCTCAACAACAACAGGCTTGGTTCTACTTGAATGGCATAACTGTCTCTCACAGCAATTACCGTTTCTATTTTCATCCTTTTCAGATGGCTGTATTGTTGAATATCACAGGATGACACAGGTTATTTTTTCCTCAAAGACTTCACTACTACCATGCTATTTTGACATGATTCCCGCTTACCTTTTATGATACCAGACTTCTAAGTTTACCCATGTGATGTTATACACTTTCACCTGAGTGACTGGCATTTTGGGATAGAAAAACATGTCTTAATACTGTTTAAAAAAATATTCTGAACTTCATAACATCACAAAAGAGACTTCTTCAGGCTCAACCACCACTGACTTCTCAGATAAGCTGTAACTCAAATGAACATAGTGGCACACAACTACTATCTTTAGATGTTCATAGAGACATCTCTGTGCTCAAGAGCTGAACTAACTACTACGGTACTGTCAGGGAGCTGTGAAAGTCTTATGCCCTGCACGGCAGAGGCCGTAAGGTGTATACCTCCTATCTGAGGGACTTTCTCTGTCACAACCAAGCGATACAGAAGCAACATCTGCAACTACTCAGGATGATGCAAGTCTGTCTGCATTTATTTTCTGTCTTTTAAAACAATTTCTTACTTTATGTTTATTTAACTGAGAACATTTTGTTTAACATTGATTAAACACAGAAAAATTGTTTTTTAGGTCCTTACTGATGTTGATTTCCCTAATGTATTCTCTCTGCCAAACTTTCCATCCAGGATCACAACATATTGCATATGAACTAAGCTTTATATATGCTTAGGGTGATGTACAATAAGCAGGTATAAAGAACTGCCACGAAACAACATATTTTCTATCTTCAGTCACTGAAGATATATTCCTATATTGTATCCTGTAAAAGTTTTGCAGAAAACTTCTGCCTCCTAGGAATCAATAGGGGCTACTGAGGAATGATCAAATGGCTTCAGAACCAGTTTGAATGTCTGATTTCTTCACAGAATAAGTCTGTGGATTTTGTTTGGTTTGGTGGGTTTTTTTCCTTGCTTTGTTTGTGTTTTAAAGGGCATATTAGTTTAAGTAATGTATTTTATAGGATTTATTTTATAACTACTGCCTTTGCCTTGCTAGTAGACTTCTGTATGACTAATCCATGGTCCTCTTATTGATCGCTGTCTTAGAGTTTGTTAGTTTCTCCCATCTTGGAAGAAAATCCTGCAACTTTGAAGCTAGCAACTCCAACAACTCACTTGTATTCCAAAAATCAAAGTCCCATGCAATGTCACACTAACGCCTTCTCAGTGTTTTACAGTAGTTCAGACTACTGCTGCACAGGTGGGTGCGGCAGGGAGGAAGATCCGAGTTGCCAAGTCAGTGTGGTCTACCGTCTAATTTCATGAACACTGACAATTTCGCCGGTGAGAGCGAGCTGCCTAGGAAGCTAGATGCTGTTCTTAGAAACGGTACTATGGGCAGCATAATCAACTGTCTTTTGGAGACTGAAGCTCAAATACTTTCACTGAGGAATTGAAA
Organism: Grus americana; assembly: GCF_028858705.1. Classification (NCBI taxonomy): domain Eukaryota; kingdom Metazoa; phylum Chordata; class Aves; order Gruiformes; family Gruidae; genus Grus; species Grus americana. The sequence continues at coordinate 120,302,704 of NC_072853.1, read as the reverse complement.
GGTAGAAGAATATCCTACAAAGATGAAGATAAGTTAGAAACCTTTGCAGTCTATCTAAAGACCCCAGAAATCATTGTAATTTACCTATTATTACGTTAAAGATCTGTGTATGTAGAAGATTGATACACTATACACTTTTCCCCCTCCCCCTAAGAAAAAGGGTAAAGTCGGATGTTGATCTCATGAGTGCCACTTTTTGGAATAGACTTTAACAATACGACACACAAAGACATTTGAAATCTAATTAATCTCTTGACATTTGACTAAAAGTCAAAGCAGCAGACCACAAGATGAATAAGGATACCTCACCCATGAAGGATGATCTTTCTTTCATGAGGTGCAAATGAGTTATGATGATCTGACTACAAAGTTTATTGCAGATCTCTTCCTTTTTAATAATTGTCCCTGCTTTAAGCACCTACCATGCTTTCTTAATATGATATTGGATATAACAACTGCTGCAGCTGACATTCTACATTTCCACTAAAGGTCCTTCCTTAGCAACTTCATTTTTTTACACAGACTGCTTGAAGTACCACATACTACTATTACCTGTTGCATTTTTAAAGAACTTCTTGAAGACTAGTGTTATGGTTTTAAGTGTTAAAACCCATAATTTCACTTTTGCTTTAGTTCCCAAGTTTCAACAGCATTAACACATAAAGAATAAAAGTTTAGGATTTGCTGTACTATATAATGGAAACTGGTTTTAAACACCCAAACATCTCTACTTACACTGCTAGTGGTGGTTACTTCAGGATAGTAGCCAAACACAAGATCACAGCACTATGGTCTGAAAAAGGTCATTCAATTCAACATGACTGGATTGAACTTTATACATACACACATTGTCTCCTTATAAGGCCATTATTTTAAAAAAAAATTATAAACCTTTTATGGAGTATAATGAGATTCCAAAAAAGCTCAAGATGTAAACTCATTTGTAAGTAATACTGCACTGCAAAGAAACTTTTCCTGAAGACAGAATTACTTGGAATTACCTTTTATACATTCTGAAAATAATTGCTTATATAAATATAATAAATTTGAGGCATTATCAGGAATAAATAGCTGCAGACAGACTATCAGATGTTATCCATTGCAGCCTATAAGGTTTATTTTCTAACAACCTGCTTTGTTCAGATCTTCAGAATGAAGATCCCGATGAAGCAGCTAGAGCCTTTGAAACACATTTCTCTACACTCTAATATACTATGTCCAAACTCTTCCTATAAGAAAAATGCACAATGTGACAGTTACAATGAAGAATTTCCTTGCCTTTGAACATAACCAGGGGACAAACAAAGTTTGAAAGCACTACTAACTACAGACAATTAAGATGATTTAACATGTTCTATTTTTAATTTGTGCAAACTATCTGTAAAATAAACCAACCAATCCAGAAACACAACAAGAAAAGAAACAAAGGTGACAAAAAGAGTGAATTGAAGGCAAAATAGAGCTTATATATCTGTGAGCTGTACTAGAATACTGTTTTACTACATTAAGTACTGTGATACATTTGGCTATTTATTAGTCATCACTCTCCACATAATTAAGCGGTCTTGCACACTAACACCACTCACTTATCAAGCAGCCAAACCTGACTTTGTGGTTCATCTTATGCATAAATTTGTCATTATGTCAATGCTTGTCAACAGGTACAACATAGACAATATGTATTTTCAGTAGACTGCCCTAATGACTGTAGAAACAGATGATCATACACTGTACTCCTACAACACCTGCTTAAGAGCTGATGATTCTCCCATCTAGAACTCAGTGTTCATTTTATAGTTGACAAATGTCAACCTTTTCAGTATGACAAGCACAAAGTAATATATAGCTGGTTGTTTAATGATCAGTAGAACTAACAATACCCCATTTCTTACAGATTTGCATCCTATGTTCCTGACCACCTCCACAGTAATAAGTCACCATCCTTGTCACTGATGACTCCCTTTCCCTATTTCCAAAACCTTGGCACTACTTCGTCCTAGGTCACCCAGCTATAAGCATGTGCTGTAGTGGGAGTTGCTCCCATGCACTGACTGATCCTGTAGGATCATAGGAACCCTCCTCAGACATTGACCAACACACTGCTGAACTCAGTGGTTACAAACCCAAACCAGAAGACTGCAGATATCCTAAAAAGCAAACAGAAACTGAATACAGAAAAGACTGGGGGATATACTAATTAATAGATATTTACAGGCCTATTAGTAGACTTCAGGATAATACATCAGTTTTAAACTTTAATTTAATAAATGCTAATGGAAATAGAATTCACAGATGAGAAAGTTTCACCTCCATCAGTAAGAAGTATTATATTGCAGGATATAAACTCAGACCAGTTAGCTCACTTTGATCAAGTCATAACTTTATGATAAAAGAAGGAACACTGTTCAAGAATGATGCTTCTCTCACATTTACATTCTTTAGTTCTACTTGAAGGTGAAATGACATCTTTTGGTTTTTTGCAACCTAATTTCCATAGGGATGGTCCAAGATAATAGGTTGCAAACTTAACGTTTTTAAAAATTCTGTAAATTTTTAGGTATTAAAATTCCTTTTTTTCTGTAAATGTGTAAGCACATTTTGTGCACGTCATGTATCACACTATTCCATTTGCTGTACATTTAATTGATAAGCCCATACTATTGCCTTTCCCTAAGCTATAGTACTAACTTGGGTCTCTCTCCTCAGATAATGATTACCATAGAATACATACTTTGTATATTTGGACCTCTATGCTCTCTCAAGTTAACTTAAAATTGTCCAATGATTTCAAAAGATGGGGAAAGGGAGGAAAGAAAGAGACTGGCAGACAGAAGCCAAGACAGATGGAAAGAGGGTGAGTCTCACATTTTTAGAAGACCATGCTAAAAACGAACACTATTGTGTTGGCTTTTTAGCATCTCACCTTAACTATTCACAAGAGACCTATATTAATCCCAGTCTCCTTATTGTATTCCAGTCTCAGTAATTAAACTGAATCATACTATTCCCTTCTGATTATTAAATGGAAATTGTCATTAATGTTAACAGAACAAATGTTTAATAGCTGATAACACAAATACAGGCCATTTTAAATTCCCTCTGTGACTTGAGGTGCATACGTTATTCTCCCTTTCACCTTTAAACATTACAAGTGGTTATCATTACATGTCTGATGTATTGTCACACCGAAGGATACAGTTCAGGGGAGAGAGAAATTAATGCGAGGCAATCCACCCTGTACGCAAGTTGCTGAAATGCACAACTGTATCACTGTTATTAATATGAAATCACAGTAGTAATAATGAAGCAAGTGCCATCATGCAAGATTTCTTTGAGAAAGGGGAAAGTTCAACAAGTAAACTGCAACCCACTTTAAAAAAAGGAATCTCTATCACCTAATATAACTCTTTTGAGCAGGTGAGAGTTCTGAAGGCTAACAGGCACAAAAGGAAACAGTGACAAGGGTCTCTGAATGATCTGTCTGCAAAAACACTGCTTCTTGCCAGCTAAAGAAAAGCATATACAGAATATGAAAGAAATCCTCATTGCTAACATCTGGACTCTTGGAAACAAAAAAAACTTGACAGGACTGACCCCCTAACCTAAGTTCCTTATAATGTTGAACAAGAATTTAGGAGGTTTAATTTCTAAAGCTTCATATATACATGAATTAATTATCACACTGTAATGGCAAAACTGATGACCTATAATACTCTCTCTTCAGCCTTTTTTTTTTTTTTTTTTAAGATAGTAGAATAGCTCATGAATGTTGAATGCCTTCATCAACAGCATGGACATAGAGTGTTAATAGGATGGAATAACATGCACCTTCAGTAAGTTTACAGATGACATTGAAATGAGGCAAGTTGTTGATGTGATGAAGGGCTGAGCTAACATTCAGAAAGATCTCAAAAAATGGGCTGCCAGAAACCTCTTAAACTTTAACAAAGGCAAACACAAATTTTGCTCTTGGGAAGGAATAAATTAATGTAATAGTACAGGCAAAGGCTGGAAATACACACATCGTGGTGCATGCTCTTAAACATCTTGGTTGACCTCCTCTGGACTTGCTCCTGTCCATAAATGTCTGTCTTACAGTTTGGAGCTAAAAGCTGGATACTGTACTCTAGATGAAATCTCATGAGTACCAAATACAGGAGAATAATCACTTTCCTCAACCTTCTTTCTTATTGCAGCCCTCTTTTGCCTTTACTGTCTCATGGTCAACTTTTCCATATGGACTCCAGGATCCTTTTCTACAAGAGGGAGCTTAGTTTCCATTTTACTAGATCATATTCTTCTCCATCACACAAAAATAATTAAAAAATGACACGCTGAATATCAAAGATAGTGGCAGAGGAAGTTTAAGGTATTTTCCTGTAGTGAATACTATATATTTACAGTTGGTAATGAAAAGGATAAAAAACCCTCCAGTTTGTATGGAATAACTTTTGATAGAGTCATAGAATTGCTTACGTTGGAAAAGACCTATAAGATCATCAAGTCCAACTGTTAACCTAGCACTGCCAAGTCCATCACCAAACCATGTCCCGAAGCACCACATCTACAGGTCTTTTCAATACCTCCAGGGATGGTGACTCAACCACTCCCCTGGGCAGCCTCTTCCAAGGCTCGACAACCCTTTCACAATGAAGAAATTGTTCCTAATATCCAATCTAAACCTCCTCTGGCACAACTTGAGGCTGTTTCCTTTTGTCCTGTCACTTGTTACTTGGGAGAAGAGACTGAGGCCCCCTGGCTACAACCTCCTTTCAGGGAGTTGTAGAGAGTGAGAAGGTCTCCCCTCAGCCTCCTCTTCTCCAGGCTAGACAAGCCCAGTTCTGAGCCTCAGCCGCTCCTCACAGGACTTGTGCTCTAGACCTTTCACCAGCTTCGTTGCTCTTCTCTGGACACACTCCAGCACCTCAATGTCCTTTGTGTAGAGGGGCCCAAAACTGAACATGTTCAAGGTGTGACCTCACCAGTGCCGAGTACAGGGGATGATCACTTCCCTCATCCTGCTGGCCACACTACTTCTGATACAAGCCAGGATGCTGTTGGGCTTCTTATGGCCACCTGGGCACACTGCTGGCTCATATTCAGCTAGCTGTCAACCAACACCCCCAGGTCTTTTTCTGACAGAAACCTTTCCAGTCACCAAACTGTAGCATTGCATGGGGTTGTGACTCAAGTGCAGGACCCAGCACTGAGCCTTGTTGAACCTCATAAAATTTGCCTCAGCCCACCAATCCAGCCTGTCCAGTTCCCTCTGTAGAGCCTTCCTACCCTCAAGCAGATCAACACTCCTGTCCAAGTTGGTGTTGTCTGTAAACTTACTGAGGGAGCGCTCAACCCCCTCATCCAGATCATTGATAAAGATATTAAATGGAACTGGCCCTAGTACTGAGCCCTGGGGAACACCACTTGTAACCAGCTGCCAACTGGATTTAATTCAATTCATGACAATTCTTTAGGCCCAGCCATCCAGGTTTTTTTACCTAGCAAAAAGTATGCCTGTCCAAGCCATGAGCAGCCCATTTCTGCAGAAGAATGCTGTGGGAAATGGTGTCAAAGGCTTTAGTAAAGTCCAGGCAGACAACATCCACAGCCTTTCCTTCATCCACTAAGGGTGTCACTTTGTCACAGGAGATCAGGTTAGTCAAGCAGGACCTGCCTTTCATAAAGCCATACTGACTGGCCCTGATTGCCTGGTTGTCCTGTACATGCTGCATGAAGGCACTCAAGATTATATGCTCCATAACCTTCCCCAGCACCGAGGTCAGACTGACAGGGCTGTAAGTTCCCTGGATCCTCCTTTTCTCCCTTTTTCATTCAAAAAAAATCTTACAGTCTACAATTACAAGATCAATACCTTCATAACATTCTTGCAAACCATATTTCAGAAGTTCTTTACTTGACAATTAGGCCATTAATCAATAAAGCACTGGCCAAAATCCAGGTTTTCAGTATTCTGAAGATTAGCCAATGGGGAAAAGGGATGACAGAAGATGGGGACATTTTACTTGAGATAAATTATTTTTGGCTGCTGTGCTGTTTTTCCTAGTCAGGATACTGAAGTTCAGTGAGCCCAAGTTAGTGTTATCCAATCACTAATAGTCTGAAAATATTACTAGAGTCATTTATGACATAGCACAAGGAAAAGATAAAAGACTCTAATAATGTTTCTATGCCACTTCCTTAATTTCGAAAGTAGCATGATGGAAGAGATGCATTTTATTTTTGGAGCAGAGAAGTGAAAGAGTACTGATATACGACCAGCAGCATAAAAAGTACGTGGGAGTTTGCTCTGTGAGACAATAAAGAGGAGATATTTAGGGAATGGATGCAGTTTTGCCATGTTGTTAAATAGTTTTGCACCCAATTTGCCACGCAGAAAGGCAGAGCATATTACTTTGAGTAAAGCACGCCAATTATGTGGTTACAGTGCTTGTGGGACTTGAGTTAACTTCTTTGCACATCATTGTGCAGTTTTAATGTTATCCTGTTGCAGGTCAGTGCTAGCTTAGGATTTTGCCCAACACAGAGCAGATGTGCTCAAAGATAGTAAAAGCAGCACATATATCTAAATGCCAAGAAACTCCAAGCAGTTCTAAGTGTTCTCACACCACTAACTTCAGAGTGGATCTGTTTGAAACAGAGGAGAGGAGCATGTTATTAGCTACAATGTCAAGTTCCAGTTTGTCTCTTGAACGATGGCATTATTCATTCAATCCCTTCAGAGTAAAAAGGACCAGGAATTCAGCTTTCCCACTTTCTGGGTGAATGCTTTACCTGCTAAGGTAATTACAAAAACGAGGGCATGACCACTACTACCAATCTTGATGGAGTTTTAGGCTGGTATGTGTTCTGATTTATCTCTTCTTTTTAATTGCATATCTAAGGCAGATCCAATTCTTCAAATTTGCTCATCACTATCACTGTTTATACTTAAACCATTAATCATACTATGTCTCATCTGGCTCCTTCTCTGATGTGACAACTATAGAAAAACTACACTCTGATGAAGTTTCCCCCTCACACCCCACCCAATCTTTTTCTAGAGGCTTTTAAATGGTTTTCTCTCAACTCTTGGCTTCACAAGAGACTTAGCTGTCTCTTCACTGTCTCTCTATGCAAATGTCTTCCTTCTCCCTTCTCCTTCTGGAGTATGCTATATATTGCTATGCCAGTAGTCTAAGTCTGATTTATTCTATACAAACAGTACAAACAGTAGTGTACATCTGTACTGCTGGATGTCACTCATTAATGATAAACAAAAGTAATGCTATCAATGTGTGTATTTCTAAACAAATTTTTAAATTTAGATAGATTTTCAACAGCAGAAACTTTCTCTTCATTTTGTAAACCAAAACTAATTTCTAAATTAAAGGAGTTTCAACAATAAAACATGGTGAAATGAAGACATGGAAGAGTTTGTAGACTAAGACTTCATAGTTACTTTAGGCTCCACCCTATTAGTCTACATCACTGGACTGGAATAGAAGCTAGTTTTTTTAAAGAGTGCAGAAATATTGTACAACTTATCCTTTTACAGGTTTGAGGAGTGAGAAGAGGAAGAACTTGCAGAGGTTCTCTCTGCCTGCACTCTGCACTGTTATGGTCAGAGCTCTAGCCCACTCCTTTCCAAAGCTGTTCTTCATGGGCATAATGTAACTTTTAGTCAGTAATTCTTTTGTAACCACATTTTTTTGGAGGAACAGCTTTCTAAAACTTAAATTTATAATCAACTCAATAAGGGAGGTAGATGAAGTGATGGGGAGTACCAGTCAGCTGCAACGCTATTATCTAACAACCACTGTAGAATATAAATACATACAAATCTACAGTTTCACACAATGCCAGATATTACGACACACTGGGAAACTTCTACAGTAAGGACAATGACTAAAGATAGAGACAACATACCTTCTTCAAAGAGCAACATCATGTTCGTGCTTTTATTAGCAACCATGTTATTCAGTAAGGCGATTACAGTTTGCATTGTATTCCCAAGTATACTGTTTTGGTGTTCCTGTAAAAACAACAGCAACAAAATAACCTAGTTTTTCTTTTGCAAGCTTAGAAAAAGACTATTCCCTTCCAAAAAAGTAGTAATACAAAAGCAATACCCTCTCAATCCCTTAAAGTTCAACATTTAAAATACTGGAAAACCAGCCAAATATCTTAGTAGAGAATATCAATTTCAGGGAGCCAAATCTAAAATCTTGGACCAAAACTTCTCCCATGTTCTTTTGAACTAAAAGAATTCCTAGTTAGGTCTAAAATTTTAGGACTCTCTAGAAATGGCATAGAGCTTTATCAACCTAATCTCTGTATATTCAGAACCAGGAACATTTCCCTTTGTATAGTATTTCTATTATGGTATTAATTTTACTCTTTTCAGTTTCAACTTCATGACCCACAGTAAGTCATAAAATTTATTTGTGGTTTTTGTTTGTATACTTTCAAAGTATAAAATTAATTTCACATGCATGTTAAAGACCTATTTCTGTCACGAATTGCATCACTCATGATGTCTTTCTTATGCTTGATGATTGCTTCAGTGATTTTTCACAATTTTCTGAGACTATACTGATAAAAGGAACGTGTCAGGGTTTATAACGAACTTTATTTTCCTCTGTTGTAGTTAACACACTTGCACACTCAACCTGAGAAGGGTGGATAAAGCAGTGCGATCAAAATATTTATTTATTCACACTAGTGACAGTAATAACTCAGGTAACTTCCAAGAAGCCAAAACATGAGAAGCTTTTCCAAATCTGAATCTAGATATAAATATAAGCCTGAATACACTTCAAATCTTCCTAGAAGATTCCGGAAATATTTTGTCTAATTTTTCAGATTCAAGCCAAATACAAACATACATCCAAAGTGAAAATAACAATATTAAGACAAAACTGTCATAATTTCACATATTGTAGACTTTTCACATGCACCTAGATGATTTCCATACTTCCCTTTCCCATCTATCTCTCAGTACTGATACCACTCAACCACTTCACTGCCACAAAATATGCCATCTCTTCTGATCCATCTCCTGTCTGACAGTAGGCCTTCAAAAACAGTTACATTCTAAGTTGAACAAGACAAAAGATTATTGGTCTGAAGTTGGGTTAAATATTTCAGATGACAAAAATCACTTCAGCCCTTGAATACAGTCAAAGAAACACTCTCCCTGAAAGTTCCTTTAAGAGACAAGCACTGGTGGCCAAGAACAGTTTATTTTCTCTATCTCTTTGCTCAGGTATTTATGATCTCCTGTCTCAGATGTATGCTTGAAAACAACAGGAGTAATCTATCCTTCCTTGGGATAATCTTATGACCATCTAAATAACATAGCTGGTGCAGAATTAGGCTGCTTGACTGATAGCCAGCAGCAATCACAAAGAACATATTTTACCGTTCTTCTAAGAATTCACTTCAAGTCAACCTATGAATGGCATTCAGAGTGATATCTCTAGTTTATAAGCCACTTTTTGGGTTGGGCCAGGACTAAGTCATCAGCACTGCATTTAGGATAAGTCACACTATCTGAATACCTGTCTGGAAATGTCACATAACTGGTTGCAAGAAATTCTCAAGTGAGACACTCCTGATTTTTATTTCTTGATTAGCCTGATAAAATGCAGAATACTGTGAAATGCATCTTCAATGTCACATTGGAAAGTCCTCTGTTACAGTGGTATAAAGGGTTATGTTAAGGGAAGAACAAAGGTTTTCCTTAAAACATTTAACTACTGAAGGAAAGGGTTTGGCAGGCAGAGGCTGACAGTTGCTTTAAGAGATTAATTTCTGTTTCTGCACTCAAACCCTAAAATTAAATGTTATTATTTCCTGTAAATACCATGAAATATGGTACTGTGTCCAACTCTGGGATCCCTAGTTCAAGAAAGACATGGGCCTGTTGGAGAGAGTCCAGAGGAGGACCACAAAGATGATCAGAGGGCTGGAGCACCTCTCCTATGAGGACAGGCTGAGAGAGTTGGGGTAGTTCAGCCTGGAACAAGGGAGACCTTACAGCAGCCTTCCAGTACCTGAAGGGGGCCTACAAGAAAGCTGGAGAGGGACTGTTTACAAGGGCATGTAGTGACAGGACAAGGGGTAATGGCTTTAAACGGAAGGAGGGTAGATTTAGATTAGATATTAGGAAGAAATTCTTCACTGTGAGGGTGGTGAGACACTGGAACGAGTTGCCCAGAGAAGCTGTGGATGCCCCCTCATTGGAAGTGTTCAAGGCCAGGTTGGATGAGGCTCTCGGCAACCTGGTCTAGTGGAGGGTGTCCCTGCCCATGGCAGGGGGAGTTGGAACTAGATGATCTTTAAGGTCCCTTCCAACCCAAACCATTCTATGATATACATGATAAGGCATGTAATACATTGACAGACAAAGAAATATAAAAACATCCACAGCCTCCTATTCGACTTCAGGCTGTATGAATTTTCTATTCATACTAGAGCACTTTATACTGGATCATAAGGAGAAGCGACAAGGAAGAGTGGCTCACAGCCTTTGAAGGACTGCAGTTTCCTGCTAAAGCCTAAAAAAAAATTATATATATATATCCAAGAGCCCCAAAGTTCTATTTACTTTACATAGCACTTTGAGACATCATTTATGATTTCTACAAAGAGTACAATAAATACCTGTTCCTCTGAAAGTTTAATATACAGCCTGATGAATTTAAAAGCAACATTGCAAAGTATAAACACTACATTCTTCAAAAGACAAGGTAACCGATACAGAAAAAAAGATAGCATAAAGCCATGGTACTAAAAATAAATTTGAAGTTATTTCCTACAGATAGCTGAAGGGTAAGAAAAACAGTTTTTCAAAAGATCAACAACGTGTTTATCTGGTAGTCTAGCAGCACAGTATCTTATTAATTCTCCTACAGAACATTTAGAAAACAATACATTAAAAGGTAGGAATGAATATTTGTGTTATTGAAGACATTGATACATACACTAAAAACATAAAATTAAAAGCAAAAAAATTCCACAAGTGCCAAAACGAGAGCTGACTGAAATATCTTCTTTGCAAGTACAATATTTCTATTACTGCCCCATATATTTGAAGTGAACATCTTGAGTAAAATTCCCTTTTGAGATATACAAGAGACACTGGTAGTTGCTTACAAGAGCAATCTTTTGCATTCACTAGGTTAGTAACATTAAAATGAAGCCATCTTCACTTGTAATGGAGATCAATTATACTATACAACTCTCTACTGAAAGACTAGCACTCATGCCTTTACTTATTTCAAAGCATACATAACAGAACTTATCTTACCCTAAACACATATAAACTAGAATTCAAGATGCAACATAGATACGTTAAGGAAGAAAAATGGCCTCTTAATGAATAAAATAATCTTACAAATTGTATACTCAGCTGTACTACTAGAGTTTTAACGTATGTATCATAGATGGATTGTGACAAGATACTAGGTTTCAAGAAGCTACAGGTACGCTTTACTTTTCCAAGTCATCGCTGATTGCTGTTAGACTCGATTTTAGAGGTTTATATAAAAATATTTAACTTCATAATCCATCTAGGAGCAAAGCTGATCTAATTTGTGTGCACAGCATCACAGACTGTGGACATTTAATGAACAGTGCACTTGACAGCTTTAATAAAACATAGCATTTGCCAGCAGAGATAATTAGAATTGAAGCAGCAAAATTCTAGTGTTTGGCAACACAGATGAAACAACTTCATTAAAATGTACAGCTTCGGCGAATGAAAGGCAGGAAAGCACTGGACCCTGAAGAATTAGCCTTCTCAAAACTAATTGCTTCAGTGCTTAAAAAGGACAGCTATGAAATACCAAGGGCATAACAAGGAAATACTAGTATAAAAAAAAGGAACCACAGAAGATAAATCAGACTTTTCAAATAGGACTGCACTGTATTTAGGCCATTAAACTTTTCATTCTAATTTTGAAGGGTTGTACGTTAACAAAAGAAATAATTTGAAGTATTTTTTTAAAGCCAGTTAGGTAAGAGGGTGTGATTTAGCAAAGTGGGAGTAGGAATCTTGACAAGATACTATCACTAAAGCTGCCATTTCTCTTCCTTTAAGTGGATTAGAACTTAGAACACCATAGGCAAAATACAGTATTTTAATTACATTTTAGATAACAAAAGAGATAGCAATTATGATAAGAAGTTACCAATTTGGCAGACTTCACATACATGCCTCCTACTCATGTGTCTAAGAATCCAGAAGAAAATGCACAAAATGCTATGTTTACAGAAATGCTGTAAATTAAATCTAAGGGACACTATATACCACAGTACTACTGCTCGTTCAACATAATCAGAGGGATTAAACTTTATAAAGGGGCTCTTCTTCTCAAGCTTACATATGACCTATGAATTAAGTTAGGTAAATAAGGGGATGTAACAAAATGAAGGCTTGATTTCTCATACATTTCAAGAAGAAAATTACAGAAATGAACCATATCCAAATTATATTTACTAAAAGATGCCATTTCTATGTGATGATTCTTTGGCACAGTATAGCTGAGATAAAATAAACCAAAGCATTGATGCTAACAAGGACCTCTAACAAGAGCACAGTAATATTACATTTAACCTAGCTTATTTTGATATACTGTATTACTTTGTACATATGAAATAGAGGATCAGAATTTTTTCTGGACATAACAGTAGAACCCTTCTGTATGAAATGTTATTATTAGCATGAGCCTGTACGGGACATTCACAACAGCATATGCACTATTCTTCAATCACAAGAGGAAGCTCACTGAGAAACAAATTTAATCCAGCTATGTACATAGTTGGTTAATCTGGTCTTTAACATCTTGTGGCTTTTGATGCATATGATCAGCTGTGCATTAACTTAAAACTTAGAGTATGGATCTTTAACATTAGGTAATATTATTCTTCTTAGTGATGACCTAAGTCAGAAGTAAGCACAGCCATGTCCCTTGCTGCTCTGTTTTTCAAGAATCAGCCTTTTGAAAAGCACAGTTTTAATAAAGATAATATTTCAAACTATTTTCCTCTGGGTATGGTCGTACAATAAGGTGCAACCACTAATCTGGCAACCAATTTCTGGAATAATCATGCTTTTCAGATGTATCACAACAGCAATATATTCAGTCCACGCATGAAGATCAGAAGTTGTGCAACTTTCACAGAAATTCCTGTTGGAGTATTTAGGGGGGGTGCGGGGGGCGGGGGAGGGGGGAGGAGGCAGGAAAAGAATCTGTATTCTTAGTCACCAAGTGCTTAGGCAAAGTCAATCGAGGACAGGGAAACAGTAGTAATTTTGAAGGACTGATGAAGGAGAAGGGATACCACTAACAAAACCTAGAATGGCAAGTACCAACCAACAGAAAGCAGTAGTGTTAGTCTTAGATTTTGTTCTCCTACCCACTGCAGCACATGATGAAAAATTTCACAAGATATTTTTTGAGAAGTACACCAATTTTTGAGAAATATATCAATTTACTAGTGTGTTCAGATTTTCAGAGACCTAACAATCTTTCTTTTTATTCTGGAACTCATTTGTTACATCCTTTTCATTTCCCCAAATTCCTTCTTATCTGGGAGACAAGGATACAATTTTATCTGCGTTAATGGTCAGAATCTCACGAGGCGTAAGGAGGAAAAGTGACATTTACAGCAAACAGAGCTCTAAAGAACATTGCCTCTGTAGAATGAAAAGATGAAATTTGTTACTTTTAGAAAACCAGCTTCTGTCAAGATCATACAAGTACTTTTGTACAACAAACATTAAGAACTGAAAATATAAGGCTAATAACTTATAGAAGTTGAATAAACCATGCTAATCCAAGAAGGAAAATTTAAGTAGCAAGTTAAGGATTACAAAACTGCCCTGTGTTAGCAAGCACGAGATTTCTAAAGAAATTATATAAAGAGAAGAATACCTAAATCTGTTCAGAATTAGGAGGTAGACAAACTTCAAGGTTAATAAGAGGGAAATCGTATGAAGGCTTGTCATAAATACTACTTTATACATGATGAAAAGAGAAAGATGCCAGGATATCAATATACTTTTAAAATTAACTTATAATTCTGATAGTGTAAACTACTGGAGTCCCAAATTTTGAGTAAGAACTCCTTTTTGTCCTTGCTTTTGTTTTGTATTTATCTGACCAAAAAACCATCTATTGGCATGAAGGTTTCTGTTAGTAAATTTTCAGTGAATCAAGCAGTCATCTTGGGAAGGGGGGGAAACAACAACAGCAAACCAACAACATGAAACTAATGGTCCAATTCAGTGAAATTCATGTACCATTTTTTGTCTAATTTTTGGACAAAGGCAGGATAAATTTTGTTGCAGCACAACACAGAAAACAACCAGCCATACGATCTTACATTCACTGTTAAAGAAGTGCAAAACAACTCAGCAGCATATCTCTAAATGCAGTGCCATTTCTTTTTCCTACAGAATTGCACCTAAATTTCTGGCACCAATGAAACCTCAAAGCTTCTCCTTTTGCTCCTGAAAACCTTAGGGAAAGAACTCATTCTCAAGGCAGATTTTCTTTACTGTCAGAGGGAGCCCGAACAGACTCCCCTCTCAAGTAGAGTCAGGCTCCTTCGCAGGAAGCACACTCTGAAGCAATCTCCTATAAAAACATGATTTTACCCATTACCTAGAAAGAAGCATCCAAGCAAATAGCTTTCTGACTATTAAAGCTATTCATTGTGGATAACACTCAGAAACTCCTTTAAAAGAAAAATTTGCTCAAGACCAAAGTGACAATATGCAAAAGAAGCTATACACATATCTTACTCTGGAGAATTAAACTTCCTTAAACCAGGGATGATCCCGGCACCCTGGAAGAATTCATGCTGGTATGTTCTGAAGCAATGAAGCTCTAGAAGTAATTGATACCACAACAGCAGTAACTTGATATTTAGTGTCATAAACCTGTAGATACCTTGCAGAGTCTCAAGTATCAGTGAGGCATTTGAACTGCAAAGTCACTTGGGAGCTGCAATCAACCATTACACTGAGAAATTTCCATATCAAAATACTCACTTCTCAGACTTGCGTTTTCAGCTTTAATTAAAAGCTAATTCTTAAACAACTTCAGACTGACAGATACCAATCAACTGACACCTTTTTTCCACATGGATTTTGCTTTGATGTAAAAGACACTTTGCCACTATAAGGAAAGTAGTTTAGATGAGTTTGGGGAATTTGTTGGTGACATTTTTCATTTAGAGAACATAGATTCATTAGACCTATCCAAGGATCATATTAAAATTTTTAACTGGAAAAAGTTTGAAGGGTTCAGAATGGAATTTCTGCTTAAAATCATGAAAAGAGACACATGTTGAATAGGGTACTAAGTAAGGGCACTCACCTAGGATACTGAAAATTTAGCTTTGAGTCTGTGGTGGGTTGAGCCTGACTGGGGCCAGGTGCCCACCAGAGCCGCTCTCTCACTCCCCTCATTCACTAAACAGGGGAGAAAAGGCATAACGAAATGCTTGCAGGTCGAGATAAGGACAGGGAGAGATCACTCACTAATTGTTGTCACGAGCAAAACAGACCAAACTTAGAGAGGGAATTCATCTAATTTATTACTAGGCAAAAACAGAGTAGAGGAATGAGAAAATAAAATCAACTCTTAAAACACTTCCCCCCACCCCTCCCATCTTCCCGGGCTCAACTTCACTCCCGGCTTCAACCTTCCCCCCCTCAGCGGCACAGGGGGACGGGGAGTGGGGGTTACGGTCAGTTCATCTCACGGTGTTTCTGCCGCTTCTTCATCCTCAGGGGGAGGACTCCTCTCATCGTTCCCCTGCTCCAGCATGGAGTCCCTCTCACGGGGTGCAGACCTTCAGGAGCAAACTGCTCCAGCGTGGGGTCCCCCACGGGGTCACAAGTCCTGCCAGCAAACCTGCCCTGGCGTGGGCTCCCCTCTTCACGGGTCCACCGGTCCGGCCAGGAACTTGCTCCAGCATGGGCTTCCCACGGGCCGCAGCCTCCTTCAGGTGCCTCCACCTGCTCCGGCGTGGGGTCCTCCACGGGCTGCAGGTGGAATCGCTACACCCCCTCATCCTTCCTCCATGGGCTGCAGGGGGACAGCCTGCTTCACCATGGCCTTCACCACGGGCTGCAGGGGGATCTCTGCTCCGGCGCCTGGAGCTCCTCCTCCCCCTCCATCTGCACTGACCTTGGTGTCTGCAGAGTTTCTTACATCTTCTCACTCCTCTCTCCGGCTGCAAAAGCTCTCTCTCTAAGTGTTTTTCTACTTCTTAAATATGTTATCACAGAGGCGCTGATTGGCTTGGCCTTGGCCAGCGGCGGGCCCGTCTTAGAGCCGGCTGGCATTGGCTCTGTCAGACACAGGGGGAGCTTCTAGCAGCTTCTCACAGAAGCCACCCCTGTAGCCCCCCCGCTACCAAAACCCTGCCACGCAAACCCAACACATTCCACCCCTCGCCTCTGTGAATCACATATTTAAGAATTATTAAAACATATTCAACAGAAAAACTACACACACACTAATCACATCTACAAGGAAAAAGAATTCCCCCCACCAGAATCAAAGCAACACTATCACAACACTAAACAAGAGTAGACAATACACACAGAATCCACCTCTCGTCCCTTCACCGCTATTTCACTCTCAATCTACGTTCAGTCAATGTTTTGCTCGTTACCTACCTCTTCCAATTACTGTCCTTATCTCGATTTTCTCCGACCCCACGTTGGGCGCCAAAAAGACTGTGGTGGGTTGAGCCTGACTGGGGCCAGGTGCCCACCAGAGCCGCTCTCTCACTCCCCTCATTCACTAAACAGGGGAGAAAAGGCATAACGAAATGCTTGCAGGTCGAGATAAGGACAGGGAGAGATCACTCACTAATTGTTGTCACGAGCAAAACAGACCAAACTTAGAGAGGGAATTCATCTAATTTATTACTAGGCAAAAACAGAGTAGAGGAATGAGAAAATAAAATCAACTCTTAAAACACTTCCCCCCACCCCTCCCATCTTCCTGGGCTCAACTTCACTCCCGGCTTCAACCTTCCCCCCCTCAGCGGCACAGAGGGACGGGGAGTGGGGGTTACGGTCAGTTCATCTCACGGTGTTTCTGCCGCTTCTTCATCCTCAGGGGGAGGACTCCTCTCATCGTTCCCCTGCTCCAGCATGGAGTCCCTCTCACGGGGTGCAGACCTTCAGGAGCAAACTGCTCCAGCGTGGGGTCCCCCACGGGGTCACAAGTCCTGCCAGCAAACCTGCCCTGGCGTGGGCTCCCCTCTTCACGGGTCCACCGGTCCGGCCAGGAACTTGCTCCAGCGTGGGCTTCCCATGGGCCGCAGCCTCCTTCAGGTGCCTCCACCTGCTCCGGCGTGGGGTCCTCCACGGGCTGCAGGTGGAATCTCTACACCCCCTCATCCTTCCTCCATGGGCTGCAGGGGGACAGCCTGCTTCACCATGGCCTTCACCACGGGCTGCAGGGGGATCTCTGCTCCGGCGCCTGGAGCTCCTCCTCCCCCTCCATCTGCACTGACCTTGGTGTCTGCAGAGTTTCTTACATCTTCTCACTCCTCTCTCCGGCTGCAAAAGCTCTCTCTCTAAGTGTTTTTCTACTTCTTAAATATGTTATCACAGAGGCGCTGATTGGCTTGGCCTTGGCCAGCGGCGGGCCCGTCTTAGAGCCGGCTGGCATTGGCTCTGTCAGACACAGGGGGAGCTTCTAGCAGCTTCTCACAGAAGCCACCCCTGTAGCCCCCCCGCTACCAAAACCCTGCCACGCAAACCCAACACAGAGTCTCTACTGGAATTGGGTTGTGCAGGGATTTGAATATTGGTCTCCTTAACTCTGCATTCCCAAATCCATCATCAACTGTTAAGGAATAGGTCTCTATCTCTTCTCCCTTCTCTATAGCTAACTAGTTGCTAAATTAGTAGTTAAAAGGAGAAATTGAGACTGACTCAGTGATTATACTACATACTGAGGTGTGCAACATCCAGACTGAAATACTTTTCCTGACATTTTCTCTAGCAACTGAAAAAACCCAAACAACTGAGCAAAGTCTAGACTTTTCTGAGGAAGTAGAAAGGGGAAAGGGATGGGGAAAAATATCTGTTGTCCCTCTTATTCCCAAATTGAATGTTATATTCTTCGTACTCACAGACTTAAACTCGGTGGTGCTAGAGAAAAAGGTGTTAATTAGAAGCCACGGGCTGACAAAGAAACACAGAGAAATGGAACCTGTTTGAATGAGGAAAGAATGCTTTTTCCCTACCATAATTTAGCTGGGCTGAGGCAATATATAGTCATTGAATTGGGTTTGTGTGGCCAGGTTTTGGTAGCAGGGGTGCTACAGGGGTGGCTTCTGGGAGAAGATGCCAGAAGCTTCCCCCATGCCCAACAGAGCCAATGCCAGCCAGCTCTAAGACAGACCCGCCACTGGCCAAGGCTGAACCCATCAGTGATGGTGGTAGTACCTCTGGGACAACAGAGTTAAGAAGGGGGGAAAAAAGCTGCTGAGGCAACAGCAACTGGAGAGAGGAGTGAAAAGCTGTAAGAGGAACAACTCTGCAGACCCCAAGGTCAGTGAAGAAGGAGGGGCAGGAGGTGCTCCAGGCACCGGAACAGAGATTCCCCTGCAGCCCCTGGAGAAGACCATGGTGAGGCAGGCTGTCCCCCTGCAGCCCATTGAGGTCCATGGTGGAACAGATATCCAACTGCAGCCCATAGAGGACCCCAGACCACAGCAGGTGGAGACACATGAAGGAGGCTGTGACCCTGTGGGAAGCCCACGCTGGAGCAGGCTCCTGGCAGGACCTGTGGCCCTGTGGAGAGAGGAGCCCACACCAGAGCAGCTTTCGTGGCAGGACTTGTGACCCCATGGGGGACCCATGCTGCAACAGTCTGCTCCTGAAGGTCTGCACCTCATGGGAAAGACCCACGCTAGAGCAATCCATGAACTGCAGCCCATGGGAAGGACTCACATTGGAGAAGTCTGTGGAGGACTGTCTCCCGTGAGAGGGACCCCACGCTGGAGCAGGGGAAGAGTGTGAGGAGTCCTCCCCCTGAGGAGGAAGGAGCAGCAGAGACAACGTGTGATGAACTGACCACAACCCCCATTCCCCATCCCCCTGTGCCACTAGGGGGGAGGAGGGAGAGAAATCAGGAGTGAAGGTGAGCCAGGAAGGAGAGAAGGGTGAGGGGAAGGTGGTGGTTTTTTGTTTGTTTTGGTTTGGTTTTTTTTAAGATTTGGGTTTTTTTAAGATTTGGTTTTATTCCTCATTACCCTACTCCGATTTGATTGGTAATAAGTTAAACTAATTTACCCAAGTTGAGTCTGGTTTGCCCATGACAGTAATTGGTAAATGATCTCTCCCTGCCCTTATCCTAACCCACGAGCCTTTCGTTACATTTTCTCTCCCCTGTCCAGCTGAGGAGGGAGAGTGATAGAGCAGCTTCGGTGGGCACCTGGTGTCCAGCCAGGGTCAACCCACCACAGTCATGTTGTCAAAAGTGGCAGGAAAAATGAATTTACATATTTAATTTTAGGGTTTTTACTCTTTGCTTTATGCCTTCCACTCCAAAATACTGTTTAGTTTGCAATACATTGTTTTTTCACACATTCACCTTTATTCAATCTGTAAATGCAACAGAGAATGTTGATAATTAATTTATTCAAATTACATTAAACTTGAAAACAATGGAGGGCTGTTACATCAAAAGGAAGCATCTGCTGAATCTTCTGTTACTCGATTCATGATATAGTCTGATTACATATGGCATCTTCTCAATAATTTTATTATTTCTTATTTTCTCTTATTAGGCTTTTCAGGGATTATCTAAGTAGTTAATTACTAGTCTGAAAAACATTAAGAAATTCTCACTTTATCTTTTTTTTTTAAGGCAGCCTGTTACTCAATCTTGGATACCTGTTCATAGAGGTTTTGCATTTTCTCCAGAGACACATGCATTTAGAAAACAAACATACTCAACAATCAGACTGTATCAGCTATCAAGACTTCTCTCAGATCAAAGTACACATCCCACTGTGTACAGATATCCTAGGAAATTCACCTCCCAGCCTTTCCCCACTCAAGATATTCCTATAGCAACAAACTACATCTTCTGTTAGTCTATATCAAGGCACCAAACCACTAAGCAGGCAATAGGAGTGCTAACAATATTCCTCAATAAACAGACTGGCAGAGGTGCTGAAGAGTAATGCAGCCCGCATTATTATCCCATGAGAGAGTGTGCATCACTTTCATGTTCCTGTCCTGGGCTTAGACAGACAAGCAATTATACTCTAAGCAAACTATACTCCTACTATGACACTAGACAAACAAGCCAAGAGAAATTATGAACTGATTGCTATAAGTGAAAACTCTATCTAGCAAAACACTGTGTTTATTAAGTGTAAATAAATAAAAAAAAGTTAAATAACTCCACCTATCATTGCAGTACTTTTTTGTGGTGTTATACTCAATAAACATTAACTCTCAATGCTAAAATCGTTTGGTTAAGAGTAAAATTCATAGAAACTCTAAAGAAATATTATAGGGAGATGTTATTTAGCATGCTTTTTCTTTGCTTAATATTTGTGGTCAGGACAAGACAATCCATGATTGGCCAAATACTTAAATTATAACAACTCCCTTTCAAATTACCAGCTTCCTCCCTTCCTTCTAACATTGCAGAAGGTCACAGAATTGATTATCTGCTCCATTTTACCACTATTGTTTCCAGACAACTGAACACTGAAAAAAAGTATAATGGATGGTAGACTCAAATACATGTTTGGTTAGTTGGTTTGGGGTTTTTTTTAATCAGTTAATGAAGGACCATTAACATTAGCAGACCATTACTATAATCAAATTATTACTTAGAAATCCAGGAAATGAAAAATATTTTAGGTATATTGCAATATCTCTATGACATATAGTAATAGGGTTTAATGGGTAAACTATCTCTGTAAAGTTTCTTCTTCTATAAATTAGTGGTATATAATCTCTACTCTCAACTCTATCTCAAGTTAATGTTCCCTGATAAACAGTATGTATATTACCCAAACACACTTTCATACCCCATGTATCAGTGTTATCTTGGCACCCATTCAAGAACTCAAGGATGAATGCATTTTCTTCTTATGCCAAGCTGTGTGTATGAAGTCAAAGAATAAAAAGAGCTGGGGTGAAAGTGAAAATCAATGGTCTGAACAGAATTGAACTATGATACTGGAGCAAAGATTCAGAATTTGAAGGCAAGATTACAATTCAAACTAGTCCTAACTGTGTGTGCGCCACAGCGATTAAAACTCTAAGCGGATTTAATACACATATTTAAGCTAAATAAGACTTGAAGTATTTGCTACCTCTCTTAATGTCAGTTTACAAAAATAACTATTTTTGAAATCCAGGCCTAAAAAATGTAGTGTTCATAGCCACCAAAAATCTCACTGCTCTCAGAGAAACAAGTCTGGTACTAAGAGACACATTTGGGAATATACGGAAGGACCAGTTTGGATTCATAGCCAAATGACTTCTCAATTGGAACAAATTAAAAAAAACAAAAGGAAGCAGTTTCTTATTCTATGTAAATACTAGATTCATGCTTTCTCTTGTAGACATAACAGGAAGGAAGCTTACTGTTATCCAAAAATCTCCCACAAAGATCTGACCCACTCATCAGCCTAACTTGGTGTCTAACAAGCCACCAACCCTATTCTTTAATCAAATTCTGTGCAAAGTTAACATGATTTTGTTGCTTTATTACTGTTTACCAGAAGGAATGCCATGTAGTTAGGATGAAAAATTTAAAAGAATAAAAAAAATCTAGAGACTAAAGAGACAGAACTTCAAGGTTAAATCACAGTACGTTCTCCGTGCTTAAATTGTTCCACGATGTTGCTGCAGTTTCCAGAATCCAGAGTTTGCTTTTAAATTAGTTCTGCCTGTGGTGGCAGAACCAGACGGCATACATACCTTGGTTATGCTGGTCTGACACAGAAATAAGATTTTTTCCTTTCATCATGATCTTTACTACTTTATTTGTTTTCTTCCTGTTTTGCATTTAATACTTTGTCTCTACCTGTGACCCTAGAAAAAGTGAACGTGATGAAGTTCACCTTAGTAGGTCATATTTCAGGTATGTATTTCAGCAAAATACTTATGAAGTGACAGTCCCATTTTAGCTCTATAATATACTGACAGCATGAATACATCAGTCACAGGAATTATATCCTCCAGCCACTGGAATGCACTGATATTGAAAGACAACAGTTTCCTTAGCCAGCAGTGGTCTGCCAGTGATGCTAGGCTATGAAGCAGAACCAGAACTGATGAGAAGGAAGTAAAATAGAGAAAGAAATGACAGCTAACAAGAATGTCAATAATAATAACAATTATTATTATTATTCAAAACATATTTGCAATATGAGGTTTATAATAATATAAATTTGTATGTGCTAGTAGATTACTATTCTTGTGAATTTAAGATGGCACCTAAAAGAGGGTAGACTTAGGTTAGATACAAGTAAGAAATTCTTCACTGTGAGGGTGGTGAGGCACTGGAACAGGTTGCCCAGAGAAGTTGAGGATGCCCCCTCCCTGGAAGTGTTCAAGGCCAGGCTGGACAGGGCTTTGAGCAACCTGATCCAGCAAAAGACGCCCCTGCCCAAGGCAGAGGGCTTTGAACTAGGTGATCCTTAAAGGTCCCTCCAACCCAAACCATTCTACAATTCTATTATTTAGTCGAGTGAAACATCCACATTTTAACACAGCAGCTGCTATTAAATAAAAGGCACAGACAAAGCACGAACAGTTCTCATCACCCAGAATATTAAACTAGGAAGACAGAAAACAGAAATTACTTCATTGAGTGTATAAAAAAAAAAAAGTATAGCACAACAGATTTTGTAATGGCCTGAGTCTTGCTCCCATGGTGGCAATCTCAATAGTGCCAGGCATTAGACAGTTTGAAAAAAAAATCACGGTACAGATATACTCAGCACTACATGGTTAGCTGGTACCCCACTGGTACTCCCTGAGGCACTTGCCTGGCACAAGCCAAGCATCACTTCTCAAAACTCTCACTCTCTGTTGCTCTGAAGTCAACTCTTACATTTCTAAGAGGAGCAAGGGCACAACTTTAGATGTAAAAGCTGGTCTTAACTCAGATCTACAGGAATACAAGGAAAGGACACCAATTCTGCTTTTCATAAGCATTTGCAAAGCAGCATCAGATGTCATGACTTAAAAGAAAGTATGCCTCTTGCTGCTACATGTGATCTCACCCATAATTTATTCCATTTTTGTAGGAGATAAACAGAAGTATCAAAGACAGAATCAAGAATGACTAACATAAGCAAAATAGGAAACTCTTCTAAATAAGTCCTATTTCTTTCACAAAGACAGAGGAAGTTATTCTGCATTTTATTATTAACATGCTGAACACCATTTTTTAACTTGCACATCTTTCCAGAGTTATCTCCAAATGATTTATTATAGTTTTCTTCATACTCTCACCCCACCTCTTCCCCCAAGTAATTTCTATTTAGGTTCCTACATATTGATTCAAGAAAGGAACTTTAGGAATACAGGTTTGAAATTGGTATATGTTACAAAAATAAACTGTAGTTAATTATATTAATATTCCAGTCATCATTTCATGTTTTCTTTCAAGCACAGGTTCAATTCAAACATTCCTGCTTTTCATGACTGTTAAAGAAGTTATCTCCGGGAACCACAGGAGATACGCTATGGAGGCACTGGAAACATAGTGCCTTCAACCCCCCAAAAAGTGACCTTTTTCCCTCCTCCTCATGTAGCTCATTTAAGTAGTAAACAGATACTAAATGATTATTCGAGAATTTATGTCTATTGCTTTAAAAGGGGGACAGGATACATTAAAAGTATATATGTACACACACATAAATATACATACACACACACTTTCTTGTAAATTGTTTTAACTGATATAAAAAGATTCAAATGAAACTATCCTAACAACACTGAAAAATGAATGATTTGAGACTTTATGTTGTTTCAAAACAGAGCTAGATTTTCCATTCCCTCAAACGTTCAAGACTTCAAAAAAACATTCCCAGCCCGCACTGACACACTCTGTAGGTTCTCCCAGCCCGCACTGACACACTCTGTAGGTTCTCACACTAACTGTACCCCACAGTGGTTCACTGTCTCACATGAAGTGTAGAGGACTGAAGTTTTTCTATTTCTCCTCATTTCAAGTGAAAATCCAGATCATCAGAAGCCTCTGCTACAGTGAAAATTTAATATATACAAACTGAAGCAATTTCAGTAGGAGATGGTGAGAGATGCTTGTAAAACATCTTGCCTAGTAGTCAAAATACTTATTTTGAGCTTCAGAAACCCAACGTCAGCCATTCCCTCTGGGTGATTCTGAACTTGGCCCCTTCCCTGAAGGTATTCCTGGTTAGTAGGCTACTGGTTACCCTGAGGTCTGCCTTTCTCCTCTTCCTCCCATGCCACTTTGTGCAGAAATTTCACCCTGAACACAAGCAGCCTTTCTCAGTGAAATCTACATCTAAATTGGAATAATATCATGAAACACTGAAATAACCCGAATATCTCCTTCCTCAAACAATACACTTGAGTCCTGAAACCATGGAGCCATGACCAGTTCCTATCAGCAAGATACTGCTGCTCTGCCCAAGTTGTCTACCAACAGAGAGTAGTTTTATTCTCATAAGAACTCACAGCCTGAAAAGGAGCTGGATACTTTTAGATCAAAGTAGCATTCTATTTCTGAGAGGCATAAAATATCAAGAACTACATTTATTATCACTAGAGGCCAGACAGAAATTTTAGCCAATATAGTGTGACACAATGTGTCATTGCACTGCAAAAGGAAAGAATAAAGAAAACAAACCAAAAAAACCCCTAAAACCCCAAATAATTGAACCACTGGATTAAGATAGCATAGAAACATGTTTTATGTGAACTGATTAAAATACTGTTCGTTAGAACACGAGGTCCTAGTAATAACTGAAGGAGTTATTTTTTTAATTACTTATTATAAGTAATTTTACAGTTATTAAGGTAACTATGTTAGTATTTTACTTCATTTCATTCAACCTACCCTCCCTGAATAGTTATTCATACTGAAAAATGTGTACAATAGATGTGAGAGGGAATAAAAGGATGAAAGAGGAAAACAGCTAAAATATATCTGAAAAGCTGGTAACAGGAATTTTACAAAAGCCAGGGAGAGGAGAGTAGGGTATCATTAGCCATTTTCATATCCTAATGGAACATGCAAGTTTCAGTCTGTTACTAAGAGTGGGTCTGTGGCAAAGAGCCCAAATGAGGTCTGAGAAAGGATAATGTACCTTTAATGATTGAAATAGCAAGAAAATTAAATCTAATCATGTTTCATTAAGCATACTCTAGCTCCCATTTTTACTAAATTATTTTATTATGATTTCCCAACTGTCTGTTGAAATAACCTTTTACAGCAATTTAATTCACCATCATAAACAAGTCTCATTTCTCACAATGAAGTCCCCTGGGATTAGTGAGAGGAGATGGATAATCTAAACCTTGCCAATCCTGCAGCCACTAAGGTAACCACTCAGGGAGACAAAGATTTTTGTTTTCCTATTTGTGGCTGAGATCATTAAGATATAATTAGAAACGTATTCATGAGTAATAGAGCGTCTGTTATGGAGATACCATTCGCCCAACAAGCATCTTCTATACCAATCTTTAATAAGAAGGGCAGCAGGCATAATCCCCACTTCACTCTCTGGAGAGTTCTGCATTAAATGGACTGCATTAGACATCCCTCTTGCTCCCCCTTTTTTAATGGAATCTTATTCAGGCATCCAGTGTTTTCTCAGACTCCATTGTTACCATCAAAACTGCTAGTCTGTTTGCTTTCAGCAATATGCTCCTGCAGTGCCATCCAGATGTGAGCCCTAAAGACAGCTACGTGCAGTGAATTTAAATCCTGCTCCAGAACTTGTTACAGAGCAAGCAAATGTGGAACTTCACAATATATAGTAACAAACGAATTGCACTATTTACAGAATAATCCTTGGCTCTCTGCAGTAGTGAAAGGAGCTATTGACCCTCGCACCCGCCCTTTCTGCTTGGTGCGTACTTTACTCATTCGAGTAAAGCAGCTCAAAGAAATCTGTTTTGTTCTTGTGCGCAATCCAATTTATTGCCAAACTCCATATCAAATCACGTGACATAGC
Source organism: Grus americana (assembly GCF_028858705.1). NCBI lineage: Eukaryota > Metazoa > Chordata > Aves > Gruiformes > Gruidae > Grus > Grus americana. Next base: position 120,276,457 of record NC_072853.1, on the reverse strand, counting down.
AATGGAAAATCAAAAGTAATGTCACTCACCAAACAGTGCTTATGTATCTGCCATGGGGATCAATTTATGGCTACCACTTAAACTGCAGAGTGAAAACCATCAGTGACCATATGCAGTACCATGATGTTAGAACATATTATTATTGCTACATATAGTAGGCAGAGCTTTGAAAGAGACCAAGTAAATGAAAAAGAAAGAAAACAGTTCTAGGGCACAATTTTGCTTCCTGTACCCACATGAACGGTAAAGAACTACTTGCTCAAAGCAAGCAAGGGGCAGAAACCGAACCTTGTAAAACAAACAGGGAAGTTGAAAGACAAACCTAAGAGAAAAAAAGAGGCTACCAAAATTACAGCTGACTCTTTGAGATGATGCTACTGTTATAATTAGAAAGTTACAGTGGGTAAACTAAGAGTGGATCATGGTAGGTTTAATCTTTTCGCATATATTTGACTACAAATCTATTTTAGCAAAGCAATGATTTTTAAGCTTGCCTAGAAAAACATTTTATAAAACAAAATATATTTAGAAACTAAGCATATAAGACAATGAGTAAATGACTACAGTTAAAAACAGAAAGTTGAAAGCAGAATATTAAGATTTAAATTGTTTTGCTTTGTGGAAGACTGACATTCTAAAATCTAATTATCATCCCACAATATGAACTCTTCAGGAAGACATTAACATAAAGAATGCATTATACATGACTGAAGCCAAACCAAACAAATTTCTAGATAAATTATCAGAGTTCAGAAGCATAATGTGGAACCCTCTGCCAACCAGAAACCATTCATGGACATTCAATATTCTTTTACAAGTTCTATTGTGAAGCACACAATAGCTTATTACCTTAGTCATCAGAATGCAGCTGGTCAATAAAACTTACAGTCAGCAACTGCCACATTCCTACACCAATATTTATTTAGAGGAGATCAGGAGATATACCTCAGCTGTTTGACAGAACAGTGATAATGTCACAATGAAATTCTGGCCACAAGATCAATAACTCTTGTTCTGAAAAGCATGCATCTCAGTTTTACTTCAGTATGTATTTTTCCTTAAGTGCTTTCTCTTTGCCTTGATATTTGCATTAGCGGGAACAGTAAATTGGCAGATTGGTCTTAATCAGCCTGACAAATACCAAGTTTGGAAGGAATGAGATTTTGCTCCAATACTGCTTCTACAGCAAAAATAAATAAATATTTAAATGTAGAAATTCATTGCCTTGGGTGAACATTTTCATTGACGGTGATTCATTTCTGTGTGACCCATTTAAAATTTCTCATTAAATTCACACGCACTATGGTTAAGGTCAGGATTTCTCCCTGTAACTTCTAATTCATAAAGGACATAATTTGCTATTAGACTTGTGATGCCTCACGTTAGGAAGAATCGTCACTCTCAGTCTTTCTGCAGCACTTGCATTTCACGCATTTGCAGCATGGTGCTACAGTCTCTCCCCTCTTCACAAGGTCTCTTTGTGCCCTTTGGCTCAACCTGTGATTTAGTGACTGGCCACGTTGGAGAGGGAGCGAGGGAAGGCTACAGGGTTGCACTCCAGCCAGCCCTGGGGCATGCAGCAGTTACAAACAAGAGCAGCCCCGTCAGCTTCCCAAAGCTGCTGTTCTCCCCCCTCTCTCTTCCACTGCTCACAATCATGTAACTCCTAGGACTGGGTGCATTTCTTCTTTTTTGTCACATGATTCAGTATGAAGAACATATATGAGGTCACAAAGACATTGAGATTTCTAACATAAATAATGTCACAAATATATGTTTATTTATATACATATACACACACATTTTTTTATATATATATATATGAATACTACAAAATGACAAACTAATTACAGAAGGAGAACTAAGTAAAATGAAATGTGTCCAAGGTGTGGGCACTGCAAGACTTTGAGAATGAGAAAAAAAGCCTAAAGAATGGGAGGTGAGATGTACCAGTTACTGATAAAAGTCGGGGAGGATGGAGGATGAAAGATAAAGAATTTAATTTGCTTAATTTTATTCACAGCAGAACCAGCTACCAATCCAGAAGATTAACTACTTTTGCTGCATTATTTAAATTAAAATGTAGGAGAAAGGCAGCAAATGCTAAGGAACATTTGGAGGAAAGGGTTGTGACAGAAGTAATGTGGTTTCTGAAGATGATGATACCAGTTAAATCTCTAATTAAAAGGGTGTGCAATTATCCCTTTACCCATCCCCAACCACCTCCCCAATATTTTTTCTCTAATAAGTGTGAAAATTGTCCAATTATAATGACTGAGTGAAAAGAGCTTTAAAGTAATACCAATCCTGTGGAAATGTTCCATGTTAAACATTGAGAGTTCTGAAACTTGTTCACAGATAGGGAATCTGTGTAAGTGGAGCAAGAAAGATTGTATCTGAAATTTAATGTACATGAAGTAATGCACACAGTAGGGAAAAAGTCCTGAGTTTATATCTGAACTAATAATCTCAAGTTAGGGAAGACAGTTTCACACAAATGACAGCTCAGTGATAGCAGTCAAAAACCCAAAGTGAAATGTTAGGAAAAGAAGGAAGAATAAAAGAAAAAAACAACCAAACTAACACCCCACAGCTCATTCACCCATTGAACACTCTGCTCTGGTCCTGCATCTCAAAAATTGTATATGAAAATGGAAAATATTCTGAGAAAGCAGCAAGAACAATCAAAAGTGTGGAACAGCTTCCATTTAAAAATACCTAAGTAATGATGACTTAGTAGTCCAGAAAAATGTTTTAGCAAACTGACAGGGAATATTGAGATTTATAAAATCAAGGGTGTCATAAGTGGATGAAGATCCATTGTTTGCTGATTTCTTGAATACAGAAACAAGAAATACCCAAATAATCTGGTAGGAGCCACGTTCAAAACAGACAAAAGGAGCTATTTCTTCACTCTGTGCAATGCCAGGCTGGGCAGCGCCTTGCACAGTGTCAGGAACTCAAGCAGTTCACATGGGCCATATAAGGGAGGTTGGACGAGGCCATGGAAAAGGTGTCTATTGTGAATACTAAACACATAGTTACTACAGCCAGCTCACAAAGGGCTTGAGTTAAAAGTGGTTGGATGTAGAGAAAGTACTTGGTGGATGTGTCAGATAGGCTTACTCTTTCTGATAATATTTTTGTAGACATCCAGTTGTGGCCACTGTGAGGTACAAAACCAGAAGGCTAGTCAAGACCCTTGATCTGACCTGGTCCAGCTTTTTTTATGTTCTTTCTAGTTGCCTGTACAAAAAGTAACATGATCACCACCATACTTCAAAAAAAGACCTAAAGGAAATAAGGTGTGACAAAAATCAGATTTCACATGGAGTCCATGTAACCCACAATAGCCAAAGAAAGCATGAAAAACCCCCAAAGAAGTCTAATCAAACAGAAGTTTCCAACATCTTTCATGCAAACAAGAGCTCTTACACGAATCAAACTCCCATTAAAATAAACAAACATAAATTAACATGGAAAGTAGATTTGATACCACCTGATTTTTAGACATAACTCCAATGACTTAAGTACATGGCAAGATAGACACATATTTACACACACAAATACTCAATCTCCAACAGTAATTTATATACTTATTTGACTTTTTATAAATTACATTTCTAAGTAGAAAATGTAATTTTACTTATTTGTGAATGACATACTATTTGAAACATACCAGCCTTCAAGAATAATTTTAGCATAATAAATATTACACCAAAACCATTAACCCCATAGTTTTATCATAGATAATAATTATTCAATTAAAAATGTAAAAAGACTTAAAAGTTTTATAACCTGTCAATAATTCTCCTTGAACTAAAAGTGGAAAAAAAAAAATACATGATTTTTAGCATGAAAACTTCTAAGAGTACATATTCCATTTTACGGCCACAGTTTCCAGCAAGTTCCTTTATAGCAAAAACCACATACACACACACACTCTAAAAAAACCTGAAACCAATGTTACACCAAATTACAGAACCTAATTACTTTTGGTATTCTAGAAAACAGCACTTTTGAGTAAGTGAAAAATGCCTTTTTGCATACACTATCTGCTTAAGGATACTTATTTCATAACATATGAATAAGACAACGTAAATCCCAATTAGAAATACTGGGATAAAACTTATGGTAGGAAATGATGATAAAAATTCAGGATGTGCCAACTGAATAACTCACACTGAGATGGAGCAGAATGTAACTTTAAAACAGGAAGGGATTTTTTTTTTTGTTGTTGTTCACTATTATTATCACCTTCCTTAATCAAGAAGAAATTTCCTAAACATTTCTGAAGTCAGGTACAATTAGAGATACAGACATCTACACTAGCACAGGTAAACCCTGCTAGAGTTAAAGGACTGAAACAGAGCTTGATATTAAATACTATATATTTTGTAATTCATTCAACTGGAAATAAGAGCTTAAATAAGAAATTTATGCCCAATTTTGTTTCTGAATTCTCAAAATTACTGTTTATTTTTAACTCACATACTCGTTAATACCAACATATTTGCACCCAACCAAATAAACTGCACAGACTGAAAATTAACTTCATAACTCAAAACTAATACTGTGTACTTTTAACCTGATAATTTCTCAAAGAAATAACTTGCTTCAGAAAACAAGTCAATCTGTGTAAGTCAAAAAATAATCTGGTTTCTCACACAAAAATAGGAGTGGTAAGACAAACTTCTACAGCTAATAACTAAAAACTTACCATACAGAAAGGTTCCCATGCATGCGTTTTCAGTATATAAAGCAGAACCTGACTCTGTTCAAACTAAAAGTCTAGCTACCCCAACAACCTATCTAAACCACTTGGCAACAGAAGCAGCCCTACAAGTGCAAGCCAGGTATACAGAACAGCTTCCCAACCTCTAGGAATTCACAGCCCAAGGACTTTGAGCCAGTAGCAGATCTTTTGAACACAACAACTCTCAATGGATTTTTCTTCCATTAATTTGTCCAGTCTCTTTTTTAATTCAAGTAAACCCAGGACCCTATGGCACAGCTGAACTTAACACTACAGGAAGCAGTATCACCTTTTGTCAGTTTTTAAGATCCCAACTGCAAGTTTTCTTTGGTTCTTATAATACAGTTCTTATATCAGAGGATACAGTAAACAGCAATACTGTTCCCTATTCACCTTGTATGAGCCACTCATGACTGCATGCTATCATACTTCCCCCTCAATCTTCGCCTTCCAGATTAAAGCATATGGAAGAGTAATCTCTTCTACAGTGGCCATTCCAGACCTTTGATCATCTGTGTCTCATCTCTTTGCACTTTTTGCAGTTCTACTATAACCTTTTTGAGGTGGGAAACCCAAAAAACACACATGGATTAACGTGGCACAATGTTTTTCAGCTTACCATTGTAATACTTCCTCTTACAATCTATAACATTGTTTTCTTTTCTGACCAGGACTAAGGATTAAGGAAATGTTTTTATTAGACTGTGTTTTTATCTAACCACGATACGTCATTCCTGAGTGATAACAGCAACACATCTTGTATTGCTGCATATGTAGAGTGGAGATTGTTGACAGCAGACACATTGTGCAATACTTCAGAACACATACAAGTTTCACGGTTGCTTTAAAAAGAAGTGCAAATTAAACTGAAAGTGAGTAGTATAAGGTGTCAAAAAAACTTGTGAGGATTTTAATTACATGGATACTCACAAGATCCTGAAGGTTATGTACAAAACTTCTATCAAAAAAGGCCTAAATCAAGAGTGATGAAAGAATATGTGAATGCTAACCAGCTTTATGACTACCAAAGAAACCCCAACCCAAAACTGTTAAAGAGGGGGGAAAACACCTTGATCCAGAAACTCTGCACTGTGAACTTTATAACATCTTCAAACACTTTGCGTTGGCAGAAAAACTGAGAGGGGAGAGAACATGAGCACCAACTGTGTACCTGTCCAAGTCTTAGGGTGGTCTGTGGTGACAGTCAGTCCTGCTCTCACTCCTGCTGCTGGTGACATCCATCATTAAGGACCATAAGCTCAATATCTTTCTGCCTTAAGTTCCCAAGACTGACGGACTGATCTGATGACTGAAGTGAAATTCCTGGTACAATGTTCAGTGATCACAGAAAAAGGTCACAAACTCCTCTCATTCAGACTAAACTGGGGGAACACTAACAGAATTATTCCTGACAGAATGGGCTAGACAGAACAGTGCACTGTAAAATGAAATACTGGAGACTTATTTAAAGCTATATATCAACATAAAATGACAAAAGAAATATTATTTCCATTTCAGGGCAAAAATTCCTGTCTTGCCATATTTTAAGTCTTTAGAACTATATATGGATTCAAGCCATCCTTATTTAGTGTGAGAAAACAACAGGTTTTTATAGGCTGTCTGAATTGCAGAGAAAAACAATGAACAAACTTAACACCATAGTTTAAACTACACTAGAGAACTCATTAATTGGTCCTTAATTTTGCTTTTTTTTTTTTTTTACATATCATTCTTCTCCTAAACAATATAAAAATGTTCTTTCTCAATATATATTCCAAATATTCTACAAATCCTAACGGTTCCAAAGGAGACAGAATTAAAAAGAAAGGTGCTAGTTAACATCTAAGTACACCTGTTTTCCATTTAGTTTTAGAGGAAACAGTTTTCCAAGAAAAAATATCTAATAGCATCATCTTTAGCTGTCAGGTGCAAAGCTGAAGTTAGCATATTCCCTTAAAGGTCAGAGCTGCACTGTTTGTAAGTAAAAATACAATCATTAGGAAAGTATTACCCCTTTTGCTCTAAAGTTTCCACAGCAATATTCAAATTACCCAATCACAAAAGTCTCACATATACCACTTAATTTTTTTTTTTTTTCAGGACAATGTTCAAAGAACACAAAAGTAAGACTCATATTTAAGGTACCTTGCATAATGTCCAAGAGTATTGCCAGACAAAACAAGTTGGCAGAAACACTCACTGACTTTATACATCCATCCCTGACCTACAGTCTGTCTTGGATTTGGTTCATAAAAGAACACTCTCATGCAGTATAAAATGTAGCTGGCTCAGATAAGGGAGAAATGGGAGCAGAGCCAAGCCAGCTGAATCAGCATTGCCACTTCAGTCCATCCACCTTCCTCACTTAATGGTCAAAGCATACAAGGAATTAGGAAGTTGGAAATAGATGAAGAGATCAGAAACCCAAGCTCACCTGGGAGACTACTGACTTGGATCCTAATCTACAGGAGTTAACACACCTAACTACAGGTAGGACACAGTGAATGGTGGCTACCATGCTAGGAGATAACCTGTGGGATAGTTTTTGGTTGGTTGGTTTTCAGGAAGATGGACTGGATTAGGCCAATCAAATCACAGAAGTTGCGTGTGTGTGTGTGCGCGCGTGTGTGTGTGTATATATATATCTCTCTATAAAAAAAAACCTTATCAACAGATATGGTTGAAGGTACTTTTGGAGCTCTCTAGTCTAGTCCCCTACTCAAAGCAGTCCTGCCAAAGCAGGCTGACTCTGGGCTGCACCCAGCTGAGTTTTAAGAGTCTCCAAGGATGAAGATGCTACAAACTCTCTGGGCCTGTGTTCCAGTGTTTGATCACTCTCCCCAGAGCAGAATGTTTCTTCCTATACCAAGGTGGAATTTCCCATCTGCCAACTTGCATTCATCCTCTTGTCCTTCCATTGTGCACTGGTGACATAAGTCAGGCTTCATCTTCTCTGCACTGTCCAGTGAGGTAGCTACAGACAGGAGTAAGATTCCCCCACCCAAGCCTCCTTGGCAAAGGTTGCACGAAATCTGTCCTCTCAGCCTTTCTGTGTCTGCCATGCGCTCCTGGCCCCCTGATCATCAGGGTGCATATCCACTGGGACTGCTCCAAGATGTCAAAGGTTCAGGGTAAGCACTATTACAGTATTTTACAATATATTTTAAATTCTTCTCTGAACACAGTATTTGAAGAAACTGGCTATTCCTAATCAGTTTAGCCTTCCAAGAAAAAATAACTTTTAAAAGTTATTCAGAATAAGAACTATTACAGCCTTTGTAATTGGAAGGGGTTAAGGGAAGAGCCAACTACCAGAGTCCACCAAGGTCCAAAGGACAACACGCAATCCTCTAGATATAGTAGGAACCTTGTAGATATTGAACAGCCAAGGGCCAGCACACAATCCAATGAGGTAGCTACAGAGAGGAGCAAAATTTTCCTTTTGCAGGGGTGGCGACTTTTGGGCTGTTGCATTGGATAGCAAGTCAGTCCCTGAAGGGATCACAGGTTTCCATAACACTGGACAAATATTAGAGTTGTAGTTATTCGTTAGTTGTTTTGAAGAGCGTTTAAACTGTGTTATCACCATGCATCCCTGTAACACTGGGCTGTTTGTCCCAACCAACAAAAGAAGCAAAAATAACAGAGGCCTCAGCTGGGCTGTAAGTCACTTAGAAGCAACACTCTGAAATGTTCTTAGGACACTGAGAGTAACAAAGTGATAAAGACAGAGATCTGCTTATGGCAGGCACAACAGTGATTGTTACTCTGCAACAACTTTTTCTTTGAAATGCATTGTAAAAGTATTTTCTTTTAAAAGACAACTTGTAAGACATTATACCATAATACATAAAACAACCATCCACTTTTGACTAGTTTAGAAACATTTTATAAAAAAAAAAACACTCCACAAAACCTGTAAGCTTGCTTGCTTATTGAAGACCAATAAAATAAACATGAACAGTGAGATCAAAGAGATGGAAAACAGTCACAACATCATAAACCTTAGAAATGTGTTCTACTATCAACAGTAATCATGGTCACTATTTCTGCAAAGCAGACCTACACACTTCACTACTTGTTTGTGATTTCCTTTTTCAGTATGTTATAGCTAGCTTTAAAACCTTATTAAAGTCTTTTAGACTCATGTTTATTATCCATAAAATTTTCGACTTCTGAGGCAAGATAAAAAACTACCAAGAAACACATAAGAATATTGTTTATACATGAGTTTTCTTATGTCCCTTAGCACTGAATATAAAATAATAGTTATGTAGCATACACACTAAAATATTAGTGTCTAGCAATAGAAAGCAATTCCTTTAAGATGCAAATAGCTGAATTTCTTTCCGATAAAAAACCTAATGCTGTCACAAATGCTGTGGACTCAATTTTTCTCTCAGAAGTGGAGCTTCAGGTGATTTTGTAACTAACTTTATTCCCTCCCCTAACAGGAACATTGGTTCAAAATAATTTTCCAGATAAGAAAAAGAGTGATAGAAGGATATGCTTTAGTAATATTTTTTTCCTTTTTAAAAGTAATTTTATTATGCACAATATCAATCTTTAATATTAAAATTAATTTAAAGGATGGCTCTGCTGCTCCTCACATATTTTTCCACCAGCAATCCCAGATAATCCTAGGTGATAGATCTACACAGACATATGGTCATAAAATAGGCTGCTCACATTTATTTAGAATTTGTATAGCACTTCTCATAACAAAATCTGAATATCTTCTAAATTCTAATGAATTTATCATCCCTACATTCCTGTGATGTACATTTTTAGTTCAGACATTACCTTAACATAAGGAAAATTCATTAAATAATTATGCTTGAATAAGGTCCAGCTAGGACCTTAAACAGGCCTAGGTTCAGAATGATGAGCATCCATTTCTGATTACTGTAGAGTAAATGTGTTCATCACACACACAAAGGACAGAAGCACACTAAGCACATCTGAAAAAGAAGGCTCATACAATTTGCCCAGGGTCAAGAAGAAATATGGATCATCAGTAGGAATAGAAAGTAGTGCTCTCAATTCTCTCGGTACTCTGCCAACAAGCATCCCACAAATCACGTACTTCAGGCAAATGAAAAAAACCTGAAACCCTGTTCTCAAATTCTGTCATTTGTAACAAATACACATTTAACTACTACTATTATGACCTCTCAATAATAGAAAGTTGAATTACAACTAGTCAAAACTATTTGACTCAAGCAACTCTACAAGAACAGCTGAAAATCAGCTACTAATACCACTCAGAAAAACAACACAAAGCCCCCAACAATAACTTTCTCAAGGTTATGGGGGGCAAGTAAATCATTCCAGCTCTGCTTAAAGCTAGCAGCTGTTAAGAGGAACTTTTTAGAAAGTTTCCAAACTTGTACATGCAAAAGTTTTAATTATACAGTATTTCCTTCATTATCCCAAGCTCATGATATTCATAAAAAGAACACAAAAGAAGTGGCACACTTCACCTCAGAGGTATATGGCACCTCTCCGAATGAGCAACATGTGGTTGCCATGTGGTCCCTAAGTCCTCAGAATATGTTCTCATCACTTCCGACACTCCAGTTCCAGTCCTTTCCGTAAGATTTCTTCAAACTACATTGGTCTTTTGCAAGTATGGGAGGACATCCATACATTAATTGTGAAGACATCCTCCACTTTGAAATTGCTAAGGGACCCAAAGCAGGACAGCTGCAGCAGCTAATTTGCCCAAGTATTTATTAAGCATCATAGAAGGCTCTGCAGTTTCTAAGCCCTCTGTCGCTGCACCTGCATTACTAACTTTAGCTCAGCTACTAGCTCAAAGTTAGGTGGAGACATCTTTATGAATTGCTGCCACACACTGACTGCACCACACACAAGCCTTAAGGTTTGTGGTTATAACAAACGTTGAAAGTCTAGCATAAGTTGCAATGATACTGAAAAAGTCAAATCATTCTCCTATTAATGTTTGTAGCAGAACACCTATGGCAAAGGAAGCTTTTGCTGAAAAGCTTCCCTTTCATGGGGGATGAGGCTGGAGAGCAGCCCCGCAGAAAGAGATCTGGGAGTCTGGGCTGGTGGCAAGTTCAATATGAGTCAGTGTGTCCTGGCAGCCTGGGGTGCATCAAGCACAGCATAGCTAGCCAGTTGAGGGAGGTGACTGTCCCGCTCTACACTGCACTCGTGCAGCCCCACCTCGAGTACTGTGTGCAGTTTTGGGCACCTCAATATAAGGACATCAAACTATGAGAGTGTGTCCAGAGGAAGGTGACCAAGATGGTGAAAGGTCTGAAGGGCAAGACTGCAAGGAGCAGCTGAGGTCACTTGGTTTGTTCTGCTTGGAAAAGAGAAAGCTGAGAGCTGACCTCATTGCAGTCTACAACTTCCTCAAGGGGGGCAGAGGAAGGGGAGGTGCTGATCACCTCTCTCTGGTGACCAGCAATAGGACATGAGGAAAAGAAGCTGCATCAGGGGGAGTTCAGATTGGACATTAGGAAAAAGTTCTATGCTGAGAGGGTGTTTGGTCACTAGAACAGGCTCCCCAGGGCAGTGGTCATGGCACCAAGCCTGTCAGAGTTCAAGGAGCATCTGGACAATGCTCTCAGTCACATGGTTTAGTTTCAGGTAGTCCTCCAAGGAGCAGGGAGTTGGACTTGATCCTTATGAGTCCCTTCCAACCGCAGATATTCTATGATTGCTTTATCCATTTGGAAGACTACTGCACATTATTATCCAACAATATCTGAGAAAACAAATCATATACCATGGGTTCTCATCATTAACCACAGTCAGAAACGGTTTTATACCATGCATTTTGGCTTCTAATAGTTTCATTGTCATCAATTAAGATGATAATTACACATCAATAAAACAAAATTGTTAAGACTTCATTCTGTGTACAGTGTTAATACTTGCAGAGAACAATTGACCATAACAGATTAACTACCTGATTCAATACTAATCAAATATTTACAGATGTATAGATATATAAACACTTCCCCAGAAAATCCTGACTGAATGACTACCGACAAAAAAGTAAAATCCATTTCTAGGGGGAAAAAAAAAAAACCCCACAAAAAAACCCCCATCACACAACCAGAAACCAAACAATAAAAAACTCACTTTCTTTTAGTAATATTCTGCTTCCTGCTAAAAAACTCTCAAAAGAGTTACACTTACACATGTTTATTTCCAAGAGTACGCATTCTGATATGCAGGCTTATCCCTTCTAAGTATACACTACTTTCAAGTCAGCCATTTAAAATAGGTAAGTAGTCTCAGGCATCTCATCCTTAAACTAAAGTGTTTAAGTGAGTTAACAGAGTAATGAAAAAAACCAACATTTCTACCAGAGGGGCCATATTTTATTCCTTGAAAACTGGAAATTAACATACTGTACTGCCTTTTACAATACCTTCTTCAGTCTTTAGAAACACTCTTATTCACTTGATTTAGCATTAAAAAGAGAATAAATATAATACCTTACTGAATGTTGACACAAGACTTCAACACATTGGTAAGAAATTTGTCAGTTTGGAAAAGAGTTAGACCATACTAACCAGCAGGTCAAGGAAGGTGATTCTCCCCCTCTACTCTGCTCTCGTGAGGCCCCACCTGGAGTACTGCATCCAGCTCTGGGGGCCCCAGTACAGGAGAGACATGGAGCTGTTGGAGAGAGTCCAGAGGAGGCCACAAAGCTGATCAGAGGGATGGAGCACCTCTCCTATGAGGACAGGCTGAGAGAGTTGGGGTTGTTCCGCCTGGAGAAGAGAAGGCTCCGGGGAGACCTTGTAGCAGCCTTCCAGTACCTAAAGGGTGCCTACCAAGAAAGCTGGAGAGGGACTGTTTACAAGGGCATGTAGTGATAAGACAATGGGTAATGGTTTTAAACTGAAGGAGGGCAGATTTAGGTTAGGTATTAGGAAGGAATTCTTCACTGTAAGGGTGGTGAGGCACTGGAACAGGTTGCCCAGAGAGGTTGTGGATGCCCCATCCCTGGAAGTGTTCAAGGCCAGGTTGGATGGGGCTTTGGGCAGCCTGGTCTAGTGGAGGGTGTCCCTGCACATGGCAGGGGGGTTGGAACTAGGTGATCTTTAAGGTCCCTTCCAACCCAAACCATTCTATGATTCTATGACACTTATTGTTAAAGTGTTCTTCTACTTATAGTAATTTTTGCACTTGCATTACATTTGTCTTCTTTAAACTCTATCTCATAATTTTTTATCATTCCAAACGTGTAAATTTTAAGATAGTCTAACACTTTTTCACTAGTTTCTCCTTAATCCATCTTTGGATACTAAATGTTTTTCAAAACAAGCAATTATTTTGCTTTATACATCACCCATTAAAATAGGATTTTGGCATTTTCACTTTCAGAAATCCTTGTAGATTACATTCCTCATCTGCCACAGTAGTTTTACCTATACTGCCAGAGCATACAATTTGGCTATTAAACCTAGCAGATGTTAGGAAATATACCTACTTCACAAATAGGAAAAAAAATAGAGATATTCATTATGGATAAATTTAAGGTTCCTAACTGTAACTAATGGCCATCCTGTAGAAGTCACAAAAATCACTCTCAGAATCTAATTTCAGATACCTTATAAATGCAGGTTTTCCCTAGAAGCAGTAATGACCAGATGAAATACACCAAAATGAACCATTGCATTTAACTTTTTAATAACAGCATTGAATACACAGCCAGGAACAGGAATACCACACACAAAGCTATTAAAATAAATACTTTTTGCTGTTCTTTAAAACTTATGTTGCCTAAACATTCCCAGATATCTTTGTGTTGATTTTTTTAATAGAGGGCTGAGGCTAAATCAAGGATTGAGTATACCAGCAGACTGGAGTGAATTGTCAATAGCTATCAGTTAGTACCAGTATCAATCTTCTCATGCAAGCACAGAGCTTAAAGAGGCACTTTAGCTCAAAGCTCATTTACAGCATTGAGGACCAACTGCCTATTCACACTAAGTGCTAGAGTTTATATTATTTGCCATATTCATTATCCTAATTTTCTCCAGCAGATGAGTTTGGCAGTATAAACTTGTTCTTGTATTTTATGGAGAGTACAAGAGTCACCTACTCTACTGTTTCAAGTATCCATCCTGGATGATCTACAAGTACTTGCAAGAGTTAGAAACGTGCTCCCCATTCTTCTAGACAACCACAATGGACTAAGAGGTGCTTAGTTTAGCAGAGAGAAGTAAACTAATGCTTCAACTGTTGCAATAATCTCTGATACATGTTCTTCTATACCTATCATCCATGGGGCTGCTAACAGAAAAACACCTCTACCTCTTCCCTCAAGTCATATTTGACTGCAGCCTCTCAGTAGAAAATGGAAACCAAGTAAAATAGGAATGATGAAGCTCCTGCTTTTCCTCTCCAATATTTTTTTTTCCTTTTTTAATAGTATTTTCATAGGAAAGGCTTTTCGGAAAAGAAATATTATTTTGAACAGTTCTAAGTGGGTGTCTTTGTTGCTGTAACTGGATCACAAGGAGTGGAATCTCTGAGCCTAACCATTTCCTATAGCTTGATTTTTTTTTTCCTCCAATTAAAATTCAAAATTAAATATAAAATCCAACCACTGCTTCTACTTGGCTGCTACGCAATTTCTCACTTTTTTTTTTTAATTGAAGGGCTTTGGTTAAAATTATTTTTAATTTTTTTAAAAAACAAAGCAATCTAGTTATACATGGCTATGTATCCCCTACTTAGACAAAATTTCCACAAAATTATTAGTTTTCTTGAAAAGAAGGTGTTACCCAAATAAAACTGGAATGGTTTATTTTTTCTTTTAAAGTATGAGTATCTTTAACCAATTTTGATCTGTTACAATTTTTCTTACAATCATGCCTAGCTCATATTCTTCTTTAGTACTCAATGGAATAATGAACTTGATTTTCAGCTGCAATAACAACAAAGTGAGCAAAGCAAAGCTTCCAAGAGGATCAGTGTCTGCCAGCATGACAATGATTTTGAAGCATTTTTTGAGTATTCGAGCACAGGTTTACTACAGTCTAGCAAAACCATGAACAGTATAGGATCCTTTAGTTTAAGATGTCCAGTTCTATAATTAAATTTTTTAACATGGACTCATACAGAAGTCCCAAAATACACAGCCACACATAACAATACTCAGTATAAAACCTCAAACCTAGACACAACTAGGAAAAATAAACAAAAATATGTGAATATGACTAAAAAAAGAAATATATTTTGTAACAGCTTTCCACTGCATTTAAAGGAAAATAAATTAAAATTTGTAATTTTAAAATTAATTTTAATTATTTAAAAAAATGTAAAGAAAATATGTGGACTTGCTTGTGTAAAGGATAGATCAACAATATAAATAAAATATTTATTATATTTATACCTTTAAATTAGATTGTACAGTTTAGACATTAAGGCATCATCTACCATTATTTGATGGTATTTAATAATAAGGTATCATTTATAAATACAGGAACTTTCAATCTTACTATCAAGTAATTTTTATTAAAAGGATATGCCTTTAAATCCACTTTGCCACATTTTTCGTGTGATCACTGACCATTAAAATACACAACGTTGCAAAAAAAATTGACAGCAAAAATGGAAGTCTGAGATGCTGGTGTGATTAAAAGTTACACTAGAGATTTTAATAGGATAAGTACACAACTGACTACTGAGCTTTAACAAGAGGATAGCACTGAGCTCCTAATCACAAGCATCATTAGCTTCAGTTTTAAAATTTGTCAGTAGAAAAACAGAATTTCACCAACTACACAGAATATCTTTTCTATGCAATAAATTAGATTCAGATAATCCTAAAGGAAGGCCAAGTAATAATTATGATGTGTGGAGGGTCCCCATCCTACCCACTCTAAAAAAAGTAACACAGTACATAACATATATGCCAACTTCATTGCTAGCTACTCAGCAAAATCTTGGTAGCAATCTAAAATACAAACAGCCATAAATTATAAATATAGGAATAAACCACTACCAATTCCTTTATCAACCTCATTCCAGCATTATAACATACTATTCAAGAAGAATCACAGATTTGACATAGTAAAATATGTTAGAAACAATACTAGGGATGTAGCAGAAAAAGGCAGCAAGTACAACATGAAACATGTTCCACAGTAACTTTTCCTGCTACCATCTCTTCTACTTCATCAACAGCAGCATTTCATATTTATACCTTACATCAACCCAACTTCTGGCATCATGTATGTCTTCATGGAATTTGCCTAAGTATTTTTAACCTTGTTACCAAGGGGAGTTTGCACCTTGTAAATTTTGCACATTATGATGCCAGCTTTTCTTCTGTTTTTCCAATCACTTATTGTCTTGAATATACTCATGCATTTTCAGTGTGTCTCCCCTTATCCACAGATACATATCACTACATCTTCATTGATCTCATTAGACATTATAGCAAGAGAAATGCCTACTCATACTGCAGTCACACCTCTGTATTGCTTTATAGAACTACTCATTATCTAAGTAACCGCTAGCACTAGGATCTGGCATCAGGGTACTGATGGATTTAATTTTCATTCAGGTGTAACACAAAATTCCCCTCTGAAGTTTTGCAAAGAAGAACTGTATCCAGGTCTTTCACATATTCACAAAGTACACTATTAATTTGCATTTCCTAAATGTAGCTAACTGTTAAGTGATAAATAAGTGTTGAGGGTTTCCAGGGGAACGGCAACTGTTTTTAAAGCCTCTTACTAATAGATCAGTAACTAAAACCTAGCTCAGGTGAATAAAGTTAATAGCTATTCTCTTAGTACAACTTTTTAGGTAGACCATAACACCTTTTTTCACTGATCCAGTTCCTTTTGCCTGGCAACTATAACATTTACTGAAGCACAGTCATAAATGACATGAAAGGGTACATTTGGTATAATTCAGCTGAGTTCAGAGATCTAACTGGTCCAGATATATGAGAGAGCGTAAGAAATTGCCAAATCTCAGAGTTATTGCTTAGACCACAACATTGCGTAGTATGCAGTATATAGGGTAGTGCAACTCTACATCAACAAGCAGCGAGAAGCAGTCACATTAAAACTTATTTCTTGTGAATTGTCTGGTATCTGCAAACCATCATGTCCTCACTGCTGTGATAGCTAGATTAAAGCTAGTACATTCAATCCCACTTTGATTGTGGCACACTCTAGAAATGAAAACAGCTCCTGGAGACACTTTCCAATTCTGAGCCCACATTATTTCCCTTTAGAGCCTAAAAGCCTCAATATCCTGTTAGCGGCATCACTGGAAATAACATGAACTACATTTAATGATACATAGAAAATACATTGGATGTTTGGTCTCAGCATAGGAAATTATGGAATACTAGTGATATTCCGTGAACTTGATAGTAAATAGCTCTACCGACAGTACAAAACAGTGCACTGACTCTGACGCTTAATTCAAATTCAATAGTTTAAGGTCTGGTAAAATTCTAGGTACAACACCACAGAACTCAATGTTACTGATCTGTGCTGTTTCTTGAAACCAACAAAAGTATAAACCTAGCCAAAGAGTAGTTTATGGGCAGTAACGGGAAGTAAATGATATGCAGTGCCCTTCACTCATATGACCGTGAAAATCGTTTCAGAAACCTATAATGAAGGGATTTGTTCTGTTCATGAGGAAAAACAGCCTCACAATTAATCCTTCCAGTCTGATTAGTCCTGGCTCCTGAGCCTTCCCAATTGCCCAATATTCCTCTCCTGAATTCATTTTTCTGTAGGGACAACAGGGGAATAGTAAGGAGAGTGTGTCCTGGTTTCAGCTGAGAGGTTAATTTTCTTCATAGTAGCTAGTATGGGGCTATGTTCTGGATTTGTGCTGGAAACAGTGTTGATAATGTAGAGATGTTTTTGTTCTATGGACCTGTTGTTGTTGAGCAGTGCTTACACAGAGCCAAGGCCTTTTCTGCTTCTTGCACTGCCCTGCCAGCGGGATGGCTGGGGGTGCACAAGGAGTTGGGAGGGGACACAGCCAGGACAGCTGACCCAAACTGACCAAAGGGATATTCCATGCCATATGACATCATGCTCAGCATATAAGGAGCTTGGGGAAGGGGGGTGGGTGGGTGCGTGTGGCGTTCAGAGTGATGGCGTTTGTCTTCCCAAGTAACCGTTACGCATGAGGGAGCCCTGCTTTCCTGGGGATGGCTGAACACCTGCCTGCTCGTGGGAAGTGGGGAATGGATTCCTTGTTTGCTTCGCTTGTGCACGTGGTTTTCACTTTACCTATTAAACTGTCTTTATCTCAACCCAGGAGTTTTCTCACTAACTCTTCCAATTCTCTCTCCCATCCTGCTGAGGGGGGAATGAGCAAGCGGCTGCGTGGTGCTCAGCTGCCTGCTGGAGTAAAACCACAACAGGGTGGCAACCTGTTTAAGCTCTCACATCTCACATGCCTTGAGCCAAACAAGACCACAGCTGAGAGCCATTGTACTGTTAAAGCTGGACTGCTGTATACGGCAACTGAAACCATTACAGGTGCCCTCGCCAAACAAAGCACGTTGAAAGGGGATTTTTTTTTTCCTCCCTAAAAGCCACAAGCTTTTCCCCCACAACTCTAACCATAAGTTACACAGGTTTAAGAGAGCTGTGAAACCTTCACAGATCACCAGTCATGCAGACAATTTTGAACTTAGCTGCTTCTTACTCTCTTAAAAAAACCCTATTTCTAGAACTCATGAAAGAAAACTGTGTGTAGGAAGGTCAGGATGGAGCATTTATAACTAACTCCATCTTATCCTACTTACATGGTGTGCCATACACACATTTTAAATTCTGTGACTATAGATATAAGAAGTTTTTCAAGATCTGGGAATATTTCTAGAGATCATAACCATATTCAAATACTCACAGCCACATACTAATGTACATATATATGTATCTGTGTGTGTGTATATATATATTAGCAGTTAAACTTCAAGATTCCAATACCTGGAGAAGTTTCAAACATTCATTCAACATTTGAGGATATTAACATGAAACATTTTACTTTCATATTTTACTGTGTTCCTCTTCTGTTACTACCTAAAAGCAGTACTCCTCCCAAGTCAAAACTTTATGAACTACTGTAAAACGTTGTATTTATTGCTAATACTTATCACAAGAAGAGATTTGGACATATACATACACAAAATATCATAAAGCCTGTGTTCTGTATGCTACTGGAAAAATCTATCATCACTAAAGAGGTGACTTTAATAAAAAAGGGCTTATCTAGGTAC
Source organism: Grus americana (assembly GCF_028858705.1). Lineage (NCBI taxonomy): Eukaryota > Metazoa > Chordata > Aves > Gruiformes > Gruidae > Grus > Grus americana. Next base: position 120,257,438 of record NC_072853.1, on the reverse strand, counting down.
GTGGTATTAAAGAGATTTAAAGTGATAGGCAGTGAAATAAATCACTGCAAAGGAAGAGATGAGATTAAAATATTTAAACCTAAGAAAGGAAAATCAAAGTTGATTCAGAATCACATTTATGAACATCATCTACCCTGAGTAAGACTGAATTTCAAGAATGATACAAAACCAAATATGTAATCTGCCTGCACTGCATAAATTATGCATATTTATTTATAATGTATATTTAGTATTCATCAGGAGCATACTTACACGACAGGACACTTACCTGATACAACTTCATGAGCAAAAGGATTGACAAAATAAACAAGAGATTGTGGAATTTAGCAATGAGAAGGCTAGTGGATAGCATAGTTCCTAGCTTCCAAACTGGCCTGCAGATTTTTCTTCTTCATTAACACATTTGTTTTGCAATGTTTCAGAGAAAAAACCATCAACATTTTTCATGATCTTCATAAGTGGCAGATCATACTTAGGGGTGGAAATTCTGCATGTGACTATCCAAATTCATATCCCTCATACTTTAAATTAAAAGAAATTCTAAAAGCAAATAGTGGGAATTGGCATTATCATGCTAATAAAACACAAGTTCCTCAACATTTGTTGCCTGGGTTGGGAAAATATATAGTTCTAATTAAGGATCAAGCTCATTAATTCTATTTTTCAGGTTTATATTTGGTTTAAAAAAGAAAAAAGTATTTATCTTATAAAATAAACTATTTATACCGGTAGATTAGTTGGCGAGAACCATGTACATGGCTGCTTATACTAGATTCTTTTGTACTGATAGACTATTCGCTTTCATTTTATCAACATAGTATTATTTTATCAACATACCTAATGAAACTTACTAGTTTGACGTGATTTGGGAGATATGATACCTACCTATTCGTACACATATGTAAAAAAATTTAAAATATTCTTACCAAGATGACTTGGAAAAGAACTGGAAAAAGATGGATTTCTTCCACAAGGCTGTAAAAACATATTTTAAGATTTATTTTAAAAGACAGGAAGTGAATTCTTATTTAACACGTTAAACTCACAAAAGGAGCAGAGTAGTACAATAGTTGTTGCCAAAATCCATGACCCAGAACCTCAGCCTTTGACTAGCTCTCAACAAAAAATGAGCTCCACTTCAGCTATTAAATAGAAACAGCAATGTTACACTGCTTTGGAAATTACTTTTAGGTCTGCTTCACTGATGCAATTCAAGTGAGTGCAACAGTAATTAAATTAATATTTTTTAATGGCAGAAATTAATCAAATTTCAGAAATATAATACTATACATACTATGAAACAGTCTGTGTGCACCATTAAATAATTTGAATTAACAGACTTGGCACACACAGTGAAATTCAAATATGCTGTGTTTTTTAAAGCATGCTACATTAACTAACTTCTTGGGCTTAACATATTAATATATGACACACTTGTTAGCCACTTTTCTTGACAATACTGAGGAGTGGTTACCCAAAAGACTTTAGCTATATTCTCCTGAATTTCAAAACCAGATATAAACAAACATATATATATACACACACACTTACAAGAAAGAAGAATATTCACAAAAAACAGTAATATATTAATGCAGTCTTTTCTATTCTTAGAACCCGAAACACTTATTATTTATGAGTAAAGCATCTGTTTCCCTCACAAACACTACGATGACACATGAATTGTACGATTATATACTCTTTCCTGTACTATACCATCTAATTTGAAGAATGATTCTCCATTTTCCTTACACAGTGTAGTAGATGCCTATTCACCAAACACCACTGACACCAAATTGTGAGTTTCAAAGATTTTTCTCTTGTGTCTTTATAACATTACTGAAGTCCTTCGTAAACAATAGGTAGGTTTAGCCTTGTGATACAGCTATAAGACAAGATTGTATTATGAACATCCATGTAATAAGTGCAAAACTCAAGCACAGAGAGAATTATCTGAAAGTGTTGAGGATGTCCACTATGACTGTATGCTCAACATGAGACAGATGCTTTTGAACAGTTATTCAGGGGACTCAGCATAAAACATATAACAAAACTGCCCTGTAAGTAGTATGTCAGTTAAAACCACAAAGTTATATTATGTAGTTCTCTATGAATAAACAGAGGTTATATTTGACTAAAATAAGCATTCAGTTTCATATCTGTGTAATACCCTATGCTGGCTTCTGGTACAATGATAATCAGATTAATTCTGATTGGTAAACTATTTGTTAAAAAGAACACATACGTTCCTAAAATTACATGTTTCCATTTAAGACACTTCATTCATGTCCAGTAGGAAAGAGAAGACGACATTATTTTCATGGATAGTGTAAGCTAAAGCACTAGACTGCGAACTGAAGCAACGAAAAGGAATTGCACACATTCTTCTACCAACTTCATGAAAAAACTGAAAGGGGGCTAGAACAAACATCCAAGGGTCATAAAATAATAAAATGTTTCATTTAGGTTAATGTCACCTCTCAGAGCCCTGATCATTCATTTTTTCTGAAATCATGTTATGTAAAGAAAATATAATAAGGTAATAAGGAATGAAAGGCATGCTAACAGAACAACCATATTTATGAAGAACTGAGAAATACAGACAGATATGTGCATTAAGTATAAATAATGGTTTCCTATTTCATGTTCTTTTCCTATTTCTCTGGTACTTGCATTCACCTAAATGTAATAATGATGACCATATAGAATCTATATGAACTCAGGGTAGGAGCAGGAGCTTAGCGTAAGGAGATTTATTACATTGTACAGCACTGGGATGTGGAGCTAGAGACAAGTAAAACACATCCACTAAATTGGTGAACACATAACAAAACAATATAATTGTATACGCCTATATAAACATGTTTAACGTAGCTACATAACAGCCTTGTTCAACCAAATGTGTTCAATTTTTCTTGCATAAAGAAACACATAAAAGCACAAGTTATACCCAACAGAAAATGTAATACATTGAGAGAGAAAGAAGAGTTTATGTAAGGAAAGAAATTCATTATTTCTAAGTTTAGAAGCTTGAATTTAAGGACAATTTATGTTCTTATTAAGTTGATGGAAAAAATATCCATATGCAAGGAAATGCCAACAAGTTCCCTACATAGGTCAGTAGAACCTGAAAACTATTCTCCTCTGTGCCATCTAACAACACTTGAATAGACTGTTATGGCACCTTGGACACAGTCAAGTCATAAGAGAGTTCCAGGATTGCAGATAGGAGAGTTGTTATATTTGAGGTTAATTTTCCAGGGCCAAATCTACTAGTTAAAATTAAAAGCGTAGACCATGCCTATAAAACAGAATTTTGCTGATGTGGGTATAACAATCCTGGATGTAAAAAAGGTCATTTAAACATCACAGACTTCCAAAAAGAGCAACTACTGTAATAGCAATCATACTGATAAAATGAAGTATTGCCAGCACAAACCTTCTTATGCTTAAGGCATATTGGAATTACTTACCCCAGCAAAAGCTGCTTGCTTTGCTACATAAGCAGCATTTAAACTGAGAACACATTGGGAGTACAATACAATTGAATACCAAGAATAGCTAAGCAATCCTAGTCTAGACAAAACCTAGAAAAACTCTTTTGTGGTAAAGAACAAATTATGAAACAATTAGTTTCAAAAACTGTAAGCAGTCCTGTCTGTTGCAGTGTTATAAAGTCAGCCATACCTTCTGCTGAGATAAGCCAAGACAAAACTGGAGCCACTATGGCTATTCTTAAAGGTCACCTGCAAACCTTTATGATTCAAATAAGAAATAGATGCAGCCTTTAAAAACAATTATATACATAACTTAGCTAAAGCATAAAGTCACATCAAGCAATGTATTAAGACAAAGCTTAAATCTGATTTACCCCAACTTTGCATATATATGCACAAGAGAGCGCGACATTACCACATTCTTCATTGCTATCTTACATAGTTTTACAAAGGAAATATCTTAAAGCAGTTGAAAGAGTTTAGCTATGGAATTTATTTCACAGAATAGTCATATTCTAAATCAAAAGTAGTTTGGTTCTTTTTAGACTTTTATAAAATTTATATTAAATTAGGTCCTATTCTGTTTGGAAATCATACAGAATCATAATCATACATAAGCAAATCATAATGCTAAACATCAAGTACTTGCATTGTCTTCTCACTTAAATGTACACCCAAATAAACAACAGTGGCTCAGAATAACTGGTCATCTGATTTTATAAGACTTGCCAGCAGTACAGTCTCGATTTTTAACACTCTAACATTCTTTGTCTGATGAAAAAGCAATAGGACATTTAAGTTGTATGTGTTCAAGCTGGCTATTATACCAAGTTAGGAAAAAAAATTCAGAGTGAAATCAATAAAACTTCTAATCTTGTGTCACTGACAAAGCAATTTAAGAATGTCCCTATTTTATTCCTCTCATTAAAGTTGTCTAACAATTAAATATTCTTATTTAGCACTTTTTTTAAACTAAACTTTTTCAGTAAATTCTCCCCTCAAATACAAAATCATAAATTCTACATGTCCAGATGGCTGTTTTCCTCCTTTATAGGTAGGATTTACCTGTAGGTAGGCTATACCTACAGTGGCAGCTGGTCCCTAAATAAAGGTAACAGGGCAAAAATCTTCCATAAAAATACATTGTAGTGAATTTAAAAAATTTAAAATTATAAAAAGATATATTTCTGCTCTTAAGTCACTTCATTTTCAAAAATCAGTATATTATAGTATTGTCATAAGTTTTTATAAAAAAAGCCAGAGATTACTACACTTGGAGTAAACACTACTAATTAGTGAGTCTTTCACTTCTCATTATATAGAATAAGTACCTTTTCTAGAAAGGACTGCAATACAACAAATACAACATACCTCACAATAAAAACCAGCAGTTAATACACAAACAGAATTTGATTTGGACCCCTGACAAATTACTTAAGAGTTCATGCTCTTTACACCATGATGCACTGCAATCTGCTGCTGTTTGTGTCTGTATTTTTGGACTGGATCATTCACAAAATAACCCCAAACCCACAAGTGTGCAAATGTTTGTATTATCAAATTGAAAAGCCGCAAAAAAGGCTAGAGAATAAACACAAAATGGCAAACGCACCCACGACCTTATGCTGCTATAGCAGCATAGAAAGACAGAAAGTTGTTTGAGATGGTCAACTGGAAACTTGATTTCACTCTCAAACAGCAAGTAAACTCATGGATATGAGTTTCTAAGTTGGAACAGCCTCTCAGAGCCACTGGTACATTCAATAAATTAGAGAAGAGTTCACATAAATTTACTCTTTTTGGGTGAATCCCAAATAATAAAGGCCCACCACTGAACTGGAAAGTTTCAAAGTCATCTTACTGCCACGCTTTCATACCATGCCCTTCAGCAGCTGTTCAAAGGCAAAGACAATGACCATTGATTTTAAGAAATATTATACCAAGGCACAATTTACAATGGTACCTACCATAAAATACATCAGTGAGAAGATCTATCAACCTTATCTTTAGGGGTCCAATTATTTTAAAGTCAATTTTCTTGAAAAGAGTTATTCTTCAATTCCTAAGCTTTCTCAGCTACTGTAGTTTACATTTCAAATGACCCAGGGGGCAAGGAGGAAGAGAGAACTTTTGGCCTTTCTGCAGGCATAAAATTATGTTGGATATAGAATAATTAGATTCTTATTTAATGCTTTACTTTTTGTAGGAGATAGAAAAGGAAGATAAACACAACAATGAAGATCTGTAATGTAGGAGATATGCAGTGACATTATTTGATGATTATATTTTACAGATCTTTCACAAGTGTATAATTAATATTGAACATGAGAAACCTAACAAGGAAAGGCTGACTGCTATTCATAAACACAAAGCAACAACATTTGAGAATTAAAATAAACATACAACTCCCCTGTAAGAAAAAATATCTGAAGTGGGATATTTCTTCTTTCAAATATCTTGAGTATTTGCTACAACTGTCAAAGCATGTGAAATTCAAGGAAAATATTTTTCAATAAGTATAAAATGAAGATTTGTATTAAATGTACTAATCCATAGCAGTTTTGGTTTTATCATGTATCAGCAGTTGAATTGTTAATAACTTCCAGTAATTACGTGGTGAAATGAAATGGGTTTACTTTCAGTTCCAGCAAAAGCTCAAAAATTGTCTGTTTTACACGTTTACTGGAAGGGTATCAATGCAATCCCAGTCACTTTGCCAGCAGTTTCAGCAAGCTTACTAAAGGAGAACCATTTGTATTTTCAATTCCTGTTCAGTTTCCAGCTTCAAAATTTGTATTTTTATAGGAATATTTGTCTTTTGATATGTTTAAGCCACAATGTATTGTGTTTTACCAATTTCCCATTATTTTTTACAATTTTATGCTTGCCTATTCACAAGTAGTATAGAATACCTAACCAACAATCCCAAAATAAAGTGTCCCCCTTTTTTTATATAAAATCATAATACAAAATGATTCCCAGTCAGTGAAGCAGAAATTGCAAGAGGACATGAAAATTACATTAAGTAAAAAAAAAAAAAAAAATTAGAAGTGTATGTGTTATCAGCCCCAAATATTACATACCTACAACATGGTATAAAACAAGAAAATGTTATGACTAAAAGCTTGAGGGGTACTAAGGGTTATAGTACCCTTAAGGGTTAAATGAACTCTGCTCTGCACATTGAGTGGCAACATAAAATCTCTGCATTACTGAAATTATATCAATTTCCTGCTTTTCAGGGTATATAATTTTTGTTTCACTTTTGAAAAAAATTACATGAAGTTTGGTTCCTTAAAAACATCTGATTGAAAAAAATTGTATTTCTTTCCCTTGAGTACTAAGTCCTAAGGGATATTTTGCTTGAAAAATTTATATTAATATTTCCATTATGCATTATCTTCATGGTCTCTTGACACCTATGAGTCAATGCTTCCTCCTAGCTTTGAAAAGTAATTGATTTTTTCTAAAACATTAGAAATACATATTCAAGCCCTTTTCAATAGTCTCCCATTTTCTTCCTTTCCAAGATTATAAAATATCTTAATTTACACTGATAGCAAGGATTTGAGATTTAAGCCCACAGTGTTCCAATTCATATTGTTGATGACACTCTAGAAAGGACAAATGACTTCTCTGAATGGACTGTCGGTGAAGCGCTAGGATCTATACTGTGAAGTAATATGCCAGGCTATTCCTAGTTGACCAGTACCATCTAAATAAAAAAAGCAACATTCCTCCTGAGATTAGATCGGGGTTTTTTGTGGGTTTTTGCTTGGTTGCTTTTTGTTTCTTAAACAGAGTTTAGCTTTCTGTATATAATAAATTTAGCTGGTTCCACTGTCAGCTACAAATATAGTCCAATATTGCCAGTGATAATACTTACACACCACAGTTTTCAGTTTGTTCAGTGATATGTTTCAATATGGATACATGGTTGATAATTTTTCTATTCCACTTATCTCTAAGAAACCAAAACAGGGAAACTACGCATTGATTTACATATTATACAAACTTGTAGAAAATTACAGAAACTGATTTACAAAGCCAGAAACTGACACTAACTGTAGTTTTAATTCAGTTTTCCATGATCATTTGACAGAATTTTTTCCTCTCACTGTGCATAACAATCAAAACTGGATTCTGAGCTCTACATGCTGTTACTAGAAACTAGAATTTACTAGAGAACAAAAGCTCAATTTAGGGACAATTTTCAAAATTTAAGGTGAATCTATACCACAATTTGCAAATATCCTCAAAATTATTCTATTCAAACTGTCTTAACACATTTTAACATTAGTTTTATTTCACTCTGAAAGAAAACATTTTCAGGAAAACTGGATTCTACTAATGTGTCCAGTCTTAGACAAAATAACTGGATGATTGTTCTTTCTGCTAAAGACTGACTTAGGAGACTCATTTCCAAGTCCCTGATCAATTTGATTGAAAATGATTTAGTAAGTACGCCAGTTACAAGGCTCAACTGAACCAAAGCATGTCAATCATCCATTCCGAATTTTGGTATTTCACTGAAGTATATCATGTTATTTTGTCTAAACTAAAACATAATCTCAATGAAATTTTGTTAAGAGTTCATGCTACCAGAATGGACAGTAATGAGGACTTAAGAATGATATAATAATCAATAAGAGTTCTGTGGAAAAGAAATGCAAATCTTTCTTTAAAAATACACATCTCTCAATCAGGCTCTTGGGATGTCTATAAAAATAACCATATTTCTTCATAAACTTTCAATAGCAGATGAATTAAAACATAATGAATTTCAAGTATGGTCAAGTGATCATGATAATTTCTGATATACTTAGTCATCTCCTGAAGTATCAGAAACAACACAATTAAAACTCTTTTAATTACAATTACAGTACCTTACTCTGAAAACTGATTTTTAAGAAGTAGTATGCCTCAAGAAATGTTTCAGTTTAAGGATGAAGTTCACTAATCGTCACAAATCAAAATTATGAAAGTCTAGTAAATCTTACTTCCATTACGGATCCTAAACCATTTTTTTAGCAGAGCATTTTTGATGCTGTTGCTGTTAAAGCTTGAAGACTAATATTTCCTGAAGTTTTTGTCAGGTTGTGACTGCATATTTTAGACTGTTATTGTATCCAACTGGAAAATAAGAAAAACAATTCCATTCTTCCTTGAGTTTTAAAGACTTGTTTGAAGGCAAGGAAGCACAACAACATTAATCCTTTTTCCAATTCTGCTACTTTTTAATATTATATTAAATAAAAATTGCATTAGAGTTTTTATAAGCTACTTTTCTGATTTTTATCATAAAATACATCTTGATGTTTCACAAAACTATAATATTGTCTAGAATAAATCACCAGCTGATTAGACAAGTTATTTCAACCATATTTCAGATACTTTTCCAAAGCCTTTTAATATTTTTTAAAGTATTTGTGTATTTAAAACTTAAAAGTCAAGCCTGACTGAGATTTCAGCCCTAAGTAGACATAATTTCTCTAAACATAATATCGTCGTTTGCTAAATAATTTTAACTGATTTGCTATACGAAAAAGTTTCAGACAACTCTGAAAAATCTTTAAGTCACATGATTTAGTTTTAGGTAGTCCTGCAAGGAGCAGGGAGTTGGACTCCATTGTTATGGGTCCCTTCCAATCTGAGATATTCTACGATTCTATGATATGAAAAACACAATAGTATGGCAAGCAACTTTTTCTTACTTCTGGCCTTCTATAGCTAAGCACTCTCATGCCTGAGAGTGTTCATGCAGAACTACTTGCACAAATCAGGATTGCAATTAGTCTTTTACATCAACCAAGACCTTTGGTTATTATTCTTATGCCTAAAAATTATAAACACAGTCAGTTAAAAGAAAGAACGAGGGTGAGAAAGTATTTCATTCACCAACAAAATCAACACTCTACCAGTAACCCTGGAACATTTTCAAGACGGCAAAGCATTCACTTTACACCTCAGACTTCCAACACTTTGTTAGTCAGATGATGATAATGAAAGCTTCTGAACACATATGGTTTTTTTGAAACGTGATCTGTAAGGTGTAAACATAAACACATCCATCTGCTAAATTACTGAGCTGTGTTTTCAATGCACTAAATAAGGTAAAGTAGGCCTTATGCCTTCAACCTAACTCATTTGAGACTCCTCTCTTTTTACATTTCGTGCAGATCATGCCACAGCAAGGAAGCAGCATAAAGGACATAATGCTCTAAAATACAATCTACAGTACTGTAATTCTTTCTACATATTCTACCTCCCCCCCCCCAAAAAAAAAAAAAAAAGAGTTCTTACTGAATTTAAAATAAAATAAAAAAACAAACACCTTTGGATTGATAGAGAGATGGCTGACTGGGGACAAATGGAAGGGTGCGGGTGAGATAAAAGCAAAGGTCACAGTTCACACACCAGAGGTTTTTTCTTCAGGCAGTCAACTAACATTGATTTCCAGTGTCCTCAATTCCAACAATATTTCGGTCTACTACATGACAAAATGGCTGTCACAACCTCTGAAGAATGGCAGAAGTTTGAAAGAGAGATACAACAGAAGGCTGGTAAGCCTTCCACAAAGCAAGACTTCTTCTTCACAGAAGCACTTGTAATCAAGCATCTCTTAAATATTTAAAAAAAATAATTAAGGAATATCTAAAGGAGAAAAGAGCCATTAAAGTGAACTTAAGCCCTCCGTTCAACAATGGGATTAAAATCTGAATTGAAAATGAACATCAACATTTCAGATTTTAATTTGAGTAGAGACTGCAGTTCTTGCATGTGTGATTAACCTCTAATTGTTCTTTCTATGCAGAAGGAAGAAACTGATAAATATTTTGGAACTCTCTAAAAATCCAAACCCATTTTCTGTTACTGAAAGGAGGACACAAGGGCAAATCCATTCTGAGCTGAAAAAAAATCTAGGTAAAAATGAAGCTTTTAAAAAATTACTTTTTAGTAAATATTAACTACATAGCTATGAAATAACCTTATCTGCATTCATTTAGTAAGCAGATAGAACACCACCACTCAGTGTTACAATAACAAGGTTATCTTTCAGTCCTCTATTTCCTCCATTTAAAAAAAAAAAAAGAACAAACCCACAAAAACTACCTAAAATATATTATTTAAAAAATAAAAATAAAAAAAATAAAGGCATGAGCAAGAAAATGTTGAGAAAACATTTGGGAATAGTAGGATTTAGGTGTCCTCATGGTCCTAGAATTTCCAGTCATAAAAAGTAAAAGTATCTATCTTTATATATGTGGAGAATATGGACCTAAAATCGGATTTGCAATATTCAGAACACTGAGCAGGGATCTGGCTGATCTAACAAGTACGAAGGCTTAAAATGCTCCTATCTTCTAGGTTCAGTAATCAATACTCAGTTAGGATTCACAGTCTCAGGTATTATTAACTTCTTTTCTTTTTAAAAAGGGTAGTCTGGGGGTTTTGTTTTGATGGTTAACAAATGTCTCCCTTAGAAGTTTAAGGCACACCCAGGTTTCAAAATGCTTTCACAATCCCAGCCTTCTCTCTTCAGGGAAATTTAGCTAGTCAGTAGGCTCTGTTCACTCTACAGAGGGTAACACTCCAACCTCTCTTTGTCAAGCTGTCCTACTGAAGAGAAAAAGAATTAGAGGTTTATTAGACCACAGAAGGAGAAAATAAATTACTTTGTCACCTATTTTTTTAGTTCATCATCTGGCACAGTGAGATCAAAGTGTATACCTTGTTTAAAACTCTTTGCTTTCATAGGAGAGATTTAAAAGACAGAAATTGTGATATGACTGGATACTAACTTTTGAGAAAAGTTGTATGGGGTGGTGTGAAAATCTGGGTATTACAGACATTCTAAGCTGAACAAATGAGTAGAAGCTATTCTGAAGAACAGAACTGGTGGGCACACACAGAGAAAGAGCCAAGCCATTCATTTTAAAGAGATGAAATGTCAAATCCATGACAGATTTTTGAGGAAGCCAGTCAGCACGTGGACAACGAAGAGCTGATTTATACAGTATTCTTGAGCTTTCAAAATGTATTTTATAAGGACCCTTACTTTAAAAATAGGCAGGACTGTTCGGATTGCTAAAGGTACTGCTAAAGGAGACAATACGCCAGAAATTTATGAAGTCGTGCATGCTTCTCTTTCAGTGTAAGAACTTGATGGCATCAAGTTAAGTGGCAAGTGCCAGAGTAAACAAAGAAATCCAACGAAAACTCCTAAAGATGGTAAGTCTTCACATGCAGGTGATTATGCTATGTAATAACTATTAATGCTGAAAGTTATTTGTCAAATATCTTTTTGAATCCATGTAAATGAAATTAAAATTACTCATCAAGGGTTACTATCTACAGAACAACATGTCTTCTTATACAGCTTCTGAAAGAAAAACCTCACAGGGGGCTGAGAAAGCCTGCAGAAAGTATTGCCACTCACTTGCCTTTTTCCTATAGTCTTCTCTGGGCACCTATAGTTGAACACAAAACAATGGATTGGATGGTGGTTTAGATTTGCTTCATACTGAACAAAGGATTTGTGGCAGAGCTGAATTCACTCAAGTCTGCAACTCCAACTGTAGTACCCTAAGCAGCTGACTCTTCCACACTATCTGCTAATTTTTTATTTGCTATTTATATTAACAATGGCAAAAATTCACTATTGAAAGTAAAAATAACCAAGAATGAATGGTATTTTCTCCTTCTGTTCAATGCTTTACATTAAAAGAGTAAATATGTGAACTTTACAACATGACATTTTTCAATAACTGACTTTACAGTAACATCAAGTAGAAGCCTCATGTGCTGAACTTAGACATTCAGCAATTGATCAGCAACACGAAAGAGGAAACAAAATTACAGTTATAAGGTTAATAGCCAATTTCTTTACTAAAGGAGAATTTTTATAAAATGTAACACTAAGGAGTTGTGTTTTACATTAAAAACAGTGATTAGTATTACAATCAGTACATGACTAGACTATGAGAACTCACTTGCAATAATGAACTCTGACCACCGCCTTTGATGTGAATTAGAATGATGTGCGACATGACAACAGTGTTATTGGCTGACACACAACTTAACATTTCAAGGGTCTGTTTCTGGGAAAGTCTTCCTGTCTGGTGTTATTTAATAAAGCAGCATATGTGCAAATATTATAACAACTAATAGGAATAGCAAAGATCGTATGAATTCTTTGCTGGTTTATATTAGCATTATTTCTCTAACAAGAAAATGAGGGGGTTTACAACTCAATTTTCACAGATGTGAAACTACTGTAATCAGAATCAGGTTCAAAATCTACATAAATATTCTCCAAAGTTCTAAAAAAACCATATAATCCTCTGACAATCTCTCTCAATCCATCTGCATTGTGATTTTCTCACTAATGTTGTACACCGCTAACATGTAATTCTAGTGTTCAGTTCAGTTGGACTAGGCCTATAGGCTTGCCTGTTATCAGAACTCCTCCATATTATTTTATTCATATTCATTCTGCCCCTCCACTGTGCTCTTGTGAGACCCCACCTGGAGTACTGCATCCAGCTCTGAGGGCCTCAGTACAAGAGAGACATGGACCTGTTGGAGAGAGTCCAGAGGAGGGCCACAAAGCTGATCAGAGGGCTGGAGCACCTCTCCTATGAGGACAGGCTGAGAGAGTTGGGGTTGTTCAGCCTGGAGAAAAGAAGGCTCCGGGGAGATCTAATTGCAGCTTTCCAGTACCTGAAGGGGCCTACAGGAAAGATGGTGAGGGACTGTTTATCAGGGTGTGTAGTGACAGGACAAGGGGTAATGGGTTTAAGCTGAAGGAGGGTCGATTTAGATTAGATGTTAGAAAGAAATTCCTTACTGTTAGAGTGGTGAGGTACTGGAACAGGTTGCCCAGAGAGGCTGTGGAGGCCCCATCCCTGGAAGTGCTGAAGACCAGGTTGGATGAGGCTTTGGGCAACCTCGCCTAGTGGAGGGTGTCCGTGCCCATGGCAGGGGGGTTGGAACTGGGATCTTTGAGGTCCCTTCCAACCCAAACCATTCTATGAGTCTATGATTACAGAAAACAAGAAAACATATAAAAACAGAAGATCAGATCTATTTAGAAGCAAATAAACCTACTATGTAAAGTGAGCACTTCAACCTTAAACTAGAAAATTAAAATGACTAATGAGAAGAACAAAGTGTTTTAAAAGCAATTAATATAAGCCCACATTAATCAATTCACCAGGAAAGGGAAGCACTGAAGTGCTGGCCCTCTAGTAGAATGGCAAAGAAACTACAGCAGTAGTAGAAACTGCTAATAAGTGCTTGTGAACCAAATCACAATTCTACCAACACAAACCAAGTAAAAGCAACACCCTGAACTCCAAGATGTTTGCTTCGGTGGGTTTTTTCACCGTTTATTTTTTTGAAATCAAAGGCATGAATATTAGATAGACCACTTCAGTATATTCTGATATGTAAACAAATGCTGATGTAGAACATCATGATGTACGATAAGAGGATCAATCCATTACTAACAGCAATTCTAAAATAGGCCTTAATGATATTTAATAGATAATGCAGGGGTACAAACAGTAGCGTGAGGCTTGAAAATTGGACCATTCTTGGATGATTCTAAAGACATTGTGATAAAGAGTTACTTTAATTAGCCAAGACAATCTGCTGCAGTGTACAAGGTCTATCCATCTATCATCTTCACAGGTACTAGATCTGTGGTGTTTAGAAGTAGCAGATTTTTTTATTGCTCTTCAGGACCTTCCCATTTTGTTTTCTGCCACCTTTTCCCCTTTTCTAGAGCAGTGCCTAATGTCTGTCTGGGAAATTTACAGTAAGGACAGGAGGTGGGGAAGGTTCCTTAATTTGCTCCCCCGTCCTTCAATCCACCATAAATCTAAGAAGGGCCACACCATTAGTTTTTAGATTATTTTTTTCTCCCTCAAGAAATGACCTTAATTACAGAATAGTGGCACGTGTCCCACTCTCATGATTATTATCTAATGCAGTATCTGACAATCCCCTCACCTCCACTCTAGTTCCTTTACTGTCTCCCTTCCTTGCAGCCAAAAATGTCTATTTTAGCAATCCATAAAAAAATCAGACTCCACAGTTTTGAGTGTTTCGCTTTCAGATATATTAATGTCATCAAATGCCAGAAGTTTCTGACTAAAGGTAAGTCAAGTAGCTGCATGAAAGAGCACAGAGCAAAATATATAGCTACATTTCATAACCTCACCAAGAGCCAAGTTAAGAATCATGGTCCAGTTTAAATTTCCTGGAGTAGGCACAGTATAAAATACCTTAAAATAGTCAAAACATTTAAGAAGAGCTAATCGATACACCATATTAATAGAAACCAAGAAATTCACGTCAGCTCCTCCTTATTACTAGAAAAATCTAGCAATCTGATCATTACTGACCACAACAAAACAGTGTACAAGACAAAGCAGGAACCAAAATAACCCCAACCCTCAATGAACAGATTATGTCTGACTTTCTATCCGTACATATAACCTATATGTGAAGTTTATAAACACAGAAGGTATCTTCTGATACTGCTCTTTTTGAATACAGACTTTGCATAGTTAGATCAGATCTCGCTCTGCTGCAGACATTTGCTCCCACTGTGAGAAGCTCAGTTCCTCCAACAACTCCTTACACAAGTACAATCCACCAAGAGTAATTAACAAAGGGGGAAAAAAAAACCCCTAATGCAAATGTCCAGTAGTCCAGAGATTAATCATTAACTGAAGCTACATGTTTCCTTAGTATCAGTGATTTCTTTTAAAAATCATGAAAAAGATTAACTCTGCTATTAATTCTCACACTGGTTTTAATGTCCATAATTTTTCTTATAAACCATTAAAAATTATTGAAGAAAACAAAGCAATAGGTATTTAGGAGAGTGACAACAGATTATTATTAACACTCTTAAAGCCAGATCATTAGCTTTGAGCCAAGTATAAAATAGGCAACTGATAGACAAATTCTGTTCAAAGCTCATCCTTCAAATATCTGCTGTTTTCTTAGTAAATGAACTCTAAGTGAGGTTCTATCAGACAGCAATTGTTGCATGATGTAAAAACAGATATATAAGGGAAACACTCGACTCATTTATACTCTAATCCACTAAGGTGAAAACAAACAAGAAAACACTCATCCTTCTCTAAAACTGGATTTTCTTCCTGTGGATGCTCTTGTGATCAGATGTCCAAATACTTAATGTGCTCATAGAAACTCATTAAAGTTTGGTTTTGGTTTTTTTTACAGCTACCATCTTACACATGCTGGAACTTATGTTTGTGAGAGATCTAGTTCTGCAGCACATTAATGGGATATCACTAGAATTTTCCACTGCTAAATTGAAAAGCAATAGAGTGGAAGAGCTCCCATAATAGAGAAAGTTAAAAACTACCCCAACAGTGGAGCAGTGGCAAAGATTACAAGGCATTTTTTTGTATTCTTACAAAATATTAGTTATTAGAGGCATTCAAAGTATGTGTTGTACATTAGCAGTGTTTTATCATAAGCTTGTAAGACATTAAAATATAATATTTGAACATCTGTGCCTCTACCATATAGAACAAACTACTTGTAACAGAAAACAGAAGTGTCAAAAAATGGTAAGATGATCATCGAATGCTTTTCCTCTGATATTGCAACAAGTTAGCTGATTTACAGTATCAGCTATGAAAAAAATGAAACAAAGATTGGCATGTATCCATCTCAAGTGCTAAAATAAGAACTGCTCAAATGCTGATGTCTATCAGGAAGCACACAGGAGAAAGACTGAGGGAATGGGAAGAAGAAGAAAGATGAGTGTGAGATACAAGAAAAATGGTGGGATTAAAGAAACGAGAGAGCAAGAAAGAGAGAATGCATTAGGTGAACATGTATGAGAACAAGCTATCATATGGAATGAACTAAATAAAATACATTAGCCCTCATCCTCCTCCCAATTCACTCTTTTTTAGTTCAAAATAAGGTTAATAAGAATAGTTATTTTTGAAAGGCATGAAAACAGTAAGATAAATACTAACCGAACATTTTGTCATTTTACAATCTTTTTGCTACTGCCATTTTTATTCATTTAAAGTAAGTCCCAGGAGAAACCATCCATCCTTGAAAGCCAGGTATTGTGGACAAAATGTAAGCTTGGAGAAGCCAGAGAGACTCAATGAAAAGTGACTCGCATCACTGTCATTAGTACTAAAATATTGTAGTTTTTTCACAAAGAACAAATTTAATCCCAAAGGATTTGTGTCCAGTGTTCCTTATTTACTTCCAGTCACGTAAATCACAGACACTTTCCATGTGCCTAATGAAAGGGGCAAAAGCGAGCATATGCCTTGAGAAATTCTGAGCTACATGCATACTGATTAATTAGCCATCAAACCAAAACAGAATCAGTTCTGATCTAGTGTTCACTATAGCATGTACCCAGTTACCGTTTTGTTCACTAGACATTTGTGCAAATATGAGTATATTATTCACCTCTGTCACGCTTCTGATTCATCAGCTACTTCCAGCTAAAGTTATTGGGAAGTCAAAGAATCAGGAAGACAGACCAAGAGAACTGCATAAACTATGTTCCTTCAGAAATCTAGCCAAAGAAATTATTTAGTGAAAGTAAAAGAAGAAGGCCAGTAAGACCTGAGAAACAGAACAATTACAGATAAGTTAGTATCTGGAATCTAGTAGCCCATCCTTAAATAACAGTATGCTGGTATTTAAAATTATTAATAGTTCATTGGATATCCACAGCTGCTCTTTAATAATATTAAGAAAAGAATTTTGTCTGTTGTGATACAACCACGAGGATGAGTGTGCATGCACAATCTACCTACATTGAGCATAAGGACAAATACACGATTCCTCAAATAAAGAGAATTCATTAGGCAAAGTGTTGCTATAATATCCAGCATTCTAGTTACAGAAATAAGTTTTATAACTCTTAAAACATTAGCATATCTATAGGTTAATCGTAAAACTAGAAAGGCATACTATTTGTTTATATAATCCATAAAATCCTGCAGTATCATAAACAGCTTCTATGCAATAAAAATACAATTAAGTATGTTTACTGTATTCAAACCATTTAAAAATCTCAAGCCACTATGTCCTAGTTCATTTTTAGTCTCTTAAGTATGTTAAAGCACTGTTCACAGTAGCATCATAAAAGATTAAAAAAGGATGTTTTCATCTTTTGTAATAAAAACTGTCGGAAAACATATTACATTTCCTTCCTTATGTTTTTTTTTTTTTCTTCTTTCTTGTTGTGCTCATTTCAATCAATCAAAGCAAGACAGCATGGTATGCAGTGACTTCTTCGCCATAAAGACTATGAGACACCACAAACAGGCAATGGTGAGTGCAAGAACAACCTGATTTTCTGGGCAAATATGAGAAGAGGAATAGCTGCTTGTGTGCATACATATATGAGACATGCTTCCTTATTACTATCAACAAATGCAGTTTAAGTTCTATGCCACTTTGGAACAAGAAGAAAGAGACATTAAGATGCTTTTAAACATTTTGCGTGTACCTATATCAAACATTAAAATCTCTGTTTAGAAAGTTAAAAGGGTAGCTGTATTTGCAGAAAAACTGAACAGCTTTGAAGTGAATTGACTGGCCAAAATCTTTTAGAAACACCTCATCTTCATCCTAGTACAAATCTGCTTAGCTGGACAACAGTTTTCATAATGCTTTGGCTTGTTTATGGGTTTGTTGGGTTTTTTCTAAAGTTTTTAATGACAATTTTAATGTTAAAATTCTTTTGTCTCTGGTGTTTCATTGGCTAAATCCATATTAAAATAACCAGGATCATATGAAATTAGCACAAAAGATCTACGATTGTGTTCCATACCAAATACTCTTCAAGGATTTTCAAGTCAAAGTAGTATGACAGTAAGATCTAAGTTACTGTTAATTCCTAATGGAAAAAAAAAAAACCAAAAAACACCAAAACGGAAAGAACCCAGAACAACAGAGAATGTGTAGTTCCATCACCTCACAGAAGCAGGGCTGTGTTCAGTCAGGGCCACCAACAGTTTCAGAGCATACATTGGTACTGGGTCCGGAGCCATCAGAATGTGCTCATACCTGAAAGGGAAGAGGGAAAAGTAGTGAGAGTGAAGGGAAAAAAAAAAAAAAAAAAAAAAAAAGAAGTCAAGATGCATGTTAAAAAGTTGATATCAAAAAATACATCATTTCCCATTTCCAAAATTTATAAGCACAAAGGAAATATAATGCTGTTTGGAACTGTACAAAGCAATAAACAAGACTTACTTAGGAACAGTATTTTAAAACCAGCATTAGATTAACTTTTTTAAAGCATTAATAAAAGAACATATTTTTTACAGAGATACACAATTATAAAATATGTAATTTATAAAAACATGTGTATATGTAACATGTGTATGTAAATTATATTAATATATGTATTAAAATGTATTTTGTCTATATGCATATGATTTATTTCTTGATCTATATATTTTTATATATTAAAAAACCTAATCTTCAAGAGGCAAGTAGAAACCAAGCCTCAAAATGAGGTAGAAGATTTATTGGGTGCTCAGGAAGACCATCAACCAACTTATATATGATTAAGCTCTATATTTTGTTTACATAGTGATTTTTCTCAAAATGAAATATTTTACTTACAGAACACTCACATTGAGCGTTATGTTTTATTTCAAATTTCAAAAAAATATTGCTTTAACTACAGCATACTTCCATTCTCCAAGTAATACAGAACAGAACACTACAAAAGTATTTCAAAACAATGTTTATTGAGAGCTATGGCAGTGAAGATAAAACTACAAGAAAAACATCTATGAAACACGTCCAAATATCACCTCATGGAAATCTTGGTAAGGAAAAACAGGCTGCTGAAAACCCAAACAGACCTTGCTGTTGCTGCTAACATTCCAGTAATGCCCACCCAACAAACAGGACTATTTTCATTTTGTTTAAATCAAAATGTATCTGGAGGGCAACAGGATACAATGATGGAAGACAGAAAAATCTAAGCATAAAAACCCCACAGACTCAGCCATGTCAAAACACTGTCTTTGATTACAAATAGTGCTACTCTAAACATGTGGAAGTAATAGAATTGGAAACATAAATGTCTTCATTTGTAAAAGAAAAACCATGAAGAGTTAATGAAGTACAAATGAAAGGATGATTTGTAGGAAAGTGTGGTAGGTTATCATGTTTTATGCAAAGAAATCCTTCCACTACATTTTTTTCTTTTTGGGTTCTGATGGGGAGGGTGTGGAATCAAGCAAATCACCAAGAACTTTACTTCACATCTTGAGATCCCTAGTGCTGCCCAAACTGAGGAATCTGGATCACTTCCCATCAGCTGGGTGTTGGCATGTACCCCACTGTGTGCCAGCTCTTCACCGGAATGAAGGTCTCCTCTTCCCAGGCACCACACCTCAGCACTCTGATTTACACAGGAAGGAAATCTAGGAGGAGGTGCAGTGCTTTCCAGCCAAGTCTCTGATCCAGACAACTCTTAAGACGAGGAGGGTGAAGCACAGCAGCCGAGCATTCTTGATGTAGCCTGTGGGAGCTCCTTCACAGGGGCTAACATTCCCACACAAGCGCACAGCCTATGGGCAACATGTCATGGCTACTCTGTATGAGCTTGAATGTGCTGCCATAGAGCTGCAAACCACATTGGAGAAGCTACACAATTAACCAATTAGAGGTTAGTATTGGCTTCAATTCTTCAGTGATTAAAATCTCTCCTTTACAAATAACAGATTCCAGTTCCTGGAAGAAAACTATTTTTCATTGGTGATTAAAAAGTTCCTTTCGTCAAAAAAGAAGAAAATACTATAATGCATTAGTAGACACCAGTCCTGGAAGCCCTACATGAGAGCGATACATATTCCTACCAAACATAATGGGACTATGCAAATTTTTTTGCAGAATTTATGACTAAATCCTTTGAGGCAAGCAAAGATGCTATCACGTGACTTAGGTAGCAGAAGTCATCTGCTCACTGCATAAGACATGGATTTAGGTCTCCAAAATGGTAATTCCTAATAGTAATAATGAATGAATTAGCCATGCTAGCTTAAAAATCTGACACTTGGCAATATACTTGTTTTATTATAAACACATCAATACCTTCCCTGAATGATATCCACTTTAAACAATTTTATACCTTCTATGCATTACATTTGAGAAAGACTATTACTATTCTGCACACTTAGGATTCTAATTCCTCAGATTTCAATTAAAAACAGTCTCACTTTATTTCCTTATACTTGAAACTCTATTCCCCCCTCCACCCCCAAGATAACACTAGTAAAAAATATTTCTAAGGGAAAGTGCAGTGATTGATCAAAGCAAATACCATGTGAGAAAATGCAGATTACTTAAATGAACACCTTAGCAATTAATATAAAAAGATTGCCTGAATAAAGGCCATTAGGAGCTATGAATGCATGAACGTTCTGTGAAGGCAAAACATTCCATGCCTGAGATACTTTGTTAAATGAATGAGTTCATCCAATGATTTCCCTGCCACTTCAAAATACAAACCATCCTCAGTGGGATGGGGTAGAGAACTGGAAAAGTGAGGAAACTTGTGGGTTGAGATAAAGACAGTTTAATAGGTAAAGCAAAAGCTGCACATGCAGGCAAAGCAAAACAAGGAATACATTCCCCGCTTCCCATCAGCAGGCAGATGTTCAGCCATCCCCAGGAAAGCAGGGCTCCATCACACATAACGGTGACTTGGGAAGACAAACTCTATCACTCCGAACATCTCTCCCTTCCTTCTCCTTCTCCCAGCCCCTTATATGCTGAGCATGATGACATATGGTATGGAATATCTCTTCGGTCAGTTTGGGTCAGCTGTCCTGGCTGTGTCCCCTCCTAACTCCTTGTGCACCCCCAGCCTACTCGCTGGTGGGGTGGTACAAGAAGCAGAAAAGGCCTTGGCTCTGTGTAAGCACTGCTCAACAACAACAACATCTCTGTGTTATCAACACTCTCTTCAGCACAAATCCAAAATAGCCCCATAACCAGCTACTATGAAGAAAACTCTATCCCAACTAAAACCAGCACAATTGCAAGGAGGTTTTTTGTCAATCTTTTCTATAAACAACAGTGACAAGAGTACCTAGAGACTTGGGGATATGGATTCTCTCAAGCTCTTAAAAAAGACTAAACATTTTATCGACAAATTATCTCAAGTATCTTGGACTTTGTACTTGCAGAACTGGCTTGGCGGTCTACTAAGAACAAGCTACATAATCTTTCAAATGAAATAAAACTTCATTTACACATTCCTCTCCTTTTGCTGGTTCTGGCACAAATTTCAAATTATGATATATAATTAGGAATATTAAGAATTAGATGAAAGAGAGCTGATGTCACAATTTCTGATTAAAAAAATCTGGTTATGTAAGAAAGTATTTATCTTGTATTCATTTTCTATAGCTGAAAGTTTCATTTTGTTTATGAAATGCTCAGGAAAATAACCTTTCAGTGAACTGAAATTAAAAGACACAATTTCATTCAATTCAATCAAAATCTTGTGAGGAAGTTAACTTTCAGTTCTTAAAAAGCAGAACTAGATGGGATGGAAATACCACTTCCCCACACAGACTGCCCAAGAACAAACAGCAATTGCATTCCTCCTCTTTTGACTGTCCTCCAGCCGAGTCACACTCTGTCTTACCCTTTGTCCAGCCACAGAATCACTAAACATCAGCAAGTACCTCTTCAGCCTCCAAATACAGGCTAGCTGTCTCTTCACTTTCTATCTTAGAGTTTTCAAGTAACTCTTACTTCTTGGGACAGGACTTTGTTATCTTCACAAGTTACCTTTAATCTTAGACCTCTAATCTCTCTAGATTTAGGCCAGACCCCTTTGCATTCAGATTAAGCTTCTTTTGAGAACTGCAGAAAGTGTATGAGGATTCATTCCTACCTTTCCTCAATATTTTCCTACCCATACCTAGAACATTGCTGAACAAAACTTACCTTTCATGTCTTTTTTTGACATCCAAAGCAGCTGCTTTGGTGTTTTCTTAGTTTCTTTTTGAGTCTTCTCCAAACTGAGTTTTGAGGCTTTCAAGCCAAAACTCAGTTTAAGTTTTCTTTTCTGCAGAAAATCCTCACAGTTCTCCACTTTGTTTCCTCTGTGCCTTCTTGCATTGATTACCTGCTCCCCAGGTGAGCACATTTACTAGGGGTTGGGTCAAACCACAGGTTCAAGTAATGTATTAAATTAACAGACACCAGTTAACTCTGAGTCACTGAAAGATTTACATACTGCTTTACTATGCTCCTAAACTAGAGTAAAATTTGGTTTTACCAAGCTCCAGTATATTCAAATTATCAGAAACTTCAATAATTATTTTCTTGAGATAATCTCAAAGTGCTTTTCAAACACAAATATCATCATCTCTACTGGCGAGATACAGGAACCAATTCAGGAAATACTTAAAGGCTGGAACCAAGATTATGAGCTACTGCAAGACCCTTTTTTATACATCTACAATGCAATGCATGCAAAGATAGCACAGCAGAAGTCCCCGAAGTAGGATCATATTTAGCCTCAAACCAAGAAGCCCTGCCACTCAATTGAGCTAATTAGCTTGGAGACAGGAGTATACTGGCTGTTTTCCTTCTAGTCTGGAATTAGCATGACACTCTCCCCACCCCTCCCCTCCCGCCCAGTTCAACGAGAAACATTTTATAAGTTGGGCACCTCTACAGAGGGCAAGATTCTGTGCAAGGACAGAACTTGGTCGTGCTTGACTCCAGGTCTCTTCCCCTATCTAAAGAAAAGTATCTGACAGCTTTTAATAATGCATATACTCTATTTTTAAAACAATATTTTCAGTTTCCATTTTAATTCATAATAATAAATTCTATATTTCCCAGTGGAAAAAAATTAGTATGAAGAAAGGTGTGAAAATAAGCGTCTCTATAGAGCTCTAAGATTTCCTTCCCATTCTCGCTCTCAGAGAAAAGATTACACATCTTGCACAGACAGGACTTTGGTCCTCAAATTAGTCAATTTATAAGAACATTAGTTAGTTAGGAAGAGACAGTCTCATTTTTGGGGAAGGCACTGTGTTTCTGATTATAATCCAGCATCCATCCCTCCACCCTTCTGCCACTTACTTAATGTAGGGGTGGGGAACAATTTCCTCACTTAGAGCAATTAAGTATTTACAATTATTAACTTTTGAGGACCACACATTAAAATACACTAGAACACTACTAGAATAATGTGAAAGATAAATGACGACTCATCTTTACTGTATTCATCCTGTGTTTGTGCTTTCCTTCCCTCTACTCCCAGATGTTATGAGCTCACAGGATGCACGTGCATAACAGAGCGAGCTGTCTTTATGCTCACCTGCAAGTCATTTTGAAGTGACAAGCCTCATTTGACCATAAACCATACAACTGAAGTTCCAGGCCACATCTGGCATACAGGCTGTAGCTTCATCTACTCTGCTGTAGGGTTTTTGTGCTGCTTGGGGCAGCAGGAGAGGACAGCAATTCAGAGGCAATAACCCCTGAGTGAGTCATGGAGGACTAATCCATCCTGTACTATTCGTACTATTCTTTTTTAAAAAGTTTAAAAGCCATTCCGTATGATTTCAGAACATCTTACATTAGGACAAAATATCCAAAATAGACACAAAGATGTTGCTGTTAGAATGTTCTGATTTTATTAGCGGAACAAAGAGGAGTTTTAAATCAGCCCAAAAGCTAGGGAAAACTTGTTTCACTACAAGAGCAGCCAGAGGCACAGTATCAGAAAAGGGTGTCACACAGAAGTTCTGTTTGTGTCGTATATGACAAAATACTAAATAAACCTAGGAGAGAGAGATTGGGCAGAGAACTCTGGCAGCAGTTAACTGGTATTCCTCTTTTCGTTTTGCCCTTTAAACATAAAAAGGGTAGTTAAAACAAATACACTGTCAAAACGGATTGAGTATCACGTTATTCCCTATTACAGGAGCAATATTATACTTACTGAGGCAGCAATGAATCTCTAATGAGAGACAGAAGCTTGCTCTTGGAGTCGAGGCTCTCTCCTTTCTCCTCAGCCATGACCTCGTGGCTTAAAAGCAGTGATGTGGTTTCTGAGAGCAACCGCAAGCTGAAGAGTCTCCATTCCACTTGAAAATAAAGGTGCCAATAATGTGACCACACTGAAGTCTAATTAAAACAAAATGTGAAATTCATGGAAACTGTAGTTGATGTGGCCATATACTTACCATTCTGACTGTGGACCAAAGAAACTAGTGGTGGGAGGATAGAGTCTTCAACCTAAAACAGAGAATTAGAAAGATCTGTCTTAGATTATTCACAGGGGAAAAAATAGAACAGAGACACACTATCATCTGTGTTTATGCCACTGCTAGAGCCCTTAATCAAATAAATGAATAATCATGGAAATTCATCCATAATCACACTTACAAAGCCACCAAGTTCACTTTTCTCTGGTAAGTTGTCACAAATTTACAGACAGTAATGTATTTTTATACACAAAAGAACAGTAACATTGGTATAATTCATTGACAGTGATTTTTTATTTAAAATACAGAATTCAGTGCAGATGTAAGATATTCAGAAAAAGAGTGTTAGAATATCTATTAATCCTGATGCTTTAATCCATAAACTAATCATCGAAGAAGAAACATCCTTCTAAAACAAACCTGCATAGAACTAAAGTACATTAGGAAAGATGTACTACCTCTAATGAAGTATCCTTAAGCTTAGTAGAGCATCTTGATAAAATTTTAACTTCTCCCATTCTGGTAATACACAGTCTTCCATTAAAATTTAAATTTACAGAGTTAAGATTTGAAATATGAAAAAAAAATAATCCAGTCAACTCTTTATTGTCCATGAGTGTATTGCTACAGATTAATCATCTGTCATAGGACTAGTCAGCTTAGTTCGATCTGAAATCAACATATGGCAAACTAGGCTATAACTCAGTTTTATATTATTAATTATTTATATTATTAGTATCCTCTAAAAGAGAATGAATTGCTAAGTCTTAAGTCATTGGTAAAATACAATTTATTTAGACAGGACACGCTTTGGTTTTTGGGGAGAGGATGGATGGACAGCCCTGCAATTTTTAAGTATACATCATGGATACACAGCTTGTCCTTGGATTTATTTATACAAATAAAACCACTGTGTAGGTTTCTCACTACACCACGGATAGGATTTGGTGTAACAAGACTGCTTTATAATCCCTCGTATGTTTTCTTTTAGTGATTAATACTAGAAGATAGAATTTCTCTAGATTTATGCAGCTACTGTAAAGAAACATCTACGGAAGCCGAAAGTATGTATGAAAAGGGATCACTAAATGAAGTTAGCCTCGAGTCAGCAGTAACTACAATTAGCAGCTATTTCATTGTTAGTTGGTGGTCTCTGTTAAATGAATCTCTGAGATTAAGGGATTAATTTAGTCTACCTTTTTTTCACTTCTGAAAAAACTACCAAAAGATGCCTTTGTTACATTCTTTCAGTAAAAGAGGTAAAGGACTCTGCTTGAGGTATGCAAGTCATACTACTCTTGTAAGTACAAATAGCCTTTACGCCTATATAGATAATACTATATATCATAGATATGGTGACTTTTGTAACACTTCATAATTTTGAAATATTTCACAGTCTTTTCGGTTAATATCCAATAAGATAAATAATAGAACTACACTGCACTCCAACAATGCCATTAGTGCAGGTTTCTAAACTGTTATACAAATGGTAATTGACCAGTTATAACATACCTGCGAGGCAGGAAAAAAAAAAAACAAACCACAACTATGTACTTATGGTCTTTCAGTCCAAAAAACCAGTTCAACCTACTGCAATGCTTCTCAAATGAAGAGGCACATTTAAGTGGTAAATTAAAGATGTGAGACAGAAAAGAGGCAAAAAAAGCAGCTCTCAATTGTCTGAGGCAATGTAGGGACTCAATATTATGAATCACTCAGCAGCATAGACTCAGACTGATACCAATTAAGATGGCAGTATACAGCAGTAGGATGCAACTTCAATTTCTAAAACTTCAAATCTTCTTTCATTTTCATCTAGTATTAACAGTAGTCTTTCCACATGAGCAAATGTAGTTAAGCCAGTCATAAGTCTTTTCTAAGATAAATATCTTTTTTTAAACTGTCATTTTAAAGAAGATTCTTTAGGTCTTAAACAATTGTAGTTTCTAACACAAATCAATTTTGGCAAACAAACTGTTTAAACTGGAATTCTCCATAACAGGTGTTTGCCTTATGTCAGTTCAGTGTGGTGGGGAGATCAACTAAATGAAGCACTAATCCTATGGAAAATTATTTTGTGATGCTAGAGCATATCAGAATGCACATGCTGAAGCAAGTATTAAATTGTACGTGAACCTTAAATCACATACTTCCTAACTCTGCAACCCTCATCTTCTCTCCATGCCATTTGGGTCACTGTTTTTTTAGTAATGCATATACAAATTTGTAAACAAGATATGAACTAAGCAAGCAATTACTGAGGTGAGATAAACTGAAGTGAAATATTACCTAAAATATTTTTAATGAATTCACCAGTGAATTGCACAAGTTTCTGCAAGTTATGTGTACAGAATCATCGTATTAGTATTTTGGCATGTTCTAGAGGGATTGAAAAAAATAGAAGAATACTCAAACGAGGATTCATTTTTTCTTTTAAGTGACCGCTGACATCTACATGGAATCAAATCTCTATATATGCATGAAGGTAGTCAGATATTTTTCTTGCTTCAGTCTTTATCGCTAAGATTGCTTACAAAAAAAGGGGAAAATAGTCTTCTTTAAGCCTAAACAGACTAGATAGTTTAAATATGATCATTGCTATATCTGGGTTTCTACCATCTTCTAAATAGCCTGATATCCAGTTCACAATAAATCCCTAACTGCACAAAGCCACCATCGTTTAATTCTGTAATGATGGCATTCAAAGGCTATGCTGCCACAACTGTGCTATCAAAATAGCAATGAAATATTAGAAACTTCCATACATGCTACATTCACATGTCCCAGCTATAATATATATGTACAAGACCAAAAAAACCAAAACAAGAACGCCTCAAACCTAGTAATCTTGTTTCTGACAACTGCAAAGGAGTAGAAAAAGAGTAGGAGAAATAGACCAAGCATAAAGCACAACTCTAGTTTCTAGTAAAGTAACTCTTGAGTTAAGAAACTTCCTAAGCTGATGCTTTATCTGTATTTTTGCATTTAATAATGCTTGCTAGCCTTTTCTCCCACATATTTGTCCAATCCTATCTTAAAAGTATTTATACTTTTTGCATCTGCAATACCTGAATTCCACACTTCAATTATGCCTTAAGAAAAGGCACTTCCCTGTTTATTTTAAAGCAGCTAACTTGATACCCACTTATTCTTATTTTACAAAAACTATGAATAATTATTTCCAATTCATCTTTCCCATGCCATTCATAATTTTATACTTTCAAGTCTTTTGTTTCCAAGCTGAAGTTCTTATCCACTCAGTCCCTCCTTTCATCACTGAGCTGTACTTTTTCTTGCTAAGCGTCATTCCCTTTGAGAGTGAATGACCACAACTGCATTCAGTATTCAAGGCTTGAGGGCAGCAGGACTTAGCATGGTATAGGGATGTTTTCTGCTTTTTTTCTCTGATCTTTTACCAGTCATTTCTAATAATCTAGTTGTCTTTAAGATTACTGCTGCGTATAAAACTATCATTTTCATAGAAAAAACATGCTAAAAGATCTCCAGAACAGTTACAAGTACTTTAGAGCTTGACACTGCATATGCATAGTTGGAATTATTTTTCCCATGTGCGTCGCTTGACATTTATCAGTATTGAGTTGCATGTCATTTTATTGTCCTTTCACTCAATATCTTGAAACCTTCTGCAACTCTTCTGCCAGTTTTAATTTTCACTACTGTGAATAATTTAGTGTCATCAGTCAGTTCTGTCACCTCCCTATTCATTCTCTTTTCTGGATTAGTTATAAATAGCACATGTTGCAACACAGGTCTTTGTAAGGCACCATTCTGAATATACCTATTTTAAAAAAAAAAATTACTTCTAGTCTCTACTTAGTAAATTTTAACTAGTTAGAGGTTGATCTGTCCGAGGGTAAGAGAGAAGGGCCATTGACGGATTTGAAGAATCTGTGGTGCATGACTTTGTCAAAAACCATTTTGGAAATCCAGTATACTATCCAAAACCAGAACATCTGTCTTCATAATGTTGACTGATTTCTGCAAGGAAAACTCTACTAATGAGGTATGAGCAGCCAGCAAAAGCTGTATGTGCTTACAAAAATCAGATCTTTTGAAAACAAGGCACAATTTTTATAGACATTCTTCTGCAAAGCCTGTATGTTACTTTAACCCTCAAAAGAGAGAGACAAACAAGCCACAGTTTCAGAGTAGTTAAGTATTCACCTGCCACTAGGAGGGGCTTGAAAGAGAAAACTGTAATTTCAGTCCTTCTCTGCTTGTCTCCACTGTTCTGGAGATATCAGACAGAAGGCCTGCACCGTAAATATACGTGCCTGCTTTGTTAGAAACAAACGCACACTGCCTTTAAGCTTTACTTAACCTTGCCAAGCAAAGTCCAAGCTCCGCAAGTACCCACTAAAAAGCAGTTGTAACACTGCAAGGGCTCACAGCAGAAGGATCCAATAAGCTAAAACCCTATTTAGCTGGAGGTACCCTCTAAGAAGGATGATGGAGAACTAAACTTCCATGCACTTCTGCTAGTCAGCAGGGATGAATTCAACTATTCAACATATACATGCAACGATCATGTATTAATGAACTAGCATATAACCAAATTTACCTGTTATCCCCTACAACTTAGGCTATGTTTATATATATAGCTTAAGCCTCTCCTCGATTTTACCTTAATATGGTTAACATTACAGATCTACAAAATCTCTCCCTTGATTAAAAATGAGTTTCAGAGCTCTTCAAATCAGTGCTTAAGGCCAAAGTCTTGAAATTTGATGTTACGCTGGGTGGACAGAAAGTAAGCAGGCTTAAAGTCTGGTCCAGTAGCATTTGTGAACTGTGCTGTTCTCAAGAGGAAAATCAGACCCTGGAATTAAACTTACATAAAGAAACTACACTATGCATTCCATGCAGCTATTATATCCAAACTCACAAGTGAGTAAGACCATTACTTTATTTCCAGAGATTTTTTTAGAGATATCTGGTTCTTTTCAGTGTGCATATGTTTAACTTACAACTACTGACAAATATCTTCTCCTTATCCACTATTCAAAGCAGAACATACCATAGCGAAGACCATTAGCTGCCAAACCCTTTTTTTCCAGTCACCTGTAAGATCCACAACATCCAACATCACCTTGACATTTATTCTCATTAAAATTCCACATACAAAGTTATTGCCGAAAGTGACCATGGAATTGAGATCATGCTGCCTTCAAACTTCTGAAAGCATTTGCTGGAGGCACAGCGTGCTCCTCAATGTTTTAATATTGCCAGTAATCTCTCAGAATGTAATAGAAGAAATAATCTAATGCATGTGAGAATGAATTGGGGAGAAGGATGACATTTCTGTAATTTTTTTTGAAAAGTCTTCAGAACTTCAGAATCTTCATTGAGGGTTGTGGGTTTTTTCTTCTTACTTCTGGGAAGACACAGCACTGATTGACCGACTCAATATGTCAATTAGTACAGAACTGGTTTCACAAAAAAGTCTCATGTCATGTGGATTAGCTTAATGGACAGAAAGCCACATGGGGTATAGAATTTTAATCTCCTTGAAAAGGGAAAGTGATTGAAGAAATGCTGTACAATATGTTCATATAGTCATACCCTACACTGACAAAATTAAGGTGTCAGTGGTTAGATCAGAATAGCCTGTGGATGAAGAACACCACTAATGCTGAATCAAGAAAAGACTAAGATGAGCAGAAAAAAGCACTTGCAGAAGTTTCTAACCCTTGTGTTGTAATCTTTGGTGAAAATAACAACTCTTATATAGTCAACCAGTAGATTTCCATGTCATTCTGCTTTTCCCTTGACTTCCCATCAAGCAACTCATCATGTTCAGGGGGCTTTTATTTTAGCCTGATTTTTAAGAATAAGTTTTAAAATCTTGAGGAGGAGAATCACTGCAGACAACTTTTGCCTCAACCAGAGAACTTTCATGCTTCAGGTAAAAGATCATCTATGCAGTGTACAGATCATTTTGGGAGATGGTCAGAATATAGAAAGGACTCCCATAGGAACTGCCTACCATCATGAAACTCATCACTGCTCAAAGGCTCTGAATTAGCATACTTCCTTTTTTCAGGCAAATAAATATACTTAACAGAGAAAAGAAAACTGCAAATGATACAGTCAGTACAGAATTCTTCCAGTTAATTATATCTAAACCTTTACCAAAATTTTAAAATAAATATTGTTATAACACTTATTATCAGAATTTAATAACTTTTTCCATTTTAGGTAGGTGGAAGAAACAGGCAGTTGGACTTGTGTCAGTTAAGAAACTGGGGTTTATATTCCACTCCAGTCTATAGAGACTCTGCTTGATGGCCTTCATCATCATATTTGCATACCTGGAAATCTACAGTCTTGTCAAAACTTGCTGAGTCATGCTTACTTTTAGTCTTTACTTTATATCTTGTAAAAATGCACACAACTGCATGCAAAATGAGGTTACTGCTCACTACTGGCTTTCATTTGAGCACTTTCAATTAATTTCCCTTGATTTTATCACACTTAGCAATACATAATATGGTCAGTCCCCACAGAAATGAATCTCCTCAGTAACTGACTTCAGGTTGCTAGTAATCAGAAATTTGATCACAAAAAAATCAATTTATTTAATTTTCTTTGATCAAGCTACAAATACAAAGGCAAATCAAACACGAACTAAAACCCAGAGCATGCAATTCTTCTTCTCAAAGCAGAAAACCCCCTAAAATGTTGGTCTTAAATTCCTATTCACTTACACAGTTTCCATTGCAGCTAAACTAAAACCAGAACTGAACTGAAAAAATTCCTGGTTCTGCTTGCTTAATATAACGTCACTTTTTATTAAATTCATTAAACTTCATTAGAAATGCATTTAATTTCTGATTAGAAACCATAAAGCAATATCACAGTTGTAGTGGAAAAAATCCATCCTCTCAAGAAGGTTTTTGCCTTCCCTCCCTGCCCCTTCCATAAAATGCTATTTATAATCAACTTTGTCTAAACGATCAACCCGGGCTTCAGAGATCACCACCCTAGGATACACATTTCTCTTCAGTAAGAGAGTTTCCTATTAACCACTGTTATACTTAAATATTGATCTGGAAGCTCGAACATGTCTTGCTTCAACTTTTTAAAAAAACACCAAGTTCCGCTGGGTGCTGGCATTTATATTCATAGATTCTAGTCATGCTCAGCAAGCAGCAATTAGAAGATATCCCTTGAGTAACAGCAATTCTAAAAATATTCTGTATGCATCATAGAAGATGAAGTACTACTTTCCGCTACAGTAATGTATGCTGTACATTCAAGTATAATTAGCACACTAGACTTCGTAAATAGTATTAAACTAATTACTGTTTGCACCACTAGTGGCAGATGTGGTTAGAGATTATTAATTACAGTGGACAATTTCTTGAATTTAACATACCAAATACAAGGCAATTTCTCCACTTTATTTTGTGTATGAATGGCTATTTGCTGAGTGTCAGGAGGGCTCTTTTAAATTAGGAAGAACTGTTACTTATGAAAATGAGCAAGTGAAGTAATAGATTTTATTTTCTAAAAAAACCCCAAAACCAACAAAAAACCCAACCCCCAAACAAAACAACCAAAAAACCCCGAAACAACCCACCACCACCAAAAAACCCCACACTGTTCCTTGACAAGAATATAATTACTTTTAGTTAATACATTTCAATATACACCTATTCTCAATTTGAGAAACTATTCTACAGAAGTGCTATGTGTCATAAATTTACAAGCACTGGAGAGGCAGGAAGTTTTTTCTCTAGCTACATAAGGTTAACTGCTGCGTTCAGATGGATTTTAAATAAACACCTAAAACTTTCAACGTACATGATGAAGTAAACTGCTCCCCAGAAATTTAGATACTTAAATAAAACTCATCTACTGGTAGCCAAGTTACTTAAAAGAGAGTGGGATAGTCATTCCCTGGCTTCAGTATAACGTTCTGCTGAATGTGGGGATGGGAGCAGGGGAAGAAGGGTTGTAAAGGAAAGCTGTCTTCTTGGTGCTACTTTTTCAGGGAAAAAAACCCAGACCATTAAAGTTTAAGCAGCTAGGGGAATTTTATTTAATGTGCTGACACAAGGTATTGCAATTTCAGTAAATATTGATGGACCTCCATAAAAAATGCTACATATTTCTATCAATATAAGACACTCTGACAACCCACAGAAGTAAAATTATTATTTTTTTAAATTGAGGTGATTCTAGAATGATACAGTCATAATATAGTGATTTGCAGGCTAACAGGCATGTAAGGAGATACCAACAGGTATTTGTACCTCACCTACATTTACATTTCTTTTCTAGAACATCCTTTGCCATATTAAAATAAATTGAACTTTTTAGTTATGTACTATTTCCCCTCTGACTATGAATTGGTTAGATTTTTGTGCATAAGGACCATTTTCTTGAATACCACTCTTTTGTGAGCATTAATGAAAATAAACATTAAACTTAAGTTCCTAATTATATTTTTTATTAATTTTAATATTTTCACTTATTAAGGTTTTATAATCTAAATACTTGACTAACACACACACACCAAATAGGATTCAGCTTCTAAAAACACTTAATTTCTAAGATCATCCATTCTTATCTAGCACAATCATCTAGATCACGCATTCATGAAATTCAGGAATTTATCAATTTGCTAATGCATTTCTTGATTTAAGTGCTATACTGAGTGTGCCCTTAACCGAAATCCAACACAAACACATAAACTTCAGTTTGAATTAAATGGTCAGTAAGTATGGTGGGTTACACTTTTGGTAGAAATTCAGGCACAACAATGCACTGGTACAGATTACAATGATTCCAACCTACTAATTTGCTGACAGGTATTTCACAAGATAGCTGTTCTGGCTTCAGCTAGCTTAGCTCAAAGTAAACCATTTTATGAAAAACTTCAAAGAAAAAAAATGATCTTTAGTGATTTTAGAAGCTTGCAGTATGTGGATTTGGTAATTGTAATGCAATTTTTAGTAAGCAATCTGTTATACTTAAACAAAAAACCCCACCATAACTGCTATAAACTGTTACTCTTGATGATGATCTCATCAGGAAGAGTATTGATAGAATGGGATCTTCAACCCTCAGAGGTGGTCTTTCCAAGCTGTGTTAAAAGCATAATGCAAATGAAGTGGTGAAATTTTCACTAATATATAGCAACATACTTGCTTTGAGGCTGAAAACTTATAGAATCAAGTATTATATTTACACAAAAAGCATTTTAAGAACTACTATTCCTAAACTTTAAGTTCTCATCCTCCCTCTAACTTCTCAACTAAATATAGTCAACTGAGTCCGAATGCCTTGCTGCTGCTTTGAAAATTAGATGTCTCTCTAAACAATAAGGATTTTTCCAGTCAAATAGAACCACAACACATTTTAAGCCATAATTTAAACAGTTTCTAAATCTTCAAAACATTCTACTATCAATGGAATTAGGCCAATTAGCCTGCAACTATTTAATTTGTGATCAGACTTACAGTCAAGCGATGGATTGTCAACAAGACAGGATGCTGTGTTACTGCTTCAAAGGTTGATAAAGTGGTCTTAATCAATTCCTCTGATGCAGCTTGCCCTATTAGTAAAAATCATTGTATTTCTTTATAAAATGCAACAGTTATAACGCCTGCTTATAAAAAGTACAGCAATATCATAGGTTAGCTTACCTATTGCTCCATCCAAGTTTGTTTCTCCTGAATCTATTGATCTGATAATATTCTACAGAAGAAGAGCCATTTATGTTAAAGCACTTTAGAAACAAAAATGAAGCAGCATAAGAACTGAATAATTACAACATGAAATTCTTTAAGGGACTGTGTAAATACAAATGTTAATGCACCTACATTAGGATACACTGTCATAATAATTAAGACATGAAAGACTGAAACCATTTATGATCTAGCTGTTATAATTTTGCAAGTCTGTAATCCTGCTGGACACCTAAATGTACAGTAAGGACTATTACTCTGACTAGTGTCAGGAATGATAACATTTCCAGCTAAATAGACAGTAATTAAATGTCTTTATTGTTAACAGAAAACTGTAATTTCTAAGAAGACTTTGAACTACCTTGGACATGTCTATGTTAAAATCTCACGAAAAAGACCAGAGGCCCTCCAGAAAATGCAACTTTCTGTTATTTGTACCATCTTTTTGATCTCCATGCATACCACACACACTATGGATACAGTTACACACAGGAGAACATATAAAAATGCATAACCTATTAAAAAAATCACCTAAATTAGTCATCATTTTGAGGAATGGGACAATGAAGTATTAATAATCTGGGTTAAGTAAATATTGTACAGTTAGACCCATTATTCTTTTGCCTTTTAATCTTGATTTCACTCTTTTGCTTTCATTTCTATGCATCGGTGTTTATTTCATAGGGGATGCAAGAGATATGTTAGTAACATTTGCTAAAGAAGGAAAAATTCTCAGCAGAATTTACTGCATGCCTTTTACTAATGCAGTATTTAATACACAGAGAACTTACAATGGATAAACAACTTTCTCATTTTCAATTTGCACACACATCTGTTTATTTATATGATGTAAAGCATTAAGAAAATTACATTTGTTTTATATTTCACTATCAATTAAATTTTTTTATTATATATTTAATTGGCAGAAGTGTCTACATGGGTTATCTTTTTCTCAGTATATAAGAAACATCTGAATGACTCTAATTAAAAATACAGTTAGAAACTAATTATATATTTCATATTCAAATGCATCTCAGAGACAACCATAAAAAACAACTGCTTCTATTAAAAAAACTAGTTATTTTACTGTCCTGATCATTTGAAGAAAATTACTAGTTATTACCTAATTAACTTGTTTTGGAAGAGAGTATTATTTTATTTGCTCATTGAAGACAGTTTCACACCTAACCATAGTCTCAAGACCAATTTGGAAAAATCACTATAGTTGGTGCAAAAATTGTTCTGGCTACTAATACTTATTTCCTTAATTTTGTATGAGAAACACAAGAAGATGTACTTATACCAAAAAAACCCCCCAAACCCAAAACAACCAATGATCTGGGGGTTTTTTTAAGCAACAGAGAGGAATGGAGTGTGTATTCTGCTATAGGTGAGTCTGTGCCCTATGCACTCTGGTAGGAACCTACTATTAGCTGTGCCTTTGGGGCAGAGCGTGTCCTCCATGTGTTTCTATTCACAGCTGAAAACATGAAAGGAATGTCCCGACTCCCTCTCAATTTCTTTGCACAACAGTACTGAAAATTATAATGATGATGGAAGTAACTTCAAAGCAGCAAGAAAAAAAAATTCTCAATGAACAACAGTTACAAGGAAATAACTACTCTTTTGCTTCCAGATACCAAGCACACATCTTTCCACTCCTAATCATTTATTATTAAGAGTAAGATTTTTGAATATATCAGAAAAAAAATCCAAACAAAAAAGCTGAAAGACTAACTTGCTAAAGTCTTAGAGGCCTCAATTATAGCACAGTCCTCTGAAAAAGTACAAGCTGATGATCAAATGTCCCTTTATAGATGTCAGTGGGAACGTTGCTAAACACAAAATTCCAGGCTAGACTGTTGCCTGGCAGAATGGATAGTTACTCTTCCAGAAGTAATTACATTAGTCATGTCATAACACAGTTATATAAAATGGATTCAAATTTGATATTCATTTTTCAGATATACTACTTCCCCTCCCTTTTTTACGTGTAAATTGAAATAGTATATGTAATTTACTGAATTGCCTTGTTCGATGGAGACAGAAGGACAAGATGAAGGAAATACTCAGTAAAGTAATCTTTTCCTTCTTAATCTGAGAGGAAAGCTGTGCTAGTATAACTAGCCTGACTTCCTCAGTCAGTAGTTCAAGCAAGCTGGAGTAACATCAAAAGAAAACTTATATTGTACCTGGTCTCCTGTACCTATATTGTTGACAGAATTTCACTTTCTACCATTAATAAATCTACTGTCTAATTACAAATGCTTCAAAAAGATAAAAGGCTCTGTAATTCAACATCTACAGTTTTAAAATTTTTTCTTCTTCACTCTAACGTTAATTTTTATACAAATATTTTAGTAGACCTAAATTAAACACACATTTTCTTGGAATCAAGAGTCAAAGGAGAAAGAGAAGAGAATCTGAACAGTAAACTTTAATCTAGCTGTTTGTGGTGAAGCATTTCTTCATGCTATTGTGGAAGTAAATATCTAGTTGTCATTTATGAACCCACGTGATTAAAAGTATTTGCTTAACTCTGATATGCAACTTTAGAATATGCTTTTTTCTCATTTAGCGGAGGAAAATATTTTCTGATAATATATACAGTTTTGAATACAATCAAAGCTTAAATTTTATATTCAGAATATTTTTTCTCTCCAATCAATAAATTTAATGTAGTTTTATTACATTAAAATAATTCCCAAAATTTCATGCTTATGTATATTTTGTAAACAAGATTTAACTTAGATGGTTATACTCACGAGTAAGGTCCCATAGTTGAAAAGAAACTCCTCTGTGACTATCTGGGGACAAAATACCTATTTGAATTTTGGAAAAGTTGAAAAAATTACATTAACTGCATATCTTATGACCACAAAAAGTAAAACATGTATTTCATAGCCATGTTAGAGAACAAAATATGTATTTGCTTCTATCATTAGAGTTGTCTTACGATGTGCAAAAATAAGTCTTACATCTTTAATGCTGTTACATAGCTGGAATACTCATCAACAAATCTACGCATTAATAAAGTTCTATTTTATCCATTCTGATCATGATCAGCAGAAATTAGATTTTGGGAAACTGCAAGAATTTGTCCTTTGTTTAACAATTTTTTGGGGAAAAGGAAAATAAAAAAAAATCTACCTGGGATGTCACAAGATGAAGCACTACAGGCATCATAGGAAGGCACATCTTCAGCTGTTTGGCCTGAACCGTTGACGGGTGTTTACGTCCGGAGACATTAGTTAAGGCAGTGAGAATGTCACCTACAGAAAACAACATTTCAGACCGATCTAACATAATTGCTTTACCAAATAGTGGCAAATGACATCTAAAATGTCTCTGTTCCATTATCCTCTGTTCAATCCTGTCTTCTGCCTCCTGCCGAAAGTAGTGTTCATGTGACTGCATGATAAATCAGGCTGATCCAGCACTTTTGTTTCCTAGCTCAGTGTTCAGCCAGGCCAATTTCCTGTTCTGGCTACAGGGACAGATGTGCAAACATGACCTCTGGCAAAATGGTGAGGATAGAAATATAAGGCAGGTGGTGAAGCAAAGATGAAACTGCCCCTCTTGGCAGGGTGGACTTATACTGGCTTTAGGTAGCTACATATGCATGGAATTATACTCTTCAAATTCTGTGGATGCAATTCTATTCCCAGTGAAATAAAAAGCAAAATTCTCATAACTTCCAGCTGACCCAGAGCTGAATTCACCGCAATTAGTGGGTGACATAATGCTCAAGCAGTATGTATTTTCTGCAGCATAGTACCACTGGAAGAAAGAAACAAACATCCTCCTCCTGCTTCCAAAAGATCCCTCCACCAGCCATGCACACACACATTCTCGTGCACAAGTTTAACAATGGCACAAGTGACCTAAAGCAACAGGAATTCTCACATTCTCATAAAAGAGGTAGCAGCAGGTCAATGACAGAACTTAGTTGCCTCCATAACAAACCTCAGACACAATAATGAGGGAACAAAATTTTAATTGCAATAGTGAAAATTATACTTCAAATGAGGCATTAAACTCAAGGAACATTATGCTAAATTTGTGTTACATTAACTATTGTCTCTGAAAAGCAAGACGTCTTCTGCATTGGATAAAGAACAGAAGCAGCAGGAGAAAAGTCACAGCTCATATGCAAAGAAAGAAAATTCTGTCCCTATAGCCTGAAAATATTAAAAGCCAAATCCTGTCTTGAAAGAACACTTACTATATTTTTTTCCCTAATGAGAGCGCTGTACAAAACTGTAAAAGGGAAATAGCATAGACATTAAACAAAGGACAGGATTCAGTAATTTACACAATTTTCATGCCAGGAAAGGCCCTTCCTTTCAGAGTAAGTCACAGAGTTTATTCATGTTGAATAATACCAAAGCTATTCTTCTGCTCCCATGGAGTTCAATTTTCAACATAAGCAGAAATGACAGAGCCTGGCACTAAAGTAGGTTGTAAAAATACCTAGCCTTAAAGATTTGACTCATTCTACAATATACTGCTCAAGAAAGCATTGCCTAAAACTCTCCAAATACATAAACCAAAATAGTGATTTTTCATCAAGACATTTTTGTTTAAATTACTCATATTACTGTAATTCAACAAGACCTCTCTGTGGTTAGCAACAAATAATTTACTGAACAATCTATTTTCTATGTTCTAAGACCTATATAATCATCACATTTGCCAATTTTGCAGTGGATAAATAGATATGGTTACTTTAATTTTTAGCATGATCTAAGCAATTTATATCTACTTCCTAGAAATAGGTTAAATATTATAAATGCAGAAATAAAATTACTTTCTTACCTACAAGAACTGAAAACTTTAAAATTATCCACAAGATTAACCATTGTTTAAATACATCTGTAAGGCCAATTTCTACAACTTGTTAATCTATTTGGTTTATAGCTACATCTGGTGGAAGAAGATGGGATCAGTAAGGAGCTTACATAAATGCATATTAAAAAAGCCACCTAGGATTAACTCTAAATCAACAGTTAAACTGTTTTTAACTGTTCCAGTTTGCAAGTCTGGCTATTTTTCTTAGGAGCACATAGCTTTTACCTCCTCAAGCAGAACACATTCATCACACTCACAGCAATAAAAAGGAAGAGCCTTCTGACAAACATGGACAGATAGCTTAATCTTGCTAAACGCAATCAACACACAAATCTAGCTTGGAATGGAAAACAAAGTGTAAAAATTAGGATTGATATATCAGGTGTCAACAATGCATTCAAATTGTACATCAGTGGTTAAAAAAAGCCAGTAAAATACATGTTAAAGCAATTGATGTATTATAATGATAGTAACTATGTATTTGATGTATAGAAATTTCAGGTTTTGAGCAAATATCAGGGCCTACTATGTTAGTTGCATATAGTACATACGGAGAGTAGGAAGTGAATTTCTGCCTCAAACATTTATAGCCTGAGACTTCCAAATACTGAAGTATAGCCAATATGCAAACCTGATATTTAGTTAGAAAAAAGGGATCAGGTATTTGCAGCAAGGCAAAAATTTGCATTGTCATAGGAAGTAAAGTTTCTTTTAAAATAGCAGCATGACATTTAGGTCTACTGACCTTTGCAGTGCTACCATTTCATTTTCAATATTCTAGCGATAATGTAGAGAAGATGAAAAATAAATCAGGTATCATCTCATCAGAAAATAATTTTATGAAAAAAATATTTTATCATTTAATGACAAAGCATACACAATCAGGGTTGGTTTTGTTCCCTTTCTTTTCTTGAATACTCACAGCATTTCCTTCCTTATCTTCCTATTTAGCTTTCTGACTCTGTGGGAGGACTCACCCGCCAAAAGTTTTAATAAGAATTTTAATGGTGATTTAGACTGGCCACACCAATCTCATACTTTCTGCTTCCTTCCTCCTCCTCTCCTTCTTCCACCCTTCTCCATCCTTCCTTCCCCCTCTCTTTCTCCATACCTTCTCCCCCCTGCCCTTCCCTCCACTCAGTTCTTTCTCTTCTCTTCCTACTCTCTTTTCTTCCCTTCCTCTCTCCCCCCTCCCTTCCTCCTCCTTCCCTTTCCTCTCTCCCTTCTTTTCCTTCTTTCCTTTCTCCCTTCACTCACTCCTAATTAACTTTTTCAAATAAAAACCTCATCTTTCCTCATATAACATAGAGAACAGCTTTTTCCGGGAAAGACAATCCCACAGTTCTTACTCATCCAGGGCAATTTCTGTGACATGTATTTTAGTCAATATCAACCCTATGTTCAGATCTCACCAACAGATCCTCCTTAATTTTTCAAGATTTTATCTATTACTTTTGTACAAAGAGCCAAAATTCTCATCCTGTTTCATCACCTTCTCTTGACTGACTCCCCAGATGCTCGAACTAATTTCTACCAGTTTCTCCTCTAGTTGCCCAATGAGTCCAAATTATGCCCTGCAGCTTGCAGGTTTTGTCCTATTTACATGCATGCCTTTCCCTGTTCATTCTGCGAGTCCTCTCTTCCCCAGTACCTCATCACACTACGACAAGTTTGAGCATATTCAGTGACGATAGGACTTCAGCTATTATACCCAAGCAAATTTCTGTTTGAACATATATGAACAGCACAAAGTTCAAAGTAGCTTTTTATCATTCCAAAGGCTCAAATACTAGTGAAATTTGAACAGATAATTCACAACATTGTCCAAATGCATATCCTTGACACAAAAGCTACTTTGCTGAAACTTCAAGTCCTTATTCCTAAGTACAAGGGATGGACTGAAGTAGCACTGATATTCCCTCAGAGAAAATCCTTCCATCTTTTCTTATGCACGAGTAAATCAGTTTCAGACGTCTAGAACAACTTAAGTATCTACGCTGAAATTTTCCAGAAAAATTGCCCAAAGCAAATACTGAACGTATAAATTTCAGTGTAAGTGATTAACATGTACTCACAGGTATACCCTGTTGCATGTCTGCTAGCTCAGTGCTTCATGAGGCAAGTTTGCTCTTAGGTTTTTCAATGTTTGGAATCTATTCAGAACATTGATAAAACTTCTTGTACATTTGGGCCTCATTCCTGAGTTGATGGGGCTTACCAATCAACAAATACAAAACATTAATATAGGAAATCATGCATTATAATACAAAATGTTTGATCATAACAGAACTAAAAAACTTCATGAAGCTGATCTTATGCAAACTTTACATAATCAGACAATACAGTCTTTCCACCTGCATATGTAAGGAGATATTTGTTTCTCAAGGGAGTAAGCAAAGGTAAGATTTCTTTAGTTAACCAAATGAATTTACCTAGAATTCCTGGCAGCTCCTGAACAATGTGATAGATGAGAAGATCCAGGCATTTTGACAGGTACTCACTGCCGCCTTGCTGCTCTTTTGCTGGCGTGGTCTTTCTGCTGTCTCTTTCAATATACATCACGAGTCTACATTTAAGCAAGTGCAAAACATTACCTCTTACAACAAAAAAAAATGACACTATATCTCAAAAATACTACCAAACCAGACATTTCTAATATCTGCGGTTACAGTCAAGATGATACATTAGTTCTGGCTCTGTAATTTTGTTGAAATTTTAGACTTTCCTTTTCAAATAGATAAATTTTTAAAATAACACAAACGATTGTGTCAAGGAACAAGAAGAAAGAAACCCTTAAGCTACTGTAAGTGTGACTCTACTAGTTTAAATGAATATATGATGTTAACATAAGTAATGAATCCCTCTGCAGACTTAGAGACTAATTTTAAAAATCACTTTATGTTGAAATATATGACCAATATGTGCAATGTGAACAAAAGACTAAAGACAGTTATTTTTAGCATGTAAGAATTCCAAAAGCAAGAATAATTTAAGTCAATGTAACAAGAGATCAATCTTTCAGTCAAAAAAACCCATACTACATAAATCATACTACAGCCTATCAAAACGTTAGCACTAGTTAGAATGGCCATATTGAATGAGATAAAAGTCCAAACTAGCCTTACATTCTTTCTCTAGAAACCTGGTGTTCAAGATTTCTAAAGGGAAACTCAATGCTTACATTCTAACTGATAAGTGCTGTGTAGCTATGCCATTCTGCAGAATGACATTTCTCACAGTAAACTATGGTAACTGATTTATTAGCGATTGGCTAAGATACAAGAGATAGCTTTAATAATACACCTGTAACAGAACGCTTCAGGCAATATTTTAAAATGCTCATTTGAATAGACAGACGGGCCAGACTTTGCTTTAGGGGCATAATATTGACATCTTTGTTTCACATTCAAACTCCCTGGGGGTCCTGTGCAAAGAAGTCAGTCACTGGTGAGTGAAATCCATGCTCTGGATTTTAAGAACATACAACTAGATGATCTTTAAGGTCCCTTCCAGCCCAAACCATTCTGTGATTCAGGTTTGGGGTTTTTTTAATACCCTTCTTCTAATCAATGTTCTTTTATAGATGTATGAAAAGAACTTATTTAAACTGCCTTAAGGGTACACAACAAAACTGCAGGACTCACAAACACAAAATTTTATTCTAGGAGGTGTGTATTTCCATCAAAAAGCTGATTTACTCAATGAAATAAAAACTACCTAAGGATATATTTTGTGGGATTAGGCCTCTAAACAATGCATCATTGTTACGGAATACTACAACTCACCTTATCCTTCCCGAACTGTGCTACAAAGATACAGATAAATCAAAACACTTCTTCAGTAACTACCCTTCTCCTCTGCAATAGCCCAGATGCAACACATTCAGCTGCACTTCCCAGAGACTACGGGGAAATCTTTTATTTTTCTTGCAATCTCTGGAAATTGTGTTAAATTACAAGGAATTTTGATTTGTCTGGTAGAAGAGAACTACTTAAAAATCTGACATTATGCTTCAAATAGAATTTTCCTTAAGAAAGTTTTAAGTTCTTTTAATATAAAAAACCTGAATGTCTTAAAATAGAATAAAGCCCTCTAGCCTTTCCAGACAACCAACCAATTTTTACTCAAGAATTGTTTAACTTTGAACAAAAACACAACAAAAGAGCAGAGTCTGTATGGATTTTTTTCTTTAAGAAAACACTTCCATGATTTAACAATCATCTGATTCTATATGGAAATATGTTTAGATCTGTTTAAGTTTTACTTAAAATAGGCTGAATAGACTTCAGCATGAGTGGTTTTATTGCTGGAGCAGGGGAGTGCGTTCATTTATTCTGAGAGAAGAAAGATACAAAGTTTATGTAAACTCATGAGTTCTCTCTTTTTGTGTTGTCCTTCCCATCACAAAGTTGTCTTTCACATAAAGATTTTCTAAAAATATGCACAACTATTTTTTTCCCTGATAGTACTGTTCAACTAAACATATCTTGAGAAAATTGTACAGATCCAAATATAGGCAGGAAAGCATTAGTATCTCCATTTTCCTTTGACAAATTCCTCAGTTTTATGAAGAACAATTCATCAGTTAATTTTATTCCCTGAAGAATCTCAGCGTTCTGTCTAATGGGCAAAACTACATCTACAGAAATACATTTATTCAATTCATATAATGCACACATTTGTCTTGCACT
This sequence comes from Grus americana, assembly GCF_028858705.1. Lineage (NCBI taxonomy): Eukaryota > Metazoa > Chordata > Aves > Gruiformes > Gruidae > Grus > Grus americana. The sequence goes on along the minus strand of NC_072853.1, from coordinate 120,213,402 downwards.
CAACAACACATGAAAAAATATGCAGGTATTACTATAAAGTAAGTTAAATACGATGAGGAATAAAGGACTGTCTATGAAGCCAGGTTTGATTTTTAAAAAAGTTCTTCAAGTGTCTGTATTACATGATATGGCCATCAGCGAGCTTTTACACAAAAAACCAGAACAACCAAAGTTTTCTGAGAAAAGAGGTGAAGAGTGGAGCAAAAAGGGGCCAATTGCAGAAAGTTAACAGGCCTGAGTAACAGGAATGGGAAGGAGGTCTACTGCTTAAAAATATTAAGAACTGTTCACTTATATAGATAATGAACATGAAAAAAAAAGAGACCATTTAGCCCAAGCAGGGACATGGTAAGACATGGTCTTCAAATATCCAGAAGCCACTGTGACAGGGAAAGAAACTACATTGTTTTCTGTGCCTAACCTGTAGAATCAAAATGTCAATGAGAAAACAAGAAATTTTGAGTGTTAGGAATAGCTAATAATTAGAACAGCTGTCAAAAAGAGGTCATGGAATACCCACCAATTTCCACCAATCATTAAAAAATATTTCTCAAGCATAACAAACCATGACCTGGATCAGAAGAGTAGACTCTACAACCTTTCAAAGTCTCTAAGAATTTTTTTCTAAAATTCACTCATTCTCTTCTATTGGTGACATTTACCCTCAACATCCTTAAAATCAGCTTCAGATATCAATAAGGTTCAGATACTTTACCTGTATCTCAACAGGGAGGAAAAAAATGCATGCAGCCACCAGATGAGTGAACCTAAAAGCAGGAGGTCTCTCACTAGCAGTCTTCTCCCTACTTCTCCCTTCAGTTCACTGTTTCCTGCCTATATTTGGATCTGTACACTGTCCCACATGACATCCTTGTCTCTAAATTGGAGAGACATGGATTCGATGGATGGACCACTCGGTGGATAAGGAATTGGCTGGATGGTCGCACTCAGAGAGTTATGATCAATGGCTCAATGTCCAAATGGAGAACGGTGATGAGCGGCGTTCCTCAGGGGTCGGTACTGGGACCAGCACTGTTCAACATCTTTGTCGGCGACATGGACAATGGGATCGAGTGCACCCTCAGCAAGTTTGCTGACAACACCAAGCTGTGTGGTGTGGTCAACACGGTGGAGGGAAGGAATGCCATCCAGAGGGACCCTGACAGGCTGGAGAGAGGGGTCCGTGTGAACTGCATGAAGTTCAACAAGGTCAAGTGCAAGGTCCTGCACGTGGGTCAGCGCAATCCCAAGCACGACTACAGGCTGGGTGAGGAACGGATTGAAAGCAGCCCCAAGGAGAAGGACTTGGGGGTATTGACTGATGAGAAGCTCAACATGAGCCGGCAGTGTGCGCTTGCAGCCCAGGACACAGTTGGCTTTCTGGGCTGCATCAAAAGAGGTGTGACCAGCAGGTTGAGGGAGGTGATCCTGCCCCTCTACTCCGCTCTTGTGAGACCCCACCTGGAGTACTGCGTCCAGCTCTGGGGGCCCCAGTACAGGAGAGACACTGAGCTGTTAGAGCTCAGAGGAAGGCCACAAAGCCGATCAGAGGGCTAGAGCACCTCTCCTATGAGGACAGGCTGAGAGAGTTGGGGTTGTTCAGCCTAGAGAAAAGAAGGCTCCGGGGAGATCTAATTGCAGCCTTCCAGTACCTGAAGGGGCCTACAGGAAAGATGGTGAGGGACTGTTTATCAGGGTGTGTAGTGACAGGACAAGGGGTAATGGGTTCAAGCTGAAGGAGGGTCGATTTAGATTAGATGTTAGAAAGAAATTCTTTACTGTTAGAGTGGTGAGGCAGTGGAACAGGTTGCCCAGAGAGGTTGTGGATGCCCCGTCCCTGGAAGTGTTTAAGGCCAGGTTGGATGGGGCTTTGGGCAACGTGGTCTAGTGGAGGGTGTCCATGCCCATGGCAGGGGGGTTGGAACTAGATGATCTTTCAGGTCCCTTCCAACCCAAACCATTCTAGGATTCTATGAAAAGTTCACAGAGAAGGGCAGACCTCCAAGAAACTAAAGAATGTCTTCCATGCTCTGAGGACATATACAGTCCACTTACCCCAACAATTTAAGGAGCCATTTTTAGTCAACCTCTGCTAACAGAAAAGGATGAAGATTTTTAAAGGATGTTTAATATAGATATATTGTTTATTTTACAGAGATGCAACACTGGATGGCAGATCACATAGTAAGAAGGGTCAATCTCCTTTTTTTCTTTTAGTTTGATACCAGCTTGCTGGGGTTTTTTCCTGAAATCACTAACTTGTGTCATTGTTCCCTCCTGCCTTCCATATTCATGTTTTCCCATTTGACTGGGCACCAAACTTTTCCGTTCTTTTTCTCGGCCAATCCTAGACATATAAGGCCAACAGGCTATGCTAGATGTGAGACTGTAATAGGTCTCCACATAAAGCTTTTCCTTTGAGGGCATATACAAGATCTGAAAATTTAAAAACCATGGGTGGTAGGGAGAGATAACAGAGAAAGATGTTGCTCAAAAGTTATGCTTTTGTGCATACTTATGCTTTTGCAGACTGTGAAAGTCTGTCACGAATATTACCCTATCTTTCCACAAGTGTCCCTCTCTGCAGACAGCAGAAAAAGAGGTTTAAATAAATGCTTTAAGGACGAAGTTTAATCTCCAGGACAGTCTCTATTCACCTAGGAAATTCCCTGAAAGCATTTAGATCCAGAAAGAACAATTCAGTGAGACTAATCAGAAATTACTACTGGTTCAGGAAAGGGTGAAATTATAAGTCTCAACAACACTTCAGGTTGTATCCCTCCCCTCAGTAATAGGTAGCCTGCCTTTGCAAATCATGGAGAAAACAAGGAGACTAGGAAACTCAGGGTGATTAGCAAAAAAAATGAATTTGCATATTGTAAGCAAACAAGTGCTGAAGGTCTCCTGCCTTCTCTAGCCGCATCACATGTGGAAGAACAAAAGTTATGTAATGGCCTACCACAAGACAGATGGAAAAAAAAGAATAGCAGGTGAATTGTATCAATGTTGTGTGAGAAAAAAAATTAACTTCAAAATTACACTTGATATTAGATATAAATGCTTTTCACATACAGATCTTGAAATCTCAAAGTACTTTGGAAAGTACTAGTGGAATTTCCTCAGTGACATCCATTGTCAAGCTCGAATTACATACTCCCACCACAACTAATTTCATAATTTAAAAATATGCTATGACATATTCAGAGAGTTTGGGGTGTTTTTCAAAAACAAAAAAAAATAAAAATCTCTGCAAAGGTATGTATAATTTTTATTACTAAACACAGGCTTTTTCCAATGCCAAACTGAACAACATTTAAGTTAAAGCTGTAGAGATATATGCAGTGTTGTCATGAAACAGTTAGTACTGACTGTTTTATCATCTGCATCACATCCTTTAACTGATGGCACACTGAAAAATTGCCTTATATTGTTTATCTTTACCATAAACAGATTTTATACTCTAAAGCAATATAAATTCTGTTACAGGCATTAGCTGCAACTGCTAAAGACAAACCAATAAGTAGAAATTATGCACATTTTACTACATACTCTTTATATTTCTCAAATCAAACATCTTCATAAAGAGATTTTGAGTATATCAAACATTTTCAATAGTTATCCAACTGATTACCGCTTACTGTACTAGCGATTTTAAATTTATGAATCTTAATTTTGAAGTAACTTTTCTGTCATAGAACAGGAGACATTTAACTAAAATAGTCCAATAGGAATTCAACAGTATAAGTCAAAGAATATCCATTATCTCTACTGGGCTTAATAAAATTATTCCAGAGTTCAGGATATTATGAAAGTAGCTGTCTGCACATATAATGGGTAATTTCTCCTCCCTCATCCTGCTGTAGCCATCTTACTCTCTGGATGTAAGAGAAAGATTTTAGTCTACATGATTTGTCCTGTCAAGAGACATACCGCTCACTAAAGAACAATTACAAAGAAAACATAACAAATTAATAAAAACAGTTTATCAATTCGATAAAGCTGTTATAAGGCTTGCCTACTGTTTTACCTAATATGTTATATTATGCATTGGTCCCTAATAAGCTCTGTCTGGAGCATCATAATACACCACCAGGATAAAGCCAAAATTGACAATACAAAAATAACATCCCAAATTCACAACACATTCTCTTCAGAAAGGCTACGCATTAGAAGTATTATAAATAAAGAGATCAAATTGTTGATAAAAATTATTAAAGTTTTCTCTTTCACATAATATTTTAGGTATAAATAAACTAATAGTAACTGTCAGTACAGGACTTCTGTCAGACATTTCTACAAACACGCAGCTCAGTCCTATGTGCTATAAGAAGCATACGAATAGCAGCAGTCATTAAAAATGTAACCATTCAAAAAGTCACATACAAATTATTAGAGACATTTTACACTAACCAGAACACATCATCTGATAAAACATTTCTGGAAGTATAAAATGATACACATGAAAAAAGCTTAGATTCAGTACTAATTCTCTATGATCTACAAAAATTGGGATATCTACAGATTTGTATGTGAACGGAGGGGTATATAATGATAGCACCCCACAAGATGTCCTCTCACAATGGCTTCATACTATAACTCACCTGCTCCTTCCAATCCAGCCCTTTAGCTCTAACGCATACATCTTAATTCTTCTCAAACATCAATATAAGATATAAAGTTATATTTGCTCTAAATGTAGTTAGATTTACAGCTACCCACAAGCCTCATCCTTTTTTACTTTCAGTTCTAAATCTGCTTTATTCCAATACCATAACAACTTGGTTTACACTACATTTTGCTGTTCTTCATAATGAATAGTAGAAAATATAAATCCCAAATAAAATTTCTTCCATCTTACTCTTCCAATCGCTCCCAAAACACTGTGACAATTTACATTCTAACAGAGTCTAATTTCCTCTTGTCTGATGTGGGAATGTTTTTGTGTCATCAGAAGACACAACAATTCAAATAACTATTCCACTGTGAGCCAAATATTATTTTGGAGCAGTCATTTCTTGCAAAGCTTTTTAAAACATAGAAACAAATAAAATATTTCATGTAAAAGTCACAGGAATTCAGTGGTCATTACATAAATCACTCCAACACCACATATAGCCAAGAAATATTATTTTACCTTGAATGTGCCTATACTGGAAAGACTTTGGATTATACCACGCCCCAAAATGAGGAAGGTACACGACAGACTTTTTAATTTTGCTTTCCCACCATAGCAACAACTCACTGTTGCACTATTTGTTTTGCCCTACTCAAAGCAAAATCTGCTCCTTGCTAATGGTCGTTGGGACTACAAGTTACTTTAAAAGACAGGCTCTCCCTGTAAGACAGTGGCTTCCCCTTGTGAATAATCACCACCTGATGACCCCAGACAAGAGAACACTCTTTTCTTGATATTCTTATGAATAAAAGGATTCATATTACACAGAAAATAGTTCACACCTAAAACACTGGCTCAAAAATACCACACATTTTAAAGTATTTCAGGTACAACTTTGAAAATAAACTTTACATCTTTATCTTCCATCATCACCTTACCTTGCTTGACAACTGAGTAGCAACATCTCCCTGTTATTAATTAAAACTTGTAGTAGGACCAGAAAGGCTTTTGCTCGGATAAGAGTTGAAGGACTTTCAAGTAAACGAGTAATTGTAGTCACAAAATCCTTGATGGAAATAAGCACAAATACGTTAATATTATTTAATGGAAAAAGGTTACTTGCACAGTATTTTAACACTGTATACATTTAAAATTTGCTCCTTTTCATGTGCATTCTGTATTAGTAAGGTACTTTTCATGTCACTCAGGAAAAAAAAAAAACCATAAAACACTACTAAATAATCTCTGTCCAAGACAGACTGGCCCAATGCAAAGCTGCAACAGGTAAACACTATCTAATGTACTATATCCAAAATGGTACAAGATGAACTACAAAATATGATAGAACTTATTTTAAAGTGTCTTACCTTAAGGATAAGCATAGAACATTTTAATATATTACTTTAAAAGAAGACTGAAGGATTTTCAGTATACATAAATATTTCAGTACGTATATAATTAAATGTTTACCTATTAATTCTCATATACGCAGGAAAATTAAAAACAACCCCTTTGTGGATACAACCATGTCTACATTAGACCCTAAATTACACAACAGATGGTCCAAATAGAGGGCAAAACTGTTTCTACCTTCTCTGACTGTACTTATCTAAACTCATTTTATTTGCAATTCATGAAGTGAACACCTTTTCAAGGAACAACCTAAATTAGGACTTGGAAAGAAAGAAAAAGGATAAGCTGCAAGCATTAAGGAGCCATGAATTTCCTAATCCACTGACCATTATCCATTCCTATGATAAAGTCAGTGTATAAGATGCTAAGATCCTTGTAACTCTTTCGCTCCTGTAACTCCAAATGAAAGAATAATTTTAAAAGTTTAAGAAGGATAGTGAGAAATAAAGAATAACCACAAAATATTTCCCTTCAAAAGTTTAACAATGGTTAGCTGACTGGATTCTGAAATCACAGCTACTTCTTTTTCTCTCTCTCTATTTTGCGCTGTATATTGAAAGGATTTTCTTCTCTAGTTTCTGGAATGTGGCCTGACGTGGAAAGATGTGAGATTCATGTGTACTGCTTCAGCTTCCGAGGGAATAAAGCTGAGAATCAATGGAAGGAAAAAAGAGCTCTCATATTATGAATAACAGAATTAGGTATTAGTTGTAAAAAGTGTAAGATGAGCATCATTTATGATATGTCCAATGATGTGTTGTAACACCTGAAGAACCAAAGGAGAAAAAAGGAAAAGAAAAAGAAAAGAAAAAATTCCATATGGAGTATCCTCTACCTCTGAGGAATAAAAATATCTGTTACTCATCTGTACTCTTCTTCTATGAAGACCAACTGGGCTATCTGATTAAAAAAAAAAAAAAAAGTAAAATAAAAATCCATCTTCAAAGATGACCTTGCTGGCAGCAGCAATGGTATTTTTGGATCAGCTGTTGATCAGAATGCCTTATTCTGAAAACACAAACCCTACTTCAAATCTCTTTCTCAAAACAAACAAACAAAAAAAACCAAAACAAAAACCTAACTCCCAAAACCCCCCACCAAAACCCCCACCAAAACAAAAAAGAACCAACAGAATTAAAAACTGAGCCAGAATTTACAAACTGAGTCAATTGGCCCTATCCAAGAATCAGACTGAGCACAAATGGCCTCATCAACAGAAACTACCCTCAAACATTTGAGCTGGATTCTCAAGGGAGTGACACTAGAGAATAAAGAGGTACATGGAGCGTGCATGCATGTTGTGTACAAAGTTTAAAATCCTGCTGTGTGACACACATTTAACATACCAAATATTATTCAAATTCCCCCTCTTGCTGACAGAATAACTGAAAGGCAACTTCACTGTCATAAAACAGAAAATCAACATTGAATATAATTTATTAGAGGCAGTCTTTGCAACAATTAACTATACCTCTTTACAGAGACTGGAAAAAGAACAGGAGCGTAAGAGATGGCTAACAAACCATCACATTTTTACTCTGATACTATTTTAACGCTGTCTTCAAAAGCAGTCAGCACAGACAGTAACTACAGAAATCTCAGAAAAAAACCCAACTGTTATTAATTATTCAAGAACTGTTTTCTTGTATTTCTGTAATTTACTTCATAAACAGAAGAGTTCCTCAATCTTGTGGTTAATAAGCATAAGTTGTGTAAAGTTTACTGCTTTAAACACTTCAACAGCTCCAGTATGAACCTGCAGCGGTAAAGTTCTTAATTACAATCTACTAAAAGCAAAGGTTGAAATTTTAATAAAGTAAGGTCTTATGGAGTTTTGGCTGTTGTTTTTTTTAATTAAATTACTCAAAGCAACCAAAAAAAGTTTTTACATTAAGAAACCCTGCAAAGGCTCAGACTTAGTGAAAGAGTACATATAATGCAACACAGCCTGCTAACATAAATGGACTTGACAGCCCAAGCGCAGGGACACCATGACAAAGACACATGCAACTACAAGCCAAAGCACATCTGACTATTTTCAGTCCTCATGCGCTGGAAAGCAAGAATATTTCAATGTTACATGTAGGGGTTACCATGGGTTAAGACAACATTGTGAATTGAAATCAGTTACATCAGACTTATCTGGGAATGATCTAATAACCTGGCTTAAGAAATAAATGTGATATTTTGGAATTTTTTTTCTGGTTGCAAACGTGCTGCAAAACAGCAACAGTTTATCCAAAGAAAATCTGAAGCACATCTTTGCTGACCTGCAAAACTCATATCAGAAAAGCCAAAAATTGCTGAAATACTAATACATTAATTATTAATCGTTTCACTGTTATATTGTTCTTCCCTCTCCTGCAACTGTTTGATGTATCCATGGAGACTCCGCAGGGTAAGGATACTTCATTGCAAGTGAACACACTGTTGACTGCAGCATGATTTTATATTGGATACTCTTAGTAATACTGCAAAGCAAATATAAACTAATCACAAAAAGCAATAAAGTTTTTGAATTGGCTACACAAGGGGAAAACAGACAGACCACTATTTCACTATACAAGAACTGAAGTTGAGATAGCAATCATTTGTTGTATTGTTGTGTATTTTCAAATTCCCTTTCTATGCATTACAAATGCCTCCATAATATTATGTTAAGAGTCACAAAGATTTTGTTAAAGACAAAATATCTTTTAATTAATTCACACTGATATTGACAAAACCATCAACATCAGATGTAGCTACTTGTCCACGTTCAGGTAAAAGACAAAGAAATGGTAAAAGTAACTGAAATATGAGGACAACATTTATAATGCATTTATAATGCCTTTTTTTGGTGCCATAATTGGATATGACCAAGATAAAAAAGCACCTACGGCCAACGGTGCAGGGAAGTAAAGAAACAATGCAGTTGTCACAATGTATTGCTGGAACTATCTGAATAATTTTACTTATTAGTACTTGAGAAAAAAAAAAACAACAATGAAACAAAAAAAACTCCACCCCACTATTGGACCTCTGGAAGAACCTAACTGCATTCAAAAAGTTATATGACTGGTTTTCACTCATTCAGAGGTGAATCTTGACAGCCAGATGAAAGTAATTAGCAATGTTTTTTTAATCTACCACTATAGTGTGTCAAAGATCTTTGATTTTGAATTCTTTTTCCACGCTTTAAAAACATCATTTCAGCTTTTTTTGTATCCGAGACAAACTAAAATAGAAAGGCTCTGTATCAGAGAGGGACAAAAACCAGTCGCTTTTAGCTCTTGTTCTCTGAAGATTTACACTAGCATAGATAACCACAGAACTACGTTTCTCCTTTGTTTTCTTTGCTTTTATTTTGTAAATAGTTTTATCGCTGTTCTTCAAGGGAGTAGAAAACAAGGGCAGCCTTAAGTCTTGTAAGCCAAGGGAGTTTCCAGATATACAAACCTGAATGATCTCCATCTTGAATTTATATCTTTAAGCATCTTTTAATATGCTGGTTTGCAGTTGTATTAAAAAGATAGTCGCAACCTTGTCACCACCTTCTGTGTAACACTGAGGTCCTTCTGCCTCTTACGCTATAGTATACAAGAATTCCACAGAAGGCAAAATACTTTGTAGGCCAAAACTACCCACTTGTTTTTTCTTTTCCCTTCTCTCATTAAGGTGGACTTGTGTGTCATGCTCACAATTGAAAAGTGCATGGATTATTAAATTCAGTTTTCAGCAATAAAGTGTTATTACTCCACGTAATGTGATAGTACCTGGCAGTTCCATTCAGGAGCAGGATTATATTTTTAGGTACTGTTCAAGAAAAATAGAAATCTAGTTTCTGCTTCCAAAAATCCTACAATCTGATTTGAGCAAAACAGACATTCTATGAAATACAGATTTATCTGAGCTGTAAGGCAGATACAGTTACCAAATGTGGGCACATGAAGTAGAACTAGACCCTCTTTACCAGTTTTTAAAGCACAATGTTTTTTCAGTTACAGCTTTGGGTACTATTCCCACTTCTATCATTATTTTGATATATGATGTTAAAATAATGTCTATCTGTCTATATTTCAATGTTTTAATCTGCAAAATTGCAACACTTGCTCACAAAACACCTATGACAGTTTGTTAATGATTAAGCAGCAATTTTAAACTCACAAAGTTTCAGCCATTGATGTACTGCATGTCAACAAAATACTTTCTATTTTCCTATAACTAATTGGAGAATTTCAGCGTTTATTATTTTTATAACTTCAAAAATTTGATTAAAATAGATCATAAGAACTGCAGTATCAGAAAGGGAGTCCTTTTAGCTATCCAAGTCCTCTGTAAACAAAAAATTCTTCACAGAAAGCATCATGCTGTAGCTATGCGCTTGTTAACATATTGCATTCTTTCACTGAATATTCAAGTGCGTATTTTTTGAACACGCTTCTCTGACTATACCACCAACTCACAGTAATGTGCACTATTAGAAACCGCGACACTACGGGACAATTTGCCACCTGTTAGTGCTGTGTAGTGGAATCTGTGGAAAGCTTAAGGTCAGCTGACATGCATTTACAAAAACACATTGGCAATTCTGACAAGGCCCAGAAATGACTTTTAGGAAGAGAATGAGTGATTTCAGCCCACAAGAAGAGATGGGTGAAAAACAGATTATTTTTTTTATTTAAACATCGTTGAAACAATGTGTATAGAAACCAAATTAATCTCTCTCAACTAAAGCCTAATAGATTGTTATAGTGACGATGACTGCCACGATACAGCATACATCACAACAGAGTATCTGATGAAACACGAGCTAGAGTCCCTATTTTCTTTGTGATTTTTATCCTTTCCAAGCAGAGAGGGATTACTTTTGTTTATGCAGACTTACTGCCAAAAAAAATGAACACTATTTCTCTAAACACAGAATAATTTGGTAATCACAATAGAAAGCTTTTAATCATCTCATCCAAAAATTATATTAGACATAAATCAAAACCAGTAGTATTATTCAGTGACACTAAAAATAAAACCCTAAGTTATTAAAATGCTGATTTCTGCAAGACATTTAACTTACAAATTGGCCTAAGGTCCTTTAAGAAGAGCATAAAGTACAGCTTTAGATTCAATCAGGACACTCATTATTTTCTCTTTTAAACGTTTAAGAGAGCTATGTCAAATAAATGTCCTCATGCATTCCTTATTGTTTTTCCTTAGGGCCATTATCAGCTGTGGTCAGGCTAGAGTTTTCTGAATTGATTAAATTCTAGCTGCAGTAGCAATTTGTATACCCATTAGTACCAGCTCTTGAAGATCTGTGAGAAAGAGAAACTATACACCTCGTTATTTAGATTTTAAGCAAAAAAAATATAAAATAAACACATTCCTCATTCCCTGCTATTAAGATATTTAAGTGTCATTGAGTTAAGCATTTTGACAACACAAAAACACTATTAGAGCCAACTTTAACTTTCCATTAGCAAAATTCCATGCCAGTGAATAATATTAATCTGAAATCAAACCTTTTCTTGAATCAGCCTCTGTAGATGAATCCCACAAGACAACATTGCCAAAAACATGGTGAGCATGTACTGCTGAATTTTGCATATTCCATTTGCCAAGGAATTTAGTATGGCTGTTAATCCCACTTTTTCAATGACACTCTGGAAAGCACTGGGTGAGTAACGAGTAATTCTGCATAAAGCCTACAAAAGTAAAAAAAAAAAAAATTGTTATTTAATGGGATTATTATCTCAAGAAAGATAATGGAGAATAAAAACAGGTGGTGACTTTTCCAGTAGTTTAGGAATATAGAGAATTCATACAGTTTCATTCATAAGGCAAATATTAAGGGAAAAGGCTACTTATTTTGAGAGACCTGGAATTCTTCTAAATGTATTGCTATTGCGGCCTTCCAGTACCTAAAGGGAGCCTACAGGAAAGATGGTGAGGGACTGTTTATCAGGGAGGGTAGTGATAGGACAAGGAGTAATGGGTTTAAACTAAAAGAGAGTAAATTTAGATTAGATGTTAGGAAGAATTCTTCACTGTGAGGGTGGTGAGGCAATGGAACAGGTTGCCCAGAGAAGCTGTGGATGCCCCCTCCCTGGAAGTGTTCAAGGCCAGGTTGGATGGGGCTTTGGGCAACCTGGTCCAGTGGAGGGTGTCCCTGCCCCTGGCAGGGACGTTGGAACTAGATGATCTTTAAGGTCCCTTCCAATCCAAACCATTATATGATTCTATACACTCCATGCAGCTGAAACTGAAATATTTGGTACACCAACATCAGAATCACATTACTCTTTCCCTCTAGAGAACAATTATGATGGAGTGGCATAGCCCATGCTTGAGTCTTCTATCAGCACAGAATGTAGGTAGCATCATATAACACTGTACTAGAAAGGAACACAGGCAGCAGAAAATACAGAGATGGCACATACCACAGAAATTCTGGTCACTCCTAAAGGTGGGCATCTTTCTTCTCTCTCTCTGCTCATGAGCCATAATCTGATATGTAGTAGTTCACTATCTAAAGTCTATCTTTAGATCTAAATACTACTTTAGATCTAGATACCTGATATGGAACAGTGTTTAATATAGCAAACATGCAAACTATTCTCCAAAAGTTGATTTACAAGTATCAGTGATTAAAACAATCCTAACAGAAAATGCAGATACTGACTGAACTCTAGTGAAGTGAGTACAAATACGTTCAGTGTATACTAACTTAGCTATTTCATAACAAACATTACCAAGTGACCTCCCAGATGGATTTATCTGCAAAACATAGCTTTTCCTTTTGATACCTCTGGAAATGCAACCTTCCAGATAGTGCAACTGCTTTTGGTCTCTCCAAATAAAGAAAATAAGACTCTTTAGATATTTAAAATTTCATTTTCTTTGGCTTGAATATAGTGTTAAGATAGGAAAACAGATTATGTCAATGATTTGATTCACATGAAAATCTGAATTGGTTTTAGGGAAAAACTTCGAAGGCAACTTTCTTCTGTGAAAATTAGGCAATATTACCACTTCTTTGTTCTTTTCAGACCAGCTATATTTAGAAATTGCTGCTTACTTGGTGTACATTCAATAGCGACATCCCATTTACAAGAAACTATAGTCAATTACACCCACAGAATACTATCATCAGAGAAAACCTTTCCATATAAGAACCTCAGAAACTGCCCAGTTCACCAGTGCCCTTAGAAACATTACTCAAAACACAATTTAAAAAAAAAAATAAAAATTACACAGGCGTGAAAGACAATGAATCAAGAACTTATGATTTTTGAACAGACATTTTATTGATGCTGTTCATCTACTCTGCTCGTGTTCTTCCTTGTCCTTTGTGGTCCAGGAACCATATCAATTGCAGCCTTTTATTTTCCTTCTTTTTTCCCCCCTCTTTTTTAAAACACAGACACTCAATTTCAGTTTCTTAGTACAGCATGTTCTATTTCCCCAAGGATACAATCCAGCCCTTCACTTCTAGTCTGAGTTCTCAAAATGAGTGGGCAGGAAGTATGTGCATTCACTAAACATATCCTTGAGGGTCATATTAGCAGTGAACTGCTAGGACCTAGGGACAGACTGTGTCAAAGCAACATGGAACCAGCTTGGTGTGCTAACACGGTGCATGCAGACTTGCCAATGCCTTAGTTGTCTGCTACAAACCTCATCAAACAAGGGTTACCATGGCCCCAGGCCATCAGAAGATCTCTAGGCAAATCTGGTAGGAAAGACACGACTACCTTCTAGGATCATATTGCAGCTTTGGAGATAGCAGGAAAGCTCCAGCCCACCAACAGCCAAGGGGAGAAGCTTTAAACTCCCATTAGCTTGTATGTCACAGAGCACTCTACTGTATGAGTGAAACCAACACTTCAGCAGAAAAGCTGAAGAGTTTAAAGGGGGATAGAAGACAAAGCATGCTAAATCACTTCAGTAGATTCAGTATCTGGAGAGAACAGATGGGGATAGGTCAACAGGTGGTGGAGCAGGAATTGGGAACCAATGATGAGAAGAGGTAAGAGTAGAGCTCACACCATCATCTCTCAGCAGCAGCCTTGGTACAGGAAATTATCTCAGTGAGAGTAAGACATTGGCAGAGCCTCTCCTGGAACTGCCTTCTCTGTCCTTGCTCTCTGCACAGCCTTTACCTGCAGCTCCAACCGCAGCATCATGATCCTTATTGGTCCCTTCCAACTTCAGATATTCTACAGTCATTTATGTCCTATCCATTGCCTTCTGGTCTTACATGCCATATGGTGGCTGGATAATATTCATCCTTTCAGGATGTACTCCATGAGTCTCTCAAGTTTGAGAATGAATGCATTAATGTATCTGCAATACTCATGTCTCTGAAAGAATCTCTTCAGCACCAATTATTTAAGGAAAAAACAAAACAAACCTCAAAAGATTATGCTGAGCTTTCCCAAATTAGTTTCCACTTAAGCAGCTTATGTTTTGTTACTCCTCCTCCAGCAGAAAAAGCCATCTCTTAGAAACAAAATTTAAAATTATTTTTAAAAAAATTAAAAAAACTTTCAGTATACTGGAAAGAAAATATTCTTCCTGCTGCTGAGCTTGTCAGAATGTCACTTTGACATCTTACAGAATTATTTCTTCTCTGAGTCTAGCAAAATGATAAAAAGGTATAGCTTTCCTACAGGCAAAGTCTGTGATATTTACCTGAGGCAACTTGGACTCCAAAGTGAGCAAAAATACTGAGACACAGTCCCCGTTTGCCACCTCTGACAGGCAGGACAAGGTAAAGTGTCATTTCTTGACTCCAGAAACTGAAGACATAGAATCTTCTTGATATATTTTTATTATTGATTGAAATAAGCATAAGTAAAATTCCATAGTGCCTTACTGCTGATACACTTTGCAGACAGCCTGCTAGCTCTAAGTAAAAATATGACACATGTATTTCTTAACAGAAATGTATTTTTACATGTGAATATAGATGTCAGTCAAGAATAATTTCTTCAGGATACATTCAAACAAGGCAGGAATGACTGCATAATAAAATACAATAGGATATTGATGATCTCAGTTTATGTGGTCATGCAGAATAAAAATACCTACATATCTATAGCAACAATTTAATGAATGTAGAAATTATACAGTACAATATAGCTGGACAATATGTTGGTATTTTACTTTAAATATTAGTAGGTTACTAAATCTCTATAAACTTCAGTTGGTAAGAGATCTGTCTGTGCTAGATTTCAATATTGATTAATTTTTTTTTCCTAAAGTGAAGATTATATATCCAAATACCACAGCAGTATTAATACATAACCAGTATTAATATGAGGCATTGAGTAATAAAGCCAACAAATAAGTTTACCCTCTTGTTACTTCAGTGTTTCACTACAAAGCAGCAAAAGGATTACGGTACCACCTTAATGTATCCTACTTTAGAAGCTTCCTTGTCAAATTCGCTTCATATGCGCTATGAAATAATTAAACCTCAGATTTTTGATAAAGGACACAATCCCCAAAACAGTGGAGGGGAAAATCCAGAAACACATTCAGACCCAAGCACTCTTGCATGAAATGATCTGTCTGGAAAAAGGAGATGGAATTGGCTACATGGATAGCACTAATTTCCATGAAGACCAGAAAAACAATAAACAAAACAGTTGGACCAAGTATGTGGAAGAGCGAATGTTTATTACTCTTGCAGTCCCCCTCACTGCTACTTTCACTCAA
The DNA here is from genome assembly GCF_028858705.1 of Grus americana. Taxonomy (NCBI): domain Eukaryota; kingdom Metazoa; phylum Chordata; class Aves; order Gruiformes; family Gruidae; genus Grus; species Grus americana. Next base: position 120,197,675 of record NC_072853.1, on the reverse strand, counting down.
AGCTCTCCAATATGTTAGTCTGGAGCAAGCCCTAGTTCCAGCATGACTAAAGCCTCAGTAACTACCCAAGGGAAAGGTATGAGATCCAGTAAGCCTACTGCCTTCAAAGGGGGAAAAAAAAAAGTTAGTTGGGAACAGAGGGGTGTTTTTGCTTATATTGTCTGTACATACATTTATACTGCAGATTTGCACAAGATGTTGAAGAAATTTTTGCCTCAGCAGAACTCGGTGTGCACACACAACATGATTGGCCTCAACACTAAAGCACACACTGCTAAGGAACTTTGACAGAGAAAAGTTAATAGAATGATAAAAAGGCATCTTTCTTACTTAGATTGACAACTGCCATTAAAAGGATGTTCCACAAATCAGCTGAGCTTCTCTAGAGAAAATGGGTAATTGCAGCTATCATGACTTCCTAAAACATACTGCTTTGTCCTAACATATGTCATCTATAAGAGGGCTTCTACAGTAGTTCTTGAGGACTGATAAGCTTTGACAATTAAGTCTTTGGATTTGCATTATAAAGGGAAGAAAAAAAAAAATCAGGAGGTAAGAGCTTGGCAAAAACAGTATCATTGCAAATCTTGATGAGTGCCAACCCAGGACTGCCAGATGATTCAATTTTGAACTACAGTATAAATATAGAACCATAGAATGGTTTGGGTTGGAAGGGACCTCAAAGATCATCTAGTTCCAACCCCCCTGCCATGGGCACGGACACCCTCCACTAGACCATGTTGCCCAAAGCCCCATCCAACCTGGCCTTAAACACTTCCAGGGACGGGGCATCCACAACCTCTCTGGGCAACCTGTTCCACTGCCTCACCACTCTAACAGTAAAGAATTTCTTTCTAACATCTAATCTAAATCGACCCTCCTTCAGCTTGAACCCATTACCCCTTGTCCTGTCACTACATGCCCTCGTAAACAGTCCCTCACCATCTTTCCTGTAGGCCCCTTCAGGTACTGGAAAGCTGCAATTAGATCTCCCCGGAGCCTTCTTTTCTCCAGGCTGAACAACCCCAACTCTCTCAGCCTGTCCTCATAGAAGAGGTGCTCCAGCCCTCTGATCAGCTTTGTGGCCTTCCTCTGAGCTCCAACAGCTCAGTGTCTCTCCTGTACTGGGGCCCCCAGAGCTGGACGCAGTACTCCAGGTGGGGTCTCACAAGAGCGGAGTAGAGGGGCAGGATCACCTCCCTCAACCTGCTGGTCACACCTCTTTTGATGCAGCCCAGGACACGGTTGGCTTTCTGGGCTGCAAGCGCACACTGCCGGCTCATGTTGAGCTTCTCATCAGTCAATACCCCCAAGTCCTTCTCCTCGGGGCTGCTTTCAATCCATTCCCTGCCCAGCCTGTAGTCGTGCTTGGGATTGCGCCGACCCACGTGTAGGACCTTGCACTTGGCCTTGTTGAACTTCATGCGGTTCGCATGGGCCCCCCCCTCCAGCCTGTCAAGCCTGCCCTCTGGATGGCATTCCTTCCCTCCACCGTGTTGACCACACCACACAGCTTGGTGTTGTCAGCAAACTTGCTGAGGTTGCACTCGATCCCATTGTCCATGTCGCTGACAAAGATATGGCAAATACAGTGACATGTATAGTAAGTTAACATCCCTGCTTGAGCACAAAACCCATGGAGATCAGGTTGCTCTTTCACAGCTACAGTGGCAAGAGGTGAAGGAACTGGGGAACTCAAAATCCATGATACTTTCAATCTCATCACTTGGAAGAGACCACACAAATTCCAGCACTGTTTGACTGAACTGAGCAACTAAAAAAGCCTCAGTGACTGGTACGTAGTGGTAGCTGTCAATGGACGCAAAAAGGAGGAAACTAGGCTACAATAAGCTCTTCAGGTTTTAGCTTCCTCTTAAACATTTTTTCTACCTTCCAGATAAGATGCATGAAGATTTTCTTCTCATCGGATGCTATGGAAGAAAAGGGAGCTCCAGTAGTACTTCAGAGAGGCTAGCTACCCATACCATTAATACTATGACAAAGAAAAGATCTCTCAGTGGTTTTATTTCAACCTTACAGCCTTGGGAGGATCGAATGATCTGGGATCTCAAAAGAGGCTGAGGATAGAGAGGGACAAACAACAATCCTCTCTTCTCATAGTCAGTAGAAACCTCATCCAAGGGCAGAGTGAAAACCATATGGCACTGGTGATACTGACCTCTGAGCCTTCTGCTACAGAAAGCCATAGTGAGTCTGCACTGATGACAAGTGTATTCCTGAGAATCAGAAGTATAACTTCTGCATCGTACTGAGCAGAAAAAAAGTTCTTGCCCATCTCAAGCATAATATATTGTCCAAGAAGAAACTGGCTTTTCAAGAGGGTTAAAAAAAAAAAAAAAAGCCCACTGACATTTCCTGACATTTCTTTTGGTGATTTTTTTTTTGCTCAGTCTCTGAACGTAGTTCAGACAGACTGTTTCTCTGGGCTATGCTGCTCACTGTGGCACACAAAACAGGTGGTAACTGTCCAACTGGCCCCTACAAGTGAAGCAGCTCTGGAAGTCTGGTATAAAAGCCAAGGGAATGGTAAATGCTGAAGAAAAGTTCTCCAAGTGAAAGAAACAGAAGGAAAACTTCAGGACGAGTTGAAAGAGATAAAAAATAGAGAGCTATGCTCTAGTAGCAAATAAATAACAACTGCCCAGTCTAATGATTGACAAGAACTGAAAGCACAAGATAAAACCCATCCATTACGGCAAAAGTAGTGGTGGCAGAGAGGGTTGAACAGACTTGTTTAAATACTCAATAAGTAAAGGAAATCATAGCTCTAATCTCCAGTCTTTTACCATATATACAGTCATGATGTAAGCATAAAATTCACAGATCAAATGGGTAAAGTCTCAAAAAGAGTCTTTCTGAAAAAGCAGCCTACTAGCCAGACTCACAAGCAGGCTTAAGCTATAAATGGTCTATATAAAGGCTACACATATATTTTACATTTTTAGAGCCTGACAATCCTCTACCCATTAAAGTTCCAAGACTAAGTTTTTAGAAAGAATTTCAGGTGCCACAGAACAAAGGCATCTGTAACATGTATTTAACTAAATAAGTTTACTGTTCTAAAAGGTCAACACATTTTTCCAGTACCTGAGCAGTTTATTTCCCAGGCAAAACTCTGCCACAAATACACACTGAAGTAAATATTTAATACATACATATATTTTTAAAATTTATAGATTTATTCTACCATTTATCTCTTCAGCCACACTTCAGATGATACATTTTTAATTCTCTCTCTATTACTTCAATCCTAGATGTGTCTAAGTGCATACTGCTGCAGCAGCAATGTTACCATTTCCCATCTGGGAAGCCAACAGTAAAGTCATTAGTGAGCCTGAGCTGTAGTAGGAAATGAGCATCCAGTTATCACACTTCATTTAAAATAAGTCAACTTATTGTTCAGTTCTAAAATATTACCTGTATTGGTGGGTAAGGCTTTTGTTTGTCAACAAGAGATACAGTTAAACTCACAGCCCTGCTAAGTATTTTCTACCTCACAACTCTTTTTGTTTCAAACCTGTTTCTTGCATGTCAAAACTGTGTTTGTCTTATTAACTTACAAATTTAGGGCAAAGACTAGCCCTGACAATTTTATATAAAGTAACATGATGATTTTAAATATGTCTTCTAAGCAAGCCTGTGATAAGAAGAATAAACATTTTTCACATAAAACATAATACAAAAAAGAAATTCAACTTTGCAAGAACTTAATTGATTCTTTGAAAGATTAAACTTTTCAAAGATAAGTCATAATCACCATCATAAGAAAATATATGTTCCAGAAAATGATGAATCGCAAGGACTTTTCATAAGCACTGGACTGTAATATGTGCACCTTTTAATTTCAGAAAATTTGTAAATATATTTTAATGTAATGTGAAATGTAAGTACACATACATACAGAAAACATCCTCAAAAACATTTTAAATTCAATTCAGAATGCTTTTCAAAATAACCCCCAAAACATTCCTATATCACAAAAGGAAATTCCTTACCGAAACAGCAGTTATCTTCAAAGAATCTACTGTAGAATGTGTGAAAAGGTACCACAAGACAGGTCCAATTTCTCCTGTAATAAATCCTTGTGCATGGCAAGAGAGAGTAGTGCAAACATTTTCAATGATCTTTGCTGCCAAATGGTTCACTATCCGGTCTTCCTATAGGAATGAAAGGAAAGGAAAACTCAGATGCAAATGTTTCTGATTTCTTTTTAAACTACTGCCTATGTCCACGTTTTGTTCCATGTATATTGTCTTAGTGTGGTTTCTTAATTTTGATATTTGCCAAAGCCATTTCATAGGAAACCTCAACTTCTGACAAAGTTATGTTTACAGATCCTACTGCCGCCCACTTTCTCTTGTACTGCAAAGAAAATTTAGTACAAGCATAATATAATACAAAATCTTTCAGCTCCAAATGATCACCCCAAATTAAATGCAGTCACTAAAAAATAAAGAGGGGGTTTTTTTGTTATGTTAGAGGTATTCCATGGTCAGTGCTTTATGAATGAATGTCTGTGTATCAAAACTCATCACTACAACAGGCTCTGAATAGCAAGATTATGAGATACACAGTTACATTAGGGAAAATAAAATAAATTACATTAAATAATCTTTATTCAGAAGAGTCAACAAACCCCTGGGATAAAAAAAAAAAGCCTTCTTGCAAGTCAAGGTATTCCATAACTCCCTTCTCTTTCTCTTCTGAAACAGACAATCCAGACCAGTATTTAAGGTAAACCATTGGGTCCCATATACTATAGCAACTCTTAAATATCCATAAGGGATTCTGAATCCTTCTTATTTTTAATGCTAATCAAATAATTTTATCTGAAAAATCATTTGTGGAAAGCCACTGTACATGAAGCTTTAATATCTACACAAGACTATTCAAACTACAATGTCTCCATGGAATAAAAAACATCATCTCAGAATAATCACAAGCCATCAGTATATCATGACCATCACATGGCAGCAGTTCTTTCTCAAGAAAACTGTTACTGACTCCAATGGAAGCTTGATTTTATACAGATTACTTAAAAGCAGAGTCTCTACTTTCTCTGTCTTCTCCCCCTCACCTCGTTTCTCTGATACTTCTTTTTTTATTTTTTTTTTTTAATTCTGCTTTCACTTAAAAGCAGAGTCTTTACCTTAACAGAACTGGAAGACTCATTGCTGGTGGTTTTTGGCTGTGCATTGCCTCACTTTATCTCAATCTTTAACTATGAATAAATGAAGTATTTCAACAATGTCATAAATGGCATTCTTGAGTTCAGCAAGAGTGAATTTTAATATAAGAAGGACAACTGATTTAATTTGTCAAGTCTACCTCATAGCCTGGCTTCACAAATAATTCATCATAATATCTAATTGATTTCTTTCTTAACCTAACCTCCACGTTATCCTACTAACCTTTGGATTTCTGACATTTATCTTCACAATCAGAACCACCAACAACTGTGAGCAATGATAATGAAACCTTTCAGAAAGCAGTACAAAAGTCTTCCAGAAGGGGAGATCTTATGCTTCATTAAAAATATATTCAATATCCACTCTTCCTTCTACTGACTTAGGTATCCTAAAATACAGACACTGATGTAGAAGTATTTGGAAACTCTAGTACAATGCTGTTAAAAAAAAAAAAAGCTGTAGTCATCATTTTCATGCTAATCCTTCCTGTTCTCCCAAACAACTGCAGCTCTACTCAAAATACTTAAATACTAAAGCCAATTCCCATCTAAACCAGTTACACCCTTTTTATAAAACTCTACTGATTTCTGTGGTCTTCCTTCTGATTTACAGTCATGAAACCAGAGAGGATTTAGGCTTTTCTGTTTTTACAGTTTTTATTACTGCAATATATTGTATCACTTTGATCTATTAAAAAACTAAATACACAAATACACATGCATGTTTACCAAAATTAAGTTTCTCAGAACTTTTTATAAATAATGTTAATTTTTAATCTTTTTCTGTGAATTATTCTTCTGAATTTCAGTCCTTTTTTTATTTGGCACAGTTAAGGTAAAAACACATGAATTTATCAAACTGACTATACGCATTTAAAATTGAATCCATAATTGAAACATTAATAGTCAAGTTAAATCTCTTATATATGAAGTGATTACTAGGAATGCCAATTGGGACTCCAGTGCTACTTTAAGCAGGCAGAAACGCTTAATAAATGTACTATAATCCAATTAATAAATGATAATCAAAGCATTACACAGTGGATAATAGTTATTATGACTGTTAATAAATTTCCACATGCAATTACAGCTTTTCTTCACAAAATTTGGTCCTGCAGATGTGCTTTATTTTCCTTTCAGCCAGCACTGAGATGAGTTATGCCCCGTGCCAGATAGTCCTGGTACTTTGGTTAGGAAAAGATCATGTATTGTCACAGTGTTCTAAAAACTCAATGAGGCTGTCAGAGTAATTCCATTTGCTGCCACCTGAGATTGTCCATCTCAGCTCCTCTGGGATCTGTTTCTGAGCACTGTCTAAGCAACAAGACTTGGACCATTTTCTGCTTAATTAGCTCTCTGGAATGGAAGCCTGACCTAAACTAGTATTTGGCCTCTTAACTAAAGGAGTCATCCTGTCATGTTACCAGGACAGAAGCTATGTTAGTGAACAGAAATGGATCTTCAAGATATGAGTAAAGCAGTTCCATTTAACAGCTAACCTCTGTACATATCATGAACTGCATCAAATCTAAATCTATGAATAGAATTGTATCAAAAAGAAGCACATATTCTACTTTCACTTGGTTTAGATTTCAACTAGTTTTATAAAATGCAATTAAAGATCCTAATTTTCAGTCACATTGAACACTTGCAGATGTATTTGTTTCCAGTTAAAGTCATGGATGCTTAGTGATAACGAGCCCTGAGAGAGAAAGTAAATACCAAAAGGATAAATAGATGTAAACTGCTAAAAGAGAACTTCTTTTAATCAAGTCTTTCTATTCCAATTATGAAAACAACTCCAAACAAACCAAATCAAAGTCATCAAAGAATCTACCTTCATTTTTTCAAATAACTGAATCTACTCTATATTTTTATTAATTGTTAAAAACATAACAGTGCACTAGAAGTTTTGGAGGCACTGAATATTAGTCACTATGCTAACCAAAATGATACCTAGAAATAGCATAATTTTATTTAAAGGTTAAGATAAAATATTTTATGACCTTTTATATTACATTGTGTATAGCTACATACACTTGAATAAAAGCATAATACTGATAAAGAAACATTAGAAAAGCTGAAAGATTCAGGAAGTAATTCTGTATTCCATCATTATTCTAAATCAACTTCCATACACTTCTTCCTTTAATCTAAAAAGACAGAATAAGAAGAAACTACACCCGTAAATTAACGGAGTAAAGCTGCACATCCTAAGCATTCATTATTATAAGAATTAAATCTTAATTTGGCAACAATTTGCAATATAAAGCCTTCACAGAGAAGGAGGAACATGTACAAATAAAAAATTTAAATACCTTTTGTGGAAAAAAAATTAAAAAAAAATCTGTCAGTAAACTAGAGAATTGATATCTAAAGAAGAAATTAAAGTGATGATTCAGACCATTACTTTTATACCATAGGCAATTCTGTCAGTAAACTAAAAAACCGATGTCTACAGAAGAAATTGAAGTGGTAATGTGTATGATTCAGACTATCACTTTTATACTATAGGCAATTCTGTCAGTAAACTAGAAAACTGATACCTAAAGAAGAAATAAAAGAGAAACATATATGATTCAGACTATCACTTTTATACTATAGGCTGTCCTATACTTTCTGAGAAAATAGTTATGAATTTATTCTCCTCTCCTCCAAATTCACTGTAAAGGAATTGCTCTGGCTAAGAATATGCATTATAAAACATACTGCCTTATAGTACATATTGGCAATTATATGTTAAAGTTAGCTTTTATTATTAAAATACCTCATCAATTCAGAACCAAAATCCTCAGACTTATATCTTGCTCCCTCATAAAGGAAGAAGTTCATATGAAAGAGGGAGATGTGTAATATATAGCTTACTGGCAAACTCATATTTATTAAAAATCTTGCTTACATAATACCTTGCACATTCAAGAGAAAGAAAACTATCCTTTGCAACCTCATTCACTAGTTCTGATTCAAATACAGTCTCCAGGTGTCATGCTTTAAAATAAGATTATGCACATTCTAAAAGCCATATACAGCTAATTAGCAATAGGTGTATATATTAATTTATCCATGCAAGTATATTGCCTATATTTTTTTCTCCAGGTTTTATGCAGTTTTTACTAAAATTGTATATAATTGTGTACCTTATATTTACATGCCATTTGTAAGCAGAAATGGACAGATACAAAGCAGCTGAAAGCTTTTTCAATGATTCCTCTGCTTCCACATAGGAAGACTGAAAAGGAGGCTTGCATACATTTTCTGACTACGCTGTCTAGTTTCCATGAAGGACCTCATCAAAGCAGCATAGTCCAGACCAAATCAGACAAGAAAAATTATAAGAGACATCAAAAAGTAGTTGGGATATGGGAAAGATTATTAGTTCCAAGTTGACTATAGAAAAAAATGTTTAAAAGGAGGATCTGAAGGAAGGGAGGGGTAAACGTAAGGGAAAAAACGGTGGAAGCAGAAAGGTGGGAGGATCGACTGGTACATAAGTGCAAAGAGGGGCAAACATAAAGCAGAAATTAAAGCTGAGATTTCACTTAGTTAAGGTTAGGTTGAACCTTAAATGTGATAATGAAAAGCAAAAAAAAATTATGCAGAATCAACTTTAGCAAAGGAGTTTTGAATAAACTAAGTAAAATGGATGAAAGGGAAAAAGGAGCCACATTAGCATTAGGTACTTAATATTAAATAAGAATATCCTTTCTGAAACAGAAAGTATCTTTCATGACTGCATAACACGGGAAGAGTAAGAACTATGCACTTTTGCTGTAGAAATCAGGACCCTGCTATCCTAGAGCTGAACTTAGACACAAATGGAGATGCCTGGAACAGGCATTTTGTGTCACTGTTGGAAACAGTTGTTGGAAAAGATTAGTAAGTAAATATTGGAATATTTACTACATGGGTTTTGACAGACTGCAACATTATACTGCTACTAAACATGTCAAATCATTTACTTATTTATAAGTGTACCAACTTCCATATTTTGATACATCATTGAACATGCCTGTTCTTTGCCAGAGTTAAAAATCAATCTCTATCTCAAATTAACAACACTGAAGTGCAGAAAATCTGAACTTGTGATCCCCTACAGATAAAAGACCTTCCCGATCTTCTACTCCACTGTCCTAAAACTCCTTTCACCTATCCATACACTTTTGTCACTGTTAGATTTTTGACGCATAGAAGGTATGTAGGAACAGCACTGCCTGCATTTTCTGAACATTTTGTTCCTTTATAGGCAAATAAAAGGGACAAATGCGCATTTCGAACTCCTTCCTGCTCTACTGTTCTGTTTCAGAGGGCAATTCTGCTCTGATAATGACAATCTTATAAAACTCCACAGATCCAAGCACACTTCAGAGTAGTACATAATGAAACTGAAGAACAGCAGATTTACCTTACAAAACTCAAAGCTATATAAACTACAGTATTGAATGACATAAATTGGCTTTCTTTTCTTGAATTCTTATTAAATACATCAAATAAAGCTTCTTAAGTGTCAATAAAAACTGCAAGTATTTATAATGCATATACTTAAGACACCGGTAATATAGAATTTATTACAAAAAATAAGTTTGCCATTTTCATAAATACTGAGACCTATACAAATATTCATTCCAGAAAACATACTGACACAAATTTAATTAAATAAGCTTAGAACAATTAAAACAAATTTATGATTTAATTAAATGTAATTATGATTTCTTAATTACTAATGTAAGAATACAAAGATTACTTACTTGTAATAAATTGTTAGATCAGAGAAATTTATTGAATAAATAGCAGATTACAGGCTAAAAATGTAAAATAAAGAAATACAGCAGCTAAGAACTTAAGCTACAGTCAAAGAACATTAAGCTCAGCAAAGGCACATGTAGGCGATATTTTCAGGATTTTCATATCCAGTGCTTTACTAGTGCAAGCAATAAAATTTACATAGAACTTAATTTTATTTTCAAGTCAGACCTTCAAAAATTCTAGATCATTCATTTTAACTATTTCTATTATCTCCTATTTTGCAGCAGGATGGGGGGGGAGGAAGTGTCATTCATGTACTCCCCTACCGCATCTGCCTGTCAGCCACTAAACATTGTGAGCCACTCACTGCCCAGACAAGTAGCTCTGTGCCTACTACCAGAGCAATGCAAAGTTGACTCATTTTAAAAAACAAAAACAAAAACCCACAATAACAAACAAAAAAAACCCCAAAACCACAAAAAACCAAACCACATTAGAGCCAGTGTATTATAGGTTAGCAGAAAAGAGCACTGATTTGGAAACTGGAGAGGTTTGAAAAGCAAGAAGGGTTTCTATTAGTACATGAGTAACAAAAGCAATACTAAGGAAAATTGAGTGCCCTGCTGAATGAGGCAGGGCCAAAGGACATAGAAAAGGCTCAGGAGGTCAGTGTCTTCTCTGCCTCAATCGTCACTGCTCTCAGGCCTTCCATGCGCATATGCCAAATAGCAAAATCTGGGGGAGTGAAGTATACCTACAGGACAGGAAGACAGAGGCAGGGGACCCTTAAGCAAACTGGACATGCATAAGTCCACTGAACCAGAGGATGCAACCAAAAGTGCTGAGGAAGTCAGTCAACATTGTTGTGAGGAAGCATACATCTTCAAATGTTCATGGTGATCAGGAGATATTCCTGTTGACTGGGGGAGTGCGGGGGGGGGGGGGGCAGGGAGCGGAACAAAGGGCAGGCCCATCTTCCGAAGGGGCAAGAAGAGGAATCCTTAACTCTGTGCCTGAAAAAATTACAGAACAAATTCTCTTGGAAGCTATTTGCAGGTACATGAAGGGGAAGAAGACTAGTAACAGTTAGAGCACATCTATCAAGAGCGAAACCCACCCGACCAATATGACAAGCTTCAATTACGAGATGACTGGCTCAGTGGACTAACAAAGACCAATGGGTTTAACTTACTTCAGCTTTAACAAGGCTCTCCAGATGGTTTCCTACATCTAACAAATAGCAAAGGCCTGGACTTAAGTGGACTACAAGGTAAGCTAGTTGGACCACCAGACTCAAGGGGTTGTGATCAGCAGTACAAAGTTCAGCTGTGGCAGTTGGGGCTATCAAGGATCAACACTGAGGCCAATACTGTCACATCATAGCATGTTCACAGATGATAGAAGCTTGGAGCAAGTGGTTGAATCAATGGCAGGTTAGGCCAGCAAGCAGAGGGATTTTAAGTTGGAGAAATGGGAAGACAAATCTCCTGAAAGTCATAACAGTGAAATGCAAAGTCTTACACCCAGGATGGAATAACTCCCACAAAGCAGTGGGGCAGAGAAGGATCTGGAGACTCAACAGAAGAACAGGTTGAACATGAATCAGCAGTGTTCTCTTATGGCAACAAAGGTTAACTGCATACTGGCTGCATTACATACCAGTGCAGCCTGCTGACTGAGGAAGGCATTTTTTCACCTGTATTCTGAAACGTGAGACTATCTTGCCTACTGTGTCCCAGTTTAGTTCCCCATTGTAAGGTGGAGTTTGACATATGGCGATTAGTCCAGAGGAGGGCCGCCAAGATGACTGAGGGCCAGAAGCACATGATTAAGGACAGGCTAAGAGAGCTAAGTTTGTCCAGTCCAAAGACAAGACAGCTAAGGATATAAATGGTATTTTCCAACACCTCACAGGTCATTATAGAGAAGATGGTGCAAGACTCTTCCTGGAGGTACCAATGAAAGGTCGGGGGGGACACAAGTTGTAGCAAGGCAAATCCCAATTACATGTAAGGAAAACTATTCTTCACAGTGATAGCAGTCTCACACTGAAACAGGCACAGAGTTTGCAGAATAACCATCCCTGGAGTTACTTAAAGTTTAACTAGATAAAGCCCTGAGCAACCTAACATAACTTTGATATTGAATACAACCAGAAGTTGCAATGTTTTGACAGGAGGCTGGACCACATAACCTCCAAAGGTCCAAACTAAATTTTTCTTATGATTTGCTTCCCCTTACAAACAAAAAGATAGAAGGCACTCGATCTGGATTTTCTTTACATGAGACCATAGGTTGTGCATTATTCTCTGTGAAAAAGACTATATGAACATAACTAGAAAATGTTTAACATGCTCTTTAACATACATGGCAATAAATTAAGAATAAATTCTGAACATTAGGGATTTTTCTTCCAGTTATCATCTTGGTAGCACTCTGCTGGACTCACTCTTGAATGTCAACATCCTTCTTGTACTGGGGAGCCCAGGAAAAGAATCCCCCCCCCCGAACCTGCTGGCTACTCTGTTGCTCATACAGTCTGTGTTGCCATACCCATTCTTTGCTCTTGAGGCACACTGCTGGCTCATGTTCAACTTCTCATTGGTACGCCCAAGTCCCTTTCTGCAAAGCTGCTTCCTAGGGAGCTTGCACTGTTGCAGGGGGTTATTGCATCCCAGAAGCAAGCCCTTGCTCCCACTTTTGTTGAACTTCATGAAGTTCCCATCATTCCATTTCTCCAGTCTGTCCTAGTCCTTCTGACTAGCAGCCCTGACATCCAGCATATTGATGTTGCTCCCCCCACCAATTTGGTGTTATCCAACTGGAGAATAGAGACCAGCTGGCCACTTTAATCATTACCGAAGACATTAAACAGTATTGATCTCTGAGGTACACTGCTAGTTATTGGCTGTCTGCTGGACTTTGCATCACTGATCACCTGAGCCAATTTTCCTGCCCACCTTAACTTCCATTTATCCAGTCCATATCTCACCAATTCGGTGATAAGGGGAGTATGGGAGAGTGTGTCAAAGGCCTTCATAAAGTCAAGGCATACAACATCCCCTGCCCTCCCCTTGTCCACAGCACCAGTCATGTCCCCATCATAGAAAGGAAACAGGTTGGTCAGAGGGCTGGAGCATGACATATAAGGAAAGGCCAAGAGAGCTGTTCAACCTTTGAGAAAGGGAAGATCTTATTGTTGTCTACAACCACCTGATCAAGGGATAAAGAGAAGTTGGAGACAGATGTTCTCAGAGATGTATGGCCATAGGACAAGAGGCAAAAGCCACAAGTTGTAAGATGGGAAACGCCAATCACGTAAAAGGTAAAACTTTTCTACTATGAGGGTGGTCCAGGCATTGCCACAAGGTTGTGAGACTGCCGTTCTTAGAGACATTCAAGAGTCAAATAAACACGTGCCTAAGCAATCTGATCTATTTAGACCTGCTTTGAGCAGGAGGTTGGATTAGATGACTTCCAGAGGTCCACTCCATCCTAAAGTATTCTACAGTCTTATAGCTTCAAACATGTTTAAAAAAAACCTCGATGACATTTGGTTATATTTTAAGTCAGTTTGATGACAGATATTATCATAAATTCATTAGGTAAATTTTTTTGTGTAACTTTCGCTGCTAAAGACCGAGAGATGTACTTTTTCACTAAATTTGATAGACTGAAGAGACTGGTATACTATCATCCTGGATGCATCTCCTTCAGTAGTCCTACTCTTGCATGTTTTGAAACAAATACGCAAAAGGGACACCATAAATTGAACTGAATACTTTAAAATCTTTCTCTCTTTTTTTCCATCTTTGTTCATTCCTCCTCCACCCCTGCACCTAAAACATCTGGCACAAAAACTTGTTTTATATCTGATTATTCCTTCCCTAAAAAAAACCAACAACCCAAAACCCCCACAAAACAATCTCTTACAAACAGATGTCTAACAATAATGTGATTTTAACTATCTAGTTTTACATGCTGCAACATCATTTTCCAAGAAGATGGGTGGCTGATAAAATTATAGATGATAAGAAGAGGATTGCTACAAAAGTGGAAGACAAAAGTACCAAAAGAAATTGTAAAAGTTAGTAATAGTGGGTGGTAAGTTTCTCTCTCCATTTCTGTATGTTGTGAAGTACTTTACATGCTCATGGATATTTTTTATTCTTCAAATGGTGCTGTTCTGCAAAGTTGAGGCTGCTATAACTGAGACAGAGCAATTTATACTAGTACATTTGCACTGCAATCACACAAACAAGCACAAATATATAAACTCCATTATGGACATCGAGCATCTTCACAAACAGAAAGTGTAGAAATGCACAGCTGTGCTTGGTTAGCCTAGGCTTAACTTTAAATTTACACTTAATTAAATTTAATTCAAACTATTGCATGGGAAATATATTTCTATTTTGTATTATTTGTTTCAAGAAAAATATCTCAAGATAAAGTATTAAGAAAATTGTGACATGTTTCAGGACTAAGAAGTGATTTTATTTTATAGGAATAAATTAGTGTCTTACGGATGTCTTGATTTACTTTCTCTACACTGAATATTCAGAAATAGCAAGTCTTCCATTACTATATTTATAATTAAATAGCTTCTTACTAATGTGCCTTACAATGACATCTTACTCTAATTTATGAGCTGGAAATAGTCCACACTACACACACAGTTGTGTGTTCTTGATCACCTGATGTTTTGAAGATGTTAAAATGCATCTAGACTCTTCCTCTATTAATTACAATCTGTAGGCAATAAAGATCTCAAAAGACGAAGAAAAAAAGGTATTTCTCTTGCTTTCCCCCCTCCAGCAACCTCTGACATGTTTTCTGCCTCGAGCTTTGCCTTGGGCAAAAATAAAGTCAAGTGGTCTCATATAAACAGTAAATGCCAACCCTTTACTCAATTCTTTTTCATTTTACAAATTGGAACTATATGCATGTTTTTCTTCCCTTCTTCTAACTCAGCTAAGTCATCACCAAGAAAAATGAAGAATATAGCATAGCACATGTACAAGAATAAAACTAATTACTACTTTTTGCCTAAAAAAAGTAGGTCACAACCCAGCAGGATAACAATGCAGTTTTCAAAAACTGTACATCAGTCACTTCAAAACAGAAAGTAAATGTTGCCCAAAAATACACTGGACGAAAACCAAAATGCAAGAGGACAGTACAAAGTGTCAGAACATTTCTCAAAAGAAAGCCATAGCATTAATAAATTCCACATTTATTAACAGTAATTTATATTTACTATCCTATTTCCAAAAAACAAGCAGCAATGCATAAGTGTGGAATGTACAGAGAACACCACTGCATTTTTGCATTAATCTCCTGCTTGGGTCTTGGTCTTATCGGATTATTTAAATTCAAGAGCGATACTTGGTTGACAAGGTACTGCAGTGCTGCAGGCTACAATCCTCACACAATGCCTAAAGGTTTATTACAGTGGAGAAATTCTGCTGAGGACAATGAAAGAGCCTTACCCCTTCCCGGAGACACCTCATTAGAACAGTGTAAGCAGCCGAGGGAACAACCCAGCATTCCCTGGGGTGCTCCCTTTTTTCCTCCTGAAATGAAGCCAACGGCACAAATGATTAAATCAAAAAATCACAATAATCTTACTCACATAAAATGGGTAACATATAGTCTTAATAAGGTTCATATTATACACATTTTCAAATTAACATTTGCTAGAAAAGATATTAAATTTCAGGGCAGTATTACTATTTAATGTTATTTCATGTGCAAAACAGAAATTGATATTTTATTAGCTTATTTAAATAGTCTCCAAAATCTGTAACAGAATTTGTCCTAATATTTATGGGTTTCATCAATTCCTTCTAAGTCACACACACACAAAGATATTCTTGCATTCCTCTTAATCATTTTGGTTATCTCAGAAAGAGACAAGTGATTATTAAAAGTAATAATGCTTCTCTTTAAATGTGATTTAATTATACCAAACAAACAAAATTACTTTTGTCTGGCCACTAAAAAAAAAGTAAACTTACTTTGAAAAAAGAAAATATTCAAAGTCATATAGGGAGATATAAAGTATTTAATAAACTTACTATATGGAATAGCCTTCAGTACATATGAACACTGTTCCAAGATCTTTAAGTATATTTCCTTGAAATCACCCTATTAAGCTAATTCACTGCTAGTTGAATCAGGGGTTTGATTCTTCCATTAGAAGTTAACGAACTCCACTTCCCCCTCTTCCTCCCCAGCCTAGTAGCCTACTGTAAAACTTCATGTTTAAAAGAGGACGCTTGGATATCATTAAGATTTAACTAAAACAACCTCCATATCTAGGCTAGTAACACAGAGATATTAGCAAGTAGGGGAAAAAAAAAAAAAAGCGCCTCTTTTGGGATAGAAAGTGAGAAATAATAGGTATTGGATGGTATGAAGATGATATGCCATGAAATCAACATGTAGCTTGTCTCAATAAGTAGACAAAGGATGACAAGCCATAATTCCTTCAGAAATTGTAAGTTTCTTGAACTCTATTGATTAGTAAGTTATTTTTAGCATTCTAATTAACTGTTTATAATAAAAAGCATCAGATGGGCAAGGTGGGAGTTAATGATGCACAAAAATTATATTTTCTGAATTTCTTGATTTCTGAGTGGGCTACGCTAATTCAACATACATGATGTGATAATGTCAGGCATTTAATTAAAGCATGACACATAGCAGGAAAGACTATTACCGAATTACCTACTAAAATTAATTTTCCTTCTTTATTGAAAATACATCAAGACTTTATTTACAACATATATCAATAAAGAAAATGAGTTTGTTAAATCTCCCATTTTTTTAAGCTTTACTTCCGCTAACTTTGTATTAGGAGGTATGGAACAATTTTCCTTGGAAGTAATTTACAGACAATAATAATAAAAGTGGTTTGACATCTGACAGAGGCATCAGCTCTACTGCATTCCACCTCCATCTTATCCAAGTAAGAACATGTTGACATTTAATCACAGTTTGCCTTCCAAGGCTTACTGTATAAGTTTAAGAAAATACAGCCCAAGGTTCAAGGAAGGATGGTAGGTTACTTTCTAACAGTCAAAAGTGGAATCTTCTCCACGTGGAATCTTCTCCACTTGGAAAAGGCAGGACAAGACTAGGAGTCAAGACAGAGTTAAAATAACAGCCTGTGCTGGAACTGGCACGGGTCTGTTTCTCATTTTATTAATCTAATTTTATCAGAAATTCTGTCAAGTTTTTCTGTAACCATACATATTAAATGTATTACAAAATAAAAAGCCTTAAGAAATGGTGCAGTCCTGAAACATTAATAGTTCTTTCATTCTTCAGACTGATTAATAACTCTCTGCAAGGTTTAATCTCTAGTTAGAACTAAATGAAAAAAAGGAAAAAGTTGTATGAAACTTAGCACCATTCTTAATTACCTAAACACACCTACACAATTTGACATCTAATACATTTAAATATACCACCAAACATTGGGGGATCTTCCCACTTTTTGCTCACAGCTCATGTTGATTTTGATTAAACTTTAGTTCTGCACCCTAATAACACAAACAGCATGAAATGAAAAGAAATATTACATTGAACTTGAAAGTTTTCCCTCAAGGCAATTCACTTAAGAGTAACAGAACATCCTCCCTGGGGTCTGCTCATGCTACTTGTGCATTGCTCTTGGCTTCTGTTTAGAAGAAAAATGCAGAGATGGAGCGTAAGATCTTATTTATGAGACCTCATACGCAAGTACACACATAATATCAGAGTTCAGGATTGCAGAGGACCATTATGATTACTTGGACTTTTTCCCAGTATTTCTAAGCCGCAGAAGGGCAAATAGTGATCCTGTATTTAACCTAATGAATCATGCTGCACCTAGATAGCTGAACTTGATTTTAAAAGTTTGATAATTTATGATTTATCAAATGTTCATATGAAAAAGAAATAATCTTTGTCATTATTTAATGTTAATATTGTGGTTGGACCTAGAAACACTTAGCAAACCCCAGAGGGAATAAATAAATAAAATCAGCCATGTCCCCAAAAATTTACAGTTTAAATGATAAATATTTAGCAGCTAGATTAAACAATCAGGCAGGCTGAACAGCAAAATGGAAGAAAACAAGGGAGAAAAGAAAAACAAAAATATTTGGTGTACAGTTCCTAATGAATCAGATGCAGTTATGATTTTTTTTTCTTAAATTAGTCAAGGCATAAAGCTTTGCTGTTTAAAGATATAAATTGGGAATATACATTGTTGTTTCAGCTTATTATACTGCCGTTGACTTGGTGCGTGATCTTGGCAAGGTCATTCAATACTACTGTTCTGCAGTTTAATGAGCAACAAAATGCCTACAACACTACAGCATTCTGAGAGTATAGAGAAATAAAAAGCTTTAAAATGGGCTTTTCTTTTTAAAAAAAAAAAGTTAGTATCTCCAAGCATACAAATCACACTGATATTTTTGAAGTTTTACCAAGACACAGTGCCTTGAGGCACTCCTCCTATGGCCAGGTGACCCGCCTAGTGGATGAGGGAAAGGCTGTGGATGTTATCTACCTGGACTTTAGTAAAGCCTTTGATACTGTCTCCCACAGCATTGTCCTAGAGAAGCTGGCAGCTCATGGCTTAGACGGGTGCACTCTTCGCTGGGTAAAAAGCTGGCTGGAAGGCTGAGCCCAGAGAGTTGTTGTGAATGGAGTTAAATCCAGTTGGTGGCTGTTCACAAGCAGTGTACCCCACGGCTCAGTTTTGGGGCCAGTCTTGCTTAATATCTTTATTAATGATCTGGACAAGGGGACTGAATGCACCCTCAGTAAGTTTGGAGATGACACCAAATTGGGTGGGAGTGTTGATCTGCTTGAGGGTAGGAAGGCTCTGCAGAGGGAACTGGACAGGCTGGATTGATGGGCCGAGGACAACTGTATGAGGTTTAACAAGGCCAAGGGTCAGGTCCTGCACTTCGGTCATAACAACCCCATGCAATGCTACAGGCTTGGAGAAGAGTGGCTGGAAAGCTGCCTGGCGGAAAAGGACCTGGGGGTGCTGGTTGACAACCAGCTGAATATGAGGCAGCAGTGTGCCCAGGTGGCCAAGGCCAACAGCATCCTGGCTTGTATCAGGAATAGTGTGGCCAGCAGGAGTAGGGAAGTGATTGTGCCCCTTTATTCAGCTCTGGTGAGGCCGCACCTCAAGCACTGTGTTCAGTTTTGGGCCCCTCAGTCCAAGAAGGACATTGAGGTGCTGGAGTGTGTCCAAAGAAGGGCAACAAAGCTGATGAAGAGTTTAGAGAACTAGTCTTATGAGGAGCGGCTGAGGGAACTGGGGTGGTTTAGCCTGGAGAAGAGGAGGCTGAGGGGAGACCTTATTGCTCTCCACAACAGCCTTAAAGGAGGCTGTAGTGAGATGGGTGTTGGTCTCTTCTCACAAGTAACAAGCGACAGGACAAGCGGAAATGGCCTCAAGTTGCATCAGGGGAGATTTAGATTGGATATTAGGAAAAATTTCTTCACCAAAAGAGTGGTCAGGCATTGGAACAGGCTGCCCTGTTCCTCCTGGAACAGAGAGGTGGTGGAGTCACCATCCCTGGAGGTGTTCAAAAAACATGTAGACACAGCACTTTGGGACATGGTTTAGTAGACATGGTGGTGGTGGGTTGACGCTTGGACTTGATGATCTTAGTCTTTTCCAACCTTAAAATTCTATGATTCTGTTCTATGATTCTATGAGTACATGTGTGCAGAGTAGTTCCAAATATTTCTTCCTATTCTCTAATAATTTCTTAGTTATAACTCTCTAAGCAATGCAACCCGTTTCTATAGATCTTCCTGAGAGTTGTCATTTAAATACAAGCTCTCATGCTTCAAATATTGTGAAGTTCATAAATACATATAAATTCAAAGATTTGTCAGTTCACATTTTCAGAAGAAAAAAATAATCTATTATGGTCAGTGCATGCAAATCGTTTTGCATTTATACAGCCACTGTAAACAGATTTATTTAAATCACTAAAGTTTAATTTCAAAGTAAAATCAAGCAGTGCAAAATACTCTTGCCAAATACAATTTTTATGTTGGAGTTTTAAATTTATTTGGTTTTATTAGTGGTTAAAAATTATATAGTTTGCAATCTGTCTGATGATGCCAAGTACAAATTTTTTCCCTCAAGGAAAACTGAGAAAGTATTAAACCATATAAAAATGAACTGTGACTGTGCAGGTATTTTCTGTAATATCATTTCTCAGCGTTAGAACAAGTTCTGTGACTGTGTTTGATAGATATTTTGGCAATTGTCTAACTAGAAAACGATGATGCTTGCTAACCTACAAAAACCAAGGCAACCATTTCCTCTTGTGGAACACGCAAAGGAGCTAGAGGATGAAGACAATAAACCATGAAAGTTCAGCACAAAGCCATAACTACAGTAAACCAAAATACAGATCCATTTGGTATTTTCATTCCTTTATCAAGTGAACTCACAGACTAATAACTAACGTGACAGCATTCAGAGCGATTAGATGATGCAAATAATACAAAGGCCTGGGATAGGCTTTTTCTGCTAGGGATAGGCTTTTTCTGCTTGAAGTCACCTTCATTTCTAGTAAGTAAAGAAAGTATTTTACTCTTTGAATAAGGGAAAAGAAAGGTGTTTAGAGGAGCTGTTATCTTAAATTCCTACTATTACAGTATTTCTTTTCTACAAATAACCTCTGTTTATTTTTAATGTGAATCTACCATTTCTAGACTGAAAATTTAAATTAGTTCTAGTCAGGAATCACTGTAATTTGATTTGAAATTAATCAGGATCATTCCATTTCCTTTTCTATAGCATTGTGAATCCAACTGTGCTAGGGTGAGACCTAATATGGACTAGATATATTAATTCATTGATATCATAGGCTGTACTGATACATTCTGTTTAATCAAAGTCTCTAACTAATATGTTCTAACACTTAGATCTGCCACTTGGAGGCCAGCAGTCATTATGGTGATTGATGAAATTGTTTTATGAAGTTAAAACTCTATACTTGAAAAATGCAATTTAATTTCTCTCAGATGAAGTACATGATTGGAGTAACATGTTTCTTAAAGTAGAAAAAGAATCACAGAACATACAAGGGCAAGAAATTGTTGAGGATACAAATGACAAAGTAATTTGCTTTTTTTGTCTACTTTTCTGTGGGAATTTTTTTTCACATTTGTTAAATTTGTAAGGAACACTCAACAGTCTTACCTCGCTGGCTATGAGGTAAAGAAGCTCCCCGAGTGCTGGTAAAAGGCATTGTTTCAATTTGCTATTTCTGAAGTTCTCTCTGATAAGTTCAGTTAAAAGTATAATTGCCTAAAATAAAAGAAAAAAAATAAATCATAGAACATGTATAATCTTTTCTCAAGCAAAATGTACTATTAAAGGTAACAAGCTTTATCTGAAATGCCATCTTACTGATATGCTTTTCACTTATGCTAAAGAGCCATTTGCAAAGGACTTAGTAAGCATGAAAAGACAAGAAAAAATAATAATGACAAAACAGATTA
The DNA here is from genome assembly GCF_028858705.1 of Grus americana. NCBI lineage: Eukaryota > Metazoa > Chordata > Aves > Gruiformes > Gruidae > Grus > Grus americana. The sequence goes on along the minus strand of NC_072853.1, from coordinate 120,176,185 downwards.
TATATGTAACATGGAGAAAAATGCAGTAAGGAAATAGCTTAGGTGACAAACTGTCAGCTATCCCTTCTTCTCTTTCCCTCAGGACAACAGAAGTAGATGTCAGGAAAAAAAAAAGTCTACTTGCTGTTCCTATGTTTCTGCCAGAAGATCTAAAAGTTCTCCTCATCATCAGGTTACCAGAAAGAACAAACAACAAAAATAAACAACGCTGTCTTTTGTGTAGATATTAAATCAGGAGATAGGAATTCTTAAAGTTTTGTCTCCTGATCTCTGAGTTTACTGGTGACTCACTGCATGAGAACTGGATGTATCATTTTAGTTTTCTGTACCTCAAGAGTTTCTGTTTGCAAAGTGCAGATATATATACGTGTTTATATATATATTTGTGTGTGTGTGTGTATATATGTATGTAAAAGTATAGTATTTATATTGAGGGTGTGGAGGAAAAATTCTGATTCATCCTGTGCAGATGACCTATTAAGAAATCACTTTCCCATACACATACGGAACAGATTTCAACCTAACGTTTAATGATGGACTCATTCAAGAAACCGAGGATCATTTAGCTACTGCATGTTAAATTGAAAAGCATGCCATCTTCTGGCTGGGGTGTGCTCCCCAAAATCCAAATGTGCTCCAATAAGTACCAAGCAGCATAGAAGCTAGTTGTTTCTTTAATTTAGGAAAGATGGATCTACACGTCTCCCCTGCTCCAAAACATTCATGCCTTGGAAGAGTAGAAAGATAAGTTCAGCAAATATGGATTTAACATACTTCCTATGTCCCTTAAGTAGTTACTTTGATTATTGGGAAGGATTTACTTCTAATACTTTTAAAGTACTTAGGAGATACAGCAAATAAGCTCTGTAAACAGTGAAGTCAGTGTTTTCTAATAGTTTGTATAATGCACTAAGATCTGGAGTTATTTTAATGTACTTTAAACAAACAGTAATATTGCACATACTGTTCTATTTTAAACCTTGGAAACAATCAACTTTTTAATTAGTACTTTAAATGTGAAGTGTGATGTAGCTTGCACTACTTTTTTTATTAAACAGAGAAAGCATTGCTGTAAAGTATCTTAGCCTACAGAAACAAGAAAAAAATAGAAGTTCAAATAAATAACAATACCTATTGCATGTTTCACTATTATACAGAAAACAAGGCAATAGAAACCATCATATTATGATCCCCTTTAGTATAACAAATGGAGCATGAATTTTATTTCATTCTTCTGCTTTTGAATTCCTCCCTTTTCAACAGCAAAAACATTATCAGCAGTATCATTGAGACATTTCATGTTTATTTTATGCTTTCGTAGAGAACAATGGACTTTTTTTAAAAAATATTTTGAAGTAGGACTAACTCTGTGACAGTCCTATCCCAAAATCATTGAGTCCAGGTCTTAGATATTGATGCTACAAATATCTGATAAGAAGCACAAATGTTTATACAACAAAGATCATCTAATAGATCAAATCATAATGAAAAAAGTACTAGATCACTGTAATAGACTTTTATTGCTCTCTTCTAGCTTAAAACTACTTTTAACATGGTTAAACAATAGGGAAGAGTTAATGAGCTGAACAAAAATACCTCTGGTGTTTTTTCGCAACTGAACAAGCATTATCTGTATACAGAGCACACAGAGCAGACTTCTATCACTCATATCAAGGAACTCAACACTTACAGTCCTATCTGAATACAAACAAGCAGCACTTCAACCCAGGCACAAGGAGTCTAAACAGCAGCAGTTCTGGGAAGCCACTTTGTGCAGTGAGTTTCCCAAGGTATTTTCAGACTTTGCATACGGTTTAAATGGAGAACCTGAGAGCCATTCTTGCAGATTGGTCTCAAATTAATTCAAAGAGATATGAATTTTTCAGTTCTGATTACGGGCCCACCAGCACAGGCTCCTTTCTCCTTCCGTGGAGGATCCAAGTCTAACTCTCTTGAGCATCAGCTTCATTGCATGCTCAAGGAACTGCTCAGTTCACTTCAGCTAACTGAGTCCTACCACCCTAATACTTTCAAGCTTCAAGGTTTTGTCTCTTTTAAGAACGTTTCCCTAAACAGAAAAAAGTGCTCACAGTAGACAGAACCTTTCACATGAACCATGAGAGATGGCTCAGATAACTGGTTTTCAACACAGTTGAAATATAACCCAGTGTACAGCAGAAACTAATATTTTAGATAGTACATTTAAAATCTGCAATCACCTCACTCGGTGACCTGAACTGCTTGATTTTTCCACAAAATCTGGTTAAATTGTGGCAGTTAATCTGTGATTTCTTTGCTATTATTTGTTCTTGAACTCCTTCGCATTCTTAACCAACACACTTCAAGCACGGGAGATTATGTGAGAGGGATGGAGTTGTGGAGAAAGACTATAGCCTGGCTTGAATATGAAGCCACAGAGAGGGAACGCATGCTATTGCTGACTATAATGCCATGTTGCACATTTTTCTGAAGTGGAAGAAAAGAACCAGCATAATGACGGATGACAAAATATAGCCACATTCATATACCTGCATTGTAGCTACAGCAGCAGATCTTCCAAAGTTTCTTCTGGTTCTGTAGCTACTAGCTAGACAAAGAACTGATGCAGCTCAGAAGCAAACAATAGAGATACTCATGTTTTCTGGACATAACTAAGGAAGTAGTGTATCTTGTGTGTTACAAATGTAGGAGCAGGAAAAGCTTGGAAATGAGAGGCTTGAAGTTGAAGAAACAGGCATAGATGAAAGGACAACAGGGATGCAGAAGGAGACTAAGGGAGGTATATACGGTTAGGAGTTTGATCTAGAGTCATAGAAAGGTGATACTGTCATCCATATGAACAATTCACAGTAAAGGTCCCAAGGAATTTTAGCTTCTTCTGTTTGAAAACTCTGGGCCAAAGCCACTTCAGTACTTACTCACAAAGGGGAGAGCAAAACAATCTACAGTCCTTACTCTGAAAGAGATTTAATGCAATATGCCTTTGAAGAGATGTGTGGTAACTGAAGGAAGTAACACAAAGACACACGCTCTTTACCTTGAGTAGCACAGGAAAAAAATAATTAAAACTCAAAACAAGCAATAACCACCAACACCAAACAAACCACAACAGCAACATTGTGGTGTTCTCATAAATCATGAGAAGTTTTTGGCCAGAGGCAAAGGTTATCTGAAATAGTCCTGGCTCTCTACTTTTAAAAGATGCTCTCTCTGTCCAGTACCTCAAAAGGCCTAGCAAAACACAGTCCCATCTAATCATTAAGCATAGAAAAAGAAAGCGCTACTCTGAGGTTTTTTTCAGAGAGCTAAAGAAAATCGTGATTTTGAACATAAATCCCATTCCATATAGAGCAATGCATGTAAGCACCAGAATACATACATTGGCTGCTGATCAGTGCAAAGCAAAGAGCAAATTTGTCATAATGCATACACCCCAATAAAAATATTTACTACATTATTAAATTCTTGATGAAATACATGTATACTACATATCCACCAATAAAAAACCCCATAATTTAAGTTTTTATCCACGAAGAAAAAAACATAGCAAAATAGTACAACTTGATAAGTATTTTAACTGAGAGGCATTTAAAACAGGAGACAAAAATTCTGTTATTTTCTAGGAGAGGACCAGTAAAAAAAATATATAATTAATCTTCTTTTTTTTCCCCAAGATTATTATCCTTGACTGGCAGTTCAGAATATCCTGGTATTATCGTGATACAAGAGAGTGCCTCAATGCTTATCAGCATCTTATAAGTAACTTCTTTACTGCAAGACATCACCTTCTAGAAATCCTTATCAGAAAACTACTCATAGATGTTGCTGAACTACTTTTGTTACAAGGTTTAAATTTTTTACAATGACAGATTCATAGATGCATAAAATCAGTTGCTCAGTAAACAAATATTCTTGTCTCCTAGATCCTTTGCTAATATTAAATGCAATTCATGTTTTTGCAAGTCATAATATTTTTGCAGGTAAACACTAGACTGCAGCCTCCAACCTTACTGTGATTTGCATCTATATAAAAAGAGGCAAGATATTGACACAAATGTCTGAAAAGCTCAAAGAAAATAATCTGTGAAAATTAGTCTCATTTTAGCAGACTTTGCAAGAAAATATTCTGTGAAAATCCCATCACAGACATTCACAAAAGCATATAGGGAACTGAAAGGTGAATGAAGTAGTTAAAAAAAAAAAAAATCAGGAGTTTACAGAGTTTAACAATCATCCCAGGAAACATTCATTTCCAGTCCTAAAAGTTATAAAATGTACTACTTTCTTTTTTTATATAGTTTACAGATATTTTTGGCAGTACTGCATTTTTTCTTCCTCAGAGCACTAGAGAGTTTTTATCCTCAACTTTCCTTGATTTTCCCTCACCTTGTGACCTTAACAGCTTCATAACTCCAATATTGTACAGAGAAATCATATAAAAACTGGAAATGTAGTCTTCAAATCAGAGCAAAAAGACTAAACAAACTTTGACCTTCTCCCCTTTTTTAATGTGATGCTATGTTCATTAATTTTTTTCTTTAACTGCTTTCAGAACATCTCTTCAGATGTTATTCAGGAACTTTAAATAGCCTGCCATTCCAGAGAAAACTTCACTTTCATATTTAAGTGAAGAAATAAATGTATCAGTAGGTTTTAAAGCTTCTAATATATCAGCTGAGAAAGCAGTAGTCAAGTTGGTTCAAGTGTAATTCCACACTAAATGATGAACACAAAATGACAGCATTTTCTCCTTTATTAATTTATTGCTTTCTCTAGCTATACAGAATTACTCTTGCTTTTGTGATGAAATAGTATTTTGAGAACTACTTTCACTGTGGAATCAATACCGTTAAAAGTACCTCAGCACTGTCGCATTAACAGACATTATCCATATTCAGTTAACATCCCTCAACTTTCCCTCTTTAGACTAAGGGTGAACAATAGCATTTAGACTATACAAAATTGATGAGCCGTGTGATAACACGAGCTGCAGGCAATAGTCCCATCAGACTAGCTAGGGACATTAAATCATCATGATACCTAAGTTAGGATTGCTTGTTTGTTTGCAGGCAGGACTTGATGAAGAAAATACAAATCAAATTGTATGTCTGCTATACAGAACCAAGGCAGGCTGTTCAAAGTTATCAGCTTTAATGATGTATCTCAACCAGCAGAAAACCCTGATTTAATATCAATGATAATCTTGTTTTGCACCTGTAATATTTATTTTCCCAAAGCATGGTTAATAAATTGGTAAATTTTGATAAGACACTATCTAATTACTGTCCTAAAATTCTTAGAATCCTATGTTCTAGTAAATCGTGAATTAAACTTTCTACCTAGTAAATTATTTCTTTACTCACTTGTAATAAGATCTGATTGGCTGCCTTACTACTCAATTGAATTTTTTAAAAACTGTCATTAACATTAAATATACTGGGTAGACTATCCATCTTCTGTGGGTTTTTTGGTTATTCATTACAATTAAGAATTTAAGATTTAAAATTAATGAAAATGAAATCAATATTTTATGTTGGTGAGCAGAAATTACTATTTCTCACTCTCCTTCAAGATTTTAGGACTAGCAGACCTAGTTATTTTTATTTAGAAGTGATAAGGAGAGGATGTTGTTCTAATATTCCAATTCCTACTCTTTTCTCATATTTGAATGAAAAAGTGGTAAAACTGAGTTAACAAAATTCAAACTAAGAAGTTATTTCCTTTCCTGTGCACTCACAAAAACTGCTAACAAGCTAGCCCACATTGTAATAAATTCAAGTTTTCATTTAAAAAAAAAAATGGTTTATTGAACAAGGGAGAAGATCTGTCTTAAGGTATCTGAGGCATAAGATCAGTGATTGACTTGCAATAAAATTGTTAAATATTTGTTAAAAAGAATGAGTTGCATGAATTTTTATATTGATTATCTTCATATATTATGATATATTTGTCCATTAAAGGTTAATTTTAGTAACTGTAAGTAGGCTCATAACAAAAGAAGCGCAATTAAATTACCAGAATCCAAAGACTAATAGAACTGTATGGAGGTACTATGGCAGAAGGCATTGAAAATTAAATAATTACCACACATTATAGAGGACACTCAGTATTCATAAATGCTTATGGTCTCTCAAACACAAGTCTACATTTACCATAATCAGATAATGGCCTCCTTTTCTCTAGAGAGCATACAGTCTAACATTTGTCCTGTGACTTCCCTCTCTTCATGCAACACAAGTAATCAAATACTATACAAGTGCAGGAAATGGGAGCTCACAGAATACATACTGAACAGGCACAGTGTCTGTGCCATTAACCAAACTTAAGAAGATCTTCACGTGACCTCTGCAACAGAAGCTATGAAACAGGAAGTTGTGATTCATCATCAATATTATAAGCACAATTATATATACACAAATATTTTTATAAAATAGATTTAATGTTATATAGTGAAAATTATATATTCATAAATACTTTAAAGAACATACCTTAAATGTCCTAAAAGATGGAAGATAAGCTGTTTCCTGCACTGTCATGTGCAGAGATTACTTCTAATCTAGACGATAGCAATTTACACAAAATTAAAAATATTCTTTCATCCTTTCATAAGGAAAAATGTAAGACTTGAAAAAAATCTGCCCAAAGACTTCGATTCAACATTAATTTTAGGTAAAGAAAGTACATTACCTGGAGAAATGCATAAATGAAAAATCAAATTTATTTTAATTACATAATTTGACAAAGTCTCCTTCTTACCTATAGTACATTTTTTTCTTTTCTTTTCAACGTGTCTACATTTTCCCTTTCAGGGAAGTAAATAGTAATGAACTGCAAGTCCTACATTGTCTGGTAAAAGCATCTTAAATTTAATAAGTTACCTACACCTTTTACACTAGCTGTCAAACCGGATGGATATAGTATAGTTATAACAAGAGAAGAAAGAAGAAAGATTCACATCTGGATATACAGTCATTACCTTCATTTACAACAATAGTGTGTGGAGCTGATACATTACTGTAGCAGATTCTCAACCCATTTCAAGCTACATCTAGAAGTTTCCCTGCAGTTTTAGGAGTCCAGAAGTTAAAATTACAGCAAATTCAAAAAGAGAAAGTATTTTGGCAATGTATAGATTTACAATATTACTCCATCTTTGATCTATTATTATGACTGTCAGCAAGTATTAATGGAAATTAAAACATATTTGTAATTCTGCCAACCCTTTCAGTAATAAAAACTGTCTATGCTTCAAGCATAATGGAAATTACCTTTCAGTTCATTTTCTTGTGAGTACACACACATCACATAACGTGGGCAAGTAAGGCCAAAGCAATCTTCCTTTCCTTGGGAAAAGCACTCTCACTAGGTTGAGAAAGTACACTGTGGTTATATTGCAACTAACGAGAAAAGAAATTACAGTAATATTTATACCAACTACTCTTTTTTACAATGGTGCATTAAAAAAAAAAGATGACTAGCCTTCTCTGAACATCTTGAACATGTTACCTACCTCCCTTCTCAGTAGAATATGAATAGTTAAAACATTACAAAGGATAACTGTTCTGTATCAGGAGTTGGATCCACATGTACCTGTGATCCACTGCACTTCAGTGAAATCTGGTTATATATCCTGAAATAAACAACTGGCTTGACTGAAGAGTTGAGTGGCAAGACAGAAACAGATTCTTTTGTCAAACTCTTCCATGGGGTGCAGATACAAGAAGAAAGGATCCGAGTCAGTGAAATATTCAGGATTTTCAAATTTTGTGTTCAGTACAATAAACTGAGTCATGGAATGAGGAGGACTGAAGGGAAGTCTGACCATCAGACTGTGGACATGGTATTAATGCTGTCCGGAATGCAGCAAAAAAGATAAGGAGGTGTATACCACATCTCACAATTTATGTGGAAACATAACTCCTCTAGAGCTCCCCTAGGGAGCCAGATGGATGTGTGACATTTTTCCAGGTGGAATATGATGCAAAATTGATTGATCATGAAAACTCTTTTCAGCTTTTACATAACTGCTGTAGGCAGAGGTCTTAGCAGACAAGCAGAGTAGCCAACCAGATATCACGAACTCAAATAGAGGCTCCAACAACTTGCTTTGGAATGAAATGGAGATGCCAAAAGGATACAATCAGACACAAATAGTAGGAATTGACTTACAAATGGGTTATGTTTACTAACAAAAAAAATGCATCTAAAAACTGTCTACAAGCTTTGGGGTTTGTTTGGTTGGGCTTTTTGTTTTGTTTTTAAGAAAAAAAATTAGTTATTTCTTCTTCTAGTCTGTCATGACAGATGTATTATTACATGACCTCAGCTGCAGATATTCATATATATATCCAATTTCCACACCGGCCTTTATGTTTGAAGCTTTTTAAAGACAGGAAGGACCAGGTAAAAATACTTGCTTCAGACGTGAGAAAGATCCTGTTTTCATGTTTGCCAAGGGCAGTAATGAAAAAGATTGCTTAGAAGTCCAAAAAGTGAAGGGTCCCTGAATTAGAAAGATTTCTGCCTTCAAAACTGAGGTCAGTGGCAATCAGCTGGTTTACATCTAAAGATGTAAACTGGAACTAGAAACCAGTTTTCGCAGAATAAGATTTGGCAGAGGCATCCAAAGAAGATGCCTTTTTCTTTTCTATTTTTTTTTATTCTTTTCCTTTTTGTTTCCCTATGTTTAAATTATATGTAGGTTTCTACCATTTGATCTTGGCCTTTCTGAATATCATGTTTCTGGATTTTTATTCTTTTCATAACTCTATGTGAAGTTACTCTAAGTTATCTTCTCCTGCTTCAAGGCAGTGGGCCTGTTATCCACTAGATTTAGAAGCCATGCTGATGACACTCTAAGATCAATATCCATCAATAAACTATCCATGTAGGATATTTTAGATTGATTATTTTTTACATAGAATTTCTCATATTTAAAAAAAAAAATCTACAGACTTTGAGGATTTTCCATAAGTGTTCTTTGAAATTAGTTCCCTTTATTGATTATTGCAAATTCCTTCATTCTGCTCAGTGAAGATACAAACCAGACCAAACAACATCTGGCTAGAAATTTCTTTCTTGTCTATAGAATTCTTATTTAAATGTGTTTCAGACTGGTACTCAGAGGAAAAGCTAGGACTACAACCACTATACAACTGATCTTACCTAACACTGAGCCTGGTTTGAGTGTCTTTTAGTGCTGCTATCGGAAGGCAGCAGAAAATTAGGCTTTTCAGCTACCGCCAGCATGCAATTTCTATCACAAAAGCATGTTGTAGCCTAGTTGTGTCAATCAAGCATGTATGTGCTTTAGAGGAAAAGGCTGGATTTTTTTCTCCTGTTACTAGTCTATGATTTGATTAATTTGCAAGTGCAAGACAAAATGAGATGGAGGAAGGGCTCTCTTTTAGGTTCATTCTTCAAGGTACATACTTAGTTGCAAGAACTAAACACTTCAATGAGCAAACTGTAAACAACTCACGTAGACCCAAAGTTCATTGACTCAAAAGAAATTAAAAGTATCAAAAAATATATTAAAACCAAATTCTCAGCTATGTCAAGCTTTAGTACAAAAAGAACTAAACAGCAACACAACACCGAATCGCACTATTGTATGATGAGACTTTGCAAACATCACACAAACAGCATTAAAATTATGCCAGGAAATATCTATAACCTCACACAGATATGTGTTTTCCAGAATTAATAGGAAGAGTCATGTCTTTCATGTCAAGAAACTTAGGCATGAAAAATTTTTCAGTGTGGCCTCTTGCTCACAGCAAGAATGCTAACTTCATGATTCATTTTCTGTATTTATTCGATGGTTCTGCTTAAACTGTAGTAACGTAAGAAAAGCAAATATTTCATTTCTTCCACATAAAAAAAAATTGTTCTTGCTAGGTTAACTACAAAACCAATATTCCATCTAGTTCACCTAGCCTTTCACTCCCCAGGTGTATCTCCAGTGTATATGACATACCCATTTACTTATAAAGTAACAGATGTCAGCTATACAGTAAACCAGAAAACAAAAGAAAAGGTGGGAAATCACACACTGTAAACATCGTAAACAGATTTGTCTTGGGCATAATAAACTTTAAAAGAGCTGTCCTTTTTAATACATAAAATTCTTTGCCCTGTAGCATACCTGTTCTTTAATATATTAAAAATATTTTAATTAGCTAGGAAAGCTATTTGAAACTTAGAGGAATCTTTTGTCAATTTAAGAAGTGAGAGAAACATACTATTTTCAAACTATTCATTCTGACATTTACCATAATTTTCATTTTCTATTCTACAAAATTTACCTACAGTATGCCACTGAATGTAACAACAGAAATTGATGCTACAAGCAAAGACCAAAGTCTATCCATGATGCCAAAAACTACTAGTGAAAGAACACATCCATTTTAAACACGTGACAAATTCATCTCTTTCTGTTCCATGAAGCACAACCATACAAAATTCTACACTTTTACTTTGACGTGTTGTTTTCATGAAAACTGGGGTGGCATAAAAAGAAAAGAGAATCATTTAGACAATCATTTTAGTATTGTCTCCTTCTCTGCAATCATTTTAAAACTCTCACCCAATTTCTACCAAACTAAGCAAAAGTAAAAAAAAAAGTTATTGGACTTTTTTGAAATCTCTAGAAGCAAAATAGCAACATAAAAGTGACAGAAAGGCTGTGGTACAAACTCATCTCTTTTTAAACAGAGAATATACATATGTGAAAACATTTTGAACACATTACATATAGAAAAAGCTCAGCAATTACTCTATTAAGTATCGGAACACACCCTCCTAAACAAAGGATTTCCTGTTTAAACTTTGTGATGGCTAACAAAGGAAGAGGTGAATATGCTAAATGGTAGTCTTTATGTAATTAAGTTTAAAAGTCAGCCAGCTGTAAGTCAATTCACAAGAAAGCAGGCTCTGTTAGCTGACAGATCTGCTTGTTAGCTGTAAAAGTAAGGATTGTTCAAGTATTCCTACTGCATTTTCTACATATGGATTTAGCTGCCTAATTTTAAACAGAGAGAGGGAACTGCAGGCAGTAAGTGCTCTTGGGGCTTTAGAATATTTGGAACTTTTTCCTCTCTGTGAAACAGTTCTCAGTGTTCTCAAGAGTACAGGCTTTACCAAGAAAGCTAAGGGTATATTCCCAAAGGTAACTGGTGAAGTGGCTGACGGTTTATTTGTTAACATCTCATTCATTTAGTCCTGCTGACAGGCTGAATCTTTCCATTTTTAATGCTGCAGGATAACCACCCTTATGTTTTTGTGAAAATAATAGCAAGGTACCATATCCCGTACAGGATTTGATTTTACTTATCTTGATTTTTTTTGCTTTAATTTAAGAAAAAAAAATAAAATGCATACTCAGTTCATCTTGCTCTGTGTGTGAATGAGTAAAGCCAAAAACCTCTAAGAAACCGCAGAATGTTTTCAGTTTAGGTTCTCAAATACAACCAATAAAGGCAAAGTTATTCCATCCATAGACAGAACAGGACACGAGTATATTCTGAAGCCTCAGAAAAGTGATGCCAGAGGAGGGACAAACTGAAATTAGTTCAGCAAAAGCCTACGTAGTACAACAGTCAGAAAAACTAAGCTTCCCGCTACACAGTACATACATAATAAAGGTAGCTGTCAGATGCATGGTACACTTCACATAATCATCATTTTCCTCTGGAAGTAAGTTAATCTGAAACTGCTTATCACCCTAGGATCAAGACAAAAAAAGTAAATCCTATTTGAGAATCCTCCAGCTGCCTTCCAAATCAAAGAAGTTCTCAGGTTTTATTCTTTGCAGCCCTAGGAAAGGATGGTTTGCACAACCTAATCCACAAAGTATTACTTTTTTCTCTTACACTCAGGCTTAAGAACAACCTCTGCTCTCAGGCAAACATGAAACTAGTAGACATAGGGATAGAAAAGTTAAAACATATAAAATAAGTTTTCTATGTAGCTGAATTGAAGGAAAAACATAACAGAACGTTGACACTATAAGAATTATTTATTAGCCTAACATTTATGCTTATCTTTTTTCCCCCCTTTCCCCCAGTAAGAACTATTGAATCAAGTTCTGTTTCTTAGTAGGTTTTGCACAGTAGAAATTTCTTTGCATATTTCCAGTTCTGAAATGGAAAATAAAAAGATGAGGTCTCTCAGGTTTTTGGAGCAAATTTAGTCGTCACTAGACATAATTCTTATTAACATTAAAAAAAATTATTGATTCTACAGTTGTCATCCATGTAAAACTCCCTTCAATGGGAGTCACTCATCTGTAAAAGCTACCTGGGAATAATCTAGGACAGAGGAACAACCAGCTTAAAACACAGCAACTTATTTGACTAGCACAGAATTTAAGTAAAAAAAGTATAATAAATAGTAATTTAGAAAGTGATTATTTTACAGTGAAAAAAATATTACTTTTAACTAAAAATGTAAAATATTTTAATGAAGTAGGACTTGAAACTATATTCCTCACTGTACCTTTACATTATAATGGACAGAATGGAAGAAATAAGGGAATTATAGAATGTCATACAATAGAGTTTCAACAGCTGCATTTTAAACTGTGTATGATGATTGTTTTATGCTACCAGGTAAAATAGTGATATCTCAAGCTTCAAATACTAGATGTAGTGTTAAAGAAGTCATTATTTAACAGCATTTTTGTGAAATAGTTATGGTTCTTTAGCTGTAGTAACATGCAATAGCTAACTGTACGAGAGCAAATGACTATGCAATGTTAAAAAAATGAAAAGCTTAAAGCCGAGCAATTGAAACAAGAAACATTTCCCACTTTAAAAAGAAATACATTGAGAAAGGCCACAGGTCCAGAAAACAAAGTCACACTATGCTTTAAACAGAAATCTCACAGCTTGTGTTGCAAAAATATTACAGTAGAGACAGGAAAAGATATCAAATGGTTAGAATCAACAAAAATCTGTGATTACAGGAAAGCATATATGCTGAAAATAGTCCTACAAGCTGTCTGGTGAGACATGCAACACTTCCATCATTATAACCAATTATGAAGAATCCTTTTAAAGAGTTCTCTGATGTAAGATGCGTTATTCTATACATAAGCAACGATAATGATGACTCATCAATTCGGACTTCTTGAGACACCTGTTCCTGCCACACAAAAAACCAATCTCATCAAAATAAAGAAATGCAAAACCCAAAAGCTCAGTGTTTAGAATACTCAGATATAACATGAGAAGCCCAAAATACATGCTCTTGCTCTAAAGCTGTAAGTACATACAGTAAAATACTTCTTTTCTCCACTGCATAATAGCATGTGACTTTCAGACATACAAATGGGATTTTTGCCTCCAAAAGGACATGCAGAGAGCGACTCCACAGATGGGGGAGGCTGGTCTCCTGTCAGAGAAGGACACTGCTCTCCAGCATGGAGAGCATACTGTGAAGTTGCTCTATCGTTTCTTACTGAAATAAAAGCCTGAGTCTGAAATTTCACATCAGAGCAGCTGTCCCCTAGATGGCAGAAGGCCCAGAAAGGAAACAACAATAGCTTCTTTTAATAAATAAGATACCTTAGACATACATGGAATCAAGTGTCCCTAATTTGGAAAGAATTTTTCTTTCTGTAAGATGAAGAATAAGCAGATTTTTCTTTCCAAGAATCCTGGAAAGAAACTTTTTCTTATAGAATCTAATTCCTTAAGAACCAGTTTCAAAGACAGAAATACAAAGATAAAACTTTAACATTTAGGTGTTTTCCTAAGTAGGAATAAATAGGAGGAAATAATGTTTCAGATTTGTAAAGGGCAATTCCATGGGAAAAAAAAAACCCCAAACACACAAATTACTAGGTCAGGAAAAACGTGACCTATCAACAACTTTTACTGCAACTGCCAAGTAGAAGAAATTACACATAAAATGTCTTCATTTTCAATATAAACATGTGATTTGAATAAAAATATGCAAGAGATCAATTTCCCTATTGTATTCTAAGATCAGTCTCATTTTTTCTAATCAATGCAGTATTCTTCTAAAAAATACTTAACTAGAAATAGATCAACTGCAAGTGAATTCACAGGTATAAATATTCATTTATTATGGGGTTTTTTTATAATATGGCCTACATATTAGAATACATCAGCAGAATAAAGATAGTACCGAGTTCCACAGTCACATCTTTGTCTAGTCTGTGAAATAGTTTACTTGCATTTTATTTTTGCATTTTAGTGGCCTCTGGTGGTTACATTTGAAACAAATTGCTGTTCACCAATTACCTGAATAGGAGCTTTAAAAAAATAAACTAAAAAAAAAATCAAACCCCCATTAATTCTTCAAAAATCAACAAATTAAAGGCTTTTGGCATACAGTATGTGAAAGTTTACTTTAGCTTGTAAGATGAGCACGAGGTTTCTTTTCTTTCCTATTGCTTTTCTGCTTTTTCAGGACATAATGTTACTCCTATTTAAGAAATCTTTTAAACAACAATAACAAAAAGGTTGATGGCACAGATTCAACCTCAAATATAGAGGAAGTATCCTTAAATAAATGTATAACTGGGTAAAAGATAATAAGGGGTAGAAATGAAGAGCTGGATTTTAACACATAAGGGCCAGCAGCAGTGTCCTGCACGAGTCTCTATTAGATCCTACAGTATTTTAAAAGTACAAAAGAAATCACAAATAACTGGATGAGTACATAATGAGGCAACAAAGAACTGCAAAGGGGCTGTTACTAAGCGATAAAAATTGGGAAAAAAAAATTGGTGTACATAGCATGGTACACATATGGGGCAAAAATAATTCCAGAATTGCATCTTCATGAGTTTTCACACTTGGGAACAAAATTTTGGGGCTATGGGAGATAATTCTGCAGAGAAATCGTCTCTATCCAACAGGGGCCAAAAATGCAAATGATATTAGAAGTTACTAGGAATGGAAGAGGAAACAACAGAGAACCAACTACCAACAGATAGATCACTTGTGTATCGTTAGTCTGTAAGACGTGGATCACAGGCAGTAATTTTAGATTACGCTGTTATCCTATTATTAGGATTCAATTTTTTTCCTCATCCTAATTTTGTGTAAGCATTCTAAAATATTTTTTAATTCAGATATATTACTTTGTAGATGCTTTTTGAACAGGATTATAACTCAGATTTGTTAATTTTAAAAATAAATCCTTATTTTCCCAATGAATGTATTTAAAAATTAATTTTAATTCACATAAGAATGGACCAAAAGTGATAATGAAAAATTATTTTTTTCCCTAGTCCATCAGGTGAAATGTCACTGGTGTCAGGCTTGTTTTTTGAAGTATAGGCGTATTTCTAAAAATGCTAAATTCCATTTGTGAATGATTTTTATGTTCATATAAAAAAAAGAACTGGAAACATTTTGAACAAAATATTATAGCTCAATGTAAAACTGCTTCAATATATTGCTTTTACATACACAAAGCAGACTAGGATATGTATTTTCTGTTAAAACCCTAGGTAATGACAATAATGCTTTGAGTTCAGCTTTCACTACAGAATTGAAATGTTAAGCAACATAGTAAGATAATCATAATCATTCTTAATATTCATTAAGAAGAAATCAGAGGGATCTAGAACAACAAAAAATCCTTAGCTGCATTGCCAAAAAAAGTCAGCTATTAAATAACTGCATGTTACTACACACCAGATCTGCACAGTATGGAGGTATATTTTTTATGCATGTTTAGCAGTTGTTTCTCACATTCAAACACCCATTACATTCAAATCCTGACTTCACCTCATGGAATAGAAATAATGTCACATTCACACTTTAAACAGCTATTAAATAGCAGATTCTGTCAAGTTTATGCAATTTGTGTGCACGTGCCACATGCAAGTAAGATCATTTTGTCTAATCAGTCTTCTGTTTAAGTCAACTACTGAGCATGCAAAATGAAAAAAAGGATTAAAAATATTTTTCTTCTCCAAAGAAAATTACTTGCCCTTCATTACATACTTTGTCAAGAACTGTGAGGAATCTCAAATTACTCCCATCTCTTACTTTTTGAAAGAAAAAAAAAAAAAAAAAAGGATTTCTGAGAATCAATTGTGCTATTTTTATACTAGTTATAATAATTACACTTCAGGATAACCAAATGCTTCAACACTTTCTTCTTGTTACACACACACACAAGAAGTAAGGCAGGGACTATTTACTTTTCTGAAAAGGAGAGAAAAAGGCTAGAGTTTTATCATTGGTGGGTAGTTCTGCCACAGGTGAGCAAAGATCAAACCACAATTACATAGAATTAACTCAGAAGCTTATACATTTCATTGAATTAATTATATTCCCCTTTACACATATGCACAAAGCAGAGTTCAAAAAGAAAAAAAAAAGGCTCTGAAAGCTTGACATAAATAGTAAAACTCTCCCCCCCTCAAAAAAAAAAACAAAAAGGAAAGTTACCTCAGACACAGGTACATTTTCTCCAAGTTCATATGTGTGTAACGCCAGTAAACCGATCACTCGAGCCACTTTGGCACGTCTGCATATCAAATAAATTTTTTGTAGGTGCAGAAAAACTATTTCAAAAATATCACAACAACAATTATATCCTGTTTATATATTACACAGATTGCTAAAGGCAGGAAATATTTGAAGTGCTATTTACAGCTCAGATTTTCTTATGTTTATTTTCTCTCTCTCATTGAATTATTTCAGTATTTCAGCTCAATTTAGCAATAAATTCACGCATAAAGACATTTTTTTCCTTTAGCACTGAAGAATGAAGATTCTTTACTTTGTTATAGTCTTACTAATCAGTCATGCTCATGTTCAGGTTTTTTATAACACAGAAAACCCCTGTAGATCATTTTAAACTTTTCAGTATAGCTGACAAAACAGAAATTAAATCTGTATCGGCAAATCAGTTTTAAATGTTTCACTAAAGAAAAAATTGGAATAATAAAATCAACATTTATGAAACAAACAGCAGAGGGCACTATCACATTGAAATGTTTCTGACAGGCATTTAAAGAAAAAAGCTACCATTATAGTTATTTTACTACTATTATGGTATGGGTTGGTTTATTCAGTGATTTTAAGTAATGCTATTTGATACACTAAATTATATAAATTTTAGAGATTTTTCTATAATCTTTGGTCCAGTGAAATAGCAATATATTAATTCAATCCTGAAAAAATTCAATGTTATATACACCATCATACTGCCAGTCAGGTACCACAGCAGTCTGACAGGCTAAAACACTCCTTAAATACCCTGTTAAAGAATAACTTTAATAAAATTCAGTGATAATTCCATATTTGAAAAGATTAATTTAAAATAATTGTTACGTACATATCCCAGTTGGCGGCTGCACGCAGCTGCTGTATCAATATAGGAAACTATAGTTTAAAGAAGATAAATAAACATTAGTGATTACCAGTGATCTAATATGTCCCAATGATAAGAAAAAAAAATCAAATTATCCGTAATTTCAAAAAAATATACTTGGATCACATTTGCAAGAAGCATTGTCATAGACAAACACTGTAGATATAGTCCAGATGTTAATTAAAAAAAGACTGAGTAATAATACAATTTCTTTCTATATTCTTGCCTTAAACTACACTACTAAACATATATCAATGTGTTAAAACCCCCTTTCTTTTTTTCCATTATCAATAAGAGTATGTAGAGAAAAAAAACCTCTTGATACTTCTATCTACAAACTCAGAGATCATCATATAGTATCACCCAACAAGTACTTAAATATCTGAAATTTATTTTGTGAGAATGGACAAAAATAGTTGGGAAATACTAGAATAATGAATGTACTGTTAACACACATATTCAGCTACTTAAGAACCAAACTGCATAATTACTAATTTCTAAAATGTCCTGTTAATTGGCAATTCAGTCATCAGATTATTGTCCACCCAAAAATTCTCCAATGATAACAGAATATACCTTCTGGCAGTTCTGTTTCCTGTTTTCACAAGAATTCTATGGCATAAGACCTACCATTGCTTCCAATCTGAATGTTCTTAATTGAATTTTTCTGGCAGTGCAATTTTGCCCTTAATATCTCTATAGCCTATAATGACATGTGTCAGAACATGACTTAGGTGTGTGATTATAAATGTAGAAGAATGAGGTAGTTTATGTTTCATTAAATAAACTGAAAACTGCACATCTCAGGATTGCCTCTCTGATGCTTTTATATAATGGGAAAAATAATTCTATTTCTCTTCTGCACGTGCAATACTCGGAGAAATATGTTACACTACTACAGAGGATACTAGCAAAATTGTCTAAAAATGGTTCTTGAGAGGTGAAACTACCATTTAGATATACACTAAAACAGACTCTTCAGAGACCACACTCACTCTTTGAAGCAGTGCTTAAAGTTTTACTCTACGTTCTTTAGAAAGTTTTTCTCGCTATTCTTTACAGACATATGGCCAAATAAAATGATTTAACAATTCAAACATGAACTTTTTTCAGTCTTCTCTGTCACTTAATGATGTACGAAGACTAACATTTCATCATATGTTATTTAACACTCTCCATCAAGGTTAGTTTTTACCCCAACCTTTTTACTAATACAATATATCTATATGTAAATGTATCTGAAATCCAAAAGAAAAAATTAGTTTCCCTCAGCTCTTAAAAAAACTGACATGGAATTTTGTAAATTTTTCTTCATTATTTTGTACTTAATTTGCCATACTATTTTTGTCAGTACACCAACGATTTCCTGAAATATAACTAAAAGCAGCTGATTTTTGCTACAATAGCAAGTAAACAAACCATGTTGATTCCTTTAAAGCTTTATTATTTACCAGCTGAGAGCTAATTAGTCGGCTTGCAACTTCCTTGTGGACAGCCACAGTACACAAGTAGTACAGTAAGTTCAGTTTAGAACGTGCTGCTCCTGTATTCTTCTCGGTGGAATCAAGCAGTGAACATACTTGTTGCAAGAAGTCATTCCAGTCTGTGCCTTTCATAGATGATAACTTCTCAGCTAATCATAAGAAGCAATCAATTAGTTAAAGATAATGGATCTTTGATGTTGCTTTAACACACTAGAAAGTAACATCAACATGAATAAGTTCCAAAGTTTGAATCTAATTATAATTTTAGTACTTAAAATATTAAACAAACATGTTATAATTCATGTCTAAAGATTACCGAAATCAAAACAGAAGTAAGAAGAGAAAGCATAAAAATGCAGCAATAAAAGCCTCAAAACATTTTTGAAAGAGCAACCCTGCTAAGTCCTTGGACTTCATTTAAGTAAGCATTTATTTGCGTTATATTTAGGAAAGGTAGTAGTTGTTGTCCTTAATCATTACTAATTCTTAATAATTAAGTGCAGTCTCATTAGAATAAATTTAAAGCAGAAAGTAATGAAACTCAGCAAATCTCCTCACAATCAACAAACTGAAAATGTGTATAGTCACTCATATAGGTAGGTATGCATCTAGTTAAGCCTTAGTAGTATCAGAACATAGATGACTTCAGGAGTAACACAAAAAAGTCAAGTCACTAGGACAATTAACATAAATCCTGTGGTTCAATTCCCTGACCACTGTACATGAATAGAGAATTTTCAAAGACTTCCTTAACAGTCTCAATGGATAACTTCACTCTAGCAGCCGTACATACCCTCACTTTTGGTATAGTCATTTATTAATAACTTATCTGCCATCTTGATACACTCCAGTACAGAATATTTAAGAGCATGTCTTCTGTCTTTTACACCAATTTCACACTTAAGTAACAATGCCTACTAATGAAGGCAATTATAATTTACATTATTAAAGGTGAAAAGAGGTTTGGATTTCAAGTATTTATTTTTTTCCACACTGCTTTTAATCATTATTGACAAGCAGCATCAAGTACAGTATCTTCAAAAACAATCAGAAAGATGTCCAGAAAAAAAGCTACAGCCCTGAAAGTGTTACAACAACAAACACTGTCCATCTTAAATAAAGACAACAATAGTTAAACATATCAGAACATCACACTGATGATTTAGCTACTTAAATATGAAACAAAATACTACCCCCTTAGGTACTTGAATCTGATCATTTTTGCCTAGGGTGTTAGCCGAATTAATAATATTTTCTGTTAGTATAATCTTGACTGGGACAGTGGGGATGTTGTGTTCCTTTCCAATTATAAAATTTTTTCAACAAATTAACTCTCCCAGATACATACTTTATAGAAAGAAAAAAGCAACTTTTATGTCTAGGAAGAGCTGCTATGTGAATTCTAGAAGGACAACATATCTGGCCAGCATCCCTCTTCAAGCACACTAATGTGTAATAATACTTCCTTAAATAGACTAGAGGAAGTTTTCCAGGAGAAGAAGTGTTACACTCATGACAATGAGCAGCCTTTTGTTTTCAGAAATAACAGCAGCCTTTCTAGACATGAAAAACAATAACAAAAAACCAAATCCCAAACAACTCCACATTATCTTTTGGGACATGATTCCCATAACATTTCATGATTAAAGGTGGGACTGGAAAGGCTGCCTAGTATTCTGGCTGATCAACACCACACATCTTAAGATCCTGTTTTCATTTGCCTCTCTACATTTGTCAAATTTTAATCTATTTGGTTGCATATTTCAGTTAAAATATCTCAGTTCTTTACAAAAAATAACACGGGGGAAAAATATGCTGGTTTCCCCCCACTAAACCAGTGTTGACTGTCTTATTTTAAAAGCTTTTGAGAATGGGCTAGTAACTGAAGAAGGCAGAAGAGAAAGGAAGGGGATAACTGTTAGAACTTGGAAAAAGTCTACTCAAAATTGGTCTAGCTAAAAAACATTACGTATGCAACTTCAGTTTCAGAAAAATTATGAGTTCAACTATGACAGCTCATCGTCTGCAAAGGGAGGCTATAGGTCTTGTGATAGCAAGTAACACCATCATAAGCAGAACTCAAGTTCTAACAACTTCAGCAGATCCATACCTGAATACGTTGGTATATGTAAAGTTTTCAAGTCAAATTTAACTGGCACTTGCTTCATTATCTGAAAATATAAACAAATGCATTACAATAGTTTTAATACATTCTGGAAATCTCTAAGTATTTGAACATGAGAACACAAAGATGCAAAAATTGTACAGGATGGGTGTAAAAACCACTGCTCATTACTGAGGCATTTTCCATTGTTTTCTGGTATGTATTTCTTTCAAGCAGATATTTGAGATTTAACAATTTATTTATATTAAAAACATGTTATTATTTCCATTTAAGTGATTTTTTTTTTTAAATGGGAATACAAAGTGATAGGATTTTTTCAGTTTACATTTTTATCTTGCTTGTATGAGGAAAAATACTTGCATTTCGGTTTCAAAAGCTACAAAAAGGAACTATGCAGCTGAGAGTTCATGATATGTTTTAGCAATTCACTGCCATACAGTAAATATATATCTAACCAGATCATTCTAGAATATAAAAAGTCATATTATTACCAACTAATAATTTGTGAGGTATGGGTGTTTTTCCCCACAACACATGATTTTCTGGTACATCATGAAATTGGATAACTGCTCAGTGACTGAGCATCTGAGTGTGTTTTTCAGTACCTAAAGCATACAAAAAAAAAGAGAACTGTATACTGGCATTTAGCCTTTGATAGATGAAGCCTAGGTGTAACTAGAGAGTTATTTTCTAAAAAAGGTCTTCAATTCCACAGATCTGTAGAACACAGGGAAATTTTACAATATAAGCTGACATTTCAGCTTTTAAAATTCTGCCAGCATCTAGTAAATCCCTTTCCAGGAGATTAAATTGCAAGCTCTTCAGCTTTGCCAGGTGTCAATATCATCCTTTAGTCTGAAGATCACCACATATGCAATGACTCCAATTACATGTCCCTGTAATTTAGTGGGCTACTTTACATTAATTCTGAGTCTGGCATTGCATGGTAAGGAGATTAGTCTCCATGTGCACATTAGTATGTACACTTACCCCTAATCTCATCTCTTATGCTTGTAGTAAGAATAGAAGCAGTGAAGGGCTAAAGCTTCGTATCAGAGTCCTGAGATAAAATGGAGAATTTACAGAGGTGACATTCAAATAAATCATTACCTTTGACATTCTCCACTGGCAACAATGTCCCCCACTCCAAACACATTGAAAAAGTGTTGTTGGGTAATTACTTTACCTAGCTGTCTAAGATTTTTATTTTTGTGAGTGCTAGGAATTCCATTAAAACAAATAAGCAAAAACATTGTTATACTAAAGCAATACAGCAACTAAAGGCTCTAAGACTTTCCTAATGAGCTAGATGCTCACTTCCAATGAAAAAGGTTGCATTCCCTGCATCTGCCACTTACTGAGTAAAGTTGCTAAAACTACTTCATTTTTTTTTGCACATAAAAAGAAGACTAAAGCGGCTCTTGCATATCATTCCTTCTACCAATACCACACATGTGCCCATACATGCACGTTACATTGTCATTGCAGTGCACAGCTCTGGTTCTTTTTTGGTCTTCCTTTTGCTGTCAAGCAAATGTCAGTCTCTGCTCAAGAGACTCATCACAAACTGTTATCACATTAGAATCCATATGACAGAAATTGAATGGATATTTCTTGTAATTTCAGGTCTTCTTTTCCAGAGAAAATAAGTTCATATTTATTAGAAACATTATCACATCTAAAGTTTAGTTATTCTGTAAAGGTATAAGTCCTAATCCAGAAGGCTTCATAGATGGCCTTGTTTTGAGTATACCAAAGCACACTTGGTTTTGTGTTCATTTAAGTAATAGATATCAGAACAAGTTATCAGAAAAAAAAATCTACAAAAGCACTGAACACAGCATTTAGTAGTTTCTATTTCTTGTAAGACATTATTTAATATTAATATTCAATCCCAAAATAACTCAGTTCTCAAAATTAGCAACACAATAGGATTATAAAGGACTGCCAAAAAAATTGCATGACAGCTTGCCAGATGACTGGGTGGAACTGCTTTAAAATGAGAATTATAAAATACAGGAAAGGAGTTTCACCCTGATTACAGATTTATCTGCAAAAATAGCCTCACCCACAAATTCCTGAATCTTATATTTTATTTTGCTATACCTTTGGATTGTCAATGATTGGTGTTATGATAAGATCAGATTCAGTGTAAATGAGCTCTTTCAATGTTGTCTCCATATCCTGCTGACTTGAGCACATAGTTTTAGCCTAGAACAAGAACAAAGTTTTTTTAAAAAACTGTTTTGCACAAAAAAAATAAAGTTTATTTCCAAAATATTTCATTTCAGCATTATACCACACAGTTTGGCCATATACTTATTCTAAATTACTTTTTATTTATGTAGTAGCAAATAGGGCCAACTAAAAATTATGATAAAGAACCACATTGGAATAAAAAGTACCAAGTCCAAAAAAACTTGCAACCTGAGTTTAAAAAAGTAGACTGAGAAGAAAGAAGATAGCATTATCCCTTTTATACACTGGGGAAAAAAAAAGACTAAGCATCTTGCTTAACTCTTACATCTGAAGCTCTGCAACTTTTTTTTCTTTTTTTTTTTTTAATAACTTGCACATTGTAGGAACTGCTTTCCTGTTATAATTATGGAAGGATGGAGAAGAAAGCTGACTTTACCACAGACTCCAGGCTAAAATTCTACCTACAAAAATATTAAGGGATGGTGATATTATTTTTCTACTCACTTTTTTCAAGCATGAATCTCTTTGTGGAGAATTTTGGATTGGGGCAGTAGTAGCATCACTTACTTCCACTGCAGTGCTAGTTCTAGGAGTGGGACGAGAACTTAAGAAAAAACAAAAAGCAACAAAGTACAGATTAAGTTTCACTGCAAACTATTTTGTTGTTCTTTTGAAACTTCCATGCCATACAGTAAACTTGCAAATTTGACAAACACAAATGATGCTATGCCTGCTCCATCAACTAAACATGGACTTCTTGCCTTTAAACATGTCCAGACAAGGTTAGGATTTGTTTGTCGGTTACAAATGGGAAGGGCTGTGTGGTTTCTTTCTTGTTGTTGTTGGGTTTTTTTTGTTAAATGAATGCAATTTGATTATTTTCATGGATGCTAAAACATGATTATCTTAATTCCTAGTAATAAACAACATACAAATAGAATTAACTTGACAAGAAATTGCAATTTATTTCATGTTTTTCTCTTCTGACTGCCAACTCTTGGCTAGGTAAAGGGAATTAAAAGCTACTTGATTTTCGTATATGAATATGAACTGGGTTTACTTTTCAGTTTTTCTTTTTTTTTAAAAAAAAAATCTCATTTGCTAATTAGAAAATGAAGAAAGGAGAGACCAGAACACTGCAAATTTGCAATTTTCATAAAGCTGCTAGTGAACTTATTTTTTTGTAGTATACATTAATTTAAAAAAAAATTGTTTAAAATAAACTTTATAATTATTAGAATTGGCAGGCTAGGAAACTAATTTAATCAACAACTTCAAATGAATGTTTTCTTGATTAGCAGAAACTAATATACATATTTGGCTTCAAATCAGTTTTATTTATTAGAAAAAGCAACTAAATTAAAAAACCAAACACCAAACAAAATTAAAGATACTCATGAAAAATCAATGATCAAATTACTAACACAGTTGTACCCATTCTTATCCTTATTTTGTTAAAAAGGCACCTTTACCTACTTTCAACAGAAATTTAAAAGGCACAACAAAGGGGTGCTAAAATATTATCTTCTACCTAGATAAAACTACATAAAATATCCTAATTCCTATGGTAAAAAAACATATCAGGATCTGCTTAGAAGTTTAAGCAGTCTTATTTTCTAAATAAAATTTTTTAAAAAGTATGATTTCTAGCCAGGAGGCTGAACAAATTATTCTAGGTTTCCACATGTAGATTTTTTAAATAGATCTTTTTTCCAAACCTAATTTGCTATCACATGCGTTTGAGACACAGAAAATCTTTCCTACTTTTCCAGTTCTCAGCTGGTTTCTCAGTTTAAAACAAGACAAGTGATAATTGAATTAAGCTAGTTGAAATTAATAAGATCTATTCCCTTTGCACATGTAGAAGAAGCTACTACTGTCAAAAGCTGATTAACCACTTCAGCAGCTAAGTAAATTCTGGTGCCAAGTGCCAGGTCAGCAGCTTGCTTCCACCTTAATGTTTTAAAACTTCAGCAGGTAGCACATATTGCTTTGAGAAATCAAATCCTTCAAGCAAAGAGAATTTCAGAAAAGAATAAATTAAAAAAAAAAAAAAACCTTTGTATTACATTTCAAGTTTTGTATTAAAATAAATGGACTTATAAATAAATTATGTTGTTTTTAAAAATACATTTTTTTTCTACTCTCATTACTGATATAATTTGGATTACATGTTGTTATACCAACTGTTTGTAATGCCACTGCAGCCTTTCTTCTCAGCAGATTCCTAAAGCAAACAGCAACTGCCATTTTAAATTACTAATAGCATGGTTTTAGCTGTGATGGTAGAAGTTGTATGAGATGAGAAGTACAACTTTATTAAAACCAACTGAAATAACTGGAAAAGTAGACACAGTATCATGCACAATAGCCCTAGTTCAGGTTATGTAAGAAGCTTGAAAGAGTATTTAATTTAAAACTGGAATATATTTCTGCTTGATGAGGACAAGAACAAAATCTATTTTACTAGATAATCTTCTTGGCTTGAAACCTAGTACAAAGTTTCAGAATCAGGCTTCAACTAAACCAAATCACTGTTAAACCAATCACTATTTTTTATTTAATACCTATGTAGTATTTAGTACATTGTTACCGATAGCTTGTGATGAAAACCTGCAGGCAGAATTTATCAGTCGATCATAAGCTGAATGCTTATTCTTGTTTATTTAAAAGTAAGCATATTCAAAGCATATTCTCATATATATGAAGAAAGAAGGAAAGAAAGCTGTAAATAAATTCTTCTGTTTAGACAGAGAGCTAAGAAACGAAAACCCTACTTCCAAAAAACCAGTGTAATAAAGCCTTAAAAGCATTGCTTTAACTGCAAATACTGCTTTAGCAGCTCTTCAAAGGTGTCTTAATAGTAATTAAAATGGTGATAGAAAATTCAAAAGGAGACACACTAACAAAATGTTACAAACAGAAAAATAGAAGAGAGAGGAGAAAAAACCCCCAACCAAACAAAAAACATAAAGGGTTTCAAGGGTTTTCTAATTGTTCTTTAGGTTTTCATACCTGAGAAGAAATATTGATTCATTTGATTCACCATCAACTGCACTTTTTGGGCGCAATTCAGTTTGAGTTTCTACTGAAGAAAGAGAACATGAACTCGCATTCAGAAGATAAAAATAAATAGTAAATAAGATTGGTAAGATTGACAAAATTCACAGGACACAAAATAATTCAAAATAACGTAATGAATAATGTTACCTATTTTGAAAGAATTGCTTGGTAGCTTATTATTTGCTCTTGAGGATGACAGGTTATCTAGATTTTCATGAGTATCCACTGGCTCTTTGGCACTCCAAGACACAGATGACTCTGTGTCTTCACTGCTGTTGAATAAAAGATATTAATTACACAGATTAAAAAAAAAAAAAAGAGGGCTCATATCCGTTATTTGTTGCAATTACTAGCATACGATTTAGCTGTCATTCCCTAGATCAGCATACTATTGTAATATATGCTACACATACTTTCTATGTTAGTAATGGAAAGGATGAAAAATAAGTTTACAGCAAATGACTTGGAGAATATTAAAAATTCTCTACTCCCTCAGTAGAACTTCCATGAAAGAAACTAGAAAAGCTAAATTATTACCCCATAATACCAGAGCTATAAAGAAATATTAAAAGCTTTAGAGACCATTCAGTCTTCACAGGAAAAAGTCACAACAAACATACTTCTAATAATGAAATCTGTAGCCTAGATTTACATCAACAAAAACTACGATTTTTTTGTTTAATGATTTACATGTCACACTTACTTAATTGCAAGTTTATCGATTTTGGTTGTTTAGGTTTTTTAATATATCCCTCTATTATTCACATGGAACTGGGTCATATACCCTTCCTGAAGGGTCTCCTGGATATCATATATTAATCAAACCCATATTGTGAAGGAAATAAATACATGGGCCTCACAGTTGGAAAAGAAAAAGTTTTGAGCTTCTTTTGTGTGTCAAGCCCATGTCCTGTGTTTGGCATATTTGTTAATTAGTGCATATCTCAGCAGATATTTCAGAGGCATTAGAAAACCCTCAAGACTAAAGTCAAATAGCCCAATATTTCATAGGAGATTAAGATTCTTCTGATCCTCTGAGAATTCCTCAAAGATGAACACTGTGGTGGAGGCTAACATAAGTCTTGCTAAAACCTTGAATAAATTCTTGCTTTGTGGTATAAAGTTTAAATCTTGATTTCTTATCTGCCTTGGTGGTGAAAGCAGCAATAAAATTAAAAGACAAAGAGCTATATCTCAAACTAGAACAAATGTTAATAAAAATACTGCAGCACTGGTATCAGAAATACGTATTAAACAAGAGAGAATTTTAAAATAGACAGAACACAAAAAATTCAGCATTCTAAAAGAAAACTAGGTTCCAATCTAGGGAACTAATGTGAAAATAAAGTATCTTTCAAATATTTAGAACAAAAGAACATAAAAATCAACACTAAATATCCCAATTCAAAATTAAAAACAAAACCCAGCAAAATAGCAGAACTTTCGAAGAAGCCTAACTTTTTAATACATAGAACCTATTATTCATAAAAGGTTTGGGATTTTCTGCATATATAGCAGTGTAGAGTATCACTATTTTAGAAAAAAATCCATTAGATTAATGCTTCATGTCATAGGCAAAGAATATGGGTCAGCTGCATTTGCAAGGATATAAGGCTGAACCACAAATCTAAGAAGTGGTACTGATAAGCTTTGTGATGCTGTAAGCCTAATGCATAAAAACAAACCAAAAAAAATCTCAGTAGAGATAAAACTGACCCATATTTACAAGATTCTACAAAACCTTTCAAAAAATAAAGTCAAATTGCACCAATATTATATAATACAAATAAAAATGAGAGTAGTTAATTGAGAAGTAGATTTTAAGATATTCCACAGCCAGGAGGAAGGAGTCTCTCGAAAGCAACCAGTGTAATACACTAATAGGATAATTCCTAAGCATCCAAAACTGTTCACAGAATAGCATAAAACTCCATTCATAAATTAGTTAACAACACGAAATTCCCAAGCAAAATTCAAAAGCAGGAAAACTTACAGAAAACCAAAACAAAAAACCATTAATATTTGTTTGCTTAGATTTACTATACAAAAGGTCTTCCCTAAACATGCAGTACCTTGAGTTTCTGCCCTGGCTGTCTGCAGAATCACCATCACAGTGGCTAAGGGATCCTTTCCAGAATGGATGTTGCAATATGTCTGTCCAATTCAGCCTTTTGAAAAGCAACAAACTGAAAAAGCAGCAGCATAGTACAGCTCCACACAGAGCTACCAGACTAGGTTGTGAACCCAGTGACACTACAGAGCAATTAATCCTTTTGTTTGCTTTTATTTGATCAACAAATAAGTTTTCTTTCAGGACAAACTTTTTGCCTCAAATCAGACTGGATAATTCAAGCAACAGAGAGGTACGAGACTAAGAATGAAGAAAACTGAGTAGCCAATCCCAACATTTACATTATCTGAGCTACCCCATAAATTATAATCTTATGTTATTTAAAAATATAACTATAACAGCTATAAATCAAAGCCTCATAAAATATATTGCTCTGGAAAAGCAAACCATCCACCTTTAAAACTGCCCACCACTTTCTTACAAAGTTATCTATTTAGCACCGGCTACAAAAATACAAAGATATACTTAATCAAAATATTCATTCTGTATATCTTCGTATAAGAAAAAGCACAATTTGTTCTTTTATGAGGGATTAAATGATTTTTGCATTCTTCATGCTCTACAAATTACTGTACATACAGTATCATAGCAATTATTTTTTCCAGAGCTGAAAAAAGATTATATAAATAACTATCATGGATTAGACAGTTTACCTTTTCTGAGGATCCTTTCGAAGTAAGCCATCAAGCAAACTAATGAACTCGGCAGAAGGTTTGTGAAAAGCGGAACCTGTAAATAGAAGCACTTGAGAAAATAAGTACTGGGCAGCAGAAACAACGATCACGCAATGTAGATCAAATCATTATTGACAGATAATGCTAAGAAAATTTTATTCAATAGTAATGTCATCTGAAAAAATCTGAATGCATGAAGAATCCTATATATATACTCTTCGCATTTCAAAAAATCCTCAAAAAAACCCCAACAACCCAACCAATGCTCAGTCTCCAAACTAAAGTTCTTGATATGTTAAAAAAAAACCCCATCCTCCAATTATCATGTAGCTATTAGCAAGAAATAATATGGAGTTGAAATCTGCTTAAATTGAAATTAAATTTCCCCCAACCATGATAACTTCAGGAGGACCATTGTTGCACCCTATTATACAAAAGATGTTTCCAAAATTCTTATTTAACTGAGAAAGACTCTACTTCTGAGAGCTCAAAACTATGAAATGTAATTTATCCACTTTGAAAACAAAATCTCTCTTAGAATTGAAACAAGTAACAACAGTCTTAATTCTACAGGTCACTGTTTTCACTACATTACTATCGACTGAAAAGAGCCACTAATATTTAAGTGTCTCCATGAATACCACTGACGCCCAGAATGACTGAGATCAAAAATTCCATTGCAGAAGGTAGATTTAATTCTTAACTCTGAGATGCCTATCTGTCAAAAGGTAAATAAGCATTCATCATTAACAGGGAAAAAGTTCTTATCAAAGGAAGGCAATTGAACATTCACTTCAGACAGATAACTGATTCCTACAATCAGCCTCAGAAGCAATATTGCAAAACAAAACTTTAACTTTTTAAGTATTACTCTGATTTGATTCATTAAACAGTAATAGAATGTTACCCTCTGGTCCAGGTGGCAATGGATCTTCATATAAAATCTTTTCAATTAATTCAGAAAAGCTGTCTGAGAAGAATGGTGGTCTTCCTACAAACAAACAGAAATGTATTTCACAGATTAGGCAAACTTCAAAATAGCTGTCAGGTGCAATGATATATGATGAGCTCATTTTCCTAAGGAAACATCCAAAGAAATAAACAACTTCAGGCTGAATTCTATTTATCAAGTTCTCTTGTCAATTTAAATACAAAACCTTGGATTAAATTCTTCTACCATGAACAGCAAAAGAGACCAAGGATAGAACAGGCACCAAAGATGGCTTGATGGAGGTCACCATGATAGGCCTGTATGAATCAGCAATGAGACAACAGCAGGAGAATGTCTAGGCAGAAATCTCAGTATGTATGTAACTATGTTGATCCAACAGATCAGTGTACTAAGACTTCAGAAGGTTGCGCTGTAATTCTCTTTTATGATGAAGTTTTCCTTCCAGCTGCAGCCAATGCTAACAGGTACTTTATCTGCAGGAAACCCAATGATCTAGTTTTATACTAGTGAAAGAGTTTACTCTTTCAAAGGTCAAAATAATGCACTCAGCGTCTAATACTGAGGAGATTAAAAAACATTGCACTGTCAGAATTTGAGGACTGCTATGATTTTAAATCATAGTATTTAAGGAATACAGGTTGGTTAGTATCATCGTATTTAGAGCACAGTCAAAAGGACAACTTAATAGTATTCCTTCACTTGATTATATGATAAATTCCATTGTTGTGGGTTTTTTTAAAGTACAGTTAAGTATATTCTTCAAGAAATCTTAAAAACTTGTCTTAAGCTTTTCTGTCTTAACTTCACTAGAAAGTTAACAAGCATTTACTCTGGGCCATGACCTATGTTTCTATTATCACAGATATTAAATAGATACACAAACTTACAACCTGAGAACATTTCATAAAGTAAACATCCCAAGGACCACAGATCACTGGCTTTGGAGAAGTCTTCTCCCTTTATTGCTTCTGGAGCTGTGTATAACAGTGAGCCTACAAAACACAGTATGTATAATGCACTTTGATTATTCATTCAGCATTTATCCTGTTCAACACTTCAAACTTTGTCTCCACACTTCAGTGAGTTAGGGATTATCTTCACTTAGTGTAAGAAAACTGAGATACCAAATGTAAGTAGTTTCAAAGGAACTCCTCTCCTATACTTTTACTGAATTATGTAGGATTATATATGTTATTTTGTTGTTTATTTCACTTCTATAAACCAAGCTGGCTTGAGCTAAGCTTTTTAACACAGTGATTAATGTAAAGTATGTTTTGCTATACCTTGACAGCTTCCAGAGACAAGCAAATTGAGTAGAACAGTAAACCAACATGTGAGTAACAGAAATCACTACATTACATCAGGTTGGGGTTTCTGGGGGGTTGTTTCGGTTTTTAATTTACTTTAAAAAGCTATCCCAAGACATAAACCTTCATGAAATTAGAAAACTCTGTTACAAAAACAAGGTAGCTAGCCAGTTGGATCACTGATCTAAACTAGTTATAGCTATTTTCACATTAAAACACTATGAAAACTTCGCATATCAAATTATAGCGGTGTATGCACAACCTTCTTTTGTCTTGATATATAAAAAGAAATATACAGTTCTTATTTCTACAGTAGTTGCCATTTAAACACTAACTTGGTTCTCAAAAATCTCGAAAAAAAATTAGACAGCAAGAGTAAATTCCAGTCCTTTAAAAAGCTTATTTTTTATTCTTTTGTTCTTGGCTTTTATTTTTGAAGTAACAAAATTTCATTAACTATATACATCAAAACAGCTGTTCTGAAAAGCAACAGGAAAGAGATTAGGTTTGTATTTCTTCCTGAATAAAGATCTGGTCTTGGTCTTCATATTTTCGGTATGGATCTTTGGTAGGAGACAGCAAAGTATTAAGAAAGCTCTCTTTGTTCCCATAAAATATTGCCAAGAATTCCACTGCTCCTGGTAACAGTAACTGCTATGACACATCATTATCTTGGAAATAAAGGTCTGTGAGATGCTCTGAGATGATGACTAATAAAAGATGCAGAAAACTGAAACCAAGTTTCTGAATTTTTCTTATTCAATGAAAAAAAAAAACCAACCCAAAACCATAGTATTTACAGCCTACTGCATTTGCATAGATCTGTCCTTTGAAACTAAAGCACCGTTAACTTTCTCATATTTTAAAAAGAATTTATCATTCTTAAGTAAAAGGTACTGAAACAGTCAAGCCTCAAACTAGAAATCACTTGGACCATTTGCATCTGTCCTGGTTTTGGCTGAGATAGAGTTAATTTTCTTCCTAGTAGCAGGTACAGTGCTGTGTTTTGGATTTAGGATGAGAATAATGTTGATAACACACTGATGTTTTTACTTGTTGTGTCTACATTAAGTGGAGGACTTTTCAGCTTCCCACCCCCCATCAGGTGCACCAGAAGCTGGGAGAGCACAGCCAGGACAGCTGACTCAGGCTGGCCAAAGGGATATTCCATACCATAGAACATCATGTTCTAGGTATAACTGGGGAAGCTAGTTGGGATGCAGATTTGCTGCTCAGAAACAGACTAGGCATCTACTGTTTTATTTTTCTTTTGCATGTGGTGAGAAATTGCATTTGTGTATCACTTGTACTATTGTTATTACTATTATTATTATTATTCTCTTCCTCTGTTATCCTATTAAACTGTTTTTATCTCAACCCAGGAGGCTTTTTTCCCCATTCTCCTCCCTATCCCCTTGCGGGGAGAGCAAGCAGCTGTGTGGTCCTTAGTTACCAGCTGGGGTTAAACCACAACAGTATCAAAAAGAACAATGAAAGTACAGCACTGCAAAGTCTCCAATAAAATAAGCAGCAGTTCTGTGTAGTACTTACTGAATTTTGTGTATACATTTAACAGGAAGTTAATGGAATTTAGTCCTACACCTTACAGAGAGCATCAGCAGCATAGACTTTTTTTAAAAGTCCATAAATAATTCCATTGCTTTTTTTTTTCTGAGACAAAACAGGATTAATTTTAATTCACTTTTCTTTATCACACTTCCTACATTACCCTGTACTTGTAAATACAATTTCCTTTTCTTTTAACTCACTTGCAGGTGTTGTTCCCTCTGTAAGTTAGATCTCTCTGAACAACCTTCCTTAAGAGCAAAATTTTGGTTTTGAGCTTACTTAAAAAGTTCCCTAAATGCAGGACATGTAAAACCTACTTATAGAAAATGTACAGATCATGGTTTCCATTGCAAAGACACAAACACAATCTTTACAAATCATAACACAACAGAATTTTTCAGTTTCTCTAGAAATTTGCTCAGGCCCAACAGAACGATGAACAATTTTATTTCAAGGTTTTCTCACCAAATTACTTCAAAGGCTTTTTCCAACTTTCATTCTGTCCCTTTGGTATAAGCTAATTTTGGCTAGTAAAAATATTATACCTCGAAATCCATTTTTCAGGTATCTTTGTGGAGTGCTTTCACTGATATTTCTTTCACCTTCTTCAGATCCAACTAAAGCAAAAAATTCTTCCAAGTTTTCACCATCCACTTTAGCCAAGCAAAAATTACTGAATTTCAAAGTACCAGGCCCTTCCAGCAGAATCTAGAAGAACAAACATAATCCAACATACAAGTATCAAATACTGCTGAAATTTCCAACACAAAGTATAAAATAATTTCTTTTAAAAAAATAAAAATCACAATCTCAAACCATTTAAGTACATAGACATGATCACTATAAATAAAAACTTTTCAGTGTTTTTGGTTAAGTCAACAACTGTCTGTTTTCTTAAAACCAAAATATTACAGAATCTCACAATAGAACTCTTAAGACGTTTAATGTGCACTTGTGTTTCCTCACTATCAAATCTAAATGAATAATGATGTTACTATAGAAAAGACAGTAAAAGTAGACTAAAAATGTATAGAAAAAAAGTATCATAAAAAGAAACATCACTTCATTTGAGGAAAAAAGGTGAATCTTTCTAATTTTATTTAGCAGAAAATTCCAAACATTCCATTCAGTCAGATGGGGGATTAAAAAAAGAAAAGAGACAGAGAAAAAGAAAGCAGTCTTACTTTAGCACTCCGAATTTCGTGTTCAAAGGAGTACTTCACAGCAACATTTTTCTTTGGAAGAATAGAGAGGCATCTCTATTATGCTTTATTCATACATTTTTTACTGCTTTTGGACCCACAAATGACAGAAACTGAGTACAGTTGTGTAAGATTTTACAGAAAATTAAAAGAAGGGCAACTTAATCACTTACAGATCAAGATCAAAACCAATTACTGTTAAGCAAGACTTTTTGGGTATAGACATATTCTGGTAACTACATAAATTAAAAACAAACATGGCCTTTGACAGAACTATACATAAATTCCACACACACACACAAATTAGAAACTACATAAAGATATGTATTTTTATGCAAGAGTAAGATGCTAATTTAAATGGCATTTGAAAACATTACAGAAGGTTAATAACAAAGAAAGTTTAGTTAACTTTACTTCCTCATTAGCATTTTCTATGACTTCAAAATATTCTGCAGCATGATAGAATAGGTATAACAACAAAGTTATATGTCAGAGGACAAAGAACTAAAGTCCTTCATTAATTCAAACCAGTACACCCAATAAAAAAAAGAATCTATCACATTGTATCAAATATACAACAGGGAAATAAATCAATTAGATCATAAAACATTCAAGCTATAGACTTGTCTCTCATTGTCTTCACATATATTGTAAAGCTCAACTGGCCTCCAAACTGAGATAAGCCTCTTCCAAACAGTAAAACAGAAATAATGAATTCAACGCTGATGGTGTACAAAGTGATATGCAGTGTCCCCTATAATGCTCCTTCTTACCTTTCCAGGTGTCAGTTCACAAAAAATAATTCCAAGCTTATGAATATGGTATAAACCAGTAATCAAATCAACACCAAACTCTCTCACTACATCTTCAGGTAGATATTCATCTTGCGCAATAACAGATTCTAGAGAACCACCTGAAATATGTTTACACATAGTCAGCAAGTACATATAAAGAAGATGCCATAGAAACAATTCCCAAGCACATTATATAAACTTCTTCAAAAGATGTCAAGCAAAAATCATTATCAGTAGATAAAAGTATTTCTTCAGATTATCCAATAGTTTACAAAATCTAAAATGTATAGATAAAATAATCTATTTCCAATACTGTGACAAAAATCTTAATTATGACTACAATTAAATTAAGCGCATGACTTCAAAATTACTTTAATATTGATATATTTTACAAAGGAATTAGAAGGTAAAAAAAAAAACAAAACAACAAACCAGAAACTGTATCATGTCACAGTGTAACAGTACTCAACCGGTTCATTCAAAATCCTTAACCAGATCCCTGCTGTATGAGTTAAAAGAATAAACAAGGCTATCAACTTCTGTGAACAAGTGCTAAAGCTAACGACATGCAATTTTCCACTGAACTCAAAGACAACAGAAATAGTAAAACTGGGTTACATTCTGAGGCCCTGAGGTCAACAACATCCAACAGATAAATTGTTTTGCTTGTTCTTCACACATAGGATTTCTGTACAGTCCTTTCCTTGACTGATGTGCCTCAGTTCTTTCATTTTCACCCTTCGGGTTTTTTATTGTTGGGTTGTTTGGGGTTTTTTTGGGGGGCAGGGGGGGAATTGGTGGTGGTGTTGTGAGGATTCTTTTTGGTTGTTTGGGTTTTTATTTTTTTTTAAACAAAAATACCCAGGACTAAACTTTCACTTTCCAGGTTTCGCACACAAATCCCGGCTTCCTGGCCATACTCGAATCTCTCTGGAATTCTCATCCTAACATGAGACCCTTCTCTGTCCTTCCAAAATCACCACCTCCTTCTCCGCTAAGTTCCAACCAACACTTCCTCTGTTTCTGATCAGATTACACCTACAAAGTCTTCCAAATAACCCTCACATATACCCTCTTATCACCTGTGTCCTTCCCCAGGCTTCACTCTCTATTCTTTTCCCTACAGATTGTTACTGCTTCTCTGTCCTTGAAAAAATCTCTCTTCTTCCCCCATCACCTACTTCGTCCCATCCCACTGAATCTCAGGTACATCATGAGACTCATCCCACTTGAGCCATTCCTGTCCTAACTGTTCATAGGACTTGGACTTCCAATCTCATTTCCTACAACCTCATTGCTCAGTCTTTCTCCTCCTTCCTGTCCCAGTCTCCTATCCTAAACTCCACATTCACATCTCCTGCCAAATCCCTTTCCTCCACCTCATTTGGTCCTTTACCAAACCTGTTCCCCTAAGATCACAGTTTGTGTTTTGTGAATTATCTGTCAGTTTCCTGGGTTATCTTTTATTTATAATTTAGCCAAGTCATGCAGATTTAAAAAAAACAAAACAAAACCCACAAAAAAAGGACACAAATTTAAGTCCCTGAATGAAAACAGGAATTAGGACAGCTTTTCATAGAAAAGGATACTAGATCTTTTATTCCAAATCACATAACAGATTTTCCTGAGCTTTTTTTCCTTTTACTCAGTAATTTCTTTCAGAGCACAGCAAGACTAAAAGGTCTGTCATCACAGTATTCTTCAAATTATTCAACACTGCTGAATCTTAAAATTATTTTCTTTCACAGCCTTTTTTATGCTGTTTAGTAAATCAGTCATTCCTTTAAAACCAAGCCCATAGTACATAGCTA
The DNA here is from genome assembly GCF_028858705.1 of Grus americana. Classification (NCBI taxonomy): domain Eukaryota; kingdom Metazoa; phylum Chordata; class Aves; order Gruiformes; family Gruidae; genus Grus; species Grus americana. Next base: position 120,139,510 of record NC_072853.1, on the reverse strand, counting down.
TAGTAAAGAATTTTCCATCATGTTTAATTACTGGTTTTTATAATGTATTTTCCAGAACTACATGCAGAATTTCATAATATGACCAAATACACACACACACAAAAAAGCAAACCCAACAACATAGAAGTATGCTGCATCTGATAACAGAAATTCACTTTGTCATCTTGAGACAAGTGAGAGAGATCTTCCATACTTCACAAGCAGTTTTCAAGGCTCTACAAAATTAATTAAGAAATCCATATCTTATTCTATTTATAAATAAGTTATCTTCAAGACACTCTCCATGCAGCAAACTCCAATACTGCAAGGTAAAAATACATGACAATCATTCAAACTGTACTTAATAAAAGGCTTCCTGTCTAATAACTTAAATATATGCCTATAAGTTAGACTAAGCAAATAGACCAAAGCCTCTATATGAGCCATTAACTTCACTTTTAATCATTGAAAGAATGACCTCATTTTTTTTTTCCCAGAACTTGTACCTTCTCTTCTTCAGTAATTTTTGAAACAAAATTCTGGATAGGAAAAAAGGCTGTGTGTAATATGGACTCTTACTATGAAACAAACTCCAGATACCAAAATCTTAACATGCATCACTTGCACAGTTTGCCTTCTTTTCTTTCCATGTGGAATAAAGCATGCTATCTGGAGATTAAAGCATGCAGTCATCACAATTAGAGAAAGCTGTAAAAGATTTCTTTAGTAGATTGATGAAAACCTGTCAAAACTCAGTAAATCACTTAATGCAGTTTTGGGTCCTCAGAGCTCCCAAATTAATGTCTTAAAATAAAAGTCAAAATACTCCTACTAACAGGAAGAAGACTTATATAATTTATTAGGTACAGAACTGCCCTTTGATTAAAAAATTCATTTGAACAATATTAAGTCATTTATACATAAGTTGATAAAGAGACCTCCTTGCTCTCTTTATCGTGCGCTATAAAATGAAAAGAGAATGCCAAAGCTGCCAGTCCTTAGAAAACTTTTCTCAAGTAATTTTTACTTAGATACCCTCCAACTATTCACAATTTATTTTCAAGTTCCCCTGATTACCCCTACCTCTTCAGCTATTAAAAACCAACATTGTGTCACATCAATTAACATTTAACATAGGTATACAGTGGAGGAGAAATACGACTTCAATTGATTTCCAAAAATGTTTCCAAAAGCAATAACATTTTTATATAAATAGGATTCTCAAATTAATAATCAGATAATTATTAAGCTTTTTCAAAGATCTAAGTATTTGTTGTGGAGAAACTGTTATAAGAAATCTCTTACAAATACTCACTCCAAAAATTTTTATATTTTGAGCTTATCTTACCTGTGCATAATTCCACTACAAGCCAAAGATGGTTGCTTGTTTCATACCATTCATGAAATGTCACTATATTCTTGTGTCTGATTTCATGAGTCAGACGAACCTAGAACAAAGTTTTTAACATACTTAACTGGGTGGGAGGAAGCAATATATATGGAATTATGACAGAGGGAAAGAGACAATACAACTTTACATCAACTACTTGTTCTCTTTCCTTTTCCACTACATTAAAATTATTCTCCAATTCAAATATTTTAGTTTTACATGTATGTTGAGGAAAGACAACCTCTCTTACAGACCCTGCCCAACTCACCTGTTTTTAAAAATACATTAAAAAAAAAAACCAAGGAAGTTTCCCAACCCAAAATTATAGGCATTGTTTAACCTTCCTGCATCATTAAACCACTAACAAACTGGAAATCAGAATTTGGAATCAAACTTGCATTCCTGCTTGTTTTTTCAATGAGAACACAAGTGTGATACAATATGGTAGATATATTAAGAGGAAGTAAAGAAAAATTTTTCTATCATTTTTAATTTCATTAGGCAAAAGCAATCATTCAGGAGTCCCCAGAAATCTATATTGCCATCACACCTACATGGCCTAATCTCTACAGAAGCCTCTGTATCCTGTCAGAGTGAAGATAAACCCGAGGGCTTTCTAAGATGAATATGCTTCCAAGAACAAAATGTTTAAATTAAGCAGATTCATTAATCACCCAATAAATTATCATTGAAACAATGAGAGGGAATATGAAACTGTACTATGTTTGCATGGCCAGGTTTTGGTAGCAGGGATGCTACAGGGGTGGCCTCTGGGAGAAGATGCCAGAAGCTTCCCCCATGCCCAACAGAGCCAATGCCAGCGGCCTCCAAGACAGACCCACCACTGGCCAAGGCCGAACCCATCAGCGATGGTGGTAGTGCGTCTGGGACAACAGAGTTAAGAAGGGGGGAAAAAAGCTGCTGAGGCAACAGCAACTGGAAGAGAGGAGTGAGCATATGTGAGAGGAACAACTCTGCAGACACCAAGTGAAGAAGGAGGGGCAAGAGGTGCTCCAGGCACCGGAACAGAGATTCCCCTGCAGCCCCTGGAGAAGACCATGGTGAGGCAGGCTGTCCTCCTGCAGCCCATGGAGGTCAATGGTGGAGCAGATATCCACCTGCAGCCCATGGAGGACCCCAGACCACAGCAGGTGGAGACACCTGAAGGAGGCTGTGACCCTGTGGGAAGCCCATGCTGGAGCAGGCTCCTGGAAGGACCTGTGGCCCTGTGGAGAGAGAAGCCCACACCGGAGCAGCTTTGCTGGCAGCACTTGTGACCTCATGGGGGACCCATGCTGGAACAGTCTGTTCTTGAAGGACTGCACACCGTGGAAGGGACCCACGCTGGAGCAGTTCATGAAGAATTGCAGCCCATGGGAAGGACTCATGTTGGAGAAGTCTGTGGAGGACTGTCTCCCGTGAGAGGGACCCCACACTGGAGCAGGGGAAGAGTGTGAGGAGTCCCCCCCTGAGGAGGAAGGAGCGGCAGAGGCAACATGTGATGACCACAACCCCCATTCCCCATCCCCCTGTGCCACTGGCAGGGAGGAGGTAGAGAAATTGAGAGTGAAGTTGAGCCGGGGAAGAAGGGGGGGGCAAGGGAAGAATTTTTTTAAGATTTGGTTTTATTTCTCATTACCCTACTCTGATTTGATTGGCAATAAATTAAGTTTGTTTCCTTAAGTAGAGTCTGTTTTGCCTGTGATGGTAATTGAGTGATCTCTCCCTATCCTTATCTCGACCCACGAGCCTTTTTTGTATTTCTGTCCCCTGTCCAGCTGAGGTGGGGAGTGACAGAGCAGCTTTGGTGGGCACCTGGCCTCCAGCCAGGGTCAACCCACCACAGAAACAAAATTTATCTGCCAGAAAAATAAAATATTTGAAATGTCTAGCTGTATCAGTTACAGTTTCTTTTCCAGAAAGTATGTTTAAAACTCTGCCAAGCTTTTACAAAACAGAATTGATTTACCTTAAATGCTATTCCTTAATCAAAAATATTTTTTTCTTGCTAAGTAAGAAACTGATTATTTACTGCATTTGCACAACTGATAACAAAACAAAGCATACCACTACACACAAGTAACTGTTTTTACAAGTTCTGTGACATACCATAAAAACAGGAAGCCTGTAAACATGGGTTTATGCTTGTGATTTGAACAACAATAAAAATCAGATGAAGAAATAAATGCATTAAAATAAGACTCTACTTAAAGTATAAGAATCAAAAATCTTAAGAAGCTGATCTAAATGGTGACAAACTCCATGTGAAGAAGCATGTGGTATTTTTCTTCTATATTACTTGTGCTACAAGGATTTTGTAAGCTGTATCTTCTCCCAGATTTAGCAGGAAAGAAAACATTACTTACCCAGTTTGTTATTTCAGCTCTTTTGCATTTATCAGTGCAAAGAATGGCAACAAAATTAATTGTCCCCTTTCTTCTTCCTTTATAAACAACGGTCTTACTTCCTCTTCCAATCTCCTCATATAGAATGAAGTTCTCCATCCTTAAGGATGATTTACAGGCAATGGATTGGAAACATGGTATTAGTCTCATAAACAAATAAACCTTTAAAGAAAGCGGGAGGGGGGGATGCATTCAAATTTAATAGTCATTGATGTATAGGACTTAGCATCCTTAAAAATAGGGATCATATACTTCGAGCAAAATCAAACGTACTTACTTTACAGAAGGCCTCCTCTCAGGAAATGTGATCAAAATTTTAAACACAAGATAGTATTTTCCACTCCCAAAGCTCTTAACACATTCAAAAACTTACAGATGGGCCAGTGAAATTCTAAATATTTTATCTGTAAATTTATCTATAAAATCATACTACCAAACTTAAAATTGTATGTTCTACATAAAACTGCTATCCAGATGAAAATAGCCTATACTGAAAGCCTTGCCAAATAAGATTGCCATTTCTGCCTAAGGGCACTTCAGGCAAAATTGCCCCTGCAGCTTTTCACAATGTAATTTAAACCTGCCAAATAACTGATTTAATCAACATAATTGAAAAACTCAGGACTTTGTGACTATGAGCGTTCCTACCAATGCTAAGCTAAATGTAGCTTTACCAGTTATAGGACTCAGCATTAAGGATTTTTCACGGATAAAAACAGTTCCATGCAGATAGAAGCTGTAAATTTGTTGGCCAATGTTATATTGTGGGAATCAGGGAGTTCCACAGGAATTTAATTTATATTTGTAACTAGCATTTTTGTCTCAAGAACTGTGTATTGTATATGTTTTAATTTATATACTGAAACAAACAAAGCAATTGTCATTTGTTGCAAACCCAGGAAGTGGCATTTGTACATTTAAATAGATGCTTTTCACAAAAGTCTAGTTAATTCTTTTGTTCCACAATTATTTTATCAGAGAATGCTTGGAGCAATGGGAGAACCGACAGCAAAAATATTGAAGCAACTGCAATACACAAAGTAAGAGTTCTGCATCAGCTTTCCATCCGGCTCCTCAGCTGTTCCACTGTGACATACAGAACCCCAACAGCAGCATATTCCAGAAATAGGATATATTGCTAACTAGTCCCCAGTGACTACCTTGTAGTAAGTTCTTTCAGCTCCAGGTCAACTTCACATCTGATGCCCAGTTCTTCCAACTACCAATTTAATTAGTTCCAAGCCATTTGGAGCTGCTCTCATCTCTACACGAATTCTTCCATTTTGTTTATACGACCGTTGTTTTTTCTTCAACAAAACCAGTTCTCAATGTAGTTATCCTAAAACCATAGACAAGCAGCATACTGGAGACAGTAGTGCAGCAATAGGAATGACGGAGAGAAAGGGCTGCTTAAGCTGCCAAATGCCTAATCACAAACCACAAGCTTTACTTCTTTCATGGGACACAAAGCTCCCAGAGTGACAAATCAAAGACCAAAATGAAGACTAGAAGATTCCCAAGTTTTCAGACAGGACTTCAAGTGAAAATACGACAAAGCATTGGGCTGCAGCAGACAACAAATTATCTGTCACTAAAATACTGGTTCTTGCCAGAACATCAGCCAGGTACCAAGTACAATTCAGATGATCCAGAATTTCCAACATGCATTGGAGTCTCATAATTCCAGGATTTCCTTTACCAAAGATAGTTATCCAAGACAAAAGTTTTCTTCCCAAAATCTCACCATTACAATTCAAAAGCCTTGGGATTAATACTGTAAGTTAGTTCGATTTTATCAAGCACTACGCAAACGGGTAGGTATAGCCAGTATAACATAGTAACATGGGTTTTTTTCGACAGTTATCTATGAGAACAAGGTGATTATACAATGATCAGTTTGCCAAACATTCCAAAATAAGGCACAAAGATGGCGGTCTCCATTTCCCTACCTCTCTTTTCTGATTCATGCAGCTCATTGCACCATTCTTTATGCTCTTTTTCTGGACAGCTTAAAAAAAAAAACAAAACAAAACATCCCCATAACGTTTTCCCCTAGTACACAAAGATTCCAGAACAGCAACACCATAGAAATGTATCCAGCAAAAACATGGCCAACCCCCAAAATTTACACGGCCACAGACCCTTCCTTGCATGACTTCTTTCCCAAGAATACTTTAAACCTGGCATGTGCACCTCATCACTAGACGGGAGCATATGCACATTAAATGATGGAAGATTCCATCATGTTGGTCATATGAAAGGCATTATCATCCACTCATGCAACAAACCATACAAATGTATGCCAGGCTCAACAACAACTACAGAAATATCTGGTTATCTGACAAAAGCAAGACCAATGACATGCAAATGCACACTGAGACACAGTAGTCATGGGACAGGGAAGCCTTCATTGCTACCTCTTGACTAGCAGTATTTGCAAATAAGGCCTCTGCTAACTGCTCTGCAAGAGGCTTCAGGGGAAAAAGCAGCATCCAGTCTTGCATCCCTGAATCATTTCAGTACACAAACTAATGGAATACGACACATGAAACAGATTTTCAACATCTGGAGCACATTCATCAGTTTTGAAATAAAGTGAAAAAAATTCAAATAAAGCAATACAAAAAGTGAAAATAAGTCTCTCGAGATGGCTGCTGTGGAAGCCTGCCACACCACCATGCATAACGAAAGAAGTCTGAAGCTCCACAGAAACACTCAAAGCAGCAGACTTCAGCTGCCAAGGGAACCACATTTGCTCTGGGCAGGATAAAGGACACCACCACCACCAAGGAGACATGGTTCCACAAGCACTTCTTCCTTCTCTTGGTGAGAGAACGTCCAGAACACTCTGAACAGAGCAGGACGTAAAGGACCCGAGATCTCCTGCAGCCAAAGTTCTGTCAAGAGCGGCCACTTGGCAGGCCTGAGGCACTGCACTGCAACCCCCGGGACACAACAGCCTCCTAACCCACCTGCAACAGAGATGAGGCTGCCATAGGGCAGGTCATCTCCCAGCGAGTCTCCTGCCCCTCAGGAGGCCTTCAAGTAAGAGTACCAGCCCCCGACGTGTGCTCCGAGCCTGCCCTCAGACCTAAGCACTATGGGGCCTGACCAACGCGGGGGCGGGGGGGGGGGGGGCGGCGCGTGGTGGTAACTGCCGGCGCTCGCACGCGCCCCCAACAGGGGGGGCGGAGGGCCCCGCCGCGCGCGCCGCCGGGCGCCCGAGGACTGTTAGGCACGTGCGCGCCCCGCCAACTAACGGCCGTTAGCCGTCCACGGGAAGGGGGGGGCGAAGAAAGGGAAGAAGGGAAGGGACAGCCGTACCTGTGAGGGGAGGTGGGCGAGAAAACGGCGTTATTACTACTGCGCCGCCGCCATCAACCGAAATCGGCGGAGCCCCGCCCCCAGGCTGGAGTCTCCCATGCGCCAATGGGAGGGAGGAGCGATTTGGAAGTGTCCCGAAGGGAAACTCGTCCCTGTACGCCACAAAATACAGCCAGCGGGAGGGGGATCGCCACAACAACCAGAGTGACTCCGGGAACTGAGGTTTTCTCCCCTTACTCTACCAAGAACACACGGCCAGGACCCACCCGGGTCTGTCTCCGCTCCCCCCCGCGCACCGCTCGGATGGTCGCCACCCCGCGCCCGTATCCAGGAGACGGGGACAGACGCCGGAAACGGAGCGGAGCCGCCATTGGGCCAGGAGGCAGCTACGTCAGAGCGGATCCACTGTGTCCGGAGGGGAATTCCCGGATGTTGCGGGGCGCGGTCGCAGGGGGAGGGGGCAGTGCCTCGCTGGGGGCAGGGGGGGGCAGCACGTGCCTAAGAGGGCGGGGCGCCAGGGGTTGCTAGGCTACCGCCGGTGCCGGGCTAACGGTCGGGGAGGCTGAGGCGCCGCGCGGGATGGACATCAGTGACCCACGGGACGGGGGCGGGAACGGGGACGTCCCTCAGGAAGGCCAGCGTGCGGAGAGGGGGGTCCGGCAGCGCCCTGGCACTTTGAGTCTGGGCGGTTGGGGCTTTTTTATTAAACCTGCATGGATCTAGTGTCGGTCAAAGCAACACAGACTGTCGTCAGTCCTGTTATGGCAATCTGTAATCTCTTCATTGGGGAGTGCTTTGTTACGACAACGTGTAGTCCTTCAAACAAGTGTTTTCCATTTTTAGCAGTGGAGTTTTCACTTTATTTTTCATCCAAGGGTGGTATGGTTTGGGGGTTTGGTTTATCTGGTTTTGTTTTTGTAAGGCCCTTGAAAAAGTCAAATAAGTATCCTTTTCTATTGTGTGAGAAAACATTTAACAACATTTGGTCTTTCTAGAGCAAGTTGTAAAGAATTATGTTTTATCCATTGTCCTACCTTCACCTTGATCTAACAGTTTTGAACCCGTTGATCCATTTCAACCAGATTTCATAAAAGTAGTATACTTAACAGGAAGGAGTCAATGTTTGTTTAGGCTGTATAATAACAAATGGTCAGGGTTTTTTACCTCCACTGTAGGAAAGATTTCAGTATGAACGTAAACCTCCCTAATACTGAAAAAAGGAGAAGGAAAAAAAAAAAAAACCCAAACCAAACTACCCTATTTGGGTAGTTAAAAAAGCATCAGCTGCAAGAAGCGCTTCAGTTTTGTTTCATACCTTCTCAGACAGTGGAGGCTGCAGACACAAAGCACAGATCTGGAGGAAATCAAGCTTCATGAGTTACATGGCTTGCCAAACATTTTGTCACAGTCCAGCTGTTTAGTTTGGTAGAGAGTCTACAAAAGCGGTAAGAGATCAGTGCTGCACACAGTTATTTTTTGCTGGTTTACTGGATATCCACATAGAATTGACTGGACTCGTAAGCACTGAAAAACATCATGTGCATGGCAAAATTGTTCATTTCTTCACAATTTCAGACCCTGTCCCATTTTGCAGTATATCTTTTCAGCAATTGCAGAGTTGATCTGTAATTACCAATGAAGCTACAGCTTTGAAACTGCACAAGCAATATAAATTTTCCATTTCTTTTTGAATGTAAATGAGTAGTTGACTAGATATAAATAAACTGAATGCATAAGTAGATGTCACCTAGTTTCTTTTAGTAAGCACAAGAAAAGTATGCTTTGAAGAGAGATTTATTTAGATTTTAGAAAACTGTGTATTTCATATTTGGCTCTGATAGGGGTGACCGATATAAAGAAGAAGGAATAAAAGATTAGCTTAATTGCAGAACATGTCCTGACAGCAGTTCAATGGCAGATCTTAGAAAAGTCACTTAATTTTGTTGTCTCTGTCCAAAAGGACAAAACTAAGCCATGATAACAATCAAGTTACTGCTGTTGCTTCCAAATTTCTAGTGTTTTGTCCTATGTACAGCTTTCTGTTAAATTAGTCCAGGTTAGGGATTGTTTCTATGCAAAAGGGGCAAATATCCCATTCTAGGGGAGTGAGATGGTATGGACTTTAACATTAACAAAGTCTGTTGAAATCTTCATATAATAGTGTCGATAGCATTACAGAGAAAGAAACAGGAAAAAAAAAATGCTTTAATAACAAATAAGCCAGAGATTCATAGCTTTTAAAATTAAAAGTCTTCATGATTAAGAATTTTCAGTGTAATTAAAGGCAGAGACAGGGGGACATGCTAACTTTTTTCCCAATACCTCTTAGTTAGGAAAAATGGCACTTTTTTTATTGTTGATACACACTTCATTACATGCCTGTATCTTTCTTACCATGTGGATGCACGATTTCAAGATATTCCAGATGGGGATTTTTCCCCTTTGATTTGGTATAAGAATCAGGAATTCTCTCTTCAAGCTTCCTGTACAAGAGTCATCTTGAAGTAATAATCTAAATACAAATACAAATCAGGGCTGTAATTATGAGACTCTTATCTTTGGCCTTTTTCTTACTGTTTTAGTCTGTTACTCCTTTAGTCTGTTACTGAACATCACTTCAAGCATTGTGCTCAACTGCAGCAAACTTTTCTGTGGGAATATTTTCAACATTCAGGAATGGAATGCAAAATATTCTCTCTGCTGTTTGCACCATTTCAATACTCCTAGCAATTTGTACAACAAACTCAGCTTTGCTATTTGCCTGGCTATTATATGGGACGGTCAGATGTAATCAAATTCTTGTTCTCAAATAAATAGATGATCTAATTTAAGGTAAACTGAGATCTTGTGATTGAAACCACATAGCTCAGGAATGCTTAAACACTTCGCTGCTCTACCCTCAATGGGTACTACGGAAACCTCTGACATTTTGCCTGGTTCCCAAAAGTCTGTTTAGTAGCCTATAATACTAAGGTATGTTTCCATGTTTTGTTTTCCTTTGGTAGGAAGATCTGCTCTTTAGTTTGTTCCAGTGCCTGCTGAAGGTGCTATACACTTCTGGTTTATTTTGCCATGCGTACTAGGTTTTCTCCCAGCTATCATGATTACTTGTGCTCTATCCCATCTTGCTAGTACATGGTGTTTCTTTCTATTCCAGACTGACCCTAGTCTCAAGAGAGTGTCTATTCTCAGTGTCCTGGGTAAGATGATTCAGTTGCTTGTATATAATATTTTTTACATTCCATTTGCCTTGACAGTTCTGTCATTCCTGGGAGGTGCATGGGGCCACTTTTCTGGTCTTTTACCATTTTAGCAGAATGATGGACATGAACATAAGAACATCTTTATCTTGTGCTTTTTATTCTCAGATTCTTTTCCAACAACCTCTTGAAACTAGCACATCCTTTCATTGTTTGAGTGAAACTGTGTGTGTTTTTCTTTTATTTCTGCATTTCTTTGGTAACATTATGGTTTTCATATTACGAGTTAGTCACCTTGTTTTTTCTGGTACAAGGCTGCTGTATTCACTGATACTTCTCAAAGTCATTAAATAAATTCAAATGTTACAGTTTCAGTATCGTATGCTGCTGATATTTGGGAGTAGCAATGATTTTTTTTCAAATTCTTTTGGTAGCTTCTGGAATTTTTCTGTTTGGAAATTTGTTTTCTCAATCATAGAGCTGACCTTTTCACTGCGGAAACACTATTGCAAAACAGTCCTTGATGATGTGTTTGTTTCATCAGTGAGGCAAAAACTACCAGTGGTTTCTTTTATAAGAACAGGGCTCCAAATCTCGCCTCACTGGACCAACTTGTAAGGTCACCAATACTGCATGTATAGCATGCTTGTGTTGCCTTTTCCTCCATTATGGTCTCAATGCTTTGCATATGTCTAAGGTTTGAAAGAGATGTGGTAAGATACTCTGCAAATTTTAATACTCCTTGAGTTAATACCTGTAAAGATTGGCATATTACAAGCTACTTTTACCTTCCCAAAATCATTGGGTTTCCTTGGGAAGTTAACAACTGCTCTGCATATGATACCGAAGTCAAAACCAACTTCCTCTCTTGTTTTGTTTGTATTGAGTTTTATCTGCTAATGGGATGGAGTTAATTGTTACGGACTACCGCAATTTCTACCAGGCATTCCTCATATCACAATTCCCGAGTATCATCAGCTGTGATGCTGATTTGTGAGGCCGGCTGGCAGAGGTGATATTCTTCTGCTGCAAGGTTCACTACTAACAGCATTCTCAACAGCTAAGCCTACCTGCTGGCTTCCAAAATGCTCACCCAGGATGGCTGAATAGGCCTTGTCAAAATCTTGCTTTTTCAATGACTATCATGCTGCTTATGTAATTTGGAGATTATGTAAAATTATTAGTGATGTTTTCTCTTTCTGTGTATCTCAGTGTTCAAATTATTCCTTATTCTAATGCAATAGATAATGTGTAAAGCAGATGCTGTACTGGTTGAATTACTTTCATCTGTTCTCAGTATAACTTGTTGGGAGGACATCCCATTTTCCTCAAATACATACAGCAGTTTTGACTCATGCAAGAGTCAAATGTTTTGTTATTGAGTGTACAGTTCACTGTTTCTGCAGAAAGCAATGGCTTTTATGTTGTGTATTCTGAAGATTCAGCCTGTATACTCAGGATATACTTTGCATTCTGATTAGAATTCACAATGTCTTGAAGGTATTATCATCATTCCACAGTGTAATTTTCATTTGGCTTTGCTTGATTGCAATTTTTTTTTCCTTTTCTTGCAAAATACATGCCTGGCACATTTATCATTACCCCACTATCTTGCATTTAATTTCCTCTTTGTTTGTGTACTTGTCTTCACTTCTAATGTTAATCTGAGCTTTGGAAACTATTTATTCCAACTTGCATTTCATTAATGTCAAATATGTGCAAAACCCCATCCTCTGAGTCACTGTTTGCTTTGTTCATGTTTTTTCAGACTGTAAGCTCTGGAATAATGTTTTCTTTTGCCATAATTATTATATATGATCCTTTATGCAGGACATTTTTAATGAGTTTTCTCCTTAAGACCTTTTTATCTTCATTTTATTTGTCTCCTCTGCTTGTGTTTATGCTTTAGCTTGTCCATAAACTTTCACTTTTTTGATTTAGCTTCTCATTTTCCTTGTGTTCTTTTTTGAATTACGTGTGTCTGCTGTCCTTCAGTCACAGTCGCAATAACACTTCAGACCAATGCCATAAGCTGGTACTGCTCCTGAAAGATGCAGCCCCTTTACAGCAGAGAAGCAGTTGAAGAAGGAGAAAGCATTGGTGCTGGCTGATGGTAGCTGAAGGAAGCACAGAGCGCTGAACAAGAGAAAAACTTTTCTGCTAATTTGATTCTTCCAGCAAAGGCAGCATTGCATACATTGCCGTAAAACAAAAAACAACCCCCCCCCAAATCAGAAAAAATGCACCCAAAGCACGCACATTTTTCATTTTCACATGCTCAGACAACTTGAAAGAATCTATGTGTTATTCAAGTAAAAGCAACGATAGCTTTACAGAAAACACCATTTAAACACAAAAAGATGTTGTACAGGCAGCGTTATGCAGACACTTCATAGATCATTTTAAAGGACTTACAGCATTACTTAGTCCATGCTGATATAAAAGTGTGAGAAATGGGGACAGTAACACCAGGTGTCAGCAGGAAGAACACAAAGAGGAAGCACCACAACTCCTTTCTTAAATCCATGGCACAGCTATTCAGAAACACATTTGTACAATATGTTTTAGTGATGGTTTTTTTCTCAGATCATTTATTTATGCCTATTGGAATTAGATTGTTCTATTGTATTTGTTGATTGTTTTACAAGTTCTAGAGACAGCAAGTGAGGGACATACAAGAAAAACAACAGCATGCTCACTGAAAAGTATATTTGAGAAGTCTTCTATTTTAGCAGGGTGGAAATAAAAAGTCTCTTCTAGAGATGTAATCAACGAAGCAAATTTGAGAATGAATGTGATAAATACCATGTGATAATCAAGAAGAGAGAGGAAATGTGGAGGATAATGAAAACAGAGAGAGTGCAGAGTAGTCTAGGAAACTTTATTTAAAGTATCTGGTTACTGTGTCAATTGCCAGCTTCAGGATTACTGGGTGGATGAATTGAGATAGAGGTAAGAACGCAACGGAGTATGTTTATATGCACTATAGCACCATGCAACAAAAAAATCATAAGGAGGATTTGGTGCAGCAACCACCAAACAACTGCCACCATATCCCATGACCAGCAGACAGACATGTACCTTGCTTGCGAGTCCCAAATTCTCTTCCTGACGTACTCCCACACACTGTGTTCATGTATAAATAGTGCATGTCATTGCCATTTGTCCCACTGTGAAGGACTTCTGCTCACTCTAACAATCTTTTCAGTCTCAGCAGTACATCTCAAACCTTGTTCCTTACAGACATGACAGGTCAATTGGTTCTTCTCAACAAGAAGGCTCCAATCATGTAGACTTGTTTCTCTCTATTGTTGGTATGGATCTTCACTTTTCAACTTCTTGGGTTTCCTTTGCCTGCAGATCATTTCTGCCTTCTGGGTTTTTTTCAGCATTGGATTTTCTTCCCAGGCTCCGATTCCAGGATGCCTCTATTGTGTGTCTTCCTCTGTTTTTGTGGAACTGAAAGCTTTTTTTTTTTTTTTTTTTAAATCCCTGACCAGCCCGTCTTTGCTTTTTTCCTGCTTCTCATTGACATTCTGTAAAGCACAGAGCAAACTCCGTTCCTCAAAACTACTTCTCCTTCATAGACCACTCCTCCTCACTGCTGTCTCGGGATTATGTTACACATAACAAGTGCCCAGTTGCTGCTGAAAGGCTCAATCCCTTGTTTGCAAGTGCATGGTCTTGTTTCTTGTGCAACCTCTGTCACTCATCTGACTCCATTGTTAACTGTTTCAGGAATGAATCACAGAACTATCCTTTTTTTAAAGCCTCCTGATTTAGCTTGCCCACTGGCTAACCCCTGGGTCACACATACACAAGGCTGGGCACAAAGAATGCAATGGGAGGACTCAGGTGAGGGTGAGAAGTGGAAGGGACCAACCTTTTTAATGATACCTAGGAGTTACACCTCTTAGCAGTGACATCAAGTTTCTATTTTAGGGAGGAGTTAGATGAGACTACCTAGATGATTTGAGTGCAGTGTTACCAAAGGGATGGTCCTGTTCCTCGCAGACAAACTGTTTCAACTCTTCCTTTGTGCTCAGTCCTGATGCTTTTATGACCTTAGGGTGAATCTATTCAGTTCACTAATCTGGCAGAAAACTGACAAGGAAAATAATACAATAAGTTCTCTGTCAGGTTAGTAAACCGAGTCACTCACTGGGAATCCTAAGCACCAGAGCCAGCCCCTGGGAAACCCAGGAATGCCTGGCTCTTCCACAGAAGTGGGGAGAGCAGCCTGCTCCTTTTGGGAGCAGCCAGCTCTTTGGTTGACTCACATGCCTCATCAAACTGCACCCTTAGTCACTTCCAGGCGATCTGCTCTAAAGACACGCCTGTTCTGCAAGCGCCTGTGAATCCTCTGTTGTCCTTGTAGCATTTCTCCTCTCTTTTCTGTCACCCAAGCGCATCCCCATCTGTGATTCTCTTTGTTTGCATCTGTAAAGCATTGGATCATTTATTCTTATGGGTTATTCAGGGTCAAACCCCAAATCCATTTGCTCTCTAGAGGTTAACACACATCCCACGCTTCCAGAATCCTGTCACCAGCACGACTGCAACTTTTTTGTCTTACCAGCTGTAACCTTGGACACAATTCTGTTTTTCCCTTGCTGGAAAACAAAAACAATCAAACCCTCCTCCAGCAAACAGTTCTCTGAGCTGCAGAAATAAGTCATGACTTCCTCTGGGTTTCTTTTTTCTTTTTTAAATTAGATTAAGAACCTAGACTGAAGCTTTTCTCTGTTGTTGGGACCTTAATAACAAGTCTTTCCCTTTTGGTGATTTTCTCGTGTCTAATACACTCAACTTTCCTCTCTGGGAGGGCACGGGCAAGATTCCTCTCCCTCGTTCCTCTACCAAACTTGAAGAAACACGTATTTCGAATGTCTAACTTTCACGGCGACCCTCTTCTATTCCCATGTCAGTCGTGCTGTCCACCAGCGTCCTTTCAGCCTGGCTGGGTGCTTGGCCGGGGCTTTGTTGGAGCCTTTTGCCCAGCTGAGACAGGCACCGTAACAAACCCGGGAACAAGTCGCCGCCGCAGTCAGCCGGTTGGACCAGCCCAGGTCATTCAAAAGCGAGACGGCCAAGGTGGCGCAGGTCCTTCTCCGGCAGAAATATTAATACTCGGCAAAAACGCTGGCACCTGGCGGGCAGCAGAGCGGGCCTGCGCCGCGCCAGCCCACCCTGCGAGAGAGGAGCAGCGGTGGGCCGGAGGGAGGAAGGGCCGGGCAAACCTGCCCCTGTCGCCCGGCGAGGCCCTGACTGCACCGCGGCGGGTCTCTCTGTGCTTCCCAAACCGGCCTGGGTCGCCTCGCGTGGCCGCTACCGACCCACGCCGGGGAGCCGCCCGCTCGCGTCCTGTGGGAGGCGGCCGTGTCGGGGCGGCAGGAGCCCCGGAGCGGGGCAGCCTCGGCCCCCCTCGCCCGGGCTGCTCTGCAGAGAGCGCCCCGCGCAGCCACAGCGCCGAAGGCCGGGGAGCGTTTGGCCGCGGGCAGCGTGGCCAACTCTGGCCGAAGCAGCGGTGAGTTACTTCTGAGGCGGGCCGTCCGCCGCAGCCCAGGACGGGGACGAGCGGTGGCGTGCAGCACTGCTGCCCGCGGCCGCCTTCAGGCTGGTCCGCGCAGCGACAAACGCCCCCCGCTGCGGAGAGCCCCGGCGCAGGGCAACCCGTCCCGCCGTCCGGGCCGCGGCAGGGGGCCGGTTGCTGGGCGACGCGCGGCCCCTCCCCCGCAGCAGGGCTGGGCCATGAGGTAATGGCCGGCGGGGGGGGTCGGCGGGCAGCGCTGCGATTACCGAACCAGCGGCTTCCGAGGTGTCCGCCGGCGGCACTCCTCTTCCTGCTGCTTCCCCCCCCCCCCCCCCCCCCCGGCGGCGGGCGGTGCCGCAGCCCCCTAGGTGGCCGCGCCGCCCCGCCTCCCGAGGAGGCCGCACGGCCCGGCCCGGCCCGGCCGCGCGGGTAAAGGCGAGTGGAGGAGCCCTGCGCCCAACAGCGACCGAGGGAAGCGACCAGCAGCCGCCCCACGTGTACTGCCGCCCGGCCGGCGGGAGGGGTTTGCGGCGGTCCCCGAGCGCCGCTTGAGAGCGGGGAGCTGAAGCGGTGGCCCGGCCGGAGAGACCGGGGGAGGAGGGCACATGAGGCGCTGGCAGGAGGAGGGAGAAGCAGCAGCAGCAGCCGCCAGCCGGCCACAGCACCCGCGGCGCTCTGCCCGCGCCGCACGCCGCGGCTCCTCAGCGGCGCGGGCCGAGGGCGAGCCGTGAGGGCAGCAGCAGCCCGGAGGTGGCCGCCGCCGGCAGCGAGGCTCCCCCGGCCCGCGGGGGCGCCGCCGCCCGCGCACCGCTGCCGTTGGCGGCGCGCGCGCCTGGGGGGCCCAGAGCGGGGTGAGTGCGCGGGACGAGGCGGCGGGGAGGGGGCAGAGGTGCTCGCGCGCTGCCGCGGCCGTGTGGTGTGTAACGGTTCGGCGTGCGGCGCGGCCGGGGATGGAGGGGGAACGGGGGGACGGGGACCGGCGTGGCGGCCTCTGCCCCCGCTTTTCCTCAGGTGAGCGAGAGGGTGCGGGAGGTCTGGACGCTGTGCCGTGGCGTTGAGCGGGCGAGGCCTGCTTCGTTCGCCTGGAGGCGAAACGGGTGGCTGAGCAAGGTGCAGCGGCTCCTCCTCCTCGGGCCCCCGCAGCACTCTGGCAACGGGGCGACCTTCACAGCCGGATTGCTCGGGGGCGGGCGGAGCTCCGTGGCTTTGGTGCCGGTGCTCTTTTGTCCATTCCGCCCCTCTAAAGGAAAGAGGCAGTTGGGTGTAATTGTTTACCGAAGGTCAAGAACGTCTTGCAAAATTTGGCCTGTGAATTATTTACAGGTAAACCGCTGATGCTGTCAGTTAGAAGGACCCCCGGTTATAGAGATAGCTTTCATAGCCATTGGGGAGAGGCTTACTAATAGTAACTTGGTTTCTTCAGTGTCAGGGATCATGGATAGCTTTTGGAGGTATGCTTCTATTTGTATTACTAAAATACTCCATTATGGTTTTTAGCAAGTTTGAGATCTTAGTGTCTGCTTTGGCTTGGAGCTGATGATTTTGAACTTGATGTTTAGATGAGCTTATTTTCATGTAAAATTAGGGAAGAGTAGGAAATGTCCAAAAAATGGAACGTCTGTTAAAGAGTGGGAGTCCAGGCTTCTTGTTCAGACTCTAGGAGAAGTCTCCTGTATGGATGCTTTTCTGTGTCTTGCAATCTATAACCTCATTTGAACCTTTCAGTCCACTGAGATTAAGTTGGGGGTGTAATTTTTTTTTTTTTTGCAATCAGGAAAGCAACAGCAAAAAACAAAGCTAAAACAAAACCAACAACAGTTATGATAACCAGTTTGCCATATGTGCATGTTAACTGCTGTGTGTTATACAGTTTCATGTACTCTAAGTAATGCCCTGGCTTCTGACCATGCTAGAAGTGAACTGTTTAAATGCGGTTGTTCCTAGTAGGGCTCTTCTGCAGTTTCCATGAGAAGCCTGGAGGAAGGAGCATTGTCCTGCAACCCAGGAACCATATTCACAAAGCTGTGCCCTCTCTGAGGCACTGTAACCTGTTTTAATTGAGCCAGAGCAACCTATGATGACAACAGATAAGGAAAATAATTTTAGAAGCACATAAGAAAATTATATTAAGCCACGATTATAGCTATCACTTCGCTGTTTTTTCAGTGACTGTTGTTCTGGTTTTGATATGTTTATGCATAAAATCTCAGTGAAATCTCAAGTTGTCGCTGCAGCCTTTGAGCATCTTGACTAGTTTAATCCAGAGTCCTGACTAATGAAGCTGCACCAGCATGTGATCTGCAAGTTTTGCCATGTGTATTAATGGATGTTAATTTGGCATTCTGTCAGTTTGTGGAATGCAGGTGAGAGTTGGTGGGAGCAAGTGAACTTGCACATACCAGAGAGCAAGATCAGATGGAACAGTTTTGCCTGGAACTGTTTGGAACTCCTGTTCCTCTGTGCTGCAGCTCACACCTGAGCTCCTTGCTGCTTCACACGTTTTGTCTCCTGTAACAGATTGCTTTTGTAGAAGTAATTTGATCCTAACCTTTCCATGTCCTCTGAGGATTTTCTTTTGATTTTTGAAATATTCTAACCAATCTACTTTGGGATAGAAGAATGAGATTAGTATTGTAGAAATGAGTGGAGATTAAATATTTTTGTTTTAAATGTGCACTTGATCAATACTGTTGTTTCTTACTGTTGTCACTATATAAATATGAAATTAATACTACCGCTGAAACTTCCTGCTGTAGCTGCTATGATAGACAGTAAGCTGAATGCAAGATACTTATTTTTTTCCTAATAGCTCAGTAGAAAGAATTCTCAGAATGAGTGCTATTGAGGCAGCATCTGCAATATCAAAAGACAAGAAGTTAAAAACAAACCTTTCACCCTAAAAGCTGTACGTGTATTTCTTATTAACAATTTCCTATGTTACCCAAAATTCCCTTGAGAGGGGGAAGGCAGTGTATGAGTTATGTTTGTTTGAAATCTGTTTCTTTCCAGATTTCCAGAATTGGGGTGTGTTAGTGCTTCTGCTACTAGGATCAGAAGTAGCATTAGTGGGACATCATTTGTTTTGTATTGTCTGGATGTCGTACGTTGTGAGTGGTACTCAAATCAAGGATGGTGAAGTGTTTCTTGTTAGTTTGCAAAAAATGGTGTGTTCTTTGTTTCAAATTTTGATACCTTTCCCCCTGCCCCAGTAATGACTGTTCTGTTGGCAAAAGTGGGTGCCTCCTCTAATAAGCCTCCAATATTAGGCTGGGTACTTCATCATGTAACTTTAATAACCCCAGTTTAATTCTCACAAAACTGTCACTTTGTCATGTGCTGCTTATTTCACAATACTCCCATATCAACACAAGAACAGAGAGACCAGTATGATGTGAGAAGTCCCGACAACTAGAATGCGGAATTAGGAGCCTGTTGGTC
This sequence comes from Grus americana, assembly GCF_028858705.1. NCBI lineage: Eukaryota > Metazoa > Chordata > Aves > Gruiformes > Gruidae > Grus > Grus americana. The sequence continues at coordinate 120,120,241 of NC_072853.1, read as the reverse complement.
AGAGAACTATTGTTGATAGGTAGGCTGTTATAACTGGTTCTGTTTTTCTTTTGAACTATCCATGTCTCCAGATGTACACTGCAGTTCTGCCTCTGTAGGGAGCTTAGTGATGCCATCAAGATTAAAGAATACACTTAAGTTGCATGTAAAATGACCAAAGGCATGCTGGCATCTTCCTGTGTGATGGTCACGTTCACAGCAGAAACAAGGAACAATGAGATTATCACTTGGCGTGTTGCATAAGGGCTATTAAAAGGCATAGATTCCAGTAGCGGCTGTACACCAAGTGGCTTTCAGAGTTATCATAAAAAACATACTAAGTAGGAGAAATGCTCACTAAGTGACAGCTATTGCATCTCAGTTGTAGGCGGCTCAACATATGAAGCTTTGTAATGCTGGGACTGTAAAACTGGTTTGTGATCTACAGTGCCTGTGCTGTGAAGGTATGTTTCTGAGTCATGTTTGTATCATTAGAACTCCATAAGCAATGCCATTGCCTCCTTGGAATGCTGCACTTGTATGGAGGGCTCAGTTTTGTGGATTCAGTTGTGGGATCAGTGCTACTGGGAGAGATAAAAATCTTGAGAATTAACTTCTGTTAAGGTAGGCTTTCCAAGATACCAGTTGGTGTCTGATTCAAAGTCTTCCTGGTTACTCTGTGGTTTGACTGAGATAGCTGTGTGAGTTTACAAACACTTTATTTTACTTCGTAGTGAATAACATGATGTCTCCTAAATAAATTTCAGGAGTTCACTGCTAATATCCTTTCTCTAAAACTGTCCTTTATTTGAACTTTGATTCATCAATATTTCTCTTTTTATTGGAGCCTATTGATTACAGTGCAAAAAGTCATGCTATATAGTCATCCTGCTTATGGTTGTCCAGCTAAGAGGCTTATTGATAGCACAAACAGACTAGCTCAGAGATAATTCTTAGATTCAATTATGTTGGCAGATTTGCTTTAGTTAAATCAGTTAGTGACTGTACTGGAGTCAATTCTTTGCCTTATCTTACAGCTTCTCTGCACAGGATTGCCTAACCTTTCAGTCCATTAGATGCTGCAAAACCAAATTTCACTGCTACTTTTTCACTGTCATATTTCCTTGTGTGCGTGTCTTGGTGTTTTGGGTTTTTTTGAGTATTCCAATAGATCAATATATACTAGAGCCCTGTTGGTTTTGCTTGCATTTATAGCAGAAGTTAGAACACTGTAGCAGTCAGAAATAGAAAGAAGGAACGAAATGTGAGAAGAGCTTGGTTTAAAAGCTCTTGCAAAGTTTCGTTATTGGATTGTTATGACTTAAGACCACGTTGCTGCCCAGCGGAGTGAATTTTCCCCTGGCTGTGGATTCCCGCTTCTATCCTCTCCCATATTAATGGTGCTGGGAATCAATTCTGTGACTTAGCCAAGAACTGTTTTTAAGGTTAACTTTGAATCAGATTGTCTGTCCTCTGGGCAGCTGAGCAGCTGCTAACAGTGAGGCAGAGGAATCAATAGGAGTGGCTGAGGCTTTGGTGTCAGGAGAGGAGTGTCTTCAGTCAGCATAAGCTGATTTTGAAACTGCTGCACTCTAAGCTCTAGTATAACCAACACCAGTTGCATGTTGGTAGATGAGATGCTAATGCCAATGCTGACAATAGCCTGCTATGTATTTGTGTTCTTATGGAATATTCTTGACTCCCAGCACCTGTATGAACAGAAGAGAGAAATACTGGGTAGTTGATGTTCTTGGGCTATAAGCAGACTTTATGATACAGAATGAGAATATGCTTAAGAATAAACTTGAATATTTTCATTTTGCTAACTTTCAGTTCAGTCTGCATTTCTGAGTGTTCTTTCCTGAGCAAGATGCCCATGAATTATCGTCTCTATTGTGACTAATGTAATTCTCAAACTTAATGTGTAAGCCAGTATGATTTTAGATTTTTGTAAAGTGATATGAACTAACCTAAAAAAGACTGGTTTACTTCTGCTGTCTTCACTTACTTGTTCTTAGCAGGCTTCTTTGGAAAGGCTCTCCCTCTTTAAAACTCATGCAAAATCAGCAGAGGTTTTGTTTGGGTTTTTTTCCTCCTCAGGTTTTGTAACATCAGCAGGTAGATGTTGCTCTTCATAGACCATAAGACCAGAAAGAACAACTAGGTGATGTAGCTTGATTATTGAAACTATGAGCTTATGGCTGCATCCTGAAGCATTTTGATCTGAGTTAAGAATTATATATGTTTGTAATCACTCTGGGGAAAAATTATCCAGGTATTTTTTTCATTAAATGTTGCTTTCCTACTGAAATAGCCATGTGAAAACTGCTCGTGGGTGTGTTTTGATTTGGAGGTTTTTTGGTGTTTTTTTTCCCTATTTTAAACTTTCCTTATATGACATGTTCTAAAGGGTTTGGAAAGTAGAAGCAAGAGGTTTTATTAAGACAGTCACTTTTTTTTCCCTACTGCTTTTAATTTGTGAATCTCTCATAACTTTGTAGGAGGTCTGCAAATACCTTTAAGTCTTATGTGTAGTAGAGCATGTAAAAGTTATTTCCTTAGTTTCTTTTTGCAGACCATTTAAGGAAATCAATGAAGACCAGGATGAAAAAGACTGGTGCAGAGAGAAAGTGCAAAGAAGAGAAATATAAAGTGATTAAGAGTCTGTATTTTTGGGATTTTGCAGGCAATGTGTTGTAAAACAAAGTCAACTTTATGGTCCAGTGTGAAGATTGGAGCTCTGTGGGAAGTGTGCCACTTTGTGTTTGGTGGATCACAGCATGGTTGAGGTTTGAAGAGATTTCTGGAGCTCATCTGGTCCAACCCCCCTGCTCAAGCAGGATCACCCGTAACCAGTTGCCCAGGTCTGTGTTCAGATACCTTCTAAATATTTCCAAGGATGGAGACTCCACCACCTCCCTGGGCAACCTGTGCCGGTGCTCAGTCACCCTCACAGTGAAAAAGTGTTTCCTGATGTTCAGGGGAAACCTCCTGTGTTTCAGTTGGTGTCCATTGTCTCTGATCCTGTGACTGGACACGGGCACCACTGGAAAGAGCCTGCCTCTGTGAGCCCTCCCTTCATGTATTTATACACACTGATAAGATCCACCTGAGCCTTCTCTTCTGAAGGCTGAACCATGCCAGCTCTCAGTCTGTCTTCATAGGAGGGATGCTCTGGTCTGTCTTCATTGTGTTAGTTCACTAGATTCTGTCCAGCAAGTCTATGTCTCTCCAACGCTAGGGAGCCCAGAACTGGTCCCAGTACCCCAGGTGTGGCCTCACCAGTGCTGAGTAGAGGGGAAGGATCACCCCTCTCATCTAGTTTCCCTGCCTGTCTTACAGCTGTTAAAGGAAAAACATAAGAAAACCACCCCCCTGCCTCCTATATAATAATTCCAGTGCTTCAAACAAAACATGGAAAAACTGCTTGTCATTAGTTTTCAATAAAGTCTAAAATAATGTTGAGTTGACTTGTCCCATCTGTTAATAGAAACCAAAGGTTAGGAAAATGTTCATACAATGGAAACATAATCTGGAGGGGAAGAATGAAAACTGGAGACATTGAAATAGTTACATGCCCCTCTGAGGCGATTAGTTTATTACTGTAGATTAGAACCAATCAGTGCACTTCTGTAGTGTATGTTCACATAATTTATTCTTTTTAAAAGCAGGTGCTGGTAATGTCATATTGAACTTTAATATTGTGCAATTCAGGACTCTGCATGAATTATAGTCTGACAGCAGCCATAATCTGATGTCCTAGAGAATACTGAACTGCAGTTTTCTTTGAAGACAGGGGTATTTTTTAAAAAAATTACATCGAAGCCTGCTACTTGTGGGAAATGGAGACTTTTACTCTTCAGTGTTTGTATAAGTGGAGCTTGTGTTGCTAACAACGTTGTCTGTCCCAGAAAGCCTAGTTTCACTGTCAGATACTGCACGTTTGCATGCTTTGCAAGGGAGCACCGTCCACCCTTCTGCAGTAAGCAGAAACCTTGCAGTTCAACTCCATGCAAACCTATTGCCCCAGTGGTACCCATAAAACGAGCAGAACTAGAAGACATTGGAGCAATATCAAAGTCCTTAGACTGTCCTTTAGACATCTCTTGAATGGATTTTTCTTTCTCTGCAGCTGTGAGTGGTCGTACTAGCTGATTTCTGAGTAGGTATGCACTGTTTATGTAAGGTGATGAGGAAGAAATCAATCTGTCTGGTATTACGGTTTCTTATTATAGATCTTCTCCTGTAGTCACAAATTGCGCTGCCTTCTGAAAGGAATGGTAGACTTCTGTTTTGTTATGATAATACTACAGTAATGATCACTTCCAGGAATTTATGGAGGGGCCGAAGATCAGCGTGTATCGAAAACATTACCTTCTTTGATGCTTTGGTCCTGTAATGAATTCTGCAAACCTGCGTATGTGAAGGTCATAACAAAATCTGTGCTTTTAGGGCTGCATTTCCTGAGGATTATGTTACCTTGTCAGGTGGTAGGTAAGCATGTTATGGTGTGACCTAGGGATTCATGGCTGACCCGAGAGCCGTAATTTCCAGTGTAAACCAATCTGAACTGAAAATGCTGCTTCTGATTGTCTGAAATGTTTATAACCTTTGATTACTTTCGTATTTGTTGCCTAGAATTTTACTCCATAATGGCTTTCTCAAAAAACCTTATTTTGCAAGACATCCAATGCCGTTAGAATGAGAAGACTGAGAAAGGTTAGATACTATACCTACCTGGAAGGATACAATCTTGTCCCAAAGTGATCTCTACTGTCATGCTATTGGCTGTATGTTATGCTATCATTTTTTTGTAGAGAACATTGTTCTCTGTGACAGTAATTTGTACTACTTTTATCTACTAAATGAGATTTCATTTAGGAACTGTAGTACCTCAGGCAAATGCAACTTTCTTAATACTTTGCCCTTTTACATCGCAAAAGGTACAAAACATTTAATGGAATCTTCTGATGAACGGGTTTGTTTAAGCACTCACAAGTCACAAAAACCAGTCTTCTCTCACTTTGCAAAGGATGAAGGGGGACAGCAAGATCAAAACATTTGACTGAGGTAACTTAGGAATTCATGCCAGTACTAAAATTAAATCCAGTTCTTGTCAGTCTCTGTTATAAGCTTGTCAGTCTCTTGGGATCAGTGGGTTGGCACACTCTTCGTGTTATAAGCTGTTTAGGACCTGATTGGGTCCAGTATCTGAACCAGGCAGCCTCCTCAGTAGACATGAGAACTACCTCTGCACTTTATTTACAGTACTAAGGTTGGTAGTCTACATTACTAATCCTACAACAGGAAAAACTCCAGGTGGGCCAGAAGACTCTCTTTTTCTCTGATTTGCTAAAGTAATTTGAGTGCATTTTACGAAAGTTTTAAATACATGTCTGGCAGACAGGTTGTTCAGGATAAGGTAGTGCTACTATTACAATAGTGATTTCAGTGAAATTTCTATGTTCTTTTTGCTTTCAGTAAAACTGATGGACTATTAAGCTAACCAGAGGGTATTGCTATGAAAAAGATCAGTGTTTGAAATGGGAGTCTGGGATTTTCACAGGCTAGGAACACAGCACATCCAAGACACAGCACCATCTTGCTTTACTCACTGATGACTACTCTAGGTAAGTCAGAGTCTTAGAGCATCTTGAGCCTGACTTACTAAACTCCCCCCTCCAAAAGTAAACACTGCACCCATTTTGTACTATTTATCAACTTTCAGAGGATACCTGCTGTATGTTGACATAAAAGAAGAAAAATGCAAAGTTTTGTTATTAATGTCCCACTGCACTGTTATACTGCATAGGAGGCAACAGGAGGGAAATTAGATTTTTGACTAGAAAAGTCTGGATAGGAATCTTTTTTTTATTTTGTTCAGGGGAGGTATTCCTATCTCTTTTAAAAAAAAATGAAATGTAGATAACCGCTTTTGTGTAATGAGCAGTGTATTAAAGCTAGGGGTGTTTGTTTGTAAAGGCAAAGATCATAGCTAAGTGTAGTTCGAAGGGAATAAACATAGAATTAACAGTTCATGGTAGAGACCTAACTCTAATGAAAAGGTTCTCAGCCCTGGTGGAGCAGGCAGATTGATGCTCCTGCGGTTTGAGTATTGATGCTGAATACATCTCCTGAAAGCAGAGTGGATTTCTTAAATTCAGCATTCATGATTTTATTATGATGTTATTTCATTCATTGAGGGATATTTTGTGTCTTATCCCTGTTTCCAAATTGTTGTTGTTGGTACATGTCCTGCCATCAGGTATCTTAATGATATGGCCTGAAATGGTATGCACAGAGAAGTTGTGGATGCCCTATCATTGGCAGTATTCGAGGCCAGGTTGGATGGGGCTCCGAGCAACCTGATCTAGTGAAAGATGTCCTTGCCCGTGGCAGGGGGTTGGACTAATGATGTTTAAAGGTCCCTTCCAACCCAAACCATTCTATGAAATGTGGCCTTAAATATGCTTTTTGGATCTCAAAGTATTATGAATGCCATATGTTGATCTACATGAATATTTACAGTAAGATTTAAGAACTGGAATTAATTTCACATACTAATGTAAAACTGATGATTCCTTAAAATAATAATCACATGACTTGTTGGCTGGTATTTAAACATAAGTTACAATTCAGGTGGACAAAACTGTACTTTTAATGGTCCCTATTGTTCATCATAATTAATTTTTTCCTTTAAAAAAATCTTGTCATTAAAGCTGACCTTTCTTCCTTTCTACCACCTGACTAAATGAATTATTCCTTGGATTTGTAGATCTAGCACAGTTGTTCTTCCAGCAGGTATGAATTCAACAACAACAAAAATGTTTCTTGATTATTCATTTGCCAGTCAGTTTTACAGCTTCAGTGTCATATGACTATAGAATTGACCTGGGTAAATCAAAACTGGAACTGCATCTCTCTGTATCTCCAGAAGAGGCCATTGCTGTTAAGCCTTGGGTTAATGCTCGTGTAAGTTCTGTAAACTCTGGCTCTGGGCACTCACGTCGTGGTTTCCTTCAGTCCTGTGGTGCGATGGGTAAGCACACGCAGCTGTTAATGGAAATATTGATGATTTGAGTCCTGCCAGGGACTGCTGTTCTCATGGCAATGAAGCTTGGAAGATAGCATTGCACACCAATATTTGAAAATCCTCAAAGCTGCAGAGAGAAGTTGGGAAGTAACTGCCTAAAAGTGGGTTAACAAGCAAAGCCAACAGAGTGCCTTGGTTTAGTGGTTTGACTCTTTAAAAAAAAAAAAAAAAAAAAAAAAAAAAAAAAAAGGTGGTTCCCTGACAGGCATCTGAAGCTGTGGAAGAGGGCAGTCTTCCTTTCCCATCCTCACATCTCCCTCATGCACTGCTTCTTGTATGGGCATGCAGTGGCCCAGCTCAACGAGCCAATCTAGCTGAAAACTGCTTTACACTAGCCTCTGTGCGTTCTCTCCTGTCCTGCCTCCCCCATCCCCTTGGCTTAGCCTTTCAGCCAGGTTGTGTTCCTGGTCACATTGACGTGGAGTGGTACAAGCACCAATGTCTCTGAGGAAGGAGGAGTGGTGGGAATACATGGCTTCAGGGTAAGCGTGCAGTAGGATGAGCGTGCGCTTTCCGGACAGCCTACACTGATAGTACCTAGAGATGACTGGGAAAGCATGTGCCTGAAGGCTGTGCTTTTGTAGCCAGATTAGCCTCGTCTCAGTTTGCATCTCTGGTGGGAATAGTCTTACCTTGTCACCAGCTATGTGTTGTACTGCTTTGTCCACGGATCTTTCACACTGACTGTTACCAAGGGGGAAATAAGCCAGGGAGGCAAATTGGGAAAAACGTGTTTTCTTTCGGTTTAGTTTTTTGCCATTTTGTGTTTCTCAGGGAGTTAAATGCTGGAGATAGCACAAAGGCAAGGCAGGAGTGTGCAGGCAAGGCCAATTAGTGTTTGGTTTGCTTTAGGTGTATAACACCGCACCCTGTTTTTAATGTGTGTGCATTAAGTTATATAGCTCTCTCTAAAAATGAGTTAATGTTATCGAAATTGTCTCATTTGCTAGTTGTGTGGGAGTTTTGTTGGTTTTGTTTGCTTTTTTTAATGAAAGAAACAAACATAATTTTAGTAATCTTGGTTAGCAGAATTGCACAGGGAAGATTGAATACCCTGTCCTATTTCTCTTATCTGAGATGGTAAATTAGCACTAATTACCTCCTCAAGAAGGCTGAGAGGAAATTCCTCAACGCACCTAGCAGCAAGCCTATTGTTTTGATCCTATGACCAGCAGGGATAACTTGAAGATAAAGACATGATATAGTATTGTAGCCGGAGAAATGAGTAAGAGGAAATAGGAGGGGCTGCATAGTCAGGAAAATGATCTGGCTTATAACATGACTAGTTACAGCAGATGTAATACTGTGTTCTCTTCTTTGTTCCTCAAACCTTTCTCTGGAAAAGATAAGCAAGCAGTTGTTATAATGTGGGCAATCAAAGATTTTTTTTTTTGATGTAACGAAGTCTGAGACTGAACAGCTATAGAATACTTATTTCAAACCCAAGAAATTGGGAAGGCATGAAATTACAGGGCTTCGGCCTGTTCTAGTTCTGATGTGAATCTTACAACAGGTAATTAATTTCTCTTCTGAATGGGAATTGATGGTTCCTGATTGCCCTGATTCCTAACTGGAAACTGTTGTTTTTGTGATAGGAAAATATAGCTGTGTGGCAACTGGGAATTGAGTGTATGTGAAGCTAAAGAATAACCTTTGGGAGGGACTATTTTGGACACTGCATTGTTCAATGGTATTGTCAGGTACCACTGGAGAAATGAAAGGATTTTGAACTCTTAGGATCTTGGAATATTAAAGCATTGAATGTTCTTAAGGGGCACTAAAGACATTTGCAAGCATCTTTTATGAATTCTGACACTTTGGCTAATCTTCTCTACTTTTTCTCCCTGCTCTTGTTTTTTCTTTTTTCTTTCCCTTTTTTTTTTTTTTTAACCATATTGTTTCTCTAGCTTTGTTTTGTGTGTCAGGTATTACAGATTTTCCTTAAATCCTTACAGATCTCCTCAGTTAAGAGTTCAGAGAGAGAACCTGGTAATCTCCTTTTCTTTACAGAGAGTCAGTTAATGGTTTGTAAAATTCTTGGTAGGAACTAGTTACACAGAGGCTTTTGAAAGAGAAATTAACAAACAAGGTTAAATGGAACTGATAAAATGCAAGTGAAGGTCTTATTTAAGATATAGCTCTTAAACAAAAACAAATCCAAAATTGAATTAATTCTTTATAAATTTCTAAATACATTTTCACAAAAGATACTGAGAAGTTGTTCTCTAGGAAAACTTATGCAGTATGCCAGATTTTATGATAAACCCCAGATGACTGTGGTGGCCAGAAGTTATGCTGTATTCCATGTCTAACAAAAACTTCACAAAGTGCCTGTTAAAATTGAAAGAAAGGCATTTGGACTTGCTCACCTCTTGGAGAATAGATTTTAGTAGGAGTTGGAAATTTATATTTACAGATGTAAATGCCTATCAATTATGAGAAGCAGAATATGACCCTGTAACTTGGGAATGGTTCCTTGAGTGAAGTCCAAATTGCAAGGTTGTGGATTACTGATTTTAAAGGGGTTGGTTGGTTGGTTTTGGTGGTGGTTTTGTTTTTTTTTTTTTCTTTGCTCTTTTGGGAAATAATTCCAGGAGCCAACAAAATGAGTTGAGCTTCAACATAGTTTACGGTTTACACTCTAGAACTACAAAACCAGACTTGAATCACAATGGTTAAACAGATCGTTACTTACTGCTTTTTGTGTGAAGATCACCCTTAGCGTGTCTGAAGTGGAAAAGGTGGAGAAGGAGAAAGCCACCCACCCTATCACTACATTCCTGTGTTTTGGGGAAAGGGGAAATAGAACTTGGAAGGAAGGATCTGTTACATTACAAGACACGATGTTTGGTTCAAAATGGTGATTATTTTGTCTTGGGAGCCTATATTGACCTCTGGTCTTCTCCGCTTTTTAATTAAAAAAAAAAAAAAAAAACCAAAACAAATCAACCAAACAAAAACCCCCAAAAACTGCCTGAATTGCTATTGTTGGATACAATAGTGTACTTGACTGAATAATAGTTAGTGTATACAGTACCACAGATGTGGAGGTAGAAGAGTCTAGAATCATTGACACCTCAGATGCGTCTCTGAATTACAGTCTCTTGGATCTGGTGTGCTGCAATACATGGATCACCTCAAATGTCAGCAGCTGCTTCCACATTTGCAGTGCTGACAATATGACCTTCAGGTTAAGAGATCTTCACTGAGGTGAGCTCTGCACAGTGTATGTTTGTTTTACTCTCTATGGAGCTTTTGTAGTTGCATACTTCTAAATGACCACAAAGCAAATGAGAGCATGAAACAACTGTCTTCTGCATTTGCAAATGGCTCTTGTAATACTTAGGCATTGATGCTTCAGCTTTTTCATTGTGCCCTGGGGTATAATTCTTTGTGGTAAAATATGTGTGCAGTTTAGATGAGAAGAATGCACGAAAAGGAGCAAATACATTTCTTGGCAACATTGACACTCTCTTTGGACCAGTTCCCATTTGCGCCTAGAAGGGTGGGTTTGCAAATAGGGGAGTTTGCTTGGGAGATGGTGTAAACAGGAGGGCAAAGTTAGTCTGTTAACCTGTTTCAGCTCAGTGCTGGTAAATGCAACTGAGCATAGTGATGCTGTCTTGGGTATTTTGTCCAAGTTTTGCCTCTTGTCTACAGAGCACGCCCAACTCAAAAATCAGTCCAAAGTTGCAATAGTATGAATGTGCTATCTACTTCTGTTAACTATTACTTTGATATTTATTCAGGACAGGGATATCGACTGGCACAAAATTCAGACTTGGTGAAATTGCTGATTATTCTGTGGTTTGTGCTTCTGGGGTTTGTTACTCTTTGAGCTAAGTTTAGCCAAGTGACTTTCACTGGAGCCTATCACCTCTTTTTATATAAAGTGCTCAGTCAAAGTGTAACTGTGAATATTAAGGTTATGTAAGGTAGGGGACTCTCTTGTTAACCAAGCTTAACTGTGGTTTGGAAGGCCTCTAGGCTACTTTATGGCTGCATGTGTCTGTGGTCTGATGTTATTTATGAGGTTTATGATTAGTTTATAATGTTAAAACAGCTCCCCCATCTACACACAATCTTCTGCAGACTGTGTTGCAGCAGTACTGTCAGAGACATGTTTTTAGGGAGATGGGAATCGGGCCAAGCAGGAATTAGACACAGTTACCATAACCTGTAATATCAATGACTGTACTTTGCAGTTATACAAAGTTTGCATTGTGTCTGTCTTTGTCATCTAACGTACTCATTTGTCTTACGCTCCACCCTGTAGTTTCCTGAATAGCAAAATACAAGTTCTATCAGGACAGCTGCTTTAATAAGGCACATATTGAAATAGGAAGGGAAAACTCTTTTCTGGATAAATTACAGATCACTGAGGGGTAGAACATAGCATGCAGATGGCCTAGAAAGCATGCAGGTTAAGATTCCTGGCCTTTTCCTGATCAGCATCTTGATCTTGTAAGTAGAGTAAAGCTAAGCACTTGCAAATTGTATGCAGATATTGTTGTATTGAATGAAATAGGGTGACTGCAGCGTAGATGGCTAGGGTCTGTCTCTTTGAAGTGTGGAAGTACTAACCTGCTTGGAAGGATTCCTTGTCTCTACCTGCTTGCTGTCACATGGGACTTGGAGCTACAGCATGTGGCACCAGAGAGAAGGCAAAAAGGAGTTTGGGAGTGAGGAAACAAAATCTGGAGACAACAGTAGTTATGTGCCCACTCCAAGCCAGCAGTTGCGAGTTGACTTATGCAGGAGGACTTTATTAGTTCTGCAAATTGTTTGTGCCTCAGAGATTATGCTTGTTTTGTGATCAGCAATCTTTTCTGCCAAGTCGAAGGGCATCATGTGTCTTATTTGTAGTTACTCTATCTGTTACACAAGCAACAGCACAGCAACAGAAGACTTCTTCAATGTGTCTGATGTCAAATTTATTTTTAAAAAGCAGTGTAATTCATTGTTGGTGCCAGCCCAGATCTTTGCCATAGTCCACACTTGTGACACAGCTGTTGCTGCCATTGCAGTTAGCTCCCCAGTTGTAGTTTAAGGTGGGAATGAAGTGGGTTCGCCTTATTTGCACTGTCAGAAATCTACAGCATGACCACATACATAGAGCCTTCTGTAGGCAGTTGTGTTGTACAATTTTTGGTATTGTTAAGAATTTATGATCAAACTGATGCTGTTTGAGGCTGTATCTTTTCATTCTATAGATGCTCTTCTGCTGCAGGTCTTTGTTTCTCCTTTGACCGAGTTCCTCCTAACATTTAGATTTTGGTTGAAAAGGTGGAAGAGTTTGCCTAGTTTCTTAAAATATACTCTTTTTTTCATAATAAAGTCAGAAAGAAGAGCATGTGTGTAGTTTAATAGCCTAATTGTGAAACTCAAGAAAAAAAATGCTACTTAATGTATCTTGATCTTACAGCTCTGAGAGAGAGAAGTTATGGGTCAGATAGAGGGCTATCAGAGGAGTGAGGCGCATAACTGATGCATGACTGTAAGTATGTCACAGCCAAATTGATTACTGTAACAGGGCTCATCTCCTGTATTAGCCTTTCTCAGGCTTCAGTGCTTTTATATAAAACTAAAAAGTAACTTGCTCTGTATTTTCTCTTCTTTTTCCCTTTGTTGTTCAATGATGTGGTGCAAATTAAGAAAGATTATCTGCTAAATGGCTGTTATTTTGAAGTGGGCCAGCATTGTTGGACAGTGTGGGAATTTATAAAGTATTGTCTTTATCTGCTTTTGGGTTTTTGTCCCCTCTCTCCCTTATGGGAAATGAGAATGAAAGCATTCTTTGATGAGGATGTTAGTGTCACATATTGGTGTTTTATAGTAGACTGATTAAATGGGTTGTTCTTGGAATTTGGAGCTCAGTATTCAGTCTGTTGTTACTGTGGATACAGTAATTTGCTAAAGTAGCCACCCCTTCATGCTTCGCCAGTGACTGAATTTGGCTGTGGAATGCTTGCCTCTCTTGTCTGTGCTGGAGATGGTCAGTTACTGGGTCAGGTCTAGTCTTTCATGTGCACCTGCACACAGTATATTAAATAATAAACTGAACTCATGCCTGCAGACTGCTAGAAGCGACCTATGTTTTTGCGTAGATGAAAGAGTAAAGAGGACAGAGGGTGAACTGAAGTGTAATGAAAGTCTGAGGCACCTCACCCCCACCCAAACTTTGCTTTCTTTGTTTCCCACCTTCACAGAGTGTCATATCATTTTGCTAGCAATGTCCTTCGGGAATGGGAAATTGCAGACCTTTCTCTACAACATCAGTATGACAAACATCCGTTAATGCCAAATGCTGACTCTGTGTCAGATAAAACATAGTTCCATTTCCTGATTTCCTTACTCTTCTGCCTTCTTTTTTTTCTCTTTGGAAATAAAGGTTTTCTATTCTATAAACCAGCTTTTGAACATGTTTTAAAGAAAGCAGGTAGAAACATTTATTTGTCAGTAAACTAAATGGACAGGAGTGGAAGATAGTGTATGAGTTTGGGGGCGGGGAACCACCCCAACAGTTCTGTAACACAGTTAAATGCAATTAAAGCATTTTATGTTTCTAACCCTGAATCACTGAGACTTGCAGTTATTTTCTTGAGTAGCTTCATTTTATGGAATAGGGAGTGCTCTGCTAAACTGGTATTTAATGAAAGGAGCACGGGGAAATCTTACAGAAACAGTGACTGTTGAACTATTTGAAATGTAAGCATTTCAACTTGCTTTCTGTGTTGGTTCTTTTGTGAAATGCAAATCTAGTTGAGAATGAATGAATGTGTCCAACCTTTGAGTGTTTCTGTGCTTTGCCTGGCTTTGGGGGCCAGAGTCAGGAGTGGTCACATGAGTCTGTGCTGAGATCATTAGACTGGGGACACCAGCTGTGCTATTATTAGGGGTTTTAAAGTCTGTGGCAGATGTTCTTAGGCTCTCTTCCAGCCCCCACATATGGTGCAGTGGAGTACATGGAAAAAGAAATGTCTGACAAATTGTTTTTCCATGCAAAAAATATTTTTTTTAATTTGTTCTTTCCCCTGTGCAACTGGGCAAGATATTTTATGTTAACTTGCATATATCAAAACCCCATTTGAAGTATTTGAAACAGTAGAGTTCAAAAAAGTGATCATATGAGAATACCAGTGCTTTGTTTGGAAAGTAGGGGGGGGCTAGCCAGGACTCAAGTCTGTAGGTGCACGTGTTCTGCCATTCATGTACTTATTTTCTATTTTCTTTGGCACTGCTATTTAGACAGGGCCCTTGTATTACTTTTTTGTCTATGTATATAATGTGAAGCTGTTCCTCCAAAGATTTTGAATGTATGTGATGAGATGTAGGATGTAATGCGCACAGAGCAAAGACGTATTAATAATGTGGTGATTAAAATCTGTGAATGGAACTACTGCTTATTCTGTTGTAGTGATGTAGCATATAGGATGGAGAAAAGCATGGTTTGGGGTTTTTTTTTTCATAGTAGGAAAAGAGTATATATGTCTTGTTTTGAATGTGTAATTTGTGTCCCCTCTGGAGGTCACTTAACCAGTTTAAATATCTTTGAAATAGAAATTGCAAGCTGCTTAGTATTCTGTGGACTTCTGATATGTTCTGTGTTGTACAAAATGCAAAAAGGAGGTATCTACCAGAAAGATGCAAGACTAACTAAATGGCAAACCAAAGATGTATGAGGAGCTGAAGAATGTGAACTATTTATAACGGGTAACAAGTATGTCTCTGTATTTCTTGTGTTATGGGTTTTTTTAACCATGTAAGCATGTTGTTGCTAAGCAGAGCAACGAATGTTTAAACAATTCCCTGTGCATCATCTCTTCCTTTCTGTCATTAAAGTGTGTGGTGTTTTTTGAGCTAAACAAGCTGAAATGCTGCATGAGTTGCCCTGTATTAAGCACAAAGGGAAGAAAATGCAACGCTTAATAAGTTTTTATTTGTCCATCTCAGCTTCCTAACTGTAATCAGATAGCTCTCCTACACAGAGCTTTTTAGTGTGATTAAAGAGAACAGTACCCAAAATAATCTAATATGTAATTCTTGTTGGGGCTGTCGTGTTTCTCTGTGCATGTTCCTTTCCGCATGTTACAGGTACAGACCATACAACTGATCAGGAAAATTTGAACACTCACTCTGCATTGTTTTATCTGATACTGAAAACACAATATTGGTGACCTAAAGAGTTTTGTTTTTTTTCTGAAGTCAGTGAACTGGGATTTTAGTCAAGTGCTAGTACCCACTTGTAGGTGTGGATTTCTTGCAAGAAATACATCTCCATGTCTAGTCTGAATGCGATTCCCTCTTTTGAGCTTCCCAAACTGTTAACCGTTCTACTTTCTAGTAATGATGTTGTTTTAAACCATTGGAGACCCAGAGAATTCTTCAGGCCATTCCCACAACGCAGTGTAAAAGAATTAAGTGCCTCCATTTACTGCAGCGTGGAAAGCCATGGGATGTGACCCCAGAAGTCTTTGGTGGCTCATGTGGATGAGTACTGTTTTACAGCTTATACCCGGTCACTTGAGAATACTGCTGTATGATTGTACCCAGAGTAAGCTGGTGTATGCACTGAAACCTGGGTATCGATTACTCAGGTTGCTAGCAGTGAGGAATCCATTGCTACTTGAATAAGATTGTCAGTCCACACAGTCTCATAGCTCCTATGAAAAGAACAGTGTCTCCTGTGTTACTGACATTACAGCGCAGGACCCAGTGAAAATTTAAGAGGATTAGTCACGGCGTGTTGCATTAAGCCTGACTGCTTAATCAGAAGGATTTTTTCCTGAAGATTATTTTGTTGGCAAAACTGAGAAAATCGGGATCTTGATGATCTCCAGGGGCATGTTCTGAAGGCTTGGAGCAAGTGAAGTCCTAATGTGCTAACGTGACTGGTTAGAACATGTTTTTAACAGGTAATAAATGAGCTGTTGTGTGCATGACAGGAGGAGACTGATAAATGTGCTTGTGGTATTACGCTTTCATTGGTAGGTGGCAGTCCTTGTTTGACTAGAATCCAGTATTTATGTAGCTTCTACAGTATCAATAACTTTCTGACTGGAAAATAACTGCTTGGATTAAAGTGGCTGAGTCTTGCTCTGAGAGTATTAAGCCCTGGTCAGCTCCCTTCCCTCCCTCCCAATTTTGAACTCTAGCAACCTGTCCAATTTTCTGTGCATGAGGTGGAAGGAGAGAAGAGGATTTGTTATAAACATGTTTCAGAAACGCATTTTCCCCTCCCGAGGATGTGCTAGAGGAAGCAGTTGTGCTTGCTAAATCTTAACTTGCAGGATTCTCTGTAACTCCAGTGATGCCATCAGTGATGCTGGTTCACGTACCTCTTTTGGCAGAAAACGTTTCCATGCAGTGGGTTCAAGCTAAACAGTTGCCATTTGCTTTTAATTTCTCTAACTCTAGAATGCTTTAGACACACAGCTTCTCATGTGGGTGTCTGTCTTTGTGGGTAGATGGATCAGCCCTTGACAGATGAAAATCTCATCCTCTCACTGAACATATGTCCTAAATCTCTCCTGTGTGAACGTACAGGAGCCTACTAGCCAATTTCACTCCCTCTTCAGCCTTAATCAATATATAGTGTAGGAACTGCCATGTTAGGGGCATGTGTATATTTGTTTTATGAAGATTCATTTTGCTAACTGACAAGTTGATAGATTAATATCTACTCCTGCTCCTTGGGTATATTAAGGATAGGCTGTGATTTTATTTGTGGGTTTTTGGGGGTTTTTTTGGTTGGTTGGTTTGGGTTTTTTTTTTTTAATATCCCCCCCCCCCTTCCCCCAAGCTTGCCACTTCTTTGTGTTGATATCTTACAGTAGTGGGCATGTTATTGCTTCAAGTCAGCAATAAAAAGAGAAACTTACTTGTGTTCTAAATGAGTGAAGCTCTGAAGAAGCAGATCTCTGACTCTCTCTCCCTCCTCCTAGTTTAAAATTAGATCTGCTGGCCCAACAGGAAGGGGTTTACGTTTCTTGCTCACTTTCCAACCGTGAAGCAGAGCATGTAGTCAGGCTGAACAAAGCAGCAGCATTCCTGGATCCTTTTAATGATGTATTCAGAACTCCAGTGCCTCCTGATTTAATGAGTACAGTGAATGTATTCACAACTAACAAGAGCGCGCTCATTAAACAGCAGTAAGTTAACTGTCCTATTCTCTTCTAGCAATCCAATTCATAATTAAATGGCGCCATATCTGGATACAACACTAGGCTGTCAAACGGAGAGGTTAGATGTTCTATGGGTATATGTGGTTAGATAGAGTTGTTGGAGTACAAGTAATTTAGCTTAGCTTGCCTCACTGATAGGGCTACTTTTCTTGGTGGGGCTTTGTGTTTGAGTCCCAACTGACCAGAAAGTTTAAACTTAAGCAGTTGGCCAAAACGTTAGTTTAAATTGTCCTTTAGGTAGTGGCTTTCAGTTTTATATTCTACTGTATTGTACTGTTACTGTTGTGTAAATCCAGAGTTGCACAGTTGTACTAACTGGAATTACTAGACTGTAACTGAGGGCAGAATTGGACCCTTGGTTGACTTCACTGCTATGTAAACTCAGTCTTATAGTCCTGATGGTTAGATGGTGACATCTGAAAAATGAAGAGGTCAGTTTAGTGTTTTGGATCGGCAGATGCAAGCTGAACAAAGGGTTATGCTGCCTAGAGGCATACAGGAGGTTGTTGGAATTGTCTTTAGTCATGTTAAAATACAAGTAGCAACTGAATGCTCATGTAAGTTATCTGTCCCCAAAAGCACACTTATCTTAACTTTTTGTGGAATTACAGATGAAAGCATAAATGTTGAATACTTATCTTTGCTTTTAATTTGATATTTATTCTGAAATGTTTTACTTTTAATAGTTACAAGCAGTATTTAATAACAGATTTGGATGTGGAGAGAATTTGGGCCTGAGGGAGGGACAGCATGTGTACTCTGTCTGTTTTTCTACTGGCAACCTCCTGATGCTGTTTTGGGGGCTTTTAGCATAATCAGGATGACACCAAGCCAATTCTTATGTAAAACCAGCTCACAGTCTATTCAATTTGTGCTGCCTGTCTTCTTTTAAACTGATTTCAGAAAAAAGCCATCCTGTCCTTGGTACCTGTTCGCCATGGGGAACAGCGGGCTCCCGTGTGGCTGATGCAGCCTTCTGCAGCTGCTGCTGCTTACCATGGGCTGGCTGTACCTGCCTCTCACCTCTGTTCCTCAGCCAGTCCCTGCAGGTCCCTGGCATGGGCACCTGTGTAAGCCTGTCAAACATATGCTGAATTCTCTAATAATTGATCATTGAAGTTTCCTTCTTTCCTCATTTTCTTAAAAGCCATTTTCATTCAGATACACTGAGTAAGCATCACTGCTTGTTTTCTACATCTGTCCTTCCACATTAATACTGAATGATAAGGTTCCTTTTAAATGTAAACTTACTGCTTTGTTCATGCCGGCGTATGTTGAAAACCTAAGCATGAATTGTTTGATGTAATTCAAAGGAAGCTTGCACGCTCCCAAGTAAGGAAGAACTTGTTCTTTCCATCTTTAGATATGAAGAATGAGCCATAGTGGTTGATTCAAACTGGAAAGCCCTTGTTTACTTGGGACATCATGTGGAGAGACACTTGCAGCTAGTAGTGTCTTGTGTAGTGTGGGGATGTGTGTCGTGAATGCACTGTTACATGGAGAAAGAGGACAGAAGTGGGGAGGAGACTTCAGGATGTCTTTGGTTTGTTTTAAACCTCAGTAAAACTTTCCATGCTGGTGTCTGGAACAGGTGAATTCAGCTGTGTGATCTTTTTGTGTAACTGGTGGATGGAGGTGAGAGGGGTACTGTCATAGGGATACCACACACAACAGAGGCATGAAGCAATGTTTTGTAATCTGTTGCTTTCTACTTCTGGCCCCAGGAGTTATTCTGTCTATATTATGCAGATTGGTAAAAGGCCTGAGTGTTTTTTCCTCAGTGTGTGTGTTTGGGGGGTGGTTGCTGTTTTGGTTTTTGTGGTGCAGGATTGCCAGGGCAGAAAAGGATTATGAGGGGAACAAGCTGCTTTTGTTTTATTCTTATTTCTGAGGTTGAATTGTGTTTAACTTTTTTAATACTAGACCACAAATGTGCATTGGATGAGGAGAAAAGTGAAAACGGTTCCTGTGTTACAATGCTCAATCTTATTTTTGCAAGATCTTCTAAATGAATTCTAAACTTTGTATAGCTTTCTTATAGTAGCCACATAACTTATTTTATAGTTTTAATATTAAGACAATCTACTACTCTGCCCATTGGCTGAGAGAATAATCTGCTGTTTACTGACTGTGCCTGGGTATCTGAAAAGCTGAGACACATTCCAAATGTTCTAGTTCTGAATAACAATTTATCCTGCCTACATACAGTGTTTTCAGAGAAGCTGCAGGGGAAGGATTTTGGATTGAAGGCATATTTGCTTGTGTGGGTGTGAAAGGGTGGTGTAGGGGATATTCTTCACTGGAAAAATGACCCACAGTTTTCCCTGTAAACTTTCTTGGCCCGTCACTTCAGTTAGGATCTTTACGCCCACTGTGCCTAATAGCAGTTACTACAAAGGACAAATTTTTGTTACCATGCGATTAGTAAAACAACGGTAGTAATTAGCACAGGCAACTACTCCCTTCTTCCAACCTCTCTTTAGATTATTTTTAAAAAGGCGATGACTTTTTCCTGTCTGACCAACAGGCTAAGATGATAGTGAAAGTTATTACAAACTTATCAAATAAAATAGTTTAGAAACGTTGAGTTGAAATATGTTGCAAGTAAAGGAAATCAAGAAATGTTGTGCCTTGTGTGTAGGCTTATTCTGAGGGTGGGTGGTTTTGTTTAGTTGATTATTTTGGGTTTTTTTTCCTCATAGGAAATGGATTATCAAAGAGTAGATGTGCCAGACTGTAGACCTGAGTTACTTCAAATACCCTTGTAGTACCAGCATGAAGCAATCAGTCTTGAGGATATGCAGTGTGAGTAGATGGATGATGTAGGTCATGCAGTACTGGATTATTCTTGCTGGGGTGGCATAATGCTTTATGGGTAGGTGGGAGACATCTAGTTAATGCCTCAAGGCACTAGAGATCTCATAATATCAGAATGGTGACTTCATGAAAAAAATGTGTGCATAAACAGCACCAAATAATTGTTTGCTTGTTTGCTTACAGAAGTCCTATGTTTATATTTTGCAAAATCTGGGGTAATGCTCAGGTGTCTAAATCTGTCTTTTGCTGTTCTCCCTTTTGTTGTTATCTTTTTGTCTTCCCATCCTTCAGGAGCAAAGCTGATTGCACTTCTGTGAGAATTTAATCTTACTGCATGTACTGCAAGTATCTTAAGTAAAATGTGCTTTGGGATTTATAAATGCCTTTTGGTTTTGTGAATAAAAGAAAAGGGGGGGGCGATCATTCAGTAACAGCTTGCTGCTGTTACTCTACTGCTCAACAGAGTGTCTTGACAGAAACTACTTTTCCCCTGTGAAAGTGAGATGAATAGTTGATGATTCCTTTATTTAACAACAAATCAATTATTTAAATTGGAATGGAGTAGAATGCCTTGAAGGTCTGAGGTGTACTGTTCTGGCAATTCACATCCACAGTTGCATACAAAGCAATGACTTGTGTTTCAGAAGAAACTTTGCCAAATAATAAACCCAAGCAAATCTATACAAGATTTAGTAGGCAGTCAGCTGTAGAGGTAAATCCTAATTTGTCTCACTGAATATTTAACAGCGACACAGTTTGACAATGGATAAATAATCTTACTGTCAGTTCATTCTTGCTTATAGTGTCAGCAAATCTTCCTGCTGCTACAGATGCATGGGCAAGACAGATGGAAGATGGCAATTACATGGACTTCATTGGGAAACCTAAAAGAAAAACATTGGTTGAAAAATTCTCAGTTTTCAGAAAAAGTAAATTTTGTAACTGAAAAATGAATGAAAACAAAAAATGGATTTTAGCAAGATGCTTTATCTGCTGTGATTTCAGGGACACATCTGTGGAAATCCCAACTTGTACACAAAGCATATGAACAGGAAACCTTTCTTAGCTCTGCATGTTGGTGAAAAGAAACGTTTTTCTCTGAAATTTCAGCCTTTAAAAGAGTATTTTATTCCATTTCCTCACCACTAAAGTGCTGTATTTGCATATTGCTGCAAATGTTAGTTCTGGATTGCCTTTAACAGATACTGGTTGCTGAAGGCCTACTGCTGTATTTCTTTCCTTCTCTTTTTTTTTTTTTTTTGCACTCTTAGGCAAGAAAGGGAAACTTTTTTCCTGTAAAAATTATTTTTCTGTATCTCTGCCTTTTAAATTTATTCCAGTACCATGGAACTTTATCTCCCTAACAGTGGAACTAAGCAGTATACATAACTTGGAGATGGGAAGATGTCCTATTTGAAATAGGACAGGTACAATATTTTTATCAGTGAAAAGTTCTACGTGAAATATTTTCATTCATTATTACTTTAAATCTTGTTACTTCACTATCAGGCTTAAATTTAATTTCTCCTATTGCACGTGTTTGTGTTCAAGCTTAATGCAAAGTATAGAAGTGCACATGGGAATAGAATTACATTTGCAAATTTAAATCACCTCATCAAATCCACCATTCACCATATGGTGAATTTTACTCTCCTGTAATCACAGCCTGACACTCATAACAGTTCTTGCACTTGAATGTCTTAAAACTGCATGAGTCAGGACTGTTGTGAAGCAGGAAAACAGTAGGAAAAGGCACTGGGAATATCTGCAGCTCCACTGATAAAGTAATTGACGGTTTATGTATCTTAAAGGCTGGACTTTATCCAAGCATACAGTTATGCTTAGTCTTGAACTGAATAACAAGATGTTTGAATGCAAGTCAATCTGAAAACATGCACGAGTGTAAAGGATTCGTATGGTAAGAAGACAGTCCAAAATGAGGAATCTTTTGATTAGAGTTGAGTTGTCAGCATCCAAAGACTTGATGCAATAGGAAGCACTGTAAATAACCATTGATGTAGGTGTGCGTCTTTTGAATTAATTACAATTGAACTTTTTAAAAGTCTATATAGTTAGACACATTTGAGAAGGTCACTTCTAATAAGCAAGATCAGATGAGAAATGTTCAAAATTGCATTATCCTTTTTGTCTGAAGGAGCATCTGTTTTTGGAGAGGTTTTGCAGTGAGGGAGTTGCGTTTCATGTCTACAAAGATTCAAAAGTTTGTCATTAGTGCAGACTTACCCTTGGAAGACAATGTTTATGCATCCTGTGTTTTGACACTGAGAGTTGGATCCGTCCACAAAGAGAATTGCTGCTGGGAGAAGAGGTGGCTGCAATTGCAAGCTTGTCCTGAATGTGAGGTAACAGGAGGCTGTCTGAGAGGAACTGTTGTGATCTATCTTGGAGAAATTAAGAAAGGAAATTGTTCAATAGTTTCCTTGAGGAGTGATAAATTATTTCCAAATTATTAAAACTCAGTTTGCTGAGGTGACAGCTCATGCACTATATAACAATGCCATTTTGAGGAGGGTAAAATTTGTGAGTGGCTTTCCTTTGGAGGATAATTTAAGCAAAATGGGGTTTAATTTGTGGGAGTATTTGTGTGATTGCCAGATGAGCTCATAGCTCTGTTCTCTCATCAGTGTTTCAAGACTTGCAGCAGAAAGCCTTAGTCTTTTGAAATGTATGCAGTTTTAACGTACTGCTTTATTTTCTTATATAGATAAATCTTACTACTGTTGTGAAGACTCTGGAAACATTTTGTAGTGTTTTCATGATGGTATACACTTCCTTGTTTATGCTTTCTATGTGATGTTTAAGAGGAGATGATTTGCTGACATTTATTCTGTCCAGAAGATGTTTGCATACATGTCTATACCACTCTGCTCAAACTAAAAATTTTGGACATGGTTAGGAATGTAAAATGCACTCAAAAGATGAAGGTTTTAATGCAGCAGTGTGAAGAGAGGAGTAGTCTAACCCTTTCTCTTTGACTCAGTTTGGTAGTTTGTGTAACTGCTCTGCCAAGAGAGGGCGAGGAAACTTGTGTGTGAGCCAAAGTTACAATTGCATTCAAATGACCTTACAGCATCAAGAACTGTTCATGTGGGGGAAACGCAAATAGAAGCGACACTTAAAGCGAGCCTGCTAGCCAAATGGTGAAATTCTGGAGGGGAAAAGGAGACTCAAGAAAAGAAGAATGCTATGCAGATGATCAAGAGCAAAAAGAGTTGAAAACCAGGTACAGCAATGGCTGCTACAGAGCTGTAATCCCTGATACTGTTTGTCTCTGTTAGAGCTTAGCTTTGAACGTAGCATGTATGTAGTGTGTGTGCAGAAGCATTGCTAGCTATGTTTTAAATTAATGCAGACAAAGGAAGGGAATATGGCAAATGCTGCTTTAGTACTTTTCAGATTCCCTTACTCGGCAGTTTAGTTGAATGCTGTTTTTCAACTATTGCGCTGCATAACGCTGCCTGGCCTCTTTCTCAAATAATGCTGAGCTGAGCTACTGTTGTGTTGTCAGATGCAGGTTTTGTTCCGGTGGGGCAGGGGGAAAGACTTATGCTTTGACGTGCAAAAGTAGGGCATTGACAGTGTACTGTGCTTGAATGGGGTCAAGGATCACTGTTCATTGTGGCTGCTTTCTCCCTCCCTACCTCAAGGTCTAAAGTAAACTGCCATGTTATTTAAAGTGCTGCCAATGTAAGGTTTTTTGTTGGTTTTTTTTTTTTTTTGAGAATAAAACATAAGGAATCAGTTTCATCTGTAACCTTAAAAGTATTAACTGCTTTGGGCATCTTAAGTCATGGTATTATTATTAAACAAATGCTGTGATAGGAGCAGGCAAATCAGTGCAAACTGAATTACTTGCACAGTTTTGCAGGCTTTCAGCTGCAAAGAGATTGCAGTTATTTGGGATACTCCTTGTCCTATATTCATAGGACAACTCATTTGTCACTGATTTCTGTTGGCAATCCTGGAGCATCAGAGGCAGGAAATGTGTTAATATTTATATGCCATGTCTATTTATGTATGCTGATAGATACTTTGGTAACTTTAAGCCTACTTAACTGAAGTATGCTATTAGTGATGCCTGTCTGTTCTGTTGTTAAAATGGAAATTCCTACAATATAAGGAGCTTAGGCTTGAGTGTTTCCTTTGAAACACAAGATAACTTGTGCTGGGGATGTCATCATTTTAGTAAGCTCATTTTCTGGATATGGTTTGAGTTTGCTTTTCTTATCTATATTTAAATTTGAAACCAGAACTTTAAAACAGAAGAAAGCAAAATGGTTAAAAATGAAGACATTAATTTTGGACACTGTGAACTATTTTATTCATAGAACTCTTTTTAAGAATAACTTTTTTAAGTCTTGGTGACTCTGAAATATTAGATTGCTGTTGGAGAATTACATGCTTATGTTCTGGTGGCTGGAAGGTGGGAAAGCTATTTAGATCATGCCCCTCCCCCTATTGTTATTGTTAATTTCTTTGCTACCAATTAATTTTAATGTAATAATCTCTTTATAATTTACTAATTCTTTTTACTGCTCCACAACTTGGCTGTCTGAACTCTGTTAAAAGAATGAGTGCATTTAGTGAATTTATTAAAAAAAATATGCAACTGCTTCTAATCAAGTTAAAACAAGGAATCAAGTTTAACTTTTTCACATGCTCTTTGTTACAAACCCCATTTCATCTCGGAGCCAAAATAATTTAAAGGGCCTTTCCATGGTTGGGAGCTTTACAGCTTTGGAACAATGCCTGTAATAGTTGTTCCTTGCTCTGTGATTGACTGTCTTGAAGGAAGTTGACATTTCTTAATCAAAAGCTTTACATTTTAAAACTATAAAAATGCTTTGGACTGGCACTACCTGCAGTACTTCAAAATCCTTAACACACTCAAAAATCTTCGTGCTATAGCTGGTTTTAGAATATCGTAGAAAAGCAAAGGGAAGAAAATGAGACACTTTTTTTTTGAAGTTGCTAGCATCTGTAACATGACTTTGCAAATTATGGGAGTGTAATTGTAGCTGGACAGAGATAGAGTTCATATCAGGCAGAAAGAATATCTTTCTCGTTAGTGCTTTTTACTCTCCTCCTTCTCTGTCCCCACTAGTTCAGGTAGGATTTCATTGCAACTGAAGGCCACTTCAATTCTAGTAGGAGCCCTTGTCCATAGGGATCAGACTAAAAAAATCTAAAGTGTTCTAGAATTAAATATATTTGATGGATTTTTCTTGTTCATTTTCGTGAGGCTCACTTTCTCCTCTTGTAAATTCCTGTTTCACCACCTGATAAAGAACATAAAGGTACAGTAAATACAGTATTCTTCCTGTTCACTTAACTTACCCATACTTCTTGTTTCTTTCTGTTAAGTCTACTTCCAGTGAGGTGCTCATATTCATCACAGGGTGGCTCAGAATTTGTCCCTGCTGTTTTTATTTATCTCTAAAATACAGAGGAACACCTGCCTCTTCACACATGTTAAAATCAGAAATATTTTCAACAAACTTTTATTTACACATACACCCCGTGTATCCCAGACATTGCTGTTTAGTGTATATACTCCAATGGCATGGACTGCAATGGAAATCAGTTTTGTTCTTTCTGGTGAACTGTGTCCCAAAACATGACATTAACACAGACTCTAAGAAGAAGAGTTAGAGGCAGAGGAAACTGTGTGAAAGGTGCTCTTAGAAACTGCCCTGTAGTCAGGAGGACTTGTTCAGTGAGCAGTCTGGTTCTACAAGTGTGAAGGGGGCTTGGATAAAAGCAAAGCGTAGCTCTGTACTAAAACTTGCAGTCTTTGCAGACTAGCAAGAAAACAGAGTAGCTTAAGATTAAGACTTTAAACAGAACTGAAAGTATTGCGGCTAACTTATAATACATTTAC
This sequence comes from Grus americana, assembly GCF_028858705.1. Taxonomy (NCBI): domain Eukaryota; kingdom Metazoa; phylum Chordata; class Aves; order Gruiformes; family Gruidae; genus Grus; species Grus americana. The sequence goes on along the minus strand of NC_072853.1, from coordinate 120,094,266 downwards.
TAGCCTTCCTAATTAGGAGTTTAGCCAGGATTATTCTGAGACAACTCATTTCAAATATGAAATTAAAGACTGAGGTGGATATGTGGCCTATTAGAGCAGTACAGCTTGTCTTCAAATCGTTATTGGTCATCGTGGGGCTGTACAGGAATTACTGGGAAAACCTGAGGATTAGAAGCGATAGGAGTGTATTTCGTCTTATGGTTTCCATGTTGTTAGATTTTTAAATACTAAAACTATTTCATCATCAACTGTGGTACTGTTCCCTTTGATCCCACCTCATTCTGAAATCCTTTTGCTCTAAAAGAGATGAAATGTGCTTTCTGATGTCATTTAACTTCACATGTAAGGTTTCATTAGATAGCTGGAACTGAAGTGGAAAAATGTTGTTAACAAAAAAACTTCAATACAGGAGATGCAGAAAGAATAGCTGCCTAGTTAGGCTCTAAAAATCATGTGAACTTTAAGCCACTCAAGAGCTTAATTTAGTGGAAGACTGGCCTGAGAGGCTTAATATAGATAGCTCAGATATCATGTGGAAACTCTAATTTAGACATGTATTGATATAAGAGACCTTGAGCTTATTTTTATTTGTTCCTGGCCAGATTGTTTGTTTGCTTCCCTCCCTTAACCCCACTCTTTATTCTCAGGAAATCCAGTACATTGGCAACTGCTACTACACAGCTACACCTAACTGTGCCAGGGAGAGTGAAGGAAAATCGGTCTTCTGATACTGGCACGTGTTCTGGTTTAACTAGTTTTCAGTGAGTCTTCAGTAAACTTGTTTCGTACTGCTCCTGGCAACTCTGACTGGGAAGGTGAAACGAGTAGTGGCTCTGGTCAGGATATTCCTGTTGCTGAGAAGTGTTGGTGACTCTTTGGAACCTGGCTTTTCCTTTTCTTCACGTAAGTGAAGTTCTTGAAGTGGTGAGAGAATAGACAACTAATGCAGTAGGGAAAATGCTCGTCTCTCAAAGTTGGGAGGAAAGCAGGGAAGTTAATTCAGATGAATCACCCTCTCAGTGCCCTCCTTCCAATGTAAAACAAAAGAAAACAAAATTGAGTTTAAGTGTTTATCTTGAAATGGCAAAGTCTTGAGATCAGGCAAATTCTTCACTCTGCCTCTTAAAGATGCAAATTCACTGGGATTTCTACTGGCTTTTTTTTTTTTAAATTCTGCCTAAGGACTGGTTTACTTGCACACTTCCCAATATTGTAACTTCAAATTATAGCTATTACATCAACAGCGCAGTAATTTTTAACCTGGTTCAGAAATCTTGTTTCTGGCATGGTCATTAACATCAGTAGGAAGGTCATAGTGTAACTGATGTGACTTGCCCTCTGATGAAAGTGTCATGGGAAAAACAAATGGATGAATGGATTTGCTGTATGTTTACAGTACCCATGGAAAGTTTTGCTTTGCTAAAATCTACATTAAGCTTAGGAAAAAAACCCACCCACACTCTAAATCTTTAATTTAAAAAAAAATGATGCTTTCAAGTATCACTTCAACTCTGCACAGGAATTTATTTGGGATAAAATCATACTGTTGGTCTGGAAGGAGCTGGGGATTTTAACTGTACAAGAAAAAATGCTTCTGAACTATGTGTTTGAAGTCTGGAGTAGGTATTGTTGATGTCGCTCCCAGACTTAAAATTATAGCCCTTAATGCAATCACAATGACATGTAACCATGCTTATGGATCTGTAACTATATAACTGGAGATTCTATTTGGGAGGTATCATTATGAAAGCTACTGGTGTCTTCCATGTGAAGATTTAAAATACCTCGGCATCTTTACAAAAGCAGAGGCAGAGTAAATAGGACACCTTTGTGTTTAACACCTTTTAAGTTGATGGTGAATGTTTCACTACTTAAATTTTCTGTGACCAAGGCTATCTTCTATGAGCCACATAGAATAAGGTTGGGAATAAGAGTCAGACCTGGGCCCTTTGTGGTGGGTTGCATAGCTTTTGCTGTAATGACACAGGAATTCTGTTGTTCTATCCGCTTTGAGTAAGTCACAGTACTGTCCTCTGGTAGCAGAGAGTGGTGGAAGTTGCAGAACTTTGTGTTGTATGCAGGAAGGACAGCTTTGTGTGTGAAGTTTCAAAGTCTTGCTAACTCTTTCTGTATCTTTGAGAGATAAGGTCTTTTTTTAGTTAAATCTCAAATATGAATTCTGTAAGTCAAGATGATTTTTTTTTAAGACGTCTTGAAAATTTTGGATGGCACTTAAGCATAGTTATATAGTGTAGAATGCCATTTTATGCAACATCTGAACCTGACCTACTTCTTGTTGTGTCTGTTACATTTGCATTTACCATAATTTAAAAGTAATTAGAATCTATTGGTTAGCATAAAATAGCTTTTTGAAGGTGGGAAAGAGGGAAATATTTCTATTTTGTCTTTATTGAACAATATTGCATTGCTTTGCTACCAACAAGAAATGACCATCTCAAGTTTTGTGAGTGAATGTCTGTGTGAAGGACAGACTCAATCTCTATGATTCATTTGTATTAGAAGTAGGTTTTGTTACAGCTACCTCCCAAAATGCAAACCAAATGTTTATGCTCAACTTCTTTGAACATCAGATGGATCCCTTATCCATTAAATCCTTGCTGTTAAACTAGAGAACCCAGTTCTAGAGATAGAAAGGAACAAGCAACTGGGTATTTTTGGTGTTAAAACACTCTTTCATTACATGAAATTCTATCAAAATTATTCTCTCTTATCAAGGTTTGATGGAAATATGCCTCATGTGCCTTTTTGAGACTCTTAACTGACGTTTAATTCTGTAGCTCCAAACTTTGAGTCATGGAGGATCTTATGTGCGTTTTTCCTGTAGTGATCATAACATGCAATGAAGCAACAGAACCCACAACACAGGTATCCATATAAAAGTGACCTGGGCAAGCCTTTTAATCCTTCTGTTTAATTACTGTTTTATAGTGAGGAAAATAACTGACTGTTGAGAGCATTGCACTTGCTTACAAAATGTCATGTATGTTTCTACATGTTGCTTATAAAGACCTTCAGAGAAACAACCATGGGAGATTGCTGAATTGCAAACTAATATATATTTAAGTATACTTGAGACTATCAATGTATTTCTAGCATGTTCAGGTTTTACAGTCAGTGTTGCTAATAATGCAAAAAAAGACATTTTCAATACAGTTTCTTGAGATTGCTTGTAAAGTGTGTTATCACTGGGGGGAGGGGAAATGCATTGTGATGGGCATGCAGTAAAGGCTTCCCTAACTCGACAAACCATTCTTTAGTCTGCCTCTTTAGTCTCTGATGTCATCAGACTGAGCTGTGGGGCTGTTACTAGGTCTGCAGAAATGTTTTCCACTGATAATGTACATGTCTTGTAGTTGAGAAGCTATTTTTAGCGGTCTGGTTCTTAGAGTCACTGAGGGACAGAGTCCTGGCAGAGAACTGTAAAAGGGAGCTGCCAATGGTTTGGAAAGGGAAGGGGGGAGAAAAGATACCTTATAATTCCTAACTGTTTTGTCTATTTTTGGCTAAGTTGTTTCCTGTTAACTTGCAAAGAAAAGGCATGTTTCTCAGGTTTGTTAGCGTGTGTTCAGCTAGGAATAATCTCTGTGTTATTGAGGGAAAATTGGTAGAATTGCATGAGGGGGGGAAACTTCCTTGTTCACTGCGATGATGTTTAAAAGCTGTCTGGATCCCAGCAAACTGGCACCTTTTAATTTGAATGAATCTGAGAAGTGCAGCTCTTCAATATGAGTTTGTGGAAAGTAGGCATGATGGTGTTGGGTTGATGGCTGGACTTGATGATCTTAGAGGTCTTTTCCAACCTTAATGATTCTATGATTCTAAAGACTCTGACCTGAGACAGTTCGGATGAAGAGGGAGTTATATTAATTTGTGCACTGTGTTTGCTTATATGCAAGACTTTTTCCTGATTGCAGAGTAACCAGGGAAGGGAGATGCATATGACAATGCCACTGAAAAAGGAAATTGTTATAAATTGTGGAACCTTTAATTTGAGCATGCTACTCAGCTACAGGCAGCTTTTTAATATTTAAAATTTGATATTTAAAAAAACCCTCTTGATCTTCAATTTGATCTCTTCTTATTCACAGAACGATTATACAAAATGACAGCTGAGATGGAAAGATGACACAAAGCACAAGAGGGCCACCATTTTACATGAATATGTGCCACATTATGAACTTGGGGCAGGAAAGCTGCTGGCTTTTTCCTGGTGGCAAGATAGTTAGTGAGACTCCCCTAAATACATTGCGCCTCCCTCCCACCTTCCAACACTCTTTTTTTATTTTTCATGTGTGTTTCTGTTTTAGTGCTAAAGTCAAAGGTCAACCCCAGTGTTTCAGTCTCCATGTGCATGGCTGAGTGAATGTGTTTTTCTTCACTTAAATGTTTATCTTTGCAAATAAAATCTGCAGGTAGAGAATTTAAAATGGAATTCAAAGCTGGTCGAGACTTCTCTAAATGACATACCTGGGAACGCTGCCACATAACAGAAACATTTCAGTGATGTGTATTTCATTGCTGTGGGGACACCAAAGATAAAGTAAGGTAGGCTGTGTGAGTTGCTCCAATGTTTCATAAAGTATATGTTCCATGTAATTGAAGGTTTTCAGGCACACTGAAATGAAAGATTAGACCTCTCTTTTTACTATTTATTTTTAGGTTTTATATGTTCCACCATACTGTGTCTTCATATTGGGGTAGTGTTGTCTGCCCGATAGGGGGAAAAATACTTTTTTCCTTTCTCTCAATTAAAAAGATATACTTTTCAAACGATATTTTCCTTTCCTTCAGCCAGTCAGTAAAGGTCCTTTCTTCATTTTGACTGGTGGCCGTTGGTCCTGCTGATACTATGATATGGCAACTGACTTTTGTGCCGCACGTGCAGCCTTGTAGATTTTGTTGGGCTTAATCTGGTGGTGCAACTTTGCCTATGTAGGATGTTTAACTATAGAAAAAACTCTGCATGTGACACTTCAGCTTCGTCAGGTGTTTTCTGTCCACTGTCACGTGTCATGTAGAACATGATGTATTCTGGGTAATTTGCAAACTTGCTAAGCTGAAGTTCAGTTTTATTTTTACAACTGTTTGTAATTTGTCTGAAGAACACCGAGCATAATGGTTAACCTGGTGGCTTTGGTGGTGCATGTTGCAGCAAGGGGAACTTACGGTGAATGCAAACTGTACTGTGGTAGCTAACCGTTAAATGTTTGGTTTTAAAGACTAATGGCATACATGTGTCTGTCACTGAGCTTGATAGCTGCCCTGGGGAACGTAAGAATGATGTGGCCAATGTCCTCTCTAGTTGCCTGTTACTTTGCACAGTGAATGACCAGGCAGCACTGTGTAGCTGTAATGTCTGCAGATATGTTTGAGGCAAGGATAGCGCATTCTCAAACTCTGAACTCTCTGCCTGCCTTCGTCTGTAGGAATATACTCTACCACTGTGCATTAATGTGCAGCTACGTTACTTTAACCAGAATTGTTAAAAATAAATACATAAAATCCAAGAACTGAGAAAAACAGATTCATGTATCTTTAGTGACGTATTTGCGATGCATGACTGCAAAAAACAAGCTTCTTATCTAATAATACACTTGTGCAAGGGGAAAGAGGAAAAAATCTATCTGAACTTGGAAACCTACTGCCGCAGCTAAACACCATGCCGGTAAACCATATATGCACTCTAGTAGCAGGAAAATAATCTTCTTTGTGCTAGCTATATGTTTGTGGTTTTGTATGGTTTCTTAATTGCACTGTAAATTGGTATCTATGTATTTCGGCCTTTGAAAAGCTAACGAACAGCTCTGTTCTTTGTTCAGTGCCTTCAGGTCTGAACACAACGTAAAGCTTGAGAAAGAGTGGAAACCTCTGAAATCATAGTGTTATGCAGAAGTTAGGAGGAGAAAACTTTTTAAAAAAAAAAAAAATCCCCCTCAAAATGTAGTGCCAGTAGTTAGGTGATCTGTTGCCTGCTGCTGAACTTGTTCTGTGTTGCTTTTTTTTTTTTCCTATTTCACTGCAGATTTAGCATAGATTATCTGGAAACAGTGGGAGTTGTAAAACACCCTTCTGTTCCATATCGACATGGCTGTATGAACGCTCATTTAGCACTAGGAATCTGTGGGAGATCGTATAGGTGTATGCTGTGTTGTTTCCATGCAGTTTCATGGTATGTTCTGGTAAAACCAATCTCTTATCTGACCCTTCTGGCTTACTGCGCAACTGATCTTAGCCTAGAAAGTCGTGGATCCAAGTCAAGTTGCTGACCTTTTCCTCCTGCTTATTTATAAACCTTCATGTTTCTACTGTAGTCCAGTGTAGGTGGGGTAAGACTGAGGAAGAGGGTATTTCAGCACTGGCTCATCGCACTGAGAAGGTGGCAGTGTGCCTTTCTCAGATTGCACAGAGATCGTTTAGGCTGTAGGCGGAGGCTGTGCAGGCAGCTGGTGTGGATTTTGGTGGCTATGGAGACTGGACTGAAGAGCAACTTTGGAGCAAGGGCGCAAGTGGTGAAACTGCAGACTTACAGTGAAAACCTGTGGATCTCTTAAAAGAAAGAGCTCTTAGGAACGTTCTGGTGCAGCTTGTCGCTACCAACACGTTCACCTAGAGGGGCTGTGCTAGACTTACTGCTGCTTAAAAGCTGGCTGCCTTTTTTAACTATAGGACGGTGGCTTATTTTGGCCTTGACACATCAGTTGCTGGTGCTGACAAAGATGGAAGTTTACAAGGGATTTACCGCTAGGCCTGAGTCATGGGAAACTTACTGTTCTTCCTGTTTTGGCTGTGGAGATTCCATCCTAATGATGAATATCAGTAGGGTATTTTGATAAATTTTTATTTAATAATTCAAATGAGGTATGTGGATACTATTTTTTTCTTCCTTTTCTGTTTCCATGGTGAGGGACAGGTGTGTGAAAACTGAGCTTCGCCACTATGGGCCATGGGACCTTAGAGGCGTAAGAGCACATGGAAAAAGAATGGAATATTATAAAGCGACTATTTCAAAGTGATGGCAGAATATTTTACTGAGGATAACAGAAAATGGCTCTTAGTAGAAATTGGGGGTTGTGTCTTTGCTGAACCCTGCAGTTGGTATAGATGAATAAATACTGTGTTTCTGAAAACTGAGTCTGGATCCAGAACAGCAAGGGAAGTAAGGGTGGTCTGCGTACCCATGTCTCTACTCTGCAGTAGGAATAACTACAGTGTTTAACTCCCTGCATCCTGGTGGGGGAAATATTGCAGTTTTCTCTTTGGAATACAGTCTTGTCTTCTGCTTGAACTGCTGCATGAACTGTTTGGACTGCTATGTTCGTCTGATCAAAAGGATGACCCAAGAATTTGTTAAAGCCAAAACTGTTACTTGTATGGGGCAGTTGATGGCCTGGAGATCTCTACTGCTATTTGGCATGCTTTTAACGTCATTTCAGTGTGTCTTGCTGAAAGTGCTCTTGGACGTCAAACCCTTGGGCAGATACACTGTAATATGCCAACTTGCTTGTGCTTAAAGCATGACTAAATTTAAATCGGAAGTTTTTCCTGCATGAACTGTAGAAGGAGTTAAATAGATTGACTTCATTTCGGGGAAGTCAGTGCCTATGTAGAATATAGAGGTATTTTTCTAAAAATTCTCTCTTTTAATGATGTGATGTGCAGCTCTTTGCAAGCGAGTTCATTTTTCCCTGTCTGCCACACTAAGTCACAGGGAAGTGCTCCCCAGACCTTCTTTAATAGCGGGAGAGTTTCATGTTCTTTCTTGACAGTAAAAGAGATGTGATAAAGGTTTGAGGTCTGGTGCTAGAACATATTGGACAGAGAATCTAAAATTAATGACAGCTAAATAATGAAATTGAGGGTGTGCAGTCTCAAAGCACTTCTTAGCATTGTACTTCAACTGTCAAATCTTGGCTTTTTAGCTGTTTTAGCTCGGGTAAGAGTTTGAATGTCAAATGAGCAAACTACACAGGGGATTCACAGAGTAGGTAAAGAGGTCTGTTCCTTTCAGGAAATCCTGTGTTTATATTCAGGATTGTACTTGTAGGCCTTGCTTTCCATTTTGCTTGTTGATCTAGAGGTCTGAATCTTCCACAACTCCCTTGACAGAAGCTTGCTGCTTCGTGCGCAAGCAAAAAATGTGAAAGTCTTTAAAACAGCCAGACAATTACTTTGGCTGTAGTGGTACTTTCTTATTATGTCAGAGTTTATAATCTTAAAATATAATTCTGGGTACTGAAAGTCCAGAAGATGTTCTAGTCTTAAATCTGAGTAAATATTATCGTTACTTTAAATAAACCGAGTATTGGGAATAACTTTACTTGTGATAGAGTATGTGCATGAGGTGAGGAAAATGAGTCCTAGTTGTGATCCTATCAGCCTCAGAACCTTTGCTCTGCCAAATCTAGATTATGAAAAAAACATTTTTAAGGAAGACATTTCTAAGCATCATAATATGCTTGTATTGAGAGATACTGTCTTTTAAACTGGGGAGGGAACATTAGTGATATTTTTATATTTTTTCAGTTGAATGGAGAAGTGCTTCAAATGCTGTGTTTTCCAACCTTGTAAACCTACTTAATTGTTCTGTGTACTTTCACCTTTACCATGTGGCTGTAATATTTTACCAAATTTGTCCAGTTCCTCTTCTTGGCTGAGCAAGGGTTGCTTTTGATACTGTAGTGAAAAGTTATACTTTCAGAGAAAGTTTTCAGAGAAATGTCAGTCTACCAATGAAGTTGTAGAGTACATACAGGAAAAAAAAATTAAAAGTCTTTGACATGTAGGAATGAGGTTTGTCAAAGAACTGCTTTCCCCTCACTGAAAGTTGGCTTGGTTGCTTGCCTGAGGCTGTTGGTATATTCAGAATGCTTTCTGACTGGGTGCTAAGATAGGAATAAGTCATAAGGCATGCTGATAAGTGGGAAACTGAATTGACTGACTGGTAAGCAGGTTGGCTTGCCTAGTCCACTTCCAGTAGTTTTAGGTCTCCATCAACAAAGATTTGCAATAGAACAGGAGCTGGCAGGGAGCAGTTTGGTTGGGTGCTCTCTTACTGCCTGTGCCATGAATCTGGTGAATAAGTGAAGTTCAATGTCCACTACTGTCTGTTGTACATTTTGGAGAATATGTATGTACATACAAGAATTTATCCGAGGACAACTTCTTGAAGTACCATATTTAAGGGTTATTGCAATTATTTTCCAAAATCAGTTTCCAAATTGTTTGGAACCATTTGATCTGTCTGTATTGAGTGACTTTAGATTTTTATTTTTTGCGTTCCTTCAGAGAAAGCCACAATGCTGGATCTCCACTTCATTGCGTAATTAAGTAAGATAGTTTAGTCTGCAGATGAAGCAAAACCATAACATGTATTATATTTAATTTGCATTTTTATGCCTTAGCTTGTGCTCTTCTGTAGTCTTCCCTTGTAAGGAGACTTTCTTATTGTTGTTCTTTTTTGTTTGAAGACTATCATAGCATTGCTTTTGCTATGTTCATGTTAATGCCCCTGGAATTTTCTAAAAAATCTGTTCCAAAATCTTTGTTAGTGTGACTTTGACTTTAATGGCACTAAGCCATGGATAATTGGCTCAGTTTCCTAAAATTCCACAGCCTGTTGTTAAGATAAACATTTCTAGGTTCCCAAGAACACAGACACATGTATATGGTAATATACTGGATATACAGAGCAACCTTTAAACAGCAAATTCTTATTTTCCTATTTCATTTTTGATGTTTACACACAAATTTCATAAGATGGAAAAATGACTTGACAGAATAACTGTGCCAGCTACTAAACTACACTGTAGCTTTTTGAGAAGGGCGGTGAGATTTCTCTTTTGTTGTAGCCCTTAACTTCTGTGGAAGCAGAGGGGAAGCCGTCAGCCGTTGGAGTGGTACATGTCGAGATGCACCCTTGTTAGTCAGCAGCTCATGTCTCGGTTGCTGGGAAGCCCATGTGACCAAGGCTTTGGTATAAGTCCCAGGATTGCTGGTTGTTAAGGAATTTGTAGTCTTGTGTTGCTCCTCAGCACTGGTACCTAAATTGACTTATAAGACCTGGGTATCCACAGGTGCTGGAGGTCTGCCTTTCTCTTTGCTGAAAAGGGCTGTGATGTTTGTGTCCCGTCTCCTGTCTGTCCCCCCCTCCCCTGGCCCAAAGCTTTAGATAGGGGCTATAATTATAGAGCTTCTGACAGAGCTGGGTTCAGTTCACTCATGTCCTCTCAAACATAATAGTGTATGGCTGAAAGCATTGCTTCCATACATAACTACTTAAAGATGACAAAAGAAAATGGATATGAGGCCCAGTGATATTAACAGTCAGTTAAGAAATTGTGGGATAGGTTCTGAGGAACCCTATACACGTTTAGGGTTGTAAGACAACTTTGAAGAGCAAAGGAGGTTCTCAGTGGATCGTGTCAGTTGCTGGAGCACGTGGGGAGGCTTTGCTGCCAGGGGGTGAGGGCCAACGATGCTAGTGAGCCAAAGCAGATCATCTTAGCATCTTAGCCAGAGCAGGAATTGGTGGTCTGACTGTCCTTGGAGGTAAGTTTCCTAATAGTCATCTTTGAAATTGCTTCTAGCAGCAATAAGAAACTTTAAGTTCTTACTTTCTGCAAAAAATGGGGTGTTCTTACTCAAAAGATTGGGGTTTTGTTGGTGTTTGGGTTTTTTTACCATCTCTTTATTTGATTATTCAACTTGGTCCAAAGCAATAAACTCAGTCTGAAAGTGAGTGGATCCAGGACACAGCAAGTGTTAGTGTGTGAGATTTTTCTGGTTTTGTGGGTGGTTTTTTTTTTTGGTTTAGGGCAGTTTACAAGAAATTTTGTTCCTTTCTTCTATCAGTTGATTCCTCTCACCACTGCTCTTACTGTCTCTGTGCAATAAGAAATAGTAAAGAAAAGCAGCAGTCTTAGTTCTGTTATATGATATTTTGTGCAAATGTTTTGAGAAGGACAGCTATTAAAATTTGAAATAATGACACTTCTCCAATCCCATAAAAGAATATTTTTTTTTTTAAATTTAAATTATTCCAACTCTATATAGGCTTTTGAATTCATTGTGGAGGGTGAGAAATAAAATCCTCCTGTAATAGGAGAAAAACAATAGTAATACAAACCAAGATTAAAATCCCCCCCCCCTGGTTTTAAATCGCGATAAATATCTAGTTTGAGTTAGTCTGTTCTTTGTTTAGGGTTCCTTGACTAAAACTCTTGGCCCTAATTTGTTGGCAGTTAGGTTAATTGTATCTTTGTTTAAACAGTAGTAGTGGGGGGGGACGACCCACCATTCTAGCATGGTCTTTCAGCTGTTTTCACTGCTTTCCCTTGCTCTTTAGTGTTGTCCGAGGCAGAAGGTATGGCTTGGCTGGTGGATCAGGACTTTGGCTTGAAATGGTAACATATTTTAATTTGAATATCTTTGCCTACTGCATGCTGTCTTAGGCCCAAGCATTGTTCAATAGGGTGGTTGTTGGAGGTTTTTTTGTTTTGTTTTTCCTCTTTACTAGTAGATAGTTAACGTGCATCTAGTGCATTTGTGCCTGTCCTCTGTTCTGCTTCTGGTCAGGTGCTCTTGCTGGTTCTTCCTGTGGGTGGGAAATGAGCTCAGGACTTGAGCAGACACAGTGGTGTTACCTTCTGTGCTGCATTTCAGAGAAATTGTGGTCATCCCACAGTTTTTCCCAACTAGTGGAAGAGCAGTACCAAATACTTACCTGTCTTCTGAAAGTCTTCTCATGTACTGAAGCTGATGTTCACGTAGTTTAGCTTGCGTATTGGCTGTGTACAAGGCATGAGTTCATAATGCTAAATACAACAGCACCCTCATCCCAAATGATTTGGTGGTTTGGGTTTTTTTTTGTTTTAAGTCATTAGATCCTTTCCTGCTCTTTGGCAAGTATTGAACCATGCCCCTTGGCCCCCTCTTGTATTGATCTACCGCAGTGAGCACCTTGCATGTGCACAGGTGAGAATAGAAGGTACATGTTTGAGGTGCTCATAGTTTGCATTGCCGTACCTCTGAGCTTTGCTTTGTTACCTGATGAATTCCTTCTTTGACTGCGCGTGCAGTTCTCATACACTCTGTACTAGTGGTGGTGGTGGAACAGCTTTTTCCGTTCCAAGACAGGTACACAGCGTATCTAGCTAAGATCTCCCAGCCAGTGGCACGATGCATTGCAGGAAGGGGAATGCACTAATTTTGAACTGTTTTCAGTTTTATTTGTTCACAGATGGGGAGGGCAAGTTTGGTGGCCTACATTAAATAAAAGGAGGGGAGCTGTAAAAAGCTCCCAGTGTAATGTGAGCCTTACACGAGGAAGAACTATTTATAGAACCCTGCAATACTTGCCTCAAGGAACTTCAGAGCAGAGAGGGGCAGTGTTACATAAAGCTGGGTGAGAGCACACTTGTGCGCTCACAGCTGCGAAGGTCAAAGCCAGGGCTTCTCTTACAGTATGCTTCCACTCTCCCTTGGCCTGAGGGGAGAAGAGACTGATGAGCTCCTTTTGAAGGCCAAATCCTAGTGGTGAGAAACTTTGGTTTGTGGAGAACAGTGGGGTGTTTTTCTTTCTTTTTTCTTTTCTTTATGGGGCTTTTTATTTGTGATGTTTTGACTTGCATTAATTTTTGAGAAAACATGACTCATTCTTGATTGATGACTTAATGGTCAAACAAGGTCACAGCAGCAGCTTTGGGGTGCTGGAAAATCAGGTTTTGTGCTTTACATGTTTATACTATGATTTAAGCATCTTTTTGGTTATTGCTGCTGCTATTCTGGCTCTTGTTCTCTAGTGGTGACTTTTGTAGTTTAAATGACATTGCCATGCTGCTGGCAGTTAGCCAGGTATTGTTCTGGTTTTGGATGCCTTCATCTGCTTAATACTTGTTGGTTATGAAGCTTTATAAAAAGTGATTCTAGAAACCCTTCAAATCTTTAGCTTGATAACATTCTTTAATGGTTTCATAGGCAGAAGAGCCCCCTTTGGGTTATGTTACATCCTTCATAGCATGTGACATAACCACTGGGTGTTGATACTTCTCTGAAAAGATTGCATTTGGCTAGGCCAAAGAGTTCCTAATCCCACTACGAGGTGGGGGGAAAGCATGGAATATAGCTTGAATGTCATATAAGGCTTGAGTAAAAAGATCTGTGTGGTGTTGGGGTAGCAGACGGCTTTGGTGTGACTGCCTGGGTCACTGAAAATGAGACAGTGTTTCCTCCAGGGTAATCCAGGAAAGATGCTTGATTAAAAGGTTCTTAAATGGCTTTAAAACTTTGGATAAGGATGTAGTCTAGAGTTGTCCAAGATGCTTGTCCCTTTAATTTGCTGTAAAAATAATGGAGCTCTTCTAATATGAGAAATGCAGTACTTGTTTTTATGTGAAGTGTTTCAAGGTAAATAAACTGCTTGTCACATTCTGTCTTACTGAGGGTAGGCCAGCATGTTAACCTATTTCACAGATTAGACAGACATATAAACTGACTTTAATTTGCTCCAGTGTCTACATGGGGCATTTTTGCATCTGAAAAAAGTTTTGTCATGTAAATAAAAAACTTGAGGATTCTTTTTAAAGACCTTTGTAAAACTTAGACTTAGTAAAACAGAGGTGTTTAGTGGATTTACAAAGTGATGTACAAAACAGGGAAGTACATTTCTGGTGGGACTCCTGCAAGTACCTTAAAGGGAGGAATTTGCACACCCTGAAACCCTTTGAAGTGTTTAACCATTGGTTAGTAGTTAGTCATTGAGAATTAGTAAATTAGTAAACAAGAATACAAGATTAGAGCTCTGTAGTTCCAGGCAGATGCTAAGAGTGGAAAGGTCTCTTAATCCCTTGGTACTCTGAGGTTCTGGCTAAATTACAAATACTTTGGTCAGTGGGGATGGATGGGTAGATCAAAGCTGTTGGTACTGAAGCTTCTTAAATGTTCATTACTGATTTGGGTGGGTTCCTTTAGATTAGATTTAGCTTGGCACCTTGGGCTGAACGTCCCACTTACCTGTGCAGTGTGAAGCTTTCTGAAGGAAAAATGTCATAGGTACGTGCCAGATGACCTTGCAGTGATGTAGCCCACAGAGCTGTTTTGAAGTCTCACATCCCTATTTGGTAACAGGTTGCATTTGAAGTGCATCTTGGAGCAGTTTTCAGGTTCTCTTACTCAAAAGAGAATTGATTGTTCATGTGCTCCAAAGTTGTTCTGAAAACCCACCTAGCTCACAGTAAACGGCTTTGCTCCAAAATGGTGCTGCTGCTCTAAACCAAATAGTTAAGTATGCGAGCATGCACAGGAAAAGGATGACCTAGAAGAAAGGGAAAGATTTTAGTTGGAAGCACTAGAAAGATACTTTCCCCCTCTTTTAAGGAAATATTTCTTTAAATTCTCAGATGTGGTCAAGCTGACATTTTGGACTAATGGATAAAAGTATTATTTGAAGCACAAAACCTGAGCTAGATAGGTAACTAAAAATTGTTCAAATATTGATAATCACCATAGGGTGCGGCCTGTGTTTTTTGGGTAGCATGTTACTTGTAGGAGTTCCAGACCTTTTGTGAGTACAGTAAATTGTTGCTGCAATCTAAGATGGTGATGAGAATAATGTTACAAGGCCTGTAACACTGGCATATGGCTGAATAGCTCCATGGGTTTTACTGCTTTTCAGGGAGGAAGAAGGATTACTTTAACTCATTTGTGTCTTTAGATAAAGAGTCAAATTGTGTTTAATCCTGAATGCAGAAAAACTTCATCTCAAATGGCTGTGAAACAGCAAGTGGGTTATTTTATTTGCATTTGTCTGAAATGTTATGTATGAAACACACCCTCCTCCCCCCAAAACACACTGCAAACAAACAATTAACTTTTTTTTTTAATGACCAGAACCCAGAAATGGCTAATACAGAGATTTTTTTTTTTCCCCTTTACCTCAAAGCCCTCAAATCTTGGCTGTTGTCTGATGTAAATGTGTCTGTTAGCTTTGAACTGCTTTGCCTAGGTACTCACAGCTGGATAACTTTTTAAAAAGTGGAGTGCAGTGCTGGCTAACCACAAATCAATTATGACTTGGCTTTTGTAATCTGGGCCGCCACAGGTACACTGCAATCAGTACCTGATGTATTTCTTGATCGAGTCTTAGTTACGCTGCAGTCATAGTCCAAACTACTGTGTAGATGTACTATTAAATGGCAATGGTGTTTGGTGGGTACAGAATTTAAACTCTTCATCTAGTAATCATGCAAACACTGTATTTTAAGCATTTATTGGGTTAGACCAAAACCTGGGTTATTGTACAGAGGTGGTGTGTAGGAGCAAGTCTTTGTGCTTGTCTTTGCTCTTACAAAGTGCAAGTTTTGAATGAGTGCCTTTTAACAAACAGCTTGAAACAAGGTTTTATTTCGGAATAAAATAACCTGGTTAAAAACATTTAGATGATAAACTTAATTCAGTTGTGCTCTTTTACATTGGAATTTTTCAACTTAATTCTTCAAATTAAATATTTCTTTAGACCCAGGTCTGTCTATTGGCCCCAAACTGTCATTGTATTTAGACTGGTAGAAATGGTGCAATACAGGCTCTGAGGCAAAAGCTGAATGATGTCATATTAGGTAGAAAAGTTATTTAAATCCTGTGTGCAGCCTACTGTTAACATTACAGAGTAGAAGGAATGACGTGTGGTATTTTTATCAAGAAAAGTAATAATTTGACTTGTGTACTTGTTTGGATGTCGGAATAAATATGAAACTGCAACAATGATTTGTATCATCTTTGCTTATGAATACTGTATATGCAGGCGAGACTAAAGAATAATATTAATGTTTCATATTTCATGGGTATAGTAGCTACAGTGTCTGTTTCTCTTCATGGCTGTTTTGGCGATCGGGTAAATACTGCTCAACTGTAGTTTAGTTTCCTGCAACAGGAACATCTAGATGAAAGTTTAAAGGCAAAGAGTGTGCCCCTGGACTAGGTGGTAATATTTGCCTTGCAAGAAAAGCCATGCAAACAGTGCCTCTATGGGTTTGATAGATAGTCTGAACAACATTTGTCCACTATGTGTACGGAAATCGAGGACATTTAATAAGTCTGAAAGGGAGCAGACATACACACTTATGCCTGCTTTCTTCCCTTTGTGATACAAGTTTTTAATATCAAGGCAAATTCTCTTAATCCAGAACTTGACTTTCTCATGTAGATCTCACATGGGTTTCTGCAGCAGACAAGGCAGACTGAGTCGTGGGAGTATTTCAGGGGGTGGTTTTTGTTGTTTGTTTTTTCAAGCTTTATTTGTTTATAGTTTCCATAACTGCCAACAGCGAAACAGCTGGTGTGAAGGAAGAGCATGGATGGCTTTTTGTTTCTGAATGTGTGTGTCTCTACACTTGTTCTTAGCAGTGACAAGGCAGCAGCTGTTGGAGTGCAGCTTACGGTGAGGGGAGAACTGGTTCCATGGTACCTTACTGGGGTGAACGTTAAACTGGGTGAAGGAGGAGAGGTGAAACTCATTCAACACAAACTTCTAACGCAACTTGTAACATTACATTCTGGCCAAAAGTATTTTTTTGGTGAGGAGTACGTGGGAGATAGTGGTGAATGAGTAAAGGTGATCGGGTATGTCAGATGTTGAATGTCAGTGTGTCCAGAAAAGTTACCAGATCTCAGATTCTCAGAACTCACTTGAACACTTTCACACAGAAACCACGCTTTAGTTATCAGTGTTACTTCATTCGGTAGTGTTGTCATGTCGCTGGCTTCCTGTAGTTGCTAAGGCAGGGTGTGGGGAGGAGGGCAAGAAGAGCTGAAGAGTGTTTTTAATGTTTTCAGTTACTCCCAGACATGCCCTTGTTCATAACAGACTTATCTAACAGTTTCTCAAAACAAATGTGATTCACAGATGTATGGTAGCAACTAGGACAAAATGGAGCCCTTGTAAGCAGTCAGTCTGTGCATTTCCGGTATATGTTCTTGTTTATAGCTTAAGCTATTTCTGTCTTCAATGCAGAGGGGACAATGAAGATTTGCATTTTGATTCCAACTTCATTTGAGCAGCTAATTTCTAATATCAGTAATCTCCCTCTTCTTATTCCTAGAGTCACTTGAAGGGGAACCATTTAAAAAATAATCAGTACAAGTGACCCCATTGTTCTTTTCAGTATGTACTGTGATAGCGCAGGAGTAGTGGATGTTCTGCAGGGGAACCATAAGATTTTCTGTTAAAGCACTCAAACTTTTTGTGTTTCTGTAGCTGCTGCAGTAGAGTACCATTTGTATGGTACAATAAATCTATCATTTGATTTAATCTGTTCCTGTAGCTATTATGATCATTACAAAATACAGATTTTGAGCCTCTGAGTGTGAGAACTATTTGCAGGTTAAGTGATACCATGCAGAAATACAAATGTATATAATTGAGGAAAACTTAAATGTAATTTTGTATATGAGGGTGGTTTTTTCCCAGAGTTAATATTGTCCATCTGTTTTCCAGTTGTGGTGTTCCGATTTCAGTGTAAACAAGACCTGGGTTGAGACCTTCTGAGAGAGGGAGAGAATTTTGCTTTTTTGTTCTTATGCCTGTGCTGAAAGGGAAAAATAGGTTGAGGAAAAGATGGTGCAGGTACAGTGTTGCAACTTTGCTGCAAGATTTCTCTGAAGCTTACTCCCAGAAGATCTAGAACAGATAATCTGTGTCTTGACAGTTTAGAGACAGATGCTTGAGTCTTGCAATGGGTTTCTAGAAATTCTGTCATGCTTTGGTGAAGCAGTAATGTTATTTATTGGAAATGCCAGAAAATAAGATGCCAAAATCCTACATTTAACAGAGAAATAAGATTATCGGGATGTGTTCATAGAGATTAAAGAGAACATTTTTCATAGGATTCTCCAGAGAACTGTTGTATTTCTGGCTGTCAGTGAGGCACTGAGCATTGCATGTCCTGTTGCTGCACGTGCATATTGAGTTGCATCCACATCTTCTGCTTGCAGACCAGTGCATTTGTGTCGTCTTGCTGGCTGTCTTTCTGCTTTTACCATGTAGTCTGGGCATTCTTGTGTGGCCTGTTCCTCAGCTAATGCCTTGTAACTACTACCTATATAAAGTCTTCATTTCCTGCCCTTCAAGTCCTTTTCCAAGTCTGGTTTTCTGTAATCCCATGATTGCATTTTCCTTTCCTAGCAGTAATGACCATTTGCATCTTTCCGTACACTGCTGAGAACCAAAAGCAGTACCATACCATTAATTATTGCAGTGCCTTTAGCCCCTTATCCAAAAGGTTTGGTGAAGTTTTTGGGTAGAGCTACTCATCATCTTTCCTTCTCTGTCCAGTTTAATCTTGCAGTGGTCATCGGTGCCTGTCTTTGAGGGGCTTTGTTCCCTGTTTGAGGCTGAAGCACTGGGGAACAGCAATAAGTGGACATCCCTTTAACCCAGTGCACCTTGAGTTCTGTTTCCTGGCTACTCTGTAATGGGAGTAAAGATGCCAGCTGTGAAGGGCCGGGCTGTGCAGGGTGGCCCAGTGGAGAGAATAAGTCTAACAGGGTTATAGTATAAGCTTCTAATAATTTCTGTATTGTTTACTATCAGTCAATTTCAAATGATGATGATGTCGAAGTACCAGTAAATCAACCAGTGATGTGCAATCTGTCTGCACGGCGTGGCTCATGCAGCATGCTGGCTTACATAGAGCTTTTGCTTGACTGATGTGAGAGAAAGTTAGTTGGTGAATGAGCCAAGGTGGATGGACTGTGCTTACTCTAAGCCGGGTTAGGGAAAAATCTGAATGTTTAGTCAGCCGTTGGTAAATAATGTTGCACAAAGAATAGCGCTTTCTTACTTGCCATGACTCTGCAAGGTGCAAAGACAGGCAGCTGCTCTGTGAAGACTGTTTTGGTTTTAGTATTTCTCAATTTGTCAGGTTAATTTTCTTAAACTTTAGTTTATTCTGATTTATGCTGTTTGGAATGGCTTGAATTAAACATTTGTTTCTTTTGTGTTCTGCAGACTTCTTGGAGCCAACTCTAGCAAAGAGGAGTTCTGTTTCTGCCAGCCAGACCCAGTCTCCAGTGCTGGTCCCCCTGATGGCAGTTTGTACAACCCTGTGAAACCTGCCAAGCTGGACGCCGCAGCTTTGCACGACTGCACTTTGGCCGCCACTGTGCCTCCTTCGGAGCTGTCGAATCATGCAGTCCTAGCCTGTGACACAGGCATTCACGAAGAGCACTATGTAAGTGAAGCAGTGGAAGATGATGTGCCAGACTGCAGAGAGTACAGAGATGCCTGCACCATTACTGGTAAGCAGTCAAATCTTTTATCTTGGGAAGGGTGTGGAGATGTGTAGTTAAGCTTCTGTTCTTAAGCTGTTGGTGAAATATCTGATTCATGGACAGTGCTGCTGCTGTTTTGCGTGGTTTTTTTCTTGTTTAAGAAGTGATTTCATAAGCACCTGAATTTTCAATGAAAGCACTTTGTAAGGTTTAAGGCTCTTGCAAATAGACTTGACCAGCAACAGCTGTGAAGCTAGGATACTATACTTCGTGCTTGGGAAATTGAACCATTTGGAGTTTGTTTGGAAAATAAACCAACTGAAAGTCAGGAATGAAGGAAAGGAAATACTGCAGCTTAAAATTATGGAATAGTTGTCCTGATATTCAACATAATTTAGATTTTTGTGTTTATATGAGAATTGCTTTGTGAGATGGAAGAAACAGTATGTAACATCATGTTTTGACTGTACATATTTTTGCTTTTCAACTCTATTCCATTTTTGTCACATTAGTTCTGGAACTATGAAGGCTTATGTAAAAGGAACAGCTTCTGCATGCCTGTATGAAAGGTTAAATGCCTTTTTATCTTAGAGTTCATACAAATAAATGGAATATGTGTTTAAGTGTGGTATTTTAAATAGAACTTGATTCTTGGTGATGTGGTCAGCTGACCCAATTTTTTTGTGTTTGAATAATCACTGTAACTCAGTTTTTAGTCATGGATATGGCCGCGAAATGACAGGCAGTTTCCATTCCAAATGCATGGTTTGTTGGCTGAGCTGTGAGGCTTCTTTTAGCTTAAAGTGACCTTGTCAGTTCCAAGGTCTTTTGGGAACGTTTGAGGAGTCAGCTGAGTTTTTGGGAGGGAGAAATGAGAGGGCTGAGAAAAATAGAAATAAGACTGGGGCCCTTCTAATTGGCTGTGAGATACCTTTAATCCTGAATTACTTCCAGCTGTTTCTAGAATTGTCTGTAGGTCAGAGAACTAGTTAATGGTGACCATCAACAGATACTTTTGTAGTATGCCTTAAGTTTGCTCAGCTCAACTGCTGTGTAGTTGCTAAAGGTTAATATTCTGAAAAAAGAAAACAGAAAGAAGGGGAGAGATGGTCTGCATGTCCCTATTCCCTTGAGAAGACAAGCAGCAGGATTAACACTGAGGTCACTTTCAGTCAGGTACACTTCTACATAAAATAGCAGAAAGTTACTCCCTGTCCCTCCTCCCTTGTGTTCGGGGTTTAGAGTTCTTTAACTGGTTAGTTTATAAACCGGCCACTCTTTTGACTGCCACGCAGGTATTAGCTTGGTAGGTAGACCAGAAACTCTACTCATCACCTAGATGTGTTCCTGGTAGCATAACTCTGTTTTCCAGGCCTCTTGCAGAAGGTTCTTTCTTGCAAATTGTTCTGTTGGCTATGTGCTGTCACCTTTCCCCTCCCTCCCCTGGTAACAGGAAGATGTTAACTCTTTTATGTCTTTCTGTTTCTGACTACAAGCTGAGACAACCAACTTTTCATGAATCAGGGTGCCTTCTTGATTATGGTTCCTTGAAAGGCGAGACAGACTCCATCTTCCTTTTTTAATTTTTAGAAGTAGTTTTTGTTAAATGGAGGTAAGTGCATGTCTTCCTGCCTCACTCTTTCAAGTCTGCTGTAGTTTCTGAATCTTTTTCTTCTTGCTTAGCTGTCAGCCAAGTGTGGTTTCCTGATTGATCCTATAATGCTTTTTTATGTATTAGCCATTCTGCAGCAGCAAATTCGTACTGTTTGTAATTTGGAGACTGCATGGTAAGACTTGTGGTAGAAACGGTGGGGTTTTTTTGGTTGTTTGGTTTCTGTTTCCTTAGGTTTTTTCTCTTTAAATAGATTTTTCTGAGTTTCAGCTCTTTAGCTGTGCTTTTTAAAGGTGTCAAAGGGCATTGACTGGAAGTTAGGAGTTGGTCTCATACTTACTGTGTAAAATCTGTCAGTAGTATGTGCTTATATGTAGCATGTACCTTTGAAACAAGCAGGAAGAGAAATACATGCAGAGGAATAAGGATTGTCAGAGGCTTTAATATGAACACTTTGTGTAACTCTGACAGGTTAACACTATTTACACTTTTAAACTGTTTGTGGGAGAGAAATTGCTCATATGAAGTCTGCATATACCATAATTTTTCTTCTGATGACGAGCCTTGATTCATCCTAGAGCAGGCATGTTCAAATCCAGCAGAGTAATCTATTTTCTTTTAGTCTAAGACTAACACCTACAGCCTATTGTAAAAGTCATCTGCAAAAATTCTTGCAAATAAAGGCTTGAACACAGTTAAAAAACCTGGGAAACTGAGTCATAGTGCTGTGTAGTGATGCTTTCTGAAACCTAACTAGCTAATGATAATGTAATTGGAGTTGACTCTGACATAACTTAAGCCTAAGAACAAATGATATGATGTGCACATTTTGCTATTTAACTTTCAAGAAGGCTATTGGTGCTCAAAGAATTTTGAATTCTTGCTGCCTTTTTTCCCCCGTTGTGGTTTTGTGGGTTTTGGGGGGGTTTTTTGTGGGTTGTTTTGTTTTGGTTTTGTTTGTTTTTCTTCCTATTCTGTTTGCTGGAAGTAGAGAGGCACTTCGGTATTCTCTGTCAGCAGCACAGTCTTTCCTGCCTGGGACCTGAGAGCAGATGTAATGTAGCTGAAGATGCATTGCACGTTCTGGTTGTGCTAAGCGTGTTTTCTTGGATACAGGGTTGGCTTAAACAGTTCCTGTCCCCAAACCACCCCAGAATTGCACCTGAGCAGATGTCTGTGGGAGTGCAACTAGAGGTATTTTAGGCAACTGGTCTGGATAGAATCCCTCCTGCCTTTTGTGGCAGAGGGGAGATGAGGGTTACTTTTTAGCTAGGTTACACCTCTGATCTGTTCTACTGTGTGGCCTAAAAGCAATTATGTTGGCATAACCGGGGGAATGAGCACTGCAGGGGTGGGCCTGGGTGACAAAAAACAGTGAGATGAAAAGTTTCCTTAAGCCAGTGTTACCTCTGAGTGGGGAACAGCACCCTAAAAGATGACTTCTTTCCCCCTGAATCTGATAGTAAAGCAATCCAAAACTCATAGTTGCTATAACTGAAATGTTATGCCTGGGCAAGTAGATGCTTCTGAATTTGTGCTAATTTGAGCAGAGAAGAGCAGATGAAATAGCACAATTGATCCATTGGAGGAAGGAAAAAAAAAGTGGTGTTTGTGAATGTTTCAAGAGTTGTTATAAAAAAAAAAAAGTTGCTGGTGGAGCACGTATTTTCTACACACTAATAGTATTAAACCTGAAAATAGATTCAGTAGCTGCTGTAGTAGATATTTTTTTCCAGTTATTACTTCATTTTGGTTTTTGTTAGCAAGATTTAAGAGAAAAGTTCAATGTAGCCTGACTTAGAGTTTCCACTGCTATTGCTTGTGGAGTTACTACATGTAAATGGGCAGAAGATGACTCAGGTCCCAAGGTTGTTGAGGAGTGGGGCAGCACTGTATGATACAGAAGTGGCACTCAGCTACTACATGTGTGAGGCAACTATCTTGTCCCATTTTTTTTCCTTTGGACTTTTCTTTTTCTTGCTGCTACCATTCATCTGAGAGCATAAAGAGGAATACAGATGTAGCACCATCTAGTGTTCCTTTTGCTAGAAAGGGAAACAAAGGCTTTTAAAGGTGTGTCTGCTGTAATTGCAATGTGGACCTGAATATTTCCAGTCAGGTGTTGATGGAAACAGAAGCTGGGGTTAGGGGCTTCCTTCTCTAACACCCCTCCATCCCATTTTTTATAAAGCAGGAAGGGCTGCAATCTTGACATGATAAAGCAGAGTGTCACCAAGTTGCTCAATAGTCCCAATTTTGTGAATTATAAAAGCTTCTTGGTCTGCCTTTTTTGTCCATCAGCTGCTGTCAGACAAATCCTGTCCTTCTGGAAATGGAGAGTAAAGTGAGGATGGAAATCTAAAATACCACTGGACTGTAGATTTGCTCTTGTGACAGATGTCTGGCTGCTAGAGTGTTGGGGGAGGTTGTGTTTGGTTGGTTTTTTCTTTGTTTCTCTTAAAATATGCATAACATTGAAAGTTAACTTACTGTCTGCTTTCTCATGTCTGAAGACTCGCTATTTGCAATGATTTTTGGCATGATGTACTTTGTAATTCAAGAACTAACTGCTTAATATGCCATGTAGGTTTCCTTCATCCTTCTCTGAAAAAGGAGAAAATGAATGGACTGTGATTTAAATTGCTTAGCTCCTTCATTAGTTTGCATGATTCTTTTGTTCGTTATACTGATTACTCTTTCTGAATGCATGTAGGAGTGTATTCTCTGACTGTTGTGTTCTGGGCAATTTCCTGATGGTTCTTGGGAAATGCTTTTTGGTGATAACCTGTTCTGTGTCTTATTTTGTTTGTAATTAACACAAGTAGATTTTTTTTTTTTTTTAACTAAAGTTACAGCACTGTATGGGTCAAACCATGAAATCCCCTTTTCTCACAGCTGGGAAGTATCGCTGAGAAGAGTTTGTGGTGTTTGACCTTGCAGGTAGTGTAACTTCTACCTTACTGCACTGACTGCAACGATGGGTAGTCATAACATCCAGAGAAACGGATGTTCTCTTGCTGTCAAGCCTCACGCAATCTCTTAGCAACAAAGACATTTGGGTACAGAAAGTTTTCTCTGTATTTTTGTCCTGCCTCTATCCTTATTCAGGCTTTAATTATGTTCTCATATGAAACAGAGCTTCTGTTCTCTTCCATCAAATGTTACCACTCTTCACGGCAACGTTAGCCAATTTTGACTGACCGATCCTACAGATACCCAGCATAATTTTGATCTTTGTTCCTGTAGTCACTTCATTTTAAAGTGTGCGCCTAGGGCCTATAGAATTTCCATTCCAGTTCTCCCACACCCCCCCACCCAAAGACACATGTTTATGTTGAAAGGCTGAATTTGTATTCTTTCTGTTCAGAGTCTGACAAAGCATGACTGCCCCAAGATAACTCCTTAAGGATTTTGGTAATACAGGTTGTTACTAGAATGCTTTACTCTTGTTATGCAGAAGATGGGAAAATACCAAATCTGTGGCTGGAGAGTATGGGCACAGCCACTCTCAGTAGTTTATTCTCAGCATAAGTACTCCCATCGTGCAGAACTGTTGTCCTAGGGATATATACATTCCTGCCTAGTTCTTTTAGTGTCTATTTAGTGTTGGACCCTGTCTGTGACTTGGTCTAAAACCTTTCTGAATCTGCTCATTGTGTTACCATGCAAGTTCATTGGTTTTTACTGGTTGTATGCAGTGGTTCTTACACCAATCTCCTACTGGTTTTTGCCAGTATTAGTTTTTCTAGTTATGCAGGATTTGGTATCAGTTCCTCATTCTCCTTACGATTTCATCTTCAGGATTTTGAAAAACTTCCATCATTTTCGCACCCTGGCCTTCTCTCCCAGCTTTCACAGTCTCTCCTTGAAAATTTGGAGAATGTGGGCTCTTAAGTCAGTCCATTTACTTTGCTATTGCTGTCACCAGTCTCATCCCATAAACTTGGTGTAATTATGGTCTTTTCTCGCTCTTCTTTCCTGCCACTTCCTACAAGCAGCCATTGCTAAATTCTGAGCACTCTTTCTTTCTCTAAAGCATGCCAGAAATGCTAATTCTATTAACATGAGATAGCTTCCTCAGCATGACTGGAACTATTCTATGAGCCTGACTTTAGTTCTGTCTAGCATACTCTAACAAAATGATCTTATTCTCTATGCCTGCTGCATCATTGCCTCTGAATTTTCTGGCTGTTTTTTGGTGGATTCTCAGTCAACTTCACTCACACAGCTTCTCTTCCCTCCTCCTCCTCCTTGCTTCCCATCAGTTTTTTCCAGCTCTTACCCTCTGCCACTAACTTAGTGATTTTCCTGATTCCTTTCCTGTAACAGGTTGTTAGGCTACCTCTTAGTCTGTATCCCAGGAATACTTTTTTCTTTTTGTGTTTTGATGGGTTTTTGTTTGTTTGTTTTTCCCAAGCAGTATTCTTTTACTACTGCTATGGTCCTTATCCAGCCCTCTTGCTTACTTATACTCTTCTTCCTAGTATGATATATTGTGTTTAGTGTAAACTGTCAATTCTAGAGTCACTGTGAAAGCAACTGCAGGCATTACTGAAGTCCAGTGTGATATTTTTTGATTTCCCTTGTTTGGGGAAGCACTTGTCATTCCTAAATGTGTACTTTTTTCAGGGTAGGGAAGTGCAAGAGCAGTAAGTATTCATCAGTATTCTGGGTTTGTTCTTTGGAGAAGGAACTCCTGAAAGCAAGTGCCTGGTGGATTTTTTGGGCGTGTTTTCTTTGTTTTGTTGTTTTCCTGTTGTGGTATACTTGAATAGTACTGGAAGACTAAAAAGCTACGTTTGATTACTGGTGTATTCCATAATTTACCTCCATAATATGCTGAGTACAGCTTTACCTTTCTCCCTCAATGTATGTGTATGTGTCTATCATTAAACAAAAAATTTTCCATTCAAAGTCAACATTTGTAAAGAGCAAATTACATAAGAATTAATTCTTGTGTTTCGCTTGTGACTCTAAAGCTTCGTTGACAGCCATTGTTTAGGAACTGGCACATTTTGTAGCTGGGCCGAACAACAAGCAAAAGCAGGACAATTGCTTTTCAGGGTTTTCTGTACTCAGTGATTTTATCAATGTTTTTTTTTTGAGGCATTCTCAGTCTGTCTTGGCAGCTGGAAGATCCTGATGGTTAATGAATGTGTTTATTCTTACTGCTGCTGAACAGTGTGTTGCCAGTATGTATTTGATACATGAATAGCTTTTGTTCTTCCTCTAGAAGAATAGCTGTGGTGGTGGAGTTTCCTTTTATTTTCTATTTAATGTAAAAATAAAGGCATGAATATGGCTGCATTTATCTACGAGGAAAAATGGTTCCATGCTGAAGCAAAATTCATTTAAATTTATGGCATAATGTATACTAGGGACCTACTAGTTTAATGGCCTCTCACCACCAAGAACTGTCTGACCTTTATATCCAGCAGGAATGTGTGTGTAGGGTGAAACCAAAGCAGGGAGACTTTAACCTAATAAATAATGACGTTCCTCACATTGGAACTGCAGTTTCTAGTGGTTTTATAGAACTGTAGAATGGTTTGGGTTGGAAGGGACCTCAAAGATCATCTAGTTCCAACCCCCTGCCATGTGCAGGGACACCCTCCACTAGACCATGTTGCCCAAAGCCTCATCCAACCTGGCCTTGAACACTTCCAGGGACGGGGCATCCACAATCTCTTCGGGCAACCTGTTCCAGTGCCTCAGCACTCTAACAGTAAAGAATTTCTTTCTAACATCTAATCTAAATCAGCCCTCCTTCAGCTTGAACCCATTACCCCTTGTCCTGTCACTACATGCCCTCGTAAACAGTCCCTCACTGTCTTTCCTGTAGGCCCCTTCAGGTACTGGAAGGCTGCTGTAAGGTCTCCCTGGAGCCTTCTTTTCTCCAGGCTGAACAACCCCAACTCTCTCAGCCTGTCCTCATAGGAGAGGTGCTCCAGCCCTCTGATCAGCTTCGTGGCCCTCCTCTGGACTTGCTCCAACAGCTCCATGTCTCTCCTGTACTGAGGCCCCCAGAGCTGGACGCAGTACTCCAGGTGGGGTCTCACAAGAGTGGAGTAGAGGGGCAGGATCACCTCCCTCGACCTGCTGGTCACACTTCTTTTGATGCAGCCCAGGACACAGTTGGCTTTCTGGGCTGCAAGTGCACATTGCTGGGTCATGTTGAGCTTATCTTTTTTAGCTTTGACGTTCCCAGCTTTGTCCCAATATTTACTTAGTGTGTTTAGCTAAGTCAACCTTTCTCCCAGAAGCTTACTTCTTCAATATGCTTTCAACTGCCAAATTTAAGTTGACTTTCCTACCAAGGAAGGTAACATGCTGGGAATACTATTGCTTTATGTACCCAAAAATGCAGGTGTAGGCTGAGTCCAATGACCTGTATGAGAAGACAGTTCCAAGGCATGTCCACTCCACAGACAGGCTTGGCCAGTGCCTGGTGTTGCTGAACTGAAGGAACAGCATTTTTTCATAGAATGGTTAGGCTTGGAAGGGACCTCAAAGATCACCTAGTTCCAGCTCCCTTGCTATGGGCAGGGATGCCTTCCACTAGACCAGGTTGCTCAAAGCCTCATCCAACCTGGCCTTGAACACCCAGGAATGAGGCCTCCACAACTTCTCTGGGCAACCTGTTCTGGTGCCTCACCACCCTCGCAGTAAAGAATTTCTTCCTTACATCTAGTCTAAATCTACCCTCTTTCAGCTTGAACCCATTACCCCTTGTCCTATCACTACACTCCCTTGTAAACAGTCCCTCTCCTTCCTGTAGGCCCCCTTTAGGTACTGGAAGGCTGCTCTAAGGTCTTCCTGGAGCCTTCTCTTCTCCAGGCTGAACAATCCTAACTCTCTCAGCCTATCCTCATGCTTTTTTTTTTTCCACTTCTGCTGGCAGCCTGGTCAATGTAATGATTTTTCCTGCACAACATTATTCTTTTGGATCATATTGAATGATCTGATCCTTCATACCAATTCTCCTTTGTAGTAAAGGAAGAATTGTGGTTATATTCTGTACAGCTCCCCCACCCTTGCACAAATCCTTTAAAACTTTTGGGGAGAAGGGACTTTTTCCAGTGATGAAGCTGGGTTTGTTCAGGGGGAAGAGGGTGGGAGAGGGGAAGAAAGGAAACTTTTGAAGTCTTTCTCTTTCTGTACCTATCCTTGCTCTTATAAGTGTATGTTTGTATGAATTAAAATATGAAATGGCAGATCTCTGGTGAGGTACTAGAACAGGTTGCCCAGAGAGGTTGTGGATGCCCCATCCCTGGAAGTGTTTAAGACCAGGTTGGATGTGGCTTTGGGCAAAGTGGTCTAGTAGAGGGTGTCCCTGCTTGCAGCAGGGGGGTTGGAACTAGATGATCTTTAAGGTCCCTTCCAACCCAAACCATTCTATGGTTCTATAACTGAAGTGACATATGGTATTATATAGAGATGATGATGAGTTTGGGTGCTTCATTCTTCTCCATGGGCTGGACTTCTCATCCAGAATTCCTTTTCTGTGATTCATTGTGCCCACTTGGCTACCATAAATACTGCCTGCCATTCCTGTCGTGCCCCACCTACACAAGGTGGGAAGTCCAGTTGAGATCTATGTGTGCAAGAGAGAAAGCGCTGTGGGTGGTACTGAGTTACACAGGTCAACTGAAGCCTTGCTGTGGCAGCCCAGAACGGGATTACCTGAGGTTGGCATGGGGTCTTTTATTTTCCCATGGAAGACTGGATTTTGTGCAGTACCCTCTATATTTAGAGGCAGAAGAATCATTGCATAACCAACTTTGGTTAAATGTGTGGCAGGACTTGCAATTCCAAAATCCTGTCATGCCAGTCAAGTTACAGAAGCTGCCATGGCTGTTTGAGGAGTCTGAGATTTAAAGGTATGAGACGGCTTTCTTATTGAAGAGCTTTTCTTCCAGCAGTTTGGCTTTGCAGCCAGCAATAAGACTTCTGATGTGTAGGATGCTAAGGTCATCTTTCCCTTTGGGCAAGTCAGTGAGTTGAGAGGATGGTGAATTTTCTTTTTATTAGAAGTAATTTTCTTTTCCTTAGAAGCTAATCACAGATGTTACATTAAAACACATGCATTGTGTGTATACATTCCTGAGTTCAGCAGTAGTATTAGTAAAACTCCAGTATAATTAGTCACATTCTGGGCATCCTAGAACTGAAATTGAATAGGAATATGGTGAGTTCTGGGGGTTTGCACATTGCAGGTGTATGTGCAGAGTAATTGTTAAATAATGTTCAAGATATACTTGTATTTCTGGACCACAGTCAATGCCTGTTTCTGTGTGGGCCTGTAGAGCTCAAATAATGGACAACTACCAGCTATGTTTCCCTCTTCAGTAGACGAGCTGGCAGCCTAATTGCAGAGCTGATGTTTCATATCTACCCTTTGGCATTTCATTTTTATGTGGAGCTGCTCACAACAGTAATGCCTAGTTCACTCCATTCCATGATCCTCTAACCGGACAGAAAGTATTGGGCCAATGAGGCGCTCGGGCTGCTTCAAGCAGCCAGGAAATATCTGCTGGAAAAGCATTTAGAGAAAGACCATATTTCTTGCTTCCAGCCATGGAATATGATTAGGATTTAGGTTTGTGGTCTGCTGAGAAAGAAGAATCCTACTGTAGTCATGGCTTCTTGGCTGGTTGTCGAGCTAGATTAGGTAACTTTTCTTGGAAAGGGTTTCCAGAATTTTCTCAGCTCAATGGAATGGGATGACTTTTCACATTATGGAGTTGCATACTTCTTCACCCTTTTAAAAACAGGGGGATACTGAATACATTGAGAACTTTAAACAGGGCACTTCCTACTTAAATAGTAGAAAATGTAATGTTCTCTTGTGTGAAGGTATACATACTATAGAATGTTATGTCTTTTTACATACAGGGATAAAAAATTTGCCAAGTGCTTACTGATCCTTGGCTTCTAAGAAGGGATGCAGACTTTCAGTTTGTGTTCTCTGTGTCTATATGCATCTCATAAAGCAAAAATAGCAGTCAAAATTCACTAGTACTTAGCATGAGATAGTCTCAAACTGATTAACTTTAATTTCTTGCATTACATGTGCCTGGAATTTAGTCTCCATGCAGTATTCCTGTCCTCCAGAGGACTTTCCTTTTACTTAACTACTAGGTAGCCAGCACTTGAACTGACCCTTTTCAGGTATTTTGTGCTTTTAAAAAAGAATAATGTGCTATTTATTAACCATCCATTTTCAAAGAGTTTTTAAGTTTCTCTGGTTTAAATTTTAGTGAGCTAAGTATCAAGGAGAAGTGTAGTGTGTGCAGGAGGGAAATGGGACAGGACTGAAACCAGGGATAGGAATAGGTGGCTCCATATTAGCCTGAAGAAGTCTTCCTGCTTTCTCCAGAGAGTTTCTTTGTTTCTCTCATCTTATCTTCTTCCTGTGCTCTTATCTACTTCCCTAACTGCTTCAAAAGGTTGTGACAATTTATGAATTTTTAAATCTGTTTTAAAAATGTATGAATGTTTAAATCTGTTGTGGAAAATGAAAGAATTTGCCTGCAAGTGACTACTGAGGCCTTTTTGGTTTAATTTAGACTGACCCCTTCTGGCTGTGGGTTGAGTACCAGCTGTTGGGTGGTGATGCAATGGAGTACCCTGGAAGGTGTTCAGGGTGGGGGTGTGTTACAAGCTTTGATCATCAGGTGTTTTGAAAGTTGCCAGGTAGACCAGCACTTCCCCAAAGTCACACCTAGAGTGTAGTTGTTTTGCTGGACACGCCGCTTCTGCACAGCAATTGTTTCCCTCTTCTCGGAGGAGGCACTTCAGGGTAGCACAGCTTCCCTGAGCTCTTTGCAAGGTGTTGGCCTCCCTCAGAACCACGACTGGAGCATCGTGCTCTGGGAACGATATCGTCTCTGGATAGTTTTCTTCTGGTCTTCCTTGTCTTGACTTGTGTTTTCTCGCCTTTCCCTTCTTGAGCGCAGGCCTGACCCTAGCATGGTTCATGGCAGAGTTGGGTTTATGAGAAACTGTTTTGCTCCACTTACAGCAATGGGCTGGAAATGAGAAACTGGCTAACAAAATGTCATGGGTGGTTTAGGGGCTGGGGTAATGAGGCACTTCTTAACACCAGGTGGCAGTATCTACTGCCAGCAGGTTCTGTAGGGATCTGGAAGCCCTTTTAACCTTGAAAGGGGAGCCTCTGCTTGAACACAAACCAGTAAGACAGTAAAGATTGAGGGTGGTTTGGACCAGAATTCAGAGAGATCAAAACTAAATATTTTATGTTCCTTGCAATGACTGTACCAATTAGCTATGCTGTATTGTGTTTCTAAAAATTCCTGGAGGTAACAGGCTTTGAGATTTGTAGTTTGTCTTCTCTGTTTTGTGTATATTTGGGGTGTGTGTATTTGTCCCATACCTCCTGCCCCTTGTCTCCTCTCTTTGTTTTAGATTCTTTTCTCTGAATTTATCACTATCTTTGTGTGAAGTTGATGCTGAAATAAGTGCTCCTTGTGTATCAGGCAAGCTAGGTTTCATTTCTGCAGTCAGATATGACCATTCCATCACAAGCTGTAAACAGGTGAAACCCAAATGCCTGGTAGGGAATGGGGTTTGACAGGTGAGCTGCTTTAGGTGACCAACTTGTTTGGAATGAGATCTTTAAATATGTCTACGTGTAGTTCATGTTGAACTTAACTTGGGTTGAAGTTAGTTCAGCTGAGGTTGAATTGCTTGGTCATGAGGTGCTGGCATAGTTCCTCCTATCCAAATAACACTGACAGCTAAATACATGTTTCATGTTGTATGGGAAATGACCTAATGTATTGCATGGCTGCAAGAGCACAGGATGAAAATGGCAGTGGGTGGCAGCACCATGTACAATGTCTTATGATCTGGGTGATGTTATGTGCGTGGAGGGGGAGTGACAGTCCTTCAGATGCTGTGCCCCTTTGATACAGTCAGCTCCCATAGTTTTAGACCTCTCACTCCATTTTCTGTTTGATCAACTCCTTGCTCACTTGTCAGCAGAGGAGGGGTGTAAGTGTACACCCCAAAATAACCAAGTGTACTCTTATCCTCCCTTGGTTGCCCTAAAAACTATGTGTCTTTCTTCCCCAGATAATTTAAAAAAACCAAACAAACCCACTCTCAATTCAATCTATGCAAAGAAAAATTAGCTTACTGTGCTTTTTAAATAGATAGTGTTGGCTAGAAGAGAGGGAACAGATGAAATAAACTAAATAGTCAAAGGTATCCAGATCAGCAAGTCTAACAAAAATTCCTCTAAGGAAATGTAAACAAGTTGAAACAACCAGTGAACCTTTAGTGGCTGTCTTGAGATGGGAGGGAGGCAGTAGAGAGGTTTGGGGTTCTCAGAGAAAGAATAATACACCAGTCAGTCAAATGCCAATGTATGAAAAGATAGGGAAAAAGCTAATAAGTAATAAATTAATAATTACCCAAGAGACAGTGAAATAAGAAGAAAAAATGCGGAAGAGAGCTCAATGGGAGTGTTCTGCCCAGTTTTGTATCTTCTTTATTGAAAGAGTAGATTAGAAAATGAAGCAACAAAATCATCAGAGGAAAAAAAAAGTCTCTGAAAGAATTTGATTTAATTTCATTTAGAAAACATGCAGAGGAATGTAAAGCAGACCGAGGAACTTCATCTTCTGAAGAACAGGGCATGGAGGAATGTATTTTGCACCATAAGGAGGTTGATGGTGTTTGCACATGTGCCATGTTTAAGCTATGAAGATAGCAAAGCACTGGAATCCATTACTTGCAAAAATAATATGGAAAAAATAGCAAAATTTCTTTGTTTATATAAATATGTTTATATATAACTATTTCTAGAAAGTGCTGAAAGCTGCGGACTTCTACAGTATGCAAGAGCAATCTTTCTTAACTCTTTTCTTTCAAAATCAGAACCTGGAATGACCCACACTTTAGTAAGAATCATGAGTTCATAATTCATTTAGCTATTTTAAGTTCTTGTAGTTTTCTTGTAGAAGTTTCTATTTGCCAAGGATGTCCAGAAAACTACAAGTGTCAAATTGCTTAGACAAAACCCCAATCTTAAGTTTATGATGTTATATTGAACTCAGTAAAACAAAGGTGCCATTTAGGACAAGAGGAAGTGCAACAGTTTTATGCCTGCTGGACTTCAGTTAACTTAATCATAAAACATAAATGATGTCTCGGGTATTCTGACTGGAGACCTTATTTAACTTATGTTAGCTTTGCAGTTTAATCAGAAATATTAATAAAAACTATCAGGAAGCACAGTCAAGGTCTTCTATGACATGTAACCGCTGTTTCAGCATGGGTGATGGTGTTAGTCAGTGTACCTTCTCCTAACGAGTACCTGCATCTCAGAAAAGGGAGGGGAGGAAAAGTGAAGGGGAAGACTGCGTAATTGAAGCACTGAGAATATTGCTGTGATTTAAATGGTGAGATAATGTTTAGTCATGCACAAGTGTAATTACAATGTCCTGTTTTTCTAAATAGGCAATTACATCAGAGTCTGCCTCTGTTTCCTGCTGGTGTACAGATTTTAAAATTGCAATAGAAGTTAAAAGGCAACTTATCATGATGCTATTGTCATTGAGTTACTCATTAATATCTTTTCCAGTTGGTAGGCCTTTTGAATTGCTCAGAAACACTCCAGATTTGTTATATGATAGAGTAGAAAAATTGGCTTGGTTGACTTGTATTCTACTATAATTCCTACTTATTTACTGTCTGTCCTTCATGTTCTGGTGTATTTCTTTTCCACAAGACATCTGTATGGGTTTCTTCTGTGTGTGTGTGCACGTGTAGAGTTCGGGGGGGTTTTGTGGGGTTTTTTTTTCCTCCCAAATTTTATTGGTAACTTCTTTTTGCATTCCATTTTCCGCTACTTTTTATGACACAGCAAACGATTTTACTTCTCTGCACAGAATTATTTGCTTGAAACTTTCTCTTTTCATTTATAAAGCCAGTCCATTCCTTTTGAAATACTAATTAAAAGCAGAAAGACACTAAAGGTTTGAATTTTTCAGACATTTTTATTTCCTTCTTCCCAAAGAGACCACTGCAGTCAGGCTGTATAGACTTACATTCCTCACAAGAGGTGAACTAAGACTTCAGAGAAAAAAAAAAAAACAAAAACCAA
Source organism: Grus americana (assembly GCF_028858705.1). Lineage (NCBI taxonomy): Eukaryota > Metazoa > Chordata > Aves > Gruiformes > Gruidae > Grus > Grus americana. The sequence continues at coordinate 120,060,238 of NC_072853.1, read as the reverse complement.
AAAAACCAAACAAACCAGAACCAAACCCCATATTCTTGACAGTGAGAGTAATTGGTAATCCAGAGATATAAACATATATCTACATATCTATATGTATGTAGATATAGATGGATAAGAAGTCTTTGTATATGCATATACACACACATGTCTTGGAATGTTTAGTTGACATCAACAGGTGTTTTTTAGAAGATCATCTGGCTTTTCTGAACTCAAGATGGTTGCAGGCACTAAGATGGATGTTGTCAGCAATTAAAAAGGTAGTTAGGGAAGACAAAAGGTTTGTAGTTACAGGTTAGCTCTCAGCTTTGGAAACATGGGAAACAGGTCTTGTTTCTTTGTATAAGTTAGTAGTCCTCCGGGAGGGTTGAAAGGACTTCTTAAAATGATGTGTGCAGGCTCACTCTCTCATTGCACAGAGCTCCATAAAAATAACGTTGTTACACACGTGGGTTCCTAATCCTACTAACTTTTGCACATCCACTTCTACAGTAAGGTTTGGAGAACACTTAATGTATGTACAACAGTTAGCAGAACAGCATGGATGAAAGCAGAGGAGAATATCTCCTGGTAGATAATAGCATACTCCTTGAACCGTAAGGTATAATGCAACTTTCCCAAGTGGATTTTAGTTTTAATCCATAGGATCCTGTAAAGAATATAGGCAGGAGATTAACAGTATGAGTTCACGTTTGTGTCCCTGTTGTCTGATAGAAAAGTAACACTCTTGCTGTCTTTAGTGCTTGGGATGATGTTTATGACAGTGCAATATCTGGATTAGAAAGATAAAAAATACCTGATGGTCTACAGAAAAGTATCTGTTACTTCTCTATTTCTCCCTCCCCTCCCTGACAGAGGTTATTCCACTAGTTTACAGTGGAATTGCAGGTCTGCATCAGTCCTGCAATAATGAGTTTCTCTCTTATGAAAATAGTTGTCTGTCAGGGAGCAGCAGGGGCAGGGCTGCCTTACAGCTGTGCCGGTACCTGCGTTGGACCACAGGATGGGAAGGGTAGGATCCTTGTTGACAGAGTCCAGTCCCTTTGTTCCTGAGCAGGGCAAAGGTGCTGGCAGTAATGGTTAAAATTGGCCCCGATGAGCACCAGGCTCAATGGGTGCACTCAGGGCCTTGTTGTCTTTGCTATTTACTGTGGAGTGACTCTTAACAGTTGCAAGAGTTAAGGTGCTGGTTAAAGATGAAGCTGCATTGCACAGCATGGGAGCAGCCTTCTGTAGTGCTTGCCCTTCCAAAATAGGTTTGGATAGCTTTTTCTTACTTTGGTGTGAGTGGGTGTTGGTGAGGGACTGTGGTGTTCTTTTCTTTTTGTCCTGGCATGGAAATGGGAATGCAGATTGATGCACTAAGTAATTACAGAAAATATACTAGCATTGCTCTGTTTCTTAATAATTATTTAGCAATTGTAGTTAATTTTATATGGTAATTAAAATGTATATATTTAAAATGATCATGTCTGGTTTGGGTATTCACATGCGCACACACACAAAATTCTTCATTTTAGAATAATACAGGTTAGAAGGTACCTCTGGAGGTCATCTGTTATGACTTCTACTCAAAGCAGGTCTTTTGAAGTGAGTGCTCATGGCCTTGTTCGGTCGAGATGTCAGTCTTTCCAAAGATGGGAGATTACCCAGCTTCTCTGCGCCCCTGTTTCTGTGTCTGACCATCCTTGTGAAAAAGTTTATATGTTGAATTGGAATTTTCTGTGTTAAAACTTCTCAGCTCCCTCTTGTCCTAAATGTAAATCTCCAATTTTAATTGCAACATTTTTGCAGTTGTTGATAGCTGGTGGTATCAGTTTTTAAAACTGCATGCGAACTTGACATATTTGTTAACATGAGGGACTGATATCACAGAATGCAGGTCGAAATAGTGTCACAAGGTTCCCTATAAGTTCTCGCAGCCAACTTTACCAGTGCATCTTAGGTGTGAACTGTGACACTGTTTGCTATTGCAGTCCTGGATTTCTTTTTTGTGAGAACAATTTGGTACTTAACTGCGGTCAAAGACCAAGTTAAGGAGATATGTAATGCTTGCAAGCTAAACATAATCTGTCAAGTAGAACATAAAAAAAAAAAGGTAAATTCCTGTATGCAATAATCCTTTGTCCATACTCAGGTTGTAACTACTCTGTCTTAGTCGATGCTCGCTTGCTCTCTATTTTCCCTCACCTCCTTTATTCTTCAGTAGGTGAGTCCCTGCTTCTAGAGGTTGAGCTTTAGGTCCCTAAGAGCATGCCTTTGTATTTTCTGCTAGTAAATATGCTATTTCAGGATCATGTGTGCTAGTCTGATCTTCTACACCGATTAGTATCTAGCGTGTTTTCTACATGCAGAAAAATCTTGCTGATGCTAAAACTGACATCTTTGCTAGCTTGTATGTATAGTTCTTGATTTAAAGTAACTAACAGAGATTGTCCTTTTTCTCTTACCAGATGTGTGCAATAGTACCAATCTTCCTGAAGTTGAAATCATCAGTCTACTGGAAGAGCAGCTGCCTCATTATAAGCTAAGAGCAGATACAATCTATGGTTATGACCACGACGACTGGCTTCATACACCGCTCATTTCCCCTGATGCGAATATTGACTTAACAACTGAACAAATAGAAGAGACCTTGAAATATTTCCGTAAGTCAAAAAATTCAGACATTGTACTGAGGAACAAATAAAATAGTGCTATTTTTCTTACCTTCTCTGAAGTATCTGTGCAATTCTGTTACAGCTGTGGAAAGCAAGAGACCTGTTTGTGATATATTGCTTTGGTCTTCAAGTTTGTGTTAGATAGAAAACAAAGGAAATGTTTAATCAGAAACAGCAGTTGTATTCGTAATCTGTGCGTGCGCTTCTCCACATTACAAATATTGGCGAAACTGAAGTACTTTTTGCTCATCATCTCTCTGGCAAGAGACTGAAATTTCTGTACATCTACAATGTAGAAAGCTTAGATCTGTTTCAATATTTGCTTTTTTTGAGTATGTTCTCTGACACATTGCACTGTTCTCTGATGGAACTGTGTGTCAGCATCACAACATGACATCAAATCATTGTTCTGCAGCTTATGCGTCTGGGAAAGACTTGTGAAGAACCAAACTCTCAACATTTGGTTGAGATTGTTTGTCCCTTAATTCTTTCTTTTGTTCATATTCATACTATTGGACGAAAAGGTACCTTTCGTGCCTGGAGGGAAAGTGTGTAGTGTTGTGACCTTGGTTTTTCATTCTTTTGTTTGAGATGTTTTTGTCATGGTGAATGGATTCATGTCCCTCTGGGTTCTTCCACTGTGGGTGTTGACTCACCTGTGCAAGTAGAGAAGACTTCTGTGATTCATCCTATAGTTGCTGATTTATTGAGTAATGCATGATTAAATTATTCTTCCCTTTTTTTCTCCCTCCATGGTTTCACATGAAGGTGCAATTTTGTTGCATTTCTGCATGTGGTGCACATTAAAATAGTTGCAGAGTATCAAGCTAATTTTTTTGCTAAAGTTATAATAGTTAGACTTACATAGTAGTGGATTTACATAGATTATAGTAGTAGATAGATGTAGGTAGACTTATTGAGGCACTGTGGATGGGCACAGAAGGGATGAGTTATGGGGCTCAACACAAACCTCTGCAAAGATGGCTTCATTGTATTTTGAAGCAGCTGGAGAATTCAGTTTGTAAGGAGCAAGGTTGTTAAAGAAAAGCATTAAGAATATGAAGAACTGAGTTTCTGACTAATGCTTCAATAAGAAGACATTTAGTAGATAGCTTACATATGTTCTCCACCTCCTGCCAATCAGACAAAAGCAGTGGGAAGGGGGAGAGGCGAACTGAAGCTGATCTATGGAATCAGCTGTGCTCCTTGTTTTGTATCAGGCCGTTAGTGTTGTTACAATGATGGCAGAAGTCGGCTTAAAGAAATGTTTTTTGAAGCGTCAGGTTTCCAAAATCTTTAGTAACCTGATTAGTCTTGTCTCACAAGTAAGACTGTCTATGTGGGTGGACTGTTGCAATAACCATGGGGAAGATGTTTTGCTGGTGGGGCATGTCAGTTGCAATAGTGTGGGACTGTTGGGAATGGATATAAAATGAAGCTATGTACAACAGAGGAATTGGATAGCAGTAGCTGCCTGTACCTGTGAGTATTTAAACAATTTTATCCAGTTTTTATCTCACAAGCATAATGACTGCAATTTTACCATGTTGCTGTGGTTGAAGATTTCATCCAATCAGCTGGGTTGAAGGAAAGAAATTGAGATTAATTCCTGCGACAATGTATGTTTTCTGCTTTCATTGGGAAATAACTACTTAAAGAGGAGGAACCAAGGAAGCAGAATTTCCATAAAGTTTACTCCTTACTGCTTATATACAGACACTTGTGTATAGATAGTAGTTTAAGACGTTTAAGCAAATTTGGATTGAGCCTTAGACTGATACCTGGAAACTGAGAGCTCTGACTTTACCCTTGTTCAGTTATTGTGAACAAGTCATATCTATATGTGAGAGTGTGAGATCATAAAAATGACATGTTTGGAAATCATGACATTGATTGTAAACATTGGTTAATGGAAAAATTAGCTACCAAGATAAAAACATTATTTTAAGTAAGTTGGCAGAAAAGCCCTGTGAATTGTACCATCATCACTTCGGAGAGTGTTTTCCAGGGTGTGGCTGCTTGCACAATGATTCATTTTCAGTGCTGCAATTAAGGCACTCCTTCTGTACCTGTTTAGTTTGTTTTAAAAACCTTGACGAGGGCGTGAGGAAATACTGTAACTTGTCTATTGGAAGGTTTTAACATAATCTTACAAATTTCTGCTACTTTCAAAACTATCATTGTGGTCTAAGAATTCTATGGATGTAGTTAAATTTAATAAATAATAAAAATGAAGTCTCATAATCTGTCAAAGTTTTCCTTAACTGAAGGAGGAATTCATTGATTTTGCTGCAATGAAAAAGGATTTGCTGCAAAATAAATACTTTAATCAGAATTAAAATGCACTACACATACAGATTATTGCTTTACCTTCTTCAAGCTTCTTAGAGATACACCAAGTTAACTAAAATTTAATATTAAAACTTCAGCTGGTGCAGAATATTTTTAGGTGTGAAATTAAGTCTTTTGGTTGCTTATGGTTCCTGGTGTGTTGTAGCGTTGATCAGCTTCGGAACTAGGATGTAACAGGGAGGGAGGGAAATGTTATGACTTTATTCAGGAAATGTTCACAGACAGAGAAATGCTGGACAGCAAGGGGGATGTTTGTGCATGTTTTTATATGTAAATATTGTGCATTATTAATGTGGGTAAATGTGTCTTTTGAAAGGCTTCTTGTTGTTTAGGGAGAGAGCTTATCGGGAAGAGCAACATTTTATAATATCTTGCCACACCAGTTAAAGTGTAACTATTTAGGTTAGAAATAGTCTGAATGGTAACACAATAGCGACAGTCTTGCACTGTAACTCCTTGTTTTCATGATGTTCAGGTACCTACTGCAAACAACTGGAATTAGGGGAGGGGGAACACGTCTGGTTTTCCACTGGTTATAGTTGTATTCCCATCCCTCCATCCAGGGGCAGGGGAGGTTGATTTTTGGTGAGTGGTAATTGAGAGCAGTGTTTTTGCTTCCTTCTGCTGTAGGTTTTTGAACACATTTGTGGCCAGTTACCATATTCAGTGACTCCTTAACCTCTGTCTTGGTTATGATCCATGTCTCCAGCTCTGTCCTGACTCCTTTTGGAAGTTGTGAACAAGATAGATGTCTGAACCATTGAACCTCAGTACTGGATTACTTAAAAATATTTTAAGGCCCACAGAAGTAGGAAAGTGGGGTGTTCTAAATATATTTCTAAAAAGTGTGTGTGTATGTATATGCATATATAATAAATACATATAATGTTATGTGTATTGATGTACAATTGGATTTGTAGTTATCCTTTTGAAAGAACTTTAAAATATAGTGACCAAACTTTAAATCTCTACTCAAAATGAAAATAATTCCTCAAACACATTTTTGGTTAAGACTTGTAAAGTGCCCTAAAGTTGATTTAAAAATGTGACTATCTTAAGCATAGTAAGTAAACTGATTCTGAAAATAAATGCCTTGTAAACTGCACTATAGTCTTCATTTGTTCCCACTTTAGAATGTCAACACAAAAAGGAGAAAGCAAGCTAGTTTGTCAAGAAGGTTATGTAAAAAAATTCTAATTGATTTGCAACCCCAAACCAAAATTTTAAGCTGCACTCAGAAAACAGTGCTCTAATTCTCCATGGATTATCTCTCTCTGAGAACTGCACTTCCAAAGAGTTTATTTGCTGTTTAAAATGGCATTTGTGTATGAATTATAGTATGTGATTTCTCTATTAGGCACATGTACTTACATGTTCACATATATCCATTGTGCATTTTATAATGCGTTCTCATTATGAATTTAGTATTCTCCTTTTCTATAAAACAGCCTTGTTAATAGGGAACTTGTGATACTGAATGCCTATTTGTCTGTGACTTTTAGTTTCTGAATAATACATTTATATTTAATAAGAGAGTCTCGATGGTTGTTTGGATAGATTCACGCGTCTCCAAAGACTGTTATCTGTGAAAGAATCTTAAATTGCTTATAGTGACAATATTCTCTAGTTCATCTGTGTTTGCATTTACTCCCAGGAGAGAATCCATGAGAGGTATTACTTCCAGGAGTGATTCAGCATATAAGATAATTGGCAGCTGTGTTGCTGTCCTTTAAAGTAGAAGCACTGAAATGAAGGAGTTTTCTGAAGAGCTGATGGGTGTTTGGAGTGGTATACTATCAAGCTATTAAAGTACACAGATGCATTTTCATTCAGTTAAAAAGTAGATTAGTAGTTATTAATGCTCGCACATACTTGTTTTACTGTGACTGAACAGGAACTGTTTTGGGGGCAGAGGGGGCTGTGTTTCCTTTTCACCATAGGAAGTGTATCACAAGGGAAGACTTGAATTTAGGAAAATAGTCAATTGTTTTTGAGCAGAAAGAGAAATTATCTTCTCTGGATTGCAAAATGAAGAGTGTAAGTGCTTTTATTAGGGCCGCTGTCTTAATGGACATCTCCATTTTGGTCTCTGATTTTTTTGTTTGGTTGTTGATTGATTGTTTCTTTAGGTCTCCTTGGTTTGTACATCCGTCTTTAATAGAGCATAATGGCATATTAGATCCTATTGTAAAGGATGTGTGGAGTACAACTGTTCTCAAAAGTAACTTGATAGTCACAAAATGCTATCTGTTCTTGTATTCCATTATTTCTCCTTAAAATATGAAAACAGGCATTGAACATGTACTGGAAGTTAAGCACAAGCATGGATGGAGGAAGAGAGAGCTTCAATGCAAAGAGTAGGGAAGCCACTGTGGTCTGGGAAGGTTTTCAGTAAAATGAAGTATCCTCTGCGGCTTGTGTATAATGAGAAACTATAAATTAAAGTAAGGCTTGATATATAAATGTCTATACAGTGCAAGTATTTATGCTACACTCATTTCTTGGATGCCTCAGTGATGTGTACTTTAATACTGACTCTTTTCTGGTTCTCCAGTCTACTGAACTTGTTCTGCTTAATCTTCTAATTGCATGTAGTGGTTACAACTGAGTCAAGATGTGACCTATTAAAACAAAAAAGCAATGAGAGGTGTGGATGTATGTGTGCATATGGTGATTTCGGTAATTACTAAAAACCTAGGTTCTCTGAGCACATCTCTGTTCTCTGTCAATAAACCAAATTTGCAAACTAGTTTTTCTTGGTATTCAGATGTTATATTTTTTGCTTACTAGTACTGTTCTTGTAGGCTTATATAAATGTTGTGTAAGTTATAATACAAGATAAATCAAGGATAATAAATGCTACAGATCTATAAAATGAGCTAAAATCACTTTTCCAATGACACCTTCATATTTCTTAAATTCATTGTGATACTTGGATGATATTTTAATCTCTACAATTGCAAAATGTGGATTTCTGGAGAAAAAAAAAATGATTGTTACTTTCTTAGTATATTGCAATAACAAGGACTGTTCCTCTATCATTATAATTAGAATCTTGGGTATCTCCATACTCTCTTCACTGTGAAAGGCAAACTTTATTTAAGCAAAATGTCTCTTAAATGCTGCACCCTTACCATGCTGAGGCCAGTAATGTTCTGCCATTTCCAGCAAGGTTTTATACTGCCTAAATTTCTTTTAATGGAATGGAGGATGTGTGTTGCAAGATATCAGAACAGGAGCGGTGGGCTTGCCTAGCATAAATTGAGTTGATTTCTCTGTAGTGGGGAAGAAAACCGTGTACCAAGGGAAAGTTTGGATCCTTGGTCTTAAATCTCCCTCCACAATCTATATCAAAACTTTTAGGCAAAATACTGATTGCAGTTGGCCATTTCATTCCTATGGGACTCCTTTTATACAACTCACTGGTTTTGACTGGAGTTCAGATGAGTTGTTAACAAGAATTATGCTTAGAATTTTAAAAATCTAGCTTTTGACTTTTACTAGTATTTTGTTAAGCTTCATAAGGCTTGCACACTGAATGTTGTCATTGTAACTGTTCTGTATGAACATGTGAGGCTTGAAATCTGAGCAATTACACAAGAAGGGCATTTGATTTCTGAATGACTTATGATAAATATCATAGTTTTTAGACTACCTGCTGAGATTTCCACCAGTAGGTTATAAACCAGCATCGATGTGATGAGTTTTCCTGTGTTGATCCATACAGGATGAGAGTCAACGGCTGTACTGCTGTGGCTTGTCAGAGCAGATTTTTTTTCTGCCTTCCTGTGGCTTTTTGGTTTTCAAAGGCTGGCAGTCACAGAATCTACTGGGCAGTGTTGCTTGAGCATGGGCACAAGGCTGATTTAGCCTTCCTTTTGAATTAATTTTTGAAGATACTGGTAGAAATATAAATATTTTAATATCCAAGCATTTTAACTTATTAGCAACTTTTGGGGGTAACTTAAGAAATAACCCAGGATAGGTGATGCAGGATAGTTCTTAAAATTTAGTTGGCAATTGGGAAATGGAGTCTTCACACTTGGATGGAGATACCTTTTGGGAGGAACTGAATAGTATGTTAGGACTGCAGCTATTCTTTTACGTTCTGAAACTCTAAAGCATATCTTTGTCATTAATGTCTTCATATGCTTCAGACTAAGCCAGTCCCTACCAAATGAACAAAATAAAACTGATCTGACCCTAAAGCATAATCAAATAAATCAGATGTCATCTCAGCAGTCTTGTTAAACTCTTGAGGGCAGAGTGCCTTTTAAGCCAGTCTAAAATGTGCTGCACGAATGTGTAATGCAGCTAAGTGACATTCCATCTCCCTGCCCCCAGATTAGGGAACATCAAGCACCCTTTTATTTAGCTGATGGCTGGGGAGATGTCTATATAAGAGTCAGACCTAGAGCACAGCTCTGAGTGCAGCTACCAGAGGCAGTGAACAGAGACAGCACTTTGTGTGAGAGCCTGGGTTCTGCCTTGGGAGCTTACAGGGACAGGGCCCAGGATCACCTGGGGACTCCTGGGAACCCTCTGAGAAACCCAAGGGTGTCTGCTGCTGCCAGGTAGGGGCAAGGTAAGGGGAGCCATAGGGGTGTGGGCCTGAGGGAGCTCTAGTGGCTTCTGAGAAGCTGTCAGCTGCTCCCTGCTTGGAGCCTTCATTGCAGCTGCTGCTGTTTAGGGATGGTCAAGCACCTTTTTAGCTGGTGCTTGGGAGAGCCCTATGTCACAGCTGAGTCTGGAGCCCGGCTCCCAGAGACAGCCAACAGATGGAGCAGTTTGTGTGCAAGGGTGAAAAGAAGGGGTCGTCATCTGTGTTCAGAACAGCCTAAACCTTCAGATGTGGTGGTGGTGGTGTGCCACAGGGTGCATTCCCTAAGTTTTGGAGCACCTGTCCCTGCCAGAGCAGAGACTTTAACCCAGACAGAGCTTCAGATGGTGGATGCAGCCCTGCAAGTCCCACGCTGCTGGGAGTGTCTGGGATCCCTTGCTGAGGTTAGGGAGAGATGGCCTTCTTTGATGCAAGAGGTGTGCTGCTGTTGAAGAGCTGTCACCAAGTGGAGAAGTTGAGAGGAGGTCAGCAAGCTGCGCATCATCAGGGAGGATGAGACACATAAACAGGATCTGGGAGGAGTGGCTGAGACACCAGAGGACTGTGCTCCCACTCAAAGGGACCTTGACAGGCTGGAGAGATGAGTCAAAAAGCCTTGTGCAATTCAATAGAGGGAAGTGCAAAGTCCTGCATCTGGGGAGGAACAACCCCATGCACCAGTCCATGCTGGAGTCTGACTGGCTGGGGACCTGAGAGGTCCTGGTGGGTGCAAAGTTGAACATGAGCCAGCAACGTGCCCCTGCTGCAAAGGCGGCTGATGGTATCCTGGACTGTACAGGACTGTTGCTAGCAGGTCGAGGGTGGTGATCCTTCCCCTTTACTTGGCACTGGTAAGGCCACATCTGGAGTGCTGGGTCCAGTTCTGGGCTCCCTGATTCCTTCAGTGTAATGCAACTTGCATTCCTTTTCTCTCCCAGGAAGCTGCAATCATGACTGTCAGTGGGTTTTTTCCTTCCTCATTAGAAAAATAGGTCATAACCATGCAACTGTAATATTTTTGTCTATCCAATTAAGCATGATGTTAAGCTCAACTTCATTTTACAAATGTGTTTGCTGTCTCTAAGAAAAATACAACCACGAAAAAACCCAGAGATTGTAGTTTACATAATTTCCAGGTGGCGAACAGTTTACAAAATGTGACTCTAAAGCTTTACTCTTCATTTGTTTATGCTGGAGAGGGATATATTCTCTTAAATGTCTACCTATTGCTATCATGGTCTCTTTTACAGTATTTAAGTATGCCCAGTGATCCCTTAATTAAACTATACAGCTGGCTGTGCAGGTGGGTTGCTGAAGACCACATCAATTTTGATTTTATACAAATGCAAATATAGTACTCCCCAGTAATAATTTTGGGGAAGGGAGAAATAATCCTTTCTTGTGGGAAATAGGGTTTTGTCCTTAAGTAATTTAATTTCATCTGTCTGCCCCTGTCTCATGTGAAGTCACTTTGTTTCAGTGGAACAGTTAGGCTCTTCTCTGCATCAGAAGAGTCTTTTGTCTGTACCAGGTGATGTCAGCGTGCCCTTATGGTGTCCAGAAGGGACCAGCTCTGTCCCATCTGTAGGAAGTACCTGCACCATTTTGAAGCCCTGAAGAGTAATCCTATTTTGATGAAGGAAAGTCAGTCAAATCTGAACACCTGTTTTTCTAAATACCGGTTCTGAAAGCTGCTGATACAATGCTTTCACTGCTCTGGTTCCACTCTTTTCAGGTTAAGCAAGCCACGCTGACTTCTTGCTAAGCAAAATACTACACTGGAAGAGATCTCTGTCCTAAGTTGCAGAGTTGTTTGCTCTTACTAAGTGTGCAGTCACAGGATGACTCCTGCTCAGTGTTCTTTTAGAAGGTGAAACACCAGTAAGTGAGATCCCAATTTAAAAATAACAGTATGCCAGCCTGTCCTTGAAAATCAGTTGAGCTTTTAAATGTGCTTGCTTTCCTTTTTAATGCTCTTTTTTTTTTGGTGGTGGGGGGCAGAGTTGCTAAAGTCAGTTAAAAAATGTCAGTTTGCAAAGTAAGTAGTCAGGCATCGCCACAATATTACCAATGTGCATTGCGTAGTGGTGGACTGTACAGCTGCTCCTCTGATAAAAAGGACTCTAGGCGATGTTAATGGCATGGGCAACTTTATCCTGAGTGGTGATGACTGTAGAAAATAATGAAAGGATATGATGTTTAATTTAGCATCCTGATGTGATGCTGTAGCCAGCTATGATGCAGAGTTAATCAAATGGGAGGTAATACACTCTTGCAGGTGCCATGGAAATATTCCATCCAGCTCTGGTGTTGACTTTCAAAGGATCCTCCTAGAATTGGAAAAGATTTGGAGAAGAAAGCTGAGAATGACAAAGTATGGGAACGCATGATTTATAGTGATATTCTATGTAATAACATTGTTTGAATATGTCATTAGCCAGCAGAGGTTACTTGCTGCTGCTTTGCACCCAGGCAACATGGTTCACTGCATGCGTGCTGCTACAACTTTGTTGAGAGGCCATGTTTATAAATGAGGTACTCAAAATTATGTGTGTCAAAAATTCTCTTCAAACAAGGAAAAGGGGTTTGTGTGATTTTTATAACCTGGCTAATTGAGACAGACCAGTTTAGTGTTGACCTATGGCACAGATTTATTGAAGCAAAAGGGAAAGAGAAGAGGGCTTGTGAGTTTCTGAAGTCAACTTTTGTGCCTAATAAAACTCCTTTGTAACTTCAAACTTAAGGAGCGCTCAGTGTAGCTGATCAGAGTTGGCTGCCAGAAGTCTTTATCAGTCTGTGTATTTTGCTCCATGGAGAACAAATAAAAGTAGGGGGTTTTGTTTGCTTTGAAACTAAACATAGAAAAATAGAACAAAATCCACAGCTGGAAGGGAATGCCACGTGAATGTACATAACTGTATTTAGCTCTGGAATAGGAAAAAGCAAGTCCCTTATAGTCAGACATCCATTACCTGACATCTTTCTTAAACTCAAGTTTTAGATGCAATACCGCAGCCAAATGCAATGTTGCACTATGGAGATTTGAATGCACAGGGGTTTAATGTTTGCAGTAGTCCACAGGAAAATGGACTGTTCTGCTAAGTTTTACGTAAGTTAAATCCAATGTATAGCTGTAGGAAGGAAAAGTAGGGCTGCAGAGGTTGAGAGAGGGTTTTGCAAGTATGCAGCTGCCTTGTAGGCCTGGTCAGATTTTCACATTCAACTTGATGGCCCTTCCAGCCCCCCCTTTATAGAGCTACAATTTCTCCTATAATTGAAGGGATGCTTGCATGTGGTTACCTGGATACATAGTATTCTGTCTGTCCAGGGTTTCTCTCTTCACGCTGGGAAGATCATACACTTCTCGCATATTTCCAGGTCTCTTGAGGAGTACTGAAATCATTTGACCACCCAAGTGATTTTCTCCACAGAAAAATAATGCCTTTCTGGATTACACCAGTACGTTTCCAATCAGATCTGTAGAAAAAGGTCAATCAAACAAACAAAAAGCCCCAGACCTCCACCTTGAACGATTTTTGTCCTGTGTCATTGAAAGGGGGATGTGTATGCAGTGGGGAGGATGGTGAGAAGAAGATTCTAGCATGTTGAAGATTTCCTTTGTTTAAACTGTCAGGAAACAAAAAGGAGAGAGTCCCTGCAGCAATTTAAGCTGGTAGCCAATATTCATTTTTTATATCTGAAATGCTTGTTTAATAGCATTACCAGACTGAAATTACCTTTTGGACAAAAATAATACAAGTGGAACGAATAGCTTCTATGCAGAGCAATTGAGTTAATGTTGCCATAGGAACCTTTATTTTTCTCTGACACTATTTTAACAGTGTAGCCTTAATTGCATTTAATATCATGTACAGTTCTTGCCTTGTGAGTATGCATAACTGAAATTCTGCAAGACTGAGCTAGGGCTGGAGTGCTTTGTCACATTCCTCTGTGTCAAGATGGCACAGCGTTTGGGCAGAATGATCACATTTAGCAAAAACACTTGCACTATTCAAAATATGATCTCTTTTTTTAAAGGTAATTGTAGGGTCTTTGCATGTCCAAAGGCTCTTAGTGGATTTTATATAATCCTTTGTGATCTACTAACCTGAAGATTATGTACACTTATTGTATTGCTTTCACATCAATATTGAGCATACTAAAAATCTAATCAGCAGAATGAAGCAAAAAATAATGTGATCCTTGTCAAAATGAGAGCAAGTTTTGCTTTTCAGACCCTTCTTGTCTTAGAGTACCTCTTGATTTCAGGAGGGCTAAGGTTAGCTTGATGCAAAAGTAACAAATGGGGAGGAAGTGCCCGTAAACGTGGTGGTGCCTTGATTAAGGCCATGCTTCTTTGCTTTGAGTTAGCCTCCCAAGAAGGGCAGTGCTTCCAGCCTAGAGTGGGTTGACTAACTTTATTTAGGTATTACACCAACTTAGTTGTCCACCAGCAATAACTGAAGTACAACCATTGGATCTCCTCATCCAGAGACCTCCTTGTAGGACAGCTGTGGGCCTTGGCCCCAGGTGGCTAAGGCTGGCATGGGCAGGAGAACGGGCAGGGGTGTAAGAGTCAAGTTAAACAAAACCAGTGGCTTTGAGACATAGGCCAGGCAGCAAACTGCAACCTGAGAGTATCTCACAGGAGCAAGGGGAAACTGTATTTGAGGAAGAGCTCTAGCACTTCAGTCTCTGTGAATCTTTGAAGTTCACAGTGGTCTGAAACCATGTGCCCTTGTTCCTGCTGTCTAAGAAGTTAAAAATAAGTATTTTGACTAATGAAATAAGTTCAAAGAATCTTAGCCTGGGGCAGTTAAACAAAGTAAGTAAATGTGTGGAGGCCCTTGAACTACAACATCACAGAATAGCAGAATGGTTGGAAGGAACCTCTGCAACTCGTCTGGTCCAGCCCCCCTGCTTAAGTAGGGTCCCCTGGAGCTGGCTGTCAGTCCTCAGTCACCCTTGCATTAAAAAAAATATAAAAAATTAAAAAATTCTGTTCAGGGTGAACCTTCTGTATGTGAGTTGGTGTTCATCACCTCTAATCCTGTTACTGGGCACTACTGGAAAGACCCTGGCTCTGTCCTCTCTGTGCCCTCCCTTCAGGTATTTATACACACTGGTGAGATGCCCCGGAGCCTTCTCTTCTCCAGGCTGAACCATCCCAGCTCTTTCAGCCTTTCCTCATAGGAGGGATTCTCCAAAAACGTGTGGCAGATGCGTGAACAGATCTGTTAATCTGTGCTTCATCTATCAATATATAAAAGAGATGTGGCAATTCCAAAGCTCAAAGGTACTGCATATCTTGAATGTTCCTTACCTATTTCTGTTACAGTAAAGCAAAATGGTACCAGTCAGGGAGTAGAGCAAGTGGTAACAACCTAGAAAAGACTTGCGTGAGGGGGACCACAATAGAAATCCGCAAAACCATGAGTGATTAAATTCAAATTAAGTTAGTAAAAGTGAGTTGCAAAGCAAAAGGTGAGGGTTTATTATATCACGAATAGTAGATGGAGTCTTTGGCTAGACAGATGCCCACTTGGTCAGACCCAATCTGGCCTCCTAGCTTGTGTTATTAATATATATTGCAACTTAATCTATCCCAGTGTTTCTGCTGGTGTTCACAAAGAAATACAGTTTCCTAAAAAAGGGGAAGAAAGGGGGGAAGAGTGTGTGACGGTTATGAACAAAATGGTTGTTGATCCCTTTGATAACTGTACGTGCACAGATTCAGACATGCTTTTTGAATTGCTGTGCTTGATGATGATGAAGATTTAATGCCATCTGTTCCTCAGACAGGTTCTCTTCTAATAGCTTAAACGTGGTTTTCCTGGGTGCTGCAAAAGTCTTTTCTTTCATTTCCAAAATGGTCAATGTGAATATTAAGCTATTCTGTGTGAAGAACTTAAACATTTTTAGGAATGGTGAAAGTTTGTCCTAACCTGTTGTTTTCAGCTACAAAGCTTAGATGTTTGCAAAAAACTAATAAAATGGGTCAGTGGTTCATGGGGAAGGGCAAAAGCAGATTAGCTTTATTGCAAGGGGAAATGTACTGTTGTCCTGATTTTTCTGATTCTTTCATTTTTTGTTTGCCACTTTGCAGTAACAGAATGCATAAAGGATTCTATTATATCAGCCCGGAATAATGTAACAAAGCAGTCATGTAGTTCAATTTTCCATGGGGAAGGCAGGCTTTTATCAAACCATGTGGAGGATAGTAGTAATGGACTAGATTTTCATTATTAATGTACTGCATGTACCCAGTGCATTGCAATGGCATGATGCCGCTGTTCCACGAGCAGTCAGCAGAGAGTTGTATCATCTTTCTGAGCAAGGATTTTTGTTTCCAGCATGGAGGGGTACTTCTAGTCTGTAAAGCCAGAAACAACAAAATGCATTTTCTTCATCTCTGCATCTCTTTTGGAGCCAGCTCGTCTCCATGGCAACATGTTAGACCAAAAGAGATGTGGAGACTAGGGAGGGAAGGAATGAGTTAGAAACAGCCGGGCGGTGGTGTGTGTCCCCACGTCAGCACATCAGCCTTTTGATAGGATGATTTTGTTAACACCCATCCAAGGCTCCTGTGCAGAGCTTCTTTATTAGAGCAGCCGCCAGGGCATCTGCTTCTCCCTCCTGCATCCTTTTCCTATTCTCTTATATTTTGTATTTTTTTTTCCCCCAAATACGCCCTCCGCTCCCCCCCTTTTATTTGAGTTGCAGTCTGATTGAAGATGTGCAGCTCATTTTCAGCTTTCTGTGAGCTTCCTTGTGATGTGGTATTTTGCAAAGGCAGGAAGGCATGGCTGCATTTCACTTGACCTTAGCAGCGAAGTGAAATCTCGTCTATGTTGCTGAAGGATACTGACTATGCAGAAATTTATTGAAGCAGATTATTACGAACTGGACTGGTATTACGAAGAATGCACAGATGGTAAATATTTCTAGTCTCTTGTTGCAGAATTTGGAGCTTGTAAAACCGGACCATCGTTATTCAATGGTTTAAAAAATGAATTACCTCAAAGAAGGCAGCACCCTGGTGTGGCGGAGATGCCCGCATCTCTGTTGCACCTCGGCCTCTCTTGTGAGCATGCTACAAGAGACTCTGCTGTATACCTTTCCCTTTTTCAAAGGGAGTGGCAGAGGAGCATATGCACTATATGATCAGTCTTTGGGCAGGGGAAGAAATATTTGAAATGCTAACTGTATGTATAAGAATTCAGCTGAATTTAAATACACTTACTGTAAGATTCTGTATTGGTTTGAGTTTTAAGTCTTTGGGTTTTCTGCATTACCAATATGCTGTAATATGTATATATTTAACATATTAGTAGACAGTACATGTTTTCTCTCTGTGTATTTGTCTGTGAAAGACATTTAAAACAGTAGCTTCTTAAGTGAGCCAGTTAACTTCTTGAATTGAAAAAAATATAAACTTTGGCAAGCACTATCTTCTCAGCTGCTTGCAATTTTTGTAACGTTTACTTAGGCAATTATTTTTTTTTATTGGAGCATTGAATGTTTTCATCAGACTTCTGATAGAAGGCACTTGAGGAAGGATAAGGAATGGCTAAAACTGTACACTCAGCAGAGTGGAAAAATCAAGATTCCTTATCAATGGCACCCAGTGGTAACCTCTAACCCAAAATGCAGCCTTTGGGAAAGGAGTAGTTGTATATGGATTTTATTCTGGTTGTAGAGCTTGACTTAAATGAGGCAAGTCCGAGATCACAATGAAGCAAAGAACAGAAAGCAGTAAGGAGTGTAGGCCCAGGGGATGTTGTACATATGTAGTACACGAAGATATTTCATAGTGCTTTGATAACAATATCAGAGGGGACATGAAGAGTAAAGATGTGTGACAAAATTTGAATGGGTTTTTATGGTCCTTTGAGTGGCATATGCCTCCATTTGTTTCTCTGTACTAGATTTTGGAACAAATTGCAGTTTTAGAAGCTTGTTAAACTTGAACTTCTCTTACCTTTGATTATTTCTGTCCAGGTGTTCAGAGAGGAAAGGTGCATATTTATTTGAAAGATCTGACCACTTTAAGTTGGACTGAATCCATTACATAACCTTTATCCTCTAGGTTTAACCCTAGTAAATACCGTAGCATCACATTAATCTGCATGATGTAACAGGCTGAGTTGGCCTGATTTTAGAAGCTTAAAAAATAGAACAGTTGTACTGTCATTAAAAGCTGTAGCTGGTTTTTTCCCACCCCCAGGTTAAATACAGATAGCCTTCTTTTTATTGTTCTTTTTTATGGTCCTTTGTCTGCATGGTTGAAGTGTCATTGTGTCATTGAAGAGTGACATGCCTGAGTGTATGAGCTAAGAACTCATCTGCTCCTCAGTTTTGTCTTAAGGTGTGTACTGCGCTGGAGAAGCTGCGGGAGTTCCACGGTAATGGAATAAGCAACAGGCGTTGGGCAAACATTTACATACCTTGTGGGATCAGGGCCTCAGGAGCACTCTAGTGCTTGGTCTCATTCTGGGCTTACAAGTTTTCTTGCAAGTGCTGAGCCCCCACCCAGTGTACTTCTTCCATGAGCTGAGACCTACAGAGCCTCAGGTGGAGTTTGTGCTAGCTGGCTTCTTCAAGTGTTTGGGGAGTTCTCCCCTAAGAGAAAGCAGGGTTTAATGTCTGACTGGAAAATCTCTCCTGTAGGTAAGGCATAATGCCTTTTTTAATTTTTTTTTTTATTATTTACTACTTTTTACATGATGGAAGGCTAGTGCACTCAGCCCTGTCTCAGCCTCTCAGGTGAATGGTAGTCTCATAAGGTTTAATGGAACTTTATGGGGTTTAGGTTTCTTTTGCTTCTCCCAGTTGAAGTGTGTGAGAGAAGGATTTGAGAGGTGTGGTGGAAGGCATAGTTGATACTGGCATATTAATTTGGGTTTAAAATAGTGTTGGCATTTCATGTTGGAGAAAGGTATTCTGATTGTAGTGGGACAAAAGGCATCTTTAAAATACGGTAGAAAAAGGACCTTTTTAAAAAACCTAGAGCAGGTAGCATATTATAAGAGATGTCTGTCTCTTGATGTTTGATTTTTCTGCCATGTATTTGTCGATACCAGAGTCACTTGCCTGAGATGCTTTTTATACTTGGTAGAGAGTGATAGGCAGTTGCAGCTCAGCTGACCTGTTTTGAATATCTATTTTAAGACAAGAAGCCTAGTTAGCTTATTTCTCTGCTATACATGGACTCTCTGGAACTCAGATGTATGTGTGCATTCAATTATCAGTCCTACCCAGTTCATCCTTTTTGGTAAATATAACGTTGGAGGAGAGTTGGTGGTACCTTGAAACTGATAGAAAACCTCACAAGATGATATCGTACAGAATTATTTTTCCGATTAAATTGTTCAAACATTCTTTATCAAAGCTGCTGGGACTCATGATTTCAATGTAAAAGGTGTGGGTTTATTTGTTTTACATTTTTAAATAATTATTTTATCGGCGTATCATTTCTTGTTCTTCAAGGGAAAAAGCACTCCAAAATTACACCAGGATATACGGTTTTAATGCTGTTACTTAATAGGTAAAGAAGTGACTCTCACTTTTACTTCAGATTTAATGAACTTCTGTCTGGACTGACATTGTAATAATGTCTTCAACTTGCATTTGGTGGTGGTAGTTTTTTTAATACCTTGCAATAGCAAATGAACAAATGCTCAAAGCTTACAATTGACAAATCTTTACAAAGACTTTCTTGGGTTGGAATAATGAATTAATCCCTTTACATAAGGTCCTTTACAGAGTTTATCCTTGGAAGGAGTGGATGGAATTAGACAATATTTATGTCACACTCTTTTTACCTGAAGATTGAATCACCGGCATTAGCTAACATTACATTAAATTGAAACCTCTATAAATAAGAGCTATTACACTGTGCTTTTTAGATACTTTTTCAAGTATAATATTTTATAATATGAGTGACAGTTGCCACCTTATTTGGTATTAATGAAGTATATTGTGTAGGTGGAATGGGGAGGAGGAAAGAGCTGGGTGTGTACTTGAGTAGGAAAGCAGTTATTTTCCTAGCAGACTTTGAGATTGAGAGAACCAGTGACAAAAGAGGAAAAGATGGAACTTTTGCAGACTCTTATTGTGAAAGGTAACAGTATAAACATCTAGGCTCATATGGATGGTTTTTTTTAGAGAAAAACAAATAGATTCTTAAAAAAATGCACACAACACAAGTTGGGTGAAAAAAATAATGCAAAAAAACCTCCCAAACAGCTAAATAAACAAATATCATAGAACTATAGAATGGTTTGGGTTGGAAGGGACCTCAAAGATCATCTAGTTCCAACCTCCCCTGCCATGGGCAGGGACATCTTCCACTAGACCAGGTTGCTCAAGCAGATACCCATAGAAATCATTATGAATAGCCATGTCCCTCTCCCTCTTTCTTAGGCCAATATTTTTCATCCTCTCAACGAGCAGTGCTTTCTAGAGATATCCAGGTTGGCTTTGGATCAAATTACTTTTCTTCTGGTTTCTTCCATTACTTGTTTATTTCTAGCTGAGCAACTCTACACTAATGCCTGAGAGTTCATTGCCGACAATTCCAGATGACTTTGTGTATGTGCAGTTGGCTCTTTCCTCCTCCTTTTGTTGGCTATGAGTTTTGGCAATTTCTCATGGACAAAACAGTGTCTTTTTCCCCTGCCAGTCACACTGTGTACCCTATTTGTCACACATGCCGAAGCTTCTAACCCCTTTTGTTTGCCTGAGCAACTTCATCTTACTCTCTTGGTCATTCTGGCACCCCTTATCCTGCTTTTGCTCTTCTCTGTAACTTTCAACCCTGACCTGTATCTTCCTCCTGCTCACATTGAAATGTTGTCATCTCTTGTTCTGTGTGCAGTTTGGAGCCCCTGTCCTCTGTTCTATGTTCCACTCTACTGAAATGATTGTCGGCAAGCTCCCTAACTTTCTTTTTAGCTGAACAATAATTAACAATTATAATGCCTGTTCTCCTTGACCTCTCAGCCACTTTAAGCATCATTATTTATCCTTGCCTTGCTTATATTGCAGTGCCTTTGCAGATGTGAAACTGTCCTGGTTCTTCCCTGCCACCCCTCCACCTTTTTTTTTCTTTTTTTTTTTTCCTCACTCCTTTAAGGTAGCATTAGAAGAATATTTCATATTCCCTGCTGCAGCTCTTCAAGAATTCTTGGTTATCCATGTTTCTTCTCTGTGCACCTTAGTTACAGGTAACCTCGCAAACGCCCATCTGCCAGCTCTGTGGGTGGCCCGGTCAACCTTTTTACTTAAAATACCCTTCCCTTGACACCTTCTCCGTTACAGTAGGAGCTTGGCTGATGATTGGGCATTTATGATGAGTCGTCGTCTCCCTCATACATTGGCCCCTTTTGTCTCCATCCCTGCGGACAGAGTAACTCTGGTGTTACTCCGGATGTTGAGTGGATGCTGACTGTGGGTACGCCATCTAAATCTATGAGAATCTTACGAATGCTTATAGCATCCAATCTCTAAAACAGCCCTTGCTCTATAGGTACGCAGCTAAAATTCTCGTTCAGGTTGTTCTTATTTTGCTCCTGTGTCCTTGATACTTGATAACTATGGTTGAACCTTGTTTATATTCATGTAATCATTGATATAATTTTCCTAGTTTTCTGCTTTTGCCACGTCAATTCTTTTACTTTATTCCTCCACTGACTCTCTATTCTTTATCCAGTCAGACCTAAGCTACTTCTACTTGTATGTTGTCTTTACGTGGCTTATTTTTCAGTATAGAAGTGTTTTTCCTTTTTATTCTGCTCAGCCACTGAATTTCTAGATAAGCTTTTTCCCAATTCATCCCATTTCATTCCCTTTCTGCAAAAGTAACATGCTGTCCTTTTGGTTGAGTTGACAGGAAATAATTTGGGTGGGCTTTTGAAAGAGTGGGAAACATGTAAAACCTGTAAACATTTGAGCAAGTTAACTTTGATTGTACATCTTAATGGAAAGCACATGTTCAGGGACCAGTTTATCCCCCTTCCTTGAAAAGCCCACCCCAAAACATCCATGTTTCTTCATCAACATATTTTTAAATGTGGGTGTTACTGTTTCAGCCACTGTTTTTACAACTTATTAGCTTACAGAGAATCTCTTTGTTCTAAATGAAGCATTATTTCTAGTGAATTGTGGTCAGAATTAATGTGGTTAATTGTGCAAAAGCGTAGATGTTTTTATTCATGAAGGAAGGTTAAAATTATTTGATTGCATTGGAGTTCCTTGGAAATGAGTCAGGATAAGAGGATTTATTTGTATTGTGTCCAGCCTCACCCTTCTTCAAACTAGCTCCCTGTTTGTGTGTTTCCTGCTTGATTGCAGAGTTACTGAAGGCGGGCTGTACCTTAGTGCAAGCATCGCCTGCGGAACGTGCACCCGTGTGCTTTAAGCATTGCCACTGACTCAGCAGGCTTCCTGAAAGGAGTTAAATATCTTCAGCCGCTAATTCAGGGTGGTGATTGCAGCAAACATGCCAAATTTACTTTGCAGTGGTAACCCATAAAAATGAATGTTCATTCTGGTATGTTCTTTAAGTTCCTGAGTATGTGAGGAAATATTAAAAATATCTCTTGAATCTTTCATGATAAGAATGTATATTTTCAGAACTGTATACAACTTAGCTTTTTTCCCCCCCATAGCTGCTTATTGTTTGCTATCTATTGGAAACCTGGCTCTTAATTGTAACAAGTAAATATGTCTGCTCTAGTGAAAGGGCCTAATGCAGAACAACACTAAAAATGAGTTGATAGTGTGAGGGTGCGGTACGCATTCCTTCTCCACCCATTATGTATTTGCATCAGCATTTATCACATGCTGATATCAATATAGGCATTGCAACACTTACCTTTCTCTCAGGTTTTGAATGTCAGAGTCCTCCTGTGCAGCGCGAGTTGACATGAGTCATGGTTCAGAAGTCAACTTGTGGGAATACTTGTTTACTCTCCTTACGTTGTCATGTACATTGGGCAGCAGCATGCATGTTCTCGGTGTGTCACCCACCACTCTGCTCTCCTTTATAAGCTGGTTGGTTAGCTATAGCTGAACACTTGTCAGCAGTGTTGAAACCAAAAGAGTTTAAAGTTAACAGGATTGGCAGGGGTGGACTTTTCTGTCCTAAGCTTTAAAAGGTGCTTCTTGCATTCTTTTAAAGATGTCTGAGTCTTATTGTTTTGGTTACTCACTGAATTTCCATTCTCTAGCTATTACTAAAATGTGATAGATTGACACTGGGTGGCAGCTAGGTACTTAAGACTCTTACTGTCTGGGTTTTTTTAATTCTTTTATTTTTGAAGAGTTATGAAGATACAGAAAAGCTCTAAGGAATCAGAAACTAGAAGTAATCCCCATTACATTATTATTAGAATTGCATATTTTAATGACATGAGATGAGAAAGGAACAATCCTATTTTTTCCCCAACTGAGTTCTTGAGGCTGCTGCTGAATATTGCAGTAAATTTTGACAGTCAAAGGTCAAGTCGTTAAGTTTGAGTAGTAAGATCTTTCTTTATTCAGAAATGAGTGTTCCTTTCCTCAGCAAGCACTTATGTGTATTTCATATCCGTTGGCTATTGTTTATATAAACATTGTTACATGATATCAAGAGTTTAGAACTGAAAACAGAGTAATTCATCCTGATTGTATAAAATTAGTTCCTTCCTACCTCATACTACCTCATACTTTCACACCACTAGAGAAGTGGTAATAGAGAAATTGTTCTTACATGACCCTAACTGTTCTAAGTGTTTGTCTGTCTCTCTCCCTGGCAGTTATGTCCCCTCCGAGGGTGATGAGCTGCCTTTGCTTCGCGGTGCCTCCACTTTGCCCGCGACTGCTTTGCTTTGTGACACAGACAGGAGTGCTTTCTGCAAGCAGCAAAGGGCACCTCTTTGCCATGGAAAGTAGGGGAGGCACCCTGGCAAACATTAAATATCTATAGCAGTAAAAAGTTAAATAAGAAGGTTAACCTGCCCTGAGTGTGTACTCAAGTTTAGCAAACACAATGTGTTGGTAACGAGGAGGTCTGAGCACAAGGAGTTCTGTTTGTTGTGGAACAGAGAAGAGATAGGGTACGCCCTTGGAAATGCACTGCTAGGGTGCATATGTGGACTTGGGGCATTTCATTTCCCACAGCGGACAGAAGAGTAAAGATAACTGTAGAAAAGATGGCATTTAACAGGTGATGCGATATGTCATTTAAATGCTTCATGCAAGCGTAATCTTTTTTTGTGAAAGCAATTAAAAAATGCCCCAAACACCTGCTCCCTTCCCCCCAGCCCTGCTCTTCACACAGTGGTTTTAGTGTGTGGTGGGTGCTGCGCTCAGACCATACTATCCAACAGCCGCAACTTTCAAGATCTCTCCGCTGGGTGGGACTAGCGTGTGCATGCGTACAGGCTTCGGCTGTTCACTATTCCTGTGAAAGCTGTTATTTGCAGCATTAGGCAACTTGAGAGGTGATTTAACTCTGTGAAGGTGCACACCCTTCACCAGGTGTGACAGTCGGAGGCTGAGTCGGACTTCCGTGTTGCCAAGACACTTGTGGGAAGCTACCACTTCACTTGGAGGAGCAGAGGCAGAGGAGAGAGAACTCTGTTGACATGAGGAGTGCCGGGGAGGGGGCTTTCAGTCCACTTACTTTGTCTGAAATATGCTAGTGGAGCTGTTGAGCAAAACCTGGCTACCTTCGGAACTGGTATGAGGAACAACATGAATCTTCTAGTAATTATTAGACAGATGGTCTCCTCCCTTCTCTACCACATCTGTACAACACAAAGCTGTTGTGCTCAGGACAAATACTCAGTTGCTCAGGAGCTCTTTGGCTGAGCATGTGAGTGAGGAAAGATGGTATCCTGCTTTCTGGAGACCTTGCTTTGCTCTCCCCAACAATACAGCCTCCGAGGGAATGTCTTCCCATCTCCTGTGAGACTAAAGCATCGTATCGGGTCTATCTGGGATAACTTTGGCAATGTCAGTAAACGAAGAAGAAAGCTTTGAATATGACTATGAAAAGGAAAATAAGAGCCAACGCAGATTTAACAGGCAGAGCCTTGAAATCTTGGAAGAAGGTACTTTGCACCTTTTGGTTTTAAACTTTTATGGTTGTTTACATGTAGGGGTTTTGAATGATGTGTGGCTATTTAAAATACTAAATTTTATAATTTTTTTCATGTGTAGCCAGTATTTTCAGATGAAATATGATGAAAATACTCCCATAAGAATAGGGTGAATATTAATTTATGTACACTTTAAAGAAGAAATACATGATCAACAGACGCAGGCTATGCAATACCTTTTTATATAATGAAGCTGGATTTGGGAAATGATCTTTCTTTGGAAATGTAGTACTTTTTTTATATGTATAGCTCGTATGTGTGTTATGAGGCTGCATCTGTAAGGTTATCATTCCCCACAGGTACTTCTAAAAATGAGCAAAAGAACAGAGCAACAATTTTGTGCTTATCCATGAACTTGAAAGCATGTAGATAGAAATAATCCAAGTTGTGGGTTTTGTGACTAAACTGTTCATCAAAACCAATGACCCAAAAATCTTGTCATACTTTGTGGAAATCATAGACATCTGTGGTATTGCAGGCAACTGGCCTGTTAGGGTGGGAATATGAATCTGTGTACATTGAAAATCCTCCTATGCACCTGCTGCGTAGAGAATGTACCCATTCAAGGGCTGCTTCCAGCCAGTCTGGCAATTTTATTTTCAGGACTTCAGGTACCAAAAGTTAAATGTACCATTTATGTTATTTCATGTGCTGTAAATTTTACTCCAAAATAGTGGTTTTGTGGTAGAGAACTGGTATTTCCAAATACACTATTGTAAAGCTGGTGTAAGGATGCTTTGAAAGGTAGTTAGCACAGAGTGTGACCTGCTGTGAATTTAAATCCTTATTCACCTCATGGGAAATAGTTCCTGCGTCCAGAGCCTCAGTGGATGTAACGTGCTCTGTTGCATAGGAATTTCCTGTAAAGACTTCCTCAAAACAAGTATTCCACCTGGATTTCATTCATAGTCAGTCAGTAAACCATCCGTCTCTACTGTTGTGGGTCTCTGAAGGAAGCTGAAACAACTTGTTTGTCTGTGCAAAATAGGAAGGTGCTTGAGAGAATACTGGTAAAAGGAAACTTTAAAACTGCGGATTGGGGTGGGGAGGAAACTTACTGAGAGAGGCCAACCCAGGTTGTTCTGTGTTGGATTCCTATTTTTTCTAGTGATTAAATGGTTGCTGAAACATATATCATGCTGTTCTTTATTCTTCCTGCTGGCTTTACCTTTCATGCAGATCTAAGTACAGTCTGAAGCTGTTCTTGTTGATTTCAAGAGAGGAAAAAAAAGTTGAGATCCAGCTGGGATAAATTTAGCCCTGTCTTTCTAAAGTACCTTCCCCTCAAAAGCTAAGTATGTATTTGAAATGCCTTTGAAAGATGCCTTCTCTCTTCCACCTATACATTCAGGTCACCTACACACTCAGTGTAGTACTGATACAGATGCACAAAAATGATATATGGTATTTCTATGTATCTTTGCACGTGGGCACAGTTATAAATGATAGTGTTTCCCTTGGGGATGAGTCAATCCATTCTGTAAGTAAAGCAGGGGGGGAGCACCAGCATTTTCATGCTGAACAAAAGAAACATTTTAGCCATATCTGGTTATGAATTTCTGGTATCAGAAATGGAAAGTCTTGAGAATATTCTTCACTTTAACCATTTATAGTTACTGAAAAGGAGGAGGTAAAAATTGTGTAACTAAGTCTCCTTAACTGTTTGGTCTATTCCATGAGCAGAATGTATGTTCACTACTTGTCTGTTACTTCCATGGTCATTTTGATATAATGAGCTTTTTTCCCCTGTCTCAACATCTAGATCCTGTGACTGTCCTCAGTCCTGTTTCTAGAGCCTCTGTCACAGCACTAGGTTTATGCCTGGCAGTGTTACAGAATCAGTTCTCTTGAGTTTGGGAAGCACCTTCATAAACGTCTAGGTGGAACAGTCCTTGAGTCAGTGCATTGCTTTGGAGTTGTAAATTTGCCTGACAGCAACATATTTACTCCTCATTTAATGAGCTGGTCTTCGAGCTGACTGCAGTGAAACTTTGTGCAGCAATATCTGTTGATAGCATCTACTCAGTTTTTGTTGATAGAAAAAAATATCTGAGCTGTAAAAGGACAGCCTGTCGGTTTTCTTTGGTTAGTGATTTGTTGGGTCAGCTAATTCTGAAACTGGGCTGTGTTTTGATTCTTGCTTTTGCACGTAGGACAGGAAAAGACTGTTACCTGTTTGGGACCTGTGATGGCAGCCATTCATTACTATTTCAGTTTACTAATGTAATAGATTAAAAATCCTTCTTATCTAAAGTATTGGGTAAATGCAACCTAAGAATCTAGCCCAAGTTCAATTAAAAAAAGTCTTGTGATCACTGTTAAAATCTCAAGTTCAAGCACTCTAGGGGGTCTGATGTAGAGAAAATGAAAAATACCTGGTTTATGTTTTACATAAAAATACCTGTTTTACAAAGACATCGACTAGAATGGAGGCTGTACAGGGCTCTGGCATCTTCTCTGACATCTCAAAAGTTTTGGCACAGCCAATCCCTCCCAGAGTTGGAATAGGAAAAGATCCTGTACTTAAAGGGAGGGAGACAGCTGACAATGCATGGCTTTTAATACAGGCTTGTAACTTCATCGTAGGATTTTTGGAAAGATTTACAGTTCAGATCCTGGTTTAAGCCCTACACCCATTTATTAGTTGCAAGGGCTGCGGTCCAGATATTTCTTTACAAGAAATGGATGGATGAGAATGTCAAGACAGTAATTCAGTGGCTAGTAATCCAAAATCCTGTAAGAAAAGTTTTACTTTTAACAGAAGAGCTATGCTGAGCTGTTACAGTAAATGGTATATGCGTTGTGATGATGGTAAGTTGTGGGGCCCAAACATGGAGGCAATAATAAGGTTGAGCCTTTGGTTCTTTCCAGGTGTTTTTCCGTATTTCCTTAGGTTTGCTTTGTGGCTGTGTTTTCCAAGTTATCACATTTGATCTATGTTTAGGCTAGTAGAAGGAGTAAGTGTGTGACATTCTTGTTGAAATTTCCTTTAACTTGATTCTTCGTTCACCACAAGAAAACTTGTTGCAGTTCATGCCCTGCGTAGAGAAGATAGTTTGAAATGGCTACCAGCCTGAGTGTTTGTGCATTAAGCTTTAGAGAAAGAAATAACAGCAGAGGCTTTTTCCGAACCTGAGATTAAGTAATAGCATAGGTTATGTGAAGCTTTAATATTGGATTTACTAAGCTATTTGAATACTGCATGAGAGAAATGGCAGTAAACAAACACCCTTCAAACCATAGCGTAAGTGGCAAGATAAAATCTCTTCTTCTAGAAGAATCAGTAACTGCACCTTAATATTAAAGGATTATTTTACAAACTACGCCACAGAAATCACAGTAAGCTAGGCTATAAACAGTTTAAACGAAGAAAAAAAAAACCCACCACTACTGGCATTGTCTATTGAACTTAGGGTAGCTATTTTTCACTGTGTTAATATGTACTAGCTGACTGTGTACTGCTTACAACATCATGTTCTTCCCGACTCCTCCATGGAGCTCGCCCACAGCCTGCCTTGACAGTTGCAGAGCAGTTGGCGCACCATGGCCGCTCTGTGTCCCTCTGGCCAGGGTCGTGGCCACCCGCCGGGCTCCCCATCTGCCTTCTGGAGGGACTGGCCTGTGCCTCTGCTTGGGGGCAGTGAGGCAGGCTGGAGGAACTGCTGGTGGGTTACGTTAAAATTTGGACTTCTAGCAAGTCGTGCCTTGGAAGCACATTTTTCAAGCTCCTGTCGCAGTAGTCCCTTAAAATTTTTAAGCTGTTCAGACGAACGTGTTCTTTCAGGGCTGTCTCAAACATGGCTGGCAACAGCAAGCCTAAGACTTTGCCTCAGTTTAGCCAGGGCTGCCAAAAACTCCTCTTCAGTGGAGCAGAACCTACCATGTTACCTTTAAGCATGTAAAATCTTTCTAGTAAGAGCTGATGGCACACTTTAGGTATAAATTTCCTGAGTTTATTTGACAAGGAATATAGGTAATATGGCACAATTTCAGAATTCCTCATGCGCTTGGCTCGAGTCGACGTAGTGCTTGCAGTAACCAGTGCCAGAACATAACTATTGGTGGCTAAAAATCACTGCTTCAGTTCTAGAGCAAGTGCTTTATCCTTGGAGTGCAAAAATAGCCTTTCATAAATGAAGCCAACACGTGCTGAGGAGTCCAAGTCTGCCAGGGTCTCTGATGGCTAACGTTTGCCAAGTGGTATCCAGCAGTGAGGAGAGTGGGACTGGTCAGTCAGTGCTGCTGTGTCTGTTCCATATGTCTCGATGCACAACACTTAGGATGCAATGAACTTGCCAAACTTCAGTGTTAGGGGAGAGCTCCGAGCAGAGGAGGGGGGAGACAGCTGTTCATGAGGCAGGGCTTCTCATGGCTGGTCAAGAACACAGTAGGGCTTGCCATAGTTAAAGGCTCTGGGTAGGGAGCTGTTATGAAAAACATTAGTAAGTTCATCCCCTGCTGCCACCTGGCCAATAAGAAGCATCAGTATTAAAACTGCCAGAGATGTATGCTCCATGAATGGTATTCCCTTATCCTGATGTAGTTTCTGAGGAAATAAATTTTGGTAGTAGGGAAATCCCCACGCGCTAGGGCCTTCCCTGTTAGACTCTGTAATTATACAGGTCAGTATTATCTGCCCCAAAAGTGAAACTTTAACATAACATCTTATCCCCTTTCTGTTTCACAGTAGTTGGAAATAAATGGGAAGAGGAGCAGTGGGAGCTGGGATTGCCTCTTCAGCCATGACTGCTCTCTTTTAGTTCTTTAATTTGTCCCTGATTGACAGGTCTCAAGAACGAAGAGGGAGTATGCCTTGAGGAGGGATGCAGCGGCTGAGGACACCTCTGACTGCTAGCTCCTGTGATTTTTTTCTCCTTTTTTTTTTTTTTCTTCCACCTGAATCCCTGGTTTGGTGGATGTTGGATCATTGCAGCAGCTCCCAGTAATGGTATTCTTGCACTGCTTCCCTTCCATGGCTATTTTCCCGTTCCTGGAAACACACTTTTCCTCTAAGCAGCATGCTAGATGGCTGTGTGACTTTCAGGGAGCAATCCAGGAAGGTACATACTTTCCTCCCTTCTCCCTGAGCATCTTCAGATTGGGATAAAGTGCTTTAGTAACTGTGGAGCTCAGAGCCTGAAAGAAGCTTCCAGTCAGATGCTGCATGAAATAGATGATGATAAATAAATGCAGAGTACATCCTTTCAGCTGTACTCACTTTTCGAAATGCAGGAATGTGGGTACCCAGACATTCGCAGGCTTTAAGAGGGTGTGAAGATGGTGCTAGGTACTTTAAGGCAGAGGAAATACTTGATCTGTGTAGCGTTTATCCCTTTGTGTTTGGCTTTAAAAAAAAAAAAACCCAAACAAATATTTTGAACATATTTGCAAATACGTCCTCGAAGCATGTATTTAATGCAGTCATGAAAATAATGTGGTAGAAGCTTTCTCTGTTTTTTGTTTCCTGTTTTGGATCTGTGGCATTTGTTTCAAAGCGGTTACCAAAACACATTTTCTAACTCTGTTTCTGGAATTCTATGGTCCCTCCACTTGCTGTAGACATCTTTTAAAATTATTATTATTATTTATTTATTGTCTAACAGCCTTCTCCATAAACTGAGAGGTGTAAACTGTATTTGATTTGGATGTTTGCATGCATCCATGCATTTAGACACTGCGCTTCCTATCACCCTCAAGCAAAAAGACTACTCATTTGCAAGTGAGCAGAAAAGAGGTCAGTAAATTGGCACTGTAGGTTTTGTATTACACAGTGTTGTCCTTCATTTACTCTTGTTTTATCTTTATGGTAGTATTACCAGGGTCTCGTATTCATCATGAAACTCCAGCAGGCTAGAAACCTGCTGTGCAGAATCCATTAGAGTTGTGGAGTTTGTGGGGTTTGGTTTGGTCATCCATGCCCGTTCCGTGTGTGTGTGTGTGTGTGTGTCCCAAATCATGATCAGGATAGTGTGCCTTTTTCATTTGGTAGTCTTTTTGGACACCAAGAAAGTCAAAATCACTGCACTAGCAGTTGGCCAAATGTTATCTTGTAATCTGTGGAGGCTAACTACATACTTAGACGCTATTTTGAGTGTTTTAAATGCTGCTGCTTAATTCCTTTCTCTCCCCTCACTTTTCACCTTCTCTTCCCCGCAAGCCTTGGTTTCTCAGGGTTGGAAAGCAACACCTTGTTGCAAGTTTGCCCTCCTTCCAAAAGGAAAACCTTTTATTAGGTAGTAGCTCTGTGCTTCTGCTGTGCTGCATGTTGAGTGCCAATAGGAGGTGGTTGACTGGAGGAGGCATTTCATTCTCTGCAGCATGTTGAAGTTTGTTTCCACTTGGATGTTGAAGAGGATGCATAAGAGATCATTTCTGCTTTGAAACCCTTCCCCATTGGCAGAGCAGTGTGTGAAGACATCTCTTTTAGCAGTGCCCAGCGGAAGCGCGATGGAAATTTTGAGATATAAAAGCTATTGGTGACCAGGTCGCTATTTCTTTGCTAGTAATAAGTCTGTTGTGGTAAGGCTGTGTTGTTACCCTGCCATGTTAAAGATTAAATGGCTGTTTCTGAAGGAATAGCTAAATTGACCTTTATCATTCTTTCTCCCAGCTGAGTGACATTATTCTGTCTGTGGGAGCACCGGCCTTTTATCAGCTTGGCTGTTAGGAAGGTTATACATTCACCTGAATTAGGATGGTGTAAGGTTGCTGTAGTCATAATCACTGGTGATTATTAGTGCGAGGTACAGAGTTAAAATGAGCTCCCTAATGACAATCTCAAATGTTATTTTATAGTAGCGAGTCAATGTTGTAACCAAGGGAACTATTTAGTGTACAGTTGCTTTGGAAAATAAACTGCTGGTGTCAGGGTTTCTGATAGACATTTTATTGCATGAGTTATGAACCTCTTATGTTTAAAAAAGTTGGGTTTATGGCAATGTTAATATTTTTTTAATTGCGAATAGTCTTCTGGATGTGACACCATCTGTCTTTATATGAAGCTTTTATGGAAATCTATTTAGCCCCTTTGTTTACTATAGCTGATGTTCTCTGCAAGGTACTTAATTTTTTTTTTCCTGTGGAATCCTGATTAGTCTGCTTTTGACTAATATAGCTTGTATTTTACAGATGCACTATATTTTTGCTTGTGCAGGGGTATAGTTATTTTTTATAC
Source organism: Grus americana (assembly GCF_028858705.1). Taxonomy (NCBI): domain Eukaryota; kingdom Metazoa; phylum Chordata; class Aves; order Gruiformes; family Gruidae; genus Grus; species Grus americana. Next base: position 120,028,309 of record NC_072853.1, on the reverse strand, counting down.
CGTTGTGTAATTTTTGTCAAATTACTACTTAGACGCATGAACTCTTTACTGTTACCACTTTCAGACTTAATTATTTAGATAGTGTAATTATCTTTTGAATACTTCTGAATGGCATTCTTTGGAGTTCACTGGCACTACAGATGTCACTAAATATTGTAAATGTTTTTAGGATTTGATCCTCAAAAATAGAATTTGAGAAACAAGAAAATAAACAGAAACAAATTGTACTTCTTGCTGTAGTTTAAGCAGCTTTCTAATGCTTACGTGGAACCCTCCAACATTTCAACAGATACCTAGAGTACTGATGTGTCTGATATATTATTAATGTGGTGATCAACTGTATATTGATGTATATGGAGATTGTATATTTATAAATTGGGTAGTGTTGTTTCCTTAGGGTGACAATACACTTTTTTCTTCCTTTTTTTTTTTGTTACTTAAATCTTATTAGGCCTTATCTGTCTCCCCCCACCCTCCCGCCTCCACCTTAATGCATGCTAAAGCAACATTTGCCGATCTGTCAGACAGAGCTTTAACTGACATTGTCAAGGGTAAATCCCCTGAAGGACAATTTGCACTACAGCAGCCTGATAACCAATAGTCCATATGATCAACTCAACTACATCAACAATCCCTTTTTTCCCGAATTACAGGGTTTGGGGAGTAGGTGTAGCTGAAAATGGAAAGAATATAAGGGTAGAGCAGAAAGTGCTGCTGTTTCCTCTGATTATTGGTGGATTTTAAGAAAACTTGCAGACTTCTAGATAAGTCAGTGTAGCTTCTTAAAGTATTACCTATAGTGGTAAATTAAACTTCTGCATACTTTCTTCAGTTTAACAAAATTCCTGATTCCATCTTAGTGATTAATAATCTCATCCATTCTAAGTAAATCTTTGAGTGATACTGTGGCCACCATGGTGTGGTCTGGGTATTATAAGAATCATTTATTATTTTGCACACATTTTATTTACTTTGCTGTCTCATACCATAGAAGCCAGTTCTTATCAACTTAATATGGCATAGTATCTTTATGTCGAATGATGTTACTTAACATTATTGCAGTTGCTCATTCATGGAGTAATTTTATTACATGCAATACAATGACTAGGTGACACGATAAAATCCTAATTATGTAACTAAGAACAGCTGTTTTCACTTCATTATTTTTTTATAAACTCAAGACATTCCTCTTCAGAGAAGAAAGTTTTAACATTTTAACTGTTTGTTCTGCCACTGACAAAAGCAAATATTCGTTACAAAGGAGAAATGCTTGTATTCTCAGTTTAACTTGAAGCTTTGATTAGTTTTTTTGAGATTTTTTTAAGCTTTTGATATCCTTACCCAAAAGTTGACATGAGATGAAAACTTATGCAAACCTAAACTCTTTAAAAGATGTTTTCCCCCACTAGTATTGTCAATATGATTAATGTTTTGTTTTATTTCTTTGCAGTTTTATGTGCTGAAAGAGTGGGCCAGATGACTAAAACATACAATGACATAGATGCTGTTACACGTCTTCTTGAAGAGGCAAGTATTACATCTCTTTAAGGACCCATACACAGTATGAGAAAGTAGTACAGAAATTATATGGTACCACTACTAAAGACTTGGTAGACTGTCCTCGAATGAGGAGGAATAAGTGCTCTGAGTGTATGTACACATTATCTCGCTGGTAAGGTAAATATTCTTGTAAGTATAGGTCATTTGTTTACCTCAGTCATGTTAATTCATTACTTGTGCTTATTTTTCAGTTGAGGCCATTTAACTTCATTTAACTTGCTCTTGGCCAAATATTTGCCATAATGAAGAGAGGGTGTGGGGAAATCATCTTAAAATTACACATATTTTTACAGTACATGTAAAGTGAATAGTTTCATTAGTGATGGATTTATTCTCTTTTAAAATTAAAAAAAAAATTTAAAAGTTCACAAATAGTCGTGTGTTCATAATTATTATCTAAGATAATAGTTTTCCAGAGAAGTGCATAGACACAAAGTCAGAAAATATCTATTACTCCGTTTGTCTCCAAGCCTTTTCTTCTTTGCCTTTTGGTTGGCTGGTTGGGATTTTTTTTTACACCATTATTATGTAATTAACATTATTACTATAAACCTTGGCATTCAAGAAAGGGCAAAAAGCAGTTGTCAAGCTACAACGCTTATGTTCAGTAAATATAATGATAAATTGTTTGACTGAAATTAGGTGCTTTTCTGCAGTAAGCCTGAACAATGATTTTTCCAAATAATGTTTATGAAGAATTCTTTAGGTGAAAACTGTTACAATTGAATTAGTTCATGGCTGAGTGTAATTTAATCCTTCATATTTTCCTTGCTTATTGCAATAGCAATGTGAAAAATGAGGTCAGTCTAACCAAGATACATTGGGTGGTCTGTTCTAGTTCTGCAGGGAAGCAAGCCTGGGAATGGTCGCATCTCCCTCCTACGCTTGATACATCTGATCTCAGTACAAAGTCTTGCATTCTGTGCTTTCAGCTGAAGTCTTAAACAACTTTCTGTGAAATATCAGTTAAAATTGATGCTTTACCTAAAAGACTTGTCCTGGAATAATCCATTAGCCTGTAGTAGCAGTCTGTTGCTTGTTCGTATCTTGTTCCCTTTGTCTTGTTTGGCTGAGATTTACTTGCTTTTGTTTCCATGGCTCCTTCTAGTAATGATGCAGCATTCTGCCAAACTGTTTCTTCCCCTGAGTCCATGTAGCCAAATGTCTATAGATCCAGAAATCACACTCGGGGGAGCAGTGCTAGAAGGACTTGCTGAGCCAATGGTTTAAAGTTTCTGGTGTACTTCCCTATCTGGATGATAGCAAAGGAAAAATGGGGGAACATGTTATAGGTGAACCTTTAATAAAACAGATACTTTCAGTGAGCTCTTTTGTTTTATTTAGCCATCATTTCTGATTGAATCACTCTATTCCTAGGCAGATATGCGCTTACAGCTCCTTTCTCTGTTCTCCAAATAATTGTTATCACAAGAGATTATATCCATTTGCAGAAGTTAAGGTGTAACTCCTTCTGCTACCTTCACACACACAAGTGAAAAACAACCCCAAAAGCTACCTTTTGTCTGTCCTTCTTGTTGGCGAGCCTCAAATGAATTTATTACGAAGTTGGCAGGGTGAAAGGTGCAGCATGTTCGGACAGGGAGGGAGACAGGAAAGAGAAGATCTCAAAACAACATGCATGCAGATATTCTGAAAATCTGTACCTATTGCCTTGAAACTAAGCAAAGGGAGTGACACCAGGCCTGTCTGGGTACGTGGTAAGAATAGGAGCATATTCCTCTGTGAAACCTGCTTTCTCATACCTTTCTAATAATAGTGTAAATGTGTCTGGCGTCAGTACTTTGTTACATGTTGCTGTAATAAATCAGTTCCTTATCACTATGAGTAAGAGAACTGAATTGCTAAAAACTATGTAGGAAGTCTAGGCTCTAAAGAGCCTCAAAACACACTTACGTTCCGCAACTTTGAGGTTAGAAACCTTGCTGCTAGATAACTCTTCATTTGTAGAGTCAAAGCTGCAGCAATATATTTTTTTCCACTTTGTGTTTATGAAGAGAGCCAAATTACTGAACAGTAAATTGTCTCAATACGTAAGCCAATTGTTTTTTGGATAACTTTGTGGGACCTATTGTTCAGAAAGATTGTACATAAGATTATATAACGATTTTATGGCTAGATAATGCCAGTAGCTTTCAATGCAAATATAAGCCTGACCTTCAGCAACCATTTGGAAAATGTTATTTGTAGATACAGCAGTGATCAATAACCTGTCTTTTTATTTACTGATTATTATGTAACTTCCTTTTTTTTTTCCCCACTATGAAAGCCTCTTCATTCAAAGTCATTGACTTCATATCCATGTGATCAGTAGCTGTAGGTTTTGTAGGCTTTGTCATTAATGTATGCATGACATAAGGTAGCTTTTAGTCATAAAATCTGTGTGGTTGTTGAGGTGGTAAGTAATCCTCAAACAGTATTTTCAGTGGTGGGAGAAAAACTCTTCCTCAAATGGTGTTGAACTAGTGGGGAGTTAACCTTAGCACCTTTTTCCCACTATTTTAAAGATCTGGTAATTGAATAAGAAAATGATAAATAGAAATGCTTAATGAACAGTGCAAAGTCTTATGCAGTTTGTCATGCTCTCCCAGGTGGATTACAACCCCATGTCTCAGCTTTGCAGCAGCTGATAGATGTATAGGTACATGTTATCAACAGGATCAGCTTCTCGTTTTTATCGATACATGTGGTGAAGTGTCGAGATCAGTTATTTCCAATTCCATGCACATAGAGGAAGAACGGGGCAAGCATTGCGTGGGAGTAACCACTTAATGTAGATTTGGGCATCTGCAAAAAGGAAAGGGATATGACTTGTTTTTATACGAAAGCACTAATGGATGTATGTACACGAAGAAGATAGGAGCTGAATATTAATTGTGGTAGAATTGGCTTCTGCTGCTGCACAGCTTACTGCCTTTTATTTCAAGGTGGAGCAAGTGGAAACTGAAGAATGCTTTGAAATGCCAAAGTTCTTTGCTATTTTTACTGTGCTTCTTTAAAATTCTTTAAAATGTAACCTCTAAAGCTCTGTGATTGCATTCTGCAGATGGTGTAACAAGGTGATGGAGTAGTTTCCCTCAGTAGTTTCTCGAACAATGCTGTAATAGAGAACCAGATCTGGTTTCACTTACGTTGTTTTACATTAGACCTTGAAGCTGTGCTTTCATGTGTGTGGTTCAGTAACTTCGTGTGGGTCAGTCTTTTCTGAATAATGTGAGTGTAACGTAAGCAGGAATAGAAGAAGAAAACTAGCAAAAAAAACAAAACAAACCCTCACATAAGGAAGAAGTATTTTTTTTTATTGTTCAAGTACTTGTTCCTTCCCTTTCATAACAATTTTACCCTCCCTCTGAACCTTTGATAAATTAGCTTTCTTTTCTTAATGCTTTACAGAAAGAACGGGACTTAGAGTTAGCTGCTCGGATTGGCCAGTCGCTGTTAAAGAAGAATAAATCACTGACAGAAAGAAATGAGTTCCTGGAGGAGCAAGTAGAACACATCAGGGAAGAGGTGAGATTTTTACCCTCGACTGCGGTATCTGCAGTGATGGGGAAAATTTTCCTTCTAGCTTCACCTTGTCCGTACTTAATTTTCTTGGGCATCCTGTCCATAGCAGATCAATCTGTGCTGCAGCAGTTTGGTCAGCCATTTTTATAGCCTGTACACTTTTAGAAATGTGACTAAAAAAGTACTTTGACCTGTTGGCTCAAATCAGGTGATTTGGGGGAAAAAAAACCACCCTCAAGCCATTGAATTTCACTCTGCCCTAGATTTCATTTTCCTCTGAAACCAGCTGCTCTCTTAGTTTTGAGTCACTATACTTGCTGTTTTCTTCTACCTGTTTTGTCCTTGTTCCCCTGCTTTATGCATAATTCCCCTCTGTTTTGATTTATCTCGCTCATCACTCTCTTTTCCTACCTCCCTTTGTATGCAGCTCTTCTTGTTTCTCCCCTGAATCTTTCTCAGTCCTCACTTGTTTCTTCCTTGCCAACTAATGTTTAATTGCTTTTCCCCAAATGCTTCTCTATTCATACCTGAGTTGAATTTTGGCTCTTAGAACATAGCATTTTAATGCTGGGAGTGCTTCCCTTTGCTTCTCAAACTGAATGTGATTATAGTTATCACATAAAAGGTAAATCTTTCTTTGTATTTATGGAGATTTCGGGAGTGCATACTCACTGAGATCATGTGCATTCTGCCTTTTCCAAGCTGGGCCAACTTCATAGACTTGTGTTAAGCTTCCATTATTCAGGTGGGTCAGGATATATTTTAGTGATTGGTAATTTTTGTTCAATATGCTCTGTATGTATGAACTTGTCGATGTTAGGAAGCATTGGGTCATGTTGGGAAGCAAACGGTTATAGGCTGAGACTTGCTACATAGGCCGAGACTTGCTACCTTCTGTCTAGATTACTAAGATCTTACAGTTTTTTGTGATTTTGCTGTATCTCTTTCCAGGGAACCGTGGTGGAATCATAGAATGGTTTGGGTTGGAAGGGAACTTAAAGATCATTTAGTTCCAGCCCCCCTGCTGCGGGCAGGGACGCCCTCCACTAGAATCTGTTGAAGCATGGGTCGGTAGCCTGCTGCAGTACATAATTTGTCTGAGTTTGGCTGCAGAAATAATGTTTCAGGCGTTTGAGCACATTTAGAATATAGTATGATGGTGCATGTGTATTCTGAATTGGTGTGATACCTGAAACATGTGTCTTCCACATACCATTGAATTTTTAATCAAGTATTTATACGGTTGCTATTTCTTACTGTATTCCTCTGAGTGGGGAGTTGGATGCTAGAGGTACTGGCAGATTCTTGATGGACGTATCTTAGATGGAACTGTACAGGATGCTTTAAAAGAGCTCTTTGTACTGCAAGTGTCACTGAACTGCTGACTTACTGAGCTGGAGACAAATGTTTCTCCTATTCTGGGACAGTGACCTTGGTTTGTGAATCTCATCCATATGTAGAGAACAATGAACCACAGTGGATTAAAAGCTTTAAAAAAACCTGTTAGTAAAACTGCTCAGGGGTGTGAGGTGTTGAATTGTCTCCAAGATGGGTTGATGAATAAACCATGGATGGAGGGATCCCGGTTGTTTGATAAATGGTGGTAGAGCACACACATAGAAATAATGTCCTTTGGTGTGGCCTACCCTTTTTTGGCAAGGAAAACTAGTTCTGTTATGTCCCAGAGGAGTGGTGCTGTTTGCCCAAGTCCCGTCGTGTGGCAGACCAATTTATTTGTGCATTGGTTGATATGGCATTTTCTAGGCATGTGCATGCTGACTGGGCAGTGCAGTGCATTCATACCATACATCCAGCATGGAAGATTTGATTGAGGAAGGTGGGGGACAGGGTTGGGCTGCCTCTGCCAGGTCTATTTTTATGTAGAGGGACTCAGGGGTAGCATTAGGAAAAGGGCCACCAAAAATAAGCTTCTTACCAGGTGGCTTGATATGTTGGGCCATATGTTCTATCAACACCTATCTTTCATACTGTCATTTTGACTCCTTCAGAAATGGATGCTTTTGAGGCAGAGCTCATCAGGCTTTAAAGTCATGGCACTTTAGTATGTTGACAATCTTTCTTTAGTAGGCTTCAGATCTTCCATTAATGCTGAATTTTGATTATTTGAATAGAATGGTAACTAAGACAACTGTCTCTAAGGACAAGAAGGGATGAGAAGATAATTGAATTGGTACTTTTTAAATTCTGCAAAAACTGTCTAAAAATGCTTTGGGGGATCTGTGGTTTCTGTAATACAGAGAAGGTTTTTTTTCTGGTGTGTGGTATAATGTTAAGGTTTTCTTGCTATATTTGTCATGGCATGAATAATTTAGCTTTATGTCTCTCTGATCTACCAAACTTCCCATGACAAAACCTTCTGACCATCCCATTAAGTAGCTCAAGTTTTTCCTGTGCCTTTGTAACACGCCACGTTCATAGGTATGTGTGAAAGTAATATAGACCTGTGCAAAATACATTAGATTCTTGGGTTTGTCTTTTGAGTTTGTACTGTCAGGTGCTGCTTAGGTTTAGGAAGGGGCTGTGGTCATGTTCAATAAAAACTGGTGGAACTGAGACTTTTCCTGTAGCACACTAGAGAACAAAAGGTGAGTGCACTGAAGCAAGTACTTCAGTCTCAGTTTACTGTTCCAGAATTATATATGGATGAGGCTTTGGGCAACGTGGTCTAGTGGAGGGTGTCTCTGCCTGCAGCAGGGGGGTTGGAACTACATGATCTTTAAGGTCCCTTCCAACCCAAACCATTCTATGAAAGCAGAAGTGTTATATTGAGAAAACTTTCTTAATTGTAAATTGGTTTGGTTAGAGATGGTTGTCCACCTTTTCAGCAGCAGTAGTGTAGTTCCCAGGTACGGTGTGTCTACGGGCTGTTGTATTGCCACGTTCAGTAGGAATGCTGCAGCTCCAATCTCAAGACATGTCCCTTTTTGCTGAGATGCTGCTATCTACAATTTAATATTGTCTCCTTTGAAATTAGAGCTCGGTATCAAAGCAACGTAAACTGTCTCAATGTGAACTGTGTTTGAAATGGAGTAGGTTCATTAGGTTTTAGCTTCTCCTAATCTTTCTAAATTTCCCAGTTTATGCTTCTTTTGCCTCTTCAGATTTTGTCATATGTTTCTGAAGCTAAAAAGGCAGTGCTTCAAACGCAGTGTCAGTCCTCACGTAACACCACCTCAAACCTGTGGTAACATCTGAGTAACATACCCCTCTAGTCATGTTGTCCTAGTTCCAGGTCACATATCAGAGTTTGTGTTTTGATGATAGCTGGTTTTTAAAGTCTTTTACAGATTTGATTTTGTTCTCTGTAAAGTGAGAGGAAAGGAAAAGCTGAATTATAGTCTGGAATGGTGGTTTAAAAATGGAACATTGGTTTTGGTCTATTACAGTAGAAAGTAATGTTGGAAAGATTGAAATGCTTTTTGGCTTGGTACTTGCATGGATGTTATTTACATACGGTGTAACTGAATGTGTTCATTTTAAGTCAATAATTCCAACCTGTTAAGCATTTAGCTGCTGGCAGTCAGGGAAACAATCATCTGGACTCTTTAAATAGTTGTTCATGATTCAGTAAGGATTGTTCCTGCAAGCTAGGTCCCATGTCTCTGAACTGTTGTGCTCTATGTGGGGATCCTTTTATCTTCTAACTTAAATTATTTCTGAGATAGGTGCAGCTATTTCATGACATTGTTCTGAAGCTGAGTGATGCTTTTAGGGCAATGAAGTGAATTGAAAGCCTGAACAGATTAAGTTTTTGGAACCAAGCATGGTCATAGCTCATGGGCCTTGTCCCTTGTAGGCAATAGGGACTGCAGGACAAGGGCTCAGTCCCTATTGCTTGGTAATGATACGTTGTGCAGGGGTGGTGTGGTAGTGATGCTCCGAAGGGTACGCTTTGCAGGGGCTTCTGAAAACATAGAAGAGGTCCCTTTATGTTCGTAAAACAAATCCTGTGTTTTGCAATGTAAAAACATGGACTGGGTCTGGCTGGGTTGGAGTTAATATTCTTTATGGCAGCCTGTATGGTGCTATGTTTTGGATTTGTGACTAAAATGATGTTGATAACAACCAGTGTTCTGGCTGTTGCCAAGCAGTGCTTGCACAGCATCGAGGTGCTCTCTTACTCCACTCTGCCCTCCATCTGCACAAGATGTTGGGAGGGGGCACAGTTGGGATAGCTGACCTGGACCAACCAAAGGGATATTCTATGCCTCATGTTATGCTCAACAATAAAAGCTCAGGGAAGGGAGGAAGAAGCTGAGACGTTCATGGTTATGGTGTTTGTCTTCACAAGTATCCATTATGTGTGCTTAGGTCCTGCTTTCCACAAAGTGGCTGAACATCTGCCTCCCAATAGAAAATAGTGAATAAATTCCTTATTTTGCTTTGCTTTCACAAGCAACTTTACTTATTAAATGATCTTTATCTCAGCTCATGAGTTTTTCTGGCTTTTGTGCTTCTGATTCCCTCTTCCATCCTGGGGGGGTCGTGGGTGCAGAGTGTGTGCTCAGCTTTTAGGTGCTTAGTTGCTGGCCAAGGTCAACACACCACAAAATGCTACGCCAAAGGGAAATGTTGCTGGAAGTTACTGCAGTGAGGGTTTTTTCTCCAGATTTCACTGCATGGTTGAGGTTAGAAGTGAGGTCTGGAGATCATCTTGTCTGAACCCCACTGCTCAAGCAGGGCCACCTACAGCCAGTTGCCGAGGACCATGTCCAGACAGTGTTTGAATGTCTCCAAAGATGGACACTCCACAACCTCTCTGGGTAGCCTGTGCCAGTGCTCGGTCACCCTCACAATAAAAAAGTTGTTCCTGATGTTCAGGAGGAACCTCCTGTGTTTCAGCATGTGTCCATTCCTTCTGGTCCTGTTTCCATAAAAGGTCACCCTTTCTGGCTGTTCGCCCTCCTTTGGAGAATTGGAATGCTTGGAAATGACAGTAAAAATAGTATCTTGTCTTTTTAATTCATAGAGGAAAAAAGTGTAGCAAAAGCTGGAGATGATCTAGTGCCTGCCCACTGTCAGTATCTGAATCCTTACTACTTAGAGGCTGAACCATAATGTGCTGGAGGGAATTAAATTGTTATTTTTGGCTCAGCTTTTTAGCTCTTCCTGGAGTGGGGAAAGTGAACTTCCAAAATGAATACGTGGATTTTGTTTCATGTTTTTCTGAAATGTGGTTTATTGGGTTCCCCCGCCTCCCCCTTGCATTTTCGAACCAATGTCCAAGGAGGACTTGGTGCCTTGGCACATCTGATTACAAAGAATAGCCTTAGTAAAGTAAATGACCTTGTTTGCTTAAAGTTCTGCACACTTCAAGTGCTTTATTGCATTGAGTCTGCTTTTTGTTGGATGAAAATGCAACTTAAATCTATTTTATTGATATTCTCTGGTTTTTTCCCCCCAGTAATAACTACAAGTATAAATGTGCCTACAATACAAAAAGAAGTCTAATAAAAACAAATGTGCTCTGCAATTTCTGCATTGGGCAGTGAAAACTGAGAACCAAGTCTTGCAGTGCAAGTGGAAGGGAACAGATCCGTCTGATCAGCTACGCTATAACTATTTTTTTTGAGAAACACAATATGAAGTAACCAAGGTTAAGTTTGCGGAGCTCACGATTGCAGGGTATCTTAACCACCCAATTTTGATGTTTTGTTCCTTTTTCATAGATACGTACTAAGTATGGGACTCCCACATACTACTTTATTAGACTCATGTTTCAGAGTCATCAGAAGCCCAAATTACACCCAGAAACTGACTGCAGCCTCCACTGTCGCAGCAACCTCAGAATGGCAACTTGCCACGGTGGGGTGGTGTTCTGCAGCTCAATAGGCAACTGAGTCCCAAATGTAACCTTACTACACAACCACTTTAGTAATTTTATCTAAAGTCTCTTGGAGAGGAAGAAATGTCTGTATTGGAGGTCTGCATCCAAGTCAGACGATGACAGTCATCACATAAAATGGATAACAAAGTGATGGTGGGCTTGATTGTGCCACATTAATTTCTTGCATACCATTGTAATATATCTATTTCTGTGGATGCGAATCGAGACTAATGCAATAGTGAATCAGGATTGCTCATCTTAAAGAAGGTGAAACATGTCTAATAGCAGTGGATAACTGCATTTTTGAACTTCTAAAAAAGAACATTTAATGTCTAATTTAAAAGGTTACCCTTTTCATTCTTTCTAAGAAATAAAGGACCTGGTTCTGGTCTCTTCCAGTCTTGGCCTCTTGATTTAGTCTGAAGATGATGCTTGAAGGATGAATAACTAATTTATAGTGGGTTTACTTAAGAATGTGCCTAAAAAAGTGACTTAGTGATCTGCAAGCTCTTTCTTTGTGCAGGTTTCTCAGTTGCGGCATGAGCTTTCCATGAAAGATGAGCTGCTCCAGTTCTATACCAGTGCTGCTGAAGAAAGTGAGCCGGAGTCCATCTGTTCCACCCCGTAAGTTACTGATCTACAACATTGAACCTTTATCTGCTACAAAGCAGGGGTAGTTTGGACAATCGGATAGCTTTGAAAAGTAGTAAAACGATCCCTGTATTGATTGAAACTATAAATGGGACTCTGAACTTGGTGCATGGCACCAGCTGGAAGGATTTGCGTTGGACCAGCTGGCTATAGTGGTACCAACAAGAGTCGGGAGGGGAAAGTACGTAAGGGAGGTGGCTAATGCAGCGTGGTAACTTTCACAGGAACTAGGTCTCTGTAGTGGAGAGGCAGATGTAGGTCCAGCTTATGGTACCCCACTAGACCACATACCTTTGCACGCTGTGCTAGAGCGTGCTACGTGTGTGACCTTTGTGCTTGAAGGACCTGAGGGCGCTGTGAAAAATTCTAAGCAGAGGGAAGGAAATAAAGCATGGCTTATAGTGTGGGTTCCAGGCAATTAGCTGGCTGAACAGCATCGCAGGCTCTGAGGGGCTGTCTGCCCTTGCTTCCAAAGTTATTGCTGCATTCTGGTGAAGCATGTGCGGCATTAACCAGGAAGCTATTGGGTTGCTCCCTGTAGTAATGTGGTTTCCTTTCTCATAGCCTTGGCTGAATAACTAATTTTCCATAGGAAGTGTGGGGAATAATAAATAAATAAAGTTCTCTCTTAAAAATCACTGCAAATACAATGCTGCCCATGCTACTAGCATGAACAAAGCTGTATCTCATATGGCTCTGACTGTGAGATTGGCCATAATACAGGTAAAAATGAGTTAAACGTGTTGTTTTCGTTACAAGGCTGAAGAGGAATGAATCTTTCTCCTCTGTCCAGAACTACTTTCATTTGGATTCTCTTCAAAAGAAACTCAAGGACCTTGAAGAGGAGAATGTTGTGCTTAGATCTGAGGTGAAATTACTCCCTTTGTGTTTTGATTAATACAGTTGTTCATTTAAATGCCAGAATACAGGTATTGAGAAGTGGGTATTAAAAGTTGAGGGAATCTAATGAAGAGTATATAATTCCACATGTGACACAGATCTCTTTGTAGTTGTTTAATCACCATCCTTTATACTTCTAAATGAAGGGAAGGCTGGAACATGGAAGCTACATGCAAAGCAGTTTCCTTGCCAAAAGAATGCGCAGGAACACGGGCAGGTTTTTGAGTACAGCACTGCTCTTTGAAACAGAGCTTAAAGGGCTGACATGGTAGAAATGGGTGACGTTAGCTGCAGACCTGAAGTTTGCAGGCTGACACGGTATCTCTGGTCCAAATTCAGTGTTTGTTAAACAAACAAAAAAAAAATTGCTAGTCTAAATTTGCATTAAATGTCTTCAATTTGTGTTTCAAGTGAGGCTGTTAATATTTTAAGTTGAATGTATTTTTCTTGCCTTTTCTTTCTGACAATATTCCATTTTTTTCACAGACTACACCATTTTAAAAATTTTATTTACTGTTCCCTATCAAAAATAACACTTCAGAATTGAATATTCTATGACTACTTTTTAATTAATTTTCAGTGCAACTTTTAACTTCTGGGTGCTGTTACCATTTTGCAAACATGTAACAGAGTATAGCAGAAGAAATACTTTCAAACTAAGAATGAATGTGTGAAAACAGAGTATCATTACCATTTCCTGCTGCAAATGCAGAGCCCATTGCAAAAATAGCTAGCGTCACATCTTTGGACAAGACACCATGTAATGGGGAGTGCTGTACACTTCATTGAGGAGTCATGCAAGGAAGATGAGGAATAGATGGTTTCAGAGTGATGAAGGTAGGGTTAGAGCTGAGAGGGCGGCTGCATCCGGACCTGATAGGAGAACCCCACGTAGCACTGACTTCCCTTCCAGGGAGATACGGTCTGCACCAGCGAGAGACAGGATGGAGCCAAATCTGAAACCTCTGAGCTACGCATCTCTCCACAGATGCCATCTGTGGGTGTCTGTGCATGCCCCCAGCACTGGGAATAGATTACAGACCCACCGAGGTGGTGCCAGGCAAGACCCAGCTGGGTATAGCCACGTGCCTCTTGACGCTTGTAGAATCATAGCAGAAAACACAAAGCAGGGAAGGAGGTAGCGCTGAGGTTTTATGTGAGATATATGGTTACAGTGCCAGGACTTTTCAAATACTTGAATGTTTACTTCAGTTACTTAAACTGAGCATTTAGTTAGTTTGTGAGGATACCTAGCTTCGTTCAGGTGATCAGATCAATCTCTGCATGCTAGTTGTGGTTTAACCCCAGCCAGCAACCAAGCACCACGCAGCCACTCAGCGTGCACACGCACACTCTCCCCTCCCTGCAATCCCACAGCAGGGGGGTGTGGGGGAATCAGGAAGGAGGGGGGAAGAAACCCATTACAACTTGTGGGTTGAAATAAAGACAGTTTAATAAGACAGCAAAGGAAAAGAAAATAGTAATAATAGATTATTTTTTTTTTTGGTATGTTCAGGGCTTTTTTTTACTTTAAGTACAAAATACGCAGGTGACATCTAGTGGAGATATGGTGATAATGATGCAAGTTTCTCCATGCAGTAATGTCTCTGCTGAATGTTCACCTGCCCCCTTTTTCCGGAACATGAGGGAGGGCAGCCAAAAACTGTAATTGCTCACTGTCTTCCTGGAGGAGTGATTAGAAAAGCTTGTCTTTCTGAAGCAGATGGAAATGCAGCAACAGACTGGCAAAGAACAAATGTGCTAATGTAGCATATTTGATATGAATTTCTTGAATAGGCCTGTCAGCTGAAGACTGAAACAATTACTTACGAAGAGAAAGAACAACAGCTTGTCAATGACTGTGTAAAAGAGCTAAGTATGTCCTTATTTCTTTTCCCTTCACATTCAAGAATGTTCAGTTTAAAAAAAAAAAACCCGAGATCAGTCAGTCATGTTTTTCTGTGGAACTTATTTTCCTTATATAAATGGTTGAGGAGAAAATTTCTGGCTGAAATTTCTCAGCAGAAAATTCTAACTGTAAGCTAAATCTTTTTCAGTTGCAAAACAGTTTTGCATAGAAAGTGTTACTGTTAAGGGAAAATACAGGCTCCTTTGCTGCATGAGCATTTTGTGTCTTTCTGGTTTTAGTATCCTACTGCTGTTTTTCAAAATACCTTGCTCTGTGTTGGAGAAGGATTCTGCTGAGTCAAGTGATGCTCTGAAAGAACATCCTTCTGTTTACTTTTCTGCTTTTGGGTTTGTAATGTTAATTGTAATCACTTATCTTAAAGGGGATGCAAACATCCAGATTGCCAATATCTCCGAAGAGTTAGCAAAGAAAACTGAAGATGCTGCTCGGCAGCAGGAAGAAATCACCCATCTTCTCTCTCAGATAGTCGATCTGCAGAAAAAGGCAAAAGCTGTAAGGAATCCAGTTGCAAGACTACTGTTGTGGTTTGCTACTGTTGTAGCTGGAAGACAAGTGACAACCTTCCTATACTAGAGCCTAAAAGAAATTTTCCACCTTCCTTATTTGAGTGACCTTGTTTGATGTTTAATATCTAACATACTTGACTAGAAAGCGTCAATTTACTTAGAATGCATATATGATATATCAAATACATAGTTACATTTATTTTAAAAATTACGTGTGAAATTCTGCACTAAATGACTTTGGTAAGACAAGAATGTCAGTACAAGTATTTGAGCACAGACTTATTTTCTTCAGGGTTTTGGGGGTTGATTTAGCAGGGCACAGACTGCTAGGTGTTCTTGTGTTAACATTTTAGTGTGTTTAAGTGTTTTTTAAATATTTTTCAACTAACATGTGGACTAATACAGCTGCAGAGAGGGTCTTGAGAAAAGTTAAAAGTTTTACTACTTACCTGTAGTATAGGATACACACATCGTCACAGTATTCTAATTTATGGCATATTTTAGTGTGCAGTTGAAAATGAGGAACTTGTCCAGCATTTGGGAGCAGCTAAAGATGCCCAGAGACAGCTCACAGCAGAGGTGAGTACATCAGTTAGTATTACAATAATTTAGTAGTAGGGCAATGACTGTTCACTTTACCAGGGGGTTTATAGTCTAAGCTGGATCAGGAGTGTTACGTAATTAATTGGCCTGCATATATGGAATGAAGGAACATTTATGTTCCTGGCAGAGTTCAAAACCTTTTCCTTTCTCTTCTCCTTCAATTGGCACACATTTTGAAAAACTGAGGCTTATGGGCTATATAGGAACTCCTTTAGAGGTTGGCTGGTAGTTTAAGCCTATTTTGAAGAGTGATATAACATGGAAGAGCTCATTTGTACTGTATTTGTTCAGCAAATAAACCAAAGACAGTCTCAGATTGCTGACTGTCTCCTTGGTGCTATATTCACATGAACAAAATAGAATGAATAAACCTTGATCCCCTTACAATGTGTCTTGTGTTTGGAATACTTGGTGTTGAAGGTGGGAATGCCCATAGAAACTTTTCCTGCTGCTGAGCCTTTTGTATCTATGGTGCTCCACAAAGCTTGAGCTCATGCTTCTCCGTACTTTCTTGGGAAAGACATTGACAGGATCTCTGTTTCTAAGCCAAGTAGCTTATTTTTATGAAACTTGTAGGAATGTGGTATTTCAGACTTCTACCCCTTTGCCAAACTTGGTTTAATGGCTGATGAACTCAAAAACTATGAGGGTACACAAGACATCTGCAGACAGAATCACTACATAAGATGTGTTTTCCTGAGAAAGTCAAGCTAAAAATAAGGCATGGCCTTAGGCTGTTGGAGGTTATATGTACATATATGTATGTAGGTAAGTCTTGGTTTTAAAATTCCTAAGTCCTTTGGAACACTGTGAAATACCTTGTCCTCTTCCTGTGCTGTTTGGAACTATGGCAGTTGTGGCAGTAATTAGGCACTATACCTGATCAGACTAAAGATACTTTTTAGCTCTGTATCTTCTCCTTGACAGTGGCTTCACATAGATACCTAGGATAGGAAGTGGAGAGAGCAGTTCCTCCCCCCAGACTCTTCCTGTTACTAATCCATGTTTATTATTTTCAATGATATTCATTCTTTGGAGTTCTTTTCCTTTAAAGTGGGATATTCTTCCCTACACCTTTATCCTTTACCAGCGTGAAAAGAATTTGCAGGCTTTTTGTGATGATAGTGCAGCCTATAAGGTCTTGTACTGTTTTCCATATGTTACAGTTGCGGGAGCTGGAAGACAAGTATGCAGAGTGCATGGAAATGCTTCATGAGGCTCAAGAAGAGCTGAAAAACCTTAGGAACAAGACAATGCCAAATGCCATATCACGTCGGTACCACTCTCTCGGTCTCTTCCCTATGGTAAGCAGACTTAAGAAAAAACTGCACACACCAGAAAACAACCAAACAAAGGAAATGTGATTGCATCTGACTTACAGCTTCTGGGATGTGGGATGCTAGGCTGGACGTGAGCATGGGTGGAATGTGTATTTATAGAGTGTTGAAGGATACCCGAGTGATGAATTTTGCATACCTGGTTCTGAAACAGTGGTGCTGTGCAGTTACTTGGTTTTGCTGCAGTATTATATACAACCCGCAGCTGGCTGTGCTTATGCTGTGAATCATGGATATCATTAATAGGTTGTTACACAGTTCTATGCATCTTTGTTGTGCATCTCCCGTGGGGTGGCTGATTTTCAGTAGGAGCTTCCTGGTTTTCTTCTTCAATATCCTTGGAGACGTAACTTCCTGATAACTAACGGTTTCTGGACATGGCATCCTTCTAGTCACTTGATATACATTCCAGTTCCTCAGTACTTGAATAGGTTACACATATATTCTTGGTTTAGGATCACTGAAAATTCAGTGGTTCGTTAAAAGACTATTTGTTGCTAATATGTATTATGGCAACATCGATTATGGCAGTGTCACTGGTGTTATGGACTTCATTTACCTAGTTTAATTTGATTATGACATTGTACATTTAAGGCATGGGGAATATGCAGTACCCTCAAACAAATGAGAAAAGAAAGAGTGGATAAGAATGTCTAGGTAAGTTCAGTGCTTGGCTCTGCTTGCCTGTGTATTTCTAGAATAATTCCATTACTTCTGAGGGAAATTATATCAGTGAAGTTTCTTTTGAGTTAACGTTAATGTAATCAAGCAGCAGAATCTGGCCCTTCTTGTCTTTAGTCATGTCTTGTCTTAACTGCTGAGGAAGAACACAGATTATATTTGTGCTCACAAGTAGTAAATTGTCAACAAAAGCTTAGCTTGCCATTTTGTGTTCCCTTTCAAGACTGAACACAGGCCCATTTAAAGTGCAGAAATTTAATAATACAAGTTGTACTTGCAGAAATACAGTCAAAAGCTGCTAAAAGTATACTTGTGCTGAGAGAGGTATATGTAGGTTTTGTATAAACATGATTTTTCAAATGTTGAATCATGGGACCAAAGATCATTTAGATTTGTGAATGTTTGACGCTTAGACCCTGCACTTAACTATATTTAGGCAGTAAAACTTACTGACCAGCAGTGGAAAATTGATGGCTTGTCAGCTTTAACCCTGTGGGGGAAGTGTATAATGCTTCATGCCAAGAACCATGTCTTTTTTGTGGGTGGGTAATCTTGTGAAAGGGAAGAGTATTTTCTGTTTGTTTTAAATGAAAACAAATTAAGCAAAACTTTACACGTGAAAGGTGGGTGAGTTTAGTCTGGGAAGTTGGAGCACCTGAATTCTGTTGTTGCCTGTGATGGTTTTTTTAGGATCTGTAGAACTGAAGTAAGCTATAATTTGTCAGTGATTTAGATATAGTCATTAGTCTTCCAGGTTTCCAGTCAATTTTCATTTTTAAACCTTTCTTTTTTTCTGGAATGACACTTTATTAGTTATTAATTATTTTATGTAAGCAATTAATTATTTTCTGCAATGATAACCTATTTGACCTAACTATGATACTTGTTTTTCTTTTGTGCTTATTCTTAACAGGACTCTTTGGCAGCAGAGATAGAAGGGTCAATGAGGAAAGAACTGCATTTAGATGAACCCGACTCTCCTGACTTAGCGTACGACTGAAAAGAATTGATTTCCAATTGACTGATTATATCTGAATTTAATTATTATTTGATGAGAAAGGAAAAGATGGGAAATGGTTGAGCTAGGGATTTAGAAAAAAATTTCTGGCAGAGTGTGAATGATAAAGAAGGGAAAATAAATTGTCTGGTTAGATTTTCTATTAAAGCTACCAAAAGAAAACGCCTATATATAGGTTTTGCCTTGTCTTACGAACTTTGTGTTCTCGTTCTTGAGTGCTGAGAATGGGAAAAGGTTTGTTTTCTTGTGTGTTACCATGCTCAGTTTCTTCAGTTAATGATTAGGGAATGAGTTCAATACCTTGGGTTCTCTCTTCAGGTGTTATAATAGAAGTTATGAGATAATTATTAATCTAATCTGTTTTTACAGGGAGAATATCAGTGCAGAAAGGGATTCAGAGTGGTTGGGTTCTTAGTGTGATGCCTATTACATCTGTGCTAAAGTTCTCTTGAATTAAACAAGAGAGTGGTTTGAAACAACTTAAGCACTTGTGACAGTCCCAAAGCTATAGATAGATACAGCTTGGCAGAAACGACCTTACTGATACCAGTCGCACCTGTACTCTAACAGGTTTCTCACCTATTTGTACAAAGCATGGACTAGTTAATTTTAAACAAGTTAATCCAGTTTAGAGAGTCTGTTAGAGAAACAGAGTTTACAAAGAGAGGACAGTCAGAGAAGGTGCAGTAGCCACTTTCCAGAAACCTTCTAAATATATTTACAAAAACTTGACCGTACTTAATCCTTCTCTGAGCATGAGCCAAGAATTGTAAATGAAGCTTTGACAGAGTGAAATATTGATTAGAAGAATATAAGATCAGACAGATGTGAGCATGCTCAAACCCCATAGACCCCTTTTGCCTTCCAGAGTAATCTAACTTATGGACAATTTAACTTCTTTAAATTGTCTTTTGTATTGCTATCCATGTACTGAAGAAGGATACCTTTTTTGGTTTCATGACTTGTCTTGGTTTTATTTATTTGCTCGTGGTAGTAACTGTAACCTTTGTGAAACCATTTATTGATTCAGCCTCTTAAAGATGTACAGCTATAGATTTGGAGCCTACACATAAAAATTGCAACTGTTGAGCACTCGTGGACAGAAGGAAAGACATTTGAGTGACATTAAATAGCATAAGGCATGCTGTCATTGCGGTACCCTGGTAGTGTTACCTTTAAGCTGGAAGGAATGCGCTGTTCAGCCATTGTTGAACTGTGGGGAAAAAAAACAAAGCAGCCATGGCACTTCTGTAGCATGATGTAGAGCAAGTTTATTTTGTCAAGAAATTTCTGCTGAAGTGGCATCTGATCTTGAAGCAGATGAACAATGTTTGTTATGATATCAGGATAATGGTGATAAAGAATGAACTGTAGAAGTAGGTTAAAAATTAAGTTTCTAGCTTTGACAGCCTCTCTAGACTCTTGGCCCATTATATTTCTGATTTTTTTTAATTATTTTTTTAAAATGCTATTTAAGGGGCTTGGAAATGGGTTTCAAAAAGAAAAGATAGAAGACTTGCTTGCATAGAGATACTCAGTAAAGTAAATTCAAATTCTCCTTTTAAATGGATTAGCCAGTTCACAGTTAAGAATTGAATGGAGATCAATTTTGTTTTTTAAAAACTCATTTCCACACAATGGCTTTAAGGTGTTTTTAGCTGATGTACTGAAAGGCTTTCACTTAATTTTTATTAATATTTGAGAGGATCCATGCATAATTCTCAAATGTTCTGTCTAAAATATTCTAGGATGATGAAAGTATTATGTTTATGGATTGAAGGTAATGGCCAGACTGTAGCAAGTATGGGACCCTATGCATACTACTTTACAGAAACTTAAAGACAAGGTGGTTGGTGGAGCTGTGAATAGGAAGGGTCATTAACAAGCTGTTACCTGTTTCTGTTCCTTTGTAAGGTAAGGGCACTGTGTGATTATTAACTGTGTGTGTGTCTTACCAGTCATCAGAAGCGGGTCTTCGAGACGGTGAGAAATGTTAACCAAGTTGTCAAGCAGAGATCCATGACTCCATCACCAATGAATATCCCAGGCTCTAACCAGTCCTCAGCTATGAACTCAGTCATTTCTAGCTGTGTCAGCACTCCGCGTTCCAGTTTCTATGGGGGAGACATCTCTAACATTATGATAGACAACAAGACCAATAGCATCATCCTAGAGACAGAATCCTCTGACAATGGGTCAGTACTGTAGCACTGGGCTTTGCTTTTGCTGTGTTTCTGATGTAAAGGCAAAGTGTTTCTATTTTCCCCTTTTTGTCCTACGTTGTGCAGTTAACACAGTGACATACATCTTCAAAAGTTACTTTATTTTGTGCTTACAGTTCTTGAGCACTCAAGTTTATTTAAAAGGGAAAGCTTTTTGAAAGTATTTTGTATCAGTGTCTGCAACTTGCATCTGTTCTG
Source organism: Grus americana (assembly GCF_028858705.1). NCBI lineage: Eukaryota > Metazoa > Chordata > Aves > Gruiformes > Gruidae > Grus > Grus americana. The sequence goes on along the minus strand of NC_072853.1, from coordinate 120,007,330 downwards.
AGATGCAGCAGCACCAGATGATGTAAAACCACCCTTTTTCTTTGCAACTGTGGGTCAACACTTAAAACTAATTATATTTTCACCATTTTACATTAATGCCAGGGAGTTCTGATCTAAGCTGCAGCTACAGCTAACTCTTCGGATCCTAAAAATAAATAAAGGCTGTAGGTTACCTAATACAAAAACTTGTGAATGAAACCAATCAGAACTTCTCTCTTCCTGCAGTACAGCTCTACACTATGCTGTGTATACTTTCGAGTAAAAATGACTTAATATCTCAAAACAATGAATATTTGTCAGCATAATATACTCCTGTGACTCATGATAGTATTCTTGCAGCATTGGCCATGTAAGATGTGGCCTGCTTACTCGAATTTGTGTAACCATAAGAGACCCACAACAAATAGGCATCTCTCATCTCCTTGTGGGAGGAAGCTCTGAAGTAAAACCCAGCTTTTCCAACCAGGAGTTTCCAGGCAGGAACTAGAATTCAAAACGGTTTTAGTATGAAAGAGAAAGAAAATATTGGTGTTTGCCTTTAAACTCTCCAGATGAGTAGCAAGTTGTTCCCAGAAATAATAATTCAAAAGTAGTGGTGAATGTCTCAAGACTATCATGTGGAAGTTTTAAGCATCTCTAAGAATTCTTTTTTTCTCCCTCCCCTCTTTTTTTTTGTGCGTGTGTGTCCCCTGTTATGTTTTAGAAATGAAGACAGGATGAAGAAGCCTGGAACTCCGGGGACTCCAGGCTCCAGTGACCTAGAGACCGCCCTTCGTAGGCTGTCTCTCAGGCGGGAGAATTACCTCTCGGAGCGGAAGTTCTTCGAAGAAGAGCAGGAAAGAAAGTTGCGGGAACTGGCAGAAAAGGGTGAACTCCATAGTGGTTCTGTTACCCCCACCGAGAGCATCATGTCACTGGGAACTCACTCCAGATTTTCAGAATTCACTGGATATTCAGGAATGTCGATCAGCAGTCGCTCCTACCTGCCAGAAAAGCTTCAGATTGTGAAACCACTAGAAGGTGATAACAAAGGGCCTCGGCCTTTGTCTGTTCTTCTAAGTGACTCTTTGTGGTCTCTTATCCATCACCAGAAAGCAGGAAATCTTTGCAATACATATTCTTTTTACTTTAGAGACAGTAATCCACGCTGTTGGTTTGAAATCTTCTAACTACTACATTTTTCCTCAAGCCTTAAAAGTGTTAGGAAACAATTCCAGCCACGGCAGTAAAATAAATGTTACAGGCCACACGTGCATCAGCAGTGCAGCCTTACATCCAACCTAAATACCAGTGTTGACATTTCATAATTAGAAAAAGGAAGGTGGTCGAGTATCTGAAATCTAAGCAATAAGATTATTAGTTCATCAAATCTCAGTTCTGCAAATCAGTGTCTGGAAAGACCTTTACCTACTTCAAATAGTCCAATTCGTCTAATAGGACTATTTTTATGATTAAAAATGACCTCTGGACTTTAATTGGCTGTTTTAGTGGCCACACATGAGTCTCTATGGCTTTGGTTTCATGTGTGAAATGAGGTGGGAGTTTTTAGATCAAATTTTTTCCATATATTGTCTCAGAAGAAGGCAAGATATACGTAGATGGTAGTCAGGGCTAGAGCTTTATTTCAGAGTTAAGTGCATATCTGTAGTCTAACAAAGCTGACAGAGCACATACAGTCTGCCTGGCTTTCTGCAGTCCTTTCAGGTTGAGTAAATTCCTTCAGGTTTTAAGCAAAATAAAGCTGTTCTCCTGTAGTACTTCACAGATATGCTACTTCCATAATTTAGCTTTGATTTCTCTCTCTTCCTTTAGCAGAACTCTGGTGTTACATTACCTTGTCTATGTGTGTTTTAATTGCGAAAGTTCCCCCTTTCATCTTTTTAGAACAAATTTATTTCATCTATAAGGAGCACTTAGCATGATACATATTCAGAAGCAAAAATAACCCTTCTTGTGTCCTGAAGAAAGTGATGTGCTGTATCTACTTACTCAAATGAAACTATAGCCATAGCACGCAAGTCCATACTGTTTAGCAGATTTTAGTAGTTTGTTATCATGACTGCTCTGAAATGGTCAAAAAATTCTTGTACCACGTGAGGGAAGGGATGATCCAGCTTTGTTTCAGCTACTGGTTGCTACCACTGTAATAGATTTCTGTCACCATCCCATTATATCTGCTTTTTTCTTCCAATAAACTCTTAAAGTCTTTATCATCTTTCCATCTGTCTGGGGTTTTTTTTTCCTGGTTTTGTTCATTGTTCTCACTGGATCATTTTTTTCCTTAAAATTATTGTACCTTTTAAAGTACTTCTCATGTTTGTTTTTACATCTCATTTGTAGTATGTTTGTGTCTGCCTGTTTCCTAAGTTTAATGTTTGTTATCTTTTATTAAATACATATTTATACATGTTTATGATATTGTTCCTCACTTCAGCTTAGTATTTTTCGACTTCATGGATACTTTCAAAGAACTGGGGCAAAATAGTCTGCTGTACCTGCAGACTGTTACCAGTAGTTGTGCCTTTGGTTTTTATTACTGTTTTCCTAATGGTGCTCATGCCATAAAACAGGGAAAGAAAAAATCAGTTCTTGAATACATTTCAGGTTAGTGGCTTCCATTCCTTTAAAGCAATCTTTTAAATACCACAGTAAAATAACTAGGGTGACAGAAGCACTAAGAAATGAATCATCTTCTTTTGCACCTTCAAAAAACAAAACCCAAACAGACTTTCTTTTAGTCAAATAGGATGATTGCTTAATTTGACTTGCTTTAGTTAGTCTGGTGGGTTTTTTGGTTTGGTTTGGTTTTTGTTTTTAAACTGTGCATCTGCAGCTTGTTGTACCATAAGCACAAAATGGCACTCCCTATGTCCCGTAGGAAAACTAAAACCTTGGACTGATTTATGTCTTCACTCACTTTGTTGCAATTGTTACAGCAACATGTCATGAATTTCCAAGCTTTCTCTTTTACTATACATGCAGCGATGCAGATATCAGGAATAGAAAAACAAATGCTATTCATATATTTTTATTTTATTTTGCTTTTAAATTTTTTCTCACTTCAGCCTGGCATTCGTAGTGTTGCACACCAATTCCCTCATGCCAGTTTTTTTCTGATAGCATAATTAATTTACAACACTGTCTAGTAGGAGTCTGGGACTGAACATAGGCCACTTTGACTTCCAACTTCCAAAAGAAGCTAATAAAATGCAATGTCAATAGAATTGTTAAAGCTCAAAATGCAGATATTCTGGTGAATATATTTCCATAGGAAAAATACAAAATGTTATCAATTTAATGCTTGAACTCTGCAGAGTTAGAATTCTGAGTATAAATTTTGGTGAGCTTTAAGGTGAAAAAGATTGCATCTTCAGAGGATTGCATGTAGAAGTTAATTAGCAACAGGATTTTATACTTGCATACTGTGCAGAAAGAAATTTTGATTTCTGGTGTTTTTCTGTAACTTTTGAGGCTATTGTCATACCACAAAGCTCTGCTTTGCTTAAGACTTGACAATATCTGGTACTTCTCCATGTTCTGGAATATTTCTTTTCTGTAGAGGCAAAACAACTTGACCTTTGTGACAGTTCAGAAATAAATTCAAGTTATACAAGTTATAGGGATGTTTTCTTCATTAGTTATTTATTTTGGGGTTGTAATCATTTCTACTTCTTGAGCCTCAAGAGTACCAATCAGTCTAAATCCTCTTTAGTCCCTCAAAAATTACTTTAAAAAATAATAAAATAGTATTACCATTATCCAAAGTAATCTAGCAGATCCAGTTATGCTGAGCTAAAAATCACACGTTTCAAAAAGTGAGATAGACTTAACTAAAATGCTACTCCCTGATCCCAGTCATTCTACAGAAGGATGTTTTCCCTGTTCACTGCTGATTTACGATAAGCTTCCCATAATGCAATATCCTTATTGTGAAATCAGTTTTTCTCATTCCATAGGATTTTTCACAGACGCAAAATCATGTGTATAAGAACCATCCCTTCCCCAGTTATTACAGTGATTTAGATTTTTACATACACCATGCAATGTATTGAATGTTCTTGGCCTTTGAATACTGGTGAAACATTTGTATGCCAGCTTGTTGACTGAGTCAATATTCTGCTTTGGGGAGAGGCAACAGGAACAGGACAAAAATCTCTCCTCTGATTTGAACTGGCAGGGATGAAAATAAAGATGTTTTGTTTGTGTCATAAGACCTGGAATGAATAGTTTTAAGTCACACGTTACAGCACAGTAATGATTGGCAGACACAGGAAAACGTAGGCGCTTGCGAGCAGTGTTTAATCACTACTTGAGGAATCGGATAAATCCTCCCTGATCTAAGTGGGCTCATCTCAGTGTATATATCAATTTAACCTGATATGTTGCTGTTTCTGACTGTCTCCTATTGAACGCTGAATGTTGAATACATTTCTCTGTAAAATGCACCTCTTTCCTCACTCAAAACATTTTTCTGCCAAGGACGAGGCTACAGGTACAGTAGCATTTAGTTAGTAGTTTAGTAGTTGAATTCCTGTAGTGTAGGGGCTCAGGGGCCATACAAGTATTTAGATTTGATATATAGGTCAGAGATGATATCTGCTTACACGTGCCTGGAGGTGATGTGGCTTTCTAACGTGATAGAAAGCTGAAATTGCTGTGCAGTCTGTGTGACTACTGTCTTCCTGTTAGCAACCGGTAGTAAATCCTGGCATGTTTTCAGCACCTTTCTTAGTGTGTGCTTAACGTGAGATTATGTGGTATGTGTTCCTCTTAGAGCTTTCTGTAATGGTGCTCAGATCAACTGTTAAATATAAATTGTTTCTACTCCTGCTTAATCCTGTGAATTTAGGGGGATGAGAATATTGACGGGGAGAGGATGTGCGTGTGCACAAGTATGCCACATCTTACCACCAGACTTTGCCTATCAAAGTGCTGATGTCATCAATATATTTCCTATTGATCTGGAAATGCTGAAGAGCAGGCGAAGCAGTTTTGCCCTGTAGCCTGTCTTTCTAGAAATATTAAAGCCTAGAAATATTAAACCCAGAAACATTAAAGGTTTGGAGCTTCCCAACCTTTGGTCTTCTGGATGAATGAAGTGGGATTTTTCTGCCTTTTAGGTCCTGGATTGATTACTGATTGATTTTGGTTGTTTTTGTGTTCCCTTTCAAGGTTCTGCCACTTTGCACCACTGGCAGCAGCTGGCTCAGCCTCACCTGGGAGGGATCCTGGACCCGAGGCCCGGGGTTGTCACCAAGGGCTTCAGGACCCTGGACCTGGACCTGGATGAAGTGTACTGCCTTAATGACTATGAGGAAGATGAGACAGGTGACATTTCTTACAAGGGCCTAACTACCTCGACGCCAGTTCAGCACACAGAGACCTCAGGTGAGAGGTCACAAGCACAAGTGACTGTTTCAGACAACAAGAATAACCCCCGCCAATCTCAGGCTTTCACAGAGGAGATGCAGGAGTCCGCGACTGACGATGATGAGGGGTCTGGTGAGGGAAACTCATTAAGTCCAGTAAAACTGACATCTTTACAGGATTTTGATTACTGGGCCATTCTTGCATCTCTCCAGAACAGCATCCATAGTATTGCTTTGTGTGTAGCATCTGCACGTTAATGCGTGCAGTAGTTAGAACATAACCATTCTAACATTGGCTTAAAAATCCTTTCTTTAATAATCTTTTAATTTGATTTTTTTTTTCAGTAACAGCATCTGTGGTCAATATTTTAATATATTTTGATAAGAGAAGGCTGCTAAAAGGAAGTGGTTCATTCACAAACCTTTGTGTGGCACATATGCGACTTGTATGTGTATTGAGTGCACGCTCTTCAGTGTATATAATGTATAGACCTTATATATTTTGTATGCTTATAGTGCAGATATTTTTCTGACTGTTCATAAGAGGTGATGCCATGCTTTAGATTTTGTACTTTGGGGAAAAAACAAAGATGAAATGATGACAAACGGTGCATCTAAGTTGCCTTTGCTGAAACAAATGGAAGTGCCTCGAAAATCAAGCAAAGAAATTCTGCAAGTTTAATTCCGTTACCTCAGATACAGTTACCTGTTCTTAAATTCTCTTTGAGATAAAGAATTAAGAGGATGTTTTTTTACAGAGAACAATGACGTTTCCCTCGTTCCCTCTCCACCACACTATTAAATTCTACCCTTCCTATTTATACCATATTAAGACAAACATTTTTAAATGATGCAGTAATGCATGAGTTATTAAATACTCTGAACTGACATTTGCAGTCTGTTATTGCACAAGGCTACAGGTTCTTAGACTGTAAATGTGTTTTGAGTTTGTGTGGTTTCTTTTTTTGTTGTTGGTTGGGGGGGGGGGGGGATGGTGTTTTGTTTTAATAAGCTGTAGAGGCACTTATTAAGCACCTTCATTAAGATTTGCTGCTGTTAAAGAATTATGTTTAGTCCAGAATCAGAAAACTACCAGAACTCTTTTTTCTTCAGACTTCTTGTTTTTAGATAGCTACTTTAAATGAGGGCACTTCCTTCCCCCTGCTTTTTTTGGAATAAATCATAATTTATTATTTGACTGGTCTTTGGAAGATTAGATTGTCTCAGGGCTAGACAATAATATTTCTGTTACTTTTGTGAAGTGCAGAGTATCCTCAGCTCTCACTGAAATGGCATTCGGTTCTTTCAGCTATTGAATATAAGCTACTTCTTGCAGTCAGTTGTATTAAGATTAAACTTAGAATCATAGAATCATTTAGGTTGTAAAAGACCTTTAAGATCATCGAGTCCAGCTGTTCACCTAGCACTGCCAAATCCACCACTAAACCATGTCCCGAAGCACCACATCTACAGGTCTTTTCAATACCTCCAGGGATGGTGACTCAACCACTCTTCTGGGCAGCCTCTTGCAAGGCTTGAACGTTCAAACCTTCAACTTCCCTTTCCATTGGCAAAAATTGTCTTTATGCTATGAGATCTACTGCCCAGGAATAATGACTATATTAACTTTTTATATTAATATGGAAATAAATAATGTGTTTGCAGGAGTTGTGTACAGTTTTGGATATTATCCAAGTGTTTATCATTTTGAAGAGTAAATAACAGCAAGAAAAGCTAGAGTTCTAAGAAACATGGACTGAAATAATTGGCATTTTTTAAAATCTATGGAATGAAATATTTAAGAAAAGGTATGATTCATTTTAAAATGTGTTGCTGCAGAGAGGAAGAGAACAAGCAGTTCTTCATGTACTCAGAATACAATAATTGCACAAAAAAAAGCTATTTGGGTTACACTTTGGGTGAAGAATTTTCTAATTGTAAGAATATTCAACACAAGACCATGTTGAAAATTTGGAAACCTTATTGCCATGGACTACATGTAGACAGGGATATAGCTATAGTTTAGGTTTTGTTGGTTTTTTTTAAGAAAAACATCTGTGGGTAATGATTTGGAGTAGAAAAATAAATGTAGACTTGGTCTATGATTACCGACTGCCAAGACAGACCAGTATTGCTCTCCATTTCCTTTCTGCATTACAATTTGAATACAGGTCACTGTTATTAACAGGTTATTATTGCCTAGTTACTGCTGATATTGCCTGGGAGAACTTAGATAACTAATCTCAGACAAGGTTTTTAAGCATATTCCCTACCTTATAAATTGGCAAGTAGATAAAATCTATTAAATTGTCCTAGTAATCTGATTTCATTGTCTATTGTTTGCTGAGTAATTGTGATACATTACAGAAATAGATACATTGGTCAATATTAATAACTTTGTGTAGAATAAACAAATGCACTGAAAAGTTCAATTTCCCATTCTTTATCCTTCCTCCAGATTGCCAAGCTGCTTAGAATTTAGGCGTATCCGTGAGCCACCACATCATTATTGGTTGTGTTGCTCAAATGAAGTAAAGATACTGGTTCATATGCTTTTTGTTGAAGCAATTTGCCAGATGGTATACAAGGAGAAGCTAATTGAGGATGTTTTCAGAGTAGGCACTTAGCACTGTGACAGGGCTTCTTAGGATCCACAATCTACCCACTGAAGAATTCCTTTCCGGAGGAGAGATGTGTGCTTATGAATTTACTTTGTATTTAAATATTGTGCAGTTGGCACTCCTCTTGAAAAAAACTTGTCAGCGTTCTTTCTGTCTCTCCTAGACTTCTCTGTGAGAAATGCAATGCAGGTAGGGGTGTGTATGGACATGCATTTCCTTAGAGTGCTGTCATAAGTACCAGGTTATGACCTCATTGCTTACGTGATTCCAGGGGAGATTCCAGGCAGCAACATAGAGGAAGATCTTGCTAGAGAATGTGGAAGTAGAATAAAAAGTGAAGGAGAGAAATATCTTGGATACAATCTTCAGTGACAGTGCTTTGCTTGTAATCCAGGATAGCTCCATTGTGGAAAAATCTAGCTCAAGAGGTTCATAAAAGCAGGAAAGCATCTCCCTACAATTGCTGTTGGCAGACCATAGCCTGCCAGCCTAGAGCTACAGGTCTACTAACCTGAGAACAAAACGTCTTTGGAAATAGAGTGTCTACAAGGACTTCCCAGCAGGTATAAGTCGTCTTATTCTTTTGGGTAGGTGTCTGCTTCATTTGATATGTATGCTTTGAGGGTTGTATCTTACCATTTTTTTGGTGGAGATGTTCTCTGGCAGAGTACTATGAGGTCCTGTTTTTACTGCCATTTTGTGGGCATGTAGAGCACTGCTCAAGATGAGCCCTAAGAGAAGTCATTTTAACATCCAGGCTCAGGAGAACAAACATTGCTGGTGGTGCCAAAGATGTCTTGTAGCCAAAATAATTGTATTCAGAACAGAGTATCAGTTGTTTCTTGTTGAGTGATGAATAGAGTGAGAAATCATTCTCACTACATAAGAAAAAGTTATGATCCTTGAATTTTCCTGTCCCTATGTTGAGACACGTAGTATCCATTGATATGTAAAATACCTTCCTCACCGTATATGCAGATTATATCCCAATTATGGCACTGAGTGTTTCAGAATAAATTAACACACATGTAACTTATGACCTGCAGTTGGTCTGTCAGAGCTACATGCTGTGTGTAGGCTCAGTAATTTTATGGAGGATTGTAAATTCCAGAATCGCAGTTCTAGCTTAATACCCAGGAATAGTTTGAAATTTGTGTATCACTTGAGTAGACTCTCAGCATAATTGGAATGGTAAAGAAGTTACAGGACACAGCATTGTTAATACCATCTAGGACAAATAATTTTTGTAGCACAAATTTTTAGTAACCTCTTTTTATTCTTTGAAAGAAACTGTAGTATATTATAAAACTGTACAGAGTCTGTTTTGGGGGGAGGGGTGGTTGTTTTGTGGTTTGTTGTTTTTTTTTTTTTTTTAATTCATTGCCTTTCACATTCCCCTTAAACAAAAAACCCCAAGTCATTCAAAGCACTTAATAATGTTGTGGATGTTCTCATTTTGAAGTTGGAAGGGCCACGCTTGACTCAGTGTGTGCTTAATTGCATGCTAGTTTTTGGTGCGCGAAACTGGTCTTTCAGTACTTGTGTTTGTTAGTTCCACTGATTGATTGCTTTGAACACAACATGTGTGCAGTATTACAGGATCAGCCCTCTTGTACTTCATGTTTAGACCTTAACAATGACATGGAGATCTTTCCAAATAGATGCCTAAAATCACAGAAACACATAATGAATGTCTTATGTTTGAGTTGTTTTTAGCAGGATTACTATAAATGCTTCTAAGAGGTTACCATTGTACAGAAAAGCAGTAAATTTTGTAACTCTTCTTAGAGCTAAGGTATTGATGCATATTTAAATATATTTTATTTTCAAATGGCTTGAATATTTCACAGCAATTATTTCTTTAAGAAAAATCTGTCAGCATTTGCTATCCGTGCTGTTAAAATGCTAGAATTTTAATTTGGGATCCTAGCCTGCATAAAATAATGTTGACGCCACACTAAATACATTGAAGTCTTTTTATATCTGTGCTTCATGGTTATATTCATATGAGAAGGAGACCTCGGCCAGAAGAAAGCTAAAAAAATACTGTCCAAAGAATACCTGCCTTGGTTCAGTTTTTCATCTCTTGCTGTTTCCAAAGGCAAAATAAATGTAAAGTTTGGAAATGCAGATACTCAGAAAATAATTTTATTGTCAGCTGTTTAAGAAACATAACAGGAGTAATGCTCCTGGCATAGATGTATGGATTCTTGGAGGTTTTGAGCATTTACAGTTACCCCTGAAACCAGAGTTTTCTGAGGACATTCCAGCAGTATTTTCTGAAGGACATCTGAAGGCATCTAAACACCCTTAGGAGGAGAGCACCATGCTCACGTTTTATGGCTGTTGTGTTTGTCACCCATCTCCACTTTGGTTTAGTAGTTAACTGGGGCATCAGCTCCAGCAGACCCTATGTTCTCCCTGGTCTGCCAGCCAGGAGTTTTCAGTGCAGGTAGCACTGGGTAGCAGAGCTTTCACCTTCAGTCCCATGGAGGGGGTGAACTCTGCTGAAGCAGCCGTCTTGTCCTGTGGATCCTAATGGGGTTTTGTGACCCAGTTTTTAGGAATTTCACCTTATCAAAGAATGGAGTTGGTGGCATAGACTGGTAGAAGTGAAGTCCATAGCTTGTATCCTGAATGATGACACTGGAGGGAAAAAAGTGCCTCTTTATGGTCTTTTGTTGTTATCCTCTTCCAAAGCTGGCAGAGCTTTTTTTTTTCTATTCAGCCATAAAATAAACTTCTAATGCTTTAAAACACCATCTCCATCTCTTGCCCTAAGGACTGGCCAACCTGATTGTCATTCCATCCCTGTCCCACCAGCGTATGCGAAAGGGATGTCCGAATTCCTCTGCTCTCTCTGCCGAAAGAGCAGGGAACCAGGTTTCCCCCTTTTGTTAAAACATGCCAAAGAAATTGCGAGCAGAGAGGCTTACTTCAGACTTGGGCTAAAACTTTACCTTTGTGCCAGTCTGGATCAAACCATATTCTGTAGATTTCAGATTTATTTTTTTTAAAGTTCATTTTTGCGTAAATCTGTATTTGCCAGAATAGAGATATATATGTAAAATGCAAAGATTTACTGGCCACTGTGAGCTGTCTGCCTCCTCGCTGTTCATCTAGTGTAGCAGCGAATTTGAGATGGGAACCAATGGCACAAAAGTCAGTGGTGGTTTAGTATAGCCGCCTCTTGCAAATCTCCCTCAAACTCAGTTTGTGGATGGGGCAGGCCTACTGCAAGTTTGTACCTTTCTCTGCACGAGCTAGTTGAAAATCAAGATTAAACGGTCTTCTGAGGGTTCCCTGAGCAGAAGATCGTGTCTTAAACTCATCTGTTTTGCTGTTTGCACCTGGCAGAATGGCCCATGAGCTCTGAGTACTGAAGCTGGATCTGAAACATCTCTGAGCGATATAAAATCAGTTGTGCTTGAGTGGGAAAGGCTCTGTTTTACCAGAAGATGGAGCTCTCTGCAGTCAGTTTGACTAGTACCTGCCCCTTTTTTTTTTTCTTCCCCTCCCTCCCACCCCAGTATTTTAAAAGATGTTTTTACAACAGTGTTTGTGCTTACGGGAGAGTCTCTTTCAGCTATAATGTTTTGCATTTTTTCAAAATGCCTAAGGATTGTTTGAGAAAGCTTAGTAAGGTAAAGAATCACTGATTACTGAGACACAAAACACAATCCAGCAGCAATCTAAGGTTTAGCTTGAATTTTAATTTAGGTGAAAAAATGCAAATACAGTTTAGTTTATGATTTCCTGATGGATGAAATTACGTGATGTTTCTGCAAATTGTGTTACACACTGAATTATGTACACATTCTTTTTCATACCGATATGAAGCCTCATTGTTAATCATCTACTACTTTGAAAAAGAGGGTATAAATAAAACATTGTGTTTCAGACAGTGTCACATGGAGCAGATGTTTATATTTAAAATAATACTTTGCTGTATGTACATGTGAAGATATTCTCTCTTATTATAAACTTATGTATTACTTCCTCACAAACTTATGCCAACTCAGGAGATGGCCATTCTTGTGTAACATTAGTAGGTTAGGAGTGAATCGTTTTGTTTCCATTTTATAAACTTTGTTCATTTACAGCAACAGGTTCTCACTCTTTGTATTGTGACCAAAGGATGGAAAATGCTACAGCAATATGATACACCCCATTGTTGACTGATGGAGGATGAAGCTGGTACAGGACTTTTAGTGGTATTTGAGGGTGGAATACATCCTTGGAAATTGATTTTGTTTTTACATATATATAATTTAAATTTGTTTGCTTTTCCTAGAGTCAGTGATTTCTCTACTTTTAGCAGCCTTCTCCTATCTCTGACTCATTAATAGCAATGAGTCTTGCTTTTGCTAATGCAGCTATGTATCTTCAGTGTGCCTGTTTCCAATCTGAGGGGATGCCCAGTGGATATTACAAATGGGGAAAATGCACTTATTGTATTACAGCTATGTGCTTTGGGTTGAGCTTGCAATCTTAAACCGGCATTGCTTTATTCTGTTCTCTATTCATCATCCAGGGATAATCGCTTTGTTTCTACTTGATTCATGTTGAAGTCCTTTGTTTTCTCTAAATAACCAATTTTTTCATGTCCAGTTATTTGAGCTCTTTCTCCAGATTCTCTTTTAACTCTCTACAATATGGAGAGAATCATGATTGCTAGGCTGTGCTCCCTTGTAATAGCTTTTATAGTGCTCCCACTAATCTCTAAAGCAACTGGATTCCTGAAGCATCATAATTACCGTCTCTGGAGGTGAAGTAGAGCTTGTTGTTATGTTATGCTGTGCTAACATTTGAGTGTGTTAACATGACACTCCAGTGGGTTTTATAGAAATATCCTTCTCTAATGTACAGCAGTACATTCCAGTGCTGACTAGAAGTTACCTCACATCGTTTGCTTAGCCACTTCTGCTTCCACTGTTCACACTCCCCGTGCCCTAGCCTTCACACACTGCTTATATGTGTTCTTAACGGACTACCTAACTGCACACGCTATTTTGGAGCTGTGATACTTTAGATATGAAAAAGGGAACACAGCCACGATTAAGATTTGCCTTGCTTCTGCTAAGCATTTCTGGAAGTTCAGAATGGTGTCTGTCTGGTTGGTCGGTCTGTCTGTCCTTTGCAATGTGTTGGATAGTTGTGTACTGTGGTATTAAAATGTGGCTTAATCAGGGAATGGCTCAGAGGGTTGGGTAGGACTGAGAGGGAGGGAGCTGCACACGGTTTTTATCGTGCATGTCTTTTTTGACCACTGCTAAGTTTGGATACTGAGTAAGAGAACCTATGCAATCATGATATCTTTGATGTAATATTTAACTCTGGGTGGTTTTCAACCAGCTTTTCAGATGCATGGCTCTTAAATTTTGTAGTTATTTTGCAATGGCCACAGCTGCATTATACAGCAGGTTAGCATATCCACAGAAGTAGCTCTACTAAGAAGGAAGAAGTTGGCCTAAGTCCTTCAATTTTTAAATGATGAGCTCTATTGCTTCTTTCCCAAATTTCTGATATACTGACAGAGTGGCATTTTTACAGCCGCATTTGTGGGGAAAATGCTTTACTACACTGTTTACAAATACTAAAAAACCCTGCTGTTGTGCAGCTGAGGGCATACATTCTTAAAGAACCTAAACACATGCACAAGAGAAATGTCACAGATGTACAGTAGTGGATCCAAAAACCTATCACTTTCCTTACTGTAAATGTGAAAAGCCAGAGATAAAGAAATAGTACTATGTGTCCATCCCCAGCTTTTCAGTCTGTGTTCCTGTAGCAAGCTGGATCCATTACTGAGGAGTCATGAGGATACCTTTTTGTGGATCAATCTAAAAGCTGAAACGGACAAGCATTCAGAAGATTTTAGTGCTCCTGAGCTGGTACTAGAAAACGCTGCTTGAAATTTCCACCGATGGAAGTCGCTAGTTTAGATGAGGACTAGCGTTTCAAGCACTGCTGTGTCTAAATTTGTTTTGAGCAAAACTTATCTACAGTGTTAGTGATCATGGAGAAGTTTCAGCAGACCCTTTTAGCACCAGCCTCGGAGTCCTAGATGTGTTTGTTTTGGAGAATAAGTGTTTGTCACAACGCTGTAATGCTTCCGTGTTTCACCTTTCTTGCATTGATCCTGTCTGAGGTACCTCATCACTTTTTGCATCTGTCTTATCAGTACACAGAAGTTTGGTTTTCCCCTTTTCTGTGTAAAATGCAAAGTATTTGCTTTTTTTTTTAATTTAGTACCTCATCCTGGGAAGTGCATGTCACAAACCAACTCCACCTTCACCTTCACCACCTGCCGCATTCTGCACCCTTCCGATGAACTCACACGAGTCACACCAAGGTAAGGGTTTCCCGTGATGGCAAAGCCTTCACCTCTGTCAGAGTTTTCCCTGTAAGGAAATGCAAAGTAATGAGCATAAGCAAAAACATTAGCCACATTGGTGAATTGCAACACACACCCCCAAATTATTTCTCCCATTTTGAGTTACCTCAACCTGATTTTATTTGAGAGGCATGTGTAATGTTGTAGTAAGTCAACGAAAATATCTTAATTTTTGTTATCTCTAATTTAAAATATTGCAGGATCAGACATAACTTAAGTTGGTTTCCAGTATCCAAACCTGACTACCTTTGATCCCAAACTAGTTGTAGTCCTCATGTGGGAATGTCCAGAATGTGGTGTCTCACAAAAAATTACAAGAAAGAGATTTTTCCGGGGAGGAAAAATCTAAATCTCTGGCACAGAAGAAAAAGGGATGCGCAGGTAAAAAGAAATCCAGGAAGTACGTGAGGAATGGAGGAGGAAATACGCCTTAATCAAAAACAGGGAGTCATCTACTTCGTTCCTTGGTGTAATTGTTGGAAATGAGTTCACAGTAGCCAAACTGAAAGGAATGAACTGGCTTAATAATAGCAGCTGGCATGTGTAGGCAGTACGTGCCAATAGAAGGCAATTCTGTAGTCTTATAGAAGGGCAAGATCTGAGAACCAGAGAGGGTGAGTGAATGTCATA